>NW_026988473.1:25650000-28475000 GCF_030222135.1 Aotus nancymaae | reverse complement strand
ATACAGATATACAAAAATAATTATAATATAATGTGATCATGTGTGAAGATGGAAATCAAGCATGAGAAAATCCAGGGTGGCCTGGGAAGGTCAGTCTGCCTGAGGAAGGTGACTTCTGGTCTGAGACTTAAAAGATAAGACATTAGTAAAATGAAAAATTAGATAAGAGTATTTTAAAGGGAAAAACAGCATAAGTAAAGTCACAGATGGAAGAAACATTATTTTAAATGAGGAACTAAAAGTAGTGTAGGGAGACTAAAGTCTAACAAGTAAGACTGAGAGAAGATGAGATGAGGCTTGAGAAACAGGCCAGTCTTTGGGGGTCTTTTATGTCATGTTAAGGAGGCTGAACTAATACCATCGCACGTTCTGCTCTATTATACCAAATGCCTTGCCCTATATTATCTGTTTAAACATATTTTAAAATCAGATCAAATTCCATCCCCTCTGTGAAGCTTTTCTTACAAATCCCACTCATACCGATTTCTCCTTTTCTGAACTATACTTATTGTCAGATCATATGATTAGCACTTTATTTTGTATATTGCCCCATTCTGTTATTGTCTATTCGACATGATTTTGCACTTTATTTTATCCATTTATAATGCTGCCCATAAATAATGTTATTTTTTCATTAACTATTTCATGTTTGAAGAAGACTTATTAACCTCCAAGTGGGGAAAAAAAACCTTGAGAGCATAGTGAATACTTGATAAACATTTTATTAAATTGCCATAAATTATATAAAATTATAAAAACCACTTTTAGCTTCTTAAAATATTTACACTATTATGAGTAAAACATTCTCTATTCACATTAAAATCTTTACCAAATTTCTCCTTGTTTTAAGAAAGAAGGAAGATTATATATATAAATTTTAGAAATTTAGAAATACTTAAACAAAACATGAGTTGTATGATATGTGTGAAGAGATTGAATTGGATATTCTCTCCATAAAGATCATTATGAAACCATAACATGAAATAAGCTACTAAATGTACTATAAATTCAGCCAATCTAAGGCAACATACTTTGGATCAAGTATATAAACACTAATTTGGGCCACCTTACAAATAAGATGTAGGAAAATCCTTTAAGAATTTTACAAAACACTTACAACTTTTAACTAAACTAAACGCCAAATTTTTTCAAATATGAAACAAGAATTGCCAAAATAGCTTTAAAAAAGTTGATTCCAACACAGCTAAAAATGTACTGCTCATTGAACTTAACTGAAAATAAGTTTTACTTTTATGTGAAATTAATCGGTGCTAGAAAACCTCATAAAGGTTTTTCTTATTACTAACAGAAAATTTCCATGGGTCATCAGGAAATTAAGAAAGCTGAATGATTTCCTGATGTGTTTCTCTGCCATGTCAACATTAGCAAATGAATTAGGAAAATAACATAAACAATTTACAATAAAAATTTTCACCTAAATAAATGTACATTACAACAAAAACATTTCTACCTTAATTATCTACATTCCCAAAGTGTGTTCTAAGGGGCACAAGGCCCACTAGATACATTTCTAAAAACAGGTACCACAGTCAAATAAATCTGGGAAATGCCATACACTAACTCCCCATTTCAGTGATAAGCAGTCCCATTAGCTTTGTTAGAACCTGTTTAACTTTAATCTTTATTTCCCAAGTTTACTTTGACCATGAAACACTTTTTTTAATAATTCGTAAGGCAAGCTAATATTCTGGGGAACATGTACGCCAAGAACATACTTTGGAAAATTCTAATCTACAAAATTGTTCTAAATTCACTAGTTCTTCCTTCACTACTGGCCTAAACTGATTGTAAAGAATAACTTCCCAATTTAAAAAAAAAAAACACTGTTCTCAGCCAGGTGTGGTGGCTCATGCCTGTAGTCCCAGCACTTTGGGAGGCTGAGGCCGTGCAATTGCTTGAACTCAGGAGCTCAAGACCAGCCTGAGCAACATAGCGAAATCCCATTTCTACCAAAAAACAAAAACAAAAATTATCCAGTCGTGGTGTGCTCCTGTAGTCCCAGCTCTTCAGGAAGCTGAAGTGGGAGTATCACTTGAGCCCAGGAGGTGGAAGCTGCAGTGAGCCAAGATCATGCCACTGCACTCCACCCTGGGCAACAGAGCCAGAACCTATAAACATACACACACACACACACACACACACACACACACACACAATCCCCACCACTGTTCTCATTCAGCTGTTACCAGGACTGATAAAAGAACATAAGCCATCAACAAAGATATTTACCATTGCATCAACTATAGCCCTAACACAATTTCCCAAAGTGTGTTCCATTAATAAGCACAGCACAAAAAAATAGGACCTCACGGTCTAGTGCGGTAAAACTGTAGATTGTGGTTCATTCATGAGTCAAAAAAATCAATGTAACGGGTCTTGACCAGAACTTTTTTTTAAAAGAAGGTCTAGACTAGTAAAAATAAAACAGAAAACCTAAGTGTACACTGCTTATGGTTAAGGTAAGTATTACCTCATGTATATTTTATAATACTTCAGGCATGGTACTGCATGTAAAATGTACTTCTTAATGTCCACTGTAATCAGAAAAGTTTAAGAATACTGTGAGTTCAAAAAAAGTTGGGTTAAACAAGTACCTTTACTGCAGGACATTTTACAGCCCTTAATGAATTCAAGAGTATTTCTGGCCATAGAAACCTTTTTTTATTGAAGCATCTCACAGGACTAGTGCTAAGTATAAAGAGAATACTAGGAATACCTACACAGGGTCTGGGGTTTGTTTTTTATTATTAAATGAGATAATGTTCAGCCCCTGGCGTGTAATGAACATTCCACATATGATATCTGTTACTATTAGAATAACACTGTCACCGCACCAGTACAGTTATTACCGGATACACGGTCAGAGCGAAAGAAACTAAAAACATGCTGCCGCCTAGTGGACACTCGAAATTCTAAAAATCCATCATTCGCTTCCTTCCTGACACTATGGTATGAAGCAGCCATATAGAATTAAAAACGTTTTCTCAAGCTGCATTAACACGCCTTATAAATCATCAAAGTGGGGAATCTAATCTTCCAAAACTTAACAACTACCCCAAGGCAACCCTGAAACCAGAGAGAGTTGTAAAGACTCAAATTGGCCGAAGAAATGGCTGAGAGAAGACACCAGTGAAGGTCTAACAGAGGAAACCACCCACAGCGTTATTTGCTGATTCTCAGGTTGGGGTATTTCAGTATAGGTTTTTGCTCCAAGGTATAAAACAAAGAGAGCCAAAGGAATTTATCACAACTAAAGCAAAATAACCAATAATCATTAATTCGAGGATCTCAATGTAAGCAGAAGACTCTGTGGAATCTTCACATTTTCTTTCTAAAAGGAGTGCGGTGATCGTAAAGTTTCCCATAAATGCTTTAAAAGTTGTCTATTTTCAAAAGCAAAGTGAAGTGGAAGATTACAGCAATGACATGAATAATTTATTTTTATTTTATTTTTTGAGACGGAGTCTCGCTGTCGCCCAGGCTGGAGTGCAGTAGCGCAATCTCAGCTCACTGCAACCTCGGCCACCCGGGTTCAAGCGATTCTCCTGCCTCAGCATCCCGAGTAGCTGGGATTGCTGGCGCACACCATCACACCCGGCTAATTTTTGTATTTTTAGTAGAGACGGGGTTTTGCCATGTTGACCAGGCTGGTCTTGACCACCTGACCTCAGGTTATCTGCCAGCCTCGGCCTCCCAAAGTCCTGGGATTACAGGCGTGAGCCACTGCCCCAATCAAATAATTTATATCTATAATTCGGCATTATTAGGATTAGCAGGGCAGTCATTTCATTCCCAGTGAAATTCCATTTAAATTTGCTCGTGCAAGGCACTTTGGGAAAAACAAAATTACCAACAGAATAAAGAAAAAATAGAGAACTTTCCTTGGGAATTTACACGCTTCCGCAATTGCAGTAGAACTTTCCCACTACACTTAAAATATTCCGCAAAGCAACTTCCATCAAAGAAAAGTCGAGATTCACCAATAACAGTTCCAAACGTTGCCAACTCTAAGTGGTCAGAGTTGCCTGAAAATTTTCACAAGAACAACCAACACGACTGTATTGCATTCAGAAGGCAAACACGAGGTTTAAAACAAAAACCCCACCACACAAGGCACATGTACAGAAGGCGCTTCTCCACAATGAACAGACGAGCCCCTCATGACTCACCCGCAGCCTCAATCCTGCCGAAGCAGAGGTCCAGAAGGAGGCCTGAGGGTGGCTGCTTCTCCTGGGTCGGGAGCTTGGAAGATTCTACACACAGCCAAGCAGTCCGAGCCAAAGCAGGCCCTTGGCAACCAGAGCAAGGAAGGGTAGGCTAGGTAGGGAGGTGCAGGGCAAGCCCATAAGTGAACCCTGGATGAAAATATTAGGGCTGCTTCCTAAACAGCCCAACTACACGCTTGTGACTGCTCCAAGTTACCTCAGCGAAGCGCGGCTCTGGCTTCTGTTGGCCCTTCCGGTTCACCTTTTCCCGCCCCAGGGCACTTCCGGGTGAAGGTCATTAGCCTAAGATAGGTGGGGGGAATCATGAGCATCTGGGGCAAAATATGATTGATTTTATTTTCTTTTTAATACAAGCTTCTGAAAAGATCCCTGGATATTTGATTTTTTTTTTCTCATACAACAAGGAACAACACGTACAGCGTGCATTGGCTTATATATTCAGGTTTAAGTCTTTGGAAAGATGAAAGAAAAACGAGTGTTACCTGTGGGGAGCAATGGGAAATGTGTGGATGGGAACAGGAGAGAGGGAGACTTCACTGAGTAGCTTTTTATACTTTTTGATGTTTGCTTCCTGTTAATGTGTTATTCATTCAAAAAACAAAGGTTGGCTGGTTGTGAGGGTTCACTGGCTCATGCCCGTAATCCCAACAATTTGAGATGCTGAGGTAGGAGGATCGCTTGAGGTCAGGAGTTCGATACCAGCCTGGGCAACATGGTGAGACCCCCCCTCCCCCAGCCTTCTCTACCAAAAAATACAAAAATTAGCTGGGCATGGTGGTATGCAGCTGTAATCCCAGCTATTGGGAGGCTGAGGTAAAAGGATGGAGTGAGCCTGGGAGATCAAGGAACCAGTGACCTGAGATTGCACCACTGTACTCCAACTTGGGCAATGGAGCAAAACTCTGTCAAAAAAAAAGTAGCTTAATTTTTAAAGTGAAATATTAGGGGAAAAAAACTGTAGATCTAATTATATTGATAATCACATCTATTTTAAGTACCTAACAACACGTTTTAGTATGTTATGTTGAATAGTCAGTCATTCCATACTAATGTAATATGTTTCAGGCCTACATTGTTTTTGCATGTTACCAAAATGTTAAAGAAGTGGTCCCTGCCCTCAAATTTTTAACCATGTTTCCCAGTAAAAATCTGTCTGGAATTCTTTTACTCCCTCCCTTTCTCCAGGCCTTTGCCCAGATGTCACCTTATCAGAGAGAACATTCCTGACTACTCCATAGTAACACCCATGCATATCCCCTACTTTGACCCCACCTTGTTTTATTCTCTGTAGTACAATCACCATCTCATCTGGTATATTTATTAACTGTATCCTAGGACACAAGTTTCGTGAAAACAGAGATGAATTTTGTTCACTTTTGTGTACCAGATTCTAGCACAATGCTTGGCATATAAATGCCAAACAAATTCAAATGAATGAATGGATGGACCACGACCTTTCAATCTGGCATTTACTAGCCATAACAGCTATACTCTAATAATAACTAATATTTATGATAATTTACCATGTGCCAGACAATGAGCTAAGTGTTTTACATACATCATTTCATCTTAGTCTCCACAACAATGCTATTACTATGCACTTTTTGCATATTAGAAAACTAAGATTTAGAGAGGCTAATGAGTTGAATGTAATCACCTCTGGGTGCCCTTCTAACTCTATGCAATTTCCCCAATGATCAGTGCTGTGGTTTGAATGTTTTTGTCCTCTCCACAATTCATGTCGAAACTTAATCTCCAAAGAAATTATCTTATGAGATGTGACCTTTAGGAGATGATTGAGTCATGAGGGGAGAATAGGATTTGATGTCCTTATAAAAGGGTTTTCGGCCAGGTGTTGTGGCTCACGCCTGTAATCCCAACACTTTGGGAGGCCAAGGTGAATGGATCACTTGAGGTTGGGAATTTGAGACCAGCCTGGCCAACAAAGAGAAACTCTGTCTCTACAAAAAATACAAAAATTAGCCAGGTGTGGTGGTGCGTGCCTGTGTAATCCCAGCTGCTTAGGAGGCTGAGGCATATGAAGCACTTGAACCCGTGAAGTAGAGGTTGCAGTGAGCCGAGATCACACCACTGCACTCCAGCCTGGGTGACAGACTGAGACTGCCTCAAAAAAAAAAAAAAAAAGTAACAACTTAAAATAAAAACTTAACAAGTTTAAGGACTTAACCATTATTTTCACTTTGGAGATATCATTTTCATGTCATGGTACATGCGAACATTTGAAGAAACCTAACTGTTTCTATCAGTAGTTAGAAACTATATATGAGCCAGTAATGGTGGCATACATCTATAGTGCCAGTTGCTTTGGAGGCTGAGGCAGAAGGATCACTTGAGCCCAGGAGTTTGAGACTGCAGTGAGCTATGATTGCGCTACTGCACTCCAGCCTAGGCGACAGAGTGAGGCCTTGTCTCAAAAAAACAAGTTTAGAACTCTGTACGTCTTCCTCCACTTGCCTGGCATATCCTGACCCTACCACCACCAGCAGTTCCCTTTGCCTTTCTTTGTCCATGCTGCTTCCTCTACCTGGATACTCTTTACTGTCACTAGGCCTATCTAAAAATACTTTCTCATTTTTTAAATTCCAGTTCACAGGTCTCCTCTTTGAAATTTCATCAACTCTCCACTCCCATCTAAGTAGAACTAATCATTCCCTGCTTGATGCAATCACTCTACTGTACATATCTTTATTGTCATATTTATCACAGGTCCTTGCAATTGTCTGTGTACACTTTCTCTCTCCTAATAGACTGTGAACTTTTTGAGGACAGGGACTTCATCAGGGACTTCATCATATTTGCTTTTAAAGCCTCAATGGCTAGCACAGCAGATGGCACATAGCATAGTACTTAAGAGCAAATGGCTTGGTGCAAATCTTACTCTGCCATTTACTAGCTCAGGACATTGGACAAGGCATTTGACATCTCCGTGCCTCAAAATCCTCATTGATAAAATGGGAATAATAATGATACAGTATGGTCATTCCTAATCCAAAAATCTGCAATCCTAAATGTTCCAAAATCTGAAACTTTTGAGCACTAACATGATGCTACAAGTGGAAAATTCTACACTGGACTTCACATGACGGACTGCCATCAAAACATTGTTTCATGCACAAAGTTATTAAAAATATTGTGTAAAATTACCATCAGGCTATGTGCATAAGGTGCATAGGAAACATAAGTGAATTTTGTGTTTAGATTTGGGTCTGTAACCCAACATATCCCATTGTGTTTGTGCAAATATTTCAAAATCCAAAAAAATCCCTGAAATCTGAAACACTTCGGGTCCCAAGCATTTTGGAGAAGGGTCACCCAACCTCCTTACCTATCTTACCTACCTCTAAGATATAAATATGACACATAAGGTGCATAAAGTGCATAGCACTGTGCTTGGCCGATAGTAAGCATTCAAACAGTGTGAGCTGTTGTGCTAGTATTAGTATTAGTATTTTAGACAAGGTCTCACTCATCACCAAAGCTGGAGTGCAGTGGCACGATCACCGCTAACTGCAACCTCAACCTCCTGGGCTGGGACCACAGGCACACGCCACCGTGCCCAGCTGTTTTGTTTGTTTGTGTTGCTCAGGCTGGTCTTGAACTCCTGGGCTCAAGTGATCCTCCTGGCTTGGCCTCCCAAAGTGCTGGGATTATAGGCATAAGCCACGGTGCCTGATCTTATTATTATTATTCATTATTATTGTCATTACAAGTTTAGGAAATTGGTATGTATAAATTGGTTAAATGAATTCAAGAATGAGTAAGCAAAGATATTTTCAGTGGTTACTCAGACATCTAACTACAAGCACAGGTAATGGGAAGTTCTTCCTCTTTCTTCCGCATGCTCTCTTTTTTCTGTCCCCATTTTCCCCTCTTAATCTAATGTAACTTTACATATATGCAATTTAAATGCTTTCTTCACTACAAAGTCAGTGGGTTTTTGTTTTTTTTTGGTGGGGGGTTTGTTTTGTTTTGGGGAGGGGTTTGAGACAAGGTCTCATTTTGTCACCCAGGCTGGAGTGCAGTGGCGAAATCTCGGCTCACTGCAGCCTCTCCCTCCTGGTCTCAAGCGATCCTTCTTCCTCAGCCCTACAAGTAGCTGGGACCACAGGAGTGCACAACCACATTCAGCTAATTCTTTTTTTTTTTTTTTTTTTTTTTCCTGAGACAGAGTTTCACTCTGTTGCCAGGCTGGTGAAGTATAGGGGCACAATCTCAGCTCATTGCAACCTCCACCTCCCAGGTTCAAGCAATTCTCCTGCCTCAGCTTCCCAAGTAGCTGGGATTACAGGCACGTACCACCATGCTCAATTAATTTTTGTATTTTTAGTAGAGATTGGGTTTCACCATATTGGCCAGGCTAGTCTCGAACTCCTGACCTCAAGTGATCTGCCCACCTCACCCTCCCAAAGTGCTGGGATTACTGGCATGAGCCACCATATCTGGCCCAATTTTTTGTATTTTTTTTGTAGAGACAGGGTTTTATTATATTGCCCAGCCTGGTCTCGAACTCCTGAACTCAAGTGATCCACCCGCCTCAGCCTCCCAAAGTGCTAGGGTTACAGGCATAAACCACCACGCCTGGCCTGTGGGTTTTTTTTTAAATGAATAGAATGTCAATCTTTATTACAATTTCGAATTATTTTTACACTTAACATAGATTAAAGCCTCAGACTGTCTTAATCCATTCCTAACCATAATTGTCAGAGTGAAAGTATGTCATTTTTACTTAATGTAGTAAAGGGAGTAAGCATATTTACATGTCTCCCAAACTAGGTTCTCTATAATCACAGTTTTCATAACCTACACTAATAGACCTAAAGCTAGTTAGAATTGGTTGTGAATAAGCACAATAACTCCCTTGGAGAATAACGGGAGATAATATCTACATCAAAGAATAACTTATATGCACAAAGTAAATGAATAGGTTTCTGCAGCCTACTTAAATGCTGTAGTAAAAACAAGTGCTTATAACTTGTTATAGTTACAGCACTTACCACATTTCATTATAGTTATTTCTTTCCATTCTTGTGGGCAGAGAATATTCATCTTTGTATCTGTAACCTCAGCACAGTGCTTGGCACATAACGTACATTTAATAAATATTAATGGATAAATATTTATAGTCAGAGTTGCACATAACTTTAAAATTTTCATGTAATAATTGGTAGCATCACAAATTGTAGTTGAAATCTTTCTAAAATTTACTGTATATGTTAGATTTTCACTCTAGAGTTTTACTTTATAATATAATAGCATGTCAATTAGCTATTGAATTTTAAGTGTCAATATCAGTATCATGGATTAATCAACTACAAATAATTATCTAGAAGATGTACTACATACACCATGGGAGTGGTTTTACATGAACTTATGATTTATTTATTTTATTTAACTTTATTTTAGATTAATGCACATGTGAGAAAAAGTCAAAAGTTATTCTTGAATTCAAGGTTGCAGTAGGCTATGATCAAGCCACTGCACTCCAGCCTGGACAACACAGTGAGACTTTAGCTATATATTTTTTAAAATTATTCTTATTCTAAAATTGAGGTTAGGCTTAACCTTAATAAGACTTTTTCTTTTTTCCTAATAGAATAGGTTTTCTTTTGAGCTTCTAATTCAAAATTTAATGAAAAGCGCTGGGCACAGTGGCTCATGCCTGTAATCCTAGCACTTTGGGAGGCTGAGACAGGTGGATCACGAGGTCAGGAGTTCAAGACCAGCCTGGCCAACATGGTGAAACCCTGTCTCTACTAAAAATACAAAAATTAGCAGGGCATGGTGGTGGGCATCTGTAATCCCAGCTACTCTTCCTCAATCCACATGGTGGGTAGGGGTATAGAAAACCTAACAAAATTATGACTCTGCCAATAACAAAGAAGGAGAAAATGAAGTTAAATAGGGAGCCAATAGCATCTGCTACAAAAATCAGTGGTTCTATATTTGCAGATGTCAAGTTTAAGGTATCTGTGAGACATCCACATGGAAAAGTCAAAAAGGCAACTGGAAATGTTGAGTCTGAAGCTTAAAGAAGGGTTTCAGCTGGAAATACAAATTTGGAAGTAAAGAGAATAAGGTGTTTAATTCTTGGAACTAAGTTAGATCACCCAGGAAGAGAACATAGAGAAGAGGACATTAAATTATTCATCTTTAAAGCAGAGATAATAACATTACATACTTTATTGGATTATTAGAGAGTTAGTTGAGACAATGAGTGTAAAGTACTAGATACACAGTGAAAACTCAGTATCTGTTAATCATATGCAAATCAATATCTCTGATAGCCAAATTTCAGTCATAATAACAGCCAATAAAAAAGATATTTTCTATCAGGTATGTCCCTCCAAATATCATACTTCATAGATGACTGCCTGCTGCACTAACATTTGTTGTTCTCTCATTCTCTTTTTTTCTGGTATTATTACTATATGAAATGTCTAATTAATTTAAAGTTCTATTTATAAAAAGTTACTAATATCATGAAGCCATGACCAAAAAGCACACAGTAAAATATTCTTAAAATATCAAAACACACCAATCATAATTTCATCTTAGTGAATCAAAAATTTTGTCATCATCTTGTCATCCCTCAGAGTCTTCATTAGTATCACCAACTGTGAGAATATTGGTTAATATGACATAACACCATTATGCTAAGATTGTACACTTCTGTAAAGTGATAGATGATCAAGGAAAAAGCTGTATACCAAAATATAAAAGCAAGTTACAAGCATCAACAAGCAATAATGGGCTTACATATACTGTATACAAAATTCTTTCTAACAAAAACTCATCCTACGTTATAATTTAAAGATTATTCTAACAAGCAATTCCTGGTGATTATTACACTAAAGTGTGTGAACCACTGACTAATAACTACTGCTATGGAGGAGAACCTCTTGTACCTGGCTATCACAGCTTCAGATCATCCCTTTTTCTGAAACTATTTACCATAACCTTTTTTTTCTTGAGACAGAGTCTTGCTCTGTTGCCCAGGCTGGAGTGCAGTGGCATGATCTCAGCTCATTGCAGCCTCTACCTCCCGGGTTCAAGCAATTCTCGTGCTTCAGCCTCCCAAGGAGCTGGGACAACAGGTGTGCACCACCATGTCCGGCTAATTTTGTGTGTGTGTGTGTATTTTTAGTATAGAGAGGGTTTCACCATGATAGCCAGGCTGGTCTCAAACTCCTGGCTTCAAGTGATCTGCCAGCCTGGGTCTCCCAAAGTGCTGGTATTACAGGCCTGAGCCATTGTATTTACCATAACTTTTTATTTGTTTGTTTTTTTGAGATGGAGTCTCACTGTTACCCAGGCCAGAATGCAGTGGTACAATCTTGGCTCACTGCAACCTCCTCCTCCCAGGTTCAAGTGATTCTCCTACCTCAGTCTCCTGAATAGCTGGGATTACAGATGCACGCCACCACATCTGGCTAATTTTTGTATTTTTAGTAGCAACAGGGCTTCACCATGTTGGCCAGGCTGGTCTCAAACTCCTGACTTCCGGTGATCTTCCTGCCTCGGCCTCCCAAAGTGTTGGGATTACAGGTGTGAGCCACCGAACCTGGCCAGTATTTACCATAATTTTTTATACTAGTTTGTCTTCACCGATAGACAAATGTATTAAGCAGCACACACCTTGTATTAAATATTAACAAATCACCTATCAATTTAGTTCTTAGGATTTAATTCTTTAGTCAATTCCATAAGGGAACATATAAAATAGAATTTTTATACCTTTAGCTTGACTAGATCTTGAATTTTGTATAGTGCCACAAAATCGAAGCTATCCTATGTTGCCATGCCTGAAATAGTATGCATTAATCAATTATCCTAGATAGTATAATATGACATAATGCTATAGATTTTTCTTTATATTTGAAGATTAGACTGCTAATCATGTCTGGATATCTTTAATTAAATTATGATCTAAAAGTGCAGTAGGTAATCATTTTGTGGGTAATTAAACCTGGTTTTTTTTTTTTTTTTTTTGAGACAGAATCTTGCTCTGTTGCCCAGACTGGAGTGCAATGGCATAATCTCAGCTTACTGCAACCTCCCCATCCCAGGTTCAAGTGATTCTTCTGCCTTACCCTCCTGAATAGCTGGGACTACAGGTGCATGCCAGGGCACCCAGCTAATTTTTTCATATTTTTGGTAGAGACAGGGTTTCACCATGTTTACCAGGCTAATCTCAAACTCCTGACCTCAGGTGATCCACCCACCTCGGCCTCCCAAAGTGCTGGAATTACAGGCTCGAGCCACCACACTCACCCTAAACCTGGCATTCTTGTCAAATTGAAGACATCATTTCTTTTTCTTTTTTCTTTTCTTTTTTTTTTCTTTGTCTGAGACAGTATCTCACTCTGTTGCCCAGGCTGGAGTGCAATGACATGACCACAGCTCACTGCAACCTCTGCCTCCCAAGATCAAGTGATTCTCCTGCCTCAGCCTCTGGAGTAGCTGGGACTACAGGTGCACACCACCATGCGCTGCTAATTTTGGTATTTTTAGTAGATATGAGGTTTCACCCAGGCAGGTCTCGAACTCCTGGGCTCAGGTGATCTGCCTGCCTTGGCCTCCCACAGTGCTGGAATACAGGTGTGAGCCGCTGGTGCCAGCCAAAGACACAATTTCCAGTAACTTCTTCATAGTCAAGAGCTTTCTTTACAAACTAGAAGTGAGTGCTTAAAACACTAGGGATGGCCAGGAGATTCGAATTAGCTCAGTTTTCCCATTAACAGTCAACTGACCCTACCTTTTGCCTACGGTTTCAAATATGGAACTATTCCTTTGTGCAATAAGCCAAGTATTTTTCCAAAAGTATTGGATGAGTTGCCCTGCACCTTCCATATTCTCTTCCTTCTTCTTATTTTTATACTGTGGTTAAAGATTTAGTCCATTTGTTTTATGATGGTCTCTAATGTAAAAACAAACAAACAAAAAATATTTAGTCTATAACCTCAAAACAAAGGTTTACTTAAGCCCTGTCTGTTTGAATACCTTTGATTCTAAGTAGGGATATTCCTTATTGAATATTTACACTGAGACTGAAAAGCGACTCCACTAATGCTGATATATACAGTAAATGTTCATCCTTTGCCCAACCTTCAACCGCTTCTTCCTCCAAAATTAGTTCAGAATATAGATTAAACACTTACCTGTTCTTTCCCTGACTCAAACTGCAGAATAAAAGAGTGGGTACAGAGACAAACCAACTTAAGAGAACAGAAAAAAAGTCATCAGAAAGTAGTTCTATCCCTGCAGTCATTGATACTAATTCAAACATACAGAACCTTATATCCCAAAGAAGGCACTTCCATTACTCAGCCTGAGTAGAGTGAGTTTCTCCCAATAGTGTCCCAGCTTTAAGAATGAAAAAAATGAGGCAGTTACCCAGATAATTAATTCAACTTCCCTTTCAATTCTCTTCAATTACTGATATACACATATCTTCTACATCCTATTGTCTGCTTTTCATGTTAATGCTATTTGAACTTTTATTAGATGTTCATAAACAAGTAATACCATTTATATACCTAAAGACTGCTTACAAAGTTTCCAAGGTCACAGACTCCCTTTATTTCAATCACAGTAAATCCCTGTGACATTAATAGGCATTCCACATAAGTAGGAAAAGGATGAAAGGGCTCTTAAAACTTACACTGCTATAAAATATACTAAAATGCTTGCTGGACCCCTTTATTCATAGAGTTCAGTGAGTCAAGTCAAGTGTAAGAAACTGTATCCAAAATGTAGGTCTAAGTTAAACAAAAATATAAAACATAAAGCCAACTTGAGGTAATTTTCTGAAGAAAATTCTTCAGATCAGATTTATCTACCATATAAATTGATATTCTGGCCAGATGTGGCTTGAAACATCCATATGAAGTCGGTTAAAAATTTCACAAGACATAGCAAGAGAAACCTAGATCATTTGAGATCAGGAATTTAAGACCAGCCTAGCCAATATGGTGAGACTCTGTCTCTACTAAAAATACAAAAATTAGCTGGGCATGGTGCCTGTAGTCCCAGCTACTTGGGAGGCTAAGTCAGGAGAATCACTTGAATCTGGGAGGCAGAGGTTGCAGTGAGCTGAGATCGTGCCACCATACTCCAGCCTAAGGGACAGAGCGAGACTCTGTCTTTAAAAAAAAAAAAAAAAAAAAAAAGGCCATGTGTTGATAATTGTTGAAGCCAAGTATATGAATACTGTTCTTCCTGCTTTTATAAGAAATATTTTTCTACCTTTGTAAATTTATCTAAGAAACAAACTTTTAAATTATTATGGTTTTCCATAATTATGAAATAATATGTTAATTGTTTAATGCCAAATAAAGCACACAGAACTAACTTTAATCCTACTACCCAGACATTATTCCTATTAATATTTTCACTATCTAACCTGCCAGTACTTTTTTCTATTCACATATGTTTATCAAATTGAAACTATTCTATACACACTTCCTGGCATCTTGCTTTTCCTTGCATCATATAATAGAATTCCATTTTAACCTTATAAATTATGCCCAGTAAAAAATATGTGTTTGACATTCTCTTAAAGGCCATGTTCACAGGCTCATTGTGATTTTGCAGCTAAACTTCAACTAATGTGATAGAGAAATGTTTAAATGTAATGCAAAACTTAAACATTATAAGCATCTAGGACAATTTAGGGATAAAAATATAATGCCTTCAGCAGAAGTAAGGAGAGAACCTGTGTTCTTGTTATAAAATATACTAAAATGCTTGTTGGACCCCTTTATTCATAGAGTCCAGTGAGTCAAGTCAAGTGTAGGAAACTGTATCCAAAATGCGGGTCTAAGTTAAACAAAAATATAAAACACAAAGCCAACTTGAGGTAATTTTCTGAAGAAAATTCTTCAGAAAATTATAATTTTATAAATTTATAATCCTACTACCCAGACATTATTATTCCTGTTAATGCAAGCAACTGAAATCAGCTCTGGCTAACATAAGCAGAAGAGAATTTATTGGAAGGATATTGTGAGCTCACAAAATAAGAAGCCTGAAGGAGTAGATCCAGAAAATGGCAGAAGAGGAAGGAGCCTGAGTAGCAAGAGCCACAACCTAGACAATAATAGAGGAAGAACCTAGTTAGGACACTAGGAGGCGAAGTGGGGTCACACACAGGACTGGACTGTAGACTTGCTGTCTTGAGCATCACAAGTAATTCCTAAATTCTTTCTGCATCTGTGTGTCATTCCCTGAGTTGGAGTTTCAAGATCCTGGAGCCTAGATAAGGTGCCCTTACTCTTGCTGCCACAAGCCAAGGAAAAGAAACACCCTTCTTTGGTTTCAGTAGTGGAAGGCAGACCCTGCATCCCACTAGAGTTACACACAACAGAGAACTGCCCCTAAATAGGAAGGAAGGTAGATGGGGGAGGAATATATACATTTCTTTGGTTCTAGTCTTAATGTTCATGACAAAAAAATTATTGTGTGATCATGACCTAATCCTTGACTTTAATCTTCTCCTTTAAATAATGAGAACAACACTTGCTCCTACTAGCTTCATTGATATGTTGTAAAGATAAATGATTTAATAACTGCTTACCACCCTGAATACCTTAGGAAAAGCATGCCTTATAGGTACAAGTTATTTAAATTAGGGAAATTATAAATAGTAAAGATCACAACATCTGCTGTGCTTCATTAATAAATGAAGGTAATAATAAATGTTACTTACTCAAAGATACTGAACACTGCAGATATTTTGCTCTTGCTCTTCATTGTATGTAAGCTGCATTCATTATATGTAAGCTGCATTCATTATATGTAAGCTGCAGTCTTAAAACTGCATTAATTTTTAGTTAACTTTTAAACTTTTTAATGTAAAATACAGTTCCAAGGCTTGGAATTGGAGAGGAGAAGAAAAATGTGTAGATTATTCATTTGGTTGGATCTGTTACATTAATTTCACTATCTGTGAAGGAGTGGATTGCCCCTTGAATGGTAATGGAAAATTAGTTTCTTTATTTCTTCATTAAGACTGTGGGAGGAAAATTAATACTGTCTTCAGCTTTTCCAAATTAATAGAATATGTCTTTATTAAAATGATAAATGTACATGCCTACTTGCTTTTTGGTTGAGAGACTTCTAACTCATGGAATAACTAAACTTAAAGCTAAGCTTTAGAAATCATCTTTTTAGGAAACTGAGGTTCAATTAGGATAAATTATTTACCCAAAGTCACATGATTAATTTAAAACAGAGCAAAACTAGTAAACTAGGTTCCTAACTCTCAACCCACTGCTCTTTCAAATTCAGCCCTCCTTTTAAAGAGAGAAAAAAGGAAATTACTTTATTATAGTTTTCACCCTTTTAGTTTCTGTGCCCTGAGGAGTAGTAACTCCTATATAGAATATTAAGAGAAAATATGTGACTTTTCCCAATTTTCTTTCTGTGAGATTTAAGTAGAAAGAAATAGAGCCACTATCTTAGAAATGGTCAGCCTTGGATACAATACTGAAGTCAAGTCTTTCTTTAACTCCCCCTTCTCCATTTTATACTCCTACACAACCCCAGTTCCCTGTTAATTCATTCCTCTCTCAGCGTCCTTCATTAAAACTCTTCTGAGGCCGGGTGCAGTGGCTCATGCCTGTAATCCCAGCACTTTGGGAGGCTGAGGCAGGTGGATCAGTTGAGGTCAGGAGTTTGAGACCAGCCTGGCCAACATGGTGAAACCCTGTCTCTACTACAGATAAAAAAATTAGCTAGACGTGGTGGCACAGGCCTGAAATCCCAGCTACATGGGAGGCTGAGGCAGGAGAATCACTTGAACCCAGGAGGGAGAGTTTGTAGTGAGCCGAGATCATGCCATGGCACTCCAGCCTGGGTGACATAGCAAGACTGTCTCAAAACAAAACAAACAAAACACCTCTTCTGAGATTTTATTTCCTACTTTGAGTATATGTGACGCACACATGCCTAGGTGTACCCACAACCCATTGTTAGGAAATGAAGCATAACATTGGAGCCTCTTCCTTATCTTTCCCTGTTTACATCTTCTCTCTCTTGCTCAGAGGTTGACTAATCACTCTCCTGTAATTTCTTTTCTATCGTTTTTTTGCTTGTCCTTATAGTTTTACGACATGTGAATGTACTCCTAATCAATACATTGTTTAGTTTTGTGCATGCTCTCAAACTTTCCATAATATTGGCATAAATGTACATGTTCCTTTCATTTTCACTCAATATTTCATTTGTCAAGAATTTTCATATACATTGATGCAACTGCCTTAGCGTTATTTGTTTTCAGTACTGTATCGCATGCCATTAGATGTGTGTTAGTCTGTTTGCATTGCCATAAAGGAAGACCTTAGACTGGGTAATTTATAAAGAAAAGAGGTTTGTTTTCTGTCAAATGGTTAGGCAGGCTATCCAAGCAGCATGGCATCAGCATCTGCTTCTGGTGAGGCCTCAGGAAACTTACAATCATGTCAGAAGGCAAAGGGGGAGCCGGCATATCACGAGTCAAGAGCAAGAAAGAGAGACAGGGAGGAGGTGCCAGACTCTTCTAAACAACCAGATCTCACATGAACATAGAGTGATAACTCATTACTATGAAGACAGCACCAAGCCATTCATGAGGGATCCACCCTCATGACCCAAACGTCTCCCACTAAGACTACCTCCAGCATCGGAGATCACATTTTAACATGAGATTTGGAGAGGATAAAATAGATTAACCATATCAGATGAATCTACCAAAATATATTATATTTATCTATTCTTCTGTTGATTGATTTGAATTTTTTTGGTATTACAAACAATGCTGCCAGAATATTCTTGTACCTGTCTCCTATTGTATGAGGTTATGAGTGCTTCAGTTGCTGAGTAGTAAGTTATAGGCATCTTGAAATTTGAAATAATAACAAATGGTTTTCTGGAAATATTTTTAACAATTTTGCTCCACTTAGGAGTGATTTTTAGTTCCCATTGGCCTATGTCCTTGTTAATACTGGGAAGTGTCAGATTTTTTCATTTCTTCTCATTGATGGTAGTTGTACTTTATTAATACATTGATCTAATGAATGACTGGGTGCAGCGGCTCATCGCACTTTGGGAGGCCAAGGTGGGAGGATCACTTGAGGGCAGGAGTTCGAGACCAGTCCAGGCAATGTGATGAAACCCTGTCTCTACCAAAAATGCAAAAATTAAGCATGGTGGCACGTGCCTGTAGTCCCAGCTACTCAGGAGGCTGAGGTGGGAGGATCGCTTGAGCCTGGGAGTGGAGGTTGCAGTGAGCTGAGATTGTGCCACTGCACCCCAGCCTGAGCAACAGAGAGAGACCCTATCTCAAAAAAAAGAAAAAGAAAAAAATACCAAACTGTAATTGAAATTTAACAAATCTATCACTTTTGAATGTAGGCAACAAACTACAGTTGAGTACCTATGACTTTGTCACCAAAGAAAATCACATTTACACAAAAGAAACAATAAGGAATAATATTTAGCATGTTTTTATATATTTATTGGCCATTCTGAATTTTCCTCTGAATATTTTAACTTAGTTGTCTTTTTCTCATTGATTTGCAAAAGTTCTTTATATATTCTGAATACCATTATTTTCCAATTTTCTTTTTTGAAACTATTTCTTCCTTTTTGTGAATTGCCTTTTCAATGTTTTCAGTTTGTCCTTTGCTGAAAAAATATCACTTATCAATATTTTTCATTGAGGATATGTTTTTAGTGTCTTAAAAATTCCTTCTTTCCTTTATGTCATATAAATGTTCTTGCATATTTGTTTCTAAATGTTTTAAACTTTTGCTTTCACATGAAGTCTCTTTTTTTTTTTCTGCAGCCTCAACCTCCTGAGCTCAAGCAATCCTCCCACCTCAGCCTCCTGAGTAGCTGGAACAACAGGGTTCCAGTGGTACCAGTGGTACACTGCATGTACCACTACATGCAGTGATTTTTTTTTTAATAGAGATGTAGTCCCACTATATTGCCCAGGCTGGTCTTGAACTCCTGGCATCAAGCAATCTTCCCACCTTGGCCTCCCAAAGTACTGGAATTACAGGTATGAGTCACTGTGCTTTGGCCTACGTGAAGTCTTTAAACAGCCTAAAATTTATTTTTATAGATCACATGAGGACTGAATTTTTTCCCATATGGATAACAAATTGTCCCAGGATTATTTCTTAAATAATTTTTTAATCCTTATAATTTGCAGTGCCAAATCTATTAATATATAAAGTTATAAATTGTCCATGTTTGTTACCAGCTCTTATATTCTGTTCCACTGATTATTATTCAAATATCACACCATCTTAATCACCTATAGCTTTGTAAATCATGTGATTATCTGGTAGAGAAACTCCCCTTCAACAATGTTCTTCTTCAGGAGTGTCTTAAGTTATTCTCAGCCTTTTAGATTTCCAAACAATTTTAGACTTATTTTGTCAAATTTCCATGAGTAAACCTGTTGAAGTTTTGTGTTATATTGAATTAGATTATGTTAGGGTGAATTGAGTCCTTCTATCCTTGAACATGTTATTTCTCTTCAATTATTTAGGTCTTCTTTGATCTCTTTCAGTAAAGTTTTAATAATTTTCCTCATAAAGCTTCTATTCCTGCCTCCTTGGTTAGGTTTATTTTTAGAGTACCTCATTTATTGCTCTGAGATTCAACATTCACAATTAAGTTATGTCAGATGGTTTTAACCAGGAGCCTCAAATTCAGTTATCTATGGGACCAGGTAAAAAAGATAAATATAAAAAGCAGTTCAAGTGTAAGACAGTAGAAGATGGTGAACATTGAAGGGCCTCTACTAATTTCCGACCAATTGTTGCCCAATGTTACCAGAACTTCCAAATATTCCAGGCTAGCTAGAAATTTCTGGATTCTTAAAACACTGTGTAGTCTGCCAATTTCAATCACCCTCAGATTATTAAAAATAAAGAATGAAAAGTGAAATACTGGGTTTCAACCAGCAAGTGAGGTAGGACCTCAGTGAGCAGAAAAGAAAGAAAGCCCCTAAAATGGCCATAACGACAACACAAAACAGACAATAACAAGTGTTGACAAGGATGTGGAGAAATTAGAATCCATTGCTAATGGGAATGTAAAATGGTGCAGCCACTTTAGAAAAATGGCTTGGCAGTTCCATAAAAAGTTAAATACAGAGTTACCATATGACCTAGCAAGTCACCTTGTTAAGTATATATCCAAGAGAAATGAAACTATACGTCCACATAAAAACTTGTAAACAAATGTCCATAGTGACATTATTTATAATAGTCAAAAAATGAAAACAGCCCAAATGCCCATTAGTGATGAATGGATAGATAAAGGGTAGTTTATCCACAAAATAAAACATTATTTAGCCATATAAAGGAAGGAAGTACTGATGCATGCTACAGCATGGATGAACCTTGGAAACATCATGCTAAGTGAAACAAGCCAATCACAAAAGACCACATATTGTATGATTTCATTTACATGAAATGTTCAGAATAGCCAAATCCGCAGAGGCAGAAGGGTGATTAAAGTAGTTAACAGGGACTTCTGGAGAGAGGGAGAATGGTGAATTACTGCTAATAGGTGGGAGGTTTACTTTGAAGATGACAAAAATGTTCTGGAATTACATAGTTGTAATAGTTTTACAACCTTATGAAAATACTAAAATCACTGAATCGTACATGTAAAAAGATGAATTTTGTGGCATATGATTTATATCTTAAATTCTTAACATAGTAAAGAAGAAGAAAAAAAGAAAGCAAGTGTGTGCTGGGTGTTCCTCCAAAGTTAAAATATGCCAACTTAAAGCTAGTTCTGCCTTTGAGATTAAATAAGTTCAACCATAACTAAAAGTGAACATGTGTAGTTGTATTATTTTTGCTTTTTTGTTTTTAAGACAGGGTCTCGCTCTGTTGCCCAGGCTGGAGTGCAGTGGCACAATCATAACTAATTGCAATCTCGAACTTAAGTGATTATTCTGCCTCAGCCTCCCAAAGTGCTGGGATTTACAGGCATGAGTGACTACGCCCAGCCTATTTTGCTTTTCTAATAGGCGCTCAGCCTATTCACAACCGTAATACTTTTGGTAATGTACACTTAGCAAGACCTATTATTTTGGATGAGAAGGAAAAAGGCTTGTTACCTCTTTTTGCTTATTAAAACCGTGTGTTATGTTTCCTTTGTTTGGTATCATCTTTCCTTTGCTAGTATTTCGGAAAAGAGATAGCCTAAGCGTTTGTGCCTGATATCTGCATGGGTCCTCACCCAAACCTGCCACCTTCACTTTTGAATCCCATCTTTTAAGGAACATGTTTTCCAGCCTCATCTCCTTGAAACCACATAGACTTACAAACCTTACACACCTGCAGTTTCCTCAGACAATCCAGCCCTTTTAGATCTCTGTGCTTTTATACATACAGTGCTTTCTTCATGGAAACTTCTGGAGTGGGGTGAGGAATGGGTATGAAAAGAGGTTGATGGCTGTATTTTGGAGGCAGTTCTAAAAGACTTGTTAATCAACTGGATATGGAAAGAAGTGGGAAAGAAGGAAAGAACCAACGATGCCTACTAAGTTTCTGACTTTTCAGATGGTACTGCATTTTCTGAGTTTGGGAAGACTAGAGGGAACAAGATGAGGACTAGGTTGAATGTAGTAAGTTCAAGGTATCAACGAGACATTAAGTATAGATATATTAATCTAAAGTGAGATAATATGTCTGGAACACAGAGGAAAGATTGTGTTAGAAATATAAATTTGAGAGTTGTCAGCACATTTGTCATATCTAAAACCATGGAAATGATCACATTTACCTAGGGAGTCTCATGTTGTCCATGAGAGCTCAACGAGTTTTCTGTAGTAACAAGTAACACTAAAATTTATTTAACAAATCTCCTCTCTTTTTTTTTAACATGAGTGTTCCCAGTGTTTTGTGAAACTCGTAATTTTTATATTTTCCACGAATATTTACAATAATTTTTTCTAAAAAGAAACCAATTTGTTAAAAAAGAGTCCTGTTCAGAATAGACTCTGATGCCCAAAGTCAAGTGGAAAAAAGTAACTTTACAGTGAAAGAGAGAAGAAAAGGAGGATAAGGACAAAGTGCTATGGGGAAAAGGACCTCAGGGATGAGGATTCCAGCTCAGTGCTGTGGAGAAGGAAGACACCTCTAAGGGACTTTTTCAAGTTGTGTACTGAGCATGTTTCAATGTTATTAAAGCCTCTTATACAACTCCCCTATGTAATCTTTACTACATCCATCATTGCTAATGACTAAATGACTTTTCTATTTTCTTTTTTTTTTTTTTTTTTTGAGACAGAGTTTCACTCTTGTTGCCCAGGCTGGAGTGCAATGGCACGATCTCAGCTCACTGCAACCTCTGCCTCCCAGGTTTAAGCGATTCTCCTGCCTCAGCCCCCAAGTAACTAGAACTACAGGCACACGCCACCACACCTGGCTAATTTTTTGTATTTTTAGTAGAGATGGGGTTTTACCATGTTGGCCAGGTTGGTCTCAAACCCCTGACCTCAGGTTGATCCACCTGCCTCGGCCTCCCAAAGTGCTGGGATTACAGGTATGAGCCACCACACCCTGCCCTAAATGGTTTTTATATAGTGAGTTCTCTATGGTGAATGTAAGTAATTGCTAAATCTTGACTCAGGTTGGCTGGTGATGAGAAAAGAAACTGCACGGCCAGTATCTGGGCTACATTTGTTTTCTAAGATGGCAATGCAATGAACATCTTCAGAGCTACGTCTTTGCATACATCCAGGCTTGCTTCTGTGGCATAAATTGCTAAATACTAGGTTAAAAGGGATAAATCTTTTTTTTTATTTTGAGATGGAGTTTTGCTCTTGTCTCCCAGGCTAGAGTGCAATGGTGCGATCCTGGCTCACTGAAACTTCCGCCTTCCAGGTTCAAGCAATTCTCCTGCCTCAGCCTCCTGAGTAGCTGGGATTACAGGAGCCTACCACCATTCCCAGCTAAAATTTTTATTTTTATTAGATACGGGGTTTCATCATTTTGGCCAGGCTGGTCTCAAACTCCTGACCTCAGGTGATCTACCTGCCTTGGCCTCCCAAAGTGCTGGGATTGCAGGTGTGAGCCACTGCACCCAGCCGGAATGAATAATTTCTAAGGCTTTTTATATGTGTTGTCAAACAGCCCTCCAGAAAAGTTGAACCAGTGCATCACTAGCAGACTATTTGAGTATTCATTTCCTGATACCTGTATTTTAAACTTTATCAAATTAATGGGAAAAAAGTGGTTGTTCCCTGTTTTAACCAGGTACCACCCACTAAGTTTTTTAACATTGCCTTGAACAGTCTCTTTGTCTCCACTCATTCACCATATCAATTCATTTTGTATGCTCCTGCCAGATTAATCTTCTTACAGTAGGGCTCCTATGACACTATTCTCCAGTTTAAAAATTTTCCATGACTACTCACTACCTACTGACTCACATACAAACTCTCCAGTCTGTCATTTAAAACACTCTGCCATACAGCCTCACCACATATTTCTAGTCTTATTTAAGCCTCCACTTTCCTTACGCATATCCTATGATCCAGTCAAAATCATACAGTCATTGCTTTCCAAAACATGATCCATAATTTCTCATCTCCATGTCATAATAGCCCAGTGAAAAAAATTCATGTCATGAGTGCTACAAATCTCCCCTCCCCTGCCCATAGCAGTTATTGTTAATTAATCATCACAGGCTTTCCCACTGAGCTGGGGTACAGCATCTTTACATAGTGCTACTCACCGCCACTATCAATTAACTGTATCTGGCACTTTCGGTGAAAGTAACTTGCCAATCCTGTAACAGTCCATTCACCTAGTTGACCTTTACTCCAGTTCCTCTTGTTGAATCTGTTCCCAACAATTGATGTTCACTTCAAATGCTCCCTCCTCTGGAAAGCCTTTTCTGTTGCATTCTCCGTATGCAATTTTCTAAGTATATTACATGGTTGTGTGCTGTCCTCTGCCCTCTTGGGACCATAAGTGTATTAAGGCAGTAAAAGTAATAAAGAGTTCAGATTCTGGAGCCAGACTACATTAGCTCAAATCCTGGCTCTGTCCTAACTAGCTGTCAGCCCTTGAGCAAGTTGTTTAATATTTGAGCTATAGTGCTCATCTGCAAAACTGGCATAATAATTGGATCTACTGCAGAAAGTTGTGAGGATTCTATAAGAAAATGCAAGTCAAGTGCTTAGCCAAGTGCCACACACATATTAAGCCTTAAAAATGTTACATATTTCTCAAAACTTAAACGTAGAGTTACCGTATGACCTAGGAATTCCACTCCTAGGTATTTGTCCAAGAAAATGGAAAATATATGTTCACACAAAAACTTGCATGTGAATGTTCATAGCAGCATTATTTGTTATAGCCAAAAATTGGAACAGCCCAAATGTCTATCAGCAAATGAAGGTTGAACAAAACGTAGCATATCCACACAATGAATTATTTAGACATAAAAAGGAGTGAGTACTGATACATGCTACAATGCAGATGAACTTTGAAAACATTATGCTAAGAGAAACAAGCCAGTCACGAAAGACTATATACTGTATGATTCTATTTATATGAAATGTCCAGAGCAGGCAAATCCATACAGACAGAAAGTAGATTAGTGGTTACCAGGGGCCGGGGGATGGGAAATGGGGAGTGACTGTTGAGTGAGTATAGGGCTTCTTTTAGGGGCCATGAAAATGTTCTATAATTAGAGAGTGGTGTTGGTTGCACAACATTGTAAATATATAAAAGCTCCTGTGTTGTACTCTTTAAAATGGTTAAAATGGTAAACTTTGTTATGTAAATTTTAGCTCAATTAAAAAATACTTTTTATATTACCATTCATTCATATTCCCCCAAATCTCTTAAGGAGATATCATTAGAACAGTGATTTTTTTCAGGAAAAGATATTTAATATGGTCTTAAATGCAAAGTGGAAACATTTGAGAAACCTCTGTTATTCGAATTATCATGATTACAATTTCGATACAGGACAAACCATAGAAAAAAAGATAATTTATTTTTCTGTAGAAATACCAAGAATAGACTAGGCCCAAATAAAAACAAGAGTTTCTGCAATCTTGGGATTACACTTAGCTAAAATGCAACTCAGCAAAAAACACTAACGGGGAACTTAAAAAAGAACTACAAATAGCCAATGAGTATGTAAAAAATATGCTAATTAAAACAATAAGAGGCTCCTTATTTTATTTTATTTTATTTTTATATAGGGTCTCACTCTGTCACCCAGGCTAGAGTGTAGCGGCTGGAACACAGCTCACTGCAGCCTTGACCTCCTGGGCTCAAGCAGTCCTCCCACCTCAGTCTCCCAAGTAGCTGGAAGTATTGTCATGTGCCACCATGTCCCCACTAATTTTTCTGTTTTTTGTAGAGATAGGGGTCTCACTATGTCTAAGCTGGTCTCAAACTACTGGCATCAAGCAATCCTCATGCCTCAGCCTCCCAAAGTGATGGGATTACAGCTGTGAGCCACCACACCCGTCCTTAACTTTTTAGATATATGTAGAAAATGATAAGTAAAATATAGAAAACTGAAGAGCCATTAAATATATAATTAGAGAATGACTCATGAGACATCTTTATACATCAGCACACAAAAGTGCAATAGTTAAGTTCCTGAAAGTGGATGAGGCAATAATCTCTTGCAAGTGTAAGAACAGAGTCTCCAAACTTATTGAAGTGAATAACTCAATTGCCTTCTAAAATGGTTATTCCCGTTCTGAACGGAGAGTGCTCTTTTCACCACACCCTTCCCAGCACTGAATGTGTCATTGTTTTTTTCTTTGTCAATCTGATAAAACAAAACAAAACAAAATCTCATTTAAATTTTTATCTTTTTGATTGCTAGTGAAACTGAACGTTTTCTGAGGTTTACTAATTGGCTATTTTTATTTCTTCTTTTGTGAATTGTCTATGTGTTATATCTGTTTTTTAACTGATCTTTTGTTGATTTATTTTAGTATTTTAAGGAGTAAAGATCTCTACCCTTTATCTGTCATATATGTTGCAAATATTTTGCCAATTTGTCATTTGCTTTAATAGTGTCTTACCATGTCTTACCATGTCTTACAATGTTTAATTTTTATGAGGTCAAATTTATCAATCTTTACCTTTATAATTTTTCTTTTGCTTTTATTATTAGAGAGTCCTTCTTCACTCCAGGAGAAGATATTATCCACACACATTTTCTTTTTGTTCTTTTATGGGGTCATTTTTTCATTTAATTCTTAAAGACACCTGGAATTTATTTTGAAGTAAGATGTGAGAGTGGCAACAAACTTTTAAAATGTATTTTTAAAACATTATGCATTACAACAGATTCTATACAAATAAAATATTTACAATATTAAACGTGTCCCAAAAAATCATCAACTTAATACAACAAAATTTCCTGACATAAGTATTTAAACTGTTCTTCAGACTTCATTTTTTAAAGTCTTGGGCTTTGTGCAAACTGATTTTAACAGTTTTTAAAAGTCCTTTTACTTATTTTATTAATAACCTTCTATATTATTTGGATGTCTTACAAGGGTACAATGCATTGCTATTTAAAAATTGCAATTTTGTTTTTTAAAAAAAGGAAAGAAAAAAGTATATGTTTTATTTCCTGAAAAGGTGATGGTACATGTCAGAGTCAGATCTTGAATTTCACCTTTTCATGACTGAAGGAGAACAAAAGAATCTCTTCATAAGTCATAGGGTATGAATCATAAGTGCAATTACTGAATGATTAAGTCGAATTCAAATGCTAAGGGGGTAAAGTGGAAATCCTATTGGATAAAAACCAGAAATCCCAGTTGCAACGCTCCTTCTGATTCACTTACTATATTTCCTTAGTGCAATCTAGTAAAATTTCTGCACCTGTGCATCAATGTATTAAACAAAGATCTTATTTGACTGTTAGGAATGACGGGCTTGTAAGTTAACATATTGAAGTATTAAGAGCATTTTGAACTAAAAATCTCCATGGACAGGATCGGCAACTGCAGTCATTAGCAACTCAGGAAACCCAAAATGTTTCCTTAATTAATACAGCTCTTCTTTAGGGCTCAGCGGTTATTTCAGTGTGCATAAATTCTCAAAGGCCCATTGAAGGGAGCAGAATACCAGAGGTAAATGGTTTGGGAATAACATATATGTCATTTTACTGCTAATGAGACTGAAATGCGAATGTAGTTTAAGAAACGTAATCTTCTTTTCAATTTCCACTATGTCTGAATAAACTTTCTTTCCTTTTTACCATAGTTCAGCCTGTTGAGATGTTAACTGCATACACTAATGCTCACAAAAAGATGCATACTCCATAAACTGATGTTTACTAACATTCATCCAAATGCACACAGAGTAACATTGATGTAGATAACCACATGCTTGCTCACAAGAGTATTCTCAGGTTTATCTGTAGCATGTCAATGACATGAACTAACAGAATCAGGTAATCAGCACATTTGGGAAGATCATTTATGACTAAAGACTTCTGAGTCCACAGTTGGTAAGGAGCTTTTTGCCTAATGCTATCTAGGCCTTGAATTATTTCCTAGAATGATTTGACCAAAAATTATGAAAAGGAGGATTTATTTATTAATTCACTCCGTAAGTATTAATTTAGCATCTGCCAGGTCCTGAGGAAAGCAATTATGTTGAACCATATGAAATTGCTGATATTTGGCTGTTTTTTATTTACGTAAGTGGCAATTTCATATGATTAAAACTAAGAAAATTATAGAAACTTCTTAGGGAAAGAAAACAAGAAAGAGTTAAGAATCATAAGAATTTACAACGAACTAAAACAGATTTACAAGAAAAAAACAAACATGCCCATTCAAAAATGGGCAAAGGATATGAACAGATACTTTACAAAAGAAGACATACATGAGGCCAACAAGCATATGAAAAAATGCTCATCATCACTGGTCATTAGAGAAATGCAAATCAAAACTACATTGAGATACCATCTCATGCCAGTTAGAATGGCGATCATTAAAAAATCTGGAGACAACAGATGCTGGAGAGGATGTGGAGAAATAGGAACACTCTTACACTGTTGGTGGGAGTGCAAATTAGTTCAACCATTGTGGAAGACAGTGTGGTGATTCCTCAAGGACCTAGAAATAGAAATTCCATTTGATCCAGCAATCCCATTACTGGGTATATAGCCAAAGGATTATAAATCGTTCTACTATAAGGACACATGCACACGAATGTTCATTGCAGCACAGTTTACAATAGCAAAGACCTGGAACCAACCCAAATGCCCATCGGTGATAGACTGGACAGGAAAAATGTGGCACATATACACCATGGAATATTATGCAGCCATCAAAAACGATGAGTTCGCATCCTTTGTAGGGACATGGATGAACCTGGAAACCATCATTCTCAGCAAACTGACACAAGAACACAAAATCAAACATCGCATGTTCTCACTCATAGACGGGTATTGAATAATGGGAACACATGGACACAGGGAGGGGAGCACTATACACTGGGGTCTGTTGGGGGGGAGTGGGGGGAACAGCACGGGGTGGGGAGTTGGGGAGGGATAGCATGGGGAGAAATGCCAGATATAGGTGAAGGGGAGGAAGGCAGCAAATCACACTGCCACGTACGCACCTATACAACAACCTTGCATGTTTTTCACATGTACCCCAAAACCCAAAATGCAATTAAAAAAAAAATCATAAGAAAATATTTTGAAGTAGCAACTTAGAAGAAAAAACAGGGAAGGAAAAGAAAAAAACATAAAATTGTGAAATGAGAAAAAGGGAACATACAAACAAAAATAGAAGAAAATAAGAAAAGCATATAACAATAAAAATTGGTACCAATAATTAATTTAATTCATTCAGTATTTATTGTGTCTATATAAACAATCTCATAGTAGATTCAATACATGCCTCAAAATAAAGAAAAGACATTGTTCTTTTTATTTTATTTATTATTATACTTTAATTTCTGGGGTACATGTGCAGATCTTGCAGGATTGTTACATAGATACACCATGGAATAAATACTATATTGCCATAAAAAATGATGAGTTCGTGTCCTTTTCAGGGACATGGATGAATCTGGAAACCATTATTCTCAGCCAACTGACACAAGAACAGAAAACCAAACACCGCATGTTCTCAATCATAAGTGGGTGTTGAACAATGAGAACATATGAACACAGGGAGGGGAACATCACACACTGGGGTCTGTTGCGGGGTGGGGGGCTAGGGGAGGGATAGCAGGGTGTGGGGAGATTGGGGAGAGATAACTGGAGAAATACCTAAGGTAGGTGACAGGGGGATGGAGGCAGCAAACCACCATGACATTGTTCTTTTTAAAGATAAAAAACAGGCTGGGCATGATGACTCGTGTCTGTAATCCCAGCACTTTGGGAGGGCAGGGTGGGAGGATCACTTGAGGCCAGGAGTTTGAGGCCAGCCTGTCCAACATGGTGAAACCTCATCTCTAAAAAAAAAAAAGAAAGAAAAGAAAAAGGATGAAAGACAGATCAATATGCCCAAAATTTTAAGATTCTAAATTCTGAAGATAGACTGGTCTAAATTCTGAAGATAGGCTGGTCATGGTGACTCATGCCTGTAATCCCAGCACTTTGGGAGGCCGAGGCAAGTGGATCACCTAAGATCAGGAATTCGAGACCAGCCTGGCCAACATGCCAAAACCCCATCTCTACTAAAAATACAAAAATTAGCCAGGTATGGTGGTGGACACTTGTAATCCCAGCTACTCGGGGGGCTAAGGCAGGAGAATCGCTTGAACCCGGAATGTGGAGCTTGCAGTGAGCCAAGATCATGCCATTGCACTCCAGCCTTGGCAAAAGATTGAGACTCTGTCTCTAATCAATCAATCAATCGATAAATTCTGAAATAAAAGAGAAAATGAAAAAATTTTGAGGCAGTGGCAGAGCTAAAACAGGGAAACAATAGTAGATGTGCTATAAGAAAGATATCTAAATTCAATATAAACCCAAGAAAAACGTTGGAAAGAAATAAAGTAGAAGTTCTGATAACAGAAAAATTCTGCCATAGTATGACCGGATAACACATAAATCAAATCAAGTTACCAGAATACAGAGGCCAATGAAGGTAAATCTAAAAAAACAAAAACAAAAAAAACTTTTTTAAGACAAGATCTTGCTCTGTCGCCCAGGCTGGAGTGCAGTGGTGCAATCATAACTCAGTGCAGCCCTGATCTCCTGGGCCCAAGTGATCCTCCCACCTCGGCCTCCCTGAAAATGTTGTGGTTGTTGTTGTTGTTGTTGTTGTTGTTGTTGTTTTCCTGAGACAGAGTCTTGCTCTGTTGTGCCCAGACTAGAGTGCAGTGGCCAGTGGCATGATCTCGGCTCACTCAATTCTCCTGGATTCATGGGATTCTCCTGCCTTAGCCTCCAGAGTAGCTGGGATTACAGGCATGCATCACTATGCCCAGTTAATTTTTGTATTTTTAGTGGAGATGGAGTTTCACCATGTTGGCCAGGCTGGTTTCGAATTCCTGACCTCAAGTGATCCACCTGCTTCAGCTTCCCAAAGTGTTGGGATTATAGGCATGAGCCACGACACCTAGCCCTTAAAAACGTTCTAATATCTCTTTTGTCACATAGAGATTTCCCATCAACTTCTCATTTTATATAATTGTGGGTGAACAGTTTATAAAATATATAATTTGCGTTTGCAGATAAATTCCAACTTTTTTATTTATTTTATTTTATTTTTTGAGACAGAGTCTCACTTTGTCGCCCAGGCTAAAGTGCAGTGGTGTGATCTTGGCTCACTGCTACCTCCACCTCCCGGGTTCAAGCAATTCTCAGCCTCAGCCTCCTGAGTTGCTGGGATTATAGGCACCCACCACCATGCCTGGATAATTTTTGAATTTTTAGTAGAGACACGGTTTCACCATCTTGGCCAAGTTGGTCTTGAACTCCTGACCTAGTGATCCACCTGCTCTGGCCTCCCAAAGTGTTGGGATTATGGGCGTGAGTCATCGCACCCAGCCAAATTTTTATTTTTATATGATTGATTTTCTTTTATATAACATATAAATTATATAAAAGCAAGTAATTCAAGACTATCCAGAATGAGAAAGAATAATTAGAAAAGTACTTAAATAGAATTTTAGCACAGGAATGAATCTTAGAGATCATGCAGATCAAACTCTCAATGTCTCAGAAGAGGCAGAAAGAATTCAGACAAGCAACTTATTCAAAGTCATCTAGCTAGAGAGAAGCAGACTTAGAACTAAAATTTATTTATTGTTTCATTCACTTAACAATCAGGAAGTCCTGCTACATACCAGCCAGGTGAGGTACTAAGCAGCAAAAATACAAACATGGGTAAATTTTGCTCCTTTGCTCTCAAGGAACTGTCAGGATTGAAATGTTGAGGGTGGGTAAGGAACATCCATAAACTTTACTAAAGCCATTAGTGAGTATCAGTAAAAGAAACCATGTTTTAAATTCATATTTTATACTTCAAAATTCAGTTAAACTTGGAGCAGTGGCTCATGACTGTAATCCCAACAGTTTGGGAGGCCAAGGCAGGCAGATCACTTGAACCCAGGAATTTCAGACCAGCCTAGGCAACATGGCAAAACCCCTGTCTCTACAAAAAATACAAAAATTAGCCAGGGGTGGTGGTATGTGCCTGAGGTCCCAGCTACTCTGGAGGCTGAGGCAGGAGGATCATTTGAGCCCAGAAGGTTGAGGCTGCAGTGAGCCGTGATCCTGCCACTGCACTCCAGCCTGGGTGATAGAGTTAGACCCTGTCTCCAGAAAAACAACACAGAACAAAACCCTCAGTTTATACTTCAATCGAGAGTGTCAAGCCAGGGCGGTACATAAAATAACAAAGGAGAATCCTTCACCAAATGAGGATAAACAGATTCTGGTTGGTAGCTTTCCTAATAGAACTTCCGTGTAATGCGTGTCTTTCAATTAGTACTGGCAACATTAACACTTCATTATTGTCTTTCTCTGATGCAGCATTAACAAATAATTTTTTTTTTTTTTTTTTTTTTTGAGATGGAGTCTCATTCTGTCAACCAGGCTGGAGTGCAGTGGCATGATTTCAGCTCACTGTAACTTCCACCTCCTGGGTTGCAGTGATTCTCCTGCCTCAGCCTCCTGAGTAGCTGGGAATACTGGCGTGCACCATCACACCCAACTAGTTTTTGTTAGTAGAGACAGGGTTTCACCATGTTAGCCAGGCTGCTCTCGAACTCCTGACCTCAGGTAATCCACCCGCCTCAGCCTCCCAAAGTGCTGGGATTACAGGCATGAGCCACCATGCCTGTCAACAAATGATTCTTAAACGCTGTTAATTGCATAGCTAGAAATGCATGATTTGTTTAAACTCCTTTTTCACATGTTGTGTATGGAAAGTATGGTTTTGCAATTGATGCCAAGTAATCATGTGTATGAAAAAAATGTTTGCATAGAATATCATGATTACCTGAATATGACTTTACAAAAAAAGAGGCCAACAATTGTGTAGCAATCAGAAAGTAAGACTCTGATGAGAAAATAAGGCTGATAGTGAATAATTAGTATAAAAATGCCAATATCCATACACAGAGTGACAGTTCTGAGGCCAGCTGTTACACAAGTCTCTGTCACAGATCTCTGGGGGCAGCTCCAAGCTACACGGATTCAAGTTCCTACGCACTCTAAGAGCTATAAAGATTACTATATTTTAAGCATGACATGTAGGTCTTATTACTACTCACAGTGTGACATGAAATCAGATAACCCTCACACTGTTCTTTTATTTAATTGTTTTGTTATTAACAATCACTGTTCTTAAATGGTAGAATTAAAATAAATAAAAGTTCTGTTCAAAAGTGTCCTTAAAGGGCTTTAAGCAAATGTTTAAAATAAAATCCTTAACCCCTTTACCGATTTGTTGAATCTGAAAATACCTGCGTGCAGATATATAATCAACCTGGAACAGTAGGAGTCTTTCATTTCTCACTTGCTGACTATACTGGGATAAATTAAAACAGCGAGCAATTGATGTTGAAATGTCAAGGCTAAAATGTCACGGAAACAGCAAGTTCAATAAAGTTGCATCTCCTGTTCTGAACAGGCTAATGATAGTCGTCGATGTGTCTTTAAGGATGTGGATGTGACTTTACTTACAGAGCTTCATGGCTGCAACCTTAACATTTCCTGTCACAGTCCTTGAGTCCATCCTCATGCCCACACAGTAAAGTGAGTTTTCATTTCATTCTTGAATTCACACAGGTAAGTGGGTGGGTATGTGCTCAAATTCAGAGATGCATTATCACATTAATCCATGTCCATTAATCTCATTGCTCTGATTTTTTTTCTTATTTCCTCTGAAACTAAGTAATTTTTTACTTACTGCCTTTACTGCTTGATAATAACTCAAAAAAAAAAAAAGCACTGGAGTCAAGAACCAGGCTACTACTTAGCCAATGATTATTCATTTACTTCATACTTCAGTATCCCTCTGTAAAATGAGAATTATAATATCTAGCCCAACTCCACAGATAGCCAGAATAAGAAAAATACTATCTGTGAGAACACTCAAAATGCTTTGGAAGAAAGGCATAAGAATATTATAACTTTATTATTATTACTACTATTATTTTTGAGACAGAGTTTCACTCTTGTCACCAGGCTGGAGTGCATTGGCAGGATCTCGGCTCACTGCAACCTCTGCAGTGAGGTTGAGGTTCAACGTGAGAATCGTTCAAGTGATTCTCCTGCCTCAGCCTCCCTAGTAGCTGGAATTACAGGCGCCTGCCACCACGCCCAGCTAATTTTTTTGTATTTTTAGCAGAGATGGGGTTTCACTATATTGGGCAGGCTGGTCTCCAACTCCTGACCTTGTGATCTGCCCACCTCGGCCTCCCAAAGTGCTGGGATTACAGGCGTGAGCCACCATGCCTAGCCAAGAATATTATAACTTTAAATAGCAGAAGGCACAAAATAAAATGAATACACCAAGTAAGTAATAGAAGAAATCAGCTATCTTGGGCACTGTTGTTACTGGCTTTTCTCTTTTCTCTCTTTGCCATCTAACCTCAAAATACCTTGCAGCTCCATAGTGACTAAGTTAGTGTGCATGCTGCCAAATGCTGTAACATTCTCTAGGACTCAATGTTACAGAAAAACATACAGGGATGTAATTCACTACTGAGAAACAGACTGTCATTTCTCTGTCTGCCTCCCTCTCTGTCTATAAACTCTGATTTTTGATGCAAGCACAGGGCCTCATTTGTTTTGGTCCAGATATCCAGATATGTGGGTGGACTCATTCTACCAAAGAATGTCATCAAAGTTCACAACTGCTGATTGCATAGCATGAGGCATTTAACCATTGGCCTCTCCCCAGAGTAGTGGGAAATGAAGTACTTTTCCTACCTGAAAATAAATTGCTTCCACTCAATGAAAATGTATTGAACATGAACAATGTAGAAAGCACTCCCCTGGTACTGTGGAAGATGAAAAAATGAATAAGTCAGTTTTGCACTTGATAAGAACATCACAGGCCCACATTCTCAGATCTAGGTCTCAGCCAGATTAAATTCTTCTCCAGAACACATGGTGTCCATCTCCCCACCAGGAGGGCTCAATGCTGTAGGTTGACTCAAGGAATAAACAGGAAAATGGGTGTTCTAGTGAAGATGTTTCCTATTCTTGTGTTCAGCCACAATAAACCATGTCTGGGCCTCTTTATCGTCTGATTCCAATTGCTTGAATAAGAAGGAGAGAAGACTCCATCATAGAAACAGTTTAGACCACGAGGTAGACAAATGGAGAGTGAAGAGGAAGGGATTGGAAGAAGGGAAAGGAAAAGCACTGCCTAGAAGGAATTGGTGAAAACAAAATTTTTGCAGAAAACTTAAGAAGAATTCAGTTGATTATCAATAATCATAATAAAATATAATAATCAAATATATTTAACATAGTAAAATATTGTCTAAAATAGACAATATCCTTTGGGAGGAGAAAAACAGAATTTGGTAAAAATTGAGTTAATCAGAAATTCGAGGCCAGGCGCAGTGGCTCATACCTATAATCCCAGCACTTTGGGAGGCTGAGGTGGGCAGATCACCTGAGGTCAGGAGTTTGTGAACAGCCTGGCCAATGTGGTGAAACCCCGTCTCTACTAAATGTAGAAAAATTTAGCCAGGCGTGGTGATGGATGCCTGTAATCCCAGCTACTCGGGAGGCTGAGGCAGGAGAATCAGTTGAAGCGGAGGTTGTAGTGAGCCAAGATTGCACCACTGCACTCCAGCCTGGGTGACAGAGCGAGATCTGTCTCAAGGGGAAAAAAAAATTGAAGGAGGAAAAATGTTTCCCTTGGCCCCCAGCAAGTGCCAGGCCACTTTGACCAAAGCATAAATAGTGGTTCAAAGAATTGTTAAGCATGTTCTTAGGATAAAGAAGGATGTGACCATCACCTGGCACAGGTCCTCTGTCCACCTGCTGCCTTCATTACTTGATGCAGCAGTTATTGAAGTCTTTGATCAAGACCGTTTTACACACTTATGTTATCAAGGATGCCAAAGAGTTTTCACTTATGTGAATTGCTTCTAATGATATTTATTATCTAACATTAAAACTGAGAAATTTTCAAAATATTTTTGAAATCAAGACAACAAAGCATACTTTTTGTTATGTTTATGCATTGACTCAAGGAAAAGATCAAGATTTCAAGATAATTATTTGAGAATAATGAGGTTATAGCTATCCTAGTAGATATGAACAAAGAAAACTAATCAAAATACAAAAGCAGTAGCCAAGAGAGATGGTGGACACCTTTAGTCCCAGCTACTCTGGAGGATGAGACTGGAGGATCTCTTGAGCCCAGGAGTTCAAGGAGCCAGCCTAGGCAACAAAGTGAAACCCCTACTCTGAAAAAGAAAAAAGAAAAGAAAAGAAAAATTACGTTCAGAAGTAGAGAACAAATTTTATTAATCTCTATAAATCTACATAAATCTCTATTAAATGTACATACTGATACTTTAAACATACTACCATGTAAAATACTAGAAAATACAAGCACGCACACGCAGGTATTCTGTTAGCAGAAAGAGTGATGACTAGTACATGTAAAATAGCCCCTGGAAATTTCCACTGTACACTTGAGAGAATGAAAGTGAAAATGGCAAATCATGTATTGTTACCATAATGGTTTTGACCTGAGAGACGCCTGGAAAAGATCTCGGAGACATCACAGACCTGGCGGACCACCATTGGAGAACCAATGAAATAAATTAATTTTAAGGCCATTTCCATTTCTTATGACGAATAAAGGATATTTTGTCTGATGAATATCTTGTCCTTGTTCCCGGACCACTCTTTTGAGAACAGTTGACCTAAGGTAACCGCAGCACCCCTGGCCTAGCGAGACCCAAAGCGAAAAGCCCCGGACGCGCCGAGGGCGCTCTGCTTAGGACTGAGAACCGAAACGCTCCCTGGATTAGGAGCATTGAGAACGCCGGGTGTAGACACAAATCGAAAAGCAGCCACCCGCGCCGCCAAGGCGGGGCCAGAACTGGCGGCTGACGGCCTGGCCAGCCCGGGGCTGGGGCAGAAGCTGAGGCGGCTGAGAGCGCAGCGCGGACTCCAAGGAGACGCCAGCCCACTGCCCGCCAGCTGGCCGCAGGTAGGCCGGCCCCCGGGAGGAGGGGCGCGGCCAGGTGTCCCCAGGTAGCCGTCTCCTCCCTTCCTCCGTCGGCCGCCTCCCAGTACCGAGACAGGACCTTGCGCAGCGCGTGTCCCCCTGGCGCCCTTCTGCGGACCCCAGACGCGTCCCCGTTTTGCGCGCGGGGGCCACCCAGACCCTGGGGAAAGCGAGGCCCGGAGCGTCGCCGAGGTTTGAGGGCGCCGGAGACCGAGGGCCTGACAGCCGAAGGAACCACCCCAAGACGAGACTCTGGCCCGGGGGCTGCTGGAACATGTGCGGGGGGACACAGGTGCGGGGCCTGGCGGGGGGACTCGGCGGGGAGGGGGTTACTGGGAGGCGGGGCACATCGGTGGAGGCCACCTCGGCGGACCGGGTTGTATTCGAACACACAGCCGAGGGTTGCCCGCAGCGACAGGTCCCGGATCAGCCCTCGGCAGGGTCCCGGGGCGCGGCATTTGTCCCAGGCGCTCTTGGGGCTGCTTTCTGGGCGCGCCTGGAGTCCCGGCGACCGAAACCGCGCGCTGGGCGCTCTCGCGTCGAGGCTTTGAGTACAACAGGTTGGTGATTCAGTTCGACAGAAACTCAGAGTGCTGAGCCAGGGGCTTTTTTTTTTTTTAACTATGTTTTTTGTTTGTTTTAGTTTGTTTGACAGTTGCCAGACTATGTTTACACTTCTGGTTCTACTCAGCCAACTGCCCACAGTTACCCTGGCGTTTCCTCATTGCACAAGAGGCCCAAAAGCTTCTACGTATGTGGGAGAAGAAGGTAAGCACGGAACCCGGAGCCGCGTGGTACAGATGTCAGTGAGAAAGTGCAGTATTTGAAATGACATACCCCAATCAATCATAGAAGCACTAAAATATCCTTTAGTTTAATTTGTGGTATATTTGGCAAGGTTGTGGTTTTTTATGTTCTTTAGCTGCAATTTATACACTTTGATTTCTGTGAGTTTTCTTTAATAAGTATATATGTAAGACCTTGTTTGTGGTTAATTGAATGGAAAACCTATTTCAGCTTCTGAAAATCAGTGAGTGACGTTTCTCTAGAGGAAGCTGTGTGGCGATTATAATGAGCATAATTGCTTGTTCTTCCTGGAAAGGTGAACGAGGAGTCCAGGATCTAGTCTTGGACTTGTTGTGAGACCCTGAGCAAGATAAATTAACCCCCTTGGGCTTGAATGTCTTCATCTGTAAAAGTGATGGGAGTGGGGTGTAAAATCATCTCTGAGGTCCTTTTTGACTTTCAGATGGTCTAGTTGTCAAAGCAGCCAGTTGAGAGAAGGTTAGGTTTGGGGCTTGCTAACCTAGAAGTCCATTGTTTTTAGGCTTCTGAGTAACAGTTTGTTTCCTGCCTATATTTTAAAAGCCTAACCTAGTAAAACCAGAAAAGAGAAAAAAAAAAGCCTCTGGCTCTTAGCATTCTTCTCCCTGACTAGTCACGGTGCTTCCCCAACCAGTGCCAGTACTCTGGATCCATGTCCCCACATGTTCCTGTCTCTTATCCCTTCTCATCAGAGCCTGTTCTCAGCTCATTTTCATTTGGGAGGGATCTGTTACAGTAATACTCCTAACTGACTTTATTAATGATTAACACAGTTGTGTGTGTTGAGATAGAACAATCCATTAACCCAAAAGAATCAAACTCTGATGACAGAATTCTAGACAAGTGGATAGGCTAGCTAAAGGAATAGGGAGAGATTTTGGAAGAGGATCCTTTTTAGTCCCTCCCAAGCTGCACCGTATATATCAGTCCACTTAGAAGGTTGCACTTATAAGGTTCCATACTCAGATGCTCTTCCCTAATATAATTGTGAGCACAATCATTCATTCACATGACACAGGGGTAAAAGACACTTTTGCCAGACATGGTGGTTCACGCCTGTAATCCTAGCACTTTGGGAGGTCAAGGCAGATGGTCGGGAATTCGAGACCAGCCTGGCCAACATGGTGAAGCCCCGTATCTACTAAAAATACAAAAATAGCCCGGCATAGTGGCACATGCCTGTAATCCCAACTACTGGGGAGATGGAGGCTGCCATGAGCTGAGATTGTGCCACTGCACTGCAGCCTGGGTGACAGAGTGAATTTCATTTAAAACACAAACATAAAAATAAATAAATAAAAGACACTCTCAAGGACATCACAAGCTATGGAAGATAGCATTGAACAAAATCCTGAAGGATGTGAGAGAGCAAACTGAAATAAGAAAGTTCTGTTCAGAACAGTAAGTCCAAAGGCCAGAGAGAACCAGGTGTGCTGGAAGCCAGCATAGCTACAACAGAATATGCAGGGAAAGTGGTAGGAGATGAGGATAGAGGGGTAAGGGCTTAGGGACCAGACCAAAGAGGGCCATGTAAGCCATTGTAATGACTTTGGCTTTTACTCTGCAGGCGGTGGAATTGCTGTTAGAAGGTTTTTAAAAAGCAAAGTAGGAACAAAGTCTATCTTATTTTTTAAAGGGCTCTCTTTGGCTGTTATGTTAAAAACAGACTATAGAGCAGCAAGGAGACCCCTGGAAGACCACTGCAGGAATCCCAGTGAGGGGTGATGGAGGCTTGGAAAATTTTTCGTACTATCTCCATTTGTGGTCATATAAAATTTACAATAAAACAAAGGAGGAAACAGAATAGAAATATTTCATCACACTAGCCCCTCAATCTACCTTTTAGAATACTTTTCAAAACAACCATCACCAATTATCCCATTGTAGCTTCCCACTTGGTTTGAATAGCCCATATTTGTTATTTATAACATAGAAATGGACACTGTACAATAGTGCTGCTCCCCCAAAATATAATGTAAGCTACACAAATAATTTAAAATTTTCTAATAGCCACATTTTAAAAAGTAAAAAAAAAAAGATGAAATTAATTTTAAGAATGTATATCATTTAATCTAGTACACAAAATATCACCATTTTAAAATATAAGCAGTGTAAAGCATTATGGAGACATTTCACATTCTTTTTCTTTTCTACATCAAGTTTTTGAAATCCTTGTGTGTATTTTACACTTACTGCACATTTCAATTCAGACAAGCCACAGTTCTTATTTATTTATTTAGAGATAGGATCTTGCTCTGTTGCCCAAGCTAGAGGACAGTGGCATGATCTCAGTTCACTGTAACCTCTACCTCCTGGACTCAAGTTATCCTTCCACCTCAGCCTCCCAAGTAGCTGGGACTACAGGTGTGCACCACCACACCAGCCTAATTTTTGTGTTTTTTGTAGAGATGGGGTTTCACTATGTTGCCTAGGCTGATCTCCAACTCCTGGGCTCAAGTGATCCGCCTGCCTTAGCCTGCTGGGATTACAGGCGTGAGCGACCGCTCCCAGCCTTCTGTGGCTAGTGGTTACTGCATTAGACAAAATAGCTCTAGAACATTCAGACCTGTTTGGAAAGATAATTCATTTATAGAAAAAATATCTTGGACAAGATGTGACTGTTCTTAAGGGGACAAAAATAAATGTGCGACTTGAGGTCACTCAAATCAGTATGAGCTTTCCAGCCATGATCTCTCATGAGCAGTCTTTCAATTGCCTATTTTAATATATTCTTTCTTTAGTAATGGTGAGCAGTGAAAAGTATCTACACTTTTAAATTCTTTTAAATATTGTGATGTAGTTCTCACTTTCGGAATTCCAGTCTTAGTAATATGATCTGGAGCAAAATCTCTTAAGCTTTGTTTGTGTGACACCAGAACAAGTTTAAAGTTTGTGGGTTTTGAAAATACTACCATGGTTGGATGCTTTGGTTTTGTGTCAACCTGTTCTGAACCTTGTAGTGTTTACCATTTACCTTCCCGTCAAATGTAAAGGGAAACATAAAATATTAGAGACACGTATTTGGGGAGTACTGTAGAGGGAGCTACTACTTTGGAAAGAACTGAATGACTTCAGTTAAACATTACAATTAGCTTACATTTTCACTAATTTAGAAGGTTAGAATTTTATAACTTTTAGCATAAACTTGAATACAGCAACTTTAATGTATAAGCATTAATTTGTAATTTAAGAACTCGGCCAGGTGTAGTGGTTCATGCCTGTAATCCCAGCACTTTGGGAAGACAAGGCGAGTGGATCACGAAGTCAGGAGTTTGAGACCAGCATGGCCAAAACAGTGAAACCCCGTCTCTACTAAAAATACAAAAATTAGCCAGGTGTGGTGGCACATGCCTGTAGTCCCAGCCACTTGGGAGGCTAAGGCAGGAGAATCGCTTGAACTTGGGAGGTGGAGCTGAGACCGTGCCATTGCATTTCAGCCTGGGTGACAGAGTGAGACTCCATCTCAAAAAACAACAACAACAACAAAATTAAGAACTTAAAGAGATCTTAGTGATTATTTAATTTAATTCCTGGTTTTATAAATGAGGAAATGGCAGCCCAAAGAATGTAAGTGACTTATCTTAGAATATACAACTGATAGCTTAAGCTAAATCAAAACCAAAAATCTATCTTTTAACTCTCAGTTCAATAGGCTGTCTACAATGCCCCACTAATTTTTCTCAGTCAAGATAATAGAGAACCAATTCTTTAGAAACAGAATAGTCTGACCTGTCAATTATTGGGAAAATAACTATCTGGAGAGAAAAAGATATTTAAATAATTGTTATTTATACTAGTAATTTTGGACATAACTCCAGTGGAATTATGCTAATTTTATATTTCATATTTATAGGAAATTATCTTCAATGATGCTTTTTCTTTTTTTTGGTTGGATTTTAAAGCTGTACAAAAAAGTTTTGTATAATTTAACCACATCAAGAGGACTATTCACTTTTTCCGCAATTAAAACAGGAATTTTTTGAATATTTTTGATCAATGTTTAAGTCTTTTTCATTACTTTATTAGTGTTTACATCAAAAGAAGAAGCAAACTTTTTCATACATAGACGCCTCCTGTATAATAGATTTGATTTGGAGCTCTTCACTCCTGGTGACCTAGAAAGAGAGTGCAATGAAGAACTTTGCAATTATGAGGAAGCCAGAGAGATTTTTGTGGATAAAGATAAAACGGTAATGTGGTTGATTATGTTAATTATCTGGAATCATTCAATTGTACTTAAGAAAGTGGCACTTTCAGTTATTAGAGATTTTATGCTTTAAACAAAATCAGGGTTATGTACCTGATTATCTCTTTCTAATTCCTTAAAATGGTAATTAACCTGTTTAGACTTGGCTCTACACCCGATTAATGGGGTTTATAGTAATTAGTAAATTATTGACTGTTGTGATTTTGTGTGTTTAATGTTTATTATATTTAAAATTCATCATGGAGCAGAGTGAATTTAACTCCAAGATTTTGTGGTTAGTGCTGTAACTCAGGCTTCAATCATTTATGACTAAGTAATTTGTCCTACCTACTTGATTACCCATATTTATATTTCAAATATTTACTGACAGTCTGCTATGTGCCAGATGTTCTCCTTGGCACTGAGGATACAAAATTTATAGCCTTTGTATTCCGAAATGTATTGTTTGGTCTATCAGTGTAATTTAAGGGAAACATTTTTAAAAGTTCTTTCTTAGAATATAATCAAGTTCTGTTAATCTTGATAAGGTACAAAACAGATGGCATTGTGCCTGTGATAATCTGTCACAGTCCACAGTCTTCAAAAACATTAAGTAATCCAAATTATCTATTTTTTTTTTTTTTTTTGGAGACAGAGTCTACTCTGCCGCCCAGGCTGGAGTGCAGTGGCGCAATCTCGGCCCACTACAACATCCACCTCCCGGGTTCAAGCAAATCTCCTGCCTCAGCCTCCCAAGTAGCTAGGACTACAGGTGCATGCTGCCATGCCTGGATAATTTTTTGTATTTTAGTAGAGACGGGGTTTCACCATGTTGCCCAGGCTGGTCTCAAACACCTGAGTTCAGGCAATCCGCCCGCCTCAGCCTGACAAAGTGCTAGGATTACAGGTGTGAGCCGCAGAGCCCAGCCCTAAATTCTTTACTTTCGTAGATTTCATAATGCTAGCTCCTTTTTCCCTTTCCTAAGAATCCTATTTTACTTTTTGGTCTATAAGAACCTCCCTAGGTATCCTTCAAATGCAGGTGGTAATGGAACCTCTTTGTTGACTTTTATATCATTGTGCCCACCCTCCCATTCCCTACAAGTATTTGTTGTGTCTATTAAGGAGAAAAACGAAACATATACTGTGTAGTTGTACCTGTTGGAATTTTATTCTGTTTTTCACAAACCTTTTCTAATTTTAACTCAGTTCCTTAAAATTCATTTCTATTCTCTCAAGTAGCACTGAACTTAAAATTGTCTCAAGAATGTCTTCCCAAATCAATAAATACTTTTCAATAAGATCTTCCAGAAGGGCACAGTGGCTCATACTTGTAATCCTAGCACTTTGTGGGGCAGAGGTGGGAGGATTGCTTGGGCCCAGGAAATCAAGACCAGTCTGGGCTTCACAGTGAAACTCCATCTCTACAAAAAAGAAAAAATTACCTGGGAGTGGTGGCATGTGCCTCTAGTTCCAGCTACTCAGGAGGCAGAAGTGGGATGATTGCTTGAGCCTGGAAGGTCAAGGCTGCAGTGAGTCACGATCACACCACTGCACTCTGGCTTGGGCTACAGAGCAATCCTGTCTTTAAAAAAAAAAAAAAAGTCCTGAGACAAACTGAGGGCTTATCTTCCACAGAAAAATTCAGTCTCCTGTTCAAACATGGTAGTGAGTCCACAGCCTCAACTTCTAACTTTGGTACTTTCACCTACTCTCTAATGCAATAATTTCCCCCAGTGCCTTAGTGGGAGCTCCAGTCAGGTGAAGGGAAAATAGCAGGCACAGTATTAAAGAGCCGACAATTAGAGAGACAGACAGCAGAGGCAGTTATGGGTGATAGTGCTTTAATTAGAGTGAGTCACACCCTCCAGCTTGAATGAACTGGTCTCCTACTTATGATACCTGCTGAGAGTTTACTACCCCTAGTCTAGGTCATTGGGACCAAATGAAATAATGATAATAAAGATATTGAATAAACTTGGGAATTTTACCTTTTTTTTAGAACGAATTTTGGCAGGAATATTCAGCTAAAGGACCAACCACAAAATCAGGTAAAACAATAATTGATCAAATTTAATGCTTTTCTCACCCTCTCTCTATTGTAATACATTTTAGTTTTATTGTTTTGCGTTTGGTTGTTGCTCAACCTACATATCTTATAAATACAAGGAGATTTCTCAACTATACACTGGGCTATCTCAGACAGAAAAGGACAGATTCATCTATTTATACACTGAAAATCAAGTTTGGTGAGATACTAGGGAAATGAGATAATGGGCTTAAAGCTGTTTTAAACAGCTCACCTATGTCAAGACTTGCATAGAATAAAAGTAGATTCTATTCATTTCACAATGTAAACTATGTTAACTTATTTTCTTTTTTAACCATTAAAGGTAGATGGAACATTTTGCTAGATAAGATTGTTGGATCCAATTAAGTAACTTGTAGAGAGGGGAGATCCTTTATCTAATCTGTATTGATCATCTCTAGCTGCATTTTAGTCGGGTGTATTTTTCACCAGCTATTCTTTCATTCCTCTTCTGTAGGACCCCCTCACCATGGCAGGTTATATTGCATAGCTACCCTGAGTTGCTTAATAAATATAATCTTAGTGATTAATACCAAAGTATGTCTAGTTGAGGAGCAAATATGTTTATCCCACTTAATGCTGAATATTATCCATTTAATATGATCTATTTTAAATAAATAAAAGAATAACCATAACTAGGGCTTTTAGAAGTGTCATTTAAATTTCTTTAGGTAGACTCTCTAGCCCAAAGACTTGAAAGAAGTCAACATCAATGATTAGATGCTGTATAATGTGTTTAGACCCAGGATTAAATTTGTTGAAATCATAGGTGATGCTATGTAGTTGTTATATTTATGTTATTTTAATGATTTATTTCAAGATGGCAACAGAGAGAAAATTGATGTTATGGGCCTTCTGACTGGATTAATTGCTGCTGGAGTATTTTTGGTTATTTTTGGATTACTTGGCTACTATCTTTGCATCACTAAGTGTAATAGGCTACAACATCCAGGGTAAGTACTAAGTAAAATTATTTAATTCATTACTAGACATTCTATATTGTTATTTTTTAAATGGGTCAAGCAGGACCAGGTGCAGTGGCTCACACCTGTAATCCCAGCACGTTGGGAGACTGAGACGGGTAGATCACCTGAGGTCAGGAGTTCGAGACCAGCCTGACCAACATGGTGAAACCCTGTCTCTAAAAAAAAACAAGGGTCAAGCAAATGGCTGCCTATTTTCTTAAATAAGCCTTTTATTTTGGAAGAATTTTAGATGTATACGGAAATTGCAAAGGTATTAAAGAGAGTTCCAGCCCAATTTCCCACATTTTGTGTGTGTGTGTGTGTGTGTGTGTGTGTGTATATATATATATTTTATTTTATTTTATTTTTTAAAATAAATTGCCTAGGCTGGAGTGCAGTAGTACAATCTCAGCTTACTGCAACCTCTGCCTCCTGGGTTCAAGCAGTTCTCCTGCCTCAGCCTCCCGAGTCGCTGGGACTACAGGTGCAGGCCACCACGCCTGGCTAGTTTTTTTTTTTTATTTTTAGTAGACACGAGGTTTCACCATGTTGGTCAGGGTGGTCTTAAACTCCTGACCTTGTAATCTGCCCGCCTTGGCCTCCCAAAGTGCTGGGATTACAGGCGTGAACCACTGCACCTGGCACATTGTTAATATATTACCATAGTAGAATTATCAAAACTCAGAAAATGACAATGGTTCATGACTATTAACTAAACTCCACCAGTTTTCCCACTGGTGTCTTCTTTCTGCTGCAGGATCCAGTCACAGTACCACATTGCATTTAGCTGTCGTGTCTTCCCAGCCTCTCTAGACTGTGACAATTGTTTGGTCTCCTAATTTAACATTTACATAAACAACCTAATGATGCTATTTCTAAGGTCCTTCAAAAGAATACAAGCAGTTTCACATATGCCAGCTTCATTTTTCAGTATTTCTTAAGCAAGAGGCAGATACCAGTATCTTCACATTATTTCCAGAGACAAGAAGTCCTATAGTTTACTCTGAGCCACAGAGTTAACAGATCCACATAGCTACCCAAATAAAAACCGTGTAACTGGCTTTTAAATTCAACTATTTTTATTAACGCTTTAAATAGAAGTTAACAAAATAAAATGGTTACCAATTGAGGATAATAGCACATTGATAAAGCTTCAAAAAGATTCATAAAGGCCATAATTGTTTGCATAATAGAAGCTCAGCATCCCTATTGAAACAAAAAGTACTGATATCTTTCTAGTAAATATGGCTGAGTAGGTGTAGAAACGTTCTTTTTTTTTATTGTATTTTAGGTTTTGGGGTACATGTGAAGAACATGCAAAATTGTTGCATAGGTACACACGTGGCAGTGTGACTTGCTGCCTTCCTCCCCTTCACCTATATCTGGCATTTCTCCCCATGCTATCTCTCCCCCACTCCCCACCCCCCACTGTCCCTCCCCTATTTCCTCCACAACAGACCCCAGTGTGTGTGTAGTGCCCCCTCCCTGTGTCCGTGTGTTCTCATTGTTAAACACCCACCTATGAGTGAGAACATGCGGTGTTTGATTTTCTGTTCTTGTGTCAGTTTGCTGAGAATGATGGTTTCCAGGTTCATCCATGTCCCTACAAAGAACACAAACTCATCGTTTTTGATGGCTGCATAGTATTCCATGGTGTGTATGTGCCACATTTTCCCTGTCCAGTCTATCATCGATGGGCATTTGGGTTGGTTCCAGGTATTTGCTATTTTAAACTGTGCTGTAATGAACATTAGTGTGCATGTGTCCTTATAGTAGAATGATTTATAATCCTTTGGATATATACCCAGTAATGGGATTGCTGGGTCAAATGGAATTTCTATTTCTAGGTCCTTGAGGAATCGCCACACTGTGTTCCGCAATGGTTGAACTAATTTACACTCCCACCAACAGTGTATAAGTGTTCCTATTTCTCCACATCCTCTCCAGCAACATTTTTATTAAAAAAAAAAAAAAAAAAAGCAGCAGATGCTAAGCAGGCTATTAGAAATTGATACTTATTTCTTCCTATTCACACTTTCAAATTCCATGAACAAGCTCAAAGTGGCGATCACGTGTACTTTTTTAATTATAATGATCATTTTTCTTATCTTTTCAGCAAAATGGGCAGTGTTTTTGTATCCCTCCAAAAGAATAGAAAGTATTCTTTATCATATATATTAGAAGATTCTTTGTCTTCTAAATTAAGAATAGCTTTCAATTCATAGCAAGTAAAATTTAAATTCTACATAACAACTGACCTGTATTGTTCAAAAAATGTCAGCGTTGAACACCTTTTCAAGTGCTTCTTGGCCAAGGCAGGCAGATCATGAGGTCAAGAGATAAAGACCATCCTGGCCAACATGATGAATCCCCATCTCTACTAAAAATACAAAAATTAGCTGGGCGTGGTGTTGCCCACCTTTAGTCTCAGCTACTCAGGAGGCTGAGGCAGGAGAATTGCTTGAAACCAGGAGGTGGTGGTTGCAGCTGGGAGCTGAGATCGCAACACTGCACTCCAGCCTGGCGACAGAGTCAGACTCCATAACAAAAAAAAAAAATCATTTTCATTGTGATAAGAGCATCTGAAAATATGCTGATAATGGAGACTAAGGTTTTAAAAGTACTTTATCCTGTTTTTTGCCTACAAAAGTAATACATGAATTATTTTTAAATTCAAGTATTATAGAAAGATATATTATCTAAAATGAAAGTCCTCATAATCCTACTTTTCAAATATAACCACTATTATGAATTTGGTATGTAAAACTCCAGATTTTTTTCTATGCATATACTACTTGAGTGGTGTAAAAGCAATTGTGGTTTTTGCCATTTAAAGTAATAGCAATTGCTTTTGCACCAACCTAATAACATATTTCATAGGTTTTTTTGGTGTGTTTTTCTGGCTCACTGCAACCTCCACCTCCCAGGTTCAAACGATACCCCTATCTCAGCCTCCTGAGTAGTTGGGACTGCTCAAGTGCCCACCACTACACCCAGCTAATTTTTGTTATTTTTAGTAGAGACAGGGTGCAGGTTGGTCTCAAACTCCTGACCTCAGGTGACCACTGCCTCAGCCTCCCAAAGTGCTGGGATTACTGGCGTGAGCCACTGCACCCGGCCTATTTTATGTTTTAAAAAGAAATGTTTGTTACATGTTCTCCTTTGCAACTTGCCTTTAGCACTGAACAATATAATTTAAATACATTTTCAGTGCAGTACATTTTTTTTAAATAGTGAAATATATGTAACATAAAATTTACCATCCTAACCGTTTTCAAAGTATACAGTTCAGTAGTATTAAGTTCATTCACTGTTGTGCAACCAATATCCCTTTTTTCTATTTTTCCATTTTGCAGCAGTGAAGTTCTGTGCCTAGTGAACAAACTGTTTCCCATTCTCCCCTCTCCTAGACTCTAGCAATCACTTTTTCACTTTTTGTCTCTGAATTTTACTACAACACCTCATATAAGTGGAATCACACAGTATTAGTCTCTTTCTGACTGGCTTATTTAGCACAGTAATTTTAAATCATTAATAGAGTCTCTTTGAAATGTTTTATTGCAGCATTTCATTATGTTTGATGAAGTTTTTTTAAATTCTAAATATAGTAAGATGTGATTCCTTTCTAAAATACATTGGCCCCTAGCCCAGTTCCTGTTTCTGGAAGAGACCAACAAGGTGTATTTTCCCTATCCTAGAAATAGATATGGTATGGTGGTTCGCTGTGTGAACTCCAGAGCCAGATTGCCTGGATTCAAAACCCTGATATGCCACTAACTAGCCATTTGACTTTGGACATGTTACTTAAACTTATACTCTGCCTCAGTTTCTCTGTGAGTAAATTGAAGGTAATAATTTGAGCTACCATATTACACAGTTCCAGAGAGTTGCCATTCACCTGGGCTATAGTGTGAATGGTACCCTCTGGTTTTGTGCAGTATGGTAGCCCAAATAATAACTGTATGTATCTCATAAGGGACTTATGGGAATTAAATGATGTGATGCACAAAAAGTACTTAAGACAGTACTTAGTAGCAAGAGTAGCACGTACTCTCCATAAAGGTTAGCTATTATTATCAATTTTTTTGTGTGTGATGGAGTCTAGCTCTGTTGCCCAGGCTGGAGTACAGTGGTATGATCTTGGCTCACTGCAACCCCCCTCCTGAGTTTGAGCAATTCTCCTGCCTCGGCTTCCCAAGTAGCTGGGATTACAGGCGCCTGCCACCACACCCAGCTAATTTTTGTATTTTTAGTAGAGACGGAGTTTCACCATGTTAGCCAGGCTGGTCTCAAACTCCTGACCTCCAGTGATCCTCCCACCTCGGCCGCCCGAACTGCTGGGATTACAGCCATGAGCCACTGCACCTAGCCCAGCTATTATTATTATGAATTTGCAAACTAAGATTTTTCTAAAAGCTTGCACTGAAATGTTTATGTGTTCCCATCCAATGTTTGTATTTCTTCAAAAATGTGTCTGAACTGGGAATGGACTGCAGATTCTCCAATGTTCATATAAAATTAAAACTCATTATCAGAAGATAATATAGGCAATCAGAAAGTATTATATTGCAAATAAGTTTTCTTCAAATTTGGTAGATCTACAAAAATTTTATTTGGCCTATGAAATCTCCCTTAACTTACCTGACTGTATGATCTTGTAAAAAAACAAAAAGAAAAGAAATCTCCCTTAACTGTATTTATAACCATCTTCCACATCACCTGTTGTTGCTAACGATATATTATATACCACTTTCACACTACCTTCTCATTTAGTACTCTCAGTATTTGTATAGTGTATTATGGCACGTGAAGGAGATTACATAGAGTGATTATCATTGCAGCGAGGCAACTACATAACAAAAAAGTAACTTGAATATAAACATGTAAAACAGAGAACATTCTCCTTATAAATGGCTAGGAATGTCAAGCAGGCACACCACCAGTGTGGGATACAACTAGTGGCTTTGGCGGACATAGGTTTTATAAGAATTAACTAGGAAGGGTGTTTCAAGAAAGTGGACCCACAGGAGCCAAGATGGGTACTACCAAGGCTCATATAGGCAATGATAAGCCAAATAGTCTTGACCAAATATTTTTTTTAAAATGATTGTAGGCCAAGGCCAGGCATGGTGGCTCATGCCTGTGGTCCCAGCTTTGGGAGACCAAGGCAGGGAAATCTCTTGAGCCCAGGAGTTTGAGATCAGCCTCGGAAACATGACAAAACCCCATCTCTACTAAAAATGCCAAAAAAATTAGCCAGGTGTGGTGGTGCATACCTTTATACCCAACTACTAGTGGGGTTTAGGTGGGATTTAAGAGCTGTGATGAAGAGTAGTGAGTAACTGAGGAAATTGTTGGATAATTGTAATGGCAGCCACGAATTTATGTTTGAGTTGCCAGACATGAGGTGGACCACTTAAGCAGAGGATTAAAAGGAAAAATAGCCTGTGGGGAAGGTTTTTGAGAATGTGATAATATGCTAGGTTCTAGGAACAGAGTGGTGAGTAAAACAACCATAGTGCCTGCCCCCCATAGCTCTTACACTCTGGTTTTCTTAATAATGTGTACTAACGCTGGGAGAAACTGGAAGACAGAGGAAAACCAATAAGGATGCTAGTAGAGTAATTCAGTTGTGAGGTCATGAGTTTGGACCTGTCTTCAAGGAAAAAGAAGCTGTAGAACTTGATGCCAGATTAGAAAGAACTTGGGAATGTTGGAAGACTATGACTTGAACCTAAGCTTCTGTGCTGAAGAAATATATATGGAAGCTGGGAAAAAGAAAACAAAATTTGGATTTGACAGGACAAAATAGCTCATATTTTATTTATTTTTTGAGCTGGACTTTTGCTCTTGTGGCCCAGGCTGGAGTGCAATGGTGCAATCTCAGCTCACTGCAAACTCCGCCTCCCGAGTTCAAACGATTTCTCCTGCCCAGGATTACAAGCATGTGCCACCACGCCTGGCTAATTTTGTATTTTTAGTAGAGACAGGGTTTCACCATGTTGGTCAGACCAGTCTCGAATTCCTCACCTCAGGTTATCCACCACCTCAGCCTCCCAAAGTACTGCGATTACAGGCATGAGCCACTGCACCCAGCCAAAATGGCTTATATTTTAGATAGCTCAAGAAAGGATAAAAGCAACAAAAAGATGAATAACCTACATTTTTTTTAAATGAAGGACATGAATGGACATTTCTCTAAAAATATATGAATGGCCAAGAAGCATTTGAAAAGGTGTTCAACCTTGTTAGACATTAAGGAAAGGCAAATTAAACCAAAATCGCAGTGAGAGCCAGGTACAGTGACATGCACATGTAATTCCAACTATTCTAGAATAGCTGTAACAATTTTTAAAATAACAAGTATTGGTGAGGATATGGAGAAATTGGAACCTCATATGCACATTGCCAGTGTAAAATGGTGCAGCCACTGTAGAAAACAGTTTGGCAGTTCCTCAGAAAGTTAAATGTGGAATTACCACATGACACAGCAATTTCACTTCTATATTTGTATCCAAAAGTATTGAAAACAGATACTGTACACCAATGTCCATAGCAGCATTATTCAGATAATCAAAAAGGTTGATGAAAATAACCCAAATGTCCATCAAAATATGGTATATCCATGCAGTGGAATATTATTCAGCCATAAAAAAGAATGAAGTTCTGATGCATGCTACAATATGGATGGATCTTGAAAACATGATACCAAGTGAAAGAAGCCAGACTCAAAAGAACAACTATTGTATGATTCCATTTACATAAAATGTCTAGGATAGGCAATATCTAGGATAGGCAAATTCATAGAGACAAAAAGTAGATTAGAGATAATCTTGGCCTGGGAGGATAGGGATGTCTTAGTCTATTTGTACTGCTATAGCAGAATACTTGAGACTGGGTAATTTAGAAGGAACAGAAATTTATCTCTCATAGTTCTGGAGGCTGGGAAGTCTAAGATCAAGGTACCAGCATATTGTATGCCTCATGAGGACCCAGCCTCTGCTTCCAAGATGGTGCCTTGAACACCGCATCCTCCAGAGGGGAAGAACATTGTTCCTCACATGGCAGAAAAGCAGAAGAAAGAGAGGGCACCACTCCTGCAACCCCTTCTTACAGCAGCATTAATCCATTTATGAGGGCAGGGACCTCATGATCTAAAAGTCTCTCAAAAGGCCCCACTTCCTAATACTGTTGCATTGAGGATTAAGTTTGAACATGAGTTTTGAGGAGGACAAAAACATTCAAACCATAGCAAGGGGAATGGGGAGTTATTGCTTCTTATGTACAGAATTTCTCTTTGGGGTGATGAAAGGGTTCTGGAAATAGATAATGGAGATGGTTGCACCTTGTGAGTGGAATACCACTGAAATGTACATTTATGAATGATTAAAATGGAAAATGTAATGTTTTATATATTATATATAATGTTATATGTTGTATATAATATATGTGTGTGTTTATCAGCCACAAAGTCTTTTTACTTGGAAAACAAAAAAGAAAGGGTAAGAATTTGGCTGGGTGTGGCGGCTCACACCTGTAATCCCAGCACTTTGGGAGGCCAAGGCAGGTGGATCACCTGAGGTCAGGAGTTCAAGACCAGCCTGGCCAACATGGTGGAACCCCGTCTCTACTAAAAATACAAAAATTAGCTAGGCATGATGGTGGGTGCCTGTAATCCCAGCTACTCAGGAGGCTGAGGAGCAAGAATCGATTGAGCCAGGGAGATTGAAGCTGCAGTGAGCCGCGATTGTGCCACCACGCTGCAGCCCAGTGACAGAGTGAGACCCTCTCTCAAAATAAAAAAATAAATAAATAAAGTAAAGGGACAGAAAGGAAAAAGGACAGAGCCCTAAAGAATGCCCACAATAAGGGTACAGAAAGAAGAGGAGCTGCCAGCAAAGATAGCAGAGAAACATAAATGGTCATTCTAGCCCCATGCTGGAAAGTTCCCTAAGGTATTATGTGAATTATGGGCACGGACTAAGGAGTTTGTCCCTATAAAGCCTATAAAAATTTGAGAGCTTAGAGAAAGTAAGAAAGAATTTGTTTAATTTGTTTAACAGACCTCTATTATCCCCAATAGCAGACAGAAATGAGCAAGGTCTTTCTAGGACTTTTCACTAAGATTTTATTCAATGTGACTTTCTCCACAAGCTGGGAGGAATCCACAAGATAATGAAGAAATAGGCAAAAAATTTGTCTTCGGAGGTTCTTCGTTTCTTCTTTTTCACCTCATTCACAATGTTTTTCCAAAAAAGTTCATGTATGTCCTCATATATTAGTTTCACTCAATGTCTGTGAATAGCACAGTCATTATTTAGTGTCCTCATGCTTACACTTTCTTCTCTACCTTGCTTTTCTTCAGTTTCCGACTTTTCTGCATCACTATGTCTTTTCACCTTTTGCCTTGTTTTTCCCCTGAAATGTTCCTAGCTTCTTCCCTGTATAAGGGATAGAAGCAGAGTTCGAATACAGGGAGTAAACTGGCGCCGTGATTATGACATGTCTTCCATGTGTGTTATAAAATTTAAAACCTTGGATACCTTTTATTTTAAAAGTGCAGTTCGTTGTACTTAACACAAGCACAGTGTAATGCTTCTAGTGCACAGATCATCTTTACATTCATTGTCTCACTTTGATCCTCCCAGCAACTCTCTCAGTTTCAGGGGATACTCCAAACTAGGTTTACTAGACATTCTTTTACGTTAGGATTAACTTGTAAATACTAAAGTACTTTTCATCTATTGTCCCAAGAAATTTCTTCCAGCAGAGTTGTTTGTTTCTATATTTTGCAAATCTGAAAGTAGGGGGAGGGAGAAAGAAGCTGAGAAAGAAGAGAGTAAAAAATAAGATCATTGTCAGAAAGGCTTGCCTCATTCCTCTATAAAAGCAAGCCAAGAGGCTGGGTGTGGTGGCTCATGCCTATAATCCCAGCACCTTGGGAGGCCGAGATGGGTGGATCACCTAAGGTCAGGAGTTCAAAACCAGCCTGGCCAACATGGTGAAAACCCATCTCTACTAAAAAAATATAAAAATTAGTCAGGGGGTAGTGGTGGGCACCTGCAACCCCAGCTATTTGGGAGACAGGTAGGAGAATCACTTGAACCCAGGAGGCGGAGGTTGCAGTGAGCTGAGATCACACAATTGCACTCCAGCCTGGGCAACAGGGATGAAACTCCATTGCAAAAAGGAAAAACAAAAGCAAATATATGAAAAACAAGGCCTTTTCATTTCCTAGTTGCTCTATTTTGTGGAGGAAAACAGGCATCATGGGATGTCACCAGTTTAAGATGTTATTAGTGTGTACTTTCTGACTTTGGTCATGTAAGATTGAGATGTGTAAGAAAACACTGTGTATATATTTAATAACTGATGTAATTATTACATTGTTTCCATACATTAAATTTTGAAAGTCAACATGGAAGAATTTATTTATTCAAATAAAATAGCCGTCTCCTCCTTTATCCTATAAGCAAACAAATTGAACTTTTTGTCATGAGCTAATGACTGTGGCAAGAGACTGCCTACCATGAGTGCATTCCAGATTCTGACAGAGGAGGAATTGTGTTGAGCCCTCTAAATAAACTTGTGATCCTCTCAGTCACCTCTCAGCTGTTGAAGGGCCGATTATCCAGTTCCTGGATTTACACAGACCTTTTGCTTTTCTTCTTTCTCTGCAATTTTTCTCTCTTCTTCTCTCTAATTCAGATCTCATTACCTCAAAAGGAAGAAAGGTAGTCTAAGAGACATATTGACCGATTTAATTTGGAAAAGTTGGTAGTATTTTGAGCCTGCTAAACTGTTTCTTGACGGTAAGAATACTGTAAATATTGACTAGAAGTTAGGGGTTATCTATGCATTTTTTCCTTCTTCTTTTTTTTTGTGGGTAAATAGTAGGGATATATATTTATGGGGCACATGAGATGTTTTGATACAGTCATGCAATGTGAAATAAGCACATCATGGAGAATGGTTTATGTATCCCCCTATGCATTTTAATTATTTCATTAGCCATAACTATAGGAGGTCAATGTATGTATTGATCTTTTATAAACAGCCAACTTCAAGTCTAAACAGATCAATTTCTTAGCATTTAAATCATAATTTGCACTTCACGAGTGAGAAAGGAAAACCATAGGTTTAAGACTCCAGACCCTCCAGGCACAGTGGCTCACACCTGTAATCCAGCACTTTGGGAGGCTGAGACAGGTAGATCACGAGGTCAGGAGTTCAAGACCAGCCTGGCCAAGATGGTGCAACACTGTCTCTACTAAAAATACAAAAAATTAGCTGGCGTGGTGGTGGACACCTATAATCCCAGCTACTCGGGAGGCTGAGGCAGAGAATCACTTGAACCCGGCGGGGTGGCAGAGGTTGCAATGAGCCAAGATCACGCCATTGCTCTCCAGCCTGGGCAACAGAGTGAGTCGCTATCTAAAGTAAAATAAAATAAAATAATAAAATAGACCCTAGACCCATGTTGCATTTCACTGGCTGACAAGGTTTTGTGAAAATGGTGAAAAAATATATATTTCAGTCACATATATTTTTTTAAAGTGTTAGGCTTAGATCAAAGCAGAGGGGAGAAAAGATAATATTTCAAGAAAGGGAACAATACCAGTGAAAGCACAGAGAAGGGCCGAGAACTTAACTGCCCATATAGAGGAGTGTAAAGGAACTGCCTTGGTAGAGTAGAGAGCTGTAAAAACTAAGGTGCGGCCACAATAAGAGAGGCTTTAAAGAGAAGGCACGAGAGTTAGAACTTGCCCCAGCCGGAAGTACGCTGTGGGTTTGGCTTCTGAGAAGACTGACATGAAGAAAGTACTGTTTAGGAAGGATTGGCCAGGCAGCAAGACTGCAGTAGGGAACGGAGGAGAGGGACAGGCATCAGCCTGTTGTGATTACATCTGTGACATCTATTTCCTTGGCCTGGAATTGTGCCACCTTTCAACAAAGCCTGGATTTGGTTTTGCATCGTACTTTCAAAAAGTTTTAATCCAGGAGTAAGAGAAAAGGGAATTCACTTGTTTTGAGTCCTTATTCTAGTGCACCAGACACTGCCAGAAGCTTTCCATGCATCTTACTCAATCCACACAAACCTGCTCTATTGAGATAGCTATTATTAGCCCCATTTTAGAGAGGACAAAATTGTGGTAGGTAACTTGCCTTTGGTCACATAGCTAGGAAATGACAGGATCAGATATCAAACCCATGTCTGACTTCAAAGCTCTTGGTCTTTCCACTGTACCAAGACTTTCAGAGTCTGGGGTAAAATAAAACTGTTGTGTTAATACATTGTGTTTAATGTTTATAAAGATAGTTGGATTTTTAAATATTGTCATCTCAAACTAAAAATGCTACCTTTCCTAGACCTAAATATTGTCTCTCTGCTTAGCTCTTCAGCCGTCTATGAAAGGGGTAGGCACACTCCCTCCATCATTTTCAGAAGACCTGAGGAGGCTGCCTTGTCTCCATTGCCGCCTTCTGTGGAGGACACAGGATTACCTTCTTATGAACAGGCAGTGGCACTGACCAGAAAACACAGTGTTTCACCACCACCACCATATCCTGGACCCACAGAAGGATTCAGGGTATTTAAAAAATCTATGTCTCTTCCATCTCACTGACTACCTTGCCATCTTGGTATAAGAAATTTGTGTTATTTGACAGGCCGGGCATAGTGGCTCATGCCTATAATGCCAGCACTTTGGGAGGCCAGGAGTTTGAGACCAGCCTGGCCAACATGGTGAATCCCCGTCTCTACTAAAAATTCAAAAATTAACCAGGCATGGCAGCGCATGCCTTTAGTCCCAGCTACTCAGGAGGCTGAGGCAGGAGAATTGCATGAATCTGGGAGGCGCAGGTTGCAGTGAGCTGAAATTGCAGCGCCACTGCACTCCAGCCTGGGCAACAGAGCAAAACTCCATCTCAAAAAAAAAAAAAAAGAAGAAGAAGAAGAAGAAATTCATGTTATTTGAATGGTTTGTTCTCCCTGAACCAAAAAAGACATGTCTCCAGCTTTTTATGACAAACTGCAAGGAATAGAGGAAGAATAAGCCATGTGTTGTACCATGGAAGCTCTGTCTGCATCTTGAACCTGAACTTGATCATTATCAGCTTGATAAGAGAATTTCTGACTCTATATCCTTGCAGTTAAGAAGAAAGCACATTTTTGTAATGTTTGTTTTCGTGGTTCAAAAAAAAATCTTTGTTATAAAGAGTGTAGATAGAATTAGTGAACTCTTTGCATCCTTTGTACAGATAAAGGTTGTAGATTTCTTGTGTTGAATATTAAAAAAGCAAGAATGTCTAACCATTAAGATTATCCAAACTAAGGCCAGGTGCAGAGGCTTACACCTGTAATCCCAGCACTTTGGGAGGCCAAGGTAGGCAAATCACCTGAGGTCAGGAGTTTTAAACCAGCCTGGCCAACATGGTGAAACCCCATCTCTACAAAAATACAAAAAAATTAGCCAGGCATGATGGTGGGTGTCTGTAATCCCAGCTACTGGGGAGGCTGAGGCAGGAGAAGCCCTTGAACCCAGGAGGCGGAGGTTGCAGTAAGGCGAGATTGTGCCATTGCACTCCAGCCTGGGTAACAAGCGAAACTCCGTCTCAAAATAAATAAATAAATAAATAAAAATTTAAAAAAGATTATCCAGTTATGATATTGGACCTACTCTTTCTTAGGATTTTTTTTGGGGGGTTAAAAATACTTCACAGAATTTGGCATTTCAGTATAAATCTGTGACCTTAATATAATCACTTGGTTTTATATGTTAAATTATTGCATAGAAGTCATATTTTGCTGGGTTTAGATCTTAACTCTTGCTGTCAGTAATGTTTTATTATTAGCCCCAAGGTAGTGGGGTCAGTAGTTTTCTTGTTCTAAAAAATACTATTTGCTATGAAGTTAGTTCTTCAGAGGATATAAGGCTGCAATGAAAAGGATTTGCAAGGGTTGTTATGCTATCAAATGAACAGACCTCAAATCTAGGAGACACTAGAATTAATAAAGTTGCCCCTGTTACTGATTAGTAAATACTCCCATCTTCGTTGCAAAATTATCACTATATATAACTACATACGATTATTTTGAAATTTGTTGAACTTCATAGTTTGAGAATCTGAAAAAAGTAATTTGCTTTTCTGCTCTTAAAATAATATTGATTAATGTTACCAGAAACCTTTTGCATCTCGTAATATGTCTGAACACAACAGGAAAACACCATAATCATTTAAACCCATTCCTTGTCTAGTCTTTTAAATAATATGTATAACCAATTTTTCCTTAAGAATGTAGTAGCATATAAGCTATAAATTTCTGGAGTATGTGCACACAAATTTATCTAGGTGGGTATGTACGTATAGGTGAATTTGTTTCCTCTTCCAGGAGCTCAAGAAATAACATACTCCTGAAAAACAGAATAGAAAATTGTGTGTTTTATGTTTTTGCCAGGCATTATATTTTCTTATCATTTAGGATAATTTATAAAAATGATCATTATTTATTTTGTTTTATAATTTTTACAGGAGTGAGACTGCAAACCCACATATGTTTGATAATTCCTACCAAATTAAATGTTTAGAAAATATAAATCATATTACAGTGCATGTGTGAGTGTACATCTCTCTTTTAAGATGCATCATCTTAAGGCAAATAAAAGTTTAAGTCCTTAATCATTACAGACTGCTAAAGACTTTATCCTTTTAGATTCTCAGTCTCTTTGTTGCTTGTTGCAAATAGATCATCTAGCAACATTTACATTTAATTAAGAAATATAACTTGATTTTAAAAGTTACCCACGTTGCATACAAAAATCTTGCTATTCGGTGGCTCACACCTGTAATCCCAGCACTTTGGGAGGCCAAGGTGGGTGGATCACGAGGTCAAGAGATCAAGACCATCCTTGTCAACATGGTGAAACCCCACCTCTACTAAAAATACAAAAAATTAGCTGGGCATGGTGGCGCGTGCCTGTAATCCCAGCTACTCAGGAGGCTGAGGCAGGAGAACTGCCTGAACCCAGGAGGCGGAGGTTGCGGTGAGCCGAGATCGCGCCATTGCACTCCAGCCTGGGTAACAAGAGCGAAACTCCGTCTCAAAAAAAAAATCTTGCTATTAGTGTGTCTTGGCTTTACATAAGCACTTTTGCTCATGTGACTTTGCACTTATTTTAATCCTCTTTAAAGGGTTACAGGCAAATTCTGCTTTGCAATAATCACACTAAGGAATAAAAGAATAATTTGTCCAAAACCTAGCAAGTTGGTGACAACTGGGTTTAGAAGGACTGAGCACACTTTTCTAGTCCCATGCCATGCCTATAAAATTATACTGCCTCAAATTATGAAATTCAGGAATCTTGTATGTAATTCTAAGTTTGGGACAGAAACTTAAAAGCATTTCTCATCTATACGTACATTTATATATGTACATGTTACACATATTTATATGTATTCTCATATACATATGAAAAATATTTATGAATAGAATTATAAGATATATATGTATCATTTACTGAATCATATTTTGAAATATCCCATGAACTCATTCACTTCTCTTGACTCCCAAAATTCTAACTACAAAGCTAGCTTCAGAACCTGTGACAACCCCACCCCACCCAAGCAGCTGCGTAGAGTTGTCTACTGCTATCATTTTGTATAAAACAGTCGCTCTAACTTGAATGAGTCTAGAATCCATCATTAAGATTGTGATATTTATAGAGTATCCAATGTGGAGATAATTATACTTTAAATATAAAAAGGAAAATATGATAAAACTGTTATCGACAAATGCCGGTAATGATTGAGCAGTCACATGTATTTCTGTTGCTTTTACCATTTTCTATTCCTGTTCTAAGTTTGGTGGTAGATTTGTTGTTTTGTTTGGTTTATCTGTTTTGTTTGTATTTCATCTCCTGGCAATTGATTAGTGTTAATCATTAAATCTATTTGACACAAGGTTTTATAGATAATTAGATCAGTTTTCCACTTTATTACAATTAAGAAATCAGTGAAATATGGATATAAAAGGAGAATTGGACTTGGAAAAGACAAATACACATTTACAAGGCTATACCTTCAGTAGGATAGACAATTCTATGTAGAATATTTTCTTTTCATAATGAAAAAAATTAAAAAGGTCACAAACTTTGACTGTATCAAAGCATTTTTATTTTTAATGTTTTGAGACAAGGTTTTGCTCTGCCACCCAGGCTGGAGTACAATGGCACAGTCACAACTCACTGCAGCCTGAACTTCAGGGCTTAAGCAGTTCTCTACCTCAGCCTCCTGAGTAGCTGGGACTACAGGTGCATGCCAATATACTTGGCTAATTTTTGTGTTTTTTTGTGGAGACAGGGTTTCTACAAAAGTTGTTGCCCAGGCTGGTCTCCAACTCCTGAGCTCAAGTGATCCACCCACCTCAGCCTCCCAAAGTGCTGGAATTACAGACATGAGCCACCCATGCTGGCCTGCTGTGTCAAACTTTTACATCTTTTTTTGAGACAGAGTCTTGCTCTGTAGCCCAGGCTAGAGTGCATAGAGTGACCAGGAGGCTGGCTCACTGCAACCTCTGCCTCCCAGGCTCAAGAGATTCTCCTGCCTTAGCCTCCCGAGTAGCTGGGATTACAGGCAACTGCCACCACGCCTGGCAAACTTTTGTATTTTTAGTGGAGACGGGGTTTCACCGAGTTGGCCAGGCTGGTCTCAAACTCCTGACTTAAGGTGATCTGCCCGCCTCAGCCTCCCAAAGGGCTGGGATTACAGGCATGAGCCACCGTGCCTGGCCCCAAGTTTTGCATCTTTTAATGATGCACCGTCTGAGCGAACCCATAGAGAAAACTCTTAGAACAATTAAAAACTGCAGAGCAACAGTATCCTCCATGTCTTTGGTTTCAAGTTTGCCTCTAAAATACTAATCCATATTTTTCTACTTCTCAGATAATTTATGTGTGTATACTCTTCCTAAATGTACAAGAGACTTTTTAACACTAAAAGATTGTCATTGCTTAACAAAAACTCAATTTTATATTACTCATTGTTTTGTTTTTAATTGAATGTGAATTAATTTTTATTAGTTATTTGATTTGGAATATCATGTATGCCATTAACACTATTAGGGGAATGTCTAGCATTTCTGTATTTTTAAAGAATTTGATTCTTTTGTAGATTCTGTCTATGTGGTCATTTTAAAACATGTGTGACATAAATCAGTACCTTCATTCTTCTATATTGTGTGTCTCCTCCAACTTTTTTTTTGTTTTTTTAAAAATGTTTCTCTAACACCTCAACAGTTTAAGGTAATTCAGTACACATATGTCAGTATTTTCATTATCTGAACAAAGCAACCAATTTTTAAAATTCATCTTTTTCCTAAAACTTTATTATGTTTTGCCGGGCGCGGTGGCTCACGCCTGTAATCCCAGCACTTTGGGAGGCCGAGGCAGGTGGATCTCACGAGGTCAAGAGATCGAGACCATCCTGGTCAACATGGTGAAACCCCATCTCTACTAAAAATACAAAAAATTAGCTGGGCATGGTGGCGCGTGCCTGTAATCCCAGCTACTCAGGAGGCTGAGGCAGGAGAATTGCCTGAACCCAGGAGGCAGAGGTTGCGGTGAGCCGAGATCCCGCCATTGCACTCCAGCCTGGGTAACAAGAGTGAAACTCCATCTCGGAAAAAAAAAAACAAAAAAAAACTTTATTATGTTTTTAAGGGGTTTCCTGTCATATATACTTTTTACACATGCAAATAAACTTTATATCAAGTGAATATTTATTGTTTCATTTAAGCATTCTTCCTCATATAATGGCATATAATAAAATATGATTTATATTAATTAAATCTGAACAACACATTGCGTGTTTTTAAAATAATATTTATAGCATGATATTGATGTGTATCTTTTACCCAATGGGGCTAGCATTCTATTTAAACAATTTAGTTGCAATATTTAATATATTGTTTGAGGCAAATATATTACTCCTTAATACTAATGTTATTTCTGTGAGCTATATCTATACATAATTGAAAAAATCAGTAGTAATGTTACTAAATTATAAGAGTAATATAGCAAGACTCCTAGCTTAAAAGAAGTAATACTAACTGTCATACATATAAGTGAGCATTGATTATTATTCATTATTACTTAATGTTAAACATTTAGACCACCTTAAATTTTTTTGGATCCAAATGAATTAGATGCAAATCTTAATATTTATACCCCTTAAAATTACTTTTATCAAGAGAATGAGAAGACAAGGGACAGGCTGGGAGAAGATATTTGCAAAAGACATGTCTGATAAAATGTGTCCAAAAATAAACAAAGACCTCTTAAAACTCAACAACAAGAAAACAAATAAGCCAATTTTAAAATGAGTAAAAGACTAAACACTTCACCAAAGAAGATATGCAGATGGCAAAAAAGCATATGAACTGATGTTTGACATCATAGGTTATTAGGGGATTACAAATGAAAGCAACAGTGAGATGTCACTACACACCTATTAGTATTCCCCAAATCTAAAACACTAACACCACAAAACATCCTGCTGGTGAGGATGTGGAACAACAGGAACAACTCTTGTTCATTGCTGGTGGGAATGCAAAATGGTATAGCCACTTTGGAAGACAGTAGTAGTTTCTTAACAAAATTAAACATATTCTTACCAAATCATCCAGCAATCATGAGCCTTACCATTTACCCAACAGAGTTGGAAACTTATGTCCACACAAAAACCTGCACACAGGTGTTTGTAAGCAGTTTTATTCATAATTGCCAAAACTTGGAAGCAACCAAGATGTTCTTCAGTAGGTGAATGGATAAACTGTGGCACATCCAGGCAATGGAACAAAAAAGACTTTTTAATTGATTTTTAGAGAGAGGGTCTTGCTCTGTTGCCCAGGCTGGAGTGCAGTGGTGAAATTATAGCTCACTGCAGCTCATTGCAGCCTCAAACTCCTGGGCTCAAGTGATCTGCCCACCTCAGCCTCTGGAGTCTCTGGGATTACAAGCTCTAGGAGTATGACTGTTTTAGATCCCACATATAAGTAAGATCATATGGGATTTGTCTTTCTGGGCAATGCAAGTTAACATGTATTGAACACTAGACTAGTTTTCTATTGCTTCATAACAAAATACCACAAATTAGCAGCTTCAGAAAACACACATCCCACAGTTTCTATCAGTCAGAGTCCAAGTACACCTTAGCAGAGTCCTCTACTTAAGCTTTGACAGGGTCGGAATCAAGGTGTTGGCCAAGGTTGGAGTAAAGGTGTTTTCATCTGTAGACTTTACTATAGAAAACTCTACTGTGAAAGCTCTCTCAAGCTATTGGCAGAATTCATTCTGATGCATCTATAAGACTGAAATCCTTTATGAGCAGGACAGCAGGAGACAATAAACCAACTGCAGCTCCAGGGCCCGCCTGCACTTCCTAGAAGCTACCTGTAGTTCCTTGCCACATCGACTTCCTCATCATGCTCCTCACCCTGTGAAGCCAGCAAAGAGATCTCCAGATCTTATTTATTTATCTATGTTTTATCCAGAGTGTGCCTGCTACAAAATGGAGCCTTATATAATATGACATCTTCACAAGAGTGACATCTCATCACCTTCTATTGGTTAGAAACAAGTCATGGGTTTTGTTAACTCATCAGAAGATTCTACAAAGGAGTAAATACCAGAAGTGAGCAAGCCTTGAGAATTGCTTTAGGTTCTGTCCACCAGAGGCCCTATCATGTGCTAGACCTTCATGTGCCTTCCATATGATCTTTCCTTTCATATAAGCATATTTTAAAAGTCTTTTAGGCCAGGCGCAGTGGCTCATGCTTGTAATCCCAGCACTTCGGGAGGCTGAGGTGGTTGGATCACCTGAGATAAGGAGTTGGAGACCAGCCTGGCCAACAGGGTGAAATCCCGTCTCTACTAAAACTACAAAAATTAGCCGGGTGTGGTAGCATGCACCTGTGATCCCAGCTACTTGGGAGGCTGAGGCAGGAGAATTGCTTGAACCCTGGAGGCAGAGGTTGTAGTGAGCAGAGATTGCGCCACTGCACTGCAGCGTGGGCGACAAAGTGAGACCTTGTCTTTAAAAAATAAATAAAAAGTTTTTCAACTGTAAAGTCATATAAATATCACATAATATCTAATGCTAATATCTTATTGTTTCTTGAAAATTTTGTAATGTCTATTTACTGATTTTACCTGTTCATTTGTCTACAATTCCTAGCATTAAATAGCATAAACGGATTAAAGTGCTTATATCAGAGACAATAAGTTGAGAGCAACTTGGGAAATTGGTCCTACTCCTTAGCTGACCACAGAAGATTCACCCAAAAGGAAAGGAGCTGAAGAAGAGCAGATCAAACCTACAGTCCTATCATATCCCTGAATGTCTTCTTCACCCCACATTTGATTTATAATATGGCTGTGTATAGTGTTTTAGGTTAATAATCACTTTCCCTTGGCATTTTGTAGATATTCCTCTAATGTCTTCTGGCAGTTGATTGCAATCAAGAATTCTAATAATAGTCTGATTTCATGACTTTGCACATGACCCTTTATTTCCCACTGGAACCTTTCAAATCTTTTCATCCCTGGTGATCTCAAATTCATAATTATGTCCAGGCACGGTGCCTCATGCTTCTAATTCCAACACTTCAGGAGGCTGGAGCCCATGAGTTTGAGACCAGCCTAGGCAACATAGTGAGACCCCATCTCTACAAAAAAAAATTTTTTTTAATTAGCTGGGCTTGGTGGTACAAACCTGTAGCCCATACTACTCTGGAAGCTGGGGTGGGAGGATCAGTTGGGCCCAGGAAGTTAAGGCTGCAGTGAATCGTGGTTGGGCCACTACACTCCAGCCTGAGCAAGAGAGCAAGACAGTGTCTCAGAAAAAAAGGCTGAGTGTGGTGGCTCATGCCCTTAATCCTAGCACTTTGGGAGGCTGAGGCAAGCGGATCTCTTGAGCTCAGAAGTTCGAGATCAGCCTGGGCAACATAGTGAAACAACATCTCTACCAAAAATAAACAAACAAATTAGCTGGGCGTGATGTTGCCTCCCTGTGGTCCCAGCTACTCAGGAGGCTGAGGCGGGAGGACTGACTGAGCCTGAGAGGTGGAGGTTGCAGTGAGCCAAGATTGCATCACTATATTCCAGCCTGGGTGATAGAATGAGATCCTGTCTCAAAAAAAAAAAAAATTATGATTCTGAGGCTTGGGATAAGTTTTCATTTATTGTTTATGGCATCCAATGCCTCCTTTCACTCTAGAGATCTGTGTCCCCCAATTCTAGGAAATATTCTTGTATAATTTTTTGGTAGTTTCCTTACCTTGGTTTTCTTTGCTTTTTCTGTGATTCCTAATGGTTGAATATTGCACTTTCTGAACTGATCAACTATTTTCCATTTCCTTCTCTATTCTACTTTCTGCATAAGTATAACTGAACCCAGGTTTAACTGCTTGCTGCTAGAAAGCCAGACACAAGAGACAAGGGTTGATGGGAAGAAAACCAGGTTCATAGAAAACCAGCAAAATTGAGAAGATGGTGAACTAGTGTTCACCATCTTAAATTTTCAGGTTGGCTGGAGAGTTTTAATGGGAGGGGAATAAACTGAAGAGGAGGGAGTTGGATCAAGAGGTGACCGAGGACTGCAGATAATGTGGGCACCAGCGAGGTCAGAGGAAGTTGGAAACTTCTTTGTCCTTGGTCAATTCACAATGCCCCTATAAATCTTTTTTTTTTTTTTCCTTGAGATGGAGTCTTGTTCTGTCACCAGGTTGGAGTACAGTGGTGTGATCTTGGCTCACCACAACCTCCATTTCCTGGGTTCAAGCGATTCTCCTGCCTCAGCCTCCTAAGTAGCTGGGATTACAGGCACATGCCACCATGCCCAGCTACTTTTTGTATTTTTAGTAGAGACAGGGTTTCACCATGCTGGCCAGGATGGTCTGGATCTCCTGACCTTGTGATCCACCCACCTTAGCCTCCCAAAGTGCTGGGATTACAGACATGAGCCACCGCGCCCAGCTGCGACTGTAAATCTTTAACAAAACATAGTTAGTTGTTTAGATACGTCCCATTTAATCCCAGACTTAGTTTTAAAAAGTACATGATTGCTGTTTTTGCATATTATTTCAGTGCTCTAAAATTATCCTTGCCTATGTGCAGGAATGGGAAAGGCCACTTAAACAAAAGTTGAGTTAGTTATGTTAGTTTTTTTGCTATTTCACTGTTACAATTCCCCACTATTAAAGGCTCATTACACAATCTTGTGGAATTAGGGACATCGTCTCTCATCTGGCTACTTCCTGTTGAACATGGTTGATGTGGGCCAACTGTGAAATGTAACCATTTGACCTGGCAGCAAGCTGATGTTCAGGTCCTTGTTTCTTTCACGTTTTTAGGAGGACCCAATTTCCCAGTTGAGAAGGATGTAGGGCCATGTTCGTGGAATACGTGATCCTGCTAGAAGCAAACTTATGAATAGAATTCAGTATAGTGCCTAGAGTCTTAACATATTTGGCAATTGCTAAATTGTTTATTTAGAGTTTGGTCCATTTTTTTTAGTTTTTCCCATTGATCATGGTCTCCAAGATGACAATCTAAAGGTTGAAGGAAGGAGCAAGTCATACATTTTCATAACCATCATAGTCTTCTGTGAATCAGGGCATAGACAGGTATTAGCTCCAGAATATGTGGCCCCCATATCCATAAGTTAACAAATCTGTTCCTTCTTCACTGTCAGTTGCACCCAGGGGATATGATAACAGGTTAGCTAAATATACATATTTAGCAGGTTACAGAAAGAACTATAAATATTTATGAAGGTGGTCCTGACACATGCATGTTGAACAAACATGTATGTAACATATGACCCGTGTTTTCCTTGGGGTGGAACCTTGACTCTTCCCTGGCATGACCTTTGGTCCTATTTACACTTTGGTATCTTATTGCCACAAAGAGTTTGTTCTGTTTTAATGTTAACTCTTGTCAATTGCTGTGTCCAAATCATAAAAGGAAAGGGGTATAATGAGGTATGTCTGACCTCCTGTCTTCTCATCGCTGGGAACTATGTATTTCAAGTTTTTTTTCTTGGGGGTTCTCTTGGTCAAGGGGGATCCATTCGGTTGATAGGGTGCTTAGGACTTTATTTTTCAGTTTATATTTCTGCTTTTTTGATCAAGATATGCCAGAGGCAGCATCATTGGCTAAATTTTCATTTTGTCTCATATTGTTGCCAGGATGGTGTGGCTACCTGCCCCAGGTCCATCATGTGCCTTGGTGTGATCCCTATGGCCAAGAGACTTAGAGTAAAAAAACTTATAGCCAATTAATCATTCTAAGCCGGGTGGGAATGAAGGTGAGTAAACACGTGTTAACCCATAAAACCATTTTAAGTAACCTAAGAGCCAGAAACCAAAAACCAAAAGGCAAGTTTACAAAATTGACTTATTTAAAAGCTTTACATGTTGAAAAAATTAGCAATGTTTATTTGATTTTGAAGACATTTGTCAAAGATGTAAAAGGCTCAAAATATATGATAAAAATAGAATAGTTATTCATTTAACCAAGAGTCACAGTCAAAAGACTATAAAAGCAATGTGGAAAGTGACAGGGGGTTCAAATTTTAACCCTTTTATTTATTTATTTTTATTTTTATTTTTTTGAGATAGGGTTGGCTGGGCTCAGTGGCTCACGCCTGTAATCCCAGCACTTTGGGAGGCCGAGGCAGATCATGAGGTCAGGAGATCGAGACTATCCTGGCTAACACAGTGAAACTCATCTCTACTAAAAATACGAAAAAAAAAAAAAATAGCCAGGCGTGGTGGCATGCACCTATAGTCCCAGCTACCCAGGAGGCTGAGGCAGGAGAATCACGAGTCTGGGAGGCGGAGCTTGCAGTGAGCTGAGATTGCACCACTGCACTCCAGCCTGGGTGACAGAACAAGACTCCATCTCAAAAAAAAAAAAAAAAAGAGAAAAGAAAAGAGACAGGGTCTCACTCTTGCCCACGCTGGTGTGCAGTGGCAAGATCTTGGCTCACTGCAACTTCTGCCCCCTAGACTCAAGCAATCCTCCCACCTCAGCCTCCCCTAAGTAGTAGCTGGAACCGCAGGCATACACCACTACACCCAGCTATTTTTTTGTATTTTTTGTAGAGACAGGGTTTCACCACATTGCCTAGGCTTGTCTCAAACTCCTGAGCTCAAGCAATCTGCCTGCCTTGGCCTCCCAAAGTGTTGGAATTACAGGCATGAACCACTGTGACTGGCCTTAACCCTTTTAAAGCTCAAGTTTCCTAAGGAAGCAAAAAACTAATACAGACAATATAGGAATTATCTTTTTTTTTTTAATTTTTTTTAGATAGAGTCTTACTCTGTCACCCAGGCTGGAGTGCAATGGCATGATCCTGGCTCACTGCAACCTCCACCTCCCGGGTTCAAGCGATTCTCCTGCCTCAGTCTCCCAAGTAGCTGGGATTACAGGTACGTGCCACCACACCTGGCTAATTTTTATATTATTAATAGAGACAGGATTTTGCCATGTTGACCAGGGTGGTCTCAAACTCTTGACCTCAAGTGATCTGCCCATGTTGACCTCCCAAAGTGCTGGGATTACAGGCAGGAGCCACTGCGCTTGGCCAGAAATTATCTTAATAAAATGCAAAATCTTGTTTCTTAAGCCATATGCCAAAAAGGCAAAGAAAAAACATCTGCGGTGTGATTGCTTCTCCTCATGAGAAGCCCATTTAGATAACCTAGAAGAATAAAGTACCTGAACTTAATGAGACACAGGAAGAATGTTTTCCAAGTTATAAGTATAGCATAGCAAGGGAATACATGACTCTTAGTAATTGCATGAGAAGTTTCCTGATCACATTTAAAAATTTAGACATACCAAGAAAAGTCAAGAGTATAGAATCAAGTTATACTGGAGGAAAGCATTGATTTTTTTAGACCTTCAAGATACCACTTTTCAGCATCAGGCCACAACAGTTAGAACCAGAGGAAAAATCTTACAGAAGCTGATGAAAAAGTGGAAGGAGAGATTTATCACCTCAGGCCTTCTCAAGAGGAGAATAAGCTGAAAACAAAAGCTGAACTTCTAAGATATGAATCTGAGAAGTTTTCAAAAGAAACAGGTTTTAGAATTAAGAATCAAAATGTCTTATAATTTCACTAAGATTGGCCGGGTGCCATAGCTCATGCCTGTAATCCCTAGCACTTTGAGAGGCTGCGACAGGTGGATTGCATGAGGTCAGGAGTTCAAGACCAGCCTAGTCAACATAGTAAAACCCCCATCTCAACCAAAAATACAAAAGATTAGCTGGGCGTGGTGGCAGGTACCTGTAATTCCAACTATTTGGGAGACTGAGGCAGGAGAATCACTTGAACCCAGGAGGCAGAGGTTGCAGTAAGCCAAGATTATACCATTGCACTCCAGGGTGGGCAACAAGAGTGAAACTCCATCTCAAAAAAAAAAAATTAACTAAGATCACATAAATACCTTAAGAAAATCTTGTTTTAATATAGGGGACCAATATTAGAAGGACTATTATGAATAATTCTTTTTAAATTGTAGCCAACTTAATCACATACAAAATTCCTTTTGTAAATGCCCCTTCATGAACCTTATCACAACTTATACACAACATCTATGATTTGCTTGGACATTCTGACTTGTCCTACATTTTTTTCTTTTCTAAATAATCAGTCATTTTATTTTATTTATTTATTTATATTTGAGATGGAGTTTCACTCTCGTTGCCCAGCCTGGAGTGCAATGGTGCAATCTCGGCTCACTGCAACCTCTCCCTCCTAGGTTCAAGTGATTCTCCTGCCTCAGCCTCCTGAGTAGCTGGGATTACAGGCATGAGCCACCGCGCCAGGTTAATTCCGTACTTTTAGTGGAGATGGGGTTTCTCCATGTTGGTCAGGCTGGTCTCGAACTCCCAACCTCAGGTGATCTGCCCACCTTGACCTCCCAAAGTGCTGGGATTACAGAAGTAAGCCACCACACCCAGCCCAGTCATATTACTTCAAGACAAAAATTTACCATACAGGATCCCTTTTTTGTATACAATTATTTTTTTCTTTATAATCTTTTCTATTAAAAAGAAACTTTTTCTTTTTTTTATGGGCCGGGCGCAGTGGCTCACATCCGTAATCCTAACACTTTGGGCGGCAGAGGTGGGCAGATCACAAGGTCAGGAGATTGAGCAAGACCATCCTGGCCACCATGGCGAAACCTCATCTCTACTAAAAATACAAAAATTAGCCAGGTGTGGTGGCGCATGCCTGTAATCCCAGCTACTTGGGAGGCTGAGACATGAAAACTGCTTGAACCCGGGAGGTGGAGGTTGCAGTGAGCCAAGCTCATGCCACTGAATCAACCTGGCCAAAAACGAAAAAAAAATTAACATGCATGATAATTAAGTGAAGTCTAGATCTCTCCCAACAAGCTGCTTTTATCACCACTATATCTGGGGCTTTGTGATAAAGGGAACAGAGTAGTTACTAAGGAAAGGGGGAAGATATAAACCAGCTGTGCAGAGGGCAGAGTGAGCTTTGGTACCTTAGGCCAGGCTGTAGCAAAGAAAAGCTGAGGCTTGAGAATGCATGCTCTACCACCCTTAGTTTGGGTCTTATTCCTCTGGAGGCAAACCCTCTGAAAAATATTTGCCTCAAGCTGTGTTTTCAAACAACTGAGACAACAGGTATACAATGAGACTGTCCTAGGTAATGTAATGTTTTTCTATTAGCCAGGCGTGGTGGCATGTGCCTGTGGTCCCAGCTACTCAGGAGGCTGAGGCAGGAAAATTGCTTGAACCCGGGAAGCAGAGGTTGCAGGGAGCCGAGATCACACCACTGCACTCCAGCCTGGGTGACAGAGTGACACTCCATCTCCAAAAAATAAAAAAAGAAATGTTTTTCTTTTCTTGGTGTGTATGTGTGTTGTATGTGTGTATATATCTATGAAGGGTATGCAGTTCTTTTGTTGGCATACCAGTTCCATCCAGGCTGAAGATGTAGACTAGAGTAGGACATTAGGAAGGGCAAGAGAATGTTTTCCATAGCTTTGATCAAATTACCCTTCTGCTTAAAATGTTCTCATGGCTCCCATATGCCTGGATGATGGTCAAAATCTGAGGCTATTCGAACATCAAAATAAACAAATGTGGTAACGGATTATAATCCTATGATTGGGGACCGCAAAGACCACCCTCAATTTCTGTGATTTGCTACAAGAACTCAAAAAACTCAGAAACATTGTTATACTGGTGGTTATGATTCATTACGGTAAAAGGATGCAAATTAAAATCAACCATAGAAAAAGGCACATAGTGCAGCATCCAAGAGAGACCAGATGCAGGCTTCCAGTGTTCTCTTTCAGTGGAGCTATATGAACATTAATACTGTGTGACAACACATGTGAAGTATGTCTATCAGAAGCTCACCTAAGCCTTGGTGTCCAAGGTTTTTATTAGGGATCAGTCACATAGTCATAGTAATTGCTCCTGTGGCTGACCTGAATTCTCCAGCCTCTATGGAGGACAAGCTGATATTATATGGCCCAAAGAGCCCACTATAAATCACATTGTTAGCATGAATGATCTGGTGTGGCCCAAGGTCTTAACTAAACAAAGATACTCTTTATTAAGAGCCTTGAAACTAGGCAAGGGCCAAACCGTTCTTTGCAATATACAGGGTTTGAACAACCCACACCTGCTGAGTTAATCCTTTACAAATCTGCTGAATAAAGTAAAAATCCATGAGTACAATTGATATAAACAAGGAATGTTAAATTAAGTTTAGCCTAAAGCTGCCTCCTTACATATTTTAAGGTCAGCTTAAAAGTTTCTCTGTACGTGGTGAACTATAACGTAACTGGATATGTAAATAGACTGTACCTATTCTTGTGTCAATCACTGAGTTTTAGCCAATCAAGGGTGGCCAACTGTTCAAACCATGCTCAAATAAGGCAAACACTGAGCTGTAACCAATCAGCAGTTTGTATACCTGTATTAGTCCCGTTCTCACACTGCTATAAAGAACTACCTGAGACTGGGTAATTTATAAAGAAAAGAGGTTTAATTGACTCAGTTCTGCAGGCTGTATGGGAGGGATAGCTAGACAGACCTTAGGAAACTTAACAATCATGGGAGAAGGCAAAGGGAAAGCAAGTAACTCTTCACATGGCAGCATGAGAGAGAGAGCAAAGGGTGAAGTGCTACACATTTTTAAACAACCAGATCTCATGAAAACTCACTCACTATCACGAGAACAAGGGGGAAACCCACCCCCATGATCCAAAGCTGGGAATTACAATGAAACATGAGATTTGCATGGTGACACAAAGCCAAATGATATCAATACTCACTTCCATTTTCTGTACATCACCTTCCTTTTTCTGTCTGTAAATCTTCCACCACACAGGTATGCTAGAGCCTCTCTGAACCTATTCTGGTCCAAGGGTTGCCCAATTGGAGTCATTTTTGCTCAATTAAACTCTATTAAGTTTAATTTTGTCTGAGGCTTTTCTTTTAACAGGGATAAGGAACAATCCTTCTTGAAGAATGATAACTAATGATTGTAGAAGGAATGATGAAGTTAGAAAAATCAGTACAGTTGGTCCTCTGTATGTGTATAGCAGAGCCTCTAGAGGGAGCATGGCCCTGCCAATCCTTGATTTCAGACTTCTTTGCTTCAGAACTGTGACACAATGAATTTCTATTGTCACCTAGTTTGGGGTCACTTGCTGCAGCAGCCATAGGAAACTAATTATATGAACAGGAGACAGGGAGACAGAGAAACACTGGCTAGAAGAGGGTGGTTCCCTGGCAAAGGTCCCACCCTCAATGGAGACCCATGGCCCTAAATGGAGACGGGCATTCCTGTTTTCACTCCCAAAACGTTGCCTTTTGGCCCACCATACCCCCTAACTTTTATCCACATGAACCTGGAACCCCAGGCTCCAGAAGCAGAGGAGCAGAAAAGCAGATGAGGAGACGAGGAGAGAAGCAGATGAACGGTGGCACAGCACAGCAGAGAAAGAGAGAAGAGGAAGAACATCTAAATGCCAAGAGGAATTCAGCTGAGAGCAGTTGAAGAGGAGTTCGGCCGCTGGACAGCCAAACTCTAGGGAAGATCATCTTCCCATTCCATCCTCCCTTCCAGCTTCCCATCCATTCTATTGACAGCCACCTCCACCACTCGATAAAAACCCTGCATTCATCCTTTAAGCCTGTGTGTGACCTGATTCTTCTGGGATGCTAGACAAGAGCTCAGAATACAGAAAGTTGGCACACTGGCCCTCTGCTCTTGCAGAAAGGCAGAGGGTCCATTGAGCCAGCTAACACTCAAGCTGTCTGCAGATGGCAAGGCTAAAAGGGTACACAGTAACACACACCCACTTGGACTCCTGCACCTGCCTGTCTGCATGCTCTCCCTCCCATTAGGGGTTTGAGCAGTGGTGGCAACCAAATAGGCAAGACACACCCCTGTTGCCCGCCCATCCTGCGAGGGGGGTCAGTGAACACTCCTGTCTCACTAATACATATACTAAAACCAGAGGTGAAAGAATGATGTCTTAGGAATTTTTTTTTCTGAGACAGAGGCTCACTTTTACTGCCCAGGCTTGAGTGCAATGGTGCAGTCATGGCTCACTGCAATCTCTGCCTCCTGGGTTCAAGCAATTCTCCTGTTTCAGCCTCCTGAGTACCTGGGATTACAGGTGCCCAACACCATGCCTGGCTAATTTTTGTATTTTTAGTAGAGATGAGGTTTCACCATGTTGGCCAGGCTGGTCTCGAACTCCTAACCTCAGGTTATCTGCCTGCCTTGGCCTCCCAAAGTGAGGCTGCGCTGGCCTCAGGAATTTACACAGTATCCAAGTACCCACAAAATACTTATTGATTACAAAGTAAAATGTAGTAACTCTTTAGAGGAAAAATCTGGCTCCTTAACCAAGCTTATTTGGTTTGGAGTCAAACAGCTGATTTGAAGCTCCACTTGCATCACTGTCTTTTTTTTTTTTTGAGACAATCTTACTCTTGTTGAGGCTGGAATGCAAAGGCAAGATCACAGCTCACTGTACCCTCTGCCTTCCCGGCTCAGGTAATCCTTCTGCCACAGCCTCCCGAGTAGCTGATATTACACGCAGGCGCCACCACACCCGGCTATTTTTGTGTGGTTTTTGTAGAGACAGGATTTCGCCATGTTGCCTTGGCTGGTCTCAAACTCATGGGCTCAATTAATCCACCTGCCTGGGCCTCCCAAAGTGCTGGGACTACAGGCATGATCCACCAGGCCCTGCCTACATCATTGTCTTATATTAGCTTGTACAACGTTGGGAAAGTTACTTAATTTCACTAAGCTTCAATTTCCTGTAAAACAAGATTAATAATAATCAATACCCATGTCTTAAGGATCTTATGAGGATTGTGACAATTCCACATAAAGCCCTTAGCACAGGTCAAATTGCACTGGTTATTCTTATGAGAATCACTCTCATCTACAAATAGATTTAAATCTCCTGTAATCTACTCAGGAAGATAAAATATCCTCTCAGTGAAAGACTTCATGATAAGGCCACAGCCCTGTCTTTCCAGCTCATACTTAAATAGTACTCCATTCCCAGATCTCCTGGTTTCTAATCATTCAACCTTGCTTAGGGACCCCAAAGTCCCTCCATATCCATAGCTCAGAAAACTACCTCTCCATACAAAATTGATGATCAAGTATGTTTTTTGAAGCTCTTTCAGGGACACCCCCTAGTGAGGCTGCCGCTTCCAGAGAAGCAGGGTTAAACAGCAGCTTTCCTGATTCCATTGTTGTCTCCCTGGAGTGGTATGGCAGACAACAAAGAGAAGAGTCAAAGATGATTGATAGGGTCAAGCCTCAGAGGCAGAGAAAATGATAGTGGGACTTTGTTTCTTTTCAAATTTTTTAATTTTAATTTTTCTTTAGAGACAGAGTCTCACTCTGTTGCCCAAGCTGGAGCGTAATGGCATGATCATTCCTTACCATAACCTTGAAACCCTGGGTCCAAGTGATCCTCCCTCCCACCTCAGCCTTTAACTAGTGATCCTCCCGCCTCAGCCTAACCTGTAGCTAGGACTACAGGTGCGCCACCATGCCTGGCTAATTTTTACTTCGTTTCTGATGTTGACCTAAGAGATGGAAACCAGGGCTGTCCTGGCAGATAGGGCTTAGAGTTTCCCTCAATGCCAGAAGAGAAGGGAAAAATTCAAAACCATACCATCTTCCCTTGTTCAACTCACTTCTCACACACATACTCCTTGTATTCTCAGTGAAACTGCAAACTTGACTTCCTTGGATCTTTCTACTTGATGGTTGGTCTATTTGTAACATAGGAATGTGTGGACTGACTGACTACATTTCTAGTTAGGCAACTCCAAATTGCATTTCTCAACAAGCAGTGGAGACAGGGTTTCCTGGCTCTCCCCCAACTGATTCCCTCCACCACCTTAAAGCAAGTCAATAAATGCCAGGACTCAGTTTCCTCAACTAATGAACTATGTACTCAATAGAACTCCAATCTTCCTACCAGTTGAAATACTTATTGATTTCCTTTTTCTTTTTTTTTTGAGACAGAGTTTTGCTCTTGTCGCACAGGCTGGACTGCAGAGTGCAATGGCACAATCTCGGCTCACTGCAACCTCTGCCTCTTGGGTTCAGGTTCAAGTGATTTTCCTGCCTCAGCCTCCTGAGTAGGTGGGAATACAGGCGCATGCCATCACACCCAGCTAAATTTTTTGTATTTTTAGTAGAGATGGGTTTCACCATGTTGGTCAGGCTAGTCTCAAACTCCTGACCTCAGGTGATCCAGCTGCCTTGGCCTCCCAAAGTGCTGGGATTACAGGCATGAGTCACAGGCCCTGCGAAATACTTACTGATTTTCTAATGGGATGGGAGTAGGGTGGGAAATGTAGGGAGATTGTTCATGGGCATATTCTAAGGCGTGGCTAACTCTAGACAATAAACTCAGAAGGAAGTGGGAGATGGAGGTGAGGAAGAAGGAAAGAGTTTTTTTGTTTGAGACAGGGTCTCACTATGGTGTCCAAGGCTGGTCTTGAGCTCCTGGCCTCAAGAAATCCTCCCACCTCAGTCTCTCAAAGTGCTGGAAGATTTCTTCTTAAGTGTAGAATTTACTTCCATTCATCTTACAACCAAACTGCTGTTGATTTAATCAATTTTCAAATCTTGCCGTGATTTTAGACTTGAGATAGAAATAGTGGGTTTTTTTTTTTGGTGGGGGAAGAAAATGAATATGTAAATAACTAAATGGAACTTCTGAATGGGCATTTTTAAAGTAGCATGTATATTTATTCATTCAATAAATATGTATTTAGAGCCCAATATAGTGCCAAGAATAACACTAAATGCTGCAAATACAAAGGTAAATTTAATACAACCCCTGTCTTTATGGAACCCATGATTTATGAGGGAAAGAGGCAGACACACAACTAATTGTAATGCAATAGGATAGTGTTAAATATAATAGAATTGGAATAAAGCACCAGAGGGCAATTGAAAAGGAAGCAATTGATTTTGCCTAAGGTAGTTGGGATAATGAATGTCGTGGTAGATGTGATATTTTATTTGGATCTTGAAGGATGAGTAGCAGTTCCACAGGAAAAGAAGAAAATGGACATTTTTATTTAAAACGAGACCAAGGCCTGGTTTGGTGGCTCACACCTGTAACTGAGGCAGGAGAATTGCTTGAACTCGGCAGGCGGAGGTTGCAGTGAGCTAAGATCACACCAGTGCACTCAAGCCTGGGCGACAGAGTGAGACTCTGTCTCAAAAAAACAAAGCAAAACAAAAAATGAGACCAACAATGCTCATTCTTAAGTTTGACACTACCTAGATCAGACTTGAAGCAGCTTGGTTGAGAATCATTTGAGAGACCCTGAAACGTTTACAGAGTTGGAAGTATATTTTCAGTAGGGAAGAAGACATTCTTCAGATAGTATCATCAATTGTACAAATTTTTTTTTTTTTTTTTTTTTTTTTTTTTTTTTTTGAGACGGTGTTTCGCTCTTGTTACCCAGGCTGTAGTGCAATGGTGCGATCTCGGCTCACCGCAACCTCCGCCTCCTGGGTTCAGGCAATTCTCCTGCCTCAGCCTCCTGAGTAGCTGGGATTACAGGCACGCGCCACTGTGCCCAGCTAATTTTTTGTATTTTTTTTAGTAGAGACGGGGTTTCACCATGTTGACCAGGATGGTCTCGATCTCTTGACCTCGTGATCCACCCGCCTCGGCCTCCCAAAGTGCTGGGATTACAGGCGTGAGCCACCGCGCCCGGCCAATTGTACAAAATTTTTTAAAGATTTATTTACATATATCAAAGCATCACATTGTACATTATAAATGTATGCAATTATGATTTGTCAATTAAAAATAGTATTAATAAACAATGTAATGATGCTATTTGTAGACCTGTAACATTTGGAGATAAATACAATTGTACTGATTTAGGTTGAACTAAGGAAATTTCATTTAAATGGCAACGGAACATATGGTGACAGAGTAATATTACTAAAAATACTCACTAGAATTTTCCCTTAATATCTCTGATTTATGTGACATAAACAAACTACATAATGGTGTGAGGGACTATAAAGGTTTTATTGCCACTTGTTTGGTATTGCTTGCGTAATTCACTCTGAGTGCCAGTTGTGGGTATCTCAAACTAAGTGCCATAAAACATTTATAGCATGCCACTCCATTTCCTATACTTTTCATAGACACAAAACTTTAGCGCTCACAAAAGTACTTATAATAGCTAGCTGTGAAACTTTTTAATTTAGATTCCGCATTTCCAGTTTGCAGGAAGAAAATAAATGTAATGAAGATTTATATTACTTCTCTGCAGGATCTCAGATTAGTTGGCAAATTCCTTCTCCAAGAAAAACCACTTTTCAAAGATATTCTCAGTAAATGGATTTTGTAATTAACATAAAATTGGCAAGATTGCCTGTGCCTACACGTTTGAATTCATTTGTAAATAGCGACTACTCACTTCCTTGCTTCCCCACCCGGGGACCAGGCTCCAAACATCACAGGTGCAGAAAGACTTGCAAAAAGGAATGAATAGGAACAAAAGGATGTAGGCGCCAAGAGGAAAACAGATCTCCCAGAACAAAATTAATCTCGGAAGGAATAGCAGATCCAACACCAGGTATTACCAAAGTTTAAACTTTTTCAATGGTCATCAGAGATAGTGTATCAAGTTTATTAGGTCTTTCACTACGCCTGTCTGATTTGCTTAAACCTTTATGTTAGGCTTATCTTGAGGGATAGATTTCTGTGCTAAGCACCTAATAGGTGTTAAACCAATATTGATTTTTAAAAGAAAGTGGTCATTAAATAGCAACTTTACTGTTATTTTTAACCTTTAAACTTATGGCTTAAGGGCCAAACGATGATTTGTACAATTCCCTAGTTTCGCTACTCTTTTGAGTTATTACAAGAAACACAACTCTGCTATGCAACAAAAGAACCGCAAATAGTCATTAAATTACCGCACACCAAACAGCTTGGAGATCAGATAGGAAATGTTTGGGAGAGAGTCCTGCTGAAGTTCGAAGTCTCAAAACAAAAACCTTCAACATAAGAGTTCATAGTGAGTTTAAATTTATTGTAATTAAAGTCATCCAGATGGTAGTTGGATTAATCAATGATGAGGCGGTTATCTATCTTGGGATGGAAGATTCTGAAATCCAGAGTGAGAAAAATCCCCAAGGTAGGGGTGGGGACAGTTAATAAGAGCCCTGGGAAAGGCTCTTTCAGCGAGGATTGTAAAATAATACGTATGCACTTGAATCTCTTTGAATATAAATCTCCCCTAACAGCAGGAAAAGGGTCCGCTAGCCCAGCAGGCTTTGGGGAGGAAGGGTGTAAGCGGAACTGCGAAAGAGTCAGCTCAGCTGTTTCTGGATTGGGGCGCAGAGAAAGAAATCGTGATCAGGGAACTGAGTATTGGAGTGCCTCAAAATAACCCGAAGGGTCAAATAGCGAACTCCAAGCAACGCGTTGAACAGGCTCCCCCAGCGCAGTGCCCTACGCTGGGTTCCGCTTCACTTCCCCTCCCCCGCGCGGGGCGAGCGCCAGGCGCGGTCTCTTCCCACGCGGGGCGCGGCAAGTGCGGACAGCTCCTTTCGGGGCTGCGGAGGGCGGGAAGTCAGCGGTTCGCGGGCCCTGGCCGACGGGCGCTCCTCGGGGTCCCTAGAGTCGGCCGGGCCAAGCAGGCCCCGCGCCTCGTCAGCCCCGGCTGTCCCTAGCGAAGCATCGGGCGGCGGCTGAGGCCTCACGGACGTCCGCCAGCCCTCGCCGCGAGCGGCAAGCGCGGGGCTCTGAGGGGAGGCGGGGCGAGGCCGCGGGGCGGAGGGGGGCGGGAGGTGCATCCTGGGAAATCCACCAACATGGGGCGCAGCGGCCGTCGCCGCCGCCGCCGTCGCCGCGAGTCCCGGCCGCGGGTGCCTCCGTTTCCCTGACGCCCAGCTCGGGCCTCGTTGCCCGCCGCGGCCCGGGTCTCTGTGGCCCAGATTAGCCAACGCGCCCTTCTCCCGCCTGCCCGCTGGGGCCATGTGAGGGGGCAGCTCCCTCCGCCGCCGCCGCCTCCTCTTCCTCCCCCGCCCCCTCTCCCTGCCCGCCCCCCTCACACCGAGCCCTGGAGGAGCCCCCGCTGCTGCCCGCCCTCCCTACGCCACCCCCACGATGGATAGGAACTACTCGACCTCGGGCTTCACCGAGCCGCCGCCGCCGCCGCCCGCGCCCCCCGCCGTCCCCGCCCCCGCCAGCGCCGCCGCGCAGCCCCCTGCCCCAGCCTGGGCCTACGAACCCCGAGCCGCCGCCGCCAGCAGCAGCTGCAGCAGCCCCAGCCTCAAGGCCAGGTAGGGAGGGTGGGCGGCGGGGGTCGCAGTGGACCAGGAAAGGCCGGGGATGCGTTTGGGGCCTTTGCTCCGGTGCAGCGCCGCCCAGGAGTCTGGGCCGGGCGGGGAGCCCTCCGTTCGCCCTCGCTCAGCTCGGAGGAGGCGACTGATGTCTCCTACGGGGTGGTCGTGGGTGGGTGGGGGCGCCTGATGCAGTATTCGCGCCTGGGGACGGCGGGTGAAGGGAGAGCTGGGCGGGAGTCGTGGGGCTCCGTCATCTCTCAGGTCCTGGGCTCTCACATGGTGAAGTTTGGGCTCGTGGCTGAACTCGGGATCAGGGAGACCCAGGACTGGCGCCGGGGTTCCGAAGGGGGCTCCGGAGAGTTTGGGGCAGTGGCGATCCATTGTATTAGAACCTGGGTGGTCGACAATGCGGTGTTGGGGGCCCCGGCGTTTGAGGGTTGAGGAGGCGGGAGAGGAAGAGTGGCGGAGCCGCGTCCCGGAGACACTGGGGGACCCGGGAGCGCTGGGCTACGGGAGAATCCCTGGGGAGCGGGGCGGGAGAGGGGGCTCGGCAGGGCGCGAACGCGACTCCAGGACGGGTGACATATGTTTGCTCTGGTAGCCAAGATTTAGGCGATTTCTCTTCCACGCTTTCAAAGTTGTTCTTGGGTTTCCTCCCCTCTTAACAACAGCAGGAAGTACGGAATCTCTCTTTGCCTTGTGTTCCTCGGGGTGACAGAGAGTTGGGAAGAAATGGGGCGGGGGTTGGGGTGGGGGTAGTGAAGGCCATAAAGGTTGGAGAACCAAAGCATGTTTCTCCATCTCGGCCTCTAAAGCCCGGGTGCATTAGGTAGTGCGGGGTTCAAGAGTTCATCTTTCCTGCAGCATGACCAAGGGAATCTAAAATGTTGACTCCTGCTTGATATTTAAGCTCGCGGGAAATGTGTAGTAGTGCCACACCGTGAAACGGTCCCATTTGAATGATAACTGGAAGGCGTGGTCTTGTTTGGAGGTTTGGTAGGCGGGTTGTTTTAAAGCCACCTCTCCGGAACAATACAGAATCTGGTAGGTGCAGCTTCTGATTACATGGACCAGGGAATCCTGGGTTGCTAATGACTTCATCCTCAGCTACCAACAGGAAGCTTCGTGGCTTTATGATCTCATTAGATTTCTTGATTATTTTCACAACAGAAGTGAACTTTTTTTTTAACTTTATACATTACTGTGTTCCAGGCTATCTTCTTTGTTTTGATGAAAGTTCTATGTTCATGATTGAGGAAATAAGTGTGAAGAGTAGCTGGTTCTTTGTCTTAGATTGTCCATTGGGATGATTGTGAAAGAATGAGAAAAATTTGCTTCAATAGGGATATAAGCTTTCTTAGAAAATTTTAGGCCCTTTGTTTGAAAGATCTGGGAGTTAGCAAAAATAATATGATGTACCATTTTGGAGCTAAGTAATTAAATGCTGAAACCTTTCAGAAATAGCCATTATTTTGTATTACATACAAGTAAGCCATTTTAAGGAGTTTTATGAAAGACGTTTGGCACTTCCACCCATTATTTCTTTTTGATGGTAATTTGACTATCCTTTTTCTGTTTTTTTTTTTTTTTGACTATCCTTTTTCAAGTAGCGTTTTGCATTGACTAGAATAATTTACAAATTAAAATTACTTTCTCGTCATTGAACAACATGATAGGTATTTGTGCCGCATTTTTTATCCTTTAAATGAAAAATATTTTATTAGGTAAATGAAACTGAAATACCACCTAGATACTTTTAGTAGGATACTTCTGAGGCAAGAAACTAAAATCTACTTGTAGTATTTTCCAAATGTTATTTATCAGAGTAACATGGAATGACTTCCCAAACACATTTGAAAACAGTAAGTAGATTCATTTGGCACACATAATCTAAAGGAGATTTATTTTGTTTACTGGAAGTTATTGAATCTTGAATGTTACCCCTCCATGCCCTCTCCTGCTTTTTAAAAAAATGTGCGGGGTGGGGTGGGAATCAACTAAATTACACCATAGAAAATGCAGTCGCCGCCCCCCCACCCCCCGCCAACCCTGCTTTGTTAACATCTTGTGTTGGGATCAGGCCATCTGTACAGAGTTGCACACACTTATGAATTATACCTCATTTTATTCTTCAAATTGTGCAACTATTCCTCTTTGATTTCAGTTATATCAAAAATACCAAATCTGAAATATGCCTGTAAGTCTAAATATTCTACACTTCAGAAGCTTATTTATATTTTTATAACATTTTAAAAAGCTTTTTTCATAATTCATGTATCAGTTGAATGTTTTTGTTCCCCTTTGTGTCAGTTTCTTCTGAAGGTGCAAATGAGTACTAGTTGTGATGATGTAATACGGATACTTATCCATAAAGAATTAGCCTGTCTGTCACCTTGTTTCCTGTAACCTATTCAGAAGCTGACATATGGTAATGACATTCAGTTGTTGCCAACGTGGATCTGACTTCCTACTTTATGCATTCTTGGTCTTGAAATACATCATTTTCATAAGTTGACTGGAAGATACATGATAAACAGTTTTTGATGAGTTTGAAACAATACATTTTTGAATACAACAGCTCTGTTAGTTATTAGGTAATTTTACTGTATTAACAGTTGAAAAACAGTGGAAAACTCCAGCATTTTATCTTAAATAGGACATATAGAGAGATTTTTGAATATTTCTCAGAGTACTTGCTAGATACTTAGAAAGTACATGGATAAAGACTGGCCATATAAATCTTCATTTTTGTGCTTTTTTCAGTTAATTTTAGGAACCAAGTGAACATGTCCTTTGCTGAACACCACGCAGTTGTTAATACTTTTTGGGGTGCAGTTTTGGTTGTTGTAAATACCTTTGCTTGGCTTGAGAAATAAGAAGGTCATCAGGAACCTGCAGATCCATTGCCCTGTTCTGTGCTTGATACTTATATCTTGGTCACAGCAGCAAGAGCCAGGCTGTTTTACGGTGATAATTGATATGTTTGTATTTGAATGTGTACCAGAAAGTAATAGAATGGAAATATTTTGTATTTAAATAGGTTTACATTTGTTTTTTGCCTTTCTAACTTGAAAGAATTTTTGACACCAGTTTTTAGAATTCCTAATGCATACTTTTTTTTTTTTAGTATGTTGTATAGAGTATGATAAGTACTCTTCTGAAAAACCCAAGTAATGATTAGCTCTTTTAAAATTGGTCAGTTTCTATATGATGGATATTTGTTTGATACATTCCAAATCTAGAGTTTTCCTCAAGGTTTTTGGAATAAGGCCTTGTAGATCCCAATTTGTAAGGAGGAAGAACAATCTGAAGTTAATGAAAGGTTATTTCAGACAAACTTCCATTGTTAGAGTTCAGAAAGTTTTTTCTCATGGAAACCGTATTGTAAGTAATAGTAGCTGTCATTTACCTCATGAGCAACTAATTTGTGTTAGTCGTTTGAAGTCACAAATGCATACACTCATTTATAAAACTTCATTATAAAAATCCTTTGATGTAGGCATTCTTTTTAGCTTCCTTTTATGGATGAGGAAACTGAGGCATAGAGAAGTGAAATAATTTATACCTATAGCTACATAGCTAGTAAATAGTGGAGCTGGGATTGAAACCTGGGCATTATGGGTCTGGAGCCTAGGTGTTAACCAGTGTACTGCACTGCTTTATGGTAAGATAGTGGAATGCTGTAATCCACCTATATGTGAAATGAGCTTCTGCGAGCGGGCCTGGAAACTTACGCATTATTATTATCCTTAATTCAGTGTTCTTTTTCACCGATGACTATTTCATAGTTCAAATATATTCCTTTTCACTTCCATAGCACTGCACTTTCCTGGCTTTCTCCTACTTTTCTGGCCCACTGCTTTTTCCTGTTCTTCACTGGAGTTTACTCCTCTCTCATCTCTGCAAGTTACTGTTTCCTCAGGGCTTGGGATTGATAAAATTTCTTGTTCATTCCTTGCTTTTTCCATAGGACTCACATCCATGTCTATGCTTTTAAATACTATCTTGGTGGAGCTGCCCATATTTGAGCAGACTCTTCTAAGGACCTGGTCACATTACCAGCTACCTCTTTGACCTTTTACTGGAGCTTAATGATATGCTTTCCCCACCTGTCACACTTCTGCTTCCCTAGTGAGGCCCATCTCAGTAAGTCATACTTCTGTCCACCTAGTTGCCCAGGCCAGAAACCGGAGAGTTGTGTGTGCTCAGTAACTAAGCGCTACTGCTTTTGAATCTAATGTCTTAAAACTCTCTGCTTCTTTTGTATCCACTGCTCCAGCTGATCCAAACCACCTTATTTTTTACTTAGACAACTGCAGTAGCTTCCTAACTTAGTCATCTTGGACCTTTTCTTTTTTCCCTTCAATTCATTCTTACACCATTGAGTGATTTTTAACATATCTACCAGTTTGCTCCTGGTCCTTTGCCTAAAGCCTTTCCATAGCTACTCCTACATATCAAGGTCAAGTTTTTAAAAATCTGTAAGGTGGTCAGGTGTGGTGTCTCACGCCTATAATTCCAGCACTTTAGGAGACTGAGGTGGGAGGATTGCTTGAGCCCAGGAATTTGAGACCAGCCTGGGCAATGTGGTGAAACCCTATCTCTACAAAAAATAAATAAATTAAAAAAATTAGCCGAGCATGGTGGCGTGCACCTGTGGTCCCAGCTACTCTGGAGTCTGAGGGAGGACGGCTTGAGCCTGGGAGGTGGAGGTTGCAGTGAGTTGTGGTGGTGCCACTGCACTCCAGCTGAGTAACAGAGTGAGAGCCACACACACACACACACACACACACACACTCTCTCTCGCTCGCTCGCTCGCTCTCGCTCGCTCTCTCTGTATGTGCCCTGTATGGCTCTGCATTTACTGACCTATTTTTTTTTCTTTTTTTGGAGACGGAGTCTTGCTCTGTTGCCAGGCTGGAGCTCAGTGGTGCAATCTGAGCTCACTGCAACCTCTGCCTCCTGAGTTCAAGCGATTCTTCCGCCTCAGCCTCCCGAGTAGCTGGTACTACGGGCACGTGCCACCACGCCTGGCTAATTTTTGTATTTTTAGTAGAGACAGAGTTTCACCATGTTGTCCAGGATGGTCTCGATCTCTTGACCTTGTGATCCGCCCACCGCGGCCTCCCAAAGTACTGGGATTACAGGCGTGAGCCACCGTACCTGGCCCTGACCTGTTTTTTTTTAAATTAATTAATTTTTTTATTTTACTTTAAGTTCTGGGGTACATGTGCAGATCTTGCAGGATTGTTACATAGGTATACACATGCCATGGTGGTTTGCTGCCTCCATCCCCCGGTCACCTACATTAGGTACTTCTCCTAATGTTATCCCTCCCCAGTCTCCCCACCCCCTGCTATCCCTCCCTTAGCCCCCCAACCCCCAACAAACCCCAGTGTGTGATGTTCTCCTCTCTGTGTCCATGTGTTCTCATTGTTCAACACCCACTTATGAGTGAGAACATGCAGCGTCTGGTTTTCTGTTCTTGTGTTAGTTTGCTGAGAATGATGGTTTCCACATTCATCCATGTCCCTGCAAAGGACATGAACTCTTCCTTTTTTATGCCTGCATAGTATTCTATGGTGTATATGTGCCACATTTTCTTTATCCAGTCTATCTTTGATGGTCATTTGGGTTGGTTCCAAGTCTTTGCTATTGTAAACAGTGCCACAGTGAATATACGTGTGCATGTGTCTTTATAATAGATCGATTTATAATCCTTTGGGTGTATACCCAGTAATGGGATTGCTGGGTACTGACCTATTTTTTTTAATTTATTTTCTTTTTTATATTTTTTCTTGAGACAGGGTCTAACTCTGCTGCCCAGGGTGGAGTACAGTGGTGTGAACATAGCTTACTGCAGCCTCAACCTCCTGGACGCAAGTGATCTTCCCAAGTAGCTAGGACTACAGACATGTGCCACCACACCTGGCTACTTTTAAAATTTTTTGTAGAGGTGGGGTCTTGCTATGTTGACCAGGCTGGTCCTGAACTCCTGGCCTCAAGCAGTCTTCTTGCCTTGGCCTCCCAGGCATAAGCCACCATGCCTAGCACTGGCCCATATTAAATTCTTTGGATTATTCTAAATTCCTTCCTACATGGTCTTACCTTCATCTAGATAACTCTCACCCTATCCCCACCTCCCAGCCTGACTTGTTAAGGTATCTCATGTGAGAAACCTGCAGTATTTTCAACCCCTACTCCTTGTTGCTTTGTGCAACAGTATATGTTTTCACAGAATATTTTATTTTACTTTCATATTCTTAGAAATATGTATTTATGGCCAGGCACAGTGGCTCATGCCTGCAATCCCAGCACTTTGGGAGGCCAAGGCAGCAGATCACAAGGTCAAGAGATTGAGACCACTCTGGCCAACATGGTGAAATGCTGTCTCTTCTAAAAATACAAAAATTAGCTGGATGTGGTGGCGTATGCCTGTAATCACAGCCACTTGGGAGGCTGAGGCAGGAGAATCACTTGCATGTGGGAGGTGGAGTTTCCAGTGAGCCAAGATTGCGCCATTACACTCCAGCCTGGCGATAGAGCGAGACTCTGTCTCAAAGAAAAAGAAAAATTATATACTTATGTGTTGTTTATGTAATACATATCTTCTTCCTCAGAATGGAGGTTATTTGAAGAACCCTATCTGTTTTGCTGTTATATTTATAGTACTTAGTATTTACTTTAATCCACGGCATAGTTGGTGCTTAATACATATTTATATCATGAAAGCCAGAACTCTGCTTCAGTGTGGGAATTGGAAGCCCCTTTCTTCCTGTTGCAGCCTCTAGTGCCATTCCCCTTCTACCCTGTAGTGGGAACCAAGATGAAGGTAAGTTTGCGATTTTCATTGGTTAGCAGTGTGGGGATATAGACTACTACTTGTTTCTTCCTTTCCTTGCTCTGTTCTCTGCAAAAATGAGTACTAAAATATGTCTACCAAAATACAGTTTTCTTTCATTCATTAAACAAATGTTTGAGTGGCTACAATTGTGAAGCAGTGTTGCCTGTATCTCCTTGAGTTATTATATTTCTGCAGTGAAGGCTTGAGAAATCAAGTGACAAGCATGCATTCACTCATTAAAATGTACTGGCCATCTCTGAGTTTCTGTTTCTCAGCTAAGTTCTGCAGGGTGCCATAAAAATGAAGAAAACACTGCCTTGCCTTTTAAAGAACTTGTGATCTGGAAGGGTGACAGGGTAATGTACTTGCTTCCTCTCTGCTTGGCTTCTAAATGTTGAAGTGCTCAGAAACTTGAGGTTCTGTCCTTTTTTCTTCTCTCTCCACTGATCCTAGGTGTAATTGCCATAAATATGAGATGACTTTCAAATTTCTATCTCTGGATTCATATCTAGCATCTGATATTTCCATTTGAATATTGAATAGGTAGTTCCAAAATGAAACATCCGGCCTGGCACAGTGGCTCACGCCTGTAATCCCAGCACTTTGGGAAGCCGAGACGGGCCAAGGCAGGCCAAGGCAGGTGGATCATGAGGTCAGGAGTTCAAGACCAGCCTGGCCAACGTGGTGAAACCCCATTTCTACTAAAGATACAAAAAATTGGCCGGGCATGGCGGCGAGCGCCTATAATCCCAGCTACTTGGGAGGCTGAGGCAGGAGAATCACTTGAACCCGGGAGGTGGAGGTTGCAGTGAGCCGAGATTGCACCGTCGCACTCCAGCCTGGGCAACAGGGCAAGACTCCCTCTCAAAAAAAAAAAAAAAAAGACACATCCAATACATGATTGTCACCCTCTCAACCTGGGCCTCCTCTATCTTCCCCACCTCAGTAATTAATATCACCATTTACTCCACTGTATATGTCCAGAAGGTTAGAGCCATCCATGATTCATTTCATTCCTTTCCATATAGAGTCCCTTAGCAAATGCTGTTGGTTCAATCTCCATATCCATAATTTCCTGCATGGACTATTGCAGTTGCCTCCTGTTGTTTTCCTTGCTTCCTTTTAGGCCTAGAATTTAAGTATGAAACAGCCAGAATTAACTTTTCAAAAATGTAAGTCAGGTCATGTCATAACCCTGCTTAGAACCTTCCATTGTTACTCAGTAAAATCCAATGACTTGGCTGGGTGTGGTAACTCATGCCTGTAATCCCAGCACTTTGGGAGGCTGAGGCAGCTGGATCATTTGAGACCAGGAGTTTGAAACCAGCCTGGCCAACATGGCAAAACTCTGTCTCTACTAAAAGTACAAAAATTAGCCTAATGTGGCAGCGGGCGCCTGTAGTCCCAGCTACTCAGGAGGCTGAGGCAGGAGAATAGCTTGAACCTAGGAGGCGGAGGTTGCATTGAGCCAAGATGGCACCCTGCACTCCAGCCTGGGTGACATAGCAAGACTCCGTCTCAAAAAAAAAAAAAGAAATCCAATGACTTAATGTGGCCTACAAAGCCCTGCATGATATAAGCCTCAGCTAATTTCTCCAACCTCATTTCATTCCCCTTCTACCACCATCTTTCAGCCATACTGGCTTTACTTCTGTTCCTGAAACATGCTAAGATTATTTGTGTCTTAGGTCTTCTTCACCGGCTGTTCTCTTTACCTGAAGTTTTCTTTCCAGGTCTTTGCTTTGCTCTTCTGCTTTTGCTGATAGTTAGGTCTTTTCCCACATTACCTTCTCAGAAAGGCCTTCTCTGACTGCACTGTCTAAAGTAACTGCACATTGCTAACATATCACAGTTTTACTTCAGAGCATTCTCACTCTCTGGAGTAATTTCGTTGATTTACATGTATCATCTATTACCACTCTTTCCCCATACCACCAACCATCATTGATGGAATGCATGTTCCATGAGAACGGGGCTCTTCATCTTGTTCACATCTGTACAAGGCAGGTTAGAATAGTAGTTGATAGCATAAACTCTGGATTCAGAATGTTTGGGTTTGTATTTTGACTCCACCACTTGCAGTATGATCTTTGACAAGTTTTTTAACCTCTCTTTGCCTCAGTTTCCTTATGTAAAATGAGGATACTTTTAGAATTCTTGAAGATTGAGAAAACCTAGAAAAGTATTTAGATTGATGTCTAGCATATAGAATAGCATATAGATTATTAACTTTATTGTCAGCACTTAGAACAATGTCTGATGCATTGTGCCATTAAACATTAAATAATGAATGAAATAACTATGCTCTTAATACCTGGTAGACTATTCCTTTTTGAGAGGTACAAAAATACTTAGTGGGAAAAATTAATATTGAGTTCAAGGGGATCATGGTAGCATTTGTCAGGTAGATTTCATAGAAACTGATCTGAATTATTGCTAATGTTGCATAGTGCAATAAGGGATTAGTGCAAAGAAAGAACTTCTAAGAACAAGTGTTCCAAGAGGGAAGAAATGCTAGGCCAGTTAAGGGCTGGGCCTTGAGCTGGCACAGCATCACTTCTGCCAGTCTGTTGGTCAAAGCAGTTCCTGGTCCAGTGCAGAATCATCATGGGAGGGAAACTACACAAGGTATGGTTCACTGGGGATCTCACCGGAGTAACACTATACCATTGAACATTGGTACTAGATTTTAGAGGGCTTCTGATGACAGATCATGGAGTTTAGTTTCTACACTCTATAAAGGATAGAGAACAACCAGGCGTGGTGGCTCGTGCCCATGATCCCAGCACTTTAGGATGCTGAGATGGGCTGATCACTTGAGCATAGGAGTTTGAGACCAGCCAGGGTAACATGGTGAAACCCTGTCTCCACAAAAATACAAAAATTAGCCTGGCATGGTGGCATGTGCCTGGGAGGTGGAGGCTTCAGTCAGCCGTGATTGCACCACTGCACTCCAGCATGGACAAAGGGAGTGAGACCTGTCTCAAAAAACAACAACAAAAAAATACAAAATCTCTGTTCTTATGGAGTTTACATTCTTAGGTAAGGGAGTCAGGCAAGCATATAATTAAGAAAATTTTCTCCTAGAAGAAGTGCACTTCCCTGAGATCTGAGGAAGCAGCAAGTGCAAATGTCCTAAGGCAAGAACAAGCCCGGCAGTTCCCTTCCCTGGTAGGATCTTCCTGTTGCTCAGTGGTACTTCAGAACCACCCAGAGGGCTTGTTGAAACACAGGTTTCTGGGTGCAACTCCAGAGTTTCTGAATCCATAGGACTTGCGTGGAGGTCAAGATTTTGCATTCATAACAAGTTCCTAGGTGATTCTTATGCTGCTTGTCCAGCGAGGAGATTTTAAGAACCACTGACCTAGGTCTTGTCAGTGTTGGCTTCTTGACATTCTTATCTCTGCCTAAATGTCATCTCTTCACAAAAGCCTTCCTTGACCACCAAATCTAAAGTCCCACCAGGTTTCCTTTGTTCCAGCACTTCTGTTTTCTCCAAAGTATTTGTCCTTAGCTGACAAGACCAGAGAGGTGAGTTCAGGAGTCTGATTGGACATTTGTATACAGACAATAGGAATCTCAGAGATTAAGGTCTTTGGGGATGAAGAATGAAGGGCTGAGAACTGAGCCTTTGCTGTTGTTGGTGATAATGTCTATTACATGCCTACTATGTGCTGAGCACTGGCCTAATTTTATAGTGTTATCTCATTTAACTTCTCACAGTAACTCTAGGATACAGGTACCATTGTTAGACCATTTTATAGACAAGGAAACTCAAACAGAGATAAATTTTACTTGTCCAACATCACTGCTAGTAAGTGACAGAGGCAGGATTTGAACGCAGGTGGTGTAACTTCAGAGATTGTGCTATTAATCACAAGCTTTCAGGGAAAAATCTTTTTGGGAAGTTGAGGGTGTAGGATTAAATAGAATTGGCAAATGAAGTATAAAAGAGGGTTAGTGATAGAATACTTTGAAGAAGGATGTTAGCCCTTTGGGATTTAACATTTGTGCTGGGAGATTTAAAAAATGATTATCATTTTCCCCAAGCATACTTTTGCTAAAAGTTTTTGGAGAAAACTTGGGGACATGGGCTTATACCAGATTGAATAGTTTGCCATAGGGTATGGGTAGCAGAAATTTTAACTGAAGCACCTCTTATATTCTAGACACTGTTCTGGGGGCTTGGGATACATGAGAACAAAACCAAGATCCTGAGGGAAATGGGGTGAAACAGCTGATTAAAAAATGAACATAACTGTATATTATTTAGTATGTTGGGAGGTGATACCAGAAAAAGAAAAGCAGAATAAGGAAGAATGGGATGCAGATGAGGGAGGCGTTACAGATTTACAAACAAGGTGGACTGGGCAGGCTCATTGAAATGGTATTTGAATGATGACTTGAAAGTGCTAACTTTTGAAATTGAAAGAAAAAATGTTACATTGGGAAACGGTGCTTTAATAAGGTATTTATTTATTTATTTAGAGACAGTGTCATACCCTGTTGCCCAGGCTGGAGTGCAGTGGTGCGATCTCAGCTCACTGCAACTGCAATTTCCACTCCTGGGTTCAAGCAATTATCCTGGCTCAGCCTCCTGAGTAGCTGGGATTATAGAAGCCCATCATCACCCAGCTAATTTTTGTATTTTTAGTGGAGACGGTGTTTCACTGTGTTGGGCAGATTGGTCTGGAATGCCTGACCTCAAGTGATCCACCCGCCTTGGCGTCCAAAAGTGCTGGGATTACAGGCATGAGCCACCACACCTGCCCCAGTAAGTTTATTTTGCCCCTAATTCAAATGATACTACAAGTTTTGTAAAAAAAAAAAAAAAAAAAAAAAAAAAAAAATTACCTGCTCCTTGGGTTAACTTGCTTACAGGAAATCTTATTTATTTACTTAATGTTTATCCCTATTGCTGCTTCTGGTGTTTTAATTTCAGCCACATGCTAGGTGACTTTCTGTTATTAGGCTGCTACTAACACCATTTCCTTACATTGATTCAGGTCAGTCTAGCCAGGGCTCTCCAGTCTATGCCTTTCTGCAGTCAAGGCAATAGTAAGCATTTCTTTTCTTTTTTTTTTTCTTTTTTTTGGGACAGAGTCTTGCTATCGCCCAGGCTGAAGTGGTATGATCTCAGCTCATTGCAATCTCCACCTCCTGGGTTCAAGCGTTCTCCTGGTAGGCCTCCTGAGTAGCTGGGATTACAGGCATGTGCCACCACACCCGGCTAATTTTTGTATTTTTAGTAGAGACAGGGTTTCATCATGTTGACCAGGCTGGTCTTGAACTCCTGATCTCGTGATCCACCCACCTTAGCCTCCCAAAATGTTGGGATTACAGGCGTGAGCCACCACAACCAGCCAATAGTAAGCATTTCTTAAGCAATGTGCTAGCAGTGAATATGAATACGTGTAAAGATATTGTATAATATGAAGAGGTAAATGAGAGGATGTGGGCCTGGTTTCAGCATATCCACTCATTTTGCTTTTTTTGTGTGAGTGTGCAGAATGATATTCTCTTTTTTTAGACAGAGCTTTGCTCTTGTTGCCAAGGCTGGAGTGCAGTGGCTTGATCTCGGCTCACTGCAACCTCTGCCTCCCAGGTTCAAATGATTCTCCTGCCTCAGCCTCTGGAAGTAGCTGGGATTACAGGCACCTGCCACCATGCCCAGCTAATTTTTTTGTATTTTTAGTTGAGACAGGGTTTCACCATGTTGGCCAGGCTGGTCTTGAACTCCTGACCTCAAGTGATCCACCTGCCTCAGCCTCCCAAAGTGCTGGGATTACAGGTGTGAGCCACTGCACTCTGCCTTCTCTTTTTTGTCTTTGAATGAAACACACTTTTTTCACTGCTCCTTGAATGGTGTTAGGAATGCTCTTATCTTAGGGTCTTTGGGCTGTTTCCTCTGCCAGGACCACTTTTCCCTGAGATAGTCTGCATGACTTCCTTCCTCATGTTGTTCAGTGGCCTCTCCTTAGTACCCTCAATAGAATGGCACACACTGCCATCACTGTCAAGCCCTGCTTAAAGTTTCTCATAACATTTATCAATCCTTGATATAAATACTTCTCTGTTGTTGTTTATTGTAGTCTCTGTCCTTTAGCTTGGGTGTTTTTTGACAGTAGAAGTTCAGCTGTTTTCCCCCACTTGCCTGGCATATAATAAGTGTTCAATAAATATTGATTTAATAAAGAATATGTTTAATGAGAGATATTCTGCTTTTACCTATATAATATTTCAGAGCTTAAATTTGGCCTCTGTAACTTAAAGGCTCTTTAGCAATCCTGACCATGTAGCTTGTCCTATGTTGCTAGGCATGTAGGGATTTATGGGGTATAACTAAACATAAAATAATGAAATTTTCATATGGCCTAACATCATTCTCATTACTGTGTGATCACTGATCCTGTTTAAGTAACTTGAGACCAGATTTGTCTGATCTAATGAAGCAAACACAAATATGTGGATAAGCTGAAATACTTTTGCTTGTATCTGCTTAAATTAGATGGCTTAACATTTTAAATCATTTCTCATGTTGAGCAAAACTGCAAGATGAACATTATACCAGTAAAGCAGCTGGTACTGTCCTCACTTAAACAGACATTAAACTACTTCAAGTCAGAGTTTGATTTGGCCAGAGCCACAAGGGACTGGTGGAATGATGCCGAAGTAAAAGTGTGAACCATTTGGAAGGATGGGAATTAAGTAGAACTGTGCCTTTGCCAAAAACCCCAACTCCTCAAGAAACCCAAAACCTAGAGATGGTCTTTTGCTATTTGTTAATACCTTTGTATTATTTTTGTTTAAACAGCAAGATTTTGGCTGAAATCTGATCCTCTAATATGGTAATGATTAGAATTGTTTCTAAGACTGGTAAGTTGTGTTTTAGTAAGGCATAGGAGTTGAAGATTCCAAACTTGCTTTTAAAAGCTAATCTAGTATACCAGCTAATTAACCTTGATCTACTGTGCTACCTTTTAAGGTCATGTTAGCATCATCCTCATATATATTAAGCATACTTCACAGTATGTCTGCTATTTGCGCTTAACACATATGATTAGAGAAAATTTAACAGATAGTAAACTTGAGTGTTTTGACATTTAATATGTTATAAAATCTTTTTTAGTGTGTAACTTGTTTCAAAATATATACTCCTAAAATTCATTACAATTTCTTTCTTTACATTAACCTTTGTTGTGAATTAATAATAATGCAGAACAAGAATTAGCCACCCTAAAGTTGATTTTCTCTATTATAAAGAAGACTTTTTTAGATTTTTTTTTTAAGTTAAAAAAATTGGGGCTGGGTGTGGTGCCTCACGCCTGTAATCCCAGCACTTTGGGAGGCTGAGGTGGGTGGATCACCTGAGGTCAGGAGTTCAAGACCCAGCCCGACCAATATGGTGAAACCCCATCTCTACTAAAAATACATAATTAGCCAGGTGTGTTCGCGCATGCCTGTAGTCCCAGCTACTTGGGAAGCTGAGGCAGGAGAATCGCTTGAACCCGGGAGGTGGAGTTTGCAGTGAGCCGAGACTGTGCTGTTGCACTCCAGCCAGGGCAACAAGAGCAAAACTCCGTCTCATAGAAAAAGAAATTTTTTTAAAAGACAGGGTCTTACTCTGTCATCCAGGCTAGAGTGCAGTGGCTCACTGTAACCGCAAACTCCTGGGCTCAAGCAATCCTCCTATCTCAGCCTCCCAAGTAGCTAGGACTACAGGCATGTACTACCATGCCTGCCTAAATTGGGGGTTATTTTTGTTTTTGTTTATTGTAGAGATGGGGTCTTGCTATTTTCCCAGGGTGGTCTCAAACTTCTGGCTTCAAGTGATCCTCCTGCCTGACCCTCCCAAAGTGCTGGGATTTTAGACATGAGCCACCACATCCAGCCAACAACAACACTTTTACAGATAATTTCAAACCAAACAAATTTAGACAAAGGTATAATGAACCCCTGTGTATCCATTACCCAACTTCAACAATTTTAGCACATGGTCATTCTTCTTTCATGTATATCCCTACATAGTTTCTGTCCCTACTCCCATGTATCATTTCAAAGCAAATTTCTGGTTATGTATCCCTTTCAACCATAGTATGAGAGAGAACTCTGAAAGATAAAGACTTACTTTTTTTTTGACGTAACTACAATAGGTAGGATATTTTAAGGCAATCTATAAATATTTTACTGGTTTTAGTACCTGAAGTCAGTCTTCTAATAGTATAGTACAATTAAAAAAATGGTATAGTACAGTTTATAACAGGATAAAACACTACTGGTTTTATTAAAAGTCTGGCTAATTTTTTTTTTTTTTTACAAATTTGTGGAAATTTCCTTAGGAAAACAGAAGCATTAAACTTTTTTAAGCTTCTAGATAATTTCCTATTACTTTTCTAAAAGTTTGTAAGGAAAGAACAGCACATTGAGTAGAAAATGAATTGTACAACTTTGGATTTTGGTTCACCTGAAAATCTTTTCTTCCCTAAAATGTTATTAAAGTCTTGTATTAAACCAAAGATGTATAAATGTTTGTCTGTAAATCTAGTTCATATCCACATGTGAATTGTGATAAATGTATTTTTAGACAGATTTCCTTGATCTAATGCCAGAAATCATAGACTGTGTTAATAATAATACATGAAATTGTGATGTCATGAAAAACTGGCTCTACAAGTTTCTCAAACAAGGGAGAAAATTTAAATGAAACACTAAGCCATAAACAAAAAGATATATTGAAAAAGCTGAAAAAACAAAAACATTTTATAGTACCCATACATTTTGAATCATAGAAATATGAACTGAGTTATGTGTTGAAAAGTAACCAGCTATATATTAGTTCATTTTAAGTAATTCCTTTGTAGCCAAAATAAGAGAAACCATCTAGGACCCATATAACCACTTTTGTCTATCTCTTAAATAAACATGCTGGTCTTTACAGGTGGTTAGTACGTGAAAACACAAAATAATTTGCTTTGATGGATGTATTTCTCTTTTTTTTTTTTTTTAAGACAGAGTCTCGCTCTGTCACCTAGGCTGGAGTGCAATGATACGATCTTGGCTCACTGCAGCCTCTGCCCCCCGCATTCAAGGGATTCTCCTGCCTCTGCCTCCCAAGTAGCTGGTATTACAGGCACGCACCACCACACCTAGCTAATTTTTGTATTTGTAATAGAGATGGGGCTTCACCATGTTGGCCGGGATGGTCTCGATCTCTTGACCTCGTGATCTGCCCGCCTTGGACTCCCAAAGTGCTGGGATTACAGGCGTGAGCCACCACGCCTGGCCCTGTCTTTCTTTTAAAAGAATAGCATAGACTGTGCATGGTGGCCCACACTTCTAGTCCCAGCACTTTGAGAGGCCAAGGCAGGCACAGATCTCTTGAACCCAGGGGTTTGAGACCAGCTTGAGCAACATAGGGAGATCCCTGTCTCTACAAAAAAATAGGTAATTAGCTGAGCATGGTGGCACGCATCTGGAGTCCCAGCTACTCAGGTGGCTGAGGCAGGAGAATCACTTGAGCCCAGAAAGTCAAGGCTGCAATGAGCCATGATTACCACTCTACCTGGGCAACAGAATAAGAGACTTTCTCAAAAGAAAAGAAAAGCATTACAAAAAAAATATTGGAAATGGGGAACACTTAGGACCTGAAAATGTTGTCTTTGTTCAGAAGAAAGATTGGTAATGCAAATGATAACAGAAATAGAAAAGGAAGATGATGAAGTGGCGTTTTGGAGTTGTCCAATTGAGGCCTTGGTGGTTATTGTTAACATGGATGCAGCCAAGCATATGCCCTATCACCATCACATTTCATTATTTCCCTGTGAAACAGCAGACAGAAATTCTTAGCCGCCTTGACTTTGGCAGTGTTTTTCTTGGGCATCTGTTACAAATGCCATCTGTCTCTTTCTGTTGTGAATACTGTGTGGAACTGATACTGTTTTTTTAATATACTCTGTCACCCCACTAGACAGGAAATTCCATACTACTCATTTTACCTTGCTTAGTGAAAACAGAAACATCTTCTGTTTAACCAACTTGAGTGTATCATTTGTACAAAATTAAGTAGGATTTTTTGGTAAAGATAATTAATGATGTATGTGCTGAATAATATTTCATTGTATAGACATAGCACATTTTGTTTATCCAAACTCTTGATGGACATTTGGGTTGTTTTCACTTTTTGGTTATTGCAAATAATGCTGCTATGGACATTTGCATGTAAGACTTTGTATGAACATGTTTCCTGGGTAGATATCTGGGAGTGGAATTGTTGCAAATTTATGTTTAACATTTTGAGGAATTGCCCAGTTTCTCTCTCCTAAAGTGGCTGTACCATTTTTATATTGCTATCAGAAGTATATGGGTCAGGCGTGGTGGCTCATGCCCGTAATCCTAGCACTTTGGGAGTCCAAGGCCAGCAGATCACGTGAGGTCAGAAGTTCAAGACTGACCTGGCCAACAAAGCAAAACCTCATCTCTACTAAAAATACAAAAATTAGCTAGGCGGCGTGGTGGCACACACCTATAGTCTCAGCTACCAGGGAGGCTGAGGCAGGGGAATCACTTGAACCCAGGAGGCAGAGGTTAAAGTGAGCTGAGATGGTGCCACTGTACTCCAGCCTGGGCAGCAGAGCAAGACTCTGTCTCAAAAAACAAAAAGAAATATATGGATGCTCCAATTTCCCCATGTCTGTTCTACACTTGTGATTGTCTTTTTCATTATTGCTCATTCATTTCTTGAAAAGTTTACCATATTTGACTCATCTGTCTCTTCTACCACTATTTTCTGCAAAATTGGGTTCAAGGAAGGGAAGTATCCTTTATCAATAACAGCTTTATCCATTTGATATTTTCACTGATTTTTTTAAAACTAAAAGACAGTGTGATATTATGCAGCAGTTGATAGCCAAGTTCATTATACTCTAGATATTTTTTTTTCTTGAGACAGAGTTTCTTGTTGCCCAGGCTAGAGTGCAGTGGCACAATCTTGGCTCACTGCAACCTCTGCCTGCTGGGTTCAAGAGATTCTCTTGTGTCAGCCTCCCAAGTAGCTGGGACTACAGGTGCACACCATTATGCCTGGCTAATTTTTTTGTATTTTTACTAGAGACAGGGTTTTATCACGTTGGTCAGGCTGGTCTCAAACTCCTGACCTCAGGTGATCCACCTGCCTCAGCCTCCCAAAGTTCTGGGATTACAGGTGTGAGCCACTGCTCCTGGCCTAAATTCTAGATCATTTAACATTTATTTTAAAAGCAATTTCTCATGAAACTTGGAGCTGCTTGGGTAGTCATGTGTATATGGGGGATGAGGTGTGGTCATGACATTATAAGGTGTATTTTGATTTTATAATTCCCTTGGTGTTGATTTTAGTTTGGAAACTAAGATAAGTTGTGGAGCAGGTAGCTACATTTAAAAAAATGTAATTTAGACACTCCCATGCTTAAAAATCCGTTGGTGGGCTGGGCGCGGTGGCTCACGCCTGTAATCCCAGCACTTTGGGAGGCCGAGCAGGTGAATCACGAGGTCAAGAGATCGAGACCATCCTGGTCAACATGGTGAAACCCCGTCTCTACTAAAAATACAAAAAATTAGCTGGGCATGGTGGCGTGTGCCTGTAATCCCAGCTACTCAGGAGGCTGAGGCAGGAGAATTGCCTGAACCCAGGAGGCGGAGGTTGCGGTGAGCCGAGGTCGCGCCATTGCACTCCAGCCTGGGTAGCAAGAGCGAAACTCCGTCTCAAAAAAAAAAAAAAAAAAAAAAAAAATCCATTGGTTCTCCATTGCAGTTGAAATGAAATCCAGTCTCATTGTGCCCAGGAGGCTTTCCATGTCCAACTCTTAACTACTACCCTTCCACGGATATCCTACTGCTCACTCTCTTCCTTTAGCACACTCACAATATGTTGGTCTTCTTTTAGCTTCTTTGTGTTCCAGACTCTTGCCACTTTAGGTCTTTTCCTAACTGTTCTTTCTTTTCCTTTGGTTTGGAGCAGGGCTTGCTTAAGATCCCTTATTCTGGGAGGCATTTGCTGATCACTGTGTCCTCCTTCTCCCATAATCTCTATATTTAGATTTTGTCCTTCTTTATTCATTTGAGAGAGTTCATAATTATTTTATTAGTTGGTTTCCTTTTATCACTCTGTCTCACAACTAAACTGCAAGTTCTTCGAAGACTTATCCTGTCTTGTCTTGTGTCCCCAGTGCCTTACTCATTGCTTAGTACATAACATCTAATGTTTGTTGGATAAATAAATTAATTGTCCCTGCTCTGCTATATTTTTGTTTTATTCTGTTTTGTAAAATTGGCTAGACACTTGTATGCTGTTTAATTTCCCATAGTTACATAGGTTATGATGGCAGGAAATTTGTTATGTGTATGCTTTTCACTCATACCTTTTGTATGCATATATTCAGTAAAGACATATAGACCTAAGTTGAAAATTTCTCTTGAAAATAATTGAAATGGATGTTAGAAATGTTCTGCAGCTACACTGCCAATATAAGAGAATTTTTAAACAAAAGCTTTAAGATCAAAGCTAAATAGAGTAAAAATCAAAATGGACATTTTAGATCTAGGCGATAAATTATTTACAATCACTTTATTCTTTCTGTTCCCTGCCTTTTCCTACCTCCTTCATGCCATTTTTATAACTACTTTCTTGTTCCATTTGGCTTTTTCTGTTTTAGTCCTAGCCTTCTGGTCCACAGAACTTTCCAGCCCAAGGGGTTGTGGGATGAGATAGTATAATGTAATACTTGTATAGGTAATGTATATGTAGTATGTATGTTATAGCTATGCTTCATTTATTACTGTTTCCTCAAACAGTTTCTCTAGCTGTCTAATCTTACTGCAGCAGTTAGTCCTTCTTTCTTGAAACTTATTCCTTTGATTTTTGGAGACATTCCTATTTTTTTCTCTCAAGTTTTTAGTTAAACTTTCTCATTTTCCCTTGTGGTTTCCCCTTCCTCTAACTGTTGCTTAAATCTGCATCTCAGGTAATTGATTTTATGACATGGACACAGAGAGAGGAACAAGTTATCACATGGACACAGAGAGGAACAACACACACCAGGGCCTGTTGGTAGGTGGAGGGCAAGGGGAGGGAACTTAGAGAACGGGTCAGTAGGTGCAGCAAACCACCATGGCATATGTATACCTATGTAATAAACCTGTATGTTCTGCACATGTATCCTATGTTTTTAGAAATAAAAAAGTTGAAAAGTATCAAGTTATGAATGATTACTCATTGTCTTTAAATAAGATAGAGTTGATCCCTATGATATGATTTGTCTTTGTGTCCCCACCCAAATCTCATCTCAAATGGTAATCCCCATGTGTTAGGGAGGGACCTGGTGGGAGGTGGTTGGCTCATGGGGGCAGGGTTCCCCATGCTGTTCTCATAGTAGTGAGAGAGTTCTAATGGTTTAAAAGTGGCAGTTTCCCCTGTGCTTGCTCTTTCTCTACTGCTGCCTTGTAAAGACATGCTTCCCCTTCCTCTTCTGCCATGATTGTAAGTTCCCTGAGGCCTCTTCAGCCATGCTGAGAGGGCCAGCAACACATGGAAGCCACCAATGATTGGGCTTGAGTCAATTAAACTTCTTTCTTTTACAAATTACCCAGTCTCAGGTCATTCTTTATAGCAGTATGAAAATGCACTAATATAGACAACTGATACTGGGAGTAGGGCAGTGCTATAAAGATAACTTGAAAATGTGGAAGTGACTTTGGAACTGGGTAATGGGCAGACATTGGAACAGTTTGGAGGGCTCAGAAGAAGACAGGAAGATGTGGGAAAGTTTGGAACTTCCTAGAGATTTGTTGAATGCTTTTGACCAAAATGCAGATAGTGATATGGACAATAAGTCCAGGCTGAGGTGGTCTCAGATGGAGATGAGGAACTTATTGGGAACTGGAGCAAAGGTCACTAATGCTATACTTTAGCAAAGAGACTGGCAGCATTTTGGCCTGTCCTAGAGATCTGTAGAACTTTTAAATTGAGAGAAATGATTTAGGGTATCTGTCAGAAGAAATTTCTAAGCAGCAAAACATTTAAGATGTGACCTGGCTGATCCTGTAAGTGTTCAGTCATTGCATTCACAAAGAGATTTTCTGAAATTGGAACTTTTATTTAAAAGGGAAACAGAGCATAACGTTTGGAAAATTTGCAGCCTATGTGGTAGAAAAGAAAAACTCATTTTCTAGGGAGAAATTCAACCCAGCTACACAAATTTGTATGAGTAATGAGGTGGTGAATGTTAATAGCCAAGACAATGAGGGAAATGTCTCCAGGGCATTTCAGAGATCTTCACAGAGCCCTTCCGATCACAAGCCTGGAGGCCTAGGAGGGAAAAATGGTTTCATAGGACCTGTCTGCTGCTCTATGCAGCCTCAGGACAAGGCACTCTGTGTCCCAGCTGATCCAGCTCCAGCCATGGCTAAAAGAAGCCAGGGTACAGCTCGGGTCATTGCTGCAGAGGGTGCAAGCCCAAGCATTGGTAGCTTCCACGTGTTGTTGGGCATGCAGGTGTGCAGAAGACAAGAGTTACGTTTGGGAACCTCCACCTAGATTTCAGAGGGTGTATGGAAATGCCTGGCTGTCCAGGAAGAAGTCTGTTGCAGGGGCAGAACCCTCATGGTGAGAAACTCTGCTAGGGTAGTGAAGAAGAGAAATGTAGGGTTGGAGCCCCAACACAGACTTCCCACTGGGACACTGTGAAAAGAGGGCCACAGTCCTCTAGACCCCAGAAAGGTAGATCCACTGAAAGCTTGCAACACACACTTGGAAAAGCCACAGACACTCCACGCCAACCCATGAAAGCTGCAGTGGCTATACCCTGCAGAGCCACAGGGGTGAAGCTGCCCAAGGCTGTGGGAGCCTCCCCACCCCTTGCATCATTGTGCCCTGGATGTGAGACATAGAGACACAGGAAATGAAATTTTGGAGCTTTAAAATTTAATGACTGGGTTTCAGACCTGCATGGGGGCCCTGGCACCTTTGTTTTGGTGCATTTCTCTTATTTGGAATGGAAGCATTTACCCAATGCCTGTACCCCCATTGTATCTTGGAAGCAACTAACTTGCTTTGATTTTATAGGCTCATAGGTGGAAGGGACTTAACCTTGTCTCAGATGAGACTTTGGACTTGGACTTTTGAGTTAATGCTGCAATGAGTTAAGACTTTGGGGGACTGTTGGGAAGGCATGATTGGTTTTGAAATGTGAAAAGGACATGAGGTTTGGGAGGGGCGAGGGACCCTCCCAAGTGATATGGTTTGACTCTGTGTCCCCACCCAAATCTCATCTCAAATTGCAATCCCCACATGTCAAGGGAGATCTCAGGAAAGGTGACTGGCTCATAGCGGTGGTTTCCACCATGCTGTCCTCTCTCCTGCCACCTTGTGAAGACATGCCTTGCTTCCCCTTCACCTTCTGCCATGATTGTAAGTTTCCTGAGGCCTCTCCAGCCATGCCGAACTGTGAGTCAATTAAACTTCTTTTCTTTGTAAATTACCTAGTTGCAGTTCATTCTTTATAGCAATGTGAAAATGGACTAATACATCCTATAATAGTATTATTAGTCATATATTTCTGTGATATCTTAAGTGGAAGAGAGAAGAGTGGTACTTCAGTTGAGTTGCAGGAATTTTGAGTTCCAGATAAACAACATTGAGAAATGGGAATTCGTATTATTGGTCATATGTGTAAAGCAGTGTCCCTATAACCTCTCCTCAGCCCACTTCTCATGTGAGTTGCTCTTGGACATTTTCTTTCACTTCCACGACTTTAAAAAACACTCATTTTGTAATGATCCCCAATTTTTTATTTCCAGCTCACATTTCTTTTCTGAGTCCTAAGTAGGAATATTCATTAGCCTGTTTTTTATTATTTCTCACAATATGTCTCTTGAACACTTCAAGCTCAGTGCTTTCAAAATTGAAACTGTCTGCATTTGTTCAGCCTTGTGGGTGTCTCAGTATCATTCATGATTTCTCTGTCTTCCCCACAAGTCTTCTCAATTGTATTTTTAAAGAATTCTTAAGTATCTAGCTATTGCCACTGTTTTGTCCTCATGAGTTCTTACCTGGATTTCTGCCATAGAATCTTGGCCTTCTGTCTTTAATTAAGGTTTCCTCTGTTCCACACAATATTTATCAGATTATCTAAGATAGTGATTCTCTTGAACTTTTCAGAGTAAACTTGTAGGGTCCTATGTCACATGTCAGAACTACTCATCAAATAATTTCTGAAAGGGAGATCTGGATGTATATAGTTTGAAAAAAACTAACCAGGTGATGCTGATGAGGACACCTGATTACAAACCATTCTTTAGACCAGGTTGGGTGGCCCACACCTGTAATCCCTGCACATTAGGAGGCAGAGATGGAAGAATTGCTTGAGCCCAGGAGTTCAAGATTAGCCTGGGCAACATAGGGATACCTTGTCTCTATAAAAAGATATTTTAAAAACTGGCCAGGCATGGTGTCGCATGTCTGTGATTCCAGCTACTGAGGAGGCTGATGGGGGAGGATTGCTTGAGCCTGGAAGGTCGTGCCTAGAGTGAGCTATGATCACACCACTGCACTCTAGCCTGGGCAACAGAGCAAGACCCTGTCTCAAAAAAGTATAGATTTAACTCTAACTAAAATTCTTGAGAGGCTGTTGATTCCCTTGAAGATAAAATGTGAGATCCTTATTTGGTATATAATATTCCATAGTTTGGTTCCTGTCTACTTCATATTCCTATTCTCCAATATAACCATGCTGAATTATTACATACAGTTCTAATGTGCCATCTTGGGGATATTTCTAGGTCTTTGTATATGGAATTTTATCTTCTTGGAACCTTCTTTTCTTTTTTCCTTCTTTGGATAATTTCTCCTTTTCAATACTCAGTTGTCATGTCCTAGAGGAAGTCTTCCCAGATTGTATACATTTATTTACTTGTGTTGTTTTGTTTCTCTAGTCCCTAGCATGACACTTGGTAGTCAGTAAATGTCAGTTGTATAAATGCAGACCTTACCTTTAGGTGCAACAATAACAGCATTGATTCAGCATTCATTATGTGCCAAGTGCTGAACTGTGCTAGTTGCTGCTGACCGTTTGTGCTTTATTGTTTACTCCCACAACAACCTGATGAAGGTAGGTGTTACTATTACCCATATTTTACTATTGAGGAAATGGAGACTTGGTTCAGTCTAACTAATTGTCTATGTGGCTAGCCTGTAAGTCACAGACTTTATATAGAACTGTATTTGAATTCTGTAGCCTGTTTGCAGAGCCTGTGCCCTTGTACAGCTGTTATACAGTTGTTTCAAAGTTCCCTAGTTTATTTTTTCAAATTCATGATAAATAATTCTTAATAAGAGCTGATTATTCTTAGGCTACATGTTTTTGCTTTTAAATTATCAAACTGTGGATTAGCTAAAACAAAATAAAGATTTAAAAATATTTGGCATTTAGTTATGAATGGGATAGGTAAATGCTAGAGTTCCACGCAGATCGTTAATTCAGTGGACTTAGCGTTTATTTCTGTTCAGATTTTATACCAAAGAATACTGTGTGCTAAATGAAATAAAAATGTTCATCTTAACTGAGAATATTAGAACTACAAAGAACATTAGGCTTTATAAGTAGGAAAACGAGTATTCTACAAGATTATGTACTTTGGTCAAAGTCTTGTAGCATTTATTTGCAGAATCAGGACTGGAATTTGTGGCTCCTAACTTCAAATCCAGAGTGTTTATTTTTCTCAACTATGAAAAGTTGATGTATCTAAAACAATATTTTCAAAGCTTAAAGAGAATTCTATTTTTATCATATTCTAGGTATTAGTGGCCAAATTATTTAACACAAAAAGAACAAAGTGATATGACTACTTAAGGCAAAATCATTTATTCAGTGCTTAAGTAACCTATTACTTGTGTGCAAGTACTGGCTTGTTTTTCTCAGATTTAACATATTTCATGAAACTTTTGCTAATTGATTTTTAAACCTGAAATGTGTTTTATTTCTTAAGTATCATAGACATAAAAGTAGGCTATCCAAAGTGTAGGTTTATATGTTATTAATATCTGGATATAAATCATAAGAGCATAGTCTCAATAATATATTTAAAAGCATTTTATCTTACAATCTTATACCATCTTCACTGCATGAGTGGACATTTTAGATGATTTTTTGCCTCAGCTATATCTGCTTTAGAAATTAATTTTATTTGTTATAGTGAAGTTGATTAAAAAATGGTCACACTTAAACAGTGCAGGTGGTAACTAAATAGCTAATCTTTGTTGGTTTGTTTTAAATTTTTTTGTTTTTGTTTTGTTTTGCTTTTGAGATAGTCTTGCTCTTTTGCCCAAGCTGAAATGCAGTGGCCTGATCATGGCTCACTGCAGCCTTGACCTGCTGGGCTCAAGCGATCCTCCTACCTTAGCCCCCTGAGTAGCTGGGACCACAGGTGCCACTATGCCCAGCTAATTATTTTTTGTAGAGATGGGCTCTCACTATGTTGCCCAGGCTGATCTTGAATTCCTGGCCTCAAACAATCCTCCAGCCTTGGCCTCCCAAAGTGCTGGGGTTATAGGTGTGAGCCACTGCACCTGGCTGTTTTGTTTCTTTGAGAAAATTATTAGTGGCTAAAAGAAGATACTTCCCTTTCCAAAATTCTAATCCTCCTTGTCCTCAGTTTCATACCTTACTCATGAGTGTGTGGGGAGGAGATGGAAGATTTGTTTTATGCTAGGCTGGGAACATGAAGATTGAGATTTGGTTCATTTGTCTCTAGGATTTAGCTGAGGTAATACTTGGAGTATGTAGGCTGATGGTAAAAGTTTCCTATTTCTTTCCCTACCACACCTATCCAGGGTTTGGGGATTGAGAAGGGCTATGCTGGGCCACAGTAGGTCCTATCTTATGTAAATGTACATATATTAAAAGAAGAGTCTATACTGCTCCAAACGTAGGAATTAGAAATCAAGACCATGTTTTGAGGCATGCTTTTCCCATTTAGGATTATAAAAAAGAAATTCTGGCTTTCATTTAAAAAATAAACAATCTCAACAGACCAGTGACTATCAGATTATCAGGGTTAATACCTTCTGAAATTGATTTTAAAACCATAAAGTATACAGGGTTTTTAGAAACATTATTATATGGTATATGGAGATGGGCCAACCATAAGAGATTGAATACATGCATGTCAGCAAGGCTTATCTAGAAACCACCTTCATGTTTGATAGTGTTATGCAGTTCATGAAAAATTACCAATCATCACTAAGGTTGGATGAATATGATTTTGTTTTTTTTGCGATGGAGTTTTGCTCTTGTTGCCCAGGCTGGAGTGCAGTGGCGCGATCTCGTCTCACCACAACCTTCGCTTTCTAGGTTCAAGCAATTCTCCTGCCTCAGCCTCCTGAGTAGCTGGGATTACAGGCATGTACCATCATGCCTGGCTAATTTTGTATTTTTAGGAGAGATGGGGTTTCTCCATGTTGGTCAGGCTGGTCTCGAACTCCTGACCTCAAGCGATCTGCCCACCTTGGCCTCCCTCCCAAAGTGCTGGGATTACAGGCATGAGCCACCATGTCCAGCTGTCTCACTTCTTTATTTATTTATTTAAGATATAAAGGATATAATATGTAGCAACTTGCTTTTTTCCCTTAACACTATATTATGACCCTCTTTCCATGCTAACTAAATTATGTCATGAGAGAACTTGAACTTCTGTTAAAAACAGGGAAAGGCCTTTTATTATAAAAGAGAATAGCTTTAACAGCACAGGTGAGGTGAAATTTAAGCAGAGATCTAAAGGGAAATAAGGAAGTGAACCAGCCTTGTGAGTTTGAGGGATGAGGCAAGAAACCTATGTGGCTGAAGTAAAAAATAGGAGCTAAAGTCAGAGGTATAAGGGAGCAGCAGCAACTAGATCATGCAGTGCCTTGAGAACTTTATAAGAAGTTGTGGCTTTTACTTGTGAGGTGGGAAGCCACTGGAAAGTTTTTCATGATTTGACTTTACCTTTTTCAGAGAACAACTCAGGCTGAGGAAGAGGGGAAGGAGGGGCAAAAGCAGAGGCAAGGAAACCAGTTAGTTATGGTAATTCCTTGCCTGTTCAAAAAGTGATTGGAGTTAGCAAAGATTTATAAGGAACACCCTCTTCCCCCTGAAAACCCCTGGTATTTATAAGTTAGATCAATAATTATTCTAACTCTTTAGAAAGTTGTGTTTAGATTTAGCACGGCTTATATTTTTTAAAATTGTAGACTAAGTTTTTGAGAACTGTTTCAGATTTACAGAAAAATCAGGAACATAGTATAGAGTTCCCATACACCCCCTCACCTAGTTTTCTGTATTATTACCATCTTACATTGGTATGGGACATTTGTTACACTTAATGAACCAATATTAATACATTATTATTAACTAAAGCCTATGGTTTATTCAGATTTCCATAGATTTACTTAATGTCTTTTTCTGTCTCCTCTTGTCTGTGACAGTTTCTCCAACTTAGTTTGTTCTTTTTGTTGTTGGATTTTTTGTTTGTTTGTTTTTGTTTTTCTTTAAGAGACAGAGTCTTGTGCTGCCATCCAGGCTAGAGTTCATTGGCATGATCACCCATGAACTCCTGAGCCGAAATGTGTATCTGGGACTACAGGCAAGCACCACCATGCCTGGCAAATTTTTTAAAGTTTTTTAGAGACTAAGTATTATTTATGTTGCTCAGTCTAGTATCAAGCAATCCTCCTGCCTTAGCCTCCTTTTACTTGGCTTTTGATGACCTTCACAATTTTCAGAAGTACTGGACAAGTATTTTGTAGGATGCCCCTCTTTTGGAATTTGCCTAATATTTTTTCTTTTTGTGATTAGACTGGTGTTATCAGTTTTGAGGAGGGAGACCACAGGGGTAAAGTGTCACTTTCATCACATCATATCAGTGGTACATAACGATCAACATGATTTATCACTACTGATATAGGCCTTTATCACCTGTTTGATACTTACTTGTCAGGTTTCTACATTGTAAAGTTACTTTTTTTTCCCCCTCTTTCAATACTATACTCTTTGGAAAGGCGTCATTGTGTGCAGTCCACACCTGAGTGGGGAGTTATGGTCTCCCTCCCTCAGGGTAGAGAATCTACAAAAATTATTGGGAATTCTTCAAGGGAGATTTGTCTCTTCCTCTCTACTTATTTAATCATTCAATTATCAGTATGGACCCATGGATATATATTTTATACATTGGGTTACAATCCAGTACTATTTTGTTGCTCAAAATGTTCCTGCTTTGGTCATTGGGAACTCTTTCAATTAGCTTATGTGTTCCTTTGACATAAAAGTCATTTCTCTATTTTTTTCCCTCCCTCCCTGCCCCCTTTCTTTTTAGCACTTTCTTACTTTCTGGTACTACTAGATGCTCCAGACTCATCTTGTAATTTCCTGCCCCAGTACTAGAATCAGCCATTTCTCCAAGGAACCTTGGTTCCTTTTTCTTGGAGAATGGTATGAGAAACCAATCTGGATACTAGGTATGTTTTCTGCTGCTGGAGTATCATTGCTTCTGGGCTGTGTCAGCCAGAGTAAGGAAATACACGTGTAGCCTGTTTTAATATAGAGAATGATTGCTATGATAATTTGAAAATCATATACAATCATAAGAGTATTTTGAAAATAATGGGCATTGGGTTTTTGTATTAAGGGATTTCACATTATAATTTAAGTGAGTAGCAAAAGAATTAAGCTGGACTCCTACCTCACACCATATAAAATAATTAATTTGAAATGGATCAACAGTCCTAAATGTAAAAGCTAAAACTAAAAAACTCTTAGAGAAAACGTGGACATAATTCTTCATGACCTTGGATTATGAGTTATTTCTTAGATAAGCTATCAAAAGCATGAGTGATAGAGGAAAAAATAAATTGGACTTCAAAATTAAAACTTTTTGTGCTGTACATGATACCATCAGAAAGTGAAAAGTAACCAATGAATGGAAAACAGTGTTAAAAATCATAGATTTATGAAGGACTTGTACCCAGCATATTTAAAGAACTCTTATACTTTAATAATAAAAAGATAGATAACCCAGTTAAAATATGAGCAAAGCATGTGAACAGACACTTGTCCAAAGAAGATGCGAGTGGTCAGTAAGCACATGCAAAGATGCTCTACATTACTAGTCATCAAGAGGTAAATGCAAATCAGAACCACTCCACACCTATTAGGATGTCTATTATAGATAATGAGAAATACAGATAATAAATATTGGTGAGGATGTTGAGAAATTATAACTTATACGTTGGTGGTGGAAATGTAAAATGGTACAGCTACTTTGGAAAACAGTTTGGCCATTTCTCAAAATAGTAAACATGGAGTTGTCATTTGACTCAGCAATTTCACTCCTGGGTATATATACCCAAGAGAAATTAAAATATACATCTACACAAAAACTTGTATATGCATAGTCATAGTATTGTCATAATAAGTAGAAGCAACCTAAATGTTCATTAGCTGATGAAGGGATAAACAAAATGTGGTATATCTATACAACGGAATATTCAGCCCTAAAAAGGAATTAGGTACTGATATATCCATGTTGTAACAGGGGTGAACCTTGAAAACATACTTAGTGAAAGAAGCTAGTCATAAAAGGCCACATGTAGTACGATTCTGTTTTTATGAACTGTTTTGAATAGGCAAATCCATGGAGACAGAAGGTAGATCAGTGATTGTCAGGGGTTGAGGAGAGGAGGGAAATGGGACCAGTTGCTCATGGATACACGTTTATTTGGGGTGTGATTAAAATATTCTAAAATTAGATTCTGATAGTTGTAGAAGTTTGAATATTCTAAAAACCACTCATTAGCATACTTTAAAAGGGTGACCTTTATGGTATGAGAATTGTATTCCAAATTTGTTATTTTTACAAAAACATTTAGAACATAATAGTAAAAGATACTTAGGGATAAATTTAACAAAATACATGTAAGAATTATACACCAAACACTACAAAAGATTGTTGAGATAAAGAACAGAAACAGATAGCTATACCATATTCGTGGCTTAAAAGATTCAGTACTTTTAAGATGGTAATTTCTCCCAAATTGATGTTTAGATTCAATACAGTTTTTTTGTTGTTGTAGAAATCGACAAGCTAACTCATATGTAGGTGAAAATACTTAGCACAGCAAAACAATTTTGAAAAAGAACAAATTTGGGAGATTTGCATTACTGAATTGAAGACACTAGAAATACACTTGTATAAAAATATAATTATTTGTAGATCAATTTATATGAACAGATATTGGTAAATGTAACACTATGGTCAAGAAATAGAACCCCAAATATATGGTTTATTGATTAACTCTAAATGGATTATAGCCCTAAATGGAAAAGTTGATACTATAAAACTTCCAGAAGAAAACACAACAGAAAATCTTTAAGATCTTAAATTAGGCAAAGATTTCTTAGGTACAACACCAAAAGTACAATAGATAAATTAAAAACTGATCAAAATTTAGAACTTTTGCCCTTCCAAAGATACGGTTATGAAATGAAAGTCACTGGGTGGGAGAAAATATTTGCAAAACCTCTGGCCAAGAACTTGCTCCAGAATATATAAGCAACTCTCAAAACTCAATAATAGAAAACAACTCAATAAAAATGGGCAAAAGATTTCAGTAGATACTTTTACTAAAGATTTCTACATGGCAGATGGTGAGATATTGCACGTCAATTAGAATGGCTATTTAAAAAAAAAAAAACTTACAAACTAACAATACCCAAGGCCCACATGGAGGCAGGATCACTAGTCATACATTATTGGAGGGAATGTAAAATGTTACAGCCACTCTGGGAAACATGCAGTTTATCAGAGTTAAACATCTGCTACTGTATAACTCAGCCATCTTCCTGTAAAGCTTACGTTCACACAAAAACTTATGCACATGTGTATAGCAGCTATAGTCATGATTACCCCAAATGTCTCTCAACTGGTAAGAAGGTTTAAAAAAACAAACCAACCTGTGGTATATCCATGCAGTGGAATACTGCTCAGCAATAAAAAGGAATGAATCACTGATAGAAATAACAACACAGATGAATCTCAGAGGTGTTACACTAAGTAAAAAGCCAGATACAAAGACTACATATTAAATGATTCAATTTATATGGCAATTTGGAAAAGGCAAAATCACAGAGGCAGAAAATAGATCTGGGGTCTTGATGGTAGGATGGGTTCACTACAGAGAGGCAGGGGGAATCTTGTGGTGATGAAGATGTTCTCTCCCTTGATTTTGGTGGTGTTTATGCAGGTATCAAAACACGCACTAGAGGGCCGGGCATGGTGGCTCATGCCTGTAATCCCAGCACTTTGGGAGGCCAAGGTGGGCAGATCACTGGAGGTCAGGAGTTCAAGACCAGCCTGGCCAACATGGAGAAACCCCATCTCTCCTAAAAATACAAAAAAGGTTAGCTGAGCGCAGTGGCACTCAGAATTACAGGAATTACAGGAGAATTGCTTGTACCTAGCAGGCGGAGGTTATGGTGAGCTGAGATTGCCACCACTACATTACAGCTTGGGTGACAGAGTGAGACTCCATCTCAAAAAAAAAGACTGGGTGCAGTGGCTCACGCCTGTAATCCCAGCATTTTGGGAGGCCGAGGCGGGCAGATCACGAGGTTAGGAGTTCAAGACCATCCTGGACAACGTGGTGAAACCCTGTCTCTACTAAAATACTAAAAATTAGCTGGATGTGGTGGTGCAAGCCTGTAGTCCCAGCTACTTGGGAGGCTGAGGCAGGAGAATCACTTGAACCCAGGAGGTGGAGATTGCAGTAAGCCAAGATCATGCCACTGCACTCTAGCCTGAGTGACAAAGTGAGACTCTGTCTCAAAAAAAAAAAAGGCACTAGAAAAGGTGAATTCTGGCCAATTGCAGTGCCTCATACCTGTAATCCTAGCACTTTGGAAGGCCGAGGCAGGCAGATCATGAGGTCAAGAATTAGAGACCAGCCTAGCCAATATGGTGAAACCCCGTCTCTACTAAAAACAACAAAATTAGCCGGGCGTGGTGACGCACACCTGTCGTCCTAGCTACTCAGGAGGCAGAAGCAGAAGAATTGCTTGAACCCGGGAGGCAGAGGTTGCAGTGAGCCAAGATTATGCCACTGCACTCCAGTCTGGGCGACAGAGCAAGACTCCGTCTCAATTTAAAAAAAAAAGGAAAAAAACAAACAATTAAAAAAAAGGAAAAAAGAAAAGGTGAATTCTACCTGTGCAAATTATACCTAATTTTTAAAAAGCAAAAATATTTAAAATTTGAACCTTGGACTTTACCTCACACCATACACGCAGACACATCTCCAAATTAGTCATAGACCTAAACATAAAAGCAAAAACATTAAAACTTATAAAACAAAACACAGTATATTAATGAAAACACAGTATATTAGTGACTTTGGGTTGGTGAAGATTTCTTAGGACACCAAAAGCACTAACTATAAAACAAGAAATACTGATAATTCACAATGAGCAAAATTAAAACCTCATTATTTAAAGACACCGGAGGCTGGATGTAGTGGCTCACACCTGTAATCCCAGCACTTTGGGAGGCCAAGGTGGGCAGATTGCTTGCTTGAGTCCAGGAGTTCCAGACCAGCCTGGGCAACATGGACAAACCTTGTCTCTACAAAAAGTTCACCAGTGTTGGCGGCACATGTCTATAGTCCCAGCTACTTAAGAGGCTGAGGTGAGAGAATCACCTGAACCTGGGAAGTTGAGGCTACAGTGAGCCGTGATCATGCCACTGCACTCCAGGTTGGGCGACCGGAGTGAGATCTTGTCTCAAAAAAAAAAAAAAAGGAATAAATAAAGACACCGGAAAATGGAAGAGAATGAAAAGGCAAGCCAATAGACTGGGAGAAAATACTACCAATACACATATTTGACAATGAATGTAGATCCAGGTTATGTAAAGAAGGGAAACAATCAGGTTTGGTTTTTTTTTTTTTTGAGACAGAGTTTCGCTCTTGTTACCCAGGCTAGAGTGCAATGGTGCGATCTCGCCTCACTGCAACCTCCGCCTCCTGGGTTCAGGCAATTCTCCTGCCTCAGCCTCCTGAGTAGCTGGGATTACAGGCACGCACCACCATGCCCAGCTAATTTTTTGTATCTTTAGTAGAGACAAGGTTTCACCATGTTGACCAGGATGGTCTTGATCTCTTGACCTCGTGATCCACCCGCCTTGGCCTCCCAAAGTGCTGGGATTACAGGCTTGAGCCACCGCGCCTGGCCAGGTTTGGTTTTTATTTTCAACTTTTATTTTAGATTCAGGGGTACATGTGCAGGTTTGTTACCTGGGTATACTGCATGATGCTGAAGTTTGGAATACAAAAGATCCTGTCACCTGGGTACTAAGCATAGTACCTGATGGTTCATTTTCCAGTCCTTATCCCCCTTCTTCCCTCCTGCAGTAGCCCCAGTTTTTTTTTTTTTTTTTTTGGTTTTTGTTTCTGTTTTTGTTTTGCCATCTTTATGTCCAAGTACCCAGTGTTTAGCTTCCACTTATTAGTGAGAACGTGGTATTTGGTTTTCTGTTCCTGCATTAATTTGCAGCCTCCAGCAGCATCCATGTTGCTGCAAAGGACATGATTTTGTGTTTATTTAATGGTTGTGTGGTATTCTAAGATGTTTGTGTACCACATTTTCTTTATCCAGTCAACTGTGGTGGGCATGATTCTATGTCTTTGCTATTGTGAATAATGCTGCAATGAACATGCAAGTAAATGTCTTTTTGGTAGAATGACTTGTTTCCTTTTGGATATATACCCAGTAATGAAATTGATAACAACCTAGATCTTTTTTTTAAAAAACAAGAGTCTCTCTTTGTTGCCCAGGCTGGAGTACAGTGTGGCATGATCTCAGCTCACTACAACCTCTGCCTCCTGGGTTCAAGTGATTCTCCTGCTTCACCCTCCCAAGTAGCTGGGATTACATGCTTGTGCCAACACGCCCGGCTAATTTTTTATATTTTCAGTAGAGACAGAGTTTTACCTTGTTAGCCAGTATGGTCTCAATCTCCTGAGCTCGTGATCCACCTGCTTCGGCCTTCCAAAGTGCTGGGATTATAGGTGTGAGCCACTGTGCCTGGCCTGACAACCTAGATCTTTTAAAAGGGCTAAAGATTTGAATAAACTTCACAAGAGAAGCTAAAAGAATAGCCTTACGAGCATAGAGAAAGATGCACCTCCTCATATGTTATCAAAGAAATGCATATTAAGCCCCAATGGGACTCCACTGAACCCACCTAGAACGGCTAAAATTAAGAAGACTGAAAAGATCAAGTATTGACAAAGATATAAAACTGCTGGAATGTTGATACAGTGCTGATTTTTAAATTTTTTTAGAGACAGAGTCTCACTCTGTCACCCAGGCTGGAGTGCAATGGTGCAATCTCAGTTCACTGCAACCTCTGCCCCCTGGGTTCAAGCAATTCTTATGCCTCAGCCTCCAGAGTAGCTGGAATTACAGGCCTGTGCCACCACGCCCAGCTAATTTTTGTATTTTTAGTAGAGGCAGGGTTTTGCCATGTTGGCCAGGCTGGTCTTGAACTTCTGACATCAAGTGATCCTCCCGCCTCAGCCTCCCAAAGTTCTTGGATTACAGGCATGAGCCACCACACCTGGCTGGCTACGTTGCTGATGTTAATAAGGATACACTACCTTAACCACTTCAAGCTCAGGATCATCAGTAATGAGACAGACTGACATTGTGTGCCTCCTCATGTGATACAATAAGTAGCATACAGCCAGGTATGGTGGCTTATGCCTGTAGTTCCAGCTACTCTGGAGGCTGAGGCAGGATGATTGCTTTAGCTCAGAAGTTGGAGATACAATGAGCTATGATCCTGCTGCTGCACTGCAGCCTGGGTGACAGAGACTCTGTCTCTTAAAAAAAAAAAAAAGACAAATCTAGAATTTGGGATATCTTATGATTTAGCTGTCCTGGATTCTTCAAAAAGTCAAGGAATTTGAGATTAGGGGTTGGGTGAAGGCACTGATATTAAGTTAGAGATATAACCAAATGAAATTATTGAATTTTGATTGGATCCCAGTTAAAAAGAGCTTAAAACTTTTAGACATTTGGCAACAATTGGGAAAACCAGAATATGACCTATATATTACATGGTTATTGAACTAATGCTAAATGTGTTTAAGTCTAATAATAATATCTAGTTATATAAGAATGTCCTTATTCCTATGAGATGCAACTGATGATATCTCCAAGTTATTTTCAAGATTTTAGCAAAAAAAGAAAAGTGGGTATGTGTGTATAGAAAAAAATAAATGATGTTACAAAATCTTAATAGTTGTTAAATCTTAAGGGACAGGTATATGGGTGTTCATTGTACTTTTGTTTTTTTCCTATGGTTTTAAAATATTCAAAATAAAAACATGGCCTTTCCTTTCCAGGGAGATGTGGGGAAAATCTTGTTTTGGACTACTCTCCAAATGTTTGAGCTTGAAATTTTCTCAATGAGTTATTGAGAAATAATATTAATTATTTTATTTGAATTATCTGTTATTCCATAGGATATTAGAATTAGAAAGGTTGTGGAGGTTATTTCATCTGGTCCTTTTTCTTTTTCTTTTTTTTTTTTTGTTGAGACAGAGTCTCATTCTGTCGCTAGGCTGGAGTGCAGTCGTGCGATCTTGGCTCACTGCAACCTCCGCCTGCTGGGTTCGAGCAATTCTCCTGCCTCAGCCTCCTGAGTAGCTGGGATTACAGGCAGCTGATTTTTGTATTTTTAGTAGCGATGGAGTTTCACCATCTTGGCCAGGCTGGTCTTGAACTCCTGACCTTGTGATCCATCCGCCTTGGCCTCCCAAAGTGCTGGAATTACAGGCGTGCGCCACTGCACCCGGCCTCATCCTTTTTTTATACAGATGAAAGTAGTCCAACAATAATTGAGTCACTTATTTAAATTACACTGTAAGCCAGAAGTAGAGCCTGGACAATGAATTCAGCTCTGTGTTGTCCAGGATATTGCTTTTTCTGCTGTACCACGTTCCCTCTCCCAGTAAAAAGACTCTTGCTTGAGTTAGAGTTGAATTAAGGAAAATAGTGTGTATTCTTTTTCTTCCTAATGCATCTTAAATATATTTTCTCCATTGTGACAGTATTGTCGGACTGTGTTTGATCCACTGATCTATAGGTCAGGAGGTTGGTCAAAGGTTTCTACTACTTTTATAGTTGTTCTTCTAGAAGTTTTTTATCACATGGTTTGGACTGTGTATTTTGGTCACACTGATTTTCAATGTTCTCTAGTTTAAGCTATGAAGAAGGACATCCCTCACACTCTGAAACAAATCTCCTTCAGAGACAGAGTTTTGCAGCCTCTCACCAGCTTCCTGGATATGCTCCCACACCTCAACCTACTGGTAACAGTTCTCTTGTGAAATACATTACGAATCTGGGTACATTTAGTGAATAAGAAGAAAAACCAATTTTCATGTGTTGGGTTCTGAATGTGTAGGACATAATCATGTCATGGGAAATGTTAAAATGAAAATGAGAGTAAAAGCTTTGGTTTGGTTTTGTTTTGTTTTTGAGATGGAGTCTCGCTCTGTTGCCGAGGCTGGAGTGCAGTGGAATGATCTCAGCTCACTGCAACTTCTGCCACTTGGGTTCAAGTGATTCTCCTGCTTCAGCCTCCTGAGTAGCTGGGACTATAGGCGCCCTACCACACCTGGCTAATTTTTGTATTTTTTGATAGAGACAGGGTTCACCATATTGGTCAGGCTGGTCTCGAATTCCTGACCTTGTGATCCACCCACCTCAGCCTCTCCAAGTGCTGGGATTACAGGCATGAGCCACTGCGCCCAGCCAAAGCTTTGATTTTTACCAACAGGGAATATTTATATAATTAATGAATTAAAAGATCTTGTTTCATGCATCTTTGGAGATTTTAAATTATAAACATGCTTGGTTAAATTGTGTTTACTATTTCAAAATAAAGCCATTTAGGATTGTAGAATGTTTTGGCCTCAATTTTCAGAAATTTTAGAGTCAGAAATATAATTTTATATAAGTAATATATATATATATATATTTTTTTACTTTGGGATATATTTTATCTTCAAATGTAGGTCTTTCTGGAATATTTGATACTAGTGTGAACAGTGCCAGCAGTAACACTAAAGAGTCTTCAGTGATGAATTTTCTGTCTACTGCTGAATCTCGAACTGCTCAGGCTGCTGCTTCAGGAACTACTCTTTTACCACAATTCAGGGCTCCATCCTGGCAGACAGGTGATTCTTTGTTTTAAAATTTTTAAGTCCTATAAAAATACTGATGAAAAATATACATTTGGTAGCCTTATCATTGTGGCTGGGAGTTTTGTTACTTATTGATTTTCCACTGAATTTCAAGACCTGGAATATTTCAAAATTTTAAGGTGGTTAAAATTCAAGAATTCGTTACTGGCGGAAATTTAGTTTTAGCATTCTGATGAAAACTAATAAGTTGACATTGAGGGATAGATAATGATTAAAGAAAGTCTGATATAAAGCTTATATCTGGCAATTTAATTACTTGTCTATTTGAAAGAAGCAAATATTAAAATTTATTTTAGTGACTTCAGAGTGTGTAGGTGGTATAGTAAAAAAAAATCTTGGGACTCATTTCATTGTTAGTGTTATATAAAGTTATCCTGAATTGGATAGATTAAATCACTAATAAGAGCCATTACAAGTTGATATTATAATGTGCCCATTTTCCAGCAACAATTACAAGGTCTATAATGTACTTTTCTATTTCATTGTTATTTTACTTTTCAACCATTTCTCATAAAAAAAATTATCTATGTATATTTCTATTTTTTTGTAGTATGACAGGAATTTTTGTTTAGAGTTTTGTTTTAAAGAAGAAATGTCATAGTGTATTTGAGGATATATTTTTAAGGAAGAGCTATAGGAAGTAGTATTTTAACATTCTGATGTAAATTTCACTAATAGAATTTTCTCATTATGCCTTAGCAACATTTTTTTTTTCTGCTTCTAAGGGGATAATAATAAAACAAAAAAAATCTTTTAATATTTCTGTAAAGTGTTTTTACCCTTGTATAGTTTTTTGTGAATTTTTATGTTTCAGTTTTTTTTGGGGGGTTTGTTTTTTGAGACAGAGTCTCACTCTGTTGCCCAAGCTGAAGTACAGTGGCACAATCTTGGCTCACTGCAACCTCTGCATCCCGGGTTCAAGTGATTCTTGTGTCCCAACCTCCTGAGTAGCTGGGATTACAAGTGTGCGCCACCATGCCTGGCTAATCTTTACGTTTTTAGTAGAGACAGCGTTCCACCATGTTGGCCAGGCTGGTCTCAAACTCCTGACTTCATGTGATCTGCCTGCCTTGGCCTCTCAAAAGTGCCCAGCCTAGGTTTCAATTTTTAACAATTCATTTTTGCAATTTGTATCTGGTCCCATAATTGAATTGCATTCAGAAGGGCTTGGAATCTCAGGTTAGTGAGGTAGAAGGTTTTTTATTTTTATTTTTTCTCAGTGCATGAGTGATTTTACTATCATTTGGCCACTTAAAATAAATTCGGTGGATTTTTGAGCACATTAAACTGGACCTAAACTATGAATGGGAAATAAAAATGAAATTGAGACAAGAACATACACAACATATAAATACACCATTAGTCGGAAGAAGGTGTTAGTGTATTATGATAAGAAACATCTTCTGTTGGCATGTTTGAGATTACAGTATGAGCATTAGATGCATTTCAAAGTATCTTCTGTGGTTATACTGTGGTGAATTTGCTAGCCTCTGTGACTCTCTTCTACATTAATCTAATAAATCATGCAGAAGTAAGTCAAGTGAGAAAGATCCTTTATCATTGTATTGGATAGAAGAATTTCAAGAAATAGAAGCTCGTTACTACCACTTTAAGCCTCAGATAGTCTCTGTCCTTTCTAACTAGCCTCTTCCTCATTCTAGGCGTAACTGTGATAGTGTCCATCACCATGTAATTACAGTTGGTTCTTTAGATATGATTTGATATATGTGATATAAAACATGTTCTTTCCTTAGAATGACCATTAAAACTGAATCCATTATTTGTAACCTTACATTTAGTTAAATGTCAATTCTTTATTACTGTCTACTACTTATGTTTCGCCACCCCCCCCCAACCCCAACACACAAAAGAACAATAGGATATCTCTGGTAAAGAGCAGTAGAGTCAATTGATTAGAGTTTCATGAATACCACTTGACCCTCCGCAAATCACATCACCAGTCAACCCCAGTTTCCTAATTGCTAGAGCAAAGGAGTTGAACTATATTATCTCAAAAGTCTATTCTAGTTCATATCAGTGTATTACTTCAAACATTTCTAAGTATTATTTATTCTTTCAAGTGCCACTAGATATTTTCTATCTTTGTAGCAGTAATTCTTTTTGGATATTTAATGGAAAGTAGGAAAATGTTTTTCAAAGAGCCAGAGAATCATTTTCCCCATTTTTCCAAAAATGAAAAAATAAAATTTAATGGAGGTTCACCATAAAACATTTAAACAGTTAAAAGGTATATAAGGTGGAAAGTGATAGTTCTTAACTTTTTAGAGAGTAACTAATAGTTTGTTACTTATTTTTATTGGATATCCTTCTATGTCAAAATATATATATCCACCTTAATTAATGTTTGTGGCAATAGTATTATTATGATATGCCATAATTATTTGATCCCTTGTTTATGGACATTTTTATTGTTTCTAGTTACTGTAAACAATAACTATAATGAATATCTGGTACAAATATTTCTGTATGCACTTATTTCTATAGAATAAATTTCTGTAGAACTTTCAGATCACAAGGGTATACCCATTTTTGCTTTTGCTGTATGTGGCTAAAATGCTGTCCTGAAATGTTAACAGTCCCTTTCTGACAGTACTTTATTAATTTCTGATTAACTTTTCATGATAAACATGCATCTGTTGTTATCGGGAAGCTGTTCATAGGAAGTCAAAACTTGAAATGCGAAAGATTTTTAAAGTAAATATATTTTGGTAAAAGAAACTGCAGTTCACTGTTTTTTTAGATTTATTTATCATGTTAGATATAGGCAAGTTAGTGTTTTTTTTTTTTCTATTTTAATGTTATGTACATTTTAGTTTGTCCATTGGTATTTTGTATTGGGACTTTGGTATAATTACTACAGATATGTACATTTTTACTGGGTTCTTCATTTTCCTATGACCTTATCAAACTATATATAAATTCACTTATATAACAATTACAGATATGAGTTGCTGATGCCTTTGTAACTTCATTTTTACTCTAAGGAAGCTAGCTAATCCAGGCATGGTGGCTTGTACCTGTGATCCCAGCACTTCGGGAGACTGAGGTAGGAGGATCACTTGAGCCCAGGAGTTCAAGATAGCCTGAGCAACATTGCAAGACCCCATCTCTACAAAAATTTAAAAATTAGCCAGGTGTATGTGAGGGCATGCACCAGCTACTTGGGACACTGTGGCTGCAGTGAACTATGATCGCAACACTATGCTCTAACCTGGGCAACACAGTAAAATAAATAAATAAAAAAGAGGGTGAGGGGAAGCTAGCTATTTTGAAATGTAATTTTCAAAATTTATATGCAGAATTAATTGGTCAGGCTTTTCAGTCTTAAGACATTTTGATGGTTTGAGGGCTATGCAAGTCACTACTATGAAAACATACATTAAATAAAAAAACATACATAATTGCATAAAAATTTTTGTGCCTTTTCTTTATAGGCATGCATTCCTCAGCAGCAACTGAGCTGTTTGCTACTGGACATTTGCCAAGCACTGGAACACTTCCACCATCTGCTCTCTCTGCTTATCAGCATCCTACCACCTTCGGCAATAGAAACTTTGCTACCACCTCACCTTTGGTGCTTCAGGATTCAACTTTTAACACTACATCAAATGGAATTTTAAGTCATCATGACCCTTTGCTACAAATCAAGACTTCCCAGGGAACTGTTCCAACTGCTTTGGCATTTGAGCGCCTGGGCAGTTCTGCATTAAGTAACAGCATACCACCTCAGTCTTCAACATACCGCTCAGCTCAAGAGTCTGCACCCCATCTTTTACAACCTCAATTTAGTTTGTTGCCTTCAGCACTTGGGGGAGCCCAGCAGACTCCTCAAGCCTACAGTTCAACTCTCTTTACTAATTCTACTGCTTCCATTGAAAGAGCTCTTCTTCGAGAATGTAGTGTTATTAAACACCATCAGCGGCCTTCAGGTACCCAGTCTGTTCAGGCACAACTGACTGGTTCACAGCACTCCTTACATAGTTATCTATCAAATTCAAGTGTAGTTAATTTTCAGGAAACAACCAGGCAGTCATCTTTATCCTGTAGCCCAATTGGAGATTCCACTCAGGTGAGCAATGGAGGATTGCAACAGAAGGCCTCTCAGGTCTCAGTGGAACTTGCTCAGTCTTATTCATCTGCAATTCCATCATCAGGGTATCCTACTACAAAAGTAAAAAGCTGTTCTACAGAACAACCACTAACATCAACCAAGACCCCTAAACCTCAAAGTATAATTCCTCCTGTGCAAACACTAAGCTATTCCAAACCTTTACATAACCAGAGTTCTGTAATATCGGGCCAAGCACAAATTTATTCTACGGCGCAGCTACCAAGCCTTTTATCAGTTAGTCAGTCCCAAAATTACGGTTTAGTGCAGCCACATAATGTGCCATCTATTGTTCATTCACAGGTTTATAGGTCCAGCAAGGTTGAGAAATTGCCACCCTTGTATAAAACACTGACTTTTTCTGGGTCATCTCGGACTATAACCTCTGAAAATCAAACACTTAGTTATTCATCTAATCAGCAAGAGGTATTGTCTTCAGTTACAAATGAAAATTACCCGGCTCAAACAAGAGATCTATCCTCAGTCAGTCAGTCTCAAAGTTACTCATCTGGTCACTCTCAGGGTTTATCACCAGTTAGCCAGACACAGGTTAGCTATTCATCTCAATCACAAGTATTGTCAGTTGTTAGTCCTTCAGAAAGCTATGCTTCAGGGGAATCCCTAACATTAACAGCCCCTTCTCTTTCTTATTCTTCTGCCTCTCGGGCTCAGAATTTGCCAGACTCTAGTACAAGCCAGAATTATATTTCTATGCATTCTTCCCAAAATGTTCAGACTCAAGAGTCATTGTCTCCCCAGTCCCAGAAGTTTTTGCCTGCTGTCCAGTCATCATCTTTTGCATCATCTACTCATTGTCAGACATTACAAAATAACATACCTTCCCCTGACCCAAAATCTTACACTGAAAGAAAGCTTGACTCAGATGTGTATACATCTTCAAAGCAAGAAGACGGTTTTCCAATGCAAGAGTTACAGGTATTGCAGCCACAAGCGTCTCTTGAGTCATCAACCCAAAGGCTATCTGATGGGGAAATTAATGCTCAAGAATCAACTTACAAGGTGTCAAAGGCAGATGACAGATATTCTCAGAGTGTAATCAGAAGTAATTCCCGTCTTGAAGATCAAGTTCCTGGGGTTGCTTTACAAGCATCAAAAAAAGAAGAAAGTGTTGTTGGTTCAGTGACACAACTTAACCAACAAATTGGCCAAGTCAATAATGCAGCTACCCTTGATCTTAAGAAGGCAACTAATTTAATACAGAATCCACAAATAAGGTTGAATACTAAAGACCTAAAGCAACAGCATTCTCTTGTACTTAAGGTGCATGAGTCCAAGGTCCAGGAACAGCATGATCAAATAATGAATGCTTCATCTCAGATTCAAATTCCAAATCATGCTTTAGGGCATGGCCATCAGGCATCTCTTCCTAATACACAGGTCCTTCTAGATTCTGCCTGTGATTTACAAATTCTTCAGCAGTCAATACTGCAGGCAGGTTTAGGTCAAGTAAAGGCATCTTTACAAGCACAGCGTGTTCAAAGCCCTCAACAAATAGTACATCCTTTCCTTCAGATGGAAGGTCATGTTATTCAAAGCAATGGCGATCATTCTCAGCAGCAACTCCATCCTCAAAATTCTGAAGTTATGAAAATGGACCTCTCTGAGTCTTCAAAACCATTACAACAACATCTAACAACAAAGGGCCATTTTAGTGAAACAAATCAACATGATTCAAAGAATCAGTTTGTTTCTCTTGGATCAATGTGTTTTCCAGACGCAATGCTTCTCAGTGATGAAAGAAATATTTTATCAAATGTAGATGACATCTTAGCAGCTACAGCAGCAGCTTGTGGGGTTACACCTTCTGATTTTTCCAAGTCAACTTCAAATGAAACCATGCAGGCTGTTGAAGATGGTGATTCTAAATCTCATTTTCAGCAGTCACTAGATGTCAGGCACGTGACTTCAGATTTTAACTCTATAACAGCTACAGTAGGAAAGTCACAGAATATAAATGATATTTCCTTAAATGGAAATCAGGTTACTGTGAACCTTTCACCAGTACCTGCCCTTCAGTCAAAAATGACTCTTGATCAACAGCACATTGAAACACCTGGTCAAAATATACCAACTAAAGTAACTTCAGCAGTGGTTGGACCAAGTCATGAAGTCCAGGAGCAAAGTTCTGGCCCATTCAAGAAACAGTCTGCTACCAATCATGAATCTGAAGAAGACAGCGAAGTTCCTGTTGATAGTACATTAAATAATAACAGAAACCAAGAGTTTGTTTCTAGCAGTAGAAGTATAAGTGGAGAGAGTGCGACATCAGAGAGTGAATTTACCTTAGGGGGTGACGACAGTGGTGTGTCAGTGAACCCAGCTAGGAGTGCACTTGCACTGTTGGCCATGGCCCAATCTGGGGATGCAATCAGTGTCAAAATTGAAGAAGAAAACCAAGATTTAATGCATTTTAACCTTCAAAAGAAAAGAGCTAAAGGAAAAGGGCAAGTTAAAGAGGAAGACAACAGTAATCAGAAACAGCTGAAAAGACCTGCCCAAGGCAAACGCCAGAATCCAAGGGGAACAGATATATATTTACCATATACTCCTCCTCCTTCAGAAAGCTGCCATGATGGTTATCAGCATCAAGAAAAAATGAGACAGAAGATCAAAGAGGTGGAGGAAAAACAACCAGAAGTCAAAACAGGATTTATTGCTTCTTTCTTAGATTTTCTGAAATCTGGGCCCAAGCAGCAGTTTTCCACTCTTGCTGTACGAATGCCTAACAGGACTAGAAGACCAGGGAACCAGATGGTTCGTACATTTTGTCCCCCACCACTTCCAAAGCCTTCACCTACAACACCCACACCTTTAATGTCTGAAACTGGCAGTAACAGTCCATCAGATAAAGTTGATAATGAACTTAAAAACTTGGAACATTTATCTTCTTCTGATGAAGATGATCCTGGATGTAGTCAAAATGCTTATAAAAGCATCTCTACTCCCCTAACTACTTTGGATACTACTTCTGATAAAAAGAAGAAAACAGGTAAAGTTTTAAAATTTAGATTCATAGTCATTACTTCTATTCTTTTTCCAGCCATAGCCCATGTTTTAAGCTTTTTTTCACTTAAAGCAGGTCTGCAAGTACATTTTCAGGACAAAATGTATAGGGACTGATTTTTTAAATTTTCCTTGCCTGTAGGAAAGATCTGGGTTTTAAGTTAAGTAGTTCCGGTTTTTCTTGGCTTTTTGCCAAAGACAGCATAATCTGTACAGTATGCCATTCAGACTTCTCTAATCTGAGACATCTTGAGGTAATTGAGGCACTGTATTATGGGCATTGCTGTAGTATAGACCTGGTACATTTTCTCAGTTTGCCAATTTTATCTGAAGATTAACATTTTAGTATTAAATATGGTTATGTGCAGCATGCACATTAATAAAGATAAAATTTAAAAATTTTGTGCTGGCTCCAGATTATATATCCAAATCTTTGCGTATTGTTTCACTTTACTCTGTGGCTAAGGGAGCTTAAAGGAAATATTCTAAGAAGCACTGACATATAAACAATTGATAGTAAGTATGGAATTTTCTATTTTTTGTTTTTTTATTTTTTGAGACAGAGTTTCGCTCTTGTTACCCAGGCTGGAGTGCGATGGTGCGATCTCGGCTCACCGCAACCTCTGCCTCCTGGGTTCAGGCAATTCTCCTGCCTCAGCCTCCTGAGTAGCTGGGATTATAGGCACGTGTCACCATGCCCAGCTAATTTTTTGTATTTTTAGTAGAGACGGGGTTTCACCATGTTGACCAGGATGGTCTCGATCTCTGACCTCATGATCCACCTGCCTTGGCCTCCCAAAGTGTTGGGATTACAGGGAATTTTCTGTTTTAAGAAACATGCCAAGGAAAAATGTATTTGTAACAATAATATAACTACCACCTCTGTGCTAGGAACTAGTAGCACTGTTGTGAGATACACATGTTTTCTCCAATATACAGATGATAACTTAGAATAAATAAATAATGTGGGTCCATAGAGTTAGTAAGTGACAGAGCTGGAATCTGAACCCAGGTTTGTCTGGTTCTAGAGCCTACATTCTTTCTGAGCTCTTTAGGATAAATAGGGTGGTGCTTTAAGACTTAAACCTTGTTTTGTAACATGCTTCCCTGCTTCTCTCTGGACTCAACTACCTTTAAGTACTAAAGTGTTAACGTGAAAACTGGTATCAAGATAATCTGTTAGTATAAATATCTGATAATACATTTCTAAAGAATTCTCATTTCATTACATAGGGAAATTAACATGATAGAAAGTCAGTCTTAGATTCCAAGACATTACTACTATGGATGTGTCTAATCCTAGTACAGTTTTATACCATCTCCCCTAAGTCAGAGTGCTTTGCAATCACTATTATATTCCCTCTTACACTCCCAGAATAAACCTTTTGTAATCTCTGTTATAAAATATGAGTCTAAAACTAGTTTCTTCCAGACATCTGTTATCTCATTTTTAGTTAAAATCATCACCTTCAACTCAATCCTTACTATTAGGTCTTTGAGGTTCTCTTATCACCATCCCTGTTGCCCTGTTGCTTCATCTGAAAAAAACTGTCATTTGTCACTTGGACTATTGCAACTGACAACTCATTACAATCTATTTTTTTTTTCTCTTTTAAAAGACAAGAGTTTTTCTCTGTCACCCAGGTTGGAATACAGTGGTATGATCTTGGCTCACTGAAGCCTCAAACTCCTGGGCCCAAGCAATCTTCCTTCCTCAGCCTCCTGCACAACTAGGACTACAAGCACATGCCACCATGTCTGGCTAAATTTTTTAAATCCTTTGTAGAGATGAGATCTTGCTATGTTGCCCAGGCTTGTCTAGAACTCCTGGCCTCAAGCATTCCTCCTACCTTGGCCTCCCAAAGTGCTGGGAATATAGGCATGAGCCACTGTACCTGGCCTAGAATTTTTTCTCACCAGTCTCTACTCCAGTCCATCCTCCATGTCGTCAACAGATTCATCTTTATAAAAAAGGAAGGCTGATTGTTACTTCTATTTCAAAACACCTCTGTGCTTCATGGGAAAAATAAAGATTATATGTAAAAATTCCTTTTTCTGTGTTTTACTCTCTTTCCACCATCCCTCTTCTGTGACAGTTGAATTTTTCATTGTTTTTGGATGTCTGTTCCCCTTCCATAATTGTGAACCTTTGAACACATTTTTCTCTGTGTAGTTTTCTTCGCCAGTTTTTAGTCTAGAAGATATTTATTGATCTTTGAAAACTATTTTCAAAGTCATGTTGTAGACATTTTTCCAGACAGAATGAGTGCTCCTGTCCTTTGAATTCTCACAGACCTTAAATGTCAATGAAAGCATTTACTTTTGTGTGTTAATGTGTTCATTTACATTTGTATATTTCATTAGAAAGTGAGTTCCTTCAAGCTAGTGAAGGTTTATGGTTGAGAATTTAGGTTTTAGAGTTAAATTACCTTGGGTTCAAATTCTACAACATAGCTCTGTGACTTTAGGGCATGTTCCTCATCTGTAAAATGGGACGGTGATATAGTCAGTATATAGTAACCTCTAGGGTTTTTTTAGAGGACTCAGGGACATAAAAAATGTAATGCACCACTTGAGTCATTAGTTTTAGTTGTTATACTGCATTCATCTTTGTATTTGCAAGACCTGAAATGTAGCAGGTACTCAAATGATCCTTGACTGAGTGAAGGTATGTAAAAGAAAGTAGGGGCAGGGTGCAGTGGCTTACGCCTATAATCCCAGCACTTTGGGATGCTGAGGCGGGTGAATCATGAGGTCAAGATATCAAGACCATCCTGGCTAACACGATGAAACCCCATCTCTACTAAAAATACAAAAAAAAATTAGCCGGGTGTGGTGGGAGGCTGAGGCAGGAGAATCCTTTAAACCAGGAGGCAGAGGTTGCAGTGAGCCGAGATTGCATCACTGCACTCCAGCCTGGGCAACAGAGCGAGACTCCGTCTCAAAAAAAAAAAAAAAAAGTAGAAGATTGAGGTGACTGTGAGTTAAAATTAAGTAGCCTAGCCAGGTTTTGCTTTTAATTTTGTGAGTAGAATTCTGAGTTTTGCACATACATTGCATAGTGCCAGACAGTTTAAACGAAGTCACAAAGATAATGATGGGCCTGTGGTACTCCAGATTTCACAGTTCCACGGTAAATAACTTAAAAGTGAGTATATCTTCCATTGATGCCAGTTTCCAAATACATATAATATTTTCTGGAACATAGGCTTGCTGTTAGTTTTTGTGGACTGCTGTAGCCATTCTGAGCATTTGAAGATGTCTTTAGTTGCAGCTGTTTCCTCCTGTTTTTTTACTTTAAATTATTCAGATGCCTAAAGGGCATATTCCTTGTTCTAAAATAATAAAGTTTTCTAGTAAAGTTTGTGATAAAATATATATAAAGTAAGAATTATTTACATATTTGTTTCCATTATAGGAGTTGGATTAAGAAAAAAAAACAATGGAACGGTATCTGGTATCAACATAAACTAAGTCCTGGGCTCTTTAGGCAAGATGGTGTACAATTGTCTAACACTCTCAATTCTATATTTGCATTAAAAAGACCAATGGAATATAAACACTCATTCCTAGTTTTGAATCCTGAAACTAGGGATGGGTGCTGTTTTCACCATTCCTTACTCCTTTCAGATTGAATTAAAGTGGAGTATAAAACTAGTTTTTGCATTACTGAAATGTTTCTGAATCTGTATCAAGTAACTTACTATTATCAAGTCAGTGGAAGCAGAATATTAAAGTTATACAGTCTAGTTACAATTAATGATTTCATTCAAAGTGAGTGATACATTTTTTCAAAATGAAGGCAAGCTGACGATACTCAGCCTTCACTTCTTAGCTATGCAGAGCAAAACTATTAAGGACACAAATGACAGGCACCCAGATCTCAAGAATGTAATGAAACCAAAATTGGTGTTTCCCTTCAGTTTTATTGCATCTCTCTGGATAAAATGGACTTGGCTGAAGTGTGTTGAAAGCTTAAAAAAAAACATGTAACACCACCGCCTGTTTTCTGGGCTTCTTGAAGATCTTTTAAAACTTAAAGTTTGTGTTTTAGTTCTGTTTTAAGGTTTCTTTTAGTTATTTGTCTCTGAAATTCATTTGGCATTATGGGATGTTCTGGGTCTTTGTGTACTGAGTAATTTTGGATTGTATCTTGGACATTTTGAGTACTATTTTGTAAAACTCTAGGTTCTATTAACATCCTCTGGAAAAATTGATTTGTTTTGTTCTGTTTTAGCAGGCAGTCAGACCATAAGTTCTGTCTTACTTTCTGTGAATGGTGTTTCCTGTGTCAGTTCTGTTTTCAAGGTTTTTGCTTTGCTGCTGTAGATCTGTTTTAGCAGTTAGCCTGGAACTTACAGATTGTGTGGTAGTTCAGATCTCAAAGCCTTCTTTTGCTAGTCTTGGTCTGTCTCACGCTTGTGCATCCTAGGTATGAAACTCGGATTTGTGTTGGTCCATACATGGAATGAGAAGATCCCATTCTCCAGCTCCCTTTTCCTTGGGATTTTTCCCACACTGCCCAGATCCCAGGGCCCCTTTTCCTAGTCATTTGCCTAGAAGACTGGGATTTTTTTTTTTTTTTGAGATTTATCTGCCCATGCTTTGACACAATTCTCTGCAGCTGGGACTGCCCTTGGGGCAATGCAGTGAGAGAAAAGAAGGAACAGGAATTCTCCCTATGCTCTTAATGCCTTAGGGGCCTTGTTTCTGGGTTCCTTTCACCAAAAAGACAAGTGTTCTGTTAGGGTTTTAGATTTCTGATTCATTATCACTGCATTTCAGCTCTGTGACTTGGGATCCTCTCTGGACGGAGTTGGAAGCGAAAAAGAGAAAAAAGAAACAGATTTTCCCTTTTACTCTTAGCCTTGCACAGGGCTTCTTTACCCATTTCTCTGGCCAGAAAAGTTTTTCTTGAAGTTTTGTTGCTATAGTTCTGCTTAGGGACTGTCATGATCCCTGCTTGGTCGTGACAAATTATTTTAATCTGTTGGAAGATTTAACTTGCTAGTATTTTATTTGAGATTTTTATACTTAGATTCATAAGTGAGATTAGCTTATAGTATTTTTTTGTCTTAATCTGACTCACTTTTGTATTCAGGATTATTACATTGGTGTTACAAATTAAACTGGAAAAATTTTTATGTTCGTCTAAGCTTTGCAACTTTATAATACATAATAGGGATTTGATAAAACTTTCCAAGAATGGATCTAACCGTCTTTCCAGTTTTTCCTGAGGTCGCTTGGTCTGTCTAGGTCAATTTAAGAAAGTTACATTTTCGGGGCCGGGCGCGGTGGCTCACGCCTGTAATCCCAGCACTTTGGGAGGCCGAGGCGGGTGAATCATGAGGTCAAGAGATCGAGACCATCTTGGTCAACATGGTGAAACCCCGTCTCTACTAAAAATACAAAAAATTAGCTGGGCATGGTGGCGCGTGCCTGTAATCCCAGCTACTCAGGAGGCTGAGGCAGGAGAATTGCCTGAACCCAGGAGGCAGAGGTTGCGGTGAGCTGAGATTGCGCCATTGCACTCCAGCCTGGGTAACAAGAGCGAAACTCTGTCTCAAAAAAAAAAAAAAAAAAAAAAAAAGTTACATTTTCTAGGAAAATCATTCATTTAGATTTTAAAATTTGTTTTATAAAGTTGTTCATAGTATTCCCAAAGTTTTAGTCTCTTCTGCCTCTGTAGTTATACCCTCTTTATTCCTCTAAATAATTATTTGTGTTTTTCCTCGTCAGTCTGTGAAAGGTTTTGCCTACTAAATGGTTCTTTTCGAAGAACAAACTACTTTTATTATTTTGCTCCTGTTATTTTTTACTCTTTTTCTTTATGTCTGTTTTTATCTTAATTCTTTTACCCTATATTCCTGGGGTGTACTTTGATAATTTCTTCCTGGCTTCTTGAGTTTAATAGTTTATTTTTGTATTTTCTGTCTAATGAATGGCATTTAAGCTGTAAGTTTTCTTCTTTGCACCACACTTTGACCATATCGCACAGGTTTCAGTTTATAATGCTCTCACTTTGTTTCCTAACTGGTTTATTATTTCAGTTTTTTTTTTTTTTGAGACGGAGTTTCGCTCTTGTTACCCAGGCCGGAGTGCAATGGCGTGATCTCAGCTCACCGCAACCTCCGCCTCCTGGGTTCAAGCAATTCTCCTGCCTCAGCCTCCTGAGTAGCTGGGATTACAGGCACGCGCCACCATGCCCAGCTAATTTTTTGTATTTTTAGTAGAGACGGGGTTTCACCATGTTGACCAGGATGCTCTCGATCTCTTGACCTCGTGATCCACCTGCCTCGGCCTCCCAAAGTGCTGGGATTACAGGCGTGAGTCATTTCAGTTTTGATTTCCTTTTTACCCCAGGAGTTATGAAGAATGGTTAGGGGTTCCTTGTCTGTTTCCTAGTAGTTTTTGTTTTAATTATTAATTTGACTCCTTTATGTTCAGAGAATATGTCCACATTTTGAAATTTATGGAAATTTTGTTAGTAGCTTGGTAAATGGTCCATTTTTATAAATATTCCAATTTTTATAAATACTAAGTGCTAACAGATTTTATTTTTTATAACTACTAAGTTCCAATAGATTTTATTAATAGTGTTCAAATCCTTTACTTTTTTAAATTTAATACATGACAATGGGTTATTTAAGAAAATGTTTACATATATGTATATTTTAAAAGTAAATGACATGTATGGAATTTGGCTTAAAATATCCCAACAAATAAAAAAGGGAGTGATGGATGGATTAAACAGATAAACCAAAATGTTTATGCTTCTTACAGCTGGGTTATAGTAGGGTTTGTATTCTCTACTTTTGTATAGTCTAAAATTTTATAATAATAAAAAGTTTTTAAAACTCCTTTCTATCCTTATTTGTTTTTAGATTGCTTGATCTGTTGATTCCTGAGAAAGGTGTGTTAAAGCTTCCCATTATATTATTTTTCTAACACTGTTTACTTGATATTTTGAACCCATGTAATTCAGTGCAAAATTTTACTACAGTTAAGTTTCCTTTTACCATAATAAAATCTCTCTTTTTCCCCACTTAATGATTTCTGTTTTTAATATTCTCATACTAATTTTGCTGTTGTTAGCATTTTTTAGTATAGTTTCCATATCTATGTTTGTTTTTTCACAAGAAAAAACATTTTTTCTTGTGAAATATGACCCACATATAAAAATTAAACATGCATAAAGAAAAATACAAAATAAAACTTCCACAAATTTGAAAATGCAGACATTATACAAGCCTTATTCCATGGGTACAGTGCAGCCATTTCAAGAAAGAAGAAAGGAACCAAGAAAAACTCACCCTTCTTAAATAACTCTTCTCTTAAAAAGGAAACCAAACAGAGATGACAAACTAATTGGAATGGACAGTGGAGTATTATGTACCCAAACTAACAGGATGTGGCAAGAGTGTGGTACAAAGAAGCAAATTGATAGTGTTAAATGTTATTCATTGGAAAGCAAGAAAGTATCAAAATTAATTGAGTATTAAATCAAACCCACTCTTAACCCCTACAGCAAATCACTGACTTGGATGGTAATCACTTCCTTACTTTTCTTAATATAATTTTACCATCTATGTATGCATCTCTAAAGACTATAGTTTTTAGCTGGGGAAACATAGTGATACCCTATGTCTACAAAACAAAACAACAACAAAAACAGCTGGGCATGGTGGCATGTGCCTGTCATCCTAGCTACTGGGGAGCCTGAGGCAGGAGTATTGCATGAGCCCAGGAGTTTGAGGCTGCAGTGAGCTATAATCACACAATGCACTCCAGCCTGGGTGACAGAGCTGGATGCTATCTCTGGAAAAAAAAAAAAAGACTATATTTTGGTTTGTTTTAAAACTTCCTATAAAGGACATATAAATAAAGTATTGATGAACTTTCTCTCTACTAATTTGGAAGTTATACATTATTTTTTTAATTGCTTTTTTTATGGAAATTTTGAAACATATACAAAAGTACAAAGCTTGGCATAATGAAACCCAATTCAGGGGCATCATCTATTTCAATAATCATTACATGATGAATCTTGCTTTATTCATACCTTTATCTTGCTGCACATCCCCTGATTATTTTGGTGAAATAGTTCTGTTCTTTGATTGGTTACAATAGAAATTACAACATGCACTTACAGCTTCTCCAAATCTGTCAATATCTTACTCTTTCTGGATAATACAAAGTTTTGAACACTGGAGCTCCACTTAATCCCCTCCTGACATAAATGTTATTGTTACTACCTATTTAATTCTGTCATCATTAATAGTCTTTTAAATAGTCATTTGTTTACATTTACTTATATATTTCCCAGTACCCTTCATTCATTCCTGTACTTCATAGCTTCTTGGGATTATTTTGCATCTGACTAAAGCATGTCCTTTAGTATTTCCTTTTTTCAGAGTCTGCTGCAGCATCTCTGTTTTTGTTCACAGATAGCTATGTGATTTGTTTTGCCATATAACTTAAAAAGTATATGCAGAAGTCAATGACATTGCTATAACAAAGTCACTTTTATTCCTTAATTTAGCCATTATTTATATGAACATGGTTTCTCAGTTCTTATAGCAATAAAAGTGAAGGACAAATAAAATTGGTTGTAAAATCTATCTCAATAAGTAATATCTATGGGTCCATAAATGAATAATTTTAAAGTGTCATATGCAACAGAAGCATGATTTTTACATTTAATACTTGTCAAAATGTGAAAAGATTAATGTGGATCAACTGTCCATTTATATAATGTTAGAAATAGATTTTGAGCCTTCAGTTACAAATCAGTTTCCAATTACATACATATTTTTGTGACAGAAAAGTATAATAGTGTAACTATAGCATTATAGAAATATATTACATTAGGATAAAATAGTATAGTATGGGCTCCTACCATGATTAGAATATTCATCTGTATTTCCTCAACAGGCCTTTTCCCTTGCTTAGGAAGTGTATAAATGTACAAGGATAGCTTTAACTTGGTACAAGAACAGGTAGGCTGGCTGGTAGCAATACAGAGGTCTTTACTCTAGCTGTCAAGCACTTTAGTTCATGGATTTCCCCTGCCAGTCTGCATTTCCACTTCTTCTGTGTTGGAGGTCTGGATTTGCCTCAGGTTCTGCTTTGGTTTCCTTTTAGAATTCACTTTCTTCAGAATACAGCTTTTGCATTTTAGCCTATGGCCAAACACCCCTTCTGCCTACATCTTAGTACAAGTAAGGGGATCACTGACCTTCCCCACACCTCCTTTTTTTTTTTTTTTTTTTTTTTGAGAGGGAGTCTTGCTTTGTTGCCCAGGCTGGAGTACAGTGGCTCAATTTTGGCTCACTGCCACCTCTGCCTCCCAGGTTCAAGTGATTCTCCTGATTCAGCCTCCTGAGTAGCTAAGATAACTGTTGCCTGCCACTATGCCTGTCTAATTTTTGTATTTTAGTAGACAAGGGGTTTTACCATGTTGGCCAGCCTGGTTTCGAACTCCTGACCTCAAGTGATCTGCCCGCCTTGGCCTGGGATTACAGGCATGAGCCATTGCACCTGGCCTGGCCTTCCCATTTTTATTTACTTATTGTTGTATATGTGATTATTTTAGTTCATCAGTATTATTCAGACTTACCACTGGAATGCTACATGTTCTTTATATTTGTTACTCAACCCAGAGTTCCTCTATCAGCTCTGGTATTCAAAATATTTTTAATAGTTTTATTGAATTATAATTCACTATACCATAAGATCTACCCATTTATTAAAGTGTACAATTCAATGGTTCATAGACTTGTGCAGCATTTCCATCATTCAAAAACAAACCCTGTATCCATTAAGGAGTTAATTCCCATACCCATACCCAGCTATAGGCAACCCCAAATCTTTCTTTGGATTTGACTGTTTGGGATGTTTCATTGACTATGTGGGATGTTTCATCCTATAATATGTGACCTTCTGTAACTGGCTTCTTTCATTTAGCATAATGTTTTCAGGGTTTATCCATATTGTAGCATGTATCAGTATCTAATTCCTTTTTATTCCCTAATAATATGGATATACCACATTTTGTATATTCAGTTATCCATTAATAGAATTTTTGGCTATTATGAATAAATCTGTAAACATCTGTGTACAAATTTTTGTGTGGATGTTTATTATCTCTAGAATATACATCCAGAAGTGGAATTCCTCAATCATATAACTGTATGCTTAATAGAGGAATGGCCAAACTATTTTCCAATGTGGCTGTACCATTTTACATTTTCATCAGTGATACATAAGGATTCCATTCATTCCACATTTTTGCTAACATTTGTTATTGTCTATATTTTTAACTATTCTTTCTCATTGAATGGTTCTGGCATCTTTTTTGAAAATCATTTGCTTATAAGTATAGGTGTTTATTTCCAAACTTACATTCTATTCCATTGATCTCTATCTATGTATGTCCATGTCAGTATCAGTCTGTAATTCTGTAGCTTTACAGTAAGTTTTGAAATTGAGAAATGCCAGTCTTCCAACTTTGTTCTTTTTTCAAGATTGTTTTGACTATTCTGGGTCTCTTTCATTTCCATATGAATTTCAGGAACAATTTGTCAATTTTTGTAAAAAATGAAGCTTGGATTTTTATAGGAATTGGGTTGATTCGATAGATCAGTTTGGGGAACATTGCCATGTTAACAGTGTTGCCATCTTCTCATCCATGAACATAGGAGGGTTTTTCCAGTTAATTCATCTATAATGTCTTTGAACAGCGTTTTTATAGTTTTTACAGTGTAAGTTTTGCAGTTCTTTTGTTAAATTTATTCCTAAATATTACTTTTGATGCTATTGTAAATGGCATCGTGTTCTCACTCTGTCACCCAGGCTGGAGTGCAGTGGCTTGATCTCGGCTCACTGCAACCTTCGCCTCCTGGGTTCAAGTGATTTTTCTGCCTCAGCCTCCCGAGTAGCTGGGACTACAGGTGTGCGCCACCACGCCAGGCTAGTTTTTGTATTTTTAGTTATAATGGGGTTTCACCACACTGGCCAGGCTGGTCTGAAACTCCTGACCTCGTGATCCGCCTGCCTCAGCCACCCAGAGTGCTGGGATTACAGGCATGAGCCACTGCACCCGGCCTGGAATTGTGTTGTTAATTTTATTTTTGGGTTGTTTACTGCAAGTGTATAGAAATACATTTGATTTTTATATGTTGATCTTGTACCCTACAATATTGCTGAACTCATTTATTAGTTCTAATAGTTTTTCAATATATTCTTTGGGATTTTCTTTTTTTTCTTTTTCTTTTTTTTTTTTTTTTTTTTTTGAGACAGTTTTTGCTCTTGTTGCTGCCCAGGCTGGAGTGTAGTGGTGCAATCTTGGCTCATGGCAACCTCTGCCTCCCTGGTTCAAGCGATTCTCCTGCCTCAGCCTCCCAAGTAGCTGAGATTACAGGCACGTGCCACCACCCCAGCTAATTTTTTTTTGTATTTTTAGTAGAGATGGGGTTTCACCATGTTGGCCAGACTGGTCTCAAACTCCTGACCTCAGGTGATCCACCACCTCAGCCTCCCAAAGTACTGGGATTACAGGCAGGAGCCACCACACCCAGCCCTTGGGATTTTCTATATATAAGATCATGTCATCTGCAAATACAGCTTTGCTTCTTAAGACATCCTTCTTAGAGGGAAAGCATACAGTTTTCACTACTAAGTATAATGTTAGTTACTGATTTTTTTCTAAATGTGCTCTATAAAGTTGAGGAAGTTCCAAGTTGAATGTTTTTATCATGAAAGGGTGTTAAATTTTGTCAGATGCTTTTTCTGCACCTGTTGAGATGATCCTGTGCTCTTACGCTGTTTTCTATTAACATAGCATATTACATTGATTTTCAGGCGTTAAACTAACTTTGCATTCCTAAGATAAAATCCACGTGGTCATACTGTATGATTCTTTTTGTATGTTGGATTTGCCAGTATTTCATTATGCGTTTTTGCATTTATATACTAAGGGGATATTGGTCTATAGTTTTCTCATGCTGTTTTTGTCTGGTTTTGGTATTGGAATAATACTCACTGAATGAGTTGGGAAGTGTTTCCTCCTATTGTTTGGAGTGCATAAACGATTGACATTCTCCTTTAATTGTTGATAGAATTCTCCAGTAAAGCCATATGAGCCTGTGCTTTTCTTTGTGGGATGTTTTAAAATTACTTTTATTCTGTTTAGTTCACATTGGGGTAATCAAATTTCCTATTTTTTCCAGAGTCTTTTTTAGTATTGTTTCTTTCTAGGAATTTGTCCATTGCATCTACGTTATTTAATTTGTTGGCATACAGTTTTTCATAGCATTACTTTATAATCATTTTAGTTTTGATAGCTTCTAGTGCTGTTTCAGAATGTTTTGGGGGTGGTTTTGTTTTCCCACATGTAATTGGTTTTTCATCTTCTATGAAGAGTCACAGTTTTGGTTGTCTGACCCTTCCTTATCATCTACTTATTTTTTTAGGTTGGGTCTTGCTTTGGCACCCAGGCTGGAGTGCAGTGACACCATCATAGCTCACTGTAACCCTTGAACTCTTGGCCTCAAGCAATTTTTGTGTCTCATCCTCCTAATTATGCTCAGCTAATTTTTTTTTTTTTAATAAGGCTGGGACTACAGGCATAAGCCACTGCACCCAGCCTCTTCTTCTAAAAATAGTTTTGCTCTACTTATATGGAATTGGCGGCGGGAGGGTAGGAGATAGTTGCAGGTTTGCACTCTACTTGTCATCCAGACTCAATTCTCATGTCTTTGATTCTTGGAAATTAACATCTCTTGTCTAATTTCTTCCTGTGGTTTTGTTTCAACCAATTTAGTTACAAAATAATCATGTCTTTCTTTTTAAACTGTTTGAATTTTACACAAAACAAGTAAGTGTTTAAATATTTGTAATACTGATTTGCATTTGCTTGGTTTCATTTCAGAAGCCCTACAGGTGGCAACTACTAGCCCAACTGCCAGTACTACTGGTACTGCTACTACTTCCTCCACCACTGTGGGTGCAGTTAAGCAAGAACCTCTCCACTCTACTTCATATGCAGTAAATATTCTGGAAAATATAAGCTCTTCAGAATCCTCAAAGCCCACTGAACTTGATGGTCTTCCTTCAGACCAGTTTGCAAAAGGACAGGACACTGTCGCCATAGAAGGTTTTACAGATGAGGAGAACGAAGAAAGTGGAGGAGAAGGCCAATACAGAGAGCGTGATGAATTTGTGGTAAAGATAGAAGACATAGAGACTTTTAAGGTGATGTCAACGTTCACCAGTGTAAAGGTCATAGTTTAGTTGGTGTGCCTGTGATAGCCTTCATTATGACTTCAATAGCATGCATCTACTTTGAATTATAGATAGTTTTATCCTAAGTTATAAGTGTTTGATAAAATCAAACTATTAAGAGAGTAGATTTGAGATATTTTAAAAAAGGAATTCATTGGAGATAATTTTAACTTTAGCTTAGTTTTATGTATTTCTGTACAAATGTAGTCAGTTGCATTTCAGTACTAGTAATTATAGTAGTTTTAAAATGTTGATTTTTTTTTAAAGGTTCCCAACTCATTATTAGTAGTTTGGAGAAAAACATTATTTATATAATTTAAAAGTTTAAACAAAAATAACAGAGGACTATCACATAAAAGTAGAATTTGATTTAATTTAATAATTTCAAGTAATAGAAGAACCATGAATAGAATGTAATAATTTTATGTAAGAAAGTTTTAGCTGTGTTTAAAATAACATATTTTGGGGATTCTGTTTGCTTGTTTTGCATTTGCCTTTTTATGTATTTTTAAAAATAGAGATGGGTCTTGCTGTATTGGCCAGGCTGGTCTCAAACTCTTGGCCTCAAGCAATCCTCCCATCTTTGCCTCCCAAAGTGCTGGGATTACAGGGATGAGCCACTACATCCAGCCACTTTTGCATTTTTAAAAAACCTTGGAATGGCATTAAAAAGTGCAGTGAGGAATATAACATTCAAGTATCTGTATTCCTGCCATTCACATTTAACTACTTTTAATATTTTAACATTTGTTTATGGTCTTTTAAAATATGTACATAGGACAGTGTCATTAGCAGAAAACTTTCCAATAGTTTTAGCTGTACAAATGGGTAATGGGTTACTTTGTGTGTTAGTGAACTCCCTATTTCTAAAATAATTTAAGCAGAGACTGAATAACCTAACCAGCTTATAAGAATTATTGCAGAATATCAGGTACAGGTTAGACAAAAGGTTGAGCTAAGGTAGGTCTTTCAGATTCCTTTTATCTCTAAAATTCTAAGATCTAAAATATGTTGCTGTGTTCTATAAATATCATTAATTCTGGTTAATACAGGAGGCTTTAAAAACCGGAAAAGAACCTCCAGCTATTTGGAAAGTACAAAAAGCTTTATTACAGAAATTTGTTCCTGAAATTCGCGATGGTCAAAGAGAATTTGCTGCTACAAATAGTGTAAGTAAAATGCATGTTTACATTAGCCTTATTTTGACAGTGGTCCTGGAAAAAACAGAATTATTTAAATTTAGAAGTATTTTATATTCACTGTTTTTTATATAAAATAGCATATAAAAAAGAACAAAAAAGAAAAATAGCATATAATTTGAACTGGAATATTGATACTCTTTGATAGTCTGATATAAAAATAAAGTCATTTGTTAAATATTAGCTACTTAAAATTAAATGACCTTGTACCGTTGATTAACCTTTTTTTTTTAATAAAGGAAAGGGGTTAATGTTAGCCTATGAAGGGTTCAGACAGACTCAGAGACTCCTTTATATTGATTATTCTACTAGTCAAATATCCTGATTTACCAGAAGACTGATGGAAGTTACTCTGTCATGCTTATGTAGCTGGAAGTAAGAATCTGCCAAATGAGATTGCTTGTACATATGGGCTTGTGCATATGAAATCAATGAGGCTGGGATCAGTTTTTTAGAGGGTGAAATTAGCCTGGCCAGAGCTGCATTTTAGAAAACTTGAAAGTTGGCTATGCAATAGTCAATCAAACTAACAAAGTAGCATTTATATGTAGATTGTACAATCATGTAACAAAGTGTTTCTCTCCTTAGTATCTTGGATATTTTGGAGATGCAAAGAGTAAATACAAAAGAATATATGTGAAGTTCATCGAAAATGCAAACAAGAAGGAATATGTCAGAGTGTGTTCTAAAAAGCCAAGAAACAAACCTTCACAAGCTATCAGGTATTTGTTTTCTTAGGTGATATATTTGTGCATATATGTTGGTGTATTCTTGATGATACCAATGTATAAAGGAGTATATCAATTAAAGTGATTTCTTTTTTATTATACACAAGTCAAAAAATTCAGTGTCTGATGAAATAAGTGATTATTTTGAAAGTGTGAGATGGGCACTGTAAGCTCATGGTTACACCGGTGGTGTAACCATGAGCTTTCTTTTCCTTGAGTCCTTTTGGTGTCACCCTAGTATAATAAAAAAAATTGTAGAGGCAAAAAGTTTGAGCCCAGTTTTTTGTGACCTAGAGAAGACAACATTCCTGAAGCCCCCTTTTACATCTATAAAATTAAAATAATAAAGTGAATTAAATTTAAAATAATTTTTGAGAAAAAAATACTATGAGAACTTTACATTACTGGACAAGTGTACACAATAGAATTATTATTGTATATTAATGTGACTCTGGGTTGTCTGGAGCATGAATCTGGAAAGTAACAGACTTAACTCTGTGGTCTGTATGAAAAAGCAGGTATGATCCTAGATATTCTTTTTTTTTTTTTTTTGGAGACGGAGTTTCGCTCTTGTTACCCAGGCTGGAGTGCAATAGCGTGATCTTGGCTCATCGCAACCTCCGCCTCCTGGGTTCAGGCAATTCTCCTCCCTCAGCTTCCTGAGTAGCTGGGATTACAGGCACACGCCACCATGCCCAGCTAATTTTTTGTATTTTTAGTAGAGACAGTGTTTCACCATGTTGACCAGGATGGTCTCGATCTCTTGACCTCGTGATCCACCCGCCTCGGCCTCCCAAAGTGCTGGGATTACAGGCGTGAGCCACCACACCCAGCCTGATCCTAAATATTCTTAATCTAGTGCCAAGCAGGTGCAGTTCTATTAACATTCCCACCTACTGGAAGCAGCTCACCTTATTTTTATGATGGAATTTTATCCACTCAAATCTTCAGACCTGGCAGAGAGCAAATCTTTTTTATTTGAGACAGGGTCTCGCTCTGTCAGTAAGGCTGCAGTATAGTGGTGTGATCACAGCACTGTAGCCTCAACCTCCCAGGCTCAGGTGATCCTCCTGCCTCCACCTCCCAGGTAACTGGGACTACAGGTGTGCACCATCGTGCCCAACTAATTTTTATAGGGAAGGGATTTTACCACGTTGCCCAGGCTGGTCTTGAACTCTTGGGCTCAAGTGATTTGCCCGCCTCGACCTCCCAAAGTGCTGGGATTACAGGTTTGAGCCACCATACTAAGCTGGCATAGAGCAAATCTTGAGGGCCTCTAGGACAGATGCATTTGGGATTTTTTTTTTTTTTTGAGACAGTTTCACTCTGTTGCCCAGGCTGGAGTGCAGTGGCTTGCTGCAGCTTCCACCTCCCAGATTCAAGCAATTCTCCTGCCTTAGCCTCCTGAGCAGCTGGGACTATAGGTGCATGCCACCATACTTGGCTAATTTTTGTATTTTTAGTAGAGGTGGGGTTTCACTATGTTGGCCAGGCTGGTCTCAAACTCCTGAGCAGCTGATCTATCCGCCTTGGCCTCCCAAAGTGCTAGGATTACAGGCCTGAACCACCGCACCTGGCCACATTTGGGTTTCTACATCAAAACCTAACACCACCAGAGCCTGTAAAGTTTCTTAGAGTCAGAGCTAGATATGGTAGTTATGGTATATCATTCATTACCTTCCTAAGCCCATTGGTCAGCTGTTGTACAGCCTCATAGTCTCTGGGAAATAAATCCTTAAATCAAGGAGGGGAATGGAGAAGTAGAAATAAGGAATCTTAATAACTGAATATTGAATGCTATTGACAAAAACAATGTATTTTAAGAAAATTTTATGGGAATCACCATTGAGATGTATAGGACTTGGGCTGTATATTTTGGAGGTATTGGTGAGGATAATTAGATAAACTTTTTCTGTGATTCTCTTTTATTTTTGTATTTCATTTCAGTTTAACAAGATTTCAGTGTGTTAATGAAGTTTGTTTATAACATTGCAGAACTGTTCAAGCTAAGCCAAGTAGTGGCAGTAAAACTTCTGATCCTCCAACATCAAAAACTACAACTACAAAAGCCCCTTCTGTGAAACCCAAAGTTAAACAGCTAAAAGTAAAGGCTGAGCCACCACCAAAGAAACGTAAAAAATGGAAAGAAGAATTTTCATCATCCCAATCTGACTCATCTCCTGAGATCCATACTAGTAGTAGTGATGATGAGGGTGAGTTTTCCATGAAATGGCTACCCTGATAACTTTAGATTGTCTACATGAGTGGCGAGGAGCAGTGATGCTGATGATTCAATACATATTTATTTTTCAGGGAATTTATCTACCTAATAAATTCTGCTTAGATTTTTATGAAAGTAAGTTCACATTCCCTGAACATACGAACTGAAGCACAATTGGCCCACACATGCAGCCTTGTAAATAGAAAAGGCAGAACTCACCTAGGTAATGCCAGTTATCTCAACTCTTTGAATGAGACGGAGGTTAGATCAGATGATTACTAAGAATCATCTAGTTCTGGCTCACGCCTGTAATCCCAGCACTTTGGGAGGCCGAGGCAGGTGGATCACGAGGTCAAGAGATCGAGACCATCCTGGTCAACATGGTGAAACCCCGTCTCAACTAAAAATATAAAAAATTAGCTGGGCATGGTGGCGTGTGCCTGTAATCCCAGCTACTCAGGAAGCTGAGGCAGGAAAATTGCCTGAACCCAGGAGGCGGAGGTTGCAGTGAGCCAAGATCACGCTATTGCACTCCAGCCTGGGTAACAAGAGTGAAACTCCATCTCAAAAAAAAAAAAAAAAGAATCATCTAGTTCTAAATTTTTCTTTTATGAGACAGGGTCTCTGTCACTCAGGCTGAAGTGCTGTGGCATGATCCTAGCTCACTGCAGCTTTGAACTCCTGGGCTCAAGCAATTCTCCTAGCTCAGCCTTCAAAGTAGCTGGGACTATAGGTATGCACCACTATGCCCAGCTGATTTTTTTTTTTAAGAGGCGGGTTCTTGCTTTGTTGCCCAGGATGGTCTCAAACTCCTGGGCTCAAGCAGTCTTCCTGCCTTAGCCTACCAAACTGCTGGGATTAGGGGCACAAGCCACTGCGCCCAGCCTAGTTCTAAACATTTGAGTCTAAGTTTACACAAGAAGAAAAGAATAATTAAGCCTAGGAAAGAGGAGCTCAAACTATAATATAGTAATATATTTAGTAATGTATACAACTATATTATTTAATATATAAAGTGCATACTACTATATACCTGCCACTAGCTAACCATGTACCTATGACTAAGTTAGGCTATCCTCTCTTAGTTTTCTTTTTTTATAAAATATAAAGATTGAAATATGTTACCAAACTTCTTGACCTTAGAACCATTTTACAGTCTTAAAAATTATTGAAGATCTAAAAAGCATTTATGTAGGTATATCTATTGTTATTTACTAGATTAGAAGTTAAAACTGAGATACTTGTAAAACATAAGAATGTACCAGCACCCAAAGCATGGTGTGTGATATATGTAAGAAATTTCGGTGAAGAGACGAAAACTGAGCGGTTGTAGCCGCGTTGCCTACCTCAAGCAGCAGTCGGCTTCTCCGTGTAGGACCTGGGAGTAGAAGACTCAGAATCGAATCTCTTCTTCCTACCCCTCCTGGTTACAAAACACTTGAAATATATGTTAGTGGAACTTTGCTTGAGTGAGTTTTTTTGATCTTCAGCTCCATTTTCGGCTTTGTAAGAAACCTTATCATCAAACACAGTGGCCAGCAATGTTACCAACAAGACAGATCCTCACTCCATGAACTCCCGTGTGTTCATTGGGAATCTCAACACTCTTGTGATCAAGAAATCTGATGTGGAGGCAATCTTTTCCAAAATTGTGGGCTGCTCTTTTCATAAGGGCTTTACCTTCGTTCAATATGTTAATGAGAGAAATGCCCGAGCTGCTGCAGCAGGAAAGGATGGCAGAATGATTGCTGGCCAGGTTTTAGGTATTAACCTGGCTGCAGAGCCAAAAGTGAACCGAGGAAAAGCAGGTGTGAAACAATCTACAGTGCAGATGTATGGGTCAGTAACAGAACACCCTTCTCCATCCCCTCTACTCAGCTCCTCTTTTGACTTGGACTATGACTTTCAATGGGATTATTATGATAGGATGTACAGTTACCCAGCACGTGTACCTCCTCCTCCTCCTATTGCTCAGGATGTAGTGCCCTTGAAACATCAGCGTGTATCAGGAAACACCTCACAAGGGGGCAAAAGTGGCTTCAATTCCAAGAGTGGACAGCAGGGATCTTCCAAGTCTGGAAAGTTGAAAGGAGATGACCTTCAGGCCATTAAGAAGGAGTTGACCCAGATAAAACAAAAAGTAGATTCTCTCCTGGAAAAAATGGAAAAGGAACAGAGCAAACAAGCAGTAGAGATGAAGAACAGTAAGTCAGAAGAGGAGCCGAGCAGCAGCTCTGTAAAGAAAGATGAGACTAATGTGAAGATGGAGTCTCAGGGGGGTGCAGATGACTCTGCTGAGGAGGGGGACCTACTGAATGATGATGATGATAATGAAGATGGAGGGATGACCAGCTGGAGTTGATCAAGGATGATAAAAAAGAGGCTGAGGAAGGAGAGAATGACAGAGATATTGCCAGTGGCGAGGATGACTCTTAAGCACATAGTGGGGGTTTAGAAATCTTACCCCTTATCCTGTGTCTAAGATCAAATTTTTCACCAGATCCTCTTCCCTAGTATCTTCAGCACATGCTCACTGTTCTCCCCATCCTTGTCCTTCCCATCTACATTAATTCATATTTCCCTGTACCTAGTCCCATTTTCACTTCCTTGGACACTCCTAGTAGTTTTGTTAAGTCTTACCCTGTAATTTTTGGTTTTAATTTTGATGCCTCTGATGACTTAACAATAAAAAGGATGTATTGTTTTTATCAACTGTCTCTAAAATAATCTCTTGTTATGTAGGGAGTATAGTTCTTTTCATTCATACATAAGTTCAGTAGTTGCTTCCCTAACTGCAAAGGCAATCTTATTTAGTTGAGTAGCTCCTGAAAGCAGCTTTGAGTTAGAAATATGTGTGTTACACCCCAACATTAGTGTGCTGTATGGGGCAGTTCAACACAAATGTAACCATGTATTTTTGTGAATGAGCGTTGGCATGTCAAATGCATCCTGTAAAAAGATAATTAGTGTTACAGTCTTAAGATTTGTTTTCTGAAGTTGATACTGTGGGTTATTTTTGTGAACAGTCTGATGTTTGGGACCTTTTTTCTCAAAATAAACAAGTCCTTATTAAACCAGGAATTTGGAGGGAAAAAAAAGAAGAAATTTTAAGTTGTTCAGTAGTCTGTACAGAGGTTGCCAAATGGCTTGCAAACTGAATCTGACCCTCTGCCTGTTTTTATAGTTTTATTGGAACACAGCCGCATCGGTTCATTTGCATATTTCCATACAGTTGCTTTCCCACTACAGTGGCAGATTTGAGTAGTTCAACAGAGACCATATGACAAGCAAAACCTAAAATATTTATCTATAGCCCTAAAAGGTTGCTGGCCCCAATTTTTCTAGAACATAAAGCTGACTATAAGAAAAGAGGAAGGGGGGCGGGGCGCAGTGGCTCATGCCTATAATCCCAGCACTTTGGGAGGCCAGGCGGGTGGATCACGAGGTCAAGAGATCGAGACCATCCTGGTCAACATGGTGAAACCCCGTCTCTACTAAAAAATACAAAAATTAGCTGGGCATGGTGGCGCACGCCTGTAGTCCCAGCTACTCGGGAGGCTGAGGCAGGAGAATTGCATGAACCTAGGAGGCTGAGGTTGTGGTGAGCCAAGATCATGCCATTGCACTCCAGCCTGGGTAACAAGAGCAAAACTCCGTCTCAAAAAAAAAAGAAAAGAAAAGAAGAAGGGATGATGAAAGACCTTGTATGCCATAATAAAGCTAAAAAACTTGGGATCCTATAAGCAAATGAGAGTCCTTAGAGGGATTTATATAGGGGAAACAATATGGTGAAATTTGAATTTGAATTACAAGACATAATCCAGGCATAAATTGAGTCTGAACCTAAGTAGTGGCAGCAGAGATGGAGATGAGGGGACAGTGTTGAGAAATTCAGGATGTAATCTTGGCAGAACTTGAATGATGAATTAGTTGTTGGGGCTGTGGTTGAAGTTGATGTCCAAGATGGTTTCTTTTCTTTTTTTTTTTTTTGAGGCACAGTTTTGCTTTTGTTGCCCAGACTGGAGTACAATGGCACGATCTTGGCTCACCACCACCTTACCTCCCGGGTTCAAGCGATTCTCCTGTCTCAGTCTCCCAAGTAGCTGGGATTACAGGCATGTGCCACCATGCCCGGCTAATTTTGTATTTTTAGTAGAGACAGGATTTCTCCATGTTGGTCAAGCTGGTCTTGAACTCCTAACTTCAAGTGATCTGCCTGCCTTGGCCTCCCAAAGTGCTGGGATTACAGGCGTGAGCCCCCGTGCCCAACCAGTATGGTTTCTGACATTGCAAGTATCATTGCTTGAGAGATTATCTTAGAAATTATCTGATTAGAAATAGAACCATAATAAGAAATTCTTCAGTGCTGAAGTCTACTTTAAATTTACTGTTTTTATTTTTTAAATTTTTTGAGTCAAGGTCTTACTCTGTTGCCTAGGCTGGACTGCAGTGAGGTGCAGTTATGACTCACTGTAGCCTCGACATCCCAGGCTCAAGTGATCCTCCCACCTCATCCTCTCGAGTAGCTGGGACTACAGGTGGGCACCACCACAACCAGCTAATTTTTAAATGTTTATCTTTGTAGACACAGGGTCTCACTGTGTTGTTGCCCAGACTGGTCTCAAACTCCTGGGCTCAAGCAATCCTCCCACTTTGGCCTTCCAAAGTACTGGTATTATAGGCATGAGCCACTGTGCCCAGTCTAAATGTACTATTTTTAAATGTTATTTGTGGGCAAGTGCAATGGTGCACACCTATACTCCCAGCTACTTGGGAGGCTCAGGAGGAAGGATTGCTTGATCCCAGGAGTTCAAGACCAATCTAGACAACACAGCGAGACCCTGTCTCTTTAAAAAATAAATAAATAAATAAAGCTATTTGTGAATGGTTGTTTAGAAATATTTACATCAGGCCGGGCACAGTGGCTCATGCCTGTAATCCCAGCACTTTGGGAAGACAAGGCGGGTGGATTACCTGACGTCAGGCGTTTGAGACCAGCCTGGCCAACACAGTGAAACCCCGTCTTGACTGAAAATACAAAAAAATAGCCAGGTATGGTGGCAAGCGCCTGTAATCCCAGCTACTCAGGAGGCTGAGGCAGGAGAATCGCTTGGACCCAGGAGGCAAAGGTTGAAAAAAAGAAATATATACATCAGAATATATAAGGAAATTCAATGCCTCTAATATCTATAGAAGGCATTATTCATAATTTTTGCAGTTAGCGGCCATGCCTACTGCTTAGAATAAAAATGTTTGGGTTCTGAATTTGCTCTCGGTAATAGTTTCTTCAAATGACAAGATAAAATTTTTTTCATTGGTAATTTGAGTGACCACTAGGTGTCACCAAAAGTTAAGCAAACATTTTTAGTGCCCTTTTTCTTTGTTTTGCATTCTCAGGCTTTAGCTCTTTTAGGAAGTCAGATGTTGATAATAAACATAAATTTATAGGCTGGTGATTTTCAGACCCTTTGTTTCAGGACTCCAATGGAATCTTCAAACATGTTGAGGGTTCCAGACACTTTGGGTTTTGTGTGCTAAATCTATTGATATTTACTAAATACCAATTCAAACAAAGTTTTAAAATATTTATTTAAAATGAACCCATTATTTATTTAAAATGAACCCATTACTTATTAATGTGAGTATTTTTAAAAAACAATTATACTTTCCAAAACAGTATTTAGTGAGATGAGTGCCTATCTGCTTCTTCATTGTTTGTTATTATATGTTAATTTGGCTAAAGTATCAAGAATGTTCATACTTAACTGAGAAGGCAATTGTATGTAATTAGGAAAGGGAGGAAGATTTCAATTGCCTTCTCAGATACTTATGAACACTCCTGATACTGACAAATAGTAATTTCTCAAGTTTTCATGCTATTACATTAAAATCTATTGGTTTGTCTTAACTTTTATATATCTCTCATCCATGAGTGGTTATATAACATTGTTCACTGGTCATGTGAAAATATTAGTTAGCTCAGTGATACAGATCTTTCAATAATTCATTTTTTTCACACTTTGAAACTCTGTGGTTAAATAGAAATTTACCTTTTAACCATTTTTAAGTATATAATTTATTAGCATTAATTAAATACACAGAGGTGAGGGTTGTATAACCCTCCAACCCTCACCTCTATTTCCAAAACTTTTATCGTCTCAAACAGAAACTGTAACCATTAAGCAACAACTACTGATACTTTTTCCTCCGTCTACTGGGAACCTCTGATCTACTTTTTGTATCTGTGATTTTGCCCATTCTAAATATCTCATATAAGTGAAATTACATAATATTTTTCCTTTTGTGTCTGGCTTCTTTCACTTAGCAAAATGTTTTCAAGGTTCATCCATGTTAAAGGATATATCAGAACTTCATTCCTTTTTATAGCTAAATAATATTCCATTGTGTGTTTATACCACATTTTATTGATGGACATTTGGGTTATTGTCTCCTTTTGGCTAACTGAATTGCTATAATCAACATTGGCATACAAGTATCTAAGTTCCTACTTTCAATTTTGGAGGCATATACCTGAAGCAGAACTGTTACTATTGTCACATACTAATTCAATGTTTAGCCTTTAGAGGAACCACCAAACTGTTTCCACATGGTTACACCATTTCATATTCCCACCAGGAAAGCATGATGTTTCCAATTTTTCCACATCGTTGCTAACACTTGTTATTTTCTGTGAATGTGTGTTTTTTAAAAGTCATCCTAGCAAGTGTGAAGTGGTATCTCATTGTGGTTTCAGTTTGAATTTTTATAATGACTAATAATGTTGAACGTTTTTTCCACGCCCTTATTGGCCATTTGTGTATCTTCTTTGGAGAAATGTCTATTCAGATCCATTGCCCATTTTTTAACTGGGTTATTTGTCTTTTTGTTGTTAAGTTGTAGAGTTTTAAAAAATACATTCTGGATATTAAACCCTTAATTAGATGTATAATTTGAAAATGTTTCTTCCCATTTTGTAGGTTGTCTTTTTCATTTTCTTGATAATGTCCTTTGATGCACAAAAGTTTTAAATTCTGATGAAGCCTAATTTACCTATTTTTTTGTTGTTGTTGCTCAGCTTTTGTTCACATAGAATCCACTGCCAAATCCAAGGACATAAAGATTTACTCGTATATTTTCTTCTAAGAGTTTTATGGTTCTAGTTCTTATGTTAAGGTATTTCATTTTACACTATCAAAAAAATAATACTCATCAGTTCTATGAATGATGTCATTAATGAAGTCTTTAAAAATTGGGAAGCTGTCAAACTCACAGTGGGGATAGAAGATGTCCAGAATTCTAATTTTCACTTGAAATCTCAAATTTTATCATTGGCAACAAATACCGTCAATTGTTTTCCTTGAATAAACAGATTCTCTTAATTTATTTTTAAGAAAATGTCTGCCAAATACCCAAGTCTGGATACGCATAGTCCATATGTCAGTCATTCTTTCAAATAAAAATGGTGTTTCTTGGGGGAAAGAGTAGCTAGTTCATCTTGTACTCAAACAATTGTATGGGTGCTCCTCCTGGTCATTCCCATTATACTTACACAGAAGTGCTTTATGTGTACCTGCTATTTCATCATACAGAATATTAAAAAGACGTCTGCTCTAGAAATTTCATAAAATTAATAATTTTTACTGCTTCATCAAGGGCTATTATTTTTATTTTATCTTTTTTTGACACAAGGTCTCACTCTGTCACCCAGACTGGAGTGCAGTGGTACAATCATGGCTCACTGCAACCTTAGTCTCCCAAGCTCAGCTGATCCTTCCACCTCAGCCTCCTGGGTAGCTGAGACTACAGGTGCATGTGTGCCACCATACCTGACTAATTTTTTATATTTTTTAGTAGAGGTGAGGTTTTGCCATGTTGCCAGGCTCTTTTTAAATTTTTTATTTTTAGAAACAGGCCTCACTCTGTCACCCAGGTTGGAATGCAGTAGCTCAATCATAATTCACGATAACCTCAAACTTCTGGCAAAGCAGTCTTCTCACTTCAGTCCCCCAAGTAGCTAGGACTACAGGTATGCACCACCATGCCCAGCTAATTTTAAAATTTTTTGTAGAGACTGGGTCTCACTATGTTGCCCAGGCTAGTCTTGAACTCCTGGCCACAAGCCATTGTCCTGCTTCAGCCTTTCGGAGTGCATGGATTACAGGCATGAGTCACCGCACCTGGCCCTCAAACTATCTGGTTGTTGGGGTTTGTTTTTTGTTTTTAATTTAGAGATGGGGTATTTTTCTATCACCAGCAGGAGCAGAATGGCACCTTTTTAGCTAACTGCAGCCTCAAACTCCTGGGCCCAAACAATGCTCCCACCTCAGGCTTCCAAGCAGCTAGGACTACAGACGCATGCCCTCACACCTAGCTAATTTTAAAAAATTTTTTGTAGAGATGAGATCTTGCTATATTGCCTGGGCTGGTCTTGAATTTCTGGCCTCAAGCGATCCTCCCACCTTGGCCTCCCAAAGTGCTGGTATTATAGGCATAAGCCACCATTCCCAGCCCCTAGGACTATTCTTAAGTGAAACTGCCTTTTTCCCCCTTCAAATACATGGCAGTGACATGACAAAGTCATGCAGATGATATTACTGCTAGTACAGTTTGTTGTCACTGCCTCGATTCACGGTAAGTCACCATCAGTTTTGCCCAATATTAGTTTTATAAATGGCAATGCAGTAAACAAAGTACATAATATCTTAATATTATTATGAAAACAGTTTTGATATCAGAGACCACTGAGAGGGTCTTGGGGTCCATGGACCATACTTTAAGAACTGCTGTTTAAAATACATATACCTACTATAGGCCAGGCACGGTGGCTTACAGCTAATCTCAGCAGTTTCAGAGGCAGAGACAGGAGGATCACTTGAGGCTGAGAGTTAAAGAACAGCCTGGGCAACATAGTGAAAACTCATCTCTACAAAGAAAATATACATATATAAATATGTGTGTGTGTGTCTATATATATAGACACATATATATATATAGACACACACACACACACACACAATCAATCTCTCTCTCCCCTCTCCCCCCACCACTGTATACCTCCAACATTAAAAATACTTTAAAAACTGCTGTTGAAGGGTGTGACTTGATTATATATTTGAATACAAAAAGTCAAAATTGAAACAACCTTTTTTTTTTGACATGAATCTTGCTGTATTGACCAGACTGATCTTGAACTCCTAGGCTCAGTCTTCCCACCTCAGCCTGCCAAGTAGCTGGGACTACAGGTGTGCACCACTGCACTCAACAAATTAATCTCGTAGTTCTTCCCATTGGATTGGAATGAAATTTCCTCTGTGCACAGGCTGTGTTACATTAAGACAATTTTTTTCTTTTCTTTATGAGGCAGGGTCTTTACTCTGTTTCCCAGGCTTGAGTGCAGTGGCGCAATCACAGCTCACTGCAGTCTCAACCTCCTGGGCTCAAGCAGTCCTCACGCCTCAGCCTCTCAAGTAGCTGGGAATACTGGTACATGCCACTACATGTGGCTAATTTATTTTATTTTTTAGTTAAAACAATGTCCCACTATGTCGCCCAAGCTGGTCTCGAACTCCTGGGCTCAAGCAGTTCTCTCACCTTGGCCTCCCAAAGTGTTGGGATTACAGTCACGTGCCACTGCACATGGCATACTTTAAAAAATTTTAATATGTCATAGGCAAGAATTTTATAGTAATTTCTGTGTAGTAATAAAAAGGAAATCTATGTATTACTCATACATTGGATGTCATATGATTTCTTTACTATTCAACATAGAGAAACCATCGAGACTAGAGTAGCACCACCTGGCAGCAGATGTCTGTGATGGAATCTAGCAGAAGACAAATAGTTTCTTACCCAGTCTACTTTTTCTGGTGTTGGGCTTCAGAATCACCTAGGAAGGGCCGAGCACGGTGGCTCATTCCTGTAATCCTAGCATTTTGGGAGACTGAGGCTGGCAGATCACCTGAGGTCTGGAGTTTGAGACCAGCCTGGCCAACGTGGTAAAATCCCATCTCTACTAAAACTACAAAAAAAAAAAAAAAGAGAGAGCTGGGCATAGCAGTCCGTGCCTGTAATCCCAGCTACTTGGGAGACTGAGGCAGGAGAATCACTTGAACCTGGGAGATGGAGGTAGCAGTGAGTAGAGATTGCACCATTTCACTCCAGCCTGGACTACAAGAGCAAAACTGTCTCAAAGAACACACACACACACATCACCTAGGAAGCCTTTTAAGAGATAATACTTAAGCTTCATCACCACTACCACTACCAAAGATTCTGTTTTAGGAAGTCCAGCAATCTGGTTTTTTGTTCTATGGTTAACAAAGCTCTGCAATGATTGCGATGTGCAAACCAGCTTTGAGAATCTCTGACCTTTTAAAGGTAAGGTGAGAAAGCCTTGAATTTGAAGAAATTGTATCTGCAATCTGCTTCTAGGATCTCATTATAGAGAAAAGTGTTTTTAAAATTGTCAGGAAGGAAAACTTAATATTTAACCCTTTCTCCCTCCCAGAATTTGATCCTCCAGCTCCCTTTGTCACTCGCTTTTTGAACACAAGAGCAATGAAGGAAACCTTTAAGAGCTACATGGAATTGCTTGTTAGCATTGCCTTGGACCCTGACACAATGCAAGCCTTAGAGAAGAGCAATGGTACAGTCTTCTAAGTAGTTCTTTCTTGGTAGTACTTTCTGGAATTAAATAAATCTTGTTTGTTACATATTTGTATGTGGCTTGTCTAATATATACCTATAAATTGTGAGTTAAATACATAGCATCTTAATTCTATAAAATGGTTATATATTTTCATGCATTGTCTAAATATTTAAACTTTTATTGCTTTCTCCTCATGGGAAAATTGTAAAGCTACTAACCAGTTTCTTCCAATTCTAGAATCTAATCATCCTCATAGTTTACTAAGTATTGGTATTACATGGAAGGTCTGTATGTCAGTATATTCTATTTTCCAGTAATTGGAAAGATGAACCAGATAAAAGTGGCATAAAGATTAAAATCATATACTTGTATCTTTATTGGAAGATACATCATAGCAATTATTTTCTAATCAATTAGTATTAAACCAGTAAATGCACTGGGTTATACCAATTAACATACTCCTTTTAGTTATTTGAGAACTCTACATACTGTTTTCCATAGCAGTTGTACTAATTTATACTCTCACCAGCAGTCCCACTAACTAATTTACATTTTCACCAGCAGTCCCACTACTGAGTATCTACATAAAGGAAAATAAATCATACCAAAAAGACACCTGCACATGTATTATTGCAGCACAGTTCACAACTGTAAAGATATGGAATCAACCTATTCCATACCCACTTGTAAAGTGCCCATCAGCCTATGAATGGATAAAGAAAATGTAGTATATATATATCACAGAATACTATTCAGCCATAAAAAAGAGCAAAATAATGTCTTTTGCAGCAACTTGGGTAGAACTGGAGGCCATTATTCTAACTGAAGTAACTCAGGAATGGAGAACCAATATCGCATGTTCTCACTTATAAGTGGGAGCTAAGCTATGGGTACACAAAGGCAGAGACTCAGAAGGGGAGAGGGTGAGAAGGGGGTAAGGGATGAAAAACTACCTACTGGGGTACAATGTACACTACTTGGGTGATGGATGCACTAAAATCCCAGACTTCACCACTATACAGTTCATCCATGTAACCAAAACTACCAGTACCCCTAAAGCCGTTGAAATTTTTTAAAAGATTTTTTTAAAGAAAAAAATAAAAGGTATAGTAAGAATATGGCATTATATTCTTATGGAACTACCATTGTATCTTATGGAACTACCAATGGTCCATCCTTGCCAAAAATGTCATTATGCAGTGCATGACTATATACTGTTTTATTATGTTCACAGACTTAGACACATATTCTATTTTAGCCTTAAAGCAACTTAGCAATTTTGTGGATTAAGACAGGTTCAGAAAGGTTAAGTGACTTGCTTAAGGGCCAAAAACTTGAAAGTGGCAGAGAAATGATTAAAAGAAAAAGTCTTCTAATTTCTGGTACAGTGCTTTTCTTACCACATAATCAGAGACAGTAACCTGTATATCAGTCATTTTGGAGTCATGTGGAGCTGGAAGGGACTTTAGATATTACCCAGTCTAAAACATTTATTTTTGTAAACTAAAGTTCAAAAGAGATTAAAGTTAGAGAACAAGTTAGAGGTTGAAGAACCATGATTAAAACTCAGTTAATCCCAGGTCAGCATTTTTGCTATTAAATGTTAAATTCCTTGCATCATAAAATATGCTTCTCTTTGTAATAGTCATTTCTGGTTATATTTTGAAAGATTTTAAAAAATTGTTTATCAGTGTTCTCTGATTTTTCTCTTATATAAGGGGAGAAAATTATTTAACGTTATTAAGTTATAAATGTTTAAAACTTCTTTTTGTGGAATGTAAATATAGTATTAGAACAGATTTAATTACTAATAGAAAGACTATGTGAACAATCATTTTACTTAGCTGTGAAGTTTGTGACCTGGATTCTGGGGATTTTTTTTCAGAAATGTCATTAGAGGCAGTTAGTATTATAAAATATAATTACTATGCTGACAAATTAAGGAAGAGTCTAATAATCTAAAATGTTTAATGCTGCACCAAAACTAATTATATCCTAAAAGTGCTTTTCTTAATGAGGCTTAAAGTTCAGAGTGATAAAATTGAAAACCAAAAGCTTTGAATAGGAATCTTTGTCATAATTTTACTCTTCCCATTTTTTCTAAAATAACTATTTAGATTCATATTTTTGGTATTGAGTTTTGATCATTTTTCTTCCCCTACTTTTTCTATGCTTCAAATTAAAGTGACTTAATATCACTTGGTCATGTTTTGTTAGATCAGTTAGTATTTTGTACTATGATTGTTCAGAGGGTAAATGAGGTCTGTAGAAATTAGGCAGCTTGCCCACTGGTCACATAGCTGCCACATATCAGTTGTATTCTATTAAAATCCACTTCTGGTTTATCCAGCAGTTCTAGTTCAGCTAAAACCCAGGACTTTGGATCCTCATACAGTGTTCATCCCATCATCATACTGACCTGCCTCTTTCTCACTTGCTATTATAAATCTACTTTTCAAGTTAACCTTTGTTCAGAAAGCTTCATGTACAATGTTTTGCAATCAATATTTTACATATGCTAATGAATTTAGTGACCTTTGATATATGTTTTGAGAAAAAGTTTCATTTTTAAAAAAGTATTGATAGTTTATCCTGTTAAATTATGATGTTGTTTCAGATGAGCTACTTTTACCTCATATGAAAAAAATAGATGGCATGCTAAATGATAACCGAAAGAGACTTCTTTTGAATCTTCATTTGGATCAATCATTCAAGGTATTTCCTTCTGATGACTTATTAGCAAAACTCAATGGCAATCATAGTCTTAAGTATAATAGGAAGGAAAATTTATGAAAATCATTCACTTATAAAATTTTTCACCAAGAATTTGATTTTTATTCATTGTAAGTCCATTTAGTTTGTCTTTTGTGTTAATCATTTGCTTTTCTCCACTTAAATCCACTTTTTAGGCATTTATAATTATCTATTATAGCTTCTATAAAATAATTTCCAAATGTTCTCTGAAAGTATTTCCTTTAAACTACTGTATTTTAATCTTGTTTTTCTTATAACACTTTTCAAAATTTTCATGTTTCATCTATAATTAAAATTAGCTTTTCCTTAGCACAGTTATCAAAATTCCCCTTACTTCATTTATTCAGTATCAGAGGAAACAGTGATTTTTATAATGAAGGAGGGAATTAAATAATAGCAATAATAGTAAAACAAAACCTTACAATTTGTAGTTGCTATATAATAAAGTAAATTTTGCTGTGTTGTGTGCTGTTTAATATAATACCTCCCCAGCTCTGTCTAAGGCAGAATATTAACTGCCTCCCTGTAAACCATTTAACCTTATCTATCCACCCCACAGTCTTAGCAAAGTTCCCAGGCATCTAAAAGTTCCTGTGTTTCTTGAACACCAGCTGCAAGGTAACAAAGCAAATGGGCTCAAAACTGCAAAATGTGTTTCTTAAAATGCTACTTTTCAAATGTAAAGTGCATCACAAAACAAGTCACAAGTTAATTAACTGTTCTTTGTTCTGGCCTCTGTAAAACCTGCCTCCGGCTTTGTCATCCAAGTACCACCTAGATGCATAAAAGGGCACCCCATTTTCTTTGTCCTTTGCTCAAAATTAAAAAGCAATTCTGCTAAGCCGGTAATCACATTAAATAAAATCCTCCTGCAACCCCTGTCGGTTTCTCCAGATCTCTAATTTCTGGCTACAATAAAGGTAGGAAATATGTGTAATTCTGTTAATATATATCTTGTCAATATAAATTGGTTTTGGTGTTAGAAATATAGAAAAAAGCTAATCTAAACTTAGATAATTTATCATAGAAGTTACTTAAAGTTTAAAAATGTTCTAGCCTTTTTTTTTTTTTTTTTTTTTTGAGACAGAGTCTCACTCTGTTACCCAGGCTGCAGTGCAGTAGTACAACCTTGGTTCACTGCATCCTTTGCCTCCTGAGTTCAAGCAGTTCTCTGCCTCAGCCTCCTGAGTAGCTGGGACCACAGGTGTCCGCCACCACGCCTGGCTACTTTTTGTATTTTTAGTAGAGATGGGATTTCACTATGCTGGCCAGTCTGGTCTCGAACTCCTGACCTCAGATGATCCATCCACCTCAGCCTCCCAAAGTGTTGGGATTACAGGCGTGAGCCACCGTGCCCGGCTGAGCTTTTTTTTTTTTCAGTTGGAGAACAGGCGCACGAATTTATTAACATGCACATGGGAGAGAATCACAGAGTGATTACTCCCTAGCTTTATTCAAAGTAGAATATCACATTGAGAACCATTTGGTTATATCTACCTTGGGGAACATTTTTTAATTGATGGTAAAGATATTATACATTTGTTTAACTTTTTCACATCGCTATTTTATGTGAACTCCATGTAAAAGTAAATATTGACTTCAATTAGGTGAAAATGGAGGCCATTAGATTGAGTTCAAAATTAAATGACACTAAACTATCCTACTAGTCATCTATTCTTCACTGCCATGTACTTGCAGGAGGATAAAAAAAAATTAGAAGCTAGTACGAAATCCAGTACTAAGAATTTGGTCTCCTGACTTTTAGTCCAGTTTTTGTTTTTGAGATGGAGTCTTGTTCTGTCCCCAAGGCTGAAGTGCAGTGGTGTGATCGCGGCTTACTGCAATCTCCACCTCCTAAGTTCAAGAGTTTCTCCTGCCTCAGCCTACCAAGTAGCTGGGACCACAAGCGTGCACCACCTACATCCGGCTAATTTTTGCATATTCAGTAGAGACGGGGTTTCACCATGTTGGTCAGGCCGGTCTCGAACTCCTGACTTCAAGTGATCACCTGCTTCAGCCTTCCAAAATGCAGGGATTTACTGGCATGAGCCACAGCGCCTGGCCCTAGTCCAGTGTTTTCTACTTAACTGCTGCCTTCAAATAAATGAAATACCGTATTTTGTGGAGACAAAGGAACACTTTTAGATAGGTATTTTCTAAAGATTTACTAAATCTTAAAAATTACTAGGTTTGACTAGTCACTATAGAAATGTCAAACCAGTTCTCTAACGAGATTTCTAATTCTGTTATTAGTTATTAATTCTGATAATTGTCACATAAAGCAATTTGCATTTCTTTTTTTTTTTTTGAGACAGAGTCTCACTCTGTCTCCCAGGCTGGAGTGCTGTGGCGCCATCTCTACCCACTGCAACCTCTGCCTCTCCTGCCTCAGTCTCCGGAGTGGCTGGGATTACAGGTGCCCGCCACCACACCTGGCTAATTTTTGTAATTTAATAGAGATGGGCTTTCACCATGTTGGCCAGGCTGGTCTTGAACTCCTGACTTCAAGTGATCTGCCCGCCTCTGCTTCCCAAAGTGCTGGGATTACAGGTGTGAACCACCATGCCCAGCCTTAGCAATTTGCATTTCAAAGTCAGATTATATAATATTAAAAGTTAGAATGATTTGAAGTAAAACATTACAAATACTAGATTAAGAAAGATTTTCTGTTCTTTATAAATAATTAGTGTGCTTTATCTTGGTGATGTTAGGAGTCCTGAAGCCTTTTCAGGGTAATGATGTGTTCTCCCTTTTTCTGAAATCAGTGTACTTCAGATCATCTTAGGCATCTGTGGTCGTTGGAAAGATTTTGATTTTCTTCTTTCATCTCCACTGACTTAAAGTGTGTTGTTTCCAAATTTAGAATCTTTAGTCTTACTTCTATTTGTTGCAAATAGTAATTCTGGATCCAAAAACTGTCAAGTCTGTGCATGTTTTAAATGGAAAACACCAGAGTATAAGAGCACAAATAATCTGAGAAAGGAGTGAAGCTAGAATGTGATGGTAGCTCCCTCTGGTAGAAAATGCCAAAAGTGTTATTGTTTCTATCAAATGAAATTTAGTTCCCTCCTACACTTATACTAAGAAAAATTTTGGTTGCCTGTTTTTAAAAAGGTACCATTTTCATGGCCCCAATACCAGGTACTCGGAAACAATAGATGAGTTTGGAGAAGAGTGGCTTTAAAAGTTGTGACTGTTTATAAAACAGTTGAGCTTATCAAATGAGTACTGAATTCTGAATCATAAATATAATAGGAGGACTTCAACATTTTTAGTGTCAAAATAATAAATGATTAGGAGCTCAATTTAATTTTTATAAAGTCATAATCAAACTAGTTAAATGTAGCTACAAGTATCATTCAGTTATTGTTTGTAGCTTTTCAGTCAGGCAGGATGATTTGCCAAGTAGGTAAGGCCATAGATATGCCAATGGCTTTTTATTTTTATTTTTTTTTTTGAGACAGAGTCTTACTCTGTCACCCACTGCACTCTGGAGTGCAGTGGTATGATATTGGCTCATTGCAACCTCTGCCTCCTGGGTTCAAGCGATTCTCTTACCTCAGCCTCCTGAGTAGTTGGGATAACAGGTATGTACCACCACACCCATCTAATTTTTGTATTTTTAGTAGAGATGAGGTTTCGCCATGTTGGCCAGGCTGGTCTTGAACTCCTGGCCTCAAGCAATTTACCCGCCTTGGCCTCCCAGAGTGCTGGGATTATAGGTATGAGCCACTGTTCCTAGCCACCAATGACTTTTAAAGGATAGAGTGGAATTGGTTTTGCCACAGGACCACTGTCAAAAACCCATCATGCTTTGTTTTAGGATCTTATCTTACAAGTACTTGTTGGGCAGTCAAAATAAGCAAGAGAAGTAGTGAAGCCAGAGAAGCACTACAGTGCCACTTCTCTTCTGTCCTCATTTTCACCAGAGGCAGATGATTTCTTTATAGCAAGGCCCAGCCACGTTTCAGGGGGAGAGCAGTGGTTTCAGTGGTAGGGCTTTGGTGAAATATGTCTCTCTTTGTCCTTCCTTGAAGCCAGAGACACATTACTAGAAAGAACTCTCTGCCCTGTTCAGGGTTCCTAGTGTGGTGTGGTGTGCTGTTGCTTAAATAAGCAGGTCATAGAGTTGGCTCACATTCAAGGGATGGGGAAATATATTCCATATCCAATAGGAAGAGCTGCAAAGAACTTGTGACCATGTTTAACTCCCCTGTGTATGTATATGTATGTATATGTGTATATAAATATTTACCACATCCCATCAGTACACACACACCCCTCTGCAAACAGGTGTTTGTCCACACACACATGTCTAAATTTTAGATAGCTGTAAGTAGTTTAGGTTAGTTTTCTTTTGGTGTCAGTTATTTTGCTTCATTGTTTTACAGAATGCTTTGGAAAGTTTTCCTGAACTAACGATAATTACTCGAGATTCTAAAGCAAAGAGTGGAGGAACTTCTATTTCTAAAATCAAAATGAATGGCAAAGCTTATAATAAGAAAACTCTAAGGACTTCTAAAACAACCACTAAATCTGCACAAGTAAGTGTAATTGATTATTAATGTAACTATACCTTTTCCAATTGTTAATACAGTTTGCAACGTAAAACATTGAAACAAGCAAATATTTTACTATGTTGTCATTAAGTGTGAAGGTTTTTCAGGTAAGAATAAGCAGCTCTGGCCTGAGGCACAGGGATGCAGTGTTAATTATTTTTTTTCTGTAGCATAGCATCAGGCATATAATATGTGCTCACAAATTTATTAAATTAACTAATATGGAAGAAATCATCTCATGCTTGTGTTTATATATTTGTAGGTATTTTTTATGTTTTTTAACCCATTGGATCTCATGTAGTTTTTTTATTTTTTAAATTGTATATATTTATTATGTACAAAATGTTTTGAAATGTGTATACATTGTGAAATGGCTAATTCGAACCCATTAACATATCTAATACCTGTAATACAAGTATATTTATAATTGGATATGCAGGCACATAGATAAGTGAGTGTGCACAACACATTTCATAAAAAGATGAAATGTTTATTTCATATCTGCAAAGTCATTAAAATTGGAATTTGCTCATTTTCAAACATAGTATAAATTGTTATAACCTTTTCAGAAAACAGTTTGTCAGCATACCAACTTCACAGCAAAAATGTATTCAGGACTGAGCACAATGGCTCCCAGCACTTCGGGAGGCTGAGACTGGAGGATCACTTGAGCCCAGGTGTTCAAGACCAGCCTTGGCAACAAAGCAAGGCCCCATGTCTACCCTGGAGGGAGAAAAAAAAATTAGCCAGGCATGTTGCCATGTACCTGTAGTCCTAGCTACTTGTGAAGCTGAGTGGGAGGATCGCTTGAGCCTGGGAAGTTGAGACTGCAGTGAGCCGTGATTGCACCCCTGCACTCCAGCCTGGGTGACAGAATGAGATATTGTCACGAAAAATAAAAATAAAAATTGCACCCCTGCAGTCCAGTCCAGATGACAGAATGAGACATTGTCTAAAAATATATGTATATATATATTCCATAGAAACAGATTTACAAATGCATAAAAATACATGCCTTTGCTCATTGTAGAATTGTTTATAAGAGCAATCCAATTATTGCTGTTTGTTAAATAGCCACCAGTGTGAGGTTGGTTAAATAAAGAGCCACCTAATGTCATACTATATGCTTTTTATAAAGAGATAGATTTGTTCATTCTTTGAAAAAAAAATTCGAGTGTCAACAGTATGCCACATACAGCTGTAAGTACTAGAGATACAACAGTGAAAACTGGTTAAAAGTCCCTACCCTCATATAGTTTATATTTGGGGAGGATGGGGAGGGACAGCTATATGTACTAAATGAAAAAATAGCCAATTTTTAGTTAGGTCAAAAAACAAGTTGGAAGAAAGAAGAAAAGTTGCTGGACAATACGTATAGTATGATTCCCTTCTCATTACAAAAGTAGTGTCATTAACATGTTATACCTAGGGGGCAAACATTAAAAAATATATAACATGCCATTAACCTTGTTTAGCTCTGAAGCAGATTATAAGGAGCTTTTATTTTATAAATCATGTCATATGTTTATTGTTTAAATTTTCCTATAATGCTTAAGTTTCAATAATACTATTTATATTCAGGATAAATAAGATTTTAAAATATAATCTAAGTTTTTATTTTAAATAAGTCTCTCCATATTAACACAAGTTAATACCTACCCATATAAGTCATTTTTAACATTGCCATTGAGACTTTATTTTCCTCAAAGTGTTCTTACTCAGATACTCCATGAAATCTATCTATAAACTTTTTTCTTTTTATAGGAGTTTGCTGTCGATCCAGAGAAAATACAGTTGTATTCTTTATATCATTCACTCCATCATTATAAATATCATGTTTATCTGATATGTAAGGATGAGGTAATTTCTTCTCATTTATTTAAAAAAGAAATGTATGTTTTTCAGAATATTAAGGAGATTCTAGCTATAGTATTTTTGAATGTTTTAAAGAGAATTGTGAAATACCATGTGTGTATATATTTTGCCTATGTATTCTGTAAATAATGACTCGATGATTTGTCGTTCTGAGTCTCTCTGCTATGTTTTGTGCTCAGATTTACCTGAGCCTCACTACCTCCTATAGGAGCTATAGTTGGTAACGTTTGGAAGCTGCTGGTGCTTGCTTTACATCGCCATAATAAATGATGTGTTATTGCATTTTGTTCTCTCACAGTGTATAATGATGTTGCTTTAATTCACTTCAGTCACTGCTTTGATATCTCACTGCCTTACTTATTATTTAGAATGGCCTTATCTCACTTAGTTGCAGAGAAATGGGGTTTTGTGCCTTGGCATGAAAAACTGAAAGTTAAAATATAATTGTAGCTTTTACATTGTTCAGAAATTATACATGACAAAATATCACCTCATGGATGGGATATAATAAGCATTAATTTCCACAGACAGGTTAAAGGGTTGTAGACAATACTACCTTATTTGACCAGCACTGTCACTTCTTTTAATTAAAAAGGGTTAAGTTGGCCCAAGGCTTTATCTAATGTGTTTGACCGTACTCTGGTATGGAAAGATGCTCATAAATCTAACGTTTATATAGCAAAGGAGAAAGCAAAGATGGTGATGCAAAATAGGTTGACTATTTTTGCAATGCTCTAAAATGGAGAATCGGCTCCAAAATTTGTCATTTGGTTCTAACACAATTGGAAGAAATAGAGAAAGTTTGAAGTACTTTTTCTAGCCTTCCTTTCTGCCCCCTTGGAGCCAAAGATGAAAGGATTAGATGTCACCCAGATTTATGTGAAATCATCATTCTCCATGGATGGGATTAAGAAAAAATAAAATATCAGTACTTGCAGGTGAACTTAAGTATGAAGTGATAAGTACAAGCTAATATGGCAATTTTCTTTTTTTTAGATTTCTTCGGTGCAGAAAAAAAATGAAGATTTAGGACAGGAGGAAATTGTTCAACTTTGTATGAAAAATGTAAAATGGGTAGAGGACCTCTTTGAAAAATTTGGAGAACTTCTAAATCATGTACAGCAGAAGTGTTCCTAACTTTTCCACAAAAGTCCCATCTTTTTTATAGCACTAATGAAATGGCAGATATGGGGTGGTCAAAGATAATCAGCTGTCAAGTAGTGGTCTTCTGCAGGCCGGCCACTTCCATCATGGAACTGTCATCGCCACCTCTGCTGAAGGACAGTGGTGCTACCTTTAGGAAGGAAGTCAGTCCTCTGGAAATGAACCTAAGTCCCACCACATTTTTACCTAATGAATGATTTTTCTATATTGTAAACCATTGGGTAACTTGAGTTTTATTTTCAGAAACATTTTTTGACAAATGATGAAGCATGCACTAAGTATAATTTTTCTTTATTGCTAGAGAAATAACACTTAAAGTAACGAGTATTTTTTTTTTCTGACTCTGGCTAAATACCAGAATGACAGAGAAGTGGCAGAAAGCATATGTCTGTACTCATATCTGGCCACAAAACCAGAAATATTGTACATTATGTAAACAGGTCTGCTGTGATGTGACATTCTGTATAAGAATATCATCAATTTAAAATATAAAATTTGGAAACTTCTGCTTTACAGACTTCTTTTACTCTTAACATGTTCAGGAAACTGGATGTGGAATTGGTGCAATTCTCTGACTGCTTTTTGTGTCAAATTATATTGTGATAAAAAAACAATGACATACTATTTTCCCTATTGCAAAGAAAAGTATTTTCATTTATACTGTGTTTTTTCCTTTGGAAATTTTCAATTGTACATTTTATTTCACTAATAGTTGTATTTTTCACAAGGAAAATGTTGTGGTTATAATTATGTTGGATATATCTCTACAACACCTTTTGTTACTTTCAGTAAATCTTATTTAGTTATATGTTGAATTTCTATTGTGAATTCTATCTTGAGGTAACCATTTTTGTTCATACAGATTTGCTTCAGTGTTATCCAGAATATGCATTCAGTGCTAGAATTAGTTTACCTTTATAAATAGTGCTGTGTTTAACACTGCAGTAATTTTCTAATTCATAAAATAAACTTCTTACTAAACTAGCACTTGATTAACTTGTCGACGTAAAAATCTAACTACATTTACATTTTGAAGAATAAAACTGATAATTAGACTATTTGCAGTGTTAAACACAGCTTCCTTAACTCTTAGAACTGGAAGTTGTAGAGCTCTCCTTTTGGTGCCTTTCCAACCTTTATACACACTATTGTAGCTTTCTTAGGTTTGATAGGTAGCATTTCATGTAGTTTAGCTGAGACAGTGAATGTATTAGGTTCAACATGACCTTGTGTTTTATTTGCATTTGCCAACAGGATGCCTTATTTGTTTGAGAAAAAGATTTACTAGTGTCATTCTAAACTATCTCCTTTTTTAGGATTCTAAAGAAGTTAATCATCATCCTTTTGTTTATTTTACCACCATTTAGTGCCTTAAATCCTATCAAGAAAGCAGTGTTACTGCTTAATGCCCAAATAAGACACATGGCTATTGCTATTGTCTTGATTTTGAATTAACAGGCCAACTTTTTATACTTAAAACCTCAGTATACTGGCAAAGAATTGAAAATAATGTGACTCGATTTGAGAATAAACATTGTAGCTTTGGGTGAAAAATGAGGATTTGAGTTAAGCTTACATATTTATTTCTGATGGTTATCTTATTAAAAGCAATAATCCTTAATACTGTACTTGCCATTAGACTAGGTACTCAGTAATAGAAGTTTCTCTCAAGGGTTAAATGTTCTATTTTTGAAAGTTTTAAAAAACCTGTTTGGGTGGTTTATTTTGAAAACAAAAGTAACCTATTAGATTCATTTTTGCCTAACTCATATGAGAGACGCAGAGTGTCAACGGTGGGAGCATCATAAAATGAATTTTCCAAGTGAAGAAGAGTAGGAAGCAGCCGTATTTCTTTCTGATAGTATTGACTCTGGGTAGAATTGATGTCTTTCATTTCCAAAGTGCAGAGTAGGGAACTACATCTCCTAATGTAGCATTGTAAATATATATCTTTATATTACTCTTCCAGCTTACGTTCCTGAGTCATTGATAATTTAAGTATTTTTAAAAGCCACCTTACATTTAGGTAGCTCTTGGAGTGAATGTTTGAATTCACTAGCCACATTTTCTTCATGATATGCCTCATGGCAAACAAAGATATCTCTTTAAGGTTAATTTTATGTTTCCCATAGAAAATAACCCATTTCCTTTTGCACTGCAGTTGCCCTCAAACTGCTTACAGTTGTATTCATTTTAGTACAACAAAGGTTTTTACAATATGGGAGGCCAAGTCTATGATACTGCCTCAAAGAGACCCTATTGTTTAGCTGCATCATGTTCTCTCATTTGATCCATAGAGCATAGGCAAAGACATCAACCTCAGGCCTTAGAGAAAAATGGAAATGTTATTATGACAACCATTCATGAGTTATCGCTTTGTATGAATTTAATACAGTCATGCGTTGCTTAACAACAGGGATACATTCTGAGAAATGCATTGTTAGGCAATTCCGTTGTGCAAACATCATAGTGTACACACCTAGATGGCATAGCCTACAACGTACCCAGGCTATATAGTAAACCTGTACAGCATGTTACTGTACTGAATACTGTAGGCAGTTGTAACACAATGGTATTTGTGTATTTAGACATAGAAAAGGGACAGTAAGAATATGGTATTATAATCTTATGGGATCACTGTCAAATATGTGGTCTTTGACTAAAAAGTTGTTCTGCAGCGCATGACTATAAATACCTAGCTGGTTAGCATTTACATTCCTTGCCAGGGAATTTGAAATTTATAATAGAGAAATAACTTTAGGTGTTAGGTAGAGTTGAAGAGGTAAAGCACATGTTGCCACAACCCAGGAAAGTATTTTTAAGAAAGATTGGATTTTCCTACCTTTAGAGATCTAAAAATAATTTAATATAAAAAAATCAGTTTGTGTTGGTGTTTATTACTAGTTCAGATGAGTGGCTGCTGAAGTCATAAATGTATAATGATTTATGAATTAGCACAGTAAGTTGACACCAGAAACTGCCCATTTCTGTATCACACTATCAAACAGGAAACATTGGTAAGATGGGGGGAACAAAATCTTATTTTAAAATGGCTTATAAAGTTTTCAGATTACTTTGAAAATTCTAAATTTCTGTTTCTAAAACTTGAAAATACATAGATGGACTCATAGATTAAGATTGTTTTCAAAGCTTTCCTCACATTTTTAAAGTATAATTTTCCTTTTAATATACATATTTATTTTCTTTAAAGCAGCTATATCCCAACCCATGACTTTGGAGATACACCTATAAAACCAGTATAACAGCAGGATTATTGAAGCAGCTTTCTCAAATGTTGCTTCAGATGTGCAAGTTGCAACTTTTATTGTATTTATAGAATACAATTTTTGTTTTAAACTGTGTTTCAATCAATTCTCCAAGATGCTTTTCATATAGAGTGAAATGTCCCAGGATAACTGCTTCTGTGTCAGTTGCATTTGACGCATAACTGCACAAATGAACAGTGTATACTCTTGGTTGTGCATTAACTTACGTGTACAAGTTTTGGCATCTATGTTCACAAATGCATGTGTTAGCAAATCACCTTTATTTATAAGTGACAATAATTGAAGTTAAGACTATAAAGAAACCTGCATTTGTAGTCCAGCGTTTTCATTTGGTCCATAACACAATGTATGGAAATGTGAAAGACAATTTTGTACATTTGTTTGTTACTAACTCAGATCATTAAAATGAAAACAACTTTTTAAACAAGAAAATCAGAATGTTTGGGTGTTTTGTTTGTTTTTAAGAATTGAAAACAGGTATCATATAGCCAAAATCATCATGTTACAGATTCCTCAAACAACCTAAACAAAGTTATTAGTTACAAATGGTATAGGGCCCACCCATTTTCTCAGATTATTTTAAGTCAGTATTTGATGAATTATACATCCTTAGCTGACAATTGCAGAATATAAAATTTAAGAGTTTCTGTTTTAAGATACAACTCTTGTAGTCCTTTCCACCTATAAAGAGTTATAAATCGCCAGATACAGTGGCTCACGCCTGTAATCCCAGCCCTTTGGGAGGCCAAGGTGGGCAGATCACAAGATCAGGAAATCAACACTATCCTGGCCAACATGGTGAAACCCCATCTCTACTAAAAATATAAAAATTGGCTGGGCATGGTGGCTCGTGCCTATAGTCCCAGCTACTCGGGAGGCTGTGGCAGGAGAATCGCTTGAACCAGGGAGTTGGAGGTTGCAGTGAGCTGAGATCTTGCCACTGCACTTTAGCCTGCCTGGCAACAGAACGAGACTCCATCTCAAAAAAAAAAAGTTTTAAGTCCATTAACTTGTAAATCCGTTAAATTATCCTAGTTTTATTTGAAAACAGTGCACAGCTCGAAGTAATTGATAATATCAAGGTATTTCTGTCATCTCTATATACTACTGAGTAGGTAAAAAAAAAAAAAAAGTGGAATCTTGGGCCAGGGGCCATTTTGGAAGCATCTGGCCAAGCTCCACTTCCTGTCCGAATATGGAGAAGGTAAAAGGCAAGGAGGGGACCTCCACAGAGAAGGCGAGGGAAGAGGATCAGCAGGCTTCTAATCAACCAAACACGATTGCTTTGCCGGGAACATCAGCAAAGGGGGTAACCAAAGGAAAAGTATCTGTCAAAAGTGACAAAGTGCTCTGCCCTAAGAAGAAGGCAGACTATGATAACCCTAGACCTCAGAAGAAGATACCAATCCCTCCCTTACCCTCTAAAGTGCCACCTGATAATCTGATTCACCGGGACATCGTGCGGACCTGGTGTCAGCAATTAAAGCTGAGCACCAGAGGCCAGAAACTGGATGCATATAAGCGCTTGTGTGCCTTTGCTTACCCAAACCAAAAGGATTTCCCTAGCACAGCAAAAGAGGTCAAAGTCTGGAAGTCATTGCAAAATAAATTAAAGGTGGAAAAAGGGAAAGCGTGCCTGCAGAGTTCTGGGACACGGCCTCCTCAAGTGGCCCTTCCCCCTGCGGAAGGGCTGCCTGCTCTGGAAGGGCCCCCTGCTCTTGAGGGACTTAATACAGTTGTGGTGACAACTTCTGCCCCAGAGGCTGTGCTGGCCTCCTGGGCAAGAATTTCAGCCAGGGCAAGGATGCCAGAGGCAGTGGAATCTCCACAAGAAGCCAGTGGTGTCAGGTGGTGTGTGGTCCATGGGAAAAGTCTTCCTGCAGATGCAGATGGTTGGGTGCACCCGCAGTTTCATGCTGGTCAAGCCTGGGTTCCAGAAAAGCAAGAAGGGAGAGTGAGTGCGCTCTTCCTGCTTCCTGCCTCCAGTTTTCCACCCCTGCATCTTGAAGACAATATGTTGTGCCCCAAATGTGTTCACAGGAACAAGGTATTAATAAAAAGCCTCCAATGGGAATAGAATATCAGGAAAAAGGCCATATCTATGGTAATTAATGGCAGAAAGGCTGGAGAGTCGGATTCCGTGGTGCTGCTGGCAGGTGAACTTGATCCTCTCCATACCTGCTTACGGGCCATGCAGATTGCTGGGGTGGCAGATCTTAGCCTAAGACCCCTAGCAGTGCCTGTTGCTTTGTGAGTAGAGATAAGATAGACTCTTGCATTTAAAAATGGAAAAACATTTCACAAATTACCATACATTGTAGTTAATATGTAGAAAAACTTATTCATACTACCTTTCTAAAATAGAGAAGACTTCAGCAGCTGTTTTGTTTTGTTCTGTTTTATAATTTTTTTTTTTTTGAGACAGTATCTCGCTCTGTTGTCCAGGCTGGTGTGCAGTGGTGCGATCTCAGTTCGGTGCAAACTCCACCTCCTGAGCTCAAGTGATTCTCCTGCCTCAGCCTCCTGGGTAGCTGGGGTTACAGGCGCCTGCCGCCATACCCAGCTATTTTTTATTTTTTATTTTTAGTAGAGATGGGGTTTCACCTTGTTGACCAGGCTGGTTTCAAACTCCTGGCCTTGAGTGATCCACCTACCTCAGCCTCCCAAAGTGCTGGGATTACGCGCATGAGCCACTGTGCCTGTTTTCAGCAGCTCTTTTAAGTGAGAACTTCTTCAGCTGAGCATTGAAAGGAGTTGAGTAAAACAGTAGTTTGTTCCTTGGCTCAATTTTTCCTCCTCTGGACACTGTTGACTTTAGGAGCTGCTTCATTCCAATTGCAATTTCATAAAACATTTCATAAAAAGTATTTTAAGGCAAAGAAAGGCTGCTAATTCTCTCCCTCCCCCAAAACATGATTCTTAGTGTTCAAAACAATGTTTTTCAGAGTTCTCTTAATCTGAGATTTTTATGTTGTGACTACAGAATCAAAACACAAGGCACTTTGTATTATTTCACTTAAAATTTTGTATATTTCTGGTGTTTAAAGTGTTTAAGATTGCTTCCCCACTCAGAAATACATAATATATTGAACTTAAAATGTGTTTATTAACCAATTCTCCATAAATAAATATGTATAGAAAATAATTCATCTGTTGTATTTAGGGAACCTTATTCACTGCATGCAAATTATTGTTAGTGTTCTTAAAGTAGGAGTAAATGGAAACGTGATTTTTCTTTTGCATTACTCATTTGTTTTTTCTTTATTAGTTGGTGGTGTGGGTTGGATCATACCTTTTTTAAAACTACTTACTTAGGTGTAATTGACATACAAAAAGCTGTACATATTTAATGTATCTTATTGAGTATAATTTTTATTTTTTTGTGTGTGTACTTCCTAAATTTATAATCCTGTGAGTCTGGGAACAGATCTGTTTTTCACTTGTCCTGATTTAATGACAGTTTCCAACATTGTTTTGTTACTACAAGTAGGGATCTATTTTTTTTTTCCACCTTTAATGAAGATAATAAAAATAATGCACTGGAAGGAGTGGCAGAGTTGGAAAATTTGTAACCATTATAATATAGATGTAATAGGTTGGGAAAGAATCCTCAAAAATGTTAAAACAAGGAAGGAGAGTTTATTGAGAAGCAAAATGTTCTTCTCTCCTGCCCCCTATTCGTCTCTGGTGGTCAGAGTTGTTCAGTGTAATAAATAACAGACGTTTTTTCTTAAAAAAAGAAAAAAGTGTCCGGACTGGTGAGTTGATTTTCTGAATAAGATTCTGCCTTAATCTTCACATAATATTTTCAGCATATTAAGTATTTCAAGTGAAGATACTGTTAACATGCTTGCTATCTTGTAGTATGTATTGTAAGAGCACTGAATCTTCATGCCTTTATACAGTTAGAAAATAAATCTTTAATGTAATAAATGATCTGTATCAAATATTTCTCATCTCAGGTCTGAAAATTTTTTTTTTTACTTTTGTAACATCTCTGTTTTATCCTCTGTTGGTTGTTGAAATTGCTGTTCATTTTAGTATTTTCCACAAAATATTTTAGAAAATAGTCATTATTCAAGTGGTTTATATAAACCTGAATGACAGCACATATACTACACTGCTCTGTTAATGTTTTGTTACTGTCTATCTTTTTGCTTTGTTTTTGAGACAGATTCTTGCTCTGTTGCCCAGGCTGGAGTGCAGTGGCATGATCTCAGCTCACTGCAGCCTCAGCCTCTCAAGTAGCTAGGATTATAGGTGGGAGCCACAATGCCCGGCTAACTTTTTGTATTTTTGGTAGAGATACGGTTTTGCCATGTTGTCCAGGCTAGTCTTGAACTTATGGCTTCAAGTGATCCACCTGCCTTAGCCTCCCAAAGTCCTGGGATTACAGGCATGAGCCACCTCACCCGGCCTACTGTCTGGTTTTGTTTGTTTTACTGTACTTTGTGTCTCAGACACACGCTATAAACTCAACTCATCCTGAACCTTCTCTAGAAAGATGTGAAAGAGGTTACTTCTACTCTTTGGTTTTCCAAATAGAAATATTTTATTACACAAAAAATAGTAAAGCTACTCATGGCTTGTTTTTTAAAAAGACAAACTATGGAAACATGTAAAGAAAGAGATACAAACTACTCTCCACTGAGCCTTTTTTTAAGGAGGTCTGTGGTCTCCATTGCCCAGGCTGGAGTGCAGTGGCACCATCACTGCTTACTGCAGCCTCCACTTCCTGGGCTCCAAGGATCCTCCCACCTCAGACTCAAGAGTAGCTGGGACTACAGGCACGCACCCCAACACCAGGCTAATTTTTGTCGTTTTTGTAGAGATGCGGTTTCACCACATTGCCTGGGCTGGAAACTCCTGGACTCCAGTGATCCACCCGCCTGGGCCTCCAAAGTGCTGGGATTACAGGTGTGAGCCACCGCACCTGGCCATACTAAGTCTTGATACTGGCCTAAAACATGCTTTCAGTTCAATATGGGATGGGTTACAAGATTTGGAACTGCAGGTTGCTCCTTTTCTGTGGTGTAGCTTTAAGAGAATTCCTAAATTTGGTATACCAATGTTTAAATTAAAAAGCAGACTCTAAAGTGAAATCAAAATGATCTGGGTTATTGATCATTTTAGGTTATATATATATATATCTGTTCTTCAGATAGGATGAATAATTTAGAGCTGACTGGTTTCAAATTAAAGGAAGATACAATTACCGATTGGTCTATTGTTAAACCTTATCTATTTTATGATGTTAATCAGGAGTCAAGATATTGCTTTACAAAAATAATGTGTCTTGCATATAATTTACCTGTGGGTAAAGTTTAGTGTTTTCACCCAAAGTACGGATTTTCTTTTATTTTTATTCCTTAAGGTATTTACAATGAGGCAACAAAAATCATTTAAGACATAGAATGAAAAATAAAAGGCATAGTAGAAATGTTTTTCTAAAACCACATCCAGGATTATCTTTCACCTGCCTGCCTTCCCAAATAGTGGCCCAGGCCTGAGGGCCATCCAAATTCCTTAAAGTATGGGTTTTTTCTTGCCTCCACTCCTTCCTGTTCCCCCTTTTGAATCAGTCTTCTTTACATCTCAGTCTGCAGATTGCACTTTAACTTCATTTCAGCTGAACCAGATTAGGGTTTTTTTTGTTTGTTTGTTCCCTTGTTTTGAGATAGGGCCTCAGCTCTTGTCACTCAGGTTGGAGTGTAGTGGCACCTCACAGCTCACTGCAGCCTTGAACTCCTGAGCTCAAGCAATCCTCCTGCCTATCTTCCTGAGTAGCTGGGACTACAAGCACATGCCACTGCGCCCAGCTAATTTTAAATTTTTTGTAGAGACAAGTCTCTCTTTGTTGACCAGGCTGGTCTCGAACTCTTGACCTCAAGAGATCTTCCTGCCTTGACCTCCCAAAGTGCTGGGATTATAGGCGTGAAACACTGTGCCCAGCCAAATTAGGTTTTAATCCTCTGGACCAGATTAAGTGCCCTTGGTTCCTCTAGCATAGCATTTATAATGCTTTGTTGTGGTTATATGATTGCTGGACTTTCATTGCTGCTGGTTTCTGTCATCTGATAATACGACTCATGAGTTTTGTTCATTTGACAAAAATCATCTAAGACATAGAATAAAAAATAAAGGGCATAGTAGAAATGTTTTTTAAAACCACATCCAGGATTATCTTTCACCTGCCTGCCTTCCTCCATTGTGGCCCAGGCCTGAGGGCCATCTAAATTCCTTAAAGTATACAGGAATTTGGCATCCCATGCACTGTCTGAAACATAGTATATTCTCATTAAACATCTGGCAAATAACTGGATATATGAAAAAAAGGGAATATTAAAAAGGTTAAAAACAGGAAAGTATTCACTGGATTGTGTAATAAAGAACTTGAGGAGAATTGCAACTTCAGAAGAAAATGACTACACAACAATTTGTATAATATCAAAAACTGATATTTTATGAAAAAGTGAAATGCAGTAGCCATCACATTTTATATTTTGTCCTCACATGCAGAAAGAGCTCATATATTCCTCGATCTGGGGCTTGAGATTCTCCAATAGAATAATTGGGGAAGAAAGTACCGTCGAAAGAATTCTTTAAAGCCTGATGTGGTGGCGCATCTATAGTCTTAGCTACTCAGGAGGCTGAGGCGGGAGGATTACTTTAGCCCAGGAGTTCAAGGTTGCAGTGAGCTATGATTGTACCACTACACTCAAGCTAGGTAACCGTCTTAAAAAAAAATTAAGTTTCTGGCTGGGCACAGTGGATCATGCCTGTAATCCCAGCACTTTGGGAGGCCAAGGCAGGTGGATTGCACAAGGTCAGAAGTTCAAAACCAACCTGGCCAACACAGTGAAACCCGGTCTCTACTAAAAAAAAAAAAAAAAAAAAAAGCTGGGTGTGGTGGCAGGTGCCTGTAATCCCAGCTACTTGGGAGCAGAGGCACGAGAACTGCTTAAACCCAGGTGGTGGAGGTTGCAGTGGCCAAGATCACACCATTGCACTCCAGCCTAGGCGACAGAGTGAAACTCTGTCTAAATACATAAATAAAAATTAGCCAGGTGCAGTGGCTCACATCTGTAATCCCAGCACTTTGGGAGGCCAAGGCGGGCAGATCAGGAGGTCAGGAGTTCAAGACCAGACTGGCCAACATGGTGAAACCCTGTCTCAACTCAAAAATACAAAAATTAGCTAGGCATGGTGGCTCGTACCTGTAATCCCAGCTACTTAGGAGTCTAAGGTAAGAGAAGTGCTTGAACCGGGACCCGGGAAGCGGAGATTGTGGTGAGCCAAGATTGCGCGCGAGACTCCATCTCATTCATAAATAAATAAATAAATTAAATAAAGTTTCTATGAAATGAACAAAACACTCTGGTCGGGGGAGTTTATCTCCTTGAGGAGGGTAAGGAAAGACTTCATGGAAACAATGATTCAGCTGAACCTCAAAGGTTACAAAAACTTAACAGAGCTGGTGGGGAAAGAAGGCATAATGCTTAGTTTGTTTTCAGGACAATGGTTTCTGCTCCAGTTTTGCCACTAGCTGGATCCTCAGGCATGCCATGTGAAACCTAATCTGAATCCATTTTCTCATCCTGAAAGTGAAGTAAGAAACTCTTTTATAAAAAAGCTGTTAATATTAGTTGACTCTAGATAGACCAGAATGTTGGTAGAAATGCAGAGTGGTTCAGTTAGCAGCACTAGAATAGTAAGAATGGAAAGGTCTTAATTACATTTTTCACTGTCTTGCAAGACTTATGTCAAAACCATTAAGCAGCTATTTTATACATACACACATACCTTAGCAATCTAGTTCACCTTGTGACACTACCCTAAAATTAATTAGAAACATTGTGTCACCAGTCAATTTTGAAATGCTTAGGGGCTGTATGCACAATCTTCATCTTTATATCTTCAACAGCACAAAGTATTTCACTCCATAGGTACTTAATAGGTATGTGTTACATAGATGGGTGAGTATCTAAACGAGAGTTTCTTTGGAATCAAAATGTTTTCAAGCTGGCCTCTTAAAATAGTTCAAAATACCCTGTTGTCAGTGGTACATTCCCTGCATTCCTTCTCTGTCTTCAAGAAAAAGCACCTCTCTTACAGTACAAATTATTTTCATATCACTCTTTTTTTCTTTTCTTTTTTTTTTTTTTTTGAGACAGAGTCTTGCTCTGTCACTCAGGCTGGAGTGCAATGGCGCAGTCTCGGGTCACTGCAACCTCCGCCTCCCGGGTTCAAGCGATTCTCCTGCCTCAGCCTCCCGAGTAAGCTGGGATTACAGGTGCCCATCACCATGCCTGGCTAATTTTTGTATTTGTAGTAGAGATGGGGGTTCACCATGTTGGTCAGGCTGGTCTCAAACTCCTGACCTTGTGATCCCCCACTTCGGCCTCCCAAAGTGCTGCATTACAGGTGTGAGCCACCACACCTGGCCCTCTTTCATATCACTCTTAATTCTCATTCTGCTTACTTCACAACATACCAGAGTCCATTCTCCCAATTTGTATTTTGAATTGCTATTTAATTCATGGAAGTGAATGGGCTATCATCAGAGAGGATGTATCTTGGAGCAGTGAAGCAAGAGAATTCAAAACATTAGCAACAGACTAACAGAAAGAACCTGGTTTTAGAACGAAGTTTTTAAATTAGCCTTGTTTACTGAGACTTTATCAGTCAATGACTTAAGAACTGTTTAAGGGCCACTTAGTGGGTCTTTATAATGTCAGTCCTCCATTGAGTTTATTATAAGATAATGTTATTTGATTTAAGTAGAAGTCAGGAAGTTAGGGTTTTTCATAGCTGACGCTAATGTTAATGCATTAACATTATCACAGGAGTTTGCAAACAATCCACTATCAAAAAGATTACATAGTAAAGCACCATTTAAAGGCACTACAAAACAAAAACTTGCCTTCTTTTAACTGTGCCCATATGCTCATGAACAATATTCTGCAATCCAAATGAGAAATACAAGAAGTCCACTAGCATGGTGGCTCAAATGTGTAATTCCAGCACTTTGGGAGGCCAAGGTGGACAGATTGCTCGAGCCCAGGAGTTCAAGACCAGTCTGGTAACAAAGTGAGACTTTGTCTCTACTAAAAATTTTAAAAATTGGCTGGGCACAGTGGCTCACACCTGTAATCCCAGCACTTTGGGAGGCTGAGGCGGGTGGATCAAGAGGTCAGGAGTTCAAGACCAGCCTGGCCAAGATAGTGAAACCCTGTCTCTACTAAAAATACAAAAAAATTAACTGGGCGTGGTGGTAGGCACCTTTAATCCCAGCTACTCAGGAAGCTGAGGCAGAGAATTGCTTGAACCCAGGAGGTGGAGGTTTCAGTGAGCTGAGATTGCGCCACCGCACTCTGGCCTGGGAGGCAGAGTGAAACTGCATCTCAAAAAGAAAAAAAAAAAATTTTAATTAGCTGGGTATGGTGGTGTACACCTGTAGTCCCAGCTACTTGGGAGGCTGAGGCAAGAGAATATTGCTTGAACCCGGGAGGCAGAGGTTGCCCTGAGCTGAGATGGTGCCATTGCACTCCAGCCTGGGTGACACAGCAAGACTCAGTCTCAAAAAAACAAAAACAAAACAAAACAAAACAAAAACAAAAAAACCCAATGAATACTACCACATTGGGGGTTAGGGCTTCAATATAATTGTTGCAAGAGTACGAAAACATCCAGTCCCTAACAACCACTGACCTAGGTGTCAACCACGGCACAGAAAAGGTGAAAGCCTTGCAGTCATCACTGATTGTCTTAAAATTCTCTCTAGTCTATCCAGAAGCAAGAACATCATTTATTTACACTCTTCTCTTCTGCTGTAGAATTTCAGATGTTCACAGATAACTCCCTTAGCACAGGCAATAAAGACCAGTAGTAAAGACCTTTGCTTCTGAGTCATATTCTTTGAACTTCACAAAGGGAAATATATCCTGTCAGTTCCTAAATAAATCTTACCTTTCCCCATCTCTCTCCTCTGTCTTCTTTTTGGTCCAAACCATCATCTCATGGCAGGACTACTATAGTAATCCCTGAACAGCTGCCTCCCCCTCCCATCTGCTTTTTCTGTCCATTCCCCATGAAGCAGTCTGATTTTCAAACTCTGATTATGTGAGTCCCATTGGAAATCTATCAGTGCTGCCTATTGTTGTCAAGATTAAGGCCAAAACGCTAACGTTTGAGCCATCAAACAATGCCAGATATATCTTTCTGCTTTACTTAAAAGGGAGGACAAAAGAAGCAAAAATTGTTTTCAAACACTGAACAATATGCAGCACAGGACAGTAACCTTGAGAGAAGGGAAACAAATCAGTAGTAAGAAAACAACTCAATTCTTTATTTATTTATTTTTTTTTTTTGAGACGGAGTCTTGCTCTGTCACCAGGCTGGAGTGCAGTGGCACAATCTCAGCTCACTGCAACCTCCGCCTCCTGGGTTCAAGCGATTCTTCCACCTCAGCCTCCTGAGTAGCTGAGACCACAGGTGCATGCCACCACACCTGGCTAGTTTTCTTGTATTTTTTGTAGAGACGGGGTTTCACTGTGTTGGCCAGGATGGTCTCGATCTCTTGACCTTGTGATCCACCCGCCTTGTCCTCCCAAAGTGCTGGGATTACGGACGTGAGCCACTGCTTCCGGCCAACAACTCAGTTCTTAAAAAGGACCAAGGACTTAAGTAAACATTTCTCTGAAGACGTACAAATGACCAGCAGGTATACAGAAAAATGATCGGCATCGGCCAAGCACGGTGGCTCACACCTGTAATCCCAGCACTTTGGGAGGCTAAGATGGGTGGATCATCTGAGGTCAGGAGTTCAAGACCAGCCTGGCCAACATGGTGAACCTCCATCTCTACTAAAAACACGAAATTAGCTGGGCTTGGTGGCCTGCACCTGTAATCCCAGCTACTTGGGAGGCTGAAGGCAGGAGAATCACTTGAACTTGTGATTGGGAGAGAGAGGTTGCAGTGAGCCGAGATCGTGCCATTGCACTCCAACCTGGGCAAAAAAAGCGAAACTCTGTCTCAAAAAACAAAAAAGGGAACCCTCATTCACTGTTGGTAATATAAATTAGTACAGCAATTATAGAAAACAATATGGAAGTTTTTAAAAAAATCAAAAATGCAGGCCAAGCACAGTGGCACACACCTGTAATCCCAACACTTTGGAAGGCCAAGGCTGGCAGATCACCCAAGTTCGGAAGTTTGAGACCAGCCTGGCCTCAAACCAGCCTGGTAAAACCCTGTCTCTACTAAAAAACACAAAAATTAGCTGGATGTGACGGTGTGCACCTGTAGTCCCAGCTACATGGGAGGCTAAGGCATGAGAATCGCTTGAACCTAGATGACAGAGGTTGCAGTAAACTGAGAGCACAACACTGAACTCCAGCCTGGATGACAGAGCAAGACTCAGTCTCAAAAGAAAAAAAAGCCTGGGCACAGTGGCTCACGCCTGTAATCCCAGCACTTTGGGAGGCCGAGGCAGGTGGATCACGAGGTCAGAAGATAGACACCATCGTGGTCAACATGGCGAAACCTCGTCTCTACTAAAAATACAAAAGTTAGCTGGGCATGGTGGCACATGCCTGTATTTCCAGCTACTCAGGAGGCTGAGGCAGGAGAATCACCTGAACCCAGGAGGTAGAGGTTGCAGTGAGCTGAGATCACACCACTGCACTCCAGCCTGGCAAAAGAGCAAGACTCCATAAAAAATAAAAATAAAAATACAACTACCATATGATCCAGCAATCCTACTATTGGATATATATCCAAAGGAAATTAAATCAGTATGTTGAGGAGTTATCCACATTTCTATGTTCATTGCAGCATTATTCACAATATAGATATTGTGAATATAGATACAGAATCAACCTAAGTGTCTGTCAACAGATGAATAAATAAAAGTGGTATATGCACATAGTGGAATGCTATTTACCCTTAAAAAAGAAAGTCTTGACTGGGCGCAGTGGCTCATGCCTGTAATCCTGGCACTTTGGGAGACTGAGGCAGGCTGATCACCTGAGGTCAGGAGTTCAAGACCAGTCAGGCCAACATGATGAAACCCCATCTGTACTAAAAATACAAAAATTAGCCAGGCATGGTGGCACATGCCTATAATCCAAGCTACTTGGGAGGCTGAGGTGGAAGAATTGCTTGAGCCCGGAAGACAGAGGTTGCTGAGATTGCACCACTGCACTCCAGCCTGGTGGACAGAGCAAGACTCTGTCTCAAAAAATCAAAAACAAAAAAGAAAGAAGTCTTGTCATTTTTGACAACAAAGACAAATCTGAAGGACATTATGTTACATGAAATAAGCAAGCACAGAAAAACAATTACTGCATGATATTACTAATAAGTGGAATCTGAAAAAGCTAAACTCATAGACACAGAGAGTAAAATGGTGGTTGCTAAAGGCTGTGAATGAAGGGATTGGGGAGATTTTGGTCAGAGGACATAAAATTTCAGTGAAACAGGAGAAATAAGTTTAAGAGAGCTATTGTAATCATGGTGACTATAGTTATTAACAACACATACTTGAAAATTGGTCAGGTTGCACTAAGGCAGGCAGATTGCTTGACTCCAGGGGTTCAAGACCAGCCTGGGCAGCATGGTGAAACCCTGTCTCTACCAAAAATACAAAAAATTTGCCAGGCATGGTGGCGGGTGCCTGTAGTTCCAACTACTTGGGAGGCTGAAGTGGGAGAATCACCTGAACCTAGGAATTTCAGGCTACAGTGAGTCAAGATTGTGCCACTGCACTCCAGCCTGAGCAACCAGAGTGAGACTGTGACCAAAAAAAAAAAGAAAAAGAAAAGAAAAAGAAAGAAAGTTGCTAAGATTTTAAGTGTTCTCATCAGGAAAAATGGTATTTGAGGCAATGCATATGTTAAATAGCTTAATTTAGCCACAATGTATACATATATCAAAACATCATGTTGTATATCTTAAATATATACAGTGCTTACTTTTAAATAAAAAAAAAATTAAAGGCAGAGATTGTCAGATTCGATTTTGGTGTTTTTTTTTTTTTTTTTTTTGAGACAGAGTCTTGCTCTGTAGCCCAAACTACAATGCTGTGGCTTACTGCAATCTCCGCCTTCCAGGTTCAAGCGTTAACTCCTGACTCAGCCTCCCAAATAGCTGGGACTACAGGCACGTGCCACCACACTCGGCTAATTTTTGTATTTTTAGTAGAGACCAGGTTTCAACATGTTGGCCAGGCTGGTCTCGAACTCCTGACCTTAGGTGATGTGCCCACCTCGGCCTCCCAAAGTGTTGGGATTTCAGGCACAAGCTGCTGTACCCGGCCTTTGTCAAATTAGATTTTAAAAAAACTTTGTACAGCCTACAAGAAACCTACTTTACTAAAACAGATATAAATACTTAAAAGTAAAGAGATGAAAAAATATATACTATACATAGTAGGTTCAATGGTGGCCCCCACAAACATATGTCCACGTCCTAATCCCCAGAATTTATAAATGTGACTTTAGTTGGAAATAGAGTGGTTTTTTTTTGTAGATGTAATTAAATTAAGAACTCTGAAATGAGATAATCCTCAATTATCCTAGTTAGTGGATCCTAACTCTAATGACAAGTGTCCTCATAAAAGATAGACAAGAAAGGCAGAGGAGAAGGTGATGTGAAGACACAGGCAGAGATCAGAGTCGTGCAGCCACAACCCAAAAAACACCTGGAGCCCCCAGAAACTGGAAGAAGCCAGGCAAGATTCTCCCCTAAAGCCTTTGGAAGGAATGTTGCACTGCGGACACCTTGATTTCAGACCTCCAGCCTCCAGAACTGTAAGAGAAGAAATTTCTGTGGTTTAAGTCACCACATTTGTGATGATTTGTTATAGCAGCCCTAGGAAACTAATAGACCATGTAAAGGCTAACCACAAGAAAACTGGATGGCCTATATTACTGTAAAAGTAGATTACAAAGCCTGGATTAAAGACAGTCATTTCATAATGACAATGGGGCCAATGCATCAAGAAAACTTAATAACAGAGCTCCAAAATACATGAACCAAAAACTGATATAAATGAAAGGAGAAAATGGCCGGGCATGGTGGCTCATGCCTGTAATCCCAGCATTTTGGGAGGCTGAGGTAGGTGGATCACCTGAGGTCAGGAGTTTGAGACCAGCCTGACTAACATGGGAAAACCCTGTCTCTAGTAAAAGTACAAAACTTAGCCAGGCATAATGGCGTATGCCTATAATCCCAGCTACTTGGGAGGCTGAGGCAGGAGAACTGCTTGAACCTGGGAGGCGGAGGTTGCAGTGAGACAAGATCACGCCATTGCACACGAGTCTGGGCAACAAGAGCAATATTCTGTCTCAATAAATAAATAAATAAATAAGAGAAAAATAACAAACCTACAACTATCGATGTTATTTCAACATCCCTCTCAATAACTGATAAAACAAGTAGGCTGAAATATCATTAAGGATATAGATGACTTGAATACCACTATCAACTACCTTGACCAAATTGATATTTGTAATACACTATGCCCAACAACAGCAGAAGACATTCTTTTCAAGTACATACATAATGTTTTTCCAACATGGATCATATTCTGGGTCATAAAACAAACAATAAATTTTAGTGGATTCAAATCATACAAGGTATGTTCACTCTCTGACCACAATAAAATTAAATTATACAACAATACCAGAGGCTCACCGCAACCTCCACCTCTCAGGTTCAAGCAATTCTTCTGCCTCAGCCTTCTGAGTAGCTGGGATTACAGGCACACATCGCCATGCCCAGCTAATTTTTGTATTTTTAGTAGAGATGGGGTTTCAACACATTGGCCAGGCTGGTCTTGAACTCCTGACTTCAAGGTGATCTGACTACCTTGGCCTCCCGAAGTCCTGGTATTACAGACATAAGCCACCATGCCCAGCTGACATTTTTTGGATTTAAAGTCTATTTTTTCTTACAGCAGTATAGCTACTCCAGCTTTCTTGTGGTTGCTGTTTCTATTATATGTTTGTCCATCTTTTTATTTTCAATACATTTATATTTTTAACCTGTCTCTAGCAGATAGAATATAGTTTGATCATATTTTTTATTCAATTTGACCACCTCTATCTTTTTTTGAAATGTTGAATCTATTCACATTTAATGGTAATATTGATATATTTACTTCCTCCATTTTTTTTTGTTTTCCATAAATCTCATGTCTGTTTTCCTTTATTCTTTATTATTTTCTTTTATGTTAAGTAAATATTTTCTAATGTAGCACTTAAATTTCTTTCATTTTTTTCACTATATTTTTTGTGTTTAGTGATTGTACTAGAGTTCGCCATATACCTCTTATTAGAATCAGCTTCACATTTATACAAGCTTTATTCTGATGATATACAGAAATGTTCCTATTACATAGCTCTATTCCTTTTCCCCACTTTCATAATATTGTCACATATATATTACATCTCAATATAACCAGCCAACAATACATTTTTATAATTATTACTTTACCATCCGTAGTCATTTTCTTAGCCCAATGCACCTTTGCTCATCAACTTTTGCTATTAATGGCAAATATAATTCACATATATTACATTTCTGTATGTTATAGGCCCAATAATACATTATATACATATTACACAATTGCTGTTTAAATCACTTAACAGAAGAAAGGGAAAATATGCATGTATACTGTCTTTTTAAGTTATATAATTACCTTTACAGGTGCTCTTTATTTTTTGGTGTGAATTTGAATTACCATCTGGTATCATTTAATTTCAGCCTGAATAACTTCCTTAAGTATTTCTTGTAAGGCAGTCTGCTAGCAACAATTTTTCTCAGTTTTTGTTTATGTGAGAAAGTCTTTATTTCACCTTCATTTGTGAAAGATGGCTTTTCTAGATACAGAATTTTCAACTGACTTTTTTTTCTGCATACTTTGAATATGTTGTCCCACTGCCTTTTGGCCTCAATTGTTTCTGTTGTGCATTCAGCTGTTAATCTTATTGAATTTTTTTGTGGAAGTAACAAGTCATTTTCTCTTGCTGCTTTCAAAATTTTCTCCTCATCTAAGACTTTCAGCATATTTAATATGATGTGTCTGTGGATCTCTTTTTTTTATTTTGAGACGGAGTTTCGCTCTTGTTATCCAGGCTGGAGTGCAATGGTGCGATCTCGGCTCACCGCAACCGCCTCCTGGGTTCAGGCAATTCTCCTGCCTCAGCCTCCTGAGTAGCTGGGATTACAGGCACGCGCCACCATGTCCAGCTAATTTTTTGTATTTTTAGTAGAGATGGGGTTTCACCATGTTGACCAGGATGGTCTTGATCTCTTGACCTCGTGATCCACCCGCCTCGGCCTCCCAAAGTGCTGGGATTACAGGTGTGAGCCACTGCGCCCGGCCCTGTGGATCTCTTTTTATTTATCCTACTTGGAGTTAATTGAGCTTCCTAGATGTGTAAGATTTTTATTTTGGGAAATAAAATTAATTGTATTTTATTATTAATTAATTTGGGAAGTTTTCTCCATTATTTTTTCAAATATGTTTTCTGTTCCTTTCTATTACATGTATGTTGCTGTGTTTAATAGTATCTCATATTTCTCTGAGGCTTTCATTTTTTAAAATTTATTTTTCTCTGTTTTTCTTCATGCTGCATAATCACTATTGATGTATCGTCAAGTTCACTTATTCATTCTTTTATCGGTTCAAATGTAATGGTGAGCTCCTCTTGTTTTTTCTTTCAGTTATTGCATTTTTCAATTTCAGAATTTCATTTGGTTCTTCTAAAATAATTTCTATCTCCTTACTAATATTCTTGATTTGAAGAAACATTGTCATTATACCTTCCTTTGCTTCTTTAATCATGGCTTCCTTTAGTTCTATGACCATATTTATGATAGCTTCTTTGATAAATCTGATAAATCTGACATTGAGTCATTATCATAGACAACTTCTATTGCCTGCTTTTCCTCAAGGCATGAGTCATACTATTTTTGTTGTTGTTATTTTTGTTTTTGCAGTCTTCAAAAGTTTTCATTTGAAACGAGATGTTTTAGACATTATTGTAACTATACATATAGTAGATATATTATAGCCATATATATGTGTTGTACACATATATACATTAGATACATGTATATACATATATGTGTGTGTATACATATATATAACTCTGGGTGTTGTCATTATTAATGGATTTTTTGTTTAGTCATTGGCTGGATTATTTCAGTGAGGCCCTCTCTACCCTTCCCTTCAGTATTGAGCCTCTGAAGTTGCTCCTCAGGGAAGTGCAGTTTTAGGTATGCCCACAGTCACTGTAGGATGACAGTTGCTTTGGCATGTCTCTCTGCCTCTCTTCCACTGACTACACCTGGGTGTTAGCTCCATTAATTACTGTCTAATTGCTCTATCAATGTCAGCAATGGGTTGGGGCATAAACTGTTCTATAAATTAATCCAATCAAGGCTGATTTGAAGAAATAGTTTCTGAGGAATAGTTTCACCGTCTGATATTTGTTCTGACCCTAGGAGGGCTTCTCCCAGCTCTCTTCTTATTCTCTTCTAAAAACTAGGCAGTCCACAGTATAGCCTGTATCTTGAATCTCTTCCCAGTTGCCTTTCACGACAACCTGCACTGTTCTCATGAATGCCCTTAGCCTTGATCTTCTCCATGCCCTGTTGCAAATGAAGACAGTTCCATTCTGAAAAGATTGATAGTCATCGTTTTTATGAGCTGCCTGAGCCCAGACTGTAGAATCAGGTGTGGGGATCATGGCAAACTTCTCTCTGAGTGACATCCCTCCTCTCTGGGCTAGGTGCTAGTTGAAGGAAGGAGGAAGCAGCAAGGGTCATCTAAGTTTGCCTCTCCTGTCATGGAACCACTGCTTTATAAGCCAGGGAAAAGATGATCAGGGCCCCAACAATCTCAATATGTTACACCCAAGAGTAGAGCCTCTGTTACATGAATGCAAAGAAAGGAGTCCCTACACTACTTACCTAGGACTTTGCCTCACAACAGGCGGTTGAAGGCTGAATGAGAAATGTTGATAATCTGATCCTCCCAGGAATAAAGTTCTCCCAGTAGGAGCTTGTGGGTTAATGAGTCCTATGTTCTTGGATGCATCAGTCTGGAGTAGAATCCCTGCCTTACTGAATTGGGAGGAGGAGGAAAGTAGTGGTTGCTTCAATACCACAAACTCTCACCTTTCTCACCCAATTTTCAGACATTTTCTTTTCTTTTTCTTTGCAAGACAGGTCTTGCTCTGCTGCTCAGCCTGGAGTGCAGTGGTGCAATCACGGCTCACTGCAGCCTCAACTTCCTGGGCTTAAGAGATCTTCCCAACTCAGTCCCACAAATAGCTGGGACTACAGGCACACACCACCACACCTGGCTAATTTTTTTAAAATTATTTTTTGTAGAGACAAGGTCTCCCTGTGTTGCCCAGGCTGGTCTTGAACTCCTGGGCTCAAGCAATTCTCAGCCTCCCAAAGTCCTGGGATTATAGGTGTAAGCCACCATGCTTACCCCAGACATTTTCTTGAATAGATGTTTACTTGTTGTTTGTCCTTAGGACCATTTCCAGAGGCTTTACATAGCTGTCATTTAGAAAATTTCTGGAGCATAGCAGCACATTCCTGTGGTCCCAGCTACTCAGCAGGCTGAGGCAGAAGGATCACTTGAACCCATGAGATCGAGGCTGCAGTGAGCCATAGTTGTGTCATTGTACTCCAGCCTGGGCAACAGAGGGAGACCCTATCTGAAATAAATAAATAGTAAAAATAATTGTGGCCAGTTCCACCGAAGAGTGGGGTCAGTGGTGCTCCTCTCAGTGTCATGATGAAACTCAATCTTCAGCTGCTATGGATTTTTTCTTTTTTTTTTTTTTGAGACAGAGTCTCGCTCTGACACCCAGGCTGGAGCGCAATAGCACACTCTCAGCTCACCGCAACCTCTGCCTCCCTGGTTCAAACGATTCTCCTGCCTCAGCCTCCCGAGTAACTGGGATTACAGGTGCCTGCCTTTTTGTATTTTTAGTAGAGACGGGGTTTTACCATGTTGGTCAGCCTGGACTTGAACTCCTGACCTCGTGATCCGCCCACCTTAGCCTCCCAAAGTGCTGAGATTACAGACGTGAGCCACTGCACCCGGCTTCCAGCTGCTATGGTTTTAAAATGTATGTTATTATGCAAAAATTGAAATGGTGTATAGTTTATATAACTGTAAGGGTCTTTGTACCATGTTTGTATGTGATTAAAAATAATTATATATAATAATTATATAAATAAATTAATATGGTATAGTTTGTATATGTAATAAAAAGAATAATTAAAATTTATATTATGGTTTTTGGTAGCATTGTATATAAAATAGCAGAAAATACACTTTTTCTTTTCCTTTCTATTGTCCCTTGGTCCTTCTTTTCAGTTCTATTTTTTTTCTTATTACATATAGTATTTGTTAATGTTAATAGAAACAGCATCTGCTTTTATTTTAAATCAGAAAACAGCTGGGTACAGTGGCTCATGCCTGTAATCCCAACACTTTGAGAGGCTGAGGTGGGTGAATCACTTGTGGTCAGGAGCTCAAGATCAGTCTGGAAAACATGGTGAAACCCTGTCTCTACTAAAAACACAAAACTTAGCTGGGCATGGTGGCACACACCTGTAATCCCATGTACTTGAGAGGTTGAGACATGAGAATCACTTGAACCCAGGAAGTGGAGGTTGCAGTGAGCTGAGATCACATCACTGCTCTCCAGCCTGGGAAACAGAGCAAGACTGTTTCAAAAAAAAAAAAAAAATCAGAAAACAACAAAACCTCCTTACTTCAATTAAAAATTAAGCACTAAACATGTTGGCATGATTAGGTTTTTATTTTATATTGAGACCACAGAAAAGTGATTTACTAACTACAATGCATCCAATTCTTTAAAAAAAGATTTTGTCATTGGGTTGAGAACTGCCTGTTCTGAACTTTGCAGTCACAACTTGACAGCATACTCACTGTTTATATAGTTATATACGTTATTAATGCTTAGGCCCTAAGTGGTGTGTATATGTGTTTAAGAAAGTAGATGATTAGCTAAGTCAGTGTAATTTACTGTTTCTTAATTGTCTATAAATACATTAGCTCTTAAATTAGTCATAAACAATTTTATTTTTTTGCTAACTGGAAAAGGATATTTATAATTCATTACCTAGTGATATCAAGCACCCACTATGTATGAGGTGCTTTGCTTTTGAGACGCAGCAATAAAAACTAAGATGAAGATAAGCCAAGACTGATTATTAACTGGTAGTAGAAGTATAAATTATTTATTCTGGATACTAAAGCTATCTTTTCCTCTGGGTAAAAGAGGCCGCCATCCTGGGCCTTTTTAATTAATGGGGATCTAAGAGACAACAGAAAGAAGCACATACTATGTGCTAAACAATTAGTCTGATAAACATACCTTGATAATTCCTAAATATTTAATATCTTAATTTTCACAACAGACCTATGAGATAGGCATTATTATTATTATTGAGACGGAGTTTCACTCTTGTTACCCAGGCTAGAGTGCAATGGCGCAATCTTGGCTCATCACAACCTTTGCCTCCCAGGTTCGAGCTATTCTCCTGCCTCAGCCTTCCGAGTAGCTGGGATTACAGGCATGTGCCACCATGCCTGGCTAATTTTGTATGTTTAGTAGAGACAGGGTTTATCCATATTGGTCAGGCTGGTCTTGAACTCCCAACCTCAGGTGATCTGCCCGCCTCGACCTCCCAAAGTGCTGGGACTACAGGCGTGAGCCACCATGCCCAGCCAAGATAGGTATTACTATTATCCAACTTTACAGATGAAGAAAGTAGGGAAATTAAGTAAATAACCTAAAGCTATGTAGTGGAGCTAGGATTTGAGCCCAAGTCTTATGATCCAGGTTCACAGTCTTAACAATGATAAATTCAAGGCGCTTAATTCAATGGTAGACAAAATTGGACAAATTCTATGAACAACATTTCTTCAGTTTTTTGTTTGCTTGTTTGATACGGGGTCTTGCTCTGTCTTCCAGGCTGGAGTGCAATGGGCTGAACATGGTTCATTGCAGCTCAACCTGGGCTCAAGTGATCCGCTCACTGATGCCTCCCAAGTAGCTGGACTATAGATGCATGCCACCATGCTTGACTAACTTTCCAATTTTTTGTAGAGATGGGTCTCACCATGTTGTCTAGGCTGGTCTAGAATTCCTGAGCTCAAGCAATCCTCCTGCTTTGGCCTCCCAGAGTGCTGGGATTACAGGCGTAAGCCACCATGCCCAGCCCATTCCTTCAAATTTTAAGTACACAGCATTGAGTGAGTTTGATAATCTATGACAGGAAATGTTACTGGTAATAACACAGACATATCTTTGGAGATATGTTTCATATATAATATATATATTATACAATTATAAAACTTCATATTAGAAATCTTATTTAACAAAATAAAGATGATCAAAATTTTGTAAAAAATAATTATGTCCCATAGTCATCACTCAAATGTCACTATATTTCAAAGTTTTTTTTTTTTTGAAAGAAAGAAAGAAAGAAAAAATGAACAAGAGGAAGAAAAAGGAAGAGAAAGAGAGAGAGAGAGAATGGGAGTATTGCTTTCTTGCCCAGGCTATAATGCAGTTTAGTAGTGGGTATTGAAAACCTCTTTTATACCAATAATTATACTTGATGTAGACAGGAAGGAATAACGGAAGAAAATAACAAACAAGCAGCCAACCAATATTTCATTTAAACCTATGAAATGCTATGCGATTACTGAGGAGTGATTTACTTCCAATTATGTAGTCACTTTTGGAATAGGTGTGAGGTGGTAATGTATGTTTTGTGTATTTGAAGTGGAGAGTTCTGTAAATGTTTATTAAGTTTACTTGTTCCGGGTCTGAGTTCAAGTCCTGAATGTCCTTGTTAATTTTCTGTCTCGTTGATCTATAAAATCATTAGCTCTTCTTGTTACACTGATCCTTTTGCCATTATATACTGTCCTTCTTTGCCTCTTTTGCTCTTTGTTGCTTTAAAGTCTACTTTATCAGAGGCAAGAATTGCATCGCCTGCTTTTTGTTTATTTGTTTATTTTTACTCTCCGATTGGTTGATAAATCTTCCTCCTTTCAAAGTTTTCACTACACATTGTGATGATATGCTTTTAAGACAAGAGTCTCACAAATTATTGTTTTTTATTAAGACATAATTCATATATCATAAAATTCACCTTTAAAGTATAGAATTCAGGCCCAGCACAGTGACTCAAGCCTATAATCTCAGCACTTAGGAGGCTGAGGCAGGCAGATTGCTTGAGGGCAGGAATTCCAGACCAGGCTGGGCAACATGGTGAAATTCTGCCTCTACAAAAAATACAAAAATTAGCTGGACATGGTCCACTGTGCCTGTAGACCCAGTTACTTGGGAAGTTAAGGTGGAAGGATCGCTTGAGCATGGGAGGTTGAGGCTGCAGTGAGCCACAATCATGCCACTGCACCCCAGCCTGGGCGACAAAGAGAGACCCTGTCTCAAAAAATAAAATAAAGCATACAATTCAGCTGTTTTTAGCAAGATTATATAACCATCACCACTAATTCCAGAACATTTGCCTCATCCCCAGAAGAAATCCCATATCCGTTAGTAGTTATTACCCATTTCCCTCTACCCCCAGTCTACCTTCTATCTTTATGGATTTGTCTATTCATATAAATGGAATCACAATATGTGTTGTCTTTTATGTCTGGTTTCTTTTACTTAGCATAATATTTTCAGAATTCACCTATCTTTTTTTTTTTTTTTGAGACGGAGTTTCACTCTTGTTACCCAGGCTGGAGTGCAATGGCGCGATCTCGGCTCACCGCAACCTCCGCCTCCTGGGTTCAGGCAATTCTCCTGCCTCAGCCTCCTGAGTAGCTGGGATTACAGGCATGCGCCACCATGCCCAGCTAATTTTTGTATTTTTAGTAGAGACGGGGTTTCACCGTGTTGACCAGGATGGTCTTGATCTCTTGACCTCGTGATCCACCCGCCTCAGCCTCCCAAAGTGCTGGGATTACAGGCTTGAGCCACCGCGCCCGGCCCTTTTTTTTTTTTTTTTTTTTTAATAGAGATGGGGTTTCACCATGTTAGCCAGGCTGGTCTCAAACCCCTGACCTCAAGCAGTCCACCCACCTTGGCCTCCCAAAGTGCTGGGATTACAGGCATGAGCCACCACACTTGGCCCAGAATTCACCTATCTTATAACCTATATCAGTACTTCATTTCTTTCTCTGGCTAAATAATATTCCATTGTATAAATATATCACATTTTGTTTATCCATTCATCAGTTCATGAACATCTGGGTTGCTTCCACCTTTTAGCTTTTATAAAAAAGGCTGCTAAGAACAATTGTGTATCAGGTTCTTACAGACCCATTCTTCAATTCTCTTGAATATATACCTTGGCCTAGAATTGCTGAGTCATATACTAACTGTGTTTAACTTTTTGAGGAACTGCCAAACTATTTTCCAAAGTGACTACACTATTTTACATTCCGACCAGCAATGCATGAGGGTTCTTATTTCTCCACAATTGCCCAGCAAGCATTATTTCAAAATATATTTTAGGTTAGCTTTTTTTTCGGTCCAGTGCAGTGGCTCATGCCTGTAATCTCATTGCTTTGGGAGATCAAGAGTTTGAGACCAGCCTGATCAACATGGAGATACCCCATCTCTACTAAAAATACAAAAATTAGTTGAGTATGGTGGCAGACACCTGTAATCCCAGCTACTCGGGAGGCTGAGGTAGGAGAATCTCTTGAACCTGGGAGGCAGAGGTTGCAGTGAGCCAAGATCATGCCATTACACTCCAGCCTGGGCGACAGAGTGAGACTCCATCTCAAAAAAAAACAAAAAGTTAGCTTTTTTGGTTTTTTTGAGACAGTCTCTCTCTCTGTCCCCTAGGCTGGAGTGTATTGTGGTGTGATTCCAGCTCACTGCAACCTCCACCTCCCAGGTTCAAGCGATTCTCCTGTCTCAGCCTCCCAAGTAGCTGGGATTACAGGTATCCGCCACCAGGTCTGGCTAAACTTTGTATTTTTAGTAGAGACGGAGTTTCACCATGTTGGCCAGACTGGTCTCAAACTCCTGACCTCAAGTGATCCACCCACTTTGGCCTCCCAAAGTGATGGGATTACAAGCATGAGCAACTGTACCCAGCTGTTAACTTATTTTTCTAAACATGAGGAGAAATATTAGTTCAATATCAGGGGTCTCCAACCCCCCCAGGTTGTGAATCAGTACCAGTGTGTGGCCTGTTAGGAACCAGGCCACACAGCAGGAGGTGAGTAGCTGGCAAACAAGTGAAACTTCATCTCTATTTACAGTCACTCCCCATTGCTCACATTATTGCCTGAGCTCCACCTCCTGTCAGATTAGCAGTGGCATTAGATTCTCACAGGAGCAGGAACCCTATGCTCCTTATGAGAATCTAACCAATGCCTGATGATCTGAGGTGAAACAGTTTCATCTTGAAACCATCACCCCATTCCTGGTCCATGGAAAAACTGTCTTCCATAAAATGGGTCACTGGCACCAAAAAGGTTGGGCACTTCTGCTATAAATGATAGCTGGACCCCAGATGAATTTCTATTAAATCATCTGCTAAATACCAGAAGTAATGACCCTGTCAAAATTGCAGTCTGTTCAAAACACATTACATTGCTATAGTAATTAAAACAGTGTGGTCCTGACATAAAGACAGATATCTAGACCAATGGAACAAAATAGAATGCCTGGAAATAATCCTTCATGTATACGGTCAACTGATTTGTTTTTCTTTTTTTGCTCAAATAATTTTTGACAACAGTGCCACGACCACACTATATGGAAAGTACAGTGTCTTCAACAAATGGTGCTGATAAAACAATATCCACCCATGAAAGTTTGAAGTTGGAACCTCACCTTACACTACATATTTTATCTCAAAATGGATTAAAGAGCTAAATATAAGACCTAAAATTATAAAACTCCCAGAAGAAGAAAATACAGGAGGAAAGTTTTTTTTTTTTTTTTTTTTTTTTTGAGACGGAGTTTCGCTCTTGTTACCCAGGCTGGAGTGCAATGGCGCGATCTCGGCTCACCGCAACCTCCGCCTCCTGGGTTCAGGCAATTCTCCAGCCTCAGCCTCCTGAGTAGCTGGGATTACAGGCACACGCCACCATGCCCAGTTGATTTTTTGTATTTTTAATAGAGACGGGGTTTCACCATGTTGACCAGGATGGTCTCGATCTCTTGACCTCGTGATCCACCCGTCTCGGCCTCCCAAAGTGCTGGGATTACAGGCTTGAGCCACCGCGCCCGGCCTAGGAGGAAAGTTTTATGACATTGTATTTGGTAATGATTTCTTGGATAGACACCAAAGGCACAGGCAATAGTGAAAATAGATACCTGGGACTACATCAAACTTAAAAACTCCTGCATACTAAAGGAAAGAACAAAGTGCAAGGCAACCTACAGTATTAGAGAAAATAATTACAAATTATATATCTAATAAAAGGTTAATATCCAGAATATATAAAGAACTCCTACAACTCAAAAACAAATAAACAAGTAGCCCATTTAAAAAACAGGCAAAGCACCTGAAAGCGTATTTCTCCAAAAAAGATATATAAATACAAACAACCATATGAAGCAATGCTCAACATCACCAACCATTAAAGAAATGCAATTCAAAATCACAAGATATCACCTCACATCCATTAGGATGGCCATTATCAAAAAAAGAAAAGAGAAGAGAAAAAATAAAAGAAAAATAAGAAAATATGGGTGTGGTGGCTGATGTCTGTAATTCCAGCACTTGGGAGGCCAAGGTGGGAAGATCACTTGAGTCCAGGAGTTTGAGTCCAGCCTGGGAAACACAGTGAGACCATATATATATTTTTAAACTGCATAAAGAAAAAGAAAATAAGTGTTGGTGAGGATGTCGAAAAACTGGAGCTCTTGCGCATTGCTGGTGGCAATGTAAAATGTTCAGTCACCACGAAAAACAGTATGGATGTTCCTCAAAAACTAAACATAGAATTACAATATGATCCAGCAATCTCACTTCTGGGTATATACCCAAAAGATATAAAAGCAGGATCTAGAGATATTTGCACACCCATATTAATTACATTATTCACAATTACAAAAATGTCCAATTGCCCATTGAAAGATGAACAGATAAGGCTGGGCGCAGTAGCTCATGCCTGTAATCTCAGCACTTTTGGAGGCCAAAGCGGGTGGATCACGAGGTCAGAAGTTTGAGACCAGCCTGGCCAAGATGGTGAAACCCCGTCTCTACTAAAAATACAAAAATTAGCCATGTGTGGTGGCTGGTGCCTGTAATCTCAGTTACTCGGGAGGCTGAGGCAGAAGAATCGCTTGAACCCAGGAGGCAGAGGTTGCAGTGAGCTGAGATCGCACCATTGCACTCCAGCCTGGGTAACAAGCAAAACTCCGTCTCAAAAAAAAAAAAAAAAAAAAAAAGGTTCTAGAGATCTGCTACACAAGAATGTGAATATAGTTAGCACTACTGAACTTTTTACTTCATTCATGCTTTTACTGACCATATTTCTTCTGCTTACCAAGAAGTCTTCCTCTTCCCCTTTCTCTTCTATCCAGTAAACATTCTTTAACACTCAAGTTTAACATAACTCCACAGAGAAGACTACTATTTTCCTTCAGACAGTCTGAGGAACCCCTCCTGTAATCCCAAAGAATTCTGAGCATCCTGTATTATATTGCTTCTCACATGGCTGTGGAATTGTTTTTAGACATCTTAGTTGTTCTCACCAGATGGAAATCGAAAACAGGCAACAGTGTACTATTTTCTTTTTATACCTCAATCCTAACATACTGATAAGTACATATTAGTTGCCTGATAAATGTCTATTTACTTTTAACCTACCCATGTCTTTGAATCTAACCTGTATCTTTTGCAGACAGTATATTGTTGGATCATGCTTTTTTTTTTTTAAGCCATTCTGCCAATCTCTGTCTTTTGAGTGGAATTTTTAATCCACTCACGTTTAATGTTATTACAATAAAGTAGGGTTTCTTTCTGACATTTTGCTATTTGTTCTAAAGGTTTATGTCTCTTTTCTTCTTCCATTTTCAATTATTGCCTTTTTTGTGCTAACTAGATTTTCTAGTGTACCATCTTAATTCCCTGAATTTTCTGTTTTTGAGACAGGGTCTCAATCTGTTACCCAGGCTGGAGTACAGTGGCCCAATCATAGCTCACTGCAGCCTCAAACTCTTGGGCTCAGATGATCCTGCCCCCTCAGCAGCTTCCCAAGTAGCTAGGACTACAGGTCCAGCTATGTTTTATTTTTATTTTATTTTACCACTATGTTGCTCAGGTTGGTCACAAACTCTTGGTCTCAAGCAATCTTCCTGCCTTAGCCTCCCAAAGCATTGAAATAACAGGTGTGAGTCGCTGTGTCTGACTCCCTGGGGCTTTTAACTATATATTTGTTGAATTATTTTCGTAGTAGTTTATCTGTAAGTCATAATAAACATCTTAACTTAAAACAGCCTAGTTCAGATTAACGCCAATTTAAGTAATATATAAAAACATTTATCCAACACAATTTCACTTTGTTCCCTTCCCCCTCCTTTGAGTTACTGTTAAATAAAATCTATTTTTATACATTAAAAGCCCACCAATGCAGATCAGTATAGTTTTAAACTACTGACTATTGCTTTATGCAATTGTTTTTTAGAGATGGGATCTTGCTATGTTGCCCAGACTAGTCTTAAACTCTGGGGCTCAAGCAATCCTCCCACCTCAGCCTCCTGAGGAGTTAGGACTATAGACACATGGCACCAAAACCAGCTTAGTATTGAGTTTTTAAAAAATGTGTTGATTCATATTTTTCATCCAATTATGGTAATTTTTTGTCTTTGTTTTGTGCTGCTATAACAAAATACCACAGACTGGGTGGCTTATAGATAACAGAAATTTATTTCTCATAGTTCTGGAGGCTGGGAAGTCCAAGATCAAGGTACCTGTATCTGATGACTGTGAGGGCCTTCTTGCTGTGCCTTTGCATGAAAGAAGGCAGAGGGCAAGCTGATATTAACAATGTGTCTTTAAATGGCAAAAGAATGGAAGAGAGTAAACCTATTCCTACAAACCCTTTTTATAGTGGCATTAATCCATTCATGAGGTCAGAGATCTCATGATCTAAATACCTCCCATTAAGCCTCCACTCCCAACACTGTTGCTTTGGGAAATGTTTCCAACACATAAATTTTTGGGGAAATATTAAGACCACAGCATTCTAATCATCATTTCTTTTAGCCCCTTTCTCTCTCTACTTTTTCTGGCCACCCCATTATGGGGATCTTCATACACTTGATGATGTCCCACAAGTCTCTCAGGCTCTGCTCATTTTCTCCTTTCTTTTTCTTTCTATTCCTCATACTGAATAATTTCAATGAATCTATCTTCAAGTATGCTGATTCTTACTTCTTCCAGCTCAAATATGCTGTTGAGTCCCTCTCGTGAATTTTTCACTTACTATCCATATATATATATATATATATATATATATATTTTTTTTTTTTTTTTTAAGACAGAGTCTTGCTCTGTCACCCAGGCTGGAGTACGGTGGCATGATCTCAGCTCACTGCAGCCTCTGCCTCCTGAGTCCAAGTGATTCTCATGCTGCAGCCTCCTGAGTAGCTGGGATTATGGGCATGTGCCACCATGCCCAGCTAATTTTTGTATTTTTAGTAGAGATGGGGTTTTGCTATGATGTCCAGGCTGGTTTAAAACTCCTGACCTCAGGTGATCTGCCTGCCTCAGCCTCTCAAAGTGCTGGGATTACAGGCAGGAGCCACTGCACCTGGCCCCAGCTCTATTTTATAATTTCCGTTTCTTGATATTGTGTATTATGTAAGATATTGTTCTCATACATTCCTTTAATTCTTTAAATATTTTCTTTTACTTCCATGAATATATTTATAATGGGTGATTTGAAATCTTTGTCTAATAAATTGAAGTCCTTGAGCTTCCTCAGGGTCAGTTTCTACTGATAATTTTTATCCTGTACATTTGTTCTCCTTTCCTATTTCTTTGCCTGTTTTACTTTTTGGTTGATAGTTAAATATTTTAAGCACTATAATGTGGTAAGCCTGGATATATACCCACCCCAAGCCAGGTTTTGTTGTAGTTTGTGTTTGTTATGGTTGCTGCTGCTATTTGTTTAGTAACTCTCCTAGTATAATTCTATAAAGTTTGTAGTATTTACCATGCATGGCCACTGAAGTATCTGCTTAGTTAGCTTAGTGACCAGCTAATGATTGCAGATATTTCCTTAAATGCCTTGAACCAGTGAGTCTTCTACTCCTTTACCAAGAATCTCTATGTGTGTTTGGGCACGCTATCAATGCTTTGGCAATTTATAACTCTGCCTTCATCTTCACTTCCTGATTGTGCAGCACCTACAAATCAGCCAGAGGTGAGAGATTAGAACCTCCTCAGGTTTTTTCTGGACATGTTTACAGTATGCAAATGCACATGGCCTTCTATATCTCCAGAATATTCTAGTTTTTCCTGTTGTTGTTGAGACAGGGTCTCATTCCTGTTGTCCAGGCTAGAGTGCAGTGGTGCAACTTGAGCTCACTGCAGCCTCCATCTCCAGGGTTCAAGTAATTCTCCCAGCTCAGCCTCCTGGGTAGCTGGGACTGCACCACTGCAGCTAATTTTTTGTATTTTTAGTAGAGATGAGGTTTCACCATGTTACTCAGGCTGTCTTGAATTCCTGGGTTCAAGTGATCCTCCCACCTTGGTCTCCCAAAGTGCTGTGATTATAGGCGTGAGATACAGAGTTTTGTTTTTGTTTTTATGACCAACTTTTATTTTAAGTTCAGGGGTACATGTACAGGATGTGCAGGTTTGTTAGGTAAACATGTGCCATGCTGGTTTGTGCACACACAGATCATCCCATCACCTAGGTATTAAGCCCAGCATCCACTAACTATTATTCCTTATGCTCTCCCTCCTTTCACCACCCATTCTCCAACAAGCCCCAGTGAGTGTTGTTTGCCCCCCATGTGTCTGTGTGTTCTCATCATTCAGCTCCCACTTTCAAGTGAGAACATGTGGTATTTGGTTTTGTGTTCTTGTGTTCATTTGCTGAGAATAATGGCTTCCAGCTCCATCCATGTCACTGCAAAGGATGTGATCTTGTTCTTTTTTTGGCTGCACAGTATTCCATGGTGTATATGTACCACATTTTCTTTATTCAGTCTCACTGATGGGGATTTAGGTTGATTTCATGTCTTTGCTATTGTGACTAGTACCACAATGAACATACACATCCATGTATATTTATAATAGAATGATTTATAGTCCTTTGGGTATATACTGGGTCAAATGGTATCTCTAGATCTTTGAGGAATTGCCACACTGTTTTCCACAATGGTTGAACCAATTTACGCTCCTACCAACAGTGTAAAATTTGATCAGATGGTTCTAGATGTGTGGTCTTATTTCTGGGTTCTCTATTATGTTTTATTGGTCTATGTGTCCGGGTTCTCTATCATGTTTCATTGGTCTATGTCTTCCACAATAGTTGAACCAATTTATACTCCTACCAATAGTGTAAAAGTATTCCTTTTTCTCCATAACCTCACCAGCATCTGTAGTTTTTTGACTTTCTAATAGTAGCTATTCTGACTGGTGTGAGATGGTATCTCATTATGGATTTGATTTATATTTCCCTAATGAGTAGTGATGTTGAGCTTTTTTTCATATGTTTGTTGGCTGCATGTATGTCCTCTTTTAAGATGTATCTGTTATATCTTTTGCCCACTTTTTAACGGTTCTTTTTTTCTTGTAAATTTGTTTAAGTTCCTTGCAGATGCTAGATATTAGACCTTTGTCAGATGGATAGATTTTTAAAATGTTCTCCCATTTTGTAGGCTGTTTACTCTGTTGATTGTTCCTTTTGCTGTGCAGAAGCTCTTTAGTTTAATTAGATCTCATTTGTCAATTTTTGCTCTTGTTGCAATGGCTTTTGGCATCTTCATCATGAAATCTTTATCCATGCCTATGTCCTGAATGACGTATTCCCTAGGTTTTCTTCTAAGGTTTTTTAGTTTTGGGTTTTACATTTAAGTCCTTAATCCATCTTGAGCCGATTTTTGTATGCAGTATAAGGAAAGGATCAAGTTTTAGTTTTTTGCCTATGGCTAGCCAGTTCTCCCAGCACCATTTATTATGTAGGGAATCTTCTCCTCATTGCTTGTTTTTGTCAGGTTTGTCAAAAATCAGATGGTTCTAGGTGCATGGTCTTATTTCCAGGTTCTCTATTATGTTTCATTGGTCTATGTGTCTGTTCTTGTACCAGTACCACGCTGTTTTGGCTACTGTAGCCCTGTAGTATAGTTTAAAGTTGGTTAATGTGATGCCTCCAGCTTTGTTCTTTTTGCTTAGGATTTCCTTGGCTATTTGGACTCTTTTTTAGTTCCATATAAATTTTTAAATAGTTTTTTTCTTATTCTGTGAAGAATGTCAATAGCAGTTTAATGGGAATAGCATTGAATCTACAAATTGCTTTGAGCAGTATGGCTATTTTCATGATATTGATTCTTCCTATCCATGAGTGTGGAATGTTTTTCCATTTGTTTGTGTCATCTCTGATTTATTTGAGTGGTTTGCAGCTCTACTTGAAGAGGTCCTTCACTTCTCTTTTTAACTGTATTCCTAGGTAATTTTTTCTTTTTGTGACGATTGTGAATGGGAGTTCATTTGTGATTTGGCTCTTGGCTTGCCTGTTGTTAATGTATAGGAATGGCAGCAATTTTTGCACATTGATTTTGTATCCTGAGACTTTGCTGAAGTTGCTTATCAGCTTAAGAAGCTTTTGGGATGAAATGATGGGGTTTTCTAGATATAGGATCACATCATCTGCAAACAAAAATAGTTTGACTTCCTCTTGTCCTATTTGAATATCCTTTACTTCTTTCTCTTGCCTGATTGCTCTGGCCAGAACGTCCAACACTATGTTGAAGGGAGTGCTGAGAGAGGGCATCCTTGTCTTATGCCAGTTTTCAAGGAGAATGCTTCCAGCTTTTGCCCATTCAGTATAATACTGGCTGTGAATCTGTCATATATGGCTTTTATTATTTTGAGGTATGTTCCTTCAATACCTACTTTATTGAGAGTTTTTTAATGTGAAGGGATGATGAATTTTATTGAAGGCCTTTTCTTCATCTATTGAGATAATCATGTGGTTTTTGTCTTTAGTTCTGCTTATGTGATGAATCACATTTATTGATCTGTGTATGTCAAATCAACCTTGCATCCCAGAGATGAAGCCTACTTGATTATGGTGGATAAGCTTCGTGATGCACTACTGGATTCAGTTTGCCACTATTTTCTCTTTTCTTTTCTTTTTTTGAGACAGAGTCTCATTCTGTTGCTAGGCACCAGGCTGGAGTGCAGTGGCATGATCTCGGCTCACTGCAATCTCTGCCTCCCAGCTTCAAGCAATTCTCCTGCCTCAGCCTCACAAGTAGCTGGGACTACAGGCGCGCGCCACCACACCCAGCTAATTTTTGTATTTTAGTAGAGATAAGGTTTCACTATGTTGGCCAGGATGGTTTCAATCTCTTGACCTCATGATCCACCCACCTCAGTCTCCCAAAGTGCTGGGATTACAGGCATGTACCATCATGCCCAGCCCAGTTTGCCAGTATTTTCTTGAGAATTTTTGCTTCAATATTCATCAAGGATATTGGACTGGAGTTTTCTTTTTTTGTTGCATCTCTGCCAGGTTTTGAGATTAGGATGATGCTGGTCTCATAGAATGAGCCCCTCCTTTGCAATTTTTTTGGAATAATTTCAGTAGAAATAGTACCAGCCCTTCTTTGTGCCTCTGGTAGAATTCAGCTGTGAATCCATTTGGTCCTCGGCTTTTTGGTTTGTAGATTATTTATTACTGCCTCAATTTCAGAACTCATTATTGACCTATTCAGTGATTCAATTTCTTCGTGGTTCAGTCTTGGGTGGGTTATGTGTCTAGGAATTTATCCATTTATTCTAGATTTCCTAGTTTATGTGCATAGAGGTGTTTATAGTATTCTGATGGTTGTTTGTATTTCTGTGGGATCAGTGATGACAATCCCCTTATCATTTCTGATTGTGTTTATTTGAATCTTCTTTCTTTTCTTCTTTATTAGTCTAGCTAGCAGTCTATTTTATTAGTTTTTTCAAAATAATGACTTCTGAATTTTTTGATTATTCAAAGGGTTTTTCATGTCTCTATCTCCTTCAGCTCTGCTCTGATCTTGGTTATTACTTGTCTTCTGCTAGCTCTGGGGTTTGTTTGCTCTTGGTCCTCTAGTTCTTTTAGTTGTGATGTTATGTTGTTAACCTGAGATCTTTTTAGCTTTTTGATGTAGGCATTTAGTGCTATATATTTTCCTCTTAACACTGCTTTAGCTGTGTCCCAGAGATTCTGGTACCTTGCTTCTTTGTTCTTAGTTTCAAAGAGCTTCTTAATTTCTGCCTTAATTTCATTATTTACCCAAAAGTCATTCAAAACCAGGTTGTTCATTTCCATGTACTTGTATGGTTTTGAGTGAATTTCTTTTTTCTTTTTCTTTTTCTTTTTTTTTTTTTTTTGAGACAGAATTTCACTCTTGTTATCCAGGCTGGAGTGAATTTCTTAATCTTGAGTTCTAATTTGATTGAGTGGTTGTCTGAGAGACTGTTATGATTTCAGTTATCTTGCACTTGCTGAGGGTCATTTTGCTTCCAATTATGTGATCAATTTAAGAATAAGTGCTGTGTACTGGTGAGAAGAATATATGTTCTGTTGTTTTGAGGTGGAGAGTTCTGTAGATATCTATCAGGTCCACTTTATCCAGAGCTGAGTTTAGGTCCTGAATATCTGTTTAACATCGTCAGGCAGGTTTGTTAAAGTCTCCCTCTATTATTGTGTGTGAGTCAAAGTCTCTTCAAAGGTCTCTAACAACTTGCTTTACAAATCTGGGTGCTCCTATATTGACTGCATATATATTCAAGATAGCCACTCTTTTGTTGAGTTGAACCCTTTTCCATTATGTAATGCCCTTCTTTGTCTTTTTAAATCTTTGTTGGTTTAAAGTCTGTTTTGTCAGAAACTAAGATCGCAATCCCTGCTTTTTTTTTTTCTCCCATTTGCTTGGTAAATTTTCCTCCATCCCTTTATTTTGAGCCTATGTGTGTCTTTGCATGTGAGATGGGTCTCTTGAAGACAGCATACTGATGGGTATTGGTTCTTTATCTAGCTTGTCACTCTGTGTCTTTTGATTGGGGCATTTAGCCCATTTTCTCCTGTGCTTATAAAGCTTAGTTTGGCCAGATGTGAATTTCTGGGTTGAAAATTCTTTTCTTTAGCAATGTTGAATATTGGCCCCCAACCTCTTTTCACTGACAGGTCTGCTATTAGTCTGATGGGCTTCCCTTTGTAGGTGACCTGGCTTTTCTTTCTGGCTGCCCTTCGTGGAGAATCTGATTATATGTCTTGAGGATGATCTTGTGGAGTATCTTATCTTACTGGAGTTCCCTGCATTTCCTGGATTTGAATGATGGCTTTTCTTACTAGGTTGGGAAAGTTCTCCTGTATGATATACTGAAGTATGTTTTCCAAATGGATTCCATTCTTCCTGTCTCTTTCAGGTACCCCAATCCATCATGGATGTGATCTCTTTACATAAGCCCATATTTTTTGGAGATTTTGTTCATTCCTTTTGGGACCCTCTTAAAGAAGCATTCTAGCTGCTTTTTGGTAGAGCAGTTGTGCTGTGTTGGGGATCCTTTCAGTCTGCAATTGATTTGGGCTCTCCAAAGCCCATAGGCTGGACTGGCTGAGAAGCCCAAACAGCCAAGGTGGCAGCCTGCCCTGCCCCTACCCAAGTACTCTGTCCCAGGGAGAAATTAAGAGCTTGGTTGGCAGTAGAATATGGGCAGAGGTGGCTGGAGATCCTGGCTGGGAGGACCCGCCCATGAGGAGGAGTGGATCAGGGTCCCACTTAAAAAAGCATTCTAGCCATACCTCAACAAGATAGCTTTGTCCTGCTAGGGAACTGCCTCTGCTCCATCATCCTAGACTCTCCAAAGCCCACAGGCTGGAATAGCTGAGTGGTCCAACCAACCCAGGTGGTGGCCCTCTCCTCCCCCAGGCACTCTGTTTCAGGGAGAGATCAGATCTCTATCCATAGAAAATGGGTGGGGTGGGCCGGGCGCGGTGGCTCAAGCCTGTAATCCCAGCACTTTGGGAGGCCGAGGCGGGTGGATCACGAGGTCAAGAGATCGAGACCATCCTGGTCAACATTGTGAAACCCCGTCTCTACTAATACAAAAAAATTAGCTGGGCACGGTGGCGCGTGCCTGTAATCCCAGCTACTCAGGAGGCTGAGGCAGGAGAATTGCCTGAACCCAGGAGGCGGAGGTTGCGGTGAGCCGAGATCGCGCCATTGCACTCCAGCCTGGGTAACAAGAGCGAGACTCCGTCTCAAAAAAAAAAAAAAAAAAAAAAAAAAAAAAAAAAAAAAAAAAAAAAAAAAAAAAAGAAAATGGGTGGGGTGACTGGAAGGCCCTACTGTTTGAGGTCTCACCCAACGAGGAGAAATGGATGGGAGTCTCACTTAAAGAAGCAGTCTGGTCACAATCTGGCAAAGCAGCTGTGCTGAGCTGTGGGGACCCTTCCTTGTCCTGACTGTTTGGACTCTCCAAAGCCCACAGGCTGGAATGGCTGAGTCGATCAAACAGCAGAGATGGCGTCTGTCCCTCCCCCTGGGGGCTCCATTCCTTCTCAGGCAGGCTCCACCCTATTGCCAGTGGCTAGCTGGAATTCAGGCTAGTGGGTCTTATCTTGTGAGGTGTTGTGGAAGTGGAGTCCACAGAACTACACTGCTTGGCTCCATGGATTCAGCTCCCTTCCTAGGGATGTGTACAGACCTCCCACTTTCCCAGGGATCCTGTAAAACTCCTGGGTCTCCGTGTGTGCCTCAGTGGCTGCTCTGCTGAGACTCCCCACAGCTCTGTGTATCAGACCCAAGGCCCTGGTGGTGTGGGCTCATGAGGAGATCTCCTGATCTGCAGGTTGCAAAGATTCGTGGGAGAAGTGTGGTTTCCCAGGGCCACACAATCACTCACCACTTCCCTCAGCTGGGGGTGAGGGTTCCTTTGGCTCTGTGTCACTCCCAGGTGGGCCATTGCCCCACGCCGCTTTTCTTTGTTCTCCATGGCTTGTGTTGTTTCCCTGATCAGCCCCAATGAGAGTTACCTGAATATTTCAGCAGAAGGCGCTGTATTCACTTGCCCCTTTCATTCTTCTCCGTGAGTGCTGTGGACTGCAGCTGTTTCTAATCCACCATCTCGGCCACCTGCCCCACAGAGTTTTTCAAAGCCCCTATGGACATCTCATTCCCCAGATTTTTCTTTTAAAGTTTTTTTTTTTAAGCCAGCTTCTTGTTTGCCCCAACTTATATAACCATTTCAGGCTATGGTTGCTAGGCTGCTGCTTTTCACAGATATTGTAGTGAAAAGATTGCTGGTTTTCAAGACTACCATGGAGCTGTGGATGGGGGGATTGAAATAGGGCAAGTTAAACACTACAAATCTCACTGTCTGAGATTTCGCCATTTTTCTTCAATAAGCACTCCTCAAATTGTTACAAGCCTTTGGTTTTTTTCTAGAGTTCTGAAAAAGCAGAGAACATTTGCCAGTGATCTCATTGCTTTTATGGAGAAATAAGTTTTTGGAAGTCCTTACTCTGTCATTCTGGAAGTGCTTTCCAATAAATGTTTATTTAATTATGAGGAATCATATTACATGGAGGCTTCACTTACAGTCTCATCACACACACACACACACACACACACACACACACACACCCCAGAAAACAACATTTACAAAGGGAGCAAAATTGCAGTTCCAATCCAAAATTGTCCAAGTCCTAATTTATATGTTTCCTTTTAATTTACTTCATTTACTGCTATTAGGCTGTCTTAATTATTTATGCCATTTGTTAAAATCCCACCACTACAGATAGTTGCAAGACTGTAGCTAAAAACATAGGAAGAATGCCCGATTTCACATATCCAAATGACCCTTTATATTTCCAAAGGCCTTGTCAAATATTTTGGTGAATGACCCAAATAAATGTAAACTAAAAGTAGCAGACATTTAAATACCACAAAAATGCTAATATGAGTTACTTCAAAAATATATATATTTGTATTTATTTAAATGGTTAAGTGAATTTCGGTATGTTTATGTGATAAAAGAATGTTTATTAAACATTCTTTAATCTATAAAATGTCTATTAAAAAGTTTGTAATATGTTCTAGCATTAAGCAAAAAATGTAAATGCAAAATTTTATATACAGTATGACCTCAATTGCATAACATATTGTTTTAAAAAAAATTTTTAATGCCTCAAATGTTAATAATGGTTGTTTCATAGTGAAAGTTTTCTTTATACATTTTCATTTCAAATGTTCTACAATATGCAATTATTTCTATATTAAGCAATAAAAGGTAAACTCTTAAACTTTGCTCAATATACAACTCCTTTCCTTTCCCAACTTGGAATCATAATGCTGGGTGATCATGGAGAGCTGGAGAAAGGGTTATTTACCAAGTTGCTATTTGTTAACGGCAGAGCCAGGACTAGAAACAATCCTCTTACCTTCAAGTCCTCTTATTTCTCTGGCTGGAGCAAGCAGGTTATTTTGTCTGTGCCCATTGATGTTTTCAGGTTGCTGGCTTCTTCTACTTTGCCTGGATATATGAGGTAAAGAGAGAGCTCATCATCATGTCATTGCTGGGTCCCAAGGCCCCTAGTCGGTCTGCCTTCTCTTCTCCATTCTTAAAGTCTAGATATGTTTGTTTATAGATAGCAGCTAGGGTTTTTGGTTGTACTTAGTAGAAGAAATGGGGAGATGTATTTCTTTTTCTTTTTTTGAGATAGAGTTTTGCTTTGTCACCAGGCTGGAGTGCAATGGTTTGATCTTGGCTCATTGCAACCTCCGACTCCCTAGTTCAGGAATTCTCCTGCTCCAGCCTCCTAAGTAGCTGGCATTGCAGGCACATACCACCATGCCCAGCTAATTTTTTATTTTTTTTATTTTTAGTAGAAACGGAGTTTCACCATGTTGGCCAGGATGCTCTGGATTGGAAAGGTGTATTTCTATTACATCTTCCTAGAAACAGAAGTTGGTACCTAATTTTGAATTTGTACTTTTATCACCACTGCTACCACTGTCATTATCATTGTTGTCATGGTCCCCTCTTGCCCCTCCCCCTTTCCCCTCTTTTTTTTCTCCCTTCTCTTCCTTCTTTTTGTTTAATTTTTTAAAAGCCAGTCAAATGTAGCAGTGGGGGGCTGTATACCAACTTTAGTAACACTAATGTTAATAAGTTCTGATAACCCACTCCCATCAGAACAACCTTCCTTCTTTTTTCAAAGATAGCCCACAAATTTGTAGTAAGTTTCAGGCCCCACAGAACCCAAATCCACCTCTGGCATCTGGCATATTATGAAACCTCAATAAATATTTTTTGAATGCATAAATGATTAGACCCCATATAAGGATCTCATGAAATTACAGTAATAGTGAATTCTAGAAAAAAAATGGTTCCCTTGAAACACTGAAAAATCATAAAGAACAAAAATCTCATTTGAAACACCTCACAAGCAGTGAAGATAATCAGGTATCTGCGTATCTTGATATTCTGGGTAATGCCTTTAGGCTTTGGGGGGGAAAAAAAGCAAAAAGAACTTCCAGGGAAAAAAACTAAACAGCTAAATGGTGACTAATTGAGGATAACTACTCCTGAGTGTAGTTATTACCACTTCAAGATTTCACCTTTCCTCTAAACTCTCATCTATTCCAGCAGCTCCCAATCTACCTGCATTCTGAAACCACTTAGAGAGCTTATTCCTAAGTGCAGAAGAGATGGAAAACTTTCATACACATCCTACCAGGAATTATTGAAGTATATACCTCAGGATTTCCAAGCACCAATTTGTAACTAGCCCCTGCCAAACTACAACTGAAAAGGAACTTGTAAACAAACGGGGGGGAAATCTGCATCAATAAAGAGGATATGAACCAAATGCTCCAAACTTTAAAATGTCTGCTAAACAGAGTATTGAATCAGACCAGAGTGAAGAAAGACATCAGATATGATGTTTAACTTTTCTTCCAAAGAAAGCAGGATATTTGTATGGTAAATAAATAGAGGCGATTTGACAGAATGTAACTATCAACCCCTAACTTGGAGGAATAAGGAGAGACAGAAAGGATAAGTCACAAGACTCTAGGGAGCAGTCCAACTGAAACACCCTTTCCAAACTCAAAAGGACTTTGAAAGTTACAGGAGTTGGAAGGCCTTAGTGTAAACATGTCCACATCAAACATCAGCCAACAGGTGAGAGGGGTTTCCCCCACCCACGAGGAAATTATAACAGGAAAGACATTGAAAACATCATATATATGAGTGAAAGCTTGACCACACTTTGAAAAGTCACTGGGAGGACTGCTTGAGCCCAGGCATTCAAGACTGCAGCGAACTATTATCCCGCTATGTACTCCAGCCTGGGTGACAGAGGGAGACCCTGTCTCAAATAAATAAATATCTGAAAAAATTTTTTAAATTTTTGTAGCCTTAAATATTCAGTAGTAATTTTTTTAGGCTTTACATGTTAGCTCAAAAGAAAAATAAAGCTGTATCTGTTTTGTAAGGGAAAAAAAGAAACTCCATTTGTAAAAGAGAAAATGGTCGATCTAAGCCAAATTCTGGGGACCTTGATAAAATTACAATTGTCACAGTTTATTTATTAGTTTACCAGCTCAAAACATAACACAACTTTACTATAGACATTATGTTGTAAGTATTAGTTATCATATCTATTATTTTGTAATTATTTGAAACTTATATAGAACTAAAGAGTAAAGGAGCCCTTTAATATATTTCCACTACCCTACAAGAAGGGTCATTGTTGATTTATGATTAATATAAAGGTCAAAGGGGGTGGACCATAGATAACTGGAATACTTGTGCAAAATACTTATGGTGAATATGAGTTATTCTAATTCTTCCATAGCACCTATAGCTTCAAACAAATAAGAAAAAATTTAAAGTCCTGTATTTGAAATTATATGAGTACTTCATTAAGACTTAATTTATTCTTCAGTTTTCTATGATTTAAATATCCAAGTAAACATGTACAGAAATTAACACTAAAGATTTTATGCTTCTCACTAAAGAAAACTTAGGATGTAGCATTATAACAAGTAAATGTACAGTATACAGAAAATTCTATACTTGGAATGATTTTTTGAAACACTGTATCCAAAATAAATACTTTATTTACTCAGGCATTCACAAAAATTATTGCAAGCCAATTATGAACCAGATTCTGAACTAATAACTACTAAGGATATAGCAGTGAAAAGATAAAAATCCCTCCTGTCTTGGAATTGACATTCTGTGAAAAAATCCTTATTAGGTAAAAGGAAACTTTATGAGGTGTAAGAGGAATATCCTTCAAAATGTAGTTCTTTAAAATTCTGTATTGTAATCATCTGCAGTGCATGTTAAAAATGATGCAGGGGGGCCAGGCGCGGTGGCTCAGGCCTGTAATCCCAGCACTTTGGGAGGCCGAGGCGGGTGGATCACGAGGTCAAGAGATCGAGACCATCCTGGTCAACATGGTGAAACCCCGTCTCTACTAAAAATACAAAAAATTAGCTGGGCATGGTGGTGCGTGCCTGTAATCCCAGCTACTCAGGAGGCTGAGGCAGGAGAATTGCCTGAACCCAGGAGGCGGAGGTTGCGGTGAGCTGAGATCGCGCCATTGCACTCCAGCCTGGGTAACAAGAGTGAAACTCCGTCTCAAAAAAAAAAAAAAAAAAAGATACAGACCAGGCACAGTGGCTCATGCTTACAATTCCAGCACTTTGAGAGGCCAAGGGGGAAGATCTCTTGAGCCCGGGAGTTCAAGACCAGCCCTAGGCAACAGAGCGAAATCCCATCTCTACAAAAAAAAAGGTAAAAAAAAAAAAAATAGCTAGGCATGGTGGCACGTGGCTGTAGTCTCAGCTACTTGGGAGGGGAAGGTGGGAGAATCGCTTGAGCCTGGGAGGTTGAGGCTGTAGTGAAATGTGATCATGCCACTGCACTCTGGCCTAGATGACAGAATGAGACCCTGTTTCAAAAAAAGGAAAAAGAAAAGATGCAAGTTTGTATATTTTATCACAATGGAAGAGAAAACAACAGAGATTCTCAGGGTTTCCACCCCATTAGTAGTAAATCAGAACAAGTGTGGGGGACAGAAATCTACGTTTTTAATGGCTTCTATACACACTATCATTAGAAAACTTTCTTTTTGAATGTGTTTTTTAGAGTATTTCTAAGGTCTTCATAGACTCATGGTCTTTGAGTACCTCTAAAAGGCCATTATAAGGACATCCAAATCTAAATTATACCTTCTAAATTAGGAGCAGATGGATTTAAATCTGTTGAAATGCAGTCATTTGAACAAACATGTACCAAATGATGCAAACTATCTCTGAAAAAAATCTTCTTTCTTAAGGGACAGAAGAGAATATTTTCAGTGTGGTGTATATTTAATGTTGAAAGCCTGGGCAACACAGTGAGACCTCTTTTCTGCAAAAAATTTTAAAAAATTTAGCTGGGCATGATAGTGTACTACTACAGGTGCGACTACAGCTACTTGGTAGCTGAGGTGGGAGGATCACTTGAGCCAGGGCCAGGGAGGTTGAGGCTGCAGTGTGTTCGCACCACTGCCCTTCAACCTGAGTGACAGAGCAAGACTTTGTCTCAAAAAAAAAAATCGAAATTAGAAAAATAAAAAGCTACAAGGCTAGTATCAAGGCTTCCTTTGCCCTCCCAAATACATCCATCATGTAATATACTATTGCTCAAAATTTATTTAATGGAGGAAAATCTTGCTATGTATCATCCTTTCTAGAAAACAGGCTTTATTCCCTTCTGTTTTCAGTGCCCTCCTGCCCCAGCACTTGGCACTAAAATTGGGAGTATATATGAGAGGGGTTAGTTTCCTAAACACAAATGGTCTACTACTATGGCAATTGTTGGTAGGATGAGTCTTGATTAAGGCATCAGCCTGAATTTCGTTTGTTTTGTTTTTGTTTTTGAGACGCAGTCTTGCTCTGTCACCCAGGCAGGAGGAGTGCAGTGGCACGATCTTGGCTCACTGCAACCTCTGTCTCCTAAGTTCAAGCAATTTTCCCTGCCTCAGCCTCCCGAGCAGCTGGGATTATAGGCACTGGCCACCATGCCTGGATAATTTTTGTATTTTTCAGTAGAGATGGGGTTTCCCCATGTTGGCCAGGCTGGTCTTAAACTCCTGACCTCAGGTGATCTACCTGCCATGGCCTCCCAAAGTGCTGGGATTACAGGCATGAGTCACTGTGCCTGGTCTGAGCCTGAAATTTGAGTTAGCAAAAATTTGAGATGAAAATTTAAAGATTACACTTTCGATATTTTAATAGTGAAAGGATGACATTATATTACCATCTTAATAACAAAGTTAAAAACTATGGAAGATTTTTTACTCATCATCGTTTTACAGTGCCACAGAAACGGGAAGTGGGTTGGTGGTTTTTTTTTTTTTTTCTTTTTGGTGAATTTTGGATTGCACCAGAACAGACCAGTGAATCATAAACTTTCTGCTCTGTTTCCTACCTCTTGACTGGTTTAGACAAGTTTGATCTTAGACAAGCTTAGTCAAGTGAACTTTTTCCCATATGCTAAACATATATTGATTTGACATACTTGTTGGTGAAATAATCAATAAAAGTGGGTTTAAAGCACTCTGTAAGTGAAAATAAAAAATACTATGCAAAGATTACAACTTGAGTGTATGCTGCTGGTAATTTTATGGCACAGAAAAGAAAAAAGGCCAAAGGCTTTGCAGCTGTGCACTGATTAATCAGAAAGGGATGAAAGAAATTTCCTTTCACGTCATCAACTGTCTGATTGTGATACCTTTTAGTTATGAAAGGGACTTTTTTTTTTTTTGAGGCAGGGTCTCACTCTCAAGCAGGCTGGAGTGCAGTGGCGCGATCTTGGCTTACTGCAGCCTCCACCTCTCCAGGCTCAAGCAATCCTCCCAACTCAGCCTCCCAAGTAGCTGGGACTACAGGTGCACACCACCAGGCCCAGATAATTTTTTGTATTTTTTTTTTTTTTTTTTTTTTTTGTAGAGATGGGGTTTTGCCATGTTTCCCAGGCTGGTCTCAAACTCCTGGACTCAATTAATCCACCTGCTTTAGCCTCCCAAAGTGCTGGGACTATAGGCATGAGCCACTGTGCCCAGTGGGATTTTTAAAAGAATTTTTCCTATTAGAAGTTCCTAAACTTAAAAAGGCATGAAACTGATATTTTTTAAAGCTTGCATTTTGATGGGGACAATCAAATCATCTACTATTTGCCCAACAATGCACAGATGCTGAAAGAAATCCGAGAGGTTAGAACATGCTCCATGCCCTGGACAATTTTCCAATTTTCTTAGGCAATTAAGATATGTGTGTGCTGTAATAATTAGAGAGTATCAATACAAGCAGGGGCTGAATAGTAATGCATTTGGTAAGTGCTATAGGTGCTAAGGGAAAAAAATACATCAGGGTAACCTGGAAAAAAATCATGCAGGGAAGAAAGTGGGAAAAGGGTTAGGCATTTCCTATTCCAAGGTTTGTAGAAAGTACCTGAGTAGAGAAGAAAATTCTAGCATTCCAGAAGAGGTAGACAATTATTGCATAAGCTGGTGAAAAACTCTTTGAAATGTTAAAGTATCAAAATGGTCACTGAGGTCACCAGCCTTTTTCAAACGACCCAATATTAGTGTTTGTAGTGAGGGTGGACTTGCGTGTTCATTTAGTTATACAGCAGGGGATAAAGTTAATCGGATATTGGGTGCCAGAAACTGGCCCTGAATGCATCCTCTTTCTGTGAGTAATAGCCAATTGAGATTACAAAGAAAATCTTTTTTTTTTTTTTTTTTTTTTTTTTGAGACGGAGTTTCGCTCTTGATACCCAGGCTGGAGTGCAATGGCGCGATCTCGGCTCACCGCAACCTCCGCCTCCTGGGTTCAGGCAATTCTCCTGCCTCAGCCTCCTGAGTAGCTGGGATTACAGGCACGCGCCACCGTGCCCAGCTAATTTTTTGTATTAGTAGAGACGGGGTTTCACCATGTTGACCAGGATGGTCTCGATCTCTTGACCTCGTGATCCACCCGCCTCGGCCTCCCAAAGTGCTGGGATTACAGGCTTGAGCCACCGCGCCCGGCCAAAGAAAATCTTTAAACAGAAGTGAAGCAAGGTTTTACTACCATTAGGGGAAGGGGGCACATAAAAAAAGTTGCCAACCAGTTGGCAACCTTTTTTTTTCTTTTTTGAGATGGAGTCTCACTGTTGCACAGGCTGGAGTGCAGGCATGATCTTGGCTCGCTGCAACTTCCGCCTCCCAGACTCAAGCGATTCTCCTGCCTCGGCCTCCTTAGTAGCTAAGATTACAGGCACCTGCCACCATGTCCGGCTAAGTTTTGTATTTTTAGTAAAGACGGGGTTTCGCCATCTTGGCCAGGCAGGTCTTGAACGCTTGAACACGTGACCAGCAGCGCGGGTGGGGCCTACAACCCAGGTCCCTAAGGGCACAGCTTCTATGTATTCTCTGAAACAACCCCATGTAGAAGCTCTTTCCAATAAGCAAAATAATGAACTCCCACCTAAACACCGTTCTAATTTACACCTAAATCACATAAGCATCCTTCTTCTAAGAAGACGTGATAATCATTTTGAAAATGATTGCAAAATTCCCAAACTTGAAAAAAAAAACGGGCAAGTATCTGGAAATTGGATTACTGGTCTCTAAGACCACTCGTCCTTTCAGAGGTATCCAGCACTGGATCCCTGGATTCCCTGGCTTCAACTTCCAAGTGCCTCAGACGTGTCCCATTAACAGTCCTTCCTCCTTTTCTCTCCCCACCTTCACTCCAATGGCAGCAAACTGTCCCTACCCACCCGACCCCACAGTTTCTTTGGAGACAGCACACATTTTCTGACAGCCAGTCTCAGGTTTTTTTGTTGCTGCCCTCCTGTGACCTCTAGACATTGCTCCCCTGGGCCACATACGATTTATTTGTTCTCTACAGGGAAGGATGTCAGAAAAACTCGATGATGATGATTATTATTACTATGACATAATTTTAAGCACTTGTATTCCGGACTCAGTTACTAAATGCTGAACCTGAATTGGTTCCTATAAACCTTATTAAAAAACAAACACCTCAGTGAAGCAGGTACTACACCTACCGCCGCATCACAGGTGAGAACACAGAGCAGTTAGGCAGCTTGCCAGGTCGCCGACTTCTCTTTCTTCTTTTTTCTTTCTTTTCTTTCCTTTCTTTTTCTTTTCTTTCTCTTTCTTTTCTCTCTTTCTCTTTCTTTCTTTTCTCTCTCTCTTCTTTCTTTTTTTTTTTTTGAGACAGAGTCTCACTCTGTCGCCCAGGCTGGAGTGCAGTGGTGTGATCTTGACTCTCTGCAACCTCCACCTCCCGGGTTCAAGCGATTCTTGTGCCTGGGCCTCCCAAGTAGCTAGGATTACAGGCGCCCGCCACCAAGCCCGGCTAATTTTTGTATTTTTAGTAGAGACGGGGTTTCACCATGTTGGCCAGGCTGGTCTCGAACTCCTGCCCTCAGGCGCTCCGCCCGCATAGGCCTCCCAAAGTACTGGTATTACAGGCATGAGCCACCGCGCCCAGCCTGAGCCTGGTCCCCCAGTTAATCTGCGGCAGGCTGCGGTTCGAACCCCGCTGGTGTGAGCCCCAGGCCGCGTGGTGCTGGCCCAGGGAACCGCTCTCTCCCCCTCCACCGCTCGCGTGGCGTCGCGCCTGAGGTAACTTGGATCGCTGGCGCCGCGGGCTACGTTCAGTGGCTGCCAGGGAGACACGTGACCGGCAGCGCGGGCGGGGCCTGCAGGGAGCCCCGCCCCCGCCCAGTTAACAGGCGGCCGCGGCGCTGGCGTTCAGAGCGCGGTGAAGCTGTTGGAGAAGTCGGCGTAGGGGGGCGAGGTCATGGCCACGGTGCGGGAGAAGGCTGCAGCGCTGAACCTCTCGGCTTTCCACAGCCCCGCGCACAGGCCTCCCGGTAGGTGCCGAGGACCCCCGCCCGGGACGGCGCAGGGCGGGCTGGGGTGCGTGGGCTGGGTTCAGGCGCGGGGCGGGCGGCTTGGGGCGTTCGGCCGCCTGCGCCCGGCAACGACTGGCTGCGCGAGCCCCGCACAGCTGCGACCACTTGACTAGCGCCCCGGCCGAGCGGGCGGATGGGTTTCTCTCTGGCTGGTGCGCTGCAGGCGGCAGACCCTGCCCGCACAGCCCAGCTTTTTCTCAAACTCCCAACTTGACCGCGCGTTAGTCTGTGCGCCCGCTAACGTGCCAGGCACCCGCCGGGGAGCTCCGGGATGTGCTCCGCGGTGCTGCCGGCGACAAGTGTGGTATCTGGAATTTGTGTAGCTCTTTGCTCCCTGTCTGAACCACAAACCTTGACTGCACAGTACGGCCAGGGGCCGAGCGCCTCCCTTCCCCACTTTGTTCTCCAGACTGCTAGGAGTCAAGAGTCAGCTTGTCTCCCCAGACTCTTCCTGGGAGGTATGAGAGGTTTATGTGAGTTCTATCTGCAGGAATTTGGCATAAAAGGTATTTATTAATACTTTATGTATAAGCAGTATTTTAGTGAATAGAAGTTTTTGACTTAAAAAAAAGTTACATGAAATTAGGAGAGAAGTTGGCAAATTCTGCCACCAGCTTACTCGTGTCTTTTGGGGGCAGTTGATTTAGGATCCTGGTTTCTTCAAATGTTCAAACACTTCAACAGAATCGGATGATCACTTGTAAAATGCTGGTTATAGCAGACTTACAACTCAGTTAATAGGGGTGACTCATAACTGTTAAGATGCTCAGATAACACTTGGCTTTTTTCTTTTTGTTAAGTTACAACCTTTTCCCCTTTCTGGAGCTCCAGTCTGGGGTGTCATAGAAATTGGTTCCCTTTCTGACAAAAGCCTTTCATTTTTAAAAAAAAACACCAACCAGTGAAACTGTGATTCCTTCCTCTGGGTCTAAAGGGTGCATCTCAGTGGTCCTACTCTTGTGGTTGACTTGCTGACTAATGCTCCTTTTAATCTTCAAAATGCTAATGATAGATTGTGATAGAGAACCATTTTCACTTGTTCTTTTCTAAGAAACATAATATTGACCTTTGTCTGCTCCCATGTAAAGGATTCAGATAAGCATGGTGGCCACATTGAGAATCTCTTTGATTTATGTTGTGAAAAGACAAATACTAAGACCTTTGGGAATTTAAAACCAAATGATATTGAGAACAGTCTTGAGAAATCTTTTTCCACCCAGTCACAGCTGTCCAGTTTTAACACCATAAACACAATTCTCTTTACATTTATCTATTTTCATGAGGTTTTGGTTACTGTCCAACAAATGTCCTTTTTCTTTGTTGTCCTGACAATTCTGTGAGTAATATTTTAAAACCTCTTTTGAAAAAAAATCTTAAAATTCTCTTAAATCCTAAGTGATTTAGGATTTATAGATTTGTTATTTACTGATGAAAAGTTAAAGTGAAAGAAATTCCCAATGTCACCTGCTTAAAATAAAAACATGATATCCTGTCTTCTCTAATAGCTGAAATTCTGGGTGTTTGGGCATTTGGGAACAGGTTCTTAGATGATGTAAGGGAATATGTATTCAGAAATCAAGTAGATGACTCTCAAAGATTTGAAGTGCTAGTTATCAGGAGTAGAAGGGGAAAAAAAAAAAACCACTGTCCTCCGCACACCAGCTGCAGTGGACAGTGAGGGGCCCGCTGCTGTTCTCATTCGTTTTGCTTGCTATTGCTGGAATCCCAACCTGGTAACGTTTGTTAGTCTTTCTTTCACCCTTTAGTTGTCTTGTCATAGTCCCAGTGAGCCAAGTAATGGTAGCACACTGTTCTTGGTCCCTGGCCGTTCTTTTTCTGTGTGCTCTGGCAGGCAGCTTCATACTTTTGTTTCTCCACCGATTAGTAGCTCTCCATTACCTCAAAGGGGCTCTAATGACCAAGGACCTGATTTATGTACAAGAAATGAGATCTATATGCCAGTCTTCGGCCAGTACATCAAAGACACTTGTCTTTTAATGTGACAAACAAGAAAGTGGTCTGTTACCCTGTTATCCCTTTATACTGTAACCTAATTCTTTGAGTTTGCCTGGTATCACTTTTCCAGGGAGCTCAAAGTACTTCCCATATGCTGTCTCATTAATCTGTGTGAATTAAAGCAGGGACTAATGTCTGCTTTTGTTGATAATTCTCATAGATATTTTCAATTTTTCTTGTTTGTAGAGACTTCTTTTACCTACCTGCATCCTTCTTTTTAGAGGCAATCACAGTCTTCAGCATGATGCCTCTAATGCCAACTAGCAGGAAAATAAACTTTGGACTACCAGAACCAATATCCAGTAAAAGTGTTGCAATCTTGGGATCATAGTATAGGAAATTTTTCCACTCAGTCACCACTGTCCAGTTTTAACACGATAAACACAATTCTCTTTACATTTATCTATTATTTTCATGAGGTTTTGGTTACTGTCCAACAAATGTCCTTTTTCTTTGTTGTCTTGACAATTCTATGAGTAATATTTTAAAACCTCTTTTGAAAAAAAAACAAGTATTTCTTAAAATTCTCTTAAATCCTAAGTGATTTAGGATTTATAGATTTGTTATTTTCCGATGAAAAGTTAAATCCCCTGGTATGTGCCACATCTTGTCTTCTCAACTCCTGGTGGCCTTTATGTGATTGAATACTGTTCAGAGATTGACATTATCATCCAGGTAGTAGGAGTAGGTAAAAGGTAAACTCCTAAGGTTGAGGATAGTATGGTCCATTTGTCATAATTAATGAACCAATATTGATACATATAATTATTAACTGAAGTCCACACTTAGATTTCCTTGGTGTTTGCCTAATGTCTTCCAGGATCTCATCCAAGATACTATATTACCTTGAGTTGTCAGGTTTCCTTAGACTCTTCTAGACTGTGACAGTTTCCTCCTTTTGTTTTTAGTGATACATCTGTTAATTTCTGGGCATTTTGCTAGACACATTAACATATTGTCTCATGATCTTCACAGTGAGTGAGAGAAGTGGAGTTAGCTCTGTTTTGCAATAGAAAAGTTAGGCAGTTTGCCCAAGATTGTGTTATCAGTAAATGATGGACCCAGTGATGGAACTCAGGTCCCTGGGACTGCAGAGTCCACACTGTTAATCTAACTCTTTGTAGTCACAGCACCTAGCACTGTCTCTTGCATTAGCACAAGTTTCCATGTCTGAACAGTCTTCAGTCAACCCAAGGTTTCTTAACCTTGGCACTATAGATGTTTTCTTTGTAGTGGGGGCTGTCTGTGCATTGTAGGATGTTTAGTAGCATCCCTGGCCTCTACCCACGAGATGCCAGGAGTACCCACATTCATTGTGACAATCAAAAATGTCTCCATACATGCCGTGTGGGGGGTATAAACACCCACTGAAAACCACTGGGTTAAACTTTGTTTAAAAATGTTTTTTATGAGTGGGGTGTAGTGGCTCACACCTGTAATGCCAGCACTTTGGGAGGTTGAGGCGGGTGGATCATCCAAGGCCAGGAGTTTGAGACCAACCTGGTCAACATGATGAAACCCTATCTCTACTAAAAATCCAAAAATTATCTGGGTGTGGTGGCATACACCTGTATTCCCAGCTGCTCAGGATGTTGAAGCAGGAGAATCGCTTGAACCCAGGAGGCGGAGGTTGTAGTGAGCCAAGATCACACCACTGCACTCCAGCCTGGACGACACAGCAAGACTTTGTCTCAAAAAAAGAAAAGAACAGATTTTTAGTAGTTGGCAATAATCAACAACTAACAAATATTGACTAACCAATTGTATTATATTGAGGCAATCTGTAAGGCAATTAAATAATTTAAACCTCTATAAACTGTAAGAAAATCTGAAAGAAATCAGGCACTAGCTAACAAAGTTTTACGGAAAAACATCAGCTATCTGGATTCAGTTCCCTTTTTTTTTTTTTAAAAGTCCAGTCTAAAGCCTAAGAATGAAAACAAAATTGTTTTATGTTCATTAAGAGGTAGTGTGTTTTAGTAATTCTATGTGTATGTTTACCTTACATTGGGATCCAATTTTATAATGTGTATATTGATCTACTTCTAAAGATTTAATATAATCTCACTATTTGAAGTGATTATACAATTGTTTTCCCTTTGGATAGGTTTTCATAGTAGGACTAGAGTTGCTGACAGGATAGATTATGGTTGATGCTGATTATCCCTAATTTTTGGGTAAATGTAATTTCCTGAAATTTTTAGGGAATTATTATAACTTGATTATATAGTGTGAATTCTTAGAAGTGAAGATGATTATTACTAGTACTACACACACATATATAAGTGTTCAATATTATCTTAGAAGTTTAACTTTTATTATTGGTAAGCTTTTTTTTTTGGTAGTGTTCAAATACACGTGAAGGGCAGCTTTTGAAAAATAGCTATTGTTTGCAAGCAAATAAGGATGAGACTGCTTGAAAAATGAAGTTATTAAGGGATGGAGGCAGCAAACCACATTTCCATGTATGTACCTATGCAACAGTCCTGCATGTTCTGCACATATACCCCAGAACCTAAAGTACAACAAAATATATGGTTAACCTAGATTTATATAGTGCATAAGACCATGTGTTGTATGTTAGGTAATGAAATGATTTCTAAGCCTCATTAGGCAACCTTCCAAAAAATTTTATATCTGGTAGGGTCAGATTTGTCTGTATGCTTCCTTTCTTGCCTATAGGTCTGCCATATTAGGTATTCAGTGTCCTTACCTAAATGGAGGACATACAATTTCAGTCTTTACATTCCTATAGTCGGCAGTTTATTTAAAGACAGAGTCTCTGTCACCCAGACTGGAGTGCAGTGATGCAGTCTTAGCCCACTGTAACCTCAAATTCCTGACCTCAAGCAATCTTCCCACTGTGGCCTCCCAAAGTCCTGGGATTAGAGGAGTGAGCCACTGTGCCTGGCCTGGCAGTTTTGACCTGAAACTAACCTAAAATACTGTGTTCAACTATTTTATCAGTAGATAAAGAAAGCTACTTACAGAGATTGTCTCTCATGCAGAATTTTTACAGCTGATCTCTATTTAGACCTGAAACTAACCTAAAATATTGTGTTCCACTATCAGTAGATGAAGAAACTTACTTACAGAGATTGTCTCTTATCCAGAGTTTTTACAGTTGATCTCTAAACTCTTTGACTCCATTTGTCATGATGCTTTTAGAAAATACTTGACCAAATGTAAGTAAGGAAGCATCAAGATTTAGATAGTGATGGATTTTAAATGGTTGTTTAGCTCATATGAAAGTGAGCTTTGAGGACAAGTTGAACCCTTAATTCTGATTGCAAGATTTAAAAAACATTCATTGTCTATTTCTGGTCTCTTAAATCCTGTTTAGAAATCACAGTAAGTCATTTTACTGGGCCGTGATCTGCTATCCCAATATTCATCTCAGATTTTAGATGATGATAAATAAGTTTAAAACCAACATGTGAGGGATGTTTGTTCAACTGGTGAAGTCAGCATTTTAAAAAGCAGGTTATCCTGGTATGGGCTTTGGCACATTTACTTGTCAAGTCCAGGGTATGTTGTATATGAAAGCATCTGTATGAACATGAGCTAGTTTGGGTCTGTGGGTGGTGATGCTTGAAGGGAAGTATCCCAGGATGCAATGGTTGGGAATTAATGGTCAGTGAGAACAGAGGGGGTCTGGAGGGCTGTATTGTATCATGCCTAGAGGACTCTGGAAACGTGTGGTTCACAAATGCCTACTATTCTGCTCTAACCAGTTCTTTAATCTTTTATACAGTGTTATCCAACCTGTAAAACCTCCTGATTTCCCACAAGTTAATATGAGGAAATTTATTCTTTACCTCTTAATTCCTCTGTGAGGATTAGCCCTTTCTACTCATTGAGGCCAAATATCCCCTCTCTCATCACCCTCTTCAGCTGTCTTAGTGGTCTGTAATTAATAAATGACTCAGCTGGCTAGGTGCAGTGGCCCATGCCTGTAATCCCAGGACTTTGGGAGGCTGAGGCGGGTGGATCACGAGGTCATGAGTTCAAGATCAGCCTGGCCAAGATGGTGAAACCCCATCTCTACTAAAAATATGAAAATAAGCTAGGCATGGTGGCGTGCACCTGTAATCTCAGCTACTCAGGAGGCTGAGGCAGGGAATTGCTTGAACCTGGGAGGTAGAGGTTGCAGTGAGCTAAGATCGTGCCACTGCACTCCAGCCTGGGTGACAGAGCAAGATTCCATCTAAAAAAAAAAAAAAAAAAAAAAAAAAAACTGACTCAGCCTTATCATTTAGGATTTGTATGCTAACCCACTTGTAGCAAAAGTGTTATGTCTTAATGTGTTTCATCTTTATATTATCTGTCACAAGCCCAAAAGTCTGTCTCATTGGTACTTAAAAGGAGTCTGATCTAAGTTTGAATCTTGCATGTCTTCCTTTTCCTGTCTTACCCCTGTGTATGTACTGTGGTAGTATTTATTACACATTTTATGATATCCTGCCTTATTTTAGGAGTAGTGACTATTTTTAAATAGCTTAGTTAAGGGTTCTTAGAATTCGTTTTATCTCTTGGCTCTCTTAAAGCTGTTCACTTAATCCAAGTTTCCAACGAAAGGTTAATGCTTAAACAACTTATCTGGTGGCTGACTTTTCATGTATTTGTATTTAAGTACTGGGAACAACAAGTATATATTTATTAGCTGTCTAACTGAGTGCAGGTTTAACTCACTGAGCCTCAGTTTCTTCAAAATAGGATTATTAATCATTTTGCAGAGAAGCTTATCAGAACTAAATGAGGGAAGACAGAACCTGTCATAGTGTAAATACTCAGATGTTAGCTATGAATAATAAAGATTTGAAAAGTTAAGCAGAAATTGTTTAAATCTTATTTATGATCTCTGGTATTTTAGGCAGTTAAGAATATTAGTCGCTAACAATGTTTAGGCATTGTGGCTGGAAACAGTACAACTACTCCTGAGTTCTGGATACCAGGAATAACCTGGACTGACTTTGAGATTCCATTAAATGCCTCATTCTTGCTCTGTTCAACAGAGACTAAATACTATACCAGTAGTAAATCTAATTCCAGCTTTATTCATCTAGTCAATTCTCCATAATTCAGTTCCTGAAACAGCTCACATTATATTTGGAAGACTGGCAACAATTACTTCCATCTTTGTTTAGTACTGGCATATGAAATATCTTCAAATTTAAAACACAGTTTTGACAATTAATCTTGCTGATCATTTTAAACCAACATTATAATAATGGGGAGGTGGTAAATTACCCATCTATTTTTGGTATTAGAAATATACAAATAAACAATAAAGGGCTGTGTGTTTGTGTGTGTGTTATTTTCACTGTAAAGATGTTTAAATTGCTAGCAGCTATAGAATAAAGATGTTTAAATTGCTAGAAGCTACAGAATTATGCTACCAATGAAAACAATGTAGTGGTTCAGTGTACTCCTTGTATTTATTGCAACGTAAGAGATGAATTTCAAATTACCCACTTAAAACTTATGGCTCTAGTGCATTAAGAGGAGTTTTTAGAAGTCTCGCTTTGTCACCCAGACTGGAGTGCAGTGGTGTGATCTTGGCTCACTGCAACCTCCACCTCCCGGGTTCAAGCAATTCTCTGCCTCAGCCTCCCAAGTAGCTAGGATTACAGGCACCTGCCACCACGCCCAGCTAATTTTTGTATTTTTAGTAGAGAAGGGGTTTCACCTTGTTGACCAGGTTGTAAGAGGAGTTTTAATGTCCTTCAGAAGCTTATCTTATGCTTTCATCTTCTTACACATTCTATTTTGCCTAAAAAAGTAGGAAGATAATTTCAAGTAGAAATTTCTTTAATTATAATTCCCTGTTTTCCTTACCATTGTACTCATGCATATGATCTTCTTTTTTAGACTATCTTAAAGGAAGTAATAACTTTAACTTCTCTCCCAAAATATCCTAAAAATAAAGGAAGTAATATACTTAACATAAATGGGGGCTTAAATTAGGACTGCTGAATTTTCAGAGGATCACTGAAAAGTGTAACACATTAAAGGTTATACTCTTTATGTAAAGAGACAGCCAGCCAGCACCAGGTGGGTGATTCGCTAGAGTTCGTTCCATCAGTTTACAAAAACCTAAGACCTGTTCATTGCCAAATATCTATTAATTACAATGATGAAAAATATAAGGATATTTTTGAAAGTTTTTTTCACCTTTGTGTTTGGCAAAAATCTTGATTTACTTCTGTGCCTATTCTATCTTTACAGTAGGTCATAAGATCCTATAGGGCAGGAACCAAATTGTTACTTTACCCTTCATACAAAGTATATTTAACTAATACGCCTGGGTAATAGGAGACTTTAAAAATACTAGTTTATTCCTGCAATGATTGTGTGTCTATGCGTGTATACAGTCATGCATAGCGTAATGACGGGGATATGCTTTGAGAAATGTATTGCCAGGCAGTTTCACTGTTGTGCAAATATCATAGTGTGTACTTCCACAGACCTTGATGGTACAGCCTACTACACACCTAGGCTATGTGGTATAGCCTGTTGCTCCTTGGCTATAGACCTGCGGAGTGTACTGAATGCTGTAGACAATTGTAACACAATGATAAGTACTTGTGTATCCAAACATAGAAAAGGTACAGCAAGAGATAGGAGCAGGAAATTTTAAGTTCCATTATAATTGTATAGGACCACTGTTATATGTGGCCCATTGTTGACAGAAATGTTTTGTGGTGCATGACTCTGTGTGTGTACGTGTGTGTGTGGTATGTATATGTGTGACTCATAAGTACTTCGAAGTTATCTAAAACATGAGCCAAGTCCCAGTACTACCTCTTTGAATATAATATCTGGAAGTGACATGTAACCTCTGTGATTCTGTTTTCCGTCTCTCAAATGGAAACAATACATACCTCATAGGTTGCTATTGAAGATTAGACAATTTATAAGGCACATAATAGAATTCTTGTACATAACTGGTAACTGCCACAGGTCCTAGTTGATGTGTCCTCCTAACTCCCATTCTCAAACCCCAGCCCTACTCCCACCTTGATCTAACTAACTGTTCTTCTCTCCCTCCCCATACCACTCTGGCTGTGCTGACCTCCTTCCTATCCTATGGAGCACACTCCCACCTCAGGGCATTTGCTCTTTCTGTTTTCCCTGCTTTTCCCCAGATGTCTACACAGCTTGCTCCTTGCTTCTTGGTTTTACTTGAGTTTCCGCTCAGGTATAACCTTATCACACAGGTCTTTCCTGACATCCCATTTAAAATAGCATTCCTTATCTTATCCAGCTTTGTATTTCTTCTTAGTACTGATCTAACACATATGGATTATCTGTATCTTCCTACAAAGTCTTAAGTTCCTGAGAACAGAGATCTTACTTTGCTTACTGTTGTATCTTAGCACATAGAACAGTATTTAGTATATAATAAGTTCTGATTTTTTTTAATGAATTGCTATTAATAACAGTATGTCTATAAGCAACTCTCATAATTGCTTTTTATCAATAACTTTGGACATTACTACGTTTTTACCTAAGGATTGCTTAGACCTTACTACAAATTAACAAGGTACTAAATCCCAGTTTCTCTATGATTTTTCTCCTTCTAGGTTTCAGTGTAGCTCAGAAGCCATTTGGAGCCACATATGTATGGAGCAGCATCATAAATACTCTTCAAACACAAGTGGAAGTGAAAAAACGAAGGCACCGTTTAAAACGACACAATGACTGCTTTGTTGGTTCAGAAGCTGTGGATGTCATTTTTTCTCACCTACTTCAGAATAAGTATTTTGGTGATGTAGATATTCCTCGGGCCAAAGTGGTTAGAGTGTGTCAGGCACTTATGGACTACAAAGTATTTGAAGCAGTTCCAACCAAAGTCTTTGGAAAAGACAAAAGACCTACATTTGAAGATAGTAGTTCCAGCCTTTATAGATTCACAACAATACCTAAACAAGACAGTGAGTTAGGCAAAGAGAACAAACTGTATTCACCTTCCAGGTTAGTATATAATGTTAGAGTATCACGGGGATATTGGCAAGGTTTTGTCTACCTTTTTATGAGATGTCGACTGACTTTATATTTACATTTTTAGCATTAAATGTGGCTAAAATATGGGTCTGTGGGTAAATTTGATAAAGTGCAATGAAATTTTGTTAACTTTATTGGGTTTCTCCTAGTCGTATTTAGCAGAAGCAGTCAACACACTTTGATTTGCCTGCTTCAGGTTATAGTTACAGTGTAAAAAATGTTCTCGTACCAAGTGGCATGAGAACACAGCGAAGGCAGGCAGAGAGAAACCCAGATTGCATTGGGAGGGAAGAAGGAATCATTTAAAGGAAAACTGGGGAAACAGAATTGTGGAATCCAGTGATTGAAATGGATGTGGTGATAAGTGCATAATGAACTTACAGCTACTTGTGAAGTAAACCAACTTTACCTTTTCCCCTTTGTTACCCTCAGCTAAACTGTGCAGGGGTGACACAGAGGTATAATTGAAGCTCTTATAATTCAGATCTGACCTAAAGTCAGAATTTTAATGTATTCATTTTCAAATATTTGTCTGTGTCTGTGTATGTGTGCATGCATATATATATATATATATATATATATATTTGAGACAGAGTCTTACTCTGTTACCCAGACTGGAGTGCAGTGGTGTGATCTCAACTCACTGCAACCTCTGCCTCCTGGGCTCAAGCGATCCTCCCACCCTAGCCTCCCAGTAGCTGGGACTACAGGCATGCACCACCATGCGGCTAATTTTTTTTTCTTTTTTTCTGTAGAGACAGAGTCCCATTATTATGTTGCCCAGGCTGGTCTCAAACTCCTGGGCTCAAGTGATCCTCCTCAAGTGTTGGAATTACAAGCGTAAGCCACAGCACCTGACCCATTCTTACATTTTTTTTTTTTTGAGACAGAGTTTTTCTCTTATTGTCCAGGCTGGAGTACAATGGTGCGATCTTGGCTCACCGCAACCTCTACCTCCCGGGTTCAAGCGATTCTCCTGCCTCAGCCTCCCGAGTAGCTGGGATTACAGGCATGCACCACCACGCCTGGCTAATTTTGAATTTTTAATAGAGACAGGGTTTCTCCACGTTGGTCAGGCTGGTCTCGAACTCCCAACCTCAGGTGATCCGCCTGCCCTGGCCTCCCAAAGTGCTGGGATTATAGGCATGAGCCACTGCGCCCAACCCCATTTTTACATATTTTTAACCCAATCTAAAACATGATTAAATGTACCTCTATGTATAGAAAGGAAACATGAGGATAAGGTAAAGTCACAGTTAACACTTTCACATGCAGGTCCACACACTTTAAATGAAATCCTTAGGACAAGATGCATTTAGGAATTTGGAACTTCGGATCATTTAGAAAAGTTACCTTGTGCATATATATGGTTCAACACCCCTACAGGCATCTGGGACAGCATCTGGTAATCAAGCATAATGATATTTCTGTGGTAAACAAAAGAATATACTAACCGGGATAAATAAAAGCTGACAGTTTCGGGACAGGTTTTGTCACAATATGAACTCTAAATAAACTTGATTTTCAAAGCTTTTTGGGTTTCAGAATTGCAGGTAAAGGGCTATAGATCTGTATTTAGAAAACTGTAAGCATTGTCCACCAAAGAATGCCCCAGAAAGAGATAACTGATAAAACCAGTACAAATAATGAAGTTCGCTTATGTTTGATCACATTTTTAAACTGGTGACTAAGATTTTAGTCATTGAATTACATAAATCTAAGAAAATGTTTAAAGGAGAACAAAATAGGTTTATGCTTGAGTAAGAAGGTGGGTGTTTTCATATTTTATTCCACTCTTAGAATTTGCATTTGTTGTGGTTTTGCTCTGAAATGCATAACTCTGCAGAAACTCTTAGCTCTCAAATACTAAAATATTTCTGTGGGCTTAGTAAATGTTCATTTCTGAAATGAATTCATTTTAGGTATGCAGATGCATTATTTAAGTCATCCGATATCAAATCAGCCAGTTTAGAGGATCTATGGGAAAATCTGAGTTTAAAGCCTGCCAGCTCCCCTCATGTAAATATCTTTGCAACCTTATCTCCACAAGGTAAGTTAAAGATGAAACAAAGTAAGAAGTAGAAGACTAACTTCAAAGTTATTTAAAATTTTAAAATCTTAACCTTTATTAGAATTTAAATATTCAAAGTACAGAGAAAGAGTACACTCTGTATTAAAGCTGTTTATGTTCAATTTTAACAGAAGTCTTTTATCTTTAACAAATAGATCAGTGTTACAACTCTTGAACACTGACTTTTGTCCGATCAGCTGGCAAAGGTTCAGATCTGAGATGTTTTGCATGCAGATTTGTATTGAAAATATGCTCTCAGATATTTTTTTTTTCCTTTCTTAAACATGAAATTTTTCACAAGTTATTTCTTTTCCTAAGATTTTATTGGGTCAAATAAAATTTGAAAATTACATTAAAACATTAACAGAATTCTTTGGTTCTTCCGTGTTTGTGGTAGTGGAATATAGTTTAATGACTTTGATTTCCACCTTCTTTCCCCCATTCCAGTTGTGGAAACCCTGAGTGGAATAATCTGCAGCCAATGGTTTCAAACAAGTTTTTAGCTTGAATGAATCATTCTTTCTTCCAAAGTCCTTATTAACATGTTATATGACTTGATCTCTTATCTCTGACAGATTGCTTTTTACAGTACAAAGAATGAAAAGAATTCCTGTTGTCCAAAGCCTGTTCTCCTAAACTCTAAACAAATCTTGGATTGTTTTACTTTGTTATAAGAAAGCACTTCATAAGGTTGACTTTTTCTTTCTTTTTGGCCACAAATTTACTAGCTTAGACCTGCTTAGAAAAATATTGTGGTGAGTATATAGTAACTATTAATTGTTACTTTTCACCTTGTAATTTTTCCTGTGTAGTTATTAATGAAGTATGGCAAGAAGAAACAATTGGGCGTCTACTGCAACTTGTAGACCTTCCACTTCTTGACTCCTTACTCAAACAGCAAGAGGTTGTACCTAAAGTTCCTCAATCTAAGAGGCAGTCCGACATGGTCAACAGCAGTAACTATCTGGATCGAGGGATTCTCAAGGCTTATAGTGACTCTCAGTATGTGGAAATACATATAATAATTTGAGTGTGTTTGTACGTGGATTGAGATAATGATTTTAAGATAATCTGTTCTATTTTTATAGGATCAGATATGCATTGTTAGTTGATATTATCAGTATTTGAGAATGTGAAGAATAAAATTACATTAGTCAAAATTAGAAAAAGATTTGTTTCATTTTTCATATTCATTTTTGTTTCGCATGTAACTTCCACATTAAGTGAAGACAATGATTGTGCTTTAGCTTCTTTTCTTTGTTAAAATGTAGAGCTGTCTGGTCTCTTAAGATTCCTCAAAGGGACCTGGAAGAATAGAAACAGATTTGACAGATTCTTGAGATCCTTTGACTACATATCTAGAATGCCTGTTACATATGTATTTTGTTAACTAGTTGTATTAAATGCAGTGAGGCCAGGTGTGGTGGCCCACACCTGTAATCCCAGCACTTTGGGAAGCCAAGGTGGGCCAATCAACTAAGGTCAGGAGTTCAAGGCCAGCCTGGCCAACATGGTAAAACCCCATCTCTACTAAAAATACGAAAATTAGCCAGGTGTGGTGGCACATAATCTCAATTACTTGGGAGGCTGAGGCAGGAGAATCAGTTGAATTCGGAGGCAAAGGTTGCAGTGAGCTGAGATCATTGCACTGTAGCCTGGGTGACACAGTGAGACTTCATCGCAAAAAAAAAATACAATGAAAGCTAACTCTTACTTTCAGTTACTGGTCTCTTGAAAATAAATTCTAAGGTTTGAAGGCTTAACTTTAGGTGCTAAAGGAATTAAAATTTTTTTCCTTAAGGAAGAGTTCTGTATTACTCATAACTTTGAGGCTCTTCTATAAAAATTATTAAAAGTTAAAGTAAGTTCTCAGATTTTTCAAGCCTAATTTTTTATTATTTTTGCCTTAGCAGATAGTGTTCCAGTCTAGTTAAGGGGATGAAAATGTTTGAAAGGAATACAACTTACATTTTCAATACTTCACTAGTTCACGTTCCAAAGAACTGTTAATACTATAAACAGTTGACTATCAAAAGGCAGCTTTTAAAGCCTTATAAAATGACCTGCCTGAGATACCTTACCTGGCCGAATTAGCTGTCCTGAGTCCATGGCAATAGAGAGACAGACAGATAGATATAAACAAACTGAATATTAAAAGTTTGCCACTTTATTTCTTGAAATGTAACATGTTTCTGAAGTTACCCAGCAAGATTTTACTGTAGATTATAATATTTAATTATTTTGTTGGTTTCTTTTTTGAGATGGGGTCTCATTCTGTTGCCCAGGCTAGAGTGCAGTGGCATGATCTTGGCTTACTGCAGCCTCCGCCTCTCAGGTTCAAGCAGTTCTCCCACCTCAGCCTCCCAAGTAGTTTGGATTACAGGGCGCACCACCACGCCGAGCTAATTTTTGCATTTTTAGTAGAGACGGGATTTCACCATGTTGGCCAGGCTGGTCTCGAACTCCTGACCTCAGGTGATCCACCTGCCTTGGCCTCCTTAAAGTGCTGGGATTACAGGCGTGAGCCACCACGCCAGGCCTGATATGTAATTATTTTGAAATGTTACCTTCCTCTATTCTATCTTAGCTAAAGGGAGAGCTAATAGATAATACACAGAGCTCTGAAGTAAGCAACGCTGTGTTGGAGAAATACTGACCCAGCACTTAGATCTGGGATCTAGCCCTGCCTGAGGCCTGAGCAAGTAACTTGGAGTTTCTTCTCCATTGTAAATGTGAAGAGAAGAGTAGAGTCTGAATTTGTATGCTCTTTTTCACCTCTATATTGTGGTGGAGAGTTTGTTTTCATGAAAAAGGAAAAAATAAAACATTAAGCTGAATTTTTAAATGTGATACATGATCTAGCTATACATTAAAAAGAACCATACATCTCTTAAGCATGTAGAAATTTATCCTGATGGCAAGCTTGAAATAACTAGTGTGTATTTGTGTATATTTGTTATTCTTTGCTTTTTAAATAGTCTTCCTCTCGCCCCTATAGGGAAGATGAGTGGCTGTCTGCAGCAATTGACTGTTTGGAATACCTTCCAGACCAGATGGTGGTAGAAATAAGCAGAAGCTTTCCTGAGCAACCAGACCGAACAGACTTAGTGAAAGAACTTCTGTTTGATGCCATTGGCAGATACTACAGTACTAGGAAACCTCTGTTGAATCATTTATATGACGTTCATAATGGAATTGCAGAACTCTTAGGTAAGTAAGATCTAATTAGATACTAGTATTTACATTTTGGAGGAAACAAGAAAAAAGTTAGTTGTTCTCAAACTTAACCAAAATAGTACTACTACAAGCTGGGAATGGATCTGGATTAATTCATGGAAAGTATGTTTGTTCAAAAACTTCTAGGGCTCATTTGGAAAGAGGCTTTAACAAGCTCTAAAGTTATGCAGAAACTTCTGATTACCCAGGAGCATAATGCTGCTCTTTCTCATTCACCAGAAGCTTAAGCATAAAGCAGCAATTCTCTTCTTTAGAAGAGTTACCAGCACCACCACTACTCCCCCTTCCGCCTCTTCAAAATGGCAGACTCTCTGCTTTGTCTCTTTACCAATGAGCCACATAATTTGTTGGAAACAAATTGGAGGTTTCAGAAAATTCCTCCTATTTTTCTCAAGTAGAGTTGGATACCTGAGTATTGTACATTTGGTATACCCCCAAATGTACCGAATTAATGAAAAACAGAATGGGAATTTATCCACAGAGCTAAGAGTTAGATTTAATGCCTGAAGATATTATATGACAGGGACTTAGGGTGTTAGTTGCCAATTTGAGAACAAGCTGCCTTTATGGTATCGACCATTCATTGTTAATTCCTAGTCTTGCTTTTGCTTTTGGAAATAATTTTGAATAAGTGCACTTTTTAGCTCAAACTGTAACTTGAGTTTTGTTCCCTTTAATATAGTCATATTTGGTTAATTAAAAGCAGTTTTTTCTTTTGGCTTAAGTGAATGGGAAGACAGAAATAGCTTTAGAAGCTACTCAGCTCCTTCTAAAGCTTTTGGATTTCCAAAATAGAGAAGAATTTAGAAGACTACTATATTTCATGGCTGTTGCAGCACATCCTTCTGAGTTTAAATTACAAAAAGAAGTAAGTCTTTTGTTTAAATGTTAGTTGTATTTAATATCCTTAATACTTATAGATTAAGTATTAGATTATTCCATCTTCAGCATCAAGTATGCTGAAATGGATAATAGCTATTAATATTTAATATTCCCTTTTATACTAAACTTGTCTCTTAAATATATACTATTGGATATATTTATTTTTATAGAGTGACAACCGAATGGTTGTGAAAAGGATATTCTCGAAAGCTATTGTTGACAATAAAAATTTATCCAAAGGCAAAACAGATCTTCTGGTACTCTTTTTAATGGATCATCAAAAAGATGTTTTTAAGGTAAAATTGTGAAAGAAGTTAAATTCAGCTTTATGTAATAGATCATTAGATTAAAACGCATTTGAGTAATGTCCTATGTCCCTTCTTTTTCTTAAGATTCCTGGAACTCTACATAAAATAGTAAGTGTTAAGCTTATGGCCATACAGAATGGAAGAGATCCAAATAGAGATGCAGGTAATCTGAGAAATATTATTTTCATGATCTTCCAAAGACAAATTTCAGGTGTTTTTTGAAAATGTTTTGCTCTAAGTAGTTGGACTTTAATTTCAACCAAATTTAAAACATTCTCCTCAGAGTTATTCAGACTAAGCAACTTGACCAGAGTTAGAAAGTCAGTAGTGTTTACCATCTTCAGTGCATATTACAAAATGGGGAAGAAAAACATAAAGACAAGAATATTGCTTGATTTTTCTGAGGAACTGAGTCATTAACTTAACTTTTTACTTTTAAACTTTAAGGATATATTTATTGCCAGAGAATTGATCAACGTGACTATTCCAGCAATACACAGAAGACAACCAAAGATGAGCTGTTGAATTTACTAAAAACTATTGATGAGGATTCAAAACTTTCTGCCAAAGAGAAGAAAAAATTGCTAGGTCAATTCTATAAGTGTCACCCAGACATCTTTATTGAGTATTTTGGAAACTAAGTTTTTAATGTCTGTATATAAGTTGTGTATTTTAAGAATAAATTATGTATCCTAAATATCCAATCACATTTGTAAGCTTGGAAGCTCTAAATATAAACTCTACTTAATAAATTTTTTTTTTATAACTTTGTGTGTCAGAAACTTGAGTATTAGTCATATAGTATATCACTTTTAAGTTCTTACCTTAGGTGAGTTAATTTATAAATACTGTGGTCAATGCTTTATAGAACAAAATAGGAATTTAGATGATATGACATTGCAATGTTTATATAAGAAAGTATTAAACAGTAAAAATGATAATTACATGTTAATAGGAGTGGTGTTTGTGTTTTGAAAGGTAATCCTTAAAGATGCAAGATAGAAGCTTAGGCTGTGATAAAAAGAATTTGCTAATTACCTTAAGTTGTAGACAAATCAGAAATCAGACTGTCCTAATGCTTCTGAAAACTTCAACATTTTTTAATCTTACTGTGGAAAATTTCAAACATACATAAAAGTGGGGAAAATAGAATAATGAACTCTTCTTGTACCCATTAACTAATATTGACAGCTGCCAACTCATGGCCAATCTTGTTTAATCTATACCCTCACTCATTTCCTCACCCCAGCAAACTTCAGATATCGTTTCTTAAATAAAATGTCAGTATGTATGACCAAAAGGATGTTAAACCACAACACCATTGTCATTCACATAAACCTACAATTCCTAAATATCAGATTTCTAGTTAGTGTTGAAATATGATGATGATCTCAAATGATTTTATTCAAATGGACATCCAAATAATAAATTGCCGTTGGTTAATGTGTTTAGGTCTCTAAAAATCTGGGCGGGTTGTGGTGGCTCACACCGGTAATCCCTGCGCTTTGGGAGGCCAAGTTGGGCGGATCACCTGAGGTCAGGTGTTGCAAGAACATCCTGGCCAACATGGTGAAACCCCATCTCTATTAAAAATACAAAAATTAGTTGGGTGTGGTGGCAGGTGCCTGTAATCCCAGCTACACGGGAGGCTGAGGCAGGAGAATCGCTTGCACCTGGGAGGCAGAGGTTACAGTGAACCAAAATTGAGCCATTGCACTCCAGTCTGGGGGACAAGAGTGAGACTTCATCTCAGAAAAAAAAAAAAAGTTCTCCTTTCTCCTTCTACCCTTCCCCTCTGTCTTCTTGTCTGTCTCTCTGTGTGTCTGTCTCTGTTGTTGAATATACTTGGTCAGTTCTTGTTTTCCTCAGTCTGAATTTTTCTGATTACAAGTCTGGGCTGTCCTTTATCATGTTCCTTTTTATCCTGTAGTTCTTGTAAATTGGGCATTAGAGTTAAAGTTTTTAACACCTTTTTAACCAAGTTAATGATTATTTGGAATGAGTGCACTGTTAAGATATACAGGTGACCTTTGAACACCACAAGTTTGAACTGTGCAAGTCCACTTAGATTTGTGTAAGTGTAACAAAAGTTACACAGTGTGCCTGCCTCTCCTGCCTTCCCTTCTACCTCCTCCACCTCTGTGATAACTGAGATAGCAAGACCAGCCCTTCCTCCTCCTCTACCTATTCAATGTGAAGATGACAAAGATGAAGACCTTTAGAATGATCCACTTTCACTTTGAATAGTATATATTCTCTTCCTTGTGATTTTTTTTTTTTTTTTGAGACGGAGTCTCGCTGTTGTCAGCAAGCTGGAGTGCAGTGGCATGATCTCGGCTCACTAAAACCTCCTCCTCCTGGGTTCAAGCAATTATCCTGCCTCAGCTTCCCAAGTAGCTGGGAATACAGGCGCATGCCACCACACCCAGATAATTCTTGGTATTTTTTTAGAGATGAGGTTTCACCGTGTTAGCCAGGATGGTCTCCATCTCCTGACCTCATGATCTGCCCTGCCTTGGCCTCCCAAAGTGCTGGGATTACAGGTGTGACCCACCTCGCTGGCTCCTTATGAATTTCTTGACATTTTCTTTTCTCTAGCTTACTTTATGGTAGGAATACAGTATTTAGAAAAGACACGGTGGCTCATGACTGTAATCCCAGCACTTTGGGAAGGTGAGAGGATTGCTTGAGACCAGCCTGGGCACTGTAGAGAGATCCTGTCTCTTAACACCCCACCCCCAAAAAAGAAATTAGCCAGGCACGGTAGCATGCACCTGTGGTATAGCTACCAGGGAGGCTGAGGTGAAAGGATCCATTTGAGTCTGGAAAGTTGAGACCGCACTGAACCATGATTATGCCACTGCACTTCAGCCTAGGTGACAGCAAGATCCTGTTTCAACCCAAAAAACAAACAAACAAAAATGCTATATAATGTAACATACAAAATGTGTGTTAATTGACTTATTGGTAAGGCTTCTGGCCAGGAGTAGGCTGATAAGTTTTGGGGGAGTCAAAAGTTATACGTAGATTTTAGATTGTGCAGGGGGATTGGTGCCTGTAACCCCTACATTGTTCAAGGGTCATAGTTTGAAATTGTCCATCTTACAATAAAGCCAAAAGATTAAACACTGAATTTTGTCTATTTTAACTTTTTTTATTTTTTTGAGATGGATTCTCACTCTTGTCACCCAGGCTGGAGTGCAGTGATGTGATCTCTACCCACTGCAACCTCTGTCTCCCGGGTTTGAATGATTCTCCTGCCTTTATTTCTCTAGTAGCTGGGATTAGAGGAGCCCACTACCATGCCCAGCTAATTTTTATATTTTTAGTAGAGACGGGATTTCACCATGTTGGCCAGGCTGGTCTTGAACTCCTGACCTCAAGTGATCCACCCGCCTCGGCCTCTCAAAGTGCTGGGATTACAGGCATGAGCCACTGTGCCTGGCCTTTAACTTTGACTTTTAATGAGAGGTGGGGAAAACTTAAACGACACACCAATATACTAGCATGTCAGTAATGTTTGTTTCCCCTTAGGTATAACTGATAGTGGCTAGTCTAAATGGGCAAAGTTTGAGGACTAATATCTATAAAGTACCTATTATACCAGTTCTAATAACTCAGGGAATAACTCAGTTTTTTTGCATAGGTAAGATGGAAAGGGCCAGGCATGGCGGTCATGCCTGTAATTCCAGCACTTTGGGAGGCCGAGGCGGGTGGATCATCTGAAGTCAGGAGTTCGAGACCAGCCTGGCCAACATGGTGAAACTCCATCTTTATTAAAAATACAAAAATTAGCTGGGCGTGGTGGTGGGTGCCTGTAATCTCAGCCACTCGGGAGGCTGAGGCATGAGAATCACTTGAACCTGAGGCCAGAGGTCACAGTGAGCCGAGAGGGTGCAATTGCATCCCGCTCCCCACCAAAAAAAGGGGTGGGGGGAAGGCAGTTCTCTTTACAGTGAGGTGAAAGAGAAGCTAAGTTTATGATTTAAATGTGAGAGGAAGCTTTCAGAAACAGGCTACTGGAACTGTGGTAAGATCAGCTTGGTGGGCAGAGCAACTGCGTGCTATCTGATTTGCAACCTTTATTTTGCACATAATTGAATAGCATATTTATTTCACAACCAAAACTTATCTTTAGGGGAAGGGAGAACTGCTTAGTTACATTCATGCTCCTAGAAAAAGCAACATTCTAGTAAAACGATAATTTCATGGAAAATATACTAGTAAAACCAGCTTACCTTAAGCCTTATAAGCAGAATAGAATAAAAAGAAAAACTGATCATGTTTATTGCAACCATTGTCAAGGTTTTAAACTACAGGTCCAGTGCTACCTTGAAAGCCTCGGGCAACCCTCCTCAGTCACTAGAAATGTTGATTATCTTTTGCTGTGTGCTCTCATTCACCCATGATGACTTCTTGGGGACCCATCCCCTCATAGACACCTGATGCCTATTTAACTGTGAGTCTTGCCATCATCCTAGCAGAGTAGACCAAAGTTGAGCACCTGATCCAAGGGCAGCCTCCCTAGAGGTTAATGAGACTAACCTTGCACAAATCATTTTGGCCTGCCAGGCACAGTGGCTCACACCTGTAATCCCAGAACTTTGGGATGCCAAGGCGGGCAGACCACCTAAGGTCCAAAGTTCAAGACCAGCCTGGCCAACATGGTGAAACTCTTGTCTCTACTAAAAATACAAAAATTAGCTGGGCATGGTGGCATGGGCCTGTAATTCCAGCTACTCAGGAGGCAGAGGCAGGAGAATTGCTTGAACCCGAGGGATGGAGGTTGCAGTAAGCCAAGATTGAGTCACTTCACTCCAGCCTGGTGAAAGAGTGAGACACCACCTCAAAAAAAAATCAGTTTGGCCAATCAAATTCTATATAGGTAAATTTAAATTATGAGGAGGATCAATGAAGAAAGTAGAGAAACCAGCCTGTAGCGTAAAGAAGAGTGGAATAGACTATCGAAAGCAGAGATGTGACGAGAGATCTTATGTCCAGGAGCAGCAGCCCACCTCTAGAGCGGCTGCCACTTTTCTCCCTCCAAGTCCTACGTAGCCTTGCAGTGCACTTCCTTTAAGTTAATTTAAATTTCCAGTCCTTGAAGCCAAAGATCAAACTGGAATGTGTCTATGTATATATTAATATTTAAAGGAAACAGTACAAAACATTAAAAGATTACAGGTGAAACGTCCCAAATTAAATCAGTGATTTTGGTATTGTTGCAGTCACCTCTCCAGGTGCAACTTGAGTATATTCATTCACTTGTTCCTAAACAAGTGAAAATTGGTTATATTAATCTTTCTTTCTTTCTTTTTTTTTTTTTTTGAGATGGAGTCTCGCTCTGTCACCCAGGCTGGAGTGCAGTGACACCATCTCGGCTCACTGCAACCTCTGCCTCCCAGGTTCAAGCGATTCTCCTGCCTCAGCCTCCCGATCCTCAGCTGGGATTACAGGCACCTGCCACCACACCTGGCTAATTTTTGTGTTTTTAGTAGAGAGGTTTTGCCATGTATGGCCAGGCTGGTCTTGAACTCCTGACCTCAGGTGATCCGCCTGCCCTGGCTTCCCAAAGTGCTAGGATGACAGGTGTGAGCCATTGTGCAGGGCCATATGGAAGGTAGGGGAGGTGGTTCTAGCCTGCTTCCCCCAGAGAATCTTTTAAAAATGGTAGGCATCATCCCTCAGAGTTTTGGATAATAGTTTTCAAACCCCTGTCCCCAGATTCCAATTGTAGTCAGGGCTGAAAACACTAGAGACTTTTATATTAGTCTAGACTTGGAAGAACTGCATGGCCAGGCGCGCTGGCTCACGCCTGTAATCCCAGCACTTTGGGAGGTTAAGGCGGGAGGATCACAAGGTCAGAAGAAGTTCAAGACCAGCCTGGCCAAGATGGTGAAATCCCGTTTCTACTAAAAATACAAAAATCAGCGGGGCACTGTGGCAGGCACCTGTAATCCCAGCTACTCGGGAGGCTGAGGCAGGAGAATTGTTTGAACCTGGGCGGCAGAGGTTGCGGTGAGCCGAGATCGCGCCACTACACTCCAGCCTGGGCAATAAAGTGAGATTCCATCTCAAAACAAAACAAAACAAAACTTCATGTTTTCTTTGTGGATCTTAACAGTTTCAGTGAGTTGAGTATCTTAAGGGTTTTTGGTGTTTTTTCCTCCAAAGAGTGAATCTTCACTGGAGAACTTCTGTTTTTGTCTTTTTCTTTTTTAAAGCAAAAAGATTTTAATGTGCAAATTCGTAAGTGGTTTGAGGGTCTGGCATTGCACTCAGCCTTCAATACGTTAGAATAACTACCCATATGTGATCTATTTAGAAGCAGTGTTTGAAACCACCCATTTCACCCCATCTGCTATGTTGTAGTTGGGTTTTTTTGTTTTTGAGACAGAGTCTCGTTCTGTCGCCAGGCTGGAGTGCAGTGGCGCGATCTCGGCTCACCACAACCTCCGCCTCTGGGTTCAAGCGATTCTCCTGCCTCAGCATCCCGAGTAGCTGGGACTCTGTAGTCCACCACGGCCCAGCTAATTTTTGTTATTTTTAGTAGACACGAGGTTTCACCATATTGGTCAGGCTGGATGGTCTCGATCTCTTGACCTAGTAATCCACCCGCCTCAACTTCTCAAAGTGCTGGGATTACAGGCTTGGGCCGCTGCTCCCGGATTGACTTTTTTAAAAACAGCCAAAATGAGAAAAGAAAAATAAACTGTGTAGCTACAAAGAGGAAGCCATAATTAAATTTCAAAGCCCGGGCGGGGAAGGTTTCCGAGGCGGTTGCTTCTTCTCTTGACTGACCCGCGCCTTCTCCGCCTCCCTTTCCCCTCGTCACCCACCCCAACTGCTGGGATGCGGCGGCGCCTTCTGCCTTTCCGTACGCAAACATGGCACCTCCCTGATTGGGGCCGGCCATCCCCAGCTTCGAGCCACCGCCCACTGAGCCTCAGCGGCGGGCACTCGGCCACGCCTCTCACGTTTCCGTACGAAAACATGGCGCCTCTCTGAGTGAGGCGAGCGACTCTTGGCTCAGAGCCACTGCCCACGGAACCCCCCTCAGCGGTCATCGGTCTGCGCTTTCCACCTTCCCTGAGGAAACGTGGCGTCGCCCACCTGCCAGTCACCGCTTACTGAGCCCCTTCGGCAAGCACGGGAAAAAGCCGCTCGCCTTTCCGTACGAAGACATGGCGCTGCCCTTTATTGGGCTGGCGCCTCCCGGTCAAGAGCAGTCTCCTCCTTCCCGATGCTGAGAAGCGGCCTCTTGGACCGCTGGCCACCCAAGCCGGGCTGGGAGGACCGCCCGCAGCGTGGCGAGGGATGCGGCCTCTTAGGGGCAGAGGCTGAACCGCCCCAGTCTGCCGCGCGTCGCTCCGGTCTCCGCCGTAGCGCCAGCCCGCGCCTGATTCGCGGCGGGAGGGAGAACACCGACTCCACGGCAGGTGAGGAGAGCGGGAGCGGGAGCGGGAGCGGGAGCGGGAGCGCGAGCGCGGGCGGAGGCTGACGGGGCCCGCTCCGGAGGCGCGCGGCCCAAGTCGCCCTCATCTCTTCGCCTCTTCCCGTCGGATCCCGTCCGGGGATGTCTGGGGCAGGCGAGGAAGAGGCGGGGTCCGCGGGCGGGTGGGGCCCACGCCTTGAGGCCGCCCTCCTGGCGCGCCCGCGTCCTCCCCTGCTCCCGGCGGTGCCACTCCCTCGCCGGCCCGAACAGCTGTTTACAACGGAATCCGGACGCCGGGCGCGTGTGGAGCTCAGTGCCAGAGGAGGGATTCCCGGCGCCGGAGGACAGAGCCCCTTTCTTTTGCTGAAAGACCCTCTCTGCTGGGGAGCGTCTTGTGTCCAGCTTAGGCCCGCGTGCAGCCCCGACGGATGACCGTCTTCTTGGCAAGTGCGTGGATCCTCCTCCCCTCTGCTCCCTTTTTTACATACAGTGGGGGTTGAATGAATGCGCGCGCTGTAAGCAATTAAATGGTTCCTGGCTGCATCCTAGAGCCCTTTAATTAGAGTTACAGTTTGTGGAAGGCCTGCCGTGTGCCAGCCTCTGCTGTGCACATCTTTCGTTTCAGCTCCCCCCAAACCGAGCAGGTAGGTAGCTCTATTTTACAGAGGAAGGAACTGAAGTTACACAGCTAGTAAAGAGCCAGAATTGGGGCCCAGGTATGTCTGAGACCAACGCCCAGCCCTCCCACATACACTGACATCACAGAGATGACGTAGGGATTCATCTCTGTCAACAGATACTTCGTGGATGTCTATTTGGGGGATATAAGGATGGAGCATAAGTGGGGAATATGACTGGTGCTGGCTCTTAAGAAGTTCGAAATCTAGGTGGAGAATTTTAAAATAAAAACTAGCACTTTTACCATCTGGCCCCAACGCATCTTTCCATCATCACTAGCCACTTCCTTTTCTCATTTTCTGCCCTCTGAGTGAAATGCCCTTTTTTTTTCACCTCCTTTCTCCCCCTCCAGACATGTTTTAACAGGGTGAAATCCTACTCCTTTTAAAGATCAGCTCAAATGTCATCTTTTATGGGAAGGTTTTCTCAATCTCCTCCCAGGCAGTTAGTTTCTTCCTCTGCTATGTTCCCTGGGCAATTTCATAATGCCACTAAGGCTTAAGTTTCATTATGGCTCCTTGTAAGCATGTCTGCCTCCCCCTCTAGACTATATATTTGCATCTTTCTGTTTAAATAAGCATACTTTGAATTGAATTTAAGGCAGTGATGAATGCCAACTGTCGACTAGCCAGCCCTATAGGAGTTGAGAAAGGCACAATCACTGGTGAGGTCCGGGAAGCGTCCTGGGAAGAGACAGGACTTGAACTCAATCTTAAAAGGATGGAGTTAGTTTACTAAGCTGAGTATTAGAGACCTAGAAATCCTGCCTTTCCTCCTCACTGCACAGAATGAATTACTTCATCCCTTCTGGGCTTCTTCTCAGCATGTGAAGAGGATAAAATTAGAAGCGTTTTGTTTGTCCTTTCTCATAGAATATGCTGGTAACGTTATCCTTTGGATCTTGGAGCATTTCCTGACCCTAACAGGATTTAGGATAGAGAGGAGATGGGTGTCCCCAGTGAGGTGTTGGAAGCTAAAATGAGACTAGAAAGGGGAAATTCATGAAAACACCTTCGTATTAACACAGGCCTGGGCCGGGCGCGGTGGCTCACACCTGTAATCCCAGCACTTTGGGAGCCCAAGGAGGGCGGATCACTAGAGGTCAGGAGTTCGAGACCAGCCTGACCACCATCGTGAAACCCCATCTCAACTAAAAATAAAAAAATTAGCTGGGCGTGGTGGCAGGCGCCTGTAATTCCAGCTATTCGAGAGGCTGAGGCAAGAGAATCCCTTGAACCAGGGAGGCAGAGGTTGCAGTGAGCTGAGCTGAGATCTCGCCACTGCACTTCAATCTGGGCCACAGAGCAAGACTCTGTCTCAAAAAAAAACCAAAAAACAAAAAACAAAAAACAGGCCAGAATATTTCAGTTCCTGTAACTTCATTCTATTTAATGGAGTTCTTTGAATTTCAGATAATTCTATTAGGTGACTCTTCACATCTTTCTAATGTGCAGAACACAGTCTGCCAAACTCCCTAAATCACTTGACATTTCCTTTGATCCCTTCATTACCTTCCATGTATGTAAGAAAGTCTAATTAATGTTTATGAAAATGTTTTGTAATCTTCAAGTGCTAATGTTACAAATGTTAATTATTTTCAGCAAATGCAGAGACATTGTGTCTTCTTCCTCAGTTAGAAACACCCTAGGAGGCAGGCGTGGTGGCTCACACTTGTAATCCCAGCACTTTGGGAGGCTGAGGCAGGTGGATCACCTGAGGTCTGGCGTTTGAGACCAACCTGATCAACATGGTGAAACCCCGTCTCTACTAAAAATACAAAATCAGCTGGGCATGGTGGCGCATGCCTGTAATTCCAGCTACTTGGAAGGCTGAGGCAGGAGAATCTCATAAACCCTGGAGGTGGAGGTTGCAGTGAGCCAATGCTCCATTGCACTCCAGCCTGGGCAACAAGAGTGAAACTCCATCTCAAAAAAAAAGATTCTATTTTCTGTCATCTCTAGGTATCTTATTCACACGATAATATCAAGGAATCAACCCTTCAGCCTAGTGGATTCACTTGTAAGCTTGATTAAAAACATTTTTTCCAAGGAGTTTACCTATCTGCTCTTAGGAATGAAAGTGAAGAATGTAACACTGAATCACTGATTAAAGTAGTAGCCGCAGGCAGTTTAGAGTGTGTCTTCTAGTAGTTTAAGTTCCTGTATTCTTGTAACATGCTACTCAGGAGTAGGACAAAAATATTCCAACTAACTATCTGAGATCCAGAAATTTGTTAAATTACAAATGCCATTTTACAAGTATCTGTTTAATCATTGAAGTAGAATATTATAGCTGGATAAGATCTTAGCAAGCTCATTTATTCTACAAAAAAGAAAACTGAAACCCAAAGAGATTAAATGATTTGCCCTAAGTCACATTGCTAGCTGGTGACAGAACTAGAATACTTTTGGTTCTTTTTTTTTCTTTCCTAGGAAAGTGAATAAACTTAATTGAGAATGTCTGAAAACCTTGACAAGTCCAATGTAAATGAAGCAGGAAAATCAAAATCCAATGATTCTGAGCAAGGCCTTGAAGATGCTGTGGAAGGTGCTGATGAAGCCTTACAGAAAGCAATAAAGTCGGACTCCACCAGCCCCCAAAGAGTGCAAAGACCTCACTGTAAGCAAATTTGACTGTGGCTAGATGCAATGTTATCATTGTTTTCAGGTGACAGTTGTATGAGGCCTTTTTGTGCATGTGGCCCTGAGCTAGGTTCTCATAATATATTATTGCCAACATAGATTTAGGAATAATAGCAGTTCCTCAGCTGGCAGCCTAGCTACTTGTGGATTTTCAATTGCATGGAAAATTAATATTTAAGAATAATGTCCAGAATGTTCCTTTCTCCAGCCTCAGTGATATTCCAGTTTCTGAAGTGCTCTGAGAAATAGGAGGGTGGAGTGCAAATTGCAGCTTTCATTAAAAGAGTGAAAAGTCTGAGGCTGATTCCAGCCAGGACTGTGCTTGTGCAGGTTAAAAAAAAAAATGTGAGTGAATTCACCACACACTAATTCCCTGCCTGGGGGCTTAGTTCCCACGAACTTCAGGGGATTCAGTTTGCTGAATGTGTTTGGTGAAGTCATTTCAAATCCCTGCCAAGGAGCAAGCCTCTTAAATGAAAGGATGGCAGTATCTTCAGGCATTCCTAGCAGTTGCCTCAACTCACATCTTTTATGAAGGGTACCTTAAACATTTTGAAGTGAGTCCAAAAATGAAAGTTTTTAAGAGGGAATGTCATAGTCTAAGAATGTTGGTATTGATGTTATCTTTTTAAATTGTAGGTGATCAGTAGTTGTACGTATTTGGAAAAAGTACAGACATTTTTGGGTTTTGGGATGTGTTTCTTCTAAAATGATGAAAGCCCTTCCCAGGCAATGTATTAGTCAACGTAGTATTCTTCAAGCAAACATTAACGGACCCTGTGTTATTGTGATTTATTATCACATAGATTATAATAAATCAACTGTTAGGTCAAATTGTGTCCAGGGAAACATGTTGTTACTAGCACAGTCTAGCATGCTAGGCCTGTCTCCAATATGTATAGTTAGAAAGCTTCTGTTTTCCTAACTTTAAAATGAGGAAAATACATCTATTTCTTAGGGTAGCGGTAAAGATTAATGAATTTGTATGACACTTAGAACAGTGCTTCACAGGTAATAAATTCTTAATAAACATTAGTTGTTGTTACTACTATTGCTACTAACATGTCATCTATTGCATTTAAAGATGCCAGCATCGGCCAGGCACAGTGACTGATATCTGTAACACCAGCACTTTGGGAGGCTGAGGCAGGAGAATCACTTGAGTCCAGGAGTTCAAGATCAGGTTGGGCAATATAATGAGACTCCATCTCTACAAAAAATAAAAAATTAGCCAGACATGGTGGTGCATGCCTATAGTCCCAGCTACTTAGGGGGCTGAGGCAGGAGGATTGCTTGAGCCTGGGAGGTGGAGGTCGCAGTGAGCCAAGATCATACCACTGCATTCCAGTCTAGGTGACGTAGTGAGACCCTTTGTCAGAAAAAGAAAAGGTTAGCTGAGCATGGTTGCACATGGCTGTAGTCCCAGCTACTTGGGAGGCTGGGACAGGAGGATCACCTGTGCTGGGGAGGTTAAGACTGCAGTGAGCCATGATCGTGTTACCACACTCTAGCCTGGATGACAGTGTGAGACAATCCTCTCTCATAAATAAGTAAATAAATAAGTAGGCCAGGATTGTTTGCTGTAATGTGGATGTATATGATAGCTTTGCAACCTATAGTTTCTGCTAAAGAAGAACTTTTGGTTTAGGTCTTCAGTCATTCTCTATTGGTTGGTTGGTTGATTGGTTTTAATAGTTTAAAACAATTTTAATTTTTATGGGTTCAGCCATTCTTTGGTTGATGGCTGCACCTTTGGCAACCTGTCAGTCTGATGGCATGATTCCAAATTAGTGTTAAACCAGTACTAAGCTACATTATCTGAAATTGTGTGTAGTTATGCCCTTAAGGCAAGAATACTTATCCTAGAACCTATGATCAAAATTTAGAGGATCTAGTAACAGCCAAAAAAGTACATCAACATTTGTTTGTATATGCATGCTTTTAGGAAGAAGGTCATGGAAGCTTTCATTAAGTTCTCATAGTGGTCTGTACCAAAATCAGGTTTAAAATCAATGCCCTAAGATATTTCTGTTAGCTGCCTTCCTATTTCTCCTGTAGTAGTAGGTAGGTACAGGGCTATAAACCCAAAAGATAAAGCTAAGACCCCATTATTTGGGGATCAGGTAAGGAAGCATTATTGAACACAAAGAGCATAAATAAAGATTTACAAAATACAGAATTAACAATTTGCAGACATTTTCCCCAAACTCTGTAAATGTGTAGCTACTAAGTTTAAAGGAACTCTAAAGTCACATTTGGAATTCTATAAATTAAAATGTAAGTAGCAAAAAGATAACATTTATTGTTTGAAATTATAACACAGAGTAATACTTTAAGAGTGGAATTGCTATGCTAGGCAAGGTGGCTATCCCTGTAATCCCAGCCCTTTGGGAGGCCAAGGTGGGTGGATAACCTGAGATCAGGAGTTTGAGACCAGCCTGGCCAATATGGCGAAACCCTATCTCTACTAAAAATACAAAAATTAGCTGGGCATGGTGGTACGCACCTGTAATCCCAGCTACTTAGGAGGCTGAGGCAAGAGAATCACTTGAACCTGGGAGGCAGAGGTTTCAGTGACGCAAGATTGCATCATTGTACTCCAGCCTGGGCAATAAGAGTGAAACTTCATCTCAAAAAAAAAAAAGAGTGGAATTGCTGATGGTAACTGATACAGAATATTGAAAAAGGAGAAATGGCTGGCTTGTAAAAAATTGGTTGGTACTAATTTGAGGTGGTGATTTGATTGTAAAAGATTATCTGTTCTTTAAACAGAGATCCTTTAAACAGAATAAGGATCAGTCAACTGTAACTTAACAATGTTTTCTTTAAAATCTTGTACTTGTATATACTTTAATCCTCTTCTCACAAAGAACCTTCTGTTCTAATGTTTAATCCCCTAGTTGACCAGTAAAAGATGCTATATTCAGATGACAAACATCAATTATTACTCCAGTTAATATCCCCTACGTAGGACTTTGGTTTATTAAATCAGATCCTTGTGAATTTAATTAGTAGATCCCAGTCATCCTTAGATGAATAGATGAAACGAGAACTTACATTTCTAAAGCTCATGACTAGACTTTGAATTATGGTATCTCTGTATTCAATCAGTCAAATATTTGTTGAGTGCATACTCTATGTCAGGGATTCAGCAGTGAACCAGGCCCATGTTGTCTCTGTCCTCATGGAGCTTACAGGCTAGCAAGGAAGACAAATTAACAAGCAGTTTCCATCAACATAATAAGTAATATGAGTAACCTTTACCCTTGCTTTACTGTACTTACTCTATAGTAGCTATTTTGGTGACATTTACCATCTTGCTTTCCATAAATGTCCATCCACTTGTGTGACTAACAGCATCTTTTTAGAGGGTATAGACATCTCAGGACACCCTAGTAAAGAAAGAGTACAACCATTCTAAATTAGAACTTCATTTTATTTTGGAATCTGTCTGCCAGGCTCTCAGAAATCATATTTAACCTAATACGGTTTTCAGTTTCTCTACAGGGCATCAGTGCACAAATGCTGTAACAAAATAACAGAATTTAGCAACAGCTTTAGCTTTGTATCACTAAGATAAACTCCAGGGTAAGTTATATGTAACCTTAACTTTTTTTTTTTTTTTAAGAGAACAATCTCTTTATGTTGCCCAGACTGGCCTTGAACTCCTGGGCTCAAGTGATTCACCCACCTCAGCCTCCCTAGTAGCTTAGACTACAAGTGTGCACCACTGTGTCTGAGTTAACCTTATACCATTTTTCATGGCTCTTATTACAACTCAGATTCTCTTCACAAATTGAGGCAAAGCCGTATTGTCCACCAAATTGCATCTTTATGAATTTTTTTTTTTTCTCTCTCTAGGTACAGGAGGCACATGGAAGAGGAAAAAAGATGAAATGTTGTCCTAGATCAGTTAGAGAGTGAATCCTACTTTATTTTATTTTATTTTAATTATTATTATTTTTTTTTAAAGAAAGAAAGAGGAAAAGAAAGGGAGAGAGAACAGGAGTCTTGCTCTATTGCCCAGGCTGGAATGCAATCTAAAAATAGGTATTAAAAACCTCTTTTATGCCAATAATTGTGCTTAACAGCAGAGAATAAGGAAGGAATAAGGGAAGAAAATAACAAACAAACAGCCAACCAATATTTCATTTAAGTCTGTGAAATGGCCGGGTGCGGTGGCTCACGCCTGTAATCCCAGCACTTTGGGAGGCCAAGGCGGGTGGATCACGAGGTCAAGAGATCGAGACCATCCTGGTCAACATGGTGAAACCCCGTCTCTACTAAAAACACAAAAAATTAGCTGGGCATGGTGGCGCGTGCCTGTAATCCCAGCTACTCAGGAGGCTGAGACAGGAGAATTGCCTGAACCCAGGAGGCGGAGGTGGCGGTGAGCCGAAATTGCGCCATTGCACTCCAGCCTGGGTAACAAGAGCAAAATTCCGTCTCAAAAAAAAAAAAAAAAAAAAAGTCTATGAAATGTTATGCAAATGCTGAAGAGTGATTTACTTCCAATTATGTCCACTTTCAAAATAGGTGTAATGTGATACTGAGAAAAATGTATGTTCTGTGGACCTAGGGTGAAGGATTCTATAAATATTCACTGAGTTTACTTGTTCCAGGTCTGAGTTTTAATCATATATGTCCCTGTTAATTTTCTATCTCGTTGATCCGTCGAGTATTAACAATGTGGTGTCAAAGTCTCCCGCTATTATTGTGCGGGAGTCCAAGTCTCTTTATAAGTCATTAAGAACTTGTCTTATGTATCTGGGTGCTCCTATATTGGGTGCATGTATATTTATGATCATTGACTCCTGTTGTTGCATTGATCCTTCTACCATTATGTAATGTCCTTCTTTGTTTCTTTTAGTCTTTGTTACTATTAAAGTCTATTTTGTCAGAGACAAAAGTTACAACTTCTGGTTTTTTTTTTGCTCTCCATTTGATTGGTGAGTCTTCCTCCAATCCTTTATTTTGAGTCTTTGTGTGTCCTTGCTCATGAGATGGATCTGGATACAGCGTACCGATGGGTTTTGACTTTTTATTCAATTTGCCTGTCTGTGTCTTTGATTAGGGCATTTAATCCATTTAAATTTAGGATTAATATTGATATTTGTGAGTTTAATATTGTCATTTAATGCTATCTGGCTATTTTGCCCATTAGTTGATATAGATTCTTCATTATGGAGATACTCTTTACATTTTGGTAAGTTTTTGGGATGACTGATATTGGTTGTTCCTTTCTGTGTGTAATGCTTCTTTCAAAAGCTCTTATAAAGCAGGCCTGGTGGTGATGAAATCTCTGAGTGCTTGCTAGTTCACGAAAAATTTTATTTTTACTTCATTTATGAAGCTTAGTTTGGCTGGATATGAGATTCTGGGTTGAAAATTCTTTTCTTTGAGGATATTGAATATTGACCCCCACACTCTTCTAGTTTGTAGGGTTTCTGCTGAGAGATCTGCTGTGAGTCTGATAGGCTTCCCTTTATGGGTAACCTGACCTTTCTCTCTAGATGCCCTTAGAATTTTCTCCTTTATTTCAACCCTGGTGAATCTAATGCTAATGTGTCTTGGGGTTGCTCTACTTGAGGAACATCTTTGTGGTGTTCTCTATATTACCTGGAGTTGAGTATTGCCCTGCCTTACTAGGTTAGGAAAGTTTTCCTGAATAATATCCTGAAGAATATTTTCCAGCTTGGATTCATTCTCTTCATGACATTCAGGTACACCTATCAAACATAAATTAGGTCTTTTCACATAGTCCTATATTTCTTGGAGACTTTGCTCATTCCTTTTTACTCTTTCTTCTCTAATCTTGTCTTCTCGTTTCATTTCATTAAGTTGGTCTTCGACCTCTGATATCCTTTCTTCTGCTTGATCAATTTGACTGTTAAAACCTGTGTATACTTCGTGGAGTTCTCGTATTGTATTCTTCAGTTCCATTAATTCACTTATATTCCTCTCTACATTGTCTATTCTCGTTAGGATTTCGTCAAACCTTTTTTCAAGGTTCTTAGTTTCTTTATGGTGGGCTAGAACATGTTCTTTTAACTCACAGAAGTTTCTTATTATCCACCTTCTGAAGCCTAATTCTGTTAATGGAATGCACTCATTCTCCATCAGGCCTTGTTCCCCTGTTGATGAGGAACTGTGATCCCCTGTAGAGGGAGAGGCATTCTGATTTTGGGTATTCTTAGCCTTTTTATGCTGGTTTCTTCCCATCATTGTAAATTTATCCACCTGTCATCTTTGTAATTACTGACTTTCAAATTAGGTCTCTGAGTGGACGTCCAACTTGTTGATTCCCAGCGCTGGAATCTGAGCAACCCACTGCGCCAGCTTAAACAGCAGCATTAAGATTCATGGTGCTTTTCTGCCCAGGAATCTCCAGTCTGGCTTCCCTCTTGAGTCCCTTTTTCAATCAGCTGAATGGGTGACTCTGCCTTCCCGGAGCTCCAAACGTCGACCAGAAGGAGACCCAGTCCCGTTTACTCTGCACTGAGAACCGCTGTGCCGGCCACAAGAGTCGCGCTGGCGACCCATGGGGCTCCTCCTCTGGGAATCTCCTGGTCCGTGAGCAACAAAAATTCATCTGAAAATATGGCGTCCTCTCGTTCTCTGCACTTTCAGTGGGAGCTACAATCCTGAGCTGCTAGTAATCGGCCATCTTGGATCTTTATGAAATTTTATGAAATCTTTACCAAATTTTCATTTATGAAATTGGTAAATTTGAGCACTCTCCCAAAACAAAAACCCCCACAACCCTATCATTTGTATGCAGTGAATAATTCCTCTGTATGTACATCTGTAACATGTCCTGATCATGTCTTAGAACTGTAGCTTTTATCTTTCATGGTCAGATACCCCATCATTGATAAGTCTGATTTTATGTAGTCTCTAACTTGGATAGCTCCTGAAAACTTTCTTCTTCCTGGATGTTTGATGTTCTTAGTACTTGGTGCAAGCTGTTTTGTTCCAAGTATGCCCAAAACACTGAGAATGCACTTGTTTAAAATTTGGAGGATTCTTATTTTTCATACAACACACTTAAGTCTCTTGTTTTTACATATGAGAAACACTGACCCTGGAAGATTTAAGTGACTTGTTCAAGGTCATACAGAGTCTAGAGGAAGTGAAATTTCTTCCTGATTTGCTCCAGCTACTGTGTTTCATGACTAGGCAGCATAGTAACAGTGTCTATTATTACCCAGATAGCTAAAATTATTGGGAAATAAATCCACTGAGAGGACTTGATTTGTTTCTGTTATTTTCATAAATTTCAGATGATAAGACATTGGTTACTTTTTGCAAAAGCAAGGTTAAAAGACTTGGAAGCCCCAATAATAATCTGAGTTTTTTTTAAGAGGTTAAAACTTGATGGAGTTTAATAACACCTGATACTTGATAATGATGCTTGATATTGACGTATCCACAGTGGAAGTTTCATTTTCTGATAACTGGTAACAGAAATAATTTAATAATAAGCATATATTTATACATGTGTATAAATACAGCAAATCCCTACCGAGCCAGGCATGCACCTATAGTCCTAGCTACTTGGGAGACTGAGGCATCAGTGAGCTGTGATCACCACTCTCCATTTGGGCAACAGAGTAAGACCCTCTCTCAAAAAAAAAAAAAATTATTAATAGAGTCTGTAACAGAGCGTACATTTTAAATTTTGTAAAAGTCCAAATTATCTATTTTTTATTTTTGTAGTTTGAGCTTTTTGTATCCTAAGAAATCTTTGCCTAATTCAAAATCACAAAGATTTTTATCTATATTTTCTACTAGAAGCTGTTTTCTTCTGTATAGTCTTAGCTCTTAGATCTGTGTTTCTTTTTTCTTTTTGAGACAGGATCTCTATATGTCACCTAAGTAGGAGTGTGGTGATGGGATCACGGCTGACTGCAACTTCTGCCTCCTGGGCTAAGGCATCTTCCCACCTTAGCCTCCTGAGTAGCTGAGACTACAGGCACATGCTACCACCCCTGGCTAATTTTTGTATTTTTTGTAGAGATGGGGTTTCATTCACCATGTTGCCCAGGCAGGTCTCAAACTCCTGGCCTCAAGCAATTTTTGCACCTTGGCCTCCAAAGGGCTGGGATTACAGGTGTGAGCCATTGTGTCCAGCCCTGTGATCCATTTTGAGTTGATTTTTGTTTATCATATGAGAGAAGGATCTAGAGTAAATCTTTTACATATAGATACCTAATTGTTGTAGCACCATTTGATTTAAAAAAAAAAAAAAAAAGACTACACTTGCTTTTTTTTTTTTTTTTTGAAACAGAGTCTCGCTCTGTTGCCCAGACTGGAGGGCAGTGGTACAATCTTGGCTCACTGCAATCTCCGCCTCTTGGGCTTAAACGATTTTTAATAGAGACAGGGTTTCACCGTGTTGTCCAGGCTGGTCTTGAACTGCTGGCCTCAAGCAGTCCACCTGCTTCGGCCTCCCAAAGTGCATGAGCCACCATGCCCAGCCTATCCTTGTCTTTTGACCACATATATACATATGTGCGTGTATATCAGTCTATTTCTGGATTTTCTGCCCTGAATTTCTATATATCCTTGTGCTAAAAATACACTGTCTTGATTATTATAATTTTTAAATAAGTCTTGAAGTCAGTGTCAGTCCTCTAACTTTATTTTTCTATTTCAAAATAGTTTTGGCTTATTTCAAGGTCTTTTGTGTTTCCATATAAATTTTAGAATTAGTTTGTCAGTTTCAACAAAAAAGCCTTCTGATTGGGATTGCATTTAACCAATAGATTGATTTGGGGGAATTGACATCTTAATAATATACACATAGAAATAAAAAATAATAATAATAATATACACATAGATGGGAACAACAGACACTGGGTCTAGTAGGATCAAGGAACATAATGAGTACTAGGCTTCATACCTGACTGATGAAATCATCTCCACAACAAACCCCCGTGACACCAGTTTAACTATATAACAAACCTGCACATGTACCCCTGAACTTAAAAGTTAAAAAAATTGTTTTTAATTGAAAAGATATATTGAGCTTTGATTTTGAATATTTATTATATTTTAGCAATATTCATGAAGCCAGATTTATTATTTATTCTGTATTCTTATTCATATTCTCTGGAAATGCTGAAAATGTTGTGAGGAAGAATTTTGAGTTTTCTCAGCTTCCCCTTGTGAACAAATAAAGATTTTTGCCAGACGGGATTTGACTAGCTCTTCGATTTGGTTCCTTTTTTTTTTCTTTGGTGAACAAAAGAAAAAAGAATGAAAATAACTTTTTGACTAACCTAAGATCTTTTAAAGCTGGGCAAACCAGTGACAATACTTACCTACTTTTAAGGCCAGATCTTATGACTTCACATAAAATTAATATATTCATTTTCTAGGCCAGTGCTTCTCAAACTGTGGGTTTTGGAGCCATCAGCATCAACTGGAGACTTGTTAGAAATGCAGATTCTGGTCCGCGTGCTGTGGCTTATGCCTGTAATCCCAGCACCTTGGCGGGCGGATCACTTGAGCTCAGGAGTTTGAGACCAGCCTGGGGAATATGGCAAAACTTGTGTCTAAAACAATACAAAAAATAACCGGACATAGTGGCGCGTGCCTATAGTCCCAATTACTCAGGAGCCTGAAGTGGGAAGATGGCTTGAGCCTGAGAGGTTGAGGCTGCAGTGAGCCATGATTGTGTGACTGCACTCCTGCCAGTGACAGAGTGAGACCCTGTCTCAAAAAAATAATAATAAAATAATAAAAAGCAGATTGATTAGCCCTGCCCCAGACCTGCTAAATCAGAAACCCTGAGAGGTGGGCCCAGCAATCTGTTTTCACAAGCTTTCCCTCTGACTCCAGTGTAGGCTAATGTTTGAGAACTGCTATCAGAGACTTTTTTTTTTGAGAGGAAGTCTCACTCTGTCACCCAGGCTGGAGCACAATGGTGTGATCGCTCACTGCAATCTCCATGTCCCAAGTTCAAACAATTGTCTTGCCTCAGCCTCCCAAGGAGCTGGAATTACAGGAATGCACCACTGTGCCCCACTAATTTTTGTATTTTTAGTAGAGGCGGGGTTTCACCCTGATTGCCAGGTGGGTCTCGAACTCCTGACCTCAGGTGATCCACCTGCCTCCACCTACCAAAGTGCTGGGATTACAGGGGTTAGTTTGGACTTATCATAGACTTTTAAAAGTAAGAATTCCCCTTTGTTCCTTGGTTCAGAACCTTATTTCTGAACGATCGGTCTCAAGCTTTATTAAAAGAGAGAAGTACGGACACAAATTATGAGACTGTTGCAGCAGTTGATACAGAAGTAAAATCTACAGGACTTGGATAATGAAGCAGGGGAAAGAGAGAAATCAATGATGACTCTTTTTCAAAGTTTTTGATTCACTGGATCAGCATTCTACAAAATTCTTGTGTCACATCTCTTTTGATCTGTCCATTGGCCACTGCAGAGCTCTCATATTCTGTCTCAGTATCCTGTACAAGATAGTAGTTTTAGCATTGTTTAAACAGCATCATCAGCACCATAAAGGACTTGACGCTATTTTAATTTTTTTTTTTTTTTAAGACAAGATCTTACTCTGTCACCCAGGCTGGAGAGCAGTGTCGTAATCTTGGCTAACTGCAATCTCTGTCTTCTGGGTTCAAGGGATTCTCCTGCCCCAGCCTCCCAAGTAGCTGGGACTACAGGTGTGTACCACCACGCTGGGCTACTTTTTGTATTTTTAGTAGAAACAGGGTTTCACCTGCCTCAGCCTCCCGAGTAGCTGGGACTGCAGGGGCACACCACCACACCCAGCTAATTTTTGTATTTTTTAGTAGAGATGGGGTTTCACCATGTTAGCCAGGATGGTCTCGATCTCTTGATGGCCAAGCTGGTCTTGAACTCCTGACCTCAGGTCATCCGACTGCCTCAGTCTCCCAAAGTACTGGGATTATAGACGTGAGTCACCGTGCCCAGCTATTTTAATTATTTTTAACTTTTTATTTTTTTTGAGACAGGGTCTTGCTCTGTTGCCCAGGCTAGACTGCAGTGACATGATCATAGCTCACCACAGGCTCAAGTGATTCTTCAATCTCAACCTCCTCAGTAGCTGGAACTTCAGGCATGCATGCACCACCATACCCAGATAGTTTTCTAATTTTTTTTGTAGAGACAAGGTCTCAGTATGGTACCTAGGCTGGTCTCCAACTCCTGGCCTCTTGCCTTGGCCTCCCAAAGTACTGGCATAACACATGTGAACCACTGTGCCTAGCCTTGATGCTGTTTTCATTTGGGGAGATTCATTTGTGGCAGTGTTTGTAGTAGTACAAAAGTAAACTGCTAATGGGAGCAAAGGAGGTCTTAAATCTGGTGTCTTTCAAGAACAGAAAATCAAACACCGCATGTTCTCACTCATAGGCGGATGTTGAACAATGAGAACACATGGACACAGGGAGGGGAGCATCACACACTGGGGTCTGTTGGGGGGAAATAGGGGAGGGACAGCGGGGGGTGGGGACCTGGGGAGAGATTGCATGCCAGATATAGGTGAAGGGGAGGAAGGCAGCAAATCACGCTGCCATGTGTGTACCTGTGCAACAATCTTGCATGTTCTTCACATGTACCCCAAAACCTAAAATGCAATAAAAAAAAAAATCTGGTGTCTTTTTTTTTTTTCTTTTTAGGGTAGACAGGGGGCAGAAAGATTAGAAAATAAACCCTCAGCTTATGGGACAGATGATCATCTGTAACTTAAGTTTTCCTAAGTTTCAATTTACTGTAATTATTTTCCATTGACCAGTCTTAGTAAAAACCAGATGTTGGCTGGGCGTGGTGGCTCACACCTGTAATTCTAGCACTTTGGGAGGCCGAGGTGGGTGGATCATGAGGTCAGGAGATCGAGACTATCCTGGTAACACTGTGAAACCCCACCTCTACTAAAAAATACAAAAAATTAGCCAGGCGTGGTGGCATGTACCTGTGGTCCCAGCTACTCAGGAGGCTGAGGCAGGAGAATCGCTTGGACCCAGGAGGCAGAAGTCATGGTGAACCGAGATTACACCACTGCACTCCAGCCTAGGCGACAGAGTGAGACTTTGTCTCAGAAAAAAAAAAACCATGTTTTGAATATTAATAAATGATCTCTGCTTTTAGGATTCTTGGTTTAAAAAAAAAGGAATATGAAGTAACATTCTGCTGCTGTTTGAAAATGCCAGAACAAACATTTTAATGGAGGCAATAACTGAAATTATTGTCTGGAACCAGAACCACTGTCTTCTCCTTATTTTAATAGAATATTGAATCTAGTGAAGCAAATCTCTTACAGTGAGTTTTTTTTACAGCTAGTCCTCCTCGCTTTGTGACGGTAGAAGAACTTCTAGAGACAGCAAGAGGCGTCACCAACATGGCTCTAGCCCATGAAATTGTGGTAAATGGAGACTTTCAGATTAAACCAGTTGAATTACCAGAAAACAGGTAAGGTGTTTGCTAAATTATCTTGCTTAGTAGAATACTGCCATTTCCCAGTTCTGGAAATGTTTCCTTCAGTTGATACCAATATATTCAAATATATTTTTTCTTTTGTACATTATTGCTAAAAAATATTCCTAAACAAGGAACACTAATTCTTTAGAATGCAAATAAAAGGTCTGGGAATCTTTTGTGAGAGTCTTTCTTATCAGCTTCTGCCTACTCAGTAGGATCTAGCTGCCTCATCTTGTGTTTTCATTGCATTGTTTCATTCACTTCTTTGAAACTATCACACTGTACTATAGTCGTTGGTTTCCTCACAAAGGTGAAGACTGTGTGTGGGTTATTCTCTGTGTCCCTAGTGCTTGGCACTTACCTTTTTTTTATTGAATAGAAGACTCCACTGATTGTAAGGTGCAACTTTTAAAAATGTGCTGTCATAAGAAAGAAGAAACACTGCCCATTATAATTGTAAAAATGCCATTGATTTTAAGAAAGATCCAAGTTTCTGAGAGATTAAAATATGGGGGGGAATGTTTGTTTTAGAATCAAGGAAATATTCATGCTGATGCCCTTCTGTCAGCAGCTCACTCGAGTCAGGACTCTGGATGGTGTCTGAGAGTCTGTTGGGGTGTCTTCATGGTTGCAGGATGAATGCTGCAGCTCCAAGCATCCCATCATACGTCAGCATTCTGGGCAAGAGGGAAAAGGCTGGGAGGACTAGAGCTCTTCTTTTGTTAGAGAGGAACACCTTCCCCTGGAGTCATGAAACAGACATCTGCTAATATTTTGTTAATCAGAATTTAGTCACATGCTACCCCTGTTATAAGTGAGCCTGGAAAGCTTAAACCGGGCAAAAGGGAATGAACTGCTGTGATGGGCTTATTAGATCAGCATGACTTATTGTCACAGAGTATATTGTTACCCTGAAAAACACTGAGATTCTGTTAACAAAGCGGGAGGAATGGCTGCTGTGCTGGCAAGTGTCTTTTGTAGGAAGTTTCTAAATATGACTTCACAGATATTTCTTATATCTGCAAAGATAGTACTTTTTTGCCTTTTTTTTTTTTTTTGAGATGGAGTCTTGCTGTCGCCAGGATGGAGTGCAGTAGCGCGATCTCGGCTCACTGCAACCTCCGCCTCCCAGGTTCAAGTGATTCTCCCGCCTTAGCCTCCCAAGTAGTTGGGACTACAGAGGCATGCCATCATGCCCAGCTAATTTTTGTATTTTTTAGTAGAGATGGGATTTCACCATGTTGGCCAGAATGGTCTTGATCTCTTGACCTCATGATCTGCCTGCCTTGGCCTCCCAAAGTGCTGGGATTACAGGCATGAGCCACCGTGCCCAGCCACTTTTTTGCATTTAATAATGAAGAATTACTTGTTTTGTGCTCAAGACATAAAGACTGGTTTGTTGTTGTTCTTGTTATTGTTTTTTGAGACAGAGTCTTGCTCTGTTGCCCAGGCTGGAGTGCAGTGGTGCAATCTAAGCTCACTGCAGCCTCCGCCTCCCAGGTTCAAGCAATTCTCCTGCCTCCGCCTCCTGAGTAGCTGGGACTACAAGCATGCACTACCATGTCCCACTAATTTTTGTAATCTTAGTAGAAATAGTGTTTCTATCTCAGGCTGGTCTTGAACTCCTCGCCTCAGGTGATATGCCCTCCTTGGCCTCCCAAAATGCTAGGATTACAGGCATGAGCCCCCACAACTGGCCAAGACTGGTTTTAATGAAATGTTATGATGTATATATAAATTGTTATAGTTTGGTACTTAGTTAAGCAATTGTCCCATATATCACATGGGAATATGATATTTTTAGGAAATAAAGCCCTTCAACCTACTGCATACTGAATTGTTATTATTATTATTATTATTTTGAGACAATGTCTTGCTCTGTCAGGCTAGAGTGCAGCCAGGCTAGAGTGCAGTGATGCTATCTCTGCTCACTTCAACCTCTGGCCAGGCTGATCTCGAACTCCTGACCTCAGGTGATCTGCCTACCTCAGCCTCCCAAAGTGCTGAGATTACAGGCATAAGCCACCATGCCCAGCCTAAATTGTTATCTTAGACTACCTAATTATAAAAATCTTAGGAAACTGGCTAGTATCAGGGAACTAAAAATGATTAGTGTTGGCCATCCGATTACTTGAGAGCGATTATTTCCAATGAGAGGCTTACTGCAAAAAATCACTAACTTTTAAAATAAGGTATGCCATTGGTTGAAATATGCCTGGGAAATTTTTCCTTGGTCCAAATGACTGGGATTGATCTTACCCGAAACCCATAGTATTTGTGCTTTTGAAAGTGATTTGAAACTCAGATATTTTGGTTTTTACCTTTTTTTTTTCCCACTGCCCCAGCTTGAAGAAAAGAGTAAAGGATATTGTACATAAAGTGTTTTGGGATTGCTTGAGTGCACAGCTAAGTGAAGACCCCCCAGCATATGACCATGCTATCAAACTTGTAGGAGAAATCAAAGAGGTGAGGCAAAGAGTGAATTGTGATGCTTTTCTGGTGTGTTAGGAGTGTTTATTCAACTTCTTGTTTCACCACCAGAAGACTTTATGAAGAAACTGAAGGATCAAGAAGTTAAATAACTTACCAAAAGGTGGATCAAGAGTGTTTTTGGCTTAATGCCCTTTTTAAAAAAATTTTAAGCAAGCCATGATAACCTGAAGGCATTAAAGACAACAAAGTTATTTCACAAAATCTAGGTTATTTATAAATGTTAATAGGTGTGGACACATTCCATTTATAATGGCCAAAAAGTGATTCAGCCTTCGAGATAGAGAAAGCTTTAGGTGGAGGGACTGTTTTTGCAATGCCTTTAGCAATAGCAGCAGAGAAGAAATGTATCCATGGAAATTGTCATCTGTGGTTGGCTCACAGGCTCACATTAACAAAACATGCTTTTCTTCTTTCACCATTAACAGGTTTTTCTTCTATCCATTTAATTGCTACCTGGAGCTTAAGTGGAAGCTTAAGTAATTATTGTAAATGATTTGTAAACATGTTTTTCTGTAGATTTGTTGAGTAAGAAGTAAAATATGTGCAATATTACATAGCAATTGGTAAGCCCGTATTTGGATAGTTATAAATTACATATAATTAGAAATGATGTCTAAGGAATTTTGATTAAATGTAGCTGTGTTCTCTTGTAGACTCTCTTATCTTTCTTGCTGCCTGGTCACACTAGACTGAGAAACCAGATAACAGAAGTCTTGGATCTGGATCTGATAAAGCAGGAAGCAGAGAACGGGGCCCTAGACATTTCCAAGCTGGCAGAATTCATTATTGGCATGATGGGGACACTGTGTGCACCTGCTCGAGATGAGGAAGTTAAGAAACTAAAGGACATTAAGGAAATAGTGCCCCTTTTCAGGTATGGAACTATGGTAATCATACTCTGTACACCTACAATTCAGAGCTATTTTCTTTCTTTTTTTTTTTTTTCTTTTTGTGGGGGAAGGAGCGGGGAGGCTGGGCAGGGAAGAAGGGGAGGAAGACAGGCGGACTGGCAAGGGAGCATGAGCTATTTTCTTTTCTTTTCTTTCTTTTTTTTTTTTGAGATGGAGTCTCACTCTGTTGCCCAGGCTGGAGTGCAATGGGGCAATCTTCGCTCACTACAACCTCTGCCTGGTGCATTCAAGTAATTCTCATGCCTCAGCCTCCTGAGTAGCTGGGATTACAGGTGCACACCACCATGCCTGGCTAACTTTTGTATTTTTAGTAGACATGGGGTTTCACTATGTTGGACAGGCCGGTCTTGAACTCCTGACCTCAGGTGATCCACTCACCTTGGCCTCCCAAAGTGCTGGGATTATAGGCATGAGCCACTGTGCTCAGCCCAGAGCTATTTTCGGTTTAAACTTCCCAAAGTCTTGGTACTCATGAATTAACAAAGAAATTTTAAGCAAACATTTTGTAAAATGCAGAAAAGTAAAAAGAGGACATTTACTCATAATTGTACCACTCAGAGGTACAATCACTTTTATCATTTTGATCTATATATTTTTTTATACATCAAATTCCCTCAACATTTTCTTTTGAAAAATTCCAAACCTACAGAAAGGTTTCAAAAACAGTGCAATCAGCCCTCACATGCCCTTCATGTAGATCCATCAGTTTTTATCACATTGTCACAATTGCTTTGCTGCCCAGGCTGGTCTGGAACTCCTGGGCTCAAGCAGTCCTCCCGCCTTGGCCTCTCAAAGTACTGGGATTACAGGCGTGAGCTATGGGTCTGGTCCTCTTTTCCTTTAATACTATGTTTAGTTTACAATTGCTTGGTTCTAAATCCTTTTCTCTTTTAGAGAAATTTTTTCTGTGTTGGACCTAATGAAAGTGGACATGGCCAACTTTGCTATCAGTAGCATCAGGCCTCATCTCATGCAGCAGTCAGTTGAATACGAGAGAAAGAAGTTTCAGGAGATTTTGGAGAGGCAACCAAGTATGTTTTATATTTTATGGTACTTTTTTTGTTGTCTGTGGTTTTTCATTGTAGCTGCCATAGTTTGTTATAATATTATTTTCAGAACATAACTAAAATTTAGTATGAGAATAGTCTAATTTGAAGAGAAAAGCACAAAAGGTTAGGATTCCATCTAGAGTTGTTAAGCATTGAAAAGAAAACTTAATTGACAAGGAATGTGAGTAGACCATGAGAATAGAAATTAAAAACAATGAAGTCCTCAATTATAAATGGTTTTTTGATGAAAACACCAGTTTGAAGTAAAATACATTCTTGGTCTTGATTTTTTAAAACATGACAGACGTCCTGTGAATGTTAATTCACTTTTCTTCTCCCTGTGTGGCATAGCAGGAAATTTAACTTTGCTTTTGTTCTGGATGCATGAATCTTCTTGTTTTATACCCAGGAAGAGTCTTCATTTTTATGGACGTCTCAGATGACTGCAGAAAACAGACAACTATCAGAATCTAAAACTATGTTGTATTTCTAGGGTGCTTTTTATGGTCTCTGCATTGCTGGCTGACATTCTGGGTAAATTTCGGTCTTCAGAGCCAATGTATGATGAATTCTGTTTGGCCTCTAACTTTGCTGATGAGGAGATGAAAACAGCAGTCTCTGGGTTGATTGGGTTGCCTGACCAGATTAGTTGCAATGCCCCACACAATCGATTCATCCTGCCCCAGGCAGAGAAGTCTGAGGTGGTGCTGGGGCCAGGGGAAGTCAGGAAAGGGCAAGGTAGGGGTAGAAATAGAAGAAGTTTGGTAATGTTTACTAAGTGCCAGACTTGTGCCACAGGCTGTATGTGCATGATCATATGTAATCCTCACACAGTAAGCTGATGAGCCAGGCACCTTTTTTTATTATTTTTTTATTTTTATTTTTTTTTCTTTCTTTATATTCTTATTCTATAATTTTTTTTTTTTTATTGCATTTTAGGTTTTGGGGTACATGTGAAAAACATGCAAGGTTGTTGCATAGGTGCATACGTGGCAGTGTGATTTGCTGCCTTCTTCCCCTTCACCCATATCTGGCATTTCTCCCCATGCTATCCCTCCCCAATTCCCCACCCCCCCGCTGTCCCCCCCACTCCCCCACAACAGACCCCCATGTATAGTGCTCCCCTCCCTGTGTCCATGTGTTCTCCTTGTTCAACACCCGCCTATGAGTGAGAACATGTGGTGTTTGATTTTGTGTTCTCGTGTCAGTTTGCTGAGAATGATGGTTTCCAGGTTCATCCATGTCCCTACAAAGGACGCGAACTCCTCATTTTTAATGGCTGCATAATATTCCATGGTGTATATGTGCCACATTTTTCCTGTCCAGTCTATCATCGATGGGCATTTGGGTTGGTTCCAGGTCTTTGCTATTGTAAACTGTGCTGCTATGAACATTCGTGTGCATGTGTCCTTATAGTAGAACGATTTATAATCCTTTGGATATATGCCCAGTAATGGGATTGCTGGGTCAAATGGAATTTCTATTTCTAGGTCCTTGAGGAATCGCCACACTGTTTTCCACAATGGTTGAACTAATTTACACTCCCACCAACAGTGTAAAAGTGTTCCTATTTCTCCACATCCTCTCCAGCATCTGTTGTCTCCAGATTTTTTAATGATTGCCATTCTAACTGGTGTGAGATGGTATCTCAATGTAGTTTTGATTTGCATTTCTCTAATGGCCAGTGATGATGAGCATTTTTTCATATGCTTGTTGGCCTCATGTATGTCTTCTTTTGTAAAGTATCTGTTCATTTCCTTCGCCCACTTTTGAATGGGCTTGTTTGTTTTTTTCTTGTAAATCTTTTTTAGCTCGTTGTAAATTCTGGATATCAGCCCTTTGTCAGATGGGTAGGCTGCAAAAATTTTTTCCCATTCTGTTGGTTGCCGATTCACTCTATTGACTGTTTCTTTTGCCGTGCAGAAGCTGTGGAGTTTGATTAGGTCCCATTTGTCTATTTTGGCTTTTGTTGCCAATGCTTTTGGCGTTTTGGTCATGAAGTCCTTGCCTACGCCTATGTCCTGAATGGTTTTGCCTAGGTTTCCTTCTAGTGATTTTATGGTGTTAGGTCTTATGTTTAAGTCTTTAATCCATCTGGAGTCAATTTTAGTGTAAGGTGTCAGGAAGGGGTCCAGTTTCTGCTTTCTGCATATGGCTAGCCAAACACCACTTATTGAACAGGGAATCCTTTCCCCATTGCTTGTTTTTATCAGGTTTGTCAAAGATCGGGTGGTTGTAGATATGTTGTGTTGCCTCCGACGCCTCTGTTCTGTTCCATTGGTCTATATCTCTGTTTTGGTACCAGTACCATGCTGTTTTGATTACTGTAGCCTTGTAGTAGAGTTTGATGTCTGGTAGTGTGATGCCTCCCGCTTTGTTCTTTTTGCTTAGAATTGACTTGGCTATGCGGGCTCTCTTTTGGTTCCATATGAAGTTTAAGGTGGTTTTTTCCAGTTCTGTGAAGAAGGTCATTGGTAGCTTGATGGGGATAGCATTGAATCTGTATATTACTTTGGGCAGTATGGCCATTTTCACGATATTAATTCTTCCTAACCATGAACATGGAATGTTTCTCCATCTGTTTGTGTCCTCTCTTATTTCGTTGAGCAGTGATTTGTAGTTCTCCTTGAAGAGGTCCTTTACGTTCCTTGTTAGTTGTATTCCTAGGTATTTTATTCTCTTTGTAGCAATTGTGAATGGCAGTTCGTTCTTGATTTGGCTGTCTTTAAGTCTGTTATTGGTGTATAGGAATGCTTGTGATTTTTGCACATTGATTTTGTATCCTGAGACTTTGCTGAAGTTGCTTATCAGTTTCAGGAGCTTTTGGGCTGAGATGAGGGGGTCTTCTAGATATACAATCATGTCGTCTGCAAATAGAGACAATTTGACTTCCTCCTTTCCTAATTGAATACCCTTTATTTCTTTTTCTTGCCTGATTGCTCTGGCTAGAACTTCCAGTACTATATTGAATAGGAGTGGTGAGAGAGGGCATCCTTGTCTAGTGCCAGATTTCAAAGGGAATGCTTCCAGTTTTTGCCCGTTCAGTATGATATTGGCTGTCGGTTTGTCGTAAATAGCTTTTATTATTTTGAGATACGTTCCATCGATACCTAGTTTATTGAGGGTTTTTAGCATAAAGGGCTGTTGAATTTTGTCGAAGGCCTTCTCTGCATCGATTGAGATAATCATGTGGTTTTTGTCTTTGGTTCTGTTTATGTGGTGAATTACATTTATAGACTTGCGTATATTGAACCAGCCTTGCATCCCCGGGATGAATCCTACTTGATCATGGTGGATAAGCTTTTTGATGTGCTGTTGTAATCGGCTTGCCATTATTTTATTGAAGATTATTGCATCTATGTTCATCATGGATATTGGCCTGTAGTTTTCTTTTCTTGTTGAGTCTCTGCCAGGTTTTGGTATTAGGATGATGTTGGTCTCATAAAATGATTTGGGAAGGATTCCCTCTTTTTGGATTATTTGGAATAGTTTCAGTAGGAATGGTATCAGTTACTCTTTGTATGTCTGGTAGAATTCGGCTGTGAACCCATCTGGACCTGGGCTTTTTTTGGGTGGTAGGCTCTTAATTGCTGCCTCGACTTCAGACCTTGTTATTGGTCTATTCAGGGTTTCGGCTTCTTCCTGGTTTAGGCTTGGGAGGAGGCAGCTGTCCAGGAATTTATCCATTTCTTCCAGGTTTTCTAATTTATGTGCATAGAGTTGTTTGTAATAATCTCTGATGATGGTTTGAATTTCTGTGGAATCTGTGGTGATATCCCCTTTGTCATTTTTTATTGCATCTATTTGATTATTCTCTCTTTTCTTTTTGATTAGTCTGGCTAGTGGTCTGTCTATTTTGTTGATCTTTTCAAAAAACCAGCTCCTGGATTTATTGATTTTTTGAAGGGTTTTTCGTGTCTCTATCTCCTTCAATTCTGCTTTGATCTTAGTTATTTCTTGTCTTCTGCTAGGTTTTGAGTTTTTTTGATCTTGCTCCTCTAGCTCTTTCAATTTTGACAATAGGGTGTCGATTTTAGATCTCTCCTTTCTTCTCATGTGGGCACTTATTGCTATATATTTTCCTCTAGAGACTGCTTTAAATGTGTCCCAGAGATTCTGGTATGTGGTGTCTTCATTCTCGTTGGTTTCGAAGAACGTCTTTATTTCTGCCTTCATTTCATTGTTTATCCAGTCAACATTCAGGAGAAAGTTGTTCATTTTCCATGAGGCTGTGCGGTTCTGGGTTAGTTTCTGAATTCTGAGTTCTAACTTGATTGCACTGTGGTCTGAGAGACTGTTTGTTATGGTTTCCGTTCTTTTGCATTTGCTGAGGAGTGATTTACTTCCAATTATGTGGTCAATTTTAGAGTAGGTGTGATGTGGTGCTGAGAAGAATGTATATTCTGTGGATTTGGGGTGGAGAGTTCTGTAAATGTCTATTAGGTTTGCTTGTTCCAGGTCTGAGTTCAAGTCCTGGATATCCTTGTTAATTTTCTGTCTCGTTGATCTGTCTAATATTGACAATGGTGTGTTGAAGTCTCCCACTATTATTGTGTGGGAGTCTAAGTCTCTTTGTAAGTCTTTAAGAACTTGCCTTATGTATCTGGGTGCTCCTGTATTAGGTGCATATATATTTAGGATCGTTAGCTCTTCTTGCTGCATTGATCCTTTTACCATTATGTAATGTCCTTCTTTGTCTCTTTTGATCTTTGTTGCTTTAAAGTCTATTTTATCAGAGATGAGAATTGCAACTCCTGCTTTTTTTTGCTCTCCATTTGCTTGGTAAATCTTCCTCCATCCCTTTATTTTGAGCCTTTGTGTATCCTTGCATGCGAGATGGGTTTCCTGGATACAGCACACTGATGGGTTTTGGCTTTTTTTTTTTTTTTTTTTTGATACGGAGTCTCGCTCTTGTTACCCAGGCTGGAGTGCAATGGTGCGATCTCGGCTCACTGCAACCTCCGCCTCCTGGGTTCAGGCAATTCTCCTGCCTCAGCCTCCTAAGTAGCTGGGATTACAGGCACGCACCACCGTGCCCAGCTAATTTTTTTTGTATTAGTAGAGACGGGGTTTCACAATGTTGACCAGGATGGTCTCGATCTCTTGACCTCGTGATCCACCCGCCTCGGCCTCCCAAAGTGCTGGGATTACAGGCTTGAGCCACCGCGCCCGGCCGGGTTTTGGCTTTTTATCCAATTTGCCAGTCTGTGTCTTTTGATTGGGGCATTTAGTCCGTTTACATTTAGGGTTAATATTGTTATGTGTGAATTGGATCCTGTCATTTTGGTGCTAGGTGGCTGTTTTGCCCATTGGTTGATGCAGATTCTTCATTGTGTTGATGCTTTTTACCTTTTCGTGTGTTTTTGGAGTGGCTGGTACTGGTTGTTCTTTTCTATGTGTAGTGCCTCCTTCAAGAGCTCTTGTAGAGCTGGTCTGGTGGTGATGAACTCTCTGAGTTCTTGCTTGTTCACAAAGGATTTTATTTTTCCTTCACTTATAAAGCTTAGTTTGGCTGGATACGAAATTCTGGGTTGAAAGTTCTTTTCCTTAAGTATGTTGAATATCGGCCCCCACTCTCTTCTGGCCTGTAGGGTTTCTGCTGAGAGATCTGCAGTGAGTCTGATGGGCTTCCCTTTGTGGGTAACCCGACCTTTCTCTCTGGCTTCCCTTAGTATTTTCTCCTTCATTTCAACCCTGGTGAATCTGATGATTATGTGTCTTGGGGTTGCTCTTCTAGAAGAGTATCTTTGTGGTGTTCTCTGTATTTCCTGGACTTGAATCTTGGCCTGCCTTGTTAGGTTGGGGAAGTTTTCCTGGATAATATCCTGAAGAGTATTTTCCAGCTTGGATGCATTCTCTTCGTCACATTCAGGTACACCTATCAAACGTAGATTAGGTCTTTTCACATAGTCCCATATTTCTTGTTGACTTTGTTCATTCCTTTTTACCCTGTTTTCTCTAATCTTGCCTTCTCGTTTTATTTCATTGAGTTGATCTTCGACCTCTGATATCCTTTCTTCTGCTTGGTCAATTCGGCTATTGAAACTTGTGCATGCTTCACGAAGTTCTCGTGTTGTGTTTTTCAGCTCCATCAATTCGCTCATATTCCTCTCTAAGTTGTCCATTCTTGTTAGCATTTCGTCAAGTCTTTTTTCAAGGTTCTTAGTTTCTTTGCATTGGGTTAGAACATGTTCTTTTAGCTCACGGAAGTTTCTTATTATCCACTTTCTGAAAGCTGATTCTGTCATTTCATCACACTCATTCTCCATCCAGTCTTGTTCCCTTGCTGGTGAGGAGTTGTGATCCCTTGTAGGAGGAGAAGTGTTCTGATTTTGGGTGTTTTCATCCTTTTTGCGCTGGTTTCTTCCCATCTTTGTGGATTTATCCACCTGTTGACTTTGTAGTTGTTGTCTTTCTGATTTTGGTAATTTTAAGTCTGCTGTGGCAGAACTCATAAACCCCCTGCTCTTCCCCCGAGGTGTTCTGTCCCAGGGAGTTCCGGTTTTATGATGTTCCCCTGTGCGGTTGCTGTTTTCCCTGCCCACAAGGTGGCAGCCTAGTCACACTCAGGTTGCAGAGGCTTCGCTAAGCTGCTGTGGGCTCCACCCAGCTTCCGTGTGAACTTCTGGGTGTAGTTAGAACTGCTTTCGCTATGTTGGCCCGCCCCTGTAGTGACGGAGTCTCTGTAGTGGCGGATTGCCTTGGTATATTGCCCTGGGAACAGCAGGGTGCCTATGGAGAACGCCCCTCCTCCACAGAGCTGGACCGTCCTGGTTTCAGTTGTGTTTCAGGTCTTCTTGCTGGGTAAGAGGGGACACCGTCTCATCTGATCTGCCTCCGGAGCCGCTGCGTTGGCTAAAGCCGCGGCTCTGAGATTCGTGGCGCTGGCCTGGCTCCCCGTTTCAGCTCCCCTTGCTGGCTTATAGGGGACTCAGACTCTCTCACTTTGTACAGTGAGCCGTTGCCTCAGGGTGCCGGCCCAGCGGCTGCGCCGTTCAAGCCAGCGGCGCCAGCGGCGCTGGCGACCCGTGTGGCTTCTCTGCCTGTGAATCTCCTGGTCTGTGGGCAGTAAAAATCAGTCTGGAAATACGGCGTCCACTCACCCTCTGTGCTTTCTCTCGGAGCTGCATTCCCGAGTTCCTCCTAAGCGGCCATCTTGGATCCTCCTCTCGGCACCTTTTTTTAAACCCCATTTTACAGATGTTGGAAACAGGTTTTAAGAGATTTTTGACCATAATGGACTGACCACAAGCTCACACTCTCACCACTGTTGTGAGAGTACTGGGCAGAGTTGTTTTTTTTTTTTTTTTTTTTTTTGAGTTGGAGTCTCACTTTGTCACCCAGGCTGGAGTGCAGTGGTGCGATCTTGGTTCACTGCAACCTCCGCTGGGCAGAGTTTTGTAGCCTGAAGAGCCTTAATATTAAGGCTTGGCCCTGGAAGCAGGGGTGCAGTGGAGGACTCACTGCTAGGGTGGAAGCAGCTACAGTGCCTGCATCTAGCACTTAACTCACAACATGGAAGCCCAGGTTTCTTAAAGCTGGCAGGTTACGGGAGCATGCTGTCTACAGAAGAGAGAGTGAAGCCAGATGACCCAGCAGTCAGGACTGAGCGCTCAGGGCAAGCCAGAGCTGTATCCCCCTGCCCCAGTGAAGAGCAGACCACAGCTGTCACCTTGGCTGCCCACCTGGTTTTAAGGAAGCATCCACTGACAGAGCTGCAACACCTCCCAGGACCTGATAGGCACGGTTTTTATCAGATGATGTGCAAGATCCTCCAGCTCTCTCTCTGTATCCCTCAGAGTGCCCGCTACATTACTCAGCTTAGAAAAGCAGGGGTACTTAAGGGCTGCTGAAAGCGGTGTGGGGCTTCTCTGTCAGAGTTCACTTTCCCCCAGGCTGAAAGGAAGCCAGATTGAAACCAGGTTAAGATCTAAACAAGGAAAAGCCTCATCATCAGTGTAGAGGATACTTTATACAGGGAACTCTAGCCACTGTCTCATCCCGTCTGTCTCTAGAGCTGGAGTCGCCAGGGCTTTCGGCTCCATGTCATACAGTGGTCAGGAAGGGAGAGAAGAGAAGGAAGGTTTGTTAAATACCAGGTGGGTGGCAAGGCCTGGCTAGGTGTCATATATTCTTATTTTAGACAGGATCTAGCTCTGTTACTCAGGCTGGAGTACAGTGGCGTGATCACCACTCACTGCAACCTCAACCTCTGGGGCACAAGCAATTCTCCTACAGGCACACGCCACCACACCCAGCTGATTTTTGTATTTTTTGTAGAGATGGAGCCTTACCACATTGACCAGGCTGGTCTCGAACTCCTGGGTTCAAGCAGTCTTCCTACCTCAGCCTCCCAAAGTGCTAGGATTATAGGTGTGAGCCACCATGCCTGGCTTATTCATTGTCTTGTGTAATCCTCACAACAGCCTGTGAGGTGGGTATTGTAAATTTCCCTATATCAGGCATCTGAAACTCAGACACATTATGACTTGTCTGAGATCCCTCAGTTAATCGTCGGCACTACTATGATTTGCTCCAAGTTTTATTTGATTCCAAAGTTCATACTTTCTACTTTTATCACTCTGCCAGGACATCGATTGTCCCTAAAGTAATTCCGAGAAGCATCCCTTCTTAGTATCAAGGTAATATGTGCAGCTTTGTTTTTCACAGATTCCCTGGATTTTGTCACCCAGTGGCTGGAAGAAGCCTCAGAGGACCTTATGACTCAGAAGTATAAACACGCCCTGCCAGTTGGGGGAGCGGCTGCTGGCTCTGAGGACATGCCCAGGCTGAGCCCTGTTGCTGTCCAGAATTATGCTTACCTGAAGCTTCTGAAGTGGGACCACCTCCAGAGGCCATTCCCCGAAGTAGGTCTCTCGAGCCGTCTCACTACTCATATTTGTTTTTATGCTGCTGAACTTTTTAGAAAGAATAGCTTTGGCCAGGCATGGTGGCTCACTCCTGTAATCTCAGCACTTTGGGAGGCAGATTGCTTGAGGTCAGGAGTTCAAGACCAGACTGGGCAACACGGTGAAACCCCATCTGTACTAAAAATACTAAAAATTAGCCTGGCGTGGTGGCAGGGGCCTGTAGTCCCAGCCACTTAGGAGGCTGAGGCAGGAGAATCACTTGAACCTGGGAGGTGGAGGTTGCAGTGAGCCGAGATCGCACCGCTGCACTCCAGCCTGGGTGGCAGAGCAAGACTCCATCTCAAAAAATAAAAATAAATAAATGAAATTAAAAGTAAAAAGAATAGCTTTATTCTGATATAATTCATGTACCAGAAAATTCTCCCTTTTGGAGTATACATCTCAGCAGTTTTTAATATCATCACAGAGTTATACATCCATTACCACTGTTTAATTGAGACCATTTTCATCACTTCCAATAGAAACCCGCACCCATTAGCAGTCACTGCCCTTTCCCTCTCCCTCCAGCCCTTGAAGCCACAACTCTGCTTTCTGTCTCTATGGATTTGCCTATCCTGGACATTTGATATAAGTGAAATCGTACACTACCAGACATTTGTGCCTGGCTTCTTTCACCAACATTTTTCCGTGTTGTAGCGTATATCAGTACATTAGTCTTCTTTTCCACTGTGTTTTTTTAATAGTGGTAAAATACACATAAAATTTACCATTTTAACCATTTCTAGTTGTTCAGTTCAGTGGCATCAAGTGCATTAGCACTGTTGGGCAACCATCACCACCAGCCATCTCCAGAACATTTTCTTTTTTTTTTTAGACAGTCTCACTCCGTCACCAGGCGTCAGGCTGGAGTGCAGTGGAGTGACCTCGGCTCACTGCAACCTCCGCCTCCCGGGTTCAAGCAATTCTCCTGCCTCAGCCTCCTGAGTAGCTGGGGCTACAGGCGCGCACCACCACGCCCAGCTAATTTTTTTGTATTTTTAGTAGAGACGGGGTTTCACCATGTTGGCCAGGATGGTCTCAATCTCTTGACCTCGTGATTCGCCCGCCTTGGCCTCCGAAAGTGCTGGGATTACAGGTGTGAGCCACCGCGCCCAGCCTCCAGAACATTTTCATTTTTTCATCTGTGAAACTGTCTTCCCACCAAACACACCAGTCATTCCCCATTGCCCCTGCCCTCCGGCTCCTGGCAGCCATCATTCTGCTTTGAGTGCCTATGAATTGGACTACTCTGAGTATCTTATATGAGTGAAATTATACAATCTTTGTCCTTTTGGGTTGGGCTTATTTTACTTAGCATAATGTCTTCAAGATTCATTTATGTTGAACTATGTGTCAGTGTTCCCTTTCTGGGTTTTTGTTTTTGTTTTTTGTTTCTTTGTTTTTAGAGACAGGATCTCATTGTATTGCTCCAGTTAGAGTGTGGTGGTACAATGGCTCACTCTAACCTTGAACTTTGGGGCTCAAGTGATCCTCCTGCCTCAGCCTCCTGGGTAGCTAGGATTACAAGAGTGTACCACCACACCCAGCTTATTTTTAAATGTGTTTTTTGTAGAGACAGGGGTCTCACTGTGTTACCCAGGCTGGTCTTAAACTCTTGGCCTCAAGTGATCCTCCCTCCCTAGCCTCCCAGTGTTGAGATTACAGGCCTGAGCTACCAAGCCCAGCCCTCCTTTCTTTTTAAGGCTGAATAATATATTTTACTGTATGGATGTACCGCATTTTGTTTATTCATTCATCAGCTGATGAACATTTGGGTTGTTATTATAAATTATGCCTCTGAATATTCCAATATAAGTTTCTGCATGGACACGTGTTTTTACCTCTCTTGATTATGTACCTAGGATTAGACTTGCTGGGTTACGTAGTGACTCTAAGTTTAACATTTTGAGGAACTACCAAACTTTTCCAAAGCAGCTGCGTCATTTTACAATCCCACCAGTAATGTATGAGGCTTCCAATTAGTGCTGCTGAGCTTTTCTGCTGTTTTTACACATCTTGATCAAAACCACAACAGTGGTGTGGTTGCTTACAGCTTTACCTAAGAAAGTTCTTCCCCTTCCATGCTGAACAACATTTTTTCTTTTTATGTTTTTCATAATACATCCTTCTAACTGCAGGACTTCTTTAAGAAGATGACTAAGAAGGGATTCCCCCAATGTTTCTGTAAATAGCTGTTTTGGTATGTAGACTCTCCCCTCTTTTTGGGGGGTACATGAGCTTCTTATCGCTAGCCTCAGATCAAGCTACTTCTCTAAATATCTTTCTCATAAGTTCCTTATTTTTCCTTTCAAGAAGTTGTGAGCTTAAGGTTTTGCCTCTTGCCCCTGAGTTCCCTGTTTTGTGCTGGAGGAAGCTCTAAAGAGAATGTCAAATTGGAGATGGGAAAATGTTCCCTTTAAACTGTAGCATGTTCTTTTCTGGAGGGAAGTTCTCAGCCTGACATATCTCTTTAAAAATAGCTGTGGGAGACCATCCAGTATCTCCCTTTTCCCCACTGCCGATCGTCTTCCCCAGGCCTTAGATACCCCTGCTTCTTCATGCTGTGAATATCCCTAAACCCTCTCTATGGAGAGGGGGATTCGAGACCTGTTCTCCAGTCTCCTCACTTGGCAGTCTTATGAATAAACTCTCTTTTTCTGGGGAAAAAAAAAAAACGCTGTGGGGAAGATGGTGATGGTCCCTGGGGATAGCTGTCTACTCCAGGAATTGATCCTTGGCAATCTCTATCTTAAACTCAAGTCCTGCGGGCTGTTGGGAAGCCACAAAGCCACGTGAAGTCAGAAAACAGACGGACAATAAGTCCTTGGGAGTGTATTTGTTTATGAGCAGAGGATTGTCAATCCTCAGAGATAGTTTTTACTTCTTGGCTGTGACCCCACGTTGTTCATGTCTTGATTTGGCAAATCTCAGTTTCTGACAGCAAGACAGGCCCTTAGAGTCCATTTGATGAACCTATAAACTCTCAGATCAAACGCCCATCTGTGCAGCCTTTCCCTTCTCCTTCCCTCATCCACCTGGGCAGGGGGGCGCTGGCATGGTAGGACCCAGGGCTTCCTTTAACATGGGGGAGGCAGTCGTGGGAATGCACTTGCTTTCTGGGAGGCTTTGGGTTGTTCTTTGTCACTTCTACTCTCTGTGCTTCCTGTTTCTTTCTCCTTTGTTTACTTACCGGTCCTTACTAGCTTCCTTTGTGCTGGGTGCTGAGCGGGTACCAAGGTGAATAAGTGTAGGCTCTGCCCACAAGGCACTTCTCCCCTCCATTGCCCTGGGGTTGTTGTTGTTTTGAGATGGGGTCTTGCTGTGTTACCCAAGCTGCAAGTGTAGTGGCTATTCACAGACATGATCATAGTGCATTGCAGCCTCGAACTTCTGGCCTCAGCGATCCTCTTGCTGGAGCTTCCCAGTAGCTGGGACTGCAGGCGCCCACCAACGCACCTGGCCTTCCATTGCTCTGTACAGGGTGACTGGCTGTCCTAGTTTGCTAGGGACCAAGTGGTGGTTCACAGGATATGGGAGTTTCAATTTGAAAACTGGGACAGTCCCAGACAAACTGGGAGGAGTTGATGACCCTAGGTCTGTGCCTCATTATGCTTTTCGTCCTAACAACATAACTTTTATTTATCAAGTGCTGGCTCTGCCAGCCACTTTATAAGTAGGATCTTTCTTCAGCTTTAAAATAGCCCTGTGGTGTGGGAGTCCCCATTCTACCAGAGGCCTGACCAAGTTGGGAACGCTTACATGAGGTCATGCTTTTTTGCTTTTTTTGAGATGGAGTTTCATTCTTCTTGCCCAGGCTGGAGTATAATGCTGTGATCTCAGTTCATTGCAACCTCCACCTCCCGGGTTCAAGCAATTCTCCTGCCTCAGCCTCCTGAGTAGCTGGGATTATAGATGTACACCACCACGCCAAGGTAATTTTGTATTTTTAGTAGAGACGAGGTTTCACCATGTTGGTCAGGCTAGTCTCAAACTCCTGACCTCAGGTGATCTGCCTGCCTTAGCCTCCCAAAGTGCTGGGATTACAGGCGTGAACCACCATACCCAGCCAGGGAGGTCATGCTGTTAGCACGAAGCCTGGCTTTACACCCAGGCCTGTGTTCTTAGTGAGGGTGCTATGCTGCATCCTTGCTCAGGAGGAAGGACTCTGAGATGGAGGGGTTATTTCACACAGGACTCCCTCAAAGCTCTGACCCACTAGTGCAAACCCTGAGGGAAGCTGCAGAGGCAGGTGTGGGGGCTGTGGCGCTCTCGCCCTCTGCTGGCCAGCCCGGACCTGCAGCTCAGCCATGGCCTCTTCTGTTTATTACAGACAGTTTTGATGGACCAGTCTCGCTTCCACGAGCTCCAGTTGCAGCTGGAACAACTGACCATCCTGGGGGCTGTGTTGCTGGTCACCTTCAGTATGGCAGCCCCAGGAATTTCCAGCCAGGCTGACTTTGCTGAGAAACTCAAGATGATTGTGAAGATTTTGCTAACAGATATGCATCTGCCGTAAGTGGAACTGTTGTGCGTGGATGGGAGGCGGTGGATGGCAGAGAGCCGACTGGAGTCTCCCAGAGGAGATCTCCCAGTGTAAGGCCGAACCCAGGGCCACTCTCTAGGATCCGAGAAGAAACCTTGCTGTCTCGGTTCACTTGGCAAACAGCCCAGCAGAGTTTATTCAGGGTCACAGAGTCAAAGTTAGAATCAGCTGCAGAGTTAGCAAAGCTCTAGGATTGTGGCTTTAAAATGTATGTGACTAGTTGAGTAGCCTATAGGGCCTTAGAGGCCACACCGAGGAGTTGGGTTAATGTCCTAAGAGCAGTAGGGAGCCATTGAAGAGTTTGAAGCAAGAGGGAGAGAGCATCATTAGATTTGTGTTGTTTTTTTTTTGTTTTGTTTTTTTTGGAGACAGAGTCTCCCTCTGTTCACCAGGCTGAAGTACAGTGGCGCAGTGTGTGCATACTCTGCAGCCTCTGCCTCCTGGGTTCAAGCAGTTCTCCTGCCTCAGCCTCCTAGTAGCTGGGACTACAGTTATGTGCCACCATGTGTGGCTATTTTTTGTTTGTTTTTGTTTTTGTGTATTTTTAGTAGAGACGGGGATTCGCCATATTGACTAGGCTGGCCTCGAATTACTGACCTCTGATCCACCCACCTCAGCCTCCCAAAGGGCTGGGATTATGGGCGTGAGCCACCACACCCGGTTCTTAAATTTAAATTTTGGTGGGGGGCACATAGTAGGTGTGAGGGAGCATTTAGGAGGTGAGAGAAGTGGCTCAGGCAGGGGTCGGCCATGGGTAGGGTGGGGAGTGCTGGTATCAGTGATTGCTTGCCTTGAGGAGTCGGAGATCCTGGGCTTAGGGGTCCCGTGGTCCTCCATGCCGTATTAGCATGCTCCTCCCAAGGCCTGGCTCGGTGCTGAGTGCCATCAACTCATTTATTCTCCCTACGCAGGGAACAGAATGCTGTCTGACCCCTTCCTCCTTTAATGGGGCTGTTTGTCTCCTGGCCTCCAAGGTTTTTGTATTTGATGTTTGTTGAGTGCTTTATTTCTCTCCCAAAGCCATTCAAATGCATTCAACTTTTACTGGAGCTTATGAGGAAACTGAAACCCAGTCATTAACTGGGACAAAAATGTTGGTGACTAGGATCTGCAGTAAGAAATTCATTTTCTGTTGTGACCTAGTACACACTTAACACACATGTAAATGTGCATGTGTGCAGGCTTCAGTGACCGCTCCTACCATGGAGTCATGTTTGGGTGACTTCTGTGGTTCCAGCCTATAAAATATCTTTGAGTGGTTCTAAGTAAATGCTCTATCTGACAAGGTCCAATTCAGAGACTTCTTCGAGGGAAGTACCCCCTAAACATTCTCATTTTTACAAAATGGAGAAATTTTGCTGCTGAATTTGCACAAAGCATGGGCGTGTGCAGTGCAGTGTAGGGCGTGTCCACATGTTGTGACTAGGAGTTCAACAGTTTTGACAGTCAGACTAGTTTGTTGAGAGGCCAGGAAACTGTTTTTTCAGCTGAGGGCTTAGCCTGAGGCCTTTGCACAGGCACAGTCCTGGGCTGTCACCTAGGTCCCCTGCCTGAAGAACTATTCTGTCAAAGCTTCTGCTGAGGAAGGGACCCAGGCCAGTGCTTCCTTGGGAGCCCAGCCTTGTACTCCCATATCCACACTCGCCCTCCAGGGGTGGGCACAGAAGCTGGTGCCAACAGTGAGTGCCAGGGCTTTCTCCCATACCCCCCAGTAATTCTACTGTACAAAAGATCTAGACCCAAAACAGAGGCAGTTACCTTCTCACAGCATGCCTCTCAGCAGAGGGGCTCCCTGCAGGCACCCTGGGAGAGCCTGAGGGTTCCAGGGTATCCAGGTACTCTTTTTTTAAACTTTAGGATTTGAAGTTTCTTTATTATTTTATTTTTTAAAAAATTTTTAATTAAAAAAAATTTTTTTTTTTTTTGAGATAGAGTTTCGCTTGTCGTTCAGGCTGGAGTGTGATGACCCTCCTGAGCTCAAGTGATTCTCCTACCACTGCCTCCCCAGTATCTGGGATTATAGGCACCTGCCACCACTCCCAGCTAATCTTTTTGTATCTGTAGTAGAGATGAAGTTTCACCATGTTGGCCAGGCTGGTCTCAAACTCCTGACCTTAAACTCCTGATCCACCTGCCTCGGCCTCCCAAAGTGCTGGGTTTATAGGCGTCAGCCACTGCACTGGGCCTCTTTATTCTTTTAAAAGTAGTTAATACATGTTTCAAAAATCAAAAGGTACAAAAGGGCACTCAGTGAAGAGTTTCTCTCTCCTTCTTGTCCCACAGCTACCAAATGTCTGCTTTCTTGTGTATCCCTCCAGAGGTATATGGAGATATTCTGAGATCATTCCAGGCTGATTTTATCACACAGAGGCTAGCAGGAAGTTGTGCTTTGGGTAATTGGTCCTGGTATACTCTGAGCTCTTGCCCTTCCCACTGTCTTTTCTAGCAGAGAGAGAGGAAGAAAGATCCCTGGTCAGGTATGCACAGCCTGAGAGGCAAGGTGGCAGGGAAAAGAGTCACAAATTGTCCCTTGAACACATAAATCCAGTTACTGATGCTGTTGTCCTCACCCGGTGTGGGTGGTTGGAGCAGTTAGAGGTGTATTTTACTTACAGCCCCTTTCTCCCCTCCTCCACTCCAGCTCCTTCCATCTGAAGGATGTCCTCACTACCATCGGGGAGAAGGTATGCCTGGAGGTGAGCAGCTGCCTCTCCCTGTGTGGGTCCTCCCCCTTCACCACGGACAAGGAGACCGTGCTCAAGGGCCAGATCCAGGCTGTGGCCAGTCCTGACGACCCCATTCGCAGGATCATGGGTATGTTTGAGGGAAGGCAGGCAGCAGGGATGTGCCCTCTGAGGGGCTGGAGGACAGGCCCCTCTGAAGAAACCTGAGGGCTTAGCTGGGGTTAGGGTGCTGATGGGCAAGCAGACAGTGATGAAGCATCACAGAGAGACCAGGGCCACCCAACAGACAGGCACTAGACTAGGCAGCCATCATTGTTCTAAGGGCTGTGACTTTGGAATCACTCACCTGGGTTCACAAGTGGTACCCCAGGGCTTACCGTGCAGCTTGGGCGTGTGATTTGTCATTCGAGTTTCCTCATCTCTAAAAGTGGGAATAAGAGCAGCAACCTTACAAGGTCACTGCAAGGACTCCCTGAGACGAGATGGTGAAGCTCTTGCTATAGTGCCTGGCAACACATAGTAAGCCCTTAGTAAATAGGAACAGTTACAAAAATAGCTGAATAGCAAAATGAAGATGTTATTTAAAAATACTATTAAAATATTATTAAGTATTAGTATGTAATACTATCAACATTATATCAAATATAATAAAACTATTAAAATGATAATAAGATATTGCTATTTAAAATTTATAATAAACTTGAAATATTAAAATATTTTTAATGCAGCCGGGAGCAGTGGCTTATGCTTGTGATCCCAGCACTTTGGGAGACCAAGGTGGGTGGATCACCTGAGGTCAGGAGTTCAAGAACAACCTGACTAACATGGTGAAAGCCCATCTCTACAAAAAATACAAAAAAAAATTAGCCAGCCAGGCGCGGTGGCTTATGCCTGTAGTCCCAGCACTATGGAAAGCCAAGGTGGGCAGATCACCTGAGGTCAGGAGTTCAAAACTAGCCTGGCCAACATGGTAAAACCCCGTCTCTACTAAAAATACAAAAATTAGCTGGGTGTGGTAGCTCATGCCTGTAAGTCCTAGCTACTCGAAAGGCTGAGGCAGGAGAATCGCTTGAACCTAAGAGGCAGAGGTTGCGGTGAGCCGGGATCGTGCCATTGCACTCCAGACTGGGCGACAAAGCGAGACTCCCTCTCAAAAAAAAAAAAACATTAGCCGGGCGTGGCAGCATGCACCTGTAATCCCAGCTACTTGGGAGGCTGAGGCAGGAGAATCAGTTGAACCCAGGAGGCAGAGATTGCAGTGAGCTGAGATTGCACCATTGCACTCCATTTTGTAGAGACAGGGTTTTGCCATGTTGGCCAGGCTGATCTCAAACTCCTAGACTCCAGTGATCCACCTGCCTTGGCCTCCCAAAGTGCTTCAGGCATGAACCACTGCACTCAGCCGAGACTTACACCGTTGGTAGGGAGGCAGGCAAGTGCCTGCAAGTAGACCTGTGGCCAGCAAGTTGCTTCTCATCCTGCTGCCTGGGTTGTTTTGTAACAGCCAGTCATAGTCATGGGGATTACAAACCAGCCCTTACTGGGAGGATTGCTTAAAACCAGGAGTTCAAGACTACCTGGGCAACATAGTGAGACCTCATCTCTACCAAAAATTTAAAAAAATATAAAGTTAGCCAGGACAGTGACATGCATCTGTAGTCCTGGCTACTCAGGAGGCTGAGGCAGGAGGATCATGAGCCCAGGAGTTTGAGGCTGCAGTGAGCTATGACTGCACCACCGCACTCTAGCCTGGGTGACAGAGCAAGACCCTGTCTCTAAAAAAAAGAAAGAAAGAAAAGAAAAACCAATCTTTGGGTAGGAACAATACAAAGATTTCTACTTCGGTGAGGCTGCCAGCCCTGGGAACCTTAGAGAACCAAACTAAGAATAGGGGTAATAGGGCCAGGCATGGTGACTCACACCTATAATCCCAGCATTTTGGGAGGCCAAGGTGGGCAGATTAGCTGAGGTCAGGAGTTCGAGAACAGCCTGGCTAACATGGTGAAACCCCGTCTCTACTAAAAATACAAAAATTTGCTGGGCATGGTGGTGTGTGCTTGTAATCCCAGTTACTCAGGAGGCTGAGGCAGGAGAATCACTTGAACCCAGGAGGTGGAGTGAGCCAAGATTGCACCATTGCACTCCAGCCTGGGAGATGAGGGAAACTCCATCTCAAAAACAAAACAAAAAAAGAATAAGGGTGATAGGGTCAGGTGCGGTGGCTCACATCTGTAATCCCAGCACTTTGGTAGGCCAAGGTGGGCAGATCCCTTGAGGTCAGGAGTTCAAGACCAGCCTGGCCAACATGGTGAAACCCTGCCTCTACTAATAATACAAAAATTAGCTGAGCGGGGTGGTGCACCTCTGTAATCCCAGCTGCTCGGGAGGCTGAGGGAGGAGACTCACTTGAACATGGGAGGCGGAGGTTGCAGTGAGCTGAGACTGTGCCACTGCATTCTAGCCTGGGTGACAGAGTGAAACTGTTTTGGAAAAAATAAATAAATAAAAAAGGGTGGCAGGCGCTGTCTTGTCGCAGTTTTCTGTCTCTATTGTGAGGTTCAGGAGGGCATAAGTTATTTGCACCTGAGAGGATACCCCAGGCAGGAGGCAGGGCATGTAGTTTAAAAAAGTCCATTCCATGTAAATGTCTCTATTGTTTTTGTGATAAAATCTGCAAGAAGTGTGGCTTGATCAAATCTTTTTTCATGAGGGTACACAAGAGTGCAAAAGCATTATGAAGGGGAATGGACTAGAAAAGCATCGACCTAAATTATTCCTCAGAGTAGGACAAGTTTACAAATGCTCTCAACTTCCTTGGCAGGCAGCAGAGAAGGAAGCATGTGCTGCTGCTTTTTTTTTTTTTTGAGACGGAGTTTCGCTCGTTACCCAGGCTGGAGTGCAATGGCGCGATCTCGGCTCACTGCAACCTCTGCCTCCTGGGTTCAGGCAATTCTCCTGCCTCAGCCTCCCGAGTAGCTGGGATTACAGGCACACGCCACCACGCCCAGCTAATTTTTTGTATTTTTAGTAGAGACAGGGTTTCACCATGTTGACCACGGTGGTCTCGATCTCTTGACCTCGTGATCCACCCACCTCGGCCTCCCAAAGTGCTGGGATTACAGGCGTGAGCCACCGTGCCCGGCCCGCATGTGCTGCTTTCATAGAGGCTTGGTAGGAAAAAGGTCACCAGCTGCTGGTGCTTCTCTACTTTTTTGAACCTGTAATTCCTGCTTTATTTTTCTACCTTTTTACATGATCATCAGCAATGGCTAACATTGGTCTCAGGATGTCTTGCTCCTCTAACAGCAGAGCATGTCTCCAGTCACTCGTGTCTTACTCACTCATGCATTGATTCTATTATCATTATTATTTTTGAGACAGGCTTGCTCTGTTGCCCAGGCTAGAGTGCAATGGCGTGATCTTGGCTCACTGCAACCTCCACCTCCTGGGTTCAAGTGATTCTCATGCCTCAGCTTCCCGAGTAGCTGGGACTACAGGTGTGTACCACCACACCTGGCTAATTTTTGCATTTTTAGTGGAGACGGGGCTTCATCACATTGGCCAGGCTGGTCTCGAACTCCTGACCTCAGGTAATCTGCCTGCCTCAGCCTCCTAAAGTGCTGGGATTACAGGTGTGAGCCACTGTGCCTGGCCACTCATGCCTTCATTCTTGCATTTCAAGTGTGTTTGAGCTTCTCCTGGGAACTGGGTCTCGTGCCAGGCACTGTGCTGAGTGCTGAGGAGACATGGTGAACAAGATGAACTGGCTCCTACCTTCATGAAACTACCATCTAAAGGGGAAAGAAAACATTATAAATGGGATGAGTGTGCAGAAATGCAAGGTGCTGTGGGTATCTGGTCTGGGAGTATTGATCGGGGACCACTTCCCCTAAGAGGTGATGGTTAAAGCTGAGGACTGAAGCACACTCAGGGGTTTGTAAGGTGAAGGACAAGAAACAACTAGCCACTTTCTTTTCATCACAGAATCTCGAATCCTGACCTTCTTAGAAACCTACCTTGCCTCGGGTCATCAGAAGCCATTACCCACAATCCCTGGGGGACTCAGTCCAGTTCAGAGAGAGCTGGAGGAAGTTGCTATTAAATTCGCTCGCCTGGTCAACTATAACAAGATGGTCTTCTGTCCCTACTATGATGCAATCCTCAGTAAGATCCTCATCCGATCCTAACGTGTATGCACCTACAGCAGCAGTATTACTCACTTGCTGCAGAATACCTGTTCTCAACTCTAATGTTGCATTGGAAAATGGCTATATAGTACATGTCTATTTAAACAGCATCAATTCCAAAGGGAAGAATATTATGTATCACTGTTGGAAAGATTCGTTGAAAAATGCACTGAATTCTATTTTGAGAGATTGTATTTATGAGTGCAAGTTTACAAATCAAAGATTTTTGTTCTCGAGTTTTACAGGTAACATTCAGCTGTGTCTCTCTACTCCTTTCCCATTGTGTCATTCCAAAGAGGCTGGGACCTCTCTCTTCTGCAATCTGGGTAGTTCTTCTTTCAGATACCCCGTGCTGACAGCCATCCAAGTGTAAAAGAGATCAAGCCATGACTTCATGGCTCTCCCTCAAACAGCCTTGCCCCCGACTCCTCCCTCTTGGTATTTTTTGTTAGAAGAGCTACATAACGTCTTAGTGCCATTTTCTCCCCCTATTTATTGCATAGGGCTCCCAAGCCCTTTGTTCTAGAGGAGAATTATTTGTCTCCTTTTTTTTTTACTTTCTTTTTTATATTTAAATTTTTTTTCTTTTAACCTTCCCCAAAAGACACAGAGTTATTGGACTTTAAAAAGCTTGTTCTTTTATACAGAATTACTCCTGCATCTGGATGACAGCAGTTATGACTTATGACATCTAGTGAAAGGAAATTCTTTGACTTTCAACCCTTGAAAGTCAAGGAGGAAATTTTTTGAAAAATAGTTTACTGTAATGTGAAGGAAATGTTTGAAATTCTTGCTGAAAATTTTACTCTGAGACAATACACAGATGTGTTGATTAAATTAAATTCTGGAATTAGATTTAAGTGTTTTCAGATAAAATAGCTTGAGTTCACAAATCTCCTAGGTAAGGAAGTCATAGAAAATCTCTGGTGTTTGAGCATTATTTTTCAAGGAACTTCAGTGACCAGAATTCCTGACATGTCCTCTGACTGTGAATGATTTGGGTCTCACAGATGATCTGTTCTGTTTGTTTGTTTGTTTGTTTGTTTTAAAGTGTACATGTGCATGTGTGTATTTTAGACAGGGACATTATATTAGAAGCAGAGCCATGAAGTTGGAATGATCTCCAACTGCCAGAACAGCAAGGGGTCAGACTATATTACTGTACGAGTAATGCAGTAATAGCAGCACGTGAAGCCTTCTGGACGGGAAGCTAAGAGAAACTTAGAAGCTGGCTGAGTGTAGTGACTCACACCTGTAATCCCAGCACTTTGGGAGGCCAAGGTGGGCAGATTACCTGAGGTCAGGAGTTTGAGACCAGCCTGGCCAACATGGTGAAACCCTGTCTCTCCTAAAAGTACAAAACTTAGCTGGGTATGGTGGTGCATGCCTGTAGTCTCAGCTACTTGAGAGGCTGAGACTGGAGAATCTCTTGAACCCAAAAGACAGAGGCTGCAGTGAGCTGAGATCATGCCACTGCACTCCAGCCTGGGTGACAGAGTGAGACTCTGTCTCAAAAAAAAAAAAAAAAAGAAACTTGGAAGCCATTTCAGAAAGACCCCAGGAAGACCAACAGCCATCCCTGCACAACCAGAGGTAAGGGCTACCTTTCACTACTGGCAGCTGTTTTCTTTGATCCCTCTTTTTAAGGAAATGCAGTGATTGTAGATTTTCAAGAAAGACTTGAAGAACCAGTTGGGTGGTTATTCCGATAGGACTGATGGGGTGGAAAGCAGATATTCCATGAAAAGGATATTGGTCCTGGTAGAGCCCGAATATATTCTGCTTTCAGGATTTTCGAGATTGCTGATGGTCTCAGGGTTTATACAAGGACTTGGATCTGGTGCTAGGAGCTCAGGTAGAAATTACATGTATACAGATCAGCATTGATGTTGGTTCTAATCTATGATGATGTGATAAATTAAAAAACAACAACAAAAAAAAAACAGGGCTGGGCACAGTGGCTCACACCTATAATCCCAGACTTTGGGATGCCAAGGTGGGAGGGTCACCTGAGCCCAGGAGTTCAAGTCTAGCCTGGGTAACATAGTGAGATCACATCTTTACAAAAAGTACAAAAAAATTAGCCTGGTTTGGTGGCACACGGTTGTACTCACAGTTGTACTCCCAGCTACAAGCTGAGGCTGAAGCAAAAGGATTGCTTGTGCCCAGGAGTTCGAGGCTGCAGTGAGCTATGGTCGTGCCACTGTGCTCCAGCCTGGTCAACAGAGCCACAGCCTGTCTCTCCTTACCAAAAAAAGTAGAGCCAGATATATCTTTAGATCCCAGGCAGAAGACTGGAGAATCTGGGGTCAATGTAATCTGGCAGACTGGCCACATTTTGTGAGAGGACTTTTATTTGTATTTATTTTTTGTTTGTTTGTTTGAACGTGTTATTTTTGGTCGGGGAGGGAGGATGGAGTTTCTATCTTGTTGCCCAGGCTGGAGTCCAGTGGCGCAGTCTTGGCTCACTGCAACCTCCGCCTCTTGGGTTCAAGCGATTCTCCTGCCTCAGCCTCCCAAATAGCTTGGATTACAGGCATGCACCACCATGCCCAGCTAATTTTGTATTTTTAATAGAGACAGGGTTTCTCCATGTTGGTCAGGCTGGTCTCAAACTCCCGACCACAGTGATCTATCTGCCTGCCTCGGCCTCCCAAAGTGCTGGGACTATAGGCATGAGCCACTGTGCCCAGCCTGAATGTGTTATTTTTTTTAATAGAAACCATATCACTTCATTTGTTACAGCGAATAATTCAAGAGGGCCCCAGAAAGTTCTTTCATCCACAGAATTACAGAAAGGATAAGCACCCTCACCACCCAAGCCTTTGGTTCATTTGTTTTGTTTTGTTTTGATCTCTGTTCTCTTACCACACTGATATGCTGCATCCAGAATGGAACTCTGTCTTCAAGTTTTATACTAGTTAGGAGGCTAGTCTGTCAGGACATCCCTAATTGAGCTGAGGAACCTGGGAAAGTCTTCCTTGATTTTTGCTTCATCCCAAGTCCCATAAATGTTTTCTTTAAAAAGCTGCAGGCGAATGATGTAGAATGGATAGAGACATGAAACAGAAATCAGCAGAAGGGCAAAGAGTACGGCTCCCACGCACTAATAGACAGTAGCCTCCCAAGGCCAAACACAAAAAGCAGTGTGACCACCACATGGCTCCAGGGAGTATCTTCTGTAACGTGGGCCACAGGACAAAAACCTGGAGGCAAGTGTTACCATGATGAAGGCATGCAGGGACCGGGGAAGGCGTGATGCCAGCAGCCAGAAGCAAAGTGGCCATGTTCAAGGATAGCGTGCTGGACACGATGGCAGTATTGGCACCATAGTCAAAAAAGGTGAGGTGGCCCAACAGCATGAAGACGGACATGGCATAGATGGTGTCAGTGCTGACAGTCTCTGCCAGATTCTTTAGCACTTGTGAAAAGCCATAAGTGAAAGTAAGGAAGACTAGGGCACTCTCCAGGTCACCCCACCAGGTCCACCCACTTTTCTTCTGCCCTTCACCTCCATCAGTGAAATCAAACAAAACACCCAATCAGTGAAGAAGCTAGGCCAGTCCCAAAAAGCCAATGAGGGGCCAGAAGACTCTCATCCATGGAACACCAGATAACCAGAAAATCACAAATGCTGCACAGCTGCTGGATCACCACACTGGACTCAAGTACCACAGTCCACTATTGGTATTTCCAAGCCTGGATGTTTTTCCGGAGCTCTTCCAGGAACCAGGTCCACTAACTTATCAGGAAAGGGCTGTTTCTTGTACAAGACCTTCTGCCACTTTACCTCCTTGGTGTCAGTTACAGGTTGGGGACACATTATCCTTGCATTCAGACTCAGGCCAGTTTAATTATCGCTTTCACAGAAGTCCATGTGGTTCTTGTTCTTGATGATATTTTGAAATGACACCTCCCTGGAAGTTCCATGCTGTGGTTGATGTTCTACTGACCTTTCCTTGTTTTCAAAGGCAGCAATCCAGGCTAGACCTAAAATAGATGAGTTTGTCTCTGAGGCAGGACAACACAGCCAAGTTCCTGCCCAAGAGTTCCTGGGGATGCATGGCTGGGGAATGGCAGCCACCTGCCTTTTTCCTTGTGAGGGTACTTTTAAAGAAGAAAATCACATCTTGTATGGTATGTTCGATGAGGTCACTTCTGGAATTTTTCTCTTGAGGTGGAGGCTGCTCTGTGACCACTGTGCCTGGTAATTGTATGATCCTGGGTTCCTGGGCTGAGAAGCCTCAGCCTCAGAGTGTTTGGAGCCTTTTCCTCCCTCTCCAAGGCTGAAGGAGAGGAGCTTACCCCCAACTACACAACAGCGATCACCACTTCCTACAGCCATTCTTCCTAAATCTCAAAAACTCTTCTTTTGCAAGAGTAGATTCTTGCAAGATATTTTTCCCCTCCTGAGTTCTTACATTGCCAGAATTCCATTTGGACAGTTTGAAATCTTGATGCATGAATAATTGGCTTCACAGACTCTCTTGGCCCCCACTACCTCGGTGTCCACTGGTGGAGTTCTGCAACTGGCAAAAGCCAAGAATGAAGAAAACAGACTTCAGAACCACAATATTCATATTGAATCATTTTGTTGTTGCTCTATGAAGATAAATAAGCTAATTTTCTTCCTGGAATCTCATAGGATTATTACTAAGGGCCAGGGAGATTCACTTTGTTCATTTAGTCACTCAGGAAGCATTACTAAGCATCCAACTGTACCTTCCCCTACAGCTCTCCCTCCAAAACAAAACATCCTTTGGAGTGTGGTGTTCTTCAGAATAGAATGGATTCTATATGCTGCATTCAGTAACAGATTGTGGAGACAAGTGTCTTTTCCTGAAATTGCCAGGTGTATTTGGCAGTAGTACTTTACTACTTGTGGATAGAACTGAGAGTGAGGTCAGTATCACCAAGCCTCTTGGATTTCTTCAGCAGTCTCATGAATGAGTGAATGTTTAGAGCAGTAACTGCTACTTTGTTGGCTCTTGGTTGGGTGGATGAATTCTCAGTCCTGGTGTTTTAAAAAACTCATTCTGGCTGGGCGCGGTGGCTCACGCCTGTAATCCCAGCACTTTGGGAGGCCGAGGCGGGTGGATCACAAGGTCAGGAGTTCGATACCAGCCTGGCTAAGATGGTGAAACCCGGTCTCTACTAAAAATATAAAAATTAGCTGGGCACAGTGGCAGGCGCCTGTAATCCCAGCTACTTGGGAGGCTGAGGCAGGAGAATCACTTGAACCTGGAAGGTGGAGTTTGCAGTGAGCTGGGATCACACCATTGCACTCCAGCCTGGGTGACAGAGCAAGAGACTCCGTCTCAAAAAAAAATACCCTCTGAAGCAAGCTATAAAATGTGATTATTTATGTGACGATATGACTCCACCATAAATGTACTTCAGGTAAGAAGCACACTGACATGATATCTTACTGACCAAATGCAGTCGGTAGGTATATATGAACCTTTTCCTCTGTGAAGAAAAGCTATTGATAAGTTTGACTTAATAGGCCTATAGTATGCACATACTGGCCAAGATTCTAAATGGATTATTCAGCAATTCTGTTTTTGTGGTGGTGCTTATTTTCATTTCTCCAAAGCCTTAAGATTCCTGGGAATAGAGGAAGTGTTGCTGCCACCAAATTTGCTGGTGAGTTTCAAAGAGAATAGGTGTTTGCTGTTTGATTTTCAGTGACCTTTTGGTGAGCTCTGATTTATATGTGGAACATTTGTGTTTCTTTTCATTGTGAGGTCAGGTGGTAGAGTGGACAGACTGGGAGCTGTCAGGAAACCGGGGCTCCGATCGTCACTCTATAATGTACCAGCTGGGGCAAATCAGGGCCCATTTCCAACTCCTTTAAAATGAAAGGACTAGACATGGCCTTTAAGCTCCCTTCTGATTCTAACATTTGGCGGTAGGAGGATTGTGCACAAAGCTCCCAATTTAGAGAAAGATCTGGGTTTGAGTCTTTTTTCCTCTATCGCCGCCTTACTAGCTGTACAACATTGGGCCAGTCATTCTCCTAAGGCCTCAGTATTTTCATTGTTAAATGGGAACACTCCTAATTCACACTGTTGCTGCGAGGATTACATTTGGTTAGAGTGTTTGAATGCTTTGTACATAGAAAAGGACTATCCCTTTTGTTTTTAGCTACAAAGGTGAACACGTAACCCTCTATCCGTAGGCGCACATCTGCTGTGGTGTTAGTTTCCACCGTTAGCGCCCAACTTCCCTTCAGTCAAGCACATTCTACAGGCCTATAGGGAAGGTTTTCTTCCTGTCCTCTCCTAAGACTTGTTTACATTCATCATCTCTTCTGTACTAGAGCTGCAGTCTTACCTTTGCTCACTTCCTGACATCCACCTCCACCCCAGTGATTTCTCCCCATCTCCACCTCTGTATTATTTGAACTAAATGAATCCATGAATGAACAAATGAGTGGATGAATGAATGGTAATGGATAATGGGCTATGAAGTCATATTTAAAAGCACTATCTCATTTAAAAACAATCTAAATAAATAATTACAATGATATTTGCAAGTGTGTATTTGTATTGGATTTTGCATTATATAATTATTTTAATGGAAAGCCTTTTTGGTCATAGTATTCAAAGCAACTTCAAGGGGTGAGGAAGGGGATAACCTTTAAGCCCAGGTAAGCTCTATTTATTAAACTATCAAATGTTCACTGGTACTTTCAGAAATAGCCAGAGTTCTACAAAATATGTGTTAAAAGCCTAAACAGACATAATTCTACTTAAAACTATGCTTCATGTGGGTTTCTGTCACACCTGACTTACATTTATTGCGTACTGAACCTAAGAACCAGAACTAAGCTATAGGCCTGGTTTGATGGAGTGTCACTTTTCTTGACTTAAAAGTAACCTTAAGAAAGAGGGGCCAGGCCAGACACTGTGTCTCACGCCTGTAATCCCACCACTTTGGGAGGCTGAGGCAGGTGGATCACGAGGTCAGGAGATTGAGACCAGTCTGGCCAACATGGTAAAACCCCATCTCTACTGAAAATAGAAAAATTAGCCGGGCATGGTAGTATGCACCTGTAGTCCCAGCTACTCGGGAGGCTGAGGTAAGAAAATTGCTTGAATCTGGGAGGTGGAGGTTGCAGTGAGCTATCACACCATTGCACTCCAGCTTGGGTGATAGAACGAGACTCTGTCTCAAAAAAAAAAAAAAAAAAAAGAGGGGCCGGGTACTGTGGCTCACGCCTGTAATCTCAGCACTCTTGGAGGCCAAGGCAGGTGGATCATTTGAGGCCAGAAGTTCTAGACCAGCCTGGGCAACATGGTGAAACCTTGTCTCTACTAAAAGTACAAAAATAAGCCAGGCATGGTGGCATACACCTCTGCTCCCACCTCAGCCTGCTGAGGAGGGAGAATGGCTTGACCCCAGGAGGCAGAGGTTGCATTGAGCCGAGTTTCACCACTGCACTCCAGCCTGGGTGACAAAGTGAGACCCTATCAAAACAAACAAACAAACAAACAAACAAAGAAGGGCTGCACATGATAGGTCATGCCTCTAATCCCAGCGCTTTGGGAGGCTGAGGTGAGAGGACTGCATGAGCCCAGGAAGTCAAGACTAGCCTAGACAACACAGGGATATCCTGTCTCTACATAAAATTTTAAAAATTAGCTGGGCATGGTGGATGGCGGTGCATACCTGTGCTCTCAGCTACTTGGGAGGCTGAGGTGGGAGGATCATGCTGTGATCATGTCTCAAACAAAAAGACATCTGAAAATTTTTGTTTTGTTTTGTTTTGTTTTTGAGATGGAGTCTCACTCTGTTGCCCAAGCTGGAGTGCAGTGGCACAATCTCGGCTCCCAAGCTCAAGCAGTTCTCCTTCCTCATCCTCCCTGAGTAGCTGGGATTACAGGCATGCACCACCATGCCCGGGTAATTTTTGTATTTTTAGTAGAGACAGGTTTCACCATGTTTCCCAGGCTGATCTTGAATTCCTGACCTCATGTGATCTGCTCACCTCGGCCTCCCAAAATGCTGGGATTATAGATATGAGCCACTATGCCGGCTGAAATTTTTATTAAGTAACACATAAGTTCACTTGCTCATTGTCACAAAGAACTGCCAACTTTAATGAAGTTTGTCTTAGGAATTTTTTTAAAAAAGCATAATTTATGAATATGATGACTATACTTTAATAAAATTGAACTCAACATTTATTTATTAACTATAGGCCAATACAGGGTTATAAACTTATCAAATAAGTTAATAATTATGGACCAAGGTCAATATATTAACAAAAATGGTGTGTTTTTTTTTAAATTCTTTTTCATTGGTACAATTTGGTTGTTCAGAGAGTTTACTAGCAGCTTCTGTAATCTTTTCCTTTACTAGGTGTGGCCACATAGATGCAACCTCTTTTCCTCTTTGTTTATTTATTTATTTTTTTTTTTGAGACAGAGTCTCGCTGTGTCGCTGGGTTGGAGTGCAGTGGCACGATCTCAGCTCACTGCAACCTCTGCCTCCTGGGTTCCAGCAATTCTCCTGCCTCAGCCTCCTGAGTAGGTGGGATTACAGGCGTCTGCCACCATGCCCAGCCAATTTTTTTTGCATTTTTAGTAGAGACAGGGTTTCACCATGTTGGCCAGGCTGGTTTCGAACTCCTGATCTCATGATTCACCTGCCTTGGCCTCCCAAAATGCTGGGATATGGCGAGTATCACATTGAGGTCACCACCTGAGACCTCGATCACGTTGGGGTCACCAGCTGTGGAAGTCTGTCCTGCAGACTTTGATTCAACGACGGATGAATGAATACACTCTCAGTCCTAGCAGAGTGATTTTGAGTGAGCTAAGGTTGGTTGTCAACTGCTTTCAGAGGGCAATTGCAGCTAATCCACCACCACTCACTGCTTCTCATCACATTTATTCAGTATAGATTTAATAACAGAGGTTCTAAGTCAACATACTTGTGGATAATTAACATGGTTAAAAGAGTGGTTTTACAAATGACAAAAGTTTACATGAGCAAACAGAGACAAAGGAATGTGGGGTAAACAGACTTAACTGGGGAAGCTTTATCGTCCCTATCTTTTACCCTATGACTTAAAATTCTAACGTAATGAACTGGCTGCCTTCAGCTCATTCCATTAAAACTTTTGGCCTTCTAAAAGGTTTGAGATTATAATCTTCTAACTTACCCTAATATTTTGCCAGCCACCCCAAGTGAATCCCAGCACTGGGGTTATAGGCGTGAGCCACCACACCTAGCCGCAACCTCTTGTTTGAATTTTAGTGGTAAAGCCAGAGTTTGACTAATTTTTGTTTAGGAAGGACATATGTATAGTCCTTGAAACTTTTGTCTAGTTCTGGAATCTTGAGGAGATGCTGTCATTGATTTTATAAACAGGAAAAATATGGATATCTTTTGGCAATTTCTCTGGGTCCAGCAATACTGATCTGAGTCCTTGGAAGTGTAGGCCTGACTGTACCATGAGTCTGCACATTAGATTCCCAAAGGTAAGTTCAGATTCTAACATCATGCTACGTGTTGAACTGTTTAACAAAAGGAATTATCAAATATTCAGGTAGAAGCACCTTAAAAACTAAAAATTCATACGTATCTATAGCAATTAGAACATTAGAAAATGTTTTCTTCTACTGAGAAACAATCCTTGTTATGCCCAAAGAGCTGATCATTTCTAGGCGAAAAAAAATCTTATAAATAAATGCAATAGGAACAATTATCATATACATAGTAGCCTTAACAATGATAACAGTTTGAATCTGTGTCCCCACCAAATCTCATGTCAAACTGTAATCTCCAGTGTTGGAGGTGGGGCTTGGTGGGAGGCAATTGGACCGGGGGGCAGAGTCCCCATGAATGGTTTAGCACCACCCCCTTGGTTCTATTCTTATGGCAGTAAGTTCTCGTGAAATCTGGTTATTTAAAAGTGTGTGGCACCTGCCCCCTCCTCTTCATCCTGCTCTGGCCGTGTAAGATGTTCCTCTTCCCCTTCACCTTCTGCCATGATTATACATTTCCTGAGGCTTCCCCAGAAGCAATTGCCACTATTCTGTCTGTACAGCCTATAGAACCATGAGCCAATTAAGCCTCTTTTCTTTATAAATTACCCAGCCACAGATATTTCTTTACAGCAGTGCGGGAATGGACTAATAAAGTGATTAAAGGTACTTTTCACCAGGCGTGTATGTATGTGTATGCCTGTGCTAAAAAAAATGGTTTTTCACACACGTTCAAGTGACTTTGTTTTATTCTGTGGGAACACTTTTGCAGATCACTTACAGGTATTTGAAACTGATTTGTCTTCTTCAAAACACTAACTGTGGAGTCCTAATTAGGGAAAAGCAGAAAGAAAAAGCAGATAAGCTATGAGTCTGCCTTTCTTCGTGGTCCAGGACATGTAGCCGTGCTGCACCGAACTTATCACTAGACACCTGCAAGTTATCTCACTGCAACCTCAGCATTCTCAGTAGTACATAAAGCCCTCTTCAGCACATAGCACCATCGTATAATATCCCCAGCAAGCCTTTTGTCTTTTGCAGACAAGCCCCTTCTCTGCTGTGCTGCCTGGTGCAACCTTGCAATGTATTTTCATACCTTCTCTAATCTACCTACAACTGTCTTGGTAAATTCTTCTTACCCTCACACCACTGGCCCCAGATGCTCACTGCTCACTCACGACACTAACCACCAAAACAGCACTTCAGCAAAGAGTCTACACTTTTATATTTTATATTTTATTTTTGAAGCAGGGTCTCACTCTGTCGCCCAGGCTGGAGTACAGTGGTGCAATCCTGGCTCACCACAGGCTTGACCTCCTGGGCTCAGGTGATCCTCCCACCATAGCCTCCAGAGTAGCTAGCGCTACAGGCTTGTGCTACCATGCCCAGCTAACTTTTTTTTTTTTTTGTATTTTTAGTAGAGACGGGGTTTCACTATGTTGGCCAGCTAGCCTCTAACTCCTGGCCTCAAGTAATCTGCTGGCTTCAGCCTCTCAAAGTGCTGGGATTACAGGCATGAGCCACCATGCCCAGCCTACACCTCTGTTTTAAAGTCTATGCCACCGGGTGCGGTGGCTTATGCCTGTAATCCCAGTGGCTCAGAAGGTTCAGGAAGGAGAATTGCTTGAACCTGGGAGGCAGAGGTTTCGGTGAGCCAAGATTGTGCCATTGCACTCTAGCCTGGGCAACAAAAGTGAAACTCTCTCAAAAAAATAATTTAAAAAAAAGTCTACATCATATGGTATTACTTGTGTCTTTTTTTGTTTTTGAGACAGTCTTGCTGTCACCCAGGCTGGGATGCAGTGGCGCCATCTTGGCTCACTGCAACCTCTGCCTCCCAAATAGGTGGGATTACAGACTTGCATTACCACACCCATCTAAATTTTTTGGTATTTTTAGTAGAGACCGGGTTTCACTATGTTGGCCAGGCTGGTCTTGAACTCCTGGCCTCAAGTAATCTGCCCACCTTCGCCTTTCAAAGTGCTGGGATTTACAGGCATGAGCCACCACCCCTGGCCTACTTGTGTCTTAAGTTTTTTGGGGTGGGGAGACAGTTTCGCTCTTATTGCCCAGGCTGGAATGGAGTGCAATGGCACAATCTTGGTTCACTGCAACCTCCACCTCCTGGGTTCAAGCAATTCTCCTGCCTCAGCCTCCTGAGTAGCTGAGATTACAGGCATGCACCACCATGCCCAGCTAATGTAAAGATGGGGTTTCTCCATGTTGGTCAGGCTGGTCTCGAACTCCTGACCTCAGGTGATCTGCCTGCCTCGGCTCTCAAAGTGCTGGGATTACAGGCATGAGCCACTACGCCTGGCCAGTTTTTTTTTTTTTTTTTTGAGATGGACTCTTGCTTTGTTACCAGGCTCTGAGTGCAGTGGTGTGCTCTCAGCTCACTGCAACCTCCGCCTCCCGGGTTCAACCTATTCTGCCTCAGCCTCCCCAGTAGCTGGGACTACAGGCATGCGCCACTACCCCCAGCCAATTTTTGTTTCACCATGTTGGTCAGGATGGTCTCAATCTCTTGACCTCGTGATCCACCCGCCTTGGCCTCCCAAAGTGCTGGGATTATAGGCGTGAGCCACCATGCCTGGCCATGTCTTAAGTTTTGATGATAACTGATATTTTTAAAAAACTCACAACTTGAAAGTGATACTTGAAAAGATAAAGTCTGAATTAGAGGCAGCTGACCTTGTTTCAAGGCAATTTTAGCTTTAATGGGAAAATACTGGAAACTAAACACACTTGACTAATTTATATAACCTTGCTACATATAAATTTATATGAGAAAATGATTAAGATAATCTTTTTTTACAAGTAAGACTTTTCTGGGACATTTGCAGCTGATTTCAAATGTCAGATTATTTAATCACATCTGAATTCAAATTCTAAACTGTCTAAATTGTTTCTAATATGTAAGATCATTTCTTTATAAACATAGTCTCTTCCTCCTCTCCTTTTTGTTTCCATCCTGCTTATTAGTTTTTAACTAGTAATGAGAAGAGGAAGTAATGTTGTTACCAAAGAGCAAAGTCTAGTTCTCTGGACTTAATTTGCATGACAAATTTTTGTTCACTGTAATTAGAATTTAGTTAAATAGATGTCATTTTCCTTAATGCTATTTACGTTTTAGCTCATGGGAAAAAATGTTCTTGAGCACTGGACACCTTTGAAAATATACAAGTTGAGTATCCCTAATCTGAAAATCTGACATCCAAAGTGTTTCAAAATCTAAAACTTTTTGGGTGCCAATATGATGCACAAAGAAAATGCTCAGTGGAGTTTTTTGGAGTTTGGACTTTTGGATTAGGGATGGTAAACTGGTAAGTATGATGCAAATATTCTGAAATCGAAACAAATCCAAAATCCTGAATACTTCTGGTCCCAAGTACTTCAGATAAGGGATACTCTATGTGAGAACAAGACAGCAGGTAGTTAAAGGAACTTCCACACTTCGGTTGCTTTCAAGAGAGAGAAAAGATAACAGGATCTTAATCTGTCTCAGATTAAGGGGGAGCAAATGCATTCATATTTGAGGATTTCTAAAATGCTTAATTTGCCTCTTAAAAATGTTTTTAGTTAGTACAAAAAAAAAACCAGGAAAGTGTGTGTGATGTAGCCTACATTTAGTAAATACAAGATGACTTTTCCTTGTACTGACATTTATTTTTAAATGGTATTGAACAAATAACATAAGTAGTTATTATAAATAAAATCTGAAAGATGCACAGGAAGCAGATGTTTCTGAATCCTTTATTTTTTAAAGGACTTTTAAAATTTCAAACTACAAAACAGATTTCATACATTCTGCCATAAATAAAAACAAACATAAGGCAGGACTCTACATAAGCAAACCAAGAACAATTGTTTTTCAGAAAATGTGATAAAATGCTTTACAATCATAAGCCATCCAGTTTTTAAAATAAAACTGTTGAAAAACTCACAAATCTTCAAGCGGCACATACAAGACACCCTTGAAGAGGGAACAAAATGTGGTTCTGCCATTTTGTACTGTTCTCACATTTTTGAAAACCTAAATTTTGCTTAGAGCATAGGTCTGTTCCATATTCTAAAATTCACACAGGTTGGTTTGTTTTTTCCCAAGAACCATATGATAGAGGCACCAATGACAATACAACTTTGTTTCCAAGAACCTTGTAACAAAGCGTTGTCTCTTTTAAACATACGACTTGAGGCAAAAAGGGAATCCTGGACAGGAGTATTCTTGCAGAGGCGGTTTGAGCCCTACCGAATCCGCTTCTGCTGCCGTGCTCTGTAAATGTCATGAACAGGCGGGACAACGGCTCCCTTTTCTTCATCTTCATCTGAATCCTCGTTGGGCCTTTTGACAGCCTTGGTGAGTACTGCATTACTTTCCACTGGGCCGTTGCCTTCGACAGCTAGCTCTGGGGCCCCACCAGTAATGATCCTCACAGCTTCCTCAACAGCTATCAAAACAACAAAATGTAAAAACATATTCCACTAGGAAAGGGTATGTATGTTCAGCTGTGGATACTTATAGTTCATTTCATAGCTTACTATTTTAGCAAAATATGGGATGGTACTACTGATGCTAAATAATTAAAGAAAAAGACAAAAGCACTAATAAACTTATTTCATAAGCCAAGTCTGATAGTGCATGTTCACATGAATAGAAAAGATAAGCTTTTATGACATTTTACTTAGTGGAATTCAATATGAATAAGCCTCTCTCTGCCAGAGAGAGTTTGGATAACTCCTGGGTTTCATTGCACTTCAAGTTGGCTGGCTGTTTTCGTAAACTTCAGTGGCAAAGAATAACAGTGTCCTCCGCCTATGAGACAACAATGTGGAATGACACTCTGAAACGGAGCTTCCATTACTTACTATTTGGTATCTTGCATCTTCGGAAAATTTCCATCAGTTCATCCACTTGTACAAAGGGACCCTATTTTGACATGAATAAATTTTAATCCCCAGTAATCTGACAAGTTAAAGTAGCAGTAACTTTGTACACAGTTACTGTAACCCACAGAGCCAGTATCTACCATGAAAATAATGAACAAACCTGGAAACAGATAGGAGGAGGGAGAAGTTTCATTAAAACAACAGCTGCAGGGGGGACTGGGAACACTCCACCAGGTACAGGATGTAAGCCTGGAGCTGTGAGAAAAAGAAAAGTATGAATCAAGTGGGATGGAAGAGTTTCTACACAGAGCTAAAATAATGTGACTTGCAGATAAAGATCTTCCATGTCTATGCTGCTTTGTTCTGGACATTTAAGATGCTTCTAGTGCTTTACCAAACCAAAGTGGGTGAGACAGTGAGAGCTGTCTCAACACCATGGCCACTGGGAGGCAGAGAAGTTGACAAGTGACTTTGTACAAGACCAGGGCTGAACTAAAGTCAGTTTTTGTCAAAGACAGTTTCTGAGTTGCACAAGTCATTTGTTCAGCAATCCTGTTTTAAGTCAATTATTCAACAATATATTTAATCAGAAGGGCCTTGTTCAAAAAGAATCTAGAGAGGCTACTAACTTGAGAAGGAGTTTTGCTCTTGTTGCCCAAGCTGGAGTGCAATGACACGATCTTGGCTCACTGCAACCCCTGCCTTCCGGGTTTAAGTAATTCTCCTGCCTCAGCCTCCCAAGTAGCTGAGATTACAGGCAATCACCACCATCCCCAGAAAATGTTTGTATTTTCAGTTGAGACAAGATTTCACCATGTTGGCCAGGCTGGTCTTGAACTCCTGACCTCAGGTGATTCACCCGCCTCAGCCTCCCAAAGTGCTGGGATTACAGGCGTGAGCCACTGTGACCGGCCATAGCACCATTTCTGAAAACCAAGTATCACTGCCAAATGGGTTCCTGGAATCTGGATCATTGAAGTTTTGTTTTTAGGACATTCTTAGTTAATCTGGTTCAAATATTAAAGCTAAGTTACTTGTCATAGTGACCCTAAGTCTAATAATTAACCCACAATTGAGAGGCCATGTCACTTTACCCCCACACGTTGGATTTAAATCAACAAACAAATCGAGGTCTCAGTACTGGATCTAAAATCATGGCTTACGTGCTAAATGTCGTGGCTGAAATGGAATCATCTGCTGAGTGTCTGGTTTAGGGTATTCTGGTTTTCTATCCACTTCATCTTTCAGAACAGGCACTATAGAAGGAGCTACAACTGGGTCTGGAATTATAGCTGCTAGCTTAGCACGGGAGACATCCTGAAAATGCAGAACAGAAGAATCCTAAACCTGAAAAAGGGACTAGTAGAGAATAATCGTGCAATTCATAACCTTGAGGATACAGTGTTAAAACCTGGGTTAAAACCACAGAAAGAAAATGGAGAGAGATAAGCAAGGACTTCAGTGATGGCAAAGATTATTAACAAAGAAAGCTATTTGGTTTTAAGACTCAGTGTATTATAACTTTACCCCAACACAAGTTAAAAGTTATTAAACTCAGTGTTGCCAGGTAGGACATTTGTAGAACAGATAAAAGCTTTTGTGTGTACTCATAAGACTAGGAGAGGCTAGGATAATTTGGGGGAAAAGACAAGATTTTAGATCTTCTGACACCTCCCTTCCACTAGAATTGAACATTAATTTCATCAAATGAAGAAGCTGGATTAAGTGATGTCCTGCTTTGTGAAGGCATCACACTGCTTAAGATTTTGCTAATGCAATGAAAAATTATTTCCAATGTACTATTTATTACAGGGGACAAGGAAAATTTGTTGAGCAGAGACAATATTGATCAGGCAATTTTAGCCATTTATTCTCTCTTTGATGAGGCAAATAGTAACATCTCCATTTTATAGAAGGGACTAAAGCTTACAAAGGTTCTGATATTTCCCAGGTCACACAACTAGTAAGAAGTAGAGAGAGGAGGATTAGGAGGCCACACCTCTCTGACCTCAAATCCATCCACAGTCTTCTTTTCAGTACACTAGCATTGCCCTGCCAGAGCTAAGAAAAGATATGCTGAAGGGAACAATACAATGAACAGAGCAACACCTGTGAACAGAGGCCCTATCCCAGAGGAGCTCCTCTGCTCCAGGCAACCCAGTGTCACTCAGTCTATCTAGAACCAGAAGAACCCCTTTTTGCCACCATTGAGGGATATAAAAGCATTCCACTTTCTCAAAATTTGTTGAAATGCAGTTGGTGACGTCTGGTATTAATTATATAAGCAAATCTAAATGGTAGGCACATTGGGTATCACTTTTTAAAAATCTCTCTCACACACATACATACACACCATACCACTGACCATACACACAGAAGCACATTAATTCTTCTCCCAAAAATAAAAGAGTAGTAGGAGGTAGTTCTACCTCCTGAATACTTACTATTTTCTTTTTTTTTTTCGAGACAGAGTCTCACTCTGTCACCCAGGCTGGAGTGCAGTGGCGTGATCTCAGCTTACTGCAATGTCTGCCTCCTGGGTTCAAGCAATTCTGCTGCCTCAGCCTCCCAAGTAGCTGGGATTACAGGTGCCCACCACCACGCCTGGCTAATTTTTGTATTTTAGTAGAGACGAGGTTTCACCATGTTGGCCAGGCTGATCTCAAACTCCTGACCTCAGGGGATCCACCTGCCTCGGCCTCCCAAAGTGTTGGGATTACAGGCGTGAGCCCCCGGCCACTATTTTCAAGTTTTACTTGAAAATAATAAGATCTTTCTTTTGTTCTCTTTTTTTTTTTTTTTAAAGACAGGGTCATACTCTGGTTTCTCTTTAGATCATATAAATCTTTCACCTTTTACTAAAAGACAGGGTCTCACTCCATCACCCAGATAGGAGTGCAGTGGTGTGATCACGGTTCAGTAAAGGAGCTTCAACTTCCCTCCTCAGCCTCCCAAATAGCTGGGACCACAGGCAGATGCCACCACAACTAGCTAATTTTTTTTTTTTTTTTTTTTTTTTTGGCAGAGATGGGATTTTATCATGTTTCCCAGGCTGGTCTTGAACTCCTGGGCTCAAGTGATCTGCCTGCCTCAGCCTCCCAAAGTGCTGGGATATAGGTGTGAGCCACTGTCCCTGGCAGATCTTTATTTTCATTAACTTCATTAATTTTCATTTTCATCTTGGAAAAGTTGAAATAGCCTTTAGTGACTGTACAAGGTACAGTAAGTCCCTCACTTAACTTTTTTTTTTTTTTTTTTTTTTTAAAGATGGGGTTTCACCATGATGGCCAGGCTGGTCTTGAACTCCTGACCTCAGGTGATCCACCCACCTTGGCCTCCCAAAGTGCTAGGATTACAGGCATGAGCCACCGCCCCCAGCCTAACATTGTTAATATGTTCTAGGAAACTATAACTTTTAGAGAAATGATGGGCTAGGTGTGGTGGCTCTTCCTGTACTCCCAGCACTTTGGGAGGCCAAGGCAAGTGGAATTCAAGCCTAGGAGTTTGAGGCCAGCCCAGGCAACATTGTGAAACCCCATCTCCACAAAAAAATACAAAAAGTAGCCAGGTTTGGTGGCATTCACCTGTAATCCCAACTACTTGGGAGGCTGAAACAGGAGATCACCTGAGCCCAGGGAGGTCGAGGCTGCAGTGAGCCATGATCTCACCATTGCACTCCAGCCTGGGCTGGATGGACAGAGTGAAACCATCTCAAAAAAAAAAAAAAAAAAAGAGAGAGAAACGATGTATAGCAAAACAATTTCTTTCTTAGCAAGGTTGTAACGAAACCACATTGAACGCAAAAACATTATTTGAGGATCTGCTGTATATCATTTTGCTTAAAGTCAAAGTTTCCAGGAACCTATCAATGATGTTAAATGAGGATTTACTGTTGTAAAATATCTTTGACTTTTCATTGAGAAGTAGTTAAAATTAGAAGCAGAAACTACTTATCCCTGAGCGTAATCCTTTGGTTCATACTAGGAATTTGCGTCTGGCACAGAAATAGGGTTTCCATTAACAAAAATATCTGAATATCAATTATGGGTAGTTTTAATATTTCATCTGAATCAGAAAGAGCAAGACCCAGGCTAAAAGAGGGCAGTGAGGAAAAGGAGAATGATGGTCAGGAACATCCTAATGCTGGCTGGCTTTAAGAGATCAACCGAGGACTTCTCTGTGAATTTCCATCTTAGTCTTTGTTCACATGTCACAGAAAGATCAAGAAATGATAGAACAGTGGTTTTCTCAGCAAGGGCTGTTTTGGGGCTTTGTATATATTAATCTTTCCCTGTGGCCTGAACAGGTTCAGGTGCCAGATTTATTTTTCTCATGACTCAGCAGTCTCTATAGAAGAGTTCCATTCATAGATGAGCTAATTCCTCTAAGGGCCACTGAAGGAGTGCCGTTTTAAGAATACAAATCCCTCAAAGAACGTTATAGATTTAACAAGCTGTAATATTTCTTCATTATATCTTATAAAATATGCAACAGGAACTACATTTGGTTTAAGATCTGTCAAAACATATTTATCAATTTGATAAGAACTATTAGGAAAAAAAGCAATACCTAATGTCATATTCAGATTTTCTTTTGTTTTTCTTCCCTCCATACCCCCTCCATCTTGCCCACCAGATATAAGGCACTGACAATTTCAGGGACAGAATAAAGTATTAAATCCCATTTCATGCTCATTTGTTCAGCAACTTTGACACTCAGCATTTCCTAAACCCAAGGAAAATCTCTGAACTTTTTTCTTGCTTCTTGCAAATCTATTCTAAAACTAGATTAATTCACATTTCAGAATTTAGAGTGCAGGTTTTCAATGAACTCTTCTAAAACACTGGAAAAGTGAGGACACTACACATCTCGATCCTAAGTACATACCTTATAACCAAGTGCTTTTAGTTCACTTGCAGAGCAAGGATATAAATCCATGAACTTGTATCTGTCTACTAGTAAAGCCGTTTCTTTGCCTTCATACTCTTCTTTGAATGCTGTAAACCGTCTTTTCTCCACCTTGAGTATACTAGCTAGATCACCAATATTACTTTCAAAAGCTAGAAATCGGGCCCAGATTTCTCTGTAAGAAAAGAAATACAATCAATACTTTAATTATTCTGGGTTTAGGGCAGGGAGTTCATTTACAAAAATGCCTTAAGCTCTCCCTTTTCCCCTTAAGTTATAAAAAGTGATTTTTTATTATAAAGAGTTCTAAACTATAGAAAAATAGAATAGTATAATGAATACCTATATACCACTACCTATATTGCTAATATTTTGCCACATTTGCTTCATCTTATTTTTGCTTATCTCAAAGCAAATTATAAACCTATCACTTGAGTATTTAAGCCCATTTTTGAGTTTTTACTTATTTAGTATAGCTTCCTATTCTTTGTGGTCAAGATGAGAGACTTACCTTAGAGAGGGTAAACTCTAGGTGGAGAAGTTGGAAAAGGAACCTAGACAAATTTCTAATTTCTCCTGAATAATGTGGCTTCATCGTTTTATTTAAGTGGCAGGAATTATAATGTAGAATACATTCTTCATCTAATATATGAATAAAAATATATTCCAAAATCTAATATGATTACTCTGTTGTTTCCCATTAATGTGGATCACTGGGGACAAACTGGTGCCTCATCATTGTTCTAAGAGCTAAAATTAATGCTCTGAGACTACTTACATGCCCCTAAGCACCTTTGTACTAAAGTAATATATTAAATGCCTCTTATATACCAGATATGCGGCTATCACAAAAATCCTACACTGGTAGACATTATTGTTAATAAGAAAGTGAGGCTTGGTATAGCTATGATATTTACCATCTAGTTGGCTGAGCTGGATATTGAACCCAAGACTCCAAAGCCTTACTATAAAATTTCCACTGTACTGCTTGACAATGTTGTTCCTTTGTAAGGCAAAACAGAGTCAAAACCATAAATCACAGACATAATATGTAAAACAAACTTTGAATATGTAAGAGTCTTTGCTTTTGAGTAAGGGAGGTGAAAAACCATATATATATGGTTTTTTTCTTTTTCTTTTTTTTTTTTTTTTTGAGATGGAGTCTCGCACTGTCACCCAGGCTGGAGTGCAGTGGTGCGATCTTGGCTCATTGCAATCTCCACCTCCTGGGTTCAAGCAGTTCTCCTGCCTCAGCCTCCTAGGTAGCTGGGACTACAGGCGTGCACCACCATGCCCAGCTAATTTTTTTTTTTTTTAATTTTTAGTAGAGACAGAGTTTCATCATGTTGGCCAGGATGGTCTTGATCTCCTGACCTTGTGATCTGCCTGCCTCGGCCTCCCAAAGTGCTGGGATTACAGGCATGAGCCACCGCACCTGGCTGCTTTTTTTCTTTGAGACAGGGTCTCACTCTGTCACCCAGGCTGGAGTGCAGTGGTGTGATCATAGCTCACTGAAGCCTCAACCTCCTGGGCTTAAGCAATCCTCCTGCTCCCAGCTCAGCCTCCCAGTAGCTGGGACTACAGGCATGCACCACCACACCCAGCTAATTTTTAACATTTTTTGTATAGATTAGGTCTCACTATGTTGTCCAGGCTGGTCTCAAACTCCTGGGCTCAAGTCATCCTCCCACCTCGGCCTCCCAAAATGCTGGGATTACAGGCATGAGCCACTGTTTCTGGTTAGGGATATATAGTAAACAAGAAAGATGATAATAAATTGCTATGGCATCTCTTAAAACAATTCTAATCACTGTGCAGAAATTTAAAAATACTCCTAAGCAGGTATAAAAGTATTGCTGGTAGACAAAATAAGTCTTGAGAAGGAAAGGAAATTCCTCCTGAAACTCATACTCAAGCAAACATTCACCCCATAGACCACAATTCAGGTAAGAAACCTGTCTTCAGAACCTCACCAACAGCTGTTCACAATGGCTTACCCAGACTTCTCAGGAGGAAGGCTTCCAGATGTTAAAACTCGTTCAAACAAAACTCGGGTATTATTGTCCTCTAGGATATTGAAAAAGATTTTAAATGTCTTTTTAAAAATTCACTTTTACAAGGCAACAATATTTTCACATGCATTATCTCACTTCATCCTTACAAAAATCCTAAGCAGAAAGGTAACTATTATCACACTTGGTTTTTACAGATGAGGAAACTTGAGCTTCAGAAAGATTAAGGGATTTGATCTGGCTCTTGGTGATTGAGTAGCAGAGCAGTAACTGGAAGCCAGGTTTTCTTCCTTCTAGTTCAGCCCTCCTCTACTGCAGTTCTACTGCATAACCATTTATAACAGTGCTGTCTGAACCAGGTATCCCGTTTGCCTTTTAAAAATAATGACAAGTACATATCCGCTGATGTTAGTCAGACTACTACTATTTTTTAAATACATTGAATGTGGAAGGATGGCAAAACCAAACTTAGAAATAATTGAGTTTCTTATTTTGAGGCACCAGGACTATGCTATATTTAGCTACTTTAACTCTTGCAGAGGTACAATATCTAAGTTGGTAGGTAAATATTGAAATGGAAACGAATTAAGAATGATTGACAGAGGTATATTAAATTTTAAGAGTCTTAGGAGGTCCTCTGTAGCTGGAAGTGGGAAGATGACATTTCTTGCTAAACTCTAAGGGATCTTTTATTACTTAAGAATCCAACAGTAACAACAACCATTGAATCCATTACTAACAACTACTGAATTGTACACCTAATGGACGCACTTATGGCATATAAATTATACATCAATAAACCTGTTCAAAAGAAAAATTAACCCAGCCGAGTAGTTTTTTTTTTAAATTGCCTGGGGGTAGTTATTCCGTTTATTACATGTCTATATGCAAAATAAAAATCCTTTGTTTTTTTAATTTAAAAAACATATTAGAGCAAAGAAGATAGCACTATTTTTGTGACTTCTATCTTCAATTTAACATATTATGCTTTTAAAAATGATCTTACGTTTTCTCTTTTTCTGTTTTATCCCAAGCTTTGGTCCAGACACACGTTTTACCATTCCACAGAACTTTTACACTGCCTGCTATGCTCTCTGCCCAGAATAATGCATTTTTCTGTTTCTTTAGCTGGCTAACTACCGCTCATCTCTCAAAATTCAACTCATGTGCCCTTCTCTATGACACCCTCTAGAACACCGTTGTCCATCAGCAATGTAATACAAGCCACATATGGAATTTAATAAAAAGGGCAAAAACAGGTAAAATTAATATATTTAAGTTAACCTAATGTATCTAAATCTTACTTCCACATGTAATCAACATGAAAAATGTTAAAATAGTTTACATTTTTTTTTGTGCTAAGTCTTTGAAATCTGGTATGCATTTATACTTATACCACAACTCATTTTGGCCTAGCAACATTTCAAGTGTTCAATACCTAATAGTCTAGTGACTACCATAATTGTGCAGCATAGCTCTATAACTTAAATTATACTCTCTTCTCTGTGCTTCTATAGTACTTCATTCAGGAATCTATTAGAGTATTTGGCATATTTTCAATGATTACACCCTCATCATAAATAGTTAACATTTATGGAATAACCGTAACATTCTATATATAAGTGAAACACATGCAAAAACTCATTTACCCTCTCAACAATCCTATGAAATGTATTCTTATTATTACTTCAGTTACTTCTGCAGATGAGAAAATTGAAGTTTACGATTACACACCTAACCTCAGAAATATGATACAATGAACCATCAAATGATGATGCAATTATATTTACACATTGGATTCCCCCACAAAAAAACGTTCTGGTGAATCCTATTCATCTTTGTATTCCCAGACCCTACTAACCAGAAGGTAATGAGTAAATGTTTCATGGATGGATAGATGAATGAATTAATTATCTAAAACACTGATTTTGGAAGACAATAATGCTAACATCATATGTCATCTTCATTTTTAAAAAGTAATAAAAATACGCATACTAGTAGCTATTCTAAAAATTAGGCAAAACAAGATTGATACGAAATATTAAATGCCCCACTATCTCATTTTTTGGAGTTAAATCTTTTTCCCAGAATGTTAGAATCATTAAGCTAAAATACAAAATCATGTATTAAAATTATTGATGTATACTTATAATACCTAATTCTATAATCATTTACATGACATATAATTGCATATTTCTTTCTTAAGCCAACTTTTAGTGATTATTTATTATTTATTTATTTTATTATTATTATTTTTGAGACTAAGTTTTGCTCTTGTTGCCCAGGCTGGAGTGCAATGGCGCAATCTCAGCTCACTGCAGCCTCTGCCTCCAGGATTCAAGCAATTCTCCTGCCTCAGCCTTCCCAGTAGCTGGAATTACAGGCGCCTGCCACCACGTCCAGCTAATTTTTTGTATTTTTAGTAGAGACAGAGTTTTGCCATGTTGGCCAGGCTGGTGTCAAACTCCTGGCCTCAGGTGATCTGCCCTCCTCAGCCTCCCAAAGTGCTGGGATTACAGACGTGATCCACCACGCCTGGCCTATTCATTTATTTTTAAATGGTTTTTAGAGACAGGGTCTTGCTCTGTCAGCCAGGCTGGATGGAGTACAGTGGCGTGTGATCACAGCTCACTGCAACCTCCAGCTCCGGCGCTCAAGTGATCCTTTCAAGCATCCGAGACTACAGGCATATGCCACCACACCTAGCTAAAAAACCAACTTTTATACTACATCTTTTTTGGTTAAGAAATTACATATTATGAGGCCGGGCGTTGTGGCTCATCCCTGTAATCCCAGCACTTTGGGAGGCTGAGGTGGGCAGATAACCTGAGGTCAGGAGTTCAAGACCAGCCTGACCAACATGGAGAAACTCTGTCTCTACTAAAAATACAAAAATTAGCTGGGTGTGGTGGCACATGCCTGTAATCCCACCTACTCCAGAGGCTGATGCAGGAGAATCACTTCAACCTGGGAGGCAAAGGACACTGCACCACTGCACTCCAGACCAGGTAAGAGTGAAACTCTGTATCAAAAAAAAAAAAAATTACATATTGTGGACTGTAGTAAACTAGACTAAATGATATACATATATGAATTACCTAGCACAGTGCCTGGTACATGGTAGGAACTCAATAAAGGATGGCCAGTATTATTCTTACAACAGAATAGGGAAATAAATACTAAAAACCATAATGTTTCTTTTTGAATCTTTTCCCCAGTAGCCTAGTGTTTTCCTTTACCATTTGGGCATCTTTGAGTTTGAGTTTTGGTGGCTAGAGAGTTTTTTTTGTTGTTGGTTGTTTGTTTTTGGTTTGTTTTCCTCTAAAGAAAGAAGACATGATTTGCCCAGAGTCATCAGAGATGAATATAAACAATTCTATGTCTCCTAACTCTAACTTTGCAGGTTTATCCCACTACTGATGGTACTTTACTGAATAAAAACAGTTCTGCAGAGTCAAAAAGTATCTACCATTGCTCTGTAAATATATTCATGGTTGATATGACATAAGTATTTCTTGAGTGCCTATCAAGTCTGCTATCATGTCAAAATTATAATACATTCAAGAAGGAAAAACTCAAGCAACATAATTTTAGATGGTTTAATGTTAAGTAATCATTATAGATTCTAGAATCAACCTACCATTGAGGTGAGAAAGATAGTCAATATAGGCCAGGACATACTCTGGAATATCTCCATACTTTTTTAGCCCCAGCTCAAAAATCTTAAAGGCAACAGATTTGTCCTACAAGTAAAGAAAGTAAAGTACTGATTTCCATGTAATGTCAGATAAAATACTTATAAGAATATTAAAATTATACCTAAATATGACAAAATACTTAAGAATTAAAACAGAAATTAAAATCATGTTAAGTAAAAATTGCTGAGCTAAAAACTATTCAAAGGAGTTTAGGCTCAGAAATGTGGTGATTAATAAGGCATGAATTAGTGGGCAGTAGGGGATTTGGATGATGCTCTGTGTAATTTTACACAGATACACTTAGGCTGCCTTTAAAAATGGAGCAATAAAAGCTTAATGACAGAAACTAAGACCACCTTTCTTTTACAAATCTCAGAAGACGGAAGTTGTTTTACCTTTACACTTGTATTTCAGTATTTACCTTACTACAGTAATACTCCATGAGTGCTGCAGTAACATAGACATGGTGGCGGGTTCTGGTATCTTCTCTTGCTTTTTTAAATATCATTCTTCCAGATTTGATGCCTTCTGCTCTCCGTGCAAATTTCATATATTGGATATATACCTATGCAAAAAAAAAAAGTATTTGTGTTCTACAAATTAGGCAGTATGTTTCCTGTATAAAAAAGCAATCCTGAATACCCAAGAAATTAGAAAGTAGGAATTTAGATAACATACTATTTAAATCCACAAGCTAATTTTTTTTGTATTAGAGATGCCTGTAAATTAATTTGTTGTTGTTTTTTATTGAGATATAATTCACATACCACAAAATTCACCCTTTACAATTCAGTGGGTTTTTTTTTTGTCTTTTGTTTTTTTTAAGACGGGGTTTCACCATGTTGCTCAGGCTGGTCTTGAACTCCCAACCTCAGGTGATCTGCCCACCTTGGCCTCCAAAGTGCTTGGATTACAGGCGTGAGCCATGATGCCCGGCCCTACAATTCAGTGGTTTTAAATATATTCACAAAGTTGTGCAATCATCATCACTAATTCTAAAATTAAAGGTTAAGAGGAAAAGTGTGAAACTACTAGAACATACTCCACTAATGAATGCCAATATCTAAAAATCTCAAAAGTTAGTTTAATACAGGCACATTTGCAATACATGTTTAACTTCTCATTTTCTTGGTTTATATTTATTTATTTTTTTAATTAATTTATTCTAACTCTTGTTGCCTAGGCTGGAGTGCAGTGGCGCAATCTCGGCTCACTGCAACCTCTGCCTCTCAGGTTCAAGCAATTCTCCCTTCTCAGCCTCCCAAGTAGCTGAGATTACAGGCGCCCGCCACTACGCCCAGCTAATTTTTGTATTTTAGTAGATACAGAGTTTCACCACGTTGGTCAGGCTGGTCTCAAACTCCTGACCTCAGGTGATCCGCCCGCCTCTGCCTCCACAAGTGTTGGGATTACAGGCATGAGCCACCTCGCCCAGCCTTGGTTTATTTTTAAAAGCCCACTATTCTATTTTCCAAACAACATATAATGGAACTCACGGATAAACGATGAGCCATTTTATACCCAGCACCTTCAGAGTGTCTAACATATCGTGAGTATGCAGTATTTGTTTAATGAACAAATGACTATTAGTAGAGTCCTGGTTTGTCCAGTTTTGATAATGTCAAGGTATATTACCCAGTTTTGATGGATGGATAAATGGATGGATGAATGAACTATGAGTTCCTCAAGAAAAGGAGTTTAATCTAGTTTGTCATTATGTTGCTGAAGTCTAGCACAATGCATAGACTCCAGCAATATTTTTTCTAGATATGTTTGTGGAATGAATTATAATAATAAATGTAGGAACTAGAGCAGTGGAATCCCAATATAAATCAGTAACAAAAAAAAGTAGTGTAGCTATAATTGACTTGAGGCAGAGGGTCTAGAGACACACCCACAAGCCTGTCCCCTTCCTCTGACAATGGGAAAGTACCAGTGCACTTTTGCACTCAGGACTTTGAAAACCACTATGATAGAATAGGATTTAGAATAAAGTGATTTTCAGTCTAATTTCTTCCCAGGATATTGGTTGTAATCCAGCACTTTGGGAGGCCAAGGTGGGTAGATCATGAAGTCAGGAGCTCGAGACCATCCTGGCTAACATGGTGAAACCCTGTCTCTACTAAAAATACAAAAAATTAGCCGGGCATGGTGGCACGCACCTGTAATCCCAGCTACTCAGAGGCTGAGGCAAGAGAATCACTTGAACCCAGGAGGTGGATGGAGGTTGCAGTGAGCCAAGATTGTGCCACTGCACTCCAGCCTGGGCGATAGAGCGAGACTCCTGTCTCAAAAAAATAAAATTAAATAAATAAATGAAAAGAAAAAATTTTAACAGAAAATAGATCAGCAAATGTCAGAGATAAGGGCAAATGTCAGAGAGAAGGATTATATCTACAAAGAAGTCACATGAGAGAATTTTTGAGGGATGATGGAGATGTTTTCCATCTTAATTGATGATCCCATGACTCAATGTTCTATCTTAATTGATGATCCCATGACTCAATGTTATTTGTCAAGATTCAGAGAACTATAAAACAAAAACAGTGAATTTTACTGTATATACATTTAAATTAAATTATTTTTTGTTAGATAAGAATGTAAAGGTGGAAAAAGATGTGTAAAGTTACTCACCAAGGTGGGGTCAATATCCTCAATTGCCAGAAGTCGATTATATATACTGTGAACCTTTTCATACTTCATGCGACTCTATGGTGGTAGAAAAGAAGTGAATATCAACATGTGGTCATAAATAAGCAGGATTTGAATGCTAAGGAATCCAAAGGCTATAATCCCCCACCTCTAATGGCATCTCCATTGAGCATAAATATAGTATAAGCTGATAACGAATAACTGTTCATTTGGCATTATCTCTGTCTACCAAAAGCAATATGCCTGGCAAAAAAGCAGCAAGAAGAAAAGTTCAGTCCTGCAGTAAAAAATTGAATTATAAGAAGGCTCTAAACATTTTTACTTACCTCTTCATAATCTGCATATGCAAAATAAAGAAGCATATTCTTCTTCAATAAAGTGCTTATGGCTCTTTCATATATATTAGCAGCTTCATCACTAAATAATTTGGCATTATTCATATCCTAGGAGGAAAAAAAAGCTCATCCTCAATAATTTTAGTATAATTGTGAGAGAATAAAATTAATAGTTATATCTACTCTATTTTATTTACATGTGTCAAAGAAAGCACACGTGTATGCACGTACACATATATGTATTTACACACACACATACATGCACATATATGCATTTCTGGATTCTAAAAAAATTCTAAAGAGTCCTTTCATTATTTTAACTTACAAAATAATCATGCAAGTACTCTAAATGATTCGTCACTTTAATACATTAAAAAATAGCCAGTTTATTTTAATTCTGACTAAGGAGGTCTAATTATATGTGTCACTAAGATTCATATTAATATAAGCTTAAAATTTTCAACACTTACACTTTATTACCAAAATTCAGTTATATTTTTCAGTAAATCATTGCTATATCAAAACCACAAAAATATCAAAGTGAGGATAGGGAAGGAACACTTACTCCCTTTTCTGCAAGCAATTTACTTGACTGCTCAAGATACTGTGCAGCTTCATACCAAATATCAGGGTGATGGCCCAGCACAAGCAGGCACTGTTCATAAGCAAACATAACTAAGGGAAGAAATTAACAAACAACCATTCAATTAAAATAAGTATTATTTGTAAAACTATCAATATAAGTATCATAACCAAATTAGGATCCTCAAAAATTAATGATGATTAGAAATAAAAAGCTTTAGTGATTTCTGGCACCATCATCCATGTAAGCTCCATCTATTACTTACTAATTTTTTTTTGGAAGCAGGGTCTCTGTCATATAGCCTGGCATGCAGTAGCACAAATATGGTTCACTGCAGCCTCAACCTCCTGGGCTCAAGTGATTTTCCTGCCCCAGCCTCCCGAGTAGCTGGGACCAGGCGTACACCACCAAATCTGGCTTATTTTGAAAAGTCTTTTATAGAGATCGCATGCGGTGGCTCATGCTTGTAATCCCAGCTCTTTGGGAGGCTGAGGTGGGTGGATCACGAGGTCAGGAGTTCGAGATCAGCCTGTCTGATATGGTGAAACCCCATTTCTACTAAAAAATTCAAAAATTAGCTGGGCATGGTGGCGCATGCCTATAGTCCCAGCTGCTCGGGAGGCTGAGGCAGGAGAATCTCTTGAACCTCGGAGATGGAGGTTGCAGTGAGACGAGATGGTGCCATTGCACTCCAGCCTAGGTGACAGAGTGAGTAAACAAACACTCCGTCTAAAAAAAAAAAAATTTTATAGAGACAGGGTCTCACCATGTTGCCCAGGCTTGTCTTGAACTCCTGGGCTCAAGCAATCCTCCCACCTCAGCCTCCCAAAGTGCAGCTAGCCTAAATTAATATTTATTGAGCATCAACTATATGCCAGGGAATGTGAAAGGTACTGCAAATATACAAGTGAATAAGATTTCCTGTATTCAAGAAGTGTACAGTATATGGGGAAGATAGACACTAAGAAAGCAAAGATCAAAAGTATTATGATGATGGAAGTATAGTATACTCTTAAAACTTACAGCAGCAGGACTTAACATAGTTTAGGGACTCAAGAAAGGCTTCACTAAGGAACTGAGATCTAACACAACAACTGAAGAAGGTCAGAGAAAAATAAGTACAGTGGAGTAAGGATGGGGTAGATATAAAAATGGAGTAGGCAAAAGAAACAATATTTCCAAAGACCTACAAGTAAGACAGCATGGTAAGATTGAGGAATTCAATAAAGGACCAAATTACAGTCTGTCAGTGGCAGAGTAATTTGTATCAGACCAAGCCTCGGCAAGTAAAAATTATAAACAAACAAAAATACAAAAGCAACTATTTAAAGTTACTGGAAATGACCAAAAGAAGCAGAAATCAGAGATTGAGCCCTTAAAAAGAGAACAACACTAGGTGAGATCCATATTTAATATGGCTTTTCCCTTCAAGCACATGCTCACGTGCACTTCTGGGATAGCTAGAACTCAAGTCAAATGCTGCAGTCTTACCGTCTTGAAGTGACACGGAGTTCTGGCCTATGAGAGCAGCTGGAAATTGAGGGGAGACATCCCCAAAAAGAGAAAGCCAGAGCCTGAAAATCTGGGCATAAATATTCTCAAATCCTCAGCTGATCCCTAAAATGTACATACATAGGAAAGAATACAAACAGCCCAGCAGAAAACAAAACTGGAAGGTGGAAAGAGTTAAATAGATACCTCAGCAACTAACTAAGGGAAATGAAGTTTAGAATTTGAGTCCCATCCAATTAGATGATCAAGGTAGACACCTTAGACTTTTCATTATGTCTTAGAAGTAAAGACTATGTTCCAAGAATAAGATATTTACTCTGAGATTAAGAGTAAAACTAAAACAGATCTGTCTTCATAGTATAAAACCAAGCCTCCACAAAGTCCAAGTAATCTGACAGTAATTTAACTTCCTGCTAAAATAAAACAACATTCTTCAGAGGAAGATAACAGATTCCAGAGTCTTTACAACGTATCATCTATGCATTTGTACAATATCTAAAGGAAAAAATTTAAACAGGAAACAAGAAAATATAAACCATAATCAAGAGAAAAAGCAATCAAAGAAAATAAATTCCCTGATGGTTGATGGCCCAAACGTTGGAACTGGCAGATGAGGACTTTATAACTACTGTTACAAATATGTTCAAAGATATAAACAAAAAGATGGTAATGAACACACAAGGACTCTCAACTAAGAAATGGAAACCAAAAAAATGAACTATAAAAAATAAAAAATTACTGCTGGGCACAGTGGCTCACACCTGTAATCCCAGTACTTTGGGAAGCTGAGGCTGGCAGATCACCTGAGGTCTGGAGTTCGAGACCAGCCTGACCAACATGGATACACCCCGTCTCTACTAAAAAAATACAAAATTAGCTGAGCATGGTGGCACATGTCTGTAATCTCAGTTATTCAGGAGGCTGAGGCAAGAGAATCGCTTGAACCTGGGAGGCAGAGGTTGCCGTGAGCCGAGATTGCATCATTGCACTCCAGCCTGGGCAACAAGAGTGAAATTCTGTCTCAAAAAATAAATAAATAAAAAATAGGCCAGGTGGGTAGCTCATGCCTGTAATTCCAGCACTTTGGGAGGCCGAGGCAGACAGATCACAAGGTCAGGAGTTCAAGTCCAGCCTGGCCAATATAGTGAAACCCTGTTTCTACTAAAAATACAAAAGTTAGCTCAGCATGGTACTGGGCACCTGTAGTCCCAGCTACTCAGGAGGCTGAGGCAGAAGAATTGCTTGAACCCAGGAGGCGGAGGTTGCAGTGAGCCAAGATCGCACCACTGTACTCCAGCCTGGGCAACAGAGTGAGACTTGGTCTCAAAAATAAATAAATAATAAATAATTTTATAAAATGGAAATTTATAGAACTGAAAAATATAGTATCTGAAATAAATAATTCACTGGATGGGCTTAATCGCAGACTGCATATGATGAAAACAAAGGTTCAGTGAACATGGAGACAGATCTTTAAGAATTATTGAATCTGAAGAAGAAAAAAAAGATTGGGGTAAAAAAGTTTGAGTCAAAGTTTCAGTAACCTATGGGGATACCAAGTGGCCTAACATACATATAACTGAAGTCCCACGAGGGTTAATCTTGTTACCTCTTTTTGTTATAAGGGTCTGATCCTCTGTACGAAGAGGGTTGCTCTTTTCCCACTGTATATATTTCTTCCACATATCTACTTGTTGAGCTTCTTGAGGAGTATTCTGAGGAGGCACTGAGGGAGCATTGCGGTCCAAGCCTTTCATTACTGTCTCATATTCCTAGACAACAACCATTTAGAATTCTTTGGTGAGCCAGGAACAACTCAGATATATGAGGGATGGGGTAGATCAGTTTGGAAGACTATGTTCAAAATGCCTACATTTTCCAAATAGCACTTTGTTAATATAATCTAAAAACTATTTAAGAGTAGAGAAAAATATAAGAGTATTACCCACTCAAGAACAGGTTCCCAGAATTGGGTGAACAAAACACCCATGGGTCCTCTCTAGGAGGACCTAAGTGATCTAAGAGGTTACTTTCTAAGATGTAAGAGTTGACAGATCAATAGGACTGAAGAGCTGGTGGCACTGTTATTTCCATCTTTGGAGAAACTATCTGTTAAAATTTCAATAGTTTGTATTAATGGGCTATTTTTCCTAATTTCTAACAGTGTCAATGAATGGAAAGGTATGCACACAATCAAAATGTGTCCCTGAGAGCTATGTTATTAGACCACAGAGTAATACAATGTTCGGATGAACCCAAACAAGAGAAGGAAAAGAATTACTTCATCAATTCTAGGTAGAGCCTTGTCTTTATGTCCTCTGTTTCCATATTTTAAAAAATAATTTATTCTAAACTCAATTTATTATATTTTGTTCTTACAAAGAGATATTTCAAATATATCATCTCAGATTTTGCAATTTAATTGCTGTTACTTAAGATTGCTAATGATTGAAAATATCAAGAGTAATACCAGACAGGGAAAGCTCTGCTGTAAAAAACAGACTCAAAATAATCATTAAAAAAAGGGCCTGATGGAATTCCATACCTTTGCTACACGTCTAGCATTCATATAATCTCTACTCCGATCTTCAATCATTTTTTTAGCTAAATGAATATTGATACCCTAGAAAAAGCAAAAATATTTTAAAATTAAGTATAGTATCTTAAAAATTATACAATACAGTTAATTTATTCATTTACTAAGTAACTTTAAATTCTTTATTTTAAAAGATTTCTTGTTTAATAAAGGTTCATACCGCTCATGAAAAGCAAGAAAAAATAAAAATAAAGGTTCAATCACATTATACATCTCAAAGATCAAGGAGGGTGTGCTTATGTCTATTATGAGCTGGCAGTAAGTTTCCATTTATCGGGAACTTCTAAAGATAGAATCATTTGAAAAGGGTCAACTATTTCATCTAAGATTCTACTAAAAAAATTGACATGGCTCATGCCTGTAATCCTAGCACTTTGGAAGACTGAGGCAGGTGGATCACTTGAGGTCAGGAGTTCAAGATCAGCCTGCCCAACAAGGTGAAACCCCATTTCTACTAAAAATACAAAAAAATTAGCTGAGTGTAGTGGCATGTGCCTGTAAGGGAGACTTGGGCAGGAGAATTGCTTAAACCAGGGAGGTGGAGGTCACAGTGAGCCAAGATTGTGCCATCGCGCTCCAGCCTGGGCGACAGAACAAGACTTAAAAAACAAAACAAAACAAAAAAAGACATACAGATTCATCTAGGTGAACAGCCATGGCTTGACTTTGATAGCCCTTTTCTTTTTCTTTTTTTATAGACAGAGTCTTTCTTTGTGACCCAGGCTAGAAGGCAGTGGCACCATCCTAACCCACTGGAACATTGAACTCCTGGGCTCAGGTAATCCTCCTGCCTTAGCCTCCTGACATAGGACTATAGGTGTGCACTACCACACAAGGCTAATTTAAAAAATCGTTTTTTGTTTTGCAGAGATGTAGTCTTGCTATGTTGTCTGGGCTGGCCTCAGACTCCTGGCCTCAGGCAATCCTCCCACTTCAGCCTCCCAAAGTGCTGGGATTATAGGCGTGGGCTACCATACCTGGCTAATAGCCCTTTTCTAACTAGTTCTGTTGTATAACGCTTTTTAAAAAGACAAACAGAAGTAGCAAGGAAAGATAAACATTACCACTCAGTGAGTATCCCAAGGATTCTGAGACCCTTTCAGAGAGTCCCTGAAATCAAAATAGCTTTCAATATAATACTAAGACATTATTTGCCTCTCTCACAAAAATACAGGAGTTTTCGAGAGGCTACATGACATTCAGTATTATAACACATTGAATGGAAGCAGATATAAAAATCCAGCTGTTTCCTATTAAACTATATATGAAAGAGATTTGTGAAAATATAAAAAACAATGCCATTCTTCTCACTACATTTTTTGTTTTGGAAAATACAGCTTTTGGCCAGGTGTGGTGGCTCATGCCTGTAATCCCAACATTTTGGCAGGCCAAGGTGGGTAAACTGCTTGAGCTCAGGAGTTCAAGGCCAGACTGGGCAACATGGAGAAATCCCATCTCTACTAAAAAATTAGCTTGGGGCCGGGCGCGGTGGCTCAAGCCTGTAATCCCAGCACTTTGGGAGGCCGAGGCGGGTGGATCACGAGGTCAAGAGATCGAGACCATCCTGGTCAACATGGTGAAACCCTGTCTCTACTAATACCAAAAAAAAAATTAGCTGGGCATGGTGGTGCGTCCCTGTAATCCCAGCTACTCAGGAGGCTGAGGCAGGAGAATTGCCTGAACCCAGGAGGCGGAGGTTGCGATGAGCCGAGATCGCGCCATTGCATTCCAGCCTGGGTAACAAGCGAAACTCCATCTCAAAAAAAAAAAAAAAAAAATTAGCTTGGGAGTGGTGGCACATGCATGTAGTCTCAGCTACCTAGGAGGCTGAGGTGGGAGAATCACCTGAGCCCAGGAAGTCGATCAAGGCTGCAATGAGCTGTGATTATGCCACTGCACCCCAACCTGGGTGACAGAGTAAGACCCTATCTCAATAAAAAAAAAAATTATTTGTGGTTTTCAATCATTTTTAAAATCCCAAAACCATAAAGTTTGAGAACCACAGCTAATGCCTGTGAGGGAACAATTTCACTCCCCTGTATAGTTCTTCCAAATCACAATATACATATAAGGAACTTTTTTTTTTATCTTTAGAGACAGAGTCTTGCCATCTTGTCCAGGCTGGTCTCGAACTCCTGGGCTCAGGCAATCCTTCTACCTCGGCATCCCAAAGTGCTGGGATTACAAGTGTAAGCCACCACACCCGGCCAAGGAACTTTCTTTTAATGCTAGAGATTATTTGGCATGTATATTTATGTATTCAGATTGATTAGTCAGTTATTAAAAGCAGATCCCAATAACACAAAGATCTTGGATTGCAGCCACACACCTCACAAATTCAAACCAATAATCACATCACTGTAATCAGGTGAAAGAGGTGCACAGCAACTGAAAAAAAATTCCCAAAAGTTACTACTGGAAAAATAATTCCCAGAAGATAACTGTTTTATAGAAGGTCAATGACAATGTGTATGTGTGTGTATGAATGTGTGGATATGGCTTAGCATAGAAAGAATAAAAATAGTTTTATAAGAACTATTGTTCTTCAGAGTATCCTCTAAAAAATAACACTAATATGGAGACTCTCAAAATCTTGCAAAAACATTATAGTGCTTTCATTACAATCAATAAAAAAAAAAGTGTCACACTGATATCCAGGAATGTGATCCTAGAAAGGCTATAATCTACAAATCCACAATGCATAAAAATTAAAATGGCTTAGTTTATAATAAACAACTACTCTGAGGTAATTTACCTCTTCATACTTGTTATAGTCTCTCCAGAGTTGTTCAATGTTGATCATCGGATTAACACAACCTCGTTGATAAACTCTTCGGACAGCTGTTATTCTTTGATTTTCTGCATAAGATCCTACAGCTTCCCTGAAATTGGATAAGAAATGTCATCAATTGTATTATAGCTGAATCCCATTCAACCCATCGATCTCACTACTGAATATCTACCCAAATAACAGCTCTATGGAAAATAGTACAGAGATTTCTCAAAGAACTAAAAATTATATTTTACCTAAATCAACTGTTTTGTCTTTTTTAAAAAACTAGAAAAATACTTACACGCCTTTTAGGAAATTGATGTAATCCACCCAAATCTAAGAAATGAAATAAAAATGTTAATATCTTTCTTGGTATTTGCCCATTTAAGTGCCTATATTAAAAAATTTTAACTCTACCTGATAGGACATAATTTCCATTCCAATTTTATCCAGTGCAAAGTCATATGCTTGAGCCATCTTTTCTCTGAAATGAACATCAAAGAGATATTTTTAAAATTTTTTTGTTATTAAAATTTATCTATGATTAGGCCAGACATGGTGGTTCATGCCTGTAATCCCAGTGCTTTGGAAGACCAAGGCAGAAGGATCACTTGAGACCAGGAGTTTAAGACTTGCCTATGCAACACAGCGAAACCGAGTCTCTAAAAAAATAAAAATTAAAAAAATTAGCTGGGTGTGGTGGTGTGCAACTGTAGTCCTAGTTACTCAGAAGGCTGAGGTGGGAGGATTGCTTAAGCCCAGGATTTCAAGGTTACAGTGAGTTATGAATGCACCACTGCACTCCAGCCTGGGTGACAGAGTAAGACCTTGTCTCTAAAAAAATTTTAAATGAAATATTATTTGAAGGTAGGTGTGGTGGCTCACTCCTATAATCCCAATGCTTTGGGAGGCTAAGGCAGGAGGATCATCTGAGGCCAGGAGTTGAAGACAAGCCTGGGCAACATGGTGAGACCTTGTCTCTAAAAAAAATAAATAAGTAAATAAATAATAAATGTATGTATAACTAAAACATAGCTTCTGATCACAGGATCAGAACAAATTTGAACATTCTCTCTATAAACAAAAATTAAAGACATCTTTGTAAGTATATAAAGTCATTCTTTGATGTTAAGCTTGTCAGTATCATAAATTGTTTCCTTTACTGCTTGTGAGCTTATCAAAGATAAGGCTCATGTCTTACTTTATATCCTTTAAGTTGCATAATTCTATATGTAGCAGATTCAAATGTGGAAATTTGTCGTTCTCTCATTAATGAGATACATTAAGTCTGAAGATCTATTAGCTCTAAAGTAAAATGTAGAAATCTGTAAAGTATTTTTATTGAAATGCTACTTATTTTAAAATGTAAAGGGTATATCAGGGAGAAAGAACTTCTACTTCAATATAAGACAATAAAGTATAAACAGGCCAGGCATGGCAGTTCATGCCTGTAATCCCAGCATTTTGGGAGGCTGAGGCAGGAGAATTGCTTGAGTGCAGTAATTTGAGTCCAGCCTAGGCATGTTGGCTTACCCTTGAGACCCTGCTATGTTTGGGGTCTCAAACATAAAAAGACCCCATTTCTACAAAAAACAAAAATAGAAAAAAAAATCAGCCAGGTGTGGTGGCTCATTCCTGTAGTCCCAGCTACTTGGAAGGCTGAGGCAGGAAGATCACTTGAGCCCAGGAGGTTGAGGTTTAAGTTGTACCACTGCACTCCCAGCCTATACAACAGAGCTGAGACCCTGTTTCAAAATACAAAAATAATAACAAAAAGAATAATCAGGAAGAGACAATAAAGATAGAATATTAGTAATAGACATAACTTGCCTGTTAAGTTATGTACAAAAATAGCACCTCAGAAGGTCCATTATTTAGATTCAGCAAAGATGGGGAGGTGGGTATAAGTCAGAGTGGGGATGGCAACTTCACAATACAATTGTCAGAGACCTCACAGATCACCTTAATTGTCAGAGACCCCTTAGATCACTTAAGTAGCACATTGCATTGTGACTGCCCAAAGTAGTACTAGCACAAGTATGAAGATGCTTTTGAGAAAGTTTGACAACAAGCCTGCCAACAAAGTAGTTTGGTGTTGCAAATACACAGTGTTTCAGGATAGAAAGGGCTTGGGCGATTTCAATTGTCCAGGATAGGACTCGTGCCAGTGACTTTCTTTGAAGCACTTTTTTCAAGGTTACTAATTTCTTAGGAAATCCTAAGGATTTGACTTTTCAAATCCTGACATTTCTTCCCACCTGGAGGTAATACAAGATGTGAGTTTATGTGGGATTCACTGTGTGCCTGGAGATGACTTGCATTCTTAAGATCCTGATTTCACTTACTTGTAACTTGGTAGTTTACCCTTGGTTTCTCGGACATATGAAAGATAACACTTCCATAAATCAATGTGCAAAACCTTCATAAGGCATCTCTGAAATAGCTTTAAATACAAGAATATATTATCAGAATCCAGTTAAATAAATTTCACATGGACATAGATGAAATGGAAAATCAAAAACACAAATTCATCTCCCTTTATGAATTTATCTTCTTATAAATAAAAGGCAAATAATTTCCCCATTTTCAGTTTAGATAATTAAAATGCTTCTCATGATTTGTCAGGAGAGTGTGATTATTTTCTTTTCCTTTTCCAAAATTTTTATGATGAACATTTTTAAGCATATAAAAAAGTTGGATAAGTACAAATTAACTTGTAAAAAACCACTATGTAGATTCAATTATTGTTAACATTTTATTATATTTGTCTTACAAGGTTTTAAGTTAAACTTCAATATAAAATTCAAAGTATATTTGAGGACTCACCTTTTCAACCTTGTCATAATTTTTAGCTTTAATCTGAAGAGAAACAGAAAAATAGAGGATTAACACTATTTTTTTAGAGCAGCAATCTGAATTTTTGACCAGTTTTTAACCAACCTTGCAAACTCATTCCTATACTTTATAATTTTCTTCAAAAATAACAGAAGTTTGAACTAAACATGGATAAAATGCAGTATTAATATACCTGTGTAAATTGAATCTATATGGATTTTCATACATTCATTTACATAGAAACTTTGTGAATTTAATAAAATGCTGTAAAATGAGATGAATACAGAAATATATACCCAATAGGTCTACCTGAATAGGACTTTATGTATCCACTGAAGAAAAACTTAAAGACTTCCTTTCCCTGAATAGCTACTAGAACAATCTGAGTAGAGCAGCAAAAAAAGATTTGCAAATTTTGACTACATATACTCAGTCACACCATCAACCTACTATATTGCAGATATTGTGCTAGGCATGGAGGCTACCAGTGTGAACAAGACAGGTCTGCCCCTGCCCTCACAGAGCTTACAATCTTATGGGGGAAAAAAGGAAATGGAAGGTTGTTTTAAGAGATTATGGATAAATGCTGAAATGAAGAAAGTACTGGGTGCTACAGGAGCATTTGGGAGGAGCAAAAGACTTTAGACTAGGGGAATTGCAAAAGATTTCCTGGAAAAAGATAATAACTTTTTCTAGGAGAATCTGAGATGTTTGGTAAAGAAAGGGAAGTTATTCCAGGCAGGAGAAATAGCATGTGCAAAGAGATTAAATACTATTAGATTTCTTTTTCTTTTCTGAGTATTTCATCACATAGTGTGGGTGGGGTTAGGTGCTCAACTGCATTAATCAGCAAATCTTTGTTTCACCCAGATAGGTAAATAAATATTTTGGCTGATTAGAGATGTTTAGGTCCTTTTCTCTCAAGTAGTACAGTAACAGAGAAGCATTCCCAGTTTTCTGGCTTAAGCTGCTGCAGATGAGAATGCTGATGACAGTCTCTTTTGCTTTTGCTGATAACTTTTCTTTCTGGACTTATTATTTTTATCTTGATCTTCAGAGATCACACATTTCAGCACACTCTTAAACATAGATCTTTGTACTTTGAAGCAGTTCAATCAAGGCTCTGGAGTCAGACCTCTTGGGTTCACAATCTGGCTATTTCTGATTAAGGGGGATAATAATACCTACGTTGTTAGGGCTAGTCTGAGGACTCAATGAGTTAATAAATATGAAGCCTTTAGAATATTGCCTAGCAGGTTGAACAGTGAGTAACTGTCATTTATTTTTATTACCACAAAATCTGCTTGGAACTCAGCATGCCCTTTGAACCCATATACTCAGGACTTTTTTTTTTTTTTAGCTCAAGAATAAGTATCTCTCTTCCATCTGTTCATTCTTCTCCTTCTAGAACTATATACATTAGATCTCCTGGTTCCATCCTTGAAATCTGTTACCTTTACCCTTTCTTTGAATTTTTGCTCAAGGTGTTAAAATAGTTTGTCCAGTAGGTTCTCCAGGCTATTCATTTAGGGCTCCATGTGACCATTCTCTTCTACTTAGCCTTTAACTGTATTTGGCTCATACATAATGGTTTTTGACTCGAGTTTTTAACACAGCCCTTTGAATCCCGTGTTCATATTACTTTGTTTCAGTTGTATTTCTCCTCTAGCAGCTCTATTTTTTCAGGGACCTGACAGTTTTAGTTTATATTCCTTTCTGGTTGCTAGATCCTTCTGATGTGCTGGGTTTTTTCCTGTCTATTCACTAAAGCTGTGTTAACAGTCCTAAAGGAGTAGAAACTGACCCTTCTCTACCATGACAGCTTTGTAGCAAGTGTAGGCAGCAAACACTCCTGCCAAGAAACCAGGAAGAAATCTCTACTGAAAAGCAGGGAGGACTCAGCCTGCCTGTTTTGATCCTTTTTGGTGTTCAAGAGGCCAGACTGATGTCAACATTTGTCTGGGGTAGAGAGGCATTTGAGAGGTTCCAAGTTTTCTAGAGGTCAGCTTCTTAGTCCTTTACCTAGGCCCTCTACTGGGCCTCTTCTTTGCGATTCCCATAGAACCTGAGGCTTCCTTGTATTTAGCTGCTTTGCTTAGTAGAGATAAATAGGCTGAGTTGAGAGTAGGAATAAAGTAGGATGAGTTTAAGTCACCAGTTTCCCAAGTGAGATTATATACAGTTCACACAACTTGTAAAACCAAAGCCACCCACTGGGAAAATAGGCATAGAATATTAATAGTTAATTCCCAGAACAGAAAATGTAAATGGTTAAAAGCTATATGATGGCCAGGAGTGGTAATCCCAGCACTTTGGGAGGCTGAGGCAGGTGGATCATGAGGTCAGGAGATAGAGGCCACCCTGGCCAACTTGGTGAAAGCCTGTCTCTACTAAAATACAAAAAATTAGCCAGGCGTGGTGGTGCGCCCCTGTGGTCCCAGCTACTCAGGAGTCTGAGGCAGGGGGATCGCTTGAACCCAGAAGGCAGAGGTTGCAGTGAGACAAGATCACACTACTGCGCTCCAGCCTGGTGATAGAGCAAGCTTCTGTCTCAAAAAAAAAAAAAAAAAAAAAAAAAAAGGTATATGACAATACACTTCCAATGTGGGAAAGACAAATTAAAATATAGATATTACTTAACAGCCATTAGAATGGTAAAAACTTACAAAGCTATTAACACAACTGAAGCCATGTAATGAAAACGGCACTTCACACCTAGCTGGAGGAAATATGAATTGTTACAGCCTTTATGAAAAGCCATTGGTAATAGCTATTCTAATTTTAAAAAATGAATCTTTTGACCCAGCAATTCCATTCCTGGGATTATCCTATAAAAATAAAAGCAACAGAATAGAGAGGTATTTGTACAAGGTTAATTACCATAAACTTTGTAGTAGCAAAAACAGTTTAAAAATTAAATGTCCATCAGTGGGGAAATAGTTTAATTATGATGCATCCACAGCATGGAATATTATGTATTCAGCTTTAACAGGTAATTGGGAGGGATTGCCACAAGATCTTATTGAATGAAAGGATAGTAAAATTTATATAATCTATCTTTATAAAACAATAACTAAAAATAAATCCTATATATGTTCATGTATGATATAAGCATAGAGAATAAGGAATACCCACAAGGTTGTTAAACATAGTTATGGTTGGCAGGGTGATATGGGTGGATACAAAAATAGAAACAAGAAAAAGACTGTACTGTCATCTATGCATTTCAGTAAAAATTATGTCTATTATGTGCATCTATGAAATAACCAAACTTTACATAACCCTTCCTGACAAAGTGGTCCTGTATCTTGGATTCATCAATTACTTCTTTAATTGGTAAATTGGTATTAGCCCAATAAATGTATGTAGAAAGACACTTGACTAATACAGAAAAACTCTCTGATCTCTAGTACGTGGCCACTGTCATTCATTAATGCAACCAGTAAATATTATTTGAGAGGCCTTCTACAGAGCTGGTACTGGTGGCCTTAACAGAATATCTATAATCTCATTATTTTTTTAAACATCATTCATTAAAAAAAAAAATACTTTGAAGCCAGGGAGGGTGGCTCACACCTGTAATCCCAGCATTTTGGGAAGCCGAGGCGGGCAGATCACCTGAGGTCTGGAGTTCAAGACCAGCCTGACCAACACAGAGAAATTCCATCTCTACCAAAAGTACAAAATTAGCTGGGCTTTGTGGTGCATGCCTGTAATCCCAGCTACTCAGGAGACTGAGGCAGGAGAATCGCTTGAACCCAGGAGGTGGAGGTTGTGGTGAGCAGAGATCATGCCATTGCACTCCAGCCTAGGCAACAAGATCAAAACTTCATCTCAAAAAAACAAACAACCTTTTAAAAATCATCAGCCAGGTGTGGTGGCTCATACCTAATAATCCCAGCACTTTGGGAGGCTGAGATGGACAGATCACCTGAGGTCAGGAGTTCGAGACCAGCCTGGCCAATGTGGTGAAACCCCATCTCTACTAAAAGTACAAAAATTAGCCAAGTGTGGTGGTGCATGCTTGTAATCTCCACTACTCAGGAGGCTGAGGCAGGAGAATCATTTGAATCCAGGAAGTGGAGGTTGCTGTGAGCTGAGATCGCACCATTTCATTGCAGCCTGGGCAACAAGAGCGAACCTCCGTCTCAAAAAAAAAAAATCATCAATGTGTTTTGGAGGTTAAAACTGCAGTGTGGTAAAATGAAAAGAATTTGATCACACTGCATCAGTTACTCTCTTACAGTATCAGCTTTTCCACCTACAAAATGGGAATGATAATAACATCTACTTCAAAGGGTTGTTATCAAGAATTAAAAATATAAAGCATCTAGACATTCCACGTGCCTATAAATCATACCAGTCAACAAAGTTATGAACTAAAGGAATATAAACTTTTCATTACATCTTCTCTAAACACTTCTCTAAATATACCAAGTAGCCAGAAAGAGCAAAAGTGTTATAATTGGCCTAACTGATGCAGAGGAAAGGTGCAGGCCATATTCAAATGCCATTATTAGTGTTGGGATGGCTGAAGACAGGGTATTGACACCAATTAACATTGACACCAATTAACAGTAACATCTATTTTTGACACCAATATCCTGTCTTCAGCCATCCTACCACTAATTCATTTTTCTTCTTTAAAAGATTATTATCCTATGTATTACTAATATTTATATGAAAACATCTTACCTATGAGTTAGATATTCTTAAATATATTTAGCATAGTTATGCGCATTTGTACAGGAATCCATTCTACCTGATAACCAAAGCTTGGTTTAAATTCTAAAAATAAAAAAATTCTTGATACTTAAGATTATTTTGTTTTGACATCTGGGATTCTCAGAGCTTTCTGCCATTAATCAATAGAAAATATCTCCATTTAAAGACCATTAAATGCATACAAATAATTTTGCAAAACTTACTAAGACTTGCTTATATTTAATCTATTAAAAGTAGTGGGCCGGGCGCGGTGGCTCACGCCTGTAATCCCAGCACTTTGGGAGGCCAAGGCAGGTGGATCACGAGGTCAAGAGATCGAGACCATCCTGGTCAACATGGTGAAACCCCGTCTCTACTAAAAATACAAAAAATTAGCTGGGCATGGTGGCGCGTGCCTGTAATCCCAGCTACTGAGGAGGCTGAGGCAGGAGAATTGCCTGAACCCAGGAGGCGGAGGTTGCGGGTGAGCCGAGATCGCGCCATTGCACTCCAGCCTGGGTAACAAGAGTGAAACTCCGTCTCAAAAATAATAATAATAATAATAATAATAAGTAGTGTATATTTTCAATGACAGAGGCTCTTAATAAAATTAACTTTAAGCCAGGTGTGGTGGCATATGCCTGTAGTCCCAGTTACTTGGGAGGCTGAGGCAGGAGGATTGCTTGAGCCCAGAAGTTTGAGGCTGCAGTGTGCTATGATCACACCATTACATTTTTAGCCTGGGTGACAGAGTAAGACCCTGTCTAAACAAAAAAAGAACACATAAATACTTATCCTTCTGGTATACCTACTGTTTATCATAAAAATTTGTCATACAATTGCATTACCTTTTTAATGAATTATCCAAATTTTACAAAGATGTGAAGTGTCTTTAGTGAAAAAAATAATTTTTTAAAATCGCCAACTTCCTATTTTCTTTTATAGAAGAGTATGATAACTAGAATAGCAATATCAAGATCAATTAAGCTTTAAATTTAATTACATTCAAATCAGTGGTTATTGGCTGGGCGCAATGGCTCATGGCTATAATCCCAGCACTTTGGAAGGTCAAAGTGAGTAGATCTCTTGAGCCCAGGAGTTTGAGACCAGCCCAGGCAACATAGCAAGACCCTCTCTCTATTAAAAAAAACAAAAACAAAAACCAACAATGATTATCTTAGGGAGAGTAAAACAAGTATAACATATTGAGTAAACACGTATCTTCTCCTGATACTTTGAAATACTTCATATTTCCAGTCCTTTGTTAACTTCCACAATTATTTCCCAAGCATTAATTAATCATCCCTTATCTTTTGGAACTAAAACTATCCTCAGATAGATTACTGGAACTAATGATTACCTATACTAAATTACTTAATTTTGTAAAGTGTTAACTTTGCCAGAAAAGGTCTAATGAATCTCAGTGACTAACATCTATTTTTAACAGTTTGGATTAGCCATGTCCTTTCCCTGAAATATATTTATATTGAGATCTAAAGAAAGCATGATAGCTATTTAGCTGTTCGAAAATAAATGAGTTTTTCATAATGTTAGGAACATATTTCATGCTTCATTATGAAATGTTGATGTAAATGCTAACGAAATTAACATTTTTCTGACCAGGGAAATAAAATTCTATGTCAAGAGCATTTTAACAGGTTTCCTCAAATTCAATTTTTTTCCCTTACCCCTTGGGGGGGGAAAATCCTACATCAAAAGTCTTAAAAAGTATGCTGTTTTAAAAATCACCAGTTAAGCCGGGCGCGGTGGCTCAAGCCTGTAATCCCAGCACTTTGGGAGGCCGAGGCGGGTGGATCACAAGGTCAAGAGATCGAGACCATCCTGGTCAACATGGTGAAACCCCGTCTCTACTAATACAAAAAATTAGCTGGGCACGGTGGTGCGTGCCTGTAATCCCAGCTACTCAGGAGGCTGAGGCAGGAAAATTGCCTGAACCCAGGAGGCGGAGGTTGCGGTGAGCCGAGATCGCGCCATTTGCACTCCAGCCTGGGTAACGAGCGAAACTCCGTCTCAAACAAAAACAAAAACAAAAACAAAAACAAACAAACAAAAAAAAATCACCAGTTATGAGAATCATTATACAATTAAATTGAAATGGTTCAAAAAAACATTTGAGGCTGGGTGCAGTGGTTTATGCCTGTAATCCCAGCACTTTGGGAGGCTGAGGTGGGCGGATCACCTGAGGTCAGAAGTTTGAGACCAGCCTGGCCAACACAGCAAAACCCTGTCTCTACTAAAGATAAAAAAATTAGTCGGGCATGGTGGTGTGTGCCTGTAATCCCAGCTACTTGGGAGGCTTAGGCAGGAGAATTGCTTGAACCTGGAAGGTGGAGGTTGCAGTGAACCCAGACTGCACCGTTGCACTCCAGCCTGGGCAACAAGAGCAAAGCTCGGTTTTGAAAAAATAAAAACTGATAAATAAATGAACCTGACATAACTCTGTAGAGGAACACCAAGAAGTGATATACTCTAAAGGAAAAGTAAATCTCTGCATACTTTGTCTAGGTTTTTGCACAATAACCATTTGGGACAAGTCAACACAGGTTTTCAGATAGTACTGGGCACACAGCAGTGGCAGGGCTAAGATCCATCTAAAGTGAGTTCTTATAGTAGTTGTTCACAATAAATGTGATGAACGAATGAAATGCAGAATCACATTCCTAATTTGTTCCCTGGATCTTTTCTACTCTAAAGTATAGCACATAAACTTTTCTGGGACTTAAGACAATTATCTTAAACAGATTTGAGATGCAGAAAAGCTGTCTGATTCTACTTGTATTAATTATCAAGAAAGCTTAGCCCCAATCCTGAAACCTGAAAGCAAATGGAATCCTAAATATAAATTTATTTTCTGTTCATTTACTTTTTCACTGCTTTTTTCAGCTATTCTCCAGTCACCTACAGCCTAAAAAATATGTCTTGGAAGATTACAGAATACAAGTAGTTTTAAGAAATTTGGAAATATTACAGAATGACATTTTAAGATCTAGAAACAGGCTTTTAAGTTAGCTACTGGAGTAGCTGCAGAATATTCTCACTACCGCTCCCAATCTTAAGGTAAAGAAATCAGGAAAGTAGTATCTGCAAATAAATTCATTTTTATTCAACAAATAATTATGTGCCTACTATGTGGCAGGTCCTTTTCTAGCACTGAAGATAAAGTGGTAGACTAAGTCATAACTCATGGAATTATATTTTGGTTATATTTTTGGGGCAATCACTACCTAAAAAATAATTTAATCTGTACTTCCTAATTTTCCTATAAGTTGTATTGTTTCTGCAATTTGTATAGATATAAATGCCAGATGTGGTAGTTCACACCTGTAATCTCAGCGTTTGGAGAGGCCAAAGGAGGAGCGTCACTTGAGGCCAGGAATCTGAGACCGCTCTGGGCAACATGGTGGGATTCTATCTCTAAAATTAAAAATACAAATAAACATGTAGATACAAATGTATACCTATAATATATACTGCTTTAGATATAACAGGTTAGCCAAAACCTCTTGATGTCCTAAAATTTTCAATTCTCCAGGCCTTTAAATGTATCACAGAACTATGTCAAAAATGAGTGTAAATTATAGACCACTATCACTTTTTCCAAGTACAATCAACGTTTGTATTATGACCCAATTCTAGACTTCTCATTCCTTTATGCAGTTTATTTCTGTTTTGTTGTTGAAATGACCTAATTCCAAGTTCCATTTTAGAAAATCCTTATCAAATAATCATCTTTTTCACCAAAATTGCGTATTTATTTAACATTGTTTCTCTATTCTTGATCAAACTACACATTGGTCATATTTACTTAAATTCTGAAACACTTAAAAAATCAATCCAATTCAAAAGATCATACCAGCAACAGCAACCTTTGATGGTAAAATATGAATTCTAAAAGGTCAATCTAAAGAAACAATTATGAGTGTTAAAATACTGAAATAAATTTGTATTTATGTAAGAGATTCTTATAAAACAAAAACTGGAAACACTATGAATGATAATTAGGACTGGTTAATCAGCATACATGTAGGATGTACTACTGTGCCACCATTAAAAGTGATTTTATAGACTAAATAACACGAAAATAGGCTACCATGTGGAAAAAACAAGCTACAAAAAGTTAAGGTTTTATAGACAGATCTGGAAAAGTTAACTGTGATTAAGTTATAGGAAATATGGTTTTTTCTTCATTTTAGAATTTTTTTCTTATAAATACATATATTACCCTTTTAAATAAGAAAAATGTTTTCCTTTTTGTAACAATCTTGACACTGCTTTCCCTCCCATCTCTCAAGTTTCAATCACTTGATATTACTTCATTATGCTTGCCTTTTAAAATTCAACCATTTAATTCCAAAAACATTATTTGTGCATGTATTTAGGTTCTGTGACAACTACTTATGAAAGTCTACTATGATAAGTGTATTTTCTCAGTAGTCCACCTAAGTATTATTCTGCTTACTCAGAAAACAAGTGAGCCAACATCATTTAAAAAATTCCACAAAGGCAGAATGTTTTTTATTTCACAGCACCTAGAACAAAGCCTAACATATAGCAGACATTCAATAATTGCTAAATTAATGTGGATAAAAATCCACGTTACTATGTGCATATTCATTCAAAAATAAATTTTAGATGATACTGTCTTAAATATCAAGAGAAATGTAAAAATGTAAATGTGTAACTTTTATAGAAAAGTCTTTGAGTCCTATAATCCTTGTTAAAATATTAACTAAAAATCTCACTTCAATAAGGTTTAGAAAGGGTGCTAAGTACAATACTGTCAGTAAATTCAGACTAAAATGGAGGAATAATTAAAGCTCTAATATGGATTTTGAAAGTTAGATTTTTCACAGGATTTAGATCTTTCCATGAACACACCCAAATCAATTCCACTTTCCATTACTTTTCTTGAATGAAAACATGATTTCTATTTGAAGCTGTGTCAAATAGCCATGTAAAATACGGGAAATTAGGAACTTTGAAAGTGGAGGTTTGAAAAGTAGACAGAGCTAACACATTATCTTTATGAAAAACAAAACAAAAAATTCAGGTAAATATTAAGTTCCAGGAGAATCAAGAAGATTTAGACATGAATTTTTTTCTAATGAGCATGTTCCAAAATTGAAATTTTGGCTCCATCTTAATGGATTCAGTCCACATACTTATCTCCAGAATATTTATAAAATTATTTTATAAAATAATCTACTAGATTTTAAAACTTTTTCCCTAACTTAATGAATTCCTGAGTGCATTTCTCTAAACATGGCCACATTTAAAGGCTTTTTGAAGGACACACCCTATTTTCTCTGGAATTTTTATATAGTTTGAAATGTTTGCATTTAATTTTACTTTCTCTAAATATATATCACATTTTCCAAAGTGAATTAAGAATTAAGTTCAAATACTACATGGAAAGCTGCCTTTAAGGCTTTAGTAGACAAGAATGAAATGAAGATTATATTGGTATTCCTGCTGGAAGAACAGGCCCTTATGGTGCTGTCATTAAAATGTAAAGATAGTTGAAAGGAAAAAAACCTGAATGGCAAGCTCTGGGCTAAGAGGGTGATATTTTCACCAGCAAATGAAGTAAACACATATGGCCATTCTTTCTAGTTGATTCTAATATACAAGTCTAATTTTGTCCATGACTACTATAACAGATCAGTAGAGACATCAGATTATCAAAAGCTGTGAAATTATTAAAAAAAAAAGTTTCCTAATGCTCAGTTTCTCAAAGAAGCTGAACTCCTGGCAGCCCTTTTTCCCAATCACTACCTAAACCTGAGGAAGGAATGGGGAACAGGCACAAAATCATTTTCTGTTTTCCCCATATCCCAACATCCTACAGCAAAATGCACAGAAACAAGATATAAAATAATCTATGGACTAGCTTTCAAATTACTACATTTGAGATATGTTGTTGAATAGAAAAGTGTGCATGTTGAAAACCAAATTCTATAAAGTATTTAATTAGCTCACCAATGTGAAAGAAAACTAGTTTTCAAATATTTAATGTTAATAGAATATAACTCACATATAAACTCACTTCAAAAGGATCTGATTGTTGAAAGATGCCTTCATGATTTTGATGTCTATTATTCTCTACATGACCTTATTGAATAGCTCAAGAAAATCTGTAATGTGAACTAAAATTTTTCTTCACAACTGTTCCATAGGCAAATCAGTTTCAGGAAAAAATAAATATAACTAGCAAAAGAAACATGCACTTATAAAATCTTAAAACTACTTTTATTATATAAGAGTATGTGAGTCTCCTCATGTTTTTCTAATGTTGAGATGCAATATAAAAAGCTTTAAAAAATGAAAAAAATAATTTGCAAACATTAAGACTTAATTTAAATGGGAAATCAGAGGTTTGACTAACAAAAGAAATACTTAAGTACATAACATGCATTTGAAAGACAAATATAGGCCAAGCATGGTGGCTCATGCCTGTACTCCCAGCATTTTGGGAGACCAAGGCAGGTGATTTGATTGAGTAAAGGAGTTCAAGACCAGCCTGGGCAATAGAGCAAGACCCTGTCTTTGCAAAAAAATACAAAAATTTGTTGGGCATGGTGGCATGCAACTGTAGTCCCAGCTACTTGAGGGGCTGAGGTGGGAGGATTGCTGGAGCCTGGGAGGTGAGGGCTGTACTGAACTGTGATCACACCACTGCACTCCAGCCTGGGCAACATAGTGAGATCCTGTCTTGAAAGAAAAGAGAAAAGAAAAGAAAGAGAAAGAAGGAAAGAAGGAAGGAAGGGAGGGAGGGATAAAGGGAGGGAGGAGAAAGAGAGAAAGAAAAAAGAAAGAAGAAAAAAAGAAAAAAGAAAGAAAAAGAAAGGAAAAAAAGAAAAAGAAAAGGAAAGAAAGGATGTAAAATAGTTCAGTAAGAACACCAAAACAACAAAGGAAAATATGTTCTTTCATCTCAGAATGTATTTATCATTCCTTCCATTCTGACAATGAGAAAAACAAGTAAAGCAAGAAATGTAACACATTATTTAAATGTTTAATCAAAATTCTTTCAACTTCTAAACAGGAAATTGTGCTAACATTAAGTTTCCCTTAACTTCCCTAAGGTGCTCTTGTAAAGAAGAAAAAAAACAGAAAAATGGACTAGAGAAATTAGGCCTTAGAAAAAGAAATCTGAAGGGCTCTTAAAAATGAAAATATGCTCAATCCCATCCATAAGGGAAATGCAAATGAAAACCACACTGAGATGATCATTTTTTACCTATAAGTACTGGCAAAAATTAAGAAGTATGACATATTGTGTAAAGAGGATTTGGGAAATGGGCCCTTTACAGGATTATCAATGGGATTTAAAACTATGACAACCTCTGTGGAAGATCATTAGGAAACTGAAAATTCAAATAAACCCCACATACTTTTTGATCCAGCAATTCCATTTCTAGGAATTTAATCCTCAAGAATATTTACACAAATGGAAATGATATGTACACAATTACTGCAGTATTGTCTGTAATAAGACTGAGAAAAAACAAAATGTCCTTCGGTAGGGGACAAGTTAAAAGAAATATAGAATATCATGTACTTGTAGAAAAAAAGATTTCCAAAACTTACTTTCTTAAGCTATATAAAAAAGGTGCAAAACAAAATGTAATAGTTATTAATGTGAAGGACAGAATACATGAATGTATATGCATTAAACATCTCTAGATTCTGAGGGGAACTGGTGCCTCAAGAACAGGGGTAGGTGAGTTTTCACTGTAGGTTCCTTTTGTTTTCTGATTTTTGAACCTTATTTTAATATATATACACATATGTATATACACATGCATATATATGGAGTGTCTAGGTGACATATAACCTGTTTTGAGTTCTTTTACATTTAAACGTATTTCTGTATTTTCATCAATTCTCCAAACAGTATTCTAAAAACTCCCAAAATATTCTTAAAATTTGCAAAAAATGTACAAATAAAACATAATATGCATTATGCATACAGAAATTAGATGTACAATATTGTTAAAACTGTTTAACATTTTTTAAGGTAAAGGATTACCTTCGCAGCCTCTAAACACATAGTAAAATTTAAGCATTAAAAAAGAAAACTATCAACCTTAACACAAACTAATAAAGTCCAGAAGCATTGCCATATTTAGTTTAGATAATTTTCAAACCTAAAAGATGAATACTAATTAATGGAATTTGACGCTGGCATAACTCAAGATTATTAAAAATACTTATTTCCAACCAAGTCAAAGGGTTTTGTAAACATTTAACAATAAAGTTATTGAAGTGATATATTTGGGTAAAAATTTAACTGAAATTCAACATTTAAGATTGTTTAATGCCCGAACTATAAACTTGTGGCACTAAACCAACCAAGTGAGATTTACAGCTCTTATAATAAACATAAAAATAAAACTCATAATCATTTTTGCCCTGAAAGAAGTGAAGCTAAAAATAAACATCAATTCCAATTCCAATTAAGAGTCCTTTCACTTAAGAAAACTTTCATTGGAACAGAATGACTTTAGGGTGGGAAGCAAATATGAAGAGTAACCTGGATACTTAATAAATTAGCTTTTAATTTAATATATATTTAAGTTATACCTACAATTGGACACGTTCAAAAATGCATGTGTAACTTTTACAATGCTATTTTATTAACATGACCCTGGGTACAGAACTTGCAAGTTGACAGCTATTTTCTTTCAGCAGATTGAAGAGGCAATTTCACTGTCTTCTGGCTTCTCTTGTTGCTGGAAAGTTACTACCACCTTACTGCCATTCCTTTGAAGGTCATTTATCTTTTTGTTTCCAACCGTTTATGCCATTTAAGAAAATATATTTAGTTTTCTATAGTTTCAATCTCATGTCTAGTTGTGGATTTTTCAAATTATTACTTGAGATTCAACAAGCATGTTGAATCTGTTGGTTGAAGTCTTCAATCATTCTGGAAAATTCTCAGTATTTCTGTCTTCTAATTGTGCTTCCGCCCAGTGTTTTTCCTCTACTGCTAGAACTTCAAGTAGACATTTTCACACTACCCTTTGTGTCTCAGATATCTCTCATTAAACTCCATTCTGGATTCCTTCAGTTCTCCGATTCTCTCTTCACCTGTGTTAATTAACCTAATCTTACCTAAATTCTAGTTTCTGAAGTCTTTGCAAGTCTGTTTCTGATATATGTAGTCTCCTTATATGCTTATTTTTAACAACTGATCTCCTTTTCCTTCAAAGATTATTTGTGGAAAATCTTTGAGGCCTAGGAAGAAAGTGCATTCCTCCAGAAAGGGTATGAATAAGCTATTACCACCTATTAGGGGCATAATTCAGGCTGAGTCTATTTTACATACATGGCTTCAGTTTTTCTGAATCATTCTCAGATGATGTTTATTTACACAAATCCACATAAGGAACATCTCAGGATACCCCCACTCTGCTCTACTTAGAGGGACACAACTTTTCTCAGTCCCTTTCAGGGAGGAAGGTGGCACACCTTCTAGATTGACTTCTAGATCACTGTCATCCTGAGTGTAGCTTTTGCAGCACATAGTTTTAAGGGGAGAGGATATCCCATTGGACGCTGAACCTTGGGCAGGCCTTGGGGTTTTGACTTTTGCTGCCTGAGGTCCTGGAAGTGTTCAAAATTGAAGCTCAAGTCTTCTCAGTTTGGCAGTTGTGTTAATGGCCAAAACAGTTTAGGCATTCTGTTTATCTCCTCATGTTCCTTTTTTTCTCCCTCCCTACTCCAACAGGCTTTGACCTGGTAATTCCTTACAGTGCTGTAAGTTCTTAAGTGTTAGTAAGGTGTTCTTAAAATTCTGTCTAGCAGCCTTAGCTGTTTTCAGTGAGAGAGCTCATCTGAGCAACCTAATTCACCATATTACCTGCCAGCCTCCTTCATAATACTTAATATCGAGCTTTCAAAAAGATTAGAAAAAAATTGTGTGTGCAAACTATCTTGAAAATAACTAAAAACTCTAAAATCCAATGTTCACTGAAGCACTAAATTACAGAGGTAATCTATTAAAGAAGCCAGATCTGGTAAAAATCTGGCCAGGGACAGTGGCTCATCTGTAATCCCAACACTTTGGAAGGCGGAGGCGGGAGGATTGCTTGAGCCCAAGAGTTCAAGACTAGGCTGGGTAACACGAGACCTGTCTCTACAATTAGTCAGGCATGGTAGCCTGCGACTGTGGTCTCAGCTACTTGGGAGGCTAAGGTGGGAGGAACACTTGAGCTCAGGCAGTGGAAGTTACAGTGAGCTGAGTTTGAGCCACTGCACTCCAGCCTGGGTGACAGAGTATGACCCTGACTCCAAAAATAAATAAATAAAGTAAAAATCTTTCTCTTAAGTTATACATCAATATAATTCTAAATAATGTGAAAGCAGCTTACTCTGAAATACTTAAATGTTTAGGGGTATTAGACAATTCAAAAGAATAGTTTCTTTTTAGTGTTCTAAAAATAAAGACATATTTTTTAACCTGTAACAGTAAAGGTATTAGCCGATCACAATTTTATATTCACGAAAAAATACATCTTGTTATAAACTGGTACCATAACTCTAAGTTTTAGAAATTCAACTTGTAACATACAATTATTTCCCACTGTGGATTTTTAATTCAACAAGTATTACCTTGGTATACTGCCACTATATACCAAGTATTGTTGGAATATATCAACATACAAAAGAGACAAACTATAAGTAAATTACTGAGTACATTAGGTGATAAAAATTATAGGTAAAAAGAACTCAGTAAAGGATGAGGAGGAGTTCTGTGGGGGATAGGAGTGGCAATTTTAAATAGAGTGGTCACAGTAAATCTCAATGAGAAGTTAACATTTTTGTAGATTTGAAGAAAGCAAGAAATATCTTTAGAACAGATAAAAGAGCTAATGCAGACAAAAGCCCTATGAGGGAAACACGTCTGGAATAAATTTAAGGAACATCAAGGATGCCAATGTGACTAAAGACTTTACTATTAATATGTTGATTATTATACAGATATTATGCATAAAATTTTATACTTGTGGGTAACCTAGCATTCAATAATTTTCTACTAATTATTAAATCAGTCTACCTGAAGGTACTAAAAAAATCTGATTCTTGGCTGGGTATGGTGGCTCACGTCTGTAATCCCAGCACTTTGGGAGGCCTAGGCAGGTAGATCATGAGGTCAGGAGTTCAAAACCAGCCTGGCCAAGATGGTGAAACCCCATCTCTACTAAAAACACAAAAATTAGCTGGGAGTGGTGGTGGGTGCCTGTAATCCCAACTACTCAGGAGGCTGAGGCAGGAGAATTCCTTGAACCCAGGAGGCGGAGGTTGCTGTGAGCAGAGATTATGCCACTGTACTCTAGCCTGGGCGACAGAGCAAGATTTCGTCTCAAAAAAACAAAAAACAAAACAAAACAAAAACCATCACAACAACTGATTCTTAAACATACGAATATGTTTTTCACATAATTCACAAATATGGCTTTTCACATAATTACTAAGAACAGATACAAATTTATTTAAAATTCATCAATTAAAAATATCAGAATTCATTAATAGTGATCAAAGTTCCATTATAATTTTTATTTACTCTTGACAGCTATAAAAACATCTTATTTCATGTAATACCACCATCTTTTAAAAAATGTTATTACTATTACATCAACACATTCTTATTAATATTTCTCTCTTCATATCACCTAGGTAGGCAATTCTCCCTCTCTAATTTTTGGATATTACAAATCAATAAAATTAGAAAAAAAATTTAGAAAATGACATGGTCTGCCAAAGGTTTGTGTTTTGTTTTGTTGTTTTTTTTTGAGACAGTCTTGCTGTGTCACCCAGGTTGTAGTGCAATGGTGTGATGTTTTGGGTTTTGACAGATGTTTGGAAACTACTATTCTTGTGCTTTCACTTTTCTTAATTTTAACCAGTCTTTTGGTATTCCAAAAGTATTCAGAAGACATCAAAACATTTTACAGGGTTCTGTTTAAAACTAAGTTTCAAACTTTAATACTAGAATCAATAAAATAAGTAGTATCTTAATCTTGGTTATTATTTATTTGTCCCTTTGGTAAAATCCCTCTTAGTGAACACATTCAAAGTAACAAATATTTACCCAAAAGGGGGGAAATGTTTCTTATGTTTTTTTCATTTAAAAATTCATACAAAAGAAGCAATCTTCTTTCCATACAAAATAAGTCAATTTAGAAACTGTGTGTCATTGGATAAGCTAGACACTGACAATGTGGTATGTTACGACTCCCATTTAGTAAAAACAAATTTTACTTATGGTAAAAACATTTCAAGGAATCAAACTTAGGCAACTTCTCAGGTTTCACCTACTATGGAAAATAACTAATTTTTTATCTTAGGAAAGGTTTTTTTCCCCCTATCAAAAAGTGAAAACTCTGGCCAATTATTGTCATATTTTCCTCAATCGCTATGAAGATTTACTAAAGGGAAAATTTTATAGCTTCTTAATTGTATTAGTTTCTCAGTGCACAAATAGAAACCAAAAATAAATTTTAAAAACAAGGAAACCAAAAGAGTTTCTAAATCAACATGTAGTTTTTTTTGAGAATTGAACACGCAGCTTCCAGTCATTTAACTTATAAATTTATGTAGGCATTTGAGTAAAATAAGGGCCCAGAATTATAGATGATATCTCAACTTAAGCTCTTCCTAGAGCAAAATAATAGTCAACTTATTAATTTAGCAATTATTTCAGATGTTCATGCTTATTCTCCAATTATTCTCCCTAACTGCTTAGCTGTAATTCTAGATGAGCTAATGACCATTAAGTTCGTGTATTTCTACAATAAAGAAAACATTCACATAAGTCACAAGTCATCTGCTTTAATATACTGGGAATGACTAGAAGCAAAATTCAGCTTAAAAATTTAAAAACAAGCTATTCATCTGTTTCTAAAATGTAAAAAATTAAAAATCATCAAGCTAAAATTTTTTCAACTCCTCAAATAAAGCAGGTTTTCTCTCTTTCCTTTGTTAAGGCCTCTGCACTTGCAGTTCTCTGCCAGGTATTCTCTGCTTAACTCATACACGTACTTCAGGCCTCAGTTCACAAGTCCTGTCCTTCCAGAAGATTTCCTTGACTCACCATCCCCTGTCTTCCCATGCAGTGTCTGGCATGCAGTTACTCATTAGATATTGGAAAAATTAATAAATTTTAGAAACAATTTAGGAAAATAATGCCCCCATCTTCCTGACAAGTAACGTGGAAGAACCTGAGAAAAGACATTTTCATTGCTTATTTTTTTTGAGATGGAGTCTCGCTCTGTCACCCAGGCTGGACTGTAGTGGCGTGATCTCGGCTCACTGCAACCTCTGCCTCCAGGGCTCAAGCGATTCTCCTGCCTCAGCCTCCCAAGTAGCTGGAATTACAGGTGCCTACCACCATGCCGAGCCAATTTTTGTATTTTTAATAGAGACGGGGTTTCACCACGTTGGCCAGGCTGGTCTTGAACTCCTGACCTCAAGTGATCCACCCGCCTCGGCCACCCAAAGTGCTGGGATTACAGGCGTGAGCCACCGTGGCTGGCCTTTTTTTTTTTTTTTTTTTTTTAACTTATAACCCCATAAAAACCTGTAAAAATATACAGATGGTGGGGGGTTTGCAAAAATAGTACCAGATGACTTTTTTGGGAACCTATAAATTCAATGGCCAACTGTACTACTGAAAAAAAGGTGTTAATACTTTGGACAATTTTATGTGAATATAACCCAGGCAAATATGTCAGCAGGCATCAGTAAATTTCATTCTACTAAAAGGCCACAATTTTAGGGAACTTTTAAGCACTAGTCCTCCATATACAAAATTACTTTCCACGAAGGTTTGCTAACACAATTCTGCATTTTTACTTTGTATAGTCTCCTAAAAATGACAAACTACAGCTTGTAAACTCCTTCGTACCCATAAAAGTATCTTATAATAAGCATAATTGAATACACTAAAGTATAATTCCAAAATACTTCAATTGTGGGACACTTAGAATTACAAATTGTTTTATAGGTAAATAATACAAATTCTGTTACAACATCATAGTGGTTTACTTACAATCAACTGAGGAGTATCAGGTAGCTACATGAAGATATTTGAGTTTTCAGTGACACAGACTGGAGATGTGCTCAAAAAGTTTATCGACTCTCTAAGCCTGATGCACCACAAATTACAAACAACTGGAAATGCAGATTTAGTTTCAATAAATCAGATTTTCCCATTAACTAGAAAAGTCAAGTTCCTCTTAATATTTTTAAATAGCTAGATATTGTTTCCCTCTGACTTTAAAGTTTCATAATCTCAATTAATAAAAATCTCTTTTCAGATCAGCCTGGGTGTGGTAGCTTATGCCTGTAATCCCAGCACTTTGGCAGGCCTAGGTGGTAGATGACCTGAGATCAGGAGTTTGAGACCAGCCTGGCCAACATGGTGAAACCACGTCTACTAAAGATACACAAATTAGCCAGGTATAGTGGTTCGCACCTATAATCCCAGCTACTCAGGAGGCTGAGGCAGGATAATCACTTGATTGCGGGAGGTAGAGGCTGTGGTGAGCCGACATCACGCCACTACTACACTCCATCCTGGGCAACAGAGACTCACGGTCTAAATAAATAATAGATCATAGTGAATATAGTTTATCCTATCAGAAAGTCTATTTCACAAGACTTCTTGAAAAGTATGAAAACTGTATAATAAGCATATATTGAAAGGCTAATATACTCTACCTAAATCCTTACTTTTGGCCTTGATTTAAGTAAATGCCATTTTAGTAACACTCCTAATTGCTAACCCAAAAAAAGATGTAAAAGTGATTGCTCTCTCTATAATGTGGAATGTAAAAAAATATTCAAAGCGATAAAGAATGTATGTTCTTTGCTTCAGTCCAGGAGTTCAAGACCAGCCTGGGCAACATGGCAAAACAAAAAAATACAAAATTTTAAACTTTTGTCTCTACAAAATAAATTAAAAAAAAAAACCTACAAAAATTAGCTGGGTGTGGTGGTGTGCACCTGTATTGCCAGCTACTCTGGAGGCTGAGGTGAGAGGATCACCTGAGCCTGTACAGGTCAAGGCTACAGTAGGCCATAATTACACTAATGCACTCCAGCCTGGGCGACAGCGTAAGACCCTTCTCAAAAAGAAGTTTATGCTCTTATAAACTTCTTAAAAGTCTAAAATTACAAAGATTTGCCCCTTTTGTGTACAGGATTCCTTTGTACTATCTGAAATTAAACCCAAGTATCTCCAGCTAAAAATCAAAAAACTACAGAAGTATGGAGAATAGCAACTAGAATTTTAAAGATAAGATTTTATACAAAGGATAATCTGGCTACATAAAAGTTATTGTACCATAAATCTTCTAAAAGGTTTGCTGAAATTCTATTGAAGCAATTTTATGTGGCTGTAAGTAGCTATACATAATACATTTTTTCAAATGCCCACCAAACTATTGATAAACCTAATACTGACACAGCTAATGAAGAATGCAAGAGACTGCGCAAAGAAAAACAAGTCAGTTAAAAATTTACAATATATTAATAGCTATTTCCACAACTATATTTTAGATTTCTTAGGTCAGTTAATATAATGGCTAGTGACTAGAAGTCCATATGGAGGAAAAATGTAAGTATGAACTGAATATTAAACTAGATTACTGTTCCTTTTAAGTGTGATAATGGTATTGCGGTTTTATAGGGTACTATTCTTTACATAAGCAGAGAAATACAAAGCATTCATTGAGCCTATGTAGAGGTGTACAGGTATTGACTATTCTTTCAAATTTGTTTGAAATTTTTTAAAATAAAAAGTTGGAAAAAAAAAGTTTAAATTGCTTGGCTAAAGTCCTAGTAATTCAATAAGGAAGTTGTAAGCAGAATATCCTAGGGTCCTCAGACTTCAAATTCTTTCATTCATATTCCTACATATAGCCTTTACAGAGTAACCTGCAAATTCCTTGCCTTGCATTTCTTTAAATAAATGGAGACATTTTAAAGCATATCTTTCCCACACTATCACGTATGATTAGGCCCTTGTTACAGTAACACAGTAAGAAAAATCTCTGACCCTGCAGTTGACACACAGGGCAGAGTAGTTCCCCTCCCCCATAATAAAAACTTGAACTTAAAAAATATTCCTTTTGGGCCAGGTGCAGTGGCTCATGCCTGTAATCCCAGCACTTTGGAAGGCGGAGGCAGGCGGACTACAAGGTGAGGAAATCGAGACCATCCTGGCTAACATGGTGAAACCCCATCTCTTGCTGGTGCATGCCTGTAGTCCCAGCTACTTGAGGCTGAGGCAGGAGAATCACTTGAACCCAGGAGGCGGAGGCTGCAGTGAGCCGAGATTGTGCCACTGCCCTCCACCCTGGGCAACAGAGTGAGACTCTGTCTCAAAAAAAAAAAATTTGTTTTTGAAGTACAAAAAAAAAAAAGGTATTTTAGAGATGGCACGTTACTATGTTGCTCAGGCTGGTCTCAAACTCCTCGGGGGGTCAAAGAATCTGCCCACCTAGACCTCCCAAATGCTAGGACTACAGGCCTGCGCCCAGCCAGAGTAAACATTTTTTTAAAAGTCATTTTGACTTGGAATGCCTGTTATTTAAATGCTAATCTCCTAACTATTCTGTGAACTCAGGAAATTCAAATTTACAATGGAACAGTTAACATTTTGGCAAATATCCCATGGATAAGCAATCTGACATCTTTAATTGCTAATAGAAACTATTTTCTTTAAAGTGCTAACAATTTCATCATTTGTGCCTCACGCAAGTGAAAAATTTTAAGTTAAAAAACATACCATTTGCAAACATAATTATTTGTCTAGATGATCTTTTTCACTCATTAACTTGTTTATAAAGTGAAAGATGTCCTTATTATTTTTAAAGTTCCTAAATTCTTATTTGAAATAACCTGCCATTTGGTCAAATTAATATAGATATCCATTTCCTATATCATAGTTTTAATTTCTATATAACCTAATGCTTGAGGTAGCAATTTTAAAGTTTTCTTCCCCATATGATTTATGACAGAATTGACAGGCATTATTTATGGTAAATGATTTTATATTTGACAAAATTCTATAAATAATCTTTTCTAACTATACTCACTAGTAAGCTTCTGAAATGAAAAAAATCATGATGGGGAGGGGAAAGCTAGGACTTTCCAACAGTTTTCAAACACAATAAAGTTTGAGTCATGAATAGAATACCTATTTCCACTCAATAAATGTATTGAAAAACACCAGATAATTCCATGGAAAAATATCACTGCTTCAACCAGCAATCAATAGGGTCTAAATAGAGTGGACAGTTGTTAGATGAGAATATGTATTTAGTCTCAAAATTATCTCCCCATTATTTTTTCTATTAATTACCAAAGGAATACTATTAACTACACAGTGGACAAGCTGGTCAACACCTGAACCACATCATCAAAACTGACATCACCAATATGGGACAAATGAACATTACTATGCCTTTGGATGAGCTCTCTGAAAACACATGACCATTTTGGTGGCTTTTCAGCTAAAACCTATAACCTAAATCTAATGATGCAGCATCAAACAAATTTAAATTAAGGATGAGGGCTGGATCCAGTAGTTTATGCCTATAATCCAGAACTTTGGGAGGCTTGAGGTCAGGAGTTTGAGTCCAGTCTGGCCAACAATGGTGAAACTCCATCTCTACTAAAAATACAAATATTAGTTGGGTATGGTGGTAACACTTGTCCCAGCTACTTGGGAGGCTGAGGTTACAGGGAGCCGAGATCACGCCACTACACTCCAGCCTGGGCAACAGAGCAAGACTCCAGTCTCAAAAACAAAACAAAACAAAAACCCAAAACAAATTAAGGTTGAGGGACTGTTCTACATTGAAGGAGACTAAGGGGACTGATAATTATATAACGGCCTTGGATTAGATAATGAATCAGAAGAAATTTGTTAAAGAGTATTACCATAACAAAAGTAGAACATAGACTACAGATGATTCTACTAATGTTAAATTTCCTGAATTTCATCGCTCAACTGTGTGTATGCATAAGAATCTTTGTTATTAGGAAACACATCAAAGTATTAAAGTCTTAATATATGCAGTACAATCTCCTATAGTTTAAAAAAATATTCAATAAGCACATGTCAAGATGTTAAAAAGCAGTGTAAAATACATATAGGAGTTCTCTGCATTGTTCTTGCAACTTCTAAGTTTAAAATAATTTCAAAATAAAGTTACAAATGCATTACAAAAATTGCTTAAATGACTAAAATGTCAGTTTGTAACCCCTAAAAGCAATGCTCTTGTTATTCAACCCATACAAAGCAGATTAAATCATGTGATCTCCCATGATTGAATCTTGGACTCTGATAACCTAAATAATGAATGTTTTAAGCGTTTTCTCATCTAATATCCAATACCATACCCTGAATGAAGCACAAAACCTTCAAAAATTCTCCTCATACATGACAGCCAAAACCAAAGGAAATGGAGGGTAAGGGAACTAAAAGAAATGTACAAACACAGGAGTTATTTTGCTGACAATCTTCCCTCCAATGACACTGTCTGTATGTCTATAATACTGGGTAGTGTTGTCATTTTTTTTTTAAGTTTTATAAAATTTAATCTAATTTAATCTAATGTACTTCTAAATATTATTAGTACTTAGATTATTATAGTTGACAAGACCATTCTAAAATTAGCACTAGTTTTTTAGTCATCAAATTTGATTTTAAAACTGTCAAAAGCCATTAAGGAAGCATCTGAGTTTTCATTTTTTAATAAGGATATGAGTTTAAAATGGTTGACAAACACTACAGATATTTCTAGTTTTAAAAATCAGAAATGGACTGAAACCTGACTTTAGTATTAGAAATAACTGGTTATTTGTAAGAAAATATCTCATTACCCACCCCCCAGAAGAATTAGAAGTACCAGTACAACACTCAAGTTGCACTGAAGGAAAAGGATGTTAGCGACCAGACGCGGTGGCTCACGCCTGTAATCCCAGCACTCTGGGAGGCTGAGGTGGGCGGATCACGAGGTCAAGAGATTGAGACCATCCTGGCCAACGTGGTGAAACCCTGTCTCTACTAAAAATACAAAAAAAAATTAGCCAGGCGTGGTAGCACACACCTGTGGTCCCAGCTACTCCGGAGCCTGAGGCAGGAGAATCGCTTGAACCCAGGAGGCGGAGGTTGCAGTGAGCAAAGATTGAGCCACTGCACTCCAACCTGGTGACAGAGCAAGACTCCGTCTAAAAAAAAAAAAAAAAAAAAGGAATAGGATGTTAGCTAATGAACCAAACATAAATACCAAGATGTGGCATTCTTGTTTAAACTCTACAGAGGGTACAAGTTAGCTGCAGTTAATTATTTTAAGCCACATTCTCCAGCATAGGTGATTCTCCCATAACATTTGAAATGTCCTTAAAGGTTATCTGATTCTTAGTTTGGCACTCATGTGACTTTTTTAAAAAAGTTTATGCAACCAGAAAATCGGGTTTCAAACCCAGGAATAAATTCAGTTAGTAAAAAAACTGTCAGTTAAAATGGCATAACCCTAACCTGATTGTGAATCTAACAGTCACAATATACTAAGCACATAGTAGATGCCTCAAAGATTACTTCTTGATTCATTATATACAAAAAGCAAACCAGGAGACTAATCACTTTATTGTTCAGGCAAGTATAGGAAATATTCTGCAAAGTATGAAATTTACTGACAGCAATAATATTCAATTACTGCCCTGCAAAGCCTGAATTCCCAAAACTAGCTGCCAGAAACACTTAAGAAACAAAAACAGATACCGTATGTTCATCCTCTAGTCAGCAGTCCTGGTATGCTAACTGGGAAGCTTCTATCTTTAAAAGCTTCCCAAGTGATTCTAAAGCAGTGAAGTTTGCAAACTTTCGCTCCAGGGATAACAATGTCTTGATTTATTTTACCCACATACAAAATGAGGGGGCTAAACTATCTTCCAGCTCTAAAAATTTGACTTAAAACAGTATGTCCACTTCAAGTATTTAATATGTGCAGCAGTCACAGTCTGGTGAGTGAAAAAATTCCCAAGAAAACCATCATCACAAAACAGCCAACCTTCTTTTTTCTTCAAATCCAGTATAAAAGTGGCAGAAATTGTCACCCTAAAAGACTATTTTCCATATAGGAATCTTGGGACAAAGTCAACAGTACATGCTAGAGCTGACATTTTGCATTTAAATAAAAGGTTGTAATTGAACATGCGCTGTCACATGAATAGACGTATTTACATTTGTTTTCAGAAAGATTAAAAACGGCTTTGGGATCTTCTTATCTTTGACCCTTACTACAGTTCAATGTACTATTTCAAAACTGCATTTGAATCCTATCACTGATCTCAACTTGTCTTTAGAACTATTGCTTAATTATCACCTGCAAATAGAAAATTTTTCTTTGGAGGTCTAGTATACAAAATGGCAAAACTTACCCACTTATGCTTTCCTGAGTCTTAGAAAAGCAGCTGAGTTTCTCAAGTTGTATTCAAAGAAAATATTCGTAATTTTTGTTCAGACTGCTGTGGATTCTGGTATGTTGGGGAAAAAAAATCTATATACAGACTTTAAACTATTATGGCATTATACGAACCAACTATTTGTTTTCTGCTACCAAGTTGCTAGGAGCAAACCAGTTTAGTAATAAAATTTAAAGTTTAATAAATTAGTTACAACTAATAAATGCATTGTCCACATTTATTTAGAGGTGCAGCTTTTTACAAATGTCACTGGTAACATTTTAGACATTTTCATTTCCTAGAAGTGCCTTGAACCAGACTTATTCCAAAGGAATAGCTGTTTCAAAGCTGATGCATTAAAGAAAATACAAACAATAAATCCATTATAAAATTTGAGCTTTTGACCAGGCATGGTGGCTCACGAGCTCAGGAGTTCAAGACCAGCCTGGTCAAGATGGTGAAACCCTGTCTCTACTAAAACTACAAAAAATTAGCCAGGCGTGGTGGCACATGCCAGTAATCCCAGTTACTTGGGAGACTAAGGCGGAGAATTGCTTAAACCCAGGAGGCGCAGGTTGCAGTGAGCCAAGATCATGCCACTGCACACCAGCCTGGGCAAAAGAATGAGACTCAGTCTCAAAAAAAAAAAAAAAAAAAAAAGATTTGAGCTTTTGACTTAAATTGGTCCTTTGTTTTATAAAGGAAAGTCAACTGCCACCTGGTTCCCCTGAGCTCAAGTTACAACCAAAAATGCTCAGCACTGTAAAAAGTCTTGTGTTAGAATTAGTTTCATTGCCAAATATGTAGTTTTCTAGCTCTGTGATATTATGAAGGGCTTACATGTTTGTGTTGATTCAGGGATGCTATGTTGCAGCATATCTTTAATATCTTTTGGGAAAGGGACAGAGTTTTGAACCAAAGTTATCCCCTATGATCCTAATGACCATAATACCCAATAATTTTAACTAGGTATCAGGTATTAGAAATGTTATTCCATGAATGTCCAGGAAATTTAGGTAAAATATTACTACCATATGGAAAACTTCAAATTGTATGATCCAATAGTCCTTTTGTCTCACCACTAATTTTAGAATGTATATGTAACTTTTTATCATAAACCCTTTTCTACAATTTCAGAATCTATCATGACTCTTACTATACCAAAGAATGGACTATAAAGAAGCTGGGTTTAAAACATAAGAGTCTTTGCAGGGTAAAGAAAATGACCATATATTTTCAATATGTTTACCAACGACTGCAGAGATTATAGTTTTGCTTTATAAAGCTGACAAACATATAGGCAACCAGGTTGATTAGCACAAGAGTTTGCTTGAAAATAAATGGCTACATTTCACATAAAAGAATAAATTATCTAGAAATTATAAAGATTAGAAAACATAAGGTTTTATTTAAAGAAATGTTGTCATCTAAGTGACTACATCCTTTTGCAAATAGTTGCTTTGGCAGAGAAAAAAGTCCCAAGGGAAAAAATGTATAGACCATGTTAGTAGAAGTGACAGCACCTAAACATGTTATAATAATGGATAGGGAAAGGGATGGAATCAGATAATTCAATAAAACCTACAATAGTTTACTACTTATAGTCAACATGCAAATATTTCCTTTGCTTATCAAATAGTACTTTATTCAAAGCACTTTCAGATATTGTCATTCAGTTCTGTGTTTACAAGTACTTTTTTCTTTTACATCTCTACTCTACATTTATATATGCATCTAAGGAACTAGATAAAAAAGCATATTGAGTTTTAAAGTAGAATCTGAATAATCACACAGACATGGACCAACATTTATTACAAACAGGAAAAGTGCAGATCTATAAGAAAAGAGTACAGATTTTTTTGGTAAAAAGGCTGCAAGCTGAAGTATAGAAATCACCATAATCTATATAATGCAGTAATTGTATCTGCATTTTAAAATCACATTGCTTAACAGAAACAATACATTATAATACAGTAATTTAAGCTGCTACGTAAAGGTATTAAAACAGTATCAACAGTGGAAAAGTTTATTTCAATTTAAGTCACTCATGTTGCATCCTGAGTTCACTTCCATTTTCCAAGAAGAAAGGTCATTTTGAAAAATTGAAATGTATGCCACACAACCCATTATTTATAAGGAAGAAAAAACCAAGTATAGAGAAAATAATTCATCTTTTGTAAAAATTTTAAATAAAAAACAATCAATTATCTATATGCTTTTATTACAGAAATACAGCTTTCACAGACCGCAAGATACATTGTTGCTATTACCAGCAGCATTACCTTCTTCATTTCTCCTTCAGTCACCAATAAAAAACATCCTTCAGTAAAAAAAATTCCTTATGAATGTGGCCTGAATCAAAACAAATTACCTCTCTAATAAGATATTGTAGCTTACATGTTGTCACTCATCACCTAATTACATGAAAAGCTACAGAAACCACAGGCTGGGTGGGGAAGAACAATTTAAAAGAATATGGCAAAATTCTATAGGTTTTCTAAATTGTGTGATTATTTAGTGACCTTTTTGGTCATTATAAAAAGTAGGTTTTTTTTTTTTTGAGATGGAGTCTCGCTCTGTCATCAGGCTAGAGTGCAGTGGCAGGATCTCGGCTCACTGCAACCTCCACCTCTCAGGTTCAAGTGATTCTCCTGCCTTAGCCTCCCAAGTAGCTGCGACTACAGGCATGCGCCACCACACCCAGCAAATTTTTGTATTTTTAGTAGGGTTTCACCATGTTGGCCAGGATGGTCTTGATCTCTTGACTTTGTGGTCCACCCACCTCAGCCTCCCAAAGTGCTGGGATTACAGGCGTGAGCCACTGTGCCAAGAGCACTGAGGCTCTGACTGGGGCATTCTACTTAACTCAAGTGTTTAAAACCTCTCATTTCTTAAACCCAAAAATACACTAAACTACATTTAAGATATCCTTATTCGATCAAATAGCTGCAGACATATTTAAATCTTCCTTTATTTAAAACTAAGAAGTAGCAAAAGTAGTTTCACATAGTGATAGATTTTATACTTGATAACTATAACTTTAAGAACAGTCATACTTAATGACTTGCTCATCTTATAATAATATTGTTAAATCATGTGTGACGTAGCAGTTTTAAAATAAAGAGTAGAACAATGTATTTCAGGGAGTGAAGGCAAAATGTTATCTCCAATATATTGCTCTAACACTGAAGTAATTTGGTCTAGTTTTTGAAATTATATATTAAGAATACATAGACATTTGTCCTAAATGCCATTCACTAGAGCAAGAGAATTTTACCTCCAACAATTTCCACACTACAGCAGAAAAATAAACGCATGTGACAAATTAAGGATGACATTTTAACATCCAAATTTTACACAGCCAAATAGATACTGCTCAACTCTCAGTTATGAGCAATCTGATATACTGGCTCATATAGTAGCATCATTAACTTTTTTTCTAAGTGATTATTTAATATGCTCTCATTTCTAACTGATGTTTCAAATTTTTAAAAAAATACTTTTTTCCTTTGACATTTTGCACTTTAATAGGATTTGCAAGTAATTTCTCTGGGGAAGCAAATTATCTTCTGTTACTAAAGATGTATTTTCTATTAAAAAATGTATTTGGAGTCACACAAGTTGGGTTAGCTGAATATAAAGAAATGAACATTACAATTTTCCCACCATGAAGTACTGAGTTACAACAAATGTATTAACAAAACTTTATTTTGAGTGCATACAGAATGTTATGTAAACACTGAATTATTACTTTCAACGTAAAGACATTCTTATTCTCACTTCGAATTTTTAAAAAGTATTATAAATAGGTTATGTGTCTTCTCCAGAAATATTAACGGCCACATTGAGTGATATGATCAAAGAAAACTTTAGCCTCTCACAGGCTAAACAAAAAAATGTGAAAATAAAAAATAAAAATAATGAGCAAATCAGGAAAGAGAAAAACACAGCTCAGGATATACATTTTTAAAACCAGTATTCAATTTAAACCCTTAATTCCTAAACCAAAAATATAAATTTAAAAAAACATACATATATATTTACCATTTGTTCTCAATACATGTTAAATATACCTACTTGCGTGTGTGTGTGTATGTATATGTTTCTGTGTATATAAAATAACTGCAAATATTACCAACTAAATAAATCAACTGCTATCAGCTCATTTCATTTCATTATATGAATTGAGTCTGTTATGTAGACAACTTTCAGCCCCTTGGAATAAAACATCTGGTCTTCCTGAAACTCTTTTTTTTAGGATGCAGTTTGTAACTTACAACTAGTAAATTGGAGAAACAAACCCATTGTGTTCAGAGTTACAGAATGGAGTATCTGCCTATTTTAGTTTAACTTATGCTATAATAAAATGCATGAATAATGCCTGAATATTTGAGAAATAAGGAAATTTAAAAACTCAGAAAGTTTTACTTCACTATACAAAAACAATTATATATCAATTATGTTAATTTCTGGTGCATTTGATTATAAGTCTAATGTGTTTGTAAAGCCACACTAGAATGCAGACCATGTGCAGGTGATCCAGGTTCCTTATTTTAATGAGTTAATACAAAGCAGCACTGGCTTCAGCATATTTCAGACAGGCCTCACCTGTTTTGTGCCAAGCTACTTTGGTAATTAAATATTAAGGAAAGAAATGGTCCCAGAGGACAGGTGATGAAACTTTAAGGATATGGTCATAGGCCAAAACTACCAGACTCCACATAAGGCACAATCTCTCTCATACATACAAACACACAAACATACATACCACATACACAACCACACACACAAAAATAAAACACACACAATGTTCCTGGTATTATCCAGTAATTTCCCTCCCCACCAAGTAATACAATCTAAACTATAGCACCAATACAATGAGTACACTGTAGCCTCTATTTGAATCTCCTATTGGTTGGGTCCATTCTGAGGACACATCCACAGGTGACACTGTGTTATGCTGAAATCTATTCAGTACTGCTGATGACCAAAGCCCTTTGAATAGGTCCAAAACAGACCTGTATGTTATCAAATTTCAGGTACAGCAGAAAATGTTATGTTGAGGCTGCAGTGTACTTGATTATGCTGAGAATCTATATCACAAAATAGTAAAAATAAGAGTACTGCGTACGTATTATAAGTTACAAAAAGAACTGCATATAACTGTCAGCTTAATGTGGATATCAGTTATTTACATCTTACCCCTTCCATCCCATTAATTTATATTAATAACCTGAAAATGATTACTTGGTGCCAACTGTTATTGACACATTAAAACTTTTGTTATCATTTTTACTACTAATTCCAGTCTTCAAAAATTAACAGTTCCCTCCTAACCATAACCACGAATGGGGTTCCTCATTCTATACAATATACATGCCTGGATTCAAATTTCAAGACATAAAAAGCAAGAAAAAAAATCAAAATATCATTGGATAAAATTATGATTATAGGATTAAATAGGTTTGAATCACATTAGCTTAATCTTGCATAATACAAACTTCATCTTACAGAAAAATCATTAAATTATTGAAGTGCTTACATTGATAAACCATGCATTTTCACAAAACTAAAATGTGAAGTAATTCTTCTCTTAAAATGTTTCATTTCACCAGACACTCAAAATACCCTATGAAAAACTAAGTTAACATTTCTGTATTTTCATATACTCCCATTCATATTAGTTTGTAAGTAGGAATAAAAAGAAAAATGAGTTCTAAATAAATGACACAGGAGGCAATAAATTGACACATGACAAGTAAATAAAAGGCTAAAGCACTCCAATACCATTGAAACTGTTTTAATGTTGTTGCAACTCCAAAATGCAACAATCATCAGCTTGTAAAAGACCCAAATTTCAAAAATTCATTTTAATTACTCCTTCATACCTATTTTACAAAATAAAGGTTAGACACATTTAAATCCTCCTTGTCCTAGTTGGCTATGTTCCTAACTTGTTTTTTATCACTACAGTGTATGCTGCAATTCCCATCAGATGCTGATATAAGAAAAAATAAAATAAAATAGTAACCTCTGCTTCAATGTACAGTTTCCAGAATCTGCCAGAACTGGGGAACTGGGCAACAAGGCGTTCGTAAGTCTTCCGTGCTTTGTCTATAGGTTGATTCTAAAATTGAAAACCAATAAACAGCATTTACAATGTTAGGATTATGAAAATATTATTCACTGCAGAACCAAGTAGTGTGATTGGACCCATAGAGAAGGAAATGTAATCCTATATCACTAAACCTGTGCCTCTCGAATGAGAATGCTCCAAGCATCAAGGTCATATGGATTCTCTTCTAATTTCTTTTCCGCTTTCTTCACCTTCTCTGGGACATACTCAGCTGCCTGGGGAAAAAAAACAACAGTGAACTAAAGTTATTGTTTTAAAAATCTCATGCCTAAGTTAATTCAAGAACAATAAAGTCCTCAGATGCAATGTCACATTACAAAGCATAAAACTATCATCATATAAAAGAGAACTGTGTTTTCTAGAACCTATGTGTACAATCATCCTTCCTTATCTGTGGGTTCTGCATCCTTGGATTCAACCAAGGGTGGATTGAAAATACTCAGGGGAAAAAAAGACAGCAGTATCTATACTAAACATGTACAGCCTTTTTATTCTTCGTTATTTCCTAAACAACACAATATAACAACTATTTACATGGCATTTATATGATGTTATTATAAATCAATCTAGAGACGATTTAAGTATTTGGGAGGACATATGGAAGTTATATGCAAATACTACATTATTTTATATAAGAGACATGAGCATGGATGGACGCTGGTATCTAAAAGAGTATCCTGGCAACAATCCCCTACAGATACTGAGGGACGATCGTATTTGTAATCAGAAGTAATTTGCATAAAAATAATAAAGCCAAGTGATCAAATATTTTTTATTCAAACAAATTTTTTTTGTATTAAATACTATAAAACAGCAGTTCTCAAATTTTATAGTCTCAGGACCCCTCTACACTCTTTAAGAAGCACAAAGAGATTTTATGTGGGTTATATCAATATTTACAATATTAGAAATTAAAACAAAAAATTTAAATATCAATTGATTGACAAATAAAACTTTTAAATGTTAATTTTTCTTTACAAAAAATAACTTAAAATTCAGTAAAAAGAATGCCTCTCTTTACATTATTTATAAGTCTATTCAATATTCGACTTTTAAAAAGGCAGCTGAATTTTCACATCTGCTTCCGCATTCAATCTGCTGCCCTATCAGATCATGGAAATGCTGAAAAATTCCACTGTACACTCATGAGAGATTAGGAGTAAAAAAGGGCAAATAATGTCTTAGATTTATTATGAGACAGGTTGAACTCACAGATCCTCTGAAAGTCCTTAGGGACCCTTGGGGTTCCTGGACCAACTCTGAGAAACACTGCTGGTTAAAGCATTCATCCCCCACCACAAAGAAAATGCATAAAACGACATGGAAATCTTATATCAATGTAAAGGAATTTTAAAAATACAATTCACAATTGTATATACAACATAAGGAAAACTATAAAAGAAATCTTAAAGAGATTTTTAAAATATATTCAAATGCTTAGACTGATCATCCTTGGAAGATGAGTAGTAGAATTACAGGCCGATTTTTTTCTCCTTTTCTTTCAATATTCCCCAAATCCTTTAGTAAGGTAGTTTTACTTTTATTACGGAAATTTAATCTTTAAAAAAATGCCTAAAATAGTAGCTAACACTTGATGAAAAAAATAAAAGTATTAATTCTCAAATTGTTGTTCAGAATACTACTGTATACCACAAAAAGTGATGTTCAAATAAGCCAGATAAACGTTAATTTATACAGTCCAGGTGTGGTGGCTCACATCTTTAATCCCAGCACTTTGGGAGGCCAAGTCAGGCAGATCACTTCAGGCCAGGAGTTCAAGACCAGCATGGCCAACATGGTGAAACTCTGTCTCTACTAAAACTAGAAAAGTTAGCTGGACATGGTGGTGTGTGCCTATTATCCCAGCTATCTGGAAGGCTGAGGCACAAGAATTGCTTGAACTCAGGAGGCAGAGGTTACTGTGAGCGAGACTGCACCACTGCACTCCAGCCTGGGAGACAGAGCCACACACTGTCTTAAAAAATAAAAAAGTTAATTCATATAAAGTTTTGTCTTTTTTCTAGGACATCTTGAAATCTATAAATAGCAATACATATTGATAATATCCAAGCATAGAGAGAGAAGCATTGCCCCTATTACTTTTCTCCCCCACCACCCTTTTTTTTTTTAGTGGAATTAGTATTTCATGGAACAATTCAGTCAAAACACCAGTTTAGAAAAGTTAAAAAAAAAAAGTCATCTGTTCAGATATTTTTAATTACCTAGGAGAAATAAACTCTTTTCTCTGAAATAAATTAGCTTGCACTACTGGTAAACATTCACTTATTTAGAAAAAAGACATGTTGACTGCTGTAATTCGAATTAAAATTAGGATGCTTTCCTAATATACAAGAACTTTTTGAATAAATTGCTCAAAGAACTAAAGCTGGAAAAGTTTATAAGGGACTACTGCCTCTACCCACATATTAAACTACAGTTTGTTAATGGTGACAAACCAATCACTGGACCAGTGATTGGCTCAGAAAGAACAACAAATGGAAAATCAGCAAACAATAAAGGTGGCATTTTCAAATCAGAATGGTGGATTATTCAATAAATGGTTTCGGAATAACTATATAGTCATCTGTTAGAATAACTGTGAAATCAATTTTATCAAAATAAAGTTGAATTCCTACTTTACTCTTTCTACCAAAATAAGAGAGATAAGAGTTAAATGTTAAACACAAAACACAAGACAGAACTAGAGGAGAATATGGTGAAATGTATCTTTGCATAGGAAAAGTTCTTCAGAAGCCTTTTGGGAGGCCAAGGCAGAAGGACTGCTTGAGCTCAGAAGTTCTTTTAGACCAGACTAGGCAACATGGCAAAACCCCGTCTCTACCTAAATATAAAAATTAGCCAGGTGTGTGGCAGTCTAAGGTACTTGAGAGGCTGAAGTGGGAGGACTGCTTGAGCCCAGGACGGAAAAGTTGCAGTGAGCCAAGATTGCCGCCAATGCACTCCAGACTGGGTGACTGAGCCAGACCCTGTCTTAAAAAAAAAAAAAAAGCCTTTAGACAGGCGCAGTGGCTCACGCCTGTAATCCCAGCACTTTGGAAGGCCGAGGCGGGTAGGTCACCTGAGGTCAGGAGTTCAAGACCAGCCTGGCCAATATGGCAAAACCCTGTCTCTACTAAAAATACCAAAAATTAGCCAGGTGTGGTGACAGGTGCCTATAATCCCAGCTACTCGAGAGGCTGAGCCAGGAGAATCACTTGAACCCAGGAGGTGGAGGCTGCAGTGAGCCGAGATTGCACCATTGCACTCCAGCCTGCCTCAAAAAAAAAAAAAAAAAAAAAAAGAGTCTTTAAAGAGTAAACTTGCCGGGCGCGGTGGCTCACGCTTGTAATCCCAGCACTTTGGGAGGCCGAGGCAGGTGGATCACAGGATCAAGAGATTGAGACCATCCTGGTCAACATGGTGAAACCCCGTCTCTACTAAAAATACAAAAAATTAGCTGGGCATGGTGGCGCGTGCCTGTAATCCCAGCTACTGAGGAGGCTGAGGCAGGAGAATTGCCTGAACCCAGGAGGCGGAGGTGGCGGTGAGCCGAGATCGTGCCATTGCACTCCAGCCTGGGTAACAAGAGCGAAACTCCCTCTCAAAAAAAAAAATAAATAAAAAAAAATAAAGAGTAAACTTACATGGTAAGTTAAAATTTGCACGAGAAAAGTACCAAAATCAAAAGACAACTGTAAAAAAAACCTCCAACACATGACAAATATACTAAATTTATTAAAGTACAATCAATAAAACACCAGTGGTTCAAAAACAAAATGCAGGCAGATAGAGGCTCACACCTGCAATCTCAGCACTTTGAGGCGGGGGCAGGAGGACTGTTTGAGCCCAGGAATTTAAGACTAACCTGGGCAATATGGTGAAACCCTGTCTCTATAAAAAATACAAAGAATTAGCTGGGCATGGTGGCATGCGCCTGTGGTCCCACCTACTTGGGAGGCTGAGGTGGAAGGATCATCTGAGTCCAGGAGGTTGAGCCATGATTGAACCACTGCTCTCCAACCTGGGTGACAGAGTAAGACTGTGTCAAAAAAAAAAATTTTTTTTAATAAAAATTTTAAAAATTAAAAAATGGGCAAAGCATATGAACAGTTTATAGAACAATTAACTTTTTAAACACGCAAAAGAAATGTAAATATAAACCAGAAAACAGAGATCCAACATTTTATAATTAAATTGCACTGATGGGGGTAAGCAGAAAAAGATATTCTCATAATGTTAGCAAAGGCAAGTAGAAACTGATCAATGTTTAATATAAATGTCTGATTCTGAATTCCACTTCTATTAACACCCTACTGCACATGTACACAAAAAGATGTAATGAAAATCAGCTGCTAGACTATAGTTACGCAAGACTGAAAATAAATTATTAAATAACTATGTATAGCCAGATATGGTGGTACATGCATATAGTCCCAGCTACTCAAGAGGCTAAGGTGGAAAGATTGCATCCCAGGAGTTCACGGCTGCAGTGAGCTGTAATCACACCACTACACTCTACCCTGGGTAACAGAATAAAACTCTGTCTCTGTGTTAAAATAAAATAAATAAATAAATATATGAAAGGACCAGTTAAATTATGGAATTTGTAGTCACTTTAAGAAAAAAAGGCGCCGGGCACGGTGGCTCACGCCTATAACCCCAGCACTTTGGGAGGCCAAGGCGGGTGGATCATGAGGTCAGGAGATCAAGACCATCCTGGCCAACACGGTGAAACCCCATCTCCACTAAAAATATAAAAATTAGCTGGACGCAGTGGTAGGTGCCTGTAATCCCAGCTGCTCAGGAGGCTGAGGCAGGAGAATCACTTGAACCTGGGAAGCGGAGGTTGCAGTGAGCAGAGATAGTGCCATTGCACTCCAGCCTGGTAACAGACCAAGATTCCGTGTCAAAAAAAAAGGTATGGCAGGTAGCCACATGGAAATCTCCATAATATTAGGTTAAAAAAAAAAATGATGGTGAGAATGCAAATGACACATACACTTACTCTGTCATATACCCTTCTGGTTTGTTTGAATTTTTCTTATTCACCTGAGAAATATTCACTTAATCCCTAGTATGTGTTAGACATTGTAGTGGCCCTTGAGATACACAACAAAATAAAGAATTATTTCAAAGGGTTTACTTCTTGAAAAAAAATAAAATAAATTTTCAGCCAGGCATAGTAGCTCATGCCTGTAATCCTAGCACTTTGAAAGGTCAAGACATGAGGACTGGTTGAGGACAGGAGTTCAACCACAGCTGGGCAACACAGTGAGACCCCCTCTCTACAAAAAAATTTTTTAGCCAGGCATGGAGGTGTGTACCTGTAGCTCTAGCCAATAGGGAGGCTGAGGCAGGAGGACTCCTTGAGACCAGAAGTTCAAGACCAGCCTGAGCAACACAGTAAGACTGCGTCTCTACCAAAACAAAACAGAACAAAAACAACTTAGCCAGGCATGGCAGTAGGCACCTGTAGTCCTAGCTACTTGGGAAGCTGAGGCAGGAAGATTGCTTGAGCCCAGGAGTTCAAGGTTGCAGTGAGCTAAAATTGTGCCACTGTACTCCAGCCTGGGTGACAGCAAGACACCAGCTCTTAAAAAAAAAGGGGGCCACTCGAGGTGGCTTACGCCTGAAATCCCAGCACTTTGGGAGGCTGAGGCGGGCAGATCACAAGGTCGGTAGCTTGAGATCAGCCTGGACAACATAGTGAAACCCCACCTCTACTAAAAACACAAAAATCAGCCAGGCATGGTGGCACATGCCTGTAGTCCCAGCTACTCGGGAGGCTGAGGCAGGAGAATCACCTGAAACTGGGAAGCAGAGGTTGCAGGGAGCCAAGATAGCGCCACTGCACTTCAGCCTGGACAACAGAGCGAGACTCTGTCTCAAACAAAAAAAAAAAAAAAAGAGAGAGAAATTTTAAGTAAACTAGAATTTCAGTCCTGAGATATCAACTACAAAATAATAACAATTAAGAAGTAAAACTGATATGGAAACCAAAAAACAGTTCATCTATACTTGAACTGTTTTAGGTAATCAGTGATAACAAACACCCCAAACCACTCTGAAACATGGATTAGCTTTGGAAAAATGCCAGGGGACGGGGCAGACAAAGAATCTTACAAGGTATGAATTTTCAATTTATTTTAGCCTGTCAGTACCATTGAAGAATAAACTTGATAAAATCTCAAATTTGTTACTAAAATATATGGTTGTTTTTCTCTTGGTACTAAGATTTGTGATTTTTTGCCCTCTGAAAGAAGGAAAGGATTGTAGACAAGCAGAATCACTACCAAGGTTTATTACTATAATTGTTTTTACTCTTGTTAGTAAGGTCAATTTTGCACTTAGAGAGCTATTTAAATTACTTTACAGTATTCACAGGTATTCTGGAGCTCAAGACTCACTTGCTGAAATTAACCTACCAAATTAGATAACATATACCATATAATCTGTAAAAGAACAGAGAAACACAGAATCTGATCTGCTATCTGACCAACCATAATCACAGTAAGATGTATACATTTCTCCTTAATACATCAAATCAGCCACCCCTTTAGCGATTCTCAATCTCGATCTGCATTACAATCACCTAAGGGAAGGAGATTTTAAAAAGATGTTCAAGCCTCACCCTCAATAAACTAAACCTGAATCTCTAGGGATATACATACCATCAATGTTTTTAAAAAACTTTTCAAGTAATTCTAACATGCAGCAGTCCTAGTTAAAAACCATGGCTCACCAGACACAGTGGCTCATGCCTATAATCCCAACAACTTTGGGAGGCTGAGGCAGGTGGAGCACTTCAGGTCAGGCATTCAAGACCAGCCTGACAAACATGGTGACATCCCGTCTCTACTAAAAATAAAAAAATCAGCTGGGCGTGAGGCTGAAGTGAGAGAATCTCTTGAACCTGGGAGGCAGAGGTTGCAGTGAGCCGAGACTGTGTCACTGTACTCCGGTCTGTGTAATACAGTGAGACTCCAAAAAAAAAAAAAAAAAAGAGAGAAAAAGAAAACAAATGATGGCTCTCTAGTTGCTCCTTTCTTTGGTGCCACAGAACCTTTCTGCAGTCTAGTGAAGTCTATGAGACTTTTCTCAGAACAATTTAAATACATAAATTTTGAGGGATTTCCAAGAAAACAAAAGTTTGTGTGTATTATATGCATGTCGTTGCTGTTGCTGTTTTTTAAAAAAGACAGGCTCTCTCTACATTGCTGGCCTAGAGCTCCTGGGCTGCAGTGATCCTCCTGCCTCAGCCTCCCAAGTAGCTGGGACTTCAGTGGTACACCACCACTCCTTGCTCCCTTTTTTTTTTTTGAGACTGAGTCTCGCTCTGTAGCTCAGGCTGGAGTGCAGTGGCGGCGATTTCGGCTCACTGCAACCTCCACCTCTGGGGTCCCAGTTCAAGCAATTCACCTGCCTCAACCTCCCAAGTAGCTGGGATTATAGGAATGTGCCATCATACCCAGCTAATTTTTGTATTTTGGGTAGAGACGGGGTTTCACCATGTTGGTCAGGATGGTCTTGAACTCCTGACCTCGTGATCCACCCACCTCGGCCTCCCAAAGTGCTGGGATTACAGGAGTGAGCTACAGCGCCCAGCCACTTCGAAGTTTTTTATAGTAATATATACTTAATACACGAAATAACAAGCTCTAGGGGGCCAATTCACTACATGAACGATGACTGCTAGTGCTAACACTATTACCTCTGTAAACGAGTGGTTAGTGAAATAGTGTTTTCCCCCGTCCAATTTAACAGAATCCCTAAAATCCTATCCAGATACCTGGGGAATTAGCAGAAGCATCAGCTACATCAAAATCCAACTTTTACTTTTGAAATAACAACCTATAATCCCAATATCATTCTTCAGGAGATGTAAATGGGGAACAGGCGGGGGACCCTAAATCAAAGGAGTAGAGCAAAAACTGGACTAGTTATCAAGGCATATATATTACCAATGACTTAATTTTATCTTCTCTGTGAATAACACAACCATGTACAACTGGCTAAAAGAAAGAAGGTAGGGGCCAGGCACAGTGGCTCACACTTAGAATCCCAGCCCTTTAATAGGCTGAGGCAGGTGGATCACTTGAGCTCAGGAGTTGGAGATCAGCCTGGCAACATGGCAAAACCCCATCTCTACAAAAATTAGCTGGGTATGATAGCAGGCATCTATAACCCCAGCTATTTGGAGGCTGAGGTGGGAGGATGGATTGAGCCTAGGAGGTGCTGGTTGCAGTGAACCAAGATCATACCACTGCACTCCAGCCTGGGAACAGGGCCAGGCCCTGTCTCAAAAAAAAAGTCAAAAAAAAAAGTTTGAAACTAGGGTAAGCGTATTACATGTTTAACCTTTTATAATTTCTTTTTCAGTACTGGCTTTACTGAGAAGTGATTCACATACAATTCACCCATCTAAAGTGTATAACTCAATTGTTTTTATTTTTGAATATATTCAAGTTTACAGAACCATCACAAATTTAAAACATTTTATCACCTCCCCGCTTCGCAAAAAAATCTGTACCTGTTAGCAGTTACTCCCATTTCTCTCCAATCCCTGAGCCCTAGGCAACTACAAATCTACTTTGTCTCTGGGGATGTACCCATATTTAATATAATCATACAATATGTGTTCTTTTTGTTTCTAGCTTTCTTTTTTCTTTGAGACAGGGTCTCACTCTGTTATCCAGGCTGAAATGCAGTGGCACAATCACAGCCCACTGCAGCCTCAACCTCCCGGGCTCAATTGATCCTCCCACCTAGGCCTCCTGATAATGGACTATAGGCATGTGCCACCATGCCCAGCTAATTTTTATATACATATTTTTTAATAGAGATGGGGTTTTGCTGTATTGTTCAGGCTGGTCTTGAACTCCCAGGCTCAAACAATCCACCTGCCTCAGCCTCTCAAAGTATTGGGATTACAGCTGTGAGCCACCATAACTGGCCTCGTTTTTGGCTTTCAGTTAGCATGTTTTCAAAGTTCATGTTTTTGCATATATTAAGCACTTTTCTTCTAACAATATTCCATTATGTGTGTATCCTACATTTAATTTATTCACGTACCAGCTGATGGACCTTGGACTGTTTCCAATTTTGGCTATTACTAATAATGTTACTATGAACCTTAGTGCTTAAGATTTCTTTGTGGAGTTCATTTTGTGTGTTTTCCTTTTTCTTGAATATACACCTACACATGGAATTGCTAAGTAATGTAGTAACTCTATGTTTAACATTCTGAAGAACTACCAGAATTTTTTTTTTTTTTTTGAGACAGTCTTGCTCTGTCACCTAGGCTGGAGTGCAGTGGCACAACCTTGGCTCACTGCAACCTCTACCTCCTGGGTTCAAGCGATTCTCTTGCCTCAGCCTCCTGAGTATCTGGGATTACAGGTGTGTGCCACCATGCCTGGCTAATTTTTTTTGGTATTTTTAGTAGAGATTGGGTTTCACCGTGTTAGCCAGGATGGTCTTGATCTCCTGACCTCATGATCCTCCCACCTCAGCCTACCAAAGTGTTCTGGGATTACAGGCATGAGCCACTGCACCGGGCCAGAACTACCAGACTTTAAGTGGGCTGTATTATTTTACATTTCCAGTGTATAAAGGGTTCTAATTTCTCCATATCCTTACCAACATTTGATATTATCTGTCTTTTTGATTACAGTCATCCTAGTGGGTGTGAAGTAATATCTCGTTGTTTTGAGTTAACATTTCTCTGATAGCTATAGAAGTAGAGCGGCTTTTCATTTTCTTATTGGCCATTTGTGCATCTTTGGAAATATGTCTGTTCAAATATTTTGCCCATTTAAAAACTGGACTTATCAAGAGTTTGAGACCAGGCTGGCCAACACGGTAAAACCCAATCTCTACTAAAAATATAAAAAATTAGCTGGGTGTGGTGGCAGGCACCTGTAATCCCACCAACTCAGGAGGCTAAGGTGAGAGGATCCCTTGAGCCTGGGAGGCAGAGGTTGCATTGAGCCAAGATTGTGCCACTGTACTGCAGTCTGGGTGACACAGCAAGACTACGTCTCAAAAAAATAATAAATGAAGTAAAAACTGGACGTATTATTATTACTTTTTAAAGGTAGAGTTTTGCTATATTGCTCAGGCTGGACTTGAACTCCTGCCTCAGCCTCCCAAGTAGCTGGGACTATAGGCGTGCACAACCACACCTCGCTGGGTTTTTTCATTAATGAATGTTATATGTTAGAGTTATAAGTCCCTTATCAGACATGATTTGCAAAAATTTTCTCCTATTCTGTGGGTTGGCTTGCTACTTTCCGTGTTTAACCTTCCGTTATGTGAAGCTAACTCACTCAGAGAAATAGAACTTACGATCTTGGCTTCACAGGCACCACGTACTATTCTAACTATTCTCAAACTTTTTGTAAAGGATTGTTTTATACTCTTAAAAACTGAGGTACCCAAAGGAATTCTATCACTACTTAATTAGAAATTAAAACAAAAAATTAAAGTATTTAATTCATTTAAAATTAATAAATTCCTTAAATATCAATATAAATATTTTACCAAAGAAAATTTCTTAAAAAAAAAAAAAAAGTAAAAAGAATGGCACCACTTTACATTTTCAGGATCTTTTAAATGTCTGGTTGAATAGAAGACATTATTTGCTTCTTTCAATCTGTTAAAATATATTGTTTTAGATGAAGAAATTTCAGCCTCACAGTTATGTAGTTAGAAAAGGAAGGAAAGACTATTTTTAACAGCTTTTACATATAATTGTAGATAGGTGATGTGGCCTCTGAAAAGCTCCATGCGTTATGCTTTATGGAAACTCCTAACTATGTTCTTTCTATATGAGCCCATAACTTTTATTAGGAGGTTGTTAATTCAAGGGTGGGATGAGAGGTGATTATTAGGAGGTTGTTAATTCGAGGGTGGGATGAGAGGTGACAGACGCTATCACATTTGTGACTGAAATAATAATATAATTTAAGGCTGGGTGCAGTGGCTAACACCTGTAATCCTAGCACTTCCAGAGGCTCAAGTGGGAGGAGTCCTTGAGCCCAGGAGGTTGAGGCTGTGGTGAGCCATGATCACACCAATGCACTCTACACACTCCAGCCTGGGCAACAGAATGAGATGTGGTCTCAAAAAAAAAAAAAAGAAAAAGAAAAAAAGAAAAAGAAAAAGAAAGATAATTCTCTCTCTCTAAGTAGGGATCAGTTAAAGTGATAACACAGAAGTATGAATACAAGGGTGAGAAAGATGGAAGACTCAAAGATTTAGGATCATGTAAACTTTTCACTATGACCAACAGAACAAGCAGAGCTGAGTCTCAATCCTGGTTTTATGACTATTTCTCACTATTCAGGGTAATAACTAAATATAGTGGGGGTGGGGAGCATGTGGGCAGGAAAAGTCAATAAAATGCCATCCTCAAATATCTGCCATTTTTTCCCCCTCCACTTATTTATCAAGAACGTATTTTAAAACAACTTCTAAGGTCCAGGTAAACTCTGTGGTTTGCAAGCTTTTAGTCATGTAAAAACCACTATGGTAGCTGTTTCAAATGGAGATTCTCAGCTCCACTTAGTTAGGTTTGAAATTGGAGTCTAGGTATCTATGCTTTTATAAAACACCTAATTATGACACAAATGGGCCATGGATTCCACTTTAAGAAATATGTACCACCTCACCTATCTGTTCCACAAATGTTTTCCAATGTCATCTTTCATTAAAAATAAGGTGGCAACAAACTTGTCATTCCAAGTGAATTTTTTGCTAAGATATTAAGAAAACTGCATATACTATATATATGAAGTCTTAAGACTCTCTCTGTGGTTAAATTTTTTCCAAAATTAAAAGTAGAGATGAGTAGCACTCTGTAAGACTTTCTTTTTTCTTGAGACGAAGTCTCACTCTGTCACCCAGGTGGAAGTGCAATGACAGGATCCTGGCTCACTGCAATCGCTGCCTCCTGGGTTCAAGCGATTCTCCTGCCTCAGCCTCCCAAGTAGCTGGGATTACAGGCGTGCATCACCACGCCCAGCTAATGTTTGTATTGTTAGTAGAGATGGAGTTTTACCATGCTGGCCAGGCTGGTCTCTAACTCCTAATCTCAAGTGATCCACTAGCCTCAGCCTCCAAAACGCTGGGATTATAGGCGTGAGTCATTGCGCCTGGCTGAGATTTCAGTAACTTAATTGATTCCATTCATATGCCTAGAGAATAAAGTACTAAGGCTGGGCGGTGGCTCACACCTGTAATCCCAACATTCTGGGAGGCCAAGGCTGGTGAATCACCTGAGGTCAGGAGTTTGAAACCAGCCTGGCCAACAAAGTGAAGCCCTGCCTCTTAAAAAAAAAAAAAAAAAAAAAGAGAGAGAGAGAATAAAGCAGTATATGTGTATATGTGACACTGAGACCAGACATTAGGACCAGATGTCAGCTTAGTTGTGCTCCTTTACCAATACAACCAAACCCTACTCCATGTTTGTTGTGAATGAAACTGAACACATATCATCCAATACAAAAAATAATCCCTTCAAATCTTCCTTCCAGAGATTAAAAATCTAAACACACAAACAACTCAAAAACTTAAAAAAAAGATCTTGGCTTAACATACTGGTTCAAATAATTATATTTACCATTATCTGCTTAGTAAACTTGCATATTCATCCTCTAGGAAACAAAGAGCTATAAAATATAAATTAAAATCTTAACCTTTTGGGATTTAAAAGATGAGACTTCTTTCAAATATGAGTAATCCAGACTTAATTCACTAAATAAACTAAGCCAAACATCAGAAAAACATTAATTAGGACACATAGCTTTGCCCTTCTGATTTTATTCAATATTTACTATGTATCCTAAGTTGTCCATTAATCTAAAAATAGTTCAAACAACTGCCAACTCAAATCTCCTTTTTAGCCCAATTCTCACACCATTACCAACTGTTCAACAAAACAAAACAGAAAGACTCGAATTCGCAAGTAGGTCCTATCTAAAAAGAAAGATTTAGAGACATGGTAGAAAAGCTTAAAATCACTGTCACTAAATCGAAGGTTTATTTAAAAAAAAAAAAGCTTAAAATCATTAATTGGTATGTGCAATTGTCCAATAGGTAAAAACATCCAAATATAGATTTTGACCTTCTGAAGAGTAGAAAAACAAAATTTTGGAGCCTTAAGGGTTCACATGAATTGAAGAGGCCAGTTAGCCAGGCGTGGTGGCGTCCCAGCTACTCGGGAGGCTGAGGCAGGAGAACCATTTGAATTTGGGAGGCGGAGATTGCAGTGAGCTGAGATCATGCCACTACAATCCAGCCTGGGCAACAGAGCAAGACTGTCTCAAAAAAAAAAATGAATGGATGTGGCCAAACACTTTCCTCTCCTTCCTCTTATCCAACAAAACTTTTAAGAATCAACCACACTCTGGAAAACAGATTGGGGGAGAGAACCATCCACTCTTATGCCCCAAGTATTACTATGCACCTGTCTTCCCAATAGTTTAAATTATTTGAGAAATTTATAAAGTATTGCATATATACGACCTAGATGCAAACCTAATCCATTCACTTACTGAATACCTTTAAGTATCAAAGCGTTATTTCTTAGGTCTTTTTAAGATGTAAAGACAAATAAGGCCATCTCTTCAATTCAAGAAGCTCAAAACCCAATGGAAGAACTCTAAGTAACAGCATATTAAATGCTGTAAGAAGAGTAGTACACAAGGTTAAATGAACCTAAGAATGAGATCGAAAGTTAAATCAAACACTTAAAAAAAAAACATGAAATGAATAATACAGCCGTAATTACACACAGAATTCATATATGTTAGTGGGGTAAACCTATATGCAAATAGTTTTATCACCATTAAACTGGCAAAAACAGTAAGCAAGGAACTTCAGAAGAGTATCATTGAACACTATAAAGTAATTTCAATAGCTCTCTACATGCAAAATTGAACTCCTTACTAGAGTTTAAAAAAAAAATCACAGCAGTAAACCTTAGCAGTGATTTTGCTTGTCTGCAACCATTTCCCTCTGTTGGGAGGCACAAATCACAAATCTTAGCACCAGGAGAGAAATGACTAACCATATAGTAACAAATTTAAGATATTATCAGGTTTACTCTACAAACTTGAACTTCAATGCTACTAAAAGGCTAAATCTACACCTGTATCTTGTAGGACTCTTTCTCCACCCCATTCCTTTGCATTTTTCCAAAGAAAATCCATGATTCAGAGTGGTTTTAATTTTTTTCTTATTTCATTGAGTTTCTTTTTCTCATCCATTTCAGGTTATTTTGGATGCTCTCTTCCAGATTTTCACTATTGTCTTAAACATCAAGCAATGGACAGTTGATTCATATTTTCAATCAGTAATTTCTTAAAGTGTCATTTAATGACTATTTTAGCTGAAGCTGAATACAATATCTAGGATTTACTTCAAAGTAATGGGGGTGGGAGAAACAAATGAAGTCATGCAAGAAACAAGATTAGCCATAAACTGAAGCTCTAAGACAGGTACTTCATATACTATACTATTTTTTTATGTTTGAAATGTATTATTAAAAAGTTAAAGAAAAGGCTATATGAAGAAGACTTCCTTGTTGATAATCGGATGTCAAAACTGTCTTTTAGACTGAAGGAAAAGATATAGGAGTCACCAAAAAGGTTTGGACAAGTTGATTGTGCAAAAGGAAAATGGCTATCACTGAAATAACACACTAAGAGAAAGCCATGAATCCATAGCTATACTTAATCTTTAGGTGGTAAAAAAAGTCTTTTTTGCAGAAAAGTATGAGCCAGTGAACAGACACAGATGAATAGAATTGTGGGTTTTTTTAAATACAAAAACAAAACACAAAACCACCATTTGCTACTTCCAATGTAATAGCTGATTTAGTCAAGGTTTATAAATTGATAACTAGGTATAAGGTGATTAAGGAACACAGTATCAACTCACAGATTATTAACTGCAAAGGGGAACATAACCCTTAACAATGAAAAGATCACTCAAACCAAGTGATCAAACTTAACCATCCTAATAGAACCCAGAAGTGCCTGCTACTGTAATAATATAATAATATAAGTATTCTATCTAAAATTACTTAACACAAATATGAAGGCTGGGTATGGACCTAACAGTAAAGTTTTCAGGAAATCCAGAAGATGAATGACATCATCAACCCCCAACCCAAACCAAAAGCAAGCAAGCAAACAACAAAAAACAAATACACCCAGAAAAGCAGTAAGTGTCCTTGACTCTTCAAATAGACAACAGCCCCAGGGGAGAAGAAGAATGGTGGGACTACTTAAGAGACATAACCAAATGATTCAATATGTAAATCTAGATTCAATTCCGGTTAAGAAAAAAAAAAAGAATCACATTTTTAGGACAAGTGGTGAAATTTGAATATGGACTAGATTTTAGAAATATTATTTTGAGTGGGAAAATGGTTTGGTGAGACTGGTAACATTTTGCTCTTACTGAGAATGCTGAACTATTTGGAGCTGCAGTATGTGTCAACACACTTTCAAACAAACATGCATGGACCAGGCATGGTGGCTCGGGCCTGTCTATAATCCCAACACTTTGGGACACGAGGTGAGTGGATCGCTTGAGCCCAGGAGTTTGAGACCAGGCTGGACAACATGGAGAATTCCTGTCTCTACAAAAAAAATACAAAAATTAGGCCGGGCATGGTAGCTCACACCTGCAATTTCCAGGACTTTGGAAGGCCGAGGCCAGTAGATCACTTAAGGTCAGGAGTTTGAGAGCCTGGGCAACGTGGCGAAACCCCGTCTCTATTTAAAATACAAAAATTAGCTGTGCCTGGTGGCAGGCACCTGTAATCCCAGCTACTTGGGAGGCTAAGGCAGGGGAATCGCTTGAACCCGGCAGATGGAGGCTACAGTGAGACAAGATTGCGCCACTGCACTCCAGTATGGGAGACAGAACGAGACTCCGTCTCCAAAAAAAAAAAAAAAAAAAAAGCTGGGCATGGTGGCATGTGCCTGTAGTCCCAGCTACTCAGGAGGCTGAGGCCAAAGAGGTCACATAGCACAGGGAGGTCGAGACTGGGGTGAGTGCACAGCACTCCAACCTGAGTGACAGAGACCATGTTCTCAATCAATTAGCATGGAGAGATACAGCAAATATGGCAAGGCTTTCAACTGTTGATTCCAGGTGAAGAGTTGTCCTACAGGTGTTCTTTGCACTTTGCTTTCAACTTTTCTCTGTGTTCTAAACTTTGCACAATAAAACCTTTGGGGGAAATTATTTTTCTGTAAATTGTCACCACCGTCTGTCCCACTGAAACACTACAGTTCTAAAACATTCAAGAGGTCATGGTAATATTTCTGTGTCTTTACAATTTTAGATAAATTTTAAGAATTAACAATGAATTTCAGAAACTTTCAATGAAACCTCAGTTTATTACTCCTTCACTTTCAGATGACAAATACTAGATTAGAAATGGGGTAAACAGTTTTGGTGTAATAATCTTAAGACTTTGCATGCTTGGGCGTGCAAGCAGTATGTATAATGTAAATAGTGGAAGATTTCTGGACTGAAACCAGTCCTCGAGCAAACACAAAACAATTTAGTCAAACTTAGCCAACATAATGAAATCTATAGCCTTACACGACTATGCAATAGGTACACTCCTATTTTGCCTTATCTGTCAACCTTCAATAACGTCTTCTACGTTATAAGCTAGGGAACTTGAAAAATGAAAACCTAAGTGCATGTCGTTGCTATGGCAATGAGAAATTTCAGGAAATTGAGACTGCAGGCTACCTAGCCTCCATTTTAGAAACTGTATTTATCTAAACATACCAGGACTTAGATCGAAAAACAAATTTAATGGCATCTTTCATAACTATTTAGCTTCCTCTCTCACAGTAAAAGGCAAATACTATCCTACAAAATTCTGAATACAAACAGCAAAAGAAACAAATCACACTGATCTGAAAGTCTGAACTTTAAAATATTTGCCACGCATATTTAAAAATATTTGTCACTCATATTTACTACTAAAACAGATGGCTTTATTTACAGTGGCCAAAACAGACTTCTCATTTTCAACTTATCATATACCTGCAATGCTTCTGTATCTGGAAAAACGAAAATGAAATGTGTCTAAAAGGGAGAAAAGGAAGAAAACGAAAGAAAGCCACAAAATTCTCAAAACCTCACCGTAACTGCTTCTTTCTTCACTCGCTCTAATAGTCTTATTTCTCAAGATTAGCTTTGTCTCAAATATTTCTCAAACTAGTAACCTATTTCTGGGTACAGTGTATTTGGCGGGTTGAAAGAAACACTCAAGTTTTTCTGAAACGGCGGGTGGGCGTTAAAATAATCAACTCCTATCCAATCTACTACCAAAACGATATCAAAGGAAAGCATCCCAACCGGAGTAGTCCCATGAATTGAAATAGGACGAATCAGCCTACCGGCTATTGTTTAAATCAAGTATTTGTTCGTATTCATGCCTAAGATAGAGAAGTAAAAAAACATTAAAGTCTTAGTCAGATTTTGCTCCCGACTCTCACTACTCTTCTATACCCTGTCCCCCAGGTTCACTAGACCCGATTCCTTCCTCAGGCGAACATGTCTGGAGCAGTCGGAGGAACAGACGTGGAGAAGAGGTCGCCACGAGGCCCCACCACTCTCCTTCCTCACCTGCTCCGTAGCTCCGTCTCCTGACATGGCCTCAGCTGATTACAACGTGCGCACTGACCGTCGATGGGAAGCTAAAAAAGAAAAATTAAACTAAAAACCACCCCCAAACCGGTAAAGTTACCCCCTGCCCAGCAGGGCCAGACCGCCAACACCAATCGCCACCGCCCACTCAGATATGAATTAAAATGGCTGCGCCCCTGCCGGCCGAGGAGGGGGCGTGTGGCTTCCAGCATTAACTTCCGGGGCAGTGGGCGGGGCTAATTTCTCGACTCGTTGGTTATTCTGAACGTGCAGACGCCGCGAGATCCTGAGGGCGGGCCCAATTCCCGGGCTGACGTCACCGCCTCGGCTTGGAGAGGCTGCTGCTGAGCCGGCTGCAACCGGCTGGAAGGCGGGAAGTTGTGTCGCTTGGAGGCTCGCGCGCTTTTCGGAATTGAGTTACAAAGCTTTAGAGCCTGGCTCCTCACAGTTGAAGCCTGATTGCTAGTCAGCAATGCTAAGCGTTAAATGCCCCTTATATTTAGGGGATAAGGAATCCGTGGAGGTTTTCTCTGGTTTCAGTTCGTGCTTTTTACTTTTCTTGGGGATGGGAGGGATAGATCAAGCCCATGTTAATTTTTACTGCCACCATCTACTCTTGTGTAGAAAGATTTGAAGTCTGTGAGACCTGGGTTTTCAGCTCAACGTTTCAGCATGGTTCCTTGACTGCAAAGTGGATATAATTATCTGGAGCCAGACTGCGTGGATTTTTTTTTTTTTTTTTTTTTTTTGAGACGGAGTCTCGCTGTGTCACCCAGGCTAGAGTACAGTGGTGTGATATCGGCTCACTGCAACCTCTGCCTCCCGGGTTCAAGCAATTCTCCTGTCTCAGCCTTCCAAGTAGCTGGGATTATAGGCAGCCGCCACCACGCCCAGCTAATTTTTGTATTTTTAGTAGAGACAGGGTTTCACCATTTGGCCAGGCTGGTCTTGAACTCCTGACCTTGTGATGTACCCGCCTCAGCCTCCCAAAGTGTTGGGATTACAGGCATGAGCCACCACGCCCCGCCAACTGCGCGGATTTTAAGGCAGGTAAGTAACTCAGAGCAATTAAACTTCGTACCTCAGCTTTCTGGCCTATAGATGAGAATAACAGTACCTACAACTGAAACAAATTATATATAGAAAAGTCTTAGGAACAGTGCCTGGCATTAAGGTGAAATGAAATTGGGCGCGGATTACAGGATCACACCTGTAATCCCAGCACTTTGGGAGGCCGAGGGACGGATCACTTGAGGTCAGAAGTTCAAGACCAACCTGGCCAACTTGGTGAAACCTCGTCTGTATTAAAAATACAAAAAGTAGGCGGGCGTGGTGGTTGCGCCTGTTAATCCCCAGCTACTCGGGAGGCTAAAGCGGGAGAATCGCTTGAACCTGGGAGGCGGAGGTTGCAGTGAGCCGAGATTCCAACCTGGGCAACAGAGCGAGACTCCGTCTCAAAAAAAAAAAAAAAAAAAAAAAAAGATTAAATGAGGTTAAGTCTTCTCAAACTGCTCTTCCATTTAAGGATCATCGTAAGATGTCTGTAGGCATTTCTCGCCTACAGGGGTTCGATGCCCCAAAATAAACTATTAAACTGTTCCCAGACTCGCCTTATTCTTTTAGATCTCTTTTCCTCTACTCAAGCTTACACTTATTCCCTTTCCACAGGCTGAAATCTTACCTTAAAATAATCAGACACATGAGCAAAAGATGTGTATTAACAGATGTTCGTTGCACCATCCAGCAACGGAGGACTAGTTAAAAATATCACAAGATTAGTTTCTGCAATGGAATGTCATACAGCAAACTGATGCTAATGTAAGATGACATAGAAAGGCAACCACTGTATTAAATGAAAAAAAGAGCAGAATATAAAATAGTGTTTTACGTGTATATACTTAGCACTTTAGCATCCCTAATCCAAAAATCCAAAATCTGAAATGCTTTAATGAGCATTTCCTTTGAGGGTCATGTTGGTGCTCAAAAAGTTAGATTTGGGGGCCGGGCGCGGTGGCTCACGCCTGTAATCCCAGCACTTAGGGAGGCCGAGGCGGGTGGATCACGAGGTCAGGAGATGGAGACCATCCTGGCCAACATGGTAAAACCCCATTTCTACTAAAATAAAAAAATTAGCTGGGCATGGCACGTGCCTGTAGTACCAGCTACTTGGGAGGCTGAGGCAGGAGAACTACTTGAACCCAGGAGGCAAGATGCAGTGAGCCGAGATCGCGCCACTGCACTCCTGCCTGGTGCCTGGCGACAGAGCGAGACTGTGTCTCGGGGGGAAAAAAAAAGTTAGATTTTGGAGCATTTTGAGTTTTGGAACATTACAGATTTTTTTAAATTAATTAATTATTTTTTTTGAGATGGAGCATTTCTCTGTTGCCCAGGCTGGAGTGCAGTGGCACAATCTTGGCTCACTGCAGTCTCAGCCTCCTGGGTTCAAACAATTCTCTTGCCTCAGCCTTCCAAGTAGCTGGGATTACAGGCGCCCACCACCACGCTCAGTTAAATTTTGTATTTTTAGTAGAGATGGGGTTTCACCATTTTGGTCAGGCTGGTGTTGAACTCCTGACCTCTGGTGATCCACCCGCCTTGGCCTCTCAAAGTGTTGGGATTACAGGCATAAGCCATTGCATCCAGCTTTTTTTTTTTTTTTTTTGAGACAGAATCTCATTCTGTCACCCAGCTGGAGTGCAGTGGGGCGATCTCAGGCCACTGCAACCTCTTTCTCCCGGGTTCAAGTGATTCTCCTGCCTCAGCCTCCCAAGTAGCTGAGATTACAGGCGCATGCCACCATGCCTGACTAATTTTTGTATTTTTAGTAGAGACAGAGTTTTATCATGTTGGCCAAACTGTTCTTGGACTTCTGACCTCAGGTGATCCACCCGCCTCAGCCTCCCAAAGTGGTGGGATTACAGGTGTGAGCCACCGTGCCTGACCTGGATTTTTGAATTAGAGATACTCAATCTGTGTATATCTTTTAAAAAGTAAAAGTAGTTACATCTAGATTGTGTGTCACATAAATTTACTCTTCTTACCTGATTTCCGATTTTTCTTTTTCTTTTTTTTTTTTTTGAGACGGAGTTTCGCTCTTGTTGCCCAGGCTGGAGTGCAATGGCGCGATCTCGGCTCATCGCATCCTCCGCCTCCTGGGTTCAGGCAATTCTCCTGCCTCAGCCTCCTGAGTAGCTGGGGTTACAGGCACGCGCCACCATGCCCAGCTAATTTTTTGTATTTTTAGTAGAGACGGGGTTTCACCGTGTTGACCAGGATGGTCTCGATCTCTTGACCTCGTGATCCACCCGCCTCGGCCTCCCTAAGTGCTGGGATTACAGGCGTGAGCCACCGCGCCCGGCCATCCGATTTTTCTTTATTGAACTGATGTAAGAACAGCAAAGTCTTAAAACAGTATTCATATTCTATCTTTCAAAGTTTGACTCAAATGCCATTCTTTCCAGTGTTTATTTGGTTTGTTTTTGAGATGGAGTCTCATTCTGTCGCCAGGCTGGAGTGCAGTGGCGCAATCTGGGCTCACTGCAACCTCCGCCTCCTGGGTCAAGCTGTTCTCCTGCTGCAGACTGCCAAGTGGCTAAAACTACAGGTGTGCACCACCACACCCAGCTAATTTTTTTGTTTGTTTGTTTTTGTTTTTGTTTGTATTTTAGTAGAGACGGGGTTTCACCATGTTAGCCAGGATGGTCTCGATCTCCTGACCTCTTAATCTGCCTCCCTAAATGCTGGGATTACAGGTGTGAGCCACCACGCTCAGCCTTTTTTTTTTATTTATTTAAAATAAGGTCTCCCTCTGTCGCCCAGGCTGGAGTGCAGTGGCCCGATTTTGGCTCACTGCAACCTCTGCATCTTGGGTTCAAGCAATTCTCCTGCCTCAGCCTTTTGAGTAGTTAGGATTACAGGCACCTGCCACCATGCCCAGCTAATTTTTGTGTTTTTAGTAGAGATGGGGTTTCACCATGTTGCCCAGGCTGGTCTTGCACTCCTGGACTTAAATCATCCGAGTGCCTTGGCCTCACAAAGTGTTGGGATTACAGGCGTAAGCCATGGCGCATGGCCCCAATTTTTTCCAGTGTTTTTAATGAATAATTTCAAAAAGGTAAAGGTTCAAATAATAACACAATGAACACCCGTACACCTACCACCTTGATTAACATTTTGGTGTATTTGCTTTATTAAAAAAAAAAAAAATCCGGCTCCCCCGAGAAAAACTATGTATGTAGAAACTATGTAAATACATAGATTTTCTAGGGGAGAGCCAGATTTATTTTATTTTATTTTTATTTTTCTAACTAGGGTCTTTTAGTATTAAAGTTTGAGGTTTTGTTTGCAAAATAATATGAAAATAAATTACAGACATTTTGACAATCCCAAAATAGTCAATTTGTAGTTTCTGTGAATAATGACATTCTCCTCCATATTCACATAACATAAGATATAAAGGGGCTGAGTGTGGTAGCTCACGCTTGTAATCCCAGCACTTTGGGAGACCAAGTGGGGAAGATCACTTGAGCACAAGAGTTTGAGACCAACCTGGGCAACATCACACTACCCCTCTACATCAGTTAATTTTAAAAACTAGCTGAATTTGGTGTCGCATGCCTGTGGTCCCAGCTACTTGGGAAGTGGGAGGGTTGCTTGAGCCCAGGAGTTAAAGGCTGCAGTGAGCTATGATCACACCACTGCACTCCAGCCTGGCCAACGGAGAGAGACCCAGTTTCAAGAAACTTAAATTGATGATAAGAAAAAAATCATAAATAAAAAGATGTGCTCACAATGGCAATAACAACTATAAAACATCCAGGAATGGCTCTTGTTCTGGTCACTTACGACTTTCCAATTGCCAAATGCAGTGGTCAGTATTAGTCCTTTTTATCTTATTCAGTCTACCTGCAGCATTTGGTGAAGTTGATCACTCCCTTCTTTTGAAGTCTTTTTTTTAAAAAAGAACAAAAACAAAACCCCCAAAAAACAAAAAACAAGGTCTTAGAAATATAAATAAATAAATAAAACAAGGTCTTGCTTTCACTCAGACTGGAGTGCAGTGACACAAATCATGGCTCACCGCGGCCTCAAGCTTAAGCACTCCTCCTGCCTCAGCCTCCCAAGTGTCTGGGACTACAGGCATACACTGCCATGCCCAGCTAATTGTTAAGTTTTTTGTAGAAATGAAGGTCTTGCTTTGTTGCCCAGGCTGATCTTGAACTCCTGACCTCAAGTGATCCTGTTGTCTTGGCCTCTCAAAGTGCTGGGACTATAGGTAGGTATGAGCCACTGTGTTAAGTCTGGAAACATTTTCTTCACTTCACATCCAGAACACAAGTTTCTTGGTTTTGCAACTACTTTGTTGGCCACAATTATGTAAATATGTGTTTATGTGTGTGTGTATCAGCCAACATCATTCATAAAACAAATACAGCACTATTAACCCCCAACACATAAATTGCAATATTTTTATTACTATGGATTTTGTCGACTGCAATGTCTCCATGAATCCCCCAGGTGGCAGACAAATACAATTTCCATCTAACAAACTTGGTAAGAACACTGCTTTCTTATCATGAATCATTCAGAAATATTAAACAGAAGTCTAGAATACAGTCCAAGTATATTTATCATATGATTCAGAAACTGACTTCTTACAAGAGTTTTATTAGAAATATAAATGGCAATTGTTTAATTGGTGAACAATCATTGTAATTAAACACTCTAAAAAATATATATTTTATGTGATTCATCATCCCAAACACTTAGAAATGTATCTGCTGGCTATGAAAACTAGTTTTGGAATTTTCTTTGGAATCTGAAAAACAAAATCAATTAAACATCACTTATAATAAAGCGAAAAGCTGTGTTTTTTTTGTTTTGTTTTTTTTTTTGAGACAGAGTTTCACTCTTGTTACCCAGGCTGGAGTGCAATGGCGCGATCTTGGCTCACAGCAACCTCCGCCTCCTGGGTTCAGGCAATTCTCCTGCCTCAGCCTCCTCAGTAGCTGGGATTACAGGCACGCGCCACAGTGCCCAGCTAATTTTTTTGTATTTTTAGTAGAGACGGGGTTTCACCATGTTGACCAGGATGGTCTTGATCTCTTGACCTTGTGATCCACCCACCTCGGCCTCCCAAAGTGCTGGGATTACAGGCGTGAGCCACCGCGCCCGGCCTTTGCAAAAAGCTCTTAACCAACTAATGGGATTTTTAAAATTCTTTGGCGATTTCTACGGTTATTTCTTATTTAAAGCTCATGCATGTCATAGTTAAAACTGGTCATCAAAGGCTAGGTGTCTGTTCTACTTGATATAATATATATACTTGCTATAAATACATTGTGTATTCTCCCTCCTCACTCTAACAGCTGTATTTTCCTAATGTCTCTTTATTATTTTGATCTATTTTGCAGAAAATATTAACATGCCCATGACTACAGCTATGTAGAGGGATGGGCAAATATTTTAACAGCTTGTATGAGAGGGACACAAATATATCTGGGGTTTTATTTTTAAAGTATGTATAGCACTTCCAGAAAATGAATCCCCTCGTAACAAGAGGTAACTGACTAGAATGACTATTGACTCATCATCAATTAGAATGTTGATTAATTGGTCACTCTGGTTGCCCAAAAAAAAAAAAAAAAATGTTGATTAAACACATCTCACACACATTTCCTAAAGTTAATTGACTCTACTGCTTGAGTTTAAAATTATTTAAAAAGTAAAATAACTAGAGATAATCAGTTGAAAAGTATGAGCCTTGTTAAATTATCTTCAATGTTCTAAATGTTTTTTAAACTTTCTTAAATTTGCCAAAGTATTAAAACAACAGTGGAAAACACTGAGAGAAAAAAGCTAATCATAATCTCATCACTTTGAAAAATTTTTATTTCTCATAGTCCCTTTTTGTCTTCAATCACATTCATATACTTTTTTCCATTGGAGTAAATATTAGGCATATATAATTTTTATTAATGTGGAGGGCTACTTGGGGTTTTATTTATTTAGAGACAGGAGTCTCACTCTGTCATCCAGGCTGGAATGCAGTGGCACAATCATAGCTCGCTGCAGTTTCAAACTCTTGGGCTCCATCAAGGGATCCTCCTGCCTTGGCCTCTCAAAGTGCTTGGATTATAGGCGTGAGCCACTGTACTCAGCCTATTTTTGGTTTTAAAAGGTGTGGGACCCATGCTAACTAGAATGACATAAATTATACTGCCTCCTATTGTCTTCCTAAGAGAAGCGGCGAAATCCCTTTGTCTAGGAAGGATACTTGAGTCAGAATCTACCCAGTAGATGTACTCCACACTGATTAAACAGTCTCATGAACTTAAAAGGTTAATGCTCAAAAGAGAGAGAGAGAGAATATGTGGACACTGGTGTAATCAGTCCTAGCACTGCCTTGGCTATGAAATGGCTTAGTAATTTTAAACCATATATGTCCTTATGGTCAAATCCTTTTTCCCTAAGACTGAATGAATGTTTGTTCTTTGCAACCCAAAGTGCCACATAACTACATTTTAACAAATTGTCAATTCATGTCCTCTTTCCTCTTCTTCTTCTGTGTTCCTTCACCTTTTATGTGGGCCTATTCACCTAATGATTCACTTGAAATAGAAGTAATTTTTAAAACCAGAAGTAATTTTTAAAACCAGAAGTAATTTTTGAAAACGGAATTTTTTACCAACTCTGAAAACAGCTTGTTGTTTAAAAGTAATGAATATATTAGAACTTTCCTTCCACAGTTTCATTATTATCCTTCATCCTGGGAATTATATAAAGAATTTATTCATTTTCTAAGAGAAAAATCTACAATTCCATAAATTTACATTATTTAAAATGCCATGTCTGTTTTCAGTACATGAACTTGACCCACAAAGAGCTCTCAGTAAAGTATGTGTGCCTCATAATCTTTGGTGTGATAATACTCTGCACAGTAGTACAATACTACTACTATACTCTGTATAGTGACTTTCATCCAAAGACTCTTCTAAATTCCTTTTATGAGGCAAAAAACACTTAGACTCTCTGATGGTCATTTTATTGTTTCCTAGTAATTGTACACAGAGGATGGAATGTGCTATCTCTGGCATGAAGAGTTCTGCTGGAAGTTTAGAGAGAATAAAATGTCTTCATACTTCAGCGACCAAACAGAAAACACTTGTGGAAGAAAGCAAGCAAAGTTCCAAGAAGTATATATTTACTGTCTCTGCGCTGGTTAGTTGGAATTCTTTGTCGATGAGGTCATAGTTTTTAATCCCAGTATGGCTCATTTGTCTCTGCTGGTTTCCTTAATCATAGCATGCATGCCTAACCCCAGCCAACTGCTCGACAAGTATCTTTTCTTGAGCAAAAGGGGGCCTAAAAAGAGAATAAAATAATCTATGCAAATCCACTACTATAATCGGAAAAATAATTTAAAAATCCAATTAACGATGAATTTATAGAGTCATATTTTCATCTAGACACTAATTAGTTGTGATATAGTCTGTATATATAGGCACTGCCTACGTATACAGAAATAAAACAATTCGGCCAGGGATGGTGGCTCATGCCTGTAATCCCAGCACTTTGAGAGGCTGAGGCAGGCAGATCACCAGACCAGGAGTCCAAGGCCAGTCTGGCCAACATGACGAAACCGTCTCTACTGAAAATACAAAAATTAGCCAGTCATGGTAGTGGGCATCTGTAATCCCAGCTACTCGGGAGGCTGAAGCAGGAGAATCACTTGAACATGGGAGGCAGAGGTTGCAGTGAACTGAGATTGTGTCATTGCACTCCAGCTTGGGCGATAAGACCAAGACTCCGTCTCAAAAAAAAGAAAGAAGAAAACAACTCTTTTTTTTTCTTTTCTTTTTGAGGCAGTCTTGCTCTGTTGCCTAGGCTGGAGTGCAGTCGTGCGATCTCAGCTCACTGCTACCTCCGCCTCCCAGGTTCAAGAGATTCTCCTGCCTCAGCCTCCCAAGTAGCTGGTATTACAGGCATGTACCACCACGCCCTGCTAATTTTTTGTGTTTTTAGTAGAGATAAGGTTTCACTGTGTTAGCCAGGCTGATTGTGAACTCCTGATCTCAGGTGATCCACCTGCCTCCCTAATTAGGCCTCATGCCTAATCCTAGCCTCCCAAAGTGCTAGGATTAGGCGTGAGCCATGGCTGCAGGGCAACAATTCTTCAATGATTCTAGATAAATAATTGATCCACCTTAATGGTGGTGGGATTTCCAAATGTATTTATAATGTGTCAATCAATATATAGATAAGAACCTTATTAAAATGGAGGAATCAAAGGGCTTTAATAGATTAAAAATCTGAGCACTCTAGTTTTACATCAACATCATCTGTTTGGGCCAGACACAATGGCTCACACCTGTAATCCCAGCACTTTTGGAGGCCAAGGCAGGCAGAACTCGAAGCCAGGAGGTCGAGACCTGCCTGGCCAACATAGTAAAATGCCTTCTCTACTAAAAATACAAAAATTAGCTGAGTGTGGTGGCACATGCCTATAATCTCAACTACTTGGGAGGCTGAGGCAGGAGAATCACTTGAACCTGGGAGGCACAGGTTGCAGTTAGCCAAGATCACACCACTAAGAATTAGTGACAGAGTGAGACTCTATCCACCCCCAACCCCAAAAAAAATTGTTTGAAGCACACCAAATCAAACAGTAGTAGAGAAAAAATAATGATAATTTTTACTCCTTTGGCTACTTTGGTCACATAATCATTAGTAAAATAATTTGGTGCCATCTATGTGTAATATATTCCTTAGCATCTAACTTGGAAATCCAGCTATGTGAAAATTGGTCGATGATGATTGCTACAGTACTATTCAACAATAAACCAAAATGTAGGCTTTCAGCGAACCGAGTAATGATTTTTCTCTTAAAGTGAAATCCTAACAAGAAATTTATTAAGAAATTCAAATAAAAGAATGTGCAATTTTTATACATGACAAAAACGAACAAACATAACCTACTGTATTAGAAGTTTTTCATTTTTGGTTCAAATTTTTGTGTAGGTATATATTGACATATAAGTAGTCATATTGTGTCACTGATGATCCTCATCTATAAAATAATTTGCCTTCACATTTTGGGAATCAGTCTTGTGAGTGACAATTTGGGGACAGTTTCTACTGTCTTCTTACTCCTACTTGCACCAGTGACCATTACTGTGGCTCTTTTTAGAAAGGAAAAGTAGATGTTTCTTCTTGCATCATAAAAGTTCCATATGCCCTATTCTTCATCATGTCTGCAAATGTTAAATGGAATTATTTAAAAGCCTCATCTTTAAATATTTAATCTGCAAACCATTATTGAGGTCCTGCTCTGTACTTTGATTCAAAGATAAGTAGCATACAGACTCTGCCTTCCAGAAACTTGGTGTAGATTTCAATGCTTAGTTTCTAAATTCCTTTAAAAAATAAATAAATTCAGCCGGGCGCGGTGGCTCACGCCTGTAATCCCAGCACATTGTGGGGCTGAGGCGGGCGGATCACAAGGTCAGGAGTTCAAGACCAGCCCGACCAACATGGAGAAACTCATCTCTACTAACAATACAGAATTAGCTGGCCATGGTGGCCCATGCCTGTAATCTCAGCCACTCAGGAGGCTGAGGCAGGAGAATCACTTCAATCCAGGAGGCGAAGTTTGCAGTGAGCCAAGATTGCGCCACTGCACTTCAGCCTGGGTGACAGAGCAAGACTCTGTCTCAAAAAATAAAAAACAACAACAAAAAAAGTAAATAAATTCTAGACTTCACTTTCATGAAGGTATTTAAACATTAGGATGCAACTATAAAAACATTAGGATGCAGCAGCAAGTTTGCCGACAATGTTAGATTTTTTAAACATTAAGCTGTCCATTGTTCCCAAATTGTTCTATAGTTTCAAAGCAATTATAATCAAAATGCCCACAGATTTTTTTAAGGATATTGATGAGCTGATTCTAAAATCCATATGGGAAAAGAAGAACAAAATTGGAGGTCTTACACTACCTGGTTTCAAGACTTATCAAAACAGTGCAACACTGTTCAGTGTCCTGGACACTTTGTTGTTTTGAAGACTAGTCAAGTGCAGCAGTGAGAAGGAAGGAAAGAGAACAAGGAGTCTGTAACTGACTGTGAACAATCAATTGAGGTAACTCACTGGCTTTGGACCAGCCCTGGACACTTTGGAAAACAGTTTGACGATCTCTTTTTTTTTTTTTTTTTGAGAGGGTGTCTTGCTTTGTCACCCAGGCTGGAGTGCAATGCTGCACTCTCAGCTCACTGCAACCTCCGCCTCCCAGGTTCAAGCAATTATCCTGTCTCAGCCTCCCAAGTAGCTAGGATTACAGGTGTGTGCCACCACACCTGGCTAATTTTTGTATTTTTAAGTAGAGACGGGGTTTCACCATGTTGGTCAGGCTGGTCTCGAACCCCTGACCTCGTGATCCATCCGCCTCAACCTCCCAAAGTGCTGGGATTACAGGTGTGAGCCACCGTGCCCAGCTGACAGTCTCTTATAAGGTTAGACATGTACTGGCCATATGACCCATCAATCCCACTCAAGTATATTTCCAAGATGAATAAAAATGTATGTTCATATTAAAACCCATACACAAATGTGCATAGCAACTTTATTTATAATATCTAAAAACTGGAAAAGAAACCAAATGTCTTTCAATTAATGTTGGATAAATGAACTGTGGTAAGTCTTTATATAAATGAAATACTATTTAGCAATTAAAAGGAATAACTATATATGTAGAATAGTATAGAGGAGTCCCAAATGCATTATGCTTAGTAAAAGAAACCAGACTCAAAAGACTACATACTGGTTGACTCCATTTATATGACATTCCGGAAAAGGAAAAACTGCAGGGGTGGAGACTAGATGAGTGGTTGCCAGGAGTGGGTATAGAAGTAGTGTTTTACTATGAAGGGGCAATATGAGGATGATTTTGGGTGGTATATGTATCTTCACAGTGGTGGCATTTCCAAAATTCTGCCCAGGCGCAGCAGCTCATGCCTGTAATCCTAGCACTTTGGGAGGCTGAGGTGGGTGGATTGCCTGAGCTCAGGAGTTCGAGACCAACCTCGGCAACATGGTGAACCCCCCCATCTCTACTAAAAATACACACACACAAAACCTAAGAAAAAATACAAAATTCTGTGCATTTGTTAAACTCATAGAGCTATACAGCAAAAAAAAACTTAATTTTAAACTTAAAAATAATGATCAGGCACAGTGACTCATGCCTATAATTCCAGCACTTTGGGAGACCGAGGCCGGCGGATCACTTGAGGTCAGGAGTTCAAGATCAGACTGGACAACATGATGAAACCTCGTCTCTAATAAAAATACAAAAATTAGCCAGGTGTGCTGGTGCACACCTGTCATCCCAGCTGTTCTGGAGGCTGAGGCAGTAGAATCGCCTGAACCTGGGAGGCAGAGGTTGCAGTGAGTTGAGATCATGCTACTGCACTCCAGCCTGGGCAACAGAGTGAGACAGGGTTTTAAAAAAAAAATTAAAAATACCAAAGAACCAAAATATCCATTGACAGATGAATGGAGAATATTATGCAGCCTTAACAAAGAAAGGATTTCTGCCATATGCTACCACATGGATAAATCTTTTTTTTTTTTTTTTTTTTTTTGAGACAGAGTCTCACTCCATCGCCAGGTGCCAGGCTGGAGTGCAGTGGCGCAATCTCCGCTCACTGCAACCTCCACCTCGCAGGTTCAAGCAATTCTCCTGCCTCAGCCTCCCGAGTAACTGGGACTACAGGCACTCACCACCATGCCCAGCTAATTTTTGTATTTTTAGTAGAGGCAGGGTTTCACCACGTTGGCCAGGATGGTCTCCATCTCTTGACTTCGTGATCCGCCCCCCTCGGCCTTCCAAAGTGCTGGGATTACAGGCGTGAGCCATGGCTCCCGGCCCCACATGGATAAATTTTAAGAACATTATGCTAAGTGAAATAAATCATTCACAAAAAGACAAATACTGTACACTTCTATGTATATTAAGCATCTAAAGTAGTTGAAATCACAGAAACAGAAAGTAGAAAGGTAGTTGCCGAGGATATTGATGGATAGAGGAAGGGATAAATACTGTTCAATGGGTATAAGAGTTTTTCAGTTTTGCAAGATGAAAAAGTTCTAGTGAACTATACACTTGAAAATGCTTAGTGTTTTTAATGTCGTGTGTTTTTGCCACAATAAAAAAAATAGAAGAGTTAACTGAAGGAAGTTTAATATAAAGCAGATATTAATAGAAGTGTGGGCAGGTGTTAAAGAGAACATCATAGTTTGTGAAGCACACAGGACTGGCATCGTCAGCCAGAAGAGCAAGAGAAAGGATCCAATACTAGGATCTGGCAGGAACTATGACTATGTGGAAGGAACACTCAGCGGAAGCTGTGTCACTGGGTAGAGGAATGCAGCTATTACCCAACCTCATGATCAGAACCCAGAAAGAAACTGGAGGGCCAGGGAACCAGAATAATGCAATCCATATAGGTCAGCGAGGGCTTTGCAGCATGGCTCTGGTGAGCAAATGGAGGATAGGTAGCATAACCACTCTATCAATAAAGTTTCCTTAGTGCTAGTATCAGAAGCCTTCTCTGGCTAACCTAAATAGGAAGAGCTATAGGGGAGCTCAGATGAATCCAAGAAAAGGCTAAAGACACAATATTGAGAAGGCCAGGACAGCTTTGGAGATGGCAAAACAAAAAATTTTAGATTGTCTTTTTAGAGTATTGTTGCCAGAGCAAATAATCTCTATTAATGTCAGTCATTTTGACCTTTGTGTACAGAGTTATTTGTATTTTCTCTCCAAGTTTTTTTAAATTAGAAAAATGTCAAACAAACACATAGAAAAGTTAACAGAATAGTACAATACCAATATAGGCTCTACATATATTTAATAATTGTAAACGTTTTGCCATATTTCCTCTTATTCTCTATGTGTGTGCATATACATTTCATTTTTTGCTAATCTTTTTGAAAATAAGTTGATGACATCCTGATACCTTAGCTCTAAATATCTTAGTACAGATCGCCTAAGAATTAGGACAATCTTTTATAAAACCATGATACATTGTTATCTAAAGAAAATTAGCTATAATTTCTTTTTTTTCTTTTTTCTTTTTTCTTTTTTTTTGAGACTGAGTCTCACTCTATCACCAGGCTGGAGTGCAGTGGCACAATCCTGACTTGCTGCAATTTCCGTTTTCCAGTTTCAAGCAATTCTCCTGCCTCAGCCTCCCAAGTAGCTGGGACTACAGGCACGCACCACCATGCCCAGTAAATTTTTTGTATTTTTAGTAGAGATGAGGTTTCACTATGCTGGCCAGGATGGTCTCGATCTCTTGACCTCGTGATCCACCTGCCTTGGCCTCCCAAAGTGCTGGGATTACAGGCGTGAGCCACTGCACCCGGCCTATAATTTCATAATATCATGTAATCTGCAGCTCATATTCGAATTTTGCCAATTGCTCTGATTTATTTGTTTGAACAAAAATCCAATCAATTTTCACAATTTTTTTTTCTTCATGATATGTGATTTGTTGAAAAATTCAGGCCAGTTGTCTCACATTCTGGATTTGTCTTTTTATTTCCTCAAGGTGTCATTTAATTTGTACCTCCATGCCTGTTTCTCTTAAGATATAAGATAGCCCTGGAGGGTTGGTAATAACATTTGAGAGATGATATTGTATACTTTATATTGCATTACATCATGAGACACTTAATGTCAATGCTGAGCTTGATCAGTTGATTGAGGTGATCTGCTCAGGATTTAAATTTCAGGGAAGTTACACACTGAGTGTAAGGCAACTATAATTGATGTATTTATTTATTTATATTTATATTTTTTGAGACAGGGCCTTGCTTTGTCACCCAGACTGGAGTGCAGTGGTACAAACATGGCTTACCGTAGCCTTGACCTCACAGGCTCAAGTGATCCTCCTGTCTCAGCCTCCTGAATAGCTGGGACTGCAGGCATGCACCACAATGCCTGGCTAATTTTTGTGTTTTTTTGTAAAGACGGGATTTTTCTATGTTGCCCAGGCTGGTCTCAAACTCCTGGCCTCTAGAATCCTCCCACTTTGGCCTCCCAAAATGCTGGGATTATAGGCATGAGCCACCAGGCCTGGCCAATTGTTGTACTTGAAGAGATTAAAGAGAAACTAGAATACAGATCTAAAGGAACTCAGAATCTCATCCAGAAAGTAATAATGGTGGAAACTATGAAAGAGGGGATAAGAAATTTGCAGGATAGAGTAAAAAGCAAAAATACATCTAAGCTGGGTGCAGTGGAACACATTTGTAATTCCAGCTAGTAAGGAGGCTGAGGGAGGAAGATTGCTTGGACCCAGGACTTCAAGGCCAGTCTGGGCAATATAGCAAAACTCCATATCTTAAATACACACACACTCACACACCTGATTGGAATTTCAGAAAGAGATACTGAAAGTAAGAAGAGGAATATTCCAAAAATACAATGGCTGAAATTTTTCCAGGTTTTTGTGTTTGTGTTTTTGAGACAGGGTCTTACTCTGCCACCTAGGCTGGAGTGCAGTGGCGTGGTCTCAACTCACTGTAACCTCTGCCTCCTGGGTTCAAGCTATCCTCCTACCTCAGCCTCCCAAGTAGCTGGGACTATAGACGTTCACCACCACACTGGATAATTGTTTGTATTTTTGTAGAGATGGGGTTTCATGTTGTCCAGACTGGTCTCAAACTTCTTACCTCAGGTGATCCGTCCACCTAGGCCTCCTAAAATGCTGGAATTACAGGTATGAGTCACCATGCCTGGCCAATTTTCCAGTTTTAATGATAAATATCATTCCTTGGATTCAGAAAGCCCAATGTTCTTTTCGATACATTAATATAAAACTGCAGAACACCAAAGAAAAAGAGGACTTAAAATAAGCTAGAGAAAAAAGACAAACCACTTGGAAAGCAATGATAATGTGGCTTAACTCTGTGTCTCAATAATGGCCTCAACAATAGAAGCCAGAAGACATTGAAATAATGTCGTCCATCCTAAAATTTTATAACCAGTGAAGCTAGTTTTCAGGAATATGACAAAGTTAAAAAAAAAAAAAGCAGGATAGTTAGCCAATACAAATTCCTCATTAATGGAAATTCTAAAAGATTCTTCCTCAAGTAGAGGGAAAATGATTCCAGATGGAAAGTCTTAATATATAAGCAGGGCTTGTGAGCAATAATATTGATGAATGTGTGACTAAATCTAAAGAAATATTCTATAAGATAATATTTGACTTTGGGAGGAAAGTTCAGGACTAAAATACTGGGCACAGTAACATTGTAATTGGCATTACAAAGGTCAAAGTTAAAGCATTGTAAGGTTCTCGTATTGTTTAGGAGAATAAATATATTGGTTAACTCTTGACTTTGTTGAGAGGATATATTAAAATACGGCAGTCATCAAAAGAAGAGATAAAGAAATTATAAGTCAAGAGAACAGTATGAAATTAAAATTAGGGAGAAGGAACAAAATAGAATGAAAAAAACAAGTTTCAATCAATCAAAAACAAAGGAAGAAAGGGAATATAAAACAGAAACAAAAATGGCAGAACTTACAGAAAATACAAAATAAACTTGTCAAGTAAAATTCAAATAAATCACTAATCACTAAGTGTTTTCAACCCCTTTACTTAAAAGACCAAAATTGTAAAACATTTTTTTTCTCATGAGATGGTTCAAGCAAAATATATTTTTTAAAAGCAATTTAACTTTTATGAGTGATCATATGTAAAACAGACATAGAAAAACTAGGAGTCAAATCATAGGAAAAATGTATTGGCATCTATTAAGAAAAAGACACTGAGGTAGCTATTTTAATGTCATGCAGAACAGACTTTAAGACAAAAAGAGTATTACTCATGAAGGAAATTATTCCATGTTAAAAGTTAATTTCACCAGGAAGTTAAGACAATTCTAACTCGTATGATCTTCTTTCTTTATCTCTTTTGATGAATACTCATCTCCTGAATTTAGAATTTCCCACCCCAGGACTCAGTTTAGAACTGTTAAAAAAAAAAAAAGAAAGAAAGAAAAAAACAGAGATGGGGCCTTGCTATGTTGCTCGGGCTGGAGTGCAGTGGTACAATCATAGCTCACTGCATCCTTGAATTCCTGGACTCAAGAAATCCCCTCATCTTGGCTTTCAAAGTGCTGGAATTACTGGTATGAGCCACTGGCTTGACTATTATCACAATTTTTTTCTTGATAATCATATTCAGTTCCATGTCTTTATTTATTTATTTATTTTAGTAGAAATAAGGTCTTGCTATGTTGCCAAGGCTGGTCTTGAACTCCCGGCCTCAAGTGATGCTCCCACCTCAGTCTCCCAAAGTGTTGCGATTGCAGGGGTGAGTCACCATGCCTGGCCTCAGTTCTATGGTTTTAACTGCCAGCTATACGCTAACTCTCAAAGTTATATCTTTAGCCAATATCTCTATTCTGAACTCCAGACTCATTAAATAAATTGCCTATGTGACATCTCCACTTGGGTATCTAATATTATCTCAAACTTGATGCAGTCTGTAATCCCAGCACTTTGGGAGGCTGAGGCAGGAGGATTGCTTGAGTCCAGAAGTTCGAGACTGCAGTGAGCTATGATCATGCCACTGCACTCCAGTCTTGCTGAGTGAGACTCTCTCTTTAAAATTAAATTAATAATTAAAAAAAATTAATGCAGGTGTGTCTAAAACCAAGTTTTTGATCTGATTCACCAAACATGCTCCTCTCCCACTCTTTACCATCTCAGAAAATGGCAACTCCATCTTTCCAATTGCTTAGGTCCAAACAGTGGAGTCATCTTTGACTTCTCACTTTCTCTTCCATCCCATATCTTAACAGCAAATCTAGTAAATTCTATCTTCAGAAGATTTGCTGTTAAGATATGGGATGGAAGAGAAATCTGATTGCTTCTCTCCACCCCTTTTGCCCTCAGTCTGGTCCAAGCTACAATCATCTTTCCCCTGGATTATTGTGATAACCTTTTAACTGATCTCTATGATAGCCCAGGTCCTCTGAGAAGCAGTTGCCAAGACAGGATTAAACGTACAAGAAATTAATTGTGGGAAACCCCTGTGAAAGAAAGTGGGGATGTAGCAGGAGAAGCTGGGAGAGCTTCAGACTGTGATGCAAGTCAAATGAAGGGGAGAAGGGTGGAACATTCTTAGACCATTGTGCAGTTATGAAAAATTCAGCAAAGCTGTTAGGGAGTCCTGAGCTAAAATATTGCCTGTCAAGGAGTTCTGCGATTCCTGGAAATGGGTCTGCCCTAGTATCCCTGCTGAGAGCAGCCAGTGGAAAGCACGGGCTCAAAACCCCGCATCTGGGATCCCAGTCAATTATGCTTCCTGCAGAGAGCCATTGAGAGGGCTTTCCAATGATTGCCATGTGGTATCCCTTCAGTCAATTCTCCCTACTGTAGTCAGAGCGATCCAGCGAAAATGCTGGATCATGTCATTCCTGTTGCTTAAAATCCTCTAATCACTTCACATTTGATTCAGAATTAAACTAAATTCCCTACATGGGCTGCCCCACTACTTGAAAGAGGTGAGATCAATAGGTCCTCAAACCGTAAATTGAATCATTTGTGGCAGATATAGGGTAGTCTGACCAGGTAGTCTGCTCTGACTTAGTAACAATTGGAAAGTTAAAAGATGGTGACTCTTAGAAAAATTACAATTAGACTTCTTTGGATCTGGACCTAAATGTCCTTATAGTGTTGGGCTACTTTCTCAGAATGTGAGGTGATGGGATACTGATATGGTTTGTCTATGTCCCAAATCTCATCTTGAATTGTAGTTCTCTTAACCCTCACGTGGTGGGAGGGACCTGTGGGAGGTAATTGAATCATGGGGTGGTTCCATTATGCTGTTCTCATAGTGAGGGAGTTCTCATGAGGTCTAACGGGTTTATAATGGATTTTTCCCCTTTTGCTCAGCATTTTTCCTTCCTGCTGCCATGTGAAACAGGATGTGTTTGCTTCCCCTTCCACCATGATTGTAAGTTTCCTGAGGCCTCCCCAGCCCTGCAGAATTGTGAGTCAATTAAACTTCTTTCCTTTATAAACTATCCAGTCTCGGGCAGTTCTTTATAGCTGCGTGAGAATGGACTAATACAGATAAAAAAGAGATTGTATCCACATACACCTTCATACTTTTCCAGTGAAAGAATGAAAAAACCATGCATGTTTAAGGTTTTCTTGAGGGAAGTATCTAATGATTCACCTACAACCAAAGACTCTTCAGGCTGAAGATAGCTTGTAATTTTTCTCCTAGTCCCTTCGTAAACCAATTTGACCTTGTTTTCTATTCATCACTTCTAGAGGTGATGACTCTTTCTGGAATTAAGGTTCAAAGGAGGGAAAAGGAAGAAGAGCTGTTTGGAGAAATTGTTACTGGTGGAAGGCGTCCAGGTTCTTGGTACTTTAAATAAAGAACTGGACAAATTGCACAAAGAATGAAACAACACAAGCAGAGAGTTATTGAAAATGAATTCACACTCCATAGGGTGGGAGCAACCTGAGCAAGTGGCTCATGGGCTTGGTTACAGAATTTTCTGTGGTTTAAATACCCTCTAGCCAGGCGTGGTGGCTCACGCCTGTAATCCCAGCACTTTGGGAGGCCGAGGCAGGTGGATCACGAGTTCAACAGATCGAGACCATCCTGGTCAACATGGTGAAACCCCGTCTCTACTAAAAATACAAAAAAATTAGCTGGGCATGGTGGCGCGTGCCTGTAATCCCAGCTACTCAGGAGGCTGAGGCAGGAGAATCGCTTGAACCCAGAAGATGGAGGTTGCAATTAGCTGAGATCCCACCACTGTACTCCAGCCTGGCACAGAGCGAGACTCCTTCTAAAAAAAAAAAACGTAAAAGTAAAAACAAACAAAAAAACCCTGTTTTACTCATAGCTATAGTATCTTACAAAGAAAGGACACAGATTTAAATCAGCAACGTGAAAAGGTGCATGAGGTTAGGTATAGGAGGAATCAGGAGCAAGCTTCCAGTTGTCCTCTCCCAGTGGGGCCACACAGACTGTGCTTAATTCTCTCAACAACTATGTGTGACAACAGATGTGAAGCCTGCTGTCCAAAGAAGCAGACCCAAGCCTTGGTCTCCAGGATTTTCATGGTGATCAGTCACATAGGCATGTGTCATCCATGTGGCTGACTTAAGCTATCCAGTCTCTAGACCCCCAGAGGTCAAACTGATACAGCATGGTCCAGGTCCCCAAGCACAGAAGAACAGGTGTCTGCCCTGAGTCAGATGGTTAGTGCAAAATAACTATCAAACATATAATTTGGCCCAAGGCCTCAGGCATATAGAAACAGTCTTATCAGGCAGGATAATGGCTCAGAGGTTACCTTCCAGCAGCAGGTCAAGGTCCAATCCTTTCTTGGGAATGTTTGAACAATGCAAGCCTCCTGAGTTAACCCCTTACAGAACACTCCCCAATATGAAAAGAGCACAAGTCAACAATGTAGCATACTGAGAAAATATCTTATCTAGATATAATCATGAGAAAACCATCAGAGATACCAGGATTGATCAGCATTTGGCAAAACAATTGCCCTGCCTCTTTTAAAAAAGTATTTGTCTTTTTGTGAGTGTCTTAAGTACTGTGGAAGGTGGGACAAAACAAGAGGCACTTGGATTAATTTAATTAGTGTCCTGTAGAGTTTAAGAATATAGTGTTCGACACATGTACCAGCAGATCAGTAGCAGACTTAGGGAATCACTATTAGGCATATTTCACTTAGCATTATATCCTTGAGGTTCATTCATGTTGTAGCATGTGACAGGATTTTTAGCTGATCCTAGAACTAATTCATCTTTTTTTTTTAATTCCATAGCACAATGTGTGATCCTTCATAGATATTCCATTCTATGTATATATCACATTTTCTTTTCCTATTCAGCTGTCACTGGATACTTGTGTTATTTCTACCTCTTGGTTACTGTGAAAAATACCAGGATGAATGGGTGTACAAATATCTTTTCAAGACTGCTTTCAGGGACGAGGCACAGTTGCTCACTCCTGTAATCCCAGCACTTCAGAAGGCTGAGGTGGGCAGATTGCTTGAGCCCAGAAGTTTGAGACCAACCTGGGCAACATGGCAGAACCCTGTCTCTACAAACTCAGAAGCTGATCCTGGGAAGGTTGAGGCTGTAGTGAGCCATGATTGCACCACTGCACTCCAGCCTGGGCAATGGGGTGAGAGCGTGTCTCTAAATAAATAAATAAATAAAGGATTCTGCTTTCAGTTATTTTGGATGTATATCCAGAAGTGAGACTGCTGGATCATATGACAAGTCTATTTTTAATTTTGTGAGGAATCTTAATACTATTTTTTATAATGGCTGCTCAATTTTACATTCCCACCAACAGTACAAAGAATTCCAATTCTTTCACATCCTTGCCAACACTTGTTATTTTCTGTTCTTTTGATAGCAGTCATCCTAATGTGTGTGAGGTGATACCTCAATGTGGGTTTTTTTGTTTTTTGAGACAGGGTTTTGGTCTTGTTGCCCAGACTGGAGTGCACTGGCACAATCTCGGCTCACTGCAACCTCTGCCTCCTGGGTTCAAGCGAGTCCCTTGCCTCAGCCTCCTGAGTAGCTGAGATTACAGGCATGTGCCACCATGCCTGGCTAACTTTGTATTTTTAGTAGAGACAGGGTTTCTCCATGTTGGTCAGGCTGGTCTCGAATGCCTGACCTCAGGTGATCCACCCGCCTTGGCCTTCCAAAGTGCTGGAATTACTGACGTGAGCCACTGCACCCGCCATGATTTTGATTTGCATTTCCCAATGATTAGCAAGGCTCAGCATCTTTTCATATGCTTCTTTTTCTTTTTTTTGGGGGTGGAGTCTTGCTCTGTTGCCAGGCTGGAGTGCAGTGGCGCAATCTGGGCTCACTGCAACCTCGCCTCCTGGGTTCAAGCGATTCTTCCGCCTCAGCCTCCTGAGTAGCTGGGACCACAGGTACATGCCACCACACTCGGCTAATTTTTTTGCATTTTTAGTAGAGACAGGGTTTCACCATGTTGGCCAGGATGGCCTCCATCTCTTGACCTTGTGATCTGCCTGCCTCAGCCTCCTAAAGTGCTGGGATTACAGGCGTGAGCCACCTCTCATCTGTGTATATTTTTGGAGAAATGTTTATTCAAGTCTCGTCCATTTTTAAATTGTTTTGTTCTTATTAAATTGTTTTAAATTGTTTTGTTGTTGAGTGGTAGAAGTTTTTTTAAATATATTCTGGATATTAACATCTTAGATATATGATTTGTTAACATTTGCTCCCTTTTTTTTTTTGAGACAGAGTCTGGCTCTGTTGCCCAGGCTGGAGTGCAGTGGTGCAATCTTGGCTCACTGAAACCTCTGCCTCCTGGGTTCAAGCAATTGTCCTGCCTCAACCTCCTAAGTAGCTGGGATTACAGGCGTGCACTACCATACTTGGCTAATTTTTTTGGTATTTTTAGTAGAGACAGGGTTTTACCATGTTGGTCAGGCTGGTCTCGAACTCCTGACCTTGTGATCTGCCCACCTTAACCTCTCAAAGTTCTGGGATTACAGGCATGAGCCACCACACCCGGCTCATTTTTTCCCTTTTTGTAAGCTTTTTTCATTCTGTTAATTGTATCCTTTGGTGCACAGCCATTTTTAAGTTTGATATAGTACCATTTGTCTATTTGTGCTTTTTTTCTTTTTCTTGGTAGAGATGGGGTGTCACTATCTTGCCCAGGTTGGTCTCAGGCTCCAGACCTTAAGCGATCCTCCTACCTGAGCCTTCCAAAGTGTTGGGATTACCCATGTAAGCCACTGCACCAAGCTATATTTTCCCTTTCGATGTTTGTGTTTTTGGTGTCATATCCAAGAAATCATTGCCAAATCCAGTATCCTGAGCATTTTCCCATTTTCTTCTAGCATTATACTTTTGGAACTTATGTTAGATCTATAATCCATTTTTAAGTTAATTTTTGTATATGATATGAGGTAAGGGGCCAACTTCATTCTTTTGCATGTGGACTTCCAGGAAGCTATTTTTTTGTTTGTTTGTTTTGAGGTGGAGTCTCATTCTGTCACCCAGGCTGAGGCAGAAGAATTGCTTGCTAGGAGGCAAAGGCTGCAATGATCTTGGCTCATTGCAGCCTCTGCCTCCTAGCAAGCAATTCTTCTGCCTCAGTCCCCCAAGTGGCTGGGATTACTGGTGAGCACCACCATGCCCAGATAATTTTTGTATTTTTAGTAGAGACAGGATTTCACCATGTTGCCCAGGCTGGTCTCAAACTCTTGGCCTCAAGTGATCTGCCCTCCTTGGCCTCCCAAAGTGCTGGGATTACAGGCATGATCCACCGTACTCACCATCATTAAATTTAAAATTTAATAATTTTTAAATTATTAAAAATTTGGTAATTTGGTAGACTGCTTGTCTACCAAAAGTCTTATTAGAATATCATCATATATTTACTCCTGAGGGCATGAGAGTGGTCTTTTCTTGTTTGATTTTCCAATTTAATTTAACAGGAAAACATCTCATTTTAATTATGTAAATGTTAAATATGTGTAAATTTTCCCTCTAAATATATTTGAATACATCAGTGACAAGTACATTTTTATGTATCTTACAACTGTAACTGTGTAAAAAGAAAGAAAATCTTCTAAGCAATTTCAATAGTTTTCTATAAGTGCTAATATATGAATGTTAGTTGATAGAAAAAGCAGTATTAACAGGAAGAAAGTAATTTATTAGCTAATTTGCTTTCCAAAACTAGAAACTGTAATAAGAGGGCTCTTGCTTAGAAAATGAACATTGAAAACGACCTCATATGCTACACAATGTGCTAAGTATTCCTCCAGAGAAAAATAGACGAATATCTTAAATAATATGATAGTGGAAGATGGGACAAAACAAAAAGCACTTGGATTAATTTAATCAGTGCTCTGTTGAACTAAGAATATAGGGTCCTACACATGCACAAACATAGAGCAGTAGCAGATTTAGGGAATCACTATTAGACTGCACCTGTTGGAGTCCTCAGTGAATCCAGTCCTTGTTTAAGGCTTCCAGTTGGAGCTGGCAGTTGTTGTAGGGATTAAATTATTTAAAGCCTTCAGCTGGCTAGTGTAGGCAAGCAGTAGCTTAGAAAACACTTAATCTATTTTTTAAAATCTGTTCCTAAGTTTGCTTTGCTTAGGCTGTAAGACTATATGCACCACCCACCTGCCACATTCTGGAATCTTTTTAATTTATCCAAGAAAAAAAAGTTTTTAAAAGGAATAGTTATATTTTAATACAAAATGCTTATTTTGAACACAATCTATTTGTAGTAAATAAAGCATCATTTGCTGACTATCTAAAAATGTATTGTTTAATTTCAAAAGGAAATTACCAAATTAGTTATTTTCACGGCCATCTTTTAAATTTTATTTTTAATTATAATTAGAGGGGCTTTTGATAACCAACATTATGTGGATCCTTTCAACAGAAACAATATTGTATTTTATATATATATATATATATATAATTTTTTTTTTTTTGAGACGGAGTTTCACTCTTTTGCCCTGGCTGGAGTGCAATGGCGTGATCTTGGCTCATGGCAATATCTGCCTCCCGGGTTCAAGTGATTCTCCTGCCTCAGTCTCCTGAGTAGCTGGGATTACAGGCGTGCACCACAACGCTGGCTAATTTTGTATTTTTAATAGAGATGGGGTTTCTCCATGTTGGTCCGCCTGATCTCTAACTCCTGACCTCAAGTGATCTGCCCGCCTTGGCCTCCCAAAGTGCTGGGATTACAGGTATGAGCCACTGTGCCCGGCCTATTTTATATATATATATTTTTTAGACGAAGTCTTGCTCTGCTGCCTAAGCTGGAATACAGCAATGCAATCTTGGCTCACTGTAACCTCCACTTCCTGGGTTCAAGTGATTCTCCTGCCTCAGTCTCCCATGTAGCTGGAATTACAGGTGTGTACCACCACGCCCGGCTAATTTTTGTATTTATTTATTTATTTATTATCATTATTATTATTTGAGATGGTGTCTTGCTCTGTCACTCAGGCTGGAGTGGAATGGTGCAATCTTGGCTCACTACAACCTCTGCCTCCCAGGTTCAAGCAAATCTTCTGCCTCAGCCGCCCGAGTAACTAGGACTATAGGCATGTGCCACCATGCCCAGCTAAGTTTTGTATTTTTAGTAGAGACGGGGTTTCATCATATTGGCCAGGCTGGTCTTGAACTCTTGACCTCGTGATCTGCCCACCTTGGCCTCTCAAATCGCTGGGATTACAGGCGTGAGCCACCACGCCCTGCCCAATTTTTGTATTTTTAGTAGAGATGGGGTTTTACCATGTTGGCCAGGCTGGTCTCAAACTCCTGACCTCAAGTGATCCACCCATTTCAGCCTCCCAAAGCTTTGGGATTACAGGTGTGAGCCACTGCACTTGGCCAGAAACATATTTTTAAAGCCAGCTCCATACATATTACATAATTTGGTAGCACATTACAATAGATTTAACATATATTTAACTTCTGTTTAGAAAACTAGAATTATTTAATAAGCCTTACTGTGCCTTGGAGTGACCTAAGATTTTTTTTTTTTTTTTAGATGGAGTCTCACTCTGTCACCCAGGCTGGAGTGCAGTGGCCCAATCTCAGCTAACTGCAACCTCTGCCTTCTGGGTTCAAGCGATTCTCCTGACTCAGCCTCCCCAGTAGCTGGGTTTACAGGCACCTGCCATCACACCCGGATAATTTTTGTAGTTTTTGTAGAGATAGGGTTTCACCGTCTTGGCCAGGATGATGAAAAACTCCTGACCGCCAGCGATCCGCCCGCCTTGGCCTCTCAAGACCTAAGGAATTTATACAAAACCTTCTAGATAACTCAGAAGCTGAGGGCTTATTAGGCAAATCTACTTATATGTAATTAACCATTACTTAGAGGCCCACTGTATTTTTGTTTGTTTGTTTGCTGATGAAAAATGCAAAAATTTTCTTTCCTACTAGAAATTTTTAGCCTGATATTATGTCAGTATCATTTCTTTGAATTTGTTAGCTATAGGATAGATTAAATCAATATATTTCCAAAAGAAAAAAACTGATTCTGACATCATTCACTGTCTAAAGTTTTTTTCTTGGCTGCCTTTAAAAATAACAAAACTTTTGTTTCCAAATCATGGGGTATGAAGTAAGATAACTTTGGTGGGCATATATTCTTATTTTCCTAGTATTTATAGTAGAATTTGTGAAATAAATAAACAAAACCCTATAAAATAGGTTTAAAGTATTGAAATGTAAAATTTTAAACTTTTTATATTACTAGTCTCAAGATTATTTGTTTATAAAGCTAACAATTTTTTTAAACTTCTTTCCTTTCCTCCCTAAGACTTTTTATTGCTTTATTTTTAGAAGCTTATTGTGGGCATGATTAAGATGAAAGCAAAAATCTTAGATATGTAGCAGAGGAAGAAAATACATTTAGGACAAACTGCCTTTTAAGTAGAGAAACTAATGGTTGAGTTATTCAGTACACTTTGTTACTTGGTTGCAAATAAACCCTCAAAGAAAAGTGGAAGACGATTTTATGCAAAATGGTGGCCGTCTGTGGAGAGTCAATCTGGGCAAATTAAACTAAATGACCTAAACATTTATACCAGCTACAACACTGTGACTTTTATGTAACTACTTTTATTCAATCAGATAAATTTCATCATTTCTCCAATTTAATTGCTTTAAAATGTTACAATAGGGCGCCATCCCAGAACCCCGTGGGGAAAGCTGTTAAGAAGTCCCAGCTCTATTCCTCTATTCTAACCTCCCTCACAGTCTCTTTCTTGCTTTCAGCCGGCTCCCAAAGGATTCAGCACTCATTCTTTCACTCCTCACAGCTGTCACCACCTGCTCTATTTCCTGGGGTTCCTCCCCCACCCCATCCCACCCAAGACTGGTTATGGTCTGACCCAGTTTCCTTAGCATCCCCCTTCCTTTCTATCTCTGAAAGTATGGACACTGTTTACACACTGAGGGTACAGAGCATTAAGACAAACCTGTAATCCAGCTGTCTCTGCCATTATCGTGCACATATCCTTTGTGGGAGACTCATCTGCCCTCCTATGCCTGACTTCCCCTTAGATACTACAAAGAATCAAATTGGTATGTTTACTTATCTTTCCTTCAAGAATGTGTCTTTTTAGCTAGTATCCCTTTCCCTAGCGTGGCTGCTTACTGCATGCACAATGATTTTGGCATGAAATAGTTAAACAATAAAATCCTGGGCTGCTGTTGAATGGTGCCAGAAGGAAGTAGGTACTCTTCACTTGGCTACCCAGCCCTGCCACACACATTTACAGCCACCACCTGGCCTCTGTAGGCATCGGAGCTTCCCATTTCTGACCTCTCTCATTGAAAGTTTATCAAGATCAGCCACCCATGTTTATACATTTCTAGTGTGTGCTACTAAAGGAGTACTACCTGGATTCAGAAGTAGCATGTTCAAGCTTTGGATTTCCCATGTATTAGATGGGCAAGTATGGCACTCTCTCCGTGGGATTCTTTTAACTCCTCTCCACGCCTGCACCAGAGACCACTGCTAACAATCTGTGGCCATCACCTAAACTCTCATCAAGGTAAGGATTCAAGATCCTTTCCTTTAGCTTGTTTTTAACCATCTCACATATTAGGACTCCTTCAGCTCCAGGCTGATTGAATTTGCATCTTAGCTTTCTCTTATTTTTCCCCTGGATTTAATTATTTAGGTCACTCTCTCTCTCTTTCTTACTTTTTTTTTTTTTTTTTTTAACTGACCTGGTAACACAATAGAATGCTGCCTCTGGCAATTTCCTTTGACCCAGTAGGAAAATTAGGTTAAGCCCTTACAGGAGCAGGGCTTGTTGCATCTCTCTTATCGACAATGCTAGAAGGTTGTCCTCTGTATATTGTGTACACATCATAACATTTTGTTGTTAATAATGGTGTTGAAGACTGTGGCTTTGATGACTAGTTCTGCTTTAAGAAAATATTCCATAAGTCTTCATCCTTGCAGTGATATGATATATATATATGTGTATATATATACACATACACACACACGATATATATATGTATATATATACACACACATATGATATATATATGTGTGTATATATATCCTTGCAGTTATATATATATATATATATATGATTATACCATATGATGGTACAGGGAGTATAATCATATCTATATATATGAATGATTATATATATATATGTATATGATTATACTCCCTGTACCATAATTTCCCCTTATAGGCTGTATATATATACAGCCTATAAGGGGAAAATATGGTGTATATATATACACACACACACATGATATATATATGTATATATATACACACACATATGATATATATGTGTGTGTATATATATCCTTGCAGTTATATATATATATATATGATTATACTCATATATATATGATTATATATGATTATACCATATGATGGTACAGGGAGTATATATATACACACACACACACACACACACACACACACACAGCCTATAAGGGGAAAATATGGTACAGGGAGTATAATCATGAACTTTGAAACTAGAACCTACTGTGTTCAAATCCTCACTCCCTCACTTTCTAACTAGGTGAACTTGGCCAAGTTACTTAATTTCTCTAGGCCTCAATTTCTTCACCTGCTGCTTTGTAAGCTGGGGATAATGACAGTCCTCAACTTCCTTGGGTTCTTATGAGGATTAAGTGAGTTAACATTAGTAATGATCTTGGAACAGTGTCTGACATATCATAAGCACAAAAGTGTTTGTTAGATAAAAAGTGATTTTTTTTTCCTGCCTTAGGTTGACTTGTACAAATAACACAAAAGGGCACCAGCCCCATGCAGATGGCAGTGCAGTGGGTCACACTAGTCCTTCTGTCCTCACACTGGCAGACAGAGGCCTCCTCTCTGGAGTTTTCATAGGGGCCTGGGCACCTTTAGGGGCCTGAGCTAGAGCTGGAAATACAGCTGGAGGTGCAGTCAAAGCTGAGGCTGCAGGGCCTTGATTTGAGACTTGGCCTTGGCCTTGGTCTTGGTCTTGGGTGGGCAGAGGTAAGACCCTTGGCAATGCAGGCAGTAGCATGCTTCCTGAGCTTGGGGCAGGGAATGTAGGCAGGGCGATTGAGCTTCTGGATGACGCGCTTTGGGATTTGTGACTTAACCTCGTTGGCCTTTTTGAGGCCCTTGATAGACTTGACATACAGACACATGGCCTTGGTACTATTGGCTCGCTTCTTCTTCAGGCCCTTCTTGTTGTGTTTCTTGGCAAAGCACATGCTCTTCAGGAACTTGGAGTCTACCCCGTTAAGATGTTTATATCGGCCAGGCGAGGTGGGTCAAGCCTGTAATCCCAGCACTTTGGGAGGCTGAGGCAAGAGGATCACGAGGTCAAGAGATCAAGACCATCCTGGCCAACATGGTGAAACCCCATCTCTACTAAAAAAAAAAAAAAATACAAAAATTAGCTGGGTGTGGTGGTGCAGGCCTGTAGTCCCAGTTACATGGGAGGCTGAGGCAAGAGAATCGCTTGAACCCAGGAGATGGAGGTTGCAGTGCGCTGAGATCGTGCCACTGCACTCCAGCCTTCCAGCCTGGCAAAAGAATGAGACTCTATCTCAAAAAAAAAAAAAAAAAAAAAAAAAGGATGTTTCTATCTTTGTTATCAGAGTTTCTTGATGTCATTCTGTACCATTTAGGGGACTGGTTGTGTGTGCTGTGGTTCTTGGACTTGGCCATGTCTACGTCATAACCGCGGAGCCAGAAGAGAAAGAACCAAAAAGTGAATTTTATTTTTTAAAAAAATGTTTTGAGACAGGGTCTCGTTCTGATGCCCAGGTTTGGGTGCAGTGGCACGATCGTGGCTCATTGCAGCCTCAACTGCCTAGGCTGAAGCCATCCTCCTGCCTCAGCCTCCTGAGTAGCTGGGACTACAGAAACGCGCTACCATGCCCAGCTAATTTTTGGAATTTTTTGTTGAGACAAGGTCTCACTGTGTTACCCAGGCTGGTCTCAAACTCTTGAGCTTAAGTGATCCTCCTGCCTTGGCCCTCCCAAAGTACTGGGATTACAGGTATGAACCACCACGCCCAGGCTCAAGAAGTGAATTTAAAAATAAATAACTGATTTACCTTTCTAAATAGTATTAAAATATTATCATTTGGAACAACTGAAAAATGTTTTTATGTGGCTAGGCAGAGTTCCAGAATGAATTTAATTTAATTATAATTGCTTTGCTTAATTAAAAAAAAATTTTTTTTGAGATAGAGTCTCATTCTGTCACCCAGGCTGGAGTGCAGTGGCACAATTTCGGCTCACTGCAACCTCCACCTCCTGGGTTCCTGTGATTCTCTTGCATCAGCCTACTGAGTAACTAGGACCATAGGCACCTGCCACCATGTCAGTCCAATTTTTGTATGTTTTTCAGAGACGGGGTTTCGCCATGTTGCCCAGGCTGGTCTCAAACTCCTGAGCTCAGGCGATCCACCAGCCTCGGCCTCCCAAAGTGCTGAGATTACAGGCGTGAGCCACTGCACTGGCCTGCTTTGCTTAATATTGATTGCTTTTAGTTTCAGCTTTCAGTCACAAATGACAATCATGTAGTAGATAGTTAAGTGTGATATGGATTACTTTGAAACTTAGCAATGAGAGTCTTTTTTTTTTTTTTTTACAAAATTTCTCTAAAATGGAAATATATTTCACACAAAATAAAGAGAAACTTAGAAAGTGTATCTGAGTATAGTGGAGGCATTCAAATGTTTGTTTTAAGCTTTTTAGTACAGTTATTTGTACAGATCAAGACTTACTAATATGCTAAAAAGGAACAGTTAAAATAAACTACTGTGCATTTTTAAAATGGTCTACTATGCAGCTGTTTATAAGAATGCAGTAAATTTATATATACTCATGTGGGACAGACACCCAGCTATCTTTATGATTTAAAAAGGAATGTGTAAAACAGTATATATGTCATGCATATATTCCAGAACAGTGATCTTTTTTTTTTTTTTTGAGACGGAGTTTCGCTCTTGTTACCCAGGCTGGGTAATGGCACGATCTCGGCTCACTGCAACCTCTGCCTCCTGGGTTCAAGCAATTCTCCTGCCTCAGCCTCCAGAGTAGCTGGGACTACAGGCGTGCGCCACCATGCCCAACTAGTTTTTGTATTTTTAGCAGAGACGGGGTTTCACCTTGTTGACCAGGATGGTCTCGATCTCTTGACCTCATGATCCACCCGCCTCGGCCTCCCAAAGTGCTGGGATTATAGGCGTGAGCCGCCGCGCCTGGCCTAACAGTGTTCTTAAATGGATATCTTAGTCTGTTTCCTGTTGCTTTTAACAGAGTCGTTGAAACTGAGTAATTTATAAAGAAACAAAATTTATTTCTTACAGTTTGGAGGCTGAGAAGGCCAAGGTCAAGGGGCTGAATCTGGTGAGGACCTTCTTACAGGGGGGACTCTGCAGACCCTGGAGGCAGCACAGAGCATCATGGGTGAGGAGGCTGAGAGTGCTAGCTCAGGTCTCTCTTCCTTTTCTTATAAAGCTACCAGTCCTACTCCTATAACTCATTAATTCATTAACCCATGATTCTATTAATCCTTGAATGGATTAATCCACTCATGAAGGCAGAGAATTCATGAGCCAATCACCTCTTAAAGGTCCACCTGTCAATCCTACCACATTGGGGATTACATTTCTACATGAGTTTTAGAGGGGACAAATATTCAGACCATAGCAATGGGTCACACTCAAAATTAGGGATATGCATAAAGCAACATTCTTTACTTTTGCTGCCTCTTTAAACCTTGAAGAAAATTTTGTGTAGATGCCTCACAACTTTTTTGATCACTCATATAATATGAAGTCTCCTAGCACTTTTATTTCCAATAATCATTTCATTGCTGTGATTAAACTGGCCAGTTCCGTAAAAAATAATTAAAACACCAAGGCCCTGTATGAATGAGAGCTCATGGCTTCCTCCAGCTCAGCTTTGCTTTAAGCATGAGGAAAAGGGGCAGCCTAGGAGGCTTTTTGTTGCTCAGTTTCTTGGCTTTGGGCTTCTAGTGCTGCTCTCCTGTTCTCAAAGCAACTCTGGTGCCCCAGGTTTGAAAAGAAGTAAAAGACAGGAAAGGCCTTACTCAACTGGTGACCAGGTAATTCTTGTTGGGGCCTTCTAGGAGTAGCAGATTCTGGTTCTTATTCTTTCTCTCTTCCACAGTTTTCTCAAAGACCCCTCCCATCGGAAACTTCCAGTTGCAATTCCTGTGATGTGGTTGATGCTTTTCTCTGGCAGGCTACTTACACTTCCAGCCCTCAGCACTTGGATGTCTTGGATGTCTGGTGGTTCACCACAAACACAAATCTTTTGAAATCCCATGTCCTAGGCAGCCCAATTGAGCAAGGTCCTTTTAAAGCCAATTTCAGGTTGGTTTTTGCCCATGAGTTTACTTGGCCCTCATGTCAATGCAGACCACTCCCAGAGAAGCCTTGCCTCTGTCTACTCCCTGCTTCTTCATGCCTCAAACCATAGCTTATCACCTTAGATTTCTTAGATGTTCCTCAAACTCTGGGGGATGCCATCCAGCCCAGTCCTAGAAGTGGTATTTTTGGTTTGGGCTTGGGTTTTTTTTTTTTTTTTTTTCTTTGACACATGTTCAGTTCTTGCTCTGTTAGCCAGGCGGGAGTGCAGTGGTATAATCACAACTCACTGTAATCTTGACTACCCAAACTCAAGTAATACTTCCACTTCAGCCTTCCGAGTAGCTGGGACTACAGGCATTGGCCACCACATCCAGCTGATTTTTTTTTTTTCAAAGACAGAGTTTTCCCATCTTGTTCAGGCTGGTCTCAAACTGCTGGGCTCAAACAATCCACCCACCTCAGTCTCCAAAGTGCTGGGATTACAGGTTTAAACCATCTTACCTGGTCAGAAGTGGTGTTTTTGAAGACTTCTCTCTCTCTTTTGTTTTGTTTTGTTTTTGAGATGGGGTCTTGCTCTATTGCCCAGGCTGGAGTGCAATGGTACAATCTCAGCTCACTGCAACCTCCACCTCCTAGGCTCAAGTGATTCTCCTGCTTCAGCCTCCTGAGTAGCTGGGACTACTGATGTGTGCCACCACACCTGGCTAATTTTTGTAGAAACTGGGTTTCGCCATGTTGGCCAGGCTGGTCTTGAACTCACGTGATCTACCCAGCTCGGCCTCCCAAAGTGCTGGTATTACAGGCATGAGCCACTGCACCTGGCCTGAAGAATTCGTTTTGGTTTTTGTTTGATTGTTTTGAGACTGAGTCTTAGTCTGTCACCCAGTCTGGAGTGCAGTGGTGCAATCTTGGCTCGCTGCAACCTCCACCTCCCAGTTTCAAGCAATTATCCTGCTTCAGCCTTCCAAGTAGCTGGGATTATAGGCACCCACCACCACACTTCACTAATTTTTGTATTTTTAGTAGAGATGGTGTTTCATCATGTTGCCCAGGATGGTCTTGATCTGACCTCATATGATCCACCTGCCAAAGTGCTGGGATTACAGGCATGAGCCACTGTGCCTGGCCTCCTTTTGGTTTAAGAGAAGGGAAAACCCCATCCTCCTAGCCCTCATGAACATTAGGAAAACACGCAGAGATAACACACTCCTCCCCAAAGAAAATGCTCTTCTTATGGTCACTTCAGTATGAAGACTTTTATACCCTCAAGATTGGCTAAGGTTCATAAGGGCAGTTTTTTATTTTTGTATTTGTAATTCTGTTTGGGAGATAGCTATTCTCCTTGGAATGTGAGTATTTATGATATCTACTATTTTTCTCCTAACTTTTGAGGCTGTAACTGAAACTAAGACAGAAAGGATCTGATTATAACGTTCTGTTTAACTTATATATCCAGAGAATACTGCTTCAAAAAAGTCTTAAAAATAAAAATTTCAACAAATTTAAAGATCTAATTGGCTTTTAGTAGTGATTCATGAATTGGGCAGCATCCTGTCCAAAATAGAGAGAACTGTGTTGGGCATGCTGAAGAGCTGGTTTTTGTAAGGTAGCTTGAGCAGAAACAAGGAACTGGAAAGTTTTAAAAAGCAGATTGGTTAAGACAAGTTTACTTCAAGGTACTTTCACTGTAAGGGTTAAATCATGTCCTTATCATGTCAACTTGTATTGACTAGGCCCTTTCTAATTGCTTGTAAATATCCTGTTTTTAGGAAAAACTGACCTGTTTGGGGATTTCCTTGCTTTCTTAAAGTTTCAGTTTGATTATGTAGCACTTAGCATGAATGACTCCATTTTAGTTTGGTCTGTTGGGACCTGGTACAAGAGCTCAGTCTAAAACAATAGCCTCCTATAAATTATATTTAATAAAGGATACTTGAGAAATGGCTGCCTACATCCAGGAAACTGAGGAGTTTGGGGAAAGGGTAATAGAGGGAGACATTTCACTGTATAGCCTTTAACACCTTCTAAATTTTATACCACCTTCATTTGTCACTTATTCCACATATCTACTCATGTCCTAAAATGCTTCCTCTTACAATAGCAGGAAAACACACACACACACACACAAAATGAGGTTTGGGCCAGGTGCAGTGGCTGATGCCTGTAATCCCAGCACTTTGAGAGGCCGAGGCAGGTGGATCACCTTAGGTCAGGGGTTCAAGACCAGCCTGACCAACATGAAACCCCATCTCTCCTAAAAATACAAAATTAGCCAGGCATGGTGGTGCATGCCTTAATCCCAGCTACCCAGGAGGCTGAGGCAGGATAATCACTTGAACCCAGGAGGCAGAGGTTGCAGTGAGCCAAGATCATGCCATTGCACTCCAGCCTGGGCAGAGAAACTCCATCTCAAAAAAAAAGAGGTTTGTTTTAAAAGCAAAATTGCAACTCAAGGCACAAAGTGAAGACTTGATATATATATACATTTACATACCAAGAAAGGCACTTTGTCTTTAATTCTCTATATATTTTAGTTCTTCTTCTTCTTTTTTTTTTTTTGAGTAATATTGTCACAATTCTTATTTACACCTTTCTGGTACCATTAAACTGATAAATTATGGTTGATTTCATTATGTTTCAATCTTGTTTACAACTGATTTTGAGTCATAGAACTGCAAAATTCAAAGGGAGCTTAAATGTCATTGTGTAAGTGTTCTTGGGTCATGGCTGACGAAGCTGAGGCCCTTATACTGTCATCACAGCAGAGACACACTCCAGGAAGCCTTTTGCAGAATAGTAAAACCTGCCTGGTTTTTGTTGTGTGTATGTTTGTTTTGTTTTCTTTGTTTACTTTCAATGTAAGTGTTGAAGATAAATGAAAGTATCCACTCTATTATATAACCCAGTGACAGCCTTTGTCCTCCTTGGTGCTACCCTTAGGGTAGGACTCAGTGCTTCTCTTTATTTATCAAAAGAAAGTTCATTCTACAAGGCACTAGAGGGAAGATTTTGTAGGGAAGATGGATTGGAGGGTTACATCATATAACGCACAGTAAAATTTAATAAAAGTCGTCGTTAAACAGTTTTGTCCTTCCTGAAAGTTCATCTTTGGACACCAGCTGCCCCTCTCCCTTATAATCCTTTTTTTCAGGCAGGCCTGCCTGGTTACAATCAGGTTTCCAGCCCCAGGGATCTTCTCTCCAAACTCCTAAATCACTCCTTTTTCTCCTGCAGAGTAATTTAGCTCTCTCCTGGTTTCTTCAATTTTATATCTTCACACCTGAAATTCCGTTCATCTAATAATCTACTTTCATTAGAAGAAAGTAGGTAATCCACAAAATTTTTAAAGCATTTGTTTTAAAATTTATCTATTTATTTAGGCTGGGCACGGTGGCTCATGCCTATAATCCCAGCACTTTGGGAGGCTGAGGCAGGCAGATCACCTGAGGTCAGGAGTTCGAGACCAGCCTGGCCAATATGGTGAAACCCCGTCTCTACTAAAAATACAAAAATTAGCTGGGCATGGAGGCAGACACCTGTAATCTCAGCTACTTGGGATGCCGAGCAGGAGAATAACTTGAACCTGGGAGGTGGAGGTTGCAGTGAGCCAAGATTGTGCCACTGCACTCCAGCCTGGACGAGAGCAAAACTCCACCTGAAAAAATACAAAAAAAACCAAAAAAAATTATTTATTTATTTTAAGGCTAGTCAAGTGGAAGCAGCAGCAGTAGAGAGGAAGAAAGAAGTCTGTAACTGGTTGTGATCGATTAGTTGTAAACACCACTGCACAGCCCAAAAATATTTGTCTCAAAATAATTTTTTTTCCTGTCACATTACAAGAAAGCAACAATAAGTAAGCACAGAATCTGGGTTGATACAGTTTAGGACATTTGGTATCATAAAGCCCCAGAATGTTAGATCTATAAAGGCCCTGACTTAACAGATGTAGAAACTGAGATCCAGAATAATATCCTGTTTCCTGTAAGTTATCCTCCAGAATCTGTTTTCCCTTTTTTCTTTTTTTCTTTTTTCAGATAGACTCTTACTCTGTCGCCAGGCTGGAGTGCAGTGGTATGATCTCAGCTGACTGCAACCTCCACCTCCCTGGTTCAAGTGATTCTCCTGCCTCAGCCTCCCGAGCAGCTGGGATTACAGGTGCCTGCCACTGCTCACAGCTAATTTTTGTGTTTTTAGTAGAAACAGGGTTTCACTGTATTGGCCAGGATGGTTTCAATCTCCTGACCTCATGATCCACTTGCCCGCGCCTCCCAAAGTGCTGGGATTATATGCGTGAGCCGCCACACCTGGCCACAGAATCTGTTTTCTCTTCTCTTACAGTGATAGATTTATAGCTTGGTGTGGCCGTGACTAAATTCTTACCAGTGGAATAGAGACACAGGTGATTTGTGCAGATTCCAAGTCACTTGTTTAAAAAGAAGTTGTCGGCCGGGCACGGTGGATCACGCCTGTAATCCCAGCACTTTGGGAGGCCGAGGTGGGTGGATCACGAGGTCAGGAGTTTGAGACCAGCCTGACCAACATGGTGAAACCTCGTCTCTACTAAAAATACAAAAATTAGCTGGGCGTGGTGGCACACACTTGTAATCCCAGCTACTCAGGAGGCTGAGGCAGGAGAATTGCCTGAACCTGGGAGGCGGAGGTTGCAATGAGCCAAGATCATGCCACTGCACTCCAGCCTTGGTGACAGAGTGAGACTTCATCTCAAAAAAAAAAAAGGAAGTTGTTGGCTGGGCACAGTGGCTTGTGCTGTAATCCCAGCACTCTGGGAGGCTTAGGCAGGTGGATCACTTGCAATCAGGAGTTCAAGACCAGCCTGGCCAATGTGCTGAAACCCCATCTATATTAAAAACAACAACAAAAAAAGTTAGCTGGGTGTGGTGGTGCGTGCCTGTAGTCCCAGCTACGTGGGAGGCTGAGGCATGGGACTCGCTTGAACCCAGGAGGCGGAGGTTGCAGTGAGCTGAGATCACGCCACTGCACTCCAGCCTAGGTGACAGAGCAAGACCCTGTCTCAAGAAAAATAAAAATAAAAAAATTTTAAAAAAGAAGTTGCTTATTCTTCATCTCTTTTCCCCATTCTCTTGAACAAGAAATCAGGCTTGATAGCAACACATCTTGCTGTTCTAAGTGTGCTCCACGTGTGAGTAGCATCAGCATCACCTAAGAACTTGTTAGAAAGGTAGAACCATAGTCTTCACTCCAGACGTACTGAATCAGAGTCTGCAGTTTAACAAGTTACTCATGTGATTCACATTCATATTAAAGTTAGAGAAGAACTGATTTAGAAAATAGCAGAGCCACGAGATGGAATCAGGGTTTCTGATTGTCACGAGCCGAACTACATTGACAACTTGGATCACTTACTTTTTTCCCTCCTCAATTTCAATGTTGATAAAATACATATAACATTAAATTTACCACCTTAACCATTTTGAAGTGTACTGTTCAGTGATATTAAGTACCTTTCAACCATCACCACCATCCATTGCCTGAAGTCGTAAAACTCTATACTCATTAAACACCTCCCCACCTGCCCCTCCCACCAGCCCCAGGCAACCACTGTTCTACTTTCTCTTGGACCCATCTACTTTTGGATTGTTGAGAGTGAGAGCGAGAGCGAGAGCGAGAGCGAGAGAGAGAGAGAGAGAGAGAGAGAGAGAGAGAGAGACAGACAGACAGACAGAAAGAGAGAGAGAGAGAGAGACTTAAGCCACTGTATTTTGGAATGTACTGCTCAGATTTCCCCTTTTTAGGACCTAACCACTCATTTTCTTAGCTACTGAGAGTGTTGGCAAATGACAGACTAAGCTGAGTTCCTCTTCAGAAATTGCCCTTGGCTGAAGACAGATACCTAATCCAAAGTCTTTCCACAGTCAGCCAGTGCACATCCAATGGGTGCAGGGGCCAATGCAAGTATGAATACTAGTTGCCTTGCCCCAATTTGGGTTAATGCCAAGGGATCCTTCCAACTACAGACTTTCTCTTGAGTTATTGTGATTGCATCACAGTTCAACGTTTTCCTCTGCCTAATTCTTCGTTTCCTTCTCCACAGGTTGATCTGTGAATATTCCCTAATAAACATCATTTTGTATCCTTGGCCAAGGCATAAGAGGTGTACTAGTGGGGAAGGCCGTGACCCTCAAACTCCCCCGTGAAGCCCAAGCCCCAGCCCCAGCCCCGGCCTGCCAAGATAGTAAATTAAAAAATCATATGAATTTGGGGGATAATAACAGAGATTGGTGCTTTTTATATGAAACCTAAAGGGTGTGGTGGCCATGGTCCTCAAAATATCTCTATTTTTGAAAACCTGCCAAAATGTCTTCCAAAGTGACTGTATCATTTTGTATTCCCATCAGCAATGTATGAGAGTTCCAGCTTATCGGTTAAAAAAAAATTGCAGTCATTTGAATCAGTGTGTAGTTGTACCTCATCATAGTTTTAAGTTGCATCTTTTTCTTCATTCTTTTCTGTTTTTTTTTGAGATGGGTGTCTCACTCTGTCACCCAAGCTGGAATACAGTGGTGCAATCTCGGCTCACTGATACCTGTGCCTCCTGGGCTCATGTGATCCCCCACCTCAGCCTCCCAAGTAGCTAAAATGTCAGGCACTTACCAGCACACCCAGCTAATTCTTTTGTATTTTTGGTACAGATGGGGTTTCACTACGTTGCCCAGGCTAGTCTTCAACTCCTGAGCTCAAGTGATCTGCCTGCCTTGGCCTCCCAAAGTGCTGGGATTACAGGTGAAAGCCACTGAGCTCGGCCTAAGTTGCATTTCTCTAGTAACTAATAATGTTGAGCATCTTTTCATGTTTGTTTTTTTGTTTGTTTGAGACAGAGTTTCCCTCTTGTTGCCCAGACTGGAGTGCAATGGTGCCATCTCGGCTCATTGCAACCTCTGCCTCCTGGGTTCAAGCTATGCCATTGCCTCAGCCTCTGGAGTAGCTGGGATTACAGGTGCCCACCACCATACCTGGCTAATTTTTTGTTTTTAGTAAGATGGGGTTTCACCATGTTGGCCAGGCTGGTCTCTAAGTGATCCACCTGCCTTGGCCTCTCAAAATGCTGAGATTACAGGCATGAGCCACCACACCCGGCCTTCATCTTCTTATTCTCCATCTGTTTTATTACTTAATAAAGTGTCTGTTTAATTCTTTTGCCCATTGAAAAAATTGAATTTTTTTCTTTTTTTTTCTTTTTTTGAGACAGAATCTTGCTTCGTCACCCAGGCTGGAGTGCAGTGGCGAGATCTCGGCTCACTGCAACCTCCACTTCCCAGATTCAAGCAATAATTCTCCTGTCTCAGCCTTCTTGAGTAGCTGGGACTACAGGCTCACACCACCATGCCTGGCTAACTTTTGTATTTTTAGTAGAGACAGGGGTTTCACCATATTGGTCAGGCTGGTCTTGAATTCCTGATCTTGGGTCATCCACCCGCCTCAGCCTCTAAAAGTGCTGGGATTATAGGAGTGAGCCACTGCGCCTAGCCTGTTTGTTTTCTTATTAAGTTTTAAGAGTTCTTTGTGCATTTTGGATACACATTCTTCATCAGATATGTGTCTTGCAAATATTTTCTCCCAATCCGTGACTTGTCTTTTCATTTTTTAATGGTGTCTTTTGAAAAGCAGAAGTTTTCAATTTTAATGAAATTCAACTCAACAATTTTTTTATTTCATGGATTATGCTTTTGGTGTTGTATCTAAAAACTTATTGCCAGCTGGGCGTGGTCATGCACACCTGTAACCCCAGCACTTTGAGAGGCTGAGGTGGGTGGATCACCTTGAGGTCAGGAGTTCATGACCAACATGACTAACATGGTGAAACCCCGTCTCTACTAAATACAAGAGAATTACCTGGGCATGGTGGTGTATGCCTGTAGTTCGAGATACTTGGGAGGCTGAGGCAGGAGAATCACTTGAACCTGGGAGGCGGAGGTTGCAGTGAGCTGATATCTCACCACTATTCTCCAGCCTGGGCAACAGAGTGAGACTCCATCTCAAAAAAAAAAGAAAAGAAAAAAAAGAATCATTTTGTCAATCTCTACATAATAGTTTGCTGGGATTTTGATTGAAATTGCACTGAATCTATAAATGAGGTTGGGAAGAACTGACATCTTAATAATATTGTCTTCCAATCCTTGAACATGGAATATCTTATTATATATTTAAGTCATCTTTGATTTCTTTCATCAGAATTTTGTAGTTTTTTACATAGAGACCCTGCACATATTTTATTAATTTATACCTAAGTATTTTAAATTTTGGTGCTATTGTAAATGATATTGTTTTTAAAATTTCAAATTCCAATTCTTCACTGCTTGTACATATAGGAAATCAGTTTAAAAAAAACTCAAAAGAGTGAGACTTTCATTTACTCATTCATCTTTTCATTCATTCAACTGACACTTACTGAGCACTTGCTCAGTGCCAGCACTATATTTGTTTCCAGTATGATACAACTATGAAATAAGGACAGACTCTGGGCTGGGCACAGGCTCATGCCTGTAATCCCAGCACTTTGGAAGGCTGAGGTGGGCAGACCACTTGAGGTCAAGAGCTCGAGACTAACCTGGCCAATATGGTGAAACCTCATCTCTACTAAAACTACAAAAATTAGCCAGGTGTGGTGGTGCGCACCTGTAATTCCAGTTATTCAGGGGGCTGAGGCACAATAATCACTTGAATCTGGGAGGGAGAGGTTGCAGTGAGCTGAGATCATGCCCCTGCACTGTAGCCTGAGACTCTGTCTCAAAAATAAAAAAAGGGGCAAACTCCACCCCAGAGTACATACAAAGGCACCCTATCATGAGTGACAAAGCAAAGCATTTTTTGAGAATGCACACGTTTGGGGTAAGGATGGGGGAGTTGGGGGAAATCCATGGATTATTACCATAAAAACCTAATAACCATATAGAAGATGTCTTCAGCCAATGCTGTTCCAGCTTTTACCCCTAAGATGTATAGCTCTGATGGTCTGAGAGTAAGATGAAGGTAGGAAGGAGAAGGAGGTAGAATAGGCTATAGAACATCCAAGAGCTAGGAATCTGTCACAGGGTTTATCCTAAACATTCATGAACATTTTGTATTCTATGCCTCCATATTTGTTATGAAATTAAGATATTTTAAATCACTCACCATTCAGAAAAATTGAGAGTTCCAGAAAATATTCCCTATGCTTTTCCATGATACCACTGCCTTTTTCCAAGGATATGACTGTTAAGCGGCCGGCTGACTCCAGTCTAAGAAGCATGAGGCTCACAGCAGGCCAGCAGCACTGAGATTCACCTAAGGAGCCGGTAAATAATGGTGTCCCTTTTAAGTTCCCATACAGTCAACAGTTGGAGCAGGAATTCACTTGGAAGGGAAAGAGAAGCCAAGCATGCTAGCTTAGTTGGGATATGAAAGGGAGGGGCACTGTTAAGTGAGAGGTGACACAGCCTTCCAGGCCATCCCCACGTGCCCATGTCAGGCTCCCCAGGAGAGTGATCTGGAATAAAAACCAAATTAAAAAAAAACAGCTGCTGCCTCCTTTGCAGCCCCGCAGGAAACTGGAAGCAGAGGCTGCCCTGCTTTCCTGAGGAGCAGTCGTGACCATGGAAATGAGGCAGGGAGGGCAGATGGCTGGGGCTGAGGAGGGGCAAATACCACCAGCAAGGTGGCTCAGCAGTTCCTGGAAACAGAACACAGACATTGCCAGGTGATGGAGGGGAGGGTGGGGGCTGAAGTTCCAGTAATTTTACTGCTCGGCCCTGAGCAAGTGCATAGTTCCAATGCACTCCCAGCTAAGGGATATAGTGAGCTGGTGAGGTAAGGCCAAGAGCTGAAGCTATTTGCATCAGCCACTCACTTGCTGTGTGATCTGGGACAAATGACTTAATCTTGCTGATCCTGTTTCCTCATTTATAAATTGGTGATAAATGGTGTAAAACTATTATTGTAGAGACTTAAGTAAATAATTTCTGGGAAGTTTTGAGTGTGCTTGCCCTAATATAATAAAAGCATATGTAACAATAACATTTTCATTAAAACTGTGGTTCTCAGCTGGGAGTGGTGGCTGACACCTGTAATCCCAGCACTTTGGGAGGCTGAGGTGGGCAGATCACCTGACGTCAGGAGTTCGAGACCAGCCTGGCCAACATGGTGAAATCCCATTTCTACTAAAAATACAAAAATTAGCTGGGAGTGGTGGCAGAGCCTGTAGTCCCAGGTACTTGGGAGGTTGAGGCAGGAGAATCACTTGAACCTGGGAGGCAGAGTTGCAGTGAGCTGAGATCGTGCCACTGCACTCCAGCCCGAGTGACAGAGTGAAATTCCATCTCAAAAACAAAACAAAACAACAACATTTTCATTAAAACTGTGGTTCTTATGCCAATGCATGCCAGCCTGGGCAACAAGAGTGAAACTCCATCTCCAAAAAAAAAAAAAGAAAGAAAATCCCTCCCTAAAATTTATATGAAATATCTGAGCGCCCCAAATAGTAAAATAATCTTGAAAAAGAGCAAAGAAGTTGGAGATCACACTTTATTATTTCAAACTCATTACAAATCTATAGTAATCAAAATAGTGTGGAGTTGGCACAAAGACAAACAGACCAACGGAACAGAATAGAGAGCCCGGAACAAAACCCTCACATACATGATCAAATTATTTTTGACAAGTGTCAAGACCAGTCAGTGGGGAAAAGGGCAGTCTCTTCAACAAATAGTTTTTCACTGAATACCCACAACCAAAAGAATGAAGTTGGACCCTTACCTAACATCATATACCAAAATTAACTCAAAACAGATTGAAGACCTAAATATAAGAGGTAAAACTATAAAACTTATAAAGGAAAACATAAGACAAAAGTGCCATGACATTAGACTTAGCAATGGTTTGTTGGCTATGACACCAAAAGCATAGGCAACATAGGTAAAAATGAATAAATTGGACTATATCAGAAATGTAAACTTTTGTGGATTAGAGGATATAGTCAAGAGAGTAAAGGCAGCCTATGAGATGGGAGAAAATATTTGCAAATCATATAACGTGATAAGGGGTTAATATCCAGAATATAAAAAGAACTCCTACATTCGACAACAACAACAACAATTTCAACAATGGACATAGGTAGCTAGGCATGGTGGTGCATACCTGTAGTCCTAGCTACTTGGGAGGCTGAGGCAGGAACATAGCTTGTGCCCAGAAGGTCGAGGCTGCAGTGTGCCATGATCAGGTTATTGTACTCAAGCCTGGGTGACAGAGCAAGACTCAATCCCCACACCCTCCCCAACAAAGAAATGGGCAAAGGACTTCAATAGCTATTTCTCCAAAAATACACAGATAACCCCTAAGCGCATAAAAACATACACATCACTAATCATTAGGAAAATGCATATCAAAATCACAATGAGATAGCACCTCAAACCTAGAGGGATGGTCTTTTTTTTTTTTTTTTTTAGAGTAGTAAGGAGTAGTAAGGCTGATGAGGATGTGGAGAAATTGCTGGTGGAATTGTGAAACAGTGCAGCTGCTATGGAAATCATTATGGTGGTTCCTCAAAAAAAATTAAAAATAGAACTGCATATATGATCTAGCAATCCCACTTCTTGGTGTATATACTCAAAATAATTGAAAGCAAGGTTTCAAAGAGATGTTTGTACACCCATGTCTTAGCATAATTATTCACAATAGTCAAAAGGTGGAAGCAACCTAAATGTCCATCAGTGGATGGATGGATAAACAAAATGGGATACACATATACAATGGAATACTCTTCAGCCTTAAAAGGGAAGGGAATTCTGAGAGATGATATGACATTGATGAACATTGAGGACATTGTGCTAAGTGAAATAAACCAGTCACAAAAAGACTAATATTGCCTGATTCCACTTACAGGAAGTACCTAGGGTAATCAGATTCATAGAGACAGAAAATAGAATGGTGGTTGCCAAGGCTTGAGTGAAGAGGAGAACAGAGAGTTATTGTTTAATGGAGATAGTGTTTCAGTTTTGCAAGATGAAAAGAGTTCTGGATATCGGTTGCACAACACTGGGAACGTGTTTAACATTTATTGAACAGTCCACTTAAAAACGGCTAAAATGAGGGTTGGGCACTGTGGCTTATGCCTGTAATCCCAGTACATTGGAAGGCCAAGGTGGGAAGATCATGTGAGCCCAAGAATTCAAGACCAGTCTGGCCAACATAGGGAAACCTTCTACCCTACAAAAGTGACAAAAATTAGCCGGGCGTGGTTGCTTGTGCCTGTAGTCCCGGCTACTTGGGAGGCTGTGGTGGGAGGACCTCTTGAACCTGGGAATTCAAGGCTGCACTGCCCCTGTACTTCAGACTGCATTCCGGATTGCACCCCTACACTCCAGAAAGGGCGGAAGAATGAGAACCCATTTCAAAAAAAAAAAGACTAAGATAAAAATTTTATGTTATGTGTAATTTTATCACAATTAAAAAGTGATTGTTTCTGAAAATTTAAGAATAGGCCGGGCACAGAGGCTCACACCTGTAATTCCAGCACTTTTGGAGACTGAGGCCAGAGGATCACTTGAACCCAGGAGTTCAAGACCAGCCTGGGTAACATGGTGAAACCCCATCTCTACAAAATGTATAAAAATAAACTGGGTGTGGTGGTGTATGCCTGTGGTCCCAGTTACTTAGAAGGCTGAGGTGGAAGGATTTATTGAGCCAGGAAGTTCGAGGCTACAGTGAGCCATGATCATGCCACTGCACTCTAGCCTGGGTGACAGAACGAATCTCTGCCCAAAAATAAATAAATAAGTAAGTAAGAAAAGTTTAAAATAAGAATAGGCTGGGTGCAATGGCTGACGCCTGTAATTCCAGGCTAAGGAAGACAGTTCACTTGAGGTCAGGAGTTTGAGACCACCCATGTTGCCAGGGCAACATGGCAAAACTCTGTCTCTACTAAAACTACAAAAATTAGCCAGGAATGGTGGCGAGTGCCTATAATCCTAGCTACTCATGAGGCTGAGGCAGGAGAACTGCTTGAACCCAGGAGGTGGAAGTTGCAGTGAGCCGAAATTACACCACTGCACTCCAGCCTGGGTGACAGAGTGAGACTCTGTCTCAAAAAATAAATAATAAAAATAATTTAAATGTCTATAAATGGATAAATAAATTATGGTAATCCATACCACAAAACAGTTTGTTGTAGTTATAATTGAATCTGTAAGATTTCTATGTATTAACCTGCAGAGAATCTTTAAGGCACAGTAAGGGAAAGACAGTTATTACAAAAGAAAAAGTTTTGAATATATATATGTGTATAGATACATATATACAGAATTCACACCAACCCTTCAGAAAGGTTATTCTCTTTAAAGGAGAGAGGGATTTGAAGGCAGATGAAGAGGAATTTTTATATTTTGTTATATATTTTTTCTGTTGTTTGCATTTGCATTTTTATAATAAGAATGTGTTTATGTAATATTTGTCAAAAGATATTTTTATTTATTTATTTGAGACAGGGTCTAACTCCGTTACCCAGGCTGGTGTGTGATGGCGCCATCACTGCTCACTGCAATTTTGACCTCCCAGGCTCAGGTGATCCTCCCACCTCAGCCTTTTGGGGTTGCTAGCTGAGACTATAGGCATGTGCCACCGTGCCTGGCTATTTTTATTTTTTGGTATTTTTTTTTTTGTAGAAATGAAGTCTCAGCATGTTGCCCAGGCTGGTCTCAAATTCCTGGGCTCAAGCAATCCATGCACCCCATCCACCCAAAAGTCTTGGGATTACAGGCAGGAGCCACTGCTCCTAGAAAAATATATTTTCATATATAAATCAAGATAAAAACATTTTAAACAATAAAGATTTTTTAAACTAAAGAAATCAATTGAATGTCTTTAGAAAGGGAGATTAGATTTTTTTAAAAACAATAACTTTTCTTTTTTTAAACAAAGTCTCTCTTTGTTGCCCAGGATGGAGTGCAATGGTTGCATCTCAGCTCACTGCAATCTCCACCTCCTGGGTTCAAGCGATTCTCTTACCTCAGCCTCCTGAGTAGTCAGGACTGTAGGCGTGCACCACCATGTCTGGTAATTTTTTTTTTTTGAGATGGAGTTCCGCTCTTGTTACCCAGGCTGGAGTGCAATGGTGCCATCTCGGCTCACCGCAACCTGGGTTCAGGCAATTCTCCTGCCTCAGCCTCCTGAGTAGCTGGGATTACAGGCACGCGCCACCATGCCCAGCTAATTTTTGTATTTTTAGTAGAGACGGGGTTTCACCTTGTTGACCAGGATGGTCTCGATCTCTTGACCTCGTGATCCACCCGCCTCAGCCTCCCAAAGTGCTGGGATTACAGGCGTGAGCCACCATGCCCGGCTTTTTTTTTTTTTTTTTTTTTTTTTTTTTAATGAGACAGAGTTTTGCTCTTGTTGCCCAGGCTGGAGTTCAATTGCACAATCTCGGCTCACCACAACCTCTGCCTCCCAGGTTCAAGTGATTCTCCTGCCTCAGCCTCCTGAGTAGCTAGGAGTACAGGCATGCCACCATGCCTGACTTTTTTTTTTTGTATTTTTAGTAGAGATGGGGTTTCTCCATATTGGTCAGGCTGGTCTCAAACTCCTGAACTCAGGTGATCTGCCTGCCTTGGTCTCCCAAAGTACTGAGATTACAGGCATGAACCGCCTTGCCCAGCCTGGCTAATTTTTGTATTTTCAGTAGATATGGAATTTCACCATGTTGGCCAGGCTGGTCTCAAACTCCTGACCTCAGGTGATCTGCCCGCCTCAGCCTCCCAAAGTGCTAGGATTACAGGCATGAGACACCACTCCCAGCCAGCAATAACTTTTCTAACGGCAATGTTCTGAAGACAGAAATGTATGTTTGGCAGTGCTGGGAACAAAATGTCTTTTTTATTTTCTTTAATGACTCTTCTAAAAAATGAATATTTTTATAATGCAACTGTCTCCAGGGTTCAAGCGATTCTCTTGCTTCAGCCTCCCAAGCAGATGGGATTACAGGCAAGTGCCAGCACACCCAGCTAAGTTTTGTATTTTTAGTAGAGATTGGGTTTCACCATGATGGCCAGGCTGGTCTTGCCTGACCTCAGGTGATCCGCACCTGGTCCTGATCTGATTTAGCTTTTAAAAGAACCCCTCTGGCCAGGTGTGGTGGCTCATGCCTGTAATTCGAGCACTTTGGGAGGCCAAGGTGGGTGGATCACTTGAGGTCAGGAGTTTGAGACCAACCTGGCCAACATAGTGAAACCCGGTCTCTACCTAAAACACAAAATTTAGCCAGGCATAGTGGCAGGTGCCTGTAATCCCAGCTACTCAGGAGGCTATGGTGGAAGAATCTCTTGAACCTGGGAGGCAGAGGTTGCAGTGAGCCAAGATTATATCACTGCACTCCAGCCTGGGCAACACAGTGAGATTCCCCTGAGCAACACAGTGAGATTCCGTCTCCAAAAAATAAAATAAAATAAAATAAAATAAATAAATATAAAAGGACCCCTGTGGATGGTTTCCATGTGTTGAGGATAAACTGAAGGAGGGGAAAGAATGGAAGCAGGGAGATCAGTTAGGCGGCCACTGTAGTCATCTTGTCAAAACAAGATGGTTGGACAAGGGTGCTAGCAATGAAGGTGATGAAAAGTGTTCAAAATTTGGACGTATTTTGAAGTAGAATTGGAGAAATGTCCTGATGGTCTCCTTTGCATGACTCTCAGGTTTCTGACCTGAGCAATTGAAAGGATGGAGTTGGCATTAACTAAGAAGGACAAAACTGTGGGTATAGGAGGTTTTGAAAGGAATATCAGAAGTTCCATTTTGGACATGTTCAGTCTGAGATGCCTATTCAAGAAGAGATGTCAACTGGGTGGTTGATTATATGATTCTATGGTTTTATAATAGGTCATAACTAAGGATATACATTTCATTAAAAAAGGCCAGGCTCGGGGTGGCTCACGCTTGTAATCCCAGCACTTTGGGAGGTCAGAGGGGGTAGATCACCTGAGGTCAAGTTTGAAACCAGCCTGCTCAACATGGTGAAACCTCTCTCTACAACAAATACGGAAAAATTAGCCAGACGTGGTGGTGCATGCTTGTAGTCCTAGCTACTCAGGAGGCTGAGGTGGGAGAATTACTTGAACCTGGGAGGTGGAGGTTGCAGTGAGCCAAGATCTTGCCATTGCATTCCAGCCTGGGCAACAGAGTGAGACTTTATCTCTAAATAAATAAATAATTAAAATAAAAATAAAATAAATTTCATGAAAAAGCACTTCATTCAATACATGGAAAATGGTAAATGCTCAATAATGCGAACTGCAGTGATGATAGTGATTTTGATGATGATGATGATGATAATTTTTAAATTTTTATTTCTGAGAAGGAGTCTCACTCTGTTGCCTAGGCTGGAGTGCAGTGGCGTGATCTCTGCTCACTGCAACCTCCACCTCCCAGGTTCAAGCAATTCTGCCTCAGCCTCCAGAGTAGCTGGGATTACAGGCACTCGCCACCATGCCTGGCTAATTTTTTTATTTTTAGTAGAGGCGGGGTTTTGCCATGTTGGCCAGGCTTGTCTCGAACTCCTGACCTCAAGTGATCTGCCCGCCTTGGCCTCCCAAAGTGCTGGGATTACAGGCATGAGCCACTGCACCCGGTAATGATGACAATTTTTGTGACACACCTCTGAGGGCACTCTGACTCACAATTTAACCTGTTCTAGGAATGAATAAATCTTCCCATCCCTTTAGTTCAGCTGAAACAAAGTTGGATTTTCCACTGTACCTACATTTTTACTTATAGCAAAAACAGTAATAGAACATTGGAGTGAACTTCAGAAATAAATAGAAGCCTCATAATCTTACTACCTAATCATACTCTTTATTTTTCCATATGTTCCCCTTTTGTCTCCTCATTTTGAAAACACAATTTAAAGTACTTGAATCATGAAGTATGTATACATGTGTGTCCTGGTTTCTTCAAGTGACATTATCCCTTAAGCTATTTTCCAAGTTACTAGTTTCCATAGTTTTAAGTTTTTACTAATTGCAAAATAATCTATATTTACTTGTTCCTTTTGCTATTGTTGCTCATTTAGACTGTTTTGTAACCTATCACTATCATAGCTAGGGCTGCAATCTCACACATTTAACAAGTTTTTTCCTCCAAAGATATATTGTCAAGAGCAGGATTACTGGGTCAAAGGGAATAAATATTTTCGTAATTCTTAATACATAATGCCAACTTGTAGAAAAGTTTGCACCAATTTACAATGCCAAGGGTTGGATCTTTGCATCAGAGAAAAGAAAATGATGAGTAAAATCAAATACATCAAACTGGAGTCGCTTACAAAATAGATTTCCTAAGTTCGTTTTAATGAAACTGTACCCATAGATGTTTTTAGCTAGGCTTTGCAGCCTCAGCTCATTTTCCTAGCCTACTTGGTCCTTACATTTTATTTAAGTTTTAGCTTCAGTTCAGACTTGCTTGCTTCTAAGTATGGTGCATGCTCTTAAATAATCTTTTTGCTACTTGTACTGAAAATTGATTTGAAAAACCATTTTTTAATGACCCATGTTTTCCTTTTTACATCATTATTCTCTTATTTAAATGTTCTAGTTTTATGTCTGAGTATAGCCCTTTTATTGCACCAGGGGGTAATCAATGATTTAATCTGACCCTGCCTCCACTACCCTGGCCTACATTAGCTATTCAAAGATACTTTAGAAGGCTGGCTGAGGTGGCTCATGCCTTTAATCCCAACAATTTGGGAAGCTGAGGCAGGAGGATCACTTGAGCCCAGGAGTTCAAGACCAGTCGGGGCAACATAGTGAGACTCTCTGTCTCTACAAATATATAAAAATTGCCGGGCGCGGTGGCTCACGCCTGTAATCCCAGCACTTTGGGAGGCCGAGGCGGGCGGATCACGAGGTCAAGAGATCGAGACCATCCTGGTCAACATGGTGAAACCCCGTCTCTACTTAAAATACAAAAAAAATTAGCTGGGCATGGTGGTGCGTGCCTGTAATCCCAGCTACTCAGGAGGCTGAGGCAGGAGAATTGCCTGAACCCAGGAGGCGGAGGTTGTGGTGAGCCGAGATCGCGCCATTGCACTCCAGCCTGGGTAACAAGTGCGAAACTGAGTCTCAAAAAAAAAAAAAAAAAAAAAAAAAATATATATATATATATATATATAAATTAGCTAGGTGTGGTGGCATGCACCTGTAGTCCCAGCTACTTTAGATGCTGAAGCAGGAGGAGTTTGAGGCTGCAGTGAACTATGATCACACGGCTGCACTCCAGCCTGGGCAGCAGAATGAGACTCTGTTTCTAAAAAAGGCATAAAGAAAGAAAATAAATAAAAGAGAGGAAAAAATATAAGAAGGAAGAAAACTAGAATAAATCTTGTAGGTAATTTTGAGGAGGAGGAAATTAGGAACTGGACTAGGAATGAGGAGAGACCTTAAGAGATTATAAACTGCTGTACTGTTTGAAACTTTTGGAGAAAAATAAAGTTAAACTGTATCTCTAAAGAAAAAGGATCTAACTTCAAATAATTAAACTTTAAAGAGCTGCTAGTTGTAAGCAATACTTCTGACACCTGGGACAACCAGATTCTTGGTTTTAAAAGACAAAAAAAAAAAAAAGTAGAGATGGGTTCTCTTTACGTTGCCTAGGCTGGTCTTGAACTCCTGGGCTTAAGTGATGATTCTCCTGCCTTTGCCTCTCAAACTGCTGGAATCATAGGCATGAGCCACCGTGTCTGACCTTAAAAGACTTTTAAGGGTCATTTAATATATTAACTCCTACTGTACACCTATCTATTGCAATATTACTTCTGTCAGTAGGGCCTATTTTGAGTCAGTCTACCATTTTTTTTTTTTTTAGACAGAGTCTTGCTCCGTTGCCCAGGCTGGAGTGCAGTGGCATAATCTCGGCTCACTGCAACCTCAGCCTCCCGGGTTCAAGTGATTTTCCTGCTTTAGTCTCCTGAGTAGCTGGGACTACAGACACATGCCACCATGCCCAGCTAATTTTTTTTATTTTTAGTAGAAACGAGTTTCACATGTTAGCCAGGATGGTCTCAATCTCCTGACCTTGTGATCTGCCCATCTTGGCCTCCCCAGTGCTGGGATTACAGGCATGAGCCACTGCACCTGGCTGAGTCAGCCTGTCATTTTATAGGTAAGATTAGCTACCAATTTGTTTTTTCTTTTACTTTCTCCAATCTTTCCTTCATAGGTGTTTGGGAATTTTAAGGTAATGATTCAATAGACCTGACTTTTTTGTATTATGCTAATATAATCAGAGGCATAAAGCAATGGGTAAATATTTAACAAAGAAACAAAAATGAATGAGTACAGTATAGGGATGGGTTTCTTGTTCAAATACTAAGATTAAATAAAAACCTGAACTTTTCTCATTACTCTTGATGAGTCTGCAAGAGTTTAATAATTGTTTGGGAGAAAATTTGCATGCTGAACTTCGCATTAATGTCACATTACAATTTAAGTTGCCTTTGATTTACCAACCAGACATTGGTAAAGAAAGGGGAAAAGGAAGAAAAGAGGAAGAAAGAATTTTAAAACCATACAATGTTTTCTATCAAACACAAAGTTGAGCAATTACCTTTCATGTGTGTTTTTTAAGTAGTTTTGAGGATTTAAAGATAGCATGTTGGGGCCGGGCATGGTGGCTCACGCCTCTAATCCTAGCACTTTGGGAGGCCAAGACAGGTGGCTCACAAGGTCAGGAGATAGAAACCATCCTGGCCAATATGGTGAAACCCTGTCTCTACTAAAAATACAAAAATTAGCTGGGCAAGGTGGCATGCACCTGTAGTCCAAGCTACTCCATGTAAAAAAAAAAAAAAAAAAAAAAAAATAGTATGTAGGCAAGGCCATTTAAGGTTCCTGAATAATATATTTAGTGAGATTTGTTATCTGAAGTGTTTTAAAGTCACATGCTTAAATATTTAAATTTTAGGTGACCCTTCATACTAGTTAGAATTGTAGCACTCTGAGCCATCACAGGACCTGATTTTTGGCCCTCCCTCCATTTTTTTTTTTTTTTTTCCCACTGGCCTATAGTGACCATCACATAAGGATACATAACAGTCAACATTAATAAATACAGTAACAAAATATACATTTAGGGAAAACATGCAAAATATGGTAGGTACCTGATGGAAAGAGGAGCTTTAATTTGTAGAATGATTAAATTTCTGCATTTTTAAATTTAAATTTTATTTTATTTTTATTTTTCATTTGCTTATTTAGAGACAGGGTCTTGCCCAGGCTGGAGTACAGTGGCACAGTCATAGCTCACTGCAGCCTCAAATTCCTGGGCTCAAGCCATCCTCCTGCCTCAGTCTCCTAAGTAGCTAGAACTACAGGAATGTACTGTCGCGCTTGGCTAATTTTTAAAATTTTTTGTAGAGATGAAGTCTGGCTTTGTAGAGATGGGGGTCAGGCTGGTTTCCAACGCTTGGCCTCTAGCAATCCTCCCACCTTGGCCTCCCAAAGCACTGGGATTATAGGTGTGAGCCACCTTGCCTGGCCCTGGCCTGCATTAAAAAAAAAAAAAAAATACAAAATAGGACCGGTGCAGTGGCTCATGCCTGTAATACCAGTACTTTGGATGGCCGAGGCAGGGTGGGTCACAAGGTCAGGAGTTCGAGACCAGCCTGGCCAATATGGCAAAACCCTGGCTCTACTAAAAAAAAAATACAAAAATTAGCCAGGTGTGGTGGCGTATGCTTATAGTCTCAGCTACTCAGGAGGCTGAGGCAGATCGCTTGAACCCAGGAGGCGGAGAGTGCAGTGAGCTGAGATCATGCCACTGCACTCCAGCCTGGGCGACAGAGCGAGACTCCATCTCAAAAATAAACCCAAAAAACAAAAAACACAAAATAAGGTTTTAGGTTTCTTTTGCAATGCCCAAAGCACCTAGTACAGTGATTGACTCATAAAAGATTCAGTAAGTACTTGTTGACTTTTAAAAGACTTACTCTGATATGTGTCCTTAGGGACATATTTCCCAGTCCTGATTCTCTGGGGCTCCTACAAAAATAGACCATGATCAAAATGTGTTGCAGAAACAAACTTCTGGAAATATGAAATAATGGGTCATGCTTTTTTAGCCTTTCTACTAATAACCACAGTATAACTACACACATAGAACTGCAATTTCACCTTCTACTCACTAATTTTCACTAATATTCTGGAAACAATCAGTTTAGGCCTTTAATTTTAGTGTTTAAAAGTAAGTTCTTTTTCTCTCACTTACAAGTGCTTTCTTACAAAAGAAATCTATACGGTCCAGCATTTGACTTTTAGCCTGCACTAGTATTAATAAATACAAGCTTTTAAAAGACTTATTTAGGCCTAGTTTTGTGTATTCTCTCCAATAAAATTCCATAAAATTTTGTACACTGATTTACAGAATATTTTATTTGCATCTGTATCCATTATTAAAAGATGTGATTCTTTAAACATTTCTAGTTTGAGTAAGGTAATTTTTATTCAGAATTGAGCAAAGCATCATTTATTTTTTTCTTTCAGACCCCCAGTGTTAGTATTTCTATAGCATTGTGATTAAACAATTAGACTTTGACTTCACACTGCTTTGTTTCAAGCTCTGATTTCACTACTTGTTCTCACTGTGTGGTTAATTCAACTTCCTGAGCTTTAGTTCTCTTCTAAAAAGGGATAGATCATTAAATCCATCCTTATGAAGTAAGTGTGAAAATCATCTTTTTTTTTTTTTTTTGAGACGGAATTTCACTCTTGTTGCCCAGGCTGGAGTGCAATGGCGCGATCTCGGCTCACTGCAACCTCTGCTTCCTGTGTTCAAGTTATTCTCCTGCCTCAGCCTCCTGAGTAGCTGGGATTACAGGCGCCTGCCGCTACACCTGGCTAATTTTTGGTATTTTTATTTGTTTGTTTTTTGTTTTTTGAGATGGAGTTTCACTCTTGTTACCCAGGCTGGAGTTCAATGGCGCAATCTCGGCTCACCGCAACCTCCGCTTCCTGGGTTCAAGCAATTCTCCTGCCTCAGCCTCCCGAGTAGCTGGGACTACAGGCTTGCCACCATGCTCAGCTAATTTTTGTATTTTTAGTAGAGACAAGGTTTCACCATGTTGACCAGGATGGTCTCGATCTCTTGACCTCGTGATCCGCCCGCCTCGGCCTCCCAAAGTGCTGGGATTACAGGCGTGAGCCACCGCGCCCGACCAATTTTTGGTATTTTTAGTAGAGACAAGGTTTCACCATGTTGGCCAGAGTGGTCTGGAACTCCTGACCTCAGGTGATCTGCCCACCTTGGCCTTTCAAAGTGCTGAGATTACAGGTATGAGCTACTACTCTGGGCCGACGATCATCTTATATAATTCTTAGCACAGTGTCCCTAACGTAAAGTAAATCCAATTAAAATGTCCCTAAGGGGCCGAACATGGTAGCCCATGCCTGTAATCCTAGCACTTTGGGAGGCTGAGGTGGGTGGATCACCTGAGGTCAGGAGTTAGAGACCAGCCTGGCCAACCTGGTGAAACCCTGTCTTTACCAAAAATACAAAAATTATCTGGTCATGGTGGCAGGCACCTGTAATCCCAGCTACTCGGGAGGCTGAGGCAGGAGATAGAACCCAGAAGGTGGAGGTTGCAGTGAGTTGCGATTGCACCATTGCACCACACAGCCTGGGCAACAGAGCAAGAGTCTGTCTTAAAAAAAAAAAAAAAGGTGGGGGAGAGTGGAGAGAAATGTGCTTAAGAGTGTATTAAACTTTAGCTGAGGCACAAGGAAAAGTGGTTCCAGTTTCCAAAGAGTAGGGAGAAAACTTTGAATTAAAGTCCTTGGAGGGGATTTTTTTGGGAGGGTAGAATCTGCACTGGGCTTTGAAGAATGAGTCATGATAAGAATTTAGGACATTTTGTAAAAGAGAGGCAACTTTGATCATACGTTTTTTATTTGAAGATTTCTTGGGAGTCATTCATACACAATTATTTTGGTTATTTGGTTTATATGGAATATTTCTATTTAAAATTAAAATTCTCAATTTCTTTATAAGTAATAATACTTATGATCTAATTAGAAAAAATCCAATTAAATGGAAAGTGCTTAAATACTGTTCTTTCAGATCTGAAATACAAAATAATTTACTAGCTATTAATGTCTTCTCAGCATGGATATGACTTTTTTCATTCATCTTTTTAAAAACTTGTATTTAGCAGAACAGAATGAAAAAAATTGTTTTCTGTTACACACCTGAGGCAAATATAATTGATCTGTTAGTACCAGGTTTTGCATCAGAATTACAGGTGTGGAAAATCAATGACTATATTGAAGAAAGTTCTGTTCTTTAGTGTTCAGTAGGCAGTAGTATACATCATAATACATTGTAATTTCAAATAGAGCAATAGCAACCCAAAGCTGAAAAAGACTTCTTACAGTGATTTGGGCTGACTTCTGCCTTTTTTGTGTTTAAATTAGGAAACTAAGTCAGATTCTCCCAAGGACTTATGTAACCCAGGGAGGTGCATTCATTCTTCCAGGCCCTCTTGGACCACCATTTGATGTTGCTGCTTTCTTATTCACCAAATTGCCTACAAAGTGAGAAAATAATTGCAATACTTACTAGAGACATGTGTCTCAAATGTGATTCCTAGGATCAGGAAATTAGGAAAGTCAGGAAATTAGGAAAGCATATTACTAGAGCCTCTGTCCGAAAGCCCAGCTTTAAAAAAAGACACTTTGGGCTGGGCGTGGTGGCTCACGCCTGTAATCTCTGCACTTTGGGAGGCTGAGGTGGGTAAATCACCTGAGGTCAGGAGTTTGAAACCAGCCTGGCCAACATGATGAAACCCCGTCTCTACTAAAGATACAAAAAATTAGCTGGGCGTGGTAGTAGGCACCTGTAATCCCAGCTACTCGGGAGGCTAAGGGAGGAGAATTGCTTGAACCTGGGGTGGGGGTGGGGGGCGGAGGTTGCAGTGAGTGGAGATTGTGCCACTGCACTTCAGCCTGGGTGAAAAGAGCAAAACTCTCTCTCAAAACAACAACAACAACAAAAAATCAAAAAATGCCACACTTTGCCCTGTGTAAGTTCCCCAATGAATTTCCTGATGCTTCCAAAACCATCCTTTACCCCTAAGCCTTTCCTACCACTGTGACACTACTCACTCTTCTGACTTGTCCATTCTCTAAGCTTCATGCTTCATACTGTTCTGCTTGTAAAAACTCATCTGTCCCTTCTCCAATTCCTTCAGGGTCAGTAGGTCTTGTTAGTTCTTGTTTAATTTCATACAATAATCATAATAGGAAATCAACAACTTCTTCCCTTCAGTATTTTACTGAAAAGACACATCCATTGCTGGGAGTATTCAAAACACTGAAATCCAGGAACACTATGTTGTTCTTGGGAAATTCTCTTTCAAATCTCAATTCTGGTAATTCATTTTACCCTTGATGAATCATAGGAGTAGCAATAACTTTTTATATAGCACTTATAATGAGATAGGAAAAAGAATAACCTAGGAAAATTTTAGATCTATTAAAATGTTTATGGCTTAGAAACCTATTGTTCATTTGTACAACATGTTCTGATGGCGGAATGACTTCCTAAATTTGAACTTGAAGTTGACATAGGGAGAAGCAATCTGACACCTATGTTGCAACCAGTCTATTTTCAACAGTCAGAGAAACAAATAAAACTTATCTCTGAGTTTTTGGTAGGGTAAGATTGAAAGGATGATGTCACTTTTCCTTTCTCATACTTTTAAAGGTCCATGAAGCCATTTTCTGGCAGATATGTGCTTTATTTAATAATAAACATGGCAGGCAGATAGATCTTGCAGGGATGCCTCAATGTCTCAAAGTTTTAGTTTCTGATAAGAGCTGGAAATTTCTATTTTAAGTGATGGCTTGGTAAGCAGTCCTGCTAAATGTTTGCTAAATCAGTTTAATTGCTGCTGATTTTCATATTCTACTTCTGAGTTCAATCTTCAATATTTGGCTGAACATGGAATTTAAGACCAACAAATAAAAAAGACATCTTTGTAAATTTCTTCAATATTTAAAAAAAGACTATAATAAACATTTTGAATTTACAGTAAGCACTTATTTCAACAAATTGGGCTGTTGTCTCAAATAGGAAGATGCTTTTTGTTAATTGGATGTGTTGGCTTTATTGCTGTTATGACAAAAAATGGTATTTTAGGCATCTTGGTCAAGAAAAGGACTACAGAGTAATGCTAACAGGGAATGAACTATTTGGAAAATGATCTTTTAAATTGAAAATACTTACAAGTAGCATCCTTTTAATAAATTAAGTGGCAAAAGGGAACAAATGTATCACTTTGGCAGTATAAATTGGATTATTTGCAAGGACCAGACAAGAAAATAAAAAATGAAGGAGTAGGGCCGGGCGTGGTGGCTCATGCCTATAATCCCAGCACTTTGGGAGGCCAAAGTGGGTGGATCACTTGAGGTCAGGAGTTTGAGACTAGTCTTACTAACATGGTGAAACCCTGTCTCTACTAAAACTACAAAATTAGCTGGGTGTGGTGGCACACGCCTGTAATCCCAGCTACTCAGGAGGCTGAGGTGGAGAATCACTTGAACTTGGGAGGCGGAGGTTGCAGTGAGCCGAGATCGCACCATTGCACTACAACCTGGGCAGCAAGAGCAAGACTCCGTTTCAAAAAAACAACAACAAAAAAGGAGAAGTGAAGATTATGTGTTTGACATTAGTAAATTTAAATGTATTTTAGGTGAATATATTTTCATATGTGTATCCCAGTTGTATCCTCTGGGAAGCAGACACCAAGATAGAATTAGAAGTGCAAGAAGTGTATTGGGGATAAGACCTTTGAAAGACAGAGGACAGAGAGAGTGAGAGAAGTCAGGAAAAGTCTCCAGTCTGTGATAAACATCTGACACTTGTGAGAGGAGTGAGGGAAGAACTGAAAATTGGCTAGGCAGAGCTTTGGACTCTGGGGCAGCCCTGAGAAAGTCTTGACCTATCCAATAGACAGCTGCAATGCAAAGATTGCCTATAGAAGAGTTCTGTGTTGGGCAAAAATGGCCAGGCCTCAAGCTCCAAGCCATGCTCAATCATTGGCTGAAAGCTACCTAGAATGAGTGTGCCCTGAATTTGAATGCTGTGACAGATCCCAAACGTGCTACAGCTGGTGAGTGTCAGCTGATTGTATTCTTCAGTAAATTCTCTCTGCAATGGATCTCTGAGCAGTACAACTCTATGGGTGACACAATATGCATTAAGTCTGCTAAAGCAAACTAAAAATGGCCTGAGAAGGACTCTGTACTTCTAAACTGCAGCCTAACTTAATTGATAACAAGACTGAAAACCTAATTTAGGAGTTTGCACCTGTGACAGTCACTGAGTCTTGGCCAATCCCAGCAGCCAAACTTCAACCACTCATAGACTGGTAAGTGTTCAAGCTGTGTTCAAAGGAGGCAAACGCTGAGCTGTAAGCAATCCAGCTGTTTCTTTACTTCACCTCTGATTTCTGTACGTCACTTCCCTTTTTTTGTTTATAAATTTGTTCTGACCACGAGGCACCCCTGGAGTCTCTCTGAATCTCCTGTGATTCTGGGGGCTGCCCGATTTGCAAATCCTTCATTGCTCAAACTCCTTTAAATTTAATTCAGCTGAGGTTTTTCTTTAAACATATTAGACATGAGGTCTAATTAAATACCAATATTATTTTGCCAAATTTGTAATTTTTCTTTGCCAAAAGATGTGTGGCCTGTAAGCCAATGTGTTACACTTTGATTCAGATGAACTGCTTCATGTGTCATGACTGTGGTTCTAACTTTTTATTTGCTTTGGATAAAAATTAATTTGTAATAGAGAGCAACATATACCATCTCATGGTATCTTATAGATAGATCTCATGCTTATGGTAATTTTGGGGTGTTTCTCATCTGACGTCTACAAGATCATTGTTAGATGTTATTAGTGATACAATTTGAAACAAACTTATTACAAATCTGTATTTTTAAATGAGTTCTATTAAAGAGCAACTTGAAGTTCTAAGGCATGCTGTTAAAAAAAAACCCAACAACATAAAACACCGACATCTATTACTTCTTGTGACTCCATATTTGTATGATGAGTATTGTGATACTATACAACCAAAACAAAGGATAAAAGTGAATTGGACTGGGCACAGTGGCTCACGCCTGTAATCCCAGCACTTAGGGAGGCTGAGGCAGGAAGATTGCTTGAGCTCAGGAGTTTCAGAGTAGCCTGGGCAACATATACTGGTGAAATCCCTTTCTCTACCAAAAAAAAAAAAAACACAAAAAACATTAGCTGGGCATAGTGGCAGGTGCCTATAGTCCCAGCTACTCGGGAGGCTAAGGTGGGAAGATCCCTTAAACTCGGGAAGCAGAGGTTGTAGTGAGCCAAGATCGCGCCACTGCATCCCAGCCCAGGAGAAAGAGGAGAAAGAGTGAGACCCTGTCTCAAAAAACAAAACAAAACAAACAAACAAGCAATAACAACAACAACAAAAAACAAGGAATTGGAAGCAAAGACAGATGTAAGACAAATGATTATATACAATTCCTGATTTTCATTTTATACATTCATCAAAATGACTTTAGACTTTATTATTCTCCACGATTGACTTGATAAAAGTAAATACTATAAATGTAAATGAACTTATAAAATAAGTGTATGTAGATGGACAGTGGAGACTCAGAAGGATGGAGGGTGGGAGGGAGATGGATGAAGGGAGGTTGCTTGGTGGGTACAGTGGGATGGATGATGGGAAATGTGTTGCTCCAGTGATAAACGCACTTAATGTCCTGACTTTACAACACAATATATCAATGTAGCAAATTTGCACTTGTGCCCCATGAATATATACAAATTAAAAACTAGATAGCCAGGTGTGGTGGCTCACGCCTCTAATCCCAACATTTTGGAAGGCTGAGGTGGGAGGATCACTTTAGCCCAGAAGTTGGAGACCAGCCTGGGCAATATAGTGAGATCTTGTCTCTACAAAACATTTTAAAAAGGCTGGGTGTGGTGGCTCACTCCTGTAATCCCATCACTTTTGGAGACCGAGGTAGATGGATCACTTGAGGTCATGAGTTCAAGACCAGCCTGGTCAACATGGTAACACCCCATCTCTACTAAAAGTACAAAAAATTAGCTGAGTGTGGTGGCACACACCCATAATCTCAGCTACTTGGGAGGCTGAGGCAGGAGAATCGCTTGAACCCGGGATGTGGAGGTTGCAGTGAGCCAAGATCACACCACTACACTCCTGGGCAACAGAGGAAGACTTCATCTGAAAAAAATAAGATAAAAAATAAAAAATGAGGCAGGAGGATTGCTTGAGCCCAGGAGGTCAAGGCTGCAATGAGCCATGATAGCACTATTATACTCCTGCCTGGGTGACAGAGCAAGAACCTTCCTCAAAATAAATAAATAAATTTATTTAAATAATGCAGAAAAATATATTCTGCAAAAAACATTGACTTAAAATGGGTTTTAAAACTTTAAAATGTGGACAACTCCTTCTTTACACCACAGATGAGAGGATGCATTTCTCATTGGTGGGAAAGAGTAGGAGTTTTTCATTTTCTGTTTTTTGAGATGGAGTCTTGCTCTGTCACCCAGGCTGGAGTGCAGTGGTACAATCTTGACTCACTGAAACCTCTGCCTCCTGGGTTCAAGCAATTCTCCTGCCTCAGCCTCCAGAGTAGCTGGGACTACAGGTGTGAGCTTCCGCATTTGGCTAATTTTTGTAGAGATGGGGTTTTGTCATGTTAGCCAGGCTGGTCTTGAACTCCTGACCTCAGGTGATCCACCTACCTCAGCTTCCCAAAGTGGTGGAATTACAGGTGTGAGCCACTACGCCTGTGTAGACTAGGAGTTTTTTGAGGAAATAAAAAGCACTAAAGAAAAATACAGAAGCTCTACAAAGGTGAAATGGAGACAAGTTTCTTGAAGACCTGCCTGGTTGATATTCAAGCCATCAGCTGCTGCCACACCCCATCTTTGTAACTCAGTAGGATTCTCTTTTGAGTGGGAATAGTAGCTGACAGTCTCTTCCACAATCCTCAAATCAATGCCACCAATCCTTTGGGAAATTAAAGTCACATCCTCCTAGTGATATCTTCAAAAGATGGAAAGGAATATACAGCACAGTGAAAAGTAAATATCCCTTCTTCCCTGGTGCCTTCTTACCCAGTTCATTTCCTGGAGAAAGCACAGTTACTGGTTACTTAAATATTCTTTCAGAGATATTATGTTTTCAGATTATGTTTATAATTATCCATAAATCTTTACTTTCCACACTAATGGCAGCATATTATCCACATCATTTAGACCTTGCTTTCTTCAGTATATAGCTTAGTAATTGTTCCATTTACTGCATAGAAAGGTGCTTCATTTTTATTTTACAGCTGCTTCATTTTAGTTTTACATCACAGTATTCCATTGTATGAATATGCCATAATTTATTTCCAGGTTATTTGTAATATTTTGCTATTATAAACAATGGTGCAAAGAATTACTTATATGTATATTATTTCACAAATGTAGGAGCATGTCTGCAGACCATTAATACTTTTGCCCATTTTTGAATAAAGGCAGTCTCTTAATGATTTGTAGGAGGCACATATTTATATAAAGGAAATTAGCCTTTTATGTATGAGTCTCTTATTTATTTATTTATTTATTTATTTGGAGATGGAGTCTTGCTGTTTTCCAGGCTAGAGTGCAATGGCATGATCTTGGTTCACTGCAACCTCCGCCTCCTGGGTTCAAGTGAGTCTCCTGCCTCAGCTTCCCAAGTAGCTGGGATTATAGGCATGTGCCACCAGCCCAGATAATTTTTTGTATTTTTTAAAATTTTTTTGAGACGAAGTGTCACTCTGTCACCCAGGCTGGAGTGCAGTGGCACAATCTTGGCTCACTGCAACCTCCACCTCCCAGGTTCAGGCAATTCTCCTGCCTCAACCTCCTGAGTAGCTGGGATTACAGGCATGTGCCACCACACCCGGCTAATTTTCGTATTTTTAGTAGAGATGAGGTTTCACCATGTTGGTCAGGCTGGTCTCAAACTCCTGACCCCATGATCCACCTGCCTTGGCCTCCCAAAGTGCTGGGATTACAGGCAGGAGCCACCGAGCCTGGCCATTTTTTGTATTTTTAATAGAGATGGGGTTTTACCTTGTTGGCCAGGCTCATCTCAAACTCCTGAACTCAATTGATCCTCCCACCTCAGCTTCCCAAAGTTCTAGGATTACAGGTGTGAAGCACCACGCCTGGCCTGAGTCCCTAATCTTTGAAAGTTCATGTTAAAAATGAGTTGGAATCTGTCTATATGAAAATTTCAATATCTTATGAATACGCATACTAAAAAGGAAGGTGGGAATTGTGTAGATCTAAGGTAAAGATTATCAGTTGAAGTTTATTTAATATGATATCTTTTACAATACAGTGCATTATTATCTATAAGGATGTAGTACTTTTTCTTGGAGAAATGAAGGAAAAAAGGATATATTATGATTTTTATTATGATGGTGCTATGAAATAAAATAATCCTTTTAATTTGTTCACTACATGGCCATTCTGCTTGATACTTTGTCATTTTCAGTGATTTGTCTTTTTCCTGAATGTGGGCCTTAACAGCATGTTATATTAAGAACTTGGAAACATAGAAACAAAGTAAAACCTAAGCAAAGCTGGGCCTTTTGTAACATAATTCCTGGAGACAGATGCAAAGCTTTAATAGAACCCAGTGTTCAGGAGCAAATAGAACTATTCCGTAACATTTGATAAGAAGTTAAACCCTACTGAGATATAGATACTTTTGTTGGCATTACAGCAGTTGTGATCTGCACTTTTTTTTTTGGAGACAGGGAATCGCTGTGTTGCTGAAATGCAGTGGCACAATCATGGCTCACTGTAGCCTCTGAGTAGCTGGGACTACCAGAGCTCGCCACCACACACAGCTAACTTTTGGATTTCTAGTAGAGGTGGGGTTTCACCATGTTGACCAGGACGGTCTCCATCTCCTGACCTTATGATCCACCTGCTTCGGCCTCCCAAAGTGCTGGGATTTCAGGTGTGAGCCACTGCACCTGGCCCCCTGCAAAATCTTTACAAAATAATATCCAAGGAATTCGTTTATTTTTTATCCCGTGATTTAGATTTTTTTTTTTTTTTTTTAAATTTATGGCCCAGTTGCGGTGGCTTACACTTATAATCCCAGCATTTTGGAAGGCTGAGGCGGGAGGATAGCTTGAGCCCAGGAGCTGGAGGAACATAGCAAGAGCTTCGTATCTATAAAAAATATTTTGTTTAATTAGTGGAGCAAGGCGTGGCAGTGCATGTCAGTGGTCCTTGGTACTTAGAAGGCTGAGGTGAGAGAATTGCTTGAGCCTGGGAGGTCAAGGCTGCAGTGAGCTGTGATCACGCCACTGCACTGCAGCCTGAAACTCTTTCTTTTTTATTATACTTTAAGTTCTGGGATACATGTGCAGATCTTGCAGGATTGTTATACAGGTATACACATGCATGGTGATTTGCCGCCTCCATCTGAGACTCTTTCTTAAAAAAAAAAATTAGGCTGGGTGCCCTGGCTCACACCTGTAATTCCAGCACTTTGGGAGGACAAGGCAGGAGGATCACCTGAGGTCGGGAGTTCGAGACCAGCCTGATCAACATGGAGAAACCTGGTCTCTACTAAAAATACAGAATTAGCCAGGTGTGGTGATACATGCCTGTAATCCCAGCTATTAGGGAGGCTGAGGCAGGAGAATCGCTTGACCCCAGGAGGCAGAGGTTGTGTTGAGCTGAGATTGCACCTTTGCACTCCAGCCTGGGCAACAAGAGCAAAACTCTGTCTAAAAAATAAATAAATAAACTCTCTTCTACACTTAGTGTTTACAAATTTACTTCCTTTACTTTTCAGAATATTTTTCTATTTTGACAAGAAAGGAATAGCAAAAATGTCACGTACAAAATGGTACCATCTTCCTATGGTGCCAGTTTTGAACTCTTTAAAGAACATTAACCTTTAGAAAGAAAGATGTTTATCTACTTGCAAGGAACATAACCCCCAAGAGATTTTTCTGGACTGTGCCCTAATTTGTTGGATTTTTATCAAATTTCCTGCATATGCTCATGCACTCATGCTTAATTAGCCACAATTCTTCTTTAGAAAAGGCTTGTTTTAAAAAGAAGCACAACAACTGTGATATCTTTGGAACTTATAAATATCTGGTCTAGGATTTCCTTAAGCTAGTCATCTGTTTCCTCATTTCAAAAGATGAAACAGTGTTAGGCTGTGTTTTTAAAATGTTGGATTTGTTTTGCAAATGCAGGAAAAGCAACACTTCCTAATTTGCTTAGATGGGTGCCCACATAATTTGGTGTTTTATCAGCTCTAGATGAGTATTGGTGTAACAGTAGGAATAAGCAAGTTGGATGTGTGTGCATGCACGAAGACTCCTGTGTGTCTGTGTATAACTAATATGATGATGTTTTAGTGGAGAATCAGTATGAAAGTCAATTCATTCTTAAGTATTTGGGACCAACAGAGAGAATGAACTATAAAGTGAACATATCTGGCTCTACTAAGCACATTTTCTCTCCTTTGGCCATTAATTATTTCCTTTATATGAAAATAAGATAGAAGCTATTTGTCTTATTTTTTTGAGATGGAGTTTCGCTTTTGTTGCCCAGGCTGGAGTGCAATGATGTGATCTTGGCTCACCACAACCTCCATGTCCCAGGTTTAAGTGATTCTCCTGCTTCAGCCTCTTGAGTAGCTGGGATTACAGGCATGTGCCACCACACCCAGCTAATTTTTGTATTTTTAGTAGAGATGGGGTTTCTCCATGTTGGTCAGGCTGGTCTTGAACTCCCAACCTCAGGTGATCCACCCGCCTTGGCCTTCCAAAGTGCTGAGATTACAGGCATAAGCCACTGCGACCGGCTTATTGGTCTATTCTTTAAGGATAGTACATATTTGTGTAAATCCTTGAGTTAGATTAGTGTATTTTTGGCCAGGCACGGTGGCTCACACCTGTAACCCTAGCACTTTGGGAGGCCAAGAAAGGTGGATTGCCCTAGCTTAGGAGTTCGAGACCAGCCTGAACAACATGGTGAAACCCTGACTCTACTAAAAATACAAAAAAACTGGCTGGATGTGGTGGCTAATGCCTGTAATCCCAGCACTTTGGGAGACCCAGGTGGGTGGATCTCTTGAGGTCAGGAATTCAAGACCAGTTTGGCTAACATAGTGAAACCCCGTGTCTACTAAAAATACAAAATAGTCTGGCATGGTGGTGCGCCCCTGTAATCCCAGGTACTCGGGAAGCTGAGGCAGGCAAATCGCTTGAACCCTGGAGGCAGAGGTTGCAGTGAACCGAGATTGTGCCACTGCACTCCAGCCTGGGTGACAGAACGAGACTCTGTCTCAACAACAACAACAACAACAAAAAAAGAAAAGAAAATAAAAAAAAATCCTGTTGTGGTAATGTGTGCCTGTAATCCCAGCTACTCAGGAGGGTGAGGCATGAGAATTGCTAGAACCTGGAAGTTGGAGGCTGCAGCCATCCAAGATTGTGCCACTACACTCTAGGCTGGGCAACAGAGAAAGACTGTCTCAAAAACAAAAAAGATTAGTGTATTTTTATAACAGCATAGTATTTCCTAAAATGGTATTTTATGATGGATTACACTTTATTTTTTTTTTTTATTTATTTTTAAGACAGAGTCTTACTCTGTTGTCCAGGCTGGAGTGCAATGACTCAGTCTCACCTCATTGCAACCTCCACCTGCCAGGTTCTAGTGATTCTCCTGCCTCAGGCTCCTGAGTAGTTGGAACTACAGGTATGCACCACCACGCCTGGCTAGTTTTTGTATTTTCAGTAGAGACAGGGGTTTCACCATGTTGGCCAGGCTGGTCTTGAATTCCTGACCTCAGATGATCCACCCACATCAGCCTAAGATGGGTTACACATTAGTACAGTCTTTTAGGCACCTTTTTTTTTTTTTTTTTTGAGATGGAGTCTGTCTCTGTCACCCAGGCTGGAGTTCAGTGGCGCAATCCTGGCTCACTGCAATCTCTGCCTCCGGGGTTCAAGCGATTCTCGTGCCTCAGCCTCCTGAGTAGCTGGGATTACAGGCACAAGCCACCAAGCCTGGCTAACTTTTGTATTTTCAGTAGAGATAGGGTTTCACCATGTTGGCCAGGCTGGTCTCTAACTCCTGACCTCAGGTGGTCTGCCTTCCTTGGCCTTCCAAAGTGCTGGGATTACAGGCATGAGCCATTATGTTTGACCTAGATACTTAATAATTGCTCATCACCCTTTATGTCATAACTGTACTAAAACAAAATATGGCCTAGAGATCTAGCTCAAAATTTTATGCTATGCAGGAATTTCCCTTAACCACTCCTTGTAATAAGTGTTAATCAGCATTTTTTTGTTGTTAGTTAAGAGAATGCACAGGAAAACACCTAGAACTGGTCCTGGTATAGTTAATTTGTTTTGCTTAAAACCATTTTTAAACTGAAGAAATTTTACCAGTGAATAGTATTAAATTTATTCAAAGATTTACTGATTGCTTATATTCTCTTTTTCTTTACTGATTATGTGAGTAAAACATGTTATTTTTATGAATTCATGCTTTTGAGCATATATTAGCATTAATATATTTATTATTCTTTATTTTACAAAAATAGATCGTATGTGACTTACATGCTTAAACATGTCTTTATGTAAATAAAAATAAGTCTATGTTATTCATTTTAATGCTGCAATGTATTCCATTTTATGGCTGTACCATAATCACTTATCTAAACCCTCTAAGGTACACATTTCTTTTCTTTTCTTTTTTTTTTTTTTTTTGAGATGGAGACTCACTCTGTTGCCCAGGCTGGAATGCAGTGGTGAAATCTTGGCTTACTGCAACCTCTGCCTCCAGGGTTCAAGCGATTCTCCTGCCTCAGCCCCCCAAGTAGCTGGGATTTTAGGTGCGCGCCACCACGCCCAGCTAATTTTTCTATTTTTAGTAGAGACAGGGTTTCACCATGTTGCCCAGGCTGGTCTTGAACTCCTGACCTCAAGTGATCCGCCTGCCTCAGCCTCCCAAAGTGATCCTCCCACTTCAGCCTCCTGAGTAGCTGGGATTACAGGTGCACACCACCACGCCCAGTAGTTTTGCTGTTGTTGTTGTTTTTGAGATGGAGTTTCTCTCTTGTTACCCAGGCTGAAGTGCAATGGCATGATCTTGGCCCACTGCAACCTCTGCCTCCTGGGTTCAAGCAATTCTCCTGCCTCAGCCTCCCAAGTTGCTGGGATTACAGGCCCATGCCACCATGCCTGGCTAATTTTTGTATTCTTAGTAGAGAGAGGGTTTCACCATGTTGGCCAGGCTGGTCTCAAACTCCTGGGCTCAAAACCATCATGCCCACCCTGGCCTCCCAAAGTGCTGGGATTATAGGTGTGAGTCACTGTGGTGCCAACATTTCTGAAATTAGGATGTCACTTATATTTTACAATCCATGACAGGTTAAAATTACTATGTGCCATGCAGCATTTGTGACCTGATTGTCTTTGCCTTGCACAGGTGAACTTGGTCATAATTTTTCAAATTTATGTCACTTTAATTCAGTTAGTATTACAGGTGTTGGGTTTAATTGCTGTTTAAAATGTTTGGATAAAGATGGTGGCTTGGTGGCTTGGTGCCATGGCTCATGCCTATAATCTCAGCACTTTGGGAGGCCAGGGTGGGAATGATGGCTTTGGGCCCAGGAGTTCGAGACCACCCTGGGCAACATGGTGAAATCCTGGTCTCTACAAAAAATACAGAAATTAGCACAAACCTGTAGTCCCAGCCAGGAGGCTGAGGCAGGAGGATCTCTTGAGCCTTTGAGGTTGGGACTGCAGTGATGAGCTGTGATCGCTCCCCTGCACTCCAGTGTGGGCTACAGAGTGAGACTATATCTTTTAAAAAAAAGAGATGGTATTATGACTTTTTGTTGAAACACAAATTTATTGTTTATGAGGAAAGGACAGACACAGAGCAGTGGGGCATACATTTGATATTTAGTGAAGCAAATATTTATTATTCAGGGAGTAACTAATTTCATAATTTTTTTCAACAAAGAAATGACTAAATTCTTTATGAGATAAAAGAAAGTAAGATAATCATAAGTGACGAAGTTGTTTCAAAGCAATGGGAGGTTGGCATGACCAATTTATACATCTCACAGGAGCAGTATTTTTATTTTTATTTATTTTTTATTTTTTTCCCCCTCTGACTTCCTTTTAACAGTAACAGGAGCAGTATTAAGACATTTTGTCATAGTTTAATTGGCAGCAGTTTTTCTTTCTTACAGGTCCATAAAATAATAATAATTTTACTACCAATGATGTCTAAGAGTAGATGACCTGCAGTACTGTATCCATGTTAAATAACAGATACTGTGCTTAAGACTTTACATCTGGCCGGTGCGGTGGCTCACGCCTGTAATCCCAGCACTTTGGGGCCTGTAATCCCAGCACTTTGGGAAGCCGAGTTGGGTGGATCACGAGGTCAGAAGTTCAAGACCAGCCTGGCTAACATGCCTGGGTAACAGAGCAAGACTACATCTCAAAAAAAAAACAACTTTATGTCAATTTTACATACATTTTCTAATTGAATTTTTTAACATAGATTTTTTTTGGGGGGTCGGGGGACAGAGTTGGCCAGGCTGGAGTGCAATGTCATAATCTTGGCTCACTGCAACCTCTGCCTCCTGGGTTCAAGCAATTCTCTTCCCTCAGCCTCTCAAAGTAGCTGGGATTGTAGGTACCCTCCACCACACCCAGGTAAATTTTAGTATTTTTAGTAGAGACGGGGTTTCACCATGTTGGCCAGACTGGTCTTGAACTCCTGACCTCAAGTGATCCACCTGCCTCGGCTTCCCATAGTTCTGGGATTACAGGCATGAGCCACCACACCCGACTGACTTTATTTTTTAGAACAGTTTTAAATATCTTTTTTTTTTTTTTTTGAGACGGAGTTTCGCTCTTGTTACCCAGGCTGGAGTGCAATGGCGCGATTTTGGCTCACCGCAACCTCCGCCTCCTTTTTTAGTAGAGACGGGGTTTCACCATGTTGACCAGGATGGTGTTGATCTCTTGACCTCGTGATCTACCCTCCTCGGCCTCCCAAAGTGCTGGGATTACAGGTTAAATATTTTTTTAAAAATGAGAAAATAGTACTGAAAGTTCTCATATTCAGTGTCCTGATTGTTCTAAATAAAATAAAATAAAATAAAAAAGAAAGTTCTCATATACTCCTGCCCCATCTCCCCCCGCAACTTCCCCTATTATTAACATGTTAGACTAGTACGGTAACTTTGCCACAATTAATGAACCAGTATTGATATATTATTATTAACTAAAGTTTACAGTTTATTCAGATTTCCTTCGTTTTTACCTAATGTCTTTCCGTTTCAGTGTCCCATCCCTGGTATACTGGAATATTAGGTATCTAATAACTATTAGGTTATATGATATGTTTTTTATTTATTTTTATTTTAATTTTTTTAAAAAGATGGGGTTTCTCCATATTGGTCAGGTTGGTCTCAAACTCCCGACCTTAGATGATCCAGCCGCCTCGGACTCCCAAAGTGCTGGGATTACAGGTGTGAGCCACTGTACCTGGCCAATGTCATGTTTTTTTAGGCTCTTCTTGGCTGGGACAGTTTTTTAGACTTTCCTTATTTTTCCTTGAAAGTTTTGAAGGGTACTGGCCAATTATTTTGTAGGACACACCTCTATTGAAATTAACCAGATATTTTTCTCACGATTAGAGTGGTGGTACCGGTTTTAGGGAGGAAAACCACACAGGTGAAGTGCCATTTTCATCACATCACATAGCATCAACATGATTCATCATTGTTGATGTTGAACTTGATCACCTGGCTAAAGTAGTGTTTGTTAAGTGTCTTCACCATAAAGTTACTCTTCCCTCAACCCTCATTTTGATACTGTATTTTTGAAAGTCACTATGCGTAGCCCACACTTAAAGACTGAAGAGTTATGGTCTCTCTCTTTGAGGGCTGAGTATCTACATAGATTATTTAGAATTCTTCTGCATGGGAGATTTGTCTCTTCTTCCCACATGTTTATTTATTCGATGATTATTTATATCACCATAGACTTACGGATATTTATTTTTTACTTTGAACTATATAGTCCAATGCTCTTTTATTAATTTTGTTGTTTAAAGTGTTTCAGGATTAGCCATTGGGAGCTCTTTCATTGGGCTCCTGTGTCCATTTGACACTCAGGGTTTTTGTTTTGCTAGTTTGTTTGTTTTGTCTGAGGACTTCCTGCCATCTAATTGAATTTTTACAACAATGCTGTTGTAAGTAGGTATTAGAATCTCCTTAGTTACAGATAAAGAGACTGAACTTTAGAGAGATGAAGTAGCTTGCCTAGGTCACACAGGAAGTAAATGACAGGATTTGAGTTTTGCTCTATCTGAAAGCTTCTCATAATCTTAAATATATTATTCTGGTATTTCAGAGCATAATAAATTGCACATCTTTTTAAGAAAAACAATTCTGCCATTGTAATCTGTTAGATACGTGCATTTCTGTCCTTATTTTGGGCTTAGAGGGGAAAAATGTATCTACCTGGAACCAAACACATAATTTTTGGAATCGCATAACCCTTTGAGTGAGTGTGTGAGTGTGTGACTGTTTTGAGAGTCCACTCAAACTGGCAGAGTTCCAGTTATCCCTGGCTCCAGGATTGTCCACCTTCCTGTGGGAGTACATTTGCTCCTTTGTGCGCAGGTTACTGCAGGCGCTAGTAGTAGGATACGTCAGGCTATGATTTTGTTGCCAGTGTCTTAAGGGATGACACTCCTTTCATTCATCCCACGAAGCTTTATGAGAGTCTGCTGCTCTGGTGGAGCTTACACTCTAATAGGAAGAGACAAAATAGACAGGCATGAAGTTAGCACAGCCACTATGGAGAACAGTATGGAGGTTCTTGAAACACTAAAAACAGAACTACCATATGATCTGACAATCCCACTGCCAGGTATATCCCCAAAAGAAAGAAAATCAGTATATTGAAGAGATACCTGCACTCCCATGTTTATTGGAGCACACTGTTCACCATAGTCAAGATTTAAAATTAGCTTAAGCATCCCTTAATAGATGAATGGATAAAGGAAATGTGGTACATATACACAATGGAGTACTATACGGCCATAAAAGGAATGAGAGTCTGTCATTTGAAGCAACATGGATAGAACTGGAGGATATTATGTTAAGTGAACTATGCTAGCTACAGAAAGACAAACGTCACGTGTTCTCACTCATTAGTGGGAGCTAAAAATTGAAACAACTGAACTCATGGAAGTAGTAGAATGATGGTTATCAGAGGCTGGGAAGGGAAGTAAGGGCAGGGGACAGGGGGATGGTTAATGAGTATAAAAATATAGTTAGCTTTTTTTAAAAAAGAAAATATATTAGATAAAATGAATAAAATCTGATATTTAATAGCAAAAAAGGGTGACTACACTGAACAACAATTTATCGTACATTTAAAAATAATTAAGGAGTATAATCAAAATGTTTGTAACATAAATAAATGATAGATGCTTGGGGTGATGGATACTCCATTTATCCCAATATGACTATTATACATTGCATGCCTGTATGAAAATATCACACATACTCCATAAATATATACACCTACTATGTACCCACAAAAATAAAACATTTAAAATTTAAAAAACAAAAACACAAAATAAACACATATGTAAGAAAATTAACAAGGTATTTTTGGATGTGATAAATGCTAACCAAAGGCCAGTGTGCCCAGAATGCAATAACCGAGAGGGGTAGCATGGTAGGGGATGAGGTCAGAGAGGTAGGCTTTGCGGCTCACAGGAAAGAACATGGGTGTTATTCCCTTTTCAATGGTTGGCTTTGGCTAGGTTCAGGAAGGGAAGGGATATGGTCTTTCCAGCTATGCACAGACCCTATCACATACCACTCATTCTGGTTCCTCCTCCCCAGCCACACTGGCTTTCTGGCTGCTCCTGGAATATGTTAAGCTCTTTTCTGCCTTTGGGTCTTTACCTTTTTTTTTCATCTGCCTGATAAAACAATAAAAAAAAAACTATTCCATCACATAATGGTATAATTCTTCCTTCATATCATTCAGGTCTCTACTTAAAGTTATCTCCTTGTATAGCCTATCTAAAAATGCTTCACTCCATGCTCACCACCATGTCTCTTCTTCAGTCCCTAGGAACTCTCTATATCTCCATCTGGCTTTGGTGTGCAGTGGTGTGATCTTGGCTCACTGCAGCCTCTGCCTCTGGGTTCAAGCGATTCTCCTGCCTCAACCTCCTGAGTAGCTGGGATTATCAGTGTGCACCACCACAGCTGGCTAATTTTTGTATTTTAGTAAAGGGGTTTCACCATGTTGGCTAGGCTGGTCTTGAACTCCTGACCTCAAGTGATCTGCCTGCCTTGGCCTCCCAAAGAACTGGGATTACAGGTGTGAGCCACCATGCCTGGGCTGGCTTTGTATTTCTTAGAGTGTTTATTGCTACCTGGCTGGCTGGCTTTCTTTCTTTCTCTCGCTCTCTCTTTCTTTTGTTGCTTCCTAGCTGGCTTTCTTTCTCTCTCTCTCTCTTTCTCTCTCTCTTTCTTTTCCTTATCTCTCTCCCTTTCTTTCCTTCCTTCCTTCTCTCTCTCCCTCTTTCTTTCCTTCCTTCCCTCTCTCTCTCTCTCTTTCTTTCCTTCCTTCCTTCCTTCTCTCTCTCTCTTTCTTTCTTTCTTTCTTTCTTTCTTGACAGAGCTTCTCTCTTGTAGCCCAGTCTGAAGTGCAATGGCATGATCTAGGCTCACCACAACTTCTGCCTCCTGGGTTCAAAAGATTCTCCTGCCTTGGCTTCTCGAATAGCTGGGATTACAGGCCTGTGCCACCATGCCCAGCTAATTTTGTATTTTTAGTAGAGGCAGGGTTTTTCCATGTTGGTCAGGCTGGTCTCAAACTCCCAACCTCAAGTGATCTGTCTGCCTTGGCCTCCCAAAGTGCTGGGATTACAGTGTGAGCCACCGCACCCAGCCTATTTATTTCCTTACTTGTTTGTATTCTGTCAGCGCCATTAGAATGTAAGCACCACATGAGGGCATGGATTGTGTCTGTACTGTTCATCATTGCATCCTCAGTGCCTGGAACATTATCTAGTACATACAGGGTGATTTTATTAGTTATTGCCTACTGTGGAACACATTGCCCCCAAAAGTGAGTAGCTTAAAACAACAAACATCTATCACATAGTTTCTGTGGATGAGGACATCAGGAGAGGCTAAGCTGGGTGGGTGTGGCTCACGGTTTTTAAGGAGGTTGCGTTCAATGTTGACCAGGGATGCATTCATCTGAAGGCTTGACTGAGGCTGCAGGATCTGCTTCCAAGCTCTTTCATATGGCTATTGACCAAAGTCTTCAGCTCCTTGCCATATGAGTTTCTCCATAAGGCTTGCAACATAGCAGTTGAAGTATCAAGGTGAAAGCCATAATATCTTTTTATGACCTAGTGTCTGAAGTTGCACACCATTATTTCTATTTTATTTTATTTGTTTAGAGCAAGTCACCAAGTCCAGCCCACAAAAGAAAGGGAATTAGGGTCCACTTTGTTTTCTGTTCTTGTTTTTTTTTGAGATAGAGTCTCACTCTGTCACCCAGGCTACACTGCAGTAGTGCCATCATGGCTCACTGCATCCTCTGCCTCCTGGGTTCAAGGGATTCTTCAGTCTCAGGCTCCCAAGTAGCTGGGATTACAGGCATCTGCCACAATGCTCGGCTAATTTTTGTATTTTTAGTAGAGACAGAGTTTTGCCATGTTTGCCAGGCTTGTCTCGAACATCTGACCTCCAGTGATCTGCCCAGCTCGGCCTCCCAAAGTGCTGGGATTACAGGCATGAGCCACTGCACCCAGCTGACTACCTCATTTAACCCTCAGCTTTGTGCAAGGTAGACATCATTACATCAAATTCAAAGATGAGGAAAAAGACTTTGGAGGCTATGAAATGTGTCCCAAGTTGCAGTTAACTGAGGATTCTCCTTCTCTTGTCAAAAGACAAGAAAGGAAGGCTGTATCCTCACAGCTGCTGCACGGGGACAGGCAGGCTTCACACTGCAGATATCACAAATGTGTGTGTTTATTATGATGTTTTCCTAACAGATGTCAAAAACATGTGTTACCTTAACAAAACTGGTATATTAAGAAAGTTTTCTGTATCAGGTACAATGGCTCACACTTATAATCCCAGCACTTTGGGAGGTAGACGCTGGAGGATCACTTGAGAACAGGAATGGGAGACCAGCCTGGGCCACATAGAAAGACTCTTCCTCTACAAAAAATTTAAAACATTGACTGGATGTGGCAGCACATGCCTACAGTCCCAGCCACTTAGGAGGCTGAAGTGGAAGAGTCACTTGACCTTGGGAGTTCGAGGCTTCAGTGAGCTGTGATCACACCACTGCACTCTAGCCTCAGCCATAGGAAGAAATCTTGTATATATATATATATGTAAACAACAAAAAAAAGACAATTTTCTGACTGATGGAAGTAGAGTCAATGCCTTTTTCTTATTCCAACAAAGGCTTTGTTTGGGCTATTGGTTACTTTGAATATTATAAAACATAAAATAAAAATATGTTTAAATAGCATATTTTCCTAAGATTAAAGTTGAATTTACTTGGGGAATAAGTATTTTGATCAAAGAAATAAGAAATTTCAATGTTAAGGATCTCTGCATACCTGGTGGGAAGAGGTGTGTTCCAGTGGGGGCACTTTTGATAGTGAGAGCATAATCTGAAGCAGGTTGGAGAGAGTCTTTGAACAAAGAAGGGAGAAAACCAAGTGTGTAGACAAAATATAATATAAGGGGCATCCTGAGGAAAATCAAGGAAGAAAGAGTTCCAGTCAAAGCCTCACAAATTTTCTTAGATCCACTTCCATTGTTCATTATGAAAGTTTATTTATTTATTTATTTATTTATTTATTTTTGAGACAGAGACTTGCTCTGTTGTCCAGGCTGGAGTGCAGTGGCCCAATCTCAGCTCACTGCAGCCTCCACCTTCTGGGTTCAAGCAATTCTCCTGCCTCAGCCTCTGGAGTAGGTAGGATTACAGGCACGTGCCACTACACCTGCTTAATTTTTGTATTTTTAGTAGAGACAGGGTTTCAGCATGTTGGTCAGGCTGGTCTCGAACTCCTGACCTCAAGTGATTTACCCACCTTGGCCTCCCAAAGTGCTGGGATTACAGGCTGAGCCACCATGCCTGGCCTGTTCTGAAAGTCTGAAAGGCACAGCTATCCTCAAAGTTCATCCACGCTGTCACCCTGGGAACAGTTCTTTATTATTGTGTCCTCTGAAAGAGCTGGACTAACACATATGCAGGATAGGTTACGATCTGGTATGAGGACAGATTCTCACCCAAAGAATTTCTTTTTAAGTGCCTGACATTTCACTATCCCAGAGGGATCTGTGTTGGCAGGCAGGGTTTTTGCTGTGGTTGGTTATAGTTATGTGCATGACTGAACGCACTCCACTTTCATAAGGTCCTCGCATACTTCCTCATACCTTTCACCATGGCACATGAACTCAGAAACAAGGGATGGGTGATTTACTACCTAAAAATTGGCAATCAATGTTTAATATGGAGGGACTGAAGGGAAGAAGGAATTTGAAAATAAATAATAAATCAAGGAGATCCTACTTTGGGATTAACAGTCATTCTTTTATTTATTTATTTTTATTTTTTATTTTATTTTTTAATTTTTATTTATTTATTTATTGCATTTTAGGTTTTGGGGTACATATGAAGAACATGCAAGACAGTCATTCTGATTTATAAATTGGATGACTGAGGCAAGAGGACTGAAACTGTATGGTCTTGGGTAAGTAATGAAATCTGTCTGAGTTTCTGTTCTTACTTAACTGAACCTCTGTCCTTTCATCTGTAAAACGAGATGAAACCAGATGAGCCTGAACCACTGTTCTCCATGTACCGTTTTAGAGGATCGTAAAATTCTACTTTCCTTTTGTAATTCAATATTTGTCATATCCATGATTTGATGCTGAGACCTGTCGGGAACACAAATCTCAATTTTAACTCTTGGCAAGAGAAATTCAAATCTTCTTTGCAGCCGGGTGCAGTGGCTCACGCTTGTAATTCCAGCACTTTGGGAGGCCAAGGTGGGCGGATCACAAGGTCGAGAGATTGAGACCATCCTAACCAATATGGTGAAACCCCGTCTCTACTAAAAATACAAAAATCAGCTGGGTGTGGTGGTGCACATCTGTAGTCCCAGCTACTCAGGAGGCTGAGTCAGGAGAATGGCTTGAACCCAGGAGGCAGAGGTTGCAGTGAGCCGAGATTGCACCACTGCACTTCAGCTTGACGACACAGCAAGACTCCGTCTCAAAAAAAAAAATTCTCCTTTACGATTACATGTTTTACAGGCACATTTTAATGACTTCATTTTGTGGACATCTGTATTTTGGGATAAAGGTTTAAGGCCAGATATCTTGGCTACTAATCCAGCTCCATTGTTTACTATGTAACCTTGGACAAACTGCTGCTGCTGCTGCTGCTGCTGCTGCTTCTTAAGACAGGATCTCTGTACTTCAATTCCCTCACTGGTAAAATGAGAATAGCAATAGCTACCATTTATTTATTTATTTATTTATTTATTTGAGACAGAGTCTCACTCCATCACCCAGGCTGGAGTGCAGTGGCATGAGTTTGGCTCACTACAACATCCACCTCCTGGGCTCAAGCCTTCCTCCCACCTCTCCCTCCCCAGTAGCTGACATTACAGGCATGTGCCACCTTGCCCAGCTAATTTTTATACATATATATATATTTTATTTTATTTTATTTTTTTTTCTGAGACAAGGTCTTGCTCTGTTGCCAAGACTGGAGTACAGTGGCTCGATCTCAACTCACTGCTACCTCTGACTCAGCCTCCCAAGTAACTAGGATTACAGGTGCATGACACCATGCTCAGTTAATTTTTGTATTTTTAGTAGAGATGGGGTTTCACTATGTTGGCCAGGCTGGTCTGGAACTCCTGACCTCAAGTGATCTGCCCAGCCTCCCAAAGTGCTGGGATTACAGGTGTGAGCCACTATGCCTGGCCTAATTTTTGAATTTTTTGCAGAGACAGGGTTTTGCCATGTCCCCCAGGCTGTTCTAAAACTCCTGGGATCAAGAGATCCTCCTGCCTCAGCCTCCCAAGGTGTTGGGATTACAGATGTGAGCTACCACGCCCAGGCTGGACAAGGTTCTTAATCTCTTTGTATTAGTGTTAATCTCTCTGATTGACTGATTGATTTTGAGACAGAGTCTCACTCCGTCACACAGGCTGGAGTACAGGGGCACCATCTCAGCTCACTGCAACCTCTGCTTCATTCCAGCGATTCTCCTGCCTCAGCCTTCCAAGTAGCTGGAATTACCACACTTGGCTAATTTTTGTGACAGAGTTTTGCCATGTTGGTCAACCTGGTCTCAAACTCCTGGCCTCAAGTGATCCTCCTACTTTAGCCTCCCAAAGTGCTTGGATTACAGGGGTGAGCCACAATAATTCAGAATAGTGCCTGGTATATAGCAGGAACTAAACAATATTTGTGAGGTAAATGAATATCACTTAATAATTGGATGTTCAGGCCAGGCACAGTGGCTCATGCCTGTAATCCCAGCATTTTGGGAGGCCGAGGCAGTTGGATCACCTGAGGTCAGGAACTCAAGACCAGCCTGTCTGACATAGTGAAACCCATCTCTACTAAAAAATACAAAAATTAGCCAGGCGTGGTTGCTTGTGCCTGAAATCCCAGCTACACAGGAGGCAGAGGCAGGAGAATTGCTTGAACCCAGGAGGCAGAGGTTGCAGTGAGCCAAGATGGTGCTACTGCACTCCAGGCCTGGGCTACAAGAGTGAAACTCGTCTTAAAAAAAAAAATGAATTGGATGTTCAATCAAAGCTTTTTGGAAGGGTGAACATTTAACTTGGACTTTGAAGAATGGCTATGATTTCATAGATATAAGTAAAATTTCGGTGCCGCAAAAGAAATAGCACTCAAAGATACATCCTCTTAGCAAGATAGTTTACTTCTAAAGAACGATGCTGCTGGGCGCGGTGGCTCAAGCCTGTAATCCTAGCACTTTGGGAGGCCGAGGCAGGTGGATCACGAGGTCAAGAGATCGAGACCATCCTGGTCAACATGGTGAAACCCCGTCTCTACTAAAAATACAAAAAATTAGCTGGGCATGGTGGCGCGTGCCTGTAATCCCAGCTACTCAGGAGGCCAAGGCAGGAGAATTGCCTGAACCCAGGAGGCGGAGGTTGCGGTGAGCCGAGATCGTGCCATTGCACTCCAGCCTGGGTTACAACAGCAAAACTCCATCTCAAAAAAACAAAAAAGAAAGAAAAAGAAAAAGAAGGATGCTGTGAGTGGTTGGAGCAATGATGGCCACTGCGTGCTTGCACAAGGCAGGGAGGGATATCTATGCCTGATGGGGGTCGTCCCTACTGCTATGTCATTCCCCTGTTGGCTAGGGTTAGACCATACAAGCTAGACTAATCCCAAATATTGCTATTTTAAAAAGAGTGGGGGGGCCGAGCTGGAGTGACAGGGTGGGTGTTATGGTGGGAAGGACGGGTGGGTCAGAGCAGGTAGCCAGGGGAGACCTAGGTGACCGGGATGAGTCAGGATGGAGCTGGGGGTCGGGGAACAGACATGAACTACTGATTAGAATGGGTGGAGAGGGTTGTTTACTGGAATTACAAAGAAGTTAAACTTTAAAATAGAGAATTAAAGAAGAGAGCTGAACATACTGACATACTGATTCGTTGAAGAGAAACTTGGGGTTCACTCTAACAGATGGAAGAGCAATGCTGATAGCAGAAATGACCTAAAGGTTGGAGTTGGGGAAAAGGAAAAGAACATTTTGGTGGGATCATATGGAGTATAGGAAAAATGGCTAAAAGGTTTTATGGGATCCAACTGTAATGTGCCTCAAAAGCCAAACTAAAATACATGGACATTTTCAGTAGGTGGAACAATAGTCCTAAGGTTTGTGAGCAGGGAAATGTTGAGATGAAAACAAGATTGAAGGCTTGCTTGCCTGTTTGGCATTACCTTAGTTTACACATTTTTTTCCAATATAAAACCGATGCTAGTCCATTGTATTGCATCATAAGTTCATTTAACTTCTGAGAACTAAATATAGCAGCTCTGGAGAGAAAGAGCAATGTAAATGGTGTGAGCACTGGCAGGACTTCCCACTCAGGGACTTGAAGCCTGTGGGCAATGATTCAATCAAACCTGAAAGGTGCATTTTGGCAAAACCTAGGGAAATAATGTGCCAAGGACTTTAATGACTCCCCAACCACAGAGAGATTGTTTGGGTGTCAGATGAGGTGGCATGCTAGTGTATTCATTATCCTGGAGGAAGAAATAGAACAATTAATTGAGGGTTCTAACTAAATTTTGACAGAGAGTGAGTACTAGATTGTATCTAAAGAAGATGATGATCCTGGGAAACATGGTGAAACCCTGTCTCTACAAAATATACAAAAATGTGCCAGGCGTGGTGGCAGATGCCTGTAGTCCCAGCTGCTTGGGAGGCTGAGACAGGAAAATCACTTGAGCCTGGAAGGTCGAGGCTGCAGCGAGCTGTGATCATGCCACTGCACTCCAGCCTGGCAGATGGAGCAAGATCCTGCCCACCTACCAAAAAAAGAAACTGAAAAAGCTAACCAGTTATATAACCTTCATAAAACTTCTGAAGTACTCCAAGAGGTGAAATGTGAAAATTTATGACTAACTATAAGTAACATATCATTAATATAGACATATTGTGTTCAGATTATATATATAAAACAATGTATATTATGCTTTATGGATGATTTAGGTAATTTTCAAGGATGAATTTTACTATGTGAGATTTTTGCCTTGTGCTGACTGTAGTACCTAACTCCCAGATAAAGATGAGATTGTGAACTTCTAAAAATATGAGTGTTTTATCTGTATAATTTAGTTGAAACAGGTTTTTATTTTTTTGAGGAAGAGAAACAAATCTTTGGGCTGCAAAGAGTTACTTGAGTGGGCTTTCTGGTTATGCAAAGTGGTAGGAGTGGCACACTCCTGAATGCATTTTATTTTTTCAGTACCAGTTGCCCCTCCCTGAGGCTCAGGTACACAAAGCTGATCTCCAGGAAGAAGACAAATTATTTATATAAGAAAGCCAGGACTGCAGGGGCACGGTGGCTCACACCTGTAATCTCGGCACTTCGGGAGGCCAAGGTGGGTGGATCACCTGAGTTATGGAGTTTGAGACTAGCCTGACCAACATGAAGAAACCCCTGTTTCTAGTAAAAATACAAAATTAGTCGGGCATGGTGGTGCATTCCTTTAATTCCAGCTCCTCAGGAGCCTGAGGCAGGCGAATTGCTTGAACCTGGGAGGAGGAGGTTGCCGTGAGCTATCACACCATTGCATTTCAGCCTGGGCAACAAGAGCGAAACTCCTTCTCAAAAAAAAAAAAAAAAAAAAAATTGAGGGGGAAGTGATTAGAGGTAATTAGGTTAGGAGACAATAGTGCAGGAGGGCTGGAATTAATCATTTACTTATTTTGCAACATTTACTAAGGTCTTACTACAAGTCAGGCACGGTATTAGGCATTCACAATGTAATGGTTTAAAAAAATGCTGAGATCACCCGGCGCGGTTCACGCCTGTAATCCCAGCACTTTGGGAGGCAGAGGCGGGCGGATCACAAGGTCAGGAGATCCGGACTATCCTGGCCAACATGGTGAAATGCCGTCTCTATTAAAATACAAAAAATTAGCTGGGTGTGGTGGTGCGCCTGTAGTCCCGGCTACTCGGGAGGCTGAAGCAGGGGATTCACTTGAACCGGGAGGTGGAGGTTGCAGTGAGCAGCAATCGCGCCACTGCACTCCAGCCTGGCAACAGAGCAAGACTCCGCCTCAAAAAAAAGAATAATAGTAATAATATGATGAGACCGGGCGCCGGTGGCTCACGCCTGTAATCCCAGCACTTTGGGAGGCCGAGATGGGCAGATCATGAGGTCAAGAGATCGAGATTATCTTGGCCAACATGGTGAAACCCGGTGTCTACTAAAAATACAAAAATTAGCCGGGCTTGGTGGCGCGCGCCTGTAGTCCCAGCTACTCGAGAGGCTGAGGCAGTAGAGTTGCTTGAACCCGGGAGGCGGAGGCTGCAGTGAGCCGAGATGGTGCCACTTCAGTCTAATCTGGCGTCAGAGCGAGATTCCTTCTAAAACAAAACAAAAACAACAACAACAAAAAGATGAGTGAATCCCCTCCTAGAATGTATAGTGTAGTGAGTAGCAACGTACAGGTGATAGAAAGGAAAATAAATCCTTGTTCCTGATTTCTGCCTTTGCATAGATGTAGCAGTGCCACAAATACAGGCAATGGAAGCCTTCCATTAGGGATGGCCTCGTTAAATGTCTGCAAAAATTCTGAAAATTTTAAGTTCTAGTGGAATAGTTTCCCTGTTTCTCCTGATAGATTTTTCTACTATTGTTACTTTCTCCTTTGAGTAATGATTTCATCCTCTTTGGTTCTTTTGACTATCTCTTAAAAAAAAAAAAGTAACGAAATAGAGGAAAGGAATGGCATAGATAGCTATCTCTCTGAAAGCCATTGTTTTGTTCTTCTATATTGGAAGACTTTTCAACTGGTTATCCTCCCTAATTTGAAAATAACTGTCATTGGAAAGTGTTATTTCCAGTGGCCTCAGGGCATACTATCCTCTCTCTTTTAATTTTCGAGGAGTAATCTCACTCTGTCGCCCGGGTTGGAGTGCAGTGGCAGGATCTCGGCTCACTGCAACCTCTGCCTCCCGTGTCCAAGCGATTCTCATGCCACAGCTTCCCGAGTAGCTGGGACTGTAGGTGCCTGCCACCATGCCCAGCTAATTTTTGCATTTTCAGTATAGACCGGGTTTCACTATGTTGGCCAGGCTTGTCTCAAACTCCTGACCTCAGGTGATCCGCCCGCCTCGGTCTCCCAAAGTGCTGGGATTACCGGTGTGAGCCACTGCACCCGGCCTCCTTTCTCTCTTAAACGCTTTCTCTAAAATACTCTTCTCGGTTTGAAGAGCAGCAAAGATTAAATGTGTCTTATTAGGCATGCAGCTTTGCCACTCCCTTTGCCCTGCCCCAGTTACTGCAATAGAAAATGTCTGGGGATAAATACATCTGTGGTAAATTCAATCTTCCTAGTGAAGATTATGAAGGAAACAGAAAGGACACTTCCATTCCAGAGAGAAAGGTGTTTGTTTCCCAAAAGGTTAGACATTGATTCAGAACAAAGGGAACCTGAGGAAACGGGTATTAAAGAAAATTAACTCTGAATGTGAGGTTTCCTAGGGAAAAATAAGAAAGAAAGAGGGGGTGGAGACACGGGCTTTGCTGTATAACCTTGGTCATGTCACCTAAACTTCTTTGAACTCCTGAATAAGCGTTGGGACCAAGGATCGCAAAGGTTCTTTCATTCCTAAAATTCCATGGTTTCACGATTACGTGAGTTGAAACGGGCCATTCTGTTGATTTCCTAGTCTCCAGGAGGAAGGAAACTAGTCTTTGGGGGTTGAACCGACTAGTTTACTGGAGAATTACCAGTGTGAAGGTGGAAGAACTTCACAATTACGGGGTTTTGGACAGTAGAGATGCTCTTGAAAAATTTCCAGGAGGACTTTCCCCCTGTCCTTTAACCTGACTTTACAATTCTCTTCACTCTTTGAGACAAGGGAGCGGGCAGAACCTATTTTAGACTGAGGTAGTTCATTTGACTAAGCATTTTCCCTTTCCTTATTTTTGGACCCTTAACGACCAAGTGTCGAGAAACAGATCCTTAATTACGATTCTGGGATCTCGAAAGGCCTGTAAAATCCTGCTTCCGCATCTGAATCCTTTCTTCGGGTACTGGGATCTTTTTTTAAATGTGTATTTCTGGCGGAGGGGGCATGGAGTGAGGTTCAGAACGGCAGAGCGGGGCTGACGGATGCCTGTTTGGCGGGAGGCTTGGCGTGCGGGACTCCGGGTCGGGGCCGGACGGGCAGCCAGGCGGGCTCCGGGCGACAAGGGCGCGGTTGCGGACTGGCGGGCGGACCCCGGGGAGGGGCTTCACGGAGGCGCCGCGGCCGGAGCGGAGCCGCTCGGGCTGGGCGCGCAGCGCTGCCGGGCGGGCGGTGGCGCTGCAGAGGCGGTGGCCGAGGCCTGCGGGCGCGGAGGAGGGGCCGGAGGCTGGGGCGGCTGGCGGCAGCTGCCTCAGTGACGACTGCCGGCATCGCGGCGACCTGAGGAGATCAAGCCGCGGTCCCCGCCGTCGCCGCCACTCCGGCTGTCTTCCTTCTCCGCTCCCGGCCGGGGCGTCAGGAATGGGCCCCAACCGCCGCGGGCCCCGCACCCTGCGTCGCCCGTAGGCCCCAGTAGCTGGAGGCCGACCGGCCTCCCACTACCCCTCACCCCAGCCGAGCCGTCCCCACCCCAAATCCCCGGGAAGGAAGATGAGGGAGACGGGCCCGGCGCTTAGCAGCCAGAGCAGCAGTAGCAGCAGCAGCGGTCGGGGGAGGGTGTTTCGCCGTTTCCTCTCAGCCGTCAGGACAAGATGGCAGCGGCCGCGGAGAGGGGCTGAGCCCGGGCTGGGTGGTGCCGCCTGCTGAAGCGCCTGGCTCCCTGTCCCCGGCACGGCCCTGCGCCCCACCCCGGACATGCTCAGGGCTGCGGCCGCCCGAAGAGAAGAGAGCGCGGGCCTCTAGGAAGGTAAGGAATCGAGTGAGGGGCGCTGCCACCCCTCGGTGGGGGGACCGGCTCCGTCCGCGGACCCCGCGGCCAGGTGTCCAGCGGACCCCAAACCTGACCCAACCCCTCCGGGGCTGTCCGTACTCGTCGCGCGTCCCGTGCCCCATCCTTATCCTCCGCGCTCTCGTGCTCCCAGTTTCCGCCCCAGCCTCCGCGGTGTGGCCGGTTTGGGCCGCTCCCTCGAAGCCGGCGCCACGCCAGGCCCTGGGCTGCCGGACGCGGGGGCCGCAGCCTCCGGGAAGCCGCGCTTGGCCGGGGCCCGGGGGCCTTGGCCTCCCCCCACCCCGCCCCCGCCAAGGTTGCGCAACGGCTCTTCCCAGCAACCAAAGTTTTGTTTAGTCCCACGGGGAGCTTCTCTTCCCCCCTCCGCAGCCCTAGGCCGTAACTACGGAGATCTCTTTCCTTTCATTAAGGGGAACAAACAAACACGGGCACGCACGCAGCTTGAGCACCCCAGCCGATGGCCGCGTCCCGGGCTTTGTGGCCCCGTCCCCGGCGTCGCGGAGCGGCGGGCTTGCAGGGTGTCAACTCTGGGGACGTGCGTGCGTGTGATTGTTGGGGAGGAGAAATGTGATCTACCGCTCCGCGTCCCCAGCGGCGGCGGGAGGAAGGCGTGGCGGCCGCGCGGCGGGGCTGTTGCCGGCTTCTCTCGTTACGGTGGCTGCGGCCCGCTTCCCTTCACCGCGCTGGGAGAACTGGCGGAAAGACTTTGGATGAGAATGTCTGTTTTTCTGTCGTGAGGGAGACGGCTGTTGTAAAATGGTATGTGGCTCTAGGGGAAGCCTGTTGTTCCCCTGATCTCATCTCTGCTTGAGGAATTGCGCTGAAGAGTGTGTGCGTTAATTACCTTGGACTTGTTACAGAGTAGTCGTAACTCGTTCAGGCCTAGAACAGTGTTTTCACAACCTCTTACTGCCCTGTTAGGGAATTTGTCCACCTGTCAGTTCGCTGCTTCTAATTATAAGGGGCTTCCATTAGCAACAGCAAAAAATTTCAGATTATCATCCAGGTATAGGGAAAGCTCATGGTTGGTTCTATTGTCAACTTTGGATGTCTGTCTGGTACAGGGCCGGAAAAGTTAGCTGGCAAACCAGTCTGTGCGTGTGCTTTTGCGTACTTTCTAGTAGTTTGGAGATTTGCTGACACTTTTTCCCTTTTTGCTGTTTAGGTATTTGTTTTTAGCTGTAGCTTCTGAAGTGGGAGTACTTATATTCAAACCATTTCAGTTAATTTCAAAGGTTTAGTTGCTGGGCTCTTTAAAATTTTAAAAGAGGTTTCCTTTCTGATCAAAGTTTTGATGAAAAGCCTTGAGCGGTAACGGTGGGTTTTGTTTCCAAACTAAGACAATTTAATCCTATATTCTTATTTTTCAGAAGCTGGTAAAGTCTCACCATATGTTTGATAAGTCTAGATTCTGCTTATGTTTGCAAGTGCAGTGCTAATTTTATACAATGAGCAATGATAAGGTTTAGATAGGTCATGATTAAGCTTAGTATTTTAAGTAAACAAAATATGACTGACTTTTTTAAAAAAAGTTTTCATAATTGTATTGATTATCTTATGCTTTTGTGCCATTTATCAGTAACTCAAATTTTTCCAGCCAGATACAGTTGTTTTAAGTCAATGAAATATTTCTTGGTGTATTTATCACTGAATTCATAAAATGTAGAGGACTCTTATTTATGAAATATAATGCTTAACCTGTTCGAGGTTTATTTTTCTTTTATTATTTTGAAATTTACGTATTTAAAATTTGTGTTAAGGCAGAGATGTGTTGAAATATTTATGTTTGGGCCTTTTGTTTTCTTTTTTTTTTTTTTTTTGTACTTACAGAAAAATTTGTTCCTTAAGTTCACCCCTTCCTTGCCCTACTCAAGGTGATCTCTTTTCTAAGAAAAAAATATTTGTGGAGAACCTTAGATTAAAACTGTTGTAAAAAAGTGAAATGAGTTTGAAATCTAGAACAGAACTGGCCATTAAGTGTTTCAACTTTATATTTGGGCATTGCTGACTACAGTAGCTAAACATACATATTAGGCAAGCCCATGGTAAGCCAGACTTAGTTTATTGTCAAAATACATTTTCCATTGAACTAGTCATTACCTTGCTTATAAACCAGTCATTGGCTTTTGGGCATGGGGTTTTAGAGTCACGTTAAAATAGATGGTTTACTTTACATGAGATACTTCTTGTAAACATGCTTGGAAAGAAGCTGTACATCATACTCTTAATTTTTTGGAAGTTCTGTCATGTGATACCATAAAATAGGGTGTAAATTACAGAGGTAGGTTGCTGTTGCAAATATGGCATGGGCACATAGATTTTTCTTTTCTGTTACCTAGGCTGGAGTATAGTGGCTCGTTAATTTTTTGGAAGTTCTGTCATGTGATACCATAAAATAGGGTGTAAATTACAGAGGTAGGTTGCTGTTGCAAATATGGCATGGGCACATAGATTTTTCTTTTCTGTTACCTAGGCTGGAGTATAGTGGCTCGATCTCGGCTCACTGCAACTTCTGCCTGCCGCGTTCAGGCAGTTCTCTGCCTCAGCCTCCTGAGTAGCTGGGATTATAGGTGCCCACTACCACACCTGTATTTTTAGTAGAGACGAGGTTTCAACATGTTGGCCAGGCTGGTCTTGAACTCCTGACCTCGTGATCCACCCGCCTCGCCCTCCCAAAGTACTGGGATTATAGGCGTGAGCCACTGCACCCAGCTGGACCCATAGATTTTTATGTTTAATGCAAGATATGGAGAGACTTCCTGCACCCTCTGCAACTTAAAAAAGCAGCAGCTATCAAATGACTTTTTTTGATTGACCTTTTGTTTTTAATATTTGTGCTTGAACCTGAAAGCATATGGAAAGGAGGAAAGGGAAAATGTAAATTTCATAATGCTGCAATATTATTTCTCAGACCTGATTCACATCCATTTCATGAAATACTTGTTTGCATGTTATTTTTTATTTGAATGTTAGAATGACTTATCCTGGTAATTTTTGAAGTTAACTTTATTTTAAAAAGTAAGAGAGTTAACTTATTAAATAATTAAGCTATTAAATGTTATTTTCTTTTCTTTTCTTTTTTTTTGAGACGGAGTCTTACTCCGTTGCCCAGGCTGAAGTGCAGTGGCAAGATCTCAGCTCACTGCAACCTCCACCTCCCGGGTTCAAGGGATTCTCCTGCCTCAGCCTCTCAAGTATCTGGAATTATAGGTGTCTGTCACCACACCTGGCTGATTTTTTGGTATTTTTAGTAGAGACGAAGTTTCACCGTGTTAGCCAGGATGGTCTCGATATCCTCACCTTGTGATGCACCCGCCTTGGCCTCCCAAAGTGCTGGGATTACAGGCGTGAGCCACCTTGCCCAGCTAAATGTTATTTTCATAGCAACAATTTACCAAGTATAATGATAAGGTAAATTAGAATTGCACTATTGGTAGTTAATTCAAAGGCATAAAAATGTAGTTTCCATTGCAACCTCACATTTAAGTTTGGAGATGAAAAGATGTCATGGCAATATTTAGATTCAAAGATATCAAAGGTAAATAGGGAAATTCTCCATATTTAAAAATCCTTCCAGAGTTGTTATTCCTGCCTCTTAACTCTTGGAGGACACAGAATAACTTGATTTGTCATTGCCGCAATAAATATTCATGTTGTAGCTGTCCTAATGTTCTAATGTCCAAAGTTGAGACTTCCAATGTGGTACGTTCAACTTGGAAGTTATTTCTGAAGACAAACTACAAAAACTTTGTTAAGATGGAGGAATCTATCAGTGTGTTTATTTTTTTTAAAGGTATTTCCCACCCCACCTTCACTAGGATGTAGTATTATTTCTCTATTTTAACTTGCTGAAAGCTTTGTCATGGGGAATCTTTTGTGTATGATACCAGTGTTAAGTCTAAAGGGATTATCTATCTATAAATTATTGTCATTTATATATGTATGTGTACATATATATATATTTTTAGGTTCAGGGGTGCACGTGCAGGTTTGTTGTATAGGTAAACTTGTGTCATGGGGATTTGATGTACAGATTATTTTGTCACCCAGGGACTAAGCCCAGTACCCAATAGTTATTTTTGCTGCTCTTCTCCCTCCTCTCACCCGCCACCATCTGGTAGGTCCCAGTGTCTGTTGTTCCCCTCTTTGTGTCCATGTGTTCTCATCCTTTAGCTTCCACTTATAAGTGAGAACATGTGGTATTTGGTTTTCTGTTCCTACATTGTTTGTTAAGGATAATGGCCTCCAGCTCCATTCATGTTCCTGCAAAGGACATGACATTGTTCTTTTTTTATGACTGCATAGTATTCCATGGTACATATGTAGCACATTTTTAAAAAATTCAGTCTTCCATTGATGAGCATTTAGGTTGATTCCATGTCTTTGCTATTGTGAATAGTGCTACAATGAACGTATGCATGCATGTGTCTTTATGATAAAACAATATATATTTCTTTGGATATATACCCAGTAATGGGATTGCTGGGTCCAATGGTAGTTCTGTTTTTAGCTCTTTGAGGAGTCACCACATTGCTTTCCGCAGTGGCTGATCTAATTTACATTCCCACCAATAGTGTATAAGCCTTCCCTTTTCTCTGCAACCTCATCAACATCTGTTATTTCTTGACTTTAAAATAATAGCCATTCTGACTGGTGTGAGATGGTATTTCATTATGGTTTTGATTTGCATTTCTCTAATGATCAGTGATATGGAGTTTTTTTCATATGCTTCTTGGCCACACATATGTCTTTTGAAGTGTGTCTGTTCATGTCTAAAGGGATTATTTTAAATGTCCTAACTGCTTCTGGATCCAGTTGCTTAAAAATATATATCTTTTGGCTGGGCATGGTGGCTCACGCCTGTAATCCAAGCACTTTGGAGGCCAAGGCGGGCGAATCACCTGAGGTCAGGAGTTCAAGACCAGCCTGACCAACATGGTGAAACCCCGTCTTTAAAAGCACTTTTTTTAAACTTATATTAAAGTTTAACTTATATTAAAGATAACATATCTTTTAAGCACTTATTTAACTTATATTAAAATGTGTATTTGGAGAAGTATTGAATCAGCGGAGGCTTTTAGGATAGTCAATACTTATGTGGTCTATTTCAGGAAGAACAGTTCACTTCTTTTGGTTGGATTTGTATGTAGTTAAGAGTGGTTTGGAGGAAGAACAACTTAATATTAGTGTGCTGCTTCTATAGCTTTGCCATAGCTGTTCTTTGGGACCTTGTTTTAGTTACTTATAGGACCAAGATGGAATAGATATTTGGAGGATGTGTGTTACACATTTATGAGTTTGTCAAATGAAACCTTGAGCTTTTTAGCAGATTAGGCTGTTATCCTCAGCTGATACTTGGAACATATGTTACTAAACAAAGGCAACGTATTATCTGGATTCTGAGATACCACTGTTATACCAGGGACCTAGAGCCTCTGTTCTTACTACCATGTGGAATTAAAACAACTGGATGAGTATTGTCAATATACATTGTATTTTTAGGGCAGCATTTGTGGTTTGGAGACAGTTATTAAGCAGATTTACTTTGTCTTTTATATTTGGCAGTTAATGCCAAGTTAGTACTTTAGAAGGCGTTTTTCCAACAGTAAACCTTGAAATGGAACAAACTGAGGAACTTATTTTTGACCTTAAATGTATTTTGTTACCTTAAACCAATTTCTCTAATTTTTAATTTTAATTTAATTTAATTTATTTATTTTTTGAGACAAAGTCTTGCTCTTGTCGCCCAGGCTGGAGTGCAGTGGCACGATCTGGGCTCACTACAACCTCTGTCTCCTGGGTTCAAGTGATTCTCCTGCCTCAGCCTCCTGAGTAGCTGGGATTATAGGCATGTGCTGCCATGCCCGGCTAATTTTTGTATTTTTAGTAGAGACAGGGTTTCACCATGTTGGCTGGGCTGGTCTCAAACTCCAGACCTCAGGCGATTCATTGGCTGCGGCCTCCCAAAGTGCTGGGATTACAGGCATGAGCCACTGCTCTCGGCCTATTTTTTCTCTTTATGTATTTATTTTTTCTATTTTTGCATTTATTTTTTCTTTTACAGACAGGGTTTTGCTCCATGGATCAGGCTGGAGTATAGTGGTGTGATCATAGCTCACTGTAACCTCGACCTCCTAGGCTCAGGAGATCCTTCTGCCTCATCTCCCAAATAGCTGAGACTACAGGAGCTACTACCACCATGTCCGTTAATGTTTTCATTTCTTTTTCTTTCTTTCTAACATGGTCTTGCTTGAATTTTTTCATTTTTTTGTAGAGACAGAGTTGTGCTTTGTTGCCCAGGCTGGTTTTGAACTCCTGGGCTCAAGCAATCCTCCTCAGCCTCCCAAAGCGCTGGGATCCCAGACGTGAGCAACTGTGCCTGGCTCATTTTCTCTAATTTTCTAAAAGAATGAGGCCTTTTCCCTTCTGTAGGAGACTGAGTGGGAGAAGGGATGGTGACGCAGGTGAGGTGTAGGGGAGGCTGGACAGTAGAAGGGGGAAGAGCTTGGTTTAATTGGATTTGGGAGACTGAAATGAAATCTGCTTTAATTAATTAATTAATTTTTGAGACCTGGTCTTGTTCTGTCACCCAGGCTGGAGTGCAGTGGTGCGATCTCATCTCACTGCAACCTCCACCTCCTGGGTTCAAGTGATTCTCCTGTCTCAGCCTCCTGAACAGCTGGGATTAGAGGAACGAGGCACCTGTAACTTTTGTGTTTTCGGTAGAGACAGGATTTTGCCATGTTGTCCAGGCTGGTCTCAAATTCCTGGCCTCAAGTGATCTGCCCACCTTGGCCTCCCAAAGTGCTGGGATTATAGGTGTGAGCCACCGTGCCTGGCTGCTGTGATTTTAAATGTCCAAGTTGCAGGAAACCAGAGTTCACTTAGCGAAAAATTGTAGTAGCTTGAGGGAAAGATTAAGTCAGTGACCTGCTAAGTAATCAGTCTTGTGAAATAATAACATCTTTGTTTATCTTCCTTGACCTCAGTTTAAAAAATTCCTCCCCCAACCCCTTCTTATTTCTGTATTTTGTTTCTTCAATCTGAGAGACTTCCTTAAGGTAGAGTTTGGGGAAGATAAGCTTTCTCTATAATTAAAAAAAAAAAAGTCTTATGTTCCAGGACTAACCTGAAGCTGCAAGTATGAAGACTATAGAACATAATATTGCTGTTAAAATGAGTTTGAGTTATAGGATATATTCTTTTAGTTTCTGGAGATCTTAAAAAATAAAACTAAGGTACATTATGTATGAATTAAAACTCAGACTTCTGATATCTGTCACACAGTCCTTTTCACCTTCTTCTGAGATAAATATCTCTTTTAAAGATGAGATTTGCAGGTACATGTTCACCTTGCATTTTCTTTGCTGCTAACCTTGTCTTTTTTTTTTTTTGATCAAAAAGGTCACACTTAAAAAAACGGATATTTAATTTAGAGAGGCATAATAAAGGAAAATGTAGTATTTGCTTTTTTGAGCTGTACTTATTTCTTTAGCTAAAGATTTAAGTTTCAAAAGACTGATTCTTTTGTATAACTCTTGGTCATGTTGAAAGTAAAGGATTGCCAAGGCTGGTCATATGTAATTTCTTTTTATTTTGCATAATTATTTATGCTGGAACACCCTTTACCATCCAAATATTGATGAGGTCTGACCTGCTTAGCTTCCAAGATTAGACAAGTTCCAAGGTCAGAAACTTTTCAGTTTCTAATCTAGCTGGAAAAAAACAGTTTAAATTTTATAGGCATTTAAATCAGATGAATAGAGTATGAGTTGATTTGCCCACCCTAGAAATTTTGTAGCTTTTATAAATTATATTTGATTTAATATGGATTACCAAGAAAATTGTATTAAGGATGCTACAAGATAAAAACTTGGCTGTAAATTGACTAGACAGTTATTTTACTGTGGAAATTTTAGAAAGTATTTGATTTGCTAAAAAAATCATTTATGTTTACCTTAAATTCTTTAACTTCCCCCTACTTTGTTATATATTATTAATAAATGTACAAAATATTTTAGAGTTTTTGAAAACAAAATAGTAAACTTGGAAACATTTGTGGGAAATAACTTTGCTTATTAAATATTTCCTACTCTATAAAGTGGTATATAAGGCTTAAAATGCTAACTTTTAAAGTATGTTTCAACTTTTTTTTTTTTTTTTTTTGAAACGGAGTTTTGCTCTTGTTACCCAGGCTGGAGTGCAATGGCTTGATCTCGACTCACCACAACCTCCGCCTCCTGGGTTCAGGCAATTCTCCTGCCTCAGCCTCCTGAGTAGCTGGGATTACAGGCACGCGCCACCGTGCCCAGCTAATTTTTTGTATTTTTAGTAGAGACGGGGTTTCACCATGTTGACCAGGATGGTCTCGATCTCTTGACCTTGTGATCTACCTGCCTCGGCCTCCAAAAGTGCTAGGGTTACAGGCCTGAGCCACCGTGCCCGGCCCACCTTTTTTTTTTTTTTTTTTTTGAGACGGTTTTGCTCTTGTTGCCCAGGCTTGGTGTGATCTTGGTACACTGCAACCTCCGCCTCCTGGGTTCAAGCGATTCTCCTGCCTCACCATCCCAAGTAGTTGGGATTACAGGTGTCTGCCACCACTCCTGGTTAATTTTTGTATTTTTAGTAGAGATGGAGTTTCACCATGTTGGTCAGGCTTATCTTGAACTACTGACCTTGTGATGCATCCATCTCAGCCTCCCAAAGTGCTGGGATTACAGTTATGAGTCACCGCACCCGGCCCTCAACTTTTTAAAAGTATATTTCAACTATGTGTTATCTCTTTAATGATACAGAGAGTCTGGTAGGTTTGGTAAACTATACGACTTTAGATATATAATGCTACAGTTTTAAATAGTGAATAAGATAGAGTGATAACATTGAAACTGAGACATTTCTTCCAAAGTATGACTTAAATTAATGCTTCTGAAGGCTCTATGTATATAATTTATTACAATTTCTATTGAGTTTAAATAGGATATAGTGACTAAAATCACAATGAAAATTACAGGTTATGCTGCTATGTAGCCTATAGCTATGATGCTGTGCTTTACTATATTTTCAAAGACAAATAAGAATGTTTTGGATGGCTGGGTGCAGTGGTTCATGCCTGTCATCTTAGCACTTTGGGAGGCCGAGGCGGGTGGATCCCCTGAGGTCAGGAGTTTGAGACCATCCTGACCAACATGGTGAAGCCCATCTACTAATAATACAAAAAAAAACCAGAATTTTTTGGCCAACTTCTAATAAGACAGTTTCAGTGGAGACAGTAAAATGTCTCTGCAATATATTGATTGTAGTTTTGTGTTTTAAAGTTAGATAAGAATAATATTGGATTCAAAAATAGTGGATTTGTAATAATCACTGTTTAGTGAGCTTTAAATATTTTTGTAGCTGATCACAGACTGTGGCCACAAAATAGATAGAAAATTCTATTATGACAGACAATGATAAAATATTTGTATGAAAACTATTTATCTTATTGGTCAAACACAGTGTCTCACGCCTGTAATCCCATCACTTTGGGAGGCTGTGGTGGGTGGATCTCTTGAGCACAGGAGTTCAAGACCAGACTGGGCAACATGGTGAAACCCTGTCTCTACAAAAAATATAAAAACTAGCTGGGCATGGTGGTGTGCACCTTTAGTCCCTCTAGTCCTAGCTACTGGGGAGGCTGAAGTGGGAGATAACTTGAGCCCAGGAGGTCAAGGCTGCAGTAAGCTGAGATCGTACCACTGCAGTCCAGCTTGAGTGATGGAGCAAGACCTTATCTCAAAAAAACAAAACAAAACAAGCCTATTTTATCTAGTACATATTTGAATGTCCACTGAGTGCAAGGTACTGTGCAGTGAACAAAGAGAGTAACACATGGTCCCAACTTTGAACAAGTAAATGATAAGTAAAATTAGCTGAATACTGTACATTATCTTTTAAATTTGTATATGTGCACCTAAGTTAGAAAAACACTGCTTACGAAAAATGATTTTAAAAACTTTAGATTATTTTATTAAATATGAAATATTTAAATAAGTGGTATTGAAATAGTAGCATTCATGTTAAAGTTGTATGTTAATATTCACCGCTGTTCTTGCAGTGTGTAAAACCAAAATAAGTCACTGAAAAGTATGAACATTCCTGTAATCCCAGCACTCTGGGAGGCTGAGGTGGGCAGATCCCTTGAGGCCAGAAGTCTGAGACCAGTGTATGCAATGTGCAGAAATCTTTACCAAAAACCAAAGAAAATGCAAAAATTATTCAGGCATGGTGGTGCATGCTTGGAGTCCTAGCTGTTGGGGAGACTGAAGTGAGAGGATTGCCTGAGGCCAGGGAGGCTGATGCGGCAGTAAGTAAACCATGATTGCGCACCACTGCACTCTAGCCTTGGGGAAAGAGTGAGACCCTGTTGCAAAAACAAAAAAAAAAACCCAAATTTTAAATTTTATTTTTTTACTTTGCCAAGTCCTGATGGAAAAAAATATTATCAGTTTTATCTTGTGACAAGTTTTTTCATTAAGGCTAACCAGTTTTATAGTCCAAGTGTCTTACAGAGATAAACCACATGTTAAAGGTCATATTTATCAGCTGTGGCCGATAATACAGTTCTCTTGTTTTCTCATGGTTTTTCCTTCAGACCTGTACAGTTTTCACATGGCCTGAGGGAAGTGTCTTAGGTTTGCCTTTTCTAGCTGTATTTCCTTCCTCCTAAATTTAGAATGCAGAGCCTTTTAAATCTCATTCCTTTTTTTTTTTTTAAATTGTGCTTTAGGTTCTGGGGTACGTGTGCAGATCATGCAGGATTGTTGCATAGGTACATATATGGCAATGTGGTTTGCTGACTCCATCCCTGTCACCTATATCTGGCATTTCTCCCCATGTTTTCCCTCCCCAGCTTCTCCACCCTCTGTTGTTCCTCCCCTAGCTCCCTGCAACAGACCCCAGTGTGTGATGTTCCCCTCCTTGTGTCCATGTATTCTCATTGTTCAACACTCGCCTATGAGTGAGAACATGTGGTGTTTGATTTTCTGTACTTGTCTCAGTTTGCTGAGAATGATGGTTTCCAGATTCATCCACGTCCCTAGAAAGGACACGAACTCATTGTTGTTTATGGCTGCATAGTATTCCATGGTGTATATGTGCCACATTTTCCTTATCCAGTCTATCATCTATGGGCATTTGGGTTGGTTCCAGGTCTTTGCTATTGTAAACAGTGCCACAATGAACGTACGTTTGCATGTGTCTTTATAATAGAATGATTTATGATCCTTTGGGTATATACCTAGTAATGGGATTGCTGGGTCAAATGGAATTTCTATTTCTAGGTCCTTGAGGAATTGCCACACTGTCTTCCACAATGGTTGAACTAATTTACACTCCCACCAACAGTGTAAAAGTGTTCCTATTTCTCCACATCCTCTCCAGCATCTGTTGTCTCCAGATTTTTTTTTTTTTTTTTTGGGAGGCTTATCAAAAGACATTTAATACGATTAGTTTTCAACAACCACTTGGTGGTCCACATCTACAAAGATATCCAGCCCAACCCAACCCCCGCTTCCAAATCCCACCCCCACAGAAAAGCACATACTTACCAGAATTTTTAGCAAGTATGGTTTGGGAATTTTTGTAGTTTTTGTTTGTTTGTTTGTTTTTTTTTTTTTTTTTAAAGGCCCCTAGGGCAAGTTATTTACAGTTTAATTGCCACTGTCAACTGATCTGGACCTTGATCGGGACCGGGACCGCTGGCAATCCACAGATGCTGGAGACTTAGATCTACTTGAAGAACCACGTTTCTGGCTCTTCTCAGGCACGGGAGACCTACTAACAGAACGGGACTTGCTCCGGCTCCGGCTCCGGCTCCGGCTCCTGCTTCTTGACCGGCTGTAAGATTTGCGACTACGGGAACGGGATCGACTACGAGACCTAGAGGAACTTCTGGTCCGGGATCGAGACCTGCTTCTTGACCTACTGTGCCTTTTGCTGTCTTCAATTAATTTTATTTTTCTCCCATTTATTTCCTTTCCAGAAAGTTTTTCAATAGCATTCTTTAAATCACCATAAGAGGCAAACTCAACCACCCCTTCATTTAATTTAGGTCGATGTGTATCCGCAAACGTTACTTCCCAGCTTGTCTCATGAAATCTTTGAGATTCTGCCAGCTGACTCTTGAGGATAAATTCTCAACTATAAGCCGATTTTCTGTTCTTACAGGTGGAGCATTTCGTCTATCATTTCGAGGTCTGCGACTACTAAAACGGTCAGAGTATCGTCCTCTACCTCTTCCACCTCGTGACCGAGCCCTAGCATGTTCAATAGTAACCCTTTCACTACAGAGTTCTTTTCCATCAAGCTCATACACAGCATCATCTGCATCCCTTGGATCCTCAGATTCCACAAAACCAAAGCCTCTTTTCAGATCAATATCTCTTATCCGTCCATATCCCTTGAAGAATCTTTCCACGTCCTTCTCCCTGGCCGCTGGATTTAGCCTCCCGATGAATACTCGACAGCCACTCATGATATCCGGCTAGTATTTCCTATCAGACAGGGTCTTTGGCGGCTAAGACCCAAACAGGTCCGTAGTCTGCGACGGAGGCCTCCCCGCACACCAGGACTTCACTCGTCTACGTCTCTCCACAACTGACGCACTTGTCTCCAGATTTTTTAATGATCGCACTTCTGACCAGCGTGAGATGGTATCTCAATGTAGTTTTGATTTGCATTTCTCTAATGACCAGTGATGATGAGCATTTTTTCATGTTTTTTGGCCTCATAAATGTCTTCTTTTGAAAAGTGTCTGTTCATATCCTTTGCCCACTTTTGAATGGGCTTGTTTTTTTTCTTGTAAATCTGTTTTAGTTCTTTGTAGATTCTGGATATTAGCCCTTTGTCAGATAGGTAGATTGCAAAAATTTTTTCCCATTCTGTTGGTTGCCGGTTCACTCTAATGATTGTTTCTTTTGCTGTACAGAAGTTCTGGAGTTTAATTAGATCCCATTTGTCTATTTTGGCTTTTGTTGCCAAGGTTTTTGGTGTTTTAGTCATGAAGTCCTTGCCTATGCCTGTGTTCTGAATGGTTTTGCCTAGGTTTTCTTCTAGGGTTTTTATGGTGTTAGGTCTTACGTTTACTAGGGTTTTTATGGTGTTAGGTCTTACGTTTAAGTCTTTAATCCATCTGGAGTTAATTTTAGTGTAAGGTGTCATGAAGAGGTCCAGTTTCTACTTTCTGCACATGACTAGCCAGTTTAAACCTCATTCCTAAGCCATCCTGTGGGAAGTAAACAAAAGGTGAAAACATTTCAAGTTTCTTTTTTTTCTTTTTTTTTTAAGACAGTCTTGCTTTGTCACCCAGGCTGGAGTGCAATGGCTTGATCTTGGCTCACTGCAACCTCTGCCTCCCAGGTTCAAGCAATTCTCCTGCCTCAGCCTCCCCAGTAGCTAGGATTATAGATGCTGCCACCATGCCTGGCTAATTTTTGTATTTTTTGGTAGAGATGGGGTTTCACTGAGTTGATCATGCTGGTCTCAAACTCCTGACCTCAGGTGATCATCCCTCCTTGGCCTCTAAAAGTGCTGGGATTACAGGTGTGAGCCACTGCACCTGGCCCACATTTGAAGATATTTTTCAGAATATTGAACCTGCTAGCTGTAACTTATTTATTTTTGCATTTCATTTATGTAAATTAAAAATGTATTTAACTTGAAGTCCTTAAAAGCAGAGATGTGCAAAGGACAAGTGTTGTATTGTTTTGCTTCTAATATAATTGTATATAATACAGTATTTTTGGCCAGGTGCGGCGGCTCATGCCTGTAATCCCAGTGCTAAGGGAGACCGAGATGGGCGGATCATCTGAGGTCAGGAGTTTGAGACCAGCCTGACCGACATGGTGAAACTCTCTCTCTACTAAAAATACAAAAATTAGCTGGGTATGGTACTCTGGAGGTTGAGGAAGGAGAATCTCTTGAACCTGGGAGGCGGAGGTTGCAGTGAGCCAAGGTGGCGCCACTGTACTCCAGCCTGGGCAATGAATAAAACTCCATGACACACACACATACCAAAAAATCCTCCAAAAAACAAACAGTATTCTTAATGAAATTTGACAATTTGGCAGCATTTTGATATTTTATGCATGTGTATTTAAAATTGAATTCTGGGCCGGGTGTGGTGGCTCAAGCCTGTAATCCTAGTTCTTTGGGGAGGCTGAGGTGGGAAGATTGCTTGAAGCCAGTGGTTTGAGACCAGCCTTGGGGTATATAGTGAGACTACATCGCTATAAAAAATACAACTACCTGAGTGAGGCGGTGCATACCTGTAGTCCTAGCCACTCAGGAGGCTGAGTTGGAAAGATCACTTGAGCCTAGAAGTTAGAGGCTGCAGTGAGCTAGAATTGCACCACTGCATTCTACCTTGGACAACAGAGTAAGACTCCATCACCAAAAAATAAAAATAAAAATAAATAAGTAAAATATGGCTGGGCACGGTGGCTCATGCCTGTAATCTTAGCATTTTTAGTCGAGACAGGGTTTCACCATCTTGGCCAGGCTGATCTTGAACTCCTGACCTCATGATCCATCTGCCTTAGCCTCATGAAGTGCTCAGATTACAGGCGTGAGCCACTGTACCCAGCCAACAAATACTTTATTATTATAAAAGGAGTCAAATATAGACATATGATACTCAACTTACATACCTCAATCAAAGTGTAGCATCTTTATTGAGTAGCTTGGCAGGTACCTGACCAAGCAGTTGTGAACGTGTCATCGACAAATTTAGCTTCTCAAAGTCCTCCTTTACTCCCGCCTCTTTTTTTACTTCTAGCAGATGAGTCTGTTTCCTGCATAAAGGTCAGGAGGTATGATCTCCCAGGTTTCCATCCCTTTCCTCTGGACTTAATTCTAACAGTACACACTTTGGGATTTCCCTCCTCTCCCCAGGAAAGAAGCATCTCTTCATCCCTCCAAGGTTACTCCCTATTTTCTATGTGGGCTTCATCCAGAATTGTCTTTTTCAACATCTTGAGCTTGTCCAAAAACTTTTTTTTTTTGACAGGTAAAATTATTTATATTTATTGTGTACAACGTTGGCTCTTTTTCCTTTAGCCTTTTAACATGCCCAAGTATCTGGGATTTTAAGTAGCCATCTTTTAATTGTGCCTTAACTGTAGGGTCATCTGTTGCATTTTCTATTTCTTCTAAACTTCTTAAATGTGTTCTCTGGCCTCTGCTTGGATTTCTTTTCACTTCATAGCCTTTGGTGGTATAGTTCTGTCCATACCACTTTAGTGAAATTGTTCCTACTAAGTGCCCCTGTTGTTTTCCTTTATTTATAATTTATGTATTCCTTCAGATAATTGTGTTTATAGTGTCCCCTATTCGATTCTGAGCTTTCAACCCATATTTTGAATCTCCTATTCATCTCCATATTTTTCCCCTACAAGTGCCTCAAACTAAGTTGATTATCTTATTTCTAAATCTTTTGCCTGTATTCCCTATCTAGCATCCTCATTTCTATTGCCTTTTTTTTATATTTGAAACTTGATTATTTTAGAGATAGGGTTTTGCTCTGTTACCAGACTGGAGTACAGTGGCACAGTTACAGCTCACTGTAACCTCAAACTGCTGGGCACTTCAGCCTCCCAAGTAGTTGGCACTGTAGGTGCTCACTGCCATGACTAGCTAATTTTTAATTTTTTGTAGAGACAGGCTGGTCTTTTATTGCTCAGGCTGGTCTTGAACTCCTGGCCTCAAGCAGTCCTCCTGCCTTGGTCTCCTAAAGCTATGTTTGAAACTTTAAATCTTAAATATTTTTTTCTGGTGGGTGCTTTGATAAAAATTTTACAACTGTGCTTTCCTTTTTTTTTTTTTTTATTAGAGCAGGAATGAAAGTTTATTAAAAAGCTTTGGAGCAGGAATGAAGGGAAGTACACTTGGAAGCACAGCTGTGCTTTTCAAAGCAAAATTTTGTTAGTATTAAGTCCCCTTTCTGGAAATCCATAGTGAGAAAATTGAGAATATATGAAAACTTAGAGTAAAAATAAGATATTAAAAAGGAAGAATGTACAACGACTATATGAAAGTGCTTATTACAACTTTATATGAACAGTGAAAAAAATGGGAAAAAAAGCAGTCCAGCAAAGTATGATATGCCCATAGGATAGAACATTATTCTGCTATTTAAAATAATAATAGTTGTTAAGAGGCTGGGGTGTGGTAGCTTACGCCTATAACCCAGCACTTTAGGAGGCTGAGGTGGGTGGATCACTTGAGCCCAGGTGTATAAGATCAGGCTGGGCAACATGGTGAAACCCTGTCTCTAATTAAAAGAAGAAAAAAAAACATGATAAAAAAAGAAGGAGAAAAAATTGTTTTATCAAGTTATCATGTATTTTAATTTTAAGCATATGATAAAACATATAAAATGACTACATGGAATTAGGTTCTTTTCCCTGAATATTTTGTAATTTTACAGTAATTGAAGAATTTCAAAATGATTGCTATGCTGAATTTAACCTCTTGTTAATGCGAATGATGTATATCTTTTCATGATTTTATGGCAAAATATTTTAAGTTTTATATTAGTATAGTATATGAATTCTAACAGTGTGATTACAGGTAAAGGATATTGCCTTAGTGGTAATTTTTACTCAATTTGCAAGATTCTATGAATAAATAACATTCTAAGTGTTAATATGGCAAATAATGATATAAGAAAATTGTTTTGGCATATCTCATCATGTATAGTGAATATGCAATCATTATTCTTTTATCTGAGATTCTATCTAGCTTCTTGTGCAAATGCCTAAAGAATGGTGGCTGGGCGTGGTGACTCATGCCTGTAATTTCAGCACTTTGGGAGGCCAAAGTGCTTGAAGCACTCAAGACAGATCGCTTGAGCCCAGGAGTTTGAGACCAGCCTGGGCAATATGATGAGACCCCATCTCTACAAAAAATATAAAAAAATTAACTGAGTATGGTGGTGTGGACCTGTAATCACAGCTACTAGGAAGGTTGAGGTGAAAGGATCACTTGAACCCTGTGGTCTAGGATGCAGGGAGGCATAATTGCCGCACTGCATTCCAGCCTGGGCGACAGATACAAAACCCTGTCTCAAAAACAAAAACAAAAACAAAACCCAAAAAACCCCACAATTTTAGTTATTATTCCAGAATAGATTTCTAATGAGTAAACTATAACTACTTTGTAGCCATTTTCAATTTAATGAAGAAGCACATGTTTATTTATGGGATCAATGGCTACTTAATTTTAAACTTAAAATGTATTAGCTGTTAGTTATATATGCAACTTAAACTTTCTTAATATCCTTCTTTTCTATAGGTGGATGCTGTATTTAAAAAAATCTGTTCAGTCAGATAAATATGAAGAAAAAAGCTTTTTAAAAAATCATTTTAGTTCTGATATGTATGGTTTTTAGTATCATGCATTGTTGGTAGTGTGACTTTTTACACTAATGTAAAACAAAAAAAAATTGTTTTTCTCTTGACACTTTCAGTAGAAGAAAGAAATACGTATGTGTCTTTGCTAAGTCTATCTCAATTTGTGGTTTTAATGCATAGCTTATAAGCAACTGAGCAAATGTGTCACTTAAAGTTAATGATTAGGTATAGTCAGGGCCAGACAGAAGCAGTTCTGATAGATTTCTAAGAATTCAATGTCGTGGCCAGGTGCAGTGGCTCACGCCTGTAATCTTAGCATTTTGGGAGGCCGAGGCAGGTGGATCACTTGTGATTAGGAGTTCGAGACCAGCCTGGCCACATAGCCCCTCTCTACTAAAAATTTAAAAGATTAGCTGGGCATGGTGGTGGGTCCCTGTAATCCCAGCTACTTGAGAGGCTGAGGCAGTAGAATTGCTTGAACCCGGGAGGTGGAGGTTGCAGTAAGCCAAGATCACACCACTGCACTCCAGCCTACGCGACAGAGTGAGACTTTGTCTCTAAAAAAAAGAAAGAATTCAATGTTATTTCTTTGTGGGTACTGTTTGAGAAGCTGCTTGTTTTCTTTTCCTCTTTAGATTTTTGTAAATTGCATTGTTCTTTAGTTTTTCTGGCTTTCCTAAGGAGACCTGTTGCAATTTCTGCTGTATCCCCTTCCTCAAATTTGTCATGAGAATGAAAGAGATCTCTTTCTTTCTTTCTCTTTCTTTCTTTTTTTCTCTCTTTCTTTCTTTCTTTCCTTCTTTCTCTCTCTCTCTTTCTTTCCTTTCGCCTCCCTCCCTTCTTGATGAGGTCTCGCTTTGTCACCCTTCCTTTCTTTTCTCTTTTCTTCTTTTCTTTCCTCCCCTACCCTTTCCATTTCCTTTCTCTTTTCCTTCTCCCTTTCCCTTCCCTTTCCCTTTGGAGATGAGGTCTCATTTTGTCACCCAGGCTGGAGTACAGTGTCAGGCACTATCATAGCTCAATCAACCTTGGAGTCCTGGGCTCAAGGTATCCTCCCTAGCAACTGGGACTGTAAGTGTGTGCCACTGTGCCTGGCTAATTCTTTTTTTTTAATAGAGGTGGGATCTTACCATCTTTCCTAGGATGGTCTTAAACTCTTGGACTCAAGTGATCCTCCTGCATAGGCCTCCCTATTGTTTCCTACTTGATACCGGAGAGTTTCCTGAAGCACAGTGGCTCACGCCTGTAATCCCAGCACTTTGGGAGGCTGAGGCAGGTGAGTCACTTGAGATCAGGAGTTCGAGACCAGCCTGGCCAAGATGGTGAAACCTCATCTCTACTAAAAATTCAAAAGATTAGCCTGGCATGGTGGTGGGTGCCTGTAATCCCTTAAAATAAGGGCCATCTTCAGTTGACAAGATATAAGTGACTGTTAAACTTTTGAAAATTAAAGAGTATTTCTGCATTAGAAAGGTTTTTGACGATACTTCACAAAATTTCCTTAAAAAGGGCATTTATATAAAGTGGAATGTCTGACAACTACAATCTGAGTAGAGAAAAAACATAATTGTAGAAATTTAAAAAATACTTTGAATTTAGCAGTGAAAGGCATATTAGAACCTTATAGAATCTTAATAGAATTTGGAAAATAGGAACAGTTGACTTTTGCGTTCAACTTAATTTTTCCAGGCCCCACAATGTCTTTCATAAAGATTTTTCAAAACTGAAAGTACTATAATCAAGCTTATGCAGCTGTAAATATTTATCTTTTCAGTTCTTACAATTGAAAAACTGTTATGTGTCTGGCAGAGGAGATGGTAGCCACTGTTCTTACTCCATTGGTTTTTAGAATTTTAATTCTTGTGTGATTTACATTATTCTAGAGTGATAGTTCTCTTTCAGGTATGAATGTAGAAATGAGAATCTTAAGGTTAAGGTAGCTCATACTCTTGAAAAGTTTTATAGAACTTGACCTTTCATTCTCTAAATGTCATTTAGAGCTTTGAATCATTATCTCATACAAAAATCTTATTTGTTGGCAGAATTTTTCCCTTTATATTGCTGTGTCAGCAGTGGGCATTCAGTCAAATTATTGATCTAGGATTCTAGTTCACCTGTTGAGTTGTTTCAAACGTAGATTATGTCAGGTGATCTTCTCGTAGGAATCATTTGACCTTTGCCTTCTTAATCTTTAATGTCTTGTATTTATCTTTGTCTGAAAGTTAGTTACATAGATTTTTATAAGAAATAACAGTTTTGTGGTGGTTCTTTTGGGACAGATTTTCTGATAAAGTAGAAAGTAATACATTTGGCTTTCTATTAATATTAAGGGCGTTCTTCATAACCCAAACTTAAGAAACTGTTTACTCTTTCTAATAACCCATTGATAGATATTGGTCATTGTATGAAGAATTTAAGTAAAAATTTTTCTTTTGTGCTTAAGTTTTATAAGCTGAATTATTATCATTATTATTTTTTTGAGACGGAGTTTCGCTTTTGTTGCCCAGGCTGAGTGCAATGGTGTGATCTCAGCTCTCTGCAACCTCCATCTCCTGGGTTCAAGTGATTCTCCTGCCTCAGCCTCCCAAGTAGCTGGGATTACAGGTGAAAACCACTACGCATAGCTAATTTTGTATTTTTAGTAGAGACAGGGTTTCTCCATGTTGGTCAGGCTGCTCTCAAACTCCTGACCTCAGGTGATCCTCTCACCTTGGCCTCCCAAAGTGCTAGGATTACAGGCATGAGCCACTGTGCCTGGCCTGATTTGAATGATTAATCCTAAGTTTATATCAAGAAAGAGGGAGATTCAGGTAAACTTTTTATCTTTAGTCAACCTTTCTGTCAGGGTTTCCATTTCTGATTTTTTTTTTCTTTTTGAGATGGAGTCTCGCTCTGTCGCCCAGGCTAGAGTGTGGTGGCTGATCTTGGCTCACCACAACCTCTGCCTCCTGGGTTCAAGTGATTCTCCTGTCTCAGCCTCCTGAGTAGCTGGGATTACAGGCGCGCACCACCATGCCTGGCTAATTTTTGTATTTTTACTAGAGATGGACTTTCACCATCTTGACCAGGCTTGTCTCGAACTCTTGACCTCAGGTGATCCACCTGCCTTGGTCTCCCAAAGTGATGGGATTCTGTAATCCCAAGATTACAGTGATCCACTGCACCTGGCCCTGATTTTTTATTTTATGTATCTGTTAAAAATCAAGAGAAATATCTTCTTTAGTAAGAGTAATCCTTGTGTAATTTTTTCAGTTACTCTTTTTTAGCCTTGTTAAAAATTTGTACTGGCAGAGTGATTTCTTTTCATTTTTTTGAAATGGAGTCTTGCTGTGTTGCCCAGGCTGCAGTGCAGTGGCACTATCTTAGCTCACTGCAACTTCTGCTTCCTGGGTTCAAGGGATTCTCCAGCCTCAGCCTCCCAAGTAGCTAGGACCACAGGCACGCGCCACTGCATCTGGCTAATTTTTTTGGTATTTTTTTTTTTTTTTTTAGTAGAGATGGAGTTTCACTGTATTGGCCAGGCTAGTCTTGAACTCCTGACCTCAGGTGATCTGTTTGCCTTGGCCTCCCAGAATGCTGGGATTATAGGCATGAGCCACTGAGCCCGGCCAAAAGTCCATACTTCTGTTTTTTAGATGGAGTCTCACTCTGTCACCAGGCTGGAGTGCAGTGGCGTGATCTCAGCTCACTGCAACCTCTGCCTCCCGGGTTCAAGCAATTCTCCTGCATCATACTTCTGAGTAGCTGAGACTACAGGCACATGCCACCATGCCTGGCTAATTTTTTGTATTTGTAGTAGAGACAGGGTTTCACCGTGTTAGCCAGGATGGTTTCAATCTCCTGACCTCATGATCCTCCTGCCTCAGCCTCCCAAAGTACTGGGATTACAGGCATGAGCCACTGCGCCCGGCCCTGATTTTTGATTTTATATAGGTTCTAAAAAAATCTAGAGAATTGTCTGCTTTAGTAAGAGTGATCCTTATGTAATTTTTTGAATTAATTAACTCTTTTCTAGCCTTGTTAAAGATTTGTACTGGCAGGGTGATTTCTAGCAGCTTTGAAATGTCCAACGGGTCATTTTCTGTTCCAAATGTTGGAACGTTTTGCTAAGTCAGATGAAGCTTGTTATTTAACATGCTGATTTGTGTTACAGTCAACACATTCTCTAGATGCCTTGTTCACAATACTGCTGGAAAATACCCAAGACTTTAGTATTTTCAAAATAAATGTTCTGTAGGCACCTCAGACAGCAGGTTTAGTTTATTAAGTTTTAAAATGTATGGTGGTTCATTTATGTGAATATATTTCTTTCTTATATGAAATGGTTTAGTATTATTTCTTGGATTGAATACTGGTAAAAATAATCTGTTAAAATAACAGAAGTATTTAAAATATTGACACCTAGTTAACCAATGAAGAATTGAATTCATTTACTGTTCATACTAACAAGTTATTTTCTAGTGTCTCTTGCTTTTTTTTTTTAAGATGGCATGTTATTTTGTCTTTTATAAATATGCACTTTAAACAAAGTAATTGAGAAATGAAACTGACTAGAAACTCCTTTTTACTGGCTAAATATTGTATGTCATATAGTTCTATTTTGTAATTTCTATTTATAGAGCCTTGCATAGACTAGCACTATGATTCTGTCCTTTGAAAAATGAAAAGCCCTTTTAATTGTCAGAATTTATTGGATCACATAATGAAATTCTACTTTTAGTCTTTATTGATTGAAGAAGTTATTTAATAACCAACAGCTTTTAAAAACTATTATGAATTAAGTAATACTTTTTTTTTTTTTTTTTTTTTTGAGACAGAGTCTTGCTCCGTTGCCAGGAGCCAGGCTGGAGTGCAGTGGTGCAATCTCGGCTCACTGCAACCACTGCCTACTGGGTTCAAGAGAGTCTCCTGACTCAGCTTCCCAGTCTCCTGAGTAGCTGGGACTACAGGCGTGTGCCACCACGCCCAGCTAATTTTTGTATTTTTAGTAGAGATGGGGTTTCACCATGTTGGCCAGGATGGTCTAGTGATCTCTTTACCTCGTGATCCACCCGCCTCGGCCTCCCAAAGTGCTGGGATTACAGGCGTAAGCCACCGCGCCTGGCCAAGTAATACTTTTAAATGAAGAAATTTGTCCTCACTGCTTATGATTACTTTAAAAATTAATGCAGGCAGATGATCCCAGGGACTGTTCATATGCCTGGCAATTCTAGACTTTAGGTGTTCTAGGCCAGGCCTACCATATTTGGCTGTTCATCCACAAGTTAGTGACCCTTGAAGAAGAGTCTTATTCAAGAAAGACATTGTTTTATACCTGTCACTCATTCTTGTTTTCTGTTTAACTTATACTTTGACAAAAATTCAGACCTATAGAAAAATAGCAATATTAATACGAAGAATTCCTGTATTATTTTTCACCTAGAGCCTTTAAATGATAACATTTTACCTCATTTGCTTTTACCTTTTTTCTCTATATCTGTATTATGTTTTTTTGGTTTGTTTGTTTGTTTTTTGTTTGAGACGGAGTCTTGCTCTGTCACCAGGCTGGAGTGCAGTGGCGTGATCTTGGCTCACTGCAACCTCTGCCTCCTGGGTAGCTGGGACTATAGGCATGTACCACCACGCCCAGCTAATTTTTGTATTTTTTAATAGAGATGGGGTTTCACCATGTTGGCCAGGATGGTCTCAATCTCTTGACCTCATGATCCACCCGCCTCGGCCTCCCAAAGTGCTGGGATTACAGGCGGGAACCACCGCACCCGGCCTGTATTATGTTTTTATCTGAACCTTTTAGAGTAAGTTGCAGGCATGATGTCCCTTTACCCCTTATTAATTGCATAAAGACTATTCAGTTGTTCTATTTCTTTAGTTTAATCTGTGATCTGAAAACTTTCTCAGACTTTATGTTGTTTTGACATTGACATTTTGAAGAATACTGTCATTATTTTGTAGACTGTTACGCAGTTTGGATTTGTTTTCTTTCCTTTTTTTTCAATTCTTTTTTGAGACAGTGTCTATGAATAATATTTTAAGTGTTAATATGGTAAATGATGTTAGGAAATAACTTTTGGCATATTCCTTATGTATAGTACACATACAATCACTTTCATTCCTTTTTTTTTTTTGTGACGGAGTCTCACCCTGTTGCCCAGGCTTAAGTGCAGTGGCGTGATCTCGGCTCACTGCAACCTCTGCTTCCCAGGTTCAAACTATTCTCCTGTCTCAGCCTCCTGAAGCTGGGATTATAGGTGTGTGCCACTATGGCCGGCTAATTTTTTTGTACTTTTAGTAGAGACAGGGTTTTACCATGTTGATCAGGCTGGTCTGAAACTCCTGACCTTGTGATCCATCCTCCTCTACCTCCCAAAGCGCTGGGATTACAGGCATGAGCCACCATGCCCGGCCTACAATCACTTTCATATCTGAGATAGATTCTATTTAGTTTCTTGAGGTACATGGCAAGTATTTTAGGCTTGTATGGTCTGAACAGGTGACTTGTCTGCTTCACTTTGGTGTGGTTACCAAATTGGTATTGTTGTATCCGAGCAAGTTGTTAGGAAAGCGCCACTCTCTGAGATATGATTGTGAGTCTTTTATTGCCGGCAACCAAGAGTCAGCTCATGCTCAAAATCCCTCGGCCCCGAGGAAGGGGTTTGATTTCCTTTTATATGTTGCTCAGGGTAAGGGGGGCAAAGCAGAATTTTACAGAAGCAGAATAAGCAAGTTAGAGGGGGAGGCTGGTAACTAGGAGTCAGGAGGCTCCCATGATTGTTGATTAACTGAGGAGGGTATACAAGTGGTTCCCATGATTGCTGGTTACCAAGGAGGGCATTTGGTACTTTCCATACAATCGATCAAGGGGATATTCACAATAGCAAGTGGGCTTTGTCAAGCAGGGTATGGGTGCAACGGTTATATGTTTCTGTGATTCTAAGCACAACATGTCCCAGCACTGTGTGACCCAGGTATGCACTCAAGGGAGGAATGGCAGGGGGAGAAGCCATGATGGAGTCAGTCAGGCTCACTTCTAAGATGGAGGTAGTTTGGCTCACCTCAGTATGGTTACCAACTGAATGAAATAAGGTATGGCTGATTGGCCATGTTAATAAAATATGTCTAAAATGATTGTATTTTTGTTATTTTATTTTGAGATAGAGCCTCACTCTGTTGCCCGGGCTGGAGTGCATTGGCATGATCTTGGCTCACTGCAACGCCTGCCTCCGGGTTCAAGTGATTCCCATGCCTCAGCCTCTTGAGTAGCTGGGATTACAGGCATGCGTCACCACACCCGGCTAATTTTTGTATTTTTAGTAGAGATGGGGTTTCATCATGTTGGCCAGACTGGTCTTGAACTCCTGAGCTCAAATGATCCACCCTCCTTGGTCTCCCAAAGTGCTGGGATTACAGGTGTGAATTACTGTGCCTGGGCTGTATTTTTATAATTTTAAGATATACAATTACTAAAATAGGTTATTTCTATTCTCTGATAGATTTTTTTTTTTTTTACCTTTTTTATTTAAAAATTAATGTAAACTCAGGCTCTGAAAGTATAGGGAGTAATAGAATCACTTCCTGCTGGCTGCGGTGGTTCATGCCTGTAATCCCAGCACTTTGGGAGGCCGAGGTGGGTGGATCACCTGAGGTTGGGAGTTCAAGACTAGCCTGACCAACATGGAGAAACCCTGTCTCTACTAAAAATATAAAATTAGCCAGTCATGGTACGTGCCTGTAGTCTCAGCTACTCGGGAGGCTGAGGCGAGGGAATCTCTTGAGCCCGGGAGGCAGAGGTTGCAGTAAGCCGAGATCATGCAACTGCACTCCAGCCTGGTGACAGAGTGAGACTCCATCTCAAAACAAACAAACAAACAAATAAACAAAACACCAAAAAAAAAAAGAATAATTTCCTATGCAACTGTCATCCAATGTGCAAAATAAAAGTAATATTTGAGGCCCCTTTCTTCTTTGTTCCTGGGATGTCTGTCATTTCCATGCATGTTTTTATACCTTTATCCATACTTAATATAAAACATGGTATAGTTTTGTCTTCTGTTAACTTTATAAGTGATACATGCTTGTTTTGAGATTTATATATGTTGATGTATGTAATTTCTGTTCATTTTGCTGCACTTCATCAGTTCTAGCACATTTTCCCCCAACATTTTAATAGCTTTTAAATTGGGATGCATCTTAAAATTGATGATGTCTTGCCTTAACATTGATATTGTTTCTTTTTTTGTGGTTCATAAATATATAATAATTGTGATATGAGCCACAATTTTATTGCATGCTCCATATTTTATGACTAAGCCACAGTATTCAGTCCTTTTCTGACAATTAGATTATTTTGAAATTTTGATACTACATAAAGTGCTACAGTGAACATTAATTTATCTGTTTCTTTGTGCTTATTTGTGAGAGTTTCTCTAGATGGGGTATACACCTGGAAGAATTTGCTGGATTATAGAATATGTCCATCTTCAGCTTTGCCCTCTAAAGTGATTGTACTTCTTACTGTAGTATAGCAGTTCCTGTTGCCCTATTCTTCTTCAACATTGGGTATTGTCCTACTTCTTTTTGACAGTCTGATGGCTATAAATGGCATCTTACTGTGGTTTTAATTTGCATTTTCCTTATTACTAGTGAGGTTGATAATTTTTTGAAATAAGACTTTGCTTGTATTTCCTTTCTGTGAATTGTCTGTTTATATCTTCTGTCCATTTGTCTCCTGAGTTTTACCAAACATAATATGACTTCTTTAGATCTTTTCTCAGTTATGTGTATTGCAAATAACTTCTCTATGTCAGTGGCTTCTCTTTATTTCCGGTATCATTTGATGAATGAAAGTTTTAAATTTTAATAAAATCAAATTTGTCATTTTTTTCCTCTTAGAGTGTGTGCTTTTTACATCTTGTTTAAAGAAAACCTTTGCTTGGTGACAGAGATTAATGATTAAAGATGTAACATTTTAAAATAAGAGGAATAAAAATTATAAATCTTCTGTGTAGGCTGTTCCCAGCATACACAAGTGTTATAGACACTTAGAGACATAGATTTTTCCTTTCCTTTAGTCGTCTTTGAAATGAAAAGATAAAAATATCTATAATTGGTGAAGATTTTCCTTCTTCTTTTATATTTGTCTTCTTGAAGGAAATTCTAGCATTTCAGCTGGAGATAATTAGAGCATGTGGATGTGAAACTATTTAAATATAATGAGGGACACACAAATATAGAATTGTAAAATTCTCATGATAAATTCACAGGTGGCCATTCTGTGATTACAAGTGATTGGGGAATCACTAACTGGAAACAATTTTCCCCCCTCCCTCCCTTCCTTCCTTTTCTTTCCTTCCTTTTCCAGTGAGGTGCTCTCTTTTTGGACGGGATATTGTGAGATGGGTAACCATACCAAAGTGAAGCAGATAGTCACCTGTTCAGTCCATACAAGATATAAAGTAGTTATAAGTTTGTAGCTTGTAATGTTAAGGAAAAAAGTGGATTGACAGTATTTTGGATAAACTAACTTACTTGAAAAGCAGTACACAAAGTTTTAAATTTACAAATGAAAACAATTTACAAAAGAATTTACTACTGGATTTAATTAATCTTCTGGCTGGGCACATGTGCCCAGGCTGGAGTGCATTGACATGATCTTAGCTCACTGCAACCTTTGTCTCCCAGGTTCAAGCTATTCTCCTGCCTCAGCCTCCCGAAACTGAGTTTACAGGTGTGTGTGTGGCTAATTTTGTATTTTTAATAGAGACAAGGGTTTCACTATGTTGGCCAGGCTGGTCACGAACTCCTGACCTCAAGTGATTCACCTGCCTTGGTCTCCCAAAGTGGCTGGGATTAAAGGTGTGAGCTACCGAGCCTGGCCAGATTTAGAATTTCGTATTCTTTTGCTGCTAAGCATCTTTATGAATACCTTTTGTGCTATGTAAGAAAAGTTGTTAATTTTCAATCTATAATTTTATTAGAAAGTGAGGAACTAGAACTTAGCCAAGAATGAATATTGGGAGTCCGTGTGGTGGGAAATAATCAGAAAGAGATGACAGATCAAAGGAAAAGAAGGACAATATTTTGAGAACAGAAAGTGAAGGACTGTGTTTATAGGAGCATAAACTCATATCTTGGAGTTTGGTTGAGACAAGGGAGGGAAAGAGAAGACTGTGAGAGATAACTGGATCCATGTAAAGACCAAAGTAGGAATAGGAGAGGGACTTGGTAGTCAGACAAGAAGCGCCTCCTTGTTTGTGTTTCTTGATGTTGCTGATTTCTTTGTTTTTTAGCATGCTCACGGTACTTAATGCCACTGAACAGTACACTTAAAGTGATTTAAGGTAGGAAATTTTCTTTATTTTTACCACAATTTTTAAAAAGGAAGATTTTAAAAATGGAGATTTGAACAAATAGAAGTAAGTTGAGTAAGGAGAGTGCAAGGCATTATTGCCTTTTATTAAATTTATTTCTTTATTTTTACTATTTTTTTGAGACAGAGTTTTGTTCTTGTTGCCCAGGCTGGAGTACAATGGTGCGATCTCGGGTCACTGCAACCTCGGCCTCCTGGGTTCAAGTGATTCTTCTGCCTCAGCCTCCCAAGTAGCTGGAATTACCGGCATGAGCCACCATGACCGGCTAATTGTATATTTTTAGTAGAGATGGGGTTTCTCCATGTTGGTCAGGCTGGTCTCAAACTCGCAACCTCAAATGATCCACTCGCCTCAGCCTCCCAAAGTGCTGAGATTACAGGTGTGAAACACCGTGCCTAGCCTAATATTAAATTTATTTGTGACATCAAAGTGTATTTAAAAGAAGAACCCTGTCAGGCATGGTGGCTCACTCCTATAATCCTAACACTTTGGAAGGCTGAGGTGGGTGGATGGCTTGAGGCCAGGAATTTGGGACCAACCTGGTGAAACCCCATCTCTACTGAAAATACAGAAATTAGCTGGACATGGTGGTGTACGCCTATAATCCCAGCTCCTTGGGGAGCTGAGATATGAGAATCACTTGAACCTGGGGAGGCGGAGGTTGCAGTGAGCTGTGATTGTGCTACTGCTCTCCAGCATAGGCAACAGAGGGAGATTCTGTCTCAAAAAAATAAAAAAGAACCTTATTACATATGGGGTGTGTATAAGTAAGTTTGGCCAAAAATAATTCAGAAATTTCATATTGGCAAATAAATTGAATATAACTTGGTTAAGTATTTCTGTTTCTGTTCCCTCCCTCCCTTTTCAGAAGGCCTAATATTATATGTAGTAAAAAAAAGATGAAAACAGCCCACTATGGTTAGCAATGATCAGACTCATGACTATGGGTGTCAATATTGATTACATTGCTGGTTTGGCCATTATAAAAAGATGTGAACAATTTGGATAGAGTTGTTCAGATATGACTTAAAGTTTGTTAGAAGATTGGAAAAATAAGGCCTATATGTTAGTCCATTTGGGCTGCAGTAATAAAATACCTTAGACTGGGTAATTTATAAAGAGCATAACCTGATTATGAAGCTGAAGGCAAAAAAAAAACAAAAAAAAAGCAAAAAAACCACATAAATCTTATTGCTCACAGCTCTGGAGGCTAAGTTCAAGGTGCCAGCAGATTTGGTGTCTGGTGAGGGTTCACTTTCTCCTCCTTCAAAGATGGCATCTTTTCACTGTGTCCTTTCGTAGTGGTGGTGGAAGGGGTGGAACAAGCTGTCTCAGGACTCTTTTATGTAAAAGAGCACTAATCCCATTCATGAGGATAGAGCCCTCATGAGCTACACCTCCCAAAGGTCCCGCCTCTTAATACCATCACTTTAGGGGTAAAGTTTCAATATACAAATTCTGAGGGAGCAGGGGGGCGGGAGCAGGGACACAGATATTCAACCCATAGTAGGTTAAAGTACCTGAAATTATTCTAAGGAATGAAAACTTAATGGTTGCTCTAATAGGAGTCTTCACTGTCCTCTGAGTAATATTTTATGGGCAGCTCCAGCTCACAAAGGGGTAGTATTTCAAAACATCGTTTCTTAGTTGATAAGAACAAATGCCAAGGTCATGAATAATATAGCTGCAGAGGACAACACAGTATATATTGCAATTAAAAATAGGAAATAGTATTGTATTAAAACAATATTTTGGACTCTATGGGCTTCAGCAGCTCCTGGGACTATAGTACTTTGTAAAATCCATAAACACCAGATATAAGCAAGTCATGAGTATATCTGATGGAGGGTGGGAGAAGGGAAAGAGTTAATACCTGGATATGCCAGGGAGTCACAGTGGTCAAGTTAATAAGTAATTTATAGGTCTTTTCTTTTTGTCTTTTATACATGTCTCCAGCACCACCACCTATCACTTCTGATGAACTATAAATTACATGATATTCCTATCTGTGTTTATTTTCTAAAGTCCCTTTTGAGGTAGGTTCACAGAGCACAGTGGTTGAGAATTGGCTGGTGAGGGATAATGGTACGTTGTCTAAGCTTCATTTAGTTGGCCCTGGATGGGGCCTTGAGTTGATTGATTGCCTTCTAGCTTGGCATGTTGGGAAAGAAAAGCTAAGAACGGCAGGATTCAGAAATTGCAGCAGTTTAAAAATTTTCTCTATGTCAATTATCAGTTGTTCACACAATTTAGCATGGCATGGATTTAACACGGCATGAATTAGCCTAGAGTGGTGTGCATTGATCTGATTCCCTGGCATTTCATCATGTTTTTTCAGATTTGGGGGCCATGATTTGATAGGACTTGAATTTGCCTGTGGTTTTTGTACAGACTAGGTCATTGGTTCTCAGATTTTAGTGTGACTCTACATGGCCCTGGGAGCTTGTACACTTTCAGATGCCTGGACCTTACCACAGACCTACTGAATCAAAATCTTTCTGGTTAGAGTTTTATGTGTTTATTTACTTACTTAACTTTTTTTTTTAGACGGAGTCTCGCTCTGTCGCCCAGGCTGGAGTGCAGTGGCACGATCTTGGCTCACTGCAACCTCTGCCTCCCAGGTTCAAGTGATTCTCCTGCCTCATCCGAGTAGCTGGGATTACAGGCTTGTGCCACCACACACTGCTAATTTTGTATTTTTAGTAGAGACAGAGTTTCACTCTGTTGCCCAGTCTGGTCTTGAACTCCTGACCTCAAATGATTCACCCACTATGCTTGGCCCTTATTTAACTTTTTATTAAGGAAAAAATATAAACATATTCAAAAGTAGACAGGATAGTATAATGAACCCCAATCTACCCATCATCAAGCTTCTGTAACAGTTCATGGATCGTTTCATTTTATCCATATTCCTATCCACTTCTTCCTCTTTTATATTATTTCAAAGCAAATCCCAGGTTATTTTATTTTTAAGTATATATATATAAACATATGTTTTTAATAGGTTCCATAGATGATTTAAAAACTCTTTGAACAGGTAATACATGTATGTAGTAAGAAAGGTTGTACAGTGAAAAGTAATTCTTTTCATTGTTCCCAGTATTGTTATTCTTCACCAAGGCAAAGAAGCCCTCAATTTCTTTATGTATCTATATCCAGTGCATATGCAAATATATGCATATAACTTCTCTTTTTAATTAAACACACATAGTAATATCTATTGTAAAGTACACACTTTTTGAAATCTTGCTTTTTTTCATGTAGCAGTAGTAGTATCTTCAGAATCAGATCAACAACAAGGCAAATAAATTGTTTTCATTCTTTTTAAAGACCCTGGTTGGTCTATGTGTCAAGGCCTGTTTAGTATCTTTTTAATGGATATGTAGGTTATTTACAATATTATGTTGCTTTACACAGTGCTGCAGTGAATGTTCTTGTACAGTATCAGAGTTGCCTAAATTTCTAGGTCAGAGAATATGTTCATTTGCAATTTTGTTAAATATTGCCAGCTTGCTTTCCCATCATCTGTGTATGTATAGTGTATAGTATTCGTCTGTATTTTTCATGTCTCTTCTATTTATGTTCATGCCTTCCTTTAAATCCACAAGTATATAATACCTGTTTTAAAACTTACCTGTTGGCTGAGCTCAGGGGCTCATGTCTAATTCCACCACTTTGGGAGGCCAAGCCAGGAGGATTGCTTGATCCCAGGAGTTGGAGACCAGCCTGGGCAATATGGCAAGACCCCGTCTCTATAAAATTTAAAAAATTAGCTGAGCATGGTGGCACATATATGTGGTCTCAGCTACTTGGGAGACTGAGGTGGGAGTATCATTTGAGTCAGGAGATTGAAGCTGCAGCAAGCCATGTTTGTGCCATTGCACTTTAGCTTGGGCAACAAAGATTCTGTCTCAAAAAAAAAGAACAAAAAAAAAATTGGGCTGGGCACAGTGGCTCACACCTGTAATCCCAGCACTTTGGGAGGCTGAGGTGGATTACTTAAGGCCAGGAGTTCGAGACCAGCCTGGTCAACATGGCAAAACCCTGTCTCTACTTTTTAGCTGGGCATTGTGGCGGGTGCCTGTAATCCTTCGAAAGTCTGATTATCTGTAAATTTAATCATGGTTTTTTTTGTTTTTTGAGTCTATAGGTATGGGTTACAGAAGTAGTTTGTAAATTAGGAGAATCATGGCATTGTTAAATTATTGAGCAGGGTTCCATAGGGCTCACACCTGTAATCTATTTGGGATTACTTGGGAGGTTGAGGTGTGAGAGGTTCAAGACCAGCCTGGGCAACACAGTGAGACCTAGTTTCTTAAAAAAAATCTATTATGAGGCCAGGTGTGGTGGCTCACGCCTGTAATCCAAGCACTTTGGAGGCCAAGGCTGGCAGATCATCTGAGGTCAGGAGTTCAAGACCAGCCTGACCAACATGGTGAAACCCCGTCATTAAAAAATAATAATAATAAAAAAAAATAGAAAAAAAAAGTCTATTGTGGATAAGATTGGAAGCCTCACAAAAGTGCATTAATGGATAAGTTTGATACATTTAGCAGGAGTTTTCAGTGTGGTTTTGCTTCATTAAAAGAACGATCAATTGATAGTTTTGAAATCTCTTCTGATTAAAGATACGGAATAGATGTCAGTAGATGCCAGTGAGATGGTTTGGAACTCCAGAATTTCAATTTATGATTTTCTCCTACACAGTGAACATCAAGTCTTAATTTGTTTAGTAAGGATTTGTAGCTGATTTATTAGGGCCAAGTCAAATTAGGAATGTGGTAGATTGTGCACAAGAAAATTTTTAGGAAGCTGAAGGAGGTATAAATTTCTGCCTTTTATCTGAAAGGCGATGCATTTACTTGTTCCTTTTACCATGCCTTAGCTATGTGACTGTGGGCCAGTTACCCAGTCTTAGTAAACTATAGTTTTCTTTTTTTTTTTGAGATGGAGTCTTGCTCTGTTGCCCAGGCTGAAGTCCAGTGGCGCGATCTTGGCTCACTGCAACCTCCACCTCCTTGGTTCAAGTGATTCTCCTGCCTCAGCCTCTCCAGTAGCTAGGATTACAGATGTGTACCACCATGCCTGGCTAATTTTTGTGTTTTTAGTAGAGATGGGGTTTCACCATGTTGGCCAGGCTGATCTCAAACTCCTGACCTCGAGTGATCCTTCCTCTTTGGCCTCCCAAAATGCTGGGATTACAGGCGTGAGCCACTGTGCCTGGCCAACTTTAGTTTTCTTTTTTTTAAAGATGGGATTTCACCATGTTGGTCAGACTGGTCTTGAACTCCTGACCTCAGGTGATCCGCCTGCCTTGGCCTCCAAAGTGCTTGGATTACAGGTGTGAGCCACCACGCCCGGCCAACTTTAGTTTTCTTAAAAGCAAATTGGAAAGATACTGCTATGATTAGATAAAATATTGTAAATAAAGTGTTAAACTGTTGAATAGTAAGTGCTCAGTAGGTGGTTGCTCTTATTTTTAATATTATGGACATTACAGATTGTGATGGTAATCTGTTGATTCTGAGTCAAAGAACTGATATTTGTGATTTGTTAAAGGAGTATGAGACTACACAGTTAATATAATACAGATTTTTTAATTGTAGAAAATGAAGATATTTCAAGAAACCAACATTTATTGAATACCAACTCTATATCCTTGGCACTTTGCTTTAGATCTAATGTGACAGACAGATGTATACACTGACAATTACAATATAATGAAATGTTGTAATTGCAAAATGAGAAGAATTTAGGAACTACTGGGAGAGCATTGAATGCTTACCCTCTGTCTGGAGGGTGAGTTTATTTCTGGAGAGGCTTCAGCAAGAAGATAATACTTTACTTTGATTGAAATCTGAGAGAGTTTTAATAATGTTCAATAGTAGATGTGAGTCAGGGTGCAGTGGCTCATGCATGTAATCCCAACATTTTGGAGCCTGAAATGGGAGGATCACTTGAGGCCAGGAGTTGGAGGCCACAGTGAAGTATGATTGTGCCACTGCACTGCAGCCTAGGCGAGACCTTGTTAAAAGGAGCAAGGGGGCCGGGTGCCGTGGCTCACACCTGTAATCCCAGCACTTTTGGAGGCCGACGTGGGTGGATCACAAGGTCAAGAGATTGAGACCATCCTGGCCAACATGGTGAAACCCTGTCTCTAGTAAAATACAAAAACTTAGCCGGGCATGAGGGTGCACACCTGTAGTTCCAGCTACTAGGGAGGGTGAGGCAGGAGAATCGCTTGAACCTGGGAGGCAGAAGTTGCAGTGAGCTGAGATCGTACCACTGCACTCCAGCCTGGTGACAGAGCAAGACCCTGTCTCAAAACAAAAAAAAGAAGAAAGGGTAGATGTGTAGAAAAGCATTAAGAGAACATAATGCAAAGTTCCTATATCTGGCTTCTCAGCTTATTTTTACACTTGATCATTTGTATTAGGATTTTACCATTAGGGAAACTCCAAGATAATTCTGTGCAAGTAGAAAACATAGAGTATTACTTAAAGTGATGATTCTGTCAAATGGTGGTTTTGATGTACGTGTTTATATATTGTTGTAGCAGACCATGTAGATGGAAGGCAGATCGAATACCTGTGTAATTATTAGTTTTTCTAGCTGTGGTCCTGAGGATTCATTCTTGTGTATGTGTATGTTTTGAGTTCCTATAGACAGGTCAGCAGTTGCTAGGTTGATTTCATATTTTATAAATTCTGAGTTGGTAAAATAAGGTCGGGTAGAACATTAAGTATGCCATCATAAAACTGGATCCTCTTTCTTATCTATGTCATATCTGAATCAAATAATGTTTATAAAATCATTATATACTTAATGGTTGTGTGTTAAAAATATTGGCTGTTTCACCCTCAGTAACTTCACATGCTTTTTGGATGCAGGCATAAAATAAATAGAATGTCATTCAGTCCTTGAGAACCTTAGAATGATTTTAAATCTATTTTAAAAATATGAGTGAACTAAGGACTATATTTGGAGGAAGTTTAAAGGAATATCCGTATAATAAAGTACAAATTCAGAAGAATGGGAACACAGATATAACTGGGTAGAAAGTCATTAACTTGTCTTTGTAATATAATGCTTTTTAAGATCAAAGGATAGCATATTTAGTAAATAGAATATAGGGTCAGCTATTCATGAAATGGGCACCCTAATTTTATTTAAAACACCTGCCAAAAGACTGGGTGCGGTGGCTCACACCTGTAATCCCAGCACTTTGGATCAGGTGATCCACTCCCTCTCTACTAAAAATACAAAAATTAGCTGGGTGTGGTGGCGGGTGCCTGTAATCACAGCTACTCGGGAGGCTGAGGCAGAAGAATCGCTTGAACACAGGAGGCCAAGGTTACAGTGAGCTGAGATTGCACCATTGCACTCTAGCCTGTGTGACAATAGCTAAACTCCGTCTCAAAAAAAAAAAAAAATCCCTGCCTCTCTCTTTCTCTGTCTCTGTATGTATATATTGTTAAAGCAGACATAGGTAATTTTTTCTTCCTGAGGCAATTCTTGGGCTTTAGGTTTAAGAAATATGGCTATAAACTATGTTTATATAATGTGTATTTTCTTTGCTTGTCATTGGTTCATAAGTTTTAATTTCGTACTAGAATGTTTTGTCAAATGTGTACTGTTGAAGGATCTGTACTTTTTTTTTTGAGACAGAGTCTTGCTCTGTCTCACAAGGTGAAGTGCAGTGGCGCAATCTCGGCTCACTGCAACCTCCGCCTTCTGGGTTCAAGCGATTCTCCTCCCTCAGCCTCTCAAGTAGCTGGGACCACAGGCATACACCACCACGCTTAGCTAATTTTTGTATTATTAGAGTTGGGGTTTCTTTATCATGTTGGCCAGGCTAGTTTCGAATTCCTGACCTCAAGCCATCCAACTGCCTCAGCCTCTCAAAGTGCTGGGATTACAGTGATCTGTACTTTTGAGGGAAAATGGTTGGCATCGTTTCTAGGGCATAATGGCCATTTCAGCTTCTTGGTAAATATTTGTAAAGTAATTAAATGCACTTGATTCTTTATTCTCAGCCTTTTAATGCAATACTCAGAATAGCTGAAACACCAATTAACTAAAATGGAGATATTAAAGATAGTTATTTTCTCCAAGGGGAAAAAAACTATCTTAGTGAAAATTAATTACTTTTTTACAAATTGTGAATTTGACCATTAAGAATTTTCTTCCTGAGATTTAAAATTTAAAAAAAAATTTGTTGACATTAATATTTCTTCTCCTCCCCGCCTTTTTTTTGGCAGGTATGGCCTCACAAGTCTTGGTCTACCCACCATATGTTTATCAAACTCAGTCAAGTGCCTTTTGTAGTGTGAAGAAACTCAAAGTAGAGCCAAGCAGTTGCGTTTTCCAGGAAAGAAACTATCCACGGACCTATGTGAATGGTAGAGACTTTGGAAATTCTCATCCTCCCACAAAGGGTAGTGCTTTTCAGACAAAGATACCATTTAATAGACCTCGAGGACACAACTTTTCATTGCAGACAAGTGCTGTTGTGTTGAAAAACACTGCAGGTGCTACAAAGGTCATAGCAGCTCAGACGCAGCAAGCTCAAGTGCAGGCACCTCAGATTGGGGCGTGGCGAAACAGATTGCATTTCCTAGAAGGCCCCCAGCGATGTGGATTGAAGCGCAAGAGTGAGGAGTTGGATAATCATAGCAGCGCAATGCAGATTGTCGATGAATTGTCCATACTTCCTGCAATGTTGCAAACCAACATGGGAAATCCAGTGACAGTTGTGACAACTACCACAGGATCAAAACAGAATTGTACCACTGGAGAAGGTGACTATCAGTTAGTACAACATGAAGTCTTATGCTCCATGAAAAATACTTACGAAGTCCTTGATTTTCTTGGTCGAGGCACGTTTGGCCAGGTAGTTAAATGCTGGAAAAGAGGGACAAATGAAATTGTAGCAATCAAAATTTTGAAGAATCATCCTTCTTATGCACGTCAAGGTCAAATAGAAGTGAGCATATTAGCAAGGCTCAGTACTGAAAATGCTGATGAATATAACTTTGTACGAGCTTATGAATGCTTTCAGCACCGTAACCATACTTGTTTAGTGTTTGAGATGCTGGAACAAAACTTGTATGACTTTCTGAAACAAAATAAATTTAGTCCCCTGCCACTAAAAGTGATTCGGCCCATTCTTCAACAAGTGGCCACTGCACTGAAAAAATTGAAAAGTCTTGGTTTAATTCATGCTGATCTCAAGCCAGAGAATATTATGTTGGTGGATCCTGTTCGGCAGCCATACAGGGTTAAAGTAATAGACTTTGGGTCGGCCAGTCATGTATCAAAGACTGTTTGTTCAACGTATTTACAATCTCGGTACTACAGGTAGGTGACAACTGCATACTTTTTGGTTATTAGTGAATGTTAAATTTCTTCTAAATGAAATAATTTTGTGTGTGTTTGTGGTATAAGAGACTGCTTCAGTTAAATAAGGAAATCAAGAGAAGACCAATTTAGCTTTGTTTTAAAGAGATTTTAAAAATCAAGACATAAAATTTCCCCAAGCAGAATAGAAATCTCCACTGCAAAGTTCCATGCTAAAGACAGCTGGTATTTTTATTTTAAATGGAAGACTTGAAGGAATAATAGATGATTAATAATGATTAAACAGAAGTCTTTAAATGTTGGAAAGTATTTATTTACCATAATTTTTGTATATATCTTTGGGTGTTTCAGTACTTGAGAGAAATAGTTTGTTAAAGACATAATCATATTTGACTGAACATTTAGAAAAATTATATACAGGTTTGAGTAGCCCTTATCTGAAACTCTTGGGACCAGAAGTATTTTGGATTTCAGATTTTGGAATATTTGCACTGCCAACCAGTTAAAGCACCGCAAATCTGACAGTTTGTTTCCTTTGGGTGTCATCTCATTGCCCAAAATGTTTCAGATTTTTGGATTTGGGATACTCAACCTGTATAGGAATTCAGAAAGTTATTCTGATTAATGATTTTAAGATTCAAATATACTTCTTTGGTTCCCATGAATCTTTAGGTCACCTGATCATAACCAGTTTTATTATGTTCTATCCACATGTATACTATGGGTATGCTTGGTGCTGGGGGGAAGTTAAAGAAGAAAATAATGCCCATGTAAATATTGATAAAGTACTACAATGTCATGATTAAAATAACACTAGCCTGAAGGGCTAACTAATGATTGCCAAGATTCAGAATACCAAAAACTCATTCTGGAATGTAAAATGGCTTTGAATTCATAGTTTAATAACTTTGAGCATAAATTATTTTCATATAAGCCTGAATGAATTTATAATCTTGGTATATGCCACAGCCCTACAAGGTCCAACATGATGGACCTGCCATGAAATATAGACAAATATAGGATCTGTCAATATTAGTCATTCATAAGTTTTTCTTTTTTTTTTTTTTGAGACAGAGTTTCGCTCTTATTACCCAGACTGGAGTGCAATGGCGCGATCTCGGCTCACTGCAACCTCCGCCTCCTGGGTTCAGGCAATTCTCCTGCCTCAGCCTCCTGAGTAGCTGGGATTACAGGCATGTGCCACCATGCCCAGCTAATTTTTTGTATTTTTAGTAGAGACGGGGTTTCACCATGTTGATGAGGATGGTCTCGATCTGTTGACCTTGTGATCCACCCGCCTCGGCCTCCCCAAGTGCTGGGATTACAGGCGTGAGCCACCGCACCCGGCCTGTTCATAAGTTAATAGACAAAAACATGCAGTTTATTGTTAGAAATGGTTAGAACGTGGAGGATATGAATTTAGACCCACCAAGGGGTATTTTCTGATACTGCATCTGCCTTTGCACTGTACCTGATTACCCTTCTTGCAAGTGTATGCTGTAGTGCCCAATACAAAATAAAGGAGAAATTAATTAGCTCCTACACAAATCAGCTCTAAATATCTGCCCTACTAGTAGGTTATCAGAAGGAATTGCACATTGTGACTAAGTGATAGTAAAGTTTATTAAAATATGTATTAGAGTCAGGCTTGGTGGCTCACACCTGTAGTTTCAGCAATTTGGGAAGTGGGACGATTGCTTTAGGCCAGGAGTTTAAGACCAGCCTGGGCCACAGAGTGAGACCCTGCTTCTACTGGGGGAAAAAAAAAAAAAAAAAAAAAAGAGCCAGGATTGGTGGTAAGTGCCTATAGTCTTAGCTACTCAAGAGGTTGAGGTAGGAGCATCCCTTGAGTCCAGGTGTTAGAGGCTACAGTGAGCTATGATAATGCCACTGCGCTCTGCCTGAGTGATACAGTGAAACCCTCTTGCAAAAAACAAAAAAAGGATGTATTAGAAATTAGAAATACAGCCTAACATACCTCGTTTTAAAAACATTATTTTTATTTTTATGGATCACAATAGGTATATACATTTATAGGGTATATGAGATTTTGATATAGGCATACAGTGCATAATAATCATATCAGGGTAAATGGAATATTCTTTTTTTTCAAGCATTTGTCATTTCTTTGTGTTACAAACATTCCAATTAGACTCCTTTAGTCATTTTAAAATGTGCAATAAATTGTTGACTGTGGTCACTTGGTTGTGCTATCAAATACTAGATATTATTCGTTCTAACTATATATTTGTACACATTAACCATCTCCACTCCCTGCCCCCATCTACTACCCTTCCCAGACTCCAGTAACCATCATTCTACTCTCTATCTCCATGAGTTCAATTGTTTTAATTTTTAGCTCCCACATATGAGTTAGAATATTGTGAAGTTTTGTCTTTCTGTGCTTGGCTTATTTCACGTAACTTGATGCCCTCCAGTTCCATCCATGTTGTTACAGTTGACAAGATCTCATTCTTTTTCTCCATTGTGTATATGTACCATATTTTCTTTTTTTTCTTTTTTTTTGAGGCAGAGTCTCGCTCTGTCACCCAGGCTGGAGCACAGTGGCGCAATCTCGGCTCACTGCAACCTCCGCCTCCTGGGTTCAAGCAATTCTCCTGCCTCAACCTCCTGAGTAGCTGGAATTATAGGCGCACACCACCGCGCCTAGCTAATTTTTGTATTTTTAGTAGAGATGGGGTTTCACCACGTTGGTCAGTCTGGTCCCAAACTCCTGATCTACTAGTGGTCCACCCTCGGCCTCCCAAAGTGCTGGGGTTACAGGCCTGAGCCACTTCGCCTGGCCTGTACCACATTTTCTTTATCTATTCATTTGTTGATGGACACTTAGGTTCATTCCAAATCTTGGCTGTGTGAATAGTGCTGCAGTAAACACCGGATTGTAGATACATCTTTGATATACTGACTTTCATTCTTTTGGCTCTATATCTTAGTATATTCTTGATTGTGTGAGTTTTAGTAGTAGAGTGCTAGATACCATTAAAACTTTTTAGATTATTTAAAATTTTAATTTTGCTGTTGTTGCAGGGTAGTAGGTCTTGCTTAGTATCAGATAATTAGATTTACTTGGTATCTGTGTTCCCCAAAAGATTTTTTCCAATATGCGAGATTAGCTTTTAATTTTTTTCTGGAAAAAAATTGTAAATCTTATTTAACAGTATGAGAAGAATAGTGCTTTTATTTTTTTCCCTTGGTGCTCTATGGATTCTGTCTTGAGAGCTTTTAGTAGTGAGCTAGCATATTATATAAACTCTCAGGCTTCAGCTGCTTGGGCCCTATATTTAGTTCCCTTGCTAGTAAATGACTTCACTTCATTTGGGTCCTGCATTATTCTGCATATCAGAATTACCTCATTTTCTTTATTTGAAATCTTTTCCACCAGAGTAAAAAAGAAAAGTCTTATTTTTTCATACCTGAGAATGTCTATTGGTTTACTAAATCTTTCAAGGGAATAAAGGAACTCCTTTAAAAAGCAATCTAAAATGCTAAATATTTTATGATACTGTTTTCTAGCATTAGGCCTTTGCACAAATATTAAACTTTGTCTTAGGAATGAAAAAAGAGTCTATGAATAATTGCTAAATACAATTAGTAGTTTCTAATTTGTGTTTATATATAAATTTAAGGTGAATAATATACCTGATGTTCAGAAGCTATACAATTGCTATGCTAAATTACAGGCTCTGTGTTTAGAGTGAAAAATAAGAGACTTTTATTTGTAAACAAAGACCAGTGCAGGCATTTTGGTCGGTGTTGCCTGGATAAAAAATTAAAAATAGACTTTATGTCATTTAGATCCAAGAGTTAGAAGAGTTAGTAAATATTAAGATATGTTGGTGAAAATATATTGTAGTCCTTAATCAAGTACTATTTTAATATTTAGTGTAATTTTGCATGAAAGTGGCAGATAGCCATTACTCTTTCAGTATTTGTTTGTACTTTGGGACCCTGCCAATTCTGGCCTAGTTTATGACTAGGTCACTTACAAATCTGATTAGGCAGTAAACTAAAGTGTCTTATACTTGATTTTTAAACCTTTGTCAAAATATTTTTTATTTCATAAATGAAAGCAGGACATGGAAACTAACCAAATTAAATATTTTTGAGCAAAGCATAGTAGCAAGGCACATATCCTGATTTCCAAGGTAAATGATTTGTGTTTAAACATAGGTTTATGTGTTATTCTATTTCTTTGTGCAATACAGAAGTGTAGTAGGGATATCTTAAAATAGACAGGGGACAGTGGCCAGAAATTGTTGACTACTATAGATGGTGAGGCTGTCTAACTCTTGCGGTGATGCAAGCCAGAAGTACATGCTAAGGGCATTGATTTGCTTAAGGTCAGCATGTTCTAAATTCAGCTGCTTGAGTATGGTTTCTGTCAAGAACACGTAGGGCTCTTAAATGCATAAAAGGCTTTAGCAGGAGAAGGTGCTGTATTTATGAGGTGTGGTGGCAACATTCAGGTCATGAATTTCTTTTTTCTTTTTTTTAATATAGAATTTTAGCCTGCAGTACTGAGTCATTTCAGAACAGAGACAGGAAAGTGGGCTGTAAAAATAACCTGTATAGGAGTTATATTCTTTGCTACTTTACTAATTACTACTGAGTTTTTAAAAATGCTATTTTGCATGTAATAGTTAACAAAAAGGTATGTAATGATAAACAGCTAATTTAGACATACCTGTTCTTTAGGGCATTCTTCTCAAGCCTTCTTAGATCCAGAAGTACCAAAGGTTCTGTAACAAAATTAAGCTACATAGGAGGACCCATAAAATAATAACTACTATTTTATATAGGGTACCTTATAATGAAACACTGTGTATGTATAATGGATCATTTTTTCAAAGTACCTTTCTATATATTTTCTAGTTTGTTTCTCACTTCTCTATGAGTTAGTTAAGACTGGGTGGCATTACTCTTTGATAAGTAGAAAACTGAGACTTACATGAGTCAGACAGGTTCAAATTAACACTGTAGGTTTACCTTCACAAATTTTGTTGAGCCCATTTTGGATTCTGGTACTGTGCTAGGTGCTGAGAACACAAAGGTGATTTATACATGTTCATCATTTAATGGAGGGGAAAAATAGTTTGCTTTAGTAAATGCCAGGGTAGAGAGTATGTCAGGGTGATATAGGAGCCCAAAGGAGAGCATTTAGCCTAATCTGAGGGGCAGGGAAGACTTCTAAGGGAGAGATGACCCCAGAATTACCCTTGAGAGCAGAGCAGAGAAGGAGCCAGGGTTGACTGGTCTTGAGCATTTTCTCTCACTAAGCCACTCTTAATCTAAAAAAAGCTCAGCATTGGGATGAAATTGCTGGTAATTTCTATATCATAAAGTAGTTATTGTTTGAGAATCTTTATTAGACAAATACAAGGTTGTCAACTGAGTTTAGTTTTAACAGAAGATTAGGAAATTCTGTAATGAAATGGTTTTCAATGCCATACCTGTGGCTGCAAATGTATACTACATAAAGGACTTGACATAGACACAGATGCTGCATATATCAAGCATTATATATTAACTTAATGTTCTCAAGGTTCATCCATGTTGTAGGAAGTATCAATACTTATTTCTTTTTATTGCCAAATAATAAACCATTGCATATATATATAGAGAGAATTTGTATTACAAATTTTAGCAGAGTTCTTTTTTGTTAGTTTTTAAAAACAGCTTTATTGAAATATAATTTACATACCTTCAACTTCATTCATTTAAAGTGTATAATTTAATAGCTTTTAGCATATTTATAGTTGTGCCATCATCAACACAATCAATTAAAATTTCAAGTTAAAATTTTTTTTGGCCAAATTATTTCTCACCTGACATGATTTTAGAATATTTACATTACCCTCAAAAGAAGCCTCTGTGACTTTTAGCCATTGTTCCCTAGTCTGTCCATCACCCCCAGCCCTAAGCAACTACTAATCTACTTTCTGCCTGTGTAGATCACCTATTCTGGATGTGTCATATACGTGTAATCATACAACATGTGGTCCTTTTTGACTGGCTTTTTTTTTCACTTAACATAATGTTTTCAAGGTTCATCCATGTTGTAGGATGTATCAATACTTATTTTTTATTGCCAAGTAAACCATTATATAGATAATGTACCACATTTTATGTACACATCCACCAGTAGAATGTATTAAAATTGTATCAATGAAAAGATACATGAGTAGAAACTGTAATATGGTCCAAGATTAAATATCAAAATATTTAGTGTCTCTAAGATGTAAAGTGTGGTGCTTGGTGCTGCTTATACTGGAGGAAAACAAAACGAATCTCTGCTTTCATGATGCTTGCAATCTAATGGGTAGACAAAGAACAAAAGAAGTAGTTGGAGAGGCCGGGTGCAGTGGCTCACGTCTGTAAGCTAGTACTTTGGGAGGCTGAGGTGGATGGATCGCCTGAGGTTGGGAGTTCGAGACCAGCCTGGACAGCATGGTGAAACCCCATCTCTACTAAAAATTAGCCTGGCATGGTGGCAGGCGCCTGTAATCCTAGCTACTTGGGAAGCTGAGGCAGGAGAATTGCTAGAACCCAGGAGGTGGAGGTTGCAATGAGCCAAGATTGTGCCATTGCACTCCAGCCTGGGCAACAGAGCGAGACTGTATCAAAATAAAAAAAAAAAGAAAAAGAAAAAAAAAATTGGAACAAGGAGAGAGAACAAGAGGGGCTTAAACTTTTTTGGTTCTTTTTTAACTTTTACATTGAAATTATCTTCAATATACAAAATAAGTAAATTTAGGCGTACAAAAAAGTAAAAATATTACAAAGGATTCCTGTTTATCCTTCACCCAGATTCCCTAATATTTCAAATGTTAATATTTGACCATCCTACTTTTATAAATCATTCTTTCTCTCCGTACACACCCACACCCATCTACCCACCCACCTACCTTTTCTTACAGGGTTTGATATGAAGCTGTTTTACCTCTAAACACTTCCTAAACATAAGGACATTCTCTTGTACAACTGCAGTACAATTTATCAAAATCATCATCAGTTAACATCAATTCAATATTATTGATTCGATGAACTATTTAAACTATTTTTTTTTTTTAAAGACAGGGTCTTGCTTTGTGGCCCAGCTGGAGTGCAATGGTGCAGTCATAGCTCACTGCAACATCAAACCCCTGGGCACAAGCAATCCTTCTGCCTCATACTCCTGAGTAGCTGGGACTGTAGTCATGAGCCACCATGTGGGGCCCATATTTAAACTATTCAAAATATGATTTGGTTTTGAGGAAATTAAAATCAGTTCAATACTGTTAGCTAATTTCCTGACTTTATTTAGATTTTGCCAACTGTCCCACTAATGGACCTTTTTTTCTGGCTCAGAATTCAGTCCTTGGTCACATGTTACATTATTTGCCCTGTCTCATTAGTATCCTCTAATCTGATGATATATCATAATGATGTGATTCTCATGTCTCAAAATGGAGTCACTCATGTCAAGAGGCACTGAGCTCACAGCAAAGTCGCTCCCCCTTTGCCCCTTCAGCGATAAACATCTATAATGGACTTTGGTGACAACACCTGGTAAAACGAACCCACAGAAAGTGAAAGGTGGCTGAGATAATGAGAATAGACCCATTTGGGAGAGTCATATGCCAGGACCCGGCCCTGTTCAAGACGCTTTTAGAGGCTGTGCCCAGGAGAGCTCTGAAGCTTTCTTCCGATTTTGGCATCTGCTGCCACCTGGAGAGAAGCAGCCACCACCCCCACAACTTCACCCCATCCCCACCCAGGGCATCCTATGGACTTCGGGACCATTCAGCTCATCTGTTGGCGTGTTGGTCTCTCTAGCCAGGGTTGTGCTTTGTTCCCCTGTCTTCTGCCTCTGTGTTGAATATTGGTTGCATGATTGGTCGTCTGTGAAGGCCTCACAATAAAATGTGAATTCTAGAGTATGCTGCTTGGTTGTGAAACGTTAGGGGGTAGGCTCTGCCTTCGGTCAGAGTCAGTACACCTGCACGGAACCTCCTTCACACAGCACCCGGCTTAAGGCCCGACAGCTGTAGCAGCTCCTTACGTCTTCCTTTTTCTTTTTTTTTTTTTGAGATGGAGTCTCACACTGTCGCCCAGGTTGTAGTGCAGTGGCGTGATCTTGGCTCACTGCAATCTCTGCCTCCTGGGTTCAGGGAATTCTCCTGCCTCAGTCTCCCAGGTAGCTGGGACTACAGGTGTGAACCACCATGCCCAGCTAATTTTTTTGTATTTTTAGTAGAGACGGGGTTTCACCATGTTGGCCCGGATGGTCTTGATCTCCTAAATTGTGATCCACCCGCCTCGGTTTCCCAAAGTGCTGGGATTACAGACGTGAGCCACTGCGCCCGGTCTCTCCTTACGTCTCTCTTTGCCTTCATGCCTCTGACACTTTTGAAGCATGCTTTATTTATTTATGCATTTATTAGGTGGAGTTTTGCTCTTTTTGCCCAGGCTGGAGTGCAATGGTGTGATCTTGGTTCAGAGCAACGTCCGCCTCCCAGGTTCAAGCAATTCTCCTGCCTCAGCCTCCTGAGTAGCTGGGATTACAGACATGCGCCACCATGTCCGGCAAATTTTGTATTTTTTTTTTTTTTTTTTTAAAGAGAAAGAGAGAGAGAGAATAGGAAGGAGGAAAAAGGAAGAGAAAGAGAGAGAGAGAATGGGGAGGAGGGAGAAGGAAAAGAAAGAGGGAGAGAGAATGGGAGTATTGCTTTCTTGCCCAGGCTAGAATGCAATTTAGTAATGGGTATTGAAAACCTCTTTTATACTGATAATTATACTTAATGATGTAGTCAGGAAGGAATAAGGGAAGAAGATAACAAACAAACAGCCAACCAATATTTAATTTAAACCTATGAAATGCTATGCGATTACTGAGGAATGATTTACTTCCAATTATATAGTCACCTTTGGAATAGGTGTGAGGTGGTAATGTATGTTTTGTGTATTTGAAGTGGAGAGTTCTATAAATGTTTATAGTCACCTTTGGAATAGGTGTGAGGTGGTAATGTATGTTTTGTGTATTTGAAGTGGAGAGTTCTATAAATGTTTATTAAGTTTACTTGTTCCGGGTCTGAGTTCAAGTTCTGAATATCCTTGTTAATTTTCTATCTCGTTGATCTATAGAATCGTTAGCTCTTCTTGTTGCATTGATCCTTTTGCCATTATGTAATGTCATTCCTCGCCTCTTTTGATCTTTGTTGCTTTAAAGTCTACTTTATCAGAGGCGAGAATTGCATCTCCTGCTTTTTGTTTATTAGTTTATTTTTACTCTCTGTTTGATTGGTAAATCTTCCTCCTTCTCTCTGAGTCTTTGTGTATTGTTGCATGTAAGATGGGCCCGGATGCAGCATACCGATGGGTTTTGGCTTTTTATCCAATTAAAATATATATAAGTTTAATACAGGCGTTTGATGCTAGCTGGCTGTTTTGCCCATTAGTTGATGTGAATTTTTTATTGTGTTAAAGTTCTTTGCTTTTTGATATATTTTTGGAAAGGCTGATATTGGTTGTTCCTTTATATGTATAGGGCTTCTTTCAGAAGCTCTTGTAAAGCAGGCCTGGTGGTGGTGAAGTCTCTAAGTACTTGTTTGTTCGCAAAAGATTTAAAATTTCTTTCGCTTATAAAGCTTAGTTTGGCTGGATAGGAAATTCTGGGTTGAAAGTTCTTTTCTTTAAGGATGTTAAATATTGGTCCCCACTCTTTTCTGGCTTGTAGGGTTTCTGCTGAGAGATCTGCTGTAAGTCTGATAGGTTTCCCTTTATGGGTAACCTGACCTTTCTCTCTGGCTGCCCTTAGTATTTTCTCCTTCATTTCAAACCTAATAAATCTGGCGATTATGTGCCTTGGGGTTGGTCTTCTTGAAGAATATCTTTGTGGTGTTCTCTGTATTACCTGGAGTTGAATATTACCCTGCCTTGCCAGGTTGGGAAAATTTTCCTGAATGATATCCTGAAGAGTATTTTCCAACTTGGATTCATTCTCTTCATCACATTCAGGTACACCTATCAAACGTAAATTAGGCCTTTTCACATAGTCCCATATTTCTTGGAGACTTTGCTCATTCCTTTTCATCCTTTTTTCTGCGTTCTTGTCTTCTCGTTTCATTTCACTGAGCTGGTCCTCGACTTCTGATATCCTTCCTTCTGCTTGATCAATTCGACTGTTTAAACTTGTGCATGCTTCGCGAAGTTCTCGTGTTGTGTTTTTCAGCTCCATCAATTCACTTATATTCTTCTCTAAATTGTCCATTCTCGTTAACATTTCGTCAAACCTTTTTTCAAGGTTCTTAGTTTCTTTGCATTGGGTTAGAACAAGTTCTTTTAATTCACAGAAGTTTCTTATCACCCACGTTTTGAAACCTGCTTCTGTTATTGGAACACACGTGTAATCTATTAAGCCTTGTTCCATTACTGATGAGGAATTGCAATCCCCTGTAGAGGGAGAGGCATTCTGATTTTGAGTATTCTCTACCTTTTTAGGCTGGTTTCTTCCCTTCATTATATATTTGTCCATCTGTCGTCTTTATAATTACCGACTTTCTAACTGGGTCTCTGACGTCCAACTTGTTGATTCCCTGCGCCGAAATCTGAGCAATCCACTGAGCCGGCCAAAACAGCGGTGTTAAAATTGATGGTGCTTTTCTGCCCGGGAATCTCCGGACTCTGCACCAAGAACTGGCGTGCTAAGGCACCAGCAAAACCGCCACGCCGGCCACAAGAGTCGCCCTGGCGACCCGTGGAGCTCCTCCACTGGGAATCTCCTGGTCCGTGAGCAACTAATATTCGTCTGAAAGTGTGGCGTCCTCTCGTTCTTTGCGCTTTCACTGGGAGGTACGTGCCCGAGCTGCTAATCATCAGCCATCTTGGATCTCTCTCCCCAAATTTTGTATTTTTAGTAGGTGTGGGGTTTCTCTGTGTTGGTCAGGCTGGTCTTGAACTCCTGACCTTGTGATCCACCCACCTCGGCCTCCCAAAGTGCTGGGATTACAGGCATGAGCCACCGTCCCGGACTGGCTGGTTATTTTGTAGACTGTTCCCCTCAATTTAATTTTTGCTGATGTTTTCTCAAGATTAGATTCAGGTTTTGTGCTTTTGGCAGGAACTTCACAGAACTGATGTGTACACACATATTGAGAGGCGAATGATATCAGTTTGTCCCATTATTGGTAAGGTTAATTTTAATCACTTGGTTGAGGTGGTGTAACTGCCAGGTTTTTTTCACTATAAAGTTACCATTTTTTTCTCTGTAATTAATAAGTACAACATCTTGTGGAGAGATGCTTTGAGACTATTCACATATACTATTTTTTATCTTATTTTCACTGACCAATTTTAGCATTGTTGAGTTTGGCCTTAAACAACTGAGGTTTGCCAAATGGTTTTCTAATTCTATAGTTCCTCTATTAGGAATTCTTCCTCAAGGAAGAGCTTTTTTTCCCTCTCTTCCTTTCTTTCAGTATGGACCACAGATTTCTGTTTAATTCAATGGGTTGTAAATATCGTTCTTTGTTTTTTGTTCAGCACATTATTCCAGATGGTTCAGAGAGAGGATCTTTCTTTAGGCTTACTCCAGTGTCCCTGCGATATGGCCCCATCCTTCCTTCAGGGTTTATTTTCTGGCACCACAGGATGTTCTGACTTACCTTGTGCTTTTTCTGCCCAAAAAGCACAATCCAAAGCTCTGCCCAGCCCTTGGATTGGAGCTTTAAGGAGCACTTCTTCCTTTTATTGGAGAATGGTTTTTGGAAAACAGGACCTGGACACAGGCTAGGTATGCTCATTGGTCCTAGGGTATTACTTCTTTTAGGCCTTTTGAGTTAGAAAATATGGAGACTTACAAAGGTGGAGAAAGGTGAGGAAGATGCAGAAGAAAAGATGGAAACTAGCAGAGGGTGATTTGTGCAGTTTAGGGAAAGAAGCCTCTCCATAACGTAAAAGTGCAAGGTGGAACAGCAAGTGCCGATGCAGAAGATCTAGCTGAGGTCATTGATGAAGGTGGTGATGCTACACAATAGATTTTTAATGTAGATGAAACAGCTTTATATTGTAAGAAACTGCCATGTAGGACTTTCATAGCTAGAGAGAAGTCAATGCCTGGCTTCAGAACCTCAAAGGACAGGCTAACTTTTTTTTTTTTTTTTTTTTTTTTGAGTTGGAGTCTTGCGCTGTCGCTCGGGCTGGAGTGCAGTGGTGTGATCTCAGTTCATGGCAACCTCCGCCTCTCAGGTTCAAGTGATTCTACTGCCTCAGCCTTCTGAGTAGCTGGGATTACAGGTGCACACCACCATGCCCAGCTAATTTTTGTATTTTAGTAGAGATAGGGTTTTACCATATTGGCCAGGCTGGTCTTGAACTCCTGATTTCAAGTGATCTGCCCTCCTTGGCCTCCCAAAGTGTTGGGATTACAGGCATGAGCCACCGCACCTGGCCAGAACTGGCTAACTTTTTTGTTGAGATAATGTAGCTGGCAACTTGAAGTTGTGGCCAGGGTTCATTTACCATTCTGAAAATCCCAGAGCCCTTTAGAATTATGCTAAATTGACTCTGCCTATGTTCTAGAAATGGAATACCAAAGCCTGCATTAGAGCATATCTATTTACAGCATGGTTTACTGAATATTTTAAGCATACTGTTGAGACCTGCTCAGAAAAAAAGATTTCAAAATATTAATTTCTGCTCATTGATGAGGCACCTGGTCATCCAAGAGCTCTGATGGAGATATATGGGGAATATAATGTTGTTTTCATGCCTGTTAACACAGCATCCATTCTGCAGCTGACGCATCAGGAAGTCGTTTTGACTTTCAGGTCTCGTTCTTTAAAAAATACATTTGGTAAGGCCATAGCTGCCATAGATAGTAATTCCTCTGATGCATCTGGGCAAATAAATGGAAAGCCTTCTGGAAAGGCTTTGTTGTAGATGTCTTTAAGAGCATTCATGATTCATGGCAGCATTAACAGGAATTTGAAAGAAGTTGATTCTTATCTTCGTGGATGACTTTGAGGGCTTCATGACCTCAATGGAGAGAGTAACTGCAGATGTGGTAGAAATAGCAAGAGAACTATTAGTAGAATTAGAAGTGGAACCTGAAGATGAGACTGAGTTGCTGCAATCTCACTATTAAACTTGAATAATTGATGAGTTGCTTCTTTTTTTTTCTTGAGACGGAGTCTCTGTTGCCCAGGCTGGAGTACAGTGGTATGATCTCGGCTCACTGCAACTTCTGCCTCCTGGGTTCAGGCGATTCTCCTGCCTCAGCCTCCCTAGTAGCTGGAATTACAGGCACCTGCTACCATGCCAGGCTAATTTTTGTATTTTTAGTAGAGACTAGGTTTATCATGTTGGCCAGGCTGGTCTTGAACTCCTGATCTCAAGTGACCAGCTTGTCTCGGCTTCCCCAAGTGTTGGGATTACAGGTGTGAGCCACTGCTCCTGGTCTAGACGAGTTGCTTCTTATGGATGAACAAAGAAAATGGTTTCTTGAGATGGAATCTAATCCTGGTGAAGATGCTGTGAATATTATTGAAATGATCGCCAAGGATTTAGACTATTATGTCAACTTAGTTGATAAAGCCAGCAGCAAGGTTTGAGAGAATTGGCTCCAATTTTGAAATAAATTCTCCTGTGGGTAAAACATCATTAAATAGCATTGAATGCTACAGAGAAGTCTTTCGTGAAAGAGCAAATCATTGTGGCAAACTTTACTGTAGGCTTTAAGAAATTGTTGGCTGGGTGTGGTGACTCACACCTGTAATCCTAGCACTTTGGGGAGGCTGAGGTGGGAGGATCACTTGAGCCCAGAAGTTTGAGACTAGCTTGTGAGACCTCATGTCTACAAAAACAAAAATTAGCTGAGCTTGGTGGTGTGCATCTGTAGTACCAGCTTCTTGGAGGCTGAGGTGGGAGTATTGCTTGTGCCTGGTAGGCAGAGGTTGCAGCGAGCAGAGATTGTGCCACTGCACTCCAGTCTGGGTGACAGAGTGAGACCCTGTCTCCAAAAAAAAGAAAAGAAAAAAAAAAAGAACTTCTCGAAGCCCCTTTAACTTTCAGCAACCATCATCCTGATGAGTCAGCAGACATCAACATTGAGGTGAGACCCTCCACCAGCAAAAGTATTACAACTTGCTGAAGGCTTAGATACCTGTTAGGATTTTTTTAGCTATCAATTATTTTTAAATTAAGGTCTATACTTTTTTTTTTTTTTAGACATAATGCTGTTGCATACTTAATAGACTACAGTATAGTGTAAACATAACTTTTATATGTACTGGGAAACCAAAAAATTTGTGACTCACTTTATTGGGGTATTTGCTTTATTGTGGTGGTCTGGAATTAAACCTGCAGTATCTCTGAGGTATGCCTGTATGTTGATGTATTTGTGGGTGTTTATGTGTATAGTATTTTTTTGTTTTTTGAGAGTCTCAGTCACTCAAGCTGGAGTGCGGTGACATGATCTTGGCTCACTGCAACCTCCACCTCCTGGGCTCATGTGATCTTCCCACCTCAGCCTCCTGAGTAACTGGGACTTCAGGTGTGCGCTACCACGCCTGTCTAATTTTTGTATTGTTTTGTAGAGATGGGGTTTTGCCATGTGGCCCAGGCTGAGCTCAAGCAATTGCCTGTGTTGGTCTCCCCAAGTACTAGAATTACAGGTGTAAGCCACCGCACCCAGTTTTATGTGTATATTTCTATGTCTGTTTGTGTATTAAAATAACAAATTCATGCTGATATGTTCAGTTTTGATACCTGAGAGTTCATTCTTTCTTCTTATGTGTAATCCCTCATTTGACACCAAGAAACTGGCTCTCAGCCACAGTGTGTTGTTACTTATTTACTCAATTCTGGAATACATTTAAAGGAGTTTTAGAATTGTTCACCCCTACCACTGCTAATTTAGTAACCAGAGTACAACATTTATTTATAGCTCTTTTATTCTTTAGCCTTAGACTTGGAGTATGTAGTCAAAATACTATGTACCAAAGTTACTTAGGTTAGTTCTTGCCCAAACTCCTTCTCTCCCACCTTCAGTGTGATTATGTTATTATTTTTGAAATATAGTTAAGTTCATTCCTTTCTGTTTGTATTCCATTTGGGGTCTCTCATGTCCTTGTTGATTGATTGATTTCACCATGTGCAACATTAACATGGTTCTAAAAATCAGAATGAAGGGCGAGGTATAGTGTCTTGTGCCTGTAATCCCAGCAATTTGGTAGGCCAAAGACGGAGGATTGCCTGAGCGCAGGAGTTCAAGACCAGCCTGGGCAACATATTGGGACTCCACCTCTATAAAAAAAATAAAAAATAAGTGAGCATGGTGGAGCACACCTGTAATCCCAGCTACCTGGGAGGCTGAGGTGGGAGGATTGCTTGAGCCCAGGAAATCAAGGCTGCAGTGAACTGTGATTGTGCCACTGCACTTCAGCCTGGGCAACAGAGTGAGACCCTGTCTGACTCTCTCTGTCACACACACACACACACACACACAAACACACACTACAGTACCTTGCTTAGAACATTGTCCTTGGGCTCTATGCCATGAGAATATATTTTAGTTAGGTCTGAAGTACTTTTATATGTACTGGGAAACCACAAATTTATGTGACTCAAGAGACCTGTACAGTACCTAATGAATGAAACTCCTTAGAAATAGGGAGAAGGAGAAGAAATACTATTACTTTGCTATGTACTAAATTCTATTCATTTGGAAACAGCACTGGAATCAATCTAGATATCCAAAGTGTTAGATCCTCTAATGGTTATCTATAATCCCTTTCAGTTCCAGAATTCCATGATTCCTATGTGCCTAGACACTTGTAATCTCTAGGTTCCTTCCTTTCCAATTTTTTCCTAACTTCGCTTCATTCCTTCCTGAAATGAAAAATGGTATCATGTTTCACATCTAATCATTTTTCTACATTTTAATGAATCCATGTTTGATTCTCTCCAATGAACTTCTCTGTGATAACTCCTTACTGTTTTTTTTTTTTTTTTGAGAAGGAGTCTTGCTCTGTTTCCCAGGCTGGTGTGCAGTGGCACAATCCCATCAGCCTCTCAAGTAGCTGGGATTACAGGCACCTGCCAACATATCTGGCTAATTTTTATGTTTTTAGTAGAGAAGAGGTTTTACTATGTGGTCAGAGTGGTCTCGAACTCCTGACCTCAAGTGATCCACCCCCTCCTCAGCCTCCCAAAGTGCTGGGATTATAGGCATGAGTCACCACACCCAGCCACTTATTTCTTTTTATATAATGATAAATCAGTGCATTTGATTCAATAAGTGATTTCAGTAATATGAAGAAGATAATCATATCAAATTTGTGTAGAACGAGTGGACTAGGAGCTCTGAATTTTCATCTTAATGTTATTACTGATTTTTATATGTGACTTTTGAGGAAGCTACTTAATTTTATACATTTGTGCATTAATAAGTTAAAGTAGATATTACTATCCTCTTATGTGTGATATTAGATTGTAAGACAGTAATATATAGATGTTAAAGAATACTAGTTAGGCATAGGGCAAAAACATCTTTTAAAAGCTTGGTCACAAAGTGGATTTATTTAATTTTGCATGCTGTAGCTGTAAAATATATAATAAATATAATACCATGTAAACCAGGCTGATCTGTCATTTTATATCAGGTTTTAATGGCTATATTTAAGAATTGTTGATGGGTACGGTGGCTCACGCCTGTAATCCCAACATTTTGGGAGGCTGAGGCGGGTGGGTCACGAGGTCAGGAGTTCGAGAGCAGCCTGACCAACATGGTGAAACCCCAGCTCTACTAAAAATATAAAAATTAGCTGGGTGTGGTGGCGCATGTCTGTAATCCCAGCTACTCAGGAGGCTGAGGCGGAGAATCCCTTGAACCCAGTAGGTGGAGGTTGCAGTGAGCCGAAATTATGCCACTGCACTCCAGCCTGGGTGACAGAGCAAGACTCCATATCAAAAAAAAAAAAAAAAAGAATTGTTTATACCTGTTAGATGTGGTTGTCTTTTGATATCTGAGGGATCGGTTCCAGGACTCCCCACGAATATCAAAATCTACAGATGCTCAAGTCCATTATATAAAGTGGCATAGTATTTCCACGTAACCTATGCATAGCTTCCTGTATACTTCAAATCATCTCTTGATTACTTATAATGCCTAATACAATGTAAGTGCTTTGTAAACAGTTAATATACTGTATTGTTTAGGGAATATTTACAAGGAAAAAAGTCTGTATTTGTTCTGTACAGATAGCACCATCCATTTTCCAGTTTGTGCTTGGTTAAGACCATGAATGTAGAAACTACAGGTACAGAAGGCTGACTGTAGTTACTCATGGGTTAAAAGAAGACTTTAGTGGTAGTTTTTAAATTTTTGGAATAAAAGCCTTTAATGTCAAAGGTTATTAGTTTTTTCCTTGTGCTATATATGTAGCTTTGTTTGTTTGTTTGTTTATTTATTTGAGAGGGAGTCTTGCTCCTGTAGCCCAGGCTGGAGTGCAGTGGTGTAATCTCGACTCACTGCAACCTCTGCCTCCCAGGTTCAAGCGATTCTCCTGCCTTGGCCTTCCAAGTAGCTGGGATTACAGATGCATGCCACCACACTGGGCTAATTTTTGTATTTTCAATAGAGATGAGGTTTCATCACCATGTTGCCCAGGCTGGTCTCAAACTGCTGACCTTGTGATCTGCCCACCTTGGCCTCCCAAAGTGCTTGGGATTACAGGTGTGAGCCACCATGCCCAGCCTGTAGCTTTGTTTTAAAGGTGCATATAGCTTCATGAATATACTGTGTCAATAGGATGTAATGGCATCATGGATTAGATGTCCTTCCTGATCTCACACACTTCAAAATGTCTGCATCTATTTGTTTCTGAGTCTTCAGCATTTTCCTGTGAATAGAATTCAGCACCCTGAATGTTATTAACAGCATGTGTGCTACGATGGAAGAATGCCAGTTCAGTGGCTAGTGAATAATTTAGGCATCAGCTGGTGTGGCGAGATTGTATTACTTACGACAGAGAATCTAATATGTGCTAAACTTTGACATTAAAAGCAACAAACATTTCTTTTGTGAGAAAACATTGCATTATAAAGAATGTTGTGTATATTTATCTAAAAACCAGTATACTAAATTAAAAATTATTTGGTTAAATATTTTTTAAATTAAAGTAATGGAAGCTTTCTGTCAGACAAAATTCAATAAAAGAGAAAGGATATGAAGTAGGAACAATTTCTCCTTTTATATTGTGGCTGTATTTTATAATTTGACAAAATATACATTATACTTCATTTAACCAGTCCTCAATGATGTCAGAGAGAACCTTCTATGTCCATGGATACTTGTAGGCACATTTTCATAACATATTTCTAGAGGGAGAATTGTTAGGTCAAAGCATATGTACCTTCTGCTGATGGACACTGCCAAATTTCCTTCAGAAATAAGCTAGTCCGGTTTATCATCTCATCAGTAGTGTGAAAATGCACCCCTTTTTTTCACATTCTTGTCATCACAGGGATATTTCTGGGGTCTTTCACATTATTGGCTTTGAATAGGCAAAAAAATAACACCTTTTTTATTTTTGTTTTTTGAGATGGAGTCTCCCTCTGTTGTGCTGGAGTCCAGTGGTGCGATCTTGGCACGTTGCAGCCTTCACCTCCCAGGTTCAGATGATTCTTCTGCTTCAGCCTCCCACGTAGCTGAGATTTCAGGCATGCGCCACCATGCCCGGCTAATTTTTGTATTTTTGGTAGAAGTGGGGTTTCACCATGTTGGCCAGGTTGGTCTCAAACTCTTGACCTCAAGTGATCCACCTGCCTTAGCCTCCCAAAGTTCTGGGATTACAGGCATGAGCCACCTTTCCTGGTTTAATTTTAATTTTAATTTTTCACTACTCTGTATTACCTTAAAAGAAGTTTTAGGTCTGCTTTCTCTTTCATATGTTACTAAGGTAGATACTCTTTTATATGGGAAATAAGAATCTAAACAATTCATAAAATAATGACATTTACTAACTACTTAGGTTCAGCCACTGTGCTACAAACTTTACATAATTACCCTTTAGTCTGACAACAGCCATAATAGATGATAATATTATCTTCATTTTACAAATAGGGACAATGAAATTCAGATATGTTAAGCAGTTTACCCAGTGGTACAGAGCTAATAAATTGCAGAGCTATGATTTGATCTCAGTTGTGTATTTCTATTTTCCACCATCCTTCTCCAAGGATTTTCTCTCATCTTCTTGAAAATCTCTTGAGAAAACTTATGAGTTATTTGTTAATTACCAAATCTGGTAGATTTTTGTTTGTTTGTTTTTAAAGTCCTCATCTGCATGGACGTTTATCATTCAGCACAATTAGTGCTATATTTTATTGAAACTATCTTTCCGGGCTTCCTAAACAATTTGTTGCTTTTTGTTCTTTTGGAGACAGTCTTGCTCTGTCATCCAGGCTGGAGTGTAGTGGTGTGATCATGGCTCACTGCAGCTATATGTTGCCCAGGCTGGTCTTGGACTCCTGGGTGCAAGCTATCCTTCTGCCTCAGCCTCCTGAGTAGGTGGGTCTACACATAATTTTAATTTTAAAGCTGAAGATATTTTAGAAAACATTTACATAGACATTTCGTCTAACTTAATTTATAGAAGAGGCAACTGAAATCCAGTATACTTAAGTGAGAATTGGTATATCAACATCCATAGGTAGCTTTTTTTTTTTTGAGATGGAGTGTCTCTTGTTGCCCAGGCTGGAGTGCAGTGGTGCAATCTTGGCTCACAGCAACCTCTGCCTCCCAGGTTCAAGTGATTCTCCTGCCTCAACCTCCCAAGTAGCTTGGATTACAGGCACTCGGCCCCATGCCAGGCTAATTTTTTTTTATATTTTTAGTGGGGATGGGGTTTTGCCATGTTAGCTAGAATGGTCTCGATCTCCTGACCTCATGATATGCCTGCCTCAACCTCCGAAAGTGCTGGGATTATAGGCGTGAACCACCATGCCTGGCCTAGATAACTCTTTTACTTAATTTTTTACATGTAATATAAATATAGTAATGTATTTGATTTTCAGTAATAGTAAAAATAAAATCCTTTTAATCTAAGGAAATCATTCATTGTAAATAATTAAATATAATTGTAGAACTTGTCAATTTGTGATTGTAAAAACAGGATACTGTTTTCAAACAAAATACTTAGAAAATAAATCGAGAGAATTTTTGCTTGTAATATGATTTTGAAGCTAACATGACAGAAATATGTGTTTAAATTTATGAAAGATTTTATTTTCTCTAAATTGCTTTTTTAAAAAAAATTTAAGTCTTAAAACCATGAAACAATATATGTCTGATATGCTAAATAATAAGTAATTATTTCCATATTTATTCATAGGCTTATAATTTTAGTTCTGCCACTTATTGTGTCACCTTGAGCAAGTTGTTTAGCCTTTCTTAGCCTCGGTTTAGTCATTTGTAATGTAATGATGATAATAACTACCTCAGAGGTTGTTGTGAAGGTTAAACTCTGTAATGTATGTCAAGTATTTAATACAGTCTTGGGACATTGTGTACATTTTATAGGTAGAAGCTATTAAAAAAAGGTGGCTTGGTTTAAAAGAAAATTATACAGTAGTAATAATATGATGATAGGGAGTCTCCCATAGTTGTTTCCTGGTAGCTTGCTTTTGGTATTATGTGCTGTTGTTGCTTTTCAGAGAAGAATCTTTGAAAGCTTACAAGAAGTTGCTTTGTATGAATAATGATACAGGCATCCATTTTTCTCTCTTCTTTTTGAGATGGAGTCTCGCTTTGTCACCCATGCTGGAGTGCAGTGGCACGATCTCGGCTCACTGCAACCTCAGCCTCCCCAGTCCAAGAAGTTCTCCCTGTCTCAGCCTCCTAAAATAGCTGGGATTATAGGCACCCACTACCACACCCAGCTAATTTTTGTGTTTTTTAGTAGAGATGGGGTTTTGCCATGTTGGCCAAGCTGGTCTTAAACTCTTGATGTCAGATGATCTGCCCGCCTCAGCCTCCCACAGTGCTGGGATTACAGGCTTGAGCCACCGTGCCTGGCCAGATGCGTTCATTTTTAAATAAATGATTTTATTGAATCATAAGATAGTTTAAAGTGTACAAATAGTATGTCGACACCTTGGTAAACATTTATAATATAAACATACTTATATAAGCACTACTCAAGGCAGGTTTATTGACTATTTGTATATTTATCAAATGTGTTTTGACTTTATATATGTGCTTAGTTGTTTTCTTGTTGGGTGTGTGTGTGTGGGAGAGAGATTTTAAAAGATATTCTCAGTATGTAATGTTTCGGAAAATATCTTCAATACATGGTCTTAATTTTAATAATTTTAATATAGTTTAATATGTTTTTATTTTTCAAAGATTTCTCTTATGATTATGATTGCTATTGTGTCCTATTTAAGAAGTGTTGGCCAGACATGGGAGCTCATGCCTGTAATCCCAGCACTTGGGGAGGCCGAGGTGGGTGAATCACCTGAGGTCAGGAGTTGGAGACCAGTCTGGCCAACATGGTGAAACCCTGTCTCTACTAAAAAAAATAGAAAAATTAGCTGAGTGTGGTGGCGGGCGCCTGTGATCCCAGCTACTTGGGATGCTGAGGGAGGAGAATCACTTGAACCCAGGAGGCTGAGATCACGCCATTGCACTCCAGCCTGTGTGGCAAGAGCAAAACTCTGTCTCAAAAAAAAAAAAGACGGAGTGTTTACCTTCTCTAAAGTAACTGTGATATTTTCCTGTTTCGTTTTTAAAGCTTTATTCTTTCCACCTTTTGCATTTAGATTTGCCACCCATCAGGAATTGATTTTTGTGTATGATATAAGGTAGAGATTAAGATGCATATTTTTCCCCCTTTAACTGAGGCTATCCCTTAACTGTGGCTGTCCCTTAACTGAGCACCATTTATTATTCCACTGCGTGGCAATGACAGCTGCCATATTCATAAATCAGGTGACCTTATATGTATGCATCTATCTGTTTTTAGAGTCTTTATTCTGTTCTGTTCATCATTTTGACTGTTCTTCTGCTGGTGTCAGTGTCATTACCATAACTGATAGTGTAAATTCTCCTGATTGTTCTTCAAGGGCCTGATTTTTGATCCTTTGCATTTCTAGATGAATTTTATAAACTGTCAATTTCTGCAAAGCTACTTTAATTTTCAACGTATATTTTCTCCTAAGTATGTTTTGAGAGTTACTTTCTGTCAGCACCTTAATTATATCATTCCATTTAATTCTGCCTTCTATTATTTCTATAGAAAATTGGCAGGGCCGGGCGCTGTGGCTCACGTCTGTAATCCCAGCACTTTGGGAGGCCGAGGTGGGCGGATCACGAGGTCAAGAGATCGAGACTATCCTGGCCAACATGGTGAAATCCCGTCTCTACTAAAAATACAAAAAATTAGCTGAGTGTGGTGGCGCATGCCTGTGGTCCCAGCTACTCGGGAGGCTGAGGCAGGAGAATTGCTTGAAACCGGAAAACGGAAGTTGTAGTGAGCCGAGATTGCGCCACTGCACTACAGCCTGGCAATACAGCAAGACTCTGTCTCAAAAAAAAAAAAAAAAAAAGAAAAGAAAAGAAAATTGGCTACTTTGATGGCAGTATGTCCTTTTCCCCCTCTGGCTGCATTTAGAGTTTTTGTCTTTTGTTTAAGTGCTTGACCTACAGGTGTGTGCCTGTGTGTATGTGTGTGTGTGTATGTGTGTGTGTGTGTGTGTCTGTCTGTGCTTATGCTTGGGATTTATAGAGCTTCTTGAATCTCTTAATAGCTTTCCCCAGTTTGGGGAAATTTTGCAAGTATTTCTTTTAACTTTCTTTTAACATTTTCTCTTTCTCCTTTGCTTCTGGAATTTATTAGTTCTAGATAGAAGACTTTAAAAATGATCTGTTTATTTCTGATGCTTTCCCTGCCCTCAGTTTTAATCTGTGTATTTTCAATCTGGCCTATCTTTTAGAAATTCCTCCTCTCACTGATATTTACTGGAAACTTTTCAAAAGTAATAGTAATAATAAAATAAAAAGGGTGGATTTGAGAAGAAAAATTATCTGAAAAGGAATTTAGAGGAAAGAAGCTTTATTCCAGTGAGCAGTTTACAAACTAGGAAGACACAGCCTTCTGTGTAAAATGAAGATGCTTTCTAGAGAACAAAGGGAGGGATTGTCTTTTTATTTATTTATTTATTTGCCCAGAGATCACTCTCAACCTGAGGGAGGGATTGTCTTTTATAGAGGTCCCACGCAGGATCCCACTCAGGTCCATTTATGCAAATGAAGGATTCACACTTGCTCCCTTCTTCTCTCCCTACCTCCTTCTCTTTTGGTAGAGATGGGGTCTTGCCATGTTGTCCAGCCTGGCCTCCTAACTTGTACCCTCAAGTGATCCTTCCACCTTGGTCTCCCAAAGTGTTGGCATTACAGGTGTGTCACCACGCCCAGCCCAAACTTGCTTAGTTCTGATTGGTTGACATTTGGCTGAGCTCTGATTGGTCAATGCAAGTCACAGTCTATTGGTTGGTTCAGGGAGAGTAGGAACAGGAAGCTGTGAAAGTCCCAACGTTAAACAGACACGTAGGTTTCCCTGGAACTCATAGTAAGTGTGTGACCTCTAATCAGCAAATGGCTGCTTGACTCTGTTTTTAATTTAGACCCAATTAGCCACTCAGGATCCATCTTGAAGGATTGGCTCTTTCGAGGTTCACAGATTATACAGTAAACACACATAGACCCACCACCTGGATTCTACAGTTAACATTTTGCAACACTTGCTTTGTCCTATCTTTCTGTCTATCCATTTATCAATCCATCTTTATCTTATGAAGCAATTCAAAGTAAGTTATAGATACCAGTACACTGTACTGCTAAACACTTCAGCATGTAAACCATAAAGTAAAGCTAAAATTTTGTTTATGGTTCTTTTTTGGAGGTAAATTTTATATATAGTGAGATTTACAGATGGTGTTTATAAGTCAAGTTATGGACAGCCATTTATTGAATTTGTTTTTTAAAAAGTAGATTCCAGTTTTCTGCTGAAATTCTCTGCCATTTTATTGAACATTTCTATTATTGTTTTTAAGTCCCTGTTTTATAATTTCTTTTTTCTTTTCTTTTTTTTTTTTGAGACGGAGTCTCACTCTGTCACCTACACTGGAGTGTAGTGGCGCAATCTTGGCTCACTGCAACCTCCGCCTCCTGGGTTCAAGCGATTTTGCTGCCTCAGCCTCCTGAGTAGCTGGGATTACAGGCACGTGCCACCACGCCTGGCTAATTTTATGTAATTTTAGTAAAGATGGGGTTTTACCATGTTGGCTAGGCTGGTCTCGAACTCCTGACCTCAAGTGATCCACCTGCAGCCTCCCAAAATGCTGGAGTGCTGAAATTACAGGCATGAGCCACTGTGCCTGGCCCGGTTTAATAATTTCGATAGCTGGATAACCGTGGGGATGCTTCTATCAATATCTTTTCCCTTTTGGTTTTTGGCATTTGATTATATTTCTTGTTAGACTGACAACTTTGTTTTTTAGCATTGGCCCTTGGGTATGAAAAATTCTTGAGCTGTGCTGTTCAATATGGTAGCCACTAATCACTGTGGCTGTCTGTCTGTCTGTCTAGCTATCTTCTATATACTTATTCATTTATTTATTTATTGAGAGAGGATCTTGCTGTGTCACCCAGGCTGAAGTGCAGTGGCCACCATCTTGGCTTACTGCAACTTCCACCTCCTGGGTTCAAGTGATTCTCCTGACTCTCAGCCTCTCGAGAAGCTGGGATTACAGGTGTGTGGCACCATGGCTCAGCTAATTTTTGTATTTTTAGCAGAGATGGAGTTCTGCTATGTTGGCCAGGCTCGTCTCAAACTCCTGGCATCAAGTGATCCACCCAACTTGTCCTCCCAGAATGCTGAGATTACAGGCATGAGCCACTGTGCCCAGCCTATTTAAGTTTAAATTAATTAAAATTAAATAGATTTTACAATTCAATTTCTCAGTTACATTAGCCACGTTTTAGGTGCTCAGTAGCTGCATGTGCAGATAGAAGTAGTACAAGTAGTACAGATAAGGAACATTTCCATTGTTGCAGAAAGTTCTGTAGGACGGTGCTATGCTAGTGACTCTAGATGATAATATCTTCCTCCACAGAAAATGCAGTTTTATTCTGGAAGGCAGTTCAAGTAGGTGGATCATGTTGTTCTAAGGGAGACTGGTCTATTTCAGTTTGTCTTTGTTCCAGTAGGTTCAGCCCCATGTGGTTTCACTTGAAAAGCCTGAGGCATCTGCCAAGGCCCCTCTTCCTTGGCAAGTTCTGAACTCCAGCTTTTGTTTTGCCAGCCCAGTGGGATGGCTACAGGCTCTTGGCTACTACTTTCTGTTCAGCCTCTATGCCTTCCTTTGAATTGATGAATACCTTAAGGATATATAAGGCCCACTTTAGTAAGTTTTCTCTTTACTCTGGGATTTTGTTCTCTCAGGTCCTAGCTGTTTTGTCTGCTCTCTGATGACTTTGCACATTCTTTTTTAAATTGTTTTTTGTTTTTTTTGAGATGAAGCCTAGGTCTTGCTAATGGCCTAGGCTAGAGTGCAGTGGCGAGATCACAGCTCATCACAGCATTGACCTCCTGGGCTCCAGTGATCCTCCCACCTCAGCCTCCTGAGTGACTGGGACGCAGGCATGAGCCACTACACCGGACTCATTTTTTCATTTTGTGTAGAGACAAGGTCTTGCTGTGTTGCCCAGACTGGTCTCAACTCCTGAGCTCAAGTGATCCTCTAACCTTGGCCTCCCAAAGTGCCGGGATTACAGGTGTCAGCCGCCATGCCTGGCCTTTTTTGTTTGTTTTCAAATAGACTATTTTATAGGGTACTTTCAGGTTCACAGAAAAATTGAGCAGAAAGTACTGAGTTCCTGTATAGCCCCTGCCTCTGTACACATACAGCCTGCCACTGTTGACATCCTGTACCATAGTGTACATTTGTTAGAATTGATGAGCCTCCATTGATGCATTGCTATCACTCAAAGTCAGAAAATACATTCTTTTTTGGTTTTATTTTGAAAGAGACAGAGTCTTGGCCATGTGCAGTGGCATATACCTATAATCCCAGCACTCACTTTGGGAGGCTGAGACGGGAGGATCACTTGAGACCAGGAGTTTATACCCCCTGCCTCTGTACACTTACAGCGTGCCACTGTGACATCCCGTACCACAGTGTACATTTGTTAGAATTGATGAGCCTCAATTGGTGCATTGCTATCACTCGAAGTCAGAAAATACATCCTTTTTTGGTTTTATTTTGAAAGAGATGGAGTCTTGGCCATGTGCAGTGGCATATACCTATAATTCCAGCACTTACTTTGGGAGGCTGAGACAGGAGGCTCGCTTGAGGCCAGGAGTTTATGAACAGCCCAGGCAACATAGCAAGACCCTGTCTCTACACGCGTGTGCGCGCGCACACACACACACGCACATGAAAAAACATACTTTTTCTTTTTGCATCTGTGTGTTTTATAGAGACAAGAGTCTTGCTATGTTGCCCAGATGGTCTTGAACTCCTGGCCTCAAGCAATCCTTCTGCCTCAGCATCTGGAGTAGCTCCAACTACAGAAGTGCACCACTGTTTCTGGCTACACACAGCTATTTTTATGTGTATATTTTTTCTAGCTTTTATAGTTGTTCAGTATCTTTTCATTTTCTTCATTAGGCAGAATATAATTCAGTATATTTGAAGGTGTCTTGATGGCTCCTGGCAGTTCTCTAGACTGCTATTTGTTGGGATTACTCACTCTGATAGGAAATTATGCAGGGTGTGTTTTATGGAGGAGTGTTATATTTTCATGTTCACTTTAATCCCACTCTTCTAGATATAGAAGTTGATTAATGTTGTTGGCTATTCTGTATGATATTAAATATCTGAGAATTTCATTTAAAATACAGATGAACATGGAATGTATTTTGGGGACCATTGTGTCTGTGTATTTGTGTTCATTGAATACATCTTTAAGGAGTGATTTAAGTTTGTAAAAGACTCTGCCAGTGACTGTATGAAATACACAAATGAGAAATAGTTTCTGATCTTAAGGACCTTCCAGTCTTCTTAATAGAGTTGATAAGACAAATATATAAATGTTGTGAGGACTCTTTGTAGAGGGCACATTTTATTTCTAATATGGTTTATAATTTAAGCCTAAGTTTTTGTCTTGCCTCTGTCATTTATTGACCCTGGGGAAATCACTCAAGCATTCTTAACTTCAGATGCTTTTGAGTTTAAGGGAGTTTAGTTATGTGCCAAGTGCTTTTACTTGATTTTATTGTCACAATAATCTGGAAAGACAAGGATATCTTTCATTTACAAATGAATAAAATGAGGCTGCAATGACAGTTACAATTCTCATAAGGCCTTGAGTTTGTAGTTGGGATTTGAATTTAGTTCTCTATTACTCCAAAGTCTGTATTTATTTGATTATACCAGCGCCACATGACAGTTGTTTTGAGAATCATTAATAGGTGCTCCTTGAAAAGTTGATGGCTAATAATATGTTTTCTAATAAGTTCTTTGAAAAAATCAAGTGTAAGGTAGCATCACTACTGTAGTAATCCTGCTAAAAATTAACTGAATTTTTTTGTGAGAAAATATTAAATAAACACAAATTGAGGAATATTATACAAAATAACTGGTATATTCTTAAAAAATGACAGTGTCATGAAAACCACAGAAATACCGAGGAGCTATTCCAGATAAGCAAAACTAAAGAAACATGAGTCTGGGATTTATTTATTTTTTTTAAGTATTGTTTGCTGCAAAGGAAGACATTATTGGGACAATTGACAACGTTTGAGTTATAATATCATATTTCCTGATTTTGACAAATATTCTGTAGCTATGCAAGAGACTATGTTTTTGGGAAGTATACACTGAATGAAGTATTTAGAAATAAAGGGGTACAGTGTCTGCCACTTAACTCTCAAGCAGTTCAGAAAAATTATGTTTGTGTTTATATAAAAGAGAGAAAGAAAAGGCAAATGGAGTAAAGTGTTAACAATTGGGGAATCTAGTTGAGGGGTATTATCAGAATTGTACTGTTTTTGCAACTTTTCTGTAAGTCTAAAATTATGTCAGCATAATCAGTTATAATGAAAAAAAGTATAGAAAAAATACTAATGTATTTGTCTAGCTGTTAAGTTATAATTTGCCTTTAAGAAATGGTGTGCTCCAGAGCACCATGAGGTTATGTGAGATCACCTGATGAACCAGTGTGTCATTTTCTATGTGCTCATTTATGCACAGGTACCTGGTCTTATGGTTAAATAATGCATTTATTTATTTTCTATTTTTTTAGTAGAAAAAATAGAACATTTTTCTGGGATTACAGGGTCTCACTCTGGCGTACAGTGGCATAATGATAGCTCACTGCAACCTTGACTTCCTGGGCTCAAGTGATCCTCCTGCCTCAGCTTCCCAAGTAGCTGGGACTGCAGGTGTGCATGATGATGCTTGTCTGATTTTTTATTTTTTGTATAGATGGGGTCTTGCTATGTGCCCAGGCTGGTCTCGTAGTCCTGGGCTCAAGTAATCCTCCTGTCGTGGACTCCCAAGGTGCCGGGATTACAGGCATGAGCCACTGCATCTGTCTAAATAGTGCATTTAATAGTTTATAAAATGAAAATGATTTATCTACATGGTAGTGAGGAGCTTGGACTGTTACTCAGACTGTATAGGTTTGTTTATAAGCCCCATCTTTCACTAACTGAGAGATTGTGAAAAGTTACTTCTGCACTTAGTTTTCTCATGTCTAAAAGGGGATAATGTAGTATCTACCTCAAAGGGTTTGGTAGGTTTAAATGAGATAATGAATGTAAAACATTTAGCACAGAATCTGACTCTTAGGCTGGGGAGGGTGGTTTACACCTGTAATCCCAGCACTTTGGGAGGCTGAGGTGGGTGGATCACTTGAGGTCAGGAGTTCAAGACCAGCCTGGCCAACATGGTGAAACCCCGTCTCTACTAAAAATATCAAAAAAAAATTAGCCAGGTGTGGTGGTGGGTGCCTATAATCCTAGCTACTTAAGAGGTTGAGGCAGGGGAATTGCTTGAACCCAGGAGGCAGAAGTTGCAGTGAGCCGAGATCACGCCACTGCACTCCAGCCTGGGTGACAGAGAGAAACTCCATCTCAAAAAAACAAAAAACTGAAAACAAATCAAAACAGAACAAAAAGAGAATCTGACTCTGGCTCAATCAAAATTTTAAATTATTGTTAATAATTGTTACCAAGTTAGAAAGTTAAATCATTTATTGCAGTTAAATAATTTTTGTTGTCTGATTTAGTCTAAACATACCTTATAGATTATGAGCCTCTGTTTATGTTTTACTGATGGTACATTATAATTTTAAATATACCTCATAGATATTTTTAAGACATAATTGCATTGTTCTATACTTACCTCTTAATCACCTGTAAAATAAGGATACTTACATTTATTTTGTTTTGTCATACAATAAGATCTTTGAAAAGACTGAAAATCCAAATACGGTACATATATATAGTACTAATAACATAGTGCATATATATGAGCTGTGATAATCAGATACTAATTTTTCGACATCAACATGTAAAGAACAGGCACATGATACCTTAGTTGCTGATGTGTTTTGTCTTTATTTTCCACAGATATTTTTTGTATTACCCTACTAATCTGATTCCTTAGCTTCTCTCTCTTGATATATGTTAGTAATGTTCTCATAGTCTTCTCTTCCATATAATGAGATTTTTGGTACAGAGTCTTGCTCTGTTGCCCAGGCTGGAGTGTGGTGGCGTGATTTCGACTCACTGTAACCTCCATCTCCTGAGTTCAAGCAATTCTCATGCCTCAGCTTCCTGAGTAGCTGAGATTACAGGTGTGCACCACCATCCCTGGCTAATTTTTGTATTTTTAGTAGAGACAGGGTTTCACCATGTCTTGAACTTCTGGCCTCAAGTGATCTGCCCGATTTAGCCTCCCAAACTGCTATGATTGCAGGCGTGAGCCACCGCACCTAGCCCATATCATGAAAATTTTGAGTGTTGTTGCAACGGTTCCTGGTAGATAAAACATGAAGCAAGTATTGCTGTCCACAAATGAAATGCATTTCTGACTCATTTTTTCTTTTGAAATGGGGCCTCTCTCTGTTGCCTGGGCTGGAATGCAGTGGTGTGGTCACGGGTCATTGTAGCCTCGACCTCTTGGGTTCAAGTGATCCTCCCACTATAGCCTCCTGAGTAGCTGGGACCACAGGTGCATGCCGTCATGCTTAGCTAAGTTTTTTACTTGTAGAGATGAGGTCTCGCTTTGTTTCCTAGCCTGGTCTTAAACTTCTGGACTTAAGCTATCTTCCTGCCTTGGGCTCCTAAAGTGATGGGATTACAAATATGAGTCACTGTGCTTGGCCCTGACTCCTATTTGTGTAAGATATTAGCTATTGATCAGTCATAGAAATGCAAATTATTGCTGTATCCATCTTTTTTGGTATTGAGCTTTAAACTACATTTGTGACATACTGGTAACAAATATTAAATCTTTCCTGTCTTCTGTCTTCCATCTCTTGAGTTTAAAATTTAATAAGCTTTGAAAATATTTGTTGTTGCTGTTGTTTTTTGTACTTGGTGCTTTGATCTGGATCATGGTCCTGCATACTTAAAAGATTAAGTGGCCTTGCAATAAGGATATTTTTAATTGTGATATTTTTAGTCTAAGACACAAACTACATTTGAATAAGTATCTATTCTAAGAGTCTGTACTTTGATTACATTTCAAAATGTTATTGGATAGTTGCAGTTATAGAGTCATCTGCATGAAAGTCCAATATTCTGTAGTGATGTCATTTCTTATGGCCACAATTTTCTTATTATATCAAAACATTCATGACTGAAAAAATGTTTGTAGAAGCGGTTGATCATCTGTTTTGAAATCTATCTACCTTTCTAAGAATGTTGAAGGTTTGTTGCTTGTTTTAAAAAAGCAGCATTCTGTGGGGTACTGAAAAAACTGCTTTAACCTGAAATAAACTCACTAGTAGTATTTAACAGTCATCTTTCTGTTAAACTTCCACTTGTAGAAATGCTCTTCCATATTTTCATAAACTTTAGTTTTATTATGATTTGGAAGGAGTCTTGTAGGTCCTGTAGTGTAAATTCCCCTGTTATGCTTAAAAGAGTCTCCTTTATGGTTTTCTCTGCACAGCGATAGAGCCTTGAAGGGACATCTCCAATATTCCTTTCCTTCTGAGGCAACACATTCCCACTTCAAATACTTGTATTACGTAATTGTTCCTGGCTGGGCATGGTGGCTCACACCTGTATTCCCAGCACTTTGGGAAGCTGAGGTAAGGGGATCACTTGGGGTCAGGAGTTTGAGACCACCCTGGGCAATGTAGCAAGACCTTGTCTCTACAAAAAATAAAAAAACATTACCTGGGCATGGTGCATGCCTGTAGTCCCAGCTACTTGGGAGGCTAAGGTAGGAGGATTGCCAGAGCCCTGGAGGTTGAGACTGCAGTGAGCTATGATTGCATCATTGCATTCCAGCCTGGGTTATAGAGCAAGACCCTGTCACAAAGCAATAACAAAAAACCCCCAGAAAATTATTCCTTGTAATAAATAAAAAGAAGTAAGATTCACTTAAGATCTAACATGATGCTTATAATAAGAAAAATATAAAATTCCTATAAAGTCTCAGTGATTGACAATTTTAAACATTAATCTTTTTTTATTATGCATTTAATTAATTAATTAATTAAAAATTTTTGAGACAGAGTCGTGCTTTGTTGCCCAGGCTGGAGTGCAGTGGTGCCATCTTGGCTCACTGCAACCTCCACCTCCTGGATTCAAGGAATTCTCGAACCTCAGCCTCCCGAGTAGCTGGGATTACAGGTGTGCACCACCATACCTGGCTAATTTTTATATTTTTAATAGAGATGGGGTTTTGCCATATTGGCTAAGGCTGGTCTGGAATTCCTGACCTCAAGTGATCCACCTGCCTAAGCCTCCCAAAGTGCTGCGATTATAGGTGTGAGCCACTGTGGATGGCCTAATTTTTTTTTTTTTTTTTTTTTTTTTTTTTTGAGAGAAAGTCTTGCTCAGTTGCCCTGACTGGAGTGGCACAATCACAGCTCTCTGCAGTCTTGCACAGGGTGTCCTCCCACCTCAGCTTCCCAAGTAGCTGGGATTACAGACACACACCACCATGCTTAGCTAATATTTTTAAAAAATTGTTTTTGTAGAGACAGACTCTCTATATGTTGTCTGGGGTGGTCTCGAACTCCTGGCTCATGTGATCCTGCCCAGCTTGGCCTCCCAAAGTGTTAGAATTATAGATGCGAGCCACCGTACCTGGCCAATCTTATTTTATAGTATGAGATGTTTGTTTTAGAAACAATAAAATATTGTGGAAATATATACCATTTCTTACTCCTTGCCAGGTTGATTACTCTTTGATAATTGCTGATACAACTTAGGTGTGTATCCTTCTATTTGCTGTGTTGTACAAACACTTGTTTATCTGTGCCTGCATTTTATAACCACTTTAGGTCTTTGCTGTCTTTTGTTACAAATATAGGGCTTTAATTTGTAAGAATTTGTTGAGTGCATGATGAATTGGTATCTGTATTGGTATCTGTGACTAATCACACCTACTGGCTAGTGTGTTGAGCTCATTTCCTAACTGCCTCTGTAAAAACATGTTACAATCATCTTTAGGAACACTGAGTCTCCCAAAATTAGAACTTTATTCTGAGGTATTTAGAGCTAAGAGGTATTTAGAGGATGTCTGTGGATTTAATGTGAAAGATTTTTTATGGTTAAGATGAGTAAATGCTTAAAGAGCAGGAAAAGAGTTCAGTAAAATGTCAGCAAGAGTTTTCTTAACATAAATATATTTATATTTCACATTTCCTGATTAGTTTTAAAATCAAAGGTGATAGGTTTAAAGAGAAAAAGAGCACATTATTGAGAAATATAGCATCTGAGTGGGAGCACTTCCATTAAGATAAAAGTTCAATAGTTTTCATTTTTTATTTTTGTAGAAATGGGGGTCTCACTGTATTGCCCAGGCGGGTTTCAAACTCCTGACCTCAAGCAGTGCTCCCATCTTGGCCACCCAAAATGTTGACATCATAGTTATGAGCCACACTGCCTGGCCCAAAAGTCCAGTAGTTTTAGGGATCATAGGAATTATTTATTTTAAGGTGTAGTGGTTAAAAGCATAGATTTTGGAGCGATAAAACCTGCGTTTGAGTTCTAGCTGTACCTCTTACTAGCAGTGTGACCTTAGGCAAGTTACTTACCTTTTGTCTGTTTCTTCATCTATTGAAAGGATTTGTATGAATATCAAATGAGTTAATACTTATAAAATGCTTAGAACATTGCTTGGTTCATAGTACTATTTTGGTACTTTGTTACTGTTACTGTATATTTTAAAAAGGATTTATATAGGGTGAAAAGTTTGGTTTAAAAAAATGCCAGCAAAATCTTTCTCTCTTTCTCTTCCCTTTTTCTTCTGATTGTCATAGAAATCTAAAGAGACCAGTAAATCATAAAAGAAACGTAACAAGTGGTTTCTCATATTATGGAACTATTAGAAAATATAGGTCATTTTTTTTTGTTTGTAGAAAACAAAATCAGAGGATATCTTTATTGAATTGCCAAAAATGACTTCTGGACCAATTTTTAGGTTTTCTGTTCATTTGGTTTCATGTGTTTCTTTGAGTCAGAAGATTTTATGATTTGACATGAAATGGAATAAAGAGGCTTTAGAGTCAGGCATTTAAATCTCAGTCCCACCACTTTCTGAGTAACTTTGGGCAGTGTATTTGTTATCTGTTGCTGTGTGACAAACAATTCCAAAACTTAGTTCCTTCAGAAACAATGATTTATTATTTCTCCTTCTGTGGATTGGCTGTACTCAACCCAGGGGCTCTTCTGTTTCGTGTAGAACATTTTGTTTACCCAAATTGTTGGTCTTGGGTAGAAGAACAATGCAGTAATCTGTTTTTTTTGTTGTTGTTGTCGTTTGTTTGTTTGTTTTTGAGACTTGGGGAGAAGTGAGTTTGGGGAATCAGGAGTTCTTTCTGAACACATTTAGTTTGAGATACCTAGAAACATTCAAGAAGTGCTGAGTAGACAATTGGATACACAAGTCTGGAGTTAAAGAGAGAGGCCTGAATTGGAGATGTATATTTGGGAGTCTTAAGAATAGAGGTGGTTATTTAAAAACATATGACAGGATGATATCATGTAAGGGAGGTTAAAGCACATAGAGAAGATAGATGCCGAAAGACTGAGCCTTCAGGTACCCCAAAGTTTAAATGTTGGGAAAATGAAACAGAACTAGTGAAGCAATCTGAAAAGGGTATACTAGTGAGATGAGGAGAATGAAGAGTTCTGGTGTCCTGGAATTCAAGTGCAGGTAGATTAATAATCATCTGTGTTAAATACTGCAAGTCAAGTAGATTGAGGATGTGGCAATGCAGTGGTTTAGTGACCTTGATAAGAGCTATTTGGGTGGAACAGTAAGTTAATGAAAGCCTTTTCAAATGAGTTCAAGATGAGGGTAGAATTGGAGGCAGTTTGTATAAACAGTGCTTTCAAGAAGGATTGGTGTAAAATAGGAACAGAAAAAGGGGTGATGGCTGAAGGAGGATGTATAATCAAGAATAGTTTTTTTCTTTTCCTTTGTTTTTCCAAGATGGAGATCTAGAATTGTCCTATAGAGAAAGAGATATTGGTAATGAGAGTGGGAAATTGGAGTGATATACTTCAGTAAGTGAGCATGGATGTCTTAGATAGAAACATTACACTGACAGCTGCAAGTGGTCTAGTAGATTTGGTAAGAATGTGTGGAAGCTGTCTTTCAAATTACATCTATTTATTTCAGTAAAGTATAATACAAGGACAACAATGAGGATGGGGAGGAGGTGGAGGTTTGAAAAGAGGAAAATGTGAAGTAGGACAGTGAGTATGAATAGATTATGGGAATGTATATACTGCTTTACATTTCACATACATTCTTTTATTTTTTTATTTTTTTTTTGAAGAAAGAAAGAAAAAAAAAGAATGAAGAAGAGGAAGAAAGGCCGGGCGCGGTGGCTCACGCCTGTAATCCCAGCACTTTGGGAGGCCGAGGCGGGTGGATCACGAGTTCAAGAGATCGAGACCATCCTGGTCAACATGGTGAAACCCCGTCTCTACTAAAAATACAAAAAATTAGCTGGGCACGGTGGCGCGTGCCTGTAATCCCGGCTACTCAGGAGGCTGAGGCAGGAGAATTGCCTGAACCCAGGAGGTGGAGGTTGCGGTGAGCCGAGATTGCGCCATTGCACTCCAGCCTGGGTAACAAGAGCGAAACTCCGTCTCAAAAAAAAAAAAAAAAAAGAAGAGGAAGAAAAAGGAAGAGAAAGAGAGAGAGAGAATGGGAGTATTGCTTTCTTGCCCAGGCTAGAATGCAGTTTAGTAATGGGTATTGAAAACCTCTTTTATACCAATAATTATACTTAATGATGTAGACAGGAAGGAATAAGGGAAGAAAATAACAAACAAGCAGCCAACCAATATTTCATTTAAACCTATGAAATGCTATGCAATTACTGAGGAGTGATTTACTTCCAATTATGTAGTCACTTTTGGAATAGGTGTCAGGTGGTAATGTATGTTTTGTGTATTTGAAGTGGAGAGTTCTATAAATGTTTATTAAGTTTACTTGTTCCCGGTCTGAGTTCAAGTCCTGGATGTCCATGTTAATTTTCTGTCTTGTTGATCTATAGAATCGTTAGCTCTTCTTGTTACATTGATCCTTTTGCCATTATGTAATGTCCTACTTTGCCTCTTTTGATCTTTGTTGCTTTAAAGTCTACTTTATCAGAGGTGAGAATTGCATCTCCTGCTTTTTGTTTGTTTATTTTTATTCTCTGTTTGGTTGGTAAATCTTCCTCCTTCTCTTTGTTTTGAGTCTGTGTATTGTTGCATGTGAGATGGGTCTGGATGCAGCATACCGATGGGTTTTGGTTTTTTATCCAATTACAATATATATAAGTTTAATACTGGCATTTGATGCTAGCTGGCTGTTTTGCCCATTAGTTGGTGTACATTTTTCATTGTGTTAATGCTCTTTGCTTTTTGATATATTTTTGGAAAGGCTGATATTGGTTGTTCCTTTATATGTATAGGGCTTCTTTCAGAAGCTCTTGTAAAGCAGGCCTGGTGGTGGTGAAGTCTCTAAGTACTTGTTTGTTCGCAAAAGATTTAAAATTTCTTTCGCTTATAAAGCTTAGTTTGGCTGGATAGGAAATTCTGGGTTGAAAGTTCTTTTCTTTAAGGATGTTAAATATTGGTCCCCACTCTTTTCTGGCTTGTAGGGTTTCTTCTGAGAGATCTGCTGTAAGTCTGATAGGTTTCCCTTTATGGGTAACCTGACCTTTCTCTCTGGCTGCCCTTAGTATTTTCTCCTTCATTTCAACCCTAATAAATCTGGCAATTATGTTCCTTGGGGTTGGTCTTCTTGAAGAATATCTTTGTGGTGTTCTCTGTATTACCTGGAGTTGAATATTACCCTGCCTTGCTAGGTTGGGAAAGTTTTCCTAAATGATATCCTGAAGAATATTTTCCAACTTGGATTCATTCTCTTCGTCACATTCAGGTACACCTATCAAACGTAAATTAGGTCTTTTCACATAGTCCCATATTTCCTGGAGACTTTGCTCATTCCTTTTTATCCTTTTTTCTCCAATCTTGTCTTCTCGTTTCATTTCACTGAGCTGGTCCTCGACTTCTGATATCCTTTCTTCTGCTTGATCAATTCGACTGTTTAAATTTGTGCATGCTTCGTGATGTTCTCGTGTTGTATTTTTCAGCTCCATTAATTCACTTATATTCCTCTCTAAATTGTCCATTCTCATTAACATTTCCTCAAACCTTTTTTCAAGGTTCTTAGTTTCTCTGCATTGGGTTAGAACAAGTTCTTTTAATTCACAGAAGTTTCTTATCACCCACCTTTTGAAACCTGCTTCTGTTATTGGAACACACTTGTTCTCCATTAAGCCTTGTTCCGTTACTGATGAGGAATTGCGATCCCCTGTAGAGGGAGAGGCATTCTGATTTCCAGTATTCTCTGCCTTTTTAGGCTGGTTTCTTCCCTTCATTATATATTTATCCCTCTGTCGTCTTCGTAATTACCGACTTTCTAACTAGGTCTCTGAGCGGACGTCCAACTTGTTGATTCCCAGCGCCGAAATCTGAGCAATCCACTGTGCTGGCCAAAACAGCGGTGTTAAGATTGATGGTGCTTTTCTGCCCGGGAATCTCCGGACTCTGCACCAAGAGTCCGCGCTAAGGCGCCAGCAAAACCACCGCACTGGCCACAAGAGTCACTCTGGTGACTCATGGGGCTCCTCTGCTGGGAATCTCCTAGTCTGTGAGCAACAAATATTCGTCTGAAAGTGTGGCGTCCTCTCGTTCTCTGCGCTTTCACTGGGAGCTATGAGCCTGAGCTGTTAGTGATCAGCCATCTTGGATCTCTCTCACACATACATTCTTTTACTTAGTCCTTTAGATAATCTTCTGAGTATGTAAGGTCAGTAAAACCCTATTTTGAGACAGAGTCTCGCTATGTTGCCCAGGTTGGAGTGCAATGGCACAATCTCAGCTCACTGCAATCTCCACCTCCCGGGTTCAAGCAATTCTCCTGCCTCAGCATCCCAAGTAGCTGGGGCTACAAGCACCTGCCACCACGCCTGGCTAACTTTTGTATTTTTAGTAGAGACGGGGTTTCACCGTATTGGCCAGGCTGGTCTCAAACTCCTGTCCTTGTGATCCACATGCCTCAGCCTCCCAAAGTGCTGGGATTACAGGTGTGAGCCACTACACCCAGCCAAAACCCTGTTTTAAAAATGAAAATGCTGGCCAGGCATGGTGGCTCACGCCTGTAATCCCAGCACTTTGGGAGGCCAAGGCAGGCGGATCACTTGAGGTTGGGAGTTTGAGACCAACCTGAAAATACAAAAAATTAGCTGGGTGTGGTGGTGCATGCCTGTAATCCCAGCTACTCTGGGCTGAGGCAGGAGAATCGCTTGAACCCGGGAAGTGGAGGTTGCAGTGAGCCAAGATTGCGCCATTGCACTCTAGCCTGGGCAACAAGGGTGAAACTCCATCTCAAAAAAAAAAAATAATAATAAAATATACTGCTATCACCATCAGTTAGAAACTTCACTTCTTCATTAAATGGTAGCACATGGCAGAAGGAATTTGTTGCTCTTTGTCTGACAGAAACTCTTTTCTTGCTGTTAACAGAATTAAAATTATTTCAGTCTCTTTAAATGGTATATCTTAGGTGCTGTTATTCTGTTATTTTCTTTCATTGCTAAATGCAATAGTGAAAATTTCTACACCGAAAATTTAAAATCCTATGAATAATTTTTCATATTAAATATTTCAAAATAGTCATAAAGCTTTCATACACACAGCAATAGCCCTATTATTAGTCTTAATAATTTTCATTTAGCATTCAGATTAGTATATGGTTAACATTGGTAGTGAATCTCATTTCCATGGCATAGTTTCAAAACTGCATTTTTGCTTTGAATCTTCTTTAGTGTATGTTAATATATACCCTTTTAAACTCTTGTGCCCAGCTCTCTTTCTTTCTGCCTAGACTTCTGTACTTGAAGCCTTGTCCAAACCTAGGCTTCACTCTGATGCTTTTCTTTGTGTGACTCAACCTATGTTGAAATGATTTATTTGAGAAATGTTTACTGTATTCATATTCTTTACAAGGTTCTAGGTATACAAATAATGAACAAAAAGGGATGTCTCCATCTTTGATAGCTTTTTTAAATACAATATTGTGTATATATGGGATTAATAACTTAGTGCAACTTCTTTTTGTCTTTCTACAACATGTTTTAGCACTTGATTATATATCTAAATATAATTAATGTGTATACATCTACACAGACACTTGAATATTTTGTCAAAAGGATGAATGCCTTTTTAACCATGTTTTGAAGATCTTTTATACCTCATATCATCTCCCCATGGCTCTTAATTGTTTTCAACAAATGCCTGTGGATTGGTTAAGGTTCTACTGAATCTTGTGTTAATTACAGCAGAGATGGGGCCAAGAGTAGAATATTTTCTAGGCAGATCCCACGTCTGTGGTAGAAGACAACTTGTTCATTATCCTGAATTTACTTTGCTAGAAGAGTTGTAGGGAGGAAATGGGATGGTTCTCCCATCGGTCTAACTTCTTGAGTGTAGGGCTTTGCTTCTCAACTTTGGCTATATGTTGAAGCCACTCTTGATTCCTACAATCCCCAGGGTTTATGATTTAATTGGTGTATGGTGTGGCCAGGACCAAATTATTGTAATGTGCAGCCAAGATTGAGAACCACTGCCTTAGGAGATGATAACCCACAGTCTCAGTTAAGAAATTGGGACCGGGAGCGGTGGCTCACGCCTATAATCCCAGCACTTTGGGAGGCCGAGGCGGGTGGATCATGAGGTCAAGAGATCGAGACCATCCTGGTCAACAAAGTGAAACCCTGTCTCTACTAAAAATACAAAAATTAGCTGAGTGTGGTGGCGCGTGTCTGTAGTCCCAGCTACTCGGGAGGCTGAGGCAGGAGAATTGCCTGAACCCAGGAGGCGGAGGTTGCAGTGAGCCAAGATTGCACCATTGCACTCCAGCCTGGGTAACAAGAGCGAAACTCCGTCTCAAAAAAAAAAAAAGAAATTGGCAGAAGGTTTATTTTGCTTAACTCTAGATCCTATACGCATTGAGAAGGTCTGGGAACCATGCCAACATGCCAACAGTAATGAGGATTCATAGCTCCCTGATCTTTCAAAGGACTATTCTACGCAAAAAGATACCACAGATCCTCAGAGAAATAGCTACTTCTATGACTGGAGCAGGGAAAGAACAAGATGAGCCTGGAATATCTTGCTGTGTCAGAAAGCAAAGGAATAATCAGAGAATGATGAGGACATGTCAGAAGAACATAAAAGTCTCAGGGAGTTCTAACTGGTCAGATCTGGGATTTTTTTTTTTTCTCCTGAGATAGAGCTTGGCTCTGTCCTCCAGGCTGGAGTGCAGTGGCATGATCTTGGCTCCCTGCAGTTTGGACCTCCTGGGCTCAAAGTGACCCTTCCACCTCAACCTCCCAAGTAGCTGAGACTACAGGTGTGCACCATCACCTTGGCTAATTAAAAGTTTTTGTGGCCCGGCGTGGTGGCTCACGCCTGTAATCCCAGCCCTTTGGGAGGCCGAGGCAGGAGGATCATCTGAGGTCAGGAGTTTGAGACCAGCCTGGCCAACATGGTAAAACCCTGTCTCTACTACTAAAAAAATAAATTTTTTTTGTTTTTGTAGAGCTGAGGTCTCATTATGTTGCCCAGGCAGGTCTCAGACTCTTGGGCTCAAGCAATCCTACCACCTTGGCCTCCCAAAGTGCTGGAATTACAGCTGTGAGCCACCACACCAAATCTAGGAAAATTTGAGAATCAAAATAAGTAATTATAGTCATGAATTATAACTTATTGAATAAAATAGAAATCCTTTAATCTGTACTCATACAGTTAAATAAATGAAAAAAAGTTAAAGTACGATAAGAAATGGATTATTTATATATTTTCAAATTGAGATCCCACAAAATACTTAATTAGAAAGAGAAAAGGAGGAAATGGAGAAATATAGCAGACATCATGTGATCAAAGTAAAAATTGTTAGTACTGAATGGAACATATCAAAATTGCATGCTATCTAATAAGATACAATGAGAAAACATGATCACTTCTGTGATATTCCTCTGAATCTAATTATGAGGAAGCATTAGATAAACCCACACTGAGGTACATTTCTTCAGATGTCTGGTTTGTAATATCTTATGCAAAGGTCATGGAAATCTAGACAAAACTTAGGATTTATTCCACATTGAAAAAGACATAAAAGAGATATGACAACTAAATGCAATGCACGATCCTGAGTTGGATACTTTTGCCAAAAAGGATGATATTCGTATAATTGGCCAAACTTAATTGGAGTCTGAAGCTTAGATGGTGGAAGTGTATCAGTGTTCATTTCCTGATTTTGATGCTTGTATTGTGGTTATGGAGGAGAATATTCTTGTTTGTAGGAACTATAAAGTATGCAGAAATTTGGCAAATTATTCTCAATGGTTTAGGAAAAAAATATGTACTGTTCTTGCAACTTCTCTGTAAGATTGAGATTGTTTTAAAATTAAACACACATGCACACACAAATCTAGGATAACTGATACATATGACTTCTTGGAAATTACACAGCTGTACATGGGTATCTCTTAGAACATGAATCTTCTCAAGGGAAATCCATATGAAGTAGCAACATAATTTATCTAAAATGATATGTTTCACAGAGTATATTTCCCAAATGACCAACCCCTAATGCTTTTTAACTATTTTGTTATGTTCTATATACTTGTCTGCCTTTTAAGACAGAATACATTGAATTTAGTTTAATCTCTTGGATGATGAATGGCTCTAATTAGGTGAATATTTATTACCATATTCTGAAGTTGTATCTAGATCTAGATTCACTTTTAGCCTTTGGGGGTTTGCTTTGTTTTAGTTTTATCTCTCAGTGTCTGGTTTTCAGTTCTGTCATAGTGTATGCATTTAATAGTTTGCCAGTTCTCTTCCTACTGTATTATTTCTGATCTGCTGTAGTCTTGAAAGCAAGATCTGTGTTTTTTCCTTTTCAAAAAATGTTATGTTAGTAAAACTGTAAGGGAAAAGGATTACAGTGGAGAGACTTTATTCTAGAAATGTCGTACTCATAGTGTCCCTTTCAGATTAATTCAGGATTATGTCTAGGTTTCAAAGAGTTCTGAAATAGTGAAAGGTTCCTATAAATAGAATGTGATACCTCTGTCATTTTACTAATTTTTCCTAGAATGTCGGATGAAATTAGGTAATTTTAGAGAAAAACTACCCTGATTTTTGTTTTAATCTTAAATTTCAGAGCTCCGGAGATTATATTGGGGTTGCCATTTTGTGAAGCCATAGACATGTGGTCATTGGGATGTGTGATTGCAGAATTATTCCTTGGATGGCCACTCTACCCAGGAGCCTTGGAGTATGATCAGGTAACAAATAATGATAATCTAATAGAATTGGTAGAAAGTAAAGAATAATAACAGACTTATAGGAACGAATGCCTGCAGGTATACAATACATGGGAAAGTCTTTTTACATAAAGTGGCAGAACCTGAGATCTTGTAGAAGTGATTTTGAAAACTGTTTTATAATGCTGAAGTAAATTTTCATAAAGTTACAACCTGTAGAGTCTCAAAACTAGTTATATAAAATTATGGGAAAATTTTATATTGTAAACATATAAAAGGTTGGATTGTATCCATTTAATTAATTGTGCTTTGCTTGGGTGACAAACTTTGATGATGTATGAAATTTCAGCCCCTCCCAAAGAATAAAAGCTCCTAAAAGGCATTAAAACTTTTGATCTTAAACCAGCTGCCATTATTGGGTTTTAAATACCTCTGTCACTTGAATCCTCTTCAGTCTTTTTAGCTGTTTTGAATGGCGCTGAAATTCTCTTTTAGCATTGTTTAATCATTTTCAGTAAAATTCAGCAAAATACCTTATTAAGCACATTTTTTATGGTAGTTTTCAGGTATATTAATTAGCCTTTCTATACTACTAAACAATGTTGTTTGCTAGTAGTCTTAAATTTTAATACCAAGATTATTTTTTGGAGGAACTGCCATCTTATTCATTATTCTTTCAGCATCTTTTTTATTAAAAGATAATGTACTCAACTCAGTCTAATAGAAAATGCTAGTCAAAATCAACAAAGTAGTTACATTAATTTTGTCATTCTGTTTAGTGAATAAATACATAATTTTTATTTAAATGATATTTAACTTTCAAGCAAGAAAAAATAGAAAATAGAAGAATTTAAAACACATATTACATAATCATGATTATAGCCTTATATTTTAGGGCTATTTTCTCTATCAAGAGGAGTAAGAGAGGTAATTAATTTGGGTGACTTAAATGTTCCTGAGATGACTCTGTCATTTAATACTGATTATTAGATTAGATGTTATCATTGACTCTTATCATTGTCCATGAACCTTCCCTTTTAGGTTAGGTTTTCTGTATTCTCTGCCTTCCCTCCTCCACGTTCAGGATTCCACTTAATAAACAGTTTGTGTAAAATTTTCCGTACGTCCTGTCTTCTTTCAGCTTCCTATCCAATGACTAGCTTTGATACAGATGCGAGACTACTGTCAGTTCTGAACGAGTTGGTAATTAAATCAGAGTCCCGTAATCCTTTAGCTGTTGGGGGACTGAGGCACCAGTAAAGTGCTAGAAACACACCCTTGGCTTTGTAGATTACAGTCTAAGGCATGCATAGTGCCCTGGAGCAGGACACCCTCTAGTGGCAATTTCAAGTTGATTTGTTACTATACTCAATTAGAACTTCACAGTTCATCTTGAACAACTGATGTTAGTATTGAAAAGGACCCCAGAGTATATCCAGTTACTGCCCCCATTTCATTTTATAAGGGAGAAAATGGGACACCCAGAAAAATGAATTCACTTGTCAAAAGTCACAATGGTAATTTTAAAGACAAAGCCTTGACCAAAACTCAATTTTTCTAAATTTTATAATAGGTGTTTGTTTTTTTAAACTAAACTGATCCAGATTGACAATGTTTTCGGGATGTATATTATTCCAAAGGGATTAACAAAAAGCCACTGGCATATAGCATCACTACAGGTCAGTGTTTTAAAATATTTTACAAACTACATGAATGCAAATAAATAGGAGTGATTTTATGGGCATCTTTGTCCCAATCTGAGACTTTAAACTCATTTTCAAGTATGTTATTTGTTATATAGGCTTTGATAAAGTGTCTGTTTTCAAGATAAGGGAGTTCCTCTCTATTCCTAATTTTCCAAGATTCCCTTCCACCCCCTCAATAATCCTAACTTGGTTTGGGACTTTCAAGTGCTTTTTGTTTTTTTGCATTTGTTAAAATGTTCACATCTGTTTTTCTTTTTTTTTTTCCTTTCCTTTCCTTTCCTTTTCTTTTTTGAGATGGAGTCTCGCTCTTTCGCCCAGGTTGTAGTGCAGTGGCACGATCATGGTTGACTGCAACCTCCACTCCACCGGGTTCAGCAATTCTTCTACCTCAGCCTCCCTAGTAGCTGGGACTACAGGTGTGCACCACCATGCCCGGCTAATTTTTGTATTTTTAGTAGAGACGGGGTTTCACCATATTGACCAGGCTGGTCTTAAACTCCTGATCTCAAATGATCCACCCGCCTTGCCTCCCAAAGTGCTGGGAATACAGGCGTGAGCCACCTCGCCTGGCCATATATGCTTTTCAAAACAGCTTTAGTCTATTTATTAATGTGTTTGATTTTCATAGATTTTCCCCATATCCCTAGATTATGGTCACCTAATGTTAGGAGGATATGAAAGGGCTACCAGGAGGAATATGTCTCTCTCTATTATCTGTTCCTTATTCCAGTAATCAGGTGTCTAGATATGATTGGACACCTCAATTGGGAGTTGGTACCTTTTTTTTTAGACTGGGTCTCAATTTGTCATCTAGGCCGGAAGAGAGTGACACGATCATAGTTCACTACAGTCTTGAACTCCCGGGCTCAAGCAGTCCTCCTCTACCGAGCACACCTCAGGCTGTGCCCAGTAGTTAGCATGCCTGACTTATTTTTTTTTTGTAGAGATGGGATCTCTTTCTCTATGTTGCCTAAGCTGGTCTCAAAGTCCTGGGTTTAAGTGATCTTCCACCTGGGCCTCTAAAAGTGCTGGGATTACAGGTGCGAGTCATTGCACCCGGTCTGGCAGTTTTTTTTCTAATTATTATTTTTTGCCTGACAGTGACAGTGCAGTGGGCAATAGTAATATTAACTAATTAATACTTACTGACTCTTTTATGTGCTAGGAACTGCTCTTAACACTTTATATTAACTCATTTAATGCTCATAACAACCCTATGAAGAACATACTACTATTGCCCGTATTTTATAGATGGAAACTAAAGAGTTCTTAATAGTAGAACTGTAATTATCATATTCTTTTTTAGAGACAGAGTCTTTCTCTGTTGCCCTGGATGGAGTGAAGTGGTAGGATCATAGTTCATCGGAACCTTGAACTCGTAGGCTCAAGTGCTTCTCCTGCCTAGGCCTCCTAAAGTGTTGCTGTCACAGACATGAGCCACTGTGCCTGGCCAAATTATTATATTCTTAAAAGCCAAATTTGGGTCACCAGGAAAAATACTCAGAGTACATTAATTCTTCATTATGGGGTTCATGTTCTAGCCCTTTAATCATATTTATCATTTCTTAAAGCCTTTCCAATGCAGTTTTCTCTTTGCATTTTAGATTCTATAAGTAGACACTGACTATGTTGAAAATTTATAATTTTGTAGTTTCTCATGTGCATTTCCTTTCCATTTATATAGACACCTATATTTAGTGTATGTGTTTAGGTAAAATCCTACCACTAATTGTTACAGTGCGTGAATTCCTTCCTGTCTTAATTGTAGATAAACTGTCTTATTATTGTTCTATTTATAGGACTTCACTTACTAGGGAAATATCAAAAGTATTCTAGGGAATTAAGGAATATTTTATTGATGGATGGATGGACAATACTTGGTAAATGTTGGTTATTTCTCCAAAATGTTTGTTGGAGTTTAGGTAGAATATTATCCAGAACAACTAAGAATCTGACTTTGTATTCAAATTATATTTGGTAATTTCAAGTCTTATGTAAGCAAAATAAAATTCACTATTACAACAGCAGAGAAAAATAAATCTTTCAAGATTTCTATTTTTGTCAGGCTATTTAGCAAAGAGACCCATTGAAGCTGGCTCACATAAGGGGACATTTATTTATATGTGTGGATGTATTAGACCATTTGCATTGCTGTAAAGGAATACCTGAGTTATTTCTAAAGAAAAGAGATTTAATTGGCTCACAGTTCTGCAGGCTGTACAAGCATGGCTCCAGCATGTGCTTCTGGTGAGGGTCTTAGGAAGCTTACAACCATGGCAGAAGGGAAGGGGAGCAGGTGTTTCACATGGTGAGAACAGGAGCAAGAGATGGGGGAGATGGGTACCACACACGCTGAAACAACCAGATCTTGAGAGAACTCACTATTGGGGGGACAGCACCAAGCCATTCATGAGGTATCTGCCCCCATTACCCAAACACCTCCCACCAGGCCTTACCTCCAGCATTGGGGATTACATTTCAACATGAGATTTGGAGGGGACAAACATCCAAATTAATCAGTGGACTATCACAAGGATTCAAGAATGAAACTATAATAAGACTGGGATTTGTGAAGTTTGGAATTGAAGGTGCTTTTCAAAGCAAGGCGACACTAGAGGTATTAACAGGTGTTGGCAGAATTTCACTGGTACTGGACCATCAGTGTGACTAAGCTGTTCTTTGAGTGCCTTTGTCTGTTCTGATCTGAGTTTCTGCTCACCTTACCTTTGGTTTGGTTACATGACCATAAAACTCCAGCTCTACCTATAACCCTTCAGCTCATCCCCCAAGAGTAATTGGTATTTCTTAGTTCACGTTTCTGACATAATCCGATTTACTTACTTTTTTTCTAGTTGAGTTCACAAGGCCAATTTATGAATTATGTGTCAGATTCCCATTCTTCATCCACTGGAGATGGAGGAAGGCAAACATATTCATATATTAGGGATTCTAAATGGAACATTTTTCTCTTCAAAAGACTGGGCAGGCGATATTACTAGTAATAAACTAGAGTTTCACTGGCCACTATTTTTTTTTTTGGTTTTGTTTTGTTTTACAGTGCCAAAACTCTTGAGGTACATTAATTGCTCTGTTGTCTTTGCTTTTTTAGCACTTTGTTTTCTTCTTCACAATGGCTTACTAGCTTAATTGCAAATTATGTATTTAAATATTTATTTGTTCTACCAAATTATGCTTTTCAAGATTGACACCATATTTTATTCATCTACATATCTTTAGCATCTAGCACATAATAGATGCACTGTTGAAATTGAATTGTTGATGGCTTTTCTGTCTGATGCAGCATCTAGGTACCAACCTCTTAGTACTTTTTCCTTCAATTTCTGTGTTTCCTTAAAATAAGGAATTTAGCTACTTATGGGGTGGGAGGTGGGGAGAAAGGGCAGCACTGTAATGAAATGAAGCCAATTTGTAATGTGGAGGTTTTTGTTGTCATTTCATATAAAATTGGGTATACAAATGTGGATAAAATAGACTGTTGTTGGAAGGCACACAATCTAGTAGGGAAAACAAATGTAAAAATTTGTAATATAGTGTTATAAATGCATTACAGTTGTTATGTTCTAGGTGTGATGATAGCACAGAGTAGAGTAATTACTTACACTTGGCATTGTCAGGGATGGCTTTATAGAGGGGAAGATTCTTGAGCTGAGTCTTGAAGGAGGAATAGTAAAAGTTTGTCCTGTGGATTTGGTGAAAAGGGGAATAGTTATGTTGGATAAGTAGGAGTTCGAGAACAACATAGGAAAGATAAACTGGCCCATGTGGTTCGACGTGGTGCTGGATGGTGCTCAAGTACCAGGAGAATATAAAAGGGCAGGGAATAGATATAGTTGGAGGGCCTGTTTGCCAGGCTTAGAGGTCTGGAATTGATCCTCTAGGTCAGGGGTGTCCAGTCTTTTGGCCTTCCTGGGCCACACTAGAAGAAGAAGAAGAATTGTCTTGGGCCACACATACAATACACTAAAACTAATGATAGCTGACGAGCTTAAAAAAAAAAATCGCAAAAATAATCTCATAATGTTTTAATAAAGTTTATGAATTTGTATTGGACCTCATGCAGCCCCTGGAGTAGGGCTGCTGGTTGGACAAGCTTGCTCTAGTCAGAAAAGGTTATTAAGCAGTTTTATCCAGCAGACTAATAGATGCACATTTTGCCAGAATGTCTGGTAGTAGTGTGAATAATGAATTGGGGGTAAGTGGGTAAGGACAGGTAGAACAATCAAGAGGCTTGTGCAATTGTATAACTCAGGATTGAAGAGGATCTGAGGTAGGGATGGAGAGGAGGGGACTGTTGTGAAAAATGTTAATGAAGTAAAATTGTTAGGCTTTTGGATGTTGAGGGAGCATCATGAGGAAGAGGAACTTATCTGGCATCAATTTCAGGTTTCTGATTTGAGTGGATGGTGTTGCTAGTTAACCACAGGAGGAAAATACATACAGATTAGCAGATTTGGGAGCAAATCACTTTAGGATATATTCAGTTGGAGGTACCTAAAGTCCAGCCAGGTAGAAAGTTTCAATAAGCAGTTGGATCTGGAGCTCCAGAGCTAGAGCTAAATATTGAGAACACAAATTTAGAGATAAAATTGTGGGCACTTAAGGATTTATAGAGGGGAAAAAAAAAGATAAGACTCTGGAAAGCAGTATCATATAAAGAACAAACAGAGGAAGACAGTTAAAAACTGTCAGGAAGTAGAAAGAAACCCAGAGAAGAATGGTGTCGTGGAAATTGAACGAACAGTTTTATGTAAAACAGTAGTAGCCATTGGTATAAAAGTGAAACAAGGATTTATATATATATATATATTTTTTTTTAAATTAAAGACAGGGTTTCACCATGTTGGTCAGGCTGGTCTTGAACTCCCGACCTCAGGTGATCTGCCCACCTTGGCCTCCAAAGTGTTTGGATTACAGGCGTGAGCCACCATGCCTGGCCTATATGTGATTATTAAATGTGTCTGTTACTAACAGGCCATTACTTATCTTAGTACTGTATCATGAAGGTGATAAGAGTAAAATTCAGATTGCAGTGTGTTGAGGTATGAATGGGAAGTGAAATAATATAGGCATCTTACGGGTAAGACAAGAAAGAGTTAAGTATTTAAGGGAGCTTTTTTTGTTTTGTTTTACTTTTTTTTTTAAGGATAGAAGATATTGAACATTTTTGTGTTGGTGGGGAGAGAGCTCAGAGGGAGGAAGAAATAAAAGATGCAGAAGAAGATGGACTAATTGATGGAGCAGAGTCTTTGAGGTTAAAAAAAGAAAGGTCTTTGAATTCATTCTCAAATACAGGTTAGGGGAGTCAAGTTTTAGTAAGAAGGAAGGATAGAAAACAATTTTAGCCCCCCCCAAGAGCTCTCTCTTAGCCTCTGTTTATTCCCCATGTTTCCCACTCACTAAGTGGAGGAATCGATATTTGAGGGCCTACTGTGTACCATGCACTTTCATGGACTCTGGGAGTATGTAAGTAAACAAAAAAGTCCTTGAATTCATGGAACTTAGAGTCTCATGGAGAGGCTGGAAAGTAGATGTATAGAATATTACATAGTGAAGGGCATAGTGTAGAAAAATATGCTCAGGAGGATGGTGAGTGAGGTATTGAGAAGGGCAGAGTTTGCTGTTACTTATTTGTGGGTCATGGAAGGCCTGGTAACATTTGAACCAAGAGCTGAAGGAACCAAGAGAGCCATACAGATATCTGGAGAAAGAATGTTTCAAACAGAAATGTTAAGTTCAGAGGCCCTGAAGCTGGTGGTTTTTAGTATTATCCTTGGGAGAACCCATCAACTACCATGCTTCTTCCCTTAGAGACACAGCTGTATATATATCAGTGTCTCAAAGAAGTGTTCCCTCTAAACTCCCATCATAGTAATTCACCCAGTCTTGATCAATCTGAATCTCTTTTGAATCCATTCCTTCTTCTCTATCCCCATTCATTCTCTCAGTTCAGACCCTCTTTATTTCTTCTCTGGCCTTATCCCCTCACCTGTTGTCAGACAACACTTGAAAAATGTAAGCTGTCAATTTCCTGCTGAAATTTCTCCAGTGGTTTCCCATCATTATTACCTCCTGGCATAGAATCCAAATTTCTTAATTTGCTGATAAAGCCCTTTACCTGCTAGTTTAATTTCATCTCTTACCATTCTCCATTAGTGAACCTCTGTACTTCCAGTCTTTGAATGTGAGGGTATTCTCTCTTGATTTTCCATATTTACACATACTGTAACTTTAGCATAATTTTCCCCCACCCTTCCAGTGCTAACTCCTGTTTGTCCTTTAACACCAAACTTGAGCATCACCTCTTCTAGAACTTTACCTGACCACAATTAGTTTAGCTCTATGCCTTTTCTGTGTATCAAACATGAATTTCTTATGATACTTATTAATTCTGTGTTATAATTGTTTCTGTACATGTTTTCCACCAGACATTGCATTTCTTGAGGGCATAGACTATGTATTTTCATACCTGCCTTAACATATAGCCTAGTGTCTGACTTAAGTGTTCTGTCACATGAAAGAATAAACTATTCTGTTCTGCAAATTATTTTTCAGATTCGATACATTTCTCAGACTCAAGGCTTACCAGGAGAACAGTTGTTAAATGTGGGCACGAAATCCACAAGATTTTTTTGCAAAGAAACAGATATGTCTCATTCTGGTTGGAGATTAAAGGTAATTTATTAAAAAATAGAATATTTAGAAGAATCATTTTATAAGATGCCTCATGCATGCATAATACCTTCCATGTCTATTTATGTTTTATTACATTTCTTCCTTCTTTTGAATTTTCATTTTTGGCTCTTCCTGCTTTATTTTTTTTTTTTCAGTTTTTTTTTTTTTTTTTTTTTTTTTTTTTTCTGAGACAGCATCTCTCTCGCCCAGGCTGGAGTGCAGTGGTGTGATCTTGACTCATTGTAACCTCTGCCACCTGGGTTCAAGCGATTTGCCTGCCTCAGCCTCCCAAGTAGCTGGGACTATAGGCATACACCACCATGCCTGGCTAATTTTTGTATTTTTAGTAGAGACAGGATGTCGCCATGTTGGCCAGGCTCATCTTGAACTCTTGATCTCTAGTGAACTGCCTGCCTCGGCCTCCCAAAGAGCTGGAATTCCTGGCATGATCCACCATGACTGGCCCCTTTCTTCTCTCTCTCTCTCTCTCTCTTTTTTTGAGATAGAGTCTTGCTCTATCACTACAGCCCAGGCTGTAGTGCAGTGGCGCGATCTCGGCTCACTGCAACCTCCACCTCCCAGGTTCAAGCGATTCTCCTGCCTCAGCCCTCCAAGTACCCTCCCAGGTTCAAGCAATTATCCTGCCTCAGCCTTCTGAGTAGCTGGGATTTTAGGTGCTTGCCACCATGCCCGGCTAATTTTTGTATTTTTATTAGAGACGGGGTTTCACCATGTTGGCTAGTCTGACCTTGTGATCTGCCCGCCTTGGCCTCCAAAGTATTGGGATTACAGGCCTGAGCCACTGCGCCTGGCCTCCTTCCTTCTTTAAAAAGAAAGCCCTCTTAGAATAACTTCACTTACTCTCCAATTCAAACTCTCTAATTCAACGACATAATTATTAATTCAGCTTACATTTTTAAAAACTTTCATGTGTATAACTACATTTGTGTTGTATGTTTATCTTCTCAGTTCTACATCATTATACTTTATAGGACAAGGACTGAATCTACTCTCTTACTACATATCCCAAATGTGCTAAGATCTTTGGGGGAATCAGTAAATCCTCAATAATTAACATAATTAGTTCTTTTCTTTTCTTTATTTTGAGATGGAGTCTTGCTCCTGTCACCAGGCTGGAGTGTGGTGGCGTGATCTTGGCTCACTGCAACTTCTGCCTCCTGGGTTTGAGCGATTCTCCTGCCTCAGCTTCCCTAGTAGCTGGGACTACAGGCACACACGCCCCCATACCCAGCTAATTTTTGTATTTTTAATAGAGATGGGGTTTCACCATATTGGTGTTATGTTTGTAATATTTTTCTTGGCCTGAACCAAGCAATTCTCATTTTTTTGCATATACTTTAAAAATACATTTTTAATAGTTTCTTTTTTGAAATTACTATTTGCCTTAGAATATTTAATATATTAGACTAAATGTGCCAAGATTAAAGAAATTTGCATGTTGTGGGTAATAATATATTCTTTCTTCCCTTTGATGTATGCAATCAGACATTGGAAGAGCATGAGGCAGAGACAGGAATGAAGTCTAAAGAAGCCAGAAAATACATTTTCAACAGTCTAGATGATATAGCGCATGTGAGTACCATAGCCACATCTGTCAATCTTATATGCTTAAAGATGGTAGACTTGAATACCAAGGGGCCCAAAACATGTTACTCAGTTTTCAAATGGCTATAGAGTCCATGCTGTTAAGTTTTTCAAATGAAATTGATTCTATTTTCAACCTTTCAGGAATTAAATTGCATTTGTTGTAATCAAAATTTTAATTTACCTATTCTGTTCTTTAGTAAAAAAGTATTTGCTTTGAAAGAAAAAATCCCCTTAGCTAACTGATTTCTTTTCCCTATATTTCATTAGAAATGGATAATTGTTTAATTTTAAAAATCTTCTTTTATCCTTTGAATCCTATGTGGTACCTCAACACATCTTGAGGATTTGTTAATATTAATTGTTCTTCTTTGTTTTAAGATAATTGTAGTTCCCTCTCCTTTCCTGTGTTGTGATTTTTGTTTTCTTTTTTAACTGTGGAATTTATACTATCCTCTCTGACGTATTTTTACTTGATGGCTTGAAATTTTTATTTCTTAGGTGAACACGGTGATGGATTTGGAAGGAAGTGATCTTTTGGCTGAGAAAGCTGATAGAAGAGAATTTGTTAGTCTGTTGAAGAAAATGTTGCTGATTGATGCAGATTTAAGAATTACTCCAGCTGAGACTCTGAACCATCCTTTTGTTAATATGAAACATCTTCTAGATTTTCCTCATAGCAACCAGTATGTTACTTAAGATCTTTTAAAGTACTTCTAAAAAAAAATAATAAGTCTATAGAAAAATCACTGCATCAGAGGAATTACTTTTCTTCATTAAATACGAGTAACCTGAGTCAAAAGAGGCTAAGCTAACTTGACCAAATTCACATACACTAGTAAATGTCAGGGAACTAGAATCCAAGTCTGAATTTCAGTCCAGAGTTCCTTCTCCAAAATGCCGTACTAAAAATAAGACTGAGTGGTTTTGGTTTTATTATACATGACTTTCATACCTTAATAACCAGGCTTACCTAAAAGGAAATGCTAAGAGTTTTCTCTTTCAAGTCACATTTCAGTTTTCATAGACCTTAGATTCTATCATATTTTGAGTCCTGCAGCTTCCATTTTACATTGTTGCCCCACAACTTTTGCTTTCCTTTTTCCTCTCCGGTAGTGTGAAGGAAAGAGGTTTTTCATGGGTCATTAGATCATGGGTCAGTAAGAAGAATAAATACAAAAATTCCAAAGACCTTAAATATTACAAATTCTTTGTGTTTTGTTTGTTTGTTTTGGAGACACTCTCGTCTCCCAAAGTGCTGGGACTACAGGTGTAAGCCACTGCACTGGCCATATCTTACAAATTCTTTGAAACCCAGACATATTTTAGGAGATGAAGGGAGTAAATTTAAGTGACTTAAAACAGCTTCCTTCAGTATTTAAAAAGACAAAATGAAGAAGACATAGGAATGAATCCAGTATTCATCATTGTGAATTGTTCTTAAAATTGATATTTTTATACAGCCCAGTTACATTTTCCCCTCAAACACTTAAAAACTGTCCTGATGTTTTTCATATACAGTCACTTTGAAAGTAACATGATAGCCACTCTTTGATACTGTTAATTTAGTGGTATAGAGATCTAGAAATTTAGGAGAAGTTATTTTACATAGGGAGTCATAAAATTATTGCATACTAGCCAAAAAATGCACTATTGTTTTATTGTCTTAAGAAAAATATTGCAGAATATATACTTTTACTTGCTCTGAAACTTAATCTTTTCTGGTAAGATTTCCTGTTAGAAATATTATTGGAAACAAGCAGATTAAGTGCAAATCATAGGATTTTTTTCTTTTAGGAATAATTTTTTATTCTGTCAATGTACCTCAATTTAAAACTGCTCTAAGCATTTAAAATAATAATATAATACCTTCACTTTTTTTTTTTTTTACAGTGTAAAGTCCTGTTTTCATATTATGGATATTTGTAAGTCCCACCTAAATTCATGTGACACAAATAATCACAATAAAACTTCACTTTTAAGATCAGTTGCTTCAAGCAGTACTGCTACACTGACTGCAAATTTTACTAAAATTGGAACATTAAGAAGTCAGGTAAGAATATGTAGTAATTAATAACTTACGGTCTTTTTTAAATGATTGCTCATTTTACTTCTGATGTACATGGAAGTTTGGTGTCAGTTGTTAAAATGTACAGTGCTGGTGAGGTCTTACTATACCTATTTTACCAAATCTCTTAAAATTTCAAGGTAGTAATTGGAACATATCTACTCAAATTCATTTTTTCCATTCCCCTCTTACTCTCTGAATGTCTTCCTCCTGCCCGTCTATGCCACAACTCTACCAAAAGTAGAGGTCAGTAGAATCAGTTTTTAAATTTTAATTTCATCAGCTTGTTTTTGTTCTCATTGTCTGGGCAGATTTTAATTGTAGAATTATGATCTTAAGAAGTGTGTTTGAATTCTGTCTATACAGTGTGTGTATTTCATTTAGATGACTACTCTATATAATGTGCTCTGTATAATGTGCTGGTTGTTTCAGGCATTGACCACATCTGCTCATTCAGTTGTGCACCATGGAATACCTCTGCAGGCAGGAACTGCTCAGTTTGGTTGTGGCGATGCTTTTCAGCAGACATTGATTATCTGTCCCCCAGCTATTCAGGGTAATCTTTTATTTAAATTTTGCTTTGAATCTAGGCATGCATTATTTTAAAATAAGTTTAGGAATCTGTTCATGAAATATATTGCATAATTTTTGCTGCATTTAGTGCTACATTTGAATTTAATTTAAGCTCTTCAGGCCAGGCGTGGTGTCTCATACCTGTAATCCCAGCACTTTGGGAGGCTGAGGTGGGTGGATCACTCGAGGCCAGGAGTTCGAGACCAATCTGGCTGACATGGTGAAACCCCGTCTTTACTAAAAATACAAAAAATTAGCTTGGCGTGGTGACACGTGCCTGTAGTCCCAGCTACTCAGGAGGCTGAGGCACAAGAATTGCTTGAAACTGGGAAGTGGAGGTTGCAGTGAGCCGAGATTGCGCCACTGCACTCCAGCCTGGGCAACAGAGCGAGACTCTTGTCTCAAAAAAAAAAATTTAAGCTGTTCAATAAGCCTTTAGACCAGTGACACTAATTTCTGGACTGGAACTCTATTACAGTCATCACTAACAAAATGGGTCGTAAAACAGTTGTATTTCCTGTTGAGTCTAGCATGATAAAATACCTTAATAGGGATTAATGAACTTGGGAAGCTACAGGTTGGCCTATACTGGGTATCACTGCTGTAGACATTTGCCTACCAGTACTAAACATTAAAGTGACTGAGAGCTCAGTTATATAAAATTTTGGTCAAAAGAGTTTTGTCCCAAAATATTATAGTCTCATTATTTACTGATCACTTAGGTAATAAATAATGGATTGATTTTAATTAATGTTACTTCATTAGATTAAAATAGCCAATTAAATCCTCAAGTGGAACGGGTGACAGATACCTTTGAAGAGATTATACATTCTTTTTTTTTGGAGACAAAAGTTTTGCTCTTGTTGCCCAGGCTGGAGTGCCATGCCATGATTTCAGCTTACTGCAACCTCTGCCTCCTGGGTTCAAACGATTCTTTTGCCTCAGCCTCCTGAGTGGCTGGGATTACAGGCATGCACCACCATGCCTGGCTAATTTATATTTTTAGTAGAGATGAGTTTCTTCATGTTGGTCAGGCTGGTCTCGAACTCCCAGTCTCAGGTGATCCACCTGCCTCGGCCTCCCAAAGTGCTGGAACTGTAGGCGTGAGCCACCACCTGGCCGGCAATACATTCTGGGAAATCTCTTTGTGGTTCCTAGAGAATGATAGCAGCAAACCTCACTACTGGAATAACTGGACTAGAACGCTACTTCTAAGTCCTTTCCTAGGATTTTGTCCTTGCTAGGCTTTAGCATCTAGTTATGTCTTAATGCAAGAGGCTAATTACAATTGGGGCCCTAAACCAACATGTCCAACTTAGTGGTGATATTAAAGAGAGTAAATGAAAACAGTTGGTGCTAAGTCAGGACCATGGACTCTAGTTCTGTTTCTCCTGTTTGCTTCATCATTGTAGACTAGTCTGTTTACTTATTTCAGCCTTAGTAAAAGGAAACAGACTGAATAGATAATACATTGGCCATTTCTAACTCTAATATTTTTGATTCTGAAGGATTATTTGATTGTTATGTTTTTTTTTGAGTGTCTCTTTTTTTTGAGACAGTGTCTCATTCTGTTGCCTAGGCTGGAGTGCAGTGGCACCATCTTGGGTTACTGCAACCTCCACCTCCTGGGTTCAGGTGATTCTCATGCCTCAGCCTCCTGAGTAGCTGGAATTACAAGTGCGTGCCAGCATGCCTGGCTAATTTTTGTATTTTTAGTATATGTAAGGTTTCACCATGTTGGCCAGGGTGGTTGGTCTCAAACTCCTGACCTCAAATGATCTGCCTGCCTCAGCCTCTCACAGTGCTGAGATTACAGTCATGAGCCATGGTGTCTGGCCTCTGATGTTTTAATTTAAGCATTCAGCAACTCTAAATTTTTTTTTATTTTAATGTTTCTCACAGTACCAAATAAAGAACCAAGAATATGTTTGTTGATTTGCTGGTAATGAAAGATGTGAAAACAGGTCAAATGTTTAGTTACTGTTGTTCTATCAGGGTAGCTTTATTTTCATTGTTTTTATATATTGGGTTTTCAAATAAGGTCTCATTGGGAGAAAGATTTGTATCACAGAAAGTATAATGCAAGGGCAACTTAGATGATTGATTCTGAAGGTGAAATTGTGTCCCAGTGGCCACAGTGGTGATCTGTGAGTATCTATAACAGTGACATTTGTATTACTTTCTGGTAATAGAATCATTATAGTGTTAGCAATAATAGATGCTAACAATATGATGTTGGTGTGCTTTTCAGTTTTTTTTCCTCAACTGTTTATCATAAGAATTTCAAACATATAGAAAAGTTGAAAGAATAATATGTTTTCTACTATAGATTCAACAGGTGTTAATATTTTACCATCTTTACATTATCAGTCTACCTACCTACCTATAGTGCACGTATATATACACTATTTGAAATTAAACGGTAGATTTTATGATACTACTTCTAAATACTTCAGCATGCAAGATTGGTTCTTAAATTTTTTTTTTTATATCAGTTATCACTTGTGTTATCTTGACAAATGCATTCTTTCTTAGATTTATAATCTATACTAACAAGTAGGTTCTTTGGTTCTAGTAAACCCTCCCATGTACCAACATCAGTTTGAGGGTGACCACCTATATTGTGGTATATTTCATGAAGATTTGGAATAGCAGAGTTTTTTTTTCAGAGCCTAGCTTCTGTAGCAAAAACTTAAGAGACTGCTGAGACACATTTCTAAATAGCATTGACATCATTCTCAAAACATTTCAATGAGGTTAGACAAATCTTTTACCTTTTTTTTTTTTTTTTTTTTTTGAGATGGAGTCTTGCTCTCTCTCAGGCTGGAGAGCAATGGTGCAATCTCAGCTCACTGCAACCTCTGCCTCCCAGTTTCAAGTGATTCTCTTGCCTCAGCTTCCTGAGTAGCTGGGATTACAGGCATGTACCACCATGCCTGGCTAATTTTGTATTTTTAGTAGGGATGGGGTTTCTCCATGTTGGTCAGGCTGGTCCCGAACTCCCAACCTCAGACGATCCACCCGCCTCAGCCTCCCAAAGTGCTGGGATTACAAGCATGAGCCACCGTGCCCGGCTTATCTTTTTATATGGCTTATAATTGATGAAAAGTTAGAAACCTTTCTGTGCATATAGTAACAACTATATGAATGGTTTATAATATGGGATAACCGAAAGAAAAGGATTAAATACCATAGACACATTAACCCGCTAAATGTCAAGAGCAGTACTTTTGAATTATAATTGCTAGTGAGAGGAAGCACAGTATATGTTGCTTATATAACAGGTGCAGTTGCAGCAGCAGGACAGGTAGGCTCTGTAAATATGTTGTTTCTTAGTATAATGTCTGCCTTAGGAATGAAAGCACTCCCTCTAATCAGTCTTAGCATCTGATGTGTAGATGTTATGTAGAAAACATAATGTAAAAAATTTCAGCATTTGGCTTCTTGTGCCTCCCCTTCATTTACCCCTTCCCTTCAGCATTTGCCAATTCATTTACAAGAAACATTTAAAAATAATTATTGGGCAGCTATTGGGGATAGCAAATATGGTACATTGTGGTTTGTATTTTAAAATAAACTTTATGTCTATCCCTTTCACTTAAAAATTTTACCTTGGAGCTATCATGTTTAGGTAATGCATTTCATGTATTTTAGATATTATAATATATAGATAGAGGTGTATAAATACTATATCCATAAGACTGTGCTTATTTTTAAAAATAAGCTAAGCTTTTATTTAACATTCTGTATATTAGTTTTTATGTATTAAACAAGCTTCTAAAATTATTTAGTGACCTGAAAAGTTAGGTATTCATCCCCTCTAGATGACCACTATATTAGAGTAAAATACATTCCAGCAAAATTCTTTTCTGTTATACTAAAATAATATTCATGAGCTTTTTATGCCTGGTTCTCCAATTGTTAAAGCAAATATAATCAAACAAAGATAAGGTTTCAGCTAACCTAATAAGTATATAAAAATTGAGATCTTAACCCACTGTTGAATCTGATCAAAAATTAGATCTCCTGTGGAGAGAGTATATAGGAGAATCCTTCTCATCTTAAGGCATTGCTTGTGGAGAATTTACAGGCAATGATATTTTTGTTCAGATTTGGGAATTTGCTCTGTCTGTTCATCCTTGTCAAAGTGAAGAGATTTTTTTTTTTCTTCTTGAAGAGATTGTCTGTTGCTGAAATATATCTACACTGCCTGGGTGTGCTTATATTCCATGTCTTGGAGAATTGGATAATCAAGACATGCTTTTTGGAAGGAGTAAGATTTTTATTAAACTTGACTCATACCTGGCTCTTTAGGTGGAACACAGAAAGGCAGAACACCTTGGTAGTAAGATAACAGTCTCACTGAAGAAAATAAACAGGCTGAAATGGACATTCACTTTAGGATTAACACCTGTATCAATGAAATAGAAAATTTGAGGTGGTTTTACAATAGAGAAAGAAAACAATTGTAGTATTTTTTGATTATATTATATTTAAATAATCTGCAAGCCCATGTTGAAAGTAACTGCTACAATGAACTGGCATTATGAAATAGTGAAATTATTTTGGTTAATGTATTTTCTATCTTCGGGGATGTCCCTAAAATCTTTCAAAACTTTAAGTTGGAATGTGATACTACTTTGCTCTCTCAAAGTTCAATATTGTAAGACTTAATAGTTGCAAGGTGCTTTGCAGTGAATAAAAAGATATATTAACATTATAGTAACCTTAACAGGATTAACATGTCTGGTAATCCTGCTTTCTAATTTTTCTAGTGGGCAAACAAAATAGTAGCATGTTTGTTCTGGAGTTCCAACAGCTCTCTGCTAAGAATACATGTCAATTAAGCCTCATTGGGGAAACCTTAGTTTTATCATCAAATTAGGTAGATTAGGTTAGTTTTGCCTTTCCTTTGGACGTTGAAATGAGTGTGCCATCCCTGAATTTTCATCCATTATGTGAACCATTAACTCCATTAAATTATGAAGTTGCGATGCATTTGTTTTGCTGACAAGAGCATAAGGTTCTGTCACAGTTTTAAAGAAGAAGATACTAAAGATAGCTAAAAGTTTATATGAAAAGAAGAACATTTACCTGCTAGGTTGTCGGCATACCTTCCAGATGGAACTATTTACAAAGGAAAATAAAGCTTCAATAGCAAACTTTAATAGGAGATGAGAAGTTTCAAGAAAATTAAATGGTTCAACTTTGTAGTATGCATTTTGAAATAGAAAGAGGAACTTTAAAATAAATTTTGGAATGTTGTATATCACAGGGTAGACAAGAAGTACCTCACTTTCCTAATAGATTGCTCTGTTAGTGTTATGAAATTTTTTTGCAGAGAATGGTTTTATAACTCCAATCAAGGCTGGATATGGCAGCTCATACCTGTAATACTAGAAATTTCGGAGGCTGAGGCAGGAGGATTACTTGAGCCCAGGAGTGCAAGACCAGCCCGGGCAACATAGATAGACTCTGTCTCTACCAAAAATTAAAGAAATTAGCTGGGCATGGTGGTGCACGCTTGTGGTCCCAGCTACTCAAAAGGTTGAGGTGGGAGGATCTGCTTGAGTACAGGAGGTTGAAGCTACACTGTGGATCGTGCCACTGTGCTCCAGTCTGAGTAACAGAGTGAGGCCCTGTCTCAAAAAGGAAAAAAAAAAAAAAAAAAAAAAAAAAATCTATCAGAATTTAAGCAATTCTTTACATTTAAAATAATTGTATAAGTTAAATAAGAGGAAGATATTTTCATTTGATAACTGTTCTGTTTCACAGGTATTCCTGCAACACATGGTAAACCCACTAGTTATTCAATAAGGGTAGATAATACAGTTCCACTTGTAACTCAGGCCCCAGCTGTGCCGCCACTACAGATCCGACCAGGAGTTCTTTCACAGGTTGGTAATAATTCATTTTTTGCCATGTATCAGCTTGTGCTGTTGGGAAATAATGAAAATGACCTGGATAGGGATTTAATCCATTTTATAGGTTATTGAGTTTAATGTTATAATTGTTAGCTGTTATTTTAGATAGTTTTGAGTTTAAGAGATGGTAAAGTTGAATTACTTACAATGTGTTAGTTTTTCTGTTGTTTTACTTTGATGCAGCAGACGTGGTCTGGTAGAACACAGCAGATGCTGTTGCCTGCCTGGCAACAGGTACCACCCATGGCTCCTGCTACTACGACACTAACTTCTGAGAGTGTAGCTGGTTCACAGAGGCTTGGAGACTGGGGGTAAGCTGAAAACAAAAGTGCTTCTTTGTGAATAGTTTGCAAAATAGATCATCATTAAAGAAAGATCTTGATTAAAAACATTTTTCTGAACTTCTCTGTAGGAAGATTATTTCACGCAGCAATCAGTATAACTCAGTGATACCGCAACCTCTTCTGACCAATCAGATAACTTTATCTGCCCCTCAACCAGTTAGTGTGGGGATTGCACATGTTGTCTGGCCTCAGCCTGCCACTACTAAGAAAAATAAACTGTGCCAGAACAGGTTGGTATTGATGCTTTAATTTTCCTCTGCATTTTGAGAATCTTTAAAATGAATTTTGCATGTACACTTAAGGGTCACTCTGTTGTATTCAAAATGACCTCTTTTATAGCTTTATTACAAACACTAAGCCAGCTCCCTTCTCAATTTCTCAGAGGTATTTTGGTAAAACTAATGGAATGGGAGCCAGGAAGAGAGGAAATAAATGCTTTCAGTTGGTAAGATTGTCTTCATTGCCCTTTTGATTTATTATCTACCTGTAATGTAGCAATTGTAGACATTCAGATAGCACATTTACCAAAAAGTGACTATTTAAATGTATGTAAATGCATTTCTAGATATTTCTAGAGCTATTTCATATTTCACAAAAACTCATGATGTTAGTGTGTTATATCATGAACTTGAAAAAGTGAAGGTTCGCATTTTTCAGTTTAACAAGATATCTTATAAAATTGATTATACATATTTTGATTGTAGAAATTATAAATTATTCCTTTGGTTGCAGGAGTAATTCATTGCAGAATACCAATATCCCACATTCAGCATTTATTTCTCCAAAGATAATTAATGGGAAAGATGTCGAGGAAGTAAGTTGTATAGAAACACAGGACAATCAGAACGCAGAAGGAGAGGCAAGAAATTGCTGTGAAACATCTATCAGACAGGACTCTGATTCATCAGTTTCAGACAAACAGCGGCAAACCATCATTATTGCTGACTCCCCGAGTCCTGCAGTGAGTGTCATCACTATTAGCAGTGACACTGATGAGGAAGAGACTTCGCAGAGACATTCACTCAGAGAGTAAGTGCCAAATGCTGCATCTTCAAAGGATAATGATGGCATCCTCTGGTGTGCCAAAAAACAACTTTCTATGACTTGTTTGTTTGTCAGTGTCCTTTGGAGTAAAACCTTTAAATTAGATACTCCGGTTCTAGACAGGGATTTAGCACGATAATTGTGGCATTTTTCCTGTATTTGTAAGCTTTAACTTTTCATTCATTTACGTCATTCTTAACAGTTTCATATCCTTAATTAAAGAATGTAAATTTTGGCCATTTGGAGGGTATCTTCTCATATTTGACTCATGTTTTCCTCTTTTCTCTTCCACTAGATGTAAAGGTAGTCTAGATTGTGAAGCTTGCCAGAGCACTTTGAATATTGATCGGATGTGTTCATTAAGTAGTCCTGATAGTACTCTGAGTACCAGCTCCTCAGGGCAGTCCAGCCCATCCCCTTGCAAGAGACCGAATAGGTAAAAGAATCTCAATAATAGTGTATAATACATAGTAAGTCTACTAAAAAGCCTATAATTTCTTTCTGTTGTTGTTTAAATTAATAAGTACCTGCTAATGTACTCCAGTGACTTCTCTCTTGAACACAATTTTTGAACTAGATGAGTTGTTATAAACACACGTTTTTTTTTTTGTTTGTTTTTGAGACAGGGTCTTGCTCTATTGCCCAGGCTGGAGTGCAGTAGCATGATCTCAGCTCACAGCAACCTCTGCCTCCCAGGCTCAAGTGATCCTCCTGCCTTAGCCTCTTGAGTAGCTGGGACCACAGGTGCATGCACCCACGCCTGGCTAATTTTTAAATTTTTTGTAGAGACAGGATCTCACCCTGTTGCTCAGGCTGGTCTTGAACCCCTGGGCTCAACCAGTGCTCCCACCTTAGCCTCCCAAAGTGCTGGGATTACAGGTGTCAGCCACCATACCCAACTAAATAATCTTTTTTGGGAGGTGGGGTTGGGGGGCGGGCAGAGGCGAAGTGTCTCCGTCACCCAGGCTGGAGCGCAGTGGTGCGATCCTGGCTCACTGCAACTTCTGCCTCCTCAGGTTCAAGTGATTCTCCTGTCTCAATCTCCTGTGTAGCTGGGACTACAGACGCCTACCATCATACCTGACTAATTTTTTGTATTTTTAGTAGAGAAGGGGTTTCACCATGTTGGCCAGGCTGGTCTCTTAACTCCTTACCTCAGGTGATCCACCTGCCTCAGCCTCCCAGAGTGCTAGGATTACAGACATAAGCCACCACGCCTGGCCAAGTAATCTATTTTTGAAAGGGTAAAAAAGCCACATTCTTAATTTCAGCCCCACAGACTACTGTTGTAACTTAAATTTGGAATAAAAACATATACTTTAACAAAATTAAAAAGGAATGTTTTGCATAATGAAGTACTCACTGGCCCACTGTCTGTCTACAGGACATCCACAATGATTTTTTTCTCCCATTGATAACTGATTTGTTGGATTTTGTCCGTATTAACCTGGCTTACCCGTCCTTTCGCCAGCAACATGTACTACTGCTAAATAGTAAGCTTGTCCTAAGCAGAATGAGTTACTAACACATTAAGAGATAAGCCGCAGTCTAGGCACAGTGGCCCCACACTTGTAATCCCAGCACTTTGGGAGGCCAAGGTAGGAGGATCACTTAAGGCCAAGAGTTCGAGACCAGCCTAGGCAACATAGTAAGACCCACCCTCTTCCATAATTAAAAAAATTAGCTGGATATGGTGGCGCATGCCTGTAGTGCCAGCTGCTCAGGAGGCTGAGGTGGGAGGATGATTTGAGCCCTGTAATTTGAGGCTGCAGTGAGCTATGATCATATTACTGCACTATATAGCCTGGGAAGCAGAGTGAGACTTTGTCTCTTAGAAAGGAAAGAAGGAGGGGAAGGAAAGAAAGGAAATCTTTTTTTAGTGGCAACAAACATTTGGAAAATTTCAAGTTTTAATTTTACACATCTTTTTTTCCTTAGGAAATAGGAAATATGATATTACATATTTATAGCCAAAGCTCTATAGAAGATATAAAGAAATTTTAATTTATCTTTTTCTTATAAGTTGCTTATAATATGGTTTGAAAATTGATAACGTATATAACTATACATTCACATGTAAAATAAATGTACGAATATACATTTAAGATATATAAATAAAAATAAAATATTTATAAAAAGAGATGCTTCAAATTCGTAAGTAAGTACGAAATGAGTGGTGAAAATAGACAGTAAATGCTGTAGAAATCCCAAGGAGAGAGAGCCTGTCAGGGCCCAAGAGTGTCAGGAAGAAAAGAGAAATAGGGGTTCTGTCTAGGCCTGCAGAGGTGTGGGGATACCTTTCAGATAACTGGTTAGGTGAAAGGACCCAGATTACCAGGAGAGGCACACATCCTGACGTTAGAATTTAATCTGAATATCCAAGTCACATGCCTATATGTTTGTACATTTCATTTAAATTATCCAGAGCAGTGCCTCTTTTGTCATGTCTTGATGAAATTATCTGGAATTTATAAAGAGGAATTTTATGAGCTGCTACTAAGGATCAAATGAGAAGGGAAAGAAGAAAAAAAGTGCCAAAATGATGTTCCTGAAACGGGACAGATTGAGGTTTAGCAGTTGGAGCAGAGAATTAATTTAAGGGTCTAGAAATTTTGTGAAAAAATGCTACTGGACAAGGAATAAGGTATGATTATATATAAAATAACTGAATAACATTCTCATCAGTTCACTGGAGCCTGCATTAGATTTAATGTTGGAAAAAAATCACTCATAAAAATTCTTGTTTTTTGTAGTATGTCAGATGAAGAGCAAGAAAGTGGTTGTGATACAGTGGATGGCTCTCCAACGTCCGACTCTTCTGGGCATGACAGTCCATTTGCAGAGAGCACTTTTGTGGAGGACAGTCGTGAAAACACAGAACTGGTAACCTCTGCTGACACAGAAGCCAAACCAGCTGTCTGTTCTGTTGTGGTGCCACCAGTGGAACTAGAGAATGGCTTAAATGCCGATGAGCATATGGCAAACACAGGTAAGTTGAATTCTCCTGTTTCTCTGGTTTCCTTTAAATGTGGTCTTAATTTAGGAACATCAGAGAATGGAGTTGCCAAAAGTCATCTCTGAATTTTGACTTGACCTTGCTTTATGTATTGTACAGAGGAAATCTTGTAATAGCCAGTGCTTGGAAGCCATGACCTTTCTTTTCATTTTATTTAATTTTAAGGTTCTCAAATCACTATTGTGTAAAATTTCTAAAGGCTTTGCTTATTTTTTATTCGAAAAGGAAAAAGCATACACTCTTTAATATTTTATTTGTTACCAGATTATATATGCCAGCCATTAATAAAAGGGCGATTAGCCCCTGGACGATTAAACCAGCCTTCCACAGTGGGTACTCGTCAGCAAAAATTGACATCAGCATTCCAGCAGCAGCATTTGAACTTCAGTCAGGTATATTCATTTGTGGATTTGTAGGAGTCATTGGGATTCAAATTTAGCAGTTGTTTTTCACATGGAGGAGAAAGCTTTTGAAACTGTAGTAGTCTTAATGACTTTTTCCCTTCTCATTATCCCAAGTGGCTAAAGAGTAACTGGCTTAATAATAGGATAATTAAGCAAATTATCCATAGAATTTGCAGCCTTCTTCAGAAAGATTAAGTCCTTAGGTTCTCTTAGATAATATGAACAGAGTGTCTGTTATCTCAGAACATCAAGTAACCTTCTTGAATACTTTCCATCTAATTCAACATTGTGTTTGATAGTTGTATTTCACTTGGGAAAAGAAAAGGTCACAGACACTGGAGTCAGACTGGGATTCAAATCTTGTTTTTGCCATGTACTATGTATGTATATATATCACCTTGGCCAGGTCTCTTCAACAAATCTGATTTAGACCACAGTTAATGGGAATAGTGGTTCAAATCATGGGTTGCTTTAGAAGTAAATAACATTGTGTATGTGAACGTTAGCTTTACATATAATAAGTGCTCCATAGATGGTAGCTATTAGTAGTGATGGGGATAGTAATAGGTAGTAATAGCATCAGTAATAGCAGTGTTTATAATAATATGTAGTAATAAATACTAAAATGTTAATACTAATATATATGGAATTGGTATTTTCTCTCCTCTAGTTATTCTTAGTATGTTAGTTCTTAGAGATCCACTGTAAGTTATCAATCACAAAGAGTATATTGTAATTTCCCTTTCTTCCTTTCCTTTTATCTTATAAAGTATGTTATTCAGTCATTTTTTTTTTCGTTGTGGATAGGTTCAGCACTTTGGATCTGGGCATCAAGAGTGGAATGGAAACTTTGGGCATCGAAGACAGCAAGCTTATATCCCTACAAGTGTTACCAGTAATCCATTCACTCTTTCTCATGGAAGTCCCAATCACACAGCAGTGCATGCCCACCTGGCTGGAAATACACACCTCGGAGGACAGCCTACTCTACTTCCATACCCATCGTCAGCCACCCTCAGTAGTGCTGCACCAGTGGCCCACCTCTTAGCCTCTCCATGTACCTCAAGACCTATGTTACAGCATCCAACTTATAGTATCTCCCATCCCAGTGGCATAGTTCACCAAGTCCCAGTGGGCTTAAATCCCCGTCTGTTACCATCCCCAACCATTCATCAGACTCAGTACAAACCAATCTTCCCACCACATTCTTACATTGCAGCATCACCTGCATATACTGGATTTCCATTGAGTCCGACAAAACTCGGCCAGTATCCATATATGTGAAAAACAGTATATTGGGGAAGCTCAATGATACAAACATTTGATTAAAAATAAAAACATGGTATTTAATAAATATTAGCCATGGCACAAGAAAATTATTTTTGAATCATGTAGACTTGGGTGCAATTTAAACAACTTTGAGCTTTAAAAACTCACTTTTGATGTGTTTTGCACATTTGGTATAACTTGTCTTTGGTCATGTTATCTTCTTATGTAGTAACTCTAGACAGGTGACTTATGGGAGCAGAAGTCCAGTTTTGCTCCTGCTATTTTTTATAAATTGCCTTCTAACTAGTGCAAGACACGTCCACATTTGGGAAGCCATTCTGTGTACAGACTTAGAGCAACAGATGCACATATGTCAGAATTACAGCATACAAGTGAATTGTATTATCCATGTCTTAGTGTATAAATGTTGGGTCACTTACCTAAGAAATTGAGCTATTGTTCTTTACATTTGCATGTGTCTTTTGCATGGGCAAAATGTTGCCTAGACTTTGCTCTTAAATGTTGTTCTAATAATCTCAGCTGCATTGTAAACCGTTCCCACACATAGTGCCTTAAATATTTGAGGTTGTTAATGTTATTACCTATATATAAATGTTGAGGACTGCAGCACTTAAAATTCAGACCTACTTTTTAGTTTCCTTTTGATAGCGTAATGTTCATTTTTGTTTTTGTGTGGTATGATTTCAGGTAGTAGCTGTTTTTTCCTTATTAAGAGGGCAGCATGTTTGCTATAGCTGAATTCTGCTGTCTGATTTTTCAGAATGATCTAGCTTCAAGAAAAGCAAGCAGTTAGTAGTGCATAAGAAAAATTGATTCAGTATCTAATGGATAGTTGATAACTGTCACAGCACAGCATTTTATATACTATTAAGTGAAACTGCAATACAATCTAAGTTTATTTTGAGAGTGTTTGCTGTATAATTGGACTTAATAAAATGTTTAGAGGTAAAGTAGGCATGACTTCTGGTAGATAATAAAAGAAAATGCAAAATGCTCATTGATTCATGATGTGGTTTTATCTTAGCTTGGGCAAACCATGCAGTATTTAATAAATAGTAGCAGAACATTTACTATTGAAGCTTGAAAAGATGTGAGTTCTTTGTGTGCAATTTTTGATTTATGCATGTGAGAGGGTTTTTTTTTTTTTTTAAGTATTTTTACATTGCAGTACTTGTTTTGCTTGTTGGTGATGTTTGCTTATTTAATACATTCCGTCAGGGACAGAAATTACATGCTTTTTTTTTCCTAGGAAGTGTGTTGAGTTCCCCCGCCCCACTCCCCGGCCCCACCAACTATTTTCTTTTTTGGGTGGTGGTGATAGTAGTGGTTATGTCTGTCTAAATGAAGTTGCTTTTACAGCACCAAAGACTTAATCATCCATTTCCTATATAAAAGGTAGCTACTTTTTGCATAGACCTCAAGTATATTGTAGTATAGAGGTGGAATTTAAGGAAAGGTATTAAATTGAGGCTGTGTTTTAGCTTACAGGCAAGTAATAAATTGTATCATTTATCTTGAATGTATCATAGATAAGCTGCTATATAACGATTGCCACTTCAGATAGCTGTGAAATTAGGTGATTAACTAGTTGTTATTTAGCCTTCTAATTTCTGTATAAGTCTAATTACATGAATAGAAGTTGGGGTTTTGATTTTTTACTTTGCTTTTCTGTTCGGAGTGTCATTGTAACTACTGTATTGTAAATGATGGAAAATAATTGCATTTGTTATTTTGGGGTGTGTTATTTGCATCAGTATTTTATCTCTATTAATGTTTGTGCTCATCACTGCATATTAAAAAAACTTGGATGTATCAATGTAACTTAATTTTTTATTTTCATACTGGCATTTAGACACTTGAGGAAGCTGTATCTTGCAGGCTTGAGTTAACTTTTTTCCTTAAAAATCTGGAATATAATCTTACAGCATTTACTGGAATAAACAGTACAAAGCATTTGAGTGTAAAACTCTCTAGATGTTTTGGATTTACAGCGTTTCTTTGATAAATGAATTGTATACCACTAGTACAGCTCTAGTACAGCGTTCACAATAAGCTAATAATGGATAAGTTTTCTTTACTCCATTAACACAAGCAGTGTTTTATTTAATAATCATCAATGAAATAAATGTGCCTGAAATTGATTTTAAAAATTACAGTGTTAGATCATCGAGTAAAAACCAGCAGTACATTTTTAGTCACACTGAAAATGAAGAACTTAATTTTCCCCACAAGTTTCAGTGTTTTTAGTAATTAATTCTATGCATTTTATACAAATAGAAGTATATATATATATATAAAATACATGTTTAAAAAGGAGTAGCCTAAGATTAATTTAAAAGATTATTTACAGATGACACATTTATGGAGTCACTATTTAAGTAAATTTGCTGGCCTCCACAGCCTTCTAATTTTATTTATATGGTCCAGCAGATTATTGGGATCTGCTCACTTCTTAGGAAAGAATCAATGCTGGCAACACTTTGTTTCAGAAATACCAAGTGCAAAGGATTGATTGTATCACAACAGGTACAAAACCGACACAGTTTTCTTTTTGTTTAGGGCCATGTTTACTATCCTGAAATGTATTTTTTGTCTTTAATTTCCAAGACTTAAAGCAGTCTTGTAAGTTGACATAAATGGTAAACTTCAACATTTTCATAATGCAGTATCAATGTTTGATAAAGGTGTATCCCAGTTAAGTACATTGCTCTTTAATTGCAATCATGGGCATTTTAATGTATTTTAAAATAAATTTCAAAATTCTGCTAAATTCTTCATTTAGCATATTAACAAAGTAATCTGGATTTATACCTTTTAAAAACCATTTTGACAAGTTTTCTTTGGTTTTAATGCTTTCTTAAATAAAACACTGCATGATTTCTAAGTTGCATATTTGCATACTATTTTAATTTGCAAAATGTTTTTTTAATCAAATATTCCGATATTTAGTTGTTTTTTTTTCTCCAGGGTGTTTAATTAAATATGTTACTGTATTAGCAAAACATTTTCATTTTTAAAATCTGCTAATTTTAAACTTGTCTGTGTTAAGTAAAAGTTAAATCATACACTGCAAGGTGTAGGAAGATTTGTTTTAATGAATCCAATGATACAGATTTAATTACTAAGTTTGAACTGTTAATTGTTTAACAATTTTAGACTTGTGGCTTTCTTTCTTTCTTTCATTTGTTTGTTTTTGCTTTTACTTCTATGCTACACTAGTTTGCCATGTAGCAATTGCACTGTGCAATATTACAGTAAGGACTGGGAAAATTTTATGGATGTAATGTCTATTACGGTTTGCGATAGTATTTCTCTCTAGTTCTCAGTGATTTAAATGTGACCAAGCCTTCTGTACTTTGTCACAAAAAGCGGGTTTTCCAGGTGACTATTTTGGTGAGTGTCAAAATAAGAATTTATGGTGTATTACTGTTGATTCACTTTGAATTAAAATATATATATTGCAGCAAACAGCTTGTTGACTTTTTTTTTTCCACCCCAATACTCCTTACCTGGTAGGGAAGGTAGAGGTTAACAACATTGAGTATTTATTAATAACTTACATCATCTTATTTAACTCTCAAAGCCACCTTGTGAGATAGGTATTATTATCTTTGTTATACTGTTGGAAACAAATGCTTGGTGCCACAAAGAAGAACCGGCACTCAGGCAGAAAGTTGTCTCAGCAAGGCAATTTACTTCTCCAGAAGGGTGCTTCCTGTGTCAGTCACAATTACAGAAGCACACTGAATAAAGAAAAGCAGGGGTTTTTAATTTCTAATGCTGTCCCTGTTTCTGTGTCCTCCTCCTGTTAATTGGGATCAGACCGAACAATCTAGAGCTCGTTTGGCTAGATTTAGCATTTAGAATAGGACAGTGAACCAGGAAGTTTATTGTTTGTACTTAACAACTTAAAGTAAGGCAGTGTGGGTTGGCTACAAGCTTGGTGGATGGAGGCATGCCTGGGCCTCTTAAAGGCAGGACAGATTACTTATAAAATAGAACAAAGGACAAGGTGGGTGAAAGCCTTTAAAGAGAAACTGTTCCTAACAATTTGAATGAGGGCATAGCTGCAGAATGTTTAGGGAACTTGTGCACAGTCACATTGCCAATTAATTGGAATCTGAGATACACACCAGGATATCTAACCATAACTAATCTACTTTCTACCAGTTCTTTTAAAACCAAAGTCTGAGGCGGTGTGCCTGGAGTACCTGCAACCATAGGCTGATGACGGCCCATTTTTCTTCAATGTTAGGTTTCCACAAATATTTTTTGAAAGAAATATTTCTGTTCAGTATGTGTGGATGGAGAATAGGGAATTCACATGAATTTTTACTATTTAAAACACGTGACTTCAAAACAATGTGATTGTAGTAGGTCAACTTATGTCCTAAAATACCAACACCTCATAATTCAAGGATCTAACTTTAAAGGAACATCAGGTGGGAAATTTCTCGGGGAGCACTCCACCAGAACACATCAGTGAGAACACATATTTTCAATTTCCTGCCTTCCCCTATAAATGTTTAATTGAAGTATATGCATTATTTGGCATCTGGCTTTTTTGTTCAACATTTAATCTATAAGCTACATCCATGTTGTTGTATGTAGTTCATTTATACTCGTTGCTGTATAGTATTCCTTTGTGTGTATACAGAACTATTTTGTTGATGGACCTTTGACATTTGACTAGTTTCTACTTTCTGGCTATTATGAATAGGACTGCCATGAATGTTTTGTCTATATCTTCTGGTGAGCACATGCATGCATTTCCTTTGGGTATATATGTAGGCATGCATTACTAGGTCATAGGGTATATATAGATACTGACAAACACTATTCCAAAGTAGTTAATTTACACTTATTAGCAGTGTATGAGAGTTCTAGTTGCCTTACGTCCTCACTAACATGTTATTTTTTTTGTTTCTTTTGTTTTAGTCATCCTTGTGAGGGTGAGTTGTTCAAAATAATATGAATGTTTCATTTAGGCCAAAGCACTGATCCTACATGAAGATGAAATTCAGATTTTGCAATTTACTTGAAAGTAAATTAGCCTCTTGAAAAAATACTAAGAAACATTCAGCTATTTAAATAGATCTAAGAATATAAAATACTTTTTTTTTCTAAAACAGGGTAATCGGATGAAAAACGGGCTTTAACACATTTAAACCATTCAGCCAGTAACTACCCAGCACAGTGCCTGGCATATAGCAGGTATGTCATGAGTCATTTAAAATTTGAAGCATCTACTATGTTCCAAGCACTACTGGACATGTACTAATGGACAAAACAACTCCTTTTGCTCTTATGGATTTAATCTTTTTCAGAGGAGAAGACTAAAGTAAGGTTCAGGTAGGGTAAGTAAAGAGATGGTATGGGGATAGAGTGACTGGAGGGGTCATGTCAGGGAATGCCTCAGTGAGGTGTCACTTGAGCTGTGAGAAGGAGAATGCTGGTCAGGCATGCAAAGAAACAATATCTGGCAGAGGGAGCAGCAAGTTAAGCTTTTAATAGCAAAATGGGAAGTGGCCATTATGGTCAGAGCATAGCGTGTAAGTGGGTGGGAAGAGACAGAAAATGCAACCATAAGGATGGGTATACAGGCTTTTTGCCAAAGATTGGATTGTAGATTTAATTCCATATATTGTAGGAGGCCATGGGAGGATTTTAACCTGGCAAACGATATGACCTAATTTAAAGATCAGTCTGGCTGTTGAATGAAGACGAGATTGCAGGGCCAGCTTGGGAATTGGAAGACCAGATGGAGGTTGTTGAAGTAATCTAGGTGAGAGGGATGAATACCAATATTTTGTTAAGAGGTTTGTATTGCCAATATAGTCTCCCAGTCTGTGACTTACCCTCCATCCCCTATCTTTTTTTTTTTTTTTTTTTAAGACAGAGTCTCACTCTGACACCCAGGCTGGAATGCAGTGGCACGATCTTGGCTCACTGAAACCTCTGTTTTCTGGGTTCAGGCGATTCTCCTGCCTCAGCCTCCTGAGCAGCTGTGCCACATGCCTGGCCAATTTTTGTATTTTTTTTTTTTTTTTTTTTGAGACGGAGTCTTGCTGTGTTGCCAGGCTGGAGCACAGTCTCACAGTCTTGGCTCATGACAACCTCCGCCTCCTGGGTTCAAGTGATTCTTCCGCCTCAGCCTCCCAAGTAGCTGAGACTACAGGCGCGTGCCAAACGCCCGGCTAATTTTTGTATTTTTAGTAGAGACGGGGTTTCACTGTGTTGGCCAGGATGGTCTCAATCTCTTGACCTTGTGATCCACCCACCTCGGCCTCCCAAAGTGCTGGGCTTACAGGCGTGAGCCACCGTGCCCGGCCTAATTTTTTATTTTTAGTAGAGATGGGGTTTCACCATGTTGGCCAGGTTGGTCTCGAACTCCTGATCTCAAATGATCCGCCCAACTCAGCTTCCCAAAGTGCTGGGATCACAGGCATGAGCCACAAGTTCAGGCTAGAATATTGTGCATTCTGGATTTATCTGATTGTTCATTTGTCCTAATTGATTCATCTCTTTTTTGTAAAGTAGAAGCTGGATCTAATGCCTTGATTCAGTGTTCGTCTGCAAAGGTAATTATAGGAGTTGTGTCATTGCATCATGTCAGGTTATCCACTATCAGTGATGACACTTGGTTAAAGAGTGATGACTAGTAAAGCTCTCCACTGTCATCTGTGGGGTGATTCTTTGAAAGCATCTATAACATTTTACTCAGTGTTTTTGGCATCCAGATTGCTGTCTGAATCTATTACACCTGGGACTGCAAAAATGGTGATTTTTTTTAACTCTATCATTCCTTCTATTAAATACATTCATGACCTGGCATCTTTCTGTAAAAATAGGCTTTCTCCCTGTACACGTGCTCTCTCACTCTCTGTTTTTCTGTCATCACTATGGATTCATGGATTTTGCTTTATTCAGTAGGTTAAAGTGATCAATTATCTTCAAGACTCCTGAATCTTTCTGATGTCACCATATTAGTCAGAATGTTCCCTTGCTCTCTGGCCCAAAAGAATGTCTTAGGCTCACCTCATACCTTTTCTGCCTCAGATCTAGAATCAGCCATTTTACCAAAGAGCCCAGGTTTCAAAGGACTCAGTTTGAGTAATTTTTATGAGTCAGACACAAAAGTAATCCCTTTGTCTTGTACTATTTCCCAATCATGGTGTCTTGGGTGTTTAACCATGGTGTCATGATTAGTTTCTGCTCTTCTTTCAGTTTAGCTTTGATCCCATATCTCCATTACTTAAGCATATGTCTGCTTCCTATTTCTGTAGAGATGTGGCTTGCCCAGCAACTACTGCATGCTCTTGTGAATCTAACTGATCTTGAGTCCCTCTTAGCCTAGCACATTGATTACAGATGGTAATTCCGAAGGCAGGATGAACAGGGAGATGAATGAGTGACTATTTTAGAGGGCATGCTTGGAAGAAGTAATGAGGTAAACGCAGCATTTACTGCTCTTTCTCCCATGTTTAGCACTTGTGCTCAGTGAATGTTGAATTAATGTGGGCCCTAGGGTTTGAGGACATTGTTTAGCAAATCTTAGTAATGTTTGTATTCACAATGATGATGATGAACTTGAACCAGGTGCTGAGGTGAGAGCAGGAACTGTGCTGCAGCATCGCCATAGTTCCCTTATCCCTTCTCTTATCACTTTCATCCCATCTGCTCTTCGCACTGACTGTAAGTAAGCTCTGAAGACAAAGACCATTTTAATCTTGCAGACTCTGTCTTTTTGACATTTGCTATGTGCCTGGTCACAGTCGGCACCAAAATATTTGTTAAACAGATGAATGAAATCAATAAGTATCTGTTGAATGGAATTTAGGAGGCCCAAATTTCATTATCTGCTTTGCTCCTACTATAGGCAGTATGATTGTGAGCATGTTTGGGCTTCAGTTTACTCATTGGTAAATTGAGAGAGCCTGAGGTTGCAAACTTAAGAGCAGCAAGGGCTGGGCAGATGACATAAGCAGATGAAGTGGATTGAGTGGGGATTGCGGCCTAGTGGAGAGTCAAAGTCCCACCCGGGAAATCAGGAAACAGGGCAGATGGCAGACCCAATGTCTACTTTTTTGAGAAAACACAGAAATATGCATGTCAGATGTTGGCAATTCACTCAAAAGTTTTTTAAAAAATTACTTTAGCTATGGTGTATACCAAACACAGTTGTCTTCAGGCCAGAGCTGGCCTGTAGGTAGGCAGTTTTCGAGATTAGTTATTCCGAGTTTATTTTCAGTTTAGCGTTTAGTAATGCCATTCAATATAGTATTGCTATGTTGTATTATGGCCAGCAGGGGGAGAAAGTTCTCTAATAATTTTTTTTAAAGTTTGCTCTCATAATAACTTTAAAGAAAGTAACAAATAAAGCAGAAATACAAGCAGTATAGGCTATGTCAGAGTCTAATTTTTTAATTAATTAATTAATTTTTTATTTTATTTTTTAAAAAAATTAATTCCCACAACGAACATCATATAACTTTTAAATTTTCATTGTTAGAGATGAGGCATCGTCTCTCTCTCTCTCTCTCTCTCTCTCTCTCTCTCTCTCTCTCTCTCTCTCTGTCTCTCTGTCTCTCTCTCTCTGTCACTCAGGTTGGAGGGCAGTGGCATGATCATAGCTCACTGTAGCCTCAAACTCATGGGCTCCAGTGACCTTCCTGCCTCGGCCTCACATGTTGCTGTGATTACAGGTATGAGCCACCACATTTGGCTCAGTTTCTAATTTTTATAGATTTTGAAAAAGTGAGAAAGGATTTCAAGCCTCTGTGGATTCTTAAATTACTACTTAGACTGGCTGGTTTATAATGGAATCAAAGGAAGACATCCATTCATCCATCCATTTCCCTGCTGCCAGGTAGACCTGCCATATAGTACAAAAATGTGTAGATCATTTTATCTCCAGCAAAGGAAATACAACTTAGAGGATTTGTCAGCTGGAAATGGAGGTAAAAGATAAGAGGAAAAGAGTAACAGTCATTCAACACCTACAATGCACCAGAGCCTTTTATGTGCCTTATTCTCACAACAACTCCTTCTTGCAACAAATCTTTCTTTTTTTTTTATTTTGCAGAAGAAAAGGCTTAGAAAGGTTCAGTAGTTTACCTAAGATAACACAGAAAGAGGCCAGGCACTGTGGCTCACGCCTGTAATCCTAGCACTTTGGGAGTCCTAGGTGGCTGGATCACCTGAGGTCAGGAATTCGAGATAAGCCTGATCAACATGGCGAAATCCCATCTCTACTAAAAAATACAAAAAATCAGCCAGGCATAGTGGCATGTGCCTGTAGTCCCAGCTACTCTGGAGGCTGAGGCAGCAGAATTGCTTGAACTTGGGAGGTAGAGGTTGCAGTGAGCTGAGATTGTGCCACTGCACTCTAGCCTGGGTGACAGAGCAAGACTCTTCTCCAAAAAAAAAAAAAAAAAAAAAAGCTAGGCACAGTGGCTCACACCTATAATCTCAGCACTTTGGGAGGCTGAGAGGGGTGAATCATGAGGTCAGGAGATTGAGACCATCTTGGCTAACATGGTGAAACCCTGTCTCTATTAAAAATACAAAAAAATTAGCCGGGTGTGGTAGTGGGTGCCTGTAGTCCCAGCTACTTGGGAGGCTGAGGCAGGAGAATTGTTGAACCTAGGAGGTGGAGGATGCAGTGAGTCAAGATTGTGCCACTGCACTCCAGCCTGGGTGACAGAATGAGACTCCATCTCAAAAAAAAAAAAAAAGATAACATAGAAGCAATGCTAAAATTCAAGTCCCTGTTTGACTAAAGGTGTGGATGTCCTACCTAATTACATTCTCTAAATGCGGTGCTGGCAAATGTTCACCAAGTAGCTGGGTTGGGGGGGATACACATATGTATTTACATAAATTTGTTACAAATTACATGAATATAAAGAAAGATAGCACATAATTTGTAAATGGTAATAAAGTATACAACGGTTTTTATTATAAATTTTCTATGGCCCATTGGTTCTCGTAGATGCTTTTGTTGAGTTTTGCCAGACTTATAAGTATGCTTATAAATACAGACTTAACTAAAACCTTAAGTTGGCTATAGATGTACCATAAGTTTATACACAGATGTATAGTATAGTATACCATAGTACGTAGTATATATATTTATATACCTATAGCCAAACTAAGGTTATAATTCTGCCAACTTAAAGTTATAATTCTACCATAATTTGACAAAATCAGGCTATGAATAACTGCTTGATTACTACCTGATTTAGCAAGGTTGCTCATGGTATTGATTGACAAGTATACTTTAGAGTGAGTGTTCATTATTTAGTATTTACATAATATACCAATTAAAAACATGAGAAACATTGAGAGTTAAGTGATTTATTTCTTTGCAAAAAAATGTATCAGGAGTTTAAATGGTATTTGCATTCTTCTTACCGTATAACTTAGGATTCACCTTTTTTATACCTTGGCAAATTGTCATACTCCTGTGTAAGTTTGGATTAGCTTCCAGCATTTTATCCTCTGGGCTCTGAATATCGTGAAGTATCTCTGGGAATTTCTCTAATGTGAATCTTTTCAGCATCGCTTCCTCTCTGGGTTATCTTCATTCTTTTTGTCAGAACCACTTTGCTCATTTATGTTGAGAAGTTTGTCTTCCCTGAGTTCCTCTGGCTGCATCTGTACGGTCTCTAGAACAGCAGCGTGTCAACATTCCTACAATGAGCTATTTCCTCCGCGATTCCACTTACGTTTATGTCAAATTTCACTTCCAGCATCGTCATTTTTTATTTCTTTGTTGCACCCTCATCTTTGTTGGTCAATTCTCTCTTTTGATTCTATCCATTTTTGTCAAATGCCATGTGGGTTTGTCACTGGAGAACAAAAAGGTAAAACTACCACACAATTTGCTGTCTGCATGAACTGAATGACAGATGAGCAGTGCTCCAACACTGAGGGTCTGGAAGAAGAGATGCGATTGGTCACTGATCATGAAGCACATCTATTACCTACAAAGTGATTTGTGGACCAAAGAGCTAGCAGTGAAGTCTGTACTTTATGCAGTCACTCAGGCTAATATACTGTGGTGACTAAAATTTGAACTGCGTTGTTGGCAGACTGGTATTACTTAATTAAAGATAACTGAAATTTGTGTATCCTGGATCCATGTAAAGTGAGGATTGCCCTCTATTTACCTTTGCTTTTAATATAATTTAATTGTAACTATGTGTAATTGAATTTTGATGATGGCCATGTTTAACAGCTGCTTCACAAAATTCCTGTGAATTTAACAATTGGCTCTCACAAGCTGGTACAAGTGAGATCGAGCACACCACTGCAGAACCTCATGAAGCATCTAGTACTTCCCATTTATGTTAAGCAAGGGGGTTGTGGCTTGTTTAAGTTCTTAGGAGGAATGGCATAGCCGGAGCTATCATTTCAAGGCTGCTGTTCTTTAAACTCTCCTGACAACTGCATTTAAATAATCTAAAGGGTTACAATAAGCCTATAACCTTATTCTATTTCTTCTTGGTATCCATCAAGAGGACATATCCGAAAATTTAATAACTTTTAAAAGTGAAACATTTGTTTGAGCCCCTCTCTTTCCTTCCTTGCCTTATTTCTTTCATTAATAGCTAGGAGACTCTTGGTCAGGTCGTGCTAGGTTTTGGTTGATCCTCCAAATCTCAGTAGCCCAAGCCAGCAAGGCTTAGCTCTTTCTCTTGTTATATGCTGCTCCCAGATTGGTGGCAGCTTTGCTGTCTGCAGGTCATATATGCTCCATGGACCTTCTTTATTTTAGGATTCTGACTGAAAGAGTCAAAAATATTGGACATGCTTTCCTAATGGAAGAGGAAAAGATGCAGAGTTGGGCTTTGCAATGGCTCTTAAAGCTTATGAATGAAACTGGCACATTGTCGTCTTTGTCACATGTCATTAGCCAAAAGAATTCACATGGCCTAGTCTAATATCAGTGGGGAGGAGACAATCATCAGGGCAGAAGGGCACTGCAAATCCCCTGTGGTAACTGGTGAGGAGGCACAGCCATCCCTCAGGATGTATTGGGGACTGGATGTGGGACTCCTCTCACACACCAAAATCCACAGATGCTCAAGTCTCTGATATAAAATGGCACAGTATTTGCATATAACTACACATTCACATCCTCTTATATACTTTAGGTCTGGCGCAATTACTCATGCCTGTAACCCCAGTACTTTGGGAGGCCAAAGCCAGAGGATTGCTTGAGGCCAGGAGTTTGAGACCAGTCTGGGCAACACAGCGAGACCCCTGCCTCTACAAAAAAAAGAACGAAAAGTAGTTGGTGTGGGGGTGCACACCTGTAGGCCTGGCTTCTCTGGAGGCTGAGGCAGGAGGACGACTTGAGCCAAGGGGTTCAAGGCTGCAGTGAGCTATGATTGCACCACTGCACTCTGGCCTGGGTGACAGAGCCAGACTTTGTCTCTAATAAATACATACATATATACATACATTTATCCATGTATTCAAGGCTGCAGTGAGCTGTGATTGCACCACTGCACTCTGGCCTGGGTGACAGAGCCAGACTTTGTCTCTAATAAATACTTACATATATATATATACATTTATCCATGTATTCAAGGCTGCAGTGAGCTATGATTGTGCCACTGCACTCTGGCCTGGGTGACAGAGCCAGACTTTGTCTCTACATACCTACCTACCTACCTACCTACATACATACGTATGTACATTCATCCATACATCCATCCACCTTCCCATATCCTTACATACTTCTTTTTTGAGAAAGGGTCTTGCTCTGTTGCCCAGGCTGGAGTGCAGTGACTTGATCATGGCTCGCTGTAGCCATAACCTCCCAGGCTCAAGCGATCCACTCACCTCAGCCTCCCATGTAGCTGGGAATACAGGTACGCACCACCATGCCCAGCTAATTTAAAAAGTGGTTTTTTTTTTGTTATTATTTTTTGCAGAAATGCGGTCTAACTGTTGCCTGGGCTGATCTGGAACTTCTGGTCTCAATCGATCCTTCTGCTTTGGCCTTCCAAAATGCTGGGATTACAAGCATGAATCACTGTGCCTGGCCACATATACTTTACCTCTAGGTTACTTATAATGCTAATACAATGTAAAGGCTATGCAGAAGTTGTTACACCGTATTGTTATTTCTATATTTGTATTGCTGTATTGTTATTTTTTATAGTTTTTCTCTGAGTATTTTCCACCTGAGTTTGGTTGAATCTGTGGATGCAGAACCACGGATACAGAGGCCAGCGGCATAGTCATCTCCAGGGAAGTGAAGAGTAGAAACAAAGTTGGTTTCTGCTTTTCATTTTTTGATTTTTTATACAAAGACAGGAATAGCTTTCAACAACTACCAAAGCCTAGGGATTTGAATTTTAAAAATTCACTCACTGAGGTAAGGTGTAAATCCTATATTGAATGGCCCAATATCTTGTTACTCAAAGAGTGGTCCCCGATCAGCCTCTACATTACTCGAGAGTTTGTTAGAAATGCAGACTCCAGGGCGGGGAGCAGTGGCTCATGCCTGTAATCCCAGCAGTTTGGGAAGCGGAGGCAGGCGGATCACCTGAGGTCAGGAGTTCAACACCAGCCTGACCAACATGGTGAAACCCTGTCTCTACTAAAAAATACAAAAATTAGCCAGGTGTGGTGGTGTGCACCTGTAATCCCAGCTACTCAGGAGGCTGAGGCAGGAGAATAGCTTGAACCTGGGAGGTGGAGGTTGCAGTGAGATGAGATTGTGTCATTGCACTCCAGCCCGGGCAACAGAGCAAGACTCCATCTCAAAAAAAAAAAAGTGCAGACTTCAGACCTTCTTTTTAGCCTCTCTCCTTCCTTTTCTTTTTCTTTTTTTGCATTTCAATTTTTTACTACTACTTTTTTTTCACTTAAATTTTTTAAAAAATAAATTTATTTTCTGGAATTTTTCTAGCCATGGTAACCTCAGGCTTTCTTAATCAATATCTTTATTTTAGCAACATCTGCATGTAACTCATGTGTACATTCAAGTTTGTGAAACTTGTGTATATTCAAGTTTGTGAAAATGGACAGCTCCACCTGGATGCTCCTTTTAGCACTTGTTTTTTTCTTCTCCCCCAAGCATAATTTTCTTATATTCCTATATTTCCTGTATTCCCAGATTCATTCTCCCTTCCTCTCTCTCTTCCTTCCTCCCTCCCTCCCCTCCCTTTCCCTTCTTCCTTCCCTTTCCCTTCCCCTTTTTCCTTTCCTTTCCTTCTTTCCTCTCCATCTTTCTCCTCTTCCTCTTTCTCCAGCTATCATTACTCACCCCACGTCAAATCCTTCAACACCGTTCCTGTCTCCTCACCATCCTCATTGCACTGCCTCGGTCCAGACCTGGAACTTATTCAAACCAATCCTTTTATCTGACTTCCTAGCTTCGAGTCCACCCCCTCCTCCAGCCTTCCTCATTACTTTCCAGGTGGTCTTTTCCAAATTCAATTTTAATCAAGATAGTAGCAGTGGAGGTGCCACGAAGATGCTTGGAGCAATAGAAGGGGCAAGTAAACATAACCTAAGTGAAGGTAGAGCTCTGCTTGTCAAATTCAGCTTCAGAATGAGTCCTTGACCAGTTTCCTCAAAGCTTCTCGTGAAAATTCTGAAGTTGCCATTGGATGCCAGCCTGCTTTCAAATCTTCACTGCCACTGTCAAGATGATGTCCAGTCTCTCGGAGGACTTTCTTTTTAGAGACAGGGTCTTGCTGTATTGCCCAGGCTGGGCATGAACTCCTGGCTTCAAGCAATCCCACTTTGGCTTCCCAGTGCTGGGATTCCAGGCACGAACCACTGTGCCTGGCCTTAGAAGGACATTAAATTCTCTGTAACATGTTATGATATGTTTCTCATCTGCCTTGCTAATAGAATCTCTCACTGCTTCTTGTACTAAACAGCCATATTAGCTACCTGGTGCTGCTTGAAGATACCTGTTGATTCATGATTTTACAACTTTGCATGGCTGAAATGCCTTCTTTCTTGCCCACATCTGTTTTTTGTTGTTGTTGCTGGTTTGTTTTGACAGACTCTCACTCTGTCACCGAGGCTGGAGTAGAGTGGTGAGATCATGGCTTACTGCAGCCTCCACCTCCCCAGGCTCAGGTGATTCTCCCACCTCAGCCTCTCAGGCAGCTGGGACTACAGTCCTGTGCCACCATGCTCGGCTAATTTTTGTATTTTCTTGTAAAGATGGGGATTTGCCATGTTGCCCAGGCTGGTGCTGAACTCCTGGGCTCAAACGACCTTCCCACCTTGGCCTCCTAAAGTGCTGGGATTACAGGCGTGAGCCACTGTGCCTGGCCTTGCCCTCATCTTGCCCGCTTGTCATTCACCAGCTCAAGTATCGCCTCCTCTGTAAGCCTTTCCTGCCCCAGGAAGAGATTTATTATCTCCTTCCTTATGTCATCTTTGCCTATGGCATAAATAATTGTTTTCGAACTTTATTTCTTCCTTGGTATATCCTGAGACCTGTGAAGGTATGGATTTTGTCTTACTCATCTTTATAGCCCCAGTTAGTGAGTGTCGGACATATATAATAGGTGCTCAGTGAGGGTTTTGGAATGAATGCAGTAAGGATGAAAACGATGGGCTTAAATCAGGCATGGTGAAGAAATGATAGATGTGGTTGGGTTAATACACAAAAGCTTCTACTTTCAGGCACAAAACGACTCACAAAGGAAGATGCAGCTCTTTTTGTGCATGTTGCCTCTAAAGGGTTGATGGTTTCACCTCCTCTGAAGATGCATCAATTAGGCCTCCTAATAATAAGGAAGAGTTTTTGGCAAATGAAATGGGGCATTGATTGTTTGGGGGAGTTAATGTTTATTGCGAGTGGTCTATTTCCTGTTAGAATATGTGTTGTTTATAACACACTTTTTATAGACCTTTTAAACATGATGGGACTTTAAAATTTTGGCTGAGTGTGGTGGCTCACGCCTTTAATCCCAGCACTTTGGGAGGTAGAGGCGGGAGGATTGCTTGTAGCCAGGAGTTTGAGATCAGCCTGGGCAACATAGCAAGACCCTGTATAAAAAAAAATTACAAAATTAGCTACTTGAGGTGATGTCCTTATGTAGTCCCAGCTATTCGGGAGGCTGAGGTGGGAGGATAGCTTGAGCCCAGGAGTTCAAGACTACAATGAGCTATGATTGAGCCACTGCACCCCTGCCTGGGTGACAGGGCAAGACCTCATCTCAAAATAAATAAATGAATAAACAAATAAACAAAAAATATATTTTTTGAGACAAAGTCTTGCTCTGTCACCCAGGCTGAAGTGCAGTGGGTGTGATCCTGGCTCACTGCAGCCTCCACCTCCGAGGTTTAAGTGATCCTTGTGCTTCAGCCTCCCGAGTAGCTGGGACCACAGGCATGAGCCACCACACCTGGCTAATTTTTGTATTTTGTATTTTTGTATTTTAGAAACATAGTTTCATCATATTGGCCAGGCTGGTCTCACACTCCTGGCCTCAAGTGATCCACCTGCCTTGGCCTCCCAAATCTCAAATCTCATGCTGGGATTACAGGCATGAGCCATTGTGTCTGGCCTAAAATGAAATTTTAAGCATAATTTTTTTCCTCTTAGGTGCTTGAAAAAGACTGCATGTAACAATGTCTAAGGTTTATTGAGCACCTATGCAAGGTTCAGTTTTTTAAAAATAATAGCTTTATTGAGATAAGATTTACACAACATAAAATCTGCCAGTGTTAAGTGTACAATTCAATGAATTTTAGTATGTTTACAGAGTGGTATAACCATGACCACGATCTAATTTTAAGACATTTCTATTACCCTAAAAAGAAACTTTGTGTCCATATACAGTCACTTTGCATTTTTACTCCCCAGCCCCAGGTAACCGCTAATCTACTTTCTCTTTGGTTTGCCTTTTCTGGACACATCATACAAATGGAATCATAGAATATGTGACCTTTTGTGACTGGCTTCTTTCATTTAGCATAGCATTTTCAATTCATCAGTGTTTTAGCATGTATCAGTGCTTTGTTCCTTTTCATTGATGAGTAGTATCTGGTTGTCCCACATTTTATTTATCTTTTCACCAGTTCATGAGTTGTTTTCAGTTTCTGGCTATTGTGAATAATGCTGCTCCAAATATTTGTGTAAAAGCATTTGTGTGGACATATGCTTTTTTTTTTTTATTTTTTGAGACAGAGTCTCACTCTGTTGCCCAGGCTGGAGAGCAGTGGCAAGATCTTGGCTCACTGCAACCTCTGCCTCCTGGGTTCAAGCAATTCTCATGCTTCAGTCTCCTGAGTAGTTGGGATTATAGGCGCCCGCCACCATACCCGGCTAATTTTTGTATTTTTAGTAGAGACAGGGTTTTGCCATGTTGGTCAGGCTGATCTCAAACTCCTGACCTCAGGTGATCTGCCCACCTCGGCCTCCCACAATGCTGGAATTACAGGTGTGAGCCACTGTGCCTGGCCATTGTATGAATGTATGCTTTTATTTGTCTTGAGTAGATACATGTATCTTGATATCTTGGGTGGATAGCTCTAGTGTCTGAAAGGAATAGTGTGGTAGTGTTTTAAAGTTTTCTCAAGGTTACCAGTTATTAGGTGATGGAGTTAGGACTTCAACTCAGGTTGTAAATCATTGAGATTTTCAATGACCAATCCTGGTTTCCACCCTACAGAGCGCGAGAAAAAGTCTCAACACAGTTAAGCAAGAACTTGAGGCCAAAGAGAGTAAAAATGAGCTAGCCCCATAGTGTCAAACACCAGACCGGATCTCTGCTCTGGTATTGGATGAACCCCAAAAGCAACAGAAGTATTAGTGAGAGACAAATTGGCCTTTGACCGTTAAAAAACAAACAAAAAACCCTGCCTCCTCCCACTGGAGGATTTATTTATTTATTTGAGATGGAGTCTCACTCTGCTGCCCAGGCTGGAGTACAATGGCATGATCTTGGCTCACTGCAACTTCTGTCTCCCAGGTTCAAGTGATTCTCCTGCCTCAATCTCCTGAGTAGCTGGGGTTGCAGGTGCGCACCACCATGCCTGGCTAATTTTCCTATTTTTAGTAGAGACAGGGTTTCACGTTGACCAGGCTGATTTCAAACTCTTGACCTGAAATGATCCACCTGCCTAGGCCTCCCAAAGTGCTGGGATTACAGGTGTGAGCCACTGAGCCTGGCCCCTCTGGAGGTTTTAGAGGATAATTAGCCAGATCCTGGCGGAGTTGAAATGTCATCAATGGAAGTCAAGTTTGAGTCAACAAACACTGAAGAGCTAGGCTGCTGTGGGGGACACCCTGAGCCTCACTCGCCCCGGGTCTGGTCCTACTGGGTGCTATTACCGTCTTGCTGGGCCTGATGCCCTAGGCCTTGGGGTGGGCCTGGGAAACTGTTTTTAGAAAAATAAGTTGAGATATAAAGGGAAGGGGAAAGCCAGCTGACCTGCATTTCTGCAGCAGCCTTCTTAGAGTCGGCCTCCTCTTTATCTCACCCCTTTTGTACCCGTTCTACAAGGTGGCCAGGGTGATCTTCTGAAACACACATTCACCACTCCTCTGCTTTAAAACTCGTCCCTAAGTTCCCTCCCTCTGTCATTGTTAATTCAGCTGCATCTCTTTGCCCTCGGAGGCAGTTGCTGTCTGCAGGGAACCCAGATGATAAGTACTTTTCTCAGGGCCAGGACAGTGCTGGGCAGGAAGGGCCCATAAATGTCCCATCCTGGTTATATCCAGTGTTTTCTCAAGGGCATGGAAGCCAAGAAAACCATATTTAAAATTTCGTTTTGGATTTCTTCTTCTTTGACGTCTACAATACACACTTTAGGCCACCGTGGCACCAGACCCTTGCTGGCTGGCCTCCCTAACCTCCTCTCTTAGCTGTTTCCTTTGCCAGAGCCCACAGCACCCACTCTCACTCTCCTGACAGCATATAGTGAACTGTGGCATAATTGAGTGTTTACTCATCTCTCTCACTTACTCTTTTTTGTTTGAGATGGTGTCTCACTCCTCATTCTGTCACCCGGGCTGGAGTGCAGTGGTGACTGCAACCTCTGCCTCCCGGGTTCAAGTGATTCTCCTGCCTCAGCCTCCTAAGTTGCTGGGATTACAGGCACCCACCACCACGCCTGGCTAATTTTTGTAATTTCAGTAGAGATAGGGTTTTACCAGTTGGCCAGGCTAGTCTCGAACTCCCAACCTCAAGTGATCCACCTGACTCAGCCTCCCATAGTGCTGGGATTTGAGGCGTGAGCCACGTGCCTGGCCTCGCCCACGTATGGAGTTCAGTGAGGGTGGGGACAAGGCCTTGCTTGCTGTAGGAATCCTAGAGCCTAGAACAGTCCTGGGTGCACAAAAGGAGTTCAGTGTAGACTTGGGTTTTGCCATAGCAAGGATTGTCTGCAACAGTTTGGTCTAGAAGAGAAATAGCTGCTTCTTTTAAAAAGAATGAAAGCAGAGGCCCAGATATTTCCCCTCTATGGTAATGGCAGAAATTTCTACTGTGGGCCTGAAACTATTGCCCAGAGATTGTTCTTTTTTCCCAGCCTAACAAAATGCTTTGTACAAAACACACTGACTTTTGAAAGCTAGGTAGCAATAAATTTACACACTGAGAAAGTCCCAAAGCCCTAGTTTAAATAGACTAAAATTAACAAAAGAGTTTATGGTTTAAGAGGGTTGCAATTATCACATAATAAGATTGAGTGTTTACTGTGTGTCAAGTATTTGTCTAAATGCTTGACATGTATCTATTCAATCCTCAAGACGATCCACTGAGGGAGTCACTCTCATTATTTCCAGTTTTATAGATGAGAGATACAGAGATTATGTGATGTGCCCAAAGTTAAACAGCTAGTAAATGGTAAGGCCTGAATTTAAATCTAAGTTTCAGAGTCTGTACAGTCATCCATCAATCAAGGACTCAACAGTCAAAGAACTCACCAAGCTTCCTGCTCCAGCAGGGAACCTTCCAGGGTGGTTCCTCCTGGATGAGAATAAGGTACAAACTCCATAATGTGGCATGACAGGCTCTCAACATCTGCCCCCAGTGTGGCTCCCCTGCCTGGAGGCTGAATCTCCCTAAGTTCTCTCTGTGCTACTCTCACCGGATACCTTACACTTCCCTGCAAAATGCTGCAGACTTTCATGCCTTTCTATCGTGCCATTGGCTGCGCCTGGTAAACTCTGACTTTAAATGTTTCCTTCTTTTGCCTCTTCCCTCGAGGCAGAATAGCCACCCCTTGCTCGCATTCCCATGGTGATGAGTGATCTGCACGTACCTCTGTCGTATCCTCAGCACATTGCTCTGGAGTTACTGCCGCACATGTCTATCCCCCTCACTAGGGTGTTAGACTGTAGGCTGCTTCTTCTTCTTCATTTTTTTTTTTTGAGACTGAATTTCACTCTTGTTGCCCCAGCTGCAGTGCAATGGTGCGATCTCGGCTCACTGCAACCTCTGCCTCCTGGGTTCAAGTGATTCTCCTGCCTCAGACTCCCAAGTAGCTGGGATACAGGCATGCACCACCACGCCCAGCTACTTTTTGTGCTTTTTAGTAGAGACGGGGTTTCTCCACATTGGTCATGCTGGTCTCGAGCTTCTGACCTCAGGTGATTCGCCCGCCTCGGCCTCCCAAACTGGGATTACAGGTGTGAGCCACTGTGCCCGGCCTTTGACTGTAGGCTTCTTGATGGTCTTGAGGCCAGCCTCATCAGGGAGACGAATCCACTGAAACACCAGCCCAATAACCGAAACGTGAAAGTAATTTATATTTTGTGTAAATCTGGCAAATAATGGATGGGGAAAATCCCATTTACAACACAGTGAACTTTCTCGAGATAGGCATTTGCTATCTCCCAACCCCACAGCAGTTGCCCCTAAATTGATCTCTCTCAACTGGCATGGAGAAGCCAGCTATGTTCAGGTCTTGCATTTCTTGCCTTGCACACAGCGTCTCTCCTGCTGGATCTTTTATATCTCTTTAGGCCAGCAACATTCAGCCCCTTCCCATGTGAATGCAGCCAACCGGTCCGGCTTCCTCGGTTCCCAGCTCACCACCAACACCATACTTGTCCAGGTGCAGAAAAGGGGTGGGTGGGGGAAGCTGTGGCTACGAAAGGGTTAATGTTTTCCTCCATCACACCCACCTTTGTGTTCTCTGGAGCTCTTAACTCAGAGCCTGGTATGGGATTGGTGCTCCTGAGAGTGACTTATCTTCTCTCCCTCTCCTTCCTTCCTTTTAGGCAAAAGCTTAGATGTGTCCAAGGCCTTTCACAACTTGGCCTTGGCGTTAGAGTTCTGGGCCTCAAACAGGCAGCCCCACTGCTCCAAGACCAATTTTCCTGCCTCCTTCCCTACCTCTGCTCCCCCTACTTCTCTCTCCAGGGGCTCCTTGTCCTCAGCACGGAAGCGAAGCGGAAGCGAGTCCAAACCCTGCCCTTGTTTCAGTCCTTCTTTGCCTGACAGCATCACTCCCCATCGCCTTGTCCCTGGGATCACCGCAGGGCCACTCCTCTTGTGATGCTGCCTGAACCATGACCGCAGGCTGGCTTTCTCACAGTGTCTCCAACTGAGGTAGTGAATTGCTTATCTCTTCAACTAGACTGCAAGTTTCTTAACACAAACCAAAACAGCCCAACTCATTTAATTAAAGGACAAGATTAAATCATAACCCTCAACAAGGCATTACTATATTTCAACACATCTTAGACACATTATAAGAACACATCTGACTTCTGAAAAGTTAACATGTGAAAAGAATGTGTCTTAGATGAAATATGATGTTATTTCTATCCTGCAGATGCTCAATAACTGGGACCTAACACCTTTCCAGATCCCCTGGCCAAGTTGCTGCACCCTGAACACACCAGGCACGCTCTGCCCCGGGATGTTCGCCTTTTTGGTTCTCTGTATCTGGAATGCTCTTCCTGCATGGCTTGTTCTCTTACCTCCTTCAGATCTTGGCTCAAACTTCACCTTCTCAGCAAGGCCTTTTTTCACAATGTTTAACATTGCAACACCCCCTCCCCATGTTTCATTCTTTTACATTGATTTTTCTTCATGGCATTTACCAGTCTAATATTCTATTACTTACTTGTTTATTGCAGGTGAACTCATCCTACTAGAATGTCAGCTCCAGGAGGGCAGGGAATTTGTTTATGGCTGTTGTCCCTGGCACATCACAGGCCGTCAATAACTACAGTTGAGTGAATAGCGTCTAGCGTTACGAGGTCAAGGATGTGTATGTTTCCTCGCTGCTTGTATCCAGTGCCTAATGCTGGCAAACAACCGGCCCGTAATAAATACCTAGTGACTGGGGATGGATGAGGTGCCTAAGAACCAGGTCGCTTGCTAAGGCCGTCAAGGCTAGCAAGGGCGAAGAGCAGGAGACCAATTCAGGTGAGGCCTGGGCCTCTTGTCCCTCTGGGCAGGGGCTGCCTGACTTTCTTATTTGGGGGAAGGGACTTTTTTGGAAAAACTTCCCCCATCTTCCCAGTGCACAGTGTAAATGCTTTGCACGTAGTGTGGCTGCAACAAATATTTATAATGTGTTTTAATCAAGCGTGTTATTGCAACTAGGCCACAGCCGCCTGAGCTCCTCAGGGGTAAACCGACAGGCAGGTGTCCGCCGGCCCCTCCGAGAAGTAGTGAACAAACAGCACAAAGTGCGCCCGCCGAGCTACAAAGAGCTTTCCCAAAATCCAGGCGGAAGAGCTTTCCTACCATTTGGGCACGTTGACCATGACCCTCCTCCCTCGCCAGACGACCTCTCCCGCCGACCTTCCCTCCTCTAGATGAGGGACAGGAAGGGAGGGAAGCTCTCCGCTTGAGGACCTCCGCTGAGCGGGAGCCGCCGGGAGGGGTCCCCCTCCTGGGACCCGAGCCCGGCCAGGCGCGCGGGAGCGGGGGGCGCGCGGTGGCTCCTCGCGGGGATGCGCGCGCGCGCCGGCCTCGCCTCCTCGCCCGATCCGGAGGCTACGTGCTTTCTTTGTCAATGAGGCGCCGCTCTGAGCTGCAGTAGCACTCGCGGCCCGGGAGCCGGAGCTGGAGCTGGGGCTGGAACCCGAAGCCCAGCGAGGCACGAGGAGCGAGGAGCAAGGAGCTACGAGAGCAGGGCGCCGGGGCTGCAGCGGCGGCGGGAGGGAGGGACCCTAGCGCTCCCCGCGGCCGCCACCCGGGTTCCCGGCAGCCTCGCCCCCTGGCTCTGCAGGAGCCGGCCCTGGGGAGGGGGTTCGGGCGGCGTCCGTCCCACCCTCGCCGCCCCGAGCGCGCCGGCGCGCGGCGACAGGCACCGTGGGAACCCCAGCCTGCGCCCGCCGCGGCTCCATGCGGGCCCGGCCCCTGCGCGGGTGAAACCGCGGCTCCCTGGAGCCCGCCCCGGGCGCGGCAGGACGAGCGAGCCAGTTGCGCCGCTCGGCACCCCCTCCCTCCGGCGCCCGGGCCGTGGCCGGCGATGCCCGGTGAGGACCGGGGCGCCGAGGGCTGGGCTCCCCGGCGCGGTGCAGAGCAAGGCAGCGGCCTGGATGTGTGAAGCGTCCCCATGGCTCCGCAGGAGGCCAAGCCTCAGGGCTCAAGGGAAGCCGGGCCCGCGGCGCGGGGGCGCGGGGGCCGCCTCGTGGCGCGTGGGCTCGGTCGGGCTGGCTGGGGAGCCGCTCGCTGCACGGGCGTGAGGGGCCCCGGGGCCGGCGCGTACCACGATGCGCCCCCGCGGCTGCCGACGCTGCTGCTGGGACTCCTGCTGCTGGCGGCCCTCCTGGAACACGGCCAGGCCGACCTGGGTAAGCGCTCGGCGTCGGGGCGTCGGCGGAGGTTTCTGGAGGAGCGGGGCGGCGGGTCTGGACCCACACCTGCCCGGGTGGCGGTGGATGGAGAGGTCTTGGCAGCACCGGCTCTGGGATTCTCTCCGCCCTTTGCTGCTGCAACAGCAGGCGAACTGTCAGAAATCTGTCTTTCCGGAAGGCACTTTGGGCGGGGAAGAAAAAGAAAAGGTGCAATCGCCTCTTCGTTTTGGACAAGTTGTTGAACCTTCCTAGTGGTCTCGCAGGCGCGCTTGCTTCATTTAGAGAAAGATGTGTGTTTAGGACATCTTAAACGGGAAATGTATTATTAGAACACGTTTCTGGGTGGCGACGTCCCCGGTATTTTGGGCTCCCTGTTGAGTGTCCGTCCACTTTGTCTTAACTGCATGAAATGGCTAGAGAGTTTTAGGCAATCCGCCTGTTGGCTTCCCAAATATCAACACAGTTTCCCCTGTGTTGATAGGGAAACCCTTTTCTTTTGGGAAGGAGGTGTTTCTAATAATTGCTTGCACCTTGCAAAGGGATGCAGGTGCTCATCAAGTATACAATCCACTGTTTGCAGGTGAGTTAAAAATAGTCATGCTTGGCTTTTCGACTTCCAGCAATCCCCAGGAAATAGATTTCTGTAATTCCTTGGACAATTTTGAGAAATCTGTTGTAAGTATTCTAGATGGGGGTGGATTATTCTGCTAATTCAAAACTTACACTGTGCAGTCAGCAATTGTCTTGGAAATAAGAATGATTACCGCTGCACTTGGAAAGGGCAGGCTTTTGTGTTTGTTGTGATGAAATTCTGAGCTCTTGATACATTTGACTTATCAAGGAATATAGCTCTCACTTCAGATAATGTGTTCCTGTAGTTTTGTGTTTTTCAGCCAGGACTAATGACCTCTTCTTTCCCAGAATACCCCCTCCCCCAAATTAGATTAAAATTCCTAATTGTAAGGGGCTGACATTGTTTTAGATAAGAGGGGTTCAGGTTAACAATATTTCTGATCTTCAGCAGCTTAATTCAGAGCCCATTTTCAATCTTCGATTCACGTAAAGGGTCACTGACAGGAGGTGCTTGTGCTTGCAAGTTACTGTCAAAGAATTTTCCATTGTGATGATGGTGGTTACAAAGTTCAGGAATCTTTCGATGTGTGCCTCAGACTTGAGAACAACCCCTGACAAATTTTAGCCCCCGATTTTTATGCCTATATTAGTTTTTAGTGATGTGTATTTGGCATAATTGTTAAAAGGTAAGTCCTGAGAAAGACCCACGTAAATATCTTGGTATTCATTGGCTCAGAAACATACATCCTGTTTTTGGTGAAAGGATATCAAGTCCTTGGTAGTTTTTGTGAACTGCTTATGAGATACTTACTTTGGGATGATGCTCATTTGTTCAGCCATCTGTAACATGTGAAATTGGCTTTCATGTGTTGTTCCTGTTCAGCCTGATGTTGGGCGATTTCCTCGGATCAGTTTTGAATTTCTGATCTCCCTTCTGACCTTCCTACCTTGGGCCTTCTGAACCTCCCTGACTTTCCTTGGCTCCTCTTTCAGACCGCCAGAGCCTGACTTAGGGGTCTTCTGATCAACATTGTTTAGGTTTAGCCCCGGTGTCCTCTTTCTTTTTTCTTTCAATGTGGTGGTCGTGGAGATACAGGGCTGGGAAAGATGCTTCGATTACATGATGGTAAAAATCGTTAAAGTTGATGTTGCTCCCCAAAGTCCTCTCTGTCTTTCCCCAGCTCGCTGGAGTGACGTTGCTGCCTCTATGCTTTTTGGATGCCCTTTCTGCTGTCACCCTTTATGACCAGCTTCCCATGGTCCAGCCCACCTGTGGATCCACCCTCTACCTCTGGGCTCCATGGTTTTCTGTGGATTTGCCGCTGATTCAATTCCATGGCTTGTGTCTCTCTCAATGGAAGAGTTAAATACTGGGTTCCCTGTGTGTAACTCTTACCTCTTACCTCCTACCTGCTCTCATTTGTTTTCTGATTTCCACTTGAGGCAGTTTTCACCCCAGGGTAGGTGAGACCTGGGCCTAATGCGGGGCATCCCAAGGGCTTTGTGGGAAGAAGCGGTGTCAGGAGGGAGGCGGGAGAATGAAAGACGCTTTCTGGGGACCTTTGACTTTCGGCAAACAACCTAGTTTGGCACTTTTTCTGAGGACTTGCTGTGGTGTGGTGCTGCCGCTCACTGCAGAATGCCTCCGACCCTGAGCTGTCTGAGATCTTACTCAAAGTGCTGGCTTGCTACAGACCTGTCATTTACATGGCTGCTCTTTCTTGTTGCTTAAGCAAGGCGAAGCCAGACGTTTGCCTTGGTTGAAAAATGGGCAAACAGCTTTGTTTCTGGGAAATTCTGCAGCAGTCGTTCAGCACCTTCCCATCCTGGAGAGCCTGCAGTGCGTTCCCAGCCCACTTCCACCCACCCCACCCGAACCTCTTTTGCTTGAACATTCTAAAGGAATCAGAGTTTCTTCTCTTTTCCACATAAAGAAAGGCTGTTGTCATCTTCATTGCCCTCCCTCAGACTCCTAACTTCCATCTCCGTCTTCCGTCTTGTTCCCAGCCAGTAAGTTCTGTTTTGGATGCGGGAGGTTGGTGTGGGAAAGAAGTTTCTTTGTAGCAGTGAGTGCTGACACCCTCTATTCTCTTTGGCCATCCAGGCTCCAGGCAAAATGGTAGAGCTCAAATTTGACTTCACTGTCTTTTTAATTACTGAGCTTCCATTCAGTTCATGTCAGTAAGCATGTACTGTGTGCCTGTTATGTACAGGGATAGTGCTCATCCATGGGCAGCTACTCAATGTGACTGGGTCTCGGTTCTCCCATCTGGAAAATGGGGACAGTCATAGTTCCAATCTCGTTGGGTTCTTGTGAGGATTACATGGTTAATGCACGTAAAGTGTTTAAAAACAGTGCTTGGTATACAGTAAAGGCTCAATAAATGCTACCTGTTCTTTTAAAATGGCAGCAATAGATGGAACATTGACCCTGTCTAGGTGCTGTGCAGGGGCAGGGGATACAGAGGTGAATAAGGACAAGGCAGTTTGTAGAAGCCCCTCAAGAAGAGGGAAATCAAGGCCCTTGCACTCTGTACCACGTGATCAGAGCTCAAGAGGGAACAGTGAATTCTGGGGGAGTGGGGGCCTTGAAGGATGAGTAGGGGTTGGCAGTGTTGATGGTGGCATTTCTGGCAGAGGAAAAGTAAGGGGTTATTTGTGGTCAGAGCACAGGGCACTGTAGGGAGGAGTCCCCAGCATCCTCTCCCCGTGCTGGGGCTTCCCCAGGCCGTCCTCTGCGGACTCAAGGGCTCTAAGGGCCTGCGTGTTTCTCCCTCCAACTTCTTAGTTCCTGATTTACCTTCATTTGCCTATTGCCTGTTACCATACCCAGCACAGAATAGGAATTTATTAAATTTTCAGTCTCTATACTCCTGTTCCCCCATGTTTGGCTGATTCTGTTAGATGTTAGAATACTATCTCGTTTAAATAATTCACAGTAAGTTGTGAATGACTGCTTTATTAAGGGAATATATTTGCATTTCAAGAGAAGATTTTGCTAATACCAAAGAATTTCTTCTGATTACACATCAATTTTAGCGTCAGTGCTGTATGGTGATGAGAAGAATGTATATTCTGTTGTTTTGGGGTGGAGAGTTCTGTGGATATCTATCAGGTCTGCTTGATCCAGAGCTGAGTTCAGGTCCTGAATACTTCTGTTAATTTTCTGTCTCGATGATCTATCTAATATCATCAGTGGGGTGTTAAAGTGTCCCACTATTATTGTGTGTGTCTCAGTCTCTTTGCAGGTCTCAAAGAACTTTGTAGGTCTCTAAGAATTTGATGAATCTGGGTGCCCCTGCATTGGGTGCATATGTATTTAGGATACTTAGCTCTTCTTGTTGAATTGATACCAAAGAATTTCTAATTTAAAACACAGTGTAGGGGGAGATAGTTTTGACCTGGGACATCCTCCACAAGGACATCTTCCCCAACCTCCTTGTACGCATCATCAGCTTGCAGTTGAGTTTAGAACAGGTTCAAGGTCATTTGTTCATTCATTCATTCATTCATTCATTCAAAAACAAGCCCTGTTCTCACCGGGATTAGAGAGAACGGGGCTTGTTTTTGTTCATTACTGTTACTTTGGAATATTGAGCCCCGTGCCGTCCAAACTTGACTGTGCTTACCAGTCATTTGAAGATCTTGTTAAAATGTGGATTCTGGTTCGGTAGGTCTGAAATAAGGCCTGAGAGTCTGCATCATTAACAAGCACTTGAGTAATGCTGATGATGCAAATTCACGGTCCCCATTTTGAGAAAGAAGTGACAATAAGCAAATACCTGTAGGTCGGGTGATGGTAAGTTTGATGGAGAAAAATAAATCAGGGTAGGGGATGGCCCCTTCACACATGTATTTGTCTAGATGGAGTGGTGAGGGGAGGAGGAGATGACATTGAGTAGACCTAACAGTGGAAATCTAGGGAGAGAATATTCCAGGCTGTGGGAAAAAGCTCAAGGCAAAGGCCTTGAGCCGAGATTGCGCTGGGGTTATTTGAGGAACAGCAGAAATACCAGTGTAGAATTGATTGAGCTAAGGGAGAGTAATGAGAATGCTGTTGAAGAGAGAGATGGGGCTGGATCCTATAGGGCTTACTGGTGATGACTTGGTACTTTAGTTGGAATGAGATGGTCAGCCATTGGAGCATCCAAACAAGAGGTGACATAATCCAACTTCAGTTTTAAAAGAATCCCCCTGGCAGTTGTGGGGAGAAAAGTCTGTAAGGTCAAGTATGGAAGCCAGAGATCAGGAAGGAAGCTGTTGTTGAAATCAATCTGCAGATGAAGATGGCTTAGACAGGGTGGTAGCAGAAAAAGTGGTGAGAAGTGGTTATATTTTGAATATGTTTTGAAGATAGAGCTACCAGAATTATCTGGTGGATTAAAAGGGTGGGAGAGAAAGAGAGGAATTGATAGGGCTCCAAGGTCTTTGACTCAAGCACCTCGGAAGATGAAGTTGCCATTAATTGAGCGGGAAAGGTTGCAGGCAGATCGGGTTTGGGGTGGGGTTCGTTTGGGGTATGTAAAGCTTGAAATGTTTAATCAAGTGGAGATGTCAGGTTGCCAGTTGAACGAAGTAGTCTGGAATTCTAGGGCAACAACAGGTCCTAAGGTAAAAATTTGGGAGCCATCAGAATGGAAATGAATAAGAAACCTAGAGAGTGAGTATGGAGAGGAGGGAGGGAGATCTGAGCAATGCGCCTGGGATTACGGCAGTGTTCAGGGGTTCAGGGAGAAGGGGACCAGCAAGAGATAGAGAAAAAAACAATAAGGCAGTAGAAAGAGAAGAAAGCACATATGGTGTCCTGGGAGCCAAGAGAAGAAAGCGATCAAGGAGGAGGGCGTGATTGGCTTGGACAGATGCTGCTCAGAGTGGAGTTAGATGGTACCAGCAATGCATGTTGGGTTTGGGGATGTGAAGGTGGTTAGTGGCTCTGAGAGTGATGGGGATAAAAGTCTAACTGCAGAGGGTTCAAGAGAGAAAGGAAAAACAAGCCTTGGAGGCAGCACATAAGACTGTTCTTCCAGAGTCTTTTCTCTAGAGAAAGGCAGAGTCATAGGGGAGGTGGGCCAAGGGAGGGTTAAAATGAGATGTAATTATATATGTTCACAGTTTCTCATTTTTAAACATGAAAGACATTGGACCAGAGTGTTTGGTTTGGTGTAGATGGCCCAGTAAAATATATTTTGAATTTTTACTCTCAATAAGACTAGTACTTCAAAGATTCTTACAAGATGTCCCGAATCTTGCCTCCCATCTCATTCTTCCCACCCCCACAAAGTAAAGAAGATGATCTTGGGGCCAGAGCACAGGGCGCTGTAGGGAGAAGTCCCTGGCACCCTATTCCTGCCCTGGGGCTTCCTCAGGCCCTCCTTGGGGGGCTGAAGGGCTCTGAGGGGCTGGGATACTACAGCATTTGGGGGTTCAGGGAGAAGGGGGACAAGCAAGAGATAGAGAAAATAAAGAGGTAGGAAGAGAATAAAGTGTATTAAATATTAAAAGTAGTGTCACTTGTCCTTGGAAGAGTACAGTATTACTGTACTTTTAATACTGGCATAAACCAGAAGTTAGATATTCCCTTGCTGACCCACATCCTTCCCTCAAACTGACCACCACCATGGAAACTTCGAGATCTTGAAATTCTGATGACGACTAGAGAATCTCTCAGAAGCTTACTTAGCTCAAGTCTCAAATTACTGGAATATGATCTGAGAATATTCAGAATGAATGTGCACACTTCCCTTTTCATTTTCATTAACCTTCAAGCCCATATTGTGGTTTTCTTTCGTTTTTTTTTTTTTTTTAGACAAACAAAAACTCCACTCTTCTCCAGACAAAAGTGAATAGTTGGAATGACCTTAAAACATTTTCGTTGCTTGACAACATATTAGAGGGGATTTCTAAACACACAGAGGGACACATTATTCTGGATCATGGGATGACTGCCATGGATGGTGACTCTCTCTGGGGACTTTAGGACCAAAGGAGCAGTTAGCAATCTGGGTGTTGTAAATGTCAGTTTTAGGAGCTCATGGGAAGGTGGCAACTGAGTCGTATTGATGCAGCAGTGTTTATCAAGCACCCAGTGTGTACCATGCCCTTCACTAGGTGCTGGGGGTATAGTGAGAACAGGTCAGGCCTGGACCCTGCCTTCAGGCAGCTTGTAGTCCAGGACAAGAAACTCTTACCTGGGCGGGTGCAATGACAGGTGGGTAAAGTACGTCCATGAATTGGGTCAGGTTGGGGGATGTGGCAGGACAGCAAGTGCCTACGTTGCTCGAAGAGGCAGCCACTGCTGAGTGGAGCCTGCACGGGACTGAGCTCAGGGTGCCGCAGTTCTCTCAACAAAAGCCAAGTCTTTATTTAGAATCTTTTTGTTTTTAAATATCGCCAATTAATTCAGATTTTGAGAATGTCATGCAGTACAAAGAGAAGACACTCATCAGCTACCAGCTTTTTCTTCTTTTTTGAAAGTCATGTTTATTAAGGTGTAATTTACATACAGAGAAATCCATCCTTTGTAGCTGTACTGCATTATGAGTTTTGACAAAAGTGTGCAATCATGCGTCCACCACCACAATCCAGGTATAGAACATTTCTGTCACCCCAAAAAGTTCCCTCCTGCGCCTTGCAGTTAATCCATTCCTCCGACACACCCAGTCCCTGAAAACCACCAATTAATTTTCCATCCCTGTAGTTTTGCCTTTCCCAGAAGGGTCATAGAAATGGAATTGTACTGTATATAACATTTTGTGTCTGGCTTCTTTCACTTAGCATAATGCTCTTGAAAATTATCCATGTCATTGCATAGATCACTAATTCCATTCTTTTTATTGCAGAATAGTATTCCATTGCACCACAGTTTGCTTATTCATTCAGCAGTTGATGGACATCTGGATTGTTTCCAGTTTATGGCATGAAAGTCTGCCGGCAGTTTTCATTCCTTTTGGATAAATGCCTAGGAATGGGATTGCTGGGTCGTGTGTTAGGGACGTGTTTTGCCTTATAAGAAACTGCCAAACTCTTTTTCAAAGTAGCTGTACAGTTTTGCATTCCCATTAGCAATGTGTGAGAGTTCTAGTTGTTCCTCTGTATCCTCACTGGCACTTGGTATCGTCAGCTTTTTTTTCCTTTTCATTTAAATGTCAGCCATTCTGATAGTTGTTTAATGGTATCTCATTCCAGTTTTAGTTTACATTTCTCTAATTACTAATAATTTTGTTATTATGTATCTTTTCATGTTCTTACTTGCCATCTGTATCTCTACTTTGAAGTGTCAAGTTATTTTGCCCATTTGAAAAAGTTAGATTGCTTTCTTTTTACTGAGTTTTGAGCTTTGTATAGTCTGGATACAATTTTTTTTTTTTTTTTTATCAGATAGGCGTTTTGCAAATATGTTCTCCCAGTCTGTGACTTGTCTTTACATTTTTTTTTAAAGGAGAGAAGTTTTACATTTAGATTAACTCTATCAGCTTTTCAATTTAAGATTTGTGCTTTTTGTGTCCTAGCACAGAAATTGCCTAATGTGTGCCAAGGTTACAAATATCTATGATTTCTTCTACAAGTTTTGAGTTATTATTCTTACTTTTAGGTCTGTGATCCATTTCATGTTAATATTTGTGTATGGTGGAAAGTAAGAGTCAAGGTTATTTTTTAAAATATGGATATTTGATTGTTCTAGCACCATTTATTGAAAAGACTATCCTTGCTCTGTTGACTTACCTTGGCACCATGTATGTCTGGGTTTGTTTCTGGATTCCAGTCTGTTCTACTGATCTGTACTTCTTTCTCTATGCCAGTACAACACTGTCTTGATTTCTCTAGGTCAGAGTTTCTTAATGTCAGCACTATTAACATTTGGACTTAATGGTTCTTTGTTGTGGATGTCTGTCCAGTGCATTAGAAGTTTAGCAGTATTTCTGACTGCCTGGTAGACGTCAGTAACTCCCCTCATTCTCAGTTGTGACAACCAAAAATGTTTCCAGACATTGCTACATGTCCCCCTGGGGAGTAAAATTGGCTCTGATTGAGTTCCACTGCTTTAGTTCTGTAGTAAGTCTTGAAATCAGATAGTATGAGTATTCTTTAATCTTTTAAAAAATGTTTTTGGCTATTCTAGGTCTTACGCTTTCTATACAGATTTTAGTATCTTCTTGTCAATTTCTATTTAAAAAGCCTGCTAGATTTTTGATTGAAATTTCTTTGAATCTAGACCAATTAGAGATCACTATCTTAACAGTATTGATTTTTTAAAAAATCATGACTATATCCCTCTCCATTTACTTAGGTATTCTTTGTTTTCTCTCATCAATGTTTTATAGTTTTCAACATACAAATTTGTACATACTACATTTTTCATGTTTTTCAGTGGTTTGGCAAACAGCAATGTAAAATTTTCTTTGTTAGTATACAGAAATATGATTTTAAAAAACCTTATATCATGTGACCCCTTCTAAACTCCTTTTAGTTCTAGTAGCTTTTTATAGAATCTTTGGAATTTTTCTAAATAGAAAATCATGTTGTCTGTGAATAAAGACACTTCTCTTTCTTTCAAATCTGTAAGCCTTTTATTTATTTTTTTCTTGCCTTATTGCACTGGCTAGAACTTCTAGTACTTTGCTGAATAGAAATAGGGATAGTGGACATCCTTGCCTTGATGCTGGCATTGGAGGAAAATATGAGTCTTTCTCTATTAAGTATGATGTTGGCTATAGTTTTGATTTTGTTTCATAGAGGCCCTTTATCAGGATGAGGAAGTTACCTTCTCTAGTAAATTTGCTGTGGATTTTTAGCACGAATGGTTATCAGTTTTGGCAAGTGCTTTTTCTGTGTCTATTGAGATGATCATAGGGGTTTTCTTTAGTTTGTGAAAAAACAACTTTTTACAAACTAAAAAAACAACTTTTTACAAACTAAAGAAATTCCTGGCCGAGTGCAGTGGCTGATGTCTGTAATCTCAGCACTTTGGGAGGCCAAGACAGGCAGATCACCTGAGGTCAGGAGTTTGAGACCAGCCTGGTCAACATGATGAAACCCCGTCTCTACTAAAGTTATAAAAATTAGTCAGGTATGGTGGTGCATGCCTATAGTCCCAGCTACTTGAGAGGTCGAAGCATAAGAATCGTTTGAACCCAGGAGGCGGAGGTTGCAGTGAGCCAGGATTGTGCCACTGCACTCCAGCCTGGGTGACAGAGCAAGACTGTCTCAAAAATAAAAAATAAATAAAATAAAATAATAGGAAAGTATTTCCACTTCTGCTTTATAGATGTGATTGTGTAGAACTATTTCTCCTTTAAGGCCCGTGGGCTTACACGTGATGTTGAAGATCCCGCAAGAATTTCTTTAGTAAAACAAAAACTATCAGTTACTTCTAGTTCATTTTCTCATTCTCTTTTTTTTTTTTTTTGAGATGGAGTCTTGCTCTGTTGCCCAAGCTGGAGTGCAGTGGCAGAACTTTGGCTCACTGTAATCTCCACCTCCTAGGTTCAAGTGATTCTCCTGCCTCAGCCTCCCGAGTAGCTGGGACTACAGGCATGCACCACCATCCCTGGCTAATTTTTGTATTTTTAGTAGAGACGGGGTTTCACCATGTTGGCCAGGCTGGTCTTGAACTCCTGACCTCAGGTGATCTGCCTGCCTTGGCCTCCTGAAGTGGTGGAATTACAGATGTGAACTACCATGCCTGGCCCATTTTCTCCTTCTCAGAGCTATCAGCAGACACTACTTTGGTTTAAGGTCTAGGAAAACAGCCCGGGTGAGGGAAAATTGCATCGGATGCATTTGGGAGACTGAGGTCACTCCTGGCTGATATTTATCAAATTATTTTACTTTTCAGGGCTTTTGTTTTCTCATCTATGGATAAGAGCCTCAAGATCTTCCCTTCTTCCCTCATCTCCTGTCTGTGTCTTCACGAGCCATAAGCAGATGTTTTGGTGGAGTCCACCATCTGCATTTCCTGCTTCTTCCTGCATTAGCAGCCAAGCCCAGCCAAGGATTTTCATTCTGAAAAGGGAAGAGTTTTCCCACAGCTTGCTGTCATAGTTCCAGTGTGAGGCGCAGATAAATATAGGCCTATCTTCAATCTTCATTGCCTTTAAAACAATTATGAAAGTAATATATACTTTATTAAATTCAAGCAATACTGAAGTAGGTACAGTAAAATGCAAAAGGCCCTGTTGGCCTTGTGTATTAGTCCACTCACACTAATATAAAGGACTGCCCGAGACTGAGTAATTTATAAAGGAAAGAAGTTTAATTGACTCATAGTTAGTTCCGCATGGCTTGGGGGGCCTCAGGAAAGTTACAGTTATGACGGAAGGGGAAGCAAACACATCCTTCTTCACATGATGGCAGGAAAGAGAAGTGCTGAGTGAGGTGGGGAGATTCCTTATAAAACCATCAGATCTTGTGAGAACTCACTATCACAAGACTGGTATGGGGGTAACTGTCCCCATGATTCAGTTACTTCCCACTGAGTCCCTTCCGCGATATGTGGGGATTATGGGAACTACAATTCAAGGTGTGATTTGGGTGGAGACACAGCCAAACTATATCACCTCGCTATTCCCTAGAGTTGTGCTGTTTTTTTTTTTTTTTTTTTTTTTTTTGAGACGGAGTTTCGCTCTTGATACCCAGGCTGGAGTGCAATGGCGCGATCTCGGCTCACCGCAACCTCCGCCTCCTGGGTTCAGGTAATTCTCCTGCCTCAGCCTCCTGAGTAGCTGGGATTACAGGCACGCGCCACCGTGCCCAGCTAATTTTTTGTATTAGTAGAGATGGGGTTTCACCATGTTGACCAGGACGGTCTCGATCTCTTGACCTCGTGATCCACCCGCCTCGGCCTCCCAAAGTGCTGGGATTACAGGCTTGAGCCACCGCGCCCCGCCGAGTTGTGCTGTTAAGCAAGTATGATGGATCCCTCCAGACCTCTTCATACAAATATTTATATCCATAGATGTAGCCTCACTTTTTTTTTTGAGATGGAGTTTTGCTCTTGTTGCCCAGGCTGGAGTGCAATGGTGCGATCTCAGCTCACTGCAACCTCTGCCTCCTGGGGTCAAGCAATTCTCCTGCCTCAGCCTCCTGAGTAGCTGGGATTACAGGCATGTACCACCACACGTGGCTAATTTTGTATTTTTAGTAGAGAGGGGGTTTCTCCATGTTGGTCAGGCTGGTCTCGAACTCCTGACCTCAGGTGATCTGCCCACCTCAGCCTCCCAAAGTGCTGGGATTACAGGAGTGAGCCACCACGCCCAGCCACCTCACTTATTTATTTATTTTTTTTTATTTCTGATATAAAGGGTATAATATGTAGCAACTTGCCTTTTTCCCTTAACACTATATTATGACCCTCTTTCCATGCTAACTAAATTGTGTCATGAAAGAACTTGATCTTCTGTTAGAAACAGGGAAAGGCCTTTTATTATAAAAGATAGATAATAGCTTTAACAGCACAGGTCAGATTCAAACCTAGAGTTAAAATATCTCCTTAGACGGTTCTGCCCATTTTCCTTTACTCCTTGGCTTCCTTCCCTAGGTGATGCTTCCACAGACATTTAAGAGAAATCATGGGCCTTTTTAAACACCATGTAGAATGGGGACAAACTTGTGTTTTAACCAATCCTGTAGATATAAATAAGGCCAAGTAGCCGCCTCAGGCATAGGCCAAGGTCGCTGCTGCACCTGCCTCCTGTTCACTCAGGCGCGGCTCTGCCCAAGTGTCCTAACCACGAGAGGTGAATTCGATTTAGATTGAGATTTATATGTTAAATCTATTCTTAGCCGGAGATAAAATCTCCTGACGTCAGATGCACAAAATGGCTTTGGTATTTATGCAGTTCCAGTAAATGGGAAAGCCTAGAATACTTCTACCTTCAGTCTTTCCGCATGAAATATGGCATGAAGTATCTAGAATGAAACTGGGACTCCCAGACCTGTCTGCCTACCTCTGTCCCTAATAATGAATGCTCCTGTCCTGTCACTCTCCTTTTTATTTATCAGATGTCAACAGCAAACCCAGGAAGGCTGAAGAAAAATGGGAAATGTGAGGTGAAAATGTGTTGAAATTCACAGTGTGGCTTATAAGTTCTTGTTGAAGAGGGATGAATAAAAATATCTCCAGATCTTATCCTTCATTATCAATTAAGAAGTCTTGGTTTTGAAAAGAATAGGAGGATCAGTCCTCGGGCATTATTTTGGATATAACTAAGCTGGGCGAAAGTGCATTAAAAAATCAGCGTCCTAGAACTGTCTTTGGCAGTTTTCTACTATTATCTTATTAATACTGGAGATGAACATATGAATCAAGCTGGTGAACCCTGCAGAAACTGAACCTTTTTTCCAGTAGGGTGCGGAATATTTCTCTAGTTTCTAGTCCAGCAATAAACACATTTTAAACAAGTGTTTTCCATTCTTGTGGCCAATGTAATATCTTTACTTTTCCCTGCAGGGATAACAGTCCCCAGGGTTTGGTACAACAGTTCACGGTTGTCGAAGCTTTCAGTTTCTTTTCCTGTTTGAATCTCACACGACTCCTAAGAGAGGGCTGAGGAAGTGATTCCTAAAGGTCACACAGTGGTCCAGGGATTCGAGAATTATTCTATGATTCAGGGCACAGATCACGTAACTACACAACTGAAACTAGCTCAAGTATGAGGCCTCAGGCCACGGGGGAATCCCAGGTGACAGATTTGTAATAGGAATGAAATATAACCAGGCCACATGGATGTGATAATTAATTGATAGAAATAACAGCTAATACTTTTGAACATTTACTGTTTGTATCAGCTCATTTGATTCTCATACCAACCCTATGAAGTAGGTTCTGCTGTTCTCCCCATGTTTCAGAAGAGGAAACTGAGGCACGGAATAACTTAGCAGTTACTTGTTCAGTGTCTACTAGTTAACCATCAGAGTAGAGATGGGAACCCAGGCAGTTTGATTCCAGAGTCCGCCCTCTGCTTCATGATATTGCCTTCCAGGACATTAACAGGCTAAGGTGACTGGCTGTGCATCTGCTGGGCCCAGTGCCTCTTCTTCCTATGGCCTGGTTCATCCTTCTGCCCCTTTCTGCAAACTGGCTTTTTCTGCTTACCCATAACTGCTTGGTTCTCCGGACACTAAACCTTGCATGGGGCTTTTCACCTGCTGTGGTGCTCACTGCAGCTGGAGTGGGCAAGGCTCTTCAGTGTAAATGCCCACCGTCAAGTCTCTGTCCCAGTTTCACATTTCCATGAGGAAGAATCAAGCTGCTGCAGTCTGGCCAACCCAATGGAGTTAGGGAATCTGGGAATCTACCCCTCATCCATTCAGCAGAGGCCAGAGGAGAAGGGGCACATGGTATAAAAATGTCTTCTTAACCTGATCGCCCTTTAACCATGGCCTTGGTAGAGGTCTGTTTTAAATAAAGTCAGTTTGCAGGGCAAACTTCTGAACATTTGTCTCCTCTTTCTTAGCCCTAAAAGACAACTTCACATGTTGGTAAGCTTGTTCTATGAAGGATAACAGTGACAGGTGGCCTGCTTGATAGCGTTGGTCAATTTTCCTGGTATAAATATTCCCGCCATGGCTGATTTCAAGCTACCAGCATGATCATGGAGTTGGGAAGCAATGCCTCAGTTGGCTCAGCTCTGATATGACCTGGTCCTGGCACACCAGTGCTCCTATCCATATATGTGCTAGAGGCAGGGAGGCTTCCACAGTGAGTGCATGACGTCTCCAAGGAGTTTGAAACCTAGGCTTAATGGGACAATCAACTAGGTGGGCTTATAATTATGTAAAAGGGAATCAGATTTCAAGGTAGAGAGGGTGGGAGTCAGATTTGCTGCGTGCAGTCTGAGACAGCTTCAAACACTGTGTCTAGTCCCAACTGTTCAACCTAGTAGGCACACAGTGATGCCTTCTAAAAAACTGCAATTTCCTTTGATTATGGTGTCTCACTTGTGACATATAATTAACCCTTTCACTGATTTTAAGACGTCAGGCCTAGTATTCTTGAATGAGCATTGGTTGGGTTTTCTGGCACAGAAAGGTATAATTTTTCCTTGCTTCCAGATGTCAGCAGCTCCTCTTCCTTTGCTGTCATTATGAACAGCCTCCTTTCCTTCACCTTTCAAACCTAGCGATGCAAAGTCCACGTGGTAGCCTAGCAGCCATCTTTCAGTTGGATACACAGTATTAGTCTCAATTTGGAGGCTTTTGTTTATGATCATAAGGCCATCTCTCTCAGTTCATGTAATTATGCTAAAAGCCAAGACAGTCATGTGACTACCACTTCTGATGGCGTGTCTGAGGCTTTAGCAGATCTCAAGGCCTGTCTGATTGGCTCTTTTCATTTGCACATCTGGGAAGGAGACCGGCAGTTTCGGCTATAGCATGCTACTTAAGATTCTGCCGACGTTCCCCATCTTTCCTTCTGATGTGAGGATGTTGCTAACCTTGGCCAGCTCTCACAACGGGTCGTGTTGGCCACTGGGAAATGCAGGGAGGAAGTGTCAACAGTGTGGGTGGGTCTCTCACCGTCCTTAGACATGGAACTCCCCATGTCCTACTGATAGAAGGTCAGTGTCTTTACCTATAAAAATAGCACAATTAATTTATTCTTTTAATTTCCCTTGGGGTGTAGCAAGAGAAAAAATTTTACAAGATTCTTCTTTCACATTTTATTGAAGATTTGTCCTAGTTTGTGAATATGTTGACTTCTGAATAAGAGGACTAACATTTATGAGTCAGCTATTATTGTGTTAGTCACTGGATCAAGGGTTTAATCTTATCGCGTCCCCATGACAACACTGTCAGGTAGTTCTTGCCCATTTTGCTTGGAGGAAGTTAAGATTGAGAGGCCATGTAAAAACCAACTTGCCTGAGGCACATTACTTGTAAGTGGTGGAGCTGGGATTTGAAACGAGATCTGATTACGATGTAAATATATTGTCAGTTATACAGTACGGTCCTCCCTCTCCACCCAACATTTTATGAAATTTTCAAACACACAGAAAAGTAGAAAGAACTATATAGTGAACACCCCTATATGTATCACCTAGATGGTGCAATTAACATTTTGCTTTATCATACATCTGTCTGTCTCATTATCCATCCATCAATTCATCTTATTTTTGATGTATTCAGAGTAAGTTGCAGACATTGGTACGTGTCACCCCTAAATACTTTAGCATGCTTATTATTGATTAGGTTTCAGTATTTGTTTTTGACTCTTTTTTGAGGTAAATTTTACATCCAATGAAATACAAAACTCTTAAGTACATATTCCTGAGTTTTGAAAAATATATACGCATGTGTAGCTCAAATCCCTGTCAAGATAAAACACGTGACCACCCCAATAAGTAAGTTTTCTTTTACCCTTGTGCAGATGTTTCCATCTCTTCTCACTTGCCTCACCCAATCTAAGCAACCAGGGTTTGATTTTGTTTTTCACCATAGTTTAGTTTTTATATAATGCAGTTAAAAAAAAAACCCAAATTGCCAGTTTTCTTTGTTCTGCAGCAAAAGATAAAAGTGACTGTCTAGCCCCCATGTACAATAAAGATCACTCCAAGACAATTAGTGTCCCTACAGTTGTGACATACCATGGAGTCTTAAATAATGTTGTGTGCTGTTTCCAGATTGAGTTTCCTTATATGTATTAATTCAGATAGTATTTATTAGGCACCTGTGGGTGGCAGGCACTGGGTTCCCCCTTTATATGCTTATTTTCATTGGTAACCACATACGCATTTATGACATTAGTCAGCCACTCCCATGAATAAGTATGATTGCTAACACGGGGGAAGCCAAGGGTGCTGGAGGGAGGCTGGAGGAAGGGACCTGCCTTGGTGAGTGAGGAGAAGGGGTAGGGAAGGCTTTCCAGAGGAAGTGACGTTTGAAGCAACATCTATTATAGAAGGAGGAATAGGAGATAACCAGGTAGGGATTGGGGCAAATGGAGAAGTGGGGACTGTCCTCTGTGTTGGGAAGGACTGTGATTCTTTCCCGAACCACAGAGGAGGTCGTGTGGATGGTGGGCAGACGTGGAGGGGAGAGCGAGTGGTAAACAAGGAAGGAGAGGTAGCAGGACCAAAATCACCCAGGAGACAGACTGTGGCCTTTATGTTCAGAGCAATGGGAAGCCATTGCATGGTTTAAAGTGGAAGAGTAACCTTGACATTCAGTTATCTAGCCAATTGAGTTGGATGAAGAGGAGGCATGGATGGTGTGTTCTGGAACCCTAGTGAAAATTAAACACCAACAACATGAAACATCCAAATTTTAGGAGAGCCCTAATTTGCATTATGAATCCAAACAGATTTTCAGATTCCTCCTATGATTTTTCTCCCTGGCCTTCATCCAATAGAGTTGGATGAAGAGGAGGCATGGATGGTGTGTTCTGGAATCATAATGAAAATTAAACACCAACAGCATGAAACTTCCCAATTTTAGGAGAGCCCTAATTTGCATTATGAATCCAAACAGATTTTCAGATTCTTCCTATGATTTTTCTCCCTGGCCTATGTGACGGCCCAGGCAGTGATAGTGACTAATAAACATCCTCTGTGCCTCCAGCTCTTGCCCCACTCTGTCCTCCCATTTTCACTGCCTCCATTTCTTTGTCTCCTTCGCTCTTTAACTGGCTCCCTTTCCATCCTTCATGGAACGGAAAAGGGATGCTATTAGTCACTAGTGCTTGCCTGACTGCTAAGTCGTGGGGCAGCTATCCAATCCCCTTTGCTCTGTGACTCTATAGATCTCCCAGGGTAGCCTCATTCAGACTCATGGACTTAACAACCACTTATGTACTGTTGGTGCAGAAAACTCTCAGCTCTCTCTTGAGGATGAGACCTGTGCCTACACAGTTTGTTGGACATCGCTACCCATGGCTACTGACAAGTCAGCATTTCTCCCTCAGAGGGAATTCATCACCCCCAAGTCTTGCTCCTCGTGCTATATTTCCTCTGTATTACCTATTTCAGTGAGCGTGGCCACCACCCGTTTGTTGGAGCCCAAAATCTGACAAATGTTCTAGATTCTCGTTTTTTGTTTTTTTTTTTTACCACGTTGTTGGAACCAGCAATCTGAGAACTGTTCTAGATTGTTTTCTAGTTCATCATTTAGTTGACCATTTTGCTGATAGCATTTCTTTTTCTTTTTTTTTTTTCTGAGACAGAGTCTTACTCTCTCACCCAGGCTGGAGTACAGTGGCATGATCTCGGCTCACTGCAACCTCTGCCTCCCAGGTTCAAGTGATTCTCCTCTTAGCTTCCTGAGTAGCTGGAACTACAGGCACGTGCCAACCACACCACACCTGCCTAATTTTTGTCTTTATTTATTTATTGATTGATTCAGGGTTTCTCCATGTTGCCCAGGCTGGTCTTGAACTCCTGGACTCAAATGATCTGCCTGTCTCAGCCTCCCAAAGTGCTGGGATTACAGGTGTGAGCCACTGGGCCCAGCCACTGATTGCATTTCTGAACACTGTCATCATTCTGGTGATTTTCTGTCTTTGCTGCCTTATTTCAGACCCTCCCTCCTCTTGGTCCCTGTTCTTTCCAAAGCTGTGTCTCCTAATTGCCCCCGCTACCTCTAGTCTTGGCCCCATTTTAACCAGCCTCATCCTCCAGCCAGAGACTTTTATAAAATATAAATTGAACCAAACCCTTTGTTGGCTCCCCATAACTCAGTTTGACTTTATTGCTTAGTAATCTGGGTCCTTTATGAATGAACCACCTCCAACTCACACCTGCCAGGGTACTAACTTTTGTCCACAGAGGGGTTTTTAAAAATTAAACACTTGTGGCTGGGTGCAATGACTGATACCTGTAATCCCAGCACTTTGAGAGGTGGAGGCAGGAGGATCACATGAACCCTGAAATTTGAAACCAGACTGGGTAACATGGCAAGGCCTCCTCTCTACCAAAAAAAAAAAAAAAAAATTAGTTTGGTATGGTGGCGTGCACCTGTAGTCCTAGCTACTTGGGATGCTGAGGTGGGAGGATCACTTGAGCCCAGGAGGCCAAGGCTGCAGTGAGCTGAGATGATTGTGCCACTATAGCCCAGCCTGGGCAACAGAGCCAGACCCTAACTCAAACTCAGAAATAAATAAATAAATAAATAAATAATTGCATGCTCGTCAAACAAATTGAAACATCACTTAAAAATCAAGAGCTTTTCCATAAAAAAATCAAGATTTCTAGGTTCTCTTGAAATACTGGTCCTGTATTTCTGGATGGCCACACTCAGCTGACGCTTAGTAGTGGTGCCTCTTTTAGACGGGGCATCTGTCACAGCTCCCGTTTGTCCCATTTCACTCTCATATTGACTGCGATGTGCTCACTGTGGCAGCAAACCAACCCCCAAATCTACAATGGCTTAGAGCCAGAGAAGTTTCTCACTCACATAAAGACAAATAAGTGTTCCTACTGGGCAGAGAGCTCTCTTTAAAGCAGCGATTCGGGGACCCAGGGTCCTTCCATTTTGTGGCTTTGCCATATTCAGTCTGTGGCTCCCAAGGCTGCCCTCCTTGGGAGGCTGCAGATGGAAGCAGACAGAGAGAGGAACAGATCTCTAAGTGACATGTAGCATTCTGCGCACATTCCGGGTTAGTGCTTTGTCACTTGGCCATACTGACCTGCAGGGAGAGGCTGGGACACGTAATCTTTTTTTTTATTTTTTATTTTTTATTTTATTTAATTTTAATTTTTTTTTTTTTAATTGCATTTTAGGTTTTGGGGTACATGTGAAAAACATGCAAAGTTGTTGCATAGGTGCATTCATGGCAGTGTGATTTGCTGCCTCCCTCCCCCTCACCCATATCTGGCATTTCTCCCCATGCTATCCCTCCCCAACTCCCCCCCTCCGCTGTCCCCCCCACTCCCCCGCAACAGACCCCCGTGTATAGTGCTCCCCTCCCTGTGTCCATGTGTTCTCCTTGTTCAACACCCTCCTATGAGTGAGAACATGTGGTGTTTGGTTTTGTGTTCTTGTGTCAGTTTGCTGAGAATGATGGTTTCCAGGTTCATCCATGTCCCTACAAAGGACGCGAACTCCTCATTTTTAATGGCTGCATAATATTCCATGGTGTATATGTGCCACATTTTTCCTGTCCAGTCTATCATCGATGGGCATTTGGGTTGGTTCCAGGTCTTTGCTATTGTAAACTGTGCTGCAATGAACATTTGTGTGCATGTGTCCTTATAGTAGAACGATTTATAATCCTTTGGATATATGCCCAGTAATGAGATTGCTGGGTCAAATGGAATTTCTATTTCTAGGTCCTTGAGGAATCGCCACACTGTTTTCCACAGTGGTTGAACTAATTTACACTCCCACCAACAGTGTAAAAGTGTTCCTATTTCTCCACATCCTCTCCAGCATCTATTTTCTCCAGATTTTTTAATGATCGCCATTCTAACTGGCGTGAGATGGTATCTCAATGTAGTTTTGATTTGCATTTCTCTAATGACCAGTGATGATGAGCATTTTTTCATATGTTTGTTGGCCTCTTGTATGTCTTCTTTTGTAAAGTATCTGTTCATATCCTTCGCCCATTTTTGAATGGGCTTGTTTGTTTTTTTCTTGTAAATCTTTTTTAGCTTGTTGTAAATTCTGGATATCAGACCTTTGTCAGATGGGTAGGCTGCAAAAATTTTTTCCCATTCTGTTGGTTGCCGATTCACTCTATTGACTGTTTCTTTTGCCATGCAGAAGCTGTGGAGTTTGATTAGGTCCCATTTGTCTATTTTGGCTTTTGTTGCCAATGCTTTCTTAGAGTGGGCCCAGAAAGAGGAGGTATCAGGTTTGGTGAACAGCCAGCTGTTATCTGACCCAACTCATTTCTTTAATCTACTTGACCCCTTTGGTATTTGAGTTTGCAATCCCTGCTTTTAACAGCAACAGGCTTTGGAGATAAGGAAACCTAGGTTCAAATCACTATAATGTCAACTCTATCAGGGCAGGAACTTAATCTGTTTTGTTCACTGCCTAGAGCAGTCTCTGGTACACAGTAGGTGCCCAATAAGTCTTGGTTGATTATATGAATGACTTCCTTCTGTCCCTAGCAATAATAATGGCTAACATTTATTTAAGGTTTATAATGTGCTTAACTCTGTTAGTGGGTTGGGTGCCATCTCAGGAAAAAGGTGCTAAGATTTGAACAGCCACAGGGTAAATGTGAAAATTATTTTCTTTTTCTCTTCTCTCTCATTTCCAGGATATTTCTGGAACTCTCTTTAATCTATGTATTGATGAGAGAATGTAATGTATTTTCTTTTTTTTTAAATTTAGAAAGAAGGCTTTATTCTTATTTTTTATTCCCTTAGGTTTTTGGGGAACAGGTGGTATCTGGTTACATGAGTGAAGAGAAAATGTAACGTATTTCTTTCTTTCTTTTTTTTTTTTTTTTTGAGACAGAATCTCTCTCTGTTGCCAGGCTGGAGTGCAGTGGTGTGATCTTGGTTCATCACAACCTCCACCTCCTGGGTTCAAGCGATTGTCCTGCCTCAGCCTCCTGAGTAGCTGGGACTACAGGCACATGCCACCATGCCCGGCTAATTTTTTTTGTATTTTTAGTAGAGATGAGGTTTCACTGTGTTGGCCAGGCTGGTCTCAAACTCCTGACCTCATGATCCGCCTACCTTGGCCTCCCAAAGTGCTGGGATTACAGGCGTGAGTCATTGCACCCGGTCTATGTTTTCTTATTGGCTGACTGCTAGGGTGAAAAAAACAGCTGTTTTCAACTTCTTATAGTTTTGGTAGACAAATGGTTGTTACCTCAAGATTTTTTTTTCCCTCTATGTAGTAAATTCTGATTATGTTGGACTCAATTGTACTTCAAGTGGATAGTAGTCTGCTGTCTTCTGCTTGGCAAAACAGTTAGTGTTATTTTCAAAGTCACCTTGACATCTTTTACCCATACGCAGCACGGAGGGCAGAAGGTCTGATAGTTTCCTGCAGTTTGAGGTCCTGACAGTGCATGGAAAGTGCAATTTCTTTGTTGTTATTGTTGTGACTTTCTGATTTATTTGGGGTCAGGTTTGAGGTTAACTGGAAGGAATTGATTGTATTTTGTCTTTCTCCATAGGAATACAAGTAAAATTCCTCATATCTTACTATCCCTGGTGTGGTGCCTTGCTAGTTATTATGGGATCAGGTAGCCTGAAGACCTCACCTAGAGCAACTTAAGGTGATAGCACCAGTGTTCTGGGCATTAGGAAGTGTAATTACCTTTACATGAAGTATGTCCTATGACAGGACCATCAGACCATTGGAACCCCACCTTCCTTTATTGAAGAAGGCTACTGGAGTTGCAGGAGCTTAGCTGTGGGTCTCTCTCAGATGCTGCTTGAATCCCTTTTGCCAGAAAAATGTCCACAAGAAGATGGAGAACTACAATAAAAACAGTGATGAGTAAACACACAACTAAAAGAAATAGATGACTACAATATTTACAGAAGTACTGTGAGAGGAAGAGATTAATGTGGATGATGCTGGTAGAATTTCTGATGAGTTGGGTTAATTAGAAGGAGGACCTTGAATAGGGGTTGAATGGAGAAAGTTTGACTTCACAGGGTCCAGGATCCTTCTCATCGCATTGGGTAACTAGGACACAGCCTAAAGTAAGTAGAGTGAAGGGACTCAGCTGAATTCACTCTTCTGTTCCCTTTAACTTATCGATAGCACTAACTTTCTTTTTTTTCCTCTTTCATTCAAAAGCTTCCAAAAAACGGCTGGCCATAGTAGCTAGCACTTTAGGAGGCTGAGGCAGGTGGATCACCTGAGGTCAGGAGTTCAAGACCAGCCTGGCCAACATGATGAAACCCTGTCTCTACTGAAAATACAAAAATTAGCAAGCCATGGTGGTGCACACCTATAGTCCCAGCTACTCGGGAGGCTGAGGCAGGAGAATCATTTGAACCTGGGAGGCAGAGGTTGCAGTGAGCCGAGATTGTGCCATTGCACTCCAGCCTGGGTGATGAAGTGAGGCTCTGTCAAAAAAAAAAAAAATTCCAAAATTGAATTAATGTTTGTTTTAAGCTTACCTCTATTTCCTAAATTTTGTCTTAATTTCTTTAAAAGTGAAAACATTTTTCTTCTATTTAAAAATTTATTACAAGGTAATCTTTTAATAATAATAGAAGAAATTTTTGAAAGGAGGAAAAATCTTACAGTTTTTGTTTTTGTTTTTTTAAAATCAGGTTGGAACACTGAAAGTTCCAATTTGGTGGTTGCCTATTTTTTTTTTTTTTTTTGAGCTGGAGTCTTACTTTGTCACCCAGGCTGGAGTGCAGTGGCACAGTCTCGGCTCACTGCAATCTCTGCCTCCTGGATTCAAGCAATTCTCCTGCCTCAGCCTCCCAAGTAGCTGGGATAACAGGTGCCTGCCAACACGCCCATCTGATTTTTGCATTTTTAGTAGAGACAGGGTTTTGCCATGTTGGCCAGGCTGCTCTTGAACTCCTGACCTCAAGTGGTCCGCCTGCCTTAGCCTCCCAAAGTGCTGGGATTACAGATGTGAGCCACCACACCTGGCCTGGAGGTTGGCTGTTAAATCATAACATCATATTTCATATTGTTCAAAAATGTAAAACAAAAAAAGTAACACCAGGTCTGCCTCCACTCTATACCAGTGTTACTGATCCACATTGCTTATAACCAGTCTGTGGTAAGCTGAGTACAGGAACTAAAAGCTTGGAAACTTTATGGCAATTAGACATTGGTGGGTTATTCCATGGACCTGTCCCATAGAGCAGGAACTAGTCTAGTTTGGGTGTGAATGAACTTTCGTGGTAAGGGCAGATGCCATGAACTGTAATAGAAGGATGATTTGGTAGGTGATGGCTTGGAAGGTAAAAACAAGCAAGCAGGGAAACAAAGCACCAGTCCTTCCCCGTGGATAGAGCTCTACAATACTCACTACCACATTATCACTCACTCGTCTTCCATTCATAACCTGGTTAGAAGAAGAAAAATTGCCCATAGCCCCAAGAGTCTAACACAACCATTAATAGGATTGATACCTTTCCTTCATCTTTTGTTTTTTGTGTGTACATGCCTTTTACAAATACATTTGTAACCATAATCCATCATGACTTCTGAATCTTAGGATTCACGTTCCTAAAATTATGGCAATTTTTGTGTTTCATATAAAGTCTAAAAAGACTTAATAATTAGTTATGTCCCCTAATTGTCTCTTCTTTTAGGAATTTTTGCCTCCTTCCACTCCAGTTAGTGGTTTTTTTTTCGTTTTGTTTTGTTTAGTTTTGAGACAGAGTCTTGCTCTGTTGCCCAGGCTGGAGTGCAGTGATGCAATCTCTGCTTACTGCAGCATCCACCACCAGGTTCAAGTGAGTCTCCTGACTCAGCCTCCTAGGTAGCTGGGATTACAGGTGTGCGCCATCATGCCTGGCTAATTTTTGTCTTTTTAATAGAGACAGGGTTTCATCATGTTGGCTAGGCTGATCTCGAACTCTTGACCTCAGGTGATCTACCTGCCTCAGCTTCCCAAAGCACTGGGATTACAGGTGTGAGTCACCATGCCTGGCCCAGTTAGTGTTTATAATGTCTTGAGATTTTTGTGTTTTGGTGGGGGAAGAAGAGGAACACTTTTTTCCTCTATTCTAAATTTTGCTGGTTTATTGCGAGGCAACCAAAGAAGAACTGCTAGAAAATAAATCAAATGTCCTCTTGAGGATTCTGTTCTCATTAATCCCAGGGGTAGCAGTAGATGCAGTTTTTATCCTCTGTTAGTTTTCTGTTTCAGATAAGATAAAATTCTTAAAAGTCCCTCCTGGAGGGAGGTGGCCATCTGGTGAAATGGACATCACCTCCTACACAGAGGCATCTCCCATGGTGGAATGTCATCCAAAGGGCCATGGTTCTGAATCCCCCAGCTCTGCCCGCTGTCCACTGGCCATCTGTTCCCCCTCACCCTCCCTCCAGGGTTTATTTTGGCTTTGCATGCTGACTGATGAGATCTCTTCTGAGTCACCTGTGCCCACCTTGAGCTTTTTTTTTTTTTTTTTTAACCCCTTCCCAAACCTTGGAAATGGTTCCAGATTGTACTCACTCAGTTTTGTGAATCCAGAAGGATGAACGTGAAGAAGATAGGAGGACATGGTCATGTTTGGGTCAGATTCTTGTACCACTCTGCTTCTTTTTTCTGTGGCCCCTCCACTTTGTGGGCTCAGCTTTTTGGCTAACGTTGTTTGAAGCCAGACCTTGCTAGAAAGGAGCTGACTCCGTTCATCCTGCTAGGAAATTGACATGTAATTCCTCACCAGTGAGTTGCTTATTTCAAGCCATCCTTAAGAAAGATGTTTAATAATATGTTCAATATTCATTATTAATAGAAAAATAATTTCTAGAACAGTCTTGTTCGCTTCTGACCTTCCACGTAGAGCACATCTTTAAGAGTCAATGGTTCCTATCAATGTATAGAAACCAACCAGTCACATATTTACAAAACATGCATGATGTGTGAAGTAAGACCAGTGCTAGGTAAGGTTCCCAAGGTGGTCCCAGTACTGCTTTGAAGGAATATAAGTAAGGACAAGGTTGCATGAAAATAACTCATTGAATATGAAAGCTTAAGTGTCCAGGCACAAAATAAGTGGTACAGAGAATAAATGCACTGGGCCACCAAATTTAGCATCCACTTTACCCTGGGTTACAATGCGAAAGGACTGCAGGGGTCCCTAATGCTGAGAACTTGCCTGAAATAACAGCAACTACTGAGTGTCTGTGACTTGGGACCTCATGGCCTAGGACAGTGCAAGGGATCTTCTGGGAACTTCTGAGTCATTGATTTTTACTAGAGTAGGTCTTAGAGAATCATGTACGAGCAACAGAATCTTTCAAAGCAGAGTTGGCGCTTTGCTTCTGAAATAAATTCTTATTCACAGCACACAGTAGAAATTACGGATTAAAATTATATTAAAACTGTTTTACTTGAATTGCCTAAAACTGTAGAATGTCTTTACTAAACAACTCTGTTTCATCTGAGTTATAGTAAAAGTAATAGTCTCCACATATTCTGCCAGCATTTCCCATGTTCTAGACACTGTGCAGCGTGCCTGACATGCTTATGTGGCATTTAATCTTCACAGACCTCTTGTGAGCTAAGAACTATCATTATTCACATTTTGCAGAGGGGAAGGCCGAGGCTTAGAGAGGTGGTATAGCTTGCCTGGAACCACATAGCATAATGTTGGATCAGTCCTTCTGAACCCAAGGCCTGTTCTCCTGTCCACTGCTAAGCTAAATGCTCTCCATGACTGTATCTGCTCTTCCTCTGCCCCGCAAGCTGCATCCCAGGTCTAAGGATGAGATGAAGCAGTTGTGTCTGATGAGCGTGTATTGCTGTGGGCATTACAGAGGCCTTTCACATCTGCTATCTCTGTAGTATGATCCAGCCACAAAGGGTGAAGGTGTGAGTGAGAGTGGCTGTGGCTCACATTATATGTGTATAATATATGTATCATATTTTATATAACATATTATATAGAAATATATTATCTTTATACAATATATAAAAAATATATTGAATTAAAGGAATGTAAAATATAAATATGTATCATATAAAATATGTTAAAATGTTCTCACTCACACCTTCGAATGTGTGTGTGTGTGTCTATATATATATATCGTGTCACTACACTCTAGCCTGGAGTTTGATATATATTTATATATATGTTATATATATGTTTGAAGGCATATATCATATATATATTCCACTCTGTCTCCCAGGCTGGAGTGCAATGGCACAATCATGGCTTACTGCAGCCTTGACCTCCAGGGCTCAAGTGATCCTCTTGCCTCAGCCTCCCGAGTAACTGGGACTGTAGGTGCATGCCATTATGCCTGGCTACTTTTTAAAAACTTTTTTGTAGATCTGGGGTCCCACCTTGTTACCCAGGCTGGTCTTGAACTTCTCAGCTCAAGTAATCTTCCTGCTTCCCAAAGTGCTGGGATGACAGGCATGAGCCACCGAACTCGGCCATATTTGTGTTTTCTCGTTTTAGATTTCAGGCACACTCTAAATAATATTTATTTCTAATCTGCTATTGTTGAGGATAATGAGAACTGACTAGATAGTGTTTTGCACTTTTCCCCATTCCCTTGTGGTGCTTCAGACTCAAGTACACTGGCAGGAATTCTGAAGAATTTTTATGGAATTCTTCAAGACACACATAGATTGAATCAGTTGTGTTTTTGATCTACTTTCAAACCTTAGCAAACACACAGGCCTGAGTCACACCATGACCACATCTACATAAAATTTAGATGCCACAGGATATGACTCTGAAGCTGCCCTTTGCGCTTGGTGAATTAAGACTTTGTCCTGGGGACCCGTCATTTTCCCTGCCCTTGATGACCACTATATTTAATATAGATAATAATGAAATTCACATAAATTTATACCAGAGAACTGTATCTGAGGTGGATGTTAAGAATTTCTTGCACCTACATACTCAGTTTAGAAATTTCTAGTAAGTTTCTTATAACATTCATCTCTTTAATAGTGATTATTGAGTACCTGCTGTATGCCAGGGCTGTACTGTCTTTGACCTAAAGATGCATCGTTACTCCTGGCCAGCCCATTTCTCAGGCAGCCGCTAACTACATCTAAGTGACCTCCGGTACTTACCTGTTCACCAAATACTTACTGGATGCCAATGATCTATAGAGATGGCGAGGTGTTAGGGCATAGTGATAAATACCTATAATATTCTAGGCTGAGGTTGGGGGAAACTTGGTCAAAGACATGTCACCAGGCATCGTAACACAAAGAAAAGTCCCTCCGAGGGAAACAAACAATCAAAATGCATAAGCAAATGCTGGGTAAACAGGTAATCATCATTTAATCCATCTCCCTATTTTACAGGTAAGATATTGAGGCCCAGGGAAGAAACATTTGGTCAAATTAAATAACCCATAACGCTGGTTTTCATTTAGGGTTTGGCAGCCTTTTAAGTACCACCAATAGGATTTAGGAATAAAATTGCCCTTTCAAACATTTTCCTGCTTTGACTCTCATTTTTCTAAACGGCTAACCTGGGGTGGGGAGAATGAATATCCTAAGCCCCATTTTCTAGATGAATAACTTCAGACACAGAGATTAGATGGCTTGCTGGTGGTCACTCAAACTGGTTAAGGAGAGTGACAGCAAGAGCCCGAGTGTCCCCTCTCCTTGTCTGCCGTACCCTGGCTGAAGCAGTGTCCCTGTTTATCATTGGGAGGCCCAGGCACAGGCAGAGGAGGAAGAAAACGGAGAGAACAGACTTCAAGTGGAAAAGGAGGAAGCTACAGGGTGAACTGCATGGTATTTTGGGGCTTGCTGTGTGGTATTTTGGGTTCTGCAATGAGGTTGCTGTTCTCTGGCACTAACTGGAATATTTAAGTAGGAACCTTTTCGGAATTTTTTTGGTTCTCTCTACTACCTTTATTTTTCCACCTTCATGCAAAGTCTCCTCTTCCATTGAGGTTCTGGCCTTCCTTCTCCTCATTGCTGTCACCTTCTGACTTTACAGGCACCTGGCCTCTTTTATGGAGGATTTGACACTATTCAAGAAGTCGTCCTCTCCATGCCAAATCTTGCCGTCAGCCCGAGCAACATCAGGGATCCACGTTGTAGAGCCCACCCCTTCACCCCTTCCTTCCCCCAACTCTGAAGCTTTTTTTTTGAAACAGAGTCTCGCTATGTCATCCAGGCTGGAGTGCAGTGGTGTGATCTTGGCTCACTGCAACCTCCGCCTCTTCAGGTTCAAGCGATTCTCGTACCTTAGCCTCCCGAGTATCTGGTGGTTTAGGGCCCTTATGATTCTTTTCCAGCATTCCCGGAGTCAACTGGTCCAATGCTGCTCATCCCAGCAGGGTCTTCAGTGCCATTTGAGATTTATTCATAGGTTCCTTATCAGTGTCATTTTCCGATTTCCCTGCATGGCTCTTCTGTATGACTCTCCTTGAGCCTTTTAACCTCCTTCCAGTCACCCAGTCTACCTTCTTGGTGGATGGCTTTTGTGGAACCTTCTTTACCTGTTCACTCCTTAAATGTGAGTATGCTCCCAGGTTCTGGCCTAGCCTTTTTTTTTTTTTTTTTTTTTTTTGAGACAGGTCTTAACTCTGTCACAGAGGCTGGAGTGCAGTAGCGTGATCATGGCTCACTGCAGTCTTGACCTGCTGGGCTCCACCAATCCTCTCATCTTAGTCTCTTCAGTAGCTGGGACTACAGGTACATGCCACCACGCCCAGCTAATTTTTTGTAGAGATGGGGTTCTTGAACTCTTGGGCTCTGCTGCCTCAGCCTCCCAAGGTGCTGGGATTATAGGTATGAGCCATGGTGCTATAGCAAGTTCTGGGACTAGAGCAGGGTCATAGCAGCAAGAGGAGGTCCAACTTCATGCCACAAGCCAAAGGTCACCAACTCAAATGGTTCGGAAGCCAGGTGGGTGGCACGAGTGAGCCAAGCACACCTGGGAGGGTACATCCCACATAAGGGGCACAGCTGTGCCCCTGCTCCAGCCAGCTGCTCCCTTGAGGGAATTCAGGAGCCAGGGGCCAAGACATGTTCTCACCTTCTTGCCTTCTAGCTTACAGCATCTGAGGGTCAATGACTAACTGTTACAGCTGAGACTCTTCTGTAGTCTAGCCCTGTTACCTCTTATGGACACTTCAGCTAGGTGGTCTCTAGTCACCTCACACTCAACTGTCTCCCAACCTGATCCCCTGACCCGGCCTTCCTGCTGTATTCCTAGTCTTGGTGAATGGAGCTTCTGTCTGCTTGGGCACCTAAGCCAGAAACCACAGTCCTCCTAGACTCCTCCTCCTCCTTCACCCTGCATATCTGATTGGTCCTGTCAGTTCTGTCTCCTTAATGTTTCCTGCACCTGCTCCTTCCTCTTAACAGCCTCTGCTCAGGACCCCGTGGTCTCATCTGGATGATTTCTGGTCGCCTTGTGTTCCTTCTCCTTCAGTACTCTCACCTTCATCTGTCCCCCAGGGATCTTTCTAATCGTAAAGCAAATCATATCTCTGTCTTCAGCCTAAGGCTTGAAATCTGCGTGCAGCTCCCAGATCTGTATTCTTTGCTTACAGTGTTAGCCTGCATCATGTTTAAAAACAATTCCCTTTGGCTTTGCTTGCCTATAATATAAAGCAGAACATTCCATATAAGGATCCAGATTTTGGGCTCGTCTTTGAAAACCAGCAGCCTTGTCCCCTGGCTCCTGAATTCCCCTGTGGGAGCAGCTGGCTGGAGGAGAGGCACAGCTGTGCCCCTTGTGTGGGGCGCACCCTCCCAGGTGTGCTTGGCTCACTCACGCCACAACCTGGCGACTGAACCATTTGAGTTGGTGACCTTTGGCTTGTGGCATGAAGTTGGACCTCCTCTTGCTGCTAGGGCCCTGCTCTAGTCCTTGTACCCTGCACCCACAGAGCTTAATTTCTTGGAGTACCTCAAATTTGGCTTTTTATTTCACACCTATGTCTTGGCACATACTCCCTCTCTGGTTAAAGCTCACATGAGAGGCGATACTCTTTTCTAAGGATCTTGGCAACTGAGTAAGATGATGGTTTAATCTTTAGTCGTTTGGCTTGGGGTCCATGAACTCCCAGGGTAGTCTCTTCTAAATTATTTTGATGATAATACACAATAAGAACATTTTACATTTTGACCCAGCATACGTGCATGTACACACAGATACACACACAGATACACACATACACAAGACACACCCATGCAGGCACACACACAGACACACGAACACACATACATGCAGACACACAAAGACATGCAGACACACCCACGGAGACACACACACAGACACACATACGGACACACACACACACACACAGAGACACATACCCAGGCGCACACATACAGACATACACACAGGGACACACACATGCAGACACACACACACATAGGAACACACACAGACACAGGGACACACACAGACACATGCAGACACACAGACACAGATACACACATGGACAGACACACAGACAGACACATGCAGACACACATACAGACACATACACATGCAGACACACAGACACACAGGCATACACACAGACATGAACACACACACAGACACACCCAGACACAGACACACAAGCAGACACACAGGGACACACACAGACACACATATACACCTACAACTGAGAAAAAGGGTCAGGAAATAATACTGACATTACCTCTCTTCCACACCTTTTTCCTCTTCTTTTCCCTTTGCTTCCCCTTCCTCTCTTCCCCCCTCTTTCTTTTCCTTCCAAGTTGCTCATGACCCACTAAATTGATTTCATCATCCGCTAGTAGGTCATAGTTCATACTTTGAAAAAACACTGTTCTTGAAGAGAGAGCTATAAATCCTTGAAATTATATGTTTAAATCTAGTGTATGCCATACCTTTGTTTTTATGGGAGGCAGGAACTTTCTAAGCTTTCAGCTTTCCAATGGGGCCATGATGAAAACAGATTTCATAACCACTGATTTAGGTATTTTATTTTCAATGGGATTTGAGGTCACCAGGTTCATGCACTATAGAAATTAGTGATAATTATGTGGAATGTGGGTCCTCTGTGTCAGACATCTGAAATGGCCTATATTGTTTGTTGCTAAATGAAATTAATATTTGCAGAATCTCAGGGACCCTTTAAATCTCCTTACCCATGAGAGGGTGAAAAGCTAGGTGAGGCACATAAAAAGGATTGACTTGGTGAAAGAGTTTCAATAAAACCTGCATTTAGGCCGGGCACGATGGCTCATGTCTGTAATCCCAGCACTTTGGGAGGCCAAGGTGGGTGGATCACTTGAGGTCAGGAGTTTGACACCAGCCTGGCCAACATGGTGAAACCCCATCTCTACTAAAGATACAAAATTAGCTAGGTGTGGTGGCAGGTACTTGTAATCCCAGCCACTTGGGAGGCTGAGGCAGGAGAATTGCTTGAATCCGGGAGGCAGAGGCTGTTGCAGTGAGCCAAGATCGTGCCACTGCACTCCAGCCTGTGTGACAGAGTGAGACTCCACTGCAAAACAAAACAAAACAAAACAAAAAAACTTTTCATTTAAAGTCACATAAGTACAGACAATTCATGGAAAAAGAGTAAAAGGAGATGAAAGTCATGAATAGACAGTACCATAGCAAGATTCAGATAAAAAACCAAAAACTGTATAAGGCGTTTATAACCACAATAATAATGAAAAACAAAAGTTATTTAAAGCCTGGTATGGTGGCTCACGCCTGTAATCCCAGCACTTTGGGAGGCTGAGGCGGGCAGATCACTTGAGGTAAGGAGTTTGAGACCACCCCGCCTCTAATAAAAATACAAAAAATTAGTTGGACATGGTGGCGGGCACCTGTAATCCCAGTTACTTGGGAGGCTGAGGCTGGAGACTTGCTTGAACCCAGGAGGTGGAGGTTGCAGTGAGCTGAGATTGCACCGTTGCACTTTGGCCTGGGTGACAGAGTGAGACTCTGTCTCAAAAAAAAAAAAAAAAATTATTACAAAAGATTAAAAAAAAAAAGTCAAATAAAATAACCCAGAAAATGTTTTTTTCATTTTGTTACATTGTTTTTGTTTTGTCTTATTATTCAAACCATTATTCAACACCTGTCTTGGTAATAGAAATGAAGAAAATGGCAGTGAACAGAATGAATATTCTTGCCCTCAGGATGTTCCGAGTGAGAAATAAAAATAGAGTATCGCTAAAGCATTGGTGTAAATAGAATATATACTATAAATGCATTGCTACCAAAATATATAACAATGAGATCAGGTTTGTGGGAGGGCGTGTGTAGGGAGATAATAGAAAAGACATTACAGAATGACCAAAATTATTTTCAGCTACAAAATTATTAAGCAGTGGTTTTGAGTAACAGAATTAAAAAGAACTGCTATCATAGACAAAAAAGTTTCAGTATCCTCTAGTAATGTCTTTTATGTTATTTCCCTATACATTTTTTTCTTTTTTTTTAAACATAATACACTGCCTCTAAAGAAGCAAAAGCTGTACTAGCAATACTGTTTTATCCATATTCCAGGTCTCATTATCCCCATTTTTAGAAGAGGAAGGCTCTATGTTAAAGGCTTGTGGACCTGGTCTATTATAGGAAGGTGAACGGGTTCTCCAAGTAAGGCCATTTATTATATTACCTGTGTATATCACTTCTTTGAATGATTCTGGCAGTTGGAGCAAAACTAACTCATTACTGCAACAGTCAAAGCATGAAAAATGGTCATGGTGATGAGCCTTCCTTTTTCACTCTAGTAACACAATTACAATTTGATTATAGATTTTTGTTGTTGTGAATATAACAAAACCATGTTGCTCCCCCTAAAAGTGGCACGCAGAGAAGAGGGAAAAAAATTAATCCAGAATCCCACGGCCCCAACACACCCGCTGTTTGCGTTTCTGTTAGGAACCGAGTGTGGCTTTCATTTGCTTGGCTGGCTTGCAGGATGGCCGGGAGGGGAGGGGGCTCCTGCCGGCTGCGACTTATGCTTCACATGTGCACGGGCCATATGGCAACACCAGTGTGCATGTGCAGGGGAGGGGCCGCTGCCTTGACCTCTGGGCTTTCCGTTGGGTGCCTCTGTTTTCAAATCGTCTTTGGTCCAAATCCTATCACCTCCTATCTCTTAGGGACAGGTGGATGTAGATGGGGAAGCTGGAACCAAAACTACCCGCTTTGCTCATGTTGTGTTGTAATCTGTGCAGAGGAGCAAAGCTCCCTAGAGCTGGCAGCCCCTGAAATTCAGGGCAGGTCTGACATTTGCTTTCCACCCTGCCCTGCACTCTTCTTTTTTTTTTTTTTTGAGACAGAGTCTCACTCCTTCACCAGGCGCCAGGCTGGAGTGCAGTGGCGCGACCTCGGCTCACTGTAACTTCCGCCTCCCCAGTTCAAGCAATTCTCCTGCCTCAGCCTCCCGAGTAGCTGGGACTACAGGCGCGCGCCACCACGCCCAGCTAATTTTTTTTTTGTATTTTTAGTAGAGATGGGGTTTCACCATGTTGGCCAGGATGGTCTCGATCTCCTGACCTCGTGATCTGCCTGCCTCGGCCTCCCAAAGTGCTGGGATTACAGCACTCTTCTTTCTTAAGGCCCCCTCACCCTCTGCTGCCTCAAAGGGATCAGCTCCCACTGCATCTTTCCACAAATCTAAGTGTAAAGGATCAGGCACCTACCAGGACGCAGTTATTTTGCTGCTGCTGCTTTGTATTCTTCATTTTTGGGGTAACGCTTTTGTTAACCTTTGCTTTTGCACACGCCAGGTGTTGGATGAGGTCTTTTGGCCCCTTAAGACCTGCTCAGATTGGCTCCAGCCCTCCTGTTGCCGGCTGCTGGAGGCGTGAAGTTCACGATTCCTATAAATTCTTCAGGCGCTCATGTTCTTGTTTCTGTCTTTGAGCTCCTGCTTCACTGAATTAGCTCAAGGTAGGGACTCTGTTCCTGTTCTTCATAGGTCCATGTAGGTAGATGTGGAGTTCAGCCCTTTTTCTTTTTTGAGACAGAGTCTCACTGTCACTCAGGTTGGAGTACAGTGACGTGATCTCGGCTCACTGCAACCTCCACCTCCCGGGTTCAAGCGATTCTCCTGCCTCAGCCTCCCAAATAGCTGGGATTACAGGCACTTGCTACCATGTCTTGCTAATTTTTGTATTTTTAGTAGACATGGGGTTTCACTATGTTGGACAGGCTGGTCTCATACTTGTGACCTCAAGTGATCCACCCACCTTGGCCTCCCAAAGTGCTGGGATTACAGACATGAGCCACCACGCCCAGCCCTAGTCCTTTTTCTTAATTCCTTCAAACCACCCACCTGAACTCAGCATTCACAAGTACACAGAAGACTCTAATGAGTTGGGGAATCCTAAGGATTTGCCCTGCAGGGAAGCAAATGGCGTTACAAGGGAAACCCTGCCTCTTTGTTCTGAAAAGTTCCTGGCCAATTCTAAAAACTTTAAAACCCTCAGCCTTCTGCTCCCATCTATCCATTCTCTCTCTTCCCTTTCATCCTCAACCCCCAAATTCCTCATGAGTTCTCTCTCAGAGTTGTTGAGCTCTCTTTACTCAACTTCCTACTGGAAATGACCAGCTCCTGCAGGGTCTCACCTTCCAAGCCCAAGAAGCTTAACAAGTTTTTTTCCCACCCTTCTAAACAAGACAGTTTCTTCTCAAGAAGTGTTAAGATAATAAAAATTTTACTTTGTTACATAATTATCTGCTTTCTGGAGGAAAAAACCTCAATGAATTCTACTCTTCTGAAATAAGGAACAAATATTTATTATGTACAAAACAGAAAGATTGGAAAGTGTCTTTTGTAGCGCCTTCTTTTCTAAAACATGTAAAACTGATTGAATACATTCTGGAGCTAGGCAGGTAGATTATGGGGGTCTTCAGCAATCCCATTACTGGGTATATATCCAAAGGATTATAAATCATTCTACTATAAGGACACATGCACACGAATGTTCATTGCAGCACAGTTTACAATAGCAAAGACCTGGAACCAACCCAAATGCCCATTGATGATAGACTGGACAGGGAAAATGTGGCACATATACATCGTGGAATATTATGCAGCCATCAAAAACGATGAGTTTGTGTCCTTTGTAGGGACATGGATGAACCTGGAAACCATCATTCTCAGCAAACTGACACAAGAACACAAAATCAAACACCGCATGTTCTCACTCATAGGTGGATGTTGAACAATGGGAACACATGGACACAGGGAGGGGAGCACTACACACTGGGATCTGTTGGGGGGAAATAGGGGAGGGACAGCAGGGGATAGGGAGTGGGGGAGAGATAGCATGGGGAGAAATGCAGATATAGGTGAAGGGGAGGAAGGCAGCAAATCGCACTGCCACGTGTGTACCTATGCAACAATTTTGCATGTTCTTCACGTGTACCCCAAAATCTAAAATACAATAATATATATATTAAAAAAAAGATTATGGGGGTCTTGGGATCAATGGGAAATAGAGAACTAAATTCTGAGTTGGGAGTGTTGTGCAGGGGACTTTGTCACTGAGCATCCGCGTGATCTTGGTTTTGGGCCTGTCAGTTGGTGTTTCCCCATTGGTAAAATTGGATTCAATGATTTCTAATATCTTCTAACTCTAATATTTTATGTATGTTTCTCCATAATTTATATATATACACACATACTCTGTATATACATATATATACACATAAATATGTATGTAGAAATTTTAGATCTTCCCAAGCCTTTAGGAAAGCTTCCTACACACAGATGCCTCATGTGAGCAAGTTTTTTTTGGCATCTCTCTGTCCCAGTCCCGCATGTCCAAAGTGATGTAGACTTTCCTTCTTTAGGGAGTTGGTTGCCTAATTTCTGACACCATCTTTGAGATTAAGTGTCCTACGGATCACCTTCCTGGCCAACATGCTGAAACCCCATCTTTACAAAAATACAAAAAAAAAGAAAAAATTAGCCAGGCATTGTGGCACGTGCCTATAATCCCAGCTACTCGGGAGACTGAGGCAGGTGAATCGCTTGAACCCAGGAGGCCGAGGTTGCAGTAAGCCAAGATCATGCCACTGCACTCCAGCCTGGGTGATGACAGAGTGCGACTCCATCTCAAAAAATAAAATAACATTAAATAGGTGCCCTTAAACTGGACTTGGAAAAAAGTCAACAACTGCTTGTGTGGGAAATTTTCCTCCACGACAGTCAGAGGTTAGAAAAGGCGTGAGTGATGCTGGAGGGAGGAGGACAGGGATCATAGCATCTGTGTGCATTGGTTGTTTTTCTTTTTTTGGAAGAGTTTACAAATACTTTGGAAAGAGTCTCAAAACTGGGTTTCGGTCCCTGAAACCAAATACTGTCAACACCGACATTATGAACCCCCCGAGTTTTTGAGGTCCTAGTATACAAAAGTACTGATTTGATGGCTTCACAAAATCCTTCATCAGATTTCAGCAGGGTGATAGTTCGTAACGTATTTTTCTCTAAAGGGCCTTTTCTAGAAAAGGATAATGGATGACATTTGCTATCCTGAATAATTCTGAGTTCTTATTTTTCTTGCTCGTTTTTCCAATGAATAAAGGAAGTAGCATTTCTTCTTCTTTGTGCTTCAGTGACATTTTTGCTAATCCACCAATTTCATTAAGGGTAGGCTTTAATGTCACACACTGTGGATTGTGACTTTTCCCAGAATCAAGTACGAAGGTGAAAGGAAATCAATGAAGATCAGTTGCTAAATCAAGGCCATTCTGCTTACTTTTTCCTTTCTCTTCTCACCCATTCATTCTTTTTCTTTGGAAAACACCCTTTTAAATGACTTCATTTGATAACCATCATCCATCCCCTTTCTCAATCTAAAATGAAAACCCTACAGCTTGCTTTTCTGGTATATTCTCACCTCCTTTTATTTTTTCCCTGCCTGTACTTTTATTTCCATGATGGTTTTCTCTAGGTCCTCAGGGCATTTTGAAATGAGATTTGGAAGGAAAACTCAATACAATATAAAGTTACCTTATACCCATCTCAGAGTGGGAAAAATACTTAAAACAGTCAGAAAAATCCCCAAGGGAGTCTGGGTTAGTGGAAGGCACAAAGAGCATCTTGTTTTTTTCTGCTGTTTCTCTGTGTCTGTTATCACTGCCTCACTTTATTTTTCTTTGTTCATGGCTCTCTGCTGTTTTATTTATTTATTTATTTTTCACAAACATACAGAATGTTAGATTTGGAGTGTGGACCATGGGAATCACTAAGGCCAACTCCTTCATTTTGTGGAGAAAAGTAAGTGGGCTAGAGGAGTTACCATGGAAGAGGCAGTCGACTGTAGCAGAGGTTTATCACAGGCTTTGGAATTGCAAAAGGGCAGGTGCCAATCCTAGCTCAGGCACCTGTTAGCCAGGTGCTCCTGGCAACTCTCCTAACTGCATTGTTAAGGTGGACTGCATTTGTAAGAGGGAATGGTAATACAGTCCTCCTGGAGCTGTTGTGAGGGTTGAGATAATGGATGTCGTTCCTTAGGGGACTAGGCAGCGACTAAAAAACCACTGAAAAAGAGGTACTAGCTGTTACCACAAGCTAGTTAGAGGGAGTGCCTAGATTAGTTCTGGTGACACATTTCTTACTCTAGCAGACATTACTGACCATCTTGGTTCTGAACTATCTACCTCAGTCCATCTACTACTTTGCTTTCCAACGTTTTCAGTCTTGATGGCTTTTGACCTGGAGGTTGGCTTATTATTTATCTATTTATTTATTTTTGCGATGGAGCCTCGCTGTGTCAGCCAGGCTGGAGTGCAGTGGCGCGATCTCAGCTCACTGCAACCTCCACTACTTGGGTTCAGGTGAGCCTCCTGCCTCAGCCTTCTGAGTAGCTGGAACTACAGGCACGTGTCGCCACGCCCAGCTAATTTTTTGTATTTTTAGTAGAGACGGGGTTTCACCGTGTTAGCCAGGATGGTCTCTGTCTCCTGACCTCGTGATTTGCCCGCCTCAGCCTCCCAAAGTGCTAGGATTACAGACATGAGCCACCATGCCTGGCCGAGGTTGGCTTTTTAGTTATGACCTCGTTTCACCCCTTGGAAGTAAAACTGCACTTCCCATTCTACTGGATTCCCTGTAGACCCATGCATGGAACACGGCTGGGCATAGGAGGTGGGTAGCATTTGACTTTGTCCTTGAAGTAGAGGTAGGATTTGGGTCTGTGGAGAAAGGAGAATGGAGTTCTGGGAAGAGGAAACAGCATGAACAAAGGGATTTGCAAGATGTGTTTGGGGAATGGTGAGTTGTTCAGAGAGAGCTAAGGCATTTGGAAACCAGGCGGAAGACAGTTTCAGGAAGGCAGGACCAGCCTGCTCTGGAAATACTGCTAAGAGGTACAGATGAGTAATGAGGAAAAGTGATTGGATTTGGCCACACAAGGACCAGTTTAGTGGAGTGGAGCAGGCACAAACTGGGCTGTAACGGGTTCCCAGTGGAGTGAGTGATGGGGAAGTGGAGACTGCTAGTCAAGGCCGGATGTTCTCAAATGCGGGTCTGCAGGTTGTTTATCCTAAGTTGCCAGAGGTGAAACAAGGAACACAAAGCTAGTATAGGGTGTTTTTCATAAGCCAAATTTTATTTATATATAATGACCACCCTATAATCTGAGATGATAGCCTTACTTTACTGGTTTTGAAGTATCTCTTTTATGAAATGATGGTGGTTCTCAATCCTGGCTGCTCACGAGACCCTCTTGGAGAGCTTTTAGAAATCATGGCATCCTGACTCCACCTGAGACAACTGAAGCCGAGCCGTGAGGTAGCCTGCTCCTGCTGCAAGTCCAGAACTCCCCAGGTGATTGTCCTGCAGTCAGATTGCGTACCTCTCGGCTCGTGTATGGTAGGGTTTTCAAGGCGGTGGTGGTGGTTTTGTTTTAATTTCTAAAATGACCTTGCTTGGCAAAGTTAAAAGTTGGAAACTACTGGGTCATGGCCCAACCTTCTTTGTTTGTTTTGTTCAGCTTTTCGTTTTTTTGTTTTGCTGATAAGTGAAATTCAAATGGCAGGGACCCAGGTGCAGGTAGCTTTTTAAATGATGGAGATGAGTTTGATGTAGTTTTCCTTTGAAAGGGAGTTAGCTCTCCTAGTGCTTTCCGGCTATCATGCAGTGTATTTACAGTTTACAGAACATTGTCTTTGTATGAAGGAAGGCTTAGCTGTGTTCTCAGGCACAGTTCTGTCAAGTATCACTGAGGATTATTAAGAGACCACGTTGGAGACTCAGGTTCGATGGATGTAAAGCACACAGGACATCCTCCATCTGAGTCTTCTCTTGCCTCCCGTGTAGGGAGAGGGCTCTTCCTGTGGTTCAGCAGTGCTTTCTATTCTAGCTGCTCACAGGATGTCTTGTACTTTCTGACCTTGAACGTGAAGCATCTTTCTACTGACAATTGCAGGTCTGAAATGTAGCATCATAGCAGTGAAACATTCTCATTTCTGTTTTGTGGTGCTCCTAGTTATTTTAATGTTTAAAGATCAGAGTAGGAAGCGTCTTAAGTGCAAAGCATTTAATTTCCATTTGAGTTAAAGGGTTCTGAGTCTATGTTATAGTCAATAAAAATGGTGATGCTTAAATCAGCTAATGCTCTGTTTCTTACATGAATATTTTATATGAACTACACAGGAAGAAAAATCTATGTGTTTATCCAACGTTATGTCCAGTGGCGATTGGAAACTTGTCTTCTTGCGTTATTGTATGAAAGACTCCTGTTATATCTATTCAGATTGTAAAAAGAATTACATGTATTGTTCTTGGGACTTGTTTTGCAGACTTGAGTTTATGGCTAAATCTTGGTAATAGAGACATTCCCTGAATTACTAACACCCTTACAGATTTGCTATAAATAAGACTGTGTGGGCTTGACTCTGCTACCATGAGGCAAGAAATGGTGTTTCTGGGTGCTGCTCAGGAACTAGTATTACGGTACACAGTGGTAGCATAGTAGAGTCTCTTAGCGAATGTACCACGGCTTAACCAGCTGGCTGCATTAATTAGTGCTGGTCATTTGCTCTATGACTGATGGCACGGCAGGCTGATCGCTCATGATTAGAAAACTGATAGTTTCTCCCACTGGGTGAGGATCAGTTATGTTTATTCCTAAATGTGCTGATGTCTGTCTGACTTGTTATTGTCATTTCTTAATCTGTTGAAGTATTATGTAAACGGATTAAATATTAGTGCAAACATTTAACACATCATAATCTACTATGAGATAGATTCTGTTTTTCTCTCCTTCTTACAAACAAGGAAACTGAGATACTGAGAGGTTAAATAACTTGCCTTAGCTAGTAAGTGGCAGTGAAGGGTTGGGACCCAGGAAGTCTGATTCCGGCTACAGTCCTAATCAATATACTGTACTTTCAGGGTAATAAATACGTGATCTTGGGGGATTTGAAGCTTTTCCAAGAGGGAATATGAATAAAATTTCCCAAAGCCAGTTCTGGCGAACAAGAATTCCATGAGATCCTCTGCTTAAAAGCATTTCACTTTCGAGTGTTTTAGGGAAATGCTGCATCAGATACCTGCTTCCTGAGATAAACAGTTCACCCTTATTTTCTAAAGCTTGAGAAGTTTGGCAGCACAGAAACTAGCTTTGCTTTGTTTACCCTGGAATTTCCCGATCTTATTTGAACATGGAATTTTTTTTTTTTATTATTAAGAATACCTCTTAAGGCTGTGTGTGGTGGCATGTACCTACAATCCCAGCTACTTAGGAGGCTGAGGTGTGAGGATTGCTTGAGCCAGGAGTTCAAAGCTACAATGAGCTATGATCATGCCACTGCACTCCAGCTGTGGAGACGGAGTGAGACCCTGTCTCCTAAAAAAAAAAAAAAAAAAAAAAAAAGCAATGCCTCTTAACATTCTTCACTTCTTCACAACAAGTGGCCTATGAAGCATGGTTTTTGTTGGGTTTAGAGTAATTAACTCTAGGAGAAGATTGTCCCCTTTACAATCCTAAGTTATGCTATCACAATATCTCAATGTTTAAAACTTCTGTTGATTTTGGTCTGTTTTATTTTTAATTATACTACAGTCTATGTAATTATCTTTTTTTTTGGATAAATTATTTGTTCTTATGAACAGGCCAGGCACTCTTTTAGGCACTGGAGGAGCAAAGAAAGTGACAATTATAATGAAAATCTTAACATGTTAAGAGGTCTGCATGAACTGCCAAAGTGGACTGCGGAACCACACTGAGGTTAGCGGCCACGTCTGCCTCTGCATACCTGTCCTTCCTTTTAGACTGTCTTGTGGAATGTGAGAACACTTGAATCTGTCTAGGGTCTCTGGTGAAGGCGTTCACATTCACAGAAAGAAGATTAGAGCAGGGATCTGACAAATGATTTGTGTCTGAGGACACGTAAGAATTGGAATCTCCAGGATCTAGATGTTTATGGAAACATGGAATACATTTTTTGGAAATGCCCTGGAAAACTCTGAGATGGCCATTGTCAAAGCATCTGTGACATCATTTCTTCATTCAGTAAATCTGCCACTTAGTATTTGTATTAACTGCTACTTCTAATTAGCACACAAGCCTAGAAGTCTATTAAAATTATAGTTTGTAGTTATGAAGATCATTATAAATGAGTCCCGCGACATCCCTAAGTGCCTTCAGCATCATACGAAAATTAAGCTATGTGCAGTATGGATCTAGCATGAAGTATATTCTATAATATGGCAGTTTATGAAGTGAATATTCCATGGATGATTAGATAATCGTATAAAAGGATTTTTAAAAATATGATGCATAGTATCTGTTATTGGCTTGTAATACAGTTCACTTAACCTTCTTTCTATTCATGGATTTATAGGTGACTTCTGTTTTCTCCTGCCATGAGTATGTGATGGGTACCTTTCCTATAAATCATTGGTTACATCTTTAATTATTGCTTTAGAATAAATTCCTGGAATAGAGTTACTGGATCAAAGGGAGTACAAATTTTTAAGGCGTTTGGCACACATCATCAAATTATCTTCCATTAAGTGTGTATGGGCAATGTAGCAGGGAACCTATTTCTTCACACTCTTGCAATATTGGGTGTTGGCATTAAAAAGCAAAATAACAACAGATGACCTTTCCCAATTTGGTAGTTTGAAAAGGGTATTGTATTATTGCTTTAATGTACATTTCTTTGATTACTAGTGTAGAGGTAATCAAAGAAATCACGTGTTTTTATCATGTGTTTATTAGCTATTTGTGAAGAGAGTGCGTGTGTGTATGTGTGTGTGTGTGTGTGAGTGAGAGAGAGAGAGAGGGAGGGAGGGAGGGAGGGAGGGAGGGAGGCCTATTCATGTCCATTCCCCATTTTCCTGTTAATGTACTGTATCTTTTTGATGTCAAGACCTCTTTATGGAGCCATCATATGTTGCAGATATTTTTTCCCAGTGAAAAGGCGTTTTTGTCACTTGCCTTTTAATTTTTATGGTGTTTTTTGATGTCTGACATTTAATGTTGCCAAATCAATGACTCTCTTCCTCGGTGACTTCTTTCCTCTGTGCATTATTGATAAAACTGGTGAAATACTAGATAAGGCAAGTCTATCTTTCCCTGCTTCTTGCTCCACTTCAGAAAGAAAAGCGAAGTTATGTTTGGCTAGCTCAGGGCGTTAGACATTTCGTAGTCAATTATTCATTAGTTTATTCCAAATGTTGATCAAGTGCCCACCATGTTTTGGGCATTGAATTAGACAATGGATTGCATAATGTGCAACTGAGTTTCATGAATATGGTGCCTGTACGTTATGGATTTTCAGAGAGTCCTAAATATTCCATCCCATTGTCAGTCTTGGGGATCAGGCTACCAGTTCTGAATTTGGCTTCAGAATGTCTGGCTGTACTGTCCCTAGGTGACATGCTCATTGGGGATCCTTCCTCTACTTGGACCAGCAAACAAATGTGTCACACAGGCCTGAAGTTGGAAGCAGGGACTGAGGTCCTGTTGCAGTGGAAGGCGTGAACAAACATTGCTCCCTCTGGTTCTAAGAGGAAGCAGCATCTGTTTAGGGTACTCTGGTGGAATAGCCAAGTCTGTGTCCTCTTCTTATCTGTACTGCGCAGGTAAATACAGCCATTAACCTACATAGCAAGACAGAGCCCAAGACGGGATCCTGATATCCTTGGGCTTTTTTTCTTTACATTGTTGCCATGAGAGAGAGCAAAAATGAAGAAGCTAGCAAGCACTGGTAAACTTATCAGCATTTATTTTTATTTATTTGTTTTTTGAGATGGAGTTTCGCTCTTTTTGCCCAGGCTGGAGTGCAGTGGCATGATCTCAGCTCACTGCACCTTCCGCCTCCTGGGTTCAAGTGGACTTACCAGCATTTAAAAGACCAGGGAGGTCAAGGCTTTGTAATCATACCACTGCACTGCAGCCTGGGTGACAGGGTGAGACTGTCATAAACCAATCAACCAACCAACCAACAAACAAAAAGATTGTTTTTAAGCATCGGGCGGCCCTAGACACCATGGCGGGAGGACTGTCCTGAGGCAGGGTGACCACCCCTGAGTTAGGTGTCCTGAAAACCCTCCATGTGATATGTCACCACCTTCTCGGGCTACAGGATTCTGATGATTAACTGTTAGAGTTCCATATAGGAGTATTTATTATGCCTTCATTGGGTTTGGTTTCAGCCCTTCCTTGGGGCCAGGATAAATTTTCAATTACTACACTCTCGTAATTGGTCAGCTGTTCCATTCCTGAAGTGTTCTTCATTGAGATTCTGTAGATTTTGTAGTTTTCCTCCCTAGTAAATCTTTATGTAGTCAGCTCTTCATATCTGCAGATCCAACCAACTGTTGGACTGTGTTTTCAATTGAAAAATGTTTGAAAAAAAACACAGTACAACAATAAAAATAATTCAGATTAAAAAACAATACAGGATAACAGCTATTTACATAGAATTTACATTTCATTAGGTATTATAAATCTAGAGATGATTTAAAGCACATGGGAGGATGTGTGCAGGTTATATGCAAATACTATACCATTTTATAGCAGAGACTTGAGCATCTGTGGATTTTGGTATCCTTGGGGGCCCTGGAACCAATTCTCTTTGGATAGTGAGGGCCATCCGTGATTCAAAACAACAAGGGATGGTTTTTTATTAATAGTCACTTTATAGAGAAGGAAATTAAAGCCAACTGACTCTTACCAGCCCATGCGTATGGCTGGTAGGACTTAGGGTGATTTTCGGCATATTTTGGTTTTATCTTCAGCTGGATACCAGCTGGATTATGAGACAATATAAATTCAGAGCCTTCTATTCAGAAAATTCATTCACCTGTTCGTCCTGGACACACCTGTAATTTTATCAGGTGACATTAGAGGGGTCACAAACTCAAAGAGAATGCTCTGTAACTTGCTCCTCAAGAGAGCTTTCTGCATTCGATGGAAATGTTCTATATTTGTGTTGTCCAGTACAGAAGCTACCAGCCACATGTGGCTAGTCAGCTCTTGAAATGTGGTTAATGCCACTGAGAAATATTTTTTTCTTTTTTTTTGAGATGGAGTCTTGCTTTGTCTCCAGGCTGGAGTGCAGTGGTGTGATCTCAGCTCATTGCAGCCTCCACCTCCTGGACTCAAGCAATTCTCCTGCCTCAGCCTCCTGAGTAGCTGGGACTACAGGCATGCGCCACCATGCCCAGCTAGTTTTTGTATTTTTAGTAGAGACGGGATTTTGCCATGTTGGCTAGGATGGTCTTGATCTCTTGACTTCATAATCTGCCTGCCTCAGCCTCCCAAGGTGCTGGGATTACAGGTGTGAGGCACTGTGCCTGGCTGGAGTTAAATTTTAAATTTTGTTTAATCTTTGTTAATTTATATTTAAATAACCACATGTTAATTTAAATTTAAATAGCACATGCAATGTTGAACAGTACAGATCTGTAAAGTAATACATTCATATTTTTCAAACTTTTTGATTGTAGTTCAGTAAAAGAAGCAGATTTTATGTGGCACTGCAGCACAGGTGCACAGCAGGCAGATGACCCCCTCCCCACCCTGCCTCCCACCCAGTATCATCAAAGTTTCACTGACAGTATTTAGCCTCACTGTAGGTGCTGCACACTGGTATTTTCTGTTTTATTCTTTTCTATTTCATTTTAAAGGTGCTGGTTATTACCTACTAAATTGATTTCATGACTCACGAGTGGGTTATGATCTCCCCAGTTTGAAGAATAGTGCCTCTCATGATCTGCTCCCCACTTTCAGCCATTTCTTTTATTCTATCCGCCATCTCTGCATCTGGCCTCCTGGTAGGGGCTTTGCCATTGCTGTTCTCTCTGCCTGATAATGCTTTTCCCTCTAACACCTCATGGCTGCGTTTCTCACATCCTCAGGTTTCTGCTCAAATGTTCACTAGAGATTTCTTCCCTAACCAACCTACTCTAGGGAGCTCTCCATCCCTCTTTTCCTGCTTTGATTTCCTCCCTCCCTTCCTTCCTTCCTGACACAGTTTTACTCTGTTGCCCAGGCTAGAGTGCAGTGGCATCATCTTAGCTCACTGCAACCTTCACCTCTCTGGTTCCAGCAATTCTCGTGCCTCAGCCTCCTGAGCAGCTGGGATTACAGGCACGCACCACCACACCCAGCTAATTTTTCATATTTTTAGTAAACATAGGGCTTTGTCATGTTGGCCAAGCTGGTCTCAAACTCCTGACCTCAAGTGATCCGCCCGCCTCAGCCTCCCAAAGTGCTGGGATTACAGGTGTGAGCCACCGTACCTGGTTCCTATCCCTCTTTTTCTGCTTTGATTTCCTTTATAACAATGTTCACTACAGGTCATATATATTACTTGTTTATTGTCTGCCTTCTCAACTAGAATATCAGACCCATGAGATCAGGGTCTTAATTTTGTTGGCTGTTATGACCTGACACCTGGAATAGGTTTTCATAAATATTAGTTGAATAATTGAACAGATTCTGATGCCCTTACACAGATTACTCACTGTGGTTCATATGCTGAGAGGCCTGTGGAATCTTTCACTTGTTTCTTTGGAGACACTGAATTCATACCAGAGGCCTGGCGTGGGCTTCTGGGTACTGGGAGATAGATATGCAAGAGGAGAAGGCAGACAAGGTCCTGTCCTCTTGGAAAGTTTAATCAGCTCTGGGCCTCTGCTGTGTCTGGGTGTGTGTGAAGAAGGTTTACTGCGCACTGCTCACCACCTGGTCTGAATCCAGTGAGATAGAACACTCCAAAGTAACAACCCCGCCTTGTAACAGGTTTCATGAGGTGGATTTATCCCTTACACATAGGCAGTGAGGGACCGCAGGAGCCTAGGATTCATTGCAAACCAGTCTTCTGTGGCTCAGGAAAGTTACCTGGGGTGGAGGGAGTCTGGTTTGTATATAACCCACTTGGATGGCAGCTGAGAGACCCCAGAAAGCAGCCCGACCAGGATTTTATAGCCCAGGGCAATGTGCCTTACTGGCCAGTCCCCCTTTATCTCAGTATGTTGCATTCCTAGCTTTTGTTTGTTTGTTTGTTTGTTTAAGATAGGGTCTGGCCCTGTCACCCAGGCTGGAGTGCAGTGGCATGATCTTGACTCACTGCAACCTCCGCCTCTGGGCTTCAGCAATTCTCCTGCCTCAGCTCCCCAAGTAGCTGGGACCATAGGCACGTACTGCTGTGCCTGGCTAATTTTCGTATTTTTAGTAGAGACAGGGTTTCGCCGTGTTGACCAGGCTGGTCTCAAACTCCTGACCTTAAGTAATTCACCTGCCTCAGCCTCCCTAAGTGTTGGGATTACAGGCATGAGCCACCACGCCTGGCCTCCCTGCATTTCTTTATGGTTTTCCTTTACATTTTCCTCTAAACTTACAAATAAAATGGCCAATTAAAAAAAAAAAGTTTTTGCTTTGGTGTTGAGTGGCAAGCTTTAGGAGAATTGAGTAATGAGCTTGGTGGATAGCTCCCTAATTATAATGATACCTTGACATTTTTATCAGCCAATCTTTATACTTGATGGTTTCTGCTTACACTATGGATATGCTGGTGGTTCTTGATCCATTCTGTAGGTGCAGAGTGTTTCTATTCTTGGTCTGTTTTCCCTCATCTTTTCCTTATAATCAGATTTATTATTATTTGGGCTTTCCCCTCGTTCTTCATCAGAGTCATCAAAATAGTGCTATCTTTTTTCTCCTTTTTTGAGTGTGTGCATTAAATATAATATGGGTTGAGTGCAGTGGCTCATGTCTTGTAATCCCAGCACTTTGGGAGGGCAAGATGGGCAGGTCATTTGAGGTCAGTAGTTCGAGACTAGCCTGGCCAACATAGTGGAACCCTGTCTCTACTAAAAAATACAAAAATTAGCCGGGCATAGTGGCGCACGCTTGTAATCTTATGTACTCAGGAGGCTGAAGCGGGAGAATTGCTTGAACTTGGGAGGCGGAGGTTGCAGTGAGCTGAGATTGTGCCACTACACTCCAGCCTAGGCAACAGAGTGAGACTGTCTCAAAAGAAAAATGAAATGAAAAAAATATATGGTGAATAGCTTTATCTTTTTCAGCAGGAAGTGTTCAAAGAGACCCTATTATAATATTAGGTTTCCATGTAATAAACAATGGCACTGGGCCAGTAAGTCTGGAACATCTGAGCCATTCCTTTAGATTATACTGTACACTGAGAGCTTTTAGCTGCATAAATTTTACAGTGCGTCATCTGACACTATTTGTGGTAAATATCCCCTAGTGATTAACTCATCATTTTATGATCTTGTGCACAGAAAGAGCATTGGCAAAGCTACTTCCCACATATTGAGCTGAAATGTTAAGAATCTTGGTTTGTATCTCAAAGTTTTTTTTTTTCTTTTTTTGGAGACAGGATCATACTCTGTTGCCCAGGCTGGAGTGCAGTGGCACCATCCTAGCTCATTGCAACCTCGACTGCTCAGGCTCAAGCGACCCTCCTGCCTCAGCTTCCTGAATAGCTGGGATTACAGGCACGATCCATCATGCCTGGATAGTTTTTATTTTTTGTGAAGACTAGGTCTCACTATGTTGCTCACTATGTTGCTCAGGCTGGTCTTGAACTCCTGGGCCCAAGTGATCCACCCACCTTGGCCTCCCAAAGTGTTAGGATTACAGGCGTAAGCCACTGTGCCTAGCCAGAACTATTTTACTAATTTTAGTTGAGTTGTTCTGAAGAAGTTGTATGGATTTTCAAAAAACAGTCTTATATAAGAACTACCTTTTTAGGGAGAGGTGAAGAGAGTGGGGACTGAACCACCCAGCAGAGAAGCTCAGAGAGAAGTCGAATTGTGATGGCCATGGTTAATAAATATTTACAACTAAGTCTGGAGCTGCAACTCTGCAGTTTTGTTAGCATAAAGTTTTCATAACCACAAAATATTTGATGAACAGATGATGGGTATGGTAATTCAGCAAGATGAAACCCCGATTCCCACCTGCTAGGGATGTACTGTCAGCAAGCATCACATTTTTTTCATTGAGTTAATGCAGTGGTCCCAGCTGGGATTTTGACTGTTCTTGAAGGATGGGACCCATGGGAGGGTGACAAGGGTCCCTCCAGCACTGAGGAATGCCTACTGATTTGCAGCCTCAAATGGATCTAAAGCTAATAAGTTTATGTTTTAAATAATGGATAGTTAGCTCTGCAAACAAATGAGCTGCATCCTCCCACCTGGAAAAGTCTCTCTGGAGGTACAAGGAGAGTGCTTGGGGACGTGCATTAATTCCCTCCACTGGCATCACAGGCACAGAAAGCCCTGCCTCACAGCTCTTCTCACTCAGGGGATGGAGGGGAAGATTGCACTGATGCAAGTATTGACTCGGATGCTGATTAGGAGAAAGAGGGATGGGTGGGTGGGGGTGGGAAGTGTGTGCACTGGGGCTGTGGCAATAGAGTATGGGGTGGGGGTGGGCAGATTTGAGAGGGAAGCCCAGCTGGTGGGAAGAGGATGCCCCATGACAGGAGCTTTTAGATTTCTAGAGCTATGCAATTTCTTCTACCCACAGAGTGGGCCATAGGCCAGCTGCAGAGCATCACTACCTGAGAGCTTGTTAGAAATGCAGAATCCTACGTCCTACCTCAGAACTTGTAGGTGCAGACCTGGATTTCAAGAAGATTTCCAGGTGATTTGTGTGCACGTTAAAGTTTGAGAAGTACTGACTTAACACTTTCCTTTTAATACATTTATAGAACCTTGGTCAAACATTGAACGTTAGTGATTTATAAAGCAGATGAATAAGTAATTCATAACTGGTTTAAGTCAATTCTCCATGTTTTGGGGAAGGAAGGGCTGAATAACAATATGAAAAAACTATGCATAGATTTCAACTTTTTTGCACAAAAATAAACTCACACTAACTTATTGTAACATGTTTCAACAGGATCTAGTTTGAGGTCCTAAAAAGGTTAGGACATCAATTTGAAAAAAGCCCCTATCAAAGCAACACAAATTCTGCTAAAATTGAAGCAAGAACACACATCAAATTTATGGTGAAGCTTGGGTCGTGGGATGGTGAAATCATTGATGTTTTACGAAAAGTTTATAGGGACAATGCCTCATAGAGATCAGCAGTTTACAAATGAATAACTGATTTTAAGAAGGAATAAGATTATGGTAAAGATGAAACTCGCAGCGGCAGAGCAACCACATTAATCTGTGAGGAAAAATTAATCCTGTTCATGCCCTCATTGAGAGGACTGATGATTAACAGCAGAAACAGTAGCCAACACCATAGACTTCTCATTTTGTTCAGCTTACACAAATCTGACTGAAAAATTAAAGTTGAACAAACTTTTTACTCAATGGGTGCCAAAATTGTTGCACCCAGATCAGCTGCAGATAAGAGCAGAGCTTTCAGTGGAAATTTTATACAAATGAGGTCCAGATCCTAAAGTCGTTCTTTGAAGAATTGTAACAGAAGGCTGAGTGTGGTGGCTCATGCCTGTAATTCCAGCACTTTGGGAGGCCAAGGCAGGAGAATTGCTTCAGCCCAGGAGTTTGGGACCAGCCTGGGCAACATAGTGAGATTCTGTCTCTACAAATAATAAAAAAATAAGCTAACTGGGCATGATGGCATGTGCCTGTAATCTCAGCTGATCTGCAGGCTGAAACAGGAGGATTACCTGAGCCCAGGAGGTTGAGGCTGCCTTGAGCTGTGATCATGCTGGTGCATTCCAGCCTTGGTGACAGAGTGAGGCTCTGTCTTGAGAAAACAAACAAACAAAAATCCAAAAGAACTGAAAGAATTGTAACAGAGGATGAAACATGGCTTCACCAGTACAATCCGGAAGACAAAGCACTATCAAAGCAATGGCTACCAAGAGGTGGAAGTGGTCCAGACAAAGCAAAAGCAGACTGGTCAAGAGCAAAGGTCATGGCAACAGTTTTTTGTGATGCTCAAGGCAGTTTGCTTATTAACTTTCTGGAGGGCCAGAGAATGATAACATCTGGCCAACGCTTTAGCAGAAAAATACATGTGTGAAAGCTTTACCAGAGAGTCCTTCTTCACTACAACAAGTTCATTCCTCTCATCAAGCAAAGGCAATTTTTTAAGGTTTTCTATGGGAAACCATTAGACATCCACCTTGCAGTCTTAATTTGGCTCCTTCTGCCTTCTTTTTGTTTCTTAATCTTAAAAAAATCTTAAGAGGGCACTCAATTTTCTTCATTTAATAATATAAAAAGACTGCATTGACATGGTTAAATTCCTAGGACCCTCAGTTCTTTAGGGATGGACTGAATGGCTGATATCACCACTTATAAAATTCTTGACCTTGATGGAGCTTATGTTAAGAAATAAATTTTGTATTTTTATCTTTTAATTCCATTTTTACCATGAATTTTTTAAGTCCCCTCATACATGCTCTGCCCTGGGTACTGATGAGAAGGGCAAACAGAAGAAAATAAACCAAAAGAATGATGATCTTTGTTCAAGTTTTGAATACAGAGTATTGAAATACACTCCTCTGCAAGTATCACCACAAATCCAGCCTGCCTTTGTAGAATCCTGATGTTTGTGGACTCTGCGTGGAGAGGAGGTGAAGAATGGGGTTGGAGGAGGTGCTGCCTTTCTAGCCTCTGTACAGAGGGAATGAGGAAAGCTAAACTCCTCCAGTTAAGAGACCATGGGTCTCCAGTATCTCCATATCTCCCCCACTTAGAATAGAAGGTTGGCAGGGAGTCAGTGCTAGTTAAATGAATGAACAAATAAAACCTTGATTTTGACTTGTGTTCTAGATATCAAACTTTGATCTCTTTATGTCTCATTTTATTCATTTTTAGGGTGGAGATGTTAATATGTGCTCTAATTCTAGCTGGAGGAGCTTTTCAGAGCCTAAGATGAGTTAATTAGTTGAAGATTTACATACGTGTTAGTATCTAGAGCAGAAGAGAACTTACCTTGTGTTTCTTACAGCTCTTCTTGGTCCTCAAGTCCTATTTAAAAATGTTGTCAATTAGGGATCTCTTGGTTCTCTTGGTTGACTCATTCTCTGCTGACTTGTTCTCTGTATTGCAGCAAATAAAGTGCAGTCATTGAGAGTGTTCTTGTGTCACTATGATGTATCAAGGGATCTTCATGTTAATATCTGTTTCTCTGACAACCGTATTTTGTATTGTACTGTAGCTTTCATTGAAGAAACTCTGGGCTCATAAGAGTGATTTGTTGTGGCATTGCCTTATGGAACATAAGCTTTGAAATATATTTGAAATAAATATTCATAGGAGACATCCAAGTGCAGTAATGAGAGTAGAAAGAAGACAGCATTTGGACTTGGAAAACCTGAGTTCAAGTCCTGACTCTGCCTCTCACTTGCTGTACATAGATGAAAGCATCTGCTTATTTCCACTATTATCAGGAAAGGCTGGAATTCTATTTCACTTTGCATCACATATCATATGGATGGAGAAATTCAGCAAATACTATTTTAGCCAAATAAAGTAATCAAAGGTAACACCACCAGTAATGAGATGTGTCAACATGTACTCCTTATCTTGATGCACAGAGCAAGGCAAAACATCACTTCTGGGGATTTTTACTGAAAACGAACAAGTTCAGTCTAATCATGAGAAAACATCAGACAAACCCAAATTAAGGACAGTTCTACAAAATTCCTGATGAGCTGTCCTCTTCACAGATGACAAGGTCATGAAAGACAAAGACTGAGGAACTGTCACAGGTTGGTGGAGGCTAAGGAGACTTGAGAACTAAATGCAATGTGGGACCCTGGATTGGATTCTGCATCAGAAAAAGGACATTAGAGACAAAGTTAGCAACATGCAAACAAGGTCTGTAGAGTAGTTAATAGAAATTTATCAGTGTTACATGCTTGGTTTGCGCAATTGTATTATGGTTATGTAGGATATTAACATTAGAGGAAGCCAAGTGAAGCAAATTGAACTCTCTGCACTCTCTGCTTTGGTAATTTTCTATAAGTCTGAAATTTTTTCAGAAGTTAAAAACATACTGGGATACTTGAAAGCTTTGTGAAATGTCCTGTTTTATAAGAAATAGAGGGGGTTTCATTTCTTGCTCATGAATTTTAGAAAGACCAATTTTCTGGAGCTAAAGGAGTCAGACTATATCTTGACTAATGAAGTTCCTGACCATAAATTGAGAGCGAGGAGTGTTAACTCTTTGAGATCCCCAGAAGCCCTCCTGGTGCACAGGTGGTCGAATACCTGGAGGTAGCAGTGTTTTGGCTGTATCCTCTTTCACCTAGTCACCTGGGCAGAACTGTCTGTCTGTAATGATGATTACCTCCTTAGATTGAATGCTTGTTATATGCTAGAATCTGGGTACCAAGTGCTTGTCACCATTAATCCTCATAATATTTTTGCTTCCTTTTTTTTTTTTTGAGATGGAATCTTGCTCTGTTGCCCAAATCCTCATAATATTTTTGAAAAGCAGGTAGGCAATATTTTCCCCATTTTAGGATACATCTCGGAGTCAAGATCACTTGGCTGGAGTGGAAATCTGACTCCAAGCTCAAGTTCTGACAGCTGTGCTAGTCTTTTCTCCTTTGCTCTTGCTGGGTGCTCCCCTGCGGGCCTCCAGATCTGGCCCCTCTGTTATCATTCGTATCATGCTTGATAGAAAATTAGAAATATCAGTGTTTTTTTTTTTATCCCCTACTATCTGTTTAAGCATAGACTAGCATTTTATGTAGGCTCTTTGGGGCAATTAATAGGTTTCTGTGGTCAATTGTGTTTTGGGGAAACTTAGGGATAATAGCTCTCCCCCTTTACCCAGGCAACTAAATGGGCTGGAGAAAACCACACAACCAGGCTGATTAGTCCCGTCAGTTTATACCATGAGATACCTGGGGATTTTTACTGAAAACGCACAAGTTCAGTCTAACCATGAGAAAATATCAGACAAACCCAAATTAAGGGCAGTTCTACAAAATTCCTGACTAGTCAGTCCTCTTCACAGATGTCAAGGTCATGAAAGACAAAGACTGAGGAACTGTCACAAGTGGGCCCATGGTGCTGCCCAGCAGTGCCACTCTATTTCCCTAGCACAGTCATCTGCCAGTTCTCTAGGGTGACTGATTCATACCTTCTCTTCCCTCACAAAATCCCCATCTCTCAAGAAAAGTAGTCAGAAGAGGATTTCCACAAGCCCTTATCACTGCCTTGATCTGGCTGCCTGAATCCTACCTTCTCTCCCTTTGAAGATGAACCATCCCTGATCCCTGTGTGGGAGACAACATCCCCCCTCAGGCCGTCGGGGTCCTCCTGCCAGCAGTTGTCCCTGCTCAGTATGCTCCTCTCCCATCATAGTCATGCATGTGATTTCCATTTCTCCATGTTAGGAAGGCCCTCCCTTGGCCACGCATCCCCCTTCACTTCTATACTCCGTCTCTATTTCTCCTCCTTTTCATCAAACCCCCTTGAAATAATTTCCTTACAGGCTGTCTCCAGTTCCTCACTTCCCAATTCTTTCTCTTTTTTTCTTAGTTGAGGTGAAATCCACTTACCATACAAGTCATCATTTTGGTGTGTTAAGTGTACAAGTCAGTAGCATTTATACATTTATAGCGTAGAGTACATTTATGCAGCCACTACTCCTATCCAATTCTAAAACCTTTTCATTATTCTCAAAGCAACCCTCTTACTAGTTAAGTAGTCACCTTCTATTCTCCTCTCCCCTGCAGCCTTTGGCAACCACAAATGGCATTCTGTCTCTATGGATTTCCCTGTTCTGTATATTTTATATTATATAATTAGAGCCATATAGTATGTGACCTTAATTCATTTAGCATAATGTTTGCAAGGTTCATCCATGTTGTAGCATGCACCACAATTTCCTTTCTTTTTGTTAGTAATATTTCATTGTATGTATCTAGCCAATTTTGCTTATCCATTCATCCACTGGTGGACATTGCTTGTTTCTACCTTTTGGTTACCATGACCAGTGCTGCTATAAATGTGAATGTACATGTTTTTGTGTGGACATATGTTTCCAGTTTTCTTAGGTGTGTACCTAGGGGTGAAATTGCTGGGTCATATGGTAATTCTGTGTTTTACTTTAAAGGAGCCACCGAACTATTAGCAGCTTGGACCAGGTGGCTGGGCCATTTTACATTACCACCAGCAAGGTACAAGGGTTCTGATTTCCTTATATTTCCTTACATCCTTGGCAACGTTTATGATTTGCTGTTTTTTTTTTTTAAATTATAGCCACCCAGTGGGTGTGGGTGTGAAGTGGTATTTCATTGTTGGTGTTTTGTTTTCTTTTATTTTTAAGATGGAGTTTTGCTCCTGTTGCCCAGGCTGGAGTGTAATGTCATGATCTCAGCTCACTGCAACCTCCACCTCCCAGTTTCAAGCAATTCTCCTGCCTCAGCCTCCCAAGTAGCTGAGATTACAGGCATGAGCCACTGCACCTGGCCCTTATTGTAGTTGTCATTTGCATTTCCTAAGTGGCAAATTGGCCCTTTGTATATCTTCAGATAAATGTCTATTCAGTTTTTTTGCCCATTTTAAAATCGAGTTGCTTGCCTTTTGTTCTTGAGTTTCCCATTCCCTCTTTACACACTCCAGTCAGGCTTTCCTCTTTACCATTCCAGGATTGCTCTTATCGAGGTCACCAGTGACCTCCCAATCTGTCAAATCCAGTGGTCCATTTTCAATCCTCATTGTATTGCCCTCATGGCAGCATTTAAGGGAGGATCACTCCTTCCCTCTGGAGCTGCTTTCTTCACTTGACTTTCTGGCTGCCATGATTTTCTGGTTCTTCTCAGTCTCCTTTGTGGATCTCTCCTCATCTTCATGACTGCTAAACACTAACCTTCTTCAGGGCTCAGCTTCCAGACCTCTTCCCTTTGTATCTCCTCTACCCTGAATGTCCCCCTCATTCCATTGTTCAGGCCAAGAATCTTGGCATTGTCTCTGACCTCTCTCTTTCCCCTACTCCACCTGGCTCTGTCTTTATATATCTGGACTTTGATCCCTGCTCATTGCCTCCACTGCAGTCATTGGGACCCAAACCACTGATCTGTGAGTGGAATCCTGAAGTAGCCTACTAATTGGTCTCCCTCTTCCTGATTCTCCTTCTACCCCTCACCATCTCTTCTGTATGAAACAGGAGCCAGAGAGATCCTGTTCAAACCCAAGTCAGATCACGTGGCAGCTCTGCCTACCCTCCCTCCTTCCCTCCCTTCCTCCCTTTCGCTCTTCTGCCCTTCCCCCTTCCCCCCTTCCCCCCTTCCCTCCCTTCTTCCCCCTTCCTTCCCCCCTCCCTCCCTCCCTCCCTCACTCATTTCCTCCCTTCCACCTATAGGACCTATTTTTCGAACATATTTTTGGGAAACGCTTGAACAGACTCTTTTCTGTAATAAGTCAGGTTTGGGTTGATGTAGGTGGGGTGAATGTTACATAACCTGAGTCTTTTTCCCTTAACTAATAAAACATTTGAGCATGTAAGGAAACTGTACATCCAAAAGGCCTGAACTTGCCCTGAGGCTGTCCTTTGATACCTCATTAGGCAAGATCTGGCCAATTATTTCTTCTTCAATTTTGAAAAGTGACTTTACGTTTGAATATTTTTGCAGAGTTTCATTTTTATAAGCAAAGTATGGTGAAACTTTGAAACAGTTTTTCCCGGAGTTATGGAAACAGTTTAAGTCTGCCCTTTCTCTGCTTTTGTCTTGCTTCCCCAATGGATCTTTGTGGTGCCCCTTGGGATGCCAGCATCCCATGGAGTCCCGTAGGCGGCCACAGTCATGTTCTAGGACCAGACTTACCTCGACCTGTCAGAAGCAGCCATAGGAGGGCAGAAGGTATTTTTGTTCTGTTCACCACTGCAGACCCAAACACCTAGTACCATGCTGTTCACATTGTAGGTGGCCAATTAATATTTGTTGAATGAACTCTTGAAGTAGCACTGGGGAAATCTCCCTTTAGTTGATCCTGCCTCATGGTGACTTACAATTAGGATTTTGTTTTGTTAAATTTTCTTTGAAAATGTGTTTCAGAATGCAGTACCAAATGGGTTTCATAAATGGAAAATTTTGTGTGGTTCTTTCTGGGCATGATGATAATTTTGCCCTCTGTAAAGCTGCTGAGATTCTGAAGGGAAATAGAAGTATCTTGTCCTCCTATTTCCATGATCTAAATTCAAAACGAGAATATGGGCATTCTTCAAGACAATGCTAAGCAAAAAGAACAAAGCTGTAGGCATCATGCTACCTGACTTCAAACTATACTACAAGGCTACAATAACCAAAACAGCATGGTACTGGTACCAAAACAGACATAGACCAGTAGAGCAGAACAGAGACCTCAGAAGTAACACCACACATCTACAACCATCTGATCTTCAACAAAACTGACAAAAACAAGCAATGGGGAAAAGATCTCCTATTCAGTAAATGGTGTTGGGGAAACTGGCTAATCACATGCAGGAAACTGAAACTGAACCCCTTCCTTACACCTTATGCAAAATATTAACTCAAGATGGATTAAAAACTTAAATGTAAAACCCCAAAGCATAAAAACCCTAGAAGAAAACCTAGGCAGTACCATTCAGGACATAGGCATGGGCAAAGACTTCATCAAAAGCAATTGCAACAAAAGTCAATATTGACAAATCAGATCTAATTAAATTAAGGAGCTTCTGCACAGCAAAAGAAGCTATTATCTGATCATCAGAGTGAACAGGTAACCTACAGAATAGGAGAAAAATTTTGCAATCTACCTATCTGACAAAGGTCTAATATCCAGAACTTACAAAGGACTTCAATGTATTTACAAGAAAAAAAATGCCCATCAAAAAGTGGGCAAAGGATATGAACAGACACTTCTCAAAAGAAGACCTTTACACAGCCAACAAACGTGAAAAAAAGCTCAGCATCAGTGATCGTCAAATCAAAACCATAATGAGATACCATCTCACACCAGTCAGAATGATTATTAAAAAGTCAGGAAATAATAGTTGCTGGTGAGGCTGTGGAGAAATAGGAATGCTTTTACACTGTTGGTGGGAATATAAATTAGTTCAACTATTGAGGTAGACCATATGGTGATCCCTCAAGGATTTAGAATCAAAAGTACCATTTGACCCAGCAATCCCATTACTGCATATATAACCAAAGGAATATAAATCATTCTATAAAGACATATGGACATGTATATTTATTGCAGCACTGTTTACAATAGCAAAGACATGGGACCAACCCAAATGCCCATCAGTGATAGACTGGATAAAGAAAATGTGGGGCCCAGGCACAGTGGCTCATGCCTGTAATCCCAGCACTTTGGGAGGCCAATGTGGGTGGATCACTTGAGGTCAGGAGTTTGAGACCAACCTGGCTAACATGGAGAAACCCAGTCTTTACTAAAAATACAAAAAAATTAGCTGGGCATGGTGGCAGTCACCTGTAATCCCAACTACTCAGGAGGCTGAGGCAAGAGAATTGCTTGAACCTGGGAGTCAGAGGTTGCAGTGAACTGAAATCATGCCATTGCACTCCAGCCTGGGCAACAGAGTGGGACTCCATCTCAAAAAAAAAAAAAAAAAAAAAAGTGGCACATATACACCATGGAATACCAGGCAGCCATAAAAGGAAATGAGATCATGTTCTTTGTAGGGACATGGGTGAAGCTGGAAGCCATCATCCTCAGCAAACTAACATAGGAACAGAAAACCAAACACACATGTTCTCACTTATAAGTGGGAGTTGAACACTGAGAGCAAATGGACACAGAGAGGGAGGAAAAACACACACCATTACCTGTTGGAGGGTCTGGGGTGAGGGGAGAGAACTTAGAGGATGGGTCAATAGATGCAGTAAACCACCATGGCACATGTATCCCTATGTAACAAACTTGCATGTTCTGTACATGTATCCTGGTTTTTTTTTTGTTTGGTTTTGTTTTAAGACATAAAAGACAAAAAAAAAATGGCATTCTTAGAAGTATTCTTTAGGTAGTTTGAACAGTTTGTGATACATAGATTTTTTAAAAAAGATTCCACTGGGTATCTGATGTGGTTTGGCTGTGTACCCACCCAGATCTTATCTTGAATTATAATCCCCATGTGTCAAGGGTGGGGCCAGGTAGAGATAATTGAATCATGGGGGTGGTTTCCCCCATACTATTCTCATGGTAGTGAATGAGTCTCATGAGATCTGATCCAATGGTTTTATAAATGGGAGTTCCCCTGAACAAGCTCTCTTGCCTGCCGCCATGTAAGATGTGACTTTGCTCTTCCTTTGCCTTCTGCCGTGATTGTGAGGCCTCCCCAGCCATGTGGAACTGTGAGTCAATCAAACCTCTTTCGTTTATAAATTACCCAATCTAAGGTGTGTCTTTGTTAGCAGTGTGAGAACAGATGAATACAGTAAATTGGTACCAGGAGTGGGGTTCAAACCCATGTGGGGACATATGTCCATTGGATCTGCTGGGTCATATGGCCCAAGTAGCAGAGCAGCTTGCACAGCAGCCTGGACCTGTTGCAGAGCCTTTTCCTGTTCTGGACCCCACTTAAAACTGACAGCTATTTGAGTCACTAGATAAATGAATTGGAGTAAAACACCCAAATGAGGAATGTGTTGCCTCCAAAATACAAATAGGCCTACTAGGCATTGTGCCTCTTTCTTGGTTGTAGGAGGGGCCAAAGGTAGCATCGTATCCTTCACCTTAGAAGGAATATCTCAAATGGCCCCACACCACTGGACCTCTAGAAGTTTTACTGAGGTAGAACTTCCTTGAATTTTAGTTGGATTTATTTCCCATCCTCTGGCATACAAATGTCTCACCAATAAGTCCAGCGTGTTTGAAAGCCACCATTATAGATACAAAGTAGCCTGTGTAATCAGTGATGATCATTGATGAATTGTCCATGTGTTCTTTTGAATTTGGAAAGATAGAATGATGTTGGCTCACAATGTAAACTCTAGTTTGATAACTTCATTTCTTAGAAATGATAAAATTGTGCCATTTCTGGAAATTAGAGGAATAAAAAATTAATCATAAAAGTTCAAGATATTTGTATTTCAGCCTGTTCTCATAAGCACAGAATGATATGTGCCCTTTCCTATTAGATTTTCCAAGGGTGTTTCTGATTTACAAAGTAAGAAGAATTGCCTTGTACCTAGCTAATTAACTCTGAGTGCTAATGCCTGAGTATTAGTGTCTTGACTTGATCTAAGTAAGTTCAGCGAATTCAAAGTCCACCTGAATAGGCATGGGATGGACATTTGCTTTAGAGAGAGACAGTAAAACCAAAAATGAGAAAGCAAATGGTGCTGTAATTGAGACGCTGACATCAGTTTTTTTTTGGTAGTTTTTCACAGATGTCACCATAGTTACAGTCTCTATAAATCTTACATGTATTATAGTAGAGAAAATGAAGAGACTTGTTGCAAGTGAAGTAACCTAAATTTTTACAATTATGTTGCTTTAAAAACATTTTGCTTCTACATATTTTATGGCTTTTCTATAAAAGACTCATAGGACTGATATGCTAAATGTCTAGTGGCCAAATATAATGTTTATTGAAGCCTTATGATGTACCAGGCTCTGTCCTGAGCATTATCTAATTTAATTCCAAAGTATCCCTGAATTTTAGACTATATTTAGTAGTCTGGGTTTTCCAGAGAAACAGGACCAATAATGTGTGTGTGTACGTGTGTGTGTGTGTGTGTGTGCATATATATATGTATAATAAATATAGTACATACATTATATATTACAATTGGCCCTTCACTTCCATGGGCTTCACATTTGTGGATTCAACTAACTGCAGATCTAAAATATCTAAAAAAAACAAAACAAAACAAAACAAAACAGTACAACAAAAAATGATACAAATAATAAACTAATATAGTAGAACAACTATTTACATAGCATTGTATTAAGTATTATAAGTAATCTAGGGGTGATTTAAAGTATATGGGAAGATGTAAATGCATAGCTTATAAGCAAATACTATGCCATTTTATATCTTGGGGACATGAGCATCTGGGGATTTTGGTACCTGCACGGATCCTGGAACTGATCCCTCATAGATACTAGGGGAACACCATAAAATAAGATACGCATAATACATATTCTATACATTGTGTCTAATAAGGAACTCGCTCACACAGTTATGGAAGTGAGAAGCCCAAGGTTGGCAATTGGCAAGACGTAGACCCAGGAGAGCCAATGGTATAATTTTCAGTCCAAACCCAACTCAGAAGGCAAGAGACTAACCTCCCAGCTTGAAGAGAGTCAAACAGAGAGAAAGAAGTCTTTCTTACTCTGCCTGTTATTCTATTCAGACTTTCAATGAATTGGATAAGGCTGGTTCCTACTGAGGGATGGCCGTCTGTTTAACAAATGTTAAATGTTAATCTTATCCAGAAACGCCCGTGCAGACACACCCAGGAAGAATATTTCACCAAATATCTGGGCACCCTGTGGCTCAGTCAGTTTGACATATACAATTAACTATTGCAGGTAGGTATCGTTTTTATTGCCTTGTAGAAAGGAGGAAACAGAGGCATAGAATAGTTTAATAACTTGTTCAAGGTCACATGCTGGTGATGGTGGATGCTGAACCCAAGCAAGCTCAGTCTGGTTCTTCAATTCCTGACTCTTAGTTGGTTCAGAAAATTACCTTTCAGATAAGAAAACTGAGACGGAGGAGGAAGGGCAGGAAAGGGGACAAGTGAGGGAGTCCAGTACTGGGCTAAGGACATTCAGCTAGTTAGAGGCACAGCTGGGATTTGAACCCAGGTCTTCTGACACCAGCCCCAGACTCCTAGGAGTCCTTCAGCACCAACATGAGGTGTTCTCTGTATAATGAACATTGTGCTTGTGAAAGGAAAAAGGCTTTTAGTTATACACCTGAATTGTTGACTTAAGTACTCTATGCAGTAGTTCTAGCTGTCTCATTTTATCAGCATTATAATTTGTATCTATGATATTCCAGCCCTAAGATATTCTCAGATGAGTTGGCCTGCTTGGATGACTATGGTAATTATTTTAATGATGCTACCTTCCATTTCTAAATCATTTCAAACTTTTTAGAGTACTCTCATATGTATACATTTTAAAATGAATTAGCTTGACAAAGTGGCTTTACTCTGGGGTTGTAGCCTTTCGTGGTTGTAAGTGGAAAAAAGGGCTTTTGCTTCCTCTGAGCCAGGATTAAAAAAGAAAAAAATGAGTTATGAGAAGATGCTGGAAGAGAAGGAACTGTTTATTGAAGCAGCATATCACTGGGAGGCAGCTCTGATGAAGACTAAAGAGCCCTGGACCGGGAGGTATAGTCACAGAAACTGGGCATAGAAGCCAGACAGTTCTGAGTTTGAATCTTGGCTCTGCCACTTGAGACACATTGTGTCACGTTTCCGAACATTTCTTCATTTTTAAAATAGGAATTACACTTTGTACCTTACCGAATGGTTGCGAGGATGAGAAATGCTTGTCCAGTGCATGGAACATAGCAAGCCCTTGATAAATAGCTATTACAAATTCCCCCACCTCCTGTGAGTGAGGTCTGCCTTTCCTAGCCTGCACTGTGTGTTCTAAAGACCTTTGCCCTGGCTTCTCTTTCCTACCTAGCTTGTGCATTTATAGTAACCAGACCTGACTATTTACTGAGATTCTTGTCCCCTCCAGTGGGTCAGTTGGGAAGTCATCCTGCAGCTCCAGGCTAGATGTGGATGAAGAAGCTCCTGTTTCTCAGACCTGTCGATGTGTCCAGACCAGATAAGGGGACCTCTTTCCTGGTTTCTTCTTTGCATTCTGGATTACTTCTCTGAGTCTGGTCTGCCTGGTTGGCCCACTACCACCTGCCTGCCTTCTCCAGCCCTGTCCAGACCACTCTCCCCTGAGCTGTTCACGTCCCTGTTTTTCCCAACTGTTGGTGCCAAAACGAGCAATTGTTTTTTCCTTTCTTAATTTTCTTTTGAATGAAGAGTTGTTTCACATGGGTCATTTTAGAAGGAGCTGTACTGCTTCAAGAGAGATGGTAGACTTGGTTAATTGTGTCAAATTCCTTGTCATTTCTTGTGGGGAGAATTGGTTAAGCTGGTGGTTTATTGACTCCATTGGCTGGTGGCCTCACTAAACTGATTGGCCCGTTTAAGGAAAACAAGCCAAAGTGGTGACCAGTTTAGACACATACTTGATGTCTCACTCTTGGCTTTTACCCTCATTTCTCCTTATTCTATGCCTGGAGTATAATAGCAAAACTTGTTAGAATGCAGGTCTTGTGTTTGCTTTTGCTGGAACTGCCTCGAAAGAATCTGGCAGCTTTGGGGTATGGAAGCCAAAATTGGAGAGATGTCAGCTGTGCCGGTGGTGACAGGTGGAGGGTTGCTGCTTTCAGCAGGGGCCCTGAATACTGGGCCAGTGGTCACGCTGGCCAGCAAATCCCAGCCAAGAAGAGCAGGGATGCAGGCAGCACGTGGGCCTTCCATGCCAACGATGAGGCAGTTCATTAAAGTGGAACCTGGGACATCAGTTATTTGACTCCATGTCACTCTTTGGAATTGCTGTCATTAAAACTTTTTGACTGGATTCAGTTCCAGAGATATCCAGAATGTTTGGATATATTTTTCCCATCATATTTTCTGTGATATTTCTTTGTTCTACTTTTTCTGTTTTCTTTTTGCCCCCATTTGTCTTCATTTGGATTGTTTTTTTTCTCACTTATTTTGTTTCTTTATTAACTTAAACACTCTATTTCTGTTCTTTTAGTAGTTAACCTAGAAGTTTAAACATGTGTATTAATTTAACAAGTTCCAAAGTTAATTTTTCCTAAGTTTATACAATATATGCAATTAGAATCCAAGTTTTCTAAGCCTGGCTTAACATGACATCCATACTTCTTTTTTACATTGATTTCTTAACAGCTCACTAATCAGTCATTGTTTCCAACCTTTACACAATGAACATTAATTTAGAGATACTCACATTTATAGTCTTCTTTGCTTACATATTCCTTCTGGCATTTCAGACCTTCCTTCTGAATCACTTGCCTTTTTTTCTGAGCACATCCTTTAAACATTCCTTTAGTGAGGGCATTCTGGTAATAAGCTCTATCCATTTTTCGATAGTGGATCCGTTTTGGATAAATGTTTTAATATCACCCTTGTCCTGATAGATACTTTTGCTGGATATATTATTCTAGGTTGACAGTTATTTTCTCTCAACTCTTTGAAAGTGTATTTTTCCTTCCATTTTTGATGCTGAAAAGTCAGCTCAATCTTTATCAGTGATCTTTTTGCTATGACTGCGTTTATACTCTTCTGCTTTTGATTTTGCTTTCTTCAGTTTCACTAAATGTCGAAAATTTTAATGTCTAGATACTGATTTTATTTATTCTGCTTGGCATTTATTGTGGTTCTTGAGAATTCATGCCTTAATATTTAAAAATCGTTAGCCCTTATTTATTTGAATATTGCCTCTACCCAATTTCTGTATTTTTTTTCCTTCTGGAAATCTGACTAGATATGTGTTAACCTTCACTCTGTCCCCTATATCACTGACTCCATATCACTTCTTTCATGTATTTTAACTTTTGTCTCTCTGTCCTGCACTCTGGGTAATTTCTTTAGGTCTATCTTATGATCCATACATTCTGTCCTTGGCTATGTCTAATATATGCTACTTATCTGTTTTTAGTTTTCATTATTAAATTTTATACTTCAGAAATACTTTGTAGCTTTTCAAAATGGTTTGCTTAATTATCTTTTCCATAATTTGTATAATCCTGTTTTATTTCTTTATGCATAGTAAACTTATTTTATATTCTGAATCTGGTCATTGTTGTATTTCCAGTTTTCTGATGACTTTCACTTGGAGTGATTCGTTTACTTTTTATTATTATTATTTTTATAGAGACAAGGTCTTGTTATATTGCCCAGGCTAGTCCTGAACTCCTGGACTCAAGGGATCCTCCTGCCTTGGCCTCCCAAAGTGCTGGGATTATAGATAGGCATGAGCCACTGTGCCTGGCCCATTTATTCTTCTTTTTAGTGATTTTCTTTTGCTATAAACTTGTTTCCTTAAAACTTAATTTGTGGGGATTGTTAGAGCCCTGTGTTTAAAATGACTTCCTCCAGAGGGGACAAGTTTGAATTTATTCCAGCCATGGAACAGTGCCCACCAAGAGCTGCTTTAATCACATCTGTAGCTCAGGCTGTTGTTATCATTCTTCCAACTCACGCTAGTACTGTGAATCTGGTCCTAAACCCAAATGAATGGGGCTTTTGGTTAGAGATTTTCTGGGAGACTTTTTCAAAGTATTGATTTTTTTTGTGCCCCAAATAGATTTTAACTCACTAATAGCCAGATAGTTTTCTCCTTTTTAGTGCCATGAGCCTGTTTGGCAGTCTGGTGAAGCTCTTGGATCCTTCTCAGAATGCAAGTTTTATTACTTAAAATGAAATTTATAGACTTGAAAAGGAAAACAAATATATTAAAATACAGCTTTATTCTCAGATCTTTGAAGAAGTACCCAGATTATTAACCTGTGTGACACGTTTAAATTACATCTCTAATCTTGATGGAGAAACAGTAGTTTATGATAGGGCTCATTTCCTCAGTTTCTAAAAAGAGGAAATGGAGCTGGCACTAGTGAACTCTACGAAGGCATTGTAAATCTTCAGTCTTCTCATCTAAATTTGAAAAGTGTCTCTGCTGTGATAACCGCTGGGTACCTTGGAAAGGAATCTCCTAAGTTCTTAGTTTTGTACCCACAGGGTTTCCAGTAAAACATGAAATTAGACAAGATCAGTGCTCCCTGGGGCTATTGAACTTATATGTGAATGATGAGCTCAGAAAACAAACAAAAAGAAGGGAAAATAAATAGGATCAGTTTTTCTTGGAAAGCTATGATTTATTCATTTATTAACTGCCACAATAGAATGAAATGTTATTCATTGTTCTTTTCAGTAGCTATGGGAACATTGAACTGCTTTAAATCCATGGAAACAATCCAATTGAACATCATTAGAAGACTGGTTAATTATGTTATATCCATATAATAAAATCTTATGCCACTATTAAAAAGAATAGAGATAGATATGCTCTTATAGAAGGAACTCTAAGATACATCAAGTGGAAAAGGAAAAGTGTTCATTGTGTGTTTTTACTTGTAAAAATCTGTCCATTCATAAAGCATGTGATATTTCTGGAAAGAGGCACTGGTAATTGGTATCAGTGACTGCTTCTGGAAAGGAACTTGAGGTCTGGGGAAGATGGGAGGAGAGACTTACTTTTCATTGTGTGTCTATTTGCATTGTTTGAATGTTTTTGCCATGTACTTGTATTAGCTCTAATTAATTCATTGAAAATGAACTGTCCTTACTTTTAGCAGCTGTTGAAATGAAATGAAAGCACATAAAGAATATGTACTAATTAAACCTGTCAAGTTATATATTTCACTAATGAATACACTACTCTGTGCAAAAAAGAGAGAAATTCTCAACAGCTAGGGCTGCTCCAAATAAGACCAACCAGTACTTGAGTTCACAGATGAAGATGTGTGGCCCCTGGTTCAGGGTGTTCCTTACTGGAGGGTCTTTCTGGAGTTGCTGTCTTCCTGGAGTTACACCACATATCCACTGCTATATAGCTGTCTATACTCTCTTCTGCTTCTCTCCTTGGTCTTCAACTTCTGGAGGCATGTTTCTCACACACTGCCTGGAACAGAGCAGGCCTACAGTAAATGGAGGAAGGATGAGTCACTCTTGATCCTGCCAGGAGTGAGGTCTAGGGATGTAGAAACAGTATGAGGCCCTGTGTCTTCCCACAATGGAGAGGGCGGCACAGACAGGCCCGCAGGTCCTGGTGGCTCTCAGTTGGATGAGGGGCCAAGGGCAGGGCCATGGTGAGGAAGCAAAACCAAGAAGGACTGAGTGTGATGAGGGCACCATTCCTTGATATTCCTAATTTTATCCCAAACCTCTGTTGTGGGGGTGGCTGCAGGGAGAGGAGACAAAGCCAGCAGAACAGTGGGTGTAGTAGGTGGGAGAAAATCAGAGAGAAGTTGGATAACAGCAGTTGTTCAGTGAAATTTCACAGTGCCTTTCAAGAATGAAATTCAATTTATATTTAGAATTTGACTTGAATCCAGAAGAAACAGACAAGCTGGCTAATATCAAGACACAGTATGAAATAATTTGTGTCAGTTATTGAAAGGATTTGTAATCAAGTGTGAAAGGGATGTCTGGTCATGATCATTCATTCATTCATTCATTCACTTATTGTTGGGGCATTGTGTCCCACAAGGTGTACAGAGATTAATTAGGTCCTCTGTCTCCAAGTAGCTTTTCATCAAAAAATAATTTTGCATCATGGTTAAGAATGATATGTTGGATTCAGATTCTTGAGTTCAAAGTCTGACTGTTACTTGCAGCGTGACCTTGAGCAGGTTATTGAATCTCTTTGTGCTTCACTTTCCTCTTTGTCAGTGTGGGGACAGTAGTGCTTGTTTAATAGAATTGGAGAAGATAACAGATGTAAAGTGCTTAGGGAAGTATCTGGCATAAACAGGACTCAATGAACCTCAGTTTTTTTTTTTTTTTTTTTTTTTGAGATGGAGTTTCGCTCTTGTTACTCAGGCTGGAGTGCAATGGCGTGATCTCGGCTCACCACAACCTCCGCCTCCTGGGTTCAGGCAATTCTCCTGCCTCAGCCTCCTGAGTAGCTGGGATTACAGGCACACGCCACCATGCCCAGCTAATTTTTTGTATTTTTAGTAGAGACGGTGTTTCACCGTGTTGACCACGATGGTCTCGATCTCTTGACCTCGTGATCCACCCGCCTCGGCCTCCCAAAGTGCTGGGATTACAGGCGTGAGCCACTGCGCCCGGCCAAACGTCAGTTTTTAAAAAACATTCAGCCCTTCTGCCATGTGGGGATACACAGGAAGACAGCCATCTATGAGCCAGGAAGTGGGCCCTCACAGACACTGAATCTGATGGTGCTTTGATCTTGGATTTCCCGGCCTACAGAACTGTAAGAAATACTTTTCTGTGGTTCATCAGCCAAAAAATTGTTTTTCATTGATTCACTGTACATTTTTGAAGTTCTTGCAGTGTGTCAGGTACTGCTATAGGTATAGGGATTGTGGACATGGAAGACAAAAGTCCTTTTTTTTTTTTGTGACAGTCTCACTCTGTCACCCAGGCTGGTGTGCAGTGGCACGATCTCAGCTCACTGCAATCTCTGCCTCCCAGGTTCAGGTGATTCTCCTGCCTCAGCCTCCAGAGTAGCTGGGATTACAGGCATATGCTACCATGCTTGGCTAATTTTTGTATTTTTGGTAGAGATGGGGTTTCACCATGTTGGCCAGGCTGGCCTTGAACTCCTGACTTCAGGTGATCCACTCATCTCGGCCTCCCAAAGTGCTGGGATTACAGACATGAGCCACCATACCTGGCATTTTTTTTTTTTTGGCAAAAAAGTCCTGTCTTTAAAGAACTCTGTGGTTGGTGTATTAGTTATCTCTTCCTTTGTATCAAATTACATGACACTGGCTTGAAATCACGAGAGACGTTACTTACCTCTCACAGTTTCTGCAGGTCAGGAATTCAGGATCACCTTGGCCAAGTAGTTCTGCTCAGGGTCTGTCATGAGTTTTCCTCCCAAATGTTGGCTAGGACTGCAGACATCTAAAGGCTTGACTGGCGCTAGAGGATACATTTCTAAGGTGGCTCAGTCATATGACTGGAACATTGCTTCTTCTCCACATGGGTGCCTTCTTGGTGCTGCCTGAGTGTCCTGAAATCTGGCAGCTGGCTTTCCTTTTGAGCAAGTGATCCAAGTGACCATGCCAGAAATTACAATGCCTTTTATTTTATTTTATTGCTAATTTTGTTGCAACTTAGCCTCAGAGGCCAAACACTATCACTTCTGCTATATTTCACTGGTCTTGCAACTCAGCCCACTTTCAATAGGGAAGGGACTCTGCACAAGCATTGGTACCAGAAGGCGAGTGTCCTTGAGGACTGTTTTGGAGGCTGGCTACCACAGTTGAGGAAGAAGACACATAATTGTACAAAAAGTGCCGCATGTTCTCACTCATAGGCGGGTGTTGAACAATGAGAACACATGGACACAGGGAGGGGAGCACTACACACTGGGGTCTGTTGGGGGGAAATAGGGGAGGGACAGCAGGGGGTGAGGAGGTGGGGAGAGATAGCATGGGGAGAAATGCAAGATATAGGTGAAGGGGAGGAAGGCAGCAAATCACACTGCCACGTATGCACCTATGCAACAATTTTGCATGTTCTTCACATGTACCCCAAAACCTGAAATGCAATTAAAAAAAAGTGCCATGATGGAGATTTACCACAGGGATCTTCTTGTGGCAGCACAGTCTTCTCAAGAAAGGAGAAGGTGAAGCTTGAGGTTAGTCAGCCTGGACAAAGAGGAGTGTTCAGGGCAGAAGGAACTGCAGGTGGAAAGGCACAGAGTTGAGAAAGAACATTGCATATCCTGAAAGCTTGAAGTACATCTCTTGGGCTAAAGCAAAGGGTCTTGCAGGGCAGGGGCAAGAAGATAATTATGATGATAATGTAAGTAGTGACCTACCTATATGAGAATGATGTGATGATGGTTTAGACAGGTTGTGACAGCTGCACTTACACTCAGAAATGAATGAAAACTATTTCATATTCCTTAAGGATTTACTGTCTAAAAAACCGTTGTATTTAGGATGCCTATGTATCCATCTAACCATCTACCCATTCACCCACCCGTCCACTTACCTACCCACCCATCCTTCCACTCACCCATCTACCCACCCATCCATCCATGCATCCATCAGTCCATCCATCCATCCACACATCCACCTACCTACCCACCCATTCTTCCACTCACCCATCTATCTACCCATCCATGCATTCTATCCACCTACCAATCCATCCATCCATCCATCCATCCATCTATCCATCCACCCACCCACACATCCACCCACCTACCCACCCATTCTTCCACTTACCTGTCTACCCATCCATACATTCTGTCCACCTACCAGTCCTTCCATCCATCAATCCATCCATCCATCCATCCACCCACTTACCCACATAGCCACCTACCCACCCATCCACCTACCCACCCACCCATTCTTCCACTCACCCATCTATCTACCCATCCATGCATTCATCCATCTATCCGTCCATCCATCCATCCAGTTTTTATTCATTGTGTACATGCATGAACTTGCATGCACATGGACACACACACACACACACACACACAATTTTAGCATTCTCTGCATTACGTTTTCTTCATAGCATTAATTACTGCCTGGCATTATGTTATATTTTATGTTAATTGCCTATGTCTTTCTCTAGATATAAACTCTGAGGCATTGGAGACTTTGACTGTTTATGCCATTTTACCCTTAGTGCCTAGACTAATGCCTGGCGTGTGTTAGGGGCTCAATAAATCTGTAGTTGAATAAATACAAGAGTGAAGTGAGGTGGTAGAAGTATGCAGAAGATGCTGCGGGAACTTGAGGAAAGAATGAGCATTTCAGACACAGGAGATCTCACGAGCAAAGGAATGGAGACAGAAAAGAGCATGGCCTGGCCTCGCCATGTAGTGTGGGAAACCAGAAGTGTAACTGCAAGACAAAAAAAGCATCTTCTAGCAGTTGCTTTCATTCAATAACATATTCATTTTATTATTTAAAAAATATTTTAAATTTTACTTTAAATTCCGGGATACATTTGCAGAATGTGCAGGTTTGTTATGTAGGTATACATGTGCCAGGGTGGTTTGCTGCACCTATCAACCTGTCATCTAGGCTTTAAGTCTTGCATGAATTAGATATTTACATTTGAGGAAAGCTTCTTTGGAGATATTTATGGATTTAAAACTCCACTAGTGGAAAGATGTTCTTTGTGCTGCAGCCATAGTAATAATACTCAGAAACATGAATACCAGAGCTATATGTCCTTCCCAGGAGTGAGCCTTATTCTCAATACTCTGTGTGTTTATCTCTTAAAATATATTTCCTTGCTGCAGTGGCAAGATATTTAGTCTTTTCTACAGAGTTGATATGAAATGTGGTTTTTGGCATCTCTGTGGCCTTGAAGGTATTTTGTATGTTAGGTTGGTACTAGATAGAGCCACAGTTTGGAATCTTTTGCAGTTGAAGGCTGCAGGTCTGAGAAGAGAATAGGGTAATTCAGCCACTGCTTGTGCTGCTGTACTCCAGGGCCAGCTTGAGGTCTTTTGGTTATGATATTCCCAGTGTTCTTCCTCAGTGCGGGAATGCTGGCATGCCAGAAAGTGCTTTTCTGTGACCTCTGCTTGTCTCTTTTCTGTGAACTTCAGGAAATGGCTACTCAGAGGAAAGTTAAAACCTTCATAGATTTCCAAGTACGGCGTTTGTGAAATACCTCCTCAGTAGCTGCTAGGTTATGTTCAGATAATCTGAAGGTATTAACACAGACAACCTTTGAACACCTTTTCAAAAGAATCAGCGTGGCCCCCGGAATTCTTGCTGGTCCCCATTGTTTCCCCTCAGTGGCTCACCTGGGTTTGATGATTGTTACCCACCTCTCCTCACACTTAGCACTGTAAATGTTCAATATAAATCTTCTGGGTTTACAGGGGCAATGAACTTTTGCTTCCATTGAAAAAGTAGAACTCAAATTTGATCTTAAATTGGAGTAAAAAGTTAACAGTGATTGCCTTTGGGTGGTGGGACTGTGGATATGTTTTTCTTCCTCTTAATTTTCATTTTTTCCCTTAAATGTCAATAATCAACACATATTATTATTTTATAATGGGTTTAAAGCCAAGAAACTGTTTGGAAAATTTGCTTTTCAATATTTTTATTTCTGTGTGTGATCTCTAGAGATTGCTTCGACAAATTGGATTCTGATTTCTCACAGTTTTTCTTCTTAAAGCTTGCTTTTTTTTTTTTTTTGAGACAGAGTCTCACACTGTTGCCCAGGCTGGAGTGCAGCAGCACAGTCTCCGCTCACTGCAGCCTCCACCTCCCAGGTTCAAGCGTTTCTCCTGCCTCAGCCTCCCGAGTAGCGGAGATTACAGGTGCCTGCCACCATACCCAGCTAATTTTTAAATTTTTAGTAGAGATGGAGTTTCATTATGTTGGCCAGGCTGGTCTTGAACCCCTGACCTTGTGATCTGCCCGCCTTGGCCTCCCAAAGTGCTGGGACTACAGGGGTAAACCACCACTCCCAGCCTGGAGCTTACTTTTTAGTGTCTGTTATGGTGGATTGAGTGATGGCTTCAAAGAGCAGAGGAGGATTCTCATTTATTAACTAAAACTTGCATGGAGAAGGAGGCAAGTCAGAGCCATGTCAATGAGACCACTGAGGTCATCTGAGTCTGGAGCAGGCCGCCAAAGAGGAGACATCTATTCCCTACCCCAGACGTCTCAGTTCCTCTCAAGAAAATCCAGAAACCACCATTCCTTCATGACTCTCTGTTGTTTATAATTAGCGATTAATGCTGCTAAGCCCTGTTTTGCCCTGGCACGTGTCTGCCAGTGAGTCTGACAATGTGCCTTTCAGCAGGTGCTTTTGAAATAGCACCTCCTGATGGTCCTTTCTGACCTCATGCTTGCATCTTCCTCCCACCAAAAGCAGAAACATCAGATGGCTGGTGGGACACTGCCTGTGCCTAGCTCAGGGTAACTAGATGACCATGTGACATGTCAGATGAAGTCCTAGATCTGGAAGGAAAAAAAAGCAGCAGTTTTGAGCAAAAATAAGACAGGGTTGAAAATAAGCCCTACGTATTTGACCAGCTCACCAATTTTCAACTCTTGGACTCAGATTACCACAGAAAGCACATGGAGGTGACAAAGTAGATGAAATCAGCCTCCCAGCCAACCCATTAGCCATCCATCACTGTTTGTCTTAAGTAAATAGCTATTTGCAGAGCTGCTTCAGTGGCTGTTGGGAGACTTGGCTTTATGGTATGCTTGTAGCTTTTCCTCAGATGAAAATTTCAGAGGCTGTTCAGTCTGATAACACTCAAGCATAACCAAACACCTCATTTAGTTATAACCTCAAGTACTTCTTTATCTTGAAGATGGTCAAGGGCAAATACAAAAAAATCCCCTGATACGCAGCCACTTGGGATGAAAATGGGTAAATTGGGCTTTCCATTTAGGTGCAATCAAAGAAGTATCTGTAGAAAACTGGATTGGGCACGATGGCCCACACCTGCAATCCCAGCATCTGGGGAGACTGAGGCGGGAGGATTGCCTGAGCTCAGGAATTCGAGACCAGCCTGGGCAACATAGCAAGACCCTATCATTACAAAAATACAAAAAACATTAGCCGGATACGGTGGTGGACACCTGTATTCCCAGCTACTCAGGAGACTGAGGTAGGAGAATCACTTGAGCCCAGCAGTCTGGGGCTGTGAGCTATGACTATGTCACTACACTCCAGCATGGGTACAGAGTAAGACCCTGTCTCTTAAAAAACAACAACAAAGAAAACTGCTCTGGAATCACAGCATACAGTTTTTTGCTCAACTCCAACATTGCAAAAATCTCCAGCTTCGCAGAGATTGCATGGTGGTGGATCACGACCCCGTGCTGTTTTCCAGAGAGGTATGCTTGACGGGACTACAACAGCTGGAGACTCTCCAAGAGGGGGTTCCTAAACTTCATGAACACTGGACCGGCTATTTCACAAAGAACCAGGAGGGCTCTGGTGCCCTTGACCGCATGAAGAAGAAATGATCTCAATTGTGATGGGCAGTTAGATTTCCAGGACTTTCTTAATCTTACTGATGGCGTAGCTGTGGCTTGTCATGACTCCTTCATCCCAGCTGGCCATGCCCATGAGAAAATTTGAGGTGCCCTTGATCCTGGCCCCCAGACCCACCGCCTTTCCTTCTAGCCCCCCACTTTCCATTTCTCTTCACAGCCCACACATGCCCTGAGCTCAATGTACCCATCACCCTTGAAGGCCACTTCTGCTGGTAGTGATAAAACACAATACTGTTTCAAACACACACAAACACAGACCCTTGGGTTTGTAGATAATCTTTTAGATGTTCTTTCCTCGTCCCTTCAGCAGTTATCTTTATAAGGACCTACTAAGTGCAACGCTGAGGATTCAGAAAAGAAGAAGACATGAATTTTTCCTGGATGAATTTATTGTCCTAGAAGGGCGGGTGAGACTCATGCACAAATAGATTTTGTAGAGTTGAAGGTGGGTATTGCTTCAGGGAGGCATAAAGTATTATGGGCCCAAATCTCAACTATTAACAAGGGAACAATGTAAACAATGAACCTGGAAATATTTATAAGCATCCATGTGCACATAAAAAAGTGTTTATTTTTCCTTAGGTTTCTCTATCATATGGGCATTTCTACATCATATCTATTTACTGCACACAGTGGGGGAAATTTATCATTGTGCATAAATGTCATTAAATTTTACTCTCCAGTCTGAGTTAATTTGCTTTGTAGCTGAAGGGTTGTTCTGATCTTGTCTGAAAGACAGAAAACAGAAGTGTCTTGCTTGTGCCAACTCCTCAACCTCCTTTCTTCACTTATAAGCCATGTTTCAACAGAAGCGGACTGAACTTCTCTCCGAACTGGTTCCAACTTAGGGAAATGAATTAGACAACCCAGAAAAAAACCTCAAAAGCAAGGACCTTTCTCCCCCTTGGACAAGTCCCTAAACAGCCAGCCTGGTTCCTTTCTACTCCGTTAGGCCTTGCGGGGACTTTCCTCTATAGTTCAAGACCAATTAGCTGTCATTTATTGAGTGCTTACATATAGTTACCTCGAACTCTCTCACAATATCAGCTGAAGAAACTGAGGCCAAAAAGTCAAGTAATTTAGCTAAGATCACAGAGCTGAAATTTAGACCTGGGTGTGACTCATTCTAAAAACCGATGATTTTCCCCATTGTGCTATGCTACTCTTAAATCCAAGATCTCAGTAGAAGAGAAGATGCCTTTTAGTTCAAAGAATAAAACACGCCGCAAAACCATCTTCATTTGCTCAGCTCTCACATGTCTATAATTCCTTCATTCTCCTGCCCTTCTCATATCCAGGAGGTAGGCGAAAGCTGGACGAAATTGCAGAAGGAAGCTGCCTATCATAGCTGTCCCCATGTAAAATGTGTTCTATAGGTTGGTGCAAAAGTAATTGTGGTTTCTGCCATTAAAAGTAATGCCAGAGGCTGGGCATGGTAGCTCACGCCTGTAATCCAAGCGCTTTGGGAGACCGAGGTGGGTGGATCACGAGGTCAGGAGTTTGAGACCAGCCTGACCAACATGGTGAAATCCCATCTCTACTACAAATACAAAATTTAGCTGGGCATGGTGGTGCGTGCCTGTAATCCCAGCTACTCAGGAGGCTGAGGCAGGAGAATCGCTTGAACCTGGGAGGTGGAGGTTGTAGTGAGCTGAGATTGTGCCACTGCACTCCAGCCTGGGTGACAGAGTGAGACTCCATCTCAACAAACAAACAAACAAACAAACAAACAAAAAATGCAGAAACTACAATTACTTTTGTACCAACCTAATACCTTTTTGCCTTACTAGAAACCCTCTAGTGATTGGCTGTTGGGAGATGGTTTTGCCTCTTGCTCTGTAGTTCAGCCTGTCAGGTGTTTCTCTGAAGGTCCCTCACCCCTGTGTGTCCCCTGGCACTTTGTGGATCTTCCTGTTTGTGAGGACCTGGAGGCTGCTTTCAAGTCTTTGGAGGCTGAGGCAAGTGGGGTGCAGGTTGTGGGACCAGTGGCCCTGTTTAATCTCTTGATGAAGTGAGAGCTTTCCTTCCTATGGGCACACTCGCTCCTGCCCATTTCGGTGACTCAGACATGGCCAGAATCTACTCACGCTCATGCTTAACAAGGAATCTTTCCAGCCAGACTTGCACTTTTAAGATTCTTTGGATGAAACTGATGATTTCCTGGGAAGCCATGTATGTTCTCTGAATGACTGACATAGGCAAGCACTGCTCTTTCAGGCCAAAGCTAGATCCCTGTAAATGTTGCAGGGTGGATGAAGAAAACAAGACACGGAGAGTGTCCGTGAATTACAGAGCTGTGAAAATTTGAGATTTTGTGGAGTCATATTTCTGAAAAGAACATCTGCAGGGATGGGGCTGTGTAAATTTTTCCAGAGAGTTTTCATTTTGGCTTCCTCCAGATCTTGGGATGACTGTCTAGGGTAGGGAATGGAGGGTAAGAATTAGCAAAGGAAGACTGGGGTGGGGGATGCCTCAAGTTGATTATAAGTTCAAATATGAATCAACAGTATGATGTGGCTGCCTGTACAAGAGGATTCACTCCTAGGCTGCATTGATAGGACTGAGTTATCTAGGACCAGAGGTGTGATTGTTCTCTCATACGTGAGGGTCCTGGGTAAGTTCTCTTGGATACTGGGTTCATTTCTGAAATTTCACTAGTTCATTTCTGTTTATTTAGGATTCTAGAATCTTTCTGGGTCACCTTTCTGGGCTCAAAAAGCAAGAGTTGTCAGGGGGTGATAGGCATCTAATCATATCACGAATATAATTGGATATGGCCATGGGAATTAAGTTTCAACCATTCCTAACAAACCAGATTAAAATAGCTAAGAAATATCAATACCTAATTATTGTCAAGCATCTGCAGTTTCTGCTCTGAGTAATGTTTAACTGTGAAAATCATTTTTTAATTATGCCTAAGCTCTATGAACATAAAGCCCAAAGTAAAACACATGATTAGTTCATTCAATATCCAGTTGCACCCTTCTAGGTGAATGGCGCCAGGCAAAGTATTGGAGGGAATACAAATAAGAATAAGCATATTCTTTCCCCCTTCACTTCCCCAGGTTTTTAACTCCTCTGTTACCAAAGTGTTTGTATGCTATTTGGGAAGACAAGTAATACTGAGTAAAAAGTTAAATCACACTTAAGGGCAAGCATGCGATCCCTTTCAGCAGACAACTAAAAGACCTGACCCATCTGTAAGCAGCTGTTACGCATGCTCTCTGCCTGGAACCAAGAAGTAAGCAGAGGAGACTCTGAGCTAATGAATTTCAAGAGGTCCCACCATGAAAACCAGAATTTACTGATAATCCTTTACATCCTCATTTATACCCTATTAAAATATGAATCAACAGTATGATGCAAAATATAATTCAAATTTAATGGCAGAAACCACAATTAATTTTGCACCAACCTATAGAACACCCTTCTATTTTAAGTGGGACCAGTGGCCCTATTTAATCTCTTTATGAAGTGAGAGCTTTCCTTCCTACGGACACACTATCTCCTGCCCATGTAGGTGACTCAGACATGGCCAGCATCTACAAAGAACCAGAAGGGCTCTGGTGCCCTTGACTGCATGGTGAAGAAACTGGATCTCACCTGTGATGGGCAGCTAGATTTCCAGGACGTTTTTAATCTTACTGATTGTGTAGCTGTGGCTTACCATGATTCCTTCATCCCAGCTGAGATTGCTGTTGATTCATATTTGAATAGGGTATAAATGAGGATATAAAGGGTTATCAGTAAATTCTGGTTTTAATGCTGGGACCTCTTGAAATTTATCAGCTCAGAGTCTCCTATTCTTACTTTACAAACATATCTAACTCCAGTTCTAGCACCCCCAAATTAGTAAATTAGCAAATCAGAGGCAACAAATGAGGGGGGAAAGAAGTGGCCATAAACACCAGGAAGCACCTTTTGGAAACAAGGTAAGTAGTAAGTAAATATAGGCAGACACCCTGACAGTAATAGAGCTTGACATTAATAGCTAGGCAACAGATGTGACAGAAAGCTATAAAATTCTGTGCCTGGGGTAGGTCTAAATAGTCCCACTGAGCTTAGTGACCCTGAGGGCTTCATTGCATTAAGGTGCATTATAGTAATTGATGCATTCTTTTTCTGAGTCTGATAGCCTTTGTTTATAACAGTGACCCTGAGGCCTTCAGGGAAGATTAAATTATGCTCAGTGGGTGCTGTTCAAGAAGGTATATGGGTGTATTATATTTTTTTCTTAAATCATTTCAGAGAGGCATCCATCCTAATATCTAAAGCGGTGCCATTGTCATAGAAGAGATGTTTTTTGAAAAGAAAGGAGAAATAAGATGAAAAGGAATTGCTGCTTCAAAATAAGCTTGGAAAAAACCATTTGGCAAAACGAAGGTTTAGTTATCGCCTCTTAGTTTGCCAGAAAGCTTGGTTAGCTACAAGACCCATTCTTCAAGACAGTTTTCTCCATTGCCAGCAATAACAAATGCATTAGATCTGTACTGTCCAAAATGGTAGCCACAGTCATATATTATGACTCTTCAAACTTAAATAAGGTAAATAATTCAGTGTCTCAGTTGCACTAGCCACCTGTGGCTAGACAGTGCAGATACAAAATATTTCCATTATTGCAGAAAATTCTTTTGGACATTAGAGCTTTAGAAAGTCAGAGGGAGACAAGATTCCTATGGGCTGGTGTAGATCAACAGGGCTTCAGATGGGGATTGAAGCAATCATGTATATACCTTTCGGTGTTAGTTTCTTGTTTGGTTTATGGTGTTTGATTATTTGAGTTAACTCCACAGTGGAATTCCGGTTAGATTTGGTTCCATTAGGATCATAGGAAAATGCTGTATCTGAATGATTTCCTGGGTATAATGCTTTCACATAGTTTTGAGGCAGCCAGAAAAATTATTTGAAAACATGGGCCTTCTGAGAGACTTTTTTTTCCTAAATACACAGAAGATTCCGGAAGATCACAGAGGTCACAAGGCTATTGGTTAATTTCATGCTAAATACTTGAAGTATTTATCTATATGTTTTCAGAGTTCATTTTGCTAGATATATGTTGGAAATAGGTAAAAAATTTCAACTAGGTCTTCCAAACAGCTTTTATGGAGCAAAAATGTTTCTTCCTCATACACATGTTCAGCTGAAATACTAGCATGTCTTAAATTACCTGGGGAGGGAGTGTTCAGCAGCTCCCTGGTGGTTGGATCTGTGAGTGATGGTTGTAATAAAGAGGACATCTCCTAGGAAAGTGGAAGATCAGTGAATTATAGGGAAGATAATGGCATTCAATTATAGCCGAGGGGACTCTTCTTTACCTGGCTTTTAGGCCTTATGAGATATGTGGATTTAAAATGAAAAGAGGAGAAACTAAAGCCAGTTTAATGGGTGACTTATAATTTGAGCAGGGAACAAAATGACTTTCTCAATCTTACAAAACTCCAATCGATGACCTAATTAATTTTTTCCCCCTAGGGCAGCTGATGCTGTGTTGGAGGTGGGTGTCACGGGAATGTCATAACAGTCATGTGTGTCTTTAGCTGCCAAGATAATTTATGCCTGTGAGTTAATGGAAGTATGATTGGCTTATTGAACAAGCTAGACTTGGTAGGCACAAGTAGGGTGCCATTTTGCTCTTTCTTTTTGTTGTGTTTTGTTTTTGTGAGATAGGATCTCTATTGCCTAGGCTGGAGTATAGTGGAACGATCATGGCTCACTGCAGCCTTGACCTTCCAGGCTGAAGTGATCCTTCCGCCTCAGCCTCCCTAGTAGCTGGGACCACAGGCATGAGCCACCACCCCTGGTCAATTTTTGTATTTTTTTGTAGAGACAGGGTTTCACCATGTTGCCTGGGTTGGTCTTGAACTCTTGGGCTCAAGTGATCCTCCTGCCCAGGCCTCCCAAAGTGCTGGGGCTACAGGCATGAACCACTGCACCTGACCTGCTCTTTCTTATGTCTTTCTTTTTCAGACCTTTAGCTTTTCTAACCACTTTTCAAATAATAAACCAATAAGCCTTTTTTCCCATGTATTAAAAATGTCAGTTCAATGTAGTATCAACATCCAGTTTAACACTTGTCCAATCTAAACCTTTTCCCCATCCTCAGCTCAGGCCTGGGAGGAGGCAACAGGGGAGAGAGATGCACAATAGATTTCATCTCCACATTTTGCTCCCCTTCTTCCCTTAGTTACTGTAGGGCTGAGATGGGGTTGGGAGAATGGGGGAGAGAAGGTCAAGGATCACCGATGAGAATCTGAACATTGTAGTTAGATACCATGTCCTTCTTGGGGGCAGATGCACAGTTACTGGCTGGTTATGGGTCCTTTTGAGGGTTTCCTGAGGTCCTCATTGTGGAAGCTTTTCGTTTTTCAGAGTAGGTGAAGCACTTCAGTCCCCTGTGGAGAAAAGGGGGTTGGGGGAGTGTTGAAATATGCAGCACACTGACCTCTCTCCGCGGAAACGTCTTGGACTTCCCAGTGAATTCTTCCCCTCTCTTAAAGAGCCCAAAGTGTATGGTGGGCTCAGGTAGCAGAGCTGGCAACTCAGTTTCTTAGGGGATGTGGTACAAGATAGGAGAAGCCCTGGCATCTGTTGAATGGTTTTGCCCTGTGAAGCCTCAGCAACCCTGAGGCCGCAGCAAACGTGGCCTTTAACATCCTGTTACCCAAGCATCTGGACCCGTCAGCCAGGAAGAGGCCTAATTTGACAGGCTTCTCAGCTGTGTGCCTCGACTCCCACATCCTAGGTGAGGAACCCAGGAGTTCATGGCATTTCAATTCAGTGTGGCCACTGCCCACAGTATCTAAGTCTGTATTGGGAGAAAAGACTAATAAATACAGGTTCAGTCTGGATTACAGGGAATCTGTTCTCATCCAGGTGTTTCCACAGCATTCATTTAACAAGCATTCATTGAGCCTACTGGATTAGCTGTTGTGGGGTCAGGGAATGGTCAGGGAAGACTTCCCAGAGGTGGTGATGTCTTCTGACCTAGGTTTTAAAACAGAAATTGGATATGCCCATGAAGCTGAGTGGTACCATCCTTAGGCCTTGGCAATAGGGTCCCATTCTGGCCTTCCTTGGTTTGTATGTCTCCATGGGGCAGGAGATATGCGGGTCCAAGGGTCCAGGCCCACGCAGAGCCCACACTCTCCCTTCTAGAGTCCAGAATCTATGTCATGCTCTGGATACCCAGGATCCTGAGTTCCACGTCCATGTCTGCTTCCGTGGCCTGTGTGGGCCTCATTCTCATCCCAAGAGCAGTCTATGATGCCAGTGTGCATGTTCTGAGGCCCAAGGATGACAGAGAAGCACCCATTTGAGGAGACTGGAAAAGAAGGACTTGCATATGCAGCCCGGCATTTCCATTTGTGAGAGAACCTTGTGGTGTGGGATGGCGCTGGAAAAGAAGGTTGGGCTAGCATAGGACCAGGGGTCAGAGTGAGAATTCTGTGTTTCAAGCTGGACTACCAGGTAAATATCAAGATAGGATAGGATATGCTTTGATAATTGGTTTTGACGTATAACTTTAAAATATTTACATTTATGGCATATGGGCCAGCATTTGTACTCTTGCCCCAGGTTCTGCCAATGTTAGGAGTAGGGTTGAGGGTAGACATTTGTTTGGGTGATTGGATGGCTTCAAGTCATAGGGGATAGAAGGCAGCTCTAGATTACATTGAAAATAATTCTAGTTAGGAAGGAATCCAAGAATCAGATAGACTTTAGGTGAAACCTGCAATGCCGGGCAGGCTCACCTTGGTGAGGTAGAAGAACCGGCTGCAGGGAGGGAGACGGCAGTGTTTGAGGGGAGCTGCGTCAAAGCTGGCCTGTCTTACAGATAGTGCATTACACAGAGCGGGACCTGAGAATAACTGCTGGTTGGCACCTTGATGGTTCTCCCTGTAGGACCAATAGTATTCAGGGTACAGGAAATGGGAGAAGAGGGTGATCTAAGAAGAAGGAAAGGGCAAGTGGCCCCTACCCAGGTGTATTTTTCATTAATGATTGTGCTAAGCAGGTGACAGGTGTCATTCTGCTGCTGTGGTCAGGTTGAGGGCTCGAGGTGACCCCGGGGCTGATACTTTTGTTCCCCCTGGGAAGCTCTGTGTAGATTTAGGGAAAGCATAGAATGAACAATGTTAAACTTGAGAACACAAGACTTAGAATTTGGGAAACAGTGGCGTTTGAAAATGCCAGCTGGGATGGTAGCCTTGGCAAGATGGGGAGTTTCAAGCTTTTAAATAACGTGTTTATTACTTACACTGCTTTTTATAATCCTGAATCTCCCAGTTTTGATTGCCACTGCCAGCTGCTATGAGATGGGCTTTTTTTTTTTTTTTTTTGATGGATTGTATTTATAAATTTGAATGTTTGGATGTTAGTGGAGAGTTTATCTCAACTCTATAGCAGCTTGAATTGATCATTGTGTGGAAAAATTCTGGGCTTTACACACAGATCGTCATACTGTATTTATTTTGACCTGTACTCTGAGATCACCTCTTCAGAGGTTTGCTTCCTCCATCTTCAGGTGTGTGTGTTGGGGAGAGGAGTTCTGGGCAGGTCTTTCTGAGGGGCAGTTTGTATCTTTCCTTCGGAAATGATTGCATAATTTGGATCCATTACTTGCCCTATCTGCCATCTAATATCACATTGCCTTTGGCCACTTCGTTGTGCATTGTCTCACGTGAGTCCTGTCTTACGATGCTGAGACGAGGAGGGTTTGTTTGGTGCCATGGTGTCCTATTAACAGCGTAACATATTACTTTTTGTCACTATAACACGAGTGAGGAGTTGAAAAGTCAGTTTCCTGGAGGATATGGAAACTAATTCTGATTCATGGCCTCCATTGGAACCATCCATCAGTCCTGTCCCTTGTTTGGCTGGTAGAAATAGCCTTCATCCCACCTGCTCCTTAAATCTTTATTTCTTCTCTTCCTTAGGAACCCATAGCATATCTTTAATGCTCCTCTCCACGCTCTCTACTCTTCATGACACCAATTTCTTAAAAAAAAAAAGTGAATAAATGTATGAGCATTAACGCACCATGGCTGCCTTGGACAGGGCCACCTGTATCTCTCAAACACAGCAAATGACAATCCCAAGTGGTTGCTGGCCTCTGGGAGACCTTGGCTTCACTGGAATGGAAGTAGAAAATTGGCTTCTCTGTATTACCTCTGGATGGGAGGAGGGAGCATGAGATTGAGGTGCGGTGAGGGCAGGAGAGGTGGACAAGCATACACATCCTTGATTTTGAAGGGCTTAAGAATCCATCCCTATGCAATAGTGCAACCCAAGTCTGCTGCCTGGTGTGAGGAGGGGGATGTGGATGGAACTGTTCTCTTTGGTGGGACCCATATGGGCATGAACGAATTCATGGGTTCCTGGTATAGCAGAGCCGTTTACTGGCTTAAGATCATAAAGACACCGTGGTCAATGGTATCTTTAGCTTGCCTGAGCGTATGTCCGTGGATTACATTTGGCTTGAGCATCTATTGTGAATGCATGTGTGTTTGTCTTCCTGGTACTTGGTTACATGTTGTTGGTCACAGGGAGATTTATGCATAGTGGAGAGGCTGTTGGCCTTGGGATAGTATGTTTAATTAACAATAATTCCCTTACATATATGCTTCTGTTAGATAAATACATAAAGAAAAATCCCTCTTAAGTATTTTGCATTTTGTTCCTTGCAAAGACTAGTGCAGGTGGAGATGATCCTCAGGGAAATGAAGTTCCTGGTCTTTGTTGTGTGAGATTATTAAAAAAAGGATTTACATATATATGTTTATAAGCTGAGCAAAGCATTCTGGGAGGCAGACACCAAAATGCCATGTATGATTATCTCTGCATGGTGGGATTATGGTAGACTAATTTTCTTCCTTTTATTTATCTATACTTTCTGCTTTTTCTGCAGTAAAATTGCTTTGCTAAGGTATTTGAAAATAGGTAAAAAGCATTAAAATTGAATTAGGGGGTTGATTTATATATATAATTCTCTTTCCCTAAAGAATAACCGGTTCTACTTTATGTTTTCATAAGAAACGGGCTTCTTTTTTTTCTTTGTGACAAAGAAAAAGCATTTTTATAGCCCACCCTTTAAATAAAAAGGAAAAATGATACTTAAATACAATTTGATAGGCTGGCATAGTATCTATTATGGGCTGGGGGTGGTGGCTGACACCTGTAATCTTAGCACTTTGGGAGGCTGAGGTGGGTAAATCACGAGGTCAGGAGTTCGAGACCAGCCTGGCCAACATGGTGAAACCCATCTCTACTAAAAATACAAAAAATTAGCTGGGCGTGATGGTGGGCGCCTATAATCCCAGCTACTCAGGAGGCTGAGGCAGGAGAATCCCTTGAACCTGTGAGGTGGAGGTTGCAGTGAGCCAAGATCACGCCACTGCACTCCAGCCCAGGTGACAGTGTGAGACTCTGTCTTAAAAATAAATAAATGAATAAATAAAAATAAAAATGTCTGTTACGTATTGAGCGTCTACTGTGTACCAGGCACTTGACACATCTCACTCCCAGCTGTTGCAGCAGCACCGCATGGTAGCTGCTATCATCCTCCTTTTATAAACTGGGTACACAGAGGTTAACCAGCCTGCATTGCAGGTGAGTGCTGAGCTGGGATTTGAGCACATGCCTGACTCTGAAGTTTGGTTCTCTCCACATGCCAGACTGCCTACTTCAGCATGGAGGCATCCAGGATCACTGAACTGGAATCTTGCAGGTGTTGGCTGTACCTTGTCACTGTCATTTGTCCCCAGGCATTTCATTCTTCTTCATGCCTGAGTAGCAAAGTGATTCACATCTGTGCAGCCTTTTCTCCCAAAGGACCTGCATGTTACTATTGCTAAATTAATTATCTGGTTTAAAAAATCTACCTAAATAATAAAATCAGCCAACATTTAAAGAGTGCTCACCATGTGCCAGACGTACTAAGTTTTTTATGTGATGTGGCTCATTATGTTTTTATAGCAGCCCTGGGAGGTAGATATCATTATGCTCCTTATTTTGCAGATGTGGAAATTGAGGCATCAAGAGATGTCAGCTTGTCTAGGATCACGCAGCTAGTGAGGATTAGCGATGGTTTTAGGACTTAGGCAGTCAGCCCCAGGGCTACACACCTCATCAGAACACAGTGCTGAAAAAGTGTCTGTTTCCTTCTTGCTGGTTTGTGAATGTTAGACCTCTCCCATGCTGTAGCCCAAACTGTGGAGATTCCTTCTGGAGAAGAGGAAGGTATATGCTGATTCCCAAAGACAGTGTGAATCATTTTGTGTCTAGCCAATTTCTAATCTGTAATTGGATTATTATATGGACAGAGTTTGTCAGCAGAGTTCTTTGCTAGAGAGTAGTGTCCTGAACTGTCTAATGAACCAGTTTCCAGTAAAAAGTATATGGAGAACAATGCTATTTAGGGAAGATAATTTTTTTTTTTTTTTTTGAGATGGAGTCTCACTCTGTTGCCCAGGCTGGAGTGCAGTGGTGCGATCTCAGCTGACTGCAACCTCCACCTCCCAGGTTCAAGAAATTCTCTTGCCTCAGCCTCCCAAGTAGCTGGGACTACAGGTGCACAGTGCCACGCCCAGCTAAATTTTTTTTTTTTTTTTTTTTTTAGTAGAGACGGGGTTTGACTGTGTTGCCCAGGCTGGTTGTGAACTCCTGACCTCAGGCAATCTGCCTGCCTTGGCCTCCCAAAGAGCTGGGATTACAGGTGTGAGTCACGGCACCCAGCCAGGGAAGATAATTTAAAGAGCATATTCCCCACTTCTCTGGATATGTTTACTTTTATCCGTGGGACATCATCATGGGTAGACCATGAAAAAGTGATATTCTTGGACTACATGACCTTAGCCATGGAAAATAGTCTTCATTAGGTTGTTTTTTTTTTTTTTAATTATACTTTAAGTTCTGGGGTACATGTGCAGAATGTGCAGGTTTGTTACATAGATATACACATGCATTAGGCTGTTTTTATGTATTAACCTTCTAATTGTTTTTGAAGGCTTCAACAAAATCATCTGCAATATACCCATTATTAAATATTTGTAAAAATTTTTTCTTTTGAGTTTTGTGCAAAGAAAAGTTTAGGTTCCTTGAGTAGCTAGTGTGTTTTTTTCCCCAATAATGAGAATTACGTAATTCAACCTGTGTCTGTCGTTATTATCAACCTATGTCCATCTTTACTATCACTGCCAGGAAGCTTGGCGCTAGGGAAACAGCATGTTCAATGATTAGGGGTTTGAGCTCTTTGCTGTCAGATTGTTTGTGTTCGACTGGGAGTGCTGGCTCACGCCTGTAATCTCAGCACTTTGGGAGGCTGAGGTGGGTGGATCAAGAGATCGAGATCATCCTGGCCAACATGGTGAAACCTTGTTTCTACTAAAAATACAGAAATTAGCTGGGTGTGGTGGTGTGCGCCTGTAATTCTAGCTACTTAGTAGGCTGAGGCAGGAGAATTGCTTGAACCAGGGAGTTGGAGGTTGCAGTGAGCCGACATCACGCCACTGCACTCCAGCCTGGTGACAGAGCAAGACCCTATCTCAAAAAAAAAATTTTTGTTTGTGTTCAAAACTTGATTGTTCCACTCACAGACCAGTGACTTTGAGCAAGGTTCTTCCATGTTTTTGAATTTTTTTATGTATAAATTGAAAATATCATGTTTCCTTGATTCTCAGCTATACATTTTTTTTTTTATTTTAACATGTCTGAAATCAAAGTGTTTTGCCATTGTTCAGTGGCAGCTTTCTCCTCTCTGTCTCTCTCTCTTTTTGGTACGATCTCATTCTGTCGCTCAGGCTAGAGTGCAGTGGCACAGTCACAGGTGACTACGACCTCAACTTCCTGGCTCAAGTGATTCCTCCCACCTCTGCCTCCCAAGTAGCCAGGAGTACAGGCGTATGCCACCATGCCTGGCTAATTATTTTTCTATTTTTTTGTAGAAATGGGGTTTTACTACATTGGCCAGGCTGGTCTCGAACTCCTGGGTTCAAGTAATCCTCCCACCTTGGCCTCCCAAAGTACTGGGATTACATGCATGAGCCACCATGCCCAGCCAGCTGTTTCTTCCTTAATAATACTTTGTATTTACTTAAATATGCCATTTGCCTCGTTTGGGTTACTGTGAGAGCTGCATGCAGTACGATGTACACATCACTTAGCACGTGAATATCCTTGCCTCTTTTTTCACACTCAGTCCCAGGAACCATAGTCATCCTTATTGCGACTCATCTGCTTTCCTTCTCTTAACTATTCTTTTTTTCTTTCAATTTTATTTAGTTTTGTTAGTCTCTTTTGCAAGCCAGTGTAAATGAATTGAAAAAAAAGTAGTGTTGAAAGATGCATTAGTTATGATGACCACCAGTTGAAACCATCCAGAATACTAAAAATTAATAATAAATACCAACCTCTTGGGTGAGAGACCAAGACCATACCCACGTGTTCTTGTACCAAAGGAAAAATAAATGATGACTATCCCAGGCTAATCTCAGGGACACCACTGAAAAACTGGCTTGAAATCAAGGATTATTTTTCTGGCTGATAGTTGTGGATCACAGATAATCTAAACCTCTTTCTGCTCAGCTGAGCATGATGAGGAGAGACTGCTTTATGTTATTTTAACTTACTGTCTATGATGTCTTTCCTACATGCTTTAACTTCTTTGCTCTCTGAACAGTTATTTTAAACTCGTGCTATTTAGTGGCTCAGTAGCTGCTGGAATGAGGATTGGCTAATTCTACCCATGATTAACAAGGATTTTTAAAAAGTTGTTTTCCACTTTTCCTTAGGTGCAGTTCTAGATTCCCTGCTTCCATAGTTTTTCCCTCGTGCTGTATTTCTGGAGCACCCTGATGGTGTCAGGTGGGCGGGGGCCACACAAAATGGAAAGGGGCAGAGAGATGTTTGTTCAGTGCTTATCCTGTGTGCCAGATCCTTAATTGAAAGCTGACACACACTATCTCATTTGATCCTGTGATGATACTGTGATCAGATATTATTATCTCCTTTTTACAAGTGAGGAAGCAATCTTACAGTGGTTAAGGAACTTGTTCAGTATCACACAGTCAGTAAAAGCTAGATCTGTGATTTCGATGACATCCAGCCTGGTTCCAAAGCTTGTAATATTTTCACGAATACTCCCCAAAGTCCTTGATCTATGTTATTTGTTTGTTCATTTATAACTTCCATCCGTTCATTCTGGGACTTGATCATTTATTCAATCAGCAAACATTTGTCCCTTGGTTGCTCTGTGTCACGTCCTGCACTTAGCCCTTAAAATAGAAAGATGAGTAAGACATGAGTCTCCCGCTTATATCCTAGTGGAGAATGCAGATAAGCCAACAGTCACGCATCATAGGCCTGAATGCCTGCAGAGCTGTGTGTGTGTGAGTGTGTGTGTGTGTGTGTGTGTGTTTGTATGTATGTGTGTATGTGTTCGCATGTGCATTTGTACAAGCTAGCTGGGGCCTCTCTCTCTATATATATTTTTAGAGATGGAGTCTCACTCTGTCACCCAGGCTGGAGTGCAGTGGCGCGATCATGGCTCATTGCAACCTCCACCTCCCAGGTTCAAGCAATTCTCCTGCCTCAGCCTCCCAAGTAGCTGGGACTACAGGCACATGCCACCACGTCCGACTAATTTCTTTTGCATTTTAGTAGATATGGAGTTTCACCCTGTTGCCCAGGCTGGTCTCAAACTCCTGAGCTCAGGCAATCTGCCCACCTCAGCCTCCCAAAGTGCTGGGATTACAGGGGTGGGCCACCACACCCAGCCGGAGCCTCTGTATTTTTTCTCTGAGTAACCTTAATATTTATTTGCCTGCTCAAATAAGTTAGCATTCCTATGTCCCTGTCCCTGCCATGTCTCCTTAAATTCTCTCTCCATACTGTAGCCAGTGTGGTTTTTCTTGAGCTACATCTACTCACATCATTTTCCTGCTTAAAATTCTTTGAGGGCTTTCCATGGTTTCAGGATCAAATTCAGACCTCTTAGCAAGGCTTACTAGCTTTTTCTTGATCACCCTGTGTCTTCCCCCTCTCCTAGTGCTTGATTCAGCCGTATGGAACTTCTGGCCAGATTTTTTTTTTTAGCACTGGATCTCTCTGAACCCATCTTTATCCAACTAGATTGAACTTCGTGCAAATCTAAGGAATCTAAGAACATGCCTTGGGTCTCTGAGCTCTGGCCCTTTGTCCAAGGGTTCTCTCTGCCTGAAATGTCCTTTCTCCACTCCACATCCAACTCCTATGGGGCTTTTTTTTTTTTTTTTTTTTTTTTTTTTTGAAACAGGGTCTCACTCTGTTACTCAGGCTGCAGTGCAGTTGTACGATCTCGGTTCACTGCCACCTCCGCCTCGCAGGTTCAAGTGATTCTCCTGCCTCAGCCTCCCCAGTAGTTGGGATTACAGGCATTCACCACCATGCCTTGCTATTTTTGTATTTTTGGTAGAGACAGGATTTCACCATGTTGGCCAGGCTGGTCTCAAATTCCTAGTCTCAAGTGATCTACCTGCCTCAGCCTCCTAAAGTGGTGGGATTACAGGTGTGAGTCACCATGCCTGGCCCCATGGGACCTTCTTGTCTTCCTTCACCATCACCTCATGTGGGAAATATTCTCTGACTCCAGAGCCTTGCTCAGAGGCCCCACTGAGGGTTCTCATCCTGCATGCCTGACCCGGTTGGAACACTTATCACATAGTTTTACAGCCTCTTGTAGATCTGCCTGTTTAATCTCAGCCTTATGGGCAGGGGCTTGACTTTGTTCTTCATTGAGTGGGTGAATCATAAATTCATATGCCAATATGAGGAAAATGGGAACTGTTAATGCTTTTGTACAAGTGTGCATTGCAAAATATGGTTAAATTTTTTTCTTATTTTTTTCATGACTAAGTTGATTGACCTGCACTTGACATGCGAAGACATGAAAGAATGCTGCTTGAAAATTTGGAGAAGCAGCAGCCGTTAGTGAAAGAGGTGAGGGGTGGAAAGGCAGTCTACAATGTATGGAGACGAGAATGTCTGTTTTGTTCTATAATAAGGCACGTTGTGATTAACAAGTAGGAAACAGAACACAAGCATATGCATACTAATGCAACAGTGGAAAGATTTCTATCAAAAAAGCACATCCAGTAGAGAGAGTGACCATCGGGCAGATGGAAAGTTTCAACCTAGAGCTTGAAGAGGGATGTAGGGATGATTTGCTTGGTTGCTGTAGAAGTTCCACATAGGAGAAAGAGAGGTTGGTAAGGCCCTTGATGAATTCTTGGCTGCCAGTTGAGGGGTTGGCCATAACTACCCTGGTTATTTGGACATGTGGCAAAATCCCAAACAACAGGTCCCAAGAATAGTGTTGCCATTTGTGTTTTATCTTCGTGGCTTTCTCTGCCAGGGCAGTATATAGTAGATCCCATTTTTGTTTCTAGATGAGCATTAGGGAAAACCTACTGTGGGGTGATGGAGGATGGCTTTATTTTGAAAGTGCAGAGGAAAAGTAATGGTGACACTCTGTGGTGAGCAAAGTGTACCACCCTGCAAGTCTGGATTGCTTGCCTCATACCATCCTGGAGTTCTGGTGAATGAGAAGGTGAAAAACTCTGCAGTTAAAAAAGAAAAAGAAAGAGAACTCCCAAAACAGACCAACAAAAACCTCGTCTTTTGAGCTCCCTGGAGTAGGGCATTGAGTGTTTACAGCTACCCTTTCATTAATTCCCTGCATGTACCTACAGCCTTTTCCAGACAGCCACGTTTTTCCACTGACAAAGCATTTAATTCTCTGTGACATTTCTCCATCATTATAAATAGCCGGGAGTTTTTAATCATTTTTTAAGTGCCAAAGCTTTCTTTTTTTTTGCCCAGTGGGGCGATAGCAGTTTGAGCAAAGCCATTTGGATCCTAAAACAAATCGATTGGCAAGTATTACACTCGACTCTTCAAAGGGAACTGCTGATTTTAGCACGTTAGGAAGTTTCACAAGGGTATAAATACATCTTCATATTTTTCTCCTGTCAGTAGTTTCCATGGCACCAAAGTTTCTGTGTAGCATTCGACACGCCAGGGTAGCTCCAGTTATCTCTAAGGGTGTCACAAAGTTTTGAAAAAAATATCAAAAGGAAATTAGTTTGAATTCACTGTAATTAGAGAGAAATACTAAGTCCTGGCAAGGAGTGTTGCAGAGTCACCCAGCTAGGGCCTGATGTGGCACCTGCTGGTACTTACCTGTGTCATCCCTGAGCCAGGACCCACCTGCAGCTGCAGGCCTGTCACTGTCGAATCATCTGGAATGATGCTGTATTGACAGTGCCTTTATCTTCTATCATACTGATCCTGTATCCCCTACCTGTTGGTCGATCCTCTTTTGTGTACTGGTGAGTGATGTTCCTTATTTGTAAAAGAGTGAGAAGATTAAACTTAGTGAATGTTGATTAGCATTCTCAGCACTGCTTTGAAAAAATATATATCATAATGAACTCTTCTCAGCTAAAATATGGTGTTCCAGCATCATAACTCTGGCCTCCATTCTATTGTAATTTTTGTGAGTATACTTTATTGCTCCCTGTCCCTGGGAGGAATGAAGATACTGAGCTTATTATTTTTTTTAATGTTGTAGGAACATCAATAAATAGTTTTAAAAATGCCCCCTGGAAGGTAGAAAAAGTAAATGTTGAAAGAGGGTATAATAATGGACTCAGGACTGTGTTGGCTCTGGGATGAAGTGGGCCCCACTTGGAGGGTTTGCTTGTTAGTTGGTTTTTGTTTCTTACATAACAACTTTATTGACATATAATTTGTATATCATTAAATCCACCTGTTTAAAGGGTACAGTTCAGCGGTTTTTAATATTTGTGCAGAGTTGTACAACTATCACCATGATCTAATTTTAAAATACTTTATCACCCGCGAACAAACCCCATATCCATTAGTAGTCAGTCCCGTTGCTCCTTCCTCCCAGTCCTAGGCAATCTACCTTCTGTCTCTGTGGATTGGCCTGTTCTGGACATTCTGGTCTTTATAGAATCATGTAGTATGTGGCCTTTTGTGTGTAGCTTCTTTTACTTAGCACGATGTTTTCCAGGTTCATCTTTAGTTTGACAAATAGCAGTAGTTCATTCCTTTTTATTGCTGAATACTATGAATATAACATATCATCTTGTTTATTCATCAGGTGATGAACATGTGGATTTTTTTCCACTTTTTGGCTATTGTGAATAATGCTGTGATGAATGTTCATGTGCAGGTTGTTGTGTGGACATATGTTTTTGGTTCTTTTAGGTATATACCTAGGAGTGGAATTGCTGGGTCATATAATAACTATGTTGAGCCATTTGAGGAACTACCAAGCTGTTTTCCAAAGAGACGGCACCATTTTATTTTATTTAATTTATATATTTTTTTTTTACAGGAGGAAGGAATTTATTCGGCCGGGAGCAAGGTGGCATAGTTGCCTAACAGCCAAGCTCTCTGAACAAAGGAAGGTTCCATCTTTATATAGGCTTACACTTTAGATGTTACACGTGGAAGAATCTTAGGTTTATAGCTTAACATATGAAAGGGTCTCGGTTTACAGTCTCAGGAATTACATATGAAAAGGGTTTCGGTTTACAGTCTTAGGAATGAAAAGGGGAAGTTGATCTGAGATGGCTGGATCTCTCTCTTCATCCCCCCCCTTTGAGACCCTCACCACTTTATAATATTAGTGAGAGGTCTCACTTTCATTCTCACTTTCCAGATTTTCTGAAGAAACAGACTGATAATGTTTCATGTAATACACTTGTGATGTCACTTTTTGGCTAACTACAGTAGTGACGAATCCCCTAATCATCTGAAGGAACAGGGGCAGTAGACAAGAGAGCAGTAAACAAACACCTATTATTATTATAACACTTATGATGAGGGTTTTGAATACTCCCAAGGATGAGAACCAACCTCCAAATAAGGACTCAGGGTTAAATCCGTGCCACACCTGTACAGGCATGTGGAGACGGCACCATTTTAGAATCTCGCCAGCACTCTATGAGGATTCGAATTTCTCCATATCCTTGTTAACACTTGTTATTGTCTGTGTGTTTTATTTCAGCCATCTTAGTAGATGTGAAGTGGTAGCTCATTTTGGTTTTGATTTGTATTTCCCTAATGGCTAATGACGTGGAACATCTTTTCATGTGCGTAATGACTTTTTATATCTTCTTTGGAGAAATGTCTATTTAAATCCTTTGGCCATTAAAAAAATTGAATTATTTGTCTTTTCATTGCTTAATTGTAAGATCTTTTTATATACTCTGGATACAAGCCTCTTATTGGACATTTGGTTTGCGAATATTTTCTTCCATTATATATAATTTTACTTTCTTCATGGTGCACTTCGAGGCAAAGTGTTTTTAATTTTTATGAAGTTTAATTCATCTATTTTTATTTTTGTTGCTTGGACTTTTGGTGTCGTATCTAAGAAACTATGGCCTAATCCAAGGTCATGAGAATTTACTCTTACGTTTTCTTCTAAGCATTTGGTAGGTTTAGCTCTTATATTTAGGTTTATGATGCATTTTGAACTAATTTTCATATATGGTGTGAGGTAGGTATTGTTTTACACGTGGATAGCAGTCGTTCCAGCACCATTCATTGAAAAGACTATTCTTTCCTCATTGAATTGTCTTGGTGTTCTTGTTGAAAAGCAATTGACCATAAATGTAACGGTTTACTTTTGGACTCTCGGTTCTATTACATTGATCTAATATGTTCATCTTTATGCCACTGGGACACTGTAGTATAGTGTACTGTAGCTTTGTAGTAGGTTTTTGTTTGTTTGGTTTTGGCTTTTTTTTTTTTTTCAGACGGGGTCTCATTCTTTTGTCCAAGCAGAAGTGCAGTGGCGTGATCATGGCTTACTGCAGCCTTGACCTCTCGGGCTCAAGTGATCCTCCCTCCCCACCCTCCAAAGTAGCTGGGACTGCAGGCACATTGCCACCTCATGCATCTAGTATTTTTGTGTATGTTTGTTTTTTGGTAGAGATGGGGGTTTTGCCGTGTTGCCAAGGCTGGTCTCAAACTCTTGAGTTCAAGTTATCCACCTGCCTCGGCCTCCTAAAGTACTGGGATTATAGGAATGAGCCACCATACTCCGGCCTATAGTAAGTTTTAAAATTCAGGAAGTTAGAGTTCTCTGACTTTGTTCGTCTTTTTCAAGATTGTTTTGGCTATTCTATGTCCTTGAAAGAAGGTTTTAATGCTAGCGAGCCACTTCCACTCAGGATTCTGGCTGCAGGAAGAAGTGGGCAGTGTTGGTGAATGGGCAGAGTACTGCTACAGTGTGATTTAGTGATTTGTTAGGTGTTTCCATAAGTTTCTTGCATTTTTTAAAGAGACTATGTCTTGCTATGTTGCCCAAGCTGGTTTCCAATTCCTGGGCTCAAGGGATCCTCCTGCCTCAGCCTCACGAGTACTGGGACTACATGCATGCCACTGCACCTGGCTGAGTTTCTTGTATTCAGAGTGAAATCTTTTTGAACACAACTACCATTGCTGCCTCGCAACTTCTCATGGCCCAAGAAGCCAAAGGCCCTTCTCAGAACCTTTTTTTTTTTTTAAATTCTCAGACTTGTGATTCCAGCATCTTCCTTGTCTCTAGCACCCTAGCACCCTCTTGACTTCCCCCGTGTCACCCTTGATGGTAAATTTAGCCACTTCATTGGTTCTCCAGGTCATGCAGTCATGGCAAGCATTTTGCAACATTGGTAAACTTTATGAAGATTAAGGGGTCCCTTGGAGTAGTCATGTGGGGCATAGCATTCTTCCGTCTTAATCACCCTTTCTTCTCTCTCTCCTCATTCCCTTCATTCCATATCTCCCTATTCCTATCTCCAATTCTTGATGCTCAGTTACTTAGAACAGCTTTATTCCAAATGTGGCACATATACACCATGGAATACTGTGCAGCCATAAAAAACGATGAGTTCGTGTCCTTTGTAGGGACATGGATGAAACTGAAAACCGTCATTCTCAGCAAACTGACACAAGAACAGAAAATCAAACACCGTATGTTCTCACTCATAGGCAGGTGTTGAATAATGAGAACACATGGACAGAGGGAGGGGAGCATCACGCACTGAGGTCTGTAGGGGGGAACTAGGGGAGGGACACCGGGGGGTGGGGAGTTGGGGAGGGATATAACATGGGGAGAAATGCCAGACATAGGTGATGGGGAGGAAGGCAGCAAACCACATTGCCATGTATGTACTTATGCAACAATCTTGTGTGTTCTTCACATGTACCCCAAAACCTAAAACACAATAAAATAGAGATTAAAAAAAAAGAACAGCTTTATTCCTTCTTAGAAGTCTCATTCAGGCTTTGAAGAAAACAACTTCTAGCCTAAGGAGCTCATCAGAGCCTTTACCAACAGTGGAGGTTTTCTCTAAGGTCCCTCCCTAGAAGGAGTCTCCTTCCCTCCTGCTAAGAGAAAAAACATCTCTCCAACTGCTTTCATATGTTGACTCACAGCAAAGTCTGTCAGCCCTATCAGGGAATTTGCTACGCAGGTGCAGATCTGGCATGGACTCCGTGGACAGGAAGAGAGCCAGGTTTCTGAGGTCCTTCCTGGGTTGAACACTCTGTGAGTCTCTGAGCCCTTGGTTTCCTTATCAGAGCCTCATGAACAGTGTCATGAAAAGAATCAGACAGCGCCTTAAGCATAGAAGGTTTTGTTTTCTGTGTAAAAAGGCTGGAGTTGGGCATCACAGAGATGCAGCCTCCTTCTAGCCTGTTGCTTTGTTGTTCTGAGTGTTGCCTCATGAGCCAAGGTGGCTTCTTTTTTTTTGAGATGGAGTTTCGCTCTTGTTACCCAGGCTGGAGTGCAATGGCGTGATCTCGGCTCACCGCAACCTCCGCCTCCTGGGTTCAGGCAATTCGCCTGCCTCAGCCTCCTGAGTAGCTGGGATTACAGGCACGTGCCAAGGTGGCTTCTTAAACTTGCATTATCTCCACATTCCTTTCAGTGCTTCTTTCTTCCTTCCTTTCTTTGTTTTTTTCTTTCTTTTTCTTTTTTTTTTTTGAGAGATAGGGTCTTGCTGTGTGACCTAGGCTTGAGTACAGTGCAATGGCACAGTCGTAACTCACTGTAACCTTGAACTCCTGGGTTCAAGCCATCCTCCTGCCTCAGCCTTCCAAGTAGCTAGGACTACAGGTACATGCCTTACGAAGCAGGGTCTCATCATGTTGTGCAGGTTGGTCTCAAACTCCTGGCCTCAAGTGATCCTCCCATTTCAGCCTCCCAAAGCACTGGGATTACGTGTGTGAGCCATTGAGTCTGGCCTCTTTCTTTTAAGGACACTTCCTGGAAGTAACCTCTTGCCTACATTAATTGAACAAAACCTAGTCATACGGCTGCACAAGGGAGACCAGGAACTGTAATTCTAGGGGCCACGTACCTAGCAAATATTGGAGTGTTCTAATATTAAAAGAGAGAGGCATTAGGGAAGACAAACTAGAGCTTCTGTTACAGATCAGGAGCTCAAGAACAGAGCAGGATCTCAGACTTAAGAAGTGAATAGGTATAGCCTGAAATAGTTGCTGATTGCATGTCAAAAATCTCTTTAAAGTCTCTTACTTTTTATCTGAAAACTCTGCACAGTTCTGCACCACATTCCATATTATATCCAGGTTTCTCATACTGCAAAATCTAATAAGTAAAATCAGTGCTTTGGAGAGATTCACCTTATTAATTGCTGTGGCTTCCCTCTTTTCCTACCATGCCTCTACTTACCCCCTGGCTGTTTTCAGTTTGAGAAACAGGGCTTTCTTTGGACTTGGTGCTCCAGCTTCCAGTGTGTGATCATGAACACGAGTAGGGGCTGCCTCTGGAGGCAGACACCTTGTAATAACTGAACCTGGAGCTCAGTGCAGGGTCTCAAATAGGGTCACAAGAAGCATTTGTTGAAAGAGTGAAAGAACGAAAGAGTCAATTGTGCCTGTGCTTCAGACTTGGGTAGCTGTGGCTGGAGTGTTTATTTGGGGCTTTTCTGATGCTTGTTCATGTTAATCCCACACATAGTTATTGCATGCCTATTAGGGTACCCCCAAAATCAAGGATTTGGGGAAATGAAAGAGGAATAACCATAGTCCCTACCTTCAAAGAGCTTCCATTTAGTGGGAAAGCAGGAGGCAAGTGGAAATTTTAATGTAGAGTATTAAGTGCTATAGGGTCAAACCCAGATGCTGAAGAAGCACCTAGGAAGGGCATTTGACCCAATCTTGGGAGAGCAGGGAATACTTCCTGGAGGAGGTGATGTCCAAGACAAGTCTTAGAGGTTGCATAGGAGTTGTCAGGACATTGAAAGGAGGAAGAGAGAAAGACATGAGTGAAGGCTCATTGGTGAGAGGAACTATCAGCAGTTTAAAGTGGCCTGATTATAGTTATCTTCCCAAAGGCCCTATCTTATCATCTCATTCCTTTGCTCAGCAGTCTACTATAGTGCCTGCCTTTTGCCTAAAGACTGTGGTCTCTGCTTTTGAGCATGGCCTTCAAAGGCTTTCCACCATTTGGTCTCATATGCATGCTCCCTTCTAGTCATACAGGATTAGTCCCCATTCCCTGACCATTTTCCTCATTTTCCCCTCTTGGCTAATTATATATTCTTTTTTTTTTTTTTCCCTGAGACAGAGTCTGCTCTGTCTCCCAGGCTGAAGTACAGTGGTGCGATCTCAGCTCACTGCAACTTCTGCCTCAGCCTCCTGAGTAGCTGGAATTACAGGGGCCTGCCACCACACCCAGCTAATTTTTGTATTTTAAGTCAGGACAGGGTTTCACTGTGTTGGTCAGGCTGGTCTTGAACTCCTGACCTTGTGATCCACCCACCGCGGCCTCCCAAAGTGCTGAGATTACAAGCATGAGCCACTGTGCCCAGCCCATATATATATATATATATATATATATATATATATTTTTTTTTTTTTTTGAGACAAATCTCACTGTGTCGCCCAGGCTGGAGTGCAGTGGCATGATCTTGACTCACTACAACCTCCACTTCCCAGGTTCAGGCAATTCTCCTGCCTCAGCCTCCTGAGTAGCTGGGATTACAGGCGTGTGCCACCACGCCCAGCTAATTTTTGTATTTTTAGTAGAGATGAGGTTTCACCATGTTGGTCAGGCTGGTTTTGAATTCCTGACCTCGTGATCCACCCGCCTTGGCCTCCCAAAGTGCTGGGATTACAGGCATGGGCCACCATGCCCGGCCATATTTTTTATCTAGAATAACCTTTCCTATCTTCTCTACTGGTCAAATCCTACTCCCTTCTGGGAAGTCCTAAGATGCTGTATTTTTAAAACATTAAAAAAAATCTGTGTTTGCATTACTATAAAGGGATACCTGAGGCTGGGTAATTTATAAGAAGAGAGGCTTGATCAGCTCTTGGCTCTGCAGGCTGTATGTGTATCTCCAGCATCTGCTTCTGGTGAGGGCCTCAGGGAGCCTTCTATCACAGAGGAAGGGAAAGTGAACCAGCATCTCACATAGCAAGCACAGGAGCAAGAGAAAGAGGGAGAAGGTGCCACGCTCTTTAAAGAACCGGCTCTCTCATGCATTCAGAGCTAGAATTCACTCATTACCACAGGGAGGGCACCAAGCCGTTCCTGAGTGATCCTCTGCCATGACCAAAACACCTCCCTCCAGGACTCACTTGCAACACCAGAAATTACATTTCAACATGAGATTTACAGGGGACAGACATCCAAACTATATCCGATGTCATCTGGCTTGCGAAGCCTTAAATTTGCCCTGAATTGGACTTACTTTGCCCCACCTCCCTGATTCCAGAGCTCATATCTTTTATTATGCAGCATTGATCACATTCAGTCGTACACTTTACTCATACACCCTTTTCCCTTGTTTGTTGCTCTTCTGTGAGCAACTTGAGGACAGGGATGCAAGACTGATTCATCTTTTTTTTTTTTTTTTGAGATGGAGTTTTGCACTATCGTCCGGTTTGAAGTGCAGCGGCGCGATCTTGGCTCACTGCAACCTCCGCCTCCCAGGTTCAAGGGATTCTCCTGCCTCAGCCTCCCAAGTAGCTGGGATTACAGGTGCCTGCCACCATGCCCAGCTAATTTTTTGTATTTTTAGTAGAGATGGGGTTTCACCATGTTAGCCAGGCTGGTGTCGAACTCCTGGCCTCATGATTCACCCTCCTCGGCCTCCCAAAGTGCTGGGATTACAGGAGTGAGCCACTGCGCCCGGCCACTGATTCATCTTGAAGTCCCACAATGAGTCACATGTGACAATGCTTGTCAATATGAGATTCTAAGAGAGTGAGAGAAAGAGCACCCACTTTAGACTCAAGACTGGGTTCAACTGTCTGTCCTGGCACTAATGCTATGCCTTGGGGAAGCTCTTTAACTGCCTTGGGCTCCTAACTTCCTCATTTGTAAAAGAGAGATAATGATAGCTGCTTTGGGAAGTGGGTTGGAGGATTAAATGAAATGGCATCAGTGAAGAGTACTGCATAGAAACTGGCACCCAGTAGGTACCCAGTAAACACCTGCCAAACGAAGTGGCTGCAGCCTAATTGCTGCTCCGTTTATTTTGGTTCTGCTTTTTCCAGGCGAGGGCCTGTCATCTTCATAAACACTCCAGTATGTGGAATGGTGGAGGAATTCTTATTATTTGGTGATCTAGACATTTTTTTGTTAATTAAAGAGGGCTGCAATATTTTAAACTCTCACGGGAATATCCAAGGGAATCGAAAGCCTTGCAGAATATGTATCTTCAGGGAACGTGGTGTTGAGAAACCTGGGTGTGTGGGTTTGCTGGTCGCTGCTGTGGAGCTGTGAACTTTTAAAACAGTGAATGTGCAAAAGAGGGAGCTTCTCATTCTCCTGCAATGATTTTCTGAGCAGAGAGAGCCAGAGCTGTGTATGCCCCTAACACCCAATTCCTCACCTCCTCTTTTCTTTCTTATGGAGCCCTGATTCATGGAAGCTGGAGGTAGTTTTGCCTCTTCTGGTACTGTGGCTGCTAGTGTATGGATGCATATTTATTTTTTACTTAGCTTTGTTCTAGAAAAGAATTTGCAATGGTGAGCTTGTAAATATAGCCTGCTTCTTCTCTGTTTAATGGCTCTTAAATAGAAGTGCGTATCAGGTTTGACTAATGAACTTTTTAAAAAATATGGTTTTTGGTTGGGCGTAGTGGCTCACATCTGTAATCCCAGGGCTTTGGAAGGGTGAGGTGGGAGGATTGTTTGAGTTCAGGAATTCGAGGTTATAGTAAGCTATAATCATGCCAGTGTACTCCAGTCTGGGTGACAGAGTGAGACCCTGTCTCTAAAAATAAAGGCCAGGTGCAGCGGCTCATGCCTGTAATCCCAACACCTTGGGAGGCAGAGGCAGGAGAATCACTTGAGCCCAGGAGTTTCAGACCAGTCTGGGCAATATAGCAAGACCCTCATCTCTCTCTCTCTCTCAAAAAAAAAAAAAAAAAATTAGCTAGACATAGTGGTACACACCTATGGTCCCAGCTGCTCAGGAGGCTGAGGCAGTAGGATCACTTAAGCCCAGGAGGTCAAGGCTGCAGTGAACTGTGATCGTGCCACTGTACTCCAGCCTGGGTGACAGAGTGAGATGCCATCTCAAAAACAAAACCAACCAAACAAAAATATAGTCTTTCTCCCGCCTATCCCCACCCAACTCCCCCCAGGTTGGGATTGATGAAATCTGAGGTGAGTCTGGGCACGTTAGTATCCTTCAGTAAACCCCCACATGTGCCCATCCCTGCTTGAGAAGCTTGGCTCTAGATCACACACATGATCTGTTAAAACCTGGAAACCCCACACAACTGGTCTGGGCGACAGCCGGTCAGAGAGACGGCAAGTTTGAATGCTTCTCAGGAAATCTATTACTGTGCTGAAATTGGCAAACTGCCAAGGCAGCTTTGAAGGTAACAAGAATCTGCAGTTCTGTTGAAAGACAAGTTTATTCTGCAATCAGGGACTTGGCTAATGAGTGCACAGGCCATGCTGATTAGGGAATAAGACATTGAGATGAATGAATGGGGGTGTGTGCTCATTGGCCAGGCTCACCTCCATCTCTCCCAGCGGTCACCCCAGAGGCTGGGGCCAGATGTTGAAGTAGAGACAGCCTGAAGCTTATAAGCCACAGGTCAAGTTCAAAGAGGTTATCCAAGAAGAGGAGGAACAAACAGATGCTAGAGGCCCAGAATCCAGAGCAGTTGTGATGCTGTAATCTTTAAACAACAAGGGTCAGATCATGCCACCATTTTGCTTAAAACTCTTCAAAGGATTCCCATTATACTTAGAGTCCAGACTCCATACAGTGGCCTACGGGCACCTACCTGTCCTGGTCTTTCTCACCTCTCTTCCTAGCTCCCACACTCTAGCTGCTATCCCTGGAATTCTCGAGCTCACCATTCTTTCAGAACCTTGCAGTTCCTTCTTCCAAGCTCATCGCTCCCACCCTCCCAGCTCCTGCCCATCATTCAGGTCTCAGCTCAGATGTTCCCTTAGAGGGGCGCAAGAAACGTGCACCCTATTAAAAATAACCTCTCCCAATGTCACACTGAAACACGTTAGCCTGTTTTATCTTTGCTTTTTCACAGAACCTATTCCTACTTGAGCATCTCTCATTTATTTACTAATGTCTATTATATGTCTCTTCCATTAGAATGTAGGCTTCGTGTGTTTTGTTTGGTTCCATATCTCTGGCACCTGGAACAGTGTTAGGCATAGTTGGGAATTCAACAAATAAGTGATTGAGTGAATGAATGAATCAAGCCAGTAAACTAGAGCCTAGAGGGCTGAGTCCCAGACTGAAGTTTTTTGTCTTTTTTCCCCAGATAGAGTTTCACTCTGTCTCCAGGCTGGAGTGCAGTGGTGTGATCTCAGCTCACTGCAACCTCCGCCTCCCAGGTTCAAACGATTCTCCTGCCTCAGCCTTCTGAATAGCTGGGACTACAGGCCTGTGCCACCATGCCTGGCTAATTTTTTGTTATTTTTAGAAAAGATGGGGCTTCACCCTCTTAGCCAGGATGATCTTGATCTCCTGACCTTGTGATCCACCCACCTTGGCGTCCCAAAGTGCTGGGATTACAGGCATGAGCCACCATACCCAGCTCCCAGACTGAAGTTCTAGCAATCCTGGGTCAGTGCTTGATCAGGCCAAAGGCAGTAAACACTTCAGTATCTCGGTAAGGAGGTTGTTACTCAGAAGTAGCAGAGCTATGTCAGCTAAGAGGAGAGCTAAGCCAGCCTGCTTCTCCAGAGGAGTCTCCCAGGAGCTTTCTTGGTGGGACCTGAGCCCAAGGAGGAGGAGGTGTTTCTACCTGGGTAGAATGCCCCCCACCACTTTTGGAACACTGTGGTGGGAGGCTGGGCAGTCTGTCTCTGATACTTCAGAAAAAGTGAATGCTTAACAAGATGTAGAAATCCAGTGAGGTATGACTCACAGAAATGTTCTTTCTGACCTTCTGCCCAATGAGTTGGAACACAATAAATTTCAAGATGTAAGAGTTTAATGTAAGGTTTTTAGAAAGGCACTGTGATTAATAATCTGTGGTGGAGTGCCACACAGGCACACACATCCCCCCCCCCACACACATCCACACACACACACCCCTACACACACACACACACACACACTACACAGCACTCCCCTGCTTTGCATGTGGTTCTCTTTCATTAACTCCTGCTCACTTTTCCAGCCTTGTTAAGGTGCCATTTGCTTTGAGAACCTTTGGGTGCCGGGCAGGTTGCTCTTGTTGGGTGATCTCTTTAGATGGCTTTGTCTGAGCACATCCTCCCCTCTTGGGATTGTCAGTTACTTCCCACCCTCACCCCGTAAAACTGTGAGCTCCTTGAAGGACTATATAATTTGTCTTTGTATTTATGTTACCCAGCAGTGTCTGACCTACAATAGGTGCTTAATAAATGTCTGCTGAATACACAAATGCATGCGCATGCACGCGCGCGCACACACACACCACTGTGGGAACATACTTAGGTTTTATCCAAGTTCACAGACCCAAGGAACAGCCCAGGGGCACAGAGCACCTGCTGTACTAAAATAGGTGGAGACCTGTGAACTACAGGTAAGACAAGAGGGACACATTTAGACAGAAGAAGGCTTACGGTCCAGCCAGAGGGGGTGTTGGCTTATCGCATAAAAGGGCAAGGCTTGAGTGTTTCTCTGAGATTTACTTCCCTACAGTAAAAGGGCAGGGCGGGGGAGCCAACCTAGCAACATTAAAATCATTGTCTTTTGTGGTATGCAGATTCCCCTGACCTTGAACTCACTGATGACATGGCATCGATTGCACCACCACCTGCAGTCCTGCAGCAGCCGCTGCCAGCAAAAGCCATGCTAACAGAACTCAGAGAAGCAAGTTTTGTTCCAGCCTGACAGGCATGCCTGGCTTTGCAAGCCCCCCAAGTGGGCAAAGGTTTCTGCAAAGCTGTGCCTTGCAGGGATTGCAGTTTTGTCTTGGGGAAAACACAGATTGGCCTGAACCCGTTGGGGGAGGAACAGAGCGAAAGAGGTTTTTTCAGGCTTTGCAGAGCTGTTATAACCACATGGAGCAGATTTCAGAGCTGATGGGCTCCGCCTGCAGAAGGCTGCATAGCAACAAGGGAGGAGTTCTCCATTTTTGTCCTTTTAAAGAGCTGGTCACAGACAGGAATGGCATTTTTTTCTATGTGATTTTTATGTTGTCCTTCATATAAAGAGTAAGCCATGATTTTGCTTAATATGGACAGAGGGGCCACAGTTCAAGCCTTTCACTTGAACTATCTAATTTAATCCTCAAAATATTCCTATAAGCAGGTGCTATTATTATTATTAATTATTTTTGAGACAGAGTTTCCCTCTTGTTGCCCAGGGTGGAGGGCAGTGGTGCCATCTTGTCTCACTGCAACCTCTGCCTCCCGGGTTCATGTGATTCTCCTGCCTCAGCTTCCCCAGTAGCTGGGACTACAGGCATGTACCACTATACCCAGCTAATTTTTGTATTTTTAGTAGAGGGGTTTCACCATGTTGGCCAGGATGGTCTTGATCTCTTGACCTCGTGATCTGCCTACCTTAGCGTCCCAAAGTGTTGGGATTACAGGTGTGAGCCATGGTGCCCAGCTGCAAGTGCTATTATTATTATAATACTCATTTTCACAAATGAGGAAGCTCAGACTTGTTGCCCCTAAGGTCACCCAGTTAGTAAATGACAGAGTCAGAATTTGAATACAAGGCAGGTAAAGACATATATGGGATGTATACAGATCTGCATATCTTCAGATTTTTTTTTTTCACCAGTGATCATTATGTTTTCATCCTCTTTGCCTTTGTTAGGGTAGAGAAGAAGCACAGCCAAGATTGTGGAAGCAGAAGCTTTCTATGGATTTACTGGGCTGAACTGGGGGTTCCTGGGTTAGATGCTTTCAGCTACACTGTGGCAACAGGGCATTCAGGTGGCACTCAGACCACCTGGAAGCTGCCACCTGGCCTTCCTTCATATGTGATTGGCCAGCGTTAGGAAGAAAAGCCAGAATGTGAAATTTACAAATGGTTTGTCGAGGGAGGGAACTGGGGGACATCCAGGTTGGAAGAAGTTGGCAAAGGGTAAAATGAATCGTCAACCAAAATGTAAGGCAGCAGTGGGCAGGAGGTCTGGGCCACACAGATGACAAGCTGGCCCTTGAAGTGGCTGCGCCAAAGAGAAAGGGGAGGAAGTGCCAAGAATGGAAAATCAGTGGGAAATTTAAAAGTTGAATTAGAGAATCTGAAGTGAAAGTGGCATTGGGGATAAGAGAAGGCTTTCTGTTATATTGGAATAAAAGAGACAGAGCTTGTGATTCTCCAACCTTTTCTGTTGTTAAGAGCATCACCCTAGGTGTGGAAATTGAATTGAGGGGTGCATTTTTAGCAGAGTTGTTGGGAGAGAAAAGGGCAGCCAATGCCAGACACATTTTGATTGAGAAACAGATTTTAAAAGGGAAGAAAAGAAAGAAGAAAAGGTAGGACTCTCAGGACCAAGCAAGGTGGCAGAAGAGAGGCTCAGAGCTTTCCTTAGGGTCTCCATTTAAAAACTGAATATGTTTAACACACAGAAACTTGTTCCAAAAGACTGAGCCGTAAGAAACAGCCTGTTAGCTTGTTTTCCTAAATCAAGTTAAATTTGGCTTCAAGTCTCCATGTATCAGAATTGGAGGGCGGTTCATTTTAATGATTAAGAGAGAGAGTGTGTGTGTGTGCGCTTCAAATAGCTTTGTTGAGATATAACCCAAATACAATACAGCTTACCCATTTAAAGTATATAATTCAATGACTTAGTATATTCACACTTTCATGTTCATTCCCACAGCTAATTTTAGAACATTTTCCTATCCCCTAAAAGAAACCCTGTACCATTAGCAGTTACTCTGCATTTTCCTCCAACTCTCTCAGCCCCAGGCAACCACCAGTCTCCTTTCTGTCTCTGTGGATTTGCCTATTTGATTGGCTTCTTTCACTTAGTATAAGGATCGTAAGGCTCAGCCGTGCTGTAGCATGTATCAGAACTTCATTCCTTTTTATGGCTGGATAATACTCAATTGTATAGATGGGCTTTACTTTATTGGCCCATTCATCAGTAGATGGATTCTTTGGGTTCCTAGGAATAATGCTGCTGTGAACATTTGTGTACTTGTGTGGATGGATGTTTTCATTTCTCTTTGGTGTATACTTAGAAATGTAATTCATAGGTTATATGGTAACTGTGTGTTTGGGATGGTGACTTTTATCCCTAAGGTTGTAACGAAGCTACAAGGGGTTACCAGAAACTTTGGGGAAGGATCTCTGGTCTTCAGTCCACATAGACGCTGCAAGGAAGCTCATTACCCAAGTCCTCGTGGCCCATTTGAAAGTTAAGTGGTTCTCCTATTCTCCCTTTGTGCCAGACACTTTGCAGTCTTTGTGCCAAACTCTGCAATGAGACTGCCACTGTTTGCCAAGGCTGGGGGCCTTATGGCTTAGTTTCCTAGCAGCCATGTGTCACCCCCATCAGAAACCCAGCTCCCTCCTAGGACATCACGTGGAGGTAGGAGTCAGATTCAGCTGCTGCTTAAGGGACATGATGCCATCTCCACCCTCCAGTACATCTACCATCAGCAACTCATGTGTTTTTCTCCCATAGAACTGTGTCAACATTCAGTTTTACTATTTGTACTTATTTTAATGTGTTCAGTGGTATTTTAATGTTGCTTTGGTTTGTTTTTCTTTAATGACTAGGAATAATGTATTTCTCTATTTTTTTTTTTCTTGTTTAGATTTCCTGTGGGCTGAGGGAAGCATTCTTCTGTAGCCCACTTAATAAGTAGCATCTGGGCTTTTGTATATGTGTATATCAGTTCTTTACACGTGCTACTTTGAGTAGTAAAACTTTCATCAATTATGTTTGTTGTATTTTGATATTACTATTTATTTATTTATTTCTCAAGGCATTGCTCTTTTTTATCTCTTCAGTGGTAAGAATGCTATCTCATCTTCACTTTTTTTAAACTTTTATTTTAGGCTCAGGGTACATGTGCAAGTTTGTTCTATAGGTAGACTGGACATCTTTCACTTTTAATACAAATCAGATAGTTTTAATGCATAAATTGCTGCCCAGTTTAAAAGTTATTTTGTGTCACCAGGACCTAAAGTGCAATAAATCATTTTTTATTTAACTTGGCATTTAATAGTAGTTCTCTTTTCCACTTTTGTATTACTCCTAATATGTCACTTATTACATTCCTTTAATAGCTTGAATTTTGTTTCTGGAATTTATACCAGCCTAGGGATGCTTGCTTTTAATACAGCTCCATGCACGTTCAATAACTGCAGCTTTATAATTTGCAGTCCAATAGGACAGATCCACCCTCACTTTTTAAAAAGAAGTCTCTTTTATTCCTTATTCCTCTGGGTGAGTTTTGCTGTGTACTTGTCTCATTCTAGAAAGTACTACAATAGGCCTTAATGGTATTGGATTAATTAATAAGTCTACGTTGGACATGTTTGCGTCTCTACTGCCTGAATGAGCATTATGCTCTTAACCACACCTTCTAAGCCCATGGGCTCATCCCATGTTCTCTGTAATTCTCAGTTCCCCTTCTCAGAGCAAGTTGGAAATTTACTCCTTGGAGCAGAGAGCATCATGCTATTCAGGTTTTCCTCATTTCTCTCTCTCTCTCTCTTTTTTTTTTTTCTTGAGACGGAATCTCACTCTGTCACCCAGGCTGGAATGCAGTGGTGCAATCTCAGCTCTCTGCAACCTCCTCCTCCTGGGTTCAAGTGATTCTTCTGCCTCAGCCTCCCGAGTAGCTGGGACTACAGGTGCCCACTACCACACCTAGCTAATTTTTGTATTTTTAGTAGAGATGGAGTTTCAGCATACTGGCCAGGCTGGTCTCAAACTTCTGACCTTGTGATCCACCCACCTTGGCCTCCCAAAGTACTGGGATTACAGGTGTGAGCCACGGCGCCTGGCCTCCTTATTTCTCTTAACAGTTTTATAACTTTCCCTAAGTCATGTGTGTCTTAAGTGAAATGAATGAGCAGATATTGAATGTTTTGTATTACTATTTCAAATAGAATTTTTTTCCTGGATTTTTTTCTTTCTACTGTCTGGCACTAGTGTAAGCAAAGATTCTTGATTTTTGAGGATTTATTTTATATCCTCAATTTTGAGCAAGTCATTCTCTGGTTAATTTTCCTGAATTTTCTAGGACTATAACCGTGTTATCTTGAAATACTGACACTTCTATTTTTTTTCTTCACAATTATTGTACCTTATTTTTTTCTTGAATAGTTATCTGCTGGCATTTCTAGAGCTAGGCTAAATAGAGATGGTGACAATGGGACATAGTTTTTTTTCCCCCAATGATGTAAAACTAATAAGTATGTTTACCCTTTTCCCCAGGTTAAGACAGAAAATCTGCACCTATTTTGAGAAAATTAAAAATTAATGCTGAATTTTACTCAGTTCCTTTTGGCACATATTAAACAATTATGTGTATCTAAGAGCTATCTTTGCATATGCTATACATTTTTTTTTTTTGAGACAGTCACTCTGTTGCCCAGGCTGGAGTGCAGTGAAGTGATCTCGGCTCACTGCAACCTCCACCTCCAGGTTCCAGTGATTCTCCTGCCTCAGCCTCCCAGGTAGCTGAGATTACAGGCATGTGCCACCATGCCTGGATAATTTTTGTATTTTTAGTAGAGACAGGGTTTCACCATGTGGGCCAGGCTGGTATCGAACTCCTGACTTCAAGTTATCTACCTGCCTCGGCCTCCCAAAGTGCTAGGATTACAGATGTGAGCCACAGCACCCATCTGCGTGTGCTATATATTCTAAAGTAGTTTTTAAAAGTTATACTAGATTTATATGATTAAGACAAGCTCTGTTTGATTATTCATGATGTAAAATTTTCAGTGTTTCCTGGTATTTTCATAAGAGAGATAAATTACTATCCAGCTCGCTGTTCCCTATCTCCTCCCATTGTTCCTTTCTCCCTGCAGCCTCCTTTCATGTATCATTTTCTCTCCTCCTTTTCCCTCCTCTGCTTTTCTTCTCCTTTCTCTCCCTCCTCTCCTTCCTCTATCCTTTCCTTCTGATGTCTTTGTCAGCTTTGGGAGTTAAGGCTTGACCTCAAAGACTAACCTAATTAATAATACCATTGTTCTAGACTATATGAGATCCTTTATGTAATAAATGGTTTGGAGAAATTCTCCTGTTAGTCCAATTGTAACAAATAGTGCAAAAGCTGGAATGCCATTCTCTTATTTCTATAAGTATTTTCTATTATTTCTGTTATTCTTTATTATCTTATTTGAGGACTAGACAGGGTTGGAAATTGTTGAGCAGGAGAACTCCATGTTCTGGGTGCCTTTTGGGAAAGTGAATATTCCAACCTTAAGCAGAATGATGCTGGGAAGTGATGTTGGTGGGCTGGGTACATTCACCTGGAGACCTTCGCTGCTCTGGCATGGTGGGCATGACATGCATATTAATAGATGGTGAAACAGGCATCATGAAGGTGAAATCTGACCCACTTGGCATACCACTGGGCATGGCAGGCATGAGGCAAGGCAGGCAGATGTTTGCCACTCTTGTTCCTCCTCTGATATGGTTTGGCTGTGTCCTTAACCAAATCTCATCTTGAGTTGTAGCTCCCATAATTCCCATGTGTTATGGGACGGACCCGTGGGAGATAATTGAATCATGGGGGTGGTTTCCCCCATACTGTTCTCGTGGTAGTGAATAAGTCTTAGGAGTTCTGATAGTGTTATAAGGGGAAACCCTTTTTGCTTGGTTCTCATTTTCTCTCATCTGCCACCATGTAAGGTGTGCCTTTTATCTTCCACCATGATCGTGAGGCCACCCCAACCACATAGACCTGTGAGCCCATTGAACCTCTTTTTCTTTATAAATTATCCAATTCTGGGTATGTCTTTATCAGAAGTGTGAAAATGGGCTAATACATCCTCTGTTTATAAGAGTTGTCTCTCCAGCCGAGGGACTAGCTTGGCCATTTGATTTCTTTTTCTTTTTTTTAAATTTTACTTTAGGTTCTAGGGTACATGTGCAGGTCATGCAGGGTTGTTGCATAGGTTCATACATAACCAGGTGGTTTGCTGCATCTATTCCCCCTTCATCTATATCTGGCATTTCTCCCCATGTTATCTCTCCCCCTCACCATGCTATCCCTCCCCTAGTCCCCCTCCACTACCCCCAGTGTATGATGCTCCTCTCCCTGAGTCCACTTGTTCTCATTGTTCAGCATCTGCCTTTGAGTGAGAACATGCAGTGTTTGGTTTTCTGTTCTTGTGTCAGTTTGCTGAGAATGATGGTTTCCAGATTCATCCAAGTCCCTGCAAAGGACACGAACTGTAGTCTTCTTGGTCAGATACTTCTTGGTCATGCTCCGAGGGCTGCATATGGCTTTATTTGGCATAGGTTCTTCCCAGACCCATTTCTTTTTCAAAGTGCCAAAACTGGAATGCCATTCTTTTATTTCTATAATATGTTCTATTATTTCTATAATATGTTCTATTATTTCTATTATTCTTTATTATTTCATCTTTAAACTTTGGGGGCAGCTTGTGGATCTGTTCTTTGGATTTCAAGTTTAGAAACCTGATAAAGTGCCTTTGGCCTCAATCCTGAGCCTGACTCTGTAGCCCTGTTTGTTGATATCCATGGAGATTGTCTTTCAGACTGAAGATGTTGTCTTAAATCACTGCCCTCTTAAGATCTCAATATCGCTGCCTTTGTTTTCCTCCTCCCCGATTCCCCTTGTCACATGGTGTGGATCTTCATTCTTGATTTCTGTTGTGGCTATTTCTTCTATGTTGTGGTGCATGGTTTTGAGCAAGGGACCTGCTGCAGCCAGACTGCCTGAGTTATAAAACCAGCTCCACCATTTACAGTCAGAGTGGACTTGGCCAGTTACTTAACTCCTGTGTCACCCAGCTTCTCCAACCACATAATGGGAATTGCAACCACTCACCTCTGTAGAGTCATTGTGAGAATGAAATGAGATGATCTACATTAAGGGCTTTGCATGATGCTGGACAGAGGTGAGCATCCCATAAGTATTAGCTGTGGCTATATTGCTAGCATCTGCTGGTGTGGAAAGCTGTAATTTAGGGTTTCCGTAGTTGGGTGTGTTCGCCATTGCATCAGTGTTGTGTCTTCTTTTTTTTCAGTCCCACTCTAGAATTTATAAATTTATTGTTTCTTTTCTTCTCTTTATAATCTGACTTTGATAATTTATTTATTCTTGCAAGTTTAAAATAAGTAGGCACAGATTATGCCCCTACTGGACTTAAAAAAGCACCAAGCTGGTATTCTAATCAAGGCTATTGCTTAGAACCAGCTTCCTCTATTTAATTCCCAGATGCTTGGGGTCCTTTTTCATTTCCCTAGGTCAGAAGACTTCTTTTATCCCCTGATTTTGATAGGTGCACACTGGCCAGGGGTAGACACAGCCTCTTTATCATCCACAACCCCGCACCTTGAACCTTAGGACACAAGTTGGGGAGCTTCTTTTGCTGCTGGGGCCTTGGTGCTTCCCATTCTTTTAGGAGAGGATTTCCTGTACCAGCCTGCCCATTGAAAAAGTTGGACCAAGGGGAGAACATTTGGTCACCTTGTCAACTTGCCCTTTGGAGTCACAAAGTTTTCAAGAATCTGTGGTTTGTTTTGGAATGGCATCAGGGGAAGGTTGATTTCCTTTATTATTTTCTCCCATGCTTATCTACAAAATCCATGTTCAGTCTTCTACAAAATTCTCTATCTTTTGACATTCTAAAAGATATTGATAGTGAATGAGTCAAAGTCATTGTCAATATGTACCTTATTTAAAGAATAAATCTGATTTTCATAACAAAAGTATCTATTTGTTTTTAAAATTATTTATTTTTTAATTGACAAAGGTCAACTAAAGGTCTTTCCAGATTTAAAAGAACCTGTTATATATTTATGGTGTACAATGTGATGTTGATGGATACATTGTGGAATGACTAGATCAAGCTAATTAACTTATCAGTTACCTCACATTTTTATCATTTTTTGTGGCGAGAACATTTGAAATGTCTTTTGGCAATTTTCAAGTGTACAATTCTTTGCTGTTAACTATAATTACCATGTTTTACAGTAGATCTTCTGAGCTTATTTTTCTTGACCAAAATTTTTTATCCTTTGACTGACATCTCCCCATTCTCACCCCAACCCCAACCCCTGGTAGCCACCATTGTACTCTCTGCTTCTATGAGTTTGACTTTTTTAGATTCCACATATAAGTGAGATCCTTGGTATTTGTCTTTTATTGCCTGGATTCTTTTACTTGACATAATGTCCTCCAGTTTCATCTCTGTCATCACAAATGACAGGATTTCCTTTTTTAAGGCTGAGTAATATTCCATCATTTTCTTTGCCCATTCATCTGTTAGTGGACATGTAGGCTGATTGCGTATTTTGGCCATTGTGGATGACACTGCAGTGAACATGGAAGTGCAGATATCTCCTTGACATACTGATTTTATTTCCTCTGGGTATATACCACAGTGAAATATCACCTTATACATGTTAATGTGGCTGTTATCCAAACAACAGGAAGTAAGTGTTGGTGAGGCTGTGGAGAAAAGGGAACTCTTATACAGTGTTGGTGAGAATGTTAGTACAGCATTGTGGAAAACAGTATGGCACTTCCATAAAAAATTAAAAAAAAAATCACCATCTGATCTAGCAATTCCACTTCTGGGTATATATCCAAAGAATCTGTGTCTTTTAAGATTGATTTTGGATCATACCTTGCTTGGTTTTTAAATTGTTTCTCTTGGTTTAAGACAGTTGTATGTTTTTTTACTTTGGCAAATATTGTTCAGAGGAAATTCCCTGGGGCTGCCCCTACTCAGCTTAAAACAAATGTAACTACTTAAATGCATATACTTTATGTGTGAAATGATACTTTTATAATTAATTTAATTAAGTCTTTGTGATAAAGAGATTATACTCAGAACAATGTTTTATTAAAGGCTAGTAAATGATTTCTGATAGGAAAGACACCATAAGAGCTTTTTACTTTGTCTTTTCATGAAGGACAAATTATCCTTTGAATCACTGCCTACGTCTAGCAATTCTCTTTAACATATTTCAAATGTCAAGGTCTTTCCAGATTAAAAAAAAATCTGTGAATAACTCAACCAAGGAGCTACCTGCAAAATTCAATTTCTGATGGTGATCAGGTATGTCATAGAAGCCCCACTGCTGATGATGGAGCCAGGTATTCTCAGCCTTGTTCTAGCCAAGACTTACTTCAGTTTATCAGTTCTTAAAATTTTTATTTATGGAAACCATGACATTGCCATCAAACCCTTTATGGACCCATGAAAGCAAGTGGTTTTAAGCGTTTTAAACAGAGCCTTGCGTATATGATGAATATAAAGAAGTATTATTTGGATCTCCATAGCAATTTATTATTCACTCAGTCATAAATTGCATTTCTCCACTCTGCCTCAACCTTTAGGAGGTCCACTGATGGGAAAAAGATAACATCTAATAATGAAAAGTCTTGTTGTTTTGTTAGATGTCAGACTTTGAGATCAGCTTCCAAGCAAGGACAATCTTATTTGAGAAGGTTGTTAACCATCTCTTTTTCTCAGCATCAGCTGTAGATCATCTGCAAGACTCTTGTGGATCATGGAGACTAATTTGGAGGGGCAGAACTGTGAGATGGAAGAGGGTATGTACTGACCAAGAAGTCCAGCCCATTAGGTGGGGACAGGTTGCTGGATGATGAGCCCTGGAGGCAGCGACCATGGTCTGTTGTTCTTGTATCCTTAGCAGCCAGCATACAGAAGGTCTTGAATGTTGAATGACTGAGTGGATGGCAAGGAGCTTTGGGGAATGAGATATTCTGGCAAAGTTCTAGCATCACAGCTTTGGTGGTCATTCTTTTCTGCCTTGCTCTTAGAAGTCTGTGAGCTGAAACATCGATTCATAAGTGTGAATGCATTTTAGAATTACTTGGGAACATTAAAAAAAATGATACTTTAGCCCATCCTCAGAGATTCTGATTTAATTTGTCTGGGGTGGGATCTAGATGTCAGCATTTTTCAGAAGTTTTCTTATGCGATGTTAATGTATATAGTCAGGTTTGAGAACCCCTAGAAATGGGTAGGGTCCAAAGTTGAAAGACCAAAATGAGGTATATTAGGATTCACAGTTGATCAGGATTGGTTGGGGAGTAAGAACTTTATGTCTTACATGTGATTGAAATCTTGGAAATGGAATCTTCTAGAATCACCTTTCAAAGCTTTTTAAAGGAGTTTCTTTTGCTTCATGTCCGCCCTTTGCTGTCCCTGGGAGGCAGGATGATAGAGTGGTCCAGGAGCTGGGCATTGGGAGACTGGTTCTGATCCCTCTTATAGATGTGATCTTATTATCTGTCACCTAACATCTCCAGTTCTCAGCTTTCTCATGGGCAAAACGAAAACTTCAAAGATTTTAGAATCTTGCCACTTCTAGCTATGGTTGGCAAACATGAACTTTTGTGCTGATTGGATCTTGTGGTGGTGAGTCTATGTTTGTAATACTCAAAGACAGTGTTAAGAAAATGAATGATCCTAATGTCGTAAGTATTTATATTTCCATGGCCTAGTCTGTGGATAATTCCTGAATGTGAAACAGTTCATCTACAAGTGCGTTCCTCCTCAATTTTCTTGAAGAAAAAAATATTAAAGGATGGCAAAAGGACTAAGTCTAATGTTTTGGTTGTCAAAGATACTTGTATTTATCAAGTATTGTATATTTTAATGGGAAGGGAGGCCAAAATGGGCAAAATGGGAAATTTTGGGTAATTGAAACTTATAATTCTTGTGCTTGGTTTAATACTAATAGTTATTAGCATTGATTAATTGCTTTCCATGTATCAGATGCTGTTTTAGGAACCCTCTCTGTATCAACTCATTCAGTAAAACAACTATAGGTGGTAGATTCTATCATAATCCCAATTTTGTGGATATGGAAATTGAGGCACATAAAGGTTAATTAACTTGCTACTAAGATTACTAACCAGGAAGTAGCAGATCAGCGGTTTGAGCTCGGAAAGACTGGTTCCTAACAACTAAGTCATATCACATTTAGAACAATAGCTTTTACTTCCATAATGCATTCACCTATACGAGTTTCTCTCACCTGCCTAAGAGCACAGTAAGCAGTAAGTGTTATTCTTATTTCTATTTTCTAGATGGCTCAGAGAGTGTGAATAAATGCAGGGTCACCCAGTTTGCATGCAACAGTGCTTGGAAGTGAACTAGGTCCTGACTTCAGAATATAGTGCTCTCTCTCCAGATATTTGCATAGCGCTTCACAGTTTACAGCACATTTCCACATTTGCTATGTTGTTAAATCCTCACAACAACCTTGTGAGGTAAACTGTGAAAAATTTGAATGCTGTGCTGGCCAGCTGTCGTTGGGTGACACTAGCCACTGGAACAGATAGACCCTGAAATCTCTGTCTTAGCATGTCTTAGTCAGTTCAGGCTGTCATAACAAAATAGCAGAGACTGGGTGGCTTAAATAACAGGAATTTATTACTCACAGTTCTGGAGGCTGAAAGTCCAAGATCAGGGTGCCAGCAGGGTTGGTTTCTGGTAAGGTCTCTCTCCTACCTCATAGATCATTGCCTTCTTGCTGTGTGCTTACAAGGAATGTGTGCATGCAGAGAGAGAGAGAGAGAGGGAGAGGGAGGGAAAGATATCTCTCTTCCTCTTATTCTAGGGCCATCCTGAAGGCCTAACCCTCCTGTCCTAATCTAACCCTAATTACTCCCGAAGGCCCCATCTCCTAATACCATCACATTGAGGGTTAGGGCTTCTATGTATGGATTTTGGGAGGATACAAACACTCGGTTTCTAACTACACAGTGGGAGTTTATTTCTCACTCATGGACAGTCCAGTTAGTAATGGGGGTGATGTAACTTTGCTCCATGTAGTCATTCAGGGGCCCAGGCTGATGGAGATGCTGCCGTCTTCATCCCATGGTTTCCAAAGGCACCCTGGACATTGACATATGGATTCAAATGGACAAAAGGAATGGTGGGTCACACAGGAGGTTTTGATGGGCCAGACCCAGAAGTGGAATCTGGCTCTTCCAACTACATTCCCCTGGCCCGGGCATTCCAAGAATGGGCGTCTGGAAAATGTAGTCTAGCTGTGTGCTCAGGAATGAAAGAAAATAGGTTTGGTGAACAACTGCCAGAGTCCACTGCAACAGTTAATAAAAATGAAAAGACCAAACATTATTGATTCTTGTTATATGCCAGGTACTCAGTGACCTAGAAAATGTAGAATTATTATGTCAATACATTGTCATAATAATCTTTGAGATAAATGTTACTTCTTACAGTTATAAGAATTCAGATGCATTAAGAGAAATTAAGTGACTCACCCAAGGTTATACAGACTGATGGTAAGTGGGAAGGTTTGAATTCAAACCCAGTCTTTCTGACTTGGGAGTTACTCTTCATAACTACTCAATAAGTTTCCACAGCAGGCCAACCGAGTAGGGTTCTAGTCCCACTTTTGCCGTTAATAGTACAACACAGGACTTGAGTGATTGGGCAGTTGAGAACGTTGGGGAGGATAGATTATCTTTCTCCCTCTCATCCAAGGCCCCAGGCATGAAGGTTCTGAGTGTGGTATGGAAGCTGATAAAACTACTTACTACTTCTTTTTTTTTTTTGAGACAAAGTCTCGCTGTATCAGCTCTGTCTCCCAGGCTGGAGTGCAGTGGCATGATCTTGGCTCACTACAACAACCTCTGCCTCCCGGGTTCAAGTGATTCTCCTGCCTCAGCCTCCTGAGTAGCTGGAACTACAGGCATCCACCACCACCTGGCTAATTTTTGTATTTTTAGTAGAGATGGGGTTATACCATGTTGGTCAGGCTGGTCTCGAACTCCTGACCTAGCAATCTGCCCACCTGGGCTTCCCTAAGTGCTAGGATTACAGGTGTGAACCACTGTGCCCTGCCTTTTTTTTTTTTTCTGAGACAGTATCTTGCTCTGTCACCCAGACTGGAGTTCAGTGGTACAATCTCGGCTCACTGCAACCTCCAGCCTCTGGGCTCAAGTGATCCTCCTACCTCAGCCTCCCGAGTAGCTGGGACCACAGGTGTGTGCCACCATGCCTGGCTATTGTATTTTTAGTAGAGAGGAGGTTTCACGATGTTGCTCAGGCTGATCTGAAACTCCTGAGCTCAAGCAATCCACCTACCTCTGCCTCCCAGAGTGCTGGGATTATAGGTGTGAGCTACTACGCCTGGCCTACTTTACTTCTGTTAGCCAGCTTTTTCTAAATCCGACATCCATATACATTAAAACAGATGTAAAATGCGCCCCCCCCACCCATTATTCTTGGCACATTCTAGTTGCAGCTGCAGTTAGGAATGTTAGCAGGGACTCAGGTACCTGTCTTTGCATTGACGTTTAACTACGTGCTTTCAAACTCTAAAATGCCTGTGAATTACCTGAGATCTTATCAAAATGCAGATTCTGCTTCAGTAAGTCTGGGGTGGGGCCTGAGAGTCTGCGTTTCTAATAAGACCACAGGTAATGCCCACCCTCCTGGTCCATCAACCACAATTTGCATAACAAGAATCTGCTACTTGTATAACAAATAGAATCAGACGGTTCTTGCCTCCGTTTATTTTAGCACTTTGTTCCTATCTGTCATTCCTCTTATATGGCACTGTAGCTAATGGTATAAGTGTCCGTCTCCTCAACCAGAGTGAGTTTCTTGAGGGCTGAGACCATTTATACTTGACAGTTTTATGTCTGGCTTAGTGCCTGATTCATAATAGTTGCCAAATCCATGTGTTTTGAAGAGATGACTAATGACTCCAAGTGCACGTATAGTGAGAAACCTCATGGAATCCTCATCTTGAGGTACCATCAAGGGCATAGCACGTGTAGCGGGCTATGTGAAAACCATGCTGGCCATCAGCAGTTGCACAGGGCTTTCACTCCCCTGTGCTACACGGTTTACATGGCACTGCAGTATGATGCAATACTGAAGAATAGGGGACTACACAGGAAATTGGAGGGCTAACATTAATTTGTTAGGGGCTGTGGGAAGAAGGGCCTTATATACACAATCCATAGTGTATAAAAATAAGTTAGGGGTTATGGGAAGAAGGATCTTGTATGTGCAATTCATGACCTTCCAACCAGCCAAGAGTGTCTAGTTAGAGTTCCTATTGGGCTATTTTCCTTTATATACCAGGTTTTGAATCTGGGAGTACTTTTGAAGCCCAAGCTAAGAAAACCGACAGCTAAAACCACCTTCCCAACAAATCCCTTCTCATGTTTTAATTTCTTTATGGAAGAAGCTCTGTTGTCTCCAAGAAATCTGAATCTCTGAGGGCTGTAGCTGTCTGAAAACGGAATGGTGTCAGTCCACTTTGTAAAGACATCCCTGACCACAAGCAGTGGATCTTTCAGGATATCTTAAGGCTGATGGAAGCCCCCTCTTCCACTCTGACCAGTGACACACCACTACCAGGACAGAGAGGGCATGGCTATCAAGTGCTAGAAGAGAGAGCTGGTTTCTGTCATATTTCAAATGCAGACAAGACCTATTTGTAGAAGGTGAGGTCTACAGAGGGTGTCAGAATAGGGGAGGAAGAGAATATAGAATTTCCACAGAGCTGAGAGGCTAAACCTTTCTGTGGGTTACCAACTCTCTCAAACATCTAATGCGACCTGTGGCACCTCTGCCCAGGGAGATACATACAGGCAAAATTTTGCTGCCAGGCACAGTGGCTCACACCTTTAGTCCCAGCACTTTGGGAGGCCAGTGTGGTTGGATCACCTGAGGTCAGGAGTTCAAGACTAGCCTGGTCAACATGGTAAAACCCTGTCTCTACCAACAAATATAAAAATTAGCTGGGCATGGTGGTGTGTGCCTGTCATCCCAGCTATTGGGTAGGCCAAGGCAGAAGAATCGTTTGAACCCAGGAGATGGAGGTTGCAGTGAACCGAGATCATGCCACTGCACTCCAGGCTGGAAAACAGAGCAACACTCCGTCTCAAAAAAAAAAACAAACCCAAAAAGAACAATTTTGCATATGATTTCAGTGAGATCAGAGTGACCTTGCACCTTGGACTAAGAACCCCTGGAGTGAAGGGACGTGAAGACTAGGGTGTGGGTGGCATAGGGCAGGATTTAGAGAGGTTTTATCTTTCTCTGTCATCTGACTCCAAGAGGAATTTCACACAGGTGATCATCATGGACGTGGTTCTACTTTTTGTTATTTGGGCTGCTCAGAGGAAGCCCCTTGATTTCTTTTCAAACACGAACAATCTCCGAGACGATCAGAGATGTCAACAGCCGTAATAACTGTGCTGCATAGGCCACTGTGTTAGTTCTGCTTCTTGGGTGAGATGAGATTTATTATTGTCCCAGGCATGGGCACAGTGTTTCCTATCAAAAGCTATCCCACACATTCTATTCATTATTCTGTCTGCCTGCAGTGCTGTCATCAGATGAATATCAAATCATTCGGGTGGACAGTTCCCAGAGCTGTTTGGAGGAACTTTTTTTCTGCTTTGTTAACATTAGTATTCGCAGTACTAATGTGGAGGGAGGAGGGGGAGTGAAACAGCTTGCATTCGTGATTAGGTAAACACAGCGTTTTCCTTTAGTGTGATTCCATGCAGTTGTCATGATTTCTAAGTTAAAGATAGAAAAAACAGGATTCCTTGTTGTTTGACCTGCACATCCACTTTATGACAGTGATGATGGAAGGTCTGTGTCTTTGCCTTGTGGCTTGGCTCAGTGCAGCAATGGTAAGTTTTCCATCTGGGCTGCAGCTGGGATGATGCTATGGTTTGAATGTATCTCCCAAAAAGCATGCATTGGAAACTTAATCCTCAATGCAACACTGTTGGGAGCGGGGGCTCCCACCTTCATGAATGGATTAATGCCAATTATAAAAGGGCTTGAGACTGTGAGTTGGATCTTTTGCTCTCTTGCCCCTTCTTCCATCTTCTGCCATAGGATAAGGCAGAACAAAGCCCCTCACCAGGTGCTGGCATCTTGATCCTGGACTTCCCAGCTTCCAGATCTGTAAGAAATAAATGTCTTTTCTTTAGAAACTACCCAGTCTGTGGTATTCTGTTACAGCAACACAAAACAGACTAAGACAGATGATGAGCTTGGCTGCACACTATCTCTCTGAGTCTCGCTGTTGAAGAGGATGATCTTGCACACAAAATTCCAGAGTCATGTGGACTGTTTCCCGTAAGGGAAAAAAGGGGCATGCATTTGTGTATCAACTAAACTTTTTGCCTTCATATGTAGAAATAATGATGGAGAATTGTCATTTTGGCTGCCTGACATGTTTTCTCTCCTAAGAGCACCTCGTTCTCCTTTTGGGGAACAACCTCTTCCCTAGTGCCACAGTTCCTCCGTTGGGTAAGGCTGGTAACGCAGTGCCCTGCCCTGCCCTAGCCAAGGGGCAGGCCTGGGAATCAAACTAAACTAATAGTACCATCCCTCTCCTGGAATTTTAGCTTGATCAGCATGACTCAGGGACTGTCGATGTTTGGAGTGCAGTCATTGTTAACAGCAGATCCCCAATGACAGCAGTCCCGCCCCAGGCCACTTAGACCAGAATCTCAGAGGATGGGGTCAAGACATCAATCTTCTTTAAAAGCTTTAAAATCTCCCTTGGTGATTCCAGTGTGCAAGAAGGGTGGGATCATTGCCAGAGAGGCCGCTTCCAGACCCTCCAGAACTGCCCTGGTTTCCATGCCTAATTTGCGATCCTTCTCGTTGATTCTATGGGTTCCTAAAAGCCTTCCTTGAAATCCTCAGATTACTGAAGTTTATCACCATTGATTTTGTTCTTTGTAACACATGACCCTGATACTGAAATGAAAAACAATTGTATGGTTATGTTTTACTCTGAACCCAATGCAAGTAAGCCACCTTGCCAAGAAAACCAAAACGAATGGATTTGACAGTGTAAAGCCAACAAATACGCTTCCATTCCTAATGGAAAAGCCAAATCCACTCATGGAAGATAAGCCCATTATACCACAAACACACAGACTGGGGATTTGCATGGTGTTAGGAAAAATTTTTAAGAATCCCTGGAAGGCTTAAGGAAAAGGACTCTCTAAGTATGAACACACTCCTTTTTCTTCTCCAGACCTGCTAGAGATTATTTAACATGTAGCCAGATAGCTCCTTACTGGCAGCAAATGTGTAAATCAGGGACTTTGCAGATCCTCTTCAAAGAAGGTTGGCAACAGGAGGACGTTCTGGACCTTCAAAGAGTTCCAAGTGCCTTAGGGTTTCCAGTTGGCATCACAGGAGAGGCAGTTGCATTTTAGAGAATGAGGGTGCTAAGTGGCCAGTGAAAATGGAATTGTTTCCAAAAGCCAGATTTCATTTTGATTGTGTTGCAAATCTGGAAAAGAGCCACTTTGGCTTGATGCTGCTTCCCAGGTGCATGGCTGAATTTCAGGCTCTGAACAGAGGTGCAAAGGTGTCTCATGCAGCTTTTGTGTGAGAAGAACAATTTGTCTTGCTTGATTGATTTATCTGCATTTATAGTCACATCAGTCATAGTCAAATATTGAAGCAGAGTGATCTCGATTGGAAAGAAATGCATTCTTTGTTAAGTGCTAAGACAGGAGAACTGTACCTTGTTGTAAACAAGATTCACACACATCTAGGCCTTGGGAATTGCTGTCAAGTGTATTAACCTCCTTAGACCACTTTCAGAGATCAGCAGTTAGAATGGCAATTGCCACTTTATTATTATTGTTATTTTTTATTGTTATTTTGAGATGGAGTCTTGCTCTGTCGCCCAGGCTGGAGTGCTGAGGCACAGTCTTGGCTCACTGTAACCTCTGCCTCCTGGGTTCAAGCAGTTCTCCCTGCCTCATCCTCCCGAGTAGCTGGGATTACAGGTGCCTGCCACCATGCCTGGCTAATTTTTGTATTTTTAGTAGAGATGGGGTTTCGCCATGTTGGCCAGGCTGGTCTCAAACTCCTGACCTCAGGTGATCCACCTGCCTTAGTCTCCCAAAGTGCCAGGATTACAGGTGTGAGCCACCATTCCCAGCCACCACTTTAAAACTGCCAGATCTCTCTTCACCCACAAACAACCCTTAGAGTCACAGGACTTCCTGATAATATCTGTGAAGTAGGGGCTTAGGACCCCAGGATTTCTGGGTGGGAAGGCACCAGAGGGGTTGTCAGCAGCTGCCATTCATACAGTGCTGGCATCTCTTTTGCAACATGCTTTCTGGTCTAGTGCACTTCTCGACTGATATGCCCAGAGCACAACTCTTGAATTCTACTCCCAGACATGTTCTTCCCACTTCCGTGTGGATGGCTTCCAACTCCATCCCCTTGTCAGCATCCCCATCACCACTCTTTGTGCTCAGTCGTGATAAACCTTGGTAGGCCACTGTACAGCTTCCTAACAGCTTGTCTTGCTTCTATTCTTGACTTCAACAACACCCTGCTCCCACCCCACCTCCCAGCTGCCCAGCACTGCAATTCCTGCTCCACAGTACAGCCAGAGTATCTTTTAAATATGCTGCTCAGATTGTGTAGCACTGCCTCTAAAAGCTTTCTATCTCAATAAAATGAAACCCAAGCTCCTATGGGTTTATAAGACCCTGTGATCCAACTCCTGTCTCCTTTCTAACCTTACTTTGTATAAATCTTTCCTTTGCAAATCATGTTCCAGCCACAGTAACTTTCTTTTGGTCTCTTACACACACCAACCTCATTTCAACCTTATTTCTCTCCCAAACCCTTGCAACTGGTGTTCTTTCTGCCTAGAATCTCTTCCTCAAATCTTCCCAGAGCTACTACCGCTTATCACTCACACAGTAGTTCCAATGTCACCTCTTTGAGAAGCCTTTCCTGACTACCTAATTTAAGGTGGCCTGGCACTCCCCAGCACCTCATCTTACTTTAGCTTCTTCATAGAACTTACCACTTTTGGATACTATTTAACTGTTTTCCCCCACTAGAACCTAAATGCTGCAAGAGCAGCAACTTAAAAAAAAAATTCATTCTTGTGTCACAGCGTTTAAGATAATTCCCAGCAAAAAGGGGATAATAATAAGCCTCAGTAAAACCTAATATGCAGCCTCAACATTGGACAACTAACTTAAGCTGCCATGCCCCAAAATGTAACTTTCTTAATAAGCAAGTGATATTCCTTTCTAGAAAACTAAAAAGTCACGATTGCAGCCCATAATAAAACTCACTTGTCTTGGGGCCCCATTTAGGTATGATGTCCTTTTTGGAGAAATGTCACTCTAGCCCCCAAAATAATAATAAAAAAAAGAATTAGAATCTTGACTGCAGTTTGCAGTAAAAACCTCAAAGCACCATAAAACTTCTTAAATATTCTCTTTATTTATTTGGTTCTATTTTAGTATATCTGGAAGGATGGAGGGTTGCCACCTATTAATCAGTGCTTTCATTTGTTCCTATTTACATGACAAAAACATCTTGAAAATCAAAACATAAAAAAGAACACGAAACAAGGCAGTATTCTCTCAGTACAAATATATTTTATATTTACTTAACCTTTCTTCAAAATTACCACTAAAGTTTGTGTTAAAGAAATATGTGCACATGAAATAAAAGTCCATTAAAACTTAAATATGCAATTAAAGTAACAGCTATTGCCCTGCAGTCGCCAGATCTTGATGTTTATTTGAGCTATTATGCTATTTTGATCTGGATTCAAATCCCAGTTCTGCCGTTTGCTGTGAGGATGATCTTGGAAAACTTACTGGAATTCTCTAAACGCTATCTTCTCACCTATAAATACTGATAGTGGCTGGGCATGGTGGCTCATGCCTATAATGCCAGCACTTTGGGAGCCTGAGGCTGGAAGATTGCTTGAGCCCAAGAGTTTGATACCAGCCTGGGCAGCATAGGGAGCCACTGTTTCTACAAAAAATGAAAAAAAATTAGCTGAGTATGGTGGCACGAACCTGTGGTCCCAGCTACCGGGGAGGCTAAGGCTAAGGTGAGAGGATTGCTTGCGCCCAGGAAGTCAAGGCTGCAGTGAGCCATGATTGTGCCACTGCACTCACTCCAGCCTGGGTGACAAAGTGAGATACAGTCTCAAAAAAAAGAAAAAGAAAAATACTAACAGTGGTAACCTAATTGTAGCCTTTGTGAGGATTAAATGAGATCATGTATGGAAAGCATTTAGCAGAGGTCTGGACTTCTGGTAAAACCTCAATAAGGGATAATTTTAATACATTACTCTCACTCATAGGACTCTGTCCTCCACCACCCATAGGGCTCACCTTAGACTCATTCTGCCCTCCTTCCTCTTTCCAATTTTTTTCTGAGTCTGAACCCGATGGCTGCACTGAGAGGAGAATTTTCAGTGGTGTTTCCTGCTCTCATTGGAAAACTGTGTGTGGTTTGCTTTACCCAGGGTTCAGCTGGCAGGCCACTTTATGCCCTTTTGATGTATCCCATTCCTCAGGGCACAGGGGAGATGGCTTCATGCTTCACCATGTCTGGGATGGCTTAGACAGTGAGGATCAACTTGGCTAGCTACATGGTTCCACCATGCTGCTAACTTAGTTTTTCTCGTAGCATGGAGGTCTCAGGGTAGTTTGACTTCTTACATGGCAGCCAACTTCCTCCCAGAAAGAAAGCAGAAGCTGCTAGGACTTTTAAAACCTGGGGTCAGATGGCTGGAACATTTCTTCCATCACATTCTATTGTCAAAGCAATTACAAGGCCAGCCTAGATTCAAAGAGGGTGAAGGAGACTGCACATCTCGATGGAGTGTATGTGTATACAGGGAGGGGACGAACTGTTGGCAGTCTTCTTTGGTGATGACCTACCATAGTGAGAAATTACCCATTTTCTTCCTGCAAGGGGGTGAGGAGAAGGAATAGTGCATTCCCTGCAAGACCATTGCTCTGGCCCCTAGCTCTCTTCTTACATTAAACAGTGATGGTGATGGTGGTGGGAGAACTGAATCTCCACCCCGATGACTCTCGAAGAGCCCTGTGAGGAAGTGCAGGTTGTTGAGCTGAAGCTGGTAGCTCTTTGAAATTAAACATGAATATGTAGAGCCTTTTGTGCTCAGTTTTTTTTTTTGTGAACCATTGCACTGAACAATTAAAATTCCACTTGACATTCTGCTGCATAGAAAAGATCCTCCTTCCTCTTTCCCGTTTCAGTCTCTTGTTTGTTTTCTTCATCCAGCTTATTTCAGCAAGTTAGCCTCTGTGTCCAAACTCTTATAGATTTAAGTAGTGAGAGTTGCTTCTAGTTTATTTATTTGCATATTTTGGGGAGGGAGGATTTGTATTCTCACACTAGAATGTAAGCGTCGTTGAAAGGGTGTGTATCTGTCCCAGTCCTTTGGTTTAGCACAGTTCCTGGCACAAAATAGGTGTTCGATATTAGTTGTTGATTGAGTGGGTGAAAAGAATGGTATATGCAGAGGCTCACTGTTCCCTGAAGCCAGAGTGAACACCCGCATCTCTCCATTTTGGTTCTGCGTAGTTGGTTTTTGGATCGACTTGTAGGACCTTGGAGTTACCTCACTTCCACATCCCCTTCTTAGATCAGCCCATCATTGCATCAGATTGTAATCTTTTTGGGTGGTCTGACCTTCCTCAGAACCATTTATTTGAGAAACATGCATTTATTGAGCACTTACTATGTGACAGCCCTATGGTAGTGATGGTGGGTAGAGTAAGAAAGAAATGGAAAACATGGTCTTGGACATTAGAGATGTTCTTCAAGGCTTTTGATGTATCTGAATTTTTTGGTTTGGCTTTCGATGCACTCTGGAGTTCGGCTCTTTCTCTTCCTCATCCACATATCCAACTCCCTGTATCCTACCCATATTCTTTCACTGATACCAGGGTAGCCTTCTCACTATCTCAGACATTTGGCAATTAATTCTCACCTTGGTATTCTGTTACCTCCTACCTCCCACTCAACCTGCAGTAAGCAGTTATTCTCCTAATTTTTTTGGAATAAAAAAATTGAGATTTCTTGTAAAGGGGAATTTAGATTGGCTTTTTCAGGCTGTTAGAAAATACTAGCTTGATTTTATAAATTAAAAAAGAGGCTTAGAGAGAGGCTAAGTAACTGTTTCAAGGTGGAGTCAGGATTTGAATCTAGGACTTTCTGGCTCTACATCCAGTGCTATTGTAGCACTGATATGAGAATTAAATGAGATAAAGTGTTTGTAAACACTCTTGAAACAGTGCCTGGAACATACAGGCACTCAAAAGTATTAGTTTCCTTATAGAGAAGTCAAGTTCATTCAGCATTAATAAAGCAAGCAAGCCAAAAATTAAATTCTTCATTAAAATTTAATTAAATCATAGCAAAATACAGGAATTTCTGTGGAGTCTTTCTTAATCTGAACAACTGCATTCCTTATAGTCTGAGTCGTGAAGTGATGATAGAAGGAATACGTTTTAGGATTCAGTAGTACAGTAGGGAGATTACAGTTAACAGTAGTTTATTATATATTTCAAAATAACTGGAAAAGAAGATTTGTAATGTTCCCAACACACACAAAAAAATACATGTTTAAAATTATGGATATTCCAATCACCCTGATTTGATCATTACATGTTATATACGGGTATTGAAATTCACATGTACCCCCCCAAATATATGTAACTGTTGTATATGAATAAAAGAGAAAAGAAATGTAAGCAACACCTTTTCATTAGTTTATTATAAATATATATGAAATACTTTTTACACAAATATTACCATGTTAAAATGCCCAGTAGATAGAGGTTTTGTTACTGTTACACTGATTGCATTGTATGTAGTTAGTGATATTAGTAAAAGTCATACTTTACTAGTTAGTAGAGACAAATTTCAAAAAACAAACACTTCTCCACTCCACTCATTGCTGTCTGTGGTGCTGAAACATTACTGCCCACCGTCTTCCAGGATTATGATCTAAATGTCAGTATAAGGACTGTTAACAAGAGAGAGCAGGGACTCGGGCAAAGTCGACTGAAGCTATTGGAAAGGCCTATTGGACTACAGAAATTTCCAGGAAAAAAAAGAGAGGCCTTTGTTTGCTATTCTTTTCAAATACAGACATCCTTTGTCATTCAACATTAGAAATCAAATGGCTACAAATGCATTTTCAGATCAATCCCTTGTTCTCCAAACCCTTCCTGCAGCTGCTGTAAAAAAAAAAATCAGGAATTAAACAGATTTGGATAACATATCTCTCACTGTCCAAAGTTGTTATTCAGTCTCAGAAATGGAAATACTTTGGATAATGAAGGATAGTTCTAATTGCAGTTCATTTATTCTAGTGCTGTTTATTGAGTCCTCTGTATTCCGGGAACTATACTTGGTAATCAGACGCAGAGTGTGAACAAGAAGGAGAAGGTCACTGTTGTTATGGGGATATTTTCTGTGGGAGAAGACTGAATAAAGATAAATACATGTAAAGACTTCAAGATACTTAGTACTATGAAAAAAAATAGCAATTACCAAGAAAGATAATTATCTTTTTTCTTGAGAATTACATATGTGGAGAATATTGTAGATGGCTAATAATAATGATAATAATTACTAACATTTACTTAGTTTTATGTGTTGCCAGGCACTATTCTGAGTATCTTACCTTTATTAACTCATTTAAGAATTACAACTCTAAGAGGTAGCTACAATTATTATCCCCATTTTATTTTATTTTATTATTTATTTTCTTGAGATGGAGTCTTGCTTTGTAGCCCAGGCTGGAGTGCAGTGGTGCAATCTCGGCTCACTGCACCCTCTGCCTCCCAGGTTCTGGTTCAAGCAATTCTCCTGCCTCAGCCTTCCAGGTAGCTGCAATTACAGGCACGCACTACCATGCCCAGTTTATTTTTTTATTGTTAGTAGAGACGGGGTTTCACCATGTTGGCCAGGCTGGTCTTGAACTCCTAACCTCGTGATCTGCCCACCTTGGCCTCCCAAAGTAGTGGGATTACAGGCATGAGCCACCACACCCAGCCTTATTATCCCCACTTTATAGATGAGACAGCTGAGGCACAGGAAGATTAAGTTCTGTCCAAGGTCATTGGTAAGTCAGTGATAGAGGTGAGATTTGAGGCCAGACAGTCTGGCCTCAGAGCTCATCTCAGATTCTGAGATACCCAGAAGCCAGTGGTGACGAAGAGAGAAAGATATGGGAGGAAAGAATGAGGGAAGCAAATTCTCCAAGCACACACAGAGAGGAGTTCAGAAACTCAGGAGATAGGGGACTTTCTAGGGAGCTCACACAGAACTTTGCATTTTGCTTTTGCAGAGGTTAGCCTTCTGGTCTTCATGAATCAATCTTCATTTTCCCCTCTTGTTACACCAGTGATTCTGTTGCGGAGGCCTGATTCCTAATGAGATTCTGCTCCACTAGCTTCTGGATAGAGCTACATCCCATCATTCATGAGAAGTCAGCTTTAATCAGGGATTTTTATGTTGCTACCTTCAGGCTTGGAGAGGAGCTTGAAAGACAGGGAGAGAGACTGAAGGCCAGTTTGGTTTATGGGATCTATCGCACTGAAAGCTTTTAACACCTCTCTAGCTTATCTATTTTTCCTTTGTGGAAAAGAAACTCGGTGGTATTTGAACTGGATTCTCCCTAATATGTTCTCAGGCACACTTGCTTTGTGGCCTTCGTCAGTTTCTCAAGTTGAGTTGACCATGGAGCTTATTTCCTTGGGTGCCATGTGTCCTGGAGTTTCAGTGTTTTATTTAAAATATCAAAAGATTTCATCTAATGGGAAGACTGATATCTCCCACTTTAGGTGTTACAGAAACCTAATAAATGCCAAATACAGGTACATTAAAGAAATTGTTACCTTTATTACCAAAATATGCACTTCGTGGAGTAGAATATGGTTTCATGGAAAGAGAGTAAGCTTCTAAGTCAGTGAGACCTGGGTCCAGACCTCAGATCCACCACTTGTGAACTGTGTGACCTTGAGAAAGAAACATAATCTTAGAGCCTTCGTCATCTTGTTTCTTAAAATGGAAATAAAACGTAACCTTGTAGAGTTGTCTGTCAAGGTCAAATGAGATTATACAGATAAGATTCCTGGCACAGTGGCTACCAATGGTAGATACTAGTCAGTCTCTTCTTTTTTAATGCAAACTTTGTATGAAGTATAACATACAGAAAAATGCACATACCGTATTGATAAATACGTAACTTGATAAATTTTCAAAAACAAGCACACTTGCGTAATTAGCGCCTAGCTCAAGAAACGGAACATTACTAGCGCACCTGAAGTCCCCCTCATGCCACGTTTTCCTGATCATGACCTCAACTTACCATAGATATGTTTTAATGTTTTGAGATTAATATAAATGGAATTACAGAGCATGTCCTCTTTTTTGTCTGGCTTCTCTTGTTCAACATTATGTTTGTGAGTTTCATTAATTCATGTTGGCATGTGTATTTGTGATTCATTCATCCTAATCACTGTATACTGTTCTATTGTATCACAATGTATTAATCCATTCTTCTGGCAGTGAGCATTTGAGTTGTTTCCTTTTTAGCTATTGTGAATTTTGCTGCTAATCATTATTCTAGTACATGTCTTTGGTGAACACGTATTGTCATTTCTATTGTATATGTATGTGTTTCTACTGAGAATATTTTTAGAAATGAATTTCTGGGTCATAGGATTTGCATATGTTCGAACAGTTTTACAATGAGACAGGGTAGTTCTCTTTACTTTTCCCTTTACAAAGGAATTTAACTCAAGGTTCTTTTAAATAAGTCAGATAGTACATTTATCACATATATCTATTTAACAAAATGTAATTGATAACCTTTGGTGATATTCTCATTATGTGAAGTGAAATATGTTTGGCCTTATTTGTAACTTTATTTTTGAGCATTCCTTTACTGGGGAATTTCTCTCTCTCGACCACCAAAAAGTCATTTGACAACTGGTTTCACTGTTTATTCCAGGCTTTTCTCACCTCTCAGTTGTGTGAATGTAACCCTTCAATTATTTACTTGTTCTCACTGAATCTTGGCTTGCTGTTCTAAAATGTAACAGGAACAGCCAACAGGGTACACCCACTTTCAATAATCAGCTCTGATGACATTCACAAAGTTTTGCCTTCAAACTGCCTAAAGAATTGCTACATTAAAATCTTACCTGGCTGGGCACGGTGGCACACACCTGTAGTCCCAGTACTTTGAGAGGCCAAGGCAGGTGGATCACTTGAGGTCAGGAGTTTGAGACCAGCCTGGCCAACATGGTGAAGCCCTATCTCTACTAAAAATACAAAAATCTGTGGCACATGCCTGTAATCCCAGCTACTCAGGAGGCTGAGGCAGGAGAATCACTTGAACCCAGGAGGTAGAGGTTGCAGTGAGCCGAGATCGCACCACTGCACTCCAGCCTGGGCGGCAGAGCAAGACTCTGTCTTAAAAAAAAAAAAAATACACACACACACACACACACACACACACACACACATTCCTAATCATGTAAATTTTTACCCTGATATAAGAACTTTATCTTCTATCTTTGTCATCATCACTTACTGTGTGCCTACTGTGGACAGAGTGAATCACTTCTACGTGCATTATTTCATTTAATTTTCATAGCAACCCCATCAAATAGGTATCACTGCAGATTCCCTCCCTCTCTCCCTCCCTCCCTCCCTACCTCCCTCCCTCCCTCCCTCCCTCCCTCCATCCCTCCCTTCCCCCTCCCCCCTCCCCGGTCTTTCTCTCTCTTTTTTTCAGACAGAGTCTCTCTCTGTTGTCCAGTCTGGAGTGCAGTGACACAATCTTGGCTCACTGTAACCTCTGCCTCCCAGACTCAAGTGGTTCTCATGCCTCAGTCTCCCGAATAGTTGGGACTATAGGCATGTGCCACCACACCCAGTCAATTTTTTGTATTTTTAGTAGAGACAGGGTTTCATCATGTTAGCTAGGCTGGTCTCGAACTCCTGATTTCAAGTGATCTACCTGCCTTCGCCTCCCAAAGTGCTAGGATTACAGGCATGAGCCACTGTGCTTGGCCACAAATTTTCTTTCTTTTAGACAAGGTCTTGCTCTGTTACCTAGGCTGGAGTGCAGTGGTGCAATTATGGCTCACTGTAGCCTCAACCTCTCAGGATCAAGCAGTCTTCCTGCCTCAGTGTTCGCATTAGCTGGGACTACAGGCATGTGCTGCCACACCTGACAACTTTTTGTATTTTTTTGTAGAGATGGGGTTTTGCCATGTTGCTCAAGCTGGTCTCAAACTCCTGGCTCAAGCCATCCGCCTGCCTCAGCCTCCCAAATTTCTGGGATTACAGGCGTGAGCCATCACACCTGGCCTATTATTGCCGATTTTTCAAACCAAGGTGTAGACAGGTTAAGTTGCCCCAAATCCCATAGCTTGTAAATGGAGGAAATCAAGGTTCTAACCATAGCACTCTGAAGTCAGAGCTGTTTCTTTCTGTCACACATCCTCACAGATATGTGAGGATGCATTTCTAACACACACACATGCACACACACACACACACACTAAATTATAGTTAGGACACAGATATGTCCTCCTGCTCCCCTCAGAAGTACTTAACTTCCAAAGAGCTAAACACCCCAGACTCTCTGAAGGGAATCTTAACATGTGAGTGTTCCAGCCACTCAGGTTCATTAGTTGGTTGTCAGGAGGGTCTCCAGCAATGCCTCTTATCTGTGCTTTTGGTCAATGATGATTGAAAAGTTTGCAACAGTAAACTCCTTGTTTCTCATCTCTCCTTGCCAACCAGCTCAACATTCTGCTGCCAAGACAATGTTTCTCTTCTGTCCCTATCAGTTGGTGTCCCCGTGCTTGATTGACGGTGGATTCCAAATTAACTGTAATTTAGTGAGTGTGTGTGCGTGTGTGTGTGTTAGAAATGCAGGTTATTCTCCACTCCTGCCCTGGCCTCTCCCCATTTCCCTCTTGTTATCGCCTGTTCTCACTCTCATCAAATTGAGCCTTCACTTATTGTATCTGTTCATTCCCCTGTTGTTTCTTGTCTGAGCAAAGCAATGGGACAGTTTCTTTCTTTCACCATCTGTGCTCTCTGGGAGGTTAATGTAGCAATATTTGTAATAATTAGTGAAAAAGAGCCTTCCCTTTGATTCTTCACACTTGTAGCTACAGTTCCCAGTTGTTGTTTTTTTTTAATGGCCAGATTTTTGGCACCTGGGAATATGATTACAGGACTACAAAATATTTCAGTAGCAAAGTGAAAAATTGGAATGTTCTACGATGATAATCAATTATATATACTGAGTACTCACCATGTGGAAAACATTATTCAGGGTAAATTATGTATATTATATGACATCTTATTTTCATCAATACCATGATCTTGTGAGTTGTCATTATCACCATTTTACAGATGAGGAAGTTGAGTCAGAGAGAAGTTAAGAAATTTACCCATGGTTACCGGCTTAAAAGTGGCAGAGCCAGGATTTGAACCCAGGCAGTCTAACTCTAATAACTGTGTTTACTCATTATGCTAACTTGCCCAGTGGTGGATACCTTAGTTTCTGGAAAGAGCTCTGCACCTGAAGTTAGGAAACTGGAGTGGGCCCTGGCTCTGCCCTTCATCAGTTGGCCTTTTAAGGGGAGAGGATGCCCAGTTTCCTGAGTATTGTCTCCCTCATTGCCCTCCTTGAGCTGCAGTTAATCTAAAGCTGATCAAACACATGATGGGGCTGCAAGGTGCTGGAATTAGAAAACCATCTGATATTCGGTAGTGCTAATGGGTTGTTTCATCACCATTTCTGCTATATCCAAACCATAAAAATACCCAGGTAGGCCAGGTTCGGTGGCTTACACCTGTAATATCAGCATTTTGGGAGGCTGAGGCAGGAGGATTTCTTGAGTCCAGGAGTTCTAGACCAGCCTAGGCAACATAGCAAGACCCTACAAAAAGTTTTTTAAAAGGAGCTGGGCATGGTGGCATGTACCTATAGTCCTAGCTATTTGGGAGGCTGAGGTGAGAAGATCCCTTGAGCCCAGGAATTCAAGGCTGCAGTGAGCTATGAGTGCATCATTGCACTCCCGCCTGGGTGATGGAATAAGATCTTGCTGAAAAACAATTAAACAACAACAAAAAACATTCAGATGAAAGCCCATTGGAAGAACATAAAAATACTTGAAAATTTCCAAAATCAGGTTTTACTTGATATTTAGCTTCTACTTTCATAAATCTATATTGAAGAACAGATTCAGTGTTACAGTTCAGATTGTCATGGGAGCCCCACCTCCCACCAAAACCAGGGCTTAGGTTGGTGGATGGGCCAAGGAGGGCACAGGGCTTGGGAAGAGCCCCCAGGTTTGAGGCTCTTTGGAAGGGATGGGGACCAGCCCTGCTCAGTTTTGCGTACCAAACTCTGGAGCCACTCAGTCCAGGGAAAATACCAAATTGCTGGTAGCCTAAATGAGAAACAGCAAGGTATAGTAGAAGGAATACGCAGAGACCTGGCTTTTATTGAATGATGACTCCCTAAAATACCACTAAATCCCCTGCCTCTAAGGCAAGGCTGAGTTTATTGCTTGCTGAGGTCAGAGTCAGCTCTTCCTTGATGGAGTCTTAGTGTCTGAGAAGGTGGAGAGTGAAGTTGGGATATTTATGAGGTTATGGGGAGTCTTGATTAGGATGAGGTGAGGAGCATGATATAATAGCTTAAGATTAGTGGACACAACAAAGCCAGAGTTTATAGAGTCTTGGTTTAATGCTATATATTGAAAAACTGAGCAGTTTTAAATAGGTTTTTGAGAAGTTCTTGAAATGAATAACAAAATTTTTGCAACTTTGATCTTTTTGGCCAAGAGCTTCCTGAGGAAGAGCAAAGTCATGTTGATGAAGACAATGGAATTGGAAAGCCTTGGCAGCGAAGTCAGCTGAGGAGTCATTTCAGCATAGACAGTAAGCTGTCTAGATACAGACAGTTTTTGGTTCTCAGTCTGACCCCTGGCAGTAGCTTGCCAACTGTGTAGCCAAGTCCTTATCTGTGAAATGGAGATACTCCTCCCTACCTTACAAGGTATTTTTGAGCATTGAGTTATATGATATGTATACAGTACTTAGAACAGAGTAAGTACTTAACTATTAGTTTCTGTTCTTCATATGTTATCTCAAACCAAGGCTTATTACAAGCAAAATTGTATTATATTGATATATGACTCTGTTAGGCTTCGATTGCAGAGAGTTGAATGCACTCTGGTTGATGCTGAAATGGGATTTATTATTCATGTTAGTACTACCTTTGCTTACTGAATCCTTGGGAGAGTTGAAGAACTGATTCTAAGTTGAACTTTCAGGAATAACTGTCAAAACCATCCTGAAGGACTGGGCTGCCAAGGGAGCTGCTGTCTCTGTATAATCATGAGGCTGATGCCCAAGAATCCTGCTGCTGTAGCCAGGGTCCCCAGCAGCAAAACAGGTCTGCTGCATCCTGTCTTTCTCTGTACACAACTTAGCTCTCCATCAAGGTCTTGTGCAATGCATCTGCTCCAGGGAACCTCATTCCCACACAAAACCTCTGCTGCAAGGGCATCTGAGAAGTATAGTTTTTGGTTGTCCAGCCTCAGCATGCTAGAAGGGGGTTGGACTGGATGTTGAGCAAGCCAGCTGACATTATCCACCATAGCTTGCTACTAACATTTTACCATCCAGACACAGTGGCTTCCTAGATGAGGGAACTCAGGCACTGGCCTCTTCTCTTTCCCCTTCCTTGTCATTTTATTGCTTGCTGGACTCTTTTTTTTTAAATTGTACTTTAAGTTCCAGGCTACATGTGCAGATCTTGCAGGATTGTTGCATAGGTATATGCCATGGTGGTTTGCTGCTGTCTCCATCCCTCCATCACCTACATCAGGCATTTCTCCCAATGTTATCCCTCTCCAACCTCCCCACCCCCCACTATCCCTCCCCTAGCCCCCCACCCCCCAACAGACCCCAGTGTGTGATGCTCCCCGCCCTGTGTCCATGTGTTCTCATTGTTCAACACCCACCTATGGGTGAGAACATGCAGTGTTTGGTTTTCTGTTCTTTTGTCAGTTTGCTGAGAATGATGGTCTCCAGATTCATCCATGTCCATACAAAGGGCATTAACTCATCCTTTTTTATGGCTGCATAGTATTCCATGGTGTATATGTGCCACATTTTCCTTGTCCAGTCTATCATCGATGGGCCTTTGGGTTGGTTCCAAGTCTTTGCTATTGTAAACAGTGCCACAATGAACATACTTGTGCATGTGTCTTTATAATAGAACGATTTATAATCCTTTGGGTATATACCCAGTATTAAGATTGCTGGGTCAAATGGAATTTCTATTTCTAGATCCTTGAGGAATTACTACACTGTTTTCTACAATGGTTGAACTAATTTACACTCCCACACCTGATGGACTCTTAACCTCAAAGGGAGGAGGCAGGTAGAGGAGCACACATAAACTGCCCTGCTTTGCTCTATCCAGGTAAAAGAGGAAAGGTGAAAATGAATGGCTGCTGGTGTAATGTACAAAGCACTAGAGTGGAAAAATCACACCTGCACGTGTACTTGGGTTCATTGCCCTTATTCTGCCTACCCCAGGCTTTGGGCAACATACTTTTCCCCATGACCCAAATATAGTTCACATCTTTCTGCTCCCACATTCACCTCATCTTGTTCTCAGCCTACTCTTCCTTAAGTCGTTCATTAACCGTGGCACATCACACAGTTGCATGAGAAATAGGTACATTTATTGTGCACCTGGGACATTTCTTACCACCCCTTGAAAAATCCCTTTGAGACCTGTTTTCTCAATAAGTTACAGAAAGCTTCATGTTTGAAGAGAGTGAAGCCTGGGTTTTTGTCTTAGGCCAGCCCATCTCCATGCTCTGTGATCTTAGGCAAGGCATTTAACCTTTTGCTTCAAAATCTTTGTGTATAAAATGAGAGGGTTGGGGCATACGGGCCTGATGGCTTCCTTTCACCTCTTTGGTTCTGTCATCTCTTTGGGGGAGTTCCAATTTCAAATGACAGTTGAGAAGGTGACTTGTTTTCTGAAGTGAGACCAGTGGGTTTTACCACCTTTTCTGTGACCTTGACATCCTAATAAAGATTTTCACTGGCTAGGTTTCTATCACTCTTCTAGCACCTTCTGCACTCACTGCATCGTATTTTTAATGATTTATTGGCACTTCTGTCTTCCCTGCAGTCTTTAAAGACAGCTGTCCTTTCTTATCTTCTTAGTTTTAGACCTTACAGGAAAGGCCAAACCTTCCCTCTATGGTTTGCAAACAGAAAATACCAAAGACACTTTCTAGGTCCAACTTGTTTTAATTTGTGCATTTTACCTCTAGAGAGCCTCGTACCTGCTCCCCATTAATTCTCATTCCTTACTCCATTACCAAAAAACCCAGCTTAGTTTATTTCCAGTGGTAATGGGACCACATCACCTAACATTTGGGATGCTCAAGAGATACAAAGTCGAGCAAGCTCACGTGTCATCACAAAGATGAACTATTGCCTTTGTTAGGCAGCAGAAGGGAGCTGCTTGGGAAGTGAAGGTTAATGTTTGGTTTCATAGTGAAGTATAAAAAGGTCGGAAGGAGCCATGAAATTTTCATAGTGTTTATGCTGCCTCTTCTTGCTTGGCCTGCACTCGCAATTCCATCTAAGGCAGGAGGTTTATGATTTAGAGGCTTGGCTGATCTGCATAATCCATTAAAATGTCACTTTTTTAATTGCAGAAGCTATTCCTCTGAAGCATACACCTGCTGCTGCTGCTGGAATTTATAGCTGGGACATGCTGTGATTTGTGTTTGGAATGATTATAGCCACCTCTGCCATCTAGGCTGCCCTCAGTAATGTCCCTCTGATCATCCTCAGAAGCTGAAGGCCAGTTGAAATGACTCCCGCACCACAGTGTTCTGTGTTCTCCTCCTGGTTGCCTTTGGGGACTCATTTCTCTCTGTCAGTAATTGCTCTGCTGGTGCCACATTTCATACAGGGGAGAATTCTACACACAGCATCAAATGAGAGTGGGTTTTGAGGGAGGCTTTGGAAACTGGCTGCTTTTAGCATATTGGTAACCACACTGGGCCAAGAAGCTGCCAAGGGAGCCTTCAAGCAGTCTTCTTCCCTCCCCTCCCCTCCCCTCCCTCTCTTCCCCTCCCTTCCCTCCCTCCCCTCCCCTCCCCTCCTCTTCCCTCCCTCCCCTCCCCTCCTCTTCCCTCCCTCCCCTCCCCTCCTCTTCCCTCCCTCCCCTCACCTCCTCTTCCCTCCTCTTTCCTCCCCTCCCTCCCTTCCTTCCCCTCCCCTCCCCTCCTTCCCTCCCCTCCCTCTCTCCCCTCCCCTCCCCGCCCTTCCCGCTCTGTCACCCAGGCTGGAGTACAATGGTGTGATCTCAACTCACTGCAACCTCCACCTCCTAGATTCAAGCAATTCTCCTGCCTTAGCCTCCAGAATAGCTGGGACTACAGGCTTGTGCCACTATGCCCAGCTAATTTTTTGTATTTTTAGTAGAGACGGGGTTTCACCATGTCTCGAACATGGTCTCGAACTTCTGACCTCAAGTGATCCACCTACGTCTGCCTCTCAAAGGGCTGGAATTACAGACATGAGCCACTGTACTCAGCCAGGACAGGGTTTGTTTCTAGGGCCCCAGGACTGTTTGTCTCTGAAGTAATCAGATCTGGAGGACACTAATATTGGACTCAGGCGTCTGAGATGCTCTCCAGAAAGCCCATGTCCTAAAACAGGGGCGGGTAGCTCTGAAAGCAAAGGCACAGCAATGCTGGCAAGGACGTGACTACAGCGAGGAGAGGTAGGCTGAGATCTTCTGCTGATCACCAAACATGTCAGGATGTGAGGCTGTGAGCTCCTGGGGAGTAGGAAGAGAGGTGAGGCAAATGCAGAGGTCCCTCCAGTGGGTGTTCCTCAGAGTCACCGCGTGTGGCCAGCCCTGGAGAGTCTGACCTGGAAGATCTGGGTGGCGATGACTGGATGTGAAGCCAGCTTTGAGAACCACCAGGATGGAGAAAGCCAGTAGGAGCAGCATAGTGCTGCGGAAAGGGCACAGGCCCAGGAGACATGCAGACTGAGTTCAAATCCCACTCAGGGAGGTCAGCCCTGGAAATTGTTTCCTCTACCTTCTTTGTAAGTGTGCCTTCCAAGGCCTCAGAAGCTGGAAAGCTAAACATTAGTTTTCCATGGTGTCAGTACAGCTAGCATGTGGGCTGGGCTCGGTCAATCAGATGTACTTTTGTGATGCCTAGAAACGGAGGTCAGCCTTCTGTAGCTGCCATTTTTCCGGCCAAGCACAGGCATGGCTGTGTTGGCTTTTGCCTGCAGTATCCTGATTTTCTGCTGTGGCTTTCGGTGGGTTCCTGGAAGGCTTGTCTCTAGAGGCTACTTCTTCAGGCTTCCTAATCAATTCCTTAAGCCATTTATTATCCCTAGTAAACTCTTCCCTGCTTATACGGCTTCTCTGCAATGGAAGTGTGACCAACACATGGGGACAGCGATATCGTACTCAGGTGTTGTGGGAGGATTAAAAAGATAACATATGTCAAATATCTGTAAGTAACTGGCCCTCATTTCAGAAAGGAACTGTATTTCCAATGAGAAGATGCTGGGGAAGACCACTGGAGGAATCGGTGATGCAGTATTACCAAACACCTTTGTCCAGTTCCATCAAACATTAAAATTCGTGGTTGCCCAGGTGAATCTGAGCTATCTGGTAACATGCAGAGCCTTGGCACCTAGGATGGACGACTCTGAGGTCTAAGTCCCAAATATGCACTGACATTGGGGTGAAATGTAGAGCTCATGGATGGAATTTCCTTGCACAGATGGCACATGTCAAGAGCATAGACCTTGGAGTGTGACTGTACAAGCTTAAGTGCCAAGTGTTACCCTGTGTAGCTTACGTTAATATCTCACATCTCTGGACTTGAGCTTTCCCACCTGTAAAATGGGGGTATTCAGAGGCCCTACCTTTCAGCTGTGAGGACTGGACTAGGTAATGCATCTGAAAGGCTCAGCCCTGCCTAGCACATTGTGAGTCTGTATACAATAAGTTAGCTATGATTAGATTGAAAGTGATCATTTATCTAGAGCTTCCTTAGAGTAAGAAATTTACTTCAGTTCTTTTTCTACAAGATAGGCATTTCTCCTGGATAATCTTGATAATGTACTACTGCAAGTCTATGACTATCTCAGAATATTGTAATTTTAGCACTCTAGATGGTCATGTAAAATGTCAGTAGCCAGATTGTTTTGTCGATTATGCGTGAGACATTTTTATTGAAAGGTGGTCGGAGTTGTCTGTTTACAAATAGGCAAGGTACAAAATATAGACATCCTTCTTAGAGTGATTGGAAAGCTAATAACCTAATGGACATAGAAAATAATTATGCAGCAGTGGGTTCTTGTTTAAAAATAAACACAATTAGACTTTTTAATTGGCTGACATTTAAAAAAGTTTTCACCTTTTAATGCTGCCATTTTGGTGGTAATTATTAATCAATATAATAGATAGTTTTAATAAATGACTACTACATTCCAGATAATTATTATTATTTTTTGAGACAGGGTCTCTGTTGCCCAGACTGGAGTGCAGTGGCACAATCTCAGCTCACAGGAACCTTGATTTCCCAGGCTCAAGTGATCCTTCCACCTCACCCTCTGGAGTAGCTGGGACTACAGGTGCCCACCACCACGCCCGGATAGTTTTTGTGTTTTTTGTAGAGATGGGGTTCTGCCATGTGGCCAGGCTGGTCTCCAACTCCTGGGCTCAAGTAATCCACCCTCCTCGGCTACCCAAAGTGCTGACATTACAGGCATGAGCCACAGTGCCTGGCCCATGTTCTAGGTAATAATTGAAACCCCTGTAATGTGTTCTCTCCTTCAGTTCTCATGTCAGTTACGTGAGGAAGATAGTTCCTAGGTGTACTGAGGCATGGAGAGAAGAAAGGCAATTTGCCTAAGGTTACACAGCAAATAAATCTAAAGCTTGGATTTTAATCTGGGTCTGTCAGATTCTAAGGCTCATGTTCATACTCACTGAGACCAAAGACAGAAAAGAAAGTGGAGAGAAAATTGCACACGGTTGAGAAATCTGAGAGCCTGTAACCTTAGGTGGTGATGCCTCGGCTCAGGTCCTTTCCCTTGATGATGTGGTGTCATTGACCTCAAGACACAGGGACAGGGAACAGCAGCAGTGCCTCCTCCCAGGCACTCCCTCCACAGTGACCAGGAGTGTCATCTGGGAAGCTTTCCTTTTGGCCTATCAGGTGTGTGGGACTGTACTGAACTGTTCAAATAAACCACAAAAGTGGGGCAAAGTGGAAATAAAACCAATATTTTCCAGCTAAATAGAAGATTCAGTGGTAGAGAGTGGAGTCTTCTTATGGAGGAATGGGTGTGTTTCCTCACAGAGGTAGGGGTGGTGATGGTTTGCAATCATACAGGTTGAGATGGTTGGTGTTGTCTGGAGGGAGTCTCTGGTTGCTAGTGACACTCATATTAGCTGAATCAGAGTACATTGTGGAGTTTGGATCCTGGAATCCCAGAAGAGAACGTGCCACTGGGCTTGGTGGGAAAACAACCATTCGATCCAGGGTCAGCCACCTCTGTTTCTGTTCTTTCTGTTTCTTCTTCTCTCCCCACCAAATTATCTCATTTTTACTTCTTTTCGGTCCTCTCCTTTTTGTGTATCTGAAGACTTTCTCTGGATCCATGCTGCAAATGGCAGCTCGCAGCCCAGTGTCCCCTGCACAACTAGCCTCAATGTTCTGTGGCCCAGAGACAATCTGACTACTGCCAGGACAGAAGTAACTGGCTTCTTCTGGGGCAGACGTTCACTGTTGGGCCATTTGGCCTTAGGGATGGTAGTGAATAAATTTCATGTTTGGAGGATGGGGCACTTGTTGGACAAGGGGCTGTGTGCTAGACAGATGTTCCTGGACACCAGTGGACAAAAGTGATAACCATTTATTTGTCACCTACCCTCTGTAAGACCCTCTACTGTCTGAAAATTAAAATGAATGCTGCGCTGACTCTTCCCAGATTATTTTGCTCCTACCCCTATTTAAGGTATATGGAGAAGCAGCTATCTAAGGAAATGAATGACAGAGGAAGATGATGCTACAGCACCCTCTGCACTGGTTACAAGGGCACCTCACTGAGAAAGGTTGAGTTATGTTGCAGCATGAGCTACACAATCCTTCCCCCCATTCCAGATACCTCTTTGGAGGCGTCTGGTCTACCTAAGACTGACAAACTGGAAAAGCACCAGAGGCTTATCTCATTCGAGATTAAGCATTAAACATAGTTTTGGAGTAAACTACATGAAGAGTAAACTCGCCAAAACTAAAGTAGTATTTTATGCAAGGTCACTGAAAAGCTCTGAAACAATAAAAAAGTAAATCTGGAAAATTCATTTCCCAGAATTTGTGGGGGGAACCCCAGACTGATCAACCCTTTGCAAACCACATTCTTTCTTCAAGTCTACACTGACATAAGCTTGGTGACGTCTCCATGGGGTTTTTCATCAACATTCTCATTTTCAGTGCCAGATTAGGAGGACTTCATTGAAAATCCAATTCCTACAGAAGTTCTTTGTCTTTTAAAATAGTTTATGTCTCCCGACTTCATATCATTTTGCTCTCATACAAAGAGGCTACAGAGCAGTCTTTGCACAGGCTTTGCCCGAGCACTTCCTGGTGTCTTTATTTAATCACAGTTTTATGAACTCTTCGTATACCAACCAGCCAATTTTGCAGGCTCAAAGTCATGTTCAGGAGACAGACACTGATTTTTTCTGCAGTCAATTTTAAAGGCTTTACCATCTGGAATTTTTTAGTAACTTGTGAAAAGCAAGTGGATGCTATGTTTTCAGGATTTTGCAGCCCAGACTCCAGGATTGTTGTACATGCAATGCGTAGTAATAATATAAATTTGTCTCAAATTTGCTTATGAAGCTAATTCATCAGAGTAGATTCTAAGAACCTGGTATCTTGTTTAATTTGACTTATTGCCTTAATTCTTACTTGGTGAATACAATGTGATATTTTATGGAAAAGTTTTGCATATGAATTTGAGTTTTCTGAGAATACTAAACTCCTAAGAGGCCACCATTCTCATCTCCCACAACAATGTTGCTATGTCCATAGAAATTGGAAACCAACTAGGACTCAGTTGACTTCACCAGGGGGTCATATTTATTTGCAGCGAACAAAAGCCACCTGAGCTGTGGAACCCAGTGGTTTGGAGTACAGCTAAATACCTGCCCCATCCACCAAAATGTGGAAGCAGGGGAGCTAATCTCTCCTTCTCTTCTTAAGGTCACATGGTCTCTTCCCCCTACAGGTCCTGGCACCTGTTCTGTTCTTCTCTCTCTCTCCACACCAGTGTTCTCTGTTTTGGCATTTATGTGGACCAAATAGGACTTCCTGTTTTATGTCACTTCCCTAGTCAGGCACCCAGTGTCTTCAGGTCCCAGTTTCAGATTCCTGGGGAAAAGTCCAACTAGTTCAGCTTGGACCAGTTATCCATTTCTGGTCCAAACATCTGTGGCCAGCAAGCCACAGTCACATGACCGGCAGTCTGCACAGCTGGGGCTGTGAGAGCAGATGCTTAGCCATGGGGGAGGTGACCTAAGTAGGTTCCCCCAAGTGGGTGGTAAGGAGGAAATTGTCAGTAAGGGAATCATGACTGTCTTTGATTCACCAGATGTGGAAATGGTTACTTTGCATAGCAACTGCAGCGTGGAATACAAGTCTGTTTCCTGGCCCTTCTCCGTCAATCCTGCTGATCTTTTCCTCTTTTTCATTTGGTTTCTCAATCAGTCTTTAACTTCCTCCCTTTGCTTCTTCTCACTTCATTTTATCTCCTCAATCTCTGAGTGAGTGTTCCGAAAAAGTAATGTGATGCATCTGTTAGTAGCAAGAACACTGTTATAGATAATCCAAGACCAACCTCTGGTTCGGGTGCTAGACCTTAGGCAAGTCACTGAAGCATTATTGGCCCTAGCTTCATCTTCTGAAAATGAATGGAGTTGGACCAGATGGTAGAAGAAACCTTAGAGATTACCTTCCCCAGGGATGCTAAACATCTGTCCAAACTCATGCTGCCATTCTGCAATACAGCACCCAAGGCAGACGTTGCTAATTGATCCCAGCACCCTTCCCTGCCAACCCAGGACTGTGCTTAGAATCCCTCCTAACAGTCTAGGCAGCCACTACCAGTCAGCCGGAGGCGACTCTTGAGATGGGATCAGTTACCACAGCTAACTCTGAGCAAAAAATTGAGGCCTAGCCGTCTACCAAGTTTTCTTACTCCTGTCTTCCTTATAGGGATGAATATGTGAAGTCATGGATATGTGAAGCCATTATTCCTAATTCTCTGAAGTTATGAGGGAAAAAATAAATTCCCTCTTCTGCTCTTTCCTTCCTGATTATTTAGTCTTAAAAAAAGACCAAACAAAAACACCTGTTTTCTTCCTGACCAATCCAGCCTTTAACTTCTCCTATGGCTGAAGAATTGACAACTTTTTTTTTTAGCAAATGTATGGAATCAGCCACATTTGTCTAAGCTGCCCAGAATTGGACTGGCTCACTTTGCAACTGTGTGGTGGCAGGCAACAGTGAGAGTTATTTTACTTTTGAAAATATGTTTTCTGCAGTTATATTTAGACTGAAGAAAAATCCTTGCATTCTCAACTCTAATTATATTCAATGTGCCTAATTGCTATTACTCTCAAAGATGATATTGAGTGAGGTCGCATCTTCCATTCACGTTTCTCACTTATTTTTACAAATGACACAGCTTTGGAACATCTGCTCTGCCTATAGAACACTCATTTTTGCAGATGATGCAGCTGTAATGGCTGGTGGCAGAATTGTTTCCTCGATGACGATACTAGGGTATATCTCTCCCTTTTTGCCTTTCCTGCTAAGATGCCGTTTTTAAATTCGCCTTCTGGAGTTCATTTCCCCAAGAGAGATAGGTTCACACTTCTAAGGCAGCATATTTCTATTATTTCTGCTGAAGGGCTGCTTTCTGGAGTAGTTAACAATGGCAGCCTCCATGTGGCAGGTCCACCTTATGTAACGGCTCTGTAGCTGTGGGAGCTGTAGGTATGGAAAGAAAGGAGATGAATGCAAATAGAAAGATGAAGGGTAACCTGCCAAGATCAGATATGGATATGGTAATATCCATATCCTGAATGCATAGAGTTGGCTTTCTAGTAAAAAGAATCTTTGATGTTGGTAGAGAATATGGCCATTATACCTTATTCCCCCTTGGAAAGGGGTAGTGCTCTAAGTAAATAAGGAAGAGTTGGAATGGGTTCATACAGGCTGAACTAAACACGTTTATGTCATTATTATTAATATTTAATTCCCATTCAAAAATGTTGTAAGTTAATAAAAGTGAGGACTTAAATGCTTCTATTTCTGGAATCAACCACCCACTTTTAGGAAACACAGAAGACAGAGGAACATGTTGAAATGCATCATGAATGTGTATCAGCACAGTCCAGACTGTGGGAAACTCTGCAGGTTAAAGGGCTCAGGCCCTTCATCAGGAACAAAAGGAGTGGAAGGGGAGAACCTGGAGATTAAAAGACTTAAAAGATATAGCAGGCCAGGTGTGGTGGCTCACACCAGTAATCTCAGCACTTTGGAAGGCTGAGGCCAGTGGATCATGAGGTCAGGAGTTCAAGACCAGCCTGGCCAAGATGGTGAAACCCCGTCTCTGCTGAAAATAGAAAAATTAGCTGAGTGTGGTGGCACATGCTTATAATCCCAGCTGCTAAGGAGGCTGAGGCAGAGAATTGCTTGAACCCAGAAGGTGGAGGTTGCAGTGAGCTGAGATTGTGCCACTGCACTCCAGCCTAGGTGGCAAAACTGTTGAAAAATGATTTCTTGGTTTAAATTATGCTAAATTAACAAGCTCTTATAGATGATTGGATTTCAACTTCTCATGCTACAGATGGGAAACTGAGGCTTAGTCAGATAAGGTGATTTGCTTCACATCTAAATGGGAGCACATCGGGGAACTACAACCAGAATCCAGATCCCCTGGCCCACCCTGTGATGTTTATCACTATTTCCCTTGAGTATGATCGTGTACCATACATTAACTTTCTCTTTGAGTTCATTGAAATAGATAAAATCACAGCAGACTCAATGACATATTGGAGACTACTTTGTGTTTATCTGTTCTTTTAATTGCTTTTCAAGGAAAATTGGCTCTGGCTTTGTCCTTCGTATAGTGGCTATAAACCTAAGAACTATGACATACTATGACTTTTTGATTCACAGAATGAAGTTACTATTTTGCTTTTTACTTGCTATGATATTATAAAGTCTGTTTTATTCTTTTGCACTATTAAAATGTTCTAAAGTTGCAATTAAAGCTGTAAAATAATCTAACCTTGGCTATTAAATTTTATTTTTCCCTAATAGTTCTTCTGGCATTGATTTAAATTACAGGTTTAGTATTCCTTATCCAAATTGCTTGGGGCTAGAAGTATTTCAGATTTCAGATATTTTTGGATTTGGGAATATTTACATTATACTTAACAGATGAGTATCCCACATCTGAAAATCTGAAGTCCAAAGTGCCCCATTTGGCATTTCCTATGAGCGTCACATTGGCACTCAAGGACTTTTGGATTTGGGAGCATTTCAGATTTTGGATTTTGGGATTTGGGATGCTCAGCCTGTTTCACATATTTAGCACATTTTCTTGGGGAATACAATCTTAAATAGACTGGATGTTTTGAACATGAGAATTGTCCGATACAGGTTAGTGTGAAAAATAACCAGTTAAATACTCAGAATTCTAAATAAAGACGTGTATGTCACTACCCTGCAAGTGATCTAACCAACACGTTTACCCTGCTGAAATTAATTTAGGGTTAAATTATTCAATATTTCATTTTTTTGAGAGAGTAGATTTTAAAGAACTCTATAATAGAAACGTTGAGTTCTATATGCTACAGCGACATGTATTTGTCATAACTTATTTTTGTTTTTGAGAAGAGCCAGGATTTCAAGCTCAATTACAAGTAATTAGCAACTCAACCAATGTACCACAGGAAGCATTTGATTTTTCTTGGTATTTCTAAGAAGTCAACAAAACATGCCACTATTTCACTGGTAAATGGCTGTAACAGTTATTTACTGTGAAAATAATAGTGTGACAATTACTTCAGCATAGGAGATAGAATCGTTTGTTATTTATCTTGAGGATAGGTAGTCGTCTATGTTTTTAACTTCAAGAAGCTATGCATGTGTAATGATGTTGAACAAGAGGAGTGGAAAGTCACAAGCTATATAAAATTCTGACCTCAGGACAACTGTTCTTTCTTTAGAGGCGGGTAGATGAGAGAAAGGCAGAGTTTTACATCATTTAAAAAGTCTTCATTTAGGTAGTTCGTCCTTGGCCATTCAGACAAGCCCTTCCCAACCCTTAGTGCCAGAGTGTTCTGTGGAGGCTGCCACTCTGGTGCCCTCCTCACATTTCTTCTCTGGCTCCCCGACCCCAGCGGCAAGAGGTATGAAATATCCTTCTCTATGATACTTACCTATCAAAGGAAATGTCAGGTCACCATTTTTTTTTTATATAACCACTTTATTGAGGAATGATTGACATACAGAAAGTTGTAGATACTCAATGTGTATAACTTGATGTGTTTGGAAATAAGTATATCTTGAAACTATCAAACCATCATCACAATCCATGCCCTGAACTTATCCACCATCTCCCAAAGTTTCTTCTCTCTTCCTTTTTTTATCCTTTTGTGGTAAGGGCACATAACATAAGATCTACCCTCTTGGTGAATTTTTAAGCATACAATACAGTATTGTGAATCATGGGCCCTATGCTGTACAGTAGATCTCCAGATCTTATTTTTTATAACTCAAATATTGTGTACCCTTTGACCAACACTTCACCATTTCTCTCCCCCAACTGCCCCTAGGAACCGCTGTTCTACTCTCTGTTTCTATGAGTTTGGCTATTTTAGATTGAACATATAAGTGAGATCATGCAGGATTTGTCTTTCTGTGCTGGCTTATTTCACTTAACATAATGCCTTCTTCAAAAAACAGGTAGATCACTGATTTTCAGACTTGGAGAGCTCATGGACCAGTAAAATGAAAAATTTTGGAAGCCCAGTTTAGATTTGCTAACTTCTAATTTTGTCAAGTACGGGCATTAACAAAACAATAGCTACACATGCTATCATTATTGTTTAGAAAACAAAGGAAATTTTGACACTAAAATGGAGGATTGTCCATTAGACCCAGAAAGGCAATTGGTGGACTCTCTCTCTCTCCCTCCCTCTCTCTTCCTCTTTCTCTTATAATTGTTTTTCTTATTTTGTCTTTGTCGCATGAAAACTTTGCATCAGAGATTGAAGTTTAACTGGCATTTAGAAACCTTGCATTGAGTGTTTTGTTTTTAAAAAGTAACATCTCAGCTCAGTGCAGTGGCTCATGCCTGTAATCTCAGCATTTTGGGAGGCTGAGGCAGAAAGATCGCTTGAGGCCTGGAGTTCTAGACCAACCTGGGCAACAGAGCAAGACCCCATTTCTACAAAAACAAAAACAAAAAACAAAATTCAGTGGGCATGGTGGCACATGCCCAAAGTCCTAGCTACTCAGGAGGCTGAGGTGGGAGGATTGCTTGTAAAAGCCCGTGACTTCCAGGCTACAGTGAGCTGTGATCGCCACTACACCTTGGGGTAGGAACCACATCTTATGCACTGCTCTATAGTGAGGCAGGATACGGTTGAGGTAAAGAATGTAGACTTGAGGGCCAGACTGCCTGAGTTAAAATCACAGCTCCACCGCTGACTTACAAACGGAATGACTTTGGGTAAGGTTTTGAACTTTTCTGTGCCTGCATCTGCATCTGTAAAATGAGAGTAAGAATTTGTGCCTTCCTGAGAGCATTGTTGTGAGGCTTAAATGTGTTCACATTTGTAAACACTTAGAAAAACGCTGGACTGTAGGAAATAGGAAGTTTCGTATCTGGCACGTGGCAGGCACTCAGCAGGCTCATTGAGTGAGTATGGAAAGGATAAGTTTCATGTATACGGTAAATACTCTGCCTGTGGGCTCTTGTCTTTCTGGTATGTGGACAGTGAGGCAGACACACATGGCATCTCCTCCCGGACTCCAGCAAATGGTAGACGTCTCTCTTAGGCTTCTCTTAGAGAAGAATGGTGTCTGGACTGGCTAAGCTACATGACGGAAGTACCCTCATTCTGGTTCTTTCTCTCTTTCTCTGTGGGTCCCCCTAGTCCTGGTCAGACATCTTGATACTCTGTTGCTAGTGACAGACTGGCCTGAAGGAGAATGGGAGGATAAAGGAAAATCCATTGCCAACACTGAAAAGTCATGTATAACGATATGGTTATTACTAGGTAAGCTGAGGTGTTAGGAGATAGAAATGGAACTTTTGTTGATGGAGGAAATTTAAATTTAATGTAGATAGGCCTAATTTTTTTTATGCCAAATGAGAGACATGTAGCCTCAGTGAAACATCTAAATTAAAGAATTTTTAAAATAAATGCTATTTTGATATGACCATATATATAAACACTGAAGTCAAGTAAACTATAAATGAAAATTATGTTTTATGAGCATATTGTTATCTTTTTGAGTTTGGGTGTTCTAAAGGACTTGAAAATTATTAAATATTTTCTTTTTTAAAATCTTAGAGGCAATCAGTTTAATCGTTATTCATTCCTAATAAAGTTGAGCCATAATTTGATTTTATAAGAATCTGAATTAACAGATCCTGAAATAATGATATCATATTAATGGTATTAGACTTCTGCAGTAAAACATACCTAATCAGTCATCAATGAATATGAAATTAAGAATTAATAATAGTATTAGTTATGAGTATTGGCAACATATTCTGCTTCTGTGGTCCCAATGTAGATACCTGCAGGTTTTTGGTGTCTAAGTGTAAGAAGAACATCAGTACCTATGAGGCATCACACAGACTTTTTCAGTAGACAACTTTTTCTATGTGTTTCCAGTCAGGGGAGGAAATTATCAAGTATTGATATTAACATCTTACCTATATTAATTTAGTGCCCCAAGAACGCATCAGAACCAGTCAGCATAATAATAATAATGCCTATAATCCCAGCACTTTGGGAGGCTGAGGCAGGAGGATCACTTGAGGCCAGGAGTTTGAGACCAGCCTAGGTAACATAGAGAGACCTTGTCTCTACAAAAACCTTTTTAAAAAAAATTTAGCTGGGCCTGGTGGTGCATGCCTGTAGTCCTAGCCACTTGGGAGGCTGAGGCTGAAGGGTCCCTTGATCCTAGGAGTTCAAGGCTGCAATGAACTATGATTGCACAACTATGTTCCAGCCTGGGTGACAGAGTGAGACTCTCTCAAAACAGCAACAGCAAAAAAGATGGTCTTCACATTTGTTAAAGCATTTACAGTTTTCTTGGTGCACATCCTTATGTTGACTCATGTGAGTGCCTCAGTAGATAAGTTCATGAACAAGTCTAGCAAAACATAATCTAAAATATGACAAAAGTAAAATAATTTGTCAGCGATGGAATGACAAAGAGTGTGTTTTCTGATTCTACAGTGGATTTCGTCCACCCATCAGTTCTTTGGTTTTCTTCTCAGTGTTTGAAATTGCTCAAGGGCAACGACTTTAACTCTGGAATTCCCTCAAGGTGTTCTTCAGAGTCGTGGTTCCTTGGAATATCAATGGGTATCACACAAAAAAGAAAAAAGAAGAAAGAGTTCAGCAGTCAGCTCATTTGGGGATTTTCTAAGTTAAATAAAACTTTCCTTTACCACAAGACTTTTCAAAGCCCTTAGTGTACTTGTATGCCCTGTGAATCTCCCCAAGAGACTTTCTAAACTGCTTTGAATACAGAACTTCTTTCCCCCTCAAATGTATTTATTGGAACAGATGTCCTGACATGATTATCTTGCTTATTCTCGATTTTGGAGAATGTCAAGTTATCCAGATGCCCCTAATATACTAGAAGGATGATTTTCATTTCAATATTACAGAATTCTCTGTGAGATGCCAAATGAATGAGACGTTTTCTGCCTATCATGTACCAATGTAGATGGTACAAGGCTGGGATTGCACATTGTAACCTTTGGGAAAACATTGAGTTTTTTTGTAGAAATGTAGAAAACATTGATCCTACATCCTTGGTGTAGGATCACACTACTTAGTCCTTAAGTGCAGTGAAAAGTCTTGTATTGCTTGTGTGTATGTGCTTATGTTGACTGTCCTGGACTTGATGAAATTATTACTTGTTAATTGGGTATCATACTAAGCAGAAGGGAAGAGACGCTAAAGATCTAAAAATAAAGAGTTGTGGGAATGGTGATATGTTAATTAGGGCTCTCACTTAGAAGAGGTTTACATTTAGGCCTTTACAAAACGGTGTGAAGCCCAAGTAAGATGTTTTGTCTTTTCGCCCAATTCTCAAAGCCCCTGTTACTGCTTTTCTTTTAAAGGCATGGGATTTTCTGTATCCCTAAAGTCTTTCTTGCCTAATGGTTTTAAATGGACTCAACTTCCCTTTGGACCATTAGCATAAAATAGTAAAAATTAATATGAAACCTTGGAAAGATTTGCAAGTATGACTGTCCTAGTTTTAAAGGTCAGTTATTGGTTGTTAATTGTGTTTTCTGTGGTTGAGTTTAAACTTATTAATGATCCTGTCAGAAAGATGCTGGGAGAAGAAGAGGGAAGAACCCCCACTAAGTCCCATTGGTTTACTTTTCTTGACACAGATAATATTTTTCCAAACAAGGGACCTTCAGTGTGTGTGATGCTGTAGTCCAAAAGAGGTCATTGTGGCTGCCCTACCTCCTGCGTAGGGATTATGATGGCAAAATTAGGAGGCGGAGAGGCCAGGCATGGTGGCTCATGCCTATAATCCCAGCACTTTGGGAGGCCAGGGTGGGTGGATCATTTGAGGTCAGGAGTTTGAGAACAGCCTGACCAATATGGTGAAACCCCATCTCTACTATAAATATAAAGAATTTAGCCAATGCGTGGTGGTGGGTACCTGTAATCCCAGCTACTCAGGAGGCTGAGGCCGGAGAATCATTTGAACCCAGGAGGTGGAGGTTGCAGTGAGCCAAGATGGCACCACTGCACTCCAGCCTGCTCGACAAAGTAAGACTCCATCTCAAACAAACAAACAAAAAAAATATTGGGAGGGACAGGTACCAGCTTTATTTTTAAACCTAATTCCACAAAAGATTAGCAACAAACTTTTTAAAAAAAGAAATAGCTATGAAAGGGCTTTGAAAGTTAAAATGCTTCTATCAGCGCAGTCAACAGAATCTTCTATTTGCTGGCATCACTTCAAGAAAAGGCAATTTGATTCTATTAACTGGTGCATTTCGTTTTAAAAAGCCCCAAGAGGAATCATGTTAGGCAAGAAGGTCCCAGGCGCCAAACTTCAGCACTTAGGGCCGTGGAAGAGTTTGCCGTGTAAGTGGGTTGGGTGTGGGTGGATGCTTCAGCACAGCTGTGGCTCTTAGTCCATCTCTTTTGACCTTCGGGGAATGGAAGCCTGACAGGTCTTGGTGATTTAGAGCTGTGCTCTGTAATGTTTGCTGAAATACCACTGGAGAGAGACACATTGAACTCTGAAGAATGAGGTAGCTCTGTGGGCTCCAGGCTTCTCAGACCACTCTGGGAGAGTGGAGCCCACCCCAGAGCTGGAGATGAAGGAGACTGACTCCTTCCCACGTGGTGCAGAGAGCCGTGGCTCTGGAGTCCTAGGCTGAGCCACACTAGGCTGCAGAGTAGCTCTTGGTGTGACCTTGGCCAAGCCAGTACTTAACCTCTCTGAGCTCTTGTTTCCTCATTGGTAAAAAGGAGATAATCTTCATCCTCTATCTCACAGGTACTGTGGAAGAACACGGTGAGGTGATGGAGATGAAAATGTCCTGCAAACTATGAGGCATGCAAAGATGTTTGAGATTCTGGCAATCTATGATTTGCAGGCATTTCTGAGTTCTGTCTGGAATCCTGATCCTCTGAGCAAACCTTGGATGGCATTCATGCCTAGCCTGGACTGGACAAATAATGATAATAATAATAATAGCCAGGCGCCGTGGCTCACGCCTGTAATCCCAGCACTTTGGGAAGCCGAGGCGGGCAGATCACGAGGTCAAGAGATCAAGACCATCCTGGCCAACATGGTGAAACCTCGTCTCTACTAAAAATACAAAAATTAGTGGGCATGGTGGCGCGCGCCTGTAGTCCCAGCTACTCGGGAGTCTGAGGCAGGAGAATTGCTTGAACCCAGGAGGTGGAGGTTGTAGTGAGCCGAGATCGTGCCACTGCACTCCGGCCTGGCACCTGGCAATGGAGCAAGACTCTGTCTCAAAAAAAAAAAAAAAAAAAATAGTAGCACTTGTGACCACTGTGTGCTCTATGAGCATTATTCTAAGGACTTTTTGTATCAGCTCATTTTAACCCTTAAAACAATTCATGAGGTAAGTACTGTAATTATCCCCATTTTAGAGATAAGGAAACTGATGTGCAGAGATGTTAAGTAACTTGTCCAAGATGTCGAGTAACTTGTCCAATGGAGAAGTGAGATTTGAATCCAGCCAGTCTGATTCTAGGGCCTGATCAAAAGCTGCAGATATTTTTCTCTGACGTATCAGAGAGAGGAGCTTGGCATCTCCATTAATGCTTCTTAATTGGTTGCCTTTGTTTATTTGGTTAAAGAGCTACTAGTGATCTAGTTTGCTTTCCGGTTAAGTGCTGCCGTTAAGGAAACCCACTAGTGGACAGTGAATAGGACAAAGTAGATTGTCTTGTGAGTGTCGTGGGAAACGCAGCCAGGCTTTTATCTATACCTTGGGAAGGTTTTCTTCTCCCTCCGTGTTTCCAGCCGCCAAAGAAAGGGGCACTGCTGATTGGGAAGAACCACCACTGTGGCTAGGTTACAAGAGTACTTTTGAGCAAACCAGGAAGCAATCCAGGGCAGCACTGAACCGAAAGGGAGAACACTCCTTCGGTAGCAGACTCTGGGGTCTGTGATAACAGCATCATGACCAGGGGACTGATATAGCCCCAGACCTGATGGGAAAGAGGCTCAGACAGACAGTAACAGCAGCAGGGGAGCCTGATCAGTACATGTACGCTTCCTTGAGGTGAAAGTTCTGTTTGCTACCTGGCGGGAATAATTAGAGTGTAGCAGCATCACAGCCCGGGTCTGAGTCTTGTGTACAAGAACTGAGAATGATAAACTAGCAGCTCTGAGAGCCTCAGGAAGACAGAGGCCTGAACAGTCTGTCATTATGTCTGTTGATATAACCGTGTGGTCCCTGAGATGTGGGGAGTCTCAGGAAGCGGTTCGCACTGTTTTTTCACATTAGACAATGACAGGTTCTATGTGTCCAAACCTGGCTAAGCATTTTCTTAATTCCTTTTAAGTTTCATTATGATAATAAATGGCTCTCTGGTCTTTTTAGTTCAAGGCTAAGTTTAACATTCATGAGATTCTCTGCAAATTTGCAAAGCCCAGAAAAACATTTGATACTTACCCTGCGTGTGCATACATGCACGTGATCCCAATTTATGTAAGTTGTTAAACCTGATAGTCTTACAGGAGTGACTTGTCACTTTTCTGAAGCTCTTAGAATCATGGTTTTATTTCAGCTTGTCTGGCTCAGACAAGCTTAGTGAAAATGTATGTGTATAAATTATGCATTGAATAGGGTTTCGTATGACTACCCATTCTTGTTTCCTTAAGATGGGGAGGGATGACTCATTTAACTTTTTATTATTTTGAGAGTCTTTATCCTGCTTGCTTTCACTCTTGTTTCCAACATAAATCCATCTCTGTTTCCTATCTTTCCTCATCTAGCACCTCCTTAAATCTCTTATCATTTAAACTACTTTCCAGTAAAATTCTTTAGACTACTAATTCCCTTCGTGGGAAACACTGTCGGTCCAAACAGAAGGGGATTGTTGGCTTGTCCCTGGATGGGCCATCATTGTAAACATGCAGAAAAGGCAGCCAGTCTGGGGCTTGTGCAGCAAACCACTACTGCCTGTCTCCCTCTCTTCTGTGTAGGATTTATCTTTGCCTTCCACAGTTTTTTTTTTTTTTGAGATGTATTCTCACTCTCTGGAGTGCAATGGCACGATCTTGTCTCACTGCGACTTCTGCCTCCTGGGTTCAAGCGATTCTCTTGCCTCAGCCTCTTGAGTTGCTGGGATTACAGGCACCTGCCACCTTGCCTGGCTAATTTGTCTGTGTGTGTGTGTGTGTGTGTGTGTGTATGTGTGTATGTATTTTTAGTAGAGACGGGGTTTACCATGTTGGCCAGGCTAGTCTTGATCTCCTGACCTCAAGTGATCTGCCTGCCTTGGCCTCCCAAAGTGCTGGGATTTTAGGCATGAGCCACTGTGCCTGGCTGCTTTCTACAATTTTTTGAAGACTCTTACCATATTTGTGAGCAAACAGTAATTCATGTCATTCAGACTAAGTAGAAGAAAGTCATGGTGTTTTGGGGTAAAGAAGAGACACTGGGGAGTCAGTGGAAGTTTATTGAGAAAAACAAGAACTCAGTAATTTGATGAGAGTAGCTTGGTATTTTTTTCCTTGAAAAATAGAGTTAAAAAAATAAGAGTTCAACCTGTTGCATAGCAACATTTCAACGTGTTTGCTGGTGTGGCTTTGTTTCTACTCTTGCAAAGCTCTGTTTTCTCTTTAAATAACTTCCTCTGAGTCTCAGGTGCTATGTTTATTTCGTGACTTGTTCTCTGTGATATACCAAACAAACTTACTGACTTGTGCTTCTTTTTAACTGTCTTGATGGCAACTTTGCACCATCCTTCATGCTACTCTTCAGTCATGATACCCTGTGCTCTCCCTTCTTCCTACTGTCCTACTTCACCGTACAACATTCCAAAGCTCCCTACTTCCTACCTGTATTAGTTTTCTATTGCTATTTAACAAATTCCCACAAACTTTGTGGCTTAAAACAGCATACATTTATTATCTCACAATTTCCATGAGTTGAGAGGTTGGACACAGCTTATCTGCACAGAGTCTCACGGGGCTGCATTTATGGCTTTGGCTGGGCTATGTTCTCATCTGGAGGCTTGGCTGGGGAAGAATCCACTTCCAAGCTCACTCAGGTTGTTGGCATAATTCATTTCTTTGTGGCTTCCAGACTGAAGGCTTTGGATCATTTCTGGCTGTCAGCTCTAAGAGGCTGTTCGTGGTTTCTAGAGACACCAGTAGTTCATAGATGCCACTCACAGTTCTCACCACCTGGGCTTTCCTGTTGTGGCTTCTTACTTCATCAAGGCACCAAGAAGTCTGCTTGCAATGTGGAGTATTATATAAGATCATAGAATCACAAGAGGGGCATCCTATCACTTATTCTGTTGTTAGAAGAAAGTCACAGGTTGGCTGGGCATGGTGGCTCATGCTAGTAATCTCAACACTTTGGGAGGTCATGGTGGGAAGATCACTTGAGCCCAGGAGTTTGAGAACAGCCTGGGGACATGGTGAAACCCTGTCTATACAAAAAATACAAAAATTAGCTGGACTTGGTGGTGCGTGCATGTAGTCCCAGCTATTAGGGAGGCTGAGCTGAGAGGATTCCTTGAGCCCAAAAGGTTGAGGCTGCAATGAGCCATGATCACACCACTCCACTCTAGCCTAGGTGGCAGAGCAAGACCCTGTCTTAGAAAAAAAAAAAAAAAAAAAAGAAAGAAAAAGAAAAAAGAAAGTCACAGGTTCTGCTAATATGCAAGGCGAGAGGATCACAAAAGGCATGACCACCAGGAGATGGAGATCATGGCGCCACATTGGAGTCTGCCTGACACATCACCCAGATCAGATTTTTACTTCACTGCCTTCCTAAAGTGTGTTTCAAGTTGTCTGTAATTTGGTTTTACCTTTTTTCTCCTAATTTATTTTTTCCTTTTGCCTAATAAACACTAGCTATCCCTCATTTCCTCCTCAAAATTCATCTTTCCGTTTTATGGCCTTCTATAATGCAACTTTAATTAATACAGATATGTTTTACCTAATTAGCATAGACATAATTCTAAAATCTTGTGTATGAAGCAGAATTATTTTTCATTGAAGTGAAGGGTTCTTAACTAATTTTTGGCTTCTGAATCCTTTTGAGAATCTGATTAAAGCTATAGAGACTCATTTCCCAGAAGCGAGGGACATGATCACACATGTACTATTTCAGTTATTATTACAGTACAACAAACCACCCCTGACTCAGTGCTATAAAACAGTGAGCATTTTATTATCCTCATGGCTTTGGGAATTCAGACGGGGCATAGTATGGATGGCTTGTCCCTGCTTCATGATGTCTGGGCCTCAGTGGGGACGATTCAGACAGCTGGAGTGATTCCAAAGGTTAGGGGAAGAATGATCTGGTCCTCATTCATGTGTCTGTTGTCTGGGCTGGCATGCCAAGCAGGCTTGGCTCAGCTGGGACTGTGGACTAACCAGATCAATACGCTTTTTCAGTCATGAAGTTTTTACTACCACCTGGGATCTCCTCACTCCAGTGTGCAAATGGGGACCCTCCCTTTATAAAAAGTTTTCCTTTTTATAATGTAAAACATCTCCATAAAGATCATGTACTAGCATGTATCAGTTTCTTAGTGTTTTTCTTAAGATGTGACGCTCAGAATTCACCCCAGGTGAACAGGTACGCGCTGAGTAGGGCAGAGAATGGTGGACTCGATCCCTTTGAAAATCAACTAATTTTTTTTTTTTTTTGAGACAGAGTCTTGCTCAGTCGCCAGGTGCCAGGCTGGAGTGCAGTGGCATGATCTCGGCTCACTACAACCTCTGCCTCCTGGGTTCAAGCAATTCTCCTGTCTCAGCCTCCTGAGTAGCTGGGACTACAGGCATGCGCCACCATGCCCGGCTAATTTTTGTATTTTTAGTAGAGACAGGATTTCACCATGTTGGCCAGGATGGTCTTGATCTCTTGACCTCATGATCTGCCCGCCTCGGCTTCCCAAAGTGCTGGGATTACAGGCGTGAGCCACCACGCCCCGCCCAAAAATCAACTAATTTTTAAAAATTCAACCTGTAATGGTGGTTATCTCTGGGGAGAAGAAAGACAGAGGGAACCCGGAGAGATACCTGGGAGAGGGCTCTAAAAATATTGACTCTATTGTAAGTTAAGTAAGAGGCACATGAGTGTTCATTTCATAAAGATATTATTTCCTAAGTAAAGATACATATAGATATTATTTTTAAGCATGAACTATTCTTCTAGCTAAAGAGTGAAAAAAATTAACCTAAAGATTTGTTATTTCCTTGCTGGCCTATATTTCTCTTCTAGTTCATAATGACCTCTAGTCAACTCTGTCTGCAGATAATATAAGCTATTCTTAAAGGGTTGTGCCCCCATCCTGTTCCTGTCTAGGTAATTTTGGATTAAGGGTAAGCCTTTATATTTAATCCTAATATATGTCTTCGTTTAGTAATAATTTCAATCAGTTGACATGTCTTTGAAACATGTTTTTCTGAAATTCTTCAAATCAGTTCTTGTGAATTTGGCATCATTTGGTAATTCAATGAACATGCTTTCTCCCTTGGCTTTATGTGTATCATCGAGTTTTTTTTAAAGTCAACTAAATTCCGAGGTCAAATTTTTTGAGAAACATCCCAAGCATATTCCAGCTGTCAAATATGTTTGAGAAATATTGGCCAAACAAAGTTTTATTAAACCATCCAACATCCTATTTATTAATTTCATACCTCTTATGTTTTCTTGACTATGGGACTTTCTGATCCTTTATTTACATGACAATGAGAATATGCCCACATAAGTTCCAAATCCACTCTGGTATCAGTTTCTGAATAGGTTAGGGTAAGTTAGGTTATGCTTCAATGACAAACAGCCCCCAAATTGCAGTGACATAAAATAGCAAAGGCTAACTTCTTGCTCGTAATACCTGTACATCCTTTGTCAGCAGAATCCATAGGGGATGCAGGCTGGTGAACCAGCAAACACTTTGAACATTGCTAGTTTCTTCTTTCTCCTCCTTTTTTGCCTCCTCCTTCTGTTTTTCAATAACAACTTACTGAAATATAATGTTGCTAGGTTTTGTTACTTTTTTTGTTTTGCTATGGAAAAGAAAGTTCTGGAGAATCTTCTTCCAGCACTTAAATATTCTAGCCCAGAAGTGACACTTGGCATTTCTGCTTACAAACTTATTGGCCAGAACTAGTTACATGGCCCCCCATCAACCACAGACGTCTCCAAGATGCTCAGTCCTCCCATGGGCTTAGAAGGGGGAGAGCCAGAAAAATATGGTCAGCATCATTAATGACTATCACCTGTGAGTCTGGTATACAGCACTTCTCAAGATTGTCCATAGAAACTTTTCTTCATGAGGCATTTGGAATACTGTGCCTCTTAGGAACTTTGGAAACACTAGCTTCTGGTCTGGAAAACAGCAAGGTCTGGTAGAAGCAAATCCACTAGAGACTGTCTTTCTTCCCTTCAGCCTGCAGTTTTGCATCAGTCTCTCTTGGCTGTGGTCATTCAGTCAGTTACAGATCCCTTGGTATTAGCCCCCATTCCTCCATCCTGCTTGCAGAATTTTGTGTGTGTGTGTATGGGTGTGTGTGTATTTGTGTGTGTGTGTGTGTGTGTGAAAGACTTTGTGAAATTTCCTGCTGAAAGCAAAAGCTGCTCAGCCTGTAGCATCCTTTTTCTGAGTTACAAGGCTATGTTATTGAAATAAGATGAATTTGTTTTGATTCTTGAATCTATGAGTTGGACTCATGGTTGAATCCATTTCAGTGAAAGTACAAAAGAAGAAATCCTATACAGACTTCACCTAATATCCACATAAAAGTGGATTCTAAACTTTAAATGAAAAATACAAAAATGCAAAAATGCCTTATACAGATGTTATATTTACCCATATAAGGAACCAGATAAGTCTGCATGCAAAGTGTGAAATTGAGGCTATCTAGGAGATAAGCAACATGAACAGGGAGGATTGAGGCATGAGAGCAGTATCCACCTTCTGTGTAAAATTGTAACTGTCTGGGGGGAATACCTCCTTAGGCTGCATGTGGTAACATAGAAACACAATTTCCATTGTAAACCATGAAGCAGTTCCTCAGGAGGGCATGCATCTTAATGAAATACTACACAGACTTTAGTGTCTTGGAAGTATATGTGCATTTTGCCACTTATTTCTATTTGAGGTGGGCCAGTGGAGGCCAGAGAGAGCTTTGGCTTTGCAGAAAGAGCCCCAATTATCTTGATCTGGTGATCAGGAGACAGTCAGGCTGAGCTGGGCTTATGAGGATGGCCTGCCTAGGAGATGGAGTTGGTTTCTCTTATAAAGTCAAGTCAATAAGCCTGATGTAGTATTGGCTTATACCCTGATGAGTTCTAAAAATGATGCAAGGCTAGCTTCTTGGGTATCTGTAAATCCCAAGAATGGGAAATTTTAAAAATAAGGAAAAGAAGAATGCAAAAAGATTTTTTTCAGCATATTGCCTAATTCAGAGTGAACTTGCAGCTTTCCAAGAGTTGTTTCCTCACCTCCTTTCCCGCGGAGGTCACCAGCTTGTCCCCTGGCTCCTTGTTTGTCTGCCTGCAGGGCTGCACATGAGTGCTGACAGTCCTGGCCTCTGTAGGTGCTTAGAGTGACATCAGGCCTTGTGAGAAGTGCCTCCTTCCTGGGTTTTCTTTTTGAAATAGCCTAATCCGAAAGAAAATCTCCCTTGCTGTTTGACATGGCATGAATGATAGCATTGGAAATCCTTTTAAATCCAGGAAGATAAATACGTTTCATTGGAGCCATCTTTCCAAAGGCAGACAACTTCAAATATTTCACTCAAGATGCCTCGGGGTCCTAAAAAAGGTTCATGCTTGAATACACAGTGCTTCTTTAGTTTTGTGCATTTTGGGTTCCTGGGTGAGGTTATTTTGGTGTCACTGGCCGTGGAAGTTGACCACATTCAGCTTTGATCTTCTAGGTAGCAAGTTTCACAGTCCAGGCCTTGTAGGTGGTACCAAAAAAAAAAAGTTGTTTAATACACAGTATTTTCCACATCTTTGCTTAGACATCACTTCATCAGAACTGCTTCTCACCAACCCTGCCCTGTAGGTTAGCTGCAACATTTTCCTACTTGAAATTATGTAATTTGTTGTTTGACTGTTTCCTGAGCCTTCTGTGATGGGTCCGGTCAGAGCCTGTCTTGCACACCTTTGTCTCCAGCACCTGACCACAGCAGGCACCTCATGAATAACCAACACCTGACGGTCTGATATTTTGTTTCACAGGAACAGACAATCTGCAGGTGAATGTCACCCGGACTCCAGAGTCATTTCCTCCGGGGAAATTGTTACCGATTTCACCAACATGGCCTTTCACAGAAGTCAGGTCTTCCTCAGCAGCAGACAGAATCAAGACTGTGCTGGGACAGTCCTCTGACAACACAAGCTTGCCACAGTCAGCCCGAACCCCTGCGTCCAAGACACACCACACAACTAGGGCTCACGTGGACTTCTCTTCTTCCCTTTACCAAGGAAGTGGACATAGCGCCTCCCTTGAGTCTTCCAAGGATTATTCCGAGTCCCTGGTCCAACCCGGGCCTAGAGGGGGACAAGAAGCAGCCGATGTGTCAGGTTTGCCTCTCACCAGCATGCCCCCCTCATTGTCCACAGTCCCGTCAGGGGCGTCCTTCAGTGCTGTCCTCCCATCCCAGCCAGTATGGGCAGGGACTCCCTCCATTTCAACGCATCCCCCGAGATCAGATGTTCCCCGACTCCTCCCTCCACCTCCATCCTCTTCATTGACTCCTGACTCACCTCATTCCATCATCTCTGAGCCAGCAGAGCAACCCTCCAAAATGCTGTTAGTTCCCCAAACAGCTCCAGCCGACCCCTCTTCAGGTCAGAACATAGCTAATCCCCTAAACCCTTTTCCTGATGAAATGGAGCACACTCCATCCCAAAATGCCCGGGATCTCATAGGCGAACCTCATCTAGGTGTTTCTGGATCCTCAACAAAGTGGCATTCCGAGCTGTCCCCAACAGAGGGTCCCCATTCAGCAGGCTCATCCACATCTGGGTTTTTGAGCCCCATGGCAGAACCGTCCCATCCATCTCCCCCTCCCCCAGCACTTGGAAGTCGTCTTTGGCTTCCAGATGGAAGCCCCTCATGGTCAATGTTGGAAGTGGCTTCAGGTCCTGCATCCACCCAGCAGATCAAAGCTGGGGTGGCTGGAAGAGTGTACAATGGGGTGTCTTTACCAACTTTTAAGAATACAGAAGCAGCGACCCATGAGGCTGAGCCTCCACTTTTCCAGACTGCAGAATCAGTGGCCGTAGAAATGACCAGCAGAAAGCTAGCCCCTACCACTACAAATGACTCTGCTAACCCGCTGCATTTGTCAGCAGCTCCAGAGAATTCCAGAGGGCCCACCCTTTCGGCAGAACACACCTCTTCATCTTTGGTGCCTTCTCCTCCGCATGTCACCGCACCGGGTCGAGAGCAAGCTATCCTCTCTGGGGCGGTTCCCGCATCACCATCAACCTGGACAGCCGACTTTCCCTCCATACTTACTTTCCTCCAGCCCTCAGAGAATCATGCCTCCCCGTCTCCCGTGCCAGAAATGTCTGTCCCTCCAGCAGAGGGCAGTGATGGGTCCCCGCCTACTGCAGCTAGAGACTTGCTCCTCTCAAGCAGAGTTCCTCATCTTCTTTCCACATCTTGGACATTTCCCCGGTGGAAAAAGGACAGCGTGACAGCCATTTTAAGGAAAAATGAAGAGGCAAATGTGACGATTCCTCTCCAGGCCTTTCCAAGGAAAGAGGTTTTGAGTCTTCACACTGTAAATGGATTTGTCTCTGATTTCAGCACCGATCATGTCTCATCTCCCATCATTACAGCACCAAGAACAAATCCCCTTCCTTCAGGATCACCTCCACCTTCCATGCTCGCCATACAAGCCACCCAGACTGTTTCCCCATCTCTTGGCTTTTCTAACACCAAGCCAGAGACTTATGCTTCTGCTGTGGCCCATTCTGGGTTGCCAGCTTCAGCCTCCAGACAGGTGAGAGCATCACTCTCCTCCATGGATGTCTATACTTCCTCAACAATGGGAGACATGAAAAAGCCAGCAACCACAGATGTTTTCTGGAGTTCTCTTTCATCAGACACTGGATCCCTTTCCACGGAATCAATAATATCTGGCTTGCAGCAGCAAACAAATTATGATTTAAATGGACATACAATTAGCTCCACAAGTTGGGAAACTCATTTAGCTCCAACGGCTCCTCCCAGTGGTTTAACTTCAGCTGCCAATGCCATAAAATCTCAGGATTTCAGAGATACTGCTGGGCATTCAGTGACTGGAGAAGGGTTTAGCACTCAGGATCTCGTCCTCGGTACAAGCACTGAGAAGCCTGTGCAAGAGTCAGACCTGACCATGGTTGGAAGCCATAGAGACCTGTGGCCCCCAAGCAATAACAGCCATTCCATAGACTTCCAAACAGCTGAAGTTGAGTATGACTCATCCACAAGTCAACATTCTGTGTCTTATCCGCAACTACAGTTGCCCGACCAGCCAACACACCCTCTTTTACTAACCTCATCAAGACCAACTTCTACAGGTGGCTTGCAGGAAATGCTTTCGGATGGAACAGATACAGGTTCTGAAATTTCCAGTGACGTCAATTCATCACATGAGAGAAATACTTCCAGACCATTCCAGAACATCTTGAGATATCACTCTGCTGCTGAATCTTCTATATCGACCAGTGTCTTTCCCAAGACCTCCTCCAGAGTGCTGCGGGCTTCTCAGCACCCCAAGAAATGGACAGGTGCAGCCACTAATGCAGGTAGTTTGTTTCCTGGTACCCCCAAAACAGGTATGACTGCTTTTGTGGTCAAAGCATCTTCAAGCTCAACGCAGATACCAGCTTTGCTCTGAAGGAGCTCGTACCCCCTATCAAGAGTGAGTTAGCAGCCCCAAATAGTCATGTCATTGATCCTGTGCCTACTTGAGCTTTTGAAACTATTCACAATGTAAGCATCCTTGCTATCAACCATAGCTGTGCTGTAAGTGGCATTCTTGTTATGGTTAATCAACTTAATGAGCCTAGAGTTGTTTTGCCTAAGTTCTGTCCACCACAAGCCCAGATTGCAGAGACTTCACCCTAGCAAATCCATAAGTTACATCCATTCATCATCAGAACAAGTGACACGTGCATTCCCGCCAGTGACAAACTTTGTTTTTTCTCTCTTTACAGTGGACACAGTGTCATCAAAGGTAGAGCCAACAGCAGCAGCTGCCGTCACATTGTTTCTGAGGAAATCAAGTCCACCTGCACTGTCTGCAGCCCTGGTTGCTAAGGGCACCAGCCCCAGCCCTTTGGCCGTGGCCTCAGGACCAGCTAAGAGCAGTTCGATGACTACTCTTGCTAAAAATGTCACAAACAAGGCCGCATCTGTCCCAAAGAGAACACCAGGGGCAATCCATACAGCCTTCCCGTTCACGCCAACCTACATGTATGCAAGAACGGCGCATACCATGAGCACACATACAGCCATGCAAGGAAACGTGGGCACTGCCTCTGGCCTGTTGTCTACGACAAACCTCCCCAGGAAACCACAAGCCATGCACACTGGCCTCCCAAACCCCACCAACCCGGAGATGCCCAGGGCATCCACGCCACGCCCCCTGACAGTCACAGCCGCGCTAACATCCATTACAGCCTCAGTGAAGGCCACCCGGTTGCCACCATCGCGAGCAGAAAACACAGATGCTGCCCTTCCTGCCGCATCGGCTGCGGTGGTCACGACTGGCAAAATGGCATCCAACCTGGAGTGTCAGATGTCCAGTAAGCTCCTGGTGAAGACAGGTATGAGGTCACTGTTCTGATCTTAAAGCAGCAAGCCTGGCCTCAGAGATGTAACAATATGTTTCTTTTAAATCAGTGGTTATCAACCAGGGGCGACTTTGTCACCCTCCCCCAGGGACATTTGGCTATGCCTGGAGACATTTTTGGTTGTTATTCTTGGTGGCACTACTAAAATCTAATGAGATAGGGACCAGGGATACTGCTTAACATCTTCCAATGCACAAAACAGCCGCGACAACAAAGATTAATCCAGCCTAAAACATCCATAGGGCCAAGGTTGAGACCACGAGCTTTAGCAAGTGTTAGAGGAGAGAGAGAGAGAGCCTGATGTGGCATGGAGTCTAGTCCTAGGTATCAGAGGCCCCTGGGAAACCACAGTTCTGCCAGTTGGTCTGAGAATGCAAAGGTTCCATTTTGCATCAGGGATGTCTCCCATGAATGAATGATGTGATTCGTAAAACACAACATCTTGGGAAGTACTACAGAGTTCAGCAAGGGTTTTGTCATGAATTTTTTCAATTAGCAGATAGCAAAAGAACAGCTTCCACACACTATGTGGGAACGCAGAATTTCTTTTGATGTTAGAAAGAAGACTTTCTTGAAAAAGTGGGATGGGCAGCACCAGAATTGTGAGCAAGGATGGAATGCTGTCTTTTTAGCCCCCATTCCCCAGCTGTAGCAAAGCAGGCCTAGAATGCACAGAGTGCTTTTAATAGTGTGGCAATGTTTGCTATAAAAAACATTAGACAAATTATTTGAAGGAGCATGCCAATGTTGAATGCTCGCATCCCGCCTTCCTCCTCACCCCACAAAGAATTAAATGAAATTATATCTTGAGATATATCCTATTCTAAAATGGGAAATTGTGAAATTAGGCATAGAAAAAAGTAGAGTATCTCTTCCTATTTCTCAAGAAATTATACCATCTGGGTTTCCTCTCTCTGTCCCTTCTCCCTTCCACTCTCTTCTGGGTGACAGGCAGCCCTGGCCCCTCAGGCAGAAGGTGGAAACATTCTCTTCTTTGTCTTCTTCCCAGCACCCCACCAACCCAGCTACATCTAATCAATCACCAGTTCCTTTCACTTCTGCCTCCTGGGTACCCCTTCTCTCCATCCTGATTCACACTGCCACTTCCCTGGTTCACACGTCATCATCGCTCACCTAAATTTCTGCAACAATAGCCACATTTATATCTCTGCCTTCAGACGTCTCCTCTCTTCAATCTGCTCTCCAGTCTGCAGTTGAGAACCTTCTAAAATGCATTCCTTTGCTTAAGACTCATTTCCCATTGCCCTTAGGACCAAGCTTAAACATGTATATACAGTAGTCCCCTCTTATCTGCAGGCGATCTGTTCCAAGACTCCCCAGTGGATGCCTGAAAATGCAGGTAGTACCAACCCCTATTCATACATGCCTATGATAAAGCTTAATTTATAAGTTAGGTGCAGTCGAGGTCAACAACTAGTAATAAAATAAAACAAGTATAACAATGGACTGTAATAAAAGTGATGTGAATGTCGTCTCTCTCACTTTCTGTCTCAAAATATCTCATGGTAGCATACTCCTCTATTTTCAGACTCTGGTTGGCTGCAGTAAATAAAACCATGGAAAGCCACACTGTGGCTAAGAGGGAAATACTGTATCTTGAAATATTTAACTTCTTTCCTCTGCACCTTTGCGCTTGGTACTCCCTCTGCTGGGAGTGGGTGAGGGCGATCTCTTCCCCCTTGTCAAATTCCACTTTTGTGATCCTTCAGAACTTAGGTGAAGCATCAGTTCCTGTGGAAATTTTCCCTGATCCCCATCCCTTTACCAAACTCAGGGCTGGATGCTCCTCCTAGGAGCTCTGGTGGCCTTCTAGGCTTCCCTTCAAATAGCACCTGTCACATTCTATCCCAAATGCCTGTTCTCTGTCCTGTGTCTCCATCCCACTTGCGAGGTGGTACCTTCCTGATGCAGCGTTGTTTGGGGCTGCAGCACTTAGCTCAGGGCCTGCACCTAAGGAGGCTGCCCGTGATGTTGTTGCAGGAATTTCTTCCCATGCAGAATCACCTGGGGCAGGCACTGTCAAGCCGGCTTTGAAAGTCAGAGGCAGCATCTGTCAGAAATGAAATGCCACCAGCATACCACCTCACTCTCTCCTCAGGTCACACAAACGGCTTCTTTAGCAGGACCCACAGAGCTGCCCACCCTCTCCTTGGTGGCTCTGTGCTTACCAGCTCTGCCCAGAACTTGCATAAGGTGGTGGCTGGGAGGAGCAGGGGGCAAATGAACGATGAGATTTGCCATTTTGCCTCATTGCCACGCTTCTGTTTTGCCCCGCAGTTCTCTTTCTCACCCAAAGGAGAATGCAGATCAGTGAATCCTTAAAACTCAATATCGCCAAAGGGCTCACACAGGCTTTGCGGAAGGCTTTCCACCAGAACGATGTCTCAGCTCACGTAAGTGCCTTGCTTTGTAACCAGGCTAATCCTTCGCACTCTGCCTCTTGGGTCTGGAATTTGTTTAGATTGTTTTCCTCCTTTCTAGGTACCATAACAGCGCTGGCAGAAGTAGAACCTGTCTTCACTTTGGCAACTAGCTAATGTGTAGTAGCTCGAGAAAAAGGTGAAATTTTGAGGAAAACGAAGACAAATTGTCTTATGTCTAGATTTCTTTCCAAAGACTGGCTATATTAGCCAGGTGGGTGGCTCACACCTGTAATCCTAGCACTTTGGGAGTCCGAGGTGGGCGATCACTTGAGGTCAGGAGTTCAAGACCAGCCTAGGCAACATGATGAAACCCCATCTCTATTAAAAATACCAAAATTAGCCTGGCGTGGTGGCGGGTACTTATAATCCCAGCTACTTGGGAGGCTGAGACAGGAGAATCACTTGAATCCGGGAGGTGGAAGTTGCAGTGAGCCAAGATTGTGCCATTGCACTCCAGCCTGGGTAACAGAGCAAGACTCTGTCTCAATTAAGTAAATAAATAAATATATAAGCCTGGATATATTGTTTTAAACCATCTCATTATCCCATCGTTTGGGGAAAGTATTTACATTGTTCATATAATTCTCTAGAAAACTCTCCATTGCTTTTCCCCTTATTTTCATCACCATTGTAAACAGTGGTTTATTTCTGGGCATTTAAAAATTACCCTGACTTGTAAATTGAGTCTGGCTTCACTTAAATTGCCTGCTGCGCACAGGGAAGTAAACATTTTTTTCTTTAATGCCAAGTACTGTTTAATGAGTGCTGGCTGATTTTGATGGCTTATCCAAGTGATGGAAGCTTCACTTTATAGTCTTTGGGTTTGATTCCAAGTTTTCAGACAGTAAATGCAGTTGGCAGTCGGTAGACTCCCGTTTGCACCACTAAAAACTATTGCTCTGGCTTCTTCTTTTGATGTTCTCTGTCATACAGCTGCAGTCAGCTTACCGACCCCTCCCCTCCCATCAACACCAAGGACTAGAAAGGAGATTTGGCACATACTTTATTGATCATTGTCAATCTCTTTTATATACTTCTGAAAAAGAAAAAAAGAGAAAGAAATGCATTCTATGAGAGGCTCCTATGGTTTCTGTACCAGAAACTTTACGGGAAGTTGAAAATGTGAATATTTCCACTTAGTTGCCTGATAAAGTTTTTACTAAACTTCAATCATTCTCAAACTACTTCTATAGTTTTGGTCTTTGCTGCATATCATCACAGAGCAGTGTGACAGTTGTGTTAGATTTTTTGTTGTTGTTTACTGGGCTCTCTTTTAAAAACTTAACTACATTTTTTTTGAAAGGCATTTGCTATCACCACCATAAATGGAAATCAAGATCATTTGCCACAAATAAAAGGTGATGGTAAGAATGAGAATAATGGAAACCAAACAGCTTGTTAAATTCAAGCTGGTGGTCCTTGCTTGCAGAAGGCTCTAAGGCTGAGCCTGGTGTCCCTTTGTTTGTTTGTTTATTTAAAAAAGGAATTAGCAAGGGTTAGAGATGTTAAAAGCAAATATTCACTAAACTGAGACTTATTTCTTGGGGTCATTAGACGGATTGAAAGGGAACAACTTTCTCACTGAGTGATTTAGTGCTGTCTTGTGGCGTGTCCACGGTCCATGCTGAAGTACCTCTTGTTCCACCTAAAATCATCTTGAGCACCATCTTCAGGAAAAACTAACCAAGTCGGGGAACACAACGTGGAGGAAGCAAAGGCACACCCTTCCTGTTTCAAAATCAGTTGTCTTGCTTCCTTTGGAAAATACACGTGGAGATGCAAGAATATGGAGAGAGAGTGGGTGTCAGAAACGTCCTGGCTGGGCACAGTGATTGATGCTTATAATCCCAACATATTGGGAGGCCAAAGCAGGAGGGTCACTTGAGGCCAGCAGTTTGAGACCAGCGTGGGCAACGTAGTGAGACCCCATCTCTACAAAACATATAAAAATTAGCCGGGTATGGTGGCACATGCCTGTAGTCCTAGCTACTCTAGAGGCTGAGGTGGGAGAATTACTTGAGCCCAGAAGGTCAAGGCTGCAGTGAGCTGTGATCATGCCACTACACTCCAGTCTGGGTGACAGAGCAAGACCTTGTCTCAAAAAAACAAAAAACGAAAAACAAAACACCCACAGAACAAAACCCTGAGTTCCAGTTTTACAAGATGAAAAGAGTTCTGGAAATGGATGGTAGTGATTAGTGATAGTTGTACACCATTATGAATGAGTTTAATACCACTGGACAGTACACTAAAAAATAGTTAAGATAGTAGACTGTATATTGTGTGTATTTTCCCACAATAAAAACTTGGAAAAAAGTAGCTGCATACATATATGTATGTGTGTATGTGTGTGTATATATATATGTTTGTATGTATGTTACTCTTTTCTCTGTTTTTCAAATATACAAATTCTATAATAAACGTTACATTTCATATATAAAAACCAAAACCAATTTTAAAAACCCCTGGGACAGAAAGAGCTCAGACCATCGTTGTCTCCTAAGGTTCAGCTGTAGGAGAAATTCTCTGTGCTGCAGCCTTGCCTTGGTCTCGAACCAGTTTACAAGCCAATGACAGAGTCTGAACGAATTTTCTCTCTGACTCTACAAAGAGGAATTCACTTTACTTACTTCTTGACCTGTGCCCCAAAGGTGCCCCCACTTAATCTATCATTTCTACCTTTTAATTCTCATAAATGATGAGAAATATAATGTGACTTTTTTCAGCATTTCATTCACTGAAAATCTCTTCAAACTACTCTTTCCTCTTTACCTTTTTGGTAATAATAATTAATGCTCACAAGATCATACTGAGGCACTTAATGAATAAAAAAGATACAGACTTAATTCTATTCCACGAAGGTTTGGTGTAAATTATATTTTGTTGTTTCTGTGATATTTTGAGACTTGTCAATCCAAATTATGCTTCATAGGATTATTAAGAGTATTTGTTAAATGAGAACATTCTGTTCTCCACCCTTGCTTCTAACAGCCGTGGTTCTGAGAAATACCAAGAAGAACTTAAAGTACTGTGGAAATAAACAATGGGTTTTGTGGGTCCATTTGTTTTGTAGGTGGACATTCTGGAATATTCTCATAACGTCACCGTTGGTTATTATGCTACCAAAGGGAGGTTGGTGTACCTGCCTGCTGTGGTGATGGAAATGTTGGGTGTGTATGGAGTCAGCAATGTCACCGCAGACCTGAAGCAACACACTCCAAACTTACAGTCTGTGGCAGTACTTGGCTCCCCATGGAATCCCCAGCCTGCAGGCTACTTCCAGCTGAAAACAGGCAAGTGACTCAGAAAAGGATTTTCATCCATTCTGGGATCAGGGCCGTACCAAGTGGACACCTGTTTAAAAACTCCATTACTCGCGCTGTGCCATTTTCTAAAGTCCTTGTGAACTGTCTTCAACGGGTCCTGCCACTGAAATGTCCAAGTTCCTTGCTCATCAGTCGAAACTTTTCCAACCCTGGATTTGTTAGAAATGTTCTGTCATAGGAGCCTTCCTTCTAGTTTACATACTTAGTACTTTTGAGCACCAGGTACTATATTTTATATTTCTTTCGGTATTATCAGTGGATACCAGTAAGAGTTGAACATGCAGAAAAAAAAAATCTATGGTTTGGAGCAATGGGTTCCAGATGGCATTGAATCAGAATCTCTGAGTTTAGGTCTTAGAATATTTTTTTTTTTCAAACTTTCTAGTGATTTCTGGTCTGCAAAGTTTGTAAACTACAAGAGTGGAGAAACTCTTAAAATTGAAACAATCAACTTAGCAATGAAGGTCAATTGATTTTCTTCCCTCCAAAGAAATAGGAGGCATGATCTCTCTTAGGTTATGATTTTTCAGTCTTTGAGCAGATGTCTACATATTCTATTCAAATAATATAAAATCTTTTGATTGGAGGGAATCTCTGATTCAATCATGATTTTAATTCTTCTATGTTATAAATCATCTTAAGGGCCACTTTCCAAACTACACTCAAACCTTGTCCGGGCTTATTATTTATTTGCCTAATTCCTCTCATCTAAAATCATGCTATTTTATATTATGACCTCTGTTAAATCCAAGGAACTGAGACATAGAGCTTTGGTGAGCACTGATTTACTGCTCTCATTCTAGTGCTGCAGTTTGTGAGCCAAGCTGACAACATACAGTCCTGCAAGTTTGCTCAGACAATGGAACAGCGGCTGCAGAAAGCATTCCAGGACGCCGAGAGGAAGGTCCTGAATACCAAAAGCAACTTGACGATTCAGGTAGGGAGGAAGTTGCTTCAGGCTGTGGAGTTGACAGACAACCACAATGCAGATTCTGGCAAGAAATGACTTGGGTCTTCCCTTTCAGAGCTGCCATGTATAAATGTAACTTTGTGCTTCAGGCATTGGTGAGGGTGTCTGGGGTCTGGCCATGACGGGAGGGATGCTGTGTCACTATGCACCTACTATGGTTTGGGGTTTTATATTTCTTTCCCCATGGGATGCTTTCTGAGGCCTTTCCAAAACATTTATTATTTTGAAAAGTTGAACTAGGCTGTAGTATATATGTTAAATGTCTGATATAAAATGAATAAATGAATCACTTCTAAGTAGCCAAGTCACCAAGATTGGCCTATTCTGTTATTTGCATTGGGTTATTTTCCAGTCACTTTAGTTTAGACACATGCCAACACACACACCCCCACGCTCACACACATAAACTCACACACATGCACATGCTCACACACATACACACACATTTTATATTGAAGGCTTTACTATGTGCCAGGAGCTGTGCTAAGTGTTTTACAAATATTTTGCTACATAATAAGAAATCCTTCTGAGGTATTCTTACTCCCATTTCATAGAAGAGAGAACTGAGAGAGAGGCTAAGAAACTTCCAGAAGGTCAGACAGTTGGTAAAGAATGGAAAAAGGACTTGAGTCAAAAGCCCATGCACTTATCCACTATGCTATGCTCATGTCGGTGCAGTATAGAAATGGGGTCCTTAATGAAGCCTGTGTCAAGCAAGGGAATTCTTTCCTGGGGAAATCCCTGGGAGATGCATTATGGCATGAGTGAGGAGGAAGTAAGAGCTGAGGTTAGAAGCTACAGGAGCCTAAGAGTTAAAGGGTGATGGGAAAGTGTTCCCTGTAGGGGCTGCTGCTATTGGGGGACAGGATTTTAGATGCTCTTGAACATTTAAACTGCCCCCTTTTAAAGTTTTTAATTGTTTGTAGAGATGGGGTCTCCCTATGTTGCCCAGGCTGGTCTCAAACTCCTGGGCTCAAGTGTTTCTCCCATCGCGGCCTCCCAAAGTGCTGAGACTGCAGGTGTGAACCGCCACACCTGGTGCACCGTAGCTCAGCTTTTTGGATTAACAATGTACACAGCACCAAAAGCCTTTCTCAGATCCTTTTAAAATTTTTTTGCAATTACACAGATATCATCCCACAAAAGACAGATGCTTCTTAATGATATTCATCTGGTCCCCAATTAACTCTTCTTTTCAATGTCTCTGTTTTGACTACTGAACTAAAACCTTTGCTATTAGACCCAGTGGTTTTGAAGTGGACGTTTAGCATTAGTGAATTGTCAGCAAAGGCAATATGATGGAGAAAGCATACAATTTAACTTGAGTGAGCAGCTTTCCCATTCTAGATTCATCCAAAGTGTAGATGGAAGTAACTCATTATGATTTGGTTCATGTTAGACGAACATCTAAAAATGTGTCACAGACTGAAGATTTATGTAAGGAGTGTGACTCAGCTCTCTTGTGGGAACTCTTTTTCTTTCTGATTGGATTTGTGATCCTCACAGGTGCATGAGCCTAGTTAGATTTTGGCAGCACAGCGTACTTTAATTGTATTCAGGAAGCACAGACTTACTGAGTGCCTGTTATTTATCAGGCACTGGAAAGGACACCAAGGTAAGCTGCCCTTGGCCTTAAGAAGCCTCCTTGTGTTGTTGTATGGTAGTTATGGGTGATTAGAGGAAACTTTATAAACCAAGTAACAAACCTTCCTTGGAAAAGACAGTAGGAGGTGATTTGAAGATTACATCGAAATAAATTTTAGATGCTCTTGAACATTTAAGCAATTATTGAAATGAGTGGATAATTGGATGAATTGTTTTTATTAACCCTGTTTCCATTTTTGCCTTGGCTGACAGGAAGCCCAGAGCCAAATTTGTTGCCTGGATTTAGTAAGCCTCTGGGCCCCTATATTATGCATGGTACCTACATGCTGCCATTCCCTTGGGGTTGTCTTTCCCCAGGGCCTGGTTTTGTAATTAATAACCTTTCCTTTTATTGTATAATATATAATTTGTAAGGCACCTGGAATCCTTTGTGGAATAAGACCATGTAAATATTTAATTTGCTCAGAGAGTCATTGAAAAATAAACAAAAAAAAAGTGTATAGCTTTGGTATTAGGGACTAGATTACAGTGGACTCAATTAGGATGTTTTTTGGTTTCCAGGGACAGAATCTAAGCTGGTGAGGCTTAAGCAAAAAGGGGAAGTGATTGGCTCATGTAACTGAAAGGTTCACACTTATTTACTTCAGGCACAGTTGTATCCAGGTGATTAGATGATTTCTTCATCAAGTTCTCTCTTCGTTTCTTGGCTGGCTTTTCTCTGCACCGCCATTGTCCACAGAGCCCATGGGGTGACCCCTTGCATGCCCAGGTTTGTCTCCTCCTTGTTGCTCACAGTCTTGTGGAACCAAAGTGCCTTTTCTGATTTCATTCCAGTAAAAATCCTGGGATTAGCTTTCATTGAATGCACTGTGCCCTTTCTGGATCAGTAACTGTGGCCAAGGAGATGAAGTATCCTGATCAACTAGGCCTGACCACTCCTGAAACCGGGGTGGGGCAGCCCCATCCAGAACACAGGAGCAGAGAGGAGAGGTGGTTCCCTGAGGAAAATTCTGGTGCTATCAAGAAGGGAGGATGGCTGCTGGGCAGGCAAACAACAGCTTTCTGTTCCATCAGCCTACAGGTCTTATTAGCTACATGAGTCATGGCATGAGTAAGGGTAAGTAAGAGATGAGGTTAGAGGCTACAGGAATCTAAGAGTTAAAGGGTGATAGGAAAGTGTCCCCTGTAGGGACTGTTCCTATTGGGGGACAGGACATGAATTTCAGGGACCAGTGCCATGACTTTAAACCAGTAGGCCTCTTAATCTTGGAGCTAGTCTTAAATATATATCAAGAATTAGCTCACTTTTCTTACCTACAAAAAATGAGTATATTAAAGAAAACGAATAAATGGAAAGACTTCCTGTGTTTATGGACTGGGAGACTTAATACTGATTATTACTACCCAAAGGGTTCTAAAGATTTAATGTAATCCCTATCAAAATCCCAGTGATTTTTTTTCACAGAAATAGAAAAATTAACCCTAAAGTTCCCATGAATCTCAAGGGGCTTGGAGTAGCCAAAGCAATCTTGAAAAGGAAGAAGAAGTTGGAGGCCCCACACTTCCTGATTTCAAAACTTACTACAAAGCTATGATAGTCAAAACAATGTGGTCCTCTCATAAAGACAGACATCCAGACAATTGGAATAGAACACATAGCCCAGAGATCAACCCTCTTGTATATAGTCAAAAGGTTTTTGACAAAGGTGCCAAGGCTATTCAATGGGGAAGGGACAGTCTTTTTAACAAATTAGGAAAACTGAATATTCACATGCAAAAGAATGAAGTTGGATCCTTACCTAACACCATCCACCAAAAGCAACTCCAAATGGATCAAAGATCTAAATGTAAGCTCTAAAACTATAGGATTTTTATAGGAAAATATAGGGGGAAAACTTCATGACACAGTGTATTTAGCAATGATCTGTTGGACCTGACACAGGCAAACAAAAGAAAAAGTATGCAAATTAGCCTTCATCCAAATTAAAAACTTTAGTGCATCAAAAAACACTACCGGCAGAATGGAAAGGCAACTCATAGAATAAATGAAAAATATTTGCAAATCATATCTAGTAAGCAGTTACTATCCAGAATGTATAGCTATTACCTACAACTCAATAATAAAACCAAACAATCCAATTAAGACATTAGCAGAGGACTCGAATAGGCATTTCTCCAAAAGAGATATACAGACGACTTAAGCACATGACAAGATGCTCTACATCACTAATCATTAAAGAAATGCAAATCAAAACCGTGAGATACCTACTCACAGCTATTAGGATGGCTATTCTCCAGAAATGGAAAATACTAAGTGTTGAGGAGGGTGTGGAGAAATTGGAACCCTGGTGCAATGCTAGTGGGAATGTTGCATAGTGCATCCACTGTGGACGGCAGCATGGTGGTTTCTCAAATAACTAAACATAGAATTACCATATGGTTCAGTATTTTGATTTCTCAGTATATACCAAAAAGAATTAAAGTAAGGACTCAAACACGTATTTATACACCCATGTTCGTAGGAGCATTATTCACAACAGCCAAAAGGTGGAAGCAACCCATGTGTCCATTAATTAATAGGTGGATAATCAAATGGCATACGTACATACAATGGAATATTATTCAGCCTTTAAAGGAAGGAGGCCAGGCGTCGTGGCTCATGCCTGTAATTCTAGCACTTTGGGAGGCCGAAGCAGGTGGATCACCTGAGGTTCGGAGTTTGAGAGCAGCCTGACCAACATGGGGAAACCCCATCTATAATAAAAATACAAAATTAGCCAGGTGTGGTGGTGCATGCCTGTAATCCCAGCTACTTGGGAGGCTGAGGCAGGCAAATCACTTGAACCTGGGAGGTGGAGGTTGCGGTGAGCCAAGAACATGCCATTGCACTCCAGCCTGGGTGACAAGAGTGGAACTCCGTCTCAAAACAAAAAAAATAAATAAAAAGGAAGGAAATAATGGATGATTGGAATGCAGAAAAATTTTAAAAAGAAAGGAAATTCTGATGCCTGCTACAACATGGATGAACCTTGAGGGTATTTTGCTAAGTGAAATAAGCCAACCACTAAAGGACAAATACTAGATGATTTCTCTCATGAAAGGTATCTAGGGCTGTCAAATTAATAAGCAATTCCACTTATAAGAGGTATCTAGAAAGTAGAATGGTGGCTGCCGGGGGCTGTGAGGAGGCAGTCATTAGGAGTTGTTTAGTGGGTACAGAGTTTCTGTTTGGGATGATAAAGAGGTTCTAAAGATGGATGGTTGTGATGGTTGTACAACAGTGTGAATGCTCTTAATGCCACTGAACTATACACTTAAAAGGATTAAATCGTATGTGTGCATTCTACCACAATAAAAAATAGTTGTAATTTAACTGGTCAAGTATAGTATATACAGAGGCACCCATATTGCAAACTTTGTAGGCTTTCTCAGGCTCCATTTGGGTTTTTGTTTCGTTTTGTTTTGGAGGCAGGGTCTGACTGTCTCCTAGGCTGGAGTGCAGTGGCATGATCATGGCTCACTCCAGCCTGGAACTCCTGGGCTCGGGTTATCCTCCTGCCTCAGCCTCCCAAGTAGCTGGGACTATAGGCATGCAACATCAGGCTTGGCAAATTTTTTTCTTTTCTTTGTAGAGACAAGATTTTGCTGTGTTGCCCAGGCTGGGTTGAACTCCTGGGCTCAAGTGATCCACCCACCTCAGTTTCCCAAAGTGCTGGGATTACTGGCATGAGCCACCACACCCAGCCAGAATTTGGTTTTGTTGAAAGGTAAAAAATAGAATGTTCATAATAAAGATTTAAAAGGGTTTTTTTTTTTTAGTTATTGTATTTTTTAGGTGGCAGTACGGTGAAGTTTTTTGAATTGTTCAGAAAGAAGTGCCTTCTTTTTGGTACCTTGGGAAAGAATATGGTTAGTCACAGGTATTCATGCCTTGGGAAAGAGGCTCACCCACATTCCAAAAATACTTCCTGAGAACAGAGTCAGAGTTGAACAGACCTGCTGATTCAGTTTATTATTAGTCATCGGAATACAGGTTCTGGATTAAACAATTTAAAAGGGACCAGGTGTGGTGGCTCACAGTTGTAATCCCAGCACTTTGGGAGGCTTGGATGGGAGGATCATTTGAGCCCAGGAGTTTGAGACTAGCCTGGGCAACAAAGTGAGATCCCATCTCTACAAAAATAAAACAAATTAGCTGGGAGTGGTAGTGTGTGCCTGTAGTTCCAGCTATCTGGGAGGCTGAGGCGGGAGAATTGCTTAAGCCTAGGAGTTCAAGGCTGCAGTGAACTATGATCAGGTCACTGCACTTCAGCTTGGGGGCAGAGTGAGACCCTGTCTCTAAAATATCCACTTACGGGAAAAAGTGGAAATAAAATGAAGAGCTCTTCTCGATCGTTTCCTGGGTAATGGATTTCCTAAAAACCCTGACTTGATCATTACACATTCTATGCATGTAACAAAATATCACATGTACCACATACTACATATAGATAAATATTATGTATCATTTTTTAAAGTCTGTAAACAAATTTTTTTTTAAAAAAGGAAAGTGGCAGAGATGTTAATGTCTGAACACACGAAGGTCTGGGAAAGACGGGGTATTAGTCAGTATCCTGACAGGAAAGGGAGGCTGCACTCAAATGAAGGTGGCTTTGTAGAAAGAAGAGTGGGCAGGCTCCAGGGGAACCACAGGAGCAGTACATTACCCAAGGCTCTAACAGTTGGGACCCGATGGGGTGAGTGCAGGGTGGTACGAGGTTCAGCTGCCTGACGGGAGCCAGCTTTGACCCCGCAAGGAGGGAGTCCTGGGCATCAGTGCTCTGACCTCACCCACCTCCCTCTCTCCCATATCCTCCTGAAAGCGGTGGAGCCCATTGGGGTTCTCCAGAAGGGTCTGTCTCCGGGGGCACCAGACAGGGTAGAGAGGGTGGGCGGCAGGCACATCTGGAGGGGGAAGGGAAGGCACCCAGCGCAGAAATTCACAAAAAAAGGCCTCACCAAGTTGAATAACTTCCTTCTAACGATGTTTTTCAAATCTCATCTGTGGGATATTTTTGTTCATACATTGACCCAGAAAGCTTCATTTCCAGCAACTGAAAAACTGGCTTAGACAAAATGTGAGAAGAAAACCATGTCATCTCATAGGATGTTTTACACATTCTATATTGAATTAATAGATCAAGAGGAAGTGTAATTGCTCTCTAAAGAACATCTTCTATATTTTTGATTTCCTTTTTTTTTTTTGTTTTGGAGACAGAAGCTCTGTCTCCCAGGCTGGAGTGCACTGGTGCAATCTCAGCTAACTGCAACCTCCACCTCCCAGGTTCAATTGATCCTCCTATCTCAGCCTCCTGAGTAGCTGGGACTGTAGGTACCCACGACCATGCCTGGCTAGTTTTTGTTTTTTGAGTTTTTTTCAGTAAAGACAGGTTTTCACCATGTTGGCCAGGCTGGTCTCAAACTTCCAACTTCAAGTGATCCGCCCTCCTTGACCTCCGAAAGTGCTGGGATTGCAGGCGTGAGCCACTGCACCCAGCCTCTGAATTCCTTTTCTAATTAGGTTCTGTCGCTCTGCCCATGACCAGGCTGGTGATCAGCTCTGTTCGCTCTTGGTCCTTTCAACTTTCAAATTCCCTGAAAATTTGATTCAGGCTTTCTCTGTCTGAGCAGTTGAGCCCTCCTTAAATGTAACATGCCAATGTTACATTTTATATTTTTAGAGTCATAAAAGTAACCTGAGACTATTTAGCTCAGGTTAAGATACACATAGCAGTGGTTAAGGACCTGGAGTTGAACCACCTGGGTTTGAATCCTGACTGTCCCTTATTAGTTGTGTGACCTCGGGCGTGTCCCTTGATCATTCTGGGCCTCAGTTTCCTCACCTGTTAAAGGGAGTTATCACTGGTTACAGCTCCTAGGGTTGTGGCAAACTTTAAATAAGATGACGTGTCCTTAGCACCCTGCCCGGCGTGCAGCAAACGATCAGAAATGATGACGGTTACTCTTGTCTCTTCCTTGCTGTTTCCCCAAACCCCTTTCATTCCTTCCCTCAACTCCTGCTTAGCCTCCCCCTCCCATAGCCTCCGTGAAACAGACCCTGGTCTTATTTGGCCTGTCTCCCTCCCCTTTTCTCCTGTGTTGATTCAGGTTGTGAGCACCTCCAACGCCTCCCAGGCAGTCACCTTGGTGTACGTCGTGGGCAATCAGAGCACGTTCCTCAATGGCACCGTCGCCAGCAGCCTCCTCTCCCAGCTCTCGGCTGAGCTGGTGGGATTCTACCTCACTTACCCACCACTAACCATTGCTGAACGTGAGTATGGCCATGCTGACGCGGACCCCAGTGTTTCCCCTGGGGCCTTTCTCCATTTAGCAAACAGTTATGGTGCCAGGATCATAAAGTGACAGCTAAAATATGTGATGGATTAAGGTTGAATTGATGAAGTTTAGTGCACCTCAAAGAAAGCGCTTGCTGGGTGCTTTCATCCTTCACATTTCTCTTATCTCATTTAATCGTCAGAACGGCCCTATAAGACAGGTTCATAATTAGCCCCATTTTGCAGAGGAGAAAACCGAAGTTCCAAGAGGTTTCATAAGATACCCACTCTCACATAGCTAGTGAGCCGTGGGACCTGAGGTTTGAACCCAAGCAGTCTGCCGTCTGAGCTTGCAATTCTGCCTGCTAGGGCAGCTGTCCTCTGCGCAATCTGGGTTGCTATGGTTTTTCTCCAACTGACGCCATCAGCAAACGTTCCCAGACCTTCGGGCTCAGCCCTGCCTCCATATATCATATTGTGACTCATTTGCAGTCCACAGTGTGACTTCACTTGCTGAGATCCCCACAGTGGCCTGAGCCTCTTGTGGCCTCATCTTCCTCTAACATTTCAGTTATATAATCTCATTAACATGCAACAGGCATAGACTTCAAAGATGCAGCAGGCTACATTTTGTATCCAAATGTTTATTTGGTAGCCAAAGGATGGAAAGATTTGAACTCCTAAATTTAAACATTCTTACATTTCACAAGATCGCTGGGCAAGTTTATTTTTTAATACATATTAGCAAAATAGTCTCATAATTTCTTTCTGTAGTTGTTTTCATTACTGTAAATAAACAAGATAATGTGCATGAATATACTTAGCACACTGCGGCCACTCAATTTTTTTCGGATCTTTGTTTAATGGCAAGCTTGCGTAAATGTCCACATAGTAAGGAAAGATGACTCTGGATTTTAGAAAAAAGATGATGTCATAAATGATGGCATCATGTCACATATCAGCATGTGAAGACTTGATTTTCCGTCATTCTTTTATTTCTGAAAACAACTACGATTTATTGATCACTAACCATATGCCAGGCAATGTACCAATCCCTTTGCATGTATCAACTCCAGCAACCACCATACTTGTAAAGAAATATGGACCTTTTGTTACAAGCATTTGGCTACTAAACTTAAGTCCTTGACATTGAAAAAATCCATCCAAAAGATAATGATTCCTAACAATGTTAGTGATGGTCAGATAATTTTTAAAGAGAACGCTACAGCAAAGACAGGTTCCTGCTATGAGTCTTGATAAAGAAGGTGTTCTGTTTGAACAGAAGATTTTGATGAAAAAACTGAAAGGGCAGAAACTCACGAATCCTAGAAAACTCTCCATCTACAAGTTGGCCCTTTACTGAGTCTTTTAGTTTTCTAAACAGTGAGATAGTTTTGGTCCGTATGTCCTAGAATCCCTAAGAATCACAAAGCAAGATTTAGCTGCTTGCTATTTTTTCCTTAACAAAATTTCAAATAAGCCAGGTGCCATAACACACGCTTGTAGTCCCAGCTACTCAGGAGGCTTAGGCGGAAGGACCGCTTGAGCCCAGGAGTTCAAGAACAGCCTGGGCAACACATCAAGATCCCATCTGAAATATAAATAAATAAAACTAAACAAATCGAACCTGTAAAAGTAATTAGGTGTGTTTCTTGTTTGTTTCAGCACTGGAATATCCCAACCTGGACATATCAGAAACAACCAGAGACTATTGGGTAATTACAGGTAATCTCTTACTTTGTTATTTCCCCTCTTCATGCTGTCAGATTTCTTTATGTTTTTTAAAACTGCAGGCCATTCAGGAATAAGATTGGCACTTTTCTTTCCTCCTGTCTTATAAGTCAGGAAGTTACTTCTACAGGAGCAGAAGTGAATGGAGTAAGATAAGATAAGACATCACAGTGGAGATGAATATGAGCTAAACCATTTAAAACAGCTTTCAAGTCCTCACTCAGTGGCCTCCTCTTTGCAAAAAGTGACTCTATCAGAAGTTACAGCATTAACCCAAGGAGGTTTAGGGCATGTCCCTGTGAATGGTGATCAGTTTACAGAAGTCCTTTCTGCACTACCCTACAAAACTCAAATTAGAGGAAGGCTGGGCGTGTACTGGCCTCTCTGCCCTGGCGCGGCACGCACCCACACTCATCCTGGCATGTCCTGACAGTGAGGGTGTTTGGAAGTAGAAGCGGGTTCTTCTGGTGGCGTTTTCTCTTTTGTTCCTTGACATTTTCCAGGGGAGCTTTGTGGAACAGCAAAAAAGTTCTTCTTTGTGTATTTCATAAGCCAGACAGTAGTTTTGGGAATTGGAGAAACAAGGATTGAGTGCTGAAGAGCAGATGTTTGTAGGAGGAAAAGTGACCAGCCTAGCCAGGAAGGAGAGGAACAGGAGAAGTATATGAGTCTGTTGGCACTGCCATAATGGAGTGCCACAGACCGGGGGCTTCAACAACAGGCGTTTATCTGCTGTCAATCCTCGAGACTAGATGTCTGATCGCCATCTTCGGAGACCTCTCTCCTTGGTTTAGATAATCATCTTCCTGCTGCATCTTCATGTGTCCCTTCCTCTGGGTCTGTCTGTATCCCAATCTCCTCTTCTTTCAAGGACACCAATCATATTGAATTAGGGCCCCCCAATATGACCTAATTTTAACTTCATTACCTCTTTTTTTTTTTTTTTTGAGATGGAGTTGTTCCTGGGGCTCAGGCTGGAGTGCATTGGTGTGGTCTCAGTTCATTGCAACCTCCACCTCCTGGGTTCAAGTGATTCTCCTGCCTCAGCCTCCCAAGTGGTTGGGATTACAGGCAAGCACCACCATACCTAGCTAATTTTTTTTTGTATTTTTAATAGAGATGGAGTTTCACCATGTTGACCAGGCTGTTCTCGAACTCCTGACCACAGGCAATCTGCCCACCTTGGCCTACCAAAGTGCTGGGATTACAGGTGTGAGCCACCATACCCAGCCTAACTTTATTACTTCTTAAAAGGACCAATCTCCAAATACAGTCACATTCTGAGGTACTTGGGGGTTAGGGCTTCAACATAGGAATTTAGGGGGACAGACCAGGTGTGGTGGCTCTCACGCCTGTAATCCCTGAACTTTGGGAGGCTAAGGAGGGTGGATTGCTTGAGGTCAGAAGTTTGAGAGCAGCCTGACCAACATGGTGTAACCCCATCTCTACTAAAAATACAAAAAAAATATTAGCCCAGCGTGGTGGTGGGTGCCTGTAACCCAGCTCCTTGGGAGCTTGAGGCAGGAGAATCATTTGAAACCAGGAGAAAGAGGTTGTGGTGAGCCAAGAGCGTGCCACTGCACTCCAGCCTGGCCAACAAAGTGAGACCATGTCTCAAAAAAAAAGGAATTGGAATTTGGGCGGGACACAGGTTGGCCTGTAACAGGATGGAGGAAGATCCTGCAAGTCCTAGAAGATGTGCTTGGGTAAGCAGCCTGGTCCCAAACCTTCCTTCTGTCCTCTCCCATCCCCTCTCTCACTCCTTGTCCCAAACAAGCAGCAGATGGGCTGTTGCCTAAAATACTAAGGACTGCACAGCCCTGCTGGATGAAGCCTACTCGAGAACTCTTCTAAACTGCAGAACAGTGCATTTCTTTCCCCCCCGCTGCAGAGCCATTGGTGTGCAGAAATTATTTTACCTGCTAAGAAAGCAAGCAAAAAAGCCAACCCACCAAGGTTTATGCCCAAGAGGGAAACAGTGCTAACCCAGCAACACATTTTTGGAGCTAGTGGCTTATGTAACATTTACAAAATCACGTTTCCTCCACAAGGAATGGTGTTTTTTAATGTAGAGCTATTCCTCCCTTCTATGAACTTTAAGGTTTACGTGAAATAACACATCCACCCTTCGCCACAGGTGGTCCTTAACCTCTTGTGTCATCCTTTCCTCATCTACCCGTGTCCTGCCCTGCCTCTATTTTGGTGACATAACCTTAATCAAAAGCTCCATGCTGGGTCTTGTTTTCAGGACTCTCCTCATATTTAGTTCTCTGCCTACTCACTTGTGAAACCCTTATTTGTTATTGCTGTTTGTGTTCGGAATAAACAGCGGCTTCCATCACCGTGTTTAGGGCCAGCTGGATCAGTTGGTTAGGGCTTGGGAGGGGCTGGAACCAGGTCTCAGGGTGATCATCCTGCCTTCTCTTTGACCCCTGACCACCTTCTGAAGCCCTAGGTAGTCACCAACCAAACTACCCCATAATTTACCAAAAGGGTAGCGGATGGGGACCTAAGAGATGAATATAGCTTCATTCAGCCTTTAATCCTGGACATGCATCACAGGCTTTCTGTCTTCTGCTGATTTCTAACAGCCAAGAGGATTTGGAGCCATCTCTCTCTTCTGTAGTTTGTATTATAAAAGCCTGACACGTTTTCATCTGTTTTCCAACTAAACTTATATTAAATAGATTTTTGCAAACTGTACATACTTCTCCTGTTTCAGAGGGTAGGTCCCTTCTTGATGGAAAATCATTGGCTTAAGGTGACTCCTGAAGTCTGTCTTTACAGAGAACTCAGGGGCTACCCTGCCACTCAGGGGTCCTGCAGTGAGGTTTGTATATATGAGGCAAGATAGAAATGTGCAGATTCAATTTTGCCACCAGACAGAGGGGAGAGCTGATTTCAGGCTTATCCATCTGCCTTTATTTCACCCACCAGAGGCAAAATATCCCAGACCCAGCAAAGGAAGAATTTCTTCTGGTCTCACCTCTGCCATTTTCTAACCTAGCATGTCCTTGAGCAAGCCACTCGGGCCACATGGACTTCACATTCTCCTTTTGTAGGAGGAGGGAGAAGTATTTGCCGAGTATTAAGATTCTTTCAGTGCTAAATATGTAGGATACAACCACAAATAAGACAATTTAGCCTGAGTACAGAAGTCTGAACCTGGCCCAATCTCTTGAATTGTAGAGCCCAGTGTGATTGTGAATAAAGAATGAGTAAGAGAACAGTAATGTGAAAGTCATTGAATCTTCCGGACAAAGCTCCTTTGAACCCAGCTGGGGATGTGCCCAACTCCTCTAAGCTGAGTCAGTGGTGGGCAAGGCTGGGGGGCCAGGGCCCTGGCTGATGTGCTAGGGAGCTGCTGTCTTCCTGGTCATCTGTGCCAGATCTGAGCTTCTGTGGTTCTGTGGTTTCTGTGTCTCTGTGAGAGAGAGGGGTGCACACCCCTTTCTGCTGCCTTCCCGGTGGACAGAGAGGGTTAGGGAGCCTGAGCCTGCCACATTTTTCAGGGGAAGGGGGAGGAGCCATGTCCCGGGACCCCTTTCCATGCTTTGCAGGTATTTTCTTCCTCTGGTAAGGATGTGTTTAGCAAAGAAGGGGCACGTTGTTAACAATAGCAGCTACCATTTATTGGCCTTTCCTCAAGGGCCTTATGATAGCACCAGGCTAGAAGGATTTTTTATTGAATTATCTTTTCTTAGCAGTGACACAATCAGTAGTAGATTATGATCCCTGTGTTTTCAGATGAGGAACTGAGGCGTAGAGCAACTCAGCAACTTGCCTGAGGACACTCAGGAAGGGGAGGCCAGTTTGCAAACTCAGGGCCCTGTCTCCAACTCCAGCTCTTCCCTAGCTGCCCCCTAAGAAGGACACATTCTCTTTGTAAAAAGTGGTGATGCAGCCGTGGAGATTGTCCAGCTGATCTCCTGTAACTCTGTGGGAGGTTCTCACAGCCTCTGGCACTTCCCTGGAGGCTTTTTTTTTTTTTTTTCCAAAAAAATTTTTATTTGTTGGGTATGGTGGCTCACACCTGTAATCTCAGCACTTTGGGAGGCTGAGATGGGAGGATTGCTTGAGCCCAGGAGTTGGAGACCAGTCTGGGCAACATAGCAAGACCTGATCTCTACCAAAAAAAAAAAAAAATAGCCGATGTGCTGGTTCATGCCTGTAGTCCTGGCTACTTGAAGGCTGAGGCTGGAGGATTGCTTGAGCCCAGGAGGTCGAGGCTGCAGTGAGCCATGATCCCACCACTGCATTCCGGCCTGGGCAACAGAGAGAGACCCTGTCTCAAAAGAAAAGAGAAAACAATTTTGTTGTAAAATACACCTAACATAAAAGTTACCATTTTGAATATTTTTAAGTGTACGATTTAGTGGCATCAGGTATATCCACAACATTGTACAACTGCCAATGCTATTTCCAGAACTTTTTTGTCCCCTGGAGGCTTTTGACTGTTCCCTTTATTTGATGTCTGCCTTTGATTCCCATAAAATAATCCCCAATGATACCTCTTGACTGTCCTGTGTCCCCTCTCTTAGTCTTGGCCAGTGGTCATGAGAGGACAACTTAGAAGTTATTTGATCTGTCATTTTGCTAGAGGGGCCGTCTTTGAACCAGCAAGTATGTGGGCTTTTCTGCCTGGGGCGAAGAGGTGGGCCAGCCCTTCCTTGGTCTGATAACTGTATCCTGAGGGATTCCAGGGGGTCCTCTGGGACCTGACACAGTGGGAATAGCACAAGTCTTTGTTTTATGAATTTGCAGGAATTTGGCTGATGCATGAGCTGGGAGTGTCTCACAAGGGCCCTAGAGAGAGAGAGCTGCTTTATACTCTCCAGGGGGATTATTTGGCATTTATGGCTTCAAAGAAGTAATTTCAGAGACTTAGCTGTGGGTTTTCTTTCTTGCTTGATATATTTAAACATCATTCTCTGTATCTATTGTCGCCAGTGATCTGGGCTTGTCTGGAATGCGATCATTAGCGTTGGCTGCTGGTAGCCCCCTGTTATACTGGATGCCATAACTGCAACACGTTCTTCACCTCCAAGCTATTTCCATATCCTGGTAAATGGATGGCATCGATGATCCTTGGATGGGCTCTGGTAGAAGAAACTATGTTAAAGGAGAAGTCTCATTTCCAGCCCTTGCAAGTTTTGGTCTCTTTAAGAAAATGGGATTTGTTTTTAGCATTTTTAATTTTAAGCATGACTGAGTTTGAAGAAAGCCTTTGTGTGTTTAGGGTGAAGTATGTTTCGCAAGGGATGTGGACAAGGACTGGACTTTGGGGGTAGACAGAAAAAGGGAGTCGCCCTCATAGTAAGTGAACACAGCAGTCTTAGAACATCCCTAGTGGCCGTGAAAACCCTCCTCCCTGCACCCACCATGGCTGCAACTGTCATTCATGCCTTACCTGTTGACTACTGTATAGTTGAGACCTAGTGGTGGAGAAAGGAAGGGGAAGAAGGGTGTTCCCTTTTTCTTCCTCACAGCAGGCACTGTTCTAAGCTGCTTTGCATATTCTGTCTCATTTAAACCCTAGAGCTCGTTGGGCTTATATGGGCTGTGATGTATACTTTCTCATTGCCTTTTGACAGAGAGGGACTTGGACTCAGAGAGGGCCAGTGGCTTGCCTGATGTCCTGAACTGACAAGTACCATAAGAGACAGCCCACTCTTTCCATTCAACTGTCCTTTTCTTGAATGAGAGAGCATCTGAGGGGCCTGGGTAGCTTTGGGGTGGGCACTCAAAGGACCCCATAGAGGAGGCAGAGATGAGGGCACTGAACAGGGTAGTCTGCCCAGGTATAAAGGATCGAGTTGCAGATGGAGCTCAGATTCCTCAGCAAGGCTGTTGAGAAGGCAAAATAAAACAGGAATAGTCCTGAGCCAGACCTTGAGTGGAAACCAGCAAAAATACCCATTACCCACACCTGCAGCTCTGCCGTGTTCCCATGTGGACTTTTAGTAACACTGATCATCATCTTAAGTGACATTTGGGTTAAACACAACAGTGTTAATGATGCCACAGCTCACAGAGGAACAGGGCCCAGGCTCTGGAGTTATACAGTCTGGCTTGGGTTTGGACCCTGACTCTGCTGGTTATTAGCTGTGTGAACTCAGACAAGTCACTTAATCTTTTCAGCATCTATAACATGTGGATAATGATTGTCATGGGGCTGTCACGAAGATGAAGTGAGGTAAGGATGGCAAAGCCCCAACATGAGGTAGGTCACAGTGGCCCTTGGTGGCCTATGCAGGGTCACTGGTGCTTGTGCTTACTGAATCGGCAGGCAGCCTGCCTTCTGAGCCTCTCCTCTGCCTTCTGCATCCACAGTGCTGCAGGGCGTGGACAATTCGCTGGTGGGTCTGCACAACCAGAGCTTCGCCCGGGTCATGGAGCAGCGCCTGGCCCAGCTCTTCATGATGTCCCAGCAGCAAGGCCGGCGGTTTAAACGGGCCACCACCCTGGGAAGCTACACTGTGCAGGTGGGTGTATGCAGAGCCACTGGGGTTTTCTAATAACGGGGGGTGGAGAGGGGGGAATATGCTTCCTGAGACTAAGTAAGTCAATGTGCACAGAGGAGCATCCATGCTGCAGACTGACTAAGCTCATTTAATGCTGCTCTTAGGTTTTGAGAATTGATGGTCATAACCATCAAAAACATGAAGGAGGGTGAGAGTTAGCTGCTTCTCAGACATTGTCACTAACTGGGTTATAACAAAAGGAAATCTCAGTACAAAATCTACACTCAGGCAATATTTTTGAAACAAAAAGTTCTTGGTAAGCAAGGACAGACTCATCGTCAGCTTGTTCAGTAAGCTCAATGAAATCCCAGGTCTCTGTCTTTTTAGACTGCTCACCTTCATTCCTCTGAATGGCAGATGCACCATTATTCCAGAGACAGGATTCTGTTACCTGTATGTGGTCAGTTTCAATAAACAGACCCTTGCAAGCTTATAGTGGACACCTGGTCATATAGAGATTTAGGCTGGAGGAATGTAGCAGACACTAGTTGTGTCCATCCCACATCCCCTTACCGTTTCTGTGCATGCCAGTTGGAGTTCCAACAGGCAGCCTGTGAATCTTTTTCAGAGGGCTGCTTTTGAGATGCCAAAATCTGCTTTGCCCATGCCATGTTGGCTGAAAGTGCCTGGGAATTACCAGTGATAGGGGTATAAATACCCTGGCTCTCTCGCTTCTTGGCTGGGAGAATTCTGAAATGTATGTTTTAGATCATTTTCAGAGCTTTCCCATAAAATTAAGCTTTAGTCATCCACTGCATCACTGGCTTAATGACACATCCCTTGTAGGCTCCTTCCCATTCCTGTATTACCTCCTCAGCCTCCTGCCAGTTCCTTGCACCTCTCAGATAAACTGGAAACACTCAGCTCTTCTCAGGGTCTGCTTCTGAGGGAACCCAGTCAAGGCAGTAGCTATCCTCAGGAAGAGAGATTCTAAACCTCTCTAGATACTTTAGCCAGTTCCTGCGAGAGTGGGGGCCTCTCTGGCATATTCTAGCCAGTCTGCCTATCTTGACTTGCACTGTGACCACTGAGAACTCATGTCCAACATTTGTTGTGCTAATTAACAAAGCTCTGTTGAGCATGATGTAAAATCAGAGAAGCCCTCCTGGTAGCTGTCTCTGGAGTTGGGACTTCCTAACTGGAATCCAGCAGACTACCCCAGGCATGTGAACCCCTGATTGATGATTGACCACATCTAGGGTGTAACTGAACCATAGCACACATGCATAGTATCACACTGTCTATGAGTAAGCATTTTAAAGGAAATTGCAGCCATTAGCATAGTCTGTGTGCAGATCTGGTCCCCAGGCAATCTTGAAAGTATAGACAACCCATCTTAATGAACACACTTCCCTGCACGAGTCATCATCATGCCCCTGACGGAGACTCCAGGTTCCCCCATTCTCACTGGGTGAATTTGGCCCTTTGTCCTATTGGATGTTGCTTTGGTTCTAAAAGTCTTTGGGTCTGGGATGACTATCACGAGGTAAAGTGATGGTTAAATTTGCATGTCAGGTTTGTGATTTCTCCTTTGTAGGTTCCATGTGAGCTCTATAATTTCCACTCTTCCAAATGACAAGAAGAAAGCACTGGTGTTCAGATAACTGGGAACTGGGATTTGCATCAGCCAAAGAGGGAGAAGGGGCCACTCTACAACCCTGGTGTTATTTGTAAACCTAAGAACCCTAACACATTTTGCATGCCAAAGGGCTCAGAGAGGTGTTCTTTCTCTCATTTCTTCTAAGAGCTCAGTGCACTTGGCCCCTTTAGCGGCCTGGAAAGTCTGAGGGAAGCAGGTGGGGGTTTATTTCTGCAAATCCCTAATTTACAGAGGCTGTAGATCAGATATTGAATGGTCATTCACCTACTGGATTGTACTAACACTTTCCGCACCTCCTTTCCCACTAGGAAAATGAATAACATGCCCAGGTTTCCCCCCTAAAATTCACTCTGCATGGCTTACAATATTGTTCTACCCTGAGGCCTTTCTTCTGGGCTTAGATCATTTTAAAAGATGAGCTATCTTCATGAATGTGGAGATTTAACTGTCTAGAATCTAAAGATATTTCTCTAGTTGACATATTTGAAAAATTGAGGCCTAAGAGGAAACATATATGACCACGAAAAATTTTTAAATATTTGACTTAATTTGTAACCAAAGTAAGGCAAGTTTTAACTACCACAAGATACCATTTTCACCTACCAAAGATTAGTAAAATGCTACAATCCAATATTGATGAAGATGCAGTGAAAAGGGCGCTTTCAAACAGAGCAATTGGGTATGACTTTTCTGGAGGGAGAGTAAGGAATTTAGACCAGAACATTTTAGATGATCACAAACTCCTAGAAATTTATCTCAAGTACATTCAAAAAAAATTTTTTTTTTTTTGCTGAATAATATTCTCTTGTATGAATATACTACAGCTTATCCATTCTATTGATGTGCACCTGGGCTTTTCCAGTTTGTAGCTATTAAACAAGGCTGCTGTGAACATTCTTCTACAAGTCCTTTGGTGGCCACATGCTTTCACTCATCTTAGGTATATAGGCTGGAATTGCTGGTTCACAGGGTTGGTGTACATTAGTTCTATAGGAAACTGCCAGACCTTTCTCCAAAGTGGTTGCACCATTTGCACTCACCAAACAGACAGGTGTTCCAGTTGTTTCACTTCCTCATCAACACTTGGTGTTGTCAGTTCTTACTTTAGCCATTCTGGTGGCTATAGAGTGGTCTCTTGTGGTTTCACTTTGAATTTCCCTGTTGAACATTTTTTATGTGTTTATTGGTTATTCAGACTTCTTCCTTTGTGAAGTGTCTGGTCAGATCTTTTGTCCATTTTCTGTTGGGTTGTAGTAATATCTACTTTCTAATTGTTATGTATAACATACCTACAAAACAGTATGAGAAAGACACAGGCCAAGGCGAACGGATCACGAGGTCAGGAGATCGAGATCATCCTGGCCAACATGATGAAACCCTGTCTCTACTAAAAAATAAAAAAGTTAGCTGGGCGTTGTGGCGTGTGCCTATAGTCCCAGCTACTCGGGAGGCTGAGGCAGGAGAATTGCTTGAACCCAGGAGGCGGAGATTGCAGTGAGCCAAGGTTGTGCCACTGCACTCCAGCCTGGTGCCTGGCGACAGAACAAGACTCTGACTCAAAAAAAAAAAAAAAAGAAAGACACAGAGTTTAAATGATGCTGATAAAAATAATCCACAACGCAAAGGGTAAGAACATTATCCTTATCTTATCCCAAAACCATTTATGTGATTTCTCTGATTGTACTCCCTTCCCTCCCTTCAGAGTTGAGAGTGAATCCAAATTTTGTATTAAATCATTCCTGTATTTTTTTTGTATAGATTTTACCATCCATGCATGTTATAGTTTTGCTTAATTTTGAACTTTATATTTTGTGATTTGTTCCTTTTGCTCAACATCAGGCTTTTGTATTCATCCATAATGATACAAATAGCCATAGTTCATTCATTTTCACCACTACATTATAGTATTTCATCGTGTGAGTATGCAATAGCTCATTATCCAATCTGTTATTAACAACTTGTGAATTTTTAGTCTTTTTAGTATTATAAACAATGTTTCTATCAACATTTTTGTAATATCTTTTAATATCCTGTGAAACTCATAATCTGTAATATAAACTTTGGAAAATATTGTAATATTTATGATTTGTCAATTATAACAGCAAAGAAGTTGATAACCTAAATATTCAATAATCAAGGGTTTTAGTTCAATTTACCAGGCACACATATGGTAGAATGCTAGGTAGGTAGTAAAAGTTATGTTTTAGTATTTATTATTATCAGTTGTTAATTACAGTAGCCAAAAAATTGGGAACAATCTAAATGTTTAATGCAAAGGATTCTTTTTTTTTTTTTTTTTTGAGATGGAGTCTCACTCTGTTGCCCAGGCTGGAGTGCAGTGGCATGATCTTGGCTCACTGCAACCTCTGCCTCCTGGGTTCAAGCAATTCTCTGCCTTAGCCTCCCGAGTAGCTGGGATTACAGGTACCTGCCGCCATGCCTGGCTAATTTTTTGTATTTTTAGTAGAGACGGGGTTTCACCATCTTGGCCAGGCTGATCTTGAACTCCTGACCTCATGATCCACCCTCCTGGGCCTCCCAAAGTGCTGGGATTACAAGCATGAGCTACCACACCTGGCCAATAAAGGATTCTTTAAATAAGTTTATGAGATATGCACAAGAATGTCATGTAAAGATAAACGTTTATGCTTTTGTTATACTTAAGGTTCTTTAAAAATGCAAGTAAAAATTGCAAGATATTGTATATAGACTATGATAAATAATTTTGTAAACTAATAAGGAAAAGGTTTGTGTGGGAAAAAACAAAGAATGGAAGGAAATACTCTATAATGGCAACAGTAATTAGCTTGTGATAGAAGGATTACAGATTGTTTTTACTTTATTTCTTGATGCTTTTACATATTTGAAAGTTTTCCTATAGGGAATATGTATACCTTTAGAGTTAAAAAAAAAAGCACAGCCAGTATTTTAGAAAAAGAACATTGGGTTTCTAAGTAGTGCTTTTATCAGAGATCTTTTGAATTGCAGATGTCTAAGTTAATTTTTCCCCCTCTCTGGCAATTACAGATATTTGAAATTAACAGTCTTGTTTGAGAATAACCTAACATGCCCTGAATTAAATGCAGAGGCCTATTTTCAAACGAGGCCAGAGTTCTGTGGATGCTGGGAGACATCACTATCCTGTGTTTTCTTCTCCAACCACAAACTGTTCTTTCCAGATGTTCATATTTTTCGAACCCTTTTTTCTCCTCCCAGTTTCCTGCTCCAGTGAGAGCAGGCTTCTTGAGAGACTGGATATAGGGAGGTATGCAGAGGTTGGCGCGTAGCCACAGAAGACTTCAGCAGTCGTGAGAGGAACATCTGCTGATCACCTGGGTGATTGCAGGGTCGATACAAGATGCCCTATAAACACCCGATCTCTCTTTTTCTGAAAGATGGTGAAGATGCAGCGTGTGCCAGGCCCGAAGGACCCAGCGGAGCTGACTTACTACACCCTGTACAACGGGAAGCCTTTGCTGGGGACCGCAGCTGCCAAGATCCTGAGCACCATTGACTCCCAAAGGATGGCCTTGACCCTGCATCACGTTGTCCTTCTGCAAGCTGACCGTAAGGGGATGGTTTTTTCTTCAGTCTTTTTAATGCCATTAAATGTTTCCTGAAAATCAAAATGATTCCCCAAACTTATGGTGATGGTCTCAGAGCTAAACATATTTGCATTCCGGAAGGTTTGTAAATCAATCGGCTTTGTTTCTGTGTTGTTTGATACGATAAGGGATATGTTTTGGATACTGGAAGTATGGTAATGATATTACTTTGCCCCCAAGTCCTACCCACCCTTCCTCTTTAGCATAATCTAGTGAACAGCTTATGAAAATCACAACTGAGATTATTTTTGTATGCCAGGGGACTTAGAGATCATTTGATTCAACAAACATTTATAGAGTTCTACGTGAAGTTGCTTAGTGCTGGAGGATGTATGGAAGTGGGTGAGACTTGGCTGCTGCCCTTAGGGATCAGGGAGAGTTAATGCAGGTGCAATGGCACGTAACACAGAAAAGTGCTGCAAGAAGGCAGTGTGTGATGCGGGGTCAGCAGAGGGAGGGTTTGCTTCGAAGGGGCATCTGGAAGGGGTGAGCAGAAGAAGGATGTTAAGAATAATAGCTCGCTCTTGGAATACCTTCCCCTGTGGCAGCTACTATGCTAGTTACTTCACCTAGATTTTCTCACTTTCTGTTCTCATTGGGGCAGTGTTTACTCAGATCTGAACCACAGGAAAGGAAACCAAGGTTCAGAAAAATGAAATAACCTGCCTGGCATCACAGAACAAGTGCTTAGGTAGCCAGGATATGAGTCCGGATCTGTCTGACTTTGAACCTGTGTTCTTGACTATGTGACACTCAAAGATTTCAGCAGAGGGAGAAGAAGGGGTGCGTACTCGAGAATGAGAGAGCAGCATGAGCAAATGAATGGAGGCGAAAAGTACCAGGTATGCTTGAAAAATGAGTTCAGATTGCCTGGGGTGTAAACACCCATGGAGGAGTTAATGGAATTGGAAAAGTGTAATTGATCGGGAGACTGAGGCCTTGAATGACAGGGAAGGAGATAGTACACACTCAGATCAGCAGTGGGGTGCTGTTGAAGATTTCTGAACTAGGAGTAATATCATTGGAACTGCCCATTTTTAGGAAGCTTAACTAGGTCAGCAGTGTCTAGGATGGGAGGAGACAGGGTGTGGCAGGACTGGTGAGAAGGCTCTATGGTGTCCCAGGCATTGGGAATCCAAACAGAAGCTATAAAGGAAGTGGGAGAAGGGGAGAGGGTATGAGGGTGAGAGACTGGGTGGTAGAAATGTTAGTATTTGGCATCACACTGAGCATGGAAGGCGGGAAAGGTCATCTCCCATGGGTTTGCTTTCCTACCTGATATCCGTGCTCCCCAAGTTCCTGACACCTGGCTCGTGGTCTTCCTCTCCTGCCCAGCTCTTGCCTTCATCCAGTTTACTTTTGCCTCCAGGGTGATAATCCAGACCTTGTGTTGTCTTGCTCAGCCAGCACATCCTCATAGACACAGCTTTGTCTAGGAATGACAGTGGTCACTCTCTGCAATCTTGTTTTTCAAAATGACGTTTTTAACCAAGATTCTCTTCCTTCGCACCTCTCCCCTTCCCTCCCTGTGGACTCCGTCCTCACTTGCTCAGCAGCTTGCTTCATCTGTGTTGCCACATCCTCTTACATGGACTTCAGAGTGTTCTGTTCTCAGCTCTTTCTCCTTCTTTCCAGGTGGGGAATAAATCGTAGAGGAAAGGAGGGAAAACCACTGCAGGTTCCCAAGCGAGAGCTGAAAGTGCTAAAAGTGGACACTCAGAGAAGTGAATAGATTGGGGTCATTTCAGGGGACAGAGCTAATGGCGCAAGACAGTGATTCTGTGTAGCAGGGGAAGGCGGCAGGGCTCAGAGGAATCAAGGGTGACTCCTAGGTGCTGGCGTGAGCTTTGGTTGTGGTGCCGTTTGTTGAGATATGGAAGTGCAGGTGGAAGAGGAAAAGTTGAGGTTGGAATGGAAACTGGGAGATGGAACTGAAAGTTTCACTGTAGACATCTTAGGTGTGAGATGTCTACTAGACATCCACATGGATCTCGGAAGACATAAACTCAGGAGCCATCAACATATAGGTGACATTTAGAGCTAAGGAAATAGGTGAGAATAACCAGGTGGGTTTAGCTAGAGAGAAAAGGGAGAAACTAAGCCCTGGGGAATTACTCATGTGGGACGAGCAAGAGTGAGCAAAGGACACTGACCAGGAGCAGCCGGGGAGATGGGAGGAGAGCCTGGGGTTCAGAAAGCAAGCAAGGACAGCAGATCTCACGGGAAGAAGGGAGCGCGCTACTGTGTTGATTTGTATTCCTGAGAGGCAGAGCGTGATGGGGTAGAGATAAAGGGGATTGGAGGTTGTGACCTTAGCAGGAGTGGTTTTGTAACCAGAGGGGCTGAGAAGAAGAACAAGGTGGGGAAGTAGTGAGAGCAAAGGGGAGGAAATCGGGGACCATTGTTGGAGGGGCTCTATGGTGTCTCAGTCATTAACCCGAACAAAAGCTAGAACGGTAGAATTGGCGTGTGCTTGAATATTGAAGGGTTGCTATAATGGAGAGGGAGAAGCTGACCACGCAGAAGAGAGAGGCAGGAATGGTAGGTGCAAACTCTATAAATGAATGAGGCAGTGGGACCTGGTGCACAGGTGGAGGGGTCTGCAGGGACAGCCGATCCTTTTTAATGAGGGGAAAGTGGAGTACAGGGGCACATGGTATAGAAGCTTGCGGACGCTGTCTCTGATTGTTTCTGCTCTCTTGGGCATAGTGAAGTGAAGTTGGCAGCTGAGATCAAGGTGTGTAGGGTGGATTTGAACTGGGGTGTGGTAATACACACAGAGAATGGCAGAGCAAACTGCCCAGGAAGTGCTGGAAGACTGGCAGGCAGGGCTCTGCTTCTCCTTAGCCCTCTCGGCTGTGTCCACGCCCCTTCTCTTTTTTTCAATCCCTGTTCCTTTGAAGCTCCCCTTCGTCGCTGCAGTCACCTCAGGGCCCCAAGAGGTCCCCATCACTCCTGGGAGATTTATGCATCTGGCTCAGTATTCCTTCCTAACACTTCTTCTGTTCCCGCCATCTGCTACTTTGGCCTGTCATTTCTGTGACAGTTCTGTGACAGTCACTCTCTGTACTCTTATTCCCAAAATGATATGTTTAGCCAAGATTCTCTTCTTTCACTCCTCAAGGCTACCCCAGGCCTTGAGGCACTTGTGACGGGCATGAGAAGGAGAGCTGGCTTCATGGAGAGCCCAGGTGAATGGAGTGTCAGGAGAACCTGTTGAGGCTAAGGGACTTTGCTGGTGGCAGTTGATAGGGAGCAGTGGATGGGGTCAGGGGCCAGGACACGAGAGAGCGATCCTATCAGATTAGACTCATGGAGCATTTTGGGAATGAGAGTCTGGGAGGTGAGGGATGGCCTGGAGGCTCAGCTGTCACTCAGAGAGCCGAGATTCAAACCCTGTTCTGCCAGTCTCCAAGGCTGCCACCTCTGACCCTTCTAACCTCACTCCTTTGTGTCCTTCAAATCCACTCAGTCCTCTCAGTTCCCTTCCACAGTCACTCACAAATCCATTTCCTTTTCTCCATGCCATCATTCTCTCCCACTTGGACCATGGCAGTAGCTTCCCAAATGACTCACCCTCCCGTTAATGTGCCTTCCACACTGTAATTAGAGTCATTGTAATAAAACATGGATTCTGATCTTACATTGACTCCACTTTAAAAAAATACTTGCTGGCTCCCTGTCATTAACAGAATAAAATCCAAACTCCTGTCTTCACAGCAGGTGCACTCAGCAAGCGTTCAGGAATCTTCATAGCCTGGTCCTAGGCTGCATGTCCAGCTATGTGGCCTGCATTTCTCTCCTTCATATCTAAGGCCATGCAGGGGGTTTCATCCTGCAGGGTCCCTCTTCCTTGAAGCCTTCCCTGGCCCCCAAGGCACAGCCCTTCATCTCCCTTAGTCAGGAGCTCCCATTGCCTGCCTCACATTGGGCTGTAACAGTTGTTTTCTGTCTCTCTCCCTCATGAGCTCTTTAAAAGCAGGTACTGCATCTCACTCATCTTGGAAGATCTGGCTTCCGTTCCTTCCTGGTTCTATTCTTGTGAAGGCAAAGGAGCTGCCCTTCACCAGATGCCTCTGCTAGGTGCCGAGGGAGGCATGTGATTAGGAGACACCATAGCAGTCGAGAGAAGAGCCTTTGATATAAGGTAATCCAGGCCCAGGCCCTGCTCTTCTATTTTCTAGTTATGGAACTTGGGGTCAGGTTAATTAGCCTCTCTGACCATCATTTTCCCCATCTGTAAAATGGTAATGTGAAAAACACCTCCCTAATAGAGCTACCTAGGAGATTAAAAGAGATAATTATTGCCTAGAAAGGGCTTGGTGCAGTCCCGGGGCACTTGTTAAACACGTAACTGGCGGCTGAATCTTTCCTTTATCGGTGACGTTGGAGGACTTTAGGAGAGGAATGAAAAGGAAAGGAGATTTGAAGGTTGAGAACCCATATGATACAGAGAAGAGGGTGCAACTGATGGAGATGGAAAGGGGACTGGAGAGGGGAGGCATTATAGAAGGCAGAAGGTAATTGATTGAGCTGTGCTGAGTTTAAGGGGATAATGACACATATCACGGGGCTGCCAGTGGGATATTGTAGGGTGTTGCTGGGATACCGATGGAGTGCTGATAGGATATTGGGGGTGCTGATGGCATATCAAGGGTGCTAATAGGATAGATATCCTATAGAGGTTAGGAAAGGTGTTGGGAATTCAAGCCTAGACCTCCAGAGAAAGATTTAAGGTAACACTATAGACTGAGAAATCTGTGGATAGAGATTAGAATTAAAATCCTGGGGAAAATGTGAATGCTTGGGGAAGGAACGTAGCTAGTGGATGAAGAGGAAAGCAAGAGGATGTCCTCTGGGAAATATATCCACCCCTGGAGCGGATGAGGATGAAGATAAGGCCAGTGAAGAAGAGGGCAGAGATCTTTAAAATCCCATTTTCTCCCACTAGTTTCAAAATCAGCCTGGAATGTTCATCTGAGGTCAGGACTTTGAATAGAGAGTCACAGTGTTGAATACTTTGTCTCATGGAAACTCACTCTGGAACACACAGAGTGTTTGCATTCTGTGTGTTCCAGAGCCTTTTAAATGACTAATTTTAGGGCCAAGACTGGAGTATGCAGTGCCCATGTGACTCACCCCATCACCTCTGGGTGTCAAGGCAGCATTTGACTTCACGGAAGCAGCTGGAGGTTTTCATCTGGTCCATTTGCAGGGTCTGGAGTGAGAGGCACTTCAGAGCCGTTATCCAGCTGACAGAATAGGGAAAATTCTCCCCAAGGAGAAGCATACCAGAGCAGAAAGTGGTTTGCTTTATGTGACCACCAGACATTTATCTCAAAAAATGCTACTTGGCCGGGCGCAGTGGCTCACACTTATAATCCCAGCACTTTGGGAGGCTGAGGTGGGTGGATCACCTGAGGTCAGGAGTTTGAGACCAGCCTGGATAACATGGAGAAACCCCATCTCTACTAAAAATAAAAAAAATTAGCTGGGCATGGTAGTGGGTGCCTGTAATCCCAGATACATGGGAGAGTGAGGCACAAGAATGGCTTGAACCTGGGAGGTGGAGGTTGCAGTGAGCTGAGATCATGCCATTACTCCAGCCTGGGGGATAGAGGGAGACTGTTTCAAAAAAAAAAAAAAGGTCACTTAAAGAAATAGACTTTCTCAGCAAACTGACACAAGAACACAAAACCAAACACCACATGTTCTCACTCATAGGAGGGTGTTGAACAAGGAGAACACATGGACACAGGGAGGGGAGCACTATACACGGGGGTCTGTTGCAGGGGAGTGGGGGGGACAGTGCGGGGGGGAGTTGGGGAGGGATAGCATGGGGAGAAATGCCAGATATGGGTGAGGGGGAGGGAGGCAGCAAATCACACTGCCATGAATGCACCTATGCAACAACTTTGCATGTTTTTCACATGTACCCCAAAACCTAAAATGCAATTAAAAAAAAAAAAAAAAAGAAAGAAATAGACTGACCCTCTGGTGAAGAGGACTCATGCTCATTCACTTTTTTAACAGATATTTATTGAGCACCAATTATGTACCAGGCACTGCTCTGGACACTGGACATATAGCAGTGAATGAAGTGGACAAAAATCCCTGCCCTCATGGAGCTTATGTTGTAGGGTAGACAGATCAAGGAAACTAAATAAATAAGTAATATGTTCGACGCTAATTAGTCTATGGAGAAAAGTTGGGCAGGGAAGGACTGAGGCATGTTGAGAAGTTAATGACTGCAATTTTAAATTGTTGGGGGGTCAAGAAGGGAATCACTGAGAAAGTAACCCTTGAGTAACCACCCGAAGAAAAGGATGGAGGGAAGGGTCCCTGAGGATATCTAGGGGCCAGGTTCCAGGCAGAGGGAAGACAGTCTGACATCCAGCACGGAGGTCATTGAGAGAGCAGAGTCATAGCCATGAGATCAGAGGCACAGAAGAACAGCCACAGTCACTGGGGCCTCATGGGCTGGGGCCCCACTGGGAAGGGAAACCATGGGAGGGTTTGGTAGGAGAACAGTGTGGACAGAGCACTCGCTGGCCGCTGGGCCCTGGGAGGACTCTCTCCTGCATCCATTTACCCCAATTATGAGCTCTAATATTTGAGACATAGGTGATGGCCACAAAAATGAGGTGGAAACACTTTTGAGTGGGTTCCTTCTCTTTTCAACATTTGCTGCATCTGAGAATAATTTATTTTGTGTATTTTTATTTGTGTACTTATATATTTATAAATTTATTTGTGTATTTATATATTTATTTGTGTATTTATGATTTGGACTCTGACTTCACTGATTTTGACAAATACTTTGTGTGTGTGTGTGCGTGCACACACACCCATGCGCATAAGCACACACTTCTATTCATGTGTGTTAACTCAGAACTGACTTAAACTGTTTATTTCAGAGAAATGACTTTTCATAGAAACATCTGACCTCCCTGAGTCTCAGTTTTTTCATCAGCATATTGAGGATAAGAATAGCATGCAGGCAAATGACCTATCACAGCACCCAACACACAGTAGGCACTCAGGAAATGTCTTTCCCTATCTGTCCTTTACTGAAATTCCTCAATTTCAATAACCATTGGTTCCTTTTCACCTTTAGGCATGACTTTGTGCTTTTAGATAATTATGCCAATGAACATGACATTGAGTTTGGATGACTTCAGCTGACCTAACTTTACTCTTGTTTTGACTGTTAAATGAATTTATTAATGCGTCTAAGACAAAATCTGTTCTCTTTATGTAAATGAAGGTGAGGGGATTTTACATACTGCACCGAGAAGAAGCGTCTCCACTAAAACAATAAAACTGGGTAAAAGCCAAACAGTCTTGCTAATAAAAAATTATGTATTTATTTAGGGTGTACACTGATACACTTTACATTTTTCTCCATCAGGATAGAATAACCTAACTCTAAAGAGGCGTACCGATATTTTTCACAAAAGCTGTAGGTGTTAAAAAATGTTAATGGCAGAATACTCATGTATAAATACTGAATTACTAAAAGCAGGAGCAATTAAGTGTTTAATGTCAACAGAAGCATGTTATCTAATGAGCTGTTTTCAGAGGTTAATAATGTGATTAATCACCGATTGATAAAAACTATGGAGAAGAAGCTCTTCTGTACTAACAGTATTCTGCGCCTAAGGGCGGCCAGATGAGAGGTAGGTCTTGGCTAATGAGGAACCAGTTCACGTCAGGGCTTGGTTGAAATCAGAGAGGAAGGCTGGCTGGCTGGCTCCTCAGGCAGGTCTCACCACATGGCACTTACTGGTGGGGTGTACATATTCCAGGGTCTGGGCCTCAGTTTTGCCTAGTAGCTCCCAGAGTGCAGCAGGATCAGGACCAACTCATGCTAACCAGGCTTACAAGAGTTTGATGTATAAGCCAGATTGCCAATATATTAATTTAAACTACAGACTAAACTTACCACAGAGAACGGACTTCTCCTTTTAAATTGCCAATACTTTGTTGTCTCAAGTAAATCATATGATGAGTTTTGGCAAATGTATACGCTCGTGTAACCCAAGTCTCTTTCACAATACAGAGTATGACCATCACCCTGTTGCCCTTTCCAGTTAATTCATCGAAGCCCCCCTCGCCCCAAGGCACTGACTGTTTTAATAGCACAGTCTTCCTGCTGCCAATCACTTTGGTTGCTCTTATTTACTCTGGTTCTGAGAACAGCCTGAGACTTTTGACTAGACTGAGGCATTTCCAAGCTCCCAGCCAGCTATTCTGGGGGAGAGCCATCTGCTCATGTTACATTTTACTTGTTGCTCACTCTCAGGGTGACTACGCTGTAATGTTGAGAGTCATTTCTCTGTGGCTTTTGCCTCTGACTCCAACACATACTTCTAATCTGCAGGTTTCTTCACTTTTCTTTTGACTTGTGGACATCACCTGTGAGGAAAATTGTTACTGATCCATCTTTTTCTCCTCTTCCTCTCAATAGTAGTGAATGCTAGCATTTATTGAGCAACTACTAGAGACCACACCAAAAGCACTACAAAGTGACAGCCCCATTTTACAGATGAGGAAACTGAGACTCAGGGAGCTTGAGTCACTTGCCCAAGGTCACACAGCTGCAGAGGTGGAGGCTTTCTGACCCCAAACCCTCTTAACCCCCATATTCTTCTGTCCATGACTTGGGACTGGAGTGGAGGGTTATGTCTGGATTGCTTTCCTCTTCCCAGTGCTACTTGTCATGTCCTTCCTGCTGGCTCTTTCCCACAGCCGTGGTAAAGAACCCACCCAATAACCTGTGGATCATCGCTGCGGTGCTGGCTCCCATCGCCGTGGTCACGGTCATCATCATCATCATCACTGCCGTGCTCTGCAGGAAGAACAAGAATGACTTCAAGCCCGACACCATGATAAACCTGCCGCAGAGAGCAAAGGTATGGGGAAGCAGTGGGGAGAGGGGCAGGAGCACAGACCGGCAGGAGCTCGGCCTGCCTTTCCCTCTTGCCTTTTGAGGCCATTGCGAGAGCCTGCAGAAACATCAGGACGGGTCCTCATTTTGAAGGAGACTCTTCCTTTTAGTCTCGACCTGATGGCTCATGCTTGTCTGATGCCCATCCTGCCGTCAGTGCTTCCAAGTGCTTTATATACAGCAACTCTCTAATTCTCACAGCTGCCCTGGGAGGAAGGACTATTATTTTACAGATGAGGAAACTGAGGCGTAGAAAACCACAAGCTAAGGAGACCTGAAAGGGATTTGGGAGATAATTTAATCAGAATCCCTCCTTTTGCCCATAAAAAGTAACTTTTTCAAGGTGGTATGGTTGGTAGGTAGCAGAACTGATGGTAGATTCAGGTCTGCTATGTTCTGAGTATTGTGGTCCCCAAATTTATATGTCGAAATTCTGACACCTAATGTGATGGTATTAGGAGATAGGGCTTTTGGGAGGTGATCAGGTCATCAGGGTGAAACTGCCAGGAATGAGATTAATGCCCTTATAAAAGAGGCCCTGGAGAGCTTTCTTGCCTTTTTTACCATGTGAAGACACAAGTCACTGGCAGCCTGCAGCCCAGAAGAGTCCCTCACCAGAACCTGACCATCCTGGCACCTTGATCTTGGACTTCCCAGCCTGCAGAGTTGTGAGAAATAAACTTCTCTTGTTTATAGACCACCCAGTCTGTGGTATTTTATTACAACAGCCCGAACTGACTTAGACAAAGTCTCTTGGCTCCTAATGCAAGGCTCTCTGGGGCACATGCTTGGTTAGAGTGACATCTTCAGAGGTCGCCATGATGGAAAAGCTGCAGGCCTTTGGGTGGCCAGGAAACCCCTGTTCAGTGGCTCCACTGAAGCCTGTCCTGGAGCCTCATCCTCCCCCTGTGGCCTCCACATCTCTGCACCACCAGTGACTGGAGGGAAATGGACTAGGACATGCTGCAGCCTGATTTTCCAGTCACGTTGCTCCCATCATGATATTCCCCGAAGGAAATATACTAACTGTCACACTCGATGTTTAAATAATGCATTACGATTTGCTGGGCTCCTCGAGGTCTATCACCTCATTTGTTCATCGCAGCAGCCTTATGAGGTAGGTCATAGCCAGGGAAGGTTTTATTATCCTCATTTTACTGCCAAAAAGGGAAAGAGAGACTTCAGGACTTTTCCAAAGTTGTGCTAGCAGCAGAGGAGTGACTGAGGCTCACATCCAAGCCTGGGAGCATTTTCTCCATTATGCACCTACTTGAACCCTGAGATTTGACAGGTAGAATCCTCTTCCAGCTTTGAAGATCTAAGCTTTGTTTATCTGTGCAGGAATGAAACAGTAAACTACCCCTCATATTCCAAAGCCATTGGAATACATGTCGGCCATGGAGATTGTCCTTGTGGGGGTCACGCATGCCTTAGGTCTTGCTTGATGATCACACTTTGCTTCATCAAAAGAAATCAAAGGATTTTTATTGTTTGTTAAACCCATACTCCTGTTGCGACACTGCAGCTTGATTAGATACTCTGTCTACTGAAGAGCCAAACCCCAAAGCATGTTGTTCTGTTTCAGTTGACACAAAGGTACCTGCTTCCCAGACACAGCAGGATGTTGGTAAGAAGTGTACATTGGTAATTGCTCAAGCAGTGAAAGATGAAACTCTTCCAAGAGTGGATATTTCTTCTTCATCTCAGTTTAGTTACAACATGAGCCTTTTAAGATATAATGGTAATAACCAGAATCTAATTGTACCTGTATCCAGGAATACAAAACATGCCACACTGAGGTTGTAAGGGGGCATATTTGTATTACAGATTAAACAAAAGTTGTACTAATCTGCCAAAATGAGTTGGGCAACACATGATTTTCGCCTAGCTTCTGGCTTGCTGTCTGAAGCTAGGACAGATTAGCATTTGTGGTTTTCCATAGCTCCTTCTGCATCCTACTCTGTGCATTGGGCTTTGTGAGATACCTGGCTGACATTGAACATCAAGCAAATTTATGTTCCATGAGATGATTGAATTCACTTGTGTGCAGTGGAGCTGATTGTTTTCCCCCTCCATGGGGCTGGGCTACATACTTTGATTCCCAAAGCCCTTTTATCATGGGAAGCCAGCAGGGTGGAACTGCCTCCTGCTCACTGCAGTTCTTCTGCCATTCCAACCCAGGGACACTGCAGTGTTGAAGAGAGGAGAGAGCTGCCCGCATCACTTCTCACCACCTTGTGTGTGTGAACAGAATTCAATTAACGTCAAGGGACGAGGCAGAACAAAAAAGTTAGCCTTCACCGCTGATTCATAGACTGGGAGGATGGTCCCGGGGACATTGCTGCATCTTTAGAATGCAGGCTACAATGCCAGAGGGCAGTCCCAGGGATCATTCCCCAGACTCAGTAGTAAACTTCACGTGCTAAGCAGAGGAGGTGAGTGTGGCTTTCCTGGGAGCTGAGTCCAGGGTGTGGACACCCTAACCCTTCTACAGAGACAAGGTACCATGGACTGCCCTACTCCCATTATTGTCAGGTGGGCTTCTGCAGGTAGAATGGTGAAAAATAATAAATGCAAGAGGGCCAGCATCATGACTTTTGCCACCTCCTTTCTTTCTAGTTCACTTCTCTTTACTCTGTCATTGGATGTACAGCCATTTTTCTACTTTTTCCCCTTCATAGAACTGAAGAGATCATGGCTCCCTGGAAGAGGCCACCTTAGGAGAGGGTAGTTAGGAACATATCCAGATGCAGGACGGAGCTTGGAGGGCTTGTAACCTTTTGCATGAATGTCTGCTTGGGGCAGGCCAGTCACCCCCTAAAAACAGCCAGTTGTTTCCTCTTTCTCACTACTATCTATAGGACATCAGGAAGCTTACTTAACCTCTGGGCCTCAATTTTTCCATGTGTAAAATGGAGATATAACAAATAATTGTATATAGATTGTTGTGAGGATTTATTAATATATACACATTGTATACATATTATAATACAATATAATATATAATGTATATTATACATATATAATATATATACATTGCTTTGAGATATGTCTGGTACATAATAAGTTGGCTTTTATTGTTACCCATGCTTTTTTCTTAAAAGGTCTTGGCAGTGTATCTGCCATTGAAATTATTGGATATTATTTTGATTTGATAATTTTATAAAACTGAAGTAACCATAGATACTTCGTGATGTTATTGGGGTTACAATCACTAATGTGTCTAATGGGCAATTGATTAATCTCAGGTAATTTTCCAGTTGAAAGTTGAAAGACTGCTACCCTGAGAGTTAAAAGAGTGAAGGAGTAGTAGTCTTAAGTCCTGCAACACTTAGCTGTGTGATCTTGGGCAAGTCACTGAACCTGTCTGAGCTTTTGTTTTCTTATCTGTGAAATGAAGGCTGTGATGTTTGCCTTGCCTACCTCACAGGTTTGTTGGAGGATGAGATGAGATATCAGTGTTTTGCGTGCTGTAAGTACCCATCATACTCAGGGATTGTTGTGATTAATAATACAGGTGTAATTAACTAATAACAATGGCCACCTTTTAAGCTTGGAATTTCTTAATGTCTCTCTTTGTGTACATCCATCATTGACCCAGTCACCTGAAGTATCCAGTGATTAACTTTAACCCCATGTGAAAGGTAAGGGGCCAAATCCATAGGGAGGAGAGCAAAAGAGGTAGATGGTACCAGAGCCAGCTTTCCCTATCATTAGGTTCTTGGGAAGTCTTAGCTGCTATTCAAGCCTCCCACAGGCCATCTACGACAGGAGATGCTAACCAAGACAGGAATCTGCAGAAGGAAAGGAAGGACTGTGAGAAGACTCATGAGATAGTGGTTAGATGTTCCAGCTCTGGGTCACATAGTCCTAGGCTCAAATGCTGACTCTTATCACAGCTCTAAACCTCAGCTGCTTTATCTGTAAACTGGGGACTCATGATAATACCTACCTTCTTGAACTATAGTGAAGGTGCAATGACATAAGTTATGTACTATGTTTAGGACTGAGCCATTAATATCAAATGAGGTCAAAACTGAGCCCCTTGAGGGTGAAGAACCAGTTATTTAACTTTATAAGTTCAGCACCAAGGACAGTTTCTGTCATTGGGACAAAACCGAATGGGATAATGGGGCCTGAGGGCATGGTACAAAAGGGGCCAACAGGACAGAGACTGGGCATGCAGGTTCACCTGGCATGTGAAGGGCCTTGACTGCCTCGCCAAAGCATTTGAGGAGACATTCGAGGCCCTTCATATTTTAAATGAGGGAGTGACGCAACCATATGTGTTTTAAGGAAGATAATTTTGGAAGCTCATCAAGGGTGGGCCTGGAAAGGAGTTAAATTGGAAGCAACAAGACTGAGGCAGGAGATAGTGAAACAGTGGACCTAGGGAGGGAGAAGAACAGAGACCACCTTCCCTCAGCAAGCATTATTTCAGAAACTCAGTCCCAGGTCCTGGCCTCAGAATGTCACTGATCATCACATAGGTCAGAGTGTATGTTTCAGAGAAGAGAAGCGGGTGATTGCACTTCTCAGAGTGAGTTTCTCGGGGAACTGTCCATGGCAAAGCTATAGGTAGCCTCAAATAAAGAAGCCTTGTTGGAGTTGGCAATAAAACTGTCCTGTTCTGAGACACAGTGGTGAGATTTGACAGGTTGGGCCACATTTCTATACTGGATTGTTAAATCCGGCTGGAGTCTTTCTGTTGTATTTGTTACCTAAATTAGCTGCTGAAGGAGAGGCTTCTGATCATATCAAGTTCTGATATACTCTAAATGATAGAGGTTGAATTTCGTCTGCAGATTCTCTTGAAGAAAATCACTGATGTCCATTTCACCTGGACTGTGATTTATCAGGAAAGCAAACAGTAATAACTAATATTGATTGAGCACTTCCTATTGGCTAGGCACTTATCTAAATGCCGAAAGTGAATTTCTTATTTAATTTTTACAGCATCCCCTTAAGAGTGGTTACATTTTGCTCTCACAAACATATAAATTTTATCCTGTTTATACTATTATTACCTCCAATTAACCTAAAAACAATGACCACCTTTTAAGCTTAATGAAGAAACTGATGTGCGGAGAGTTTCAGTAACTTACCCAAGATCACACAGCTAATGAATGGTGTAGTCCAGATTTGAACCCAGGCAATCTGCTTTTGAAACTGCCACTTTTACCCAGCACACTGTCCTGCCTCAAATCTGTATTGTACTGCTTTGCAGTGTAAAGCGGAATAGAGACATTTTCAGGATTGTTTAAATATGCCTCTTGATTTTTATTACCACACTACTAGATGTCTGTTGGATTTTGCTCAGAGCTGCCTTATGCACTTGGGATTTCAGACACTGTGCAATAAAATCTTGCCAGTTTCTCAGGAATGAATTATAGGAGAGCCAACCTACTTAAGGGAGAAGTCTGGATTAAACAGTGACTCCATAAATTCCGTTTCATTATTAACGATTGTACTGCTTCACATGTGATAACACACTTCCCTCTGTGTTCAGATCTGTGATCCACTTTCATACTCAAGGGTGGTAGAGGTAACAGCTAAGATTATCTTTGTTTCTCAGATGACAAAATTGAGGTTCAGAGTTCAAGTGACTTGGCAAAGTCACACATGTGCTATTATACATAAAGCTATACAAGAATGGAGTGAAGGGGTAACCAAATATTCCTAGGGAGGAGATGATCCACAGGATCTATTTAACATATTGATCGAGTTGTTTCTCATATTACACATCCACTAACTTAAAATTCGTGGTCTAAAATCTCTGAAAGAGGTTTGTTCTTGCACACCTGTTTACACTCTTCATTTTTCTGAGCAAGTCTTATCTATAGAGATTCTGTAGCTGGATGGAATTAACATGGATTCTGCTTTTGAAGAGACAGAAATAACGATGGGTATTTGAGTTAACTCTTGTTTATTAATCAGAAAGCTAAGTTTGGTCCCATCACTTGTGCTTTGCTGCCTGTCATCTCTTAAAGCCATGGTGAGAGTCACACTTGACTAGAAATGTGACTGCAAATCTGTTTCCTCTTTGCAGCCTGTGCAAGGCTTTGATTATGCCAAGCAACATCTGGGCCAGCAAGGGGCAGATGAGGAGGTCATCCCTGTGACTCAGGAAACGGTGGTCCTCCCACTGCCCATTAGAGATGCTCCTCAGGAAAGAGACATCGCTCAGGACGGAAGCACCATCAAGACCGCCAAGTCCACTGAAACCAGGAAGAGGTAGGCACGGGGCCGACTTCCGCCTCTTTGTGTCAGCAAGAGAAATAATTGATCATGAGAACAGCTGATGATGATCAGAACAGCCGATGTCCTCAAGTTAATTCCACTGTTCTCTTTAAAAATTCCCCTTCATGCTCACTTTGAATATTTGAAAAGAGACTGAAGGAGATGGTGAGAATCACAATACCTGCTTAGCCTGGGCCACCCCTTGTAAGGTTTTATGTCGCTGAACACCGCAACAGCAGAGATTTAGTTCTTATATTTACTATAGCACATTTAGCACTGATGTCACACGTATATTTTAAACTTATATTAAAAGCGGTGCCTTTGATTCAGTATAGTTGTATTTTATCTGCCCGTTTCTCAATAGGGTTTCTGATTTCAGTCAAAACCATATATTTGGTTTATACGATAAGCAGAGCACTTTGACAGACATCCTTTTAGGACTACAAAAATGTGTAGGATTGATTTGTGACCCCAGGAGTCTCATGATGGAGGAGGCAGAGACATAAATAAGTGGAATACCAAGCATGAGGTGTCGGTGCCGGCCCTGGAGGCTGCAGGGCTGTAGTAAAGACTGGAGGAAGAATTAATTCTGACCAGGGAAAACCTCATGGAGAAGGTTATGCTTTAGCTGAGGCTTGAAAGGTGAGTGGGATCTGAACAGGTGGGAAGATATAAGGGCATCTAGCCTAAAAAGAGTGTGGAGAGAAGAGGGACAGGTATGTTCTCTAAGTGGTGAGTGTCCCCAGAGTTTAGAGTTCATAGTGGCTGGGTATAGTGAAGGATGAAACCAGAAGATAGATTACAATTTTGGAAAGTCTTGACTGCCAGGCCACGGCATCTGACCTTTATTATCTAAGCAATGGGGAGCCACTGAAAGATCTTTAGGAAGACAGTGGTGTTAGCCTGTATGTTAGAAGGATACATTGATGACAATGTGGATGAGAGACGGGAGAGTTTAGGTTAGAGGCCAAGAGACTCATTGTAAGGACTTTGCAATAGCCTTATAAAGAGGTAATGAACCCTAAGGCAGGCCCTGTTGGCTGGCTAAACCAACATGCATGCCAACCCCCTTCTTTCTTGTGCCTAAGACCACTATGGAGACTGAAAAAACTACATCATCCGTGTCTCCTTCCTTTTTCTCTCTCCCTTTATCTAACATGTTTATTGGTCATTTGCTGTTTATCAGGCACTGGGGATATTGCTGTGAACAAGACAAAGTTACTGTTCTTGGGCAGTTTACAATCTGGTAAGGAGAGATAGACAATAAACAAACAGAGAAACAGCTAAAATTGATCTGTTTCTAAATCAGGTGGTGATGAGCACAGTTAAGGGATGAGGAAATGGAGAAGGAGATATAGTGCTGCTTTAGCTAGGAATCCAGGGAAGACTTGTTTGATAAAGTGACATTTGAGAAAGACCTGATTGAAATGAGGTATAAATCACGAAGTTATCTGCAGGAAGAATGTACCAAGCAGATGGAACGGTATGTGCATCACACAGAGGAGGTAACTTCTTGACGTGCTTAAAGAAAAGCAGGATCAAGGGGTTTGGCATGAACTAGGGAGGAAGTGGTGGCAGATGCATCCGGCAAGTTGCCAGAGGTCAATTATTGTCATCATACAGACCAAAGTCAGGACTTGGGATTTTATTGTGAATAAAGATCAGATGTAATTCCGGGGTTTTGAGAAAAGCAATGACATTATGTGGCTTGCAGTTTTAAAGGCTCACTTTGGGCTGAGTGTAATCCCAGCACTTTGAGAGGCTGAGGCAGGAGGATCACTTGAAGCCAGGAGTTCGAGACCAGCCTGGGCAACCAAGCGAGACCTCATCTCCACAAAATGAAATTATGTAAAAAATATTAGCCAGGTGCAGTGGCGTGTACCAGTAGTCCCAGCTACTGGGGAGGCTGAGGTGAGAGGATGGCTTGAGCTCAGGAATTCAAGGCTTCAGTGAGCTGTGATTTTGCCACTGCACCCCAGTCTGGGTGACAGAGTAAGGCCTTATCTCAAAATAAAATTAAATTAAAGTAAATACATAAAGGCTCACTTTGGCTGCTGTGTGGCAAACAGACTGTAGAGATGCAAAGTAGACGCAGGGAGATCCTTTACAAAGCTACTGCCATGACCTAGGTGAGAGATGATGGTGTGGGCTGTGTGGACCATGGTGGTGTGAGAAGTGGTTGGCGTTCAGAGATATTTTGAGGGAAGAGCTGACAAGATTCGCTGATAGATTCTTGTGGAGTGACAGAAGTGGAGAGAAGTGAATTTGCCATTTATTGTGTTGGGGAATACTGGAGGAGAAGTAGTTTGTAGTGGTTGGTCAAGAGTTTGAGGGTGGACATGTTACATTTGAGATGCCCATTAGGTATGTGAGTGGAGATGTTGAGAACTCAGTTAACCTTGAGTCTGGAGTTTAGAGGAGAGGTCCAGGATGGAAACATAAATGTAGGAGTCGTCAGTGTGTAGTTATTCTATGAAACTGGGAGGGATCACCTGGGAGAGTACAGATAGAGAAAAGAAGAGATCCAAGAACTGAACCCTGGGACATTGTCATGATTAGAGGTCTAGAAGTTGGGAAAGAATCAACAAAGAAAACAGAAGAGTATCTGGAAGAAGAACATGAGGAGAACAAAGAGAGAGTAAAATCCAAGAAGGCAAGAGAAGGAAGTAATTTGAGAAGGAAGGAGGGATCATCTGTATCAAATACCCACATTTTGTACTGGAATCAAGCAACAAGACTGCATGTTTTCTTTCAAGAACTCTTGGTTCCTCAGAAAGAGGTACAGAAGAACTGAGGGTTGGATTTCAGCTTGTGTAGGAAAGAAGATTAGGGCATGTGGATTAGTTATCTTTGCTCCATAACAAACTCCAAGGCTTAATAACTTAGAACAACAACCATTTTTTTTTAGCTCATGATTTTGGTGGGTCAGCACATTGGGCTGAGCTCAGCTGGATGGTTCTTCTTGTCTGAGCTAGACTTGGCTGACCTTAGCTGGGCCTGCTTATGCATCTCCAGTCAGGTGACAGATCAGCTGGGCTAACTTGTTGATGCTAATCTTATCAGGAATACCGCAGGTAGCAGGGGCCTTTGTCCATATGGTTTCTCATTCTCAAGCTGGCTAGCCCTGGCTTTCTTACCATGTGGTTGCAGGACAGCAAGAAAATAAAAAACAAGCAAACACCCAAAGCATAAGCAAAAGCATTTCTCAAATCTTTGCTTGTTTCATGGTTGCTACTATCCTCTTGGATAAAGCAAATCTCATGGTCAAGTCCAGACTCAGCATGGGAGAGGACTACCCAAAGCTTGTTGACAGAGATGTACAAACAAATTAGGACCATTATTGCAATCATGCACCCACCATGGGAGAGCCGAAGCGGAGCAGAGCTGAAATGTACAGAGAAGCAATAGATGATTTACCTGAATTGACTTGGAGGTAGTATTAGCTACAGCTATTATTCTCATCATGATCTTTGGCAAATACAGCAAAGGCTTATTAATAACTTATTTATCACCTATTTAGAGGATGCTGAAAAGACATAGTATTACTAAAATTAGGATATGAACATAGTACTTTCAGAAAGAATAATTTTTTTAACCCATTCTAGTTGAATAATTTACATTGTGTAAAGTTTTCTTTAATTTTTTTTGGAATAAGCATTTCTTGGATTAACAAGGAATCTACTCTTGCTAATCACATTCAATAACCCCAAATTTTTATTAAGAAATATTAACTTATGAAACAAATACAGGTGAAGAAGATAATATCTGTACTCCTGGAGGATTTTTATATTTGCTTTGTATTTTTTTTTTTTTTTTGAGACAGAGTCTCGCTCTGTTGCCCAGGCTGGAGTGCAGTGGCAGGATCTCAGCTCACCACAACCTCTGCCTCCCAGGTTCAAGCAATTCTCCTGCCTTAGCCCCCTGAGAAGCTGGGATTATAGGCATGTGCCCCCATGCCAGGCTAATTTTTGTATTTTTAGTAGAGACAGGGTTTCGCCGTGTTGCCCAGAATGGTCTCAAACTCCTGACCTTGATTGATCTGCCCACCTTGGCCTCCCAAAGTGCTAGGATTACAGGTATGAGCCACCGTGCCTGGCCAGCTTCGTAATTTTAGCATAAAAATACAGTTTTACTAAAGGCTGGCTAAAGATCATTGCCAAAGCTGTAAGAGAAACCTCCTCTCTGTTCAAATCCAGCTAACCACAGGAGTCTCTGATCATTTGAAAAGATTCAAAACACCAAATTCAAGAGAAAACCCATCATGAATCTTATGTTTCTGGCTTCCCCATCTTGCCACATCATTTTCCTCATTTCTGCTAGATAAAGACTGCCTTCCCTCTCAGAATGAATCTGTTAGATGATCCAAGAAGTTTCTCAACTGAAAACCAGGAGAAACCGGTGGTTTGACGGTTATTAAGATATCTCAATTTTTGTGAATATTTTTATCATTGAAGTCTGAGGGTTCAGTCACTTCCAGACAGCCAGATGGGTGTTCTGGGTCCTTTTCCTCCAGTGTAGGGTCTTGGTGAGGCTATTTTCTTGGTGTATGACTGAGATTGTTGGGCCAGGATGGCGAATCAACCATTTGTAGCTGTTTGCAAAGGGCACTTCGGTGTCGTGATTGGCCATGATTGTTCAGCAGCTGATTAATCTCAACCCGAAAAAGTTCTTCTAGGCTCCATGTCCTCAGAATGGGGACTGTTGCATTCAATAGCCTCTAACTGCAACCTCACAGGTGACACTTTCTTGCTTTCAAAAACACTTGCATTACTGTCATGTGAGTACACATGCATGCACAAACACACATGGACAAATCTCATTCTGTTTCTGAACAGAAGTTTTGACTTGATGACTTGCTGTAAACATGTCTATAAACAGAAGCAAAGAGTAAAGCAGAGTTGGGTTTTTGCTACAGAAATTTGCTCATTGACACCTTTCCTTGGAGTGAGAGGAGCAGCCAGAAAATTGTGTCAGGATGAAATGAGGGAAACGGTATGAAAATGTTACAAAAACAGTTCAGACCAGGTTCGGCAACTCATGCCTGTAATCCCAGCACATTGGGAGGCTGAGGCAGATGGATCACTTGGGGTCAGAAGTTTGAGACCAGCCTGGGCAACATGGTGAAACCCCAGCTCTACTAAAAATACAAAAAAATTAGTCAGACATGGTGGTGGGCGCCTGTAATCCCAGCTACACTGGTGGCTGAGGCAGGAGAATCACTCTAACCCAGGCGACGGTGGTTGCAGTGAGCTGAGATCACACCATTGCACTCCAGCCTGGGTGACAGATCAGGACTCTCAAAAAAATAAAAATAAATAAATAAACCATTCAGTATATTGTGAATGTGAAATAGGTTATAAAAAGCCTTTCCCTTTCCTATTTTTTTTCTGGATGTAAATTAAAGCTTTTTTGTCCCAGTGATGCCAGTTGAGAGAGTAGGTGCCATTCGCCAGGAGAGTCCAGAACAATCTAGGGGCATGTGCCTTTTGCGTATGGGTGTTTGCACACCCAGCACTCAGCAATCAAATAGCTGTTGGGTAAATAAAATAATGTATATTCAATAAAATAACGTATATTCAACAACTTAGTGCCCATCCTTGTTTTCACAGACTACGTTCTTTGTATTACTCATTTTATATGATGTTAAAAGATATTACGATGAAAAAGATTGTGACTGAATAAATTTGGAAATGTTGGGTTAAACGAAACCAGATGAATCTCTCTGTGACAGAACTGATCAGAGCCTCTGATATGTTAACGTGCATTAGGAATCTCCAAAGAAGGAATATAGTAAACATTTCCCACATTTAGGGAACTTTGGTGAGGAATGTCCCACTTGGCTTTAGTGTGCTGTGGAATGCTCTGGGCAGATGCTGCCTTATCCCGTAGATATCCTGGCTTTGATTGTTCATAGCTTTTAGGGTGCTAAAGCCCATGGACTGAGAACTCGAAATTTCCCAGGGGAGGCAGGAGGAGAAGGGAGAAGGAGAGAGGAGGGAGGAGGAGGAAGAGGAGCATCCAGAAGGATACACAGCTTCCACTTGAGAAGCTGCCTGCCTACTGATAAAGTATGTTTATTCCAGACAATTCTCCATTGTCGGGGATGGATGCCATTATTTTCTAAATTCAGACAATTGATGATAGAAGAACAAGAGGCTGCTAGATACCTGCCTCCTGCTTGTCTCCCACAGAGGGGAGGCAGTCGGTCTTTATGCTCAGCCGGACCCACGGCCAGCATGGTCTGAGGCCAGAGGCAGCATGAGTCTCTTTGGGGACTCTCCGGATCCCATTCTCCCAGAGAGTTCCAGAGGATGAGAGTCCCGCCCCGAGGAAGGAAAGAAGTCTCTGTGACTCACCCTGTGTGAAGGGCTGCCTTATCCGGGTCATTGTATGGGACAGCAACGGGAAGGTGTTCTGGGGTGTGGGAGGAGGGAGAACCCTGGCTTCCAGGGCTGCTTCGCCACTTCCCAACTCTGTCCCGGACATCATACTTCACTTGCATGAGCTTCACATTCCTCAGTGGCTCATTTAATAATGATCCGTTAGCAGTTTTGAAAGCACTCAGCAAAGTCCTTGGTACACAGTAGATGCTCCTGGTGGGGAGCTCTTGGGGGGCGTGGGGTGCTATCTTAGAGTCTCCACATACCTGTATGCCTGGCACAGTGCCTGGCACAGAGTGGGTGAATGAAAAATATTTCCTGAATGAACAAACAGCTCAAAATGTAAATGGCTAATAGTTGCCACAGTGAGAAAGAGAGAGAGAGAGAGAGAGAGAGAGAGAGACTGACAGAGTGAAGCCCCAGTGGTAGGGTACTATGCAAAGAATAAGGCAGGTTGAATTTTTGCTACAGTAATTTGCTTATTGATGCCTCTCCTTGGAGTGAGAAGAGCAGCCCAAAAGCTGAAAATTGAAAACTGAATGTTTTGTAGTCAAAGTCTATGTGGTAAAGACAATAGCCAAAGAGAACCGTGTGTGATACATGTTCCTGAAAGTGCCCATGTGATTTAAACACTCTGCAACACTATCCAGAGTGCTGGGAGTTAAAAAGAGGGCATGCTGCATGGATGCCACCCTTGCCACCATTCCCATAGTCACGGGAGGGGGGGGCGGTGGTTAATGAAACAGATGGGCACCCAGGGCTGTGCTCACTGAACTCTACAGGCTGAGCACTACAAAACACACTTCCGAGCAGCCAGCTGCTTAACCCACGCTGTAGTATGGATGGTTTTGTGTTTTTCTTTTTCTGTATCGTTTCCTCTTTGTCCGTTAAACTGGAATGAAAGGCTACAGACATTAAACTGTGCAAATAAAATAACCTTGAGAGGGAGCTGCTCTAGTTGAAACTTACCATCTCCCCTGTTGCTATGGTTACCTCCAGCAGGTCGCCCAGTGAGAATGGCTCTGTCATCAGCAACGAATCAGGAAAGCCCAGCTCAGGGAGACGCTCACCCCAGAATGTAATGGCACAGCAGAAAGTGACAAAGGAGGAGGCAAGGAAGAGAAATGGTGAGAAGCCTTCCCGCCAAGAACCACCCCCAGCCGCTCCCACACGTGCCCGCACGCACATGCATGCAGACGCGTGCTCACGCTCACACAGACAGTGGGCTCTGACCCTCAGTCATTCGTTCTCTTCTGCCCCACAAAAGCCAGGTGTCTGTATGTACCCCTTGGGTTCTCACCTTACTCCTTCTTTGAATTATCCTGTCTCACTTCCTCTGCCCCTGTTCTTATGAAATTGTGCAGTTCCTTGGGAAAAACCTTTTGCAGAATGAATTGATGTTTGCTTGGAGGTTTTTCTAATTGTCTAGTTAGAAGTTCTCTAAAATTTCTAATTTCTAATCATGTGAATCGACTCAATTTCTTGCACCAGATCCACAAAGGCAGCAGGTCTCTGAAGTAATTGCTCGTCTTGGAGATTCCTCTCATTTTCCTACCCTGACTCCCCTGATAAGTTTCATGGGTTCAGTCTATGCCACTGAGTCCAGATTCTGCAACTCCACTTCTCCCAGGAAAAAAGTAATCCAAAACAGTAAAGAAACAGATCTGTCCAAAAAAAAAAGAAGGGCTTTATGTTTCTGTCTTAATTCTCCAGGGATGCTGAACTACTGTGTTTCTCACCCAGATCTCTCCCTCCCTGTGAGGATTGGCGTTGGGGTTTCCTTATCAGTCATCCGAGCACCGTCTTGTGCAGTGGCACTGTCTATCGATGGCCTCTGTCCACGTCTTTGTGCAGCTCCCTCTCCTGATCCCACCTTGGTTCTAACCCTCATCTCCATGTGACCCTTCTGTGTGTGATGCTGGGTTACCGCGGCCAGAATTCAAGTAGCCAGCACTGCTGATTTCAGACCAGGGAAAAGTCCTTTTGGATTTTAAGGGGTTGTAGGTGGAGCCCTACAGAAATGCCAGGTGAAAAGCTAAACCCTCTGACACGCTGCTTAGCTGCACTTCCCTTTCAAAGGAATTTGTGTAGTTCAGGGACTCTCTCTTGAAGTTAGTGTCGGAATAATTTTTTGTTTTCAAATATCACTTTTATTTTTTTTTCCCTGACTGAAAAAAGTAAGAGCAGAGAAAAAAAAAAAAAAAGAAACGATGACACAGTGGATTTGTATTCTGTAGGGAAAATGTGCTCCCTGTTCCCATTTTCAGCTGTTATATAAAGCACTTGTTTAAACGGTTATAACTATTGGGTGGTTGAATTTTTTTCTTTCCCTGAATTCTGCATGCCTGTAACACAGAGGCTGTGCTTTCTACATCAGAATTGAGGTGTGACCTGTGGAATTTTCCTGGAATATCTGCCCCACCTGGGACCACCAGAAATCCTGCCATCAGCTCAGTCAAGTGAGCACAGAGTCAGAGGTGCTCTAGATCTTGAGAAGGGGACTTGAATTCAGCCACTTTCTTTTTCTTCCCTTTCTTCCTAGGGTGAGGTGCTAAGAGAGATGGGTAGAGAGAGAGGTGACAGCTGAGACAGTGAACAGTGAAGCCATATGGGGAAGGTTGTTTTAACTAAATACCGTGACGGCTGTCCCAACCTATCCAAGCTGGTGCTGCCCTCCCTCTCAGCTCCCCCTACTCCCTTCCATCCCCTCCCTACTTCCTTTCTTTATATACTTCCTGGAAATTTACAAGGTCAAGTCAAAGACTACTCACTCCTCCAGATGCCCCACTCACCCGCCCCAGTTCTCAGAGGACCCAGAATAACTGAATGTGTATCTTTCTCTGACCTTTTTACTATGCATACAGCAACACACATGTATCTTTGTTTTTTGTTGTATTGCTTTGTTTTGTTTTGCAAAATGGAATCAGTGTGCACATTGTTCTATGCCCTTTTTCTTGCTTTAAACTGTGCCATAAAGGCTCCTCTCTTTTTGAGTACACATTTGCAAAGCGACGTATTTTCCCCTTCCCTGCAAATAATCCTTAGAGATGAGAGAGTGGGGCTGGTTCCTGACCCCCTCACTCCCTACTTAGCTGGTGAAACTCCGGCCTGCTCTAGGTGTCCCTGCTGACCTTGCCCATTTCTGTTTGTCTGCCCTCTCTGCCTGCCTCTTCATTCTATTTAGGTCACTTTGATTATTTAAATACAAGGCTCAGAAATAAAACAGGTGGGTGCATGAATAAAATGCAATTACTGTGCCAGGTTGAGGTTTTTGCTTGTTTGCTCTATTAAAAAGCCATCCTTCCAGGGTTAGAGTGCTTGCTTGGTTGCACTTTATTTTTGCCAAACGTAAACCAGTGAATTTGGGGGCGCTGGTTGCTTCTGTTTCCCTACAGGTTTCTATTCAGTAAGGTTTGAAATTTACCAATAGAAACAACAGAACCAACTTGACTCATGTAAAACTCAACAGACATCAGAATTTTAGGATAAACCTTTATGAAAACCTATGCTTATTATTTTTATCAGAGGGGTCCATTTTATCATAATCCTAGGTTAGAGTTTACCAACAAAATCAATAGTGTATTTTATTGCATTGGAAGATGAAGCAAAGGAAGGAAGGAAGAAAATAACATTGAATGGAATTGTGAAGAAAACAAAAAAGGATATTTTCATCACCTTGCCAGCTTGCAAAAAGTATTGAAGACTTTTTGTGTGCACGTGGCCTCTGAGAATAAATTATTCTGTTGATATGGAATATTCACATACCTTGGTCTTATGGCTTAGTATCTATTTCCCATAGAGGCTTAAGTTACTAAGGTTAATAAATGTTAATGTAGCAGGCTGTTATTCTAAAACTCTTCTTGTTTATCAGGTTTGTTACATCTGTAGCTTCCAATATTTTTCTTTTTTGAAAATAAGAACTTTAAAAAGAAAAGATAGTATCCTGCTAGCCACATGGCTGGCAGGGGTCCTTGTAGCTCAGTGGCCCCATTAGTTTTCCACTGCTGCAATTTTAGAGTCTATTTCATGATGATGCTTATATGTAAGTGAGAAAGTCAGACAAGAGAGCTAGGATTTTTAAAGCAAAAACAGTTTGTTGCTTTCTCAACCAAATAGACATTTGAATTTCTGAGCCAATTTCTAAACATAGAAAATATGTTTAGCAGGAAAGAGTTAAAAGTAAGTTCAAGATTTTTGAACGTAATACATGTCTTTGCATCTTAAGTCATTTGGGAGCAAGCAACCTGCCTGAACCCTTTGAAGTGTGCCCCCTTCCTTTATGTCACTGACAGAATTCACCGGGAGGGCTTAGAATCTGTTAATAACCAAACTTCATCTGTCTAAAGGCAGATGAAGCAGGCAAAAAATTAGTGAGTTTAGAGGATAAATTACTATTTTCTTAGCAGGAGTTCTTCATGGGACATCTGGAATTAAAACATCAAGGAAGATTTTTCAGAGATATTAGCTCAAAAACACAGCTTTAGTTATTCTTTCTTTGCCTTCCCAGTGAAGTGAAAACTGGCTTTTTATCTAATAAATAACACTAGAGAATAGTGATACTATTGTAGATTGTCTGAGCTTTAATGAAAACTTCAGAAAAAGCATGTGTTAGAGAACACTTTTCAGCCTCAAATGGGGAGGGAGACACTCCCCATGCCAATTCAGACATGAAGAAATGGAATCTGTCTGTCCAGCCTGATTTACTGAAATTAAAAATAGCAGTACAAACAAGGCACAACTAGATATGAGATAACTATTCAGTGGCACATACTGTGATGTGATGCTACACTAAGACACCTGCAGTTTCACTGTGTACCCTTCCTTAAGCATTCTCCCATGCTTTTTTCTTTAGGGACTAATCATGCATTAAAATCCTCATGAACCTGCTGTGTTCACACCACGTTTTGATACATTAATATTTAGTGTAATGTCTTTTAATGTGTTTGCCCATAAGGCCTTTTTTAAGGGAAGGATAACTAATTATTTTTCTCTTTAAAAACCTAGAGGAGAGAGTGAAAAATAACTATAGCTTATACAATTTCCAAGGTGTCATCTTCCTGTTCCATTAGTGCTATGCTGCCTACCTTACCCTGTTCACAGTTTGGGCAGTGAGGGTGTCACCACCCAGAAGCAATAAAAATGCTAAGTGCTATCTCTTCACCCTCTGATGGGTTGAGTGATAGCATGACTTTAACTTCTGCATGGTTACCTGTTCTGCAGGTACTAATGGCATCTCCTTTTCCAAGTCAGGGAAATTAAGTCATTCATTCCTTCACTCATTTATTCAACAAATCCTTATTGAAGGCCAACTACATGTGAGACACTGTTAAAAACAATAGACATTAGTCTTTAAAAAGACAGGCAGGAATGGAGCTTCTACTCTAGGAAAAGGGGTGAGGGCAGACTGTAAATCAGTACAACAAATCAGTAGAGGTATGCACTGGGAAGAAAATAGAACAGGGCAATGAAGGGGGTTATTTTAGATTGTTGGTTAAGGGAAGTCATTTTCAAGCTGCAACTTGAAAAGCAAGGGAGAACTGGGCATATGGAGATCTGGGAAAAGAGCATTCTGAGCAGAGGGAACAGCTAATGCAAAATTCTGAGATGGGAACAAACCTGATGTGTTGAAGAAGGCTGCTGTGGCTGGAGCAGAGTAGATGAGGGGAAAGGGGCTAAATTTGCTCAGCAAGGGGGCTGGCACCAGACTGACAGTACCTTGGCGGGAAGACCTTGGTTTTATTCTGAAAGAGATGAAGGCTTCCGAGAGTTCTGGTCAGAGGAAGAATGCCATCTGGTTACCTTCTGGAAAGTTAATACATCCTGGTTACTGGTGGAATATGTATTTTAGGGATAGAGGGAGAAGAGGGAAAGCCCAGAGGCGGAAGGTGGTTTAGAAGGTCTGTAAGTTACCTATTGCCGTGTGACAAATGACTCCAACACCTAGCAACCTGAGGTTTATTATCTACATTTATTGTCTCACATACTGTCTGTGGGTAAGGAATTTAGAACTGGCTTAGCTGGGTCATTCTGGCTCAGGGTCTCCTGAGGTCACAGTCGAGATTTTGGCCTGAGCTGTCACGTAAAGTCTTAACTGGCAAAAGATAATAGATGTTGGCATAGATGTGACGAAAAGGGAACTTATACACTGCTGGTGAGAATGTAAATTAGTACAACCCCTATGGAAAACAGTACAGAGATTCTTTAAAGAACTAAAAGTAGATCTACCATTTGATCCAGTAATCAATCTCACTACTGGGTTTCTACCCAAATGAAAAGAAGTATTATGTGAAAAAGATACTTGCACATGAAGTTTATAGAAGCACAATTCACAGTCGCAAAGATATGGAACCAACCTAAGAGCCCATCAACCAATGAGTAGATAAAGAAAATGTAGTATATATACACCATGGAATATACTACTCAGTCATAAGAAGGAATGAAATAATGTCTTTTACAGCAATTTGGGCGGAGCTGGAGGCCATTATTCTAAGTGAAGTAACTCAGGAATGGAAAACCAAATACCATATATTCTCACTCATAAGTGGGAGTTAAGCTAAGAGGACACAAAGACACACAGAGTGATATAATGGACTTTGGGGACAGAGGAGAGGGTGGGAGGGAAGTAAGGGATGAAAGACTACATATTGGGTACAGTGTAGACTACTTAGGTGATGGGTGCACTAAAATCTCAGAATTTACCACTATAGAATTCATCTGTGTAACCAAAAATCACTGTACTCCAAAAAGCTATTGAAGCTTAAAAAAGAGAAAAATGAAAATAAAAAAGTCTTAACTGGGTTTTGCAGGATGGTCACTTGTGGCTGTTGACAGGGGGCTTCAGTTCCTTGCCACACGGACCTTTCCATAGGACTGCTTCAAGGTCCTCAGAATGTGGCAGCTGGCTTTCCATCCAAGAGAGAGCAAGGTGAAAGCCATGATTTTTTTTTTTTTCTGACCAAGCCTTGAAAATAACACATTCCCATTCCTCAGTTTCCTATTGGTTACATAGGTTAGTCCTATTCATCCTGGGTGTGAATATCAGGAGGTGAGAATTTTTAGGAGCCACCTTATTGGCTTGCTCTCATAGATGGCTTGTATAGTAAGTGTGCAGGTGGCAGATAATGGTGGCCACCAGAGCTGCCCAGCAAAACTACACTCTAAAAATATAGATGCATCTGGTAACACATTCAAATAGAATTTCCTCTGTCATTGGCTGCTTGGTGGCTTGCTATTTGCAAATCAGACCACAGAACTTTAAAAAAAAATCCAATTATAACCCATTGTTAGACTCTGAAGTGTTTTAGCCACTTTGTAAAAATAATAATTTACTTGGCTTAATTTGACAAATCTTCTGTGATTATGATAACTGACAGAATGATACAAACTATATGTTTCTCAATAATTTAAATAACATCCCAATCTCTTGAGCAAACAGGAGAAAAGATGAATACGCTGCTAATACATGCATATTTTATATAACACCTCTTTTCCTCCTAAATTGTCTACTGATTTAGTTGTTTGAATAGGCTTAATGCGTCTCTTGCCAAACCGTGCTCAATAAGCTGTCATTCTTATAGCTACTTAATGGGAATATGCTTTAAGAACAAGTAAATCAGCAAGATACCGGGGGCCCTGGAACTTCTGTCAGCTTAGTTATGGAAGCTCAAGGCAGACTGGTGTCTTTCAGTAGCAGAATTATCTGTCAGAAGGGAGGATTAATTTAACAGAGTGTAGGTAGAAATCTTTCTACTTAATTAGGGAGTTGTCTGTCGCTTTAAATTAGTTTCTGTGGTAGAATTTTCACAGCTTTCTTTTATTTTAGACAAATAAAAGAAACCAAAACTCAAATCACTGGGGAAGCAACCTTCAGAAGGAAAAAAAAAATGTCAGCTACTCTGACTGTGGCTCGTTGACCAAGGAAGACTTGTTACTTTAACAGCTTGTAAAGATTGGTAGCATTGATGACTGAGCCTAAACTGAATACTATTAGTCTGAGGATTGTCAGATTTTAAGGATAGTTAGAAGATTCGGCCAAATTCACTTTTCTCGTTTCCAACTCAAACATAGAGAAAAAAGTTACTTTCTAATTTTTTTTTAACTGTGTTATGTCATCATTTTGAAAGAATGGTTCTTACTGTTTTAAATTCAAACCTCCACAGTTCTTTTCTACTCATTGATAAGGCAATGGAGGGATAAATCATATAGATCTTAAATTTAAAGGAAAACCACTAGCAGTAGCGAGCCCTTGGCACAGAAGCAGATGCTGTCGTTTCTGAGGTTGTTTTGAGTAAAGTAATATCCTTAGGCTGTGAGTCTGACATAAATTCTCCCGGGATCACGCAGCTCCCCTACATCATAAAATCGATGTTTATGTTGTGCTTTAGTGCCAGCGAGTGATGAAGAGGAGGGAGCAGTTCTATTTGACAACTCTAGCAAGGTGGCCGCTGAACCCTTTGACACATCGTCTGGGTCTGTGCAGCTCATTGCCATAAAACCCACAGCCCTCCCCGTGGTGCCCCCGACCTCGGACAGGAGCCAGGAGTCATCGGCAGTCCTCAATGGTGAGGTGAGTGCCTGGGGACCCAGGGTAGGAGATGGTCTAACCAGACTTGGGAAATTCGGACGAAGGACTAACACCTGTGAATCCTGGGTTCAGACTGCACATAGGGCCGTATAGGTCATCGTTACCTCTGCATGCACTAGGCCTCTGCAGAATGAATCAAGGCATAAGTCACCCCAAAGGAGTTTGTTGGGTGATGTTTTTTGTTTTGTTTTTCTTGAGACGGAGTCTGGTTCTGTCGCGCCAGGCTGGAGTAAAGTGGCGCAATCTCAGCTCACTGCAATCTCCGCCTCCTGGGTTCAAGTGATTCTCCTGCCTCAGCCTCCCAAGTAGCTGGGACCACAGGTGCCCACCACCACACCCAGCATTTCTAGTAGAGATGGGGTTTCACCATGTTGGCCAGGCTGATCTTGAACTCCTGATCTCAAGGGATCCACCCTCTTCTACCTCCCAAAGTGCTGGGATTACAGGTGTGAGCCATGGCGCCTGGCCTATTGGGTGATTTTTTTCAGAGCACTTTCTACGTTCATTAAAAGCCCAGAGGGAACTTTTAAAAAAATGTGATTATGAAGAGAAGCATCAGAGGTTCTGCTCCCTGACTGCCTCACACACAGCCTTTTGCCTTTCTTGGCAACACTCCTCAACTGTCCATTGTGGAATGTTGCTTGTAGTGGGGATGGAAGAGGCTTGAATTGAGAGGGACTAGGGAAGATAACATCATATGGACAGGGATGTGGGCCACTCTATGGACTTTCAAGTGACGTTTATTCCTTTGAGCAAACTTGAAACAACTCATTGGCTGCATTCAGAAAGCTATCAATGAATATCATGTCAATCAACTTTCCTAAGAGTCTGAAAAATATTTGTAACATTCACCGTAGAGTGGTGATTTCATCAAAGAAAATTAGATAGATAGATAGATGCCAGAAATTAGGTAAAAATTATCTGCATTTCCTTCATCTTCTGCAGCAGAATGACCAGCAGATTGAAAATGTTTATGAATTTTAAGAAGATGCATTTTGACTGTACATGTGAACATTTACATTACATGTGTGCCCAAGCATGTGCACACACACGCTCTTAGTTTTTTCTCTCTTCTTAAGCTGTCAGGTTGGTTGTTCATTTCATTTGTTTATACCCAGCTGTTGTTACCTGCAACAGGTGGGAGATTTTCAAAGTTTTAAAGTCTTTTTCCCACCACACCCCGAGGAACATGCTACGACCCTATAAAACCAGGTATTGTAAATATGCAGCATCCGGGCCACTTATAAAAACATTTACAAACCCAACTCAGGAAGCAACTCTTGCTTTCTGGGCAGAAAGACTGAGATGGCCTAAAGATGTGCTGGATTAACCTTCATCGATTAAAAAAAATAACTGGTTGTGGACTTGCAGAGCACTTCTCTTTCAACCTCTTCATTTTTTTAGACCAAGAAGCTGAAGCTTGAGGGGACAGGTGGCTTGCTCAAAGTCACGCTGCAGGTTATGGTGACAGCCATGAGGTTGAGGTCCCCTGACTTCCTGTCCAGTGCTGCTTCCCTCTCTTTGACTTACTACAGCCTATCAGAGAATAATAGCATTGTGCTTAAAAGAGTATGGATTCTCAAGCCGTGCTTCAGGGGTTTAAATCTCAGATCTTTTACTTACTGTGTGCCCTTGAGCATGTTAGTTCACTCCTCTGTGTCTCAGTATCTCCATCCATAAAGTAGGGCTGCTGTGAAGATCAAATTGGTGAATATATGTAAAGTACTTAGAGTAGCGCCCAGCACACAATAAGCACTTTGATGATGATGATGATTGTTATTATTACTATTATCACCACCAATTAGCAATGAAGAAGGATTAATCTTGTACTTTATGTGCCTTGGCTCTACAATTTGACAATCTGGATGTCTTCTCAAAACCAGTCACAGCCACTGAATTTTCTCTTGGGCACAATTCTGCCACCAGACATGCAAGCCCCATAATTAGAAGCCTCTGAGGTTGACACTAATGCATTGATAACTGCTGTTGATTCAGACCCTCTGCTCAGTTATAGACATGTGATGGCCACCAGGCCTGGATCTTTTCATCCCAGCTTAATGATATGAATGTCATAGAGACAGATTCAAAATCTGGGATAGATTCAATTTATCACTCCCTTTTCCTCCCAGGCCCATCACCTCATCAAAGAAGGAGGGCAAATCAGCATCTTCCTTGTCCAGAAATGGATGCTATATTTTAGTAGTTAAGGGAATGGACCTTGATGGCATTTGGATTGAAAGAAAGCCCTGCATTGTTCTCTATAATTTGCTGCCTTGTAGAGCCTGACACAGATTGTCTTATAATTTTCTTCCTCCTCCTATTATGGGTGGCTGGTTTAAATGAAGAAAGCACCACCCTGAAACCATACATTTTTCTTTTGTAAATTACATGACATTATTTTAAAGATTATTTTTAAGAGAACTTAATAAAAACAGAAAGTTTGGAAATGTTGGTGTGACATTCTCATCATTTGTTATTTATTTAACACAGTCATCTGCTTATATGTCCCACAGGTTGCAAGGTACATTAGCCATGTTCTCTTCCGAAAGACCAGATTGCCTTTGCCCTATAGGGCAGGACTTAGTTGGTGTTAGTGGCCATACAAGGCTTCAAAATTACCTATCTCTCAAGAAAGACATGCTCTCAGATGCAGGGTGACAGTGTGGAAAGGCCTTGGGAGTAGGCTGCTTCCCCTTCCACCTCATCCGTCCCAACTCAGCCTCTTCAGGAACTTGCTGTCTTATCCAGCTGGTCACCAGCTGAAGGGCAGTGAAGACCACTGGGTACCCCAGGACAGGAGCTAGAGTCAGGGCACTGAGAACTGGCAGAGGTACCCACACAGAGGAATCAAAATGGTGTAGGCATAATTAAGGCCGAGCCACATCGCTAAGCATGGAGCAAGGCCTAGGCCTGAACAGAGAAAGGACAGGGAGAAGGAGGCCTTGGAGGAAGGTCTCAGGGGACTTGGGTAAGTGCCAGGCTTCACGTTATCTGTGGTCCACTGTTGTGGGCTTGTCTTACAGTGGGACACAGGTGGGTCTGGCTAGCTCAACAGACCAGAGGTGATGCCTCTGATGGCTTTTTAGAAGTTATAACCTCCCGATGAAAGTCTCCCACCTGTCGGCCGCACTGGGTCAGGTGTGGGCCTGAGACTGTCTGTCTCCCTAGGTGAACAAAGCCCTGAAGCAGAAGTCAGACATCGAGCACTATCGGAACAAGCTGCGCCTCAAAGCCAAGAGGAAGGGATATTACGACTTCCCCGCAGTGGAGACGAGCAAGGGTCTGACCGAAAGAAAAAAGATGTATGAAAAAGCCCCGAAGGAAATGGAGCATGTTTTGGATCCAGATTCAGAACTCTGTGCTCCATTCGCCGAGTCGAAAAACAGGTGCAGTCTGTAAGGGATTCTGTAAAGGGTGTTGTATCATTGGTGGGATAAGGGCAGGCCTCGGGCAATATATCCTGGTCCCTCATCTGGTACTGTAGGACTGTGCTCCTGCAGCCCAGTGATCTGCACCACACTGATCTGTGCAAACAGAAGCTCTGTAATGAGTCTGAAAGAGAATAACATTAAAGCCATTAAAAAAAAATACTTGGACAAACAACCATAATTGTCCTTTAGCTTAATGGTATTTTCAAACCAGTTGCTTTTTCAGAGCTGAATGGTAGTTGTAATTATCACCTAATGGTACAACTTCCAGATCAAGGGACATTGTATTGTTCAGTTGTTTTAGAGGCTCTTGTATAAGAAAAGCAAATTTCATGCCTCACCTTTTCATTCAGCCTCAGTAAGTACTTACTGCACAGCTGCTCACAGCTCCATGCTGGTTTATCTCATTCATTCACAGACTTGTTCATTTATTCAACATATATTGTCACCTGCTATGTATTAGGCACCATTCAAGATGCTGAATGCTGTCATGCTCATGTGGGCTTTTCTCATTCATTCATTCAGTTCCAATTCCTTCAACATTTAATTGTGGACAAGACAGTCCTATTGCTGCTCTTAAGGCCTAATGGGAGAGAAAGAATCACCCCAAAAGTTTATTAATGCGAAGTGTCGTGGGTGTTTGAAGTATGAGATGCTGTAACGATCTAAAAGAAGGTCCTGTCCCAGCGAGGAAGGGCTAAGCCAGATGATTTAAATTGGCATCTGCTGCCGGGCATGGTGGCACGGCCTGTAGTCCCAGCTACTCGGGAGGCTGAGGTGGGAGGATTGCTTGAGTCCAGGAGTTCTGGGCTGTAGTGTGCTATGCCAGTTGGGTGTCCGCACTGAGTTTGGCATCAATATGGTGACCTCCTAGGAGTGGGGGACCACCAGGTTGCCTAAGGAGGGGTGAACCGGCCCAGGTCGGAAACGGGGCAGGTCAAATCTCCCGTGCTGATCAGTAATGGGATCGCACCTGTGAATAGCCACTACACCCCAGCCTGGGCAACATGGTGAGACCTCGTCTCTGAAAAAAAAAATAAGTAAAAATAAAAAATAAATTGGCATCTTAGTTATTTTTGTGCTGCTATAACAGAATACCTGAGGCTGGGTAATTTATAATGAACAGAAACATATTTTCTCACAGTTCTGGAGGCTGGGAAGTCCAAGATCAAAGTGCCGGCATGTGGCAAAGGCCTTCTTGCTGTGTCATCCCATGGCAGAAGGCAGAGGGCAAAGAGAGAGCAAGAGTGGGCCAAATTCATCGTTTTATAACAGCACCAATTCCACCCACGAGGAGGCGCACTCATGACCCTATCACCTTCCAAATGTCCCACCTCCTAACGCCACCATGACAGTAACCAAATTTCAACATGAGGTTTGGAGGGAAAAACCTTCAGACCGTGGCTGCAGCCTTCCAAGCTTTGTTGCTTATTTCACATGCGGGGTCAAAGGAATAGGATAGTGAAGCCAGACGTCTCCACCTTTCTTCCTTTCCTACCTTCCCAAAGCGCTTTCATGATTTGAGGCCACCTCTTTCCAATATACATTCTCCTTGGTGACTCCCCTCTGGCTTTGAGCATGTCACCACCCCGACATGCCACAGAGCCATGACAGACACATTCTCCACAGACTGGGAGCCATAGGGCAGTTTCTGGCCTGAGTAGGTACTTATTAAAAGCAAAAATGACTCTGTGACAGACTTGGATCAAAGCCACAGAATCAAGCTGGGAGGTGGGGCTAAATTTTATAAATTGGATCAACATGATTTATTTTCAATAAAGAAAAGAGGGAATTGTAAACCAGTGCTTAATTTACCATGCTTCTAGTTAGGCTTGGTTGGTATGACAAGCTATTGATATAAAATCACACCATGACGCGGTTCATAATGCATGTGTCACTGTGTTAATAACTGTAGAAAAAAAAAGAAAAAAGATAGGGGTTTTGTAGGGAGGCTGTTTGCTTCTTTAGCTTTTATTTTGTACTTTGGGGTTTTTACTTCAGTGGTCTTTGGGATGGGAGCTGGGATAGGAGCTGTTTTTCCTGGATTTCCTGCTGACACTCAGGGAAAATAAGTCAAAGCCACAAAATCAAGGTGGGAGTTGGGGCTAAATTTTATGAATTGCATCAACATAATCATTTTCATATACAAATTAAACTTCGCTAGGAAGTTACTTGAGAAAAATTTCAGTTAAGGCTTTTTATGAAAAGAGAATGAACAAAGAATGAACCAAACTTGTTTCTGTAGAGAGGCATCTGCTCTGCCTAGCACAGGTGCAGGCCAGATTCTTGGGGCCTTTTGATGACTTGCTAATGCCATGCATTATATAGCTAATTCTCAGCAAATGCTCATTGAAGAAATGGTTTAATGATCATAAAGCACCAAAAATAATGTTTAAAACATTTTTGACCAGTTAAGGGGAAAATACGGATAGCCATAAGCTGGGTGAGCTAGGAATAGGAATGAAGATAGGATCCGCCAGAGATGGTGATGGGAGGGACAGACAGAAAATAAGAGAGTGACGGTCTCAGTAAGCTCGGAGGTGTTATTCTTGACACATTCTGCTGTTGACTCCAGAGACTGCTAACTGTTTATCTGCGATCACAGGTTAGAGTTACCTGTTAATTACTGCTCACAGTATAACTCTCCAGAGGTTCTGCTCTCAGTGACCCAGCCATAGCAGGACAAGTGAAGGAATCATGCTCTAGTGCAAAGGAAGCATCAGTATATTAGGCCATTCATGTTTTTTTTGTTTTTTTGTGAGATGGGGTTTTGCCATGTTGCCGAGGCTGTTCTCGAGCTCCTGGGCTCAAGCCATCCTCCTGCCTCAGCCTCCCAAAGTGCTGGGATTACAGGCATGAGCCGCCACCCACAGCCAACCATTCTTGAATTGCTATAAAGAAATACCTGAGACTGGGTAGTTTTCTTTTTCTTTTATTTTAGGTTTGGCGTTACATGTGCAGGTTTGTTATATAGATAAACTTGTGACATGGAGTTGGTTGTACAGATTATTTCATCACTCAGGCATAAGCCTATTTCCCAATTATTTGATTAAATAACAACGGAAAAAATAACTGAAATAATCATAACTGAAATAATAACTGAAAAAAATCAGTTATTTTTTCTGCCCTCTCCCTCCTCCCACTCTCCACCCTTGAGTGTACTCCAGTGTCTGTTATTCCATTTGTGTTTGTGAATTCTCATTATTTAGCACCCACTTATAAGTGGGAACATATGGTATCTGGTTTTCCGTTCCTGCATTAGTTTGCTAAGGATAATAGCCTCCAGCTCCATCCATCTTCCTTCAAAAGACGTGATCTTGTTCTTTAACATGGCTGCATAGTATTCCATGGTGTGTATGTATCACATTTCTTTTTCATCTGATCTATCACTCATGGCCGTTTAGGTTGATTCCATATCTTTTCAATTGTGAACAGTGAGGCAATGCACATTCTCATGCATGTGTCTTTATGGTAGAATGATTTCTATTCCTCTGGATATGTAATAGTAATGGAATTGCTGGGTTGAATGGTAGTTCTTTTCTTAGCTCTTTGAGGAATTGCTCTAGTGCTTTCCACAATGGTTGAACTAATTTATACTCCCACCAACAGTGTATAAGCATTTCCTTTTCTCTGTAACCTCGCCAGCATCTACTTTTTTGACTTTTTGACTTTTTAATCATAGCCATTCTGACTGGTATGAGATGGTATCTCCTTTTGGTTTTGATTTTATTTCTCTAGCGATCAGTGATATTGAGCATTTTTCTTATGCTTGTTGGCTGCATGTATATCTTCTTTTGAAAAGGAGACTGGGTAATTTATATGGAAAAGAGGTTTAATTGACTTACGGTTCTGCAGGCTGTACAAGCATGGCACCAGCATCTTCTCAGAGAGGCCTCAGGGAGCTTTTACTCATGGTAGAAGGAAAAGCAGAAGCAAAAGAGAGTTGGGGCACAGTGCCTGGCACATAGTAGGCATTCAGAAAATGATGGATGGTTGGATGGTTGGATGGATGGATGGATGGATGGATGGATGGATGGATGGATGAATGGGTAGTGCTTCATTTTGCATGCTTCAAAATGTATTGCCTTTAAAAAGTACATAGCAAAAGACTTCTTAGAAACCCCAGTGCCACACACTCTTAACCAGATCTCATGAGAACTCACTGTCACAGGGACTGCACCAACCCATGAGGGATCCACCCCCGTGATCCAGTCACCTCCCACCAGGCCCCATCTCCAACACTGAAGATTACATTTCAACATGAGATATGGGTGGGGACAAATATCCAAACTATATTAATCAGTAACCAGAATTTTACCTTAAGACCTAAATTAAATCAAATAAAATACAAAGTTTAGGTTCCAAATGTTGACTCATTACTAAATCTTTTAAAATCATTTTCAGAGCCTTAAAAAAAACAGAATGCCTCATTTTTACATTATAAACTTACCCAGAGACACAAAGTACGTAACGTAATTGAGATGGTTGTTGTTGGCATCCCTGGTCCATGCCCTCAGCTCTCCCTGCGCCTGTCCAGGCTGGCAGCATCCTCCTCACTACAGGCATCTGTGACTCCAACTTAAAGGCTTTTTCTCAGCAGCCACCAACCAGAAATGTCAGGTAGTTCAGGCACTGTGGAGCATCCTCGGTCCATAACAGAAGGAAACTGATGGATAAATAACCCTGGCAAGGGACCTCGAGGTATAAGTTACACTATTGCAATAACTACATTTTCTAGTTTCTGTGTTTGATTATTTGGACATCTGACCCCAGAGAAACTATCCTCCCCAGGCTACTGGATGCCTAGTGCTAATAAAGGACTCATCTGCAAACATGCCTTTCATGTGCAAAGCAGCCAGTCCAGAGCCCAAACACCAACTGCCTCCTTTATAGATGGTCTCACAGGGCTCACACTCTGAATCACTATCTGCCTGCCTTGATTACCCCAGGGCCAGGTACCAGAAAACTTGGGACAGCCCTTGTGCCCCATAAATCTGCCAAAAGTATTCAACCAAAATTATTCACACTCCCCTGTGGTGTGGCCTGTTCCCTCCTCTTGGGATCTGTGAGTGTAACAAGCTATAGTTTAATGGCAATTATTTCCTTATCTATTGACTGTGCCATACCTAAATAATAAAAGCTACTTTTTTTTGAGACAGAGTTTTGTTCTTGTTGTCCAGGCTGGAGTGCAATGGTGCAATCTTGGCTCACTGCAACCTCCGCCTCGTGGGTTCAAGCGATTCTCCTGCCTCAGACTCCCAAGTAGCTGGGGTTACAGGCGCCTGCCACCACGGCCAGCTAATTTTGTATTTTTAGTAGAGACGGGGTTTCTCCATGTTGGTCAGGCTGGTCTTGAACAAACTTACCTTTTAAAACAACTGCCTCCCACACTTCTCCGGTGAGTTTGAGCCTCAGTTGCCCAAAACACAGATCTACTCCAGATCATACCCTTTATTGATTTTCTCTCCTCTCATTTCCTCACTCCCCAGCTAGTGCTTCATGGAACCACCTCCCAAATAAACCACTTACTCTCAAATCATCCTAGAACCTGCTTCTAGGAAACCCAATATAAGGTAATAATGCGTAAAGACAGAATTGCTCTGATGGAAGCTGGGCCTCCTTCTGTTCCTCACTCCTTCCCAGGCCATCTCTATGGAACCCCAGAGTTCTGTAGAAAGAGAATATAATTTGAGAACTACTTTCTTAAACTATATTGGGATTAACAAGCCAAGTAAAACTCAACATTACCCACCCAGCAGTATTTTCAGAGGTAAAAAACTTACTTCTCAAGTTTGCATGCTTCAAAATATATTACCTTTAAAAAGTATCTAGCAAAATATCAACAAGAAATGAATATACCTAATGGAGCACTATCTTATTAAAGTAGGTAATTTCTGTACCTGAGAGTTTAATTTATTTTTAAATAGACGCTTGCACACCAGGCATGCATTGGTGGTCTGGTCAATTGAAGTCCGTGTTAAACAGTGGCCTTTAAGCTGTATATTTTAAGGGGCTGTTGCCTCTGAGGGAAAAGTAGACTGCCATACACTCCAGTGTTGACACTTTTACCTACATTTACAGTTCTTGACAAGGCTTATGCAATCTCACTATTGTATTTCTAACACTTGCAAAATAACCTACTTAATTGTCAATTGCTAATCTTAGTATTTACTCCACCACCACCCTTATTAGTAAATCTTTTCTAAATGGGTTAATTGATGATCTCGAGACAGTTGTAAAACTCTGCCTTTCCCCAAAAATGATGTGTAATTAGGTCAAGGATGAGAATTCTTCTCGAGTCTGTGGAAAGTGTGAATCACTCAGAGCAGATTGTTTCCAGCCCACTGAGGTTGTGCTTCCCTAAAGGAAGCCTCTCATTGCAGATAACTATAGGGCACCGCTTATACTATTAGCTTGTTAACTCCTATATTAGAATTAGTCAGAATTCTTTTGACTGCAAATGATGGAAATCCAGCACAAACTGGTTAAATAAAAGGGGAATGTATTATTGGGCATTAATGAAAGGTCAAGACTTCGGCATGGCTGGATCCAGGGGTCAGACGATGTCTCCTATGTTAGATCTTGCTCTCTTTTCACTCTCTGCTGGCCCCATTTTTGGGCAGGCTCTTACCTCATGTTGACAAACTGGCTGCCAGCAACTCCTATATCCTGTCTTCTTAGAAACCCTAATGCCAAGAGAATGCCTCTTTCCTAGTTACCCTAGTAAAAGCCCCAAGACTCAGTCTCACCAGACCAACTCAGGTCAGGTGCCCAGCCCCTGACCCATCACTGTGGCCATGGGGATATGATGCTGGGATTGGTCCAGGATGAGTCACATGCCTACCCCTGGAGGAAAGGGAGCCCCCATGTGACATCATGATGCTCTTACCAAAGGAAGGTTATCACGGGTGACAGGCAAGCAAAGACAACAGATGCTGTTTAAGCAGGTATAAGCTCCTCATGGTGAAGGTCTAAAACCAGCGGTGTCTACTTTATATCCAAGGCTAAAGGCAGGGGAAGTGCTTTGACTTAGAATTCTACTGCCTCTCCTAGACTACGTGTGACTGTAATTCTGTGACTAACTTATTGTGTGTCTATGAAAAAGTGTGTATGCCTGCCAGGTTTCTGGCTTCCCATATAGTCACTGGGAAGAAATAATATAGCCTCTTCACCTTCAACCCATGGATAGCTAGAATCTTAGAATAGATACATTACATAGGTGGTGTTGGTCAGGCACGGAGGCTCACACCTACAATCCCAACACTTTGGGAGGCCTAGGTGGGCAGATTGCTTGAGCCCAGGAGTTTGAGACCAGGCTGTGCAACATGGTGAAACACTGTATCTACAAAAATTACAAAAAATTATCCTGGCTTTGTGGCATGTGCCTGTTGGCCCAGCTACTCAGGAAGGTGAGGTGGAAGGATCACCTGAGCCTAGGAGGTTGAGGCTGCAGTAAGCAGTGATCATACCACTGCACTCCAGCCAGGGTGACAGTTTGAGACCCTGTCCTCTCTCCTCCAAAAAAAAGTCAGTGTTTGTAGAGTTCTCTATGCAAATTAAGCACAGAGAAACTTATGGCTATGTGAGAAGGAAGTGCTGTCCCTTTGCCACCTTGCAGGATCATGTGGAACTCACTTGTCCACAATGAGCCTCATCCCCCACTTGTAAAATCGCCTCTTGTGGAAGAAGAAAAGCATAGCTACCATCCTCACTATGTTGCTATTCACTTCCCACTTTTTGAAAAGATTTTTCTAATGACAAGTGGAGACAAGACAGGGGTGACAAATGTATGAATTTTTTAGCAGTAGCTGAGTGGAGCCTCTGAACGTGCTACTCCCTGAGCCTGAAATGCTCTACTCAGATCAACATGTGGCCGGCTCCATTTAGGACTTGTCACTTCCTTGGAGGGGCCTTCCCTAAACATCCTATCTAAAGTTGTCTCCCATCCTAGTCCCCGTTTGTCACAGCTTAATAGCACTTACCACTCTAAAATTATCATGTTAATTATCTGTCTCTCTCATCAGGATGTAACCTCTAGGAGAACCGGGGCCATAATCTGTTTTGTTCACTGTGGATGTTCATTACATAGTAGGCATTCAGTAAATGGTTGGATAGATGGATGGATGGATGGATGAGTCAGTGAGTGGATGGATGGATGGATGGATGGGTACGTAGGTGGATGGAAGAAGGATGGATGAACAGGTAGGTGGGTGGATAGATGAGTGAGTGGATGGATGGGTGGGTGGATGAAAGGGTGGACAAATGGATAAGCCCCAAATTACCTCTGGGTTTACGGCTTCTTAGTCCAAAAGGAATATACTGCCGTAATAGCAGAAAAGAAATCTACCCAGAGTCATAATACTAAGCAGCCCACTAGCTGCATGGTTTATTAACACATCATAGAATCATGTGTATGAAACCAGAAAGAGTAAAAGGAACAGGAGGTTGCTGAGTCAACAAAGGCGAGTTTGTTCCATCAGCGTTAGCTGTCCTAGAGGGTCAAGGGAGAACCCCTGGTCTTGCCATCAGCAGAATTTTAAATGAGGTTGCAATGTTGCAATTGACTGTAGTTACCTAGTTTTCATATGAAAGAACACTTACAGTTCAGCCAAATGATTACAGCATCTGGAAAAAAAAATCTTTATTTCACTCTTTCTACAGCCCCTTATATCCTGGGAACAAACACCATCAATTCTGAGATTTGTGAGGCAAATCCAAACCCTTCATTGGTTGCCTGTACTTTGGATCAGTGGAGAATTCCATCTGTCAGGGCATTTGCTGCATCATAACAGTTGTTGAATTTTCTTCAGGCAACAGATGAAGAACTCTGTCTACCGAAGCCGGCAGTCTCTGAACAGCCCGAGTCCAGGGGAAACCGAGATGGACCTTCTGGTGACTCGGGAGCGACCCCGGCGTGGAATCCGCAACAGCGGATATGATGTGAGTCTCTGGTGGGCTGGGTGAATACAAGCTTTGCTTTCCCCTGAAGGCAAGGGGAATAGAGCATCCCACTGTGTTTCAGTTTATCACATATTTGTGGAATTTTAAAATGCACTAAAATGTTTTCTATTTTTTTATTACCTCATTTGCAAAGTAGAACTTCTTGGAATGTGTCAGAGTAACAGATAATTGCTGAAAGGATCATGATTTCTGAATTATACCATGTTACGAATAGCACATTATGGATCTTAAACTTAATGGATATTCTAAATGCCTTTAATTTCCGCCCCCCACCCCGCCCCCCGCCAACCCCGTCCTTAGAAACTCAGTAGGGACCATGGCCTGGGTTAGTTATGATTCACTTGAAGACAGGCTTCTTGTAATTCATACTGGTGTTGAGAAGTTGGATTTGTTCCTGATTTCATAACTCCTTGCTATGCCATGGAAACAATGAGATGCCCAACAGAGCAGTCTGATGATTTCATGTGACAGAATACATGCTTATGTTCAGTGATGTGGCCAAACTGCAGAAATTATTTTAATCCTATCAGATTTCCCCAGATGATGAGTTGCAATTTGGTGCCTCCTCTCCAGCTGCATGCACCCTGTGGCTTGTCCTTGCACCCATGAGCTCAGGTGAATGGTCCTGTGCTCAGATGTACGGTAATGCCTCACCCTGCCCCACCATTTCCCGTGAGCTTGAATCTATACCTAGGTTTTTTTGTTTATTTTATGTATATATAAAATTGCATTTTAGGTTCTGGGGTACATGTGAAGAACATGCAGGATTGTTGCATAGGTACATACATGGCAATGTGGTTTGCTGCCTTCCTCCCCATCACCTATATCTGGCATTTTCTCCCCATGTTATCCCTCCTCAACTCCCCACCCCCAACTGTCCCTCCCCTCTTCCCACCCACAGACCTCAGTGTGTGTTGCTCCTCTCCCTGTGCCTGTGTGTTCTCGTTGTTCAACACTCGTCTCTGAGTGAGAACATGCGACACACCTAGGTTTATGAACAGTGTTTCCTTCCCATTTCCCTAAATGTTTCTCTAAATACAAATTAAAATTTTTCTTTAATAAGAGTTATAATTCAAATATATCTGGATAAACTTATGTTGTAATTTGAGAAGTTGTAGTTTGACACTTGGTTTTTAAAATATACCAGGCTAATTGGAAGGCAAGAATATTTTTCCCCCTCAAGATTAGTCATCTTTTGCCACAAAATCTTAAAATGGGATTTTTTTTTTAATGGTCCAATGAAAAACAGGGATATTCTACCTAATTTGAATTTCTAATCACCTTCCTTCTATTTAACCTTCATGTTTGTGTTGGTAGTGTTACCCTTTTCTTTTGTTCCTTTTTCATTTTTTATAAAACAGTTTGGTAGTTTAGTTTTATAAAATTACAGATGCTTGGGGCAAATCTTTTATTTTCCCACTAGGTTAAATTATATAATGTTAATTTTTTCTCCTTATAAAAAATTATTTCCTATGCCAAATTCATTCAGCAATTTGGTAGTCAGCCTGTGATTAGAAATCAGGTATTAGAAGCTTCCAGTTAATCTTTCCCCACCAACAGTGAACCTTCTTCAATGTGTTTTAGTTTGGGGAACTTTTTCTTTTGCCCAGGCATCTGAGATACAATAGAATTCTTAATTTATTTCAAGATTGGCATTAATAGGGTTTTTTTTGTGTGCGTGTGAGCTTCTAGGCAAAGACACTTTGACAGTTGTGAGGAAATGGACCAGAGGTTTCCCTATTAACCTTAAAAAGAGAACACTGCAGATGGTTTTTTAACCACAGTGACACGATTTGCAGCACTCACTTAATACCTTTGGAATGTCGTGTTAGCAACTTACCTAGAACAATAGAAGAAGAGAGGTAATTTTTAGGAGGAGATTGCTCATCCTCATAGACATGTAGAAGTATACCAAGTACAGGTTACTTTAGGGGAAGCCTGGTTTATTCTAATAGACTTCTTTAAAATAGATATTTCTTTGAGAAGTGCATGTGATCTCAAAAATATAATTATAAGCTCCCTTAAAAGAAAATGATCATCCAGGGAATGGCTTTAAGAAATTAGGCTGTTGGCTATAAGAATGAAATGCTTACCTGTATCTCCTCTTGTGCTTTTTATACTAATCATATGAAAAGTGTCTAATATTTATCAGCCGCTTACTATAGACCAAGCCCTATTCTATTTTTTTCCTGTGTATTACCTCATTGCATTTGTGTAGTTACCAGTCAAGTAGATGCTTTCATTATGCCCATTGTATGGATGAAGAAACTGAGGCCAGTTATATAATTTGCCTACCCAGCCCCAGAGCTCCTCCCCTTAACCACCATGCAATATGTCTTATATATTCATCCTTCCTTACTATACATCTATCCTTATGTAACATAATCCATATCCTGTATTTTGAACCTCTGGAAGAATCTAGATGTCAGGGCTCACAGGCATTTTTACATGAATAACTCACACAGGCAAAACATGGACCAGCAAATAAAGTAGGAAAAAAAAATGAGTCATAGTTTTAAACAATGCATTCATTTTTTGGAGCTCTTGATTTTCTAAAATTACCAGAGCACTTCTGGCAAAAGAATCCATTAGCGCAGCAGTGAGCCGGTCATTCAATCGGAAACATGTCATTCTTCCCACTGAGTCTGGGGATCCAGAAGCCCTGCCAGAATATCCAGTTCTTTCTGCCAGGTTGGGGAAACTTCACACGGTAGAAACAACAGCACTGGGAGATTGAGTTAATTTTGAATTTTTTGAAAGATGACTGGGTCCCAAAGGAAAAGCCTGCATGTACAAATAAATGAATAAATGCATAAATAAGCAAATACATGCTACACAGGCAGATCTTAGCACCAGGGCTGTAGGAGCATGGATTGTTTCAGAATTTTCCCATAGAGCAAAAGATATTAGGGCCTGTAGAAGGGAGATGCTTAACTCCAAGGGGTCTGGGATCACCGTGTTTTATAGCAACAATCTTCAACCTTTTGGTCACTCTGCCAGCTGAGGGATGTAGTACAGTCCAGGCAGTAGTGATGCCACACTTGGTAGGAATATTCTAGAAGGGCATACTCCCACTAGAAGGATGTGTTATTTTCTTTCTTTTTAAAATTTATGTATTATACTTTAAGTTCTGGGGTACATGTGCAGAATGTGCAGATTTGTTACATAGGTATACACGTGCCATGGTGGTTTGCTGCGCCCATCACCCCGTCGTCTACCTTAGGTATTTTTCCTAATGCTATCCCTCCCCAATCCCCTCACCCCTGCTATCCCTCCCATAGCCCCCCACCTGCCAACAGGCACTAGTATGTGAAATTCCCCTCCCTGTGTCCATGTGTTATTGTTCAACACCCACTTATGAGTGAGAACATGTGGTGTTTGGTTTTCTGTTCTTGTGGATGCTCCAAACTCCCAAAAGACCAGATCATATCATTAAACCAACTTTGGCATTGAAATTAATTCATCCCCATGTAGAAAGCAGGTAGAAAAGAAAATGTCAGCCTAACGTGTAAAAGCAAAAATATCTCTATTTCAAAGTATTTTTAAAATGTCATTTTCTGAATGAAAGTCATGTGAAAAATAATGAAGCAGTGAGGAAAAGAAAAAAAATGCTGCAAATATGATTCTCAGACAGAATAAAGACCTAAGTGATTTTTCCTATATCTAACCCAGTATGTGGATATGAAGCCTTTGCTTCCAAAAGGCAAGTAATCATTAAATCATCCCTCAGAAAGAAAAATGCACCTCTTCAACCTTGATCTGTTTTTGGAGTTTAAAAATCTGTGGTAGGAAGGGAGCCAGCTATGTACCTTGGCTATGAGGGAGACTCTGAAATTGATTGTTTGAGTTATAACTTTGAAAATGAATGCTGACCTCTCAGAAGCAGGGAGCTGCACAATACTTCCCTTAATTTCTCTCCAGCACCTTGTCTAAAGTTCCATGCACTGGAGGTAGTTGCCAGTCCAGTGGGCTTGACACTAAAATGTGGGCAGTGGGTTTGAAAATGTTAAGAAGGATTGGTTGAGTCATTGATGCATCTCAAAGAGGCAATCACAGTCATTAGTTCTCATTCCAGAGGCTTTCTTCAGGGAAATGTTTGAAACCAGATGCTTCTACAGCTGAAAAGTACATGCAAATCTATAAAAAGGGGTATCAGGCAAGGTCCAGCTGCAGAAACCTGAAAACATCAAGCTGTTTCAAACAGATCCAAAAAATGACTATTAGGAATTAGGTGCTCACAAAATCATCAACGGGCTGGAGGAATGTTCCTGGAAAGATTCCTAGAACAAGACCACAGGGCTGGCCCTGAGGAGCTGCTGCCTCTTCTCCAAGCGGAAAGGTGGAGAAGCGGCCTGTCTTGGAACACTAAGAAAACACAGTCGTAGCATGATCCAGGAATGAGAGAGCCCCACAGAACCGGGGTAAAGGACTCTAGTGCTCAGCAACCTAGCTTTCAGCAGCCAAGGCAGCAGAAAGATGGGTCTGCTCCGTTTCCTCTTTCCAAAGTGCACACAAGTGCATCTGACTGACAGGACCAAAGTCTTATTCGCAGCCACAGCCTCCTGGAAGGCCTGGAGGTATAAGTTAGCCGTTCAGCCTCAACAGTACAGGAATGCACACTGCAAAGAGGTTAGGTTGCCTGTCCATTACCTCCATTGCAGGCACCAGGTGAAAGCAAGAGGAGAGAAACATTACCAGGCAGGGCAATACTCAGGAAGCAGTTGGGGCAACTAGTAGATAAAAGTATGTCGCAAAGGGGACAACGTACCCATTTCTCAGAGCTCCACCACAGCAGCCTGCTGAAGAAGGCGTGGGCGCATTGTCTGATGTCAAGCCTGTAGGCTGACGGTGCAGCCAGCTTCCTTTGTTACCGGTGAGCAGTGGTTCCTGGAAGGAGATGAAGGAACTGAAATGGTTGTTTTAATGAGTTCCATTTGTAGAAAAATGACATATCATCTGGGAAACTCCTGACTGCTCACAAAGCTTATGGCAAGTCTAGGGCCTCCTAGGTAAATTTGTAATCCTATGATTAATGGAAATCTTTTCTGCCCACCCACTTCCCACCCCTTCCCCAGCATCTGACGGCTTCGGTGTAATAGTTAGAGACCACGACCAAGCACAAGAATGCGCTGGTGCTGCATAATGGAGTGGTCCCTGTTAAGGGTATAGCCTCCTCTTGGCTCCACTGGGAAGCAGTTGGTTGGATTTAGAGATTTTGTCCGTCATTCTAGAAGCAACCTGCTTGTTGCCCCCTGAACTAGGCGCTCCTGTGTTGACCCCACTACCATCACCACCTTAGCATCTCACCCAAAACTTTCCTCCATAGCGCCCCCATCTCAGCCTTTCATTTCCTTCTCCTACCTCTGCCAGCTAACATAAGCTATAATTACCCTGACTTGATACATTATCTCGACTTAATTTACAGTAAATTCTATTTTAACAGGGGCTTCTAATCCAAGGGAATACCTGCTCATGGGCAATCAGGCTCCCTGGGAGAACCTGAGGCAAAGAGATGGAGGTGTTGGAGGGTAAAGGGGGTCTTTAGGTAAAGTCCAGATCTCACCAGGTTGGTGGCTGCCCAGAAAGACACCTGTCAACCCCACAGTGATGGAGGCCACTTGGCAAGTGGGGGTGGGATGCTTGTTGGCAGGTTTGGGAGGGAGATGGAGGGGTTTCAGGATGGCCTAGTGACCTCCTTCAGAGCCAGGCTTCCCCTGCAGGCCAAGAATTTTCCTCTCGTGTAGACAACTTCCCACTGGGCAGGAGACAAACAACTTCCCTTCTGTGAGTGGCACTCAAGTGCTACCTGCCTGCATCTTCTCTCTGATCCCCTGCCTTCTGGACCCTGTCTGCTCCTATTCTTGGTACCCTGTTTTTCCTGGATTCCGGGACCTCTTACCCTCTTGACCTAGGGTAGCCACTTCTTTCACACCAGGGTCCCCAGAATGCTCTAGATATACTGTCAGGGAGAGGAGGGAGCAGGTTTAGGCAGATTTAAAAGTTGAGCTGTGGTGGCGGGACGTGGTGCCTCACGCTTGTAATCCCAGCACTTTGGGAGGCCGAGGCAGATGGATCACAAGGTCAGGAGTTCACCTCGCCAACGTGGTGAAACCCCCTCTCTACTAAAAATACAAAAAGTAGCTGGGCATGGTGGTGTGTACCTGTAGTCCCAGCTACTCAGGAGGCTGAGGCAGGAGAATCACTTGAACCCAGAAGGTGGAGGTTGCAATCAGCCGAGATTGTGCTAGTGCGCTCCAGCGTTGGTGACAGAGTGAGATTCCATCTCAAAAAAAAAAAAAAAAAAAGTTGGGTTATGGTACAGACACTACAAGGCCTCAGCTGACCCCGTGGAGGCTCTGCAGCTCAGATGGCCCTGCAGAGCTGTCTCGAGTTTGGGAAGCAGCTGTGCATATGTACTCTAGAATGGACTGGTCATTGGATGTCCTTGGGTGAGGCTGTTCTCTTTAGCCAAGGCCAATTCCCAGTGAGAGCTGACATCTGAGGGCTGACAGCTGGCAGAGTGCCCAGCAGCTGGGGGAATCCATCTTCTAGTCCTGAGCAGCATGGCTCGGAGTCCACTAGTTCCTTACAATCCTATGTGCTCCTGGCCCACCGATGTGCGCCAAGCCCCTGCAGGAGCTGGAGGCCAGTGGACAAATATAAACACCCCTTGGGAATTGCCATTCCTTTTATTTCTTCTAGCAGACATTTAATGAGTGCATTGGAACCATGGCAGCATATGTGCACTTAATGTACGTAAATTCAGTAATACGAGCCCTGAAAGGAAAAGGAAAAAAAAATTAAAGCTAAGAAACTAGCTTTTACATATATTTTGTTTATATTGTACATTAAAGATTATATGTTTATTTTCCCTATGACCCTATAAGGTGTATGCACAAGGCCACATATGCTACACTAAGTGGATGATTTAAAAGATTTTCAAGGGCTTTTCTCTACATTATTTTTACCTACTCTGCTGGCTGGCGTTAGCTTAGCACGAAGCCTTGTATGAGATTCCACTGCACCTACCTGTGTGAGGCTCTCTGGAGAAGGGAAAGATGCATGTCCAGGTGATTACACACTAGTGGAGGCGAGAGGTAGGGGCACAGGCAATAGGCTGTGGCAGTGAACTTGGATGGGCAGAGGGAGTGCTCCTGAAGGTTTGTTCCTTCCTGTCTGTCCCACAGCCACCACTCAGTACAGTCTCCATTACTTAGCACTGCTGAAGCTGCCAGACAGCTGCAGGGAAATCCTTCTAAAACACACAGTCTTGTTCAAAATCCTCCAGGAGCTCTCCGTAGCTTTGGCGATAAAACTCAGACTCTAAGCTCCCAGCCCAGGACTTTTCTGCTTTGGCTTGCCCAGATACGTCTTTCCAGCTGATGCATATCTCTCCTTAACCTACCCGCTTGGCTCCAGCCCAAACACCTTCCCCAAACTTGTTCTGTTGTTTCCCATCTCCAGCTCTTTGCACATGTGCATCGCTCTGCCTGGAATCTCCCTTCCCACCTGCTTCATCCAGGCCAAGGCTGCTCGGTCTCCTCACTGTCAACACTTAGGGCTGTAGAGTTCTTCATACTGTGCACTGTCCTGTGCTTTATGGGTGTTTAGCAGCATCATTGGCCTCTAGCCATGCATGAGCTGCCGGAATCTCCTCTCAGCTGTGACAACCAAAAAATGTCTCCAGGCATTGCAGATGTCCCCTAGTGGGCAAACCTGCTCCTGGCTGAGAACTACCAGCCTAGCCAGTGCTTTCGGAACTTGGTTTAAACACAACCTTCCCCAGCATCTTTTCCTGGCCCCTATGCATATGGGCCCCTCCTTTGTGTTCCAATAGCCCCTGATACTCACCCCAATCAAAGCCCTCACCCCCAACTTCCATTAGTTGGTCTACTTGTATTATTTCCCCATGCAACTCCTCAAGGACAGGAGTCATGTTTCATTTATCCTTGAAACCTCAGCACTCGGAATCGGAACTGGCACATAGTAGATGCAATGTCTCTATTTGTTGGGCAAATGAACAAATGAGTGTGTCAACCAGAGAGGTGATTCCTGAGCTGAGACTTGTTTCTAGCTCTGAGCCAAATAAACGTTAGTTTTGACCAAATATCAAAACCATAGGCAGATGTCCATTGCCATTTGGAGTTCACTGTGAATGGTGGTTATTCACTAACATGCTTTGGCAAAAGCAACAGAAACCCCAACTTAAACCGTCTTAAAATATGAACGGGATGAGTTGTTTACAGTAAATCCAGGCATGGTTTGGTTGGGGCCCCAGTCTGTTCCTCTGCATTACACACAGCTCTGTGCTCCCCTATGTGCTGGCCGTATCCGCAGGTGGACTCTGGTAAGAAATCCCAGACCTCATGTCTACATCCTGCACGGACCAGTGCAAGAGGGAATTCTCTTTTCCCAACCTCAAAAGAAGGCGTATGGGCTTTACTCTGACTGAGTTGTCATATGCTAAGTGTCCACCCCTGCATGAATCACTGTAGCAATGGATACAAGGAGATTACCCTGATTAATTTAATCTGGTCAGGCCTCATGGATGGAGCTGGGGCAGCTTAGTCCCAGTCAGCCCCCTTGGCTGAGACACAGGGAGAGAAGCAGATAGATGCGGAGGCCATCACAGTGCCTGCTACAGTACCTGCTGCTTGAGGAACACTTGCAGTTGGACTTTTTTATTCAGAGAGACAGGTTTTGCTCTGTTGCCCAGGCTGGAGTATAGTGGCACAATCACAGCTCACTACAGCCCCAACCTCCTGGGCTCAGGTAATCCTCCCTCCTCAACCTCCCAACTAGCTAGGACTACAGGAGTGACATCGTGCTGGGCTAATTTTTAAATTGGCTTTGGGCAATTCTCCCACCTCAGCCTCCCAAAGCGCTGGGATTATAAATGTGAGCACCGTGTTGGGTATTTTAAGGAGCACACCCTTGTCACCTTTTTTGTTTTTTTGAGACAGAGTTTCATTCTTGTTTTCCAGACTGGAGTGCAATGGTGTGGTCTCAGCTCACTGCAACCTCCACCTCCTGGGTTCAAGCGATTCTCCCATCTCAGCCTCCCAGGTAGCTGGGACTACAGGTGTCTGCCACCATGCCTGGCTATTTTTTTTTTTTTTTTTTTTTGTAGAGACAGGGTTTCATCATATTGGCCAGCCTGGTCTTGAACTCCTGACCTCAGGTGATCTGCCCGCCTTGGCAGCCCGTAGTGCTGGGATTACAGGCATGAGCCACCACATCTAGCCCTGTTGCTGTCTTTGGTTGGCCCCTCCTGAAGGGAAAGATCAGCATGGTGTTATATAATGACTACTATTCACTGTGGGCTCAGGAAGTCCAGACTATAGTCAGAGGTTCATGTTTTGGACACAGGTAGAGTGACAGAGGTGTTTTGTGCATCTTTTTTTTTTAAGAGCTGAAGAGGAGAAAGGGCAGACTTGAGTGGATGGCGGGGAGAGCCTGCATGTGATGGAATAGTGCTGACTCACGGGAGAGAGCCTCGCAGTCTCCTTACTCCCTGCTGTGCCAGCTCAGCTAAGATGAGAAAAAGCAGGTGATGACTCACCTAGAAAGCAAAATGTGAATTAGCTTTCCAGGAGAGAAAGCCGTTCTTAATATGTTTACTTTCAGGTTGATTTCTTTGTAAGAGGTGTTCTTAATTATGACTGTGGTTTATATATTCTCAAAGTTCACAGGTAGTACCGTGTAGGGGCTGTGCTCATAGTCTCTGGAGCTAGGCTACTGATGAGCTACGTAAAGTTAGGCCAGTTACCTACTTATCTGCACTTTAGTTTCCTCATCTGTAAAATGGGGATACCAGTGGTGCCTAGTTTATGAGGATGTTGTGAGAATAAAATGAGTCAATGCAGGCAAAGCATGTAGAAAACAGGCAGTGAACGTTAGCTATTTTAACGCCCCAGGAGGGAGAGGGCGATACTTTTCTTTTCCTGTTGATTTTCTTTTCTAGCACTCACTACTCTGTTTTTGTTGTTGTTTTGAAATGGAGTCTCACTCTGCCACCCAGGCTAGAGTGCAATGGCACAATCTCAGCTCACTGCAACCTCCGCCTCCCAGGTTCAAGCAATTCTCCTGCCTCTGCCTCCTGGGTAGCTGGGATTACAAGCATGCACCACCACGTCTGGCTAATTTTTGTATTTCAGTAGAGGCAGGATTTCACCATGTTGGACAGACCGGTCTGGAACTCCTGACCTCAAGTGATCCACCCACCTCGGCCTCCCAAAGTGCTGGGATTACAGGCGTGAGCCACCACACCCGGACTGCACTTACTGCTCTGAATTGTGTCACACACCAAAGAGAGGACTGTATTCCTCCAAGGGTGCCTTTCTCTGGCATGACCGGACTACAGATAGGCTTTGCGAAGGGTGCCTGGGACCTCTCCCTGCTTGCCCTAGCACAAGGCCACACTTCCGGAGGTGACCTTTAAGGTAATGTTTTTGCAAACACAATGTGGGATAGTGGTTGCAACTCAAGGCAATTGGATCTTGTGGCCTGCTCAGTAATTGAATTTTCCCTGCTCCATCAAGTTCCTGGGGGAGAAAGACAGGAAGTCAATCAAGCTGGCTCCTGAGACTTCTGCTACAGGAAGAAGATGTTTTGCTTTGGGGGCAGTGAGTAATGCTGAGAGCATTGGAGTACCTTCTTTTATCCTTGCCTATCCCATCTGCATAGTCTCAGTGGAGACTCTGATTGTGGGTCACTCTTTGAAAGGTTTTTTTTTTTAAGGAGGATGTCCCTATTTCCTTAGAAGTCTATGAGAGACCCTTTAATGTCTTTTCTACTGACCTGAAAGACAGAAACAACATACTGACTTCACATCTCCATAACCCTGGAGCGACTGTAGATCATCCTTTGGAAAGGCCATCAGAATAAAAATCTGAAATTTTGCTCAATTTTTGAAAAAATTTCTATTTGCACACCTTTGCAGCAAAGTCACCAAGCCTTTATTCTGAACCTCACTGCCTGTTCTGAGGAGAACCAACCTCACTTTATTATTAGAGAAGCTTCCAGGCTGCAGGCTCATTAGGAAGCTCCTGCAAAGGTCTCTCTGCTCCTGCACCATCGTGGTCTTCTTCCCACCTGGTGAAGTGAGAACTCCCTGAAATGTGGTTTCCAGAAGCAACATTCTAAATATGTCTCTGCTTCCTCAGTAACAGGCAGCACTTGCAGTGGGCAGAGGAGGCATTAAATGGAGAGAAGTGGCACTGTTCTGTGTGGCCCAAAGGACACCGATTGGTGGAAAGAAAAATGGACATGGAGCCAGATACATTTCATCATGGCCAGATGGCCCAGGAATTTATCTTGCTGAAACCAAATCCCTCACTCGGTCTTTGGGCCCTTGCCATGAGGTTGCATAATTTGTTCAGAATCTGTTCTTGCAGGATGGAGCTGCGACTGACACTGAGCTGAAAATCGGAGCCTTGAGGCAGGCTTTGGAGAGGGGCTTCAAATTGTTGTGCTTCAGAAATGAAGTACCAAGGTGGGGCAAAGTGATGTTACACCCACTTGTGTGTCCCAGAAAGTGTGGGCTTGTAAAACCCCTGTTCCCTTTGGGGCTCATAACTCAAGAACTTCTAGAATAAGTGGCCTCAAGAGTCCTTTATTTCTCTTGGTTAAGGCCATTCTAGATAAAACTACCTCCTTCATGTTAGACACATGGACATGTCTTGTTTGTTTGTTTTTGTTTTTGTTTTTTTTGAGACGGAGTTTCGCTCTTGTTACCCAGGCTGGAGTGCAATGGCGCAATCTCGGCTCACCGCAACCTCCACCTCCCGGGTTCAGGCAATTCTCCTGCCTCAGCCTCCTGAGTAGCTGGGATTACAGGCATGCACCACCGTGCCCAGCTAATTTTTTTGTATTTTTAGTAGAGACAGGGTTTCACCATGTTGACCAGGATGATCTCGATCTCTTGACCTCGTGATCCAACTGCCTCGGCCTCCCAAAGTGCTGGGATTACAGGCGTGAGCCACTGCGCCCGGCCTGTTTGTTTTTGAGACAGAGTTTCGCTCTTCTTGCCCAGGCTGGAGCGCAGAGGCTCAATCTTGGCTCACTGCAACCTCTGCCTCCTGGGTTCAAGTGATTCTCCTGCCTTAGCCTCTTGAGTAGCTGGGATTATAGGCGTGTGCCACCACGCCCGGCTAATTTTTGTATATTTAGTAGAGACAGGTTGTCACCATGTTGGTCAGGCTGATCTCAAACTCCTGACCTCATGATTCACCCACCTCGGCCTCCCAAAGTGCTGGGATTACAGGTGTGAGCCACCACATCTGGCCAGAAATGACTTTTACTGTTGAAGACTTTTGAGCAGGAATTTACCAGGAATTTACTTTTAAGACTCATTTCCAGTCATTCATTCAATGAGTATTTATTGATGTTCTGCCGTATGCTGTTCTGGAATACAGTAGGAAATGTGACAAAGTCCCTTCCCTCATGGGGCTTATCCAGTAGTCACCGCTTATCCTGGTTTCAGTTACCTGCGGTCAACTATGGTCTGAAAATATTAAACGGGAAATTCCAAAGATAAGCAATGTATATGTTTTAGACTGTGTGCTATTCTGAGTACTGTAATGAAGTCTTATGCCATCTCACTCCATCCCACCCAGGGCATGAGTCTTCCCTTTGTCCAGCTTATCCTGGTCAATAAGGATAACAGCTGTCAGTGCTACCCAGCTGTCAGTTACTCAGTCACCACTGCTGCAGTATGGCAGTGCTTGTGTTCAAGTAATACTTATTTTACTTAATGGTGGCTCGAAAGGGCAAAAGTGGTAATGCAATTGAGGTATGACAAAGAAAAGCTGTCTACTGCTTTCTTTAAAAGGTGAAAGTTGCTGACTTAGTAAAGAAAGGAAAAAAAAAATTGTATGCTGAGGTTGCTAAAATCTCCGGTAGCAATGAATCTTCTTTTTTTGAGACGGAGTCTCGCTCTGTCACCCAGGCTGGAGTGAAGTGGCGCGATCACGGCTCACTGCAACCTCAGCCTCCTGGGTTCAAGTGACTCTCATGCCTCCGCCCCCCCCGAGTAGCTGGGATTACAGGCATGTACCACCAAGCCTGGCTAATTTTTGCCTTTTTAATAGAGACAGGGTTTCACTGTGTTGGCCAGGCTGGTGTCGAACTCCTGACCTCAAGTGATCCACCAGCCTTGACCTCCCATAAAAGTGTTGGGATTACAGGTGTGAGCCACCACGCCCAGCCAAGAATGAATCTTCTGCCCATGAAATTGTGAACAGTGCATTGTTATAATTGTTCTATTTTATTATTAGCTATTGTTACTAATTTCTTACTGTGCCTAATTTATAAATTAAACTCTATTGTAGGTTTGTATGCGAAAAAAAAATCATGTATATAGGATTCATTACTCTCCATGATTTCAGGCATTCAGTGAGGGTCTTGGAACATTTTCCCTGAGGATAAGGGAGACTAACATATTACACTAGGGAAAACCAACAGTAAACACGCAAGCACATAGATGCACAGCACGAGGTGGAAGGCTCTGAAGGAACATAACAGAGGGAAGGCGGTGGAGAGTAACAGGAGCTTCTCTGAATAGCTTGGGCACGGCAGGGCTCTCCAGGGAGATGACTTTTGAACGGAGACCTAAAATGAGGGAGCCTGGCATGCTGGCCTCAGGGGAAAAGCTTTCCAGGCAGAAAGCACAGCAAGTGGAAGGGCCCAGATATGCTTGGGGAGCTCAGAGACCATTAAGGGGACCCGTATAACAGAGTTCTTGTTGGTAAAGAGTCTTGGCTTCAACTCCTTCCTTTCCTTTGCCCTTGCATCTAATCTATCAGCATTTCTGCCAGTTCTCTTCTGAAATACATCTTGAACTCACCCACACTTTGGCTGTCCACGACCATCCTGATCCAGGCCCTGCCATCTCTTCTTGCCTGGGTTACAGCAAGAGCCACAAGCAAGTGGTTCCTGATTGGCCTCCCATAAATTTCAATCACATTTCTTCCCTGCTTAATATTCTTCAGTAGTTTCCCATTGCCCTTTGACAACAGTCAAGCCTTCTTACCATGGCCTTTAAGACCCTGTGTGATCTGGCCCCTGCCTTCCTCTCTAGCCCCATCTCCTGACAATTAGGGCTTCAGCTACAAGGTCCATGTATTAGTTTGCTAGGGCACAGGCTGGGTGGCATGGATTAAACAACAGACATTTATTTTCTCACAGTTCTGGAGGTTACAAGTTGTAGATCAAAGTGTTGATAGGGTTGGTTTTTTTCTGAAAGCCATGAGGGAAGGATGCATTCAGATCTCTTTCCTGAGTTTATAAAAGGCCATCTCTTCCCTGAGCCTTCATGTCAGTTTTTCTTTGTACACACTGTGTCTAGATTCCCTCCTCTTTAGAAGGATCAGTCCTTTTGACACAAAGATCCACTCTAATGACCTCATTTAACTTGATGACCTCTGTGAAGGCCCTGCCTCCAAATACAGTCACATTCTGAGATGCTAGGAGTTAGGACTTCAACATAAAAATTTTGTGGGGGACACAGTTCATTCAGTAACAGTCCTTTCTTTTTCTCAAACACTACTCTCTCTCACCTCTGGTCTTTTTCATAAGCTTTCCTATGACTATCACATGGGCACCCTCTTCTCCTCCTTCAGGTCTGAAAAAATGTCACCTCCTCAGAGCAGCTTTCCCTGACCATCTCCATCAAGCTAGCTGTGTCAGCCCATTTTGTTTCTTTTATTATGGGGACATTGACATGTGGTAGAAATGTACAGGTTGTTAGTTTACAGTGTGATGAGCTTTGACAAATGTGTATACCCTTATGACCACCAGGCCAATGAAAATATGAAACATTTTCATCACTCTCAGAAAACTCCCTTTTTTTGTGGTCAGTATTCAGTTCATTCATGGGCAACCTCTTGTCTGATATCAACCACTATAGTTTTGCCTGTTCTTGAACTTTATATAAATGGATTTATTCAGTAAGTACTCTTTTGTGTCTGACTTCTTTCACTAAAGATTCATCTATGTTATTGCATGCATGAGTAGTTTATTCTCTTTTATACTGGGTACTATTCCATTGTATAAATATAATACTATTTATCCATTATCCTATTATTGGACATTTGGATTGCTTCCAGTTTGAAGCTAGTATAAAAAGAAACTGCCATAAAGATTCTCATATGTTTTCTTAACATGTGTTTTCATTTATCTTGGATAAATATGTAGGGGTGGAATTTCTTGGTTATAGGGTAGGTATATGTTTAAGAAACTATAGTCAAATTTACAGAGGCTTTGCACTGTTGCCCCTCCCACTAGCAGTATAACAGTTCTAATTATAGTCTTCAACCTCACCAATATTCGTTGTTATTCATCTTTTTCATTTCAGCCATTCCACTGAATATGAAATGATGTAATTTCCTTATTACTAATGATGTTGATCACCTTTCCATGTGTTTACTGGACATTTATGTGTCATCTTTGCATGTGTTTATTGGACATTTATGTGTCATTGAAGTATCTTTTCTAGCTTTTTACCCAATTTCTAAATTGAGTTGCTTGTCTTTTTGTTATTCATTTGTAGGAACTATTTATATATTGTGGATACAAATCCTAATATTTTCTTGTGTTTGGTAGCTTGTCTTTCCATTAGTTGTCTGATAGGATACTCGTTTTAATTTTGAATAACACTTAGAGCTACAGAATGTACCCCAGAACCAGACATTAGGACTAAATTGTTTTGGAATATTTTTTAGGAAGAAGATACTTGGGGTTCCCAGCAGGGCTATAATTTCCTTCAAGTTTGCTCTCATGGTGTTTCAAAGAGAGGATGAAGTCATGTGGGTACTTAGCCACTGTGTGCACTATCCTAGATGTGTTGAACTGATTTCCTTATTTTGAAAAAACATTAAAAGAATTTCAGGTACTTACTCTATCCAGTGGCCACCATGAAGTGCAAGACTAGGGGCTCATGTGTGGAGGAGGAATGGCTTAAATGTCTTCTAAATACTGTGGCCTTTGCTGCTGAGTTTTGATATACTGTAACTCTCCAAAATCATAATTGCATGCATATCCTCTCACCTGGCAAATCTCCTTCTAGAAATTTAACCTAAGTAATAACTCATGCTTATATGCAAAGTTTTTTATTATTATTATTTTTGAGATGGAGTCTTGATCTGTCACCCAGGCTGGAGTACAGTGATGTGATCTTGGCTCACTGCAGCCTCCACCTTCTGGGCTTAAGTGATTCTCCTGCCTCAGCCTCCAGAATAGCTGGGATTACAGGCATTAGTCTGGCTAAATTTTGTATTTTTAGTAGAGGTGGCGTTTCACCATATTGGCCAGGCTGGTCTCAAACTCCTGACCTGAAGTGATCCTCCCGCCTTGACCTCCCAAAGTGCTGATATTATAGGCGTGAGCCACCACGCCCAGTCATATATGCAAAGTTCTAATCACAAAGATACTTGTTCCAACTTTGTTCATATAGTAAGATATTAGGAAAACACCTAAAATAGTGAACTGTTAAATATATAGTAGCCTAAAAACTCCATTTATTAGAATGCTATGAAATCATTAAAATTATTCTCTATACATACATTTGTTTATTGACAGAGATACTTGTTTACAATATTGTTGAATTTAAAAGGCTTCAAAAATATTAATGTAATGTCATTTTTAAAAACTTTATATATGTGTGCATATATATATGCCTGCGTATATAAGTGTGTGTATACGTATATATATGCCTACACATATACGTGTATGTGTGTGTGTGTGTGTGTGTGTGTATTCTGTTTATAAAATCATGACCCAAACAGCTCAGTCTGAGAGAGTATCTAAGTCAAAAGAACCTTACCATCAAAAGTCATTTTAAAATACCTCTACTCCTTTACTTACATTTTTATATGTGAGAAGGCAGATACATCATGCTCAGTAAAATTTTCTAAATTCTCTCAATTCCTCTCCCATTCACATGCCACACCTTTCTTGAAAATCCCACTATAAATCCTGCAGCCCACACCTCTTCTGCCTCTCATTGCCCATCTCCACTTCCTGGTCTTCATCACACACACAATCTATGTGGCAAAGTGTGGGCCCTCCTTGGAAGTGGAAGAGGGAGAAACTGGCCTGGGTCAAGCCCACACTCTCTGTGGTGGCCTGGGGCAGTGGGGAGGGCATTGGCAGTGCTCTAGCGTTCATAATCCTCATCCTATTTCATATGCGTAGAAAACATCCGGAAGGACGTGCATGGAGGTCAAAATGTTAACAGTAGTTATTTCTGGTGATAGGATTAGAGTAGATTTTAATTTTCTTCCTTTTGCTTATCTGTGTTTTCTAATTTCCTACCATGAACAGACATTCCTTGATGAACATTTTTAGAATTTTTATTGAAGTATATCTTGATTAATTTATACAAATCGCTTTTTGAAAAAATGAGTTTCTCAGAGCTTTTCAAGAATAGGAAGTCGGAGAAGCAAGTATGGTCCATTCCAAGTTAAAGAGGTTTAAAAATATATTCTCTGTCCCAGATACGGCCCTAACCCAAGCTAACTGTCAGCCAACACTGGGAGGTTTGTCTTTATTCCTGTCTTCCCTCTTTTGTCAAATAAAAGCAAAAGCCATTTTCATAAATGTGCCACTGAGGGAGAAGGGTTTAGGGCAAGTTCAGCCAGTAGATGTGATATCTCTTATGCGAAAATGAACACAACTGTGGAGCTCTGAGAGGCTGAGTGAGGAAACCCACGTGGAAAAGCTGGCACAGAGTTGGCACGTCATAGGTCTGCAAGTCGATTGAGCACCTACTATGTTTGTTCACTGAACAGACAATTACAGCTTCGCCTCTGGGCAGGGTTGTGGACTGGAATGTCTTGTAATCTATACTTGAGGGGTAGCATGCTAGAAACTCACTCCCTAAATGGTCCTGTGCCCAGCCATTGGTTAAGGAAGTGCTGCTTATCAGAGAGAATAACAAAATCCTGCTTCCAGATCTTAAAGCATGGTGTGCAATCAGAAGCTCTGAGGGCAAGGCCCAGCAATCTGTGTGTGGGGCTGATCAAGCCTGTTGAGAACATACTTGGGCCTTCCAATTAAAGGGAACTCCCCATGCAGAATGGAAATCCTATGGGGGAAGCAAAGGTTGACCTCCATTGGGGGGTCATGGGGTCAGTGGCAGTGGGAGCCTGGAGAAAAAGCCTCTACCTTCCCAGCAAAAGTAGCACTTACGTGTGTGTGTGTGTATACACATAAAAATAATAGTACAATTTAAATTACTTACTGTAGATGTTTGTTGATATGTATATCAACATGTGTGGTGGCCTGGCCCTCTTCCTTACCAACCTTACTCAGAGAACTCACCCCCAGTACTGCCCCACCCCAGGGCTCTTCGGGCAGTGGGAGTAGGAGATGTTGCTAAGGAGCTTTTGCATACTCATTCTACCCCAGAATCTACACACACATTCTACCACAGGATCTATCCTTGCTTTCACTAGTATAAAAATAGTACAATAATTTACTTACCGTAGCTGTTTGTTGATAAATCTAGACTTAGAGACTGATAGAAAAACCTCACTTCTGATCTTGAACTTTTGCCAAGTCCTAACTCTAGGAGATAAGATTAAAAGAAATGTATAATTTTTCTGTGCTTTCTGTATTTTCACTTTCTTCTCTAATGAGCATGTGTTAATGCTAAAAATAAAAAATGAAATGTAACAGTTATGACCTCCATGTGTAGTATTTTAGGAGGGAAGGACTCCCCATTATGAATGAATTTCCTCATGACATTTATTGCTGTGCTTATTTTATACATCCAAGTGCTTTATACGTAGTAATTACACGAGAACTATGTGCAGTTAAATGAAGTAATAATGATTATCATGATGATAGCAACTAGTATTGTTTTTACTGTGTGCTACCATTATAAAATCTTTAGATGTACATTTATTTAATCCTTATAAAAGCTTTTGAGAAAGTATTATCCTCATTTCACAGATGAGGAAATGGAATCACAAAAAAGTTAAAGTAACTCTCCTGGTTGGACTGTTTTGAGCACCCTGTCTTTTATCTTCTCTGTGCACCTTGTCTTTCTGGCTGTTGCTGTGGCATCCGCCACAAGGCAGCAACCTCCTTACCTCTTCCCTTTTATGTTCTTGCACTCTGAGATTCGTGCACATCCAGACTGGTGGAATAAACTTATACAGGCATCCCCACCTGCTGATGGCAGAGAAGCTCAGAGCAAGAAAGCAGACACTTATGAAGCAAGCATTCATTAGCAGGCAAGCACGAGACCCTCCATGCAGCCTGCTCTGGAAACTGATGAAGTCCCAGCTGTCTGCCCACCTTGGTACTGAAGCTGCTCCCTCAATGAAAGGTTCAGTAAAGAAAGGCAGTAGAATGTTCTAGATCAGTGGATTCCAAACTTGAACAGGCATTGGAATCTCCTGGAGGGCTTAATAAAGCACAGATTGCTGGGCCTCGCCCTCAGAGCTTCTGATTGCACACCATGCTTTAAGATCTGGAAGCAGGATTTTGTTATTCTCTCTGATAAGCAGCACTTCCTTAGCCAATGGCTGGGCACAGGACCATTTAGGGAGTGAGTTTCTAGCATGCTACCCCTCAAGTATAGATTACAAGACATTCCAGGGTCTTATACCCAAAGGCGTAAGGGTGAGGAATGTCTCTAAAATATTTTAGAAAGTACCATTAATGTTATCAATGAAAGTCATTTCTGATGTCTGTTATGCTAACTAGCAGAGCCTGCAGCATTGGATAGCCAGAGTGTGGCCTTCCTGATTGAGTGCTGGCTGACTACTCCAGCAGTGTGAATTCCTGGATAGGCCACATAGGATATACTTTAAATTAGCACAGATGCATAGTAGCACCTGTCCAAGTGAATGTTTTAGAGGAAGTTACAGAGCACCTTCATGAGAAGGAAAGTTAATTAACACATCAGTGGGCTTTGTTTCCTCCCACAGACTGAGCCTGAAATCATAGAGGAAACCAACATTGACAGAGTTCATGAGCCCCGGGGCTATTCCAGGTCTCGGCAAGTGAAAGGCCACTCGGAGACCTCCACGCTGAGCTCCCAGCCGTCTATCGACGAGGTCAGGCAGCAGATGCACATGCTGCTGGAGGAAGCCTTCAGCCTGGCATCCGCGGGCCATGCAGGCCAGAGCCGGCACCAAGAGGCCTACGGCTCAGCCCAGCACCTGCCCTACTCGGAGGTGGTGACCAGCGCTCCTGGGACCATGACGCGGCCCAGGGCTGGGGTGCAGTGGGTGCCGACCTACCGCCCAGAAATGTATCAGTACAGCCTGCCCCGGCCGGTAAGTCATTCATCCCATTGCCTGCCATCATCGGGTCAGTCTGCCCAGTGGGTTCCAACAGGAGACTCAGAGCAGGGGCTGTTAAACGCATGCTCTAAATGAAGCGACCCCCCCAAACAGGCTTCGTATGAGCAACGTGGCTGTTTACGGTGAGATAGGAATTGGTTTTATAGGTTTGGGGTAGGCAGTGGAAAGTTACCAAAGTTACAGTTCAGAGCGGTTTTTGCAACCTGGGAGGGGTCATAGGGTCTTGAGCCACGAGGTTGACCAAGATCAGTTACAAAGTCCAGTTGCCTTAGTTGAGGTGGGAATAAGGAACAATAGAAGAATGTCTCAAAGTTAATTGGGCACCGCAGGGGTTGGTCATTCTTCCCCTTTTTGTGGTTTTCCAGTTACTTCAGACTTTGTAGTTCCAGGAACTCATCTGGAGTGTACGTGTAGGTCACAGAGGTTACCACACTGTCCATGGCACAGTCACTCGGCCTAAAAGACCTTTTAGGGGCTTCTACAGATAGACACTTTGGGATCTGGAGATGAATTGTGCTGGGCCCTCATCCCGTCATCCCATCTTCCACCCATGATCCAAAGCCTAAGCTTTTGATTCTTGTGGGCAATGCGCATGAGAATCCCTTCTGTCCAACCATAATGTATTTTAGAATGAATTGCCTTTTCTACTATCCCTCCTGTAAATGGCTGACCGTATTCTTCAAGCACTGGTGATTTCCAACACTTTCAAGCCTGAGACCCATTTTAAATGTCAAAAGGCATCTCAGAGCCACATGCTAAGGGGTGTGTGGCTTGGTGGTTAAGCACACAGGCTTTGAGTCAGGTGGCTCGACTTTAAATCTCAGCTCTACCAGGTTAACGTTGACAGACTCAGAATGGAATCTCTTGTGTTAAAAAATAAAATAACAAATTTTTAAAACCTGGCAAATAGAGCCAGGGAAGGCCAGGCAGGAAGGGTTTTCATGTATAAATGCCTGATAACAAGAACTATCACAAAAGCCTCTGCAAACATTGCAATCTTGCACAAAAGCCATTGCAACCTTACAACACACAAAATACTTGTGCAAGGACATCTGCCCAGCAATGGTCTGTTCAGGCTTGGACTGGTACCATATTTGTCGATTTTTGCAGCCGAGGATAATTATCTCAAAAGAATTATGCAATCCTCCTTATTTTTCCTTTAAAAACCTTTGTCTTCCTTTACTTCCCTGAACACAGATCATTTACTATGGCATGTGTCTTCCCATTGCAATACCGATTCCCAAATAAACATCATTATTTTTAGAGGCAAAAAAAAAAAAAAAAAGTCTATTATTTGTTATTTAGGTTGACAGCTACTTCCTGGCTTTGTAACTTGGGGAAGTTACTTAAATTCTTTACAGGTGACAATAAACAAATAAGAAAAGTAAGCTGCTTCTTAGACTTGTAAAGATTAAATGAGTTGAGGTATATAAGGTACTGTAAGAATGCCAGATACATAGTAAATGCTATAAAAATAGTCATGGGCTGGGCATGGCGGCTCATGCCTGTAATCCCAGCACTTTGAGAGGCTGAGGTGGGAGATCACTTGAGCTTAAGAGTTTGAGACCAGGTTGGGCAATGTGGTGAAACCCCATCTAAACAAAAGTTAGCCAGGCGTGGTGGCATGTGCCTGTAGTCCCAGCTATTTGGGAGGCTAAGGTGGGAGGATTGCTTGAGTCCAGGAGGCAGAGGTTGCAGTGCGCCAAGATTGTGAGACTGCTCTTCTACCTGGGTGACATGGTAAGACCCTTCTCAGAAAAAAGGCTGGGCGCGGTGGCTCACGCCTGTAATCCCAGCACTTTGGGAGGCCGAGGCGGGTGGATCACGAGGTCAAGAGATCGAGACCATCCTGGTCAACATGGTGAAACCCCATCTCTACTAAAAGTACAAAAAATTAGCTGGGCATGGTGGTACGTGCCTGTAATCCCAGCCACTCAGGAGGCTGAAGCAGGAGAATTGCCTGAACCCAGGAGGCGGAGGTTGCAGTGAGCTGAGATCGCGCCATTGCACGATCCAGTGAGCTGAGATCCAGCCTGGGTAACAAGAGTGAAACTCCATCTCAAAAAAAAAAAAAAAAAAAGAATATTGTGATTGTTAGTTAAGTAGCAATTACATTTCCATATTTGAAAAGCATCCAATGACTGAAAGCTTCTGTAATTTACACTTTATATTAGTAAAAAAAAAAGAAAAAAAACAAGAAGTTATAAGTTTTTGTGACTGAAATCACAATTTTAATTAGTTTGCATTTCATTCATCACCATAGTGTCTATAATATATCTTTTAAAAAAGACATAGTTTTGTAAACCTTAGACTATAATAGGCAATGCCTTGTGCATGTGTAGATGCCAGTTCCTGGGAATCTGGGATGAGTTCTGGGTTTCAGAGAGAAAGGCTTAGACAACTGGATCAAGTCTTCCAACAGGTAAGAAGATGCAATGGCCCATAGTCATCGTAGCTCAATTTTGTAAAACCATCTAAAAACAATCCATTGTGGAACATACGATGAAAACTTAAATGGTTCTGTTTGCTATAATTGGGGGTCAGTATTTGTGGCAAGGAGGACAAAAACGTCAGCATTATATATAGTTTATAAATGAAGCCACCTATAGTGGAAAAGGACTGTGAAATAACCCAACAGAGAGATGGGTCATCAAACCAGAACACTACTTTTTTTTTCTTTTGTGACAGAGTCAGTCTGTCACCCAGGCTGGAGTCCAAGTGCAGTGGCACGATCTCGGCTCACTGCAACGTCTGCCTCCCGGGTTCATGTGATTCTTGTGCCTCAGCCTCCTGAGTAGCTGGTTCTACAGGCATGCACCACCATGCCCAGCTACTTTTTTGTATTTTAGTAGAGAGGGGGTTTCACTATGTTGGCCAGGCTGGTCTAGAACTCCTGACCTCAGGTGATCTGCCCGCCTCAGCCTCCCAAAGTGCTGGGATTACATGCATGAGCTACCACACCCGGCCAAACCAGAACATTATTGAAGGTAGTTCTTTTGTTATTAAGGTTTCCTTCTTTATCAACAATGCATGTGGTCCCGTATTTTCAGGAATGGAGAAAATAGCTAACAATACAGAGTAGAAATGATGATTCTTAACACAAGCTCATGCAGAGTCCCTTTGTGCTATGATAACGTGGAAATCCATAGAAAAGGCAGCAATTTAGAATGATAACTATGATTACTTTCTGTCTTCTAAAGAGGAGGCACTTTGAGCTCCGTCGGAAGATAATTGGAAGCTGGTGGTTAAATGCACTAGGCTAGGCTGATAGAATTTATATCATGGAAAGGTTACTGCTGGTGGCCCGGGATTTCTGCACTGCAGTTCAGGAGACTCTTGATCATATGTTACCCCTTGAATCTGTGAAGAAATTGGACTCCACATCTTGGTCGGGCGTGATGGCTCACACCTGTAATCCCAGCACTTTGGGAGGCTGAGATGGGTGGATCATGAAGTCAGGAGATTGAGGCCATCCTGGCTAAGATGGTGAAACCTCATCTCTACTAAAAAAAAAAAAAAAATTAGCCAGGCATGGTGGCACGTGCCTGTAGTCCCAGCTACTCAGGAAGCTTAAGCAGGAGAATTGCTTGAACCCAGGAGGCAGAGGTTGCAGTGAGCCGACATCATGCCACTGCACTCCAGACTGAGTGACAGAGCCAGACTCTGTCTCAAAAAAAAAAAAAAAATTGGACTCCACATCTAATGTCCAATCCAGTTTTGCTAGCAGTCATAATGGATCTGTGCCAAGCAGAGTGAAAACATCCTACAGCCTTTCTGTTGGTGACAGAGGAGGGGATTTCAAAAAAGAAAACAGGGCTAACACATCTTCCACACTAGACTCCTTACAGATGGACTTCATGGCAATGACAACGGCAGCAACAGTTGGCATCTATTGAGCTCCCATTGTCTACTGGACACAGCTAAGTGCTATACAGAAATTATCTCTTCTAATCCAAAAACCGCCCTATGAGATCAGTATTATCCCAAAGTACTCAATGAGGAAACTGAAGCTTGGAGAAGTAAAGAAACTTGTCCAAGTTTATGGAGCTATAAATGGCAGAACTGGAGTTAGAACCTAGAGCTGCCTAACTTCAGAGCCCACACTCTTTCTACCTGGTGGCCAAAGTGACTTATAGGGACATCTTCCGGGCTCTGGGAGAACTTGGATATCCCAACTTTGGAGTGTAATCTTCTTATGAGGAAACTTACCCAAAGCTGGGCTTTGTGGCTCATGCCTGTAACCCCAGCACTTTGGGAGGCTGAGGTGGGAGGATCGCTTGAGGCCAGGAATGTAAGACAAGCCCTGAGCAACATGATGTCTCTACGAAAAAAATTGACTGGTCATGGTAATATACACCTGTAGCCCTAGCTACTTGGGAAGCTGAGTTGGGAGATCTCTTGAGTCCAGGAGTTCAAGGTTGCAGTGAGCTATGATGACACCACTGTACTCCAGCCTGGGTGACAGAGCAAGACCGTATCTCTATTAAAAGAAGAAAAAGGAAAAGGAAGGAAAGGAAAGTAGGAAGGAAGGAAAGAAAGAAAAGAAAAGAAAGGAGGAGGAGGAGGGAAAGAGGAAGGAGGAGGAGAGGAAGGAAGGAAGGAAAAGGAAAGGAAAGGAAAGAGGCAGCAGCAGCAGCTTCTTACCCATTTGGAGTTTTGTCCATTCTTATCATTGCCCTAGTAAGGGAGGCATCTCCATTAGGGTAAAATTGGGAATTTTATGGTTTTTTCCTCCTCTCTTCATAAAAACAACTCCCCCGAGCCTTTGTTAATGATGAGATATGCAGGTGTATCAGCTATGACTTTGATTCTGCCACAACACTTAGGTTAAAGAAATGTTACATTTCTACACCTGTAGTTCCAGCTACTAGGAGGCTGATGTTGGAGAACTGCTTGAGCCCAGGAGTTTGAGGCTGGCCTGGGCAACACAGCAAGATCCCATCTCAAAAAAAAAAAAAAAGAAAGAAAGAAATGAAAAAAATGTTAGTTTCTTGTTTCTCCAAATCAATTTGAATCTGTTCTGAACTCCATCTGGCTCAGGGCATTAGAGATTCAATGTCAATTATTCTGGGACTCCTTCCACCTCTGGTTATACAAAAGTCCTTGGTGGTTTGATGAAGTGAAGACAGCAGGAATGAGAGGACCTACACCAGTCACTGCTGACAGTGCATGGTCCAGCTCACAGGAGTCCTTGAAGGCAGGCCATTCTATAATACCTGGGCCAGATTGGGAATGGGGCTCTCTGCCTTGGAACTGCCCTAAGAAATCCTCCTATGTAAGTCACCTGAGTACCCCACCTCTGGCAAATGAGTACCCTTATAAGCTTAGAAAAATCATTATAGTAATATCCACAGTTTATACAGCGAGACTGCATGAGAAGGGAGAGAGGGAAGGTGGGAGAGGAAGTCTGGAGAATCCTTATCTCAGCCCGCAAACTCAGATGTGCAAGAAAAGTAAGTGTTTTTCTGTGATCTTCTCCACGTGCCAGAAGCTCGGTCTCAGTTCAGGCTCTTCCTCCGCATTTTCTGTGGACCTTCATGATGTCGGGGGGATGGGAGAAGGCTGCAGTATCTGGTCCCCATTTGTCCTCATCTAACCACTCCAGCTAGTGTCCCTGAGAAGCCCTTGTTCCCACCTTTTCTTGGGTTGCTCGTCCAGGCAGAGCACAGCTGTATCCTCTTTCTCCTACTCAACACGCCCTCCCCAGATTCTTCCCTTCCTCCCTTCCACACTCTTGTGTGTGTGTTCAGGGGAGCTCACTCTGTCCCTTGCTCTATCACTCTCTTGCTCAAGCACACATGCACATGCGCACGTGCGTGCGCACACACACACACACACACCCCTGCGCCTCTCCAGTGGCTTCTTTGCCACCACACGGGACTGTTAAAGGCACTTCTGGTCCACTTCCATACACCATACTCTTCTACTGCACCCGCAGGGGAAGGGGAATTTTGTGCTGTTGCTGATTCCTGCGCTTCCCTAGAGGTAGACAGGTCCCTTGTCTTTCAGATTGCCCAAATTTTGATGGGACTTATTTATGTCCTCTCCTTCACCTCTTCCCCCAGGGTGAGACAGGACAGACGGCCCCTTTTCCAGGCCCACTGACATCTCTCCTCCCCTTCCTATCCACAGAGTGGTCTAAATGTACCTCACTTCTTAGACATCTCTTGTTTATGGCATCAAACTTAGGCCTTGCATGTTTTAGGACTTAGGTATTCAAAACCCTAGGTTCTTGCAATTCAGTAGCTTTAGGTTTTGAAACTGATAAGAATTGGCTCTTGTGCCCTCCTTAGTCTTTTGTGACTCCTTCTCTGGGTCAGGGAAAGGGCCCTAGATTTGAAGAACTGTGGAAGAAAAAGACTATGATTACTGGTTGAGCATCCCAAATTGGAAAATCCCAAATCCATGTCACTTTTTGAGTGCTAGCATGACACTCAAAGGAAATGCTCCCTGGAGCATCTTGGATTTTGGAGTTTTGGATTTGGGATGCTCAACCAGTAATGCAAATTTTCCAACAATCTGAAAAAAATGCAAAACACTTCCGGTCCCAAGCATTTTGAATAAGGGATTCTCAATCTGTGCTATGTCAGAATATTTTTCCATCTCTCAGGGAAGGGACTATCATTTATTGAGTACCTACCATGTGCCAAATATTACATTCATTTATAAATTAGTCTTTAAAATAGCCTTTGAAATGAAAGCATGATACTCTTACCTTCATTACCTAATAATAAAGCAGGTACAGAGAAGTTCAGTAAATTGCTCAAAGTCAAGCAGCTGGTAAGGATCAAAACCAAGATTTCATCCAAGATTTATCTGACTTAGAAACCCACATCCTGTGCGCCACATCAGATTTGCGAGACAGTGTCCTTAATTGGCTGTGTGATTTTGCACAAGTCAGTTGACCTCTCTGGGCTTCAGTATCGCCGTCTGTTAAGGCAAAGGATGTGGTCTGCATGTCTGCTGCTCTTCCCAGCTTGAACCTTCTATGATTCCCCATGAGAGGCCTGGAAGCCTCATCAGTAATTATTGCTCCATTGACAGATCAAAATAAGCACTGGGTTTTTACTTTAAAGTTAGACTTTAATTACCAAGCCCCCGCTTTCAACTAAATAAGAACTATCCTTGTAGCAGAGTCTGGCTCCTGTACTAGGATGTGAAGTCATTTCTAGCCGGACATTGTTCTGCCTGGAGCAGGGTACTCAGGGTCAGCACGATGCTGTGGAAGGGCACCATGCAGAGGAACCCAGAGTTGCCACCAGCTATGGAAAGGTTGGAGCATCCACTCTGCCCTGGGGCTAGCTCGCTGGCAGTGGACAAGGGCTTCTAAGGAGGATGGGTTGGCGTTGGCCTATCAGTGGCCTTTCCCCACTAATGCAAAGCCTAAGACCCCTTTACCTGTCCCTCTAACGGCAGGCTGTCCCCTGCAGCCTGTCACCCCTGTAGCGCCACCCTGGAGGTTTGCCTTTACCAGATCCCTCCTCCTGGGGAAATGCACATGCGCAGGAGGGACCAGCATGCACTGGGGTTCGTCGGGGCTCCCTCTCCACTGGAATTGCTGGAGAAAATGGCGCTGACCCACTCCCCTCACCCCTTCCCCAGGGACACTCAGCACTAGAACTTCAAACGGACTGTGGTTCCCTTCCTTCCATGTTACGACCAAACTTCAGAGCCCAAAGAATGCCCTATTCCAGTCACACACAGCCTCCTTCAGCCTCAGAGACCTGCAACCTGACTACCTTCAGTCCTCAGTCTCTGATCTCTTTCCTGGCCCAAGGGCAGGGACCCCGAAAGACGAGATCCTTAGGTGTTCCTTGCAGCCACCGTCATGGAACTGGGAACTTGGAACCTGGCAACAGTTTCGCGCAATAGCTTTCAATGGATTCCTGTCACAGAGCAGCCAGGAGAGAGCCAGGTTCCAAATACATGAGACAGGGAACTAGAAGGCAGAGACAAGAGGACTTAGAATGTGCACAGGAGTGGGTAGAAGACAGCCTATGGGATTCCTTCAACCCATGAGCGTGTGGCATAGGCTGCTCCCTCTGTGTTTTATGTGGCTCCTGTGGCTGCCCTGGGGCCCCGAGGATACAGCCTAAAAGGGACTGCCTGATCTCCTGTGCCATCTTGCTTTGTACCTGGCAAAATCTTCAAGAAGGGAATTCCCTTGCTGCTTGTCACAAGTTCAGAACTTTTAATCAGTTCTCTTGGTGAACTGCTAATAGGACATCCATAGGCATAGAAAGCCTTTTCTTGGCTGGGAAACTCTGCTGACTACAGGATAAGCCTTCCAAGAACCTGAGATAAAAATAGGTTGTCTGTCTCCTCTGCTGAATAGTATGAGAGGCCAGAAGACAGAAGAGGGGCTGTAAATCTCCTTTGTCTGTTTTGGGAAAGAAGTGCCTCACTTGGTTTATTGATAATCATGAAGGGTAAAGCTGGAAGGACCTCCAGGACACGGATTTGCTAACTGTCTCTAGAACCTCCTCAGGGTCCAGGGATGTCCTCAGGGGGTCATTACACAGGTAAGTAAGTGAAGGGTCAAGTTCACCAGGGCACCTCCTCCCCAAATTCAGAGAAGCTCCGCTTTCATCTGTCTGTGTATTAGGGTGTGCTGGAATGGTGTCATGGTTAAAGAAACGTTTGGAAGCTTGTGAGACAGGCCAATGCCTTATCTCACAAGGAAGACAAAACAAAAACAAGGCTCAGAAAGGCTGAATGGCATGTCCAGAGAAAGTGAATGGCTAAATCAAGGTAACAGCCTGAATCCTTGTTCACTCAACATTCATTCAGAAAATAGTTACTTAACACGGCTAGGTGCAAGATATTTTGCTTGGTAATGAAGGACGGCTGTAATAAGACAGACATGGTTACCGTACTCCAAGGAGTTTAGGATGTAGTGGAACTGAAGATTTGGTTCTCTGAATGCTACCTTAACATATGTTGTTTACTGATGCTCAAAAAAAGAAAAACAACAACAACAAGGAAATGCAGCACAGTAACATAACTTTCCATATTGATTCAGTCAATACTTCTAGATCTGGGCAGATGTTTTTTCGTTCTTGTTCTAGAAAGATAGTATTGTTGACACACTTCTAGGCTGACTGAGCACTTTGCATTCCATGTCTTCTGGGGGCTAATGAGAAGTCATTTGTTAGTGTCACTGCCATCCCTTTGTAGGTGATACGCCTTTTGTCTTGGGCTGCTTTTAAGATCTTCTCTTTGCCCTTGGTATTCTACTGTTTCACTGCAGTGTATCTAGATGTGTGTTTCATTATTTTATTGATCCTACTTGGGATTATTAATTTACTTATTTTATCAACTCCGGAAAATTTTTAGCCATTGCTTCTTCAAATACTCACCTTTGTTTTCCATCTTCTCTCGTTTGGGAGTTTGCTTAGCTGCATGTTAGACCTGCTCATCCTATCCTCCATGTCTTGTATTTCTCTATCTTCTCGGCCCATTGGGCATCATTCTTAGTAATTTCCCTAATTCCATATTCTAGTTTCTTAATTCTCTATTTGTGATTAATCTATTATTTACTTCCTCTACATTGAATATTTTAATAATCATGTTTCACTTCTGAAAGTTCTCTTCTTTTTCAAATCTGCTGGTTCATTTCTAATAGTATCTATCTTTCTGGTCAATTATTATCATTATTATTATTGAGACAGAGTTTCGCTCTTGTTGCCCAAGCTGGAGTGCAATGGTGCTATCTCGGCTCACCGCAACCTCTGCCTACCAGGTTCAAGCGATTCTCCTGCCTCAGCCTCCCAAGTAGCTGGGATTACAGGCACCTGCCACCACACCCAGATAATTTTGTATTTTCTTTTCTTTTTTTTTTTTTTTTGAGACGGAGTTTCACTCTTGTTACCCAGGCTGGAGTGCAATGGCGCAATCTCGGCTCACTGCAACCTCCGCCTCCTGGGTTCAGGCAATTCTGCCTCAGCCTCCTGAGTAGCTGGGATTACAGGCATGCGCCACTATGCCCAGCTAATTTTTTGTATTTTTAGTAGAGATGGGGTTTCACCATGTTGACCAGGATGGTCTCGATCTCTAATTTTGTATTTTCAGTACAGACAGGGTTTCTCCATGTTGGTCAGGCTGGTCTAGAACTCCTGACCTCAGGTGATCCGCCCACCTCGGTCTCCCAAAGTGCTGGGATTACAGGCGTGAGCCACCTCGCCCAGCCTCTGGTGAATTACTTTTAAAAAACATTTCTTTCATTGTTATTTTTTGTCTTGTGTCTGGAAATTCTGAGCTCTAAAGTCCTTAAAGGTCTAAATCTTGTGTGTTTTTTCCACTGTCTTTAACTTCTCTTTTCTGGTATGTTGATGGTCTTAGATGATGAGCTCCATTTGCGTCATCCTAATCTATGCTAATCCCGAGGGCCTACTTTAGGGATATTCTCCTCCAAAGAGGATTTGCAATTGCTTCTGCCTGAGCTTGGAGCATTGCCATCCATCCCCACTCCCTAGAAGGGACCAGTGCTAGCCTCCTTTTGTGTTGGAGGTGAGTGCCTGAGGTTCAGCCACCTCACCTTGTCCTGTTCCAAGGCTTGATCTCTTCATCAACTGCCAATACGGCGTTTGTCTTCCAGGCCACTCCACCATTCATATTTGCTTACCACTCCGTATTTCCACCTCTGGTTTCAGCTCATGGTTTTGCTTTAGTTTGCTGAGGTGTGGGGTAGGGGGATACTCCTTTGCGATTTCCCTGACATCTTGCAGATTCACACTGCATTGAAAAGTATTTTTTTTCCAGGACCTCACTGTTACTGAGTGGGTTGGCCTTATGAAGATGTAGTCTGCCATAAACCTGGAGGGAGAAGACCTCATTCTCAAACAGAATCCTGTTTGTGGACTCCCTGTGCTTCTGTTTTTTTGTCCTGATGCCTTCAGGTTTAAAATCCTATCATCGTCTTCCTTGAGAGATCTGATGGGCATAATACCTGAAGAAAGAAATGGATGAGAAGCTCAAGTAAAGCTTTGTCTTCTCAGAACATTTCTGGATTTTCTCTTGCTAAAGGAGGCTGTGGCCTGGCTCTTTTTAATCCTGTCGGTCTCTGTCTGTTTTGCTTTTATCCCCTCATATGTCGATAAAAGTCTTCACTTTTTTGGTGACAGTTCCAGTCTTTTATCTTTGAATAGTGCTTTATAGATTGCAAAAGACACACACACACACACGGACTTGCCTGATCTTCTCAGCAGCCCTCTGAGCAAGCATTGTTGTCCCCATTTCAGAAGAGGTGCAGAAAGGTCACACTTGAGTTGCTTAAGGACTTAACAAGTCTGTTCATCAGGACCTTCACACCTACCTCCTGACTCCGAGTCCATTGCTTTTCTCCACTAAACCTGCTGTCCCTTGAGAGAAAGTAAAACACAATAATTCATCCATTTAATCATCTAACGTTTATTGATCACCTGTTATATACCAGGCACTGTTCCAGGTATAAGGATATCTCTGACAACAAAATCCTTGCCCTTATTGCACTGTAGTTGGTGGCAGATCATAAATAAACAATGTCAAAGAGTGATCATTGCCATGAAGAAAAATAGATAAATGGGGCTCTAGGGGAGTATGGGGCTGGATGAATGAAACGAAACATGGAGCCCTGGGAAGAACTGTGAGGAAAGCACCCAGGTGGAAGAAAAGCCCAAAGTGAGATAGAACTTGGCGTGTTCTCAGATGGTGGAAGGGCCCTGTAAGTACGGCGGCCCCAGCGAGGTGGAGAGTGATGGGAGGCACAGTGGAAGAGGTGACTGGAAACATGGTAGGGAGGATCTTAGAAAAAAGTCTGAGTAAGGAGGTCTGACCCTTGGAAGTTTGCTTCCTCCTTAAACACGAAGAACCTGTGTGCTGGCTGACCCTGAATGTTAACAGCTCTCTCTCTTTTACTTGTCTCTTTCACAGGCTTACAGGTTTTCCCAGCTTCCTGAGATGGTCATGGGCTCACCGCCGCCACCTGTACCTCCTCGGACTGGTCCTGTGGCTGTCGCTTCTCTCAGGCGGTAACACATTCCTTTCTTTGCTTTGTTTGGAGTATTTGGAAACGAGTCAGTCCTGTGTACCCTGACCTAACAAAAGCACCAGCAAACTTCCTTCATGCTCTGCCCATTCAGGGTGTGTCACCTATACAGGCAACCACGTGCCTGTGGTGCCCCGAGCACCACGAATCAACAGATCACGGTGCTTTTGTGCTTTTTAATCAGAACGTTCTTGAGAACCCACAGTTGAAGAAGCCCAAGGTCAACTGCCCCATACCTGGGAAGCCCTAGACCCTGACCTTGAACATCTAAAAATGACTCCAGCTCAGGTCACCACAGCACCATGGCTGCTACCAGAAGTCATTTGGTTATTGAGGGGTGGTGTCTGAGAAGCCAGGGAGGGGCAGGCATGTCTGAGCACCCACCCCAACTCTTGACTTCCAAGAGGGAGAGACTGGAAGCGTATGAAATCAGATATCTCCATTGCAATGCATATGTTAAGCATATCTTTGCTCTATGAAAATATAACAAATGCATGTTTTTAATAGGGATGGGCAAGAAGGACAAAAGCCCTGAGCACTGGGAAAGGCTAGAACTGTGCCCTGGGGTACACATGGACCACTGTCCTGGCCTTCCTACTCCAGCCTCCTCCAACACACAAATCACACCTGTCTGTGAACCATGGGTCTGGGCTTTAGTGAATGGGAAAGAAAAATAGGAGTTTCCCTCGGGAGAGACCCTGCTCTCATTGCCCGTGGTTTAGAATGTGGAGTGGCGTAGGTGTCACCTCATGCTGCCAGCCAAGCCTGGTGGAAAGCAGCAGACCCTGACCTGCTGTGCAGCCCCAGCAAGTGGCCTCACCTCTCCAGCCCCTGTCTCTCTCTGTCTGTAACATGAGCACAGTGGCCTAGGTGATCTCAGAAGCTCTGGGATTCCCCTGAAAGGGGTCTCAGAATTGCTTATGGGGCAGAACTCAAATTTTCCCAGAAGGGGTTTTTTGAACAAGTAGCAGATGCCTGGAACATCGTGTGGGAAGCCAGGGCTATGGGAACAAGCAGGCAGAGGGAGGGAGGGAGGGAGAAAGGAAGGGAGACCCCACCCTGATGAATGGTCACATCATACAGCCTCCACACTGGACCCTCCTAGGAGAATAGCAGGCGGCTTCTCAGTTACTCCGAGAGTCCTGGATTGGAGGGGCCTCATACCAGCCATTTGTGGGAGGTTTACTGATGGCCAGCATCAATTTATTTCTTCTTCCACCACCTGTCTCCTCCCAGCCCCTTCCACACCATTTGCTATCATCTTGCCACATATCAGGGGGTACTGCCCTTTATGCCCTTTATATAAACTCAGGATTAGACCAGGAAGGAACCTTTGAGATGAGTTTGTCTACCCCTTTTGTTGTACAGATGAGGAAACAGGCTTGGAAAGGGAAGGTAGGCTGGGCACAGTGGCTCATGCCTGTAATCCCAGCACCTTGGGAGGCTGAGGCTGGTGGATCATTTGAGGCCAGGAGTTCAAGACCAGCCTGGACAATATGGTGAAACCCCATCTCTACCAAAAATACAAAAATTAGGTGGGTGTAGTGGCACGCACCTGTAATCCCAGCTACTTGGGAGGCTGAGGTGAAAGAATCACTTGAACCGAGGAGGCAGAGGTTGCAGTGAGCTGAGATTGTGCTACTGCACTCTAGCCTGGGTGACAGAGTGAAACCTTGTCTCAAAATAAATAAATAAATAAAAATAATGAAAGGGAAGGTAGTTGGAACCCAGATTTCTGCCTTCCATACTCTCCCTTACTGTGGCTGTCATTTGCTCTGTGACAGCCACTGCTCTGCTCAGAGGGTAGCCCTGTGGGGGGCCAGACCTGCTGCAGCTGTCTTTGCCTGTTTCCCACTAGGCTAATTTTAGGGGAGCCTGAAGTCCCTCTGCGAAACTGCCTCAGGCAACGGGTGATGCTGGTGAGGGAGAATGGTCTGTGGCTGAAGGACCCTTTGGAAACCCAGGAGATGTCCGCGTCTGCAGAGCTCAGGCTGCCCTCTTCTTACCCGGCTGTCTGAGCACCAAGTGGAAATAGGGATGTGTTAAATGGGCTTGATTGTCTGGTTGCTCAGGGACCAAAAAACAGTTCTGTCAGTGAGAATGCCCACTGCTCCCTGGAGCAGCCCAGCTTCCCAGTCTTAGGCTTGGTGCTTCCTGCCAGTTAGGAACAGGGACTGTGGCTCCCCAGCTGTCCTGGGTGTGAGAAGGGAGCAACCACACACTCCAGGCAGAGTCTTCCCATTGGCTGCTGCTGATGTCATCACCTCCTGGGTCCACCGTCCCCAGCTAATACCCAGAACTAATTGCTTTTCTTCTTTTATGTGGAAATTAAATATTCTACCACCCAGAGACACGAGAGCCACCCTTAAGGGAGAACTGACCTTGACCATCTGAAAATGATTCCAGCTCAGGCCATGACAGCTGCTACAAGTCTAGGTGTCCCTGCCCTGCTGACGCCCCTAGAAGGCCCTTTGTTATCTGGGGATGAATCCGGTCCTGGGAGTCCCACCCTCATGAGGCTTGTAGGCAGCTGTCCACGCCTAAAGATGACGGGGCACATTCCTGCCTGGGCCGCCACATGAGGTCTGGGACAGCACTAACACAATCCCTCTGCCCCATCTAGATCCACCTCAGACATCGGCAGCAAGACCAGAATGTCCGAGTCGGCAGGGCCCGAGCCCACCCAGCTGCACGACAGCGCCTCCTTCACACAGATGTCCAGAGGCCCCGTGTCCGTGGCACAGTTGGATCAGTCGGCTTTAAATTACTCAGGTGGGCAAAAGGGGAAAAGCCCAGTGTGCCCCCCAACCCTACTGCTGTGCCCTGTCCTCCCGCAAGCCCCAAATCCAATCTCTTTCCAGCCACCACCCTCAGGAATCACAGCCACTGCATTTCTGGATCCCCTCATATCTTCAGGAGCCCCAGCTAAAAGAGCTACTGGTTTTTTTCTTTAAAAGATCTGAAATCGGGCAAGATACCAAGTTATGCGAAAGTCAGCATGTATGTTAACATTTTGCCAAACTTCAGTTCAAGTGTTTTTGGTTTTATCTTTAAAGCATTCCAGATACACCCATCCACCCCCATCTCATTCCCCTTCTCCCAAAAGGTAATCCCAGGCCTCAAGTGATAGGTTTTAATCCTTTGCCACATTATATATATATATATATATATAAAACAGTATACATTAACGTTTAATGTATTTTAAATTTACATAAATGATATCATGGCATACATTTCCTTTTGTACTTTCTCTATTTAACATCGTTTTAAAAATTTCTCCAGGTTGCTATACACATACTATATTGATCTAGTTCATTCATTTAAACTGCCATGTGGTATTCCATGATAAGCCACAGTTTATGTTTTTCCCTATTGATGGACATAATGGTAGTTTCCAGTTTTTGCTATAACAAACAATGCTGAAATGAACATTGAGGTTTGTACGTGACCTAATTGGTTTCTTAGTTTATTTAAACCATACCTTTTAGGCTAAAACTGCAAGCACCCAGTTGCCAACACTTACTAAAGCATTCATGGTGTCTAGAAATTCCACCAGTGAAGTCCATTTCTTTTGGTTCTTTTTCTTGGCTCTTTTAAAACACACATTCTCTTGGGAGGAAAACACCTGGACACTACGGTGTTACTTCCTCTTGCTGGCAGGTCAGGGGTGTTGGGATGGGAGGGGGAGTTGGACCATCACGTCTCTAGAAAGCCAGGACTGAGTCCCAGCAGATGATGCCCTCTCGTTCTGACTGCGAGGGTGAGTGAGGCTGCGTGGCAAGTGGAGGTCTGCTTCTCCTCCCGCCCCTGGAGACCTTTGTCCTCTCATCCCCTAGCCAGAGCCAATGCCAGAGTCCTCCTCTGCTTCCCTAGCTTCCCCAGGCCTGGGCAGATGCAGGCCTAGTGGGTGGGGTGCTGGCTGGGCCCACAACTCCCTCTTCAGGGGATGAGAAGAAGGGAGAAGTCCAGAGCACTACTGCTGGATTTGGCGAATTTAGAAAAAGGCTTTCTTGCCCCAGGTGAGTACACACTCCGCCTGTGACAAAGAGAACACTGGCTGGACTTCAGCCCCACTTGGCCTCTAGGCCAGGTGCTCTTGAGCAGTACACCACCTCCCCAGCTGTGCACAGTGGCTCTAGAAGAGGTCCACAAAGAAAGAAGACCAGGTTTCCTCCGCCACATCCCACACGCCTCTGTTGCTACATCAGCTCAGACCTGATTTCATGAGGCTTCAAATCCAGCAGCCAGCCAGGGAGCCAATAAAACTGACTTTATTTGGCTCTTGGGTGGCTGGATCCCGCACATCAGCCTCTCTTAACCCACCTCCTCCATTTCCTCTATGCCAGGTAATACGGTGCCGGCGGTGTTCGCCATCCCAGCTGCCAACAGACCTGGCTTCACCGGCTACTTCATCCCGACGCCTCCCTCGTCCTACAGGAACCAGGCCTGGATGTCCTATGCAGGAGAGAATGAGCTCCCGAGCCAGTGGGCAGATTCGGTGAGACCGTTGCTCTTTCCCTCATAAACCTTCACCTGCGTAACACACACCAAGGAGTAAATGGGATAAAAGGTTGAGGCTGAGGGTTTTGTTATCTCAGCCTCCCTCCCAGTAACCGGATGACTAAAGTCAGCCATTTTAAAGGAGATAGACAGTGTGGTGAGAGGGGATGTCCCCTTGACAGAGGAGCTTGAGACCTGCCTTCTAGTCCAGTTTCCACCTCTTCCTAGTGGGACAACCTTAGTCAAGTTAATTTTTATAATAATATCTACCATTTGTTGATTATTTTCTATCTATCTACCAGACGCCTTGTCAGATGTTTTGTTTATATTATTTAATCTTTCTTAGTCTTATCAGGTAGGTTTTATCATTCCCATGAGTACTCCCATTTTGCAGATGAGGAAATCGGGGATGCCACTTAGCTAAGGTCACACAGCTAGTAAGGAAGTGCCAAGGACAGAATTCAAACCTGTACCTGTCTGACTCCAAAGCTTTTATTAAATTTGTTTCTTTTAGCATAAAATTCTGTAAAATTTTAGAAGATATATCAGAAAATGAAGCATTAGAAATCCAAGACTAGGCTGGGTGCGGTGGCTCACGCCTGTAATCCCAGCACTTTGGGAGGCAGAGGCAGGAGGGTCACCTGAGGTCAGGAGTTCGAGAACAGCCTGGCCAAGATGGTGAAACCATTTCTCTACTAAAAACACAAAAATTAGCTGGATGTGGTGGCAGGTGCCTGTAATCCTAGCTACTCGGGAAGCTGAAGCAGGAGAATCACTTAAACCCAGGAGGCAGAGGTTGCAGTGAGCCGAGATCGCGCCACTGCACTCCAGCCTGGGCAATAGAGTGAGACTCTGTCTCAAAAAAAAAAAAAAGAAAATCCAGGACCGAATTACTACATTACTCCACATATTAATTTTCCAGATGACCAAAGCTTACCTCTTTAATTTCCAAAACATTTAAAAATATACGTAGCTTAGCATAAAAATATTTCTGAAGTGAATGCTATCTTCCCTCTTCTCCTTTAAAAGAATATACAATGTAATTTGCCTTTTATGAATGATTCAGTATCCTTATGATGCCTCATTATACTCAAATGGCATTTGTAGGATGAGCTCTCATGGCTTGTAGAATTATTGCCCTTATATTGTCGAATATCTCCCAACTACTATAATTTTTTGAGTTACTATCATGGCTCAATATATATTTTTTCTGACCTTGCTTCTAGCAGGGACTCCAGCGGGCACTCGATATTACTGTCAATGTCCCCACATCTCATAATATGCTCACCCTTAAGTGTGCTTTTGCATCATGTGCCATTATCTGCAAATGAGGCTTATCTGCAATCAGAGTTGTTTGTAAACTTGGAATAAATAAGCTCTAAGAGAGGAACTAGAGGGATTCCCTGCTGTTCAGTCTGTGAATCTGAACGTGGCACTTTATGGCATCTGTTTTTATTGTTTGGGGGCCTTTTTTGTGTTGTCATTCTCTGCTGTTCCATGCAGCCGATATCACTGGATATGATTTGATCATTCAGAGGTTATTGATTTTGTAATCCCACTTCATCTGAAAGTTGTTATCTAGACTTTTCAGAAAGTAGACAATGTTTAACTTGAACTACTTAGGCAGTAAACCTGCAGCTGCGTGGAGTATAACACTGGGCACCAACCGGAGTTGGTAGAGGTATTTTCCAAAACCTTGACCCCTGTGTTCAAGACGCTTACAGATGATCATTTGGCCAGGCTTATAGCTACATCTAGACACGTTTGGGTTCACAATTGCCTTAAAGATGAAGGTAAAGGAACCAAGCAAATGGAAATGTAACCTTCCTGCCACGATGACTGGACTGATCTTTCTGGGCTCACCTCCCACAGTGTGAAGGAGAACAGTGTCCTATTAGTTATTTATTTTTAATTAAGAGGAAGATGATTGCTGCAGCCTAATTGGGTCTTTCCTGGAGCCCAATTATCACCTGCAATTAAGCAGGGAGGCGTGCCCATGAAATGAGCAAGGTGAAAGGGGTGATTTATAGCTCATGAAAGTAAGTGCAGAAAGCTCAGAGAGACTAGTTGTCAGCTTGAGAAGGGTCCAGGAATCATGCACACCTTCCCCATCTATGTGAGAAAGAAAAAAGTCCCCCACCAGCATTTGGATTTCAGACCTTCCTGATCCCAGGAGCTAGCTTGGATAAAATCACTTGGACCTGGGATGACAAATAGGTTTTGTCCTTGGTGCCAGATGGAGAAGGATTGAGAGGGGCTTCCAGGCTCAGCAGGAAACTGCTGTGATCCAGTTGGTGATGTCTGCCATGGGCACTGGCTAGGGAAGTAGTTTTACGTGCCAGCCCTGAATTTTGGCAGGAAAGGTATGATGGCTCCAGCCTGCATCTAATATAAGGGATGAAGAGTTTCTCATCTCCTCATCTTCCCTGCTTCTGCCCTACTGCTGAATATTGCCCTGAGGATACGCCAGTGGGATCAAGTATCCCTTGCCTGTCCCAGCCACCAGCACCAACAATCTTGATACCACAGAGCAGAGGGGTCTCAAGAGTTGGACATTGACTCTCTCAGCCACAGCAAGTACAGTTAGCTGAATTTGAAATGCAGGGAAAGGGAAGGTGGTAGCTTCCTTCTCAGATATTTGCTCCCAGCTGATCATTCTTCAGAGATTTTCAAACTATGCTCCTCAGAAGCCCAGGTTCTGAGACTCCCTGCTCTTGCTCTGTACAATTCTGAGCACTGGTGTTCAGCAGTAAGCAAGTGAGTCACTTGCCCATTGCCCAGGAGTCTGTCTGTCCACCCCACCCCTTGCCATTCATGGCCCTGGGGGCTTGGCTGCAACCCCACTCAGAAATCAGAGCCTGTGCAGGGAGAGGAGAGAGGCCAGGCAGTAGAAGCAGACACCTCCAAGGCAGCAGGGAGGGAGGTGCCTTCCCAAGATGCTGAGGATGCAGGCTGATGCCCAGTCTTGTGCCTGGGAGGGTGATTGGAGCTGTACCTGGGGAGCTCCAGCCCTGCCATCTCAGAAGGGGCAGGATTCCAGCTTATCCCTAGTTCCTGCCTGCTCCATGGAGGGGGAGGCCCAGTCTGCAGCTGTGGGTGGGGTGGTTATAGCTGCACCCAGGGCAGATACCTGCCTGTTCCTGGCCCTCTCCAAGACCACAGGGAGGCTCGAATCGACAGCACACTTTGGATAGCTGTTGCCCCACCCAGGAGGGCAGGGCTCTTGCTTACTCCATAGAGCAGGAGGCCTGGGTCTGCAGCTGACGTTTGGGTGGCTGCAGCAGCATCTGGGGGAGCTCCTGCTCCAATTCAGAAGGGGCGGGGCTCTCACTGGCTCCATGGAGTGTGCACCCCTAGCCGCGCAGCCCTGCTTCAGCCAGTGTGATGGCAGAAGCCAGTGCCATCAGCGCTCCCATACATTTTGATTTGATGATTTGCATTTGATTTTCCCTTTGCCCAGAATGCCACGTCTTCCTGGAGGTACCCTGTTCAACTTCCAAACTCACCTAAGCTGCCCAGTCCTCCCACACATACTTCGTTCACCATAGCACTCTGTGCCTCTGTTGTCCGTGAGTGCTTATTCTGTAGTGTTCCAACTAACATCATGGGGTATGAAGGTCTTTTGTGGACTACTCTGGAACAGCATCCCTGTATGTGCCACTGTTTCTGTGGGAGAATTGACTCTAAATTCAAAATTACTGACTTGTCCTTATTCCTGGAAGTTTACATATTTTAAGCATAGAACTCTGTGTCTTCCACTTTTGATGAAGAGAAAAATTTTTCAAGAAACCAAAATCATATCCCAGATTCAAGACACTGTAATGCAGTGATTAATTCCAGCTCTTAGAGCCAGACAGACCTCTGCAGAGCATGTCTTGGTAGCTTGTCACCCTAGACTGTGGCACTCTTCAGTTTCCTCGTCTGCATAGTAAGGATAACAATACCTACCCCTTAGGTTATTGCTTTGAGAACTAAATGAGATAATGTTTGGAAAATCCTTAGTACAGGGATCAATCAATATTAGTTATTATTATTAATAATAAACCCCTCGGTTCCTCTGGGGTCCATAAACAGTTCTGTTTGCTGGATTGTGCTTATATGAATAAGATAACCAAGAGCTGGGCGTGGTGGTACCCACCTGTAGTCCCAGCTACTCAGGAGGCTAAGGCAGGAAGATCACTTTAGCCCCAGAGTTTGAGACTGCAGTGAGCTATGACTGTACCACTGCACTCCAGCCTGGATGGCAGAGTGAGACATCATCTCTAAAAATAATAATAGTGGCCGGGCGCGGTGGCTCACGCCTGTAATCCCAGCACTTTGGGAGGCCGAGGCGGGTGGATCACGAGGTCAAGAGATCGAGACCATCCTGGTCAACATGGTGAAACCCCGTCTCTACTAAAAATACAAAAAATTAGCTGGGCATGGTGGCGCGTGCCTGTAATCCCAGCTCCTCAGGAGGCTGAGGCAGGAGAATTGCCTGAACCCAGGAGGCGGAGGTTGCGATGAGCCGAGATCGCGCCATTGCACTCCAGCCTGGGCAACAAGAGCGAAACTCCGTCTCAAAAAAAAAATAATAATAATAATAATAATAATAGTAATAAAAATAAGGTAGCCAGATAGATTCAAATATAGACTCAGATGTATATATTCCGAAGGTTTCCAGCAACGTTTAAAACCACCTGTTTAGGGGTGCCGAGATGGCCGAGAGGAGGCAACACCAGGAGGCAGCTCCCACCAAATGAGACGCAGCAGGCTAGAGGACTTCACAATTCCAAGTGAGGTGCCAGGTTCATTGCGGTGGAACTGGTAGGATTCTGAAAATAGCCCAGGGAAGGCGAGCCAAGAAGCAGGGCATGTGCAGCCCAGGGAGGGCGAACCGAGACATCTGGAAAGTGCAGCCGGCTTGGAGGGCTGGGGACTTCACCCCCTCAGTCCTCTGATTTGGATCCTGTGGTTCTCTCATCCCTCCTGCAACCCATGGTCCACGAGAGCCCTGCCAGACTGAGGGGTGCTGTGGGTTGTCGATGCAAATCTGAGCAATGGCTCCCGCCTGGTGCCACAAGTTGGGACGGACCTGGGAGGAAGTGTGGACTAACGCCAGTGGGACAGAACAACCCCTCCCACAGAAAGAGGCAGAGTTGAAAGCAGGGAAACAGGCCATAAGGCCTGGCAGGCCCCACCCCGCCCACAAAACTCAAACTGAAGCCTGCGTACTAGAGAGCTTCCCAGCGAAAACACCAGTTTGATCCCAACCGGGAAGGTCGAGCTCAGGGAAGGAAAGACGCCATTGGGAAGGTGGGGCCAATTTAACCTGCCTAAACAAACTCCAGGGGACGACCACCCACCCAGCAGCCTGACTGCATCTGAGGCAGCCCAGCAGCGCGTCTGCAGGCCAAAAAAGATATCACTCCAACCTCAGCAAAAAGCAGGTACACTCAGAGATTCCTCCCAAAATCACCAATTCAAAGATCAAAGGGAGATAAATCCAAGAAGATGGGAAAAAACCAGCACTAAAAGGATGAATCCATCAAAGACCAGAACACCTCTTCTCCTCCCAGAGATCACAGCTGCTCACAATCAAGGGAACAAAACAAGACAGAGAAAGAGTTTGACAACTGACAGAAGCAGGCTTCAGAAGGTGGGTAATAACAAACTTCTCTGAGTTAAAAGGCCATGTTCTAACCCAATGCAAAGAAACTAAGAACCTTGAAAAAAGGTTAGACGAAATGCTAACTAGAATAACCAGCCTAGAGAAGAACATAAATGACTTGATGGAGCTGAAAAACACAGCATGAGAACTTCACGAGGCATACACAAGTTTCAACAGCCAAATTGATCAAGCAGAATAAAGGATATCAGAGACTGAAGATCAAATCAATGAAATAAAATGAGAAGGCAAGATTAGAGAAAAAATAGTGAAAAGAAATGAACAAACCCTCTAAGAACTATGGGATTATGTGAAAAGACCTAATCTCTGCTTGATCGGCATACCTGGATGTGACAGGGAGAATGAATCCAAGCTGTAAAACACTCTTCAGGACATTATCCAAGAGAACTTCCCCAACCTAATTAATAAGGCAGGCCTATATTCAAATCCAGGAAATACAGAGAACACCATGAAGATACTCCTCAAGAAGAGCAACTCCAAGGCACATAATCGTCAGATTCACCAGTGTTGAAATGAAGGAAAAAATCCTAAGGGCAACCAGCAATGATGAGTCACCCACAAAGGAAAGACCATCAGACTCACAGCAGATCTCTCAGCAGAAACCCTACAAGCTAGAAGGGAGTGGGGGCCAATATTCAACATCCTTAAAGAAAAGAACTTTCAACCTAGAATTTCATATCTGGCCAAACTAAGCTTCATAAGTGAAGGAGAAATAAAATCCTCTATGGACAAGCAGTTGCTGAGAGATTTCATCGCTACAAAACCTGCCTTACAAGAGCTCCTGAAGGAAGTACTAAACATGGAAAGGAACAACCAGTACCAGCCACTGCAAAAACATACCAAATGGTAAAGAACAATGATGCAATGAAGAAACTGCATCAACTAACAGGCAAAACAACCAGCCAGTAGTGGTCATCTAAAATTGACCACATAATTGGAAGTAAATCACTCCTCAGCAAATGCAAAAGAACGGAAATCATAACAGTCTCTCAGACCACAGTGCAATCAAATTAGAACTCAGGATTAAGAAAAACACTCAAAACACAAGTAACAAAACAGCCAGTAACAAAATGGCAGGATCAAATTCAAATGTAACAATATTAACGTTGAATGTAAACGGCCTAAATGCCCCAATCAAAAGACAAAGACTGGCAAACTGGATAAAAAGTCAAGACCCATCAGTGTGCTGTATTCAAGAGACCTATCTCATGTGCAAAGACTCACATAGAGCCAAAATAAAGGGATGGAATAAGATTTACTAAGCAAATGGAGAGCAAAAAAAAAAAAAAAAAAAAAAGCAAGGATAGCAATCCTAGTCTCTGATAAAATGGACTTTAAACCAACAAAGATCAAAAGAGACAAAGAAGGGCATTATGTAATGGTAAAAGGATCAATGCAACAAGAAGAGCTAACGATCCTAAATAAATATGCACCCAATGCAGGAGCACCCAGATACATAAAGCAAGTTCTTAATGACCTACAGAGAGACTTAGACTCCCACACAATAATAGTGGGAGACTTTAACACTCCACTGACAATACTGGACACATCAATGAGACAGAAAGTCAACAAGGATATCCAGGATTTGAATGAAGATGTGGACCAAGAGGACCTAATAGACATTTACAGAACTCTCTGCCCCAAATCCACAGAATACACATTCTTCTCAGCACCACATCACACCTAGTCTAAAATTGACCACATAATTGGAAGTAAATCACTCCTCAGCAAATGCAAAAGAACGGAAATCATAACAGTCTCTCAGACCACAGTGCAATCAAATTAGAACTCAGGATTAAGAAAAACACTCAAAACACAATCACATGGAAACTGAACAACTTGCTCCTGAATGACAAATGGATAAACAATGAAATGAAGGCAGAAATAAAAATGTTCTTCGAAACCAACGAGAACGAAGACACCACATACCAGAATCTCTGGGACACATTTAAAGCAGTTTCTAGAGGAAAATATATAGCAATAAGTGCCCACATGAGAAAAAAGGAGAGATCTAAAATTGACACCCTATCGTCAAAACTGAAAGAGCTAGAGGAGCAAGATCAAAAAAACTCAAAACCTAGCAGAAGACAAGAAATAACTAAGATCAAAGCAGAATTGAAGGAGATAGAGACACGAAAAACCCTTCAAAAAATCAATAAATCCAGGAGCTGGTTTTTTGAAAAGATCAACAAAATAGACCATTAGCTAGACTAGTAAAAAAGAAACGAGAGAAGAATCGAATAGATGCAATAAACAAAAAAGGGGAGATCACCAATGATTCCTCAGGAATACAAACGACCATCAGAGATTACTACAAACAGCTCTTTGCACATAAACCAGTAAATCTGGAAGAAATGGATAAATTCCTGTACACTTGCACACTCCCAAGACTAAGCCAGGAAGAAGCTGAAACCCTGAATAGACCAATAACAAGGTCTGAAGTTGAGGCAGCAATTGATAGCCTACCAACCAAAAAAAGTCCAGGTCCAGATGGGTTCACAGCCAAATTCTACCAGACATATAAAGAGGAGCTGGTACCATTCCTGCTGAAACTATTCTAAACAATACAAAAAGAGGGAATCCTTCCTAACCCTTTCTATGAGACCAACATCATCCTGATACCAAAACCTGGCAGAGACACAACTGAAAAAGAAAACTACAGGCCAATATCCATGATGAACATTGATGCAAAAATCTTCAGTAAAATACTGGCAAACTGAATCCAGCAGCACATCAAAAAGTTTATCTACCATGATCAAGTAGGCTTTATCCTGGGGATGCAAGGCTGTTTCAACATACACAAATCTATAAATGTAATCCACCACATAAACAGAACCAAAAACAAAACCACATGATTATCTCAATAGATGCAGAGAAGGCCTTTGACAAAATTCAACAGCCCTTTATGTTAAAAACTCTCAATAAACTAGGTATTGATGGAACATATCTCAAAATAATAAAAGCTATTTACAACAAACCCACAGCCAATATCATAATGAACAGGCAAAAACTGGAAGCATTCCCTTTAAAAACTGGCACTAGACAAGGATGCCCTCTCTCACCACTGCTATTCAGTATAGTATTGGAAGTTCTAGCCAGAGCAATTAGGTAAGAAAAAAAAAAAGGTATTCAATCAGGAAAAGAAGAAGTCAAATTGTCCCTATTTGCAGACAACATGATTGTATATTTAGAAGACCCCATTGTTTCAGCCCAAAACCTCAAGCTAGTAAGCAACTTTGATTTGGCAAAGTCTCAGGATACAAAATCAGTGTGCAGAAATCACAAGCATTTCTATACACCAATAACAGAGAGCCAAATCATGAGCAAACTCCCATTTACCAATGCTACAAAGAGAATAAAATACCTAGGAATACAACTAACAAAGGATGTAAAAGAGCTCTTCAAGGAGAACTACAAACCACTGATCAAGGAAATAAGAGAGGACACAAACAGATGGCAAAACATTCCATGCTCATGGTTAGGAAGAATCAGAATTGTGAAAATGGCCATACTGCCTAAAGTAATTTATAGATTCAGTGCTATCCCCATCAAGCTACCATTGACCTTCTTCACAGATCTGAAAAAAAACACTTTAAACTTCATATGGAACCAAAAGAGTGCCTTCATAGCCAAGACAACCCTAAGCAAAAAGAACAAAGCTGGAGGCATCATGCTACCTGACTTTAAACTATACTACAAGGCTACAGTAATCAAAACAGCATTGTACTGGTACCAAAACAGAGATACAGACCAATGGAACAGAACAGAGGCCATAGAAGCAATGCCACACATCTACATCTATCTGATCTTTGACAAACCAGACAAAAACAAGCAATGGGGAAAGGATTCCCTGTTTAATAAATGGTGTTGGGAAAACTGGCTAGCCATATGCAGGAAGCTGAAACTAGACCCCTTCCTTACAGCTTACACAAAAATTAACTCCAGATGGATTAAAGATTTAAACATAAGAACTAACACCATAAAAACCCTAGAAGAAAACCTAGGCAACACCATTCAGAACATAGGCACAGGCAAGGACTTCATGAGTAAAACACCAAAAGCAATGGCAACAAAAGCCAAAATAGACAAATGGGATCTAATTAAACTTAAGACCTTCTGTACAGCAAAAGAAACAATCATTAGAGTGAACTGGCAACCAACAGAATGGGAAAAAATTTTTGCAATCTACCCATCTGACAAAGGGCTAATATCCAGAATCTACAAAGAACTAAAGCAGATTTACAAGAAACAAACAGGCCGGATGCAGTGGCTCACACCTGTAATCCCAGCACTTTGGGAGGCCAAGGCAGGTGGATCACGAGGTCAAGAGATCGAGACCATCCTGGTCAACATGGTGAAACCCCTTCTCTACTAAAAATACAAAAAATTAGCTGGGCATGGTGGCGTGTGCCTGTAATCCCACCTACTCAGGAGGCTGAGGCAGGAGAATTGCCTGAACCCAGGAGGCGGAGGTTGCGGTGAGCCGAGATCGCGCCATTGCACTCCAGCCTGGGTAACAAGAGCGAAACTCCGTCTCAAAAAAAAAAAAAGAAAGAAAAAGAAAAAAACAAACAAACCCATTCAAAAGTGGGCAAAGGATATGAACAGACACTTTACAAAAGACGACATTTATGAGGCCAACAAACATATGAAAACATGCTCATCATCACTGGTCATTAGAGAAATGCAAATCAAAACCACATTGAGATACCATCTCATGCCAGTTAGAATGGCGATCATTAAAAAATCTGGAGACAGATGCTGGAGGGGATATGGAGAAATAGGCACACTTTTACACTGTTGGTGGAAATGTAAATTAGTTCAACCATTATGGAAGACAGTGTGGCGATTCCTTAAGGACCTAGAAATAGAAATTCCATTTGCCCCAGCAATCTCATTACTGAGTATATACCCAAATGATTATAAATTGTTCTATTATAAAGACACATGCACACATATGTTCATTGCATTGCTGTTTATGATAGCAAAGACCTGGAATCAACCCAAATACCCATCAATGATAGACTGGACAAAGAAAATATGGCACATATACACCATGGAACACTATGCAGCCATAAAAAACGATGAGTCTGTGGCCTTTGTAGAGACATGGATGAATCTAGAAACCATCATTCTCAGCAAACTGATACAAGAACAGAAAACCAAACACCGCATGTTTTCACTCATAAACGGGTGATGAACAATGAGAACACTTGGGCACAGGGAAGGGAACAACACTCACTGGGCTAGGAGGGGAGGGACAGTAGAGGGCAGGGCAGATGGGGAGGGATAACGCCGGGAGAAATGCCTGATGTAGGTGATGGAGGCGGCGGGTGGGGGGACGTGGCATGTATGTAGTTATGCAACAATCCTGTAGGATGTGCACATGTACCCCAGAGCCCAAAGTACAATAAAAAAAAAAAAAAAACCTGTTTAATTCATCGAAACGGTATATCCAGTGAGTCCAGATTACCTATTTTCTGAACAAACTGACTCTCAGGTTTTTTTGTTTTGTTTTTTTGAGATGGGGTTTCACTCTTGTTGCCCAGGCTAGAGTGCAATGGGGCGATCTCGGCTTACCGCAACCTCCGCCTCCCAGGTTCAAGCAATTCTCCTGCCTCAGCCTCTCGAGTAGCTAGGATTACAGGCATGCACCACCACGCCCGGTTAATTTTTGTATTTTTTAGTAGAGACAGGGTTTCTCCATGTTAGTTAGGCTGGTCTTGAACTCCCGACTTCAGGTGATCGACCCGCCTCAGCCTCCCAAAGTGCTGGGATCACAGGCGTGAGCCACCACACCTGGCCTGACTCTGAGTTTTGTATCTATACAATGGTACATGGCTTCCATTCTCTTCTAAGTCCTCTTCCATGTCCTCAGTCCCCTCCTGCTTCCAGTGTTGGGTGTGTCCTGTGACTTGAACCCCTTCCTCATACTGGGCCTGTCCTTCTCTCCCCATGTCCTCTGCAGGTGCCCCTCCCAGGCTACATCGAGGCCTACCCCCGATCACGATACCCGCAGAGCTCGCCCTCCAGGCTTCCTCGCCAGTACAGCCAGCCAGCCAACCTGCACCCCAGCCTGGAGCAGGCCCCCGCGCCCTCCACAGCAGCCTCGCAGCAGAGCCTGGCAGAAAACGACCCGTCGGACGCTCCCCTGACCAACATCTCCACTGCGGCCCTCGTGAAGGCCATCCGGGAGGAGGTGGCCAAGCTGGCCAAAAAACAGACAGACATGTTTGAGTTCCAGGTCTAACACCTTAGCCCCTGCGGGACGCTGGACTTCCGAACTCTGAGGACACAGCCTTTGGGTTTCCCATGCCTACGGTTAGGACTTGAGGCATAGTAATGGGTGGCTCCTTCTCACCCTCCATTTCTGCAAAGGTGAACTATGGGGCTTCTGGGAACAGAAAAATCTTGAACGACTAGATTCTTGGCTCGTCCAGCTGATTATGCGTCAAGAAGTCCCTGCTTAGGGCCTTATGTTTGATATTCTCTCATGTCATATGTTTGAACTGTGGGCGTATTCTCTTTGGAGACTTAGTCACGAGAGGCACTAGCTAATCTACAGATTCCTATCCAATGCCACATTTTAATAAATCACCAGAAGCGGGAGAACACAGCTCTTATCTTCGGTGACCTCTGCATGTTAACTCTGTTTCTGTGATAAAGGCAATGCAGAAGTGTGGAGTAAGCACCAGACTGCACTCTCATTCAGCCATGACCGTGAGCATTAAAATCGTCTCTAGTCTGTAAGGGAGACACTGACTCCAGCCAAGAAACCTGAGCCCTTTTTTTTAGGTTCATATTCAAAGTCAAAAGAACTGGATGAAAGTCAGTATCAATGGCTGTGCCTATAAATTGGCCTGACTCTATGTTTCCCTCATCAGTTAAAGGCCAAGAAAGAGAGAAGATGAGAGGGAATGGTGGATTTGTGTTGACAGATTTTTTTAAAAAGGTGTTGCCATTTTGGAAATAAAAGTCCCCTATGAGTTAGGATCTAACTGAAACAGAATCGGTGCTAAGAGCTTTTAGGATCCTACAAAAGAAATACAGTTATTTGTGGAGGGTTTTCTTTGCTCTGGTCTGAAGGTGGCCTGAGAATGGAGCTTCTCTTTTTCTTGGAAACAATAGATACATCAACTTTTACAAGAAAATCTCTGTCTCTTCAACAATGATGTCCAGTGTGCGCTGCTGAGTGGTACAAAAGGAAATAGTAATTGATCCCTGTTAGAAACAGGAGTGGTAGATCCACAGTCTTCCCAGGCCGCAGCCTCTGTTTATAGAAGCTTCTGAATGTAGAAAAGCTGTTGAATTTCATGTAAATGTAAATAACCTTTTAAAAAGCGTATGGAGTTAGCCAGTTCCCCCTACTTAATGGACATAGGAAGACGTTTGCTGAAATGGCAGGGCGGCCCCCTTGTGACCATGATGTTGCAAGTCGCCCTCCCTGGCATGGCGAGTTGGCTTCCAGAGCTCTGGGTAGAGGACAACGCCTCACAGCACTGAGGCACCAGCTGCTGCCTGCCCATTAACGCAAGCAAAACAGCTACTGACTTTGTGTAGCAGGGAGATTGGGGACTCTGGTTCCCTCACCAAGTGTGAGAGCCTGTGCAGTGTTGGGGGCTTACTTGGTATCTGTTGGAGAATGAGGTCCTGTCCTGCTTTCATCCATGACCCATCTAGCTTCAGCTGTATCCATTTTCTTCCGAGCCCATCTTTCCATTGTCCTCACGAGTTTCTTTGGTCTTTACTGAAAGAAGATGGTGGAAATTTAAAAGTTGAGAGAAGACTAGAAATGGAACTGATTAGAAGGGGAGGTTCAAACTGTCAAAGCACAGACTTTTCAAAGAAGTTATTTTTATTTTCCAATGGCAAATTGCCCTTTTTGGAATGTTCAGAGATGATGTGTCATGGAACACCCAAACAAGTCTCTTGTTCGGATGATAATAGGTAGTGTCCTTTTAGTATGCTGGTTGACCTTTCATAGTGTTAGTTTTTTGTTACTTAAAAAAGAAATCAGCTATAAATAAAATGTATTTTTGTAATTCCCGTGTGTATATATGGTATATTTCTATCAATGGCCAGTCGTTGTAGTCCAAAACCTAAATCAGTTTGCAAAACACTGTGGACAGTGCAAGATTTTATTGACAGGTTAACACGATGCCTACGTCTATCCACATAGGCATTCAATGCACTTGAATGAACAAAGAGCCAAAGAAACTCAGCCTTTTCATGCAAATGGTATGAGTCTGATAAAATCAGCTACATTGTCCTGCTTTATCAATAATAATATTTCATTAGTGCAATGATATCGACCAGTACTTTGTCTACTTGGTAAATGCCTGGAAATACTGTATGTGAAAATGACATTTCAAGACCTTACTGTAATGGAAATATATGTAAATTTCAGAAGACAGTGTCTGAACTGTGGATGTTTCAGTGACTTACAGAGACCGAGTCTACAGTTTGCAGAGCTATGGCTCCAGAGTGCTAAGAGGATAGAGTCGCAAATCACTGTGGTCTTTGCAGAGCCCCAGGAAATACTGAGTGAGTCAACTGAGACAACTAAAAATATAGCATGCCAAATCAGATGCTCTCTTAAACTACACACCATGGGTTCAAGAATAGTATTAATAGATGAGAGGAAAAGCTTAAGTTGAAAAGAAATCAGTCTGTTCTTGTTTTCCCACTCATGGGGAGACAGAGCCACCCTGGTCAGATTTTCAGTGGCTGAGATGTGGTCCCTTCTCTGAAGAATCTCCTAACCCCATAGAGGTGACAGATACCTGGAGAGCTGACTCTAAGATGGTCAAAAGTGCCTCATGGAGTTGAAGATAGGGTTCCCAGAGAGCCCCAAGAAGGCAGCAATGAGCAAATGCCCTGTTCATCAGAACCCTCTAGATAGTCGCAGAAGCCACAAAGGACCTCGGCTGACCTCGGAGGAGGAAGCGGAAGTACCGAGAAGTGGAGTGACCGGCCCAGTGATCCAGTCCCAGCCTGCTGGTTCACCAGCCAACTTGCTTTCCATCTCACCGTGTGGCCTGCAGGCTTGTCGGCAACACATTTCTTTAACTGTGCCCAGAGGTTTAAAGAAAATGGTAAGGGTCATATGAAGAACTCCATAATGTTCTTGCCAAGAAAAAAGATGATTGAGTATATAGGAACTTCAGATACAGTGTATAGAGGATGATGCATTTGTGGGATAATAAACAGTTTTCAGTGCTGGTTTTGATATGAGTTTTCTACGTTCATGAAAAAGAAATGCATTTTGCCTTTTTCCAGAGAGTACCATCAAGGAAACGGTGTCAGTATCCTGAACTGCTGTTCAAGACTGTGGGGGTGCATTCCTGTCTCAGCACTGAGGATCCCAATAGGCAGGCAGGGAAGCCTTTGACTTTGTGTCACTGCGAGGCAGCAGAGTCTATGCTCTGCATCGGGGCAGGGGACCCAGTGGTGCAGCTAAAGTCTATTGCGTGGCTTGAGACCTATGACCTGAGGCTCGTGCAATGATGAGATTGAGGCTGTTACCTACAGAACAAGGAGTTTCTTTCAGGGTAGATTATGTAAGAATCAATTCCCTGGTCCCAGGAGAAGTTTTATTGTGAGTTTGTTGATTTAAGAACTCAGCAGAAGGGCATGTAATGTCTGAGTAATCTTGATGGAAGAAAGGAAATAGATCTGTGATTAAAACACACACACACACACACACACACACGCACGCACACACACGCGCACACACACCCTGCTTTGGAGAGAGAAAGTAGAATGGAGGGGGTGAGGAATTTAAATACCTAACTAATAGAAATGCTTTTTCTAACAGGCAGAAATTAGAGAAATGAATCAAAAGATTTAAACATTGATTACATATAAATGAGCTTTTTTTTTTCTACATAGCACACAGGCACTCAACATTTAATGAATAGTATAACAGATATTGCCTTAAAAGTTTGAGAACAGGATTGGTAGTTAATCCTAAATTCCTCCTGTCACACACCAGAAGAAAACTTGGATTTTATTTACAAACTATATCCAAATACTCCTAAGGAAAGAGAGTCATCTAGCTTGGAGTAGGGACTGACTGGAGTCTAAATGCTGGAAATTAAATTCTGCCATTCAGTCCAACCTCAAAGGTATTCCAGGCAAGGAGCTTTATGAGGACTAGAAACCCGTTCACATGCAGTCAAGTGCAGGTGTTGGCTGAAAGAATAGAGGGAGGTTTCACAAACACAGAACATGGCTCCCCTACAGGAAGGGGATGGAGCGAGCCACCCTCGCTCTTGCTCTCACGTTCTCTCTTCTCATGGACTTCATTCTCTGTTTCCCTCTGCCTGTCTGCCTGGTTCTCTTGCTCCTCCTGGCCAACCAGCTTTCTCATTAGTGCATATATGTAGCTGAAAAATCCACTTCAGAACCCACTCTGCACAACCTGTCCCTTTCAGTACCCACCACTTTCTGACTAGCATCTCTGTGACCCCCTAAGGCAAAATTTTGAGGATCTGATTGGTTTAGTTCATCTGCCTATGGGTGAGCCACCCTGGGGTCAGGTGCCTGTCCAATCAGTTGTTACCAAGGAGGTAGGGTCATGTCATTAAGCATGGCCCCTTAGACTGACCCTTTCAGGAGGGACTTTTATTGGGGTCTGGGACCCAGAGGAAGGGGCATGAGTGGACAGGACCTTCAAAAAGAACATACTACACACTGGAACTGACTAGTACTCCTGGGATGCCATGCTGCACAGCAGCCAGTACTCGGAGAGCAGTTCCCAGATACTACCACAGAGAGAGAAAAGGGCATCTTCACTAGTACCTCAGGTGAGGATGCACACACTTGAAACTGCTAGACTGACCAGAGCTGCCCCAGCCACTTCTCACCCTAACACCAGTTATTGATACAGCCACTGGGTCTAAGAAGTGATTTCTGATCAAGGCCCAGTTAGCACAATGTCTTGCTCAGCAGACAATAAATACTTGTAAATTGAATTGCATGATCTTAGCTCAGGTGCTATTAATGTGGCTCACTGCCACATACTTGCATGGATGAGAAAACCAATGAGCCCCTCAACAGAGTCTTTTGAAACAAAATTGGTTTCAAGTGAAATATATTATTGTGGCTTTGACCTTCTGAATATAATAACTTAGTGTCCTGAGAATTGAAAGGCCTCCTGATTTCTGAGGCGAACTGTTGCAGAATCCTAGCCTGTGGTAAGTGCTAAAATGTAAGGTGTTTCTGAAAAGAAATATTTAGGAAATATAATTGTGCCACGAACATATTACTTTAGAAGATACGCAGTTGCTCTGATTCTGCAGGTTTTTTAAAAAATGGGAAGGTTGTGATATGGCAGAATCTGTCTCCATTGGTCAAACCATACCTCAGTGAGAGCCATTATAAATGAAATCTAAAAATTGATCATTTTCATTCTCTGACCTTGGTCAGACTCTTGCAAATTATGAAGAGAGGCCATCAATGTATTTGACATAAATTGTGGCCTCATCTTATTTCTCCTCATTTCTTCCTTATGTTTAAACTCACCCCCCATCTCACACAGAAACTGAGTAAAGATTTGTACCAGACAGAATCAGAGGCATATGAATGGAATGGAAATTTTGAAAAAAGGTGCAAATATCCTAGACTGGTCTCTAATTCCTCCTCTGTCAAATGGGTATAAGACCCTCTGTACTTCCCATGGTGATTTTGAGGAGCACACAGCATAATGTATCCGAAAATGGTTTGACAAGCATTTGAAGGCATTCTTACTAAATTATTAGTTTTGTAATTCAGTTTTATCCAGGAAAATATTTTAGCTCCTCCTGTCTGCTGAATTTATACTGTCACATGTTCCATGACACAATGCTTTGCCAAGGAAAAATAAAGAAATTCCTAAATTTGCAATTGCCCACCAGATCTAGCCTCATCTGGAGTTGCTGTTACCGTCATTGTTGTCTATGATTTGGAGGATATGTATTTGTACATGTGCTTTAACTCTGAGTGAAAAACCCCGACCAGTGAGTCTTTAAAACCACGTTAGACACATTGGGCAAAGTACTGAGCAGAAGCTTTGAATGTAGCTGTTGTTATTTTAATGCTTTGCTTTCTGATGAACTTTGTACGTCCTTAGCCTCTGCCGGGAACAGAGTGTTCATATGCTGTTAGAATTTTTTATTGTAAAATAAAACGACAAAGGCTTTCATACCCCAAAACCTGCCTGTTTCTCATTCTACCTCCTCCAGACGATGAGACGGAATCCTTTTCATAAACCAGCCACAAAACAGTGCCTGTTGGGGGTTACTAAAGAACCATTCCAGTCCTAGAGGACCCAATGTGGTCTCAGGAGCCATCCCAGCTTGGGTGATGAGTTCATGGGCCAAAAAGAATGCTCATCCCTGGCCATCTGTAGGCCTCAGAGAAGCCGTTTCAGCCTACCCATGACTTAGCAGCTAAAGAAAGATGTAGTTCTGGGGTCAGCAGGACACAGGGCAGAAGCCAATGTCTGTTTAGGTTCCCGTCTCAGAGTGTAAAGAAGTCTGATCCAGGTCAGTGGCTCCCAAGTAGTCCAAGAATAACTGGTATGGGACACCAGCTCCCAAGACTACCCATCTGTCCCTCCCTGTGTGAGTCCCAGCAGTCCTAGTCCTGATGCCTGCCTTATGTTCAGCCCTATTCAGAGAACATATGTGGTGCTGCCTGCTCTGCCCTCTGGCTTCTACCTATTGGACAGGAGAGACATCAACCCAGGAGCCACAAGCTCATGGGCTGACCAGCCACAAAAATGCGGTTCAGCACATGGGCTAGGCCAACTGGATGATCTCTCTAGGAAATACCAAGAGACAGAGTCTGTTAGAAGTAGATGTTGAAATTGAGTGGTCAAGACTCAGAGAGACCATGATGGACCATATTCCAAGTTCTAAGAGGGCAGAATACTGAGTAAGTAGTGGCCTTGAGGCCAAGGAGATTTAAAAGATAAGAAAGCCTGTCTCTTGCAATGAAAACAGTCAAACCAACCAATTTCTAAGGAGTCCCTGTGCCCTAGTGGTCAGTCACAACCCTGGGGCTTTTATAGATCCATTGAGCTTAGGCAGCAACATGGTACGCTTCTCACTAGAGCCTAATTTGCTCCAATTCTCTGCATGTACTTAGAAAGTACTTAGAGACTGGAGGAGCAATTTTTGTACTCCACTCTCTGCTTCTCTGTAAAGAGGGCTCAGATATGCACAAAAGGGAATCCCAAAGCCACTATCTTGCTGCAATGAGAAATGAACTTGAAGCCCCTACAGGATGCTTCTTGTGAGGCTCACCATGGGGTGAAGGCCATTGCAGAGAGTAGTACAAGTAGGTCTAAGAACTGATGGTTTCCCTACTTTTCCATTTTTTTTATTCCTCCTGGGACCCTAGTTGCTATTGGCTTTCAAGGCAAATTAACTAATCAAGTAAAAGGAAGTGGTGGTGCCTACGTCAGTACCAGCAGTGGGAGGCAGACACAAGCCCAGGAAGCTGGAAAAGGCTGTGGCAAACCCAACTTCGCCTTGCTGAGTCTCCATCATAAATAGGAGAACATCCTTCTTCCAAAGGACATTCTGTTGCCATCCAAGTAAATGTCATGCATCCAACTCATGAGCTCTGCTGGCCACTAGAAACCGGAAAGAATGTACCTACAAAGGAGTGTGGAACCAAGTAATGGAAACATCATTGAGGCTCAACCACTGGTAAAATGTACACCAATGAGTAGGTGCTACAGACTACATGTGTGTGTCACCCCCACTCCCCAATTCATGTCTTAAAACCTAATCCCCAATGTGAAGGTATCTGGAGGTGGGGCCTTTGGGAGGTAATTAGGTCATGAACCTTCATCAATGAGATTAGTGCTATTATATGTAATAAAGGCCCCAGAGAGATCCCTCATCTCTTCTGTCATCTGTGAACCAGGAAGCGGGCCCTCACAGATACCAAATCTGCTGGTACCTTGACTTTGGACTTCCCAGATCAAAACTGAGAAATAAGTTACCACTCAGTTTATGGTATTTTGTTATAGCAGCCTGAACAGACTAAGACAGTAGGACACAATTGCTTTGAGTCTCTCTATAACCACTTGGAGGTATGGTTATGACCAACACTGGTTTGCACAGTTTGGCATTACATTTTTAACATTTCAGTGTTAATATTTGCACATGCACAAACTTACATTTGGGGAGAGGCCACTAGACTCATTGGAATTGAAATAAAGTCTCATTAGCATAACATTTTTCACCACCAACCTGTCGTCCAAGCCTCTGGACTCTGATGAGCCTTCACTCAACATATAAGAGTGTTTGCTTTTTCCTCTGGTGCCTACTTCATCACTCAGCTCCTCAGTCCTGGTGGGAGAGGCCTTTGGGAGACCTACAGGCCCTGTGGAAGCCACATCCCTTGAGGCTATATCCCCATCATATCAACTCAACCTAATGAAAAATCAGGCAACCACCAGATGCCTTGCCTAGGTAATGTTTGAGAACAGCTGAATTTGGGGCACAGGGTCTACCAATAAGCTGGATGTTACACTGGATATCTCATGGTTTATCCTGCTCTGCCGGGGGGATTGGGAGACAAAGCCAGAGGCTGATTGCATGCCTCCTGGGATGTCCATTTTCTAGGTCAAGTTTTAGCAGCATCAAGAGAGGGCTTGGACAGTCTTAAGACTGGGAAAACAAAAGGCCAGATTGCCCAAGTTGCTTCGTGTATTAATGTTCAGGGGCTTTGGGAACTAGAAGATTGCTTCTGTTAGATTTTATTCCTAAAACTGGTAGGTCCCGAACACACTTTGTGTGACACAGTGACCAGCTCCTTTAGAATAGGTCCAGGTAAAAGAGAACCAAAGGCTAAGACCAGAAACCAGATGCCACACTGAGCAGGCATTAGCCCTGGAGAGGGGGGCATGCATATCTGGATATGGTTTTATCCTATTTTTATTTTATTTCCATAATATTCTGGGGAACAAGTGGTATTTAGTTACATAAGTTCTTCAGTGGTGATTTGTGAGATTTTGGTACAGCCATCACCTGAGCAGTATACACTGAACCCAATTTGTAGCCTTTTATCCTTCACTCCCTTCCCACCCTTTCCTCATGAGTCCCCAAAGTCTATTGTATCATTCTTATCCCTTTGCATCCTCATAGCTTAGCTCCCACTTATGAATGAGAACATACAATGTTTGGTTTTTCATTCCTGAGTTACTTCACTTAGAATAATAGTCTCCAATCCCATCTACGTTGCTGCGAATGCCATTAATTCATTGCTTTTTATGGCTGAGTAGTACTCCATTGTACATATATGCCACAGTTTCTTTATCCACTTGTTGATTGATGGGCATTTGGGCTGATTTCATATTTTTGTAGTTATGAATTGTACTGCTATACACAAGCACGTGCAAGTATCTTTTTTTGTATAATGACTTCTTTTCCTCTGGGTAGATACCCAGTAGTGGATCAAACGGTAGTTCTACTTTTAGGTCTTTAAGAAATCTCCAGACCGTTTTCCACAGTGGTTGTACTAGTTTACATTCCCATCAGCAGTGAAGTAGTGTGTCCTTGTCACTGCCTCCATGGCAACATCTATTTTATTTTTTTGATAATGGCCATTCTTGACGGAGTCAGGTGGTATTGTATTGTGGTTTTGATTTGCATTTCCCTGATCATTAGTTATGTTGAGCATTTTTTATATGTGCCGTTTGTATACTTTTGAGAATTGTCTATTCATGTTCTTAGCCCACTTTTTTATGAGTTTTTTTTTATTTCTTGCTAATTTGTTTGAATTCCTTGTAGATTCTAGATATTAGTCCCTTGTTGGATGTATAGATTGTGAAGATTTTCTCCCACTCTGTGGGTTGTCTGTTTACTCCGCTGACTTCTTTTGCTGTGCAAAAACTCTTTAGTTTAATTAAGTCCCAACTATTTATCTTTGTTTTTGTTGCATTTGCTTTTGGGTTCTTGGCCATGAAACCTTTGCCTAAGCCAATGTCTAGAAGGGTTTTTCCAATGTTATCTTCTAGAATTTTTATAGTCTTAGGTCTTAGGTTTAAGTCCTTGATCCATCTGGAGTTGATTTTTGTACAAGGTGAGAGGTGAGAATCCAGTTTCATTCTCCTACATGAGGCTTGCCAATTATCCCAGGACCATTTGTTGAATAGGGTGTCCTTTCCCCACTTTATGTTCTTGTTTGCTTTGCCAAAGATCAGTTGGCTGTAAGTATTTGGGTTTATTTCTAGGTTCTCTATTCTGTTACATTGGTCTATGTGCCTATTTTTATACCAGTATCATGCTGTTTTAGTGAGTATGGCCTTATAATATGTTTGAAATCAGGTAATGTGATGCCTTCAGATTTGTTCTTTTTGCTTAGTCTTGCTTTGGCTAGGTGGGCTCTTTTTGGTTCCATATGAGTTTTAGGATTTTTTTTAGTTCTGTGAAGAATGGTGGTGGTATTTTGATGGGAATTGCATTGAATTTGTAGATTGCTTTTGGCAATATGGCTATTTTCACAATATTAATTTTACCCATCCATGAGCATGAGATGTATTTCCATTTGTTTGTGTCTAAGATCTCTTGCAGCAGTGTTTTGTTGTCCTTGTAGAGGTCTTTCACCTCCTTGGTTAGGTATATTCCTAAGGGTTTTTTTTTTGTTTTTTTTTTTGGTTATGTCCTTTCCCGGTTTGGGTATTAGGGTGATATTGGCTTCATAGAATGTAGGGAGGATTCCTTCTTTCTCTATCTTATGGAATAGTGTCAATAGGATTAGTACCAATTCTTCTTTGAATGTCTGATAGAATTCAGTTGTGAATCCATCTGGTCCTGGACTTTTTTTATTGGTAATTTTTAAACTACCATTTCATTTTTACCATTATGGGTCTGTTCAGGGTTTCTAATTCTTCCTGATTTAAGCTAAGAGAGTTGTATCATTCCAGGAATTTATGCATGTCCTCTAGGTTTTATGGTTTATGTACATAAAGGTGTTCATCATAGCCTTGAGTGATCGTTTGTATTTCTGTGGTGTCAGTTGTAATATCTCCCATTTTGTTTCTAATTGAGCTTATTTGGATCTTCTCTCTTCTTGATCTTGCTAATGGTCTATCAATTTTATTTATCTTTTCAAAGAACCAACTTTTTGTTTCATTTATCTTTTGTATTGTTTTTCTTGTCTCAGTTTCATTTAGTTCCGCTCTGATCTTTGTTATTTCTTTCCTACTGCTGGGTTTGAGTTTCAAATGTTCTCGTTTCTCTCGTTCCATGAGGTTTGACCTTAGATTATCTATACGTGCTCTTTCAGACTTTTTGACATAGGCATTTAATGCTATGAACTTTCCTCTTAGCACCACTTTTTCTGTACCTCAGAGGTTTTGATAGGTTGCATCACTAATATTGTTCAGTTCAAAGAATTTTTAAATTTCCATCTTGATTTCATTGTTGACCCAATGATCATTCAAGAGCAGGTTATTTAATTTCCATGTATGTATGGTATTGAGGATTCCTTTTGGAGTTGATTTCCAATTTTATTCCACTGTGGTCTGAGAGAGTACTTGATATAATTTTTCTTAAATTTATTGAGACTTGTTTTGTGACCTATCATATGGTCTATCTTGGAGAACATTCCATGCACTGATGAATAGAAGTATATTCTGCAGTTGTTGGGTAGAATGTTCTGTAAATATTTGTCAAGTCCATTTGTTCCAGGGTATAGTTTAAATCCACTGTTTTTTTGTTGACTTTGTCTTGATGACCTGTCTAGTGCTGTCAGTGGAGTATTGACATCCCCCACTATTATTGTGTTGCTGTCTATCTCATTTCTTAGGTCCAGTAGTAATTGTTTTATAAATTTGGGAGCTCCAGTGTTAGGTGTGTATATATTTAGAATTGTGATATTTTCCTGTTGAACAAAGCCTTTTATCATTATATAATGTCTTTCTTTGTCTTTTTTAACTGCTGTTGCTTTAGAGTATTTCTTTTGTCTAATGTAAGAATAGCTACTCCTGCTTGCTTTTGGTGTCCATTTGCACCGAATGTCTTTTTCCACCTCCACTTAATTTTATGTGAGTCCTTATGTGTTAGGCGAGTCTCTTGAAGGTAGCAGATACTTGGTTAGTGAATTCTTGTCCATTCTGCAATTCTGTATCATATAAACGGAGCATTTAGGCCACTTACATTCAACGTTAGTATTGAAATCTGAGGTACTATTCCATTTATTGTGCTATTTGTTGCTTGTATACCTTGTTTTTTTTTTTTTTTTTTAAATCGGTCCTGTGAGATTTGTGCTTTAAAGAGGTTCTGTTTTGATGTGTTTCCAGGATTTGTTTCAAGATTTAGAGCTCCTTTTAGCAGTTTTTGTAGTGCTGACTTGGTAGTGGCAAATTCTCTCAGCATTTGTTTGTCTGAAAAAGACTGTATCTTTCCTTCATTGATGAAGCTTAGTTTCACTGGATACAAAATTCTTGGCTGTTTAAGAAAGCTAAAGATAGGGCCCAAATCCCTTCTAGCTTGTAGGGTTTCTGCTGAGAAATCTGTGGTTAATCTGATAGGTTTTTCTTTTAGATTACTTGGTGCTTTTGCCTCAAAGCTCTGAAGACTTCTTTCCTTGATCTTGATTTTAGATAACCTGATGACAGTGTACCTACATGATGATCTTTTTGCAGTGATTTTCTCAGGTGTTCTTTGAGCTTCTTGTATTTGGATGTCTAGGTCTGTAGCAAGGCTGGGGAAATTTTCCTGGATTATTCCCCCAAATATGTTTTCCACACTTTTAGATTTCTCTTCTTCCTTAGGAACCCCCATTATGCTTAGGTTTGATCATTTAGCATAATCCCAAACTTCTTGGAGGCTTTGTTCATTTTTTTAAAATTCTTTTTTCTTTGTCTTTGTTGGATTGGGTTAAATCAAAAACCTTGTCTTGAAATCTGAAGGGCTTTTCTTTCTGCTTCCTCTACCCCTGTTTTTCCACTCAGCTCTCTAAATTGACTCAGCTCCGGGTAAGGTTAACTCCTTCTCCTATGATCTAGACCTTCAGGTTCCCCAGTGAGAGTGTGTTCAGGGCAGATGATCCCCCTTTCCCTCTGTCACAGCTTGGGTACTCACAGTATTTGGGCTGTCTTCCCAGTCCTGCAGGGCCAATCCACTTCCTTCTGAAGGTCTATGGATTTGCTTGGCATTCCCAGTATATTCCTGCAATAGTTCTGAGGTGAAAGTTCATGATGTGAGTCTCCACATGCTCCTCTGTTCATCCAAGCTGGAGCTGCAAGTCAGTCCTGCCTCCTATCTGCCCATCTTCCTTCTTTAAAAAAAAAGCTGGTTTTATCCTGTTAATCATTAATCCTTCATTTAGCTGGAAGCACTGGTAGAACCTCCCCATAGCCACCCCTTCAGTCCATCATAGGCTGAGCTGTCATGTTCTGAGCACCTGCTGTGTTTCAGACACTGCCAGGAGACAGGGACTCAGTGAATGGGACACAGCTCCTGCGCCTCACAGAGCTCAGTCAAAGAAGATTGATCCTTGAGACACAAAGCCCAGCCTATTAAGGGCTCACCATTCAGTACCATTTCTTCCTCATAAAAGCCGAATGAAAACTGACATCCACTTCTTTCCAGAAGCATTTAAGTCTAGAAAAAGACAGACTCTACTGTTGTATCTTCCAGTTATGCAACACAGCTTTCCTTCCCAATTATTTTTAACCAATTAGTAAGATGTCCACAGTATCCCCAGGGGGAAGAGAGAAAATTGCCAATGCAAAGAGGCAAACAAGCGTTACAAACCCAAATTTCAGGGCTGTCACCACCAAACGAAATCAGGAGCCCAAGTGTAAGGAAGAAATAACCAATTTGGGAACCATACGTGCAATCCAAGTGGAAATTCAGGAACCATATACTTATGAATGAAACCACAGTACACTGAACACTCTCGTTTTGAATTGCTTATATCAATAAAGTGCCATTCAGAATGTAGCGGATTATTAATGTATGGGTTTTGGTTTTTATCCATTCTCTCAAATATAGTGCTCTATGGAACAAATCTAAATAGGCAAACCACGTAGAGCTTTGCAGTGATGCCATTCTTTGCTGCTTTAGTCTGTGTGGCTTAGTTGACATTGTGTTGGGTTTTTCTTGACAAATTTGCATATGAAATAAAGGCACATTGCCTCACTGGTAATTCGCCTTCCAAGGTATAAGCAGATATTTGTGTTCACAGTTTGTCTTTTCCCTTAATACTTCTTTCTCCATTCCTCATAAGGAAAAGATTTTAACAAGTGTTTACAGTATTCTCAGAATATTAGCCATTGCCATGTGATGAACTGATGCATCTTGCCGTTTTTGAAGTGGTAGAATCCCAGACTCCGAGTTGGAAGGGAATTTAGTGAAGATACTGTCCTTCACACTCCAGTTATCACAGGATAAACCCCACGACCTTGAACACAATGTTACTGCCCTGCTCAGAGATTAAGCAGAACTAAGCCTTCAGGAAAGCAGACAGTCAAAATGAGAGAAGTGGGGCAGAGAGGAGAAGACAAGGAAAGATGGAGAGGTTTCTAATACAATTTAATAGAGAAAAAGACAAAGGCACTACAGTTACTCTGGGATGGGGACTGGGGGATTACAACTTCATTGTGCTTTTTTATATTTTAGGATTGTTTTCAATTTTTAATTACATATGGAATAAGGGGCCACTAAAATCTTTTCAGTTTGGGGCCTGATAAGGTTTTCCTGTAGCTCTGAATCTATGTCGTGACCACCCGCATTACACTTTAAAGGGATCCCAGTCTTGGGATTTGGCATCATCCAGACCTAGGTTTGAAGCTTGCCTTTACCACATTCCAGCTGTGTTACTTTGGGCAACTCCTGTCCCCTCTCTGAGCCTTATCTGTGCAATGTGCAGTCAATTAAGTGACTGTGGAAGGGGAAGGAGAGAGTGCATCATTCATAACTGCGTGGCACTCGACAAGTATGACGAATTATTGTTATTTATAGAGCCTCTGTTTGAATATTTCTAGTAAGGGGAACTCACTTGCCCGCCAGAGCCAATACATCACCTGCTGATCACCCAGAAGGACTGACTCCTGTACTCAGTCTCATCTGACTCGCCTGTTATTGACAACCTCCCTTTTCAACAGCCTCCAGCACAGACAGTGAGCTCAGGAGGGGAGGTGAATGATACTGTGAAAGGAAGAGCCCTTCATCACCTGGCCATGATGAGACAAGCTGGAACCAGCTGGCGCTGTCTCGCAGCTTCCACATGCTCATTTGGTTACAGCCTCATCACACCTGGGAATCATTCTTCTGAGCAACCATCTCACCCAGAGTATAATACCCCGGTCCCAGCAACCCTGTAAAACATCTGGGCTTGGTGCATTTAAAGGTCTGGCAGCAAGAATAGTCAGTTCTGTAAGCATGGCATGGAACTCTGGCTGGGCACGGTGGCTCACACCTGTAATCCCAACACTTTGGGAGGCCAAGGCAGGAGGATCACTTGAGGCCAGAAGTTCAAGAGCAACCTGGGCAACATAGTGAGATCCTGGCTTTACAAAAAAAAAAAAAAAAATTAAAACAGCCAGGCATGGTGGTGTGTGCCTATAGTGCTGGCTACTCAGGAGGGAGGATCTCCTGAGCCCAGGAGTTTGAGGCTACAGTGAACTATGATAGCACCACTGCACTCTAGCCTGGGCCACAGAGCAACACTCTATTAAAAAAAAAAAAAAAATCATATGGTAAGCTCATGGAAAGTAAGATTCTATTTGGGGAAAATCCATACATCTCCTCTTGTACCAGCTCAGGGACGGTGTTGTTAAAGTGATTTCATTGCATTTGTCTGTGATGAAATCAGAAGAGAACTTGCCCATCCCACTTTGGAGTCCGTACCCTTGGCAATGATGATGTTTGCTCATACAGACATTCTCCGTATCAGCTGGCTGAAGTGGGCTAAAGGACAACAGGGGAAATATAATGGTTTGAAGCCAGTCACTGGAAAAAGGAGCCAAGGCTTTAAGACCTCAGGCTCTGGAGTGGCTTAGCCACATCCTAGCCTGATGCCTCTCAACGCCTCTATAAAATGGGGGCTGAGGCCATTTTTCTCATGGGCTGGGATGTAAATCTTTACGAGTTGCTGTATGTAGGGTGCTGAGCCCAGGGCCTGACACTTGGCGATCCCTCAGTAGCTGGCAGTTGCTAGCTGGCAGGGCTTGGGAGAAGCTCCAAGCATGTCTCTAACCCCCATACTGGCCTCTCCTGTGCTCAGACACCACCACACTTTTTCCAGTGCTCTAACTGGCCCATTAGAATGGTTGCGTTAAACAGACTATAAAATGACATCAGTTCTTGAAATGCACCTAAAATAAACTTATTACGGGCTGGATGGGGAAGGGGTCAGTGGACAGTTCAGAGTTGCACATCATCCTTGTTCCTGTGTAGCAGGTCACACAGCCTCTGCAAAGAGCCTGCTCGTATACATGCACACATACAGCCACATAAACACACACACACTCACACGCCACACATTGGACAAGTGGGACTATTCTGATTGTCTACTGACTCTTCTCAAGTCACGTCCGAGAGAGGAGAAGGCATGTGGATTCCTGGAGGACTGCACAGAGGAAGGAGCTGCCACTTGCAGGGAGGGAACAGGCTCAGCCATTGACCCACTGTGTCACCTTCAGCAGTGATTTCATTTGTCTGAGCCTATTTCCTCATTTATAAAGATGTGCCATTTTGCCTGCCCCCACAACAGTTAACTCTGGAAACCAAGCCTGCATTAAACCCCAAGTGTTCCCTCTTCCCAGACTCAACACAATCTAATCAAATAAGAGGGGAAAATGAGGACATATTCTTCTCTGCAGATCTGAGCTGTCCACTGTGGTAGATACTAATAGCCATGTGCCTATTTAAACTTAAATAACTAAAATGAAATGAAGTTTAAAATTCACTTTCCTAGTTGCAGTAGCGACATGTTAAAACCTAACAGCCACATGTGTCTGGTTACCATATTAAATGGCACTGACATAGAACATTTCTGCCATTTCAAAAGTTCTATTGGACAGTGCTGCTTAAGATCATCCACACATTAATAGGTAGTAATGACAGACAATAAAAAGATAAACAATAGTCCACATAAACAGACATGTGTCTGAATAATAGGAACTAAGTAGGCGAGTAACAGAAGAGTATACAAAATCTAGAAATACATTGTAGATAATGCTATGGACTGAATTGTATCCCCCACTAAATTCATATATTGAAGCCCTAACCCCCAATGTGATGGGATTTGGAGACAGAAACTTTAAAGAGAATTATGTTTAAATGAGGTCATGAGGGTGGGGCCTCCATGATGGGATTAGTGCCCTTATAAGAAGAGGAAGAGACACCAGAGCTCTCTCTCTGCTACGTGAGGATGCATGAAGAAGGTAGCCATCTCCAAGCCAGAAAGAGAGTCCGCACCAGGAACCAAATCAGCCAGCATGTTAATCTTGGACGTCCCAGCTTCCAGAACAGTGAGAAATGAATGTCTATTGTGTAAGCCACCCAGTCTGTGGCATTTGTTATGGCAGCCCCAGCAGACCAATACACATAATAAGAGTCAATGAGTTCAGTCCAGCTTCTCTTGTTCATCTTGAAACCAGTTCTACAAAGAGCAGATTTTCCCTGGGTAGGTAAGATGTGGCTCTCAGCAGGCAGCCACCCGCAGGCCCCTGGGAAAGGCCAGGTGCTGCGTCTGTTTATTTCTGCAATGAAAGCCTTCTATGGCTGCAGTGTCTCCTCCTCCCGAAAGGTTTCCAAACTGGATTTTCCCCTAGGTTATAATGAACAGGCTAACAAATGTCAGCCCTGGATGTGAGAGGACTAGAAAGAGCAGACTGGTTCATCCCACGTCTAAATCCATGCTGCCACCTGGTGGATCCCATTAAAAGAGAAATGTGGGGATTTTGTGTTAATGACCAGAAACCTTACAAATTGCCCAGCGAACCCAAAGAGGCAAAGATGGTGGTGAGCAGTAGCTGTTTGTCAGATCATGAGCTGAGCAGTTTACACACATATCTCAGTTAAACAGCAACAACCCCAGGCTGGAGGAATTGTGCACCTTTTCCAGATGAGAAAAGGGGCTTAGAGAGTTAAGAATCTATTTTATTGAAAGAACAATTGGATGAATAAACGAGTAAATAAAAGTAAGTGAATGCAGGCTTAGTTTACGTACATTGTTTTCAGAGTTACAGAATGTGTGTACTGGATTCAGGTAAACTCAAACGACAGTGATAATCCTGGCTGAGTTTGTGAATGAGTAGATGGAATAACTAACATCTATTGAGTACTGGATTTGGACTACGTATTGTTCTGAGTACCTCACATATTTTAACTTACTTCAACCTTATAGCAACCTATGAAGTGGAGGTATTATATAATCTCATTTGATAAATGAGGAAACAAAGACACAGAGGTTAAGCAGTTTGTCCAAAGTCACACAGCTGGTGTGTGCTGGGATTTCAACCCAGGCAGTGAGGTGCCAGATCCAGCAATTATCTTCATCACTACATCACATACCACTTCTCAGATAAGAAGGGCTGTCTTAGTCTTAGTCCTGTCTCTGAATCTTGATAAAGAATTCAAGGTACGTCTTGACTCCATGCCCCCAGCCTGTCATAAAGGCACTTGGCCTAGATGAGTCCCAGGATATTGCATCTAGACCATCATTTCTTATCATTTTATGCAATTGACGTTTCCACCATAAGTCGAACCATAAGACTGGGATGGCGTTTCCCCTCCATCCACAGCCAGTAATGTGCTCCTTAAACACATGGAATGTCCACTTCGTGCAAAACCCTGTGCTCAGGATGACGATGATGACAACACAGTCCCTGCCCTCAAGAGATCACAGTCAAGCTAGGGAGACATACAGATGGGCTATCATAATCCAGGTAAGTCCCAGGAAAGGGGATGCCCAGAGTACAAAGGGAGCTCAGAGAAGGGACACATAACTCATACTGGGGCTTGGAATCAGGGACGGCTTCCTGGAGGAAGTGACATCCATGCTGTTGGGAGAGGAGCACTCCCCTTCTGCTTCTTTCTAAGATCAGTACTGGCCTCTTTCTGCCTCTTTACCCGCCCAATGCCCAGCGATTGATGGGGACTTGTGATTGATAATTTGGGGAAGAATAAACTGGGCATACTTAGCCACACCCTGCCATTCCTCCCAGCTTACTTAAGTAAAGAAAGTGACTGGCAATGGGCTTCTTTGATTATGAGTAGAAACTAAACTAAGGGGAACTAAAAAAGGCGTCATCTGAACATTTAGAAGGAAAGGAATGAGATGCTGCCACTGGACAACTCAGCTCCAGCTACTGTTTCTTGGAGAGAAACTGTGATTGAGATGGAGAGCTGCCTGCTTGCGATCATGTGTGCTTGCAGCCGGATACCACTCTTGTGAGTTCCCTGGGAGCTAAATTGGAAGGAAGCTAACTGCAAAAGGCAGAAGGATACAGTGATAAAGAGATGGGAGGGGAGCTGCCTGGGCTCCTGGTGGCTTCCAGGCCCTGGTGCCAATTGCATGAGGCCCATGAAGGGGACAGGTGGTATCTCTGTCAGCCAGGGTCCTTCTTTTGGGAAGCAGCTGCTCCCCAGTTCCAAGTGGTTCTGGTGGGGATGCAACCACAGGACCCCGGCCACCTCCTCCCCAACATGGAGGAAATGAAGCCCAAGCTGGGCCAATCACATTTTCTAAGAAATGGTAGTTGGAGCTGAGTTGTCCAGTGGCAGTACCTCATTCCTTTCCTTTCCTTCTAAATGCTTGGACAATGCCTCTTTAAATTTCCCTTAGTTTAGTTTCTATTGCTTGTAATCAAAGAAGCCCATTGTTGCCACTCACTCTCTTAAGTAACTCAGTTTGAGTGGCCTTCTGTTTCCCCCCAAAACAAGAGGACCTGGAATAGGTGATACTTCAGCTTTGTGTCACAGATTTTCCTATTGTTGACTGAAATTACAGCTGTTTCACCAGAAATAACTTGATAAATGTTTACTGGAAGCCAAATGTGAGGATTGACCTAGGAAGACGCACCAACAAAGCTGGGAGTGTCCTAGGGTCTGTTACAAGTTAGAAAGCTTTTATGGGAAGGTTTGGAAGAGGGGAGGAAGACTTTTCATACAATAAGCTGTCTTTTTGTTACTGGAAGGTATAACACGGAGTTACAGTCATTGGCTATAGATGACAATTTGCAGGCTAAAATGTCTATGTGCAAGACAATCAGCAAAGTTTCATGATTCAGAAACAAATCAGCAAAACGTCATGACTCAGAAGCCAATCAGCATCCTTTCCCATGTCAGTAAGGGGTACATTAACCAGTATGTCAACAATTTAAGGAAGTCACAATAAGACTCTACTCAGAAACAGGATGTCCTCATGAATCACAAAACTTCCGCCAGGTAGGAAGTGTAACAAATGCAAGTTATCACTATTTAGTCACTTTTATGGCAACTCTCAGATTTGCTTATGCGCTCACGTGGGCAGAATGAAAGAACTGGGTGGTGACCATCCGCCCTTCCTTTTGGGCACTGCCTACAGAGAGGCCATGCCCTTGGCCTTGTCTGTTTGGGTGGGCCATGTGATGCTGCCTGGGAGGAATGTGATTGGCCCGCTCTAGAAAACAATCACCCTCCTCTCCAAACTGCTTCCCAGCCACATCGACCCCCTTGTCGGTGCTTGTGGGGCTGGGCTCCAGGGCCTGCACATTCAATGCTTCTCCCTCCCTGCGGGGCCAGGGCCCAGGCCTCCCTCCAGCTCACATCTTGTGGCCACCCCCACTTCCAGCACCAGGGGCTCAACAGTGAGTGCTGTGTCCTGCACAAACTGGAAAATAATATGAAAATGATTCCCAGTTTGGGGCAGTTTCTTGTCTTTCATTTTTTTGTTATTGTCCGCACTCCCAGTCCCCATCCTGTGAAAGCAGCATTTCCATTTGCCTGATGTGGAAAAAGAGAGGTTGGGTAACTTTCCTAAAGTCACAGATCTGGTTACTGTCAAAATTAGGACACAGTTGAAAAGAAAAGGCCAATATTCCCTGAGGCACCAATGAGGCATTTACCTCCAGTGAGACCAAAAAGCCTTAAAGCAGTAATTAGATGTCTCTTCCTTCTGTCCCCAGCTGACTTCCTCTGAACCCTGCCTGACCGTTTTGGAACAGAGGGTGGGCACAGGTGATTTGGATAAGGTAGAAGGCTTTCCTATCACACTTGAAGCCTGTACTTCTCTCAGGACTAACAAGCTTGTGATGAAAGGATCATGATATAGAGCTGGTTACCTGTTCTATCAGGTTTCATGTTCCATCTTGCCCAAAACAGTCACCACAGCAGGGAAAGGCCTTCAACCTCCATCTATAGGCCTCTATCTCGACTCGTCTTCTACCCTAGTTTCTTGAAAGTAAAGATTGCTAATTGATTTGATTGGTCAGGGTCCAGGACAATTCCTTTGACCCCACTTTCCCAGTGGGCAGGTTTACCACATCTTAAAGATCAGTACGTAGGGCAAGGTGCAGTGGCTCACACCTGTAATCCCAGTGCTTTGGGAGGCCAAGGCAGGAGGATTGCTTGCGCCCAGGAGTTCAAAACCAGTCTGGCAACAACATGAGACACCTGCCTCTATAAAAGAATTTAAAAATTAGCCAAACGTGGTGGCACACACATATAAGTCCTGGCTACTTGGAAGGCTGAGGTGGGAGGATCACTTGAGCCCAGGAGTTCAAGGCTATAGTGAACTAAGATCATACAGCTGCACTCCAGCCTCAGTGACAGAATAAGACTCTGTCTCTAAAAAACATTAAAAATAAAAGAAACATAAAGTCAGCACACTGGGCTTTCCGTCTTCCCTGAGTTCATGCAATAGTCAGACCCAGGACGAGCCTGCCTCCATGGACGGGTGCCATCGGGCCCCTCTCTTGTCTACCTCTTTCCTGTCAGGCACTCAGTGGGCAAATCAAGCCAGAGGAAGCAGTGAACTTCATTTATGCCACCATCCCAGCTTTGAATGCTCCAAAGCAGCTTTCTTTCTAGATCAGCTGCAAATAAAGTGGTGCTTCTGTTTTCCATTTAGCTGGTGGTGTGCCGGTAAACTCTTCTCAATCAACTCTTCTCAGTGGAGGTCCCAGAGAGACAACCCTGATTTGTACATTTGCCAACTTCCTTGTTGTAAATACTCTCACTGTGGCCAATTTCAACAAACCCATATGACATCATGCAGAAGATATGCACAGTAACACACCATGATGTAGTATGACGACCACACAGACACAATAGGCATAAATGAGCTCAGGAGTACAGATAATAGAAAACCAGCAAAATAATTAGGAAGCGATGAATTGGGAATATTTGCTGCCTTCGTTTTCAATATGATTTAATTAAAAGTTGAAATGGTTTAATTTTTAATAATGGCTGTATTTAACAACCAGCTCATAAAATTTCTGAAAATTTGGCAATTGGCTCTTGTGAGCCCATACAAACTGGCTCCGGCACACTGCTGCATTTATCTATTATTCCTTGCATCTGGTGTTCTCTCAATCAAGCTCCCTATTGCTTTCATCTGTCAAGCGCCCTTTTCTTTGAGGAACAGCTTCTTTTTCATTTTGTTCTGGAGGGGCTGTCAATTACATGACAATTACATCCCACCAACCAGTAGTAATAGGACCTGTGCCCAAAGTTAGGGCAAGCCATGGGGTGAGTGGGGAGGTGGCAGGGCTGAATGTAGGCATTTCTGGGACCTTGGCTGTAATACTACCAAACTATCAACCCCATTCTCTCTTGGCAAGTTGTGGGAAGCAACCTAGCCAACACCAAAACCATGCCCTACCAGTATTTACAGGTATTGAAAGACCCTGACCTCACTGTCCGCCCCCTCTGTCTCTTGCAGGAACTCCTCCCTGCAGGGGCTCCCCCTTTGCAGGGTCACTGTGGGCTACCTGTGGCCCTAGACAAGGGTCACAGGTCCTACGAAGGACCCTTTCCACGTAGCCACAGAACCTGTTTTCAGGTTCTGGCAATCACTCCCTCCTCTCACACCTACCCATTTAGGGTTAGCAGCTGCGCTGTGGGTGATAATCCAAGTCTCCTGCCCATACCTTTGCAAGCACTCTGTCTCAGTTCACTCAGACTCTTACAACAAAATATCACAGACTGGGTGGCTTCTAAACAAAGGAATTTATTTCTCATAGTTCTAGATGCTGGGAAGTCCGAGATCAAAATGTCAGCAGATTTGGTGAAAGGGCCAGTTCCTAGTTCATTGAAGGTATAAGGGGTGAACGAGTTTGCTGAGGCCTCTTTTATAAAGGCACTAATTTCATTCCACCCTCCATCCTCATAACCTAATCATCTCTCAAATGTCCCACGTCCTAATACCATTGCACAAGGGATTAGGTTTCAACGTTTTTGGAAGAACACAAACATTCAGTTTACAGCATAATTCCCTTATTAAATCCTCTTCAAATTAGTCAGTCTGGGTGTGCCACACATTTCCTGCAGGAACCTGGCGGACCTCCCTCCATACTCCCCACGCTGCTCTGTTCATTATGCCCACAGGAGGCTTGTGGGCCCAGCAGATCAGAACACAGGCTCTGGAGTCAGCCCTGAGTCTGAACTCTACCTCTCCTATTTACTAGCTGCAATACCAGACTCACATGACCTTCACTCTTTGTGCCTCCATTTTGGTCACCTGTAAAATGAGGACAGCAGTCCCCACCTCAAAAGATCATTATAAGGATGGAGTGAGACAGCCCATGTAAAAAAAAAAAACGAATACAATCTGTGATACCTACAAACTGCCAATAAGTGTGGATGACTTTTATTACATTGCTTTCTAAAAGTAAATAATTATCATTATAAATAAAAAATTATTAATTAGTAGTCATTATGCTGCAGAGAGAGCTCCAGAACTTATTCACCCTAAGTGAAACTATTTTGATTCTGTTTCCCTTACTATATTGTGAACTCCTCTTTGTTCTTTTCCAGATTTTTCTCTCTATAACTGTAGACTCAGAAGCTAAACCTGGATTAAAAGGACTTGTGCCACAGGCGTGACACATGGGCCCCCATGCCAATACTGGTTCCCACAGAGCCCACTTAAGGCCTCCAGTTCTCCACAAGAGCTCCCAAGTGCAGACTGGAGTTGGTGCTTGAGATACAAACCTATGTGTCTTCTCTGGCTGGGGTCTGCAGGAAATGAGAAAGTGGTCGGTTGGTGTGAATGGTGTCTAGTGGTGGCAGCCTGGTGCAGCCATCTCAGGAGGACTGGGTCTCAGCTGGCACAGGGGATTCAGGACAGGAGACCATACCTACTGCAGGTGCCCTTGCAGCTGTGTGTGAGCATCGAGGGGTAAGGGCCAAGCAAGTGTCGAATCATCTTCCCTGATGGCCTACCCCACCTCCCAGCATTCCAAAGGCATCAAACGGACACCTGAGGGCTGCAAGGGGCTGAGAGCGCCTGGAAGAAATGCCAGATGCTTTTTTTACAACTCACCTCCGGCTCCTCCTGTATCTGCACCTCATTGAGGGAGAGCTTGGGGTAGTCTTGACAGACTTCAGTCCTAAACCTGGCCCTGCCATGTCCTAGCCATGTGCCTGTGGGTATGCCACTTTCCCTCTCTGAGCCTCTGCTTGCTCGTTTATAAAACATGCCAAGAACAGTACCTATTTCACCAGCTGACAGTGAGAATTAAATTATTCAACTCCATTGACTCCCTTAGTGCCCACACATGGTTTGCACTTAGCAGGTGGGCACTTTCAGAAGCATGGCCTGGGGAGGCCTATTGGGACTCTAGAGAAACAAACACGGCCACGCCAGACATTTGTCTCCATCTGAGCTTTGCACTGGGTTTTCCTGATGCCTGGTTTGTTCTCATTTATTCACGCGGTGGCTAATGCCCATAATTCCAGCGCTTTGGGAGGCTGAGGTGGGCGGATCACCTGAGGTCGGGAGTTCGAGACCAGCCTGACCAACATGGAGAAACCCCGTCTCCACTAAAAATACAAAATCAGCCAGACATGGTGGCGCATGCCTGTAATCCCAGCTACTCGGGAAGGCTGAGGCAGGAGAATCGCTTGAACCTGGGAGGCGGGGGTTGCGGTGAGCCAAGATCGAGCCGTTGCACTCGAGCCTGGGCAACAAGAGTGAAACTCTGTCTCAAAAAAAAAAAAGATTCTCCACTCCCACCCTGCCCTCTGGCCTAGCCAGCCTGAAGTTTTCTGGGAGAACAAAGGAGCTTCCCCAGTAGCAACCAGCCTAAGGCTCAAACCTGGCTCCTTCCTGGGGAGAAGAGACCTGGAATATCTGGATTCCAGAAAGGCCTGGATCTCTGCCTGGAGAAGGAGGGTTTCTATGTATAGGGCAGAGGTTACCATGTCTGGGGGACTTTCCATCTTTATTTTACTTGGCCTGCATAGTGTTTTGGAAACATTTGAATTCATTGCTAAGATTTAGAAACCAGCAGCTTTCACCTGGCCCCGTGCCCACACTCCTGCCTTGGCAACAACCAGCTGGAGCTAGGTGTCCGCTGCCCCTGTAGTGGGGTCCAAGCTCTGTGGTTTGCCAGTTTCCACCTGGCTTCCTGTGTGCAGTTTCAGGGTTTCCAGCCTGGTCTTGTGAGCATGTGCCTTTGCGTCCTCAAGGCAGAGGTGACTGAACAAACTTCTGTGCATGTATACGTGACTTCTAGGGTTCCCACCTCTCCGTTTACCCATCTACTGGCATCTGCACCTCCATACCACAGATGTAGCTCCTACTACTACAAATGAACCATCTCTGCGCCCCTCAAAAGCCAATCTCTCTACTGTTAAGTAGATCCCCCTGCTATAGTTTGAATGTTTTTGTCCCCTCCAAAATTCATGTGTTGGAAACTTAATCCTCAGTGTAACGGTACTGGGAGGGGAGACTTACGAAGTGGTGTTTCGAATCTGGGCAGAACCCTCGTGAATGAATTAATGCCGCTATTAAAAATGCTTGCTGGAGTGAGTTCCCTCTTCTCTCCTGCTCTTCTGCCATGAGAATAGAAAACTAAGACACAGCATTCAAGGCATCATCTTAGAAGCAGAGACACTACGATCCAAACTGCCGGTGCCTTCATCTCCACCTTACTTGCCTCCCGAACTGTGAGAATAAATTTCTGTTCTCCAGTCTGTGGTTTTCTGTTACGGCAGCAAAAAACAGACTAAGACTCCACCTCTCCTGACCAGTCAAGGACACCGTTCCAGCAATTTCCCAGATCTCTTCCACATCATCACTTTCTCTCGCTACTGGCTTATTCCACTCAGGCTATGGTTATTTCTCCCATCTTAATAAAAACCGTCTCTTATCCCCACTTGCCCTATCAGCTACTGTTCTAGTTCTCTGCGGTTTTCTGCAGCTAAATTCCTCTAAAGAGTGGTCTACACCCAACTGTCTCCAAATCATCACCTTTCATTCTCTCTTAAAACCACACCAGGCAGCTGTCAGCGCTGTCACTCAACCAAACCCGCTCTGGCAGGTCCACACTAACATGTTGCAAAATCCAAGGGCAAATTCTTAGGCTTACCTGACTTGGCCTGTCAGCACTGTCTGTTAGAGGTGACCACTTCCTTTCTTCCTCATTTGGCTGCCAAGACACCGGACTCCACTCCTTTTCATTCTCCGGTGCAGGTTCCTCCTGTTCCCCTCATCCTCTTAAGTGAGAGGGCCTGCACGCTCAATCATTGATTCTCTTTCTCTCTAGCCTCACTCCCTCGGTGATTTCATTTGACTTCATCCTTTAAATACACCTACATGTCAGCAACTCCCCAACTTACACCTCCAGCTCAGGCTTTCTCCTGAGCTCCAGGCTTACATATGGGCCCCAGCTACACAGCTTCCTCCCAGGAGGTCTACCAGACACCAAAAACTTCACATATCCCAAACAAAACTGCTGATTGTCTCCCCCAAAGCTGTTCCACCTGTGCTCCTCCCTCTTCCAAAACCTGTTCCACCTGTATTCCCCTCGCTTCGATTCCTCCGTCTCCCCAAAACCTCTTCCACCTGTGTTCCCCTAGCTTAGATTCCTCCTTCTCCCCAAAACTTCTTCCACCTGTGTTCTCCCAGCTTCGGTTACAACTCTGTGCTTCAGTTGCCCGCTACTTCTCACCACATTCACTGCTACCAGCATGATCTTTTACTTGGTTAATTTTTAGACAGGATCTTGCTCTGTTGCCCAGGCTGGCATACCAGTGGCATGATCATAGCTCACTGTAACTTTTAACACCTGGGCTCAAGGGATCCTTCCCACCTCAGCCTCCTGAGTAGCTGAGACTATAGGTGCGCACCACCATGACGGGCTCAGCATGGTCTTTTTAGCTGGAATATTAATTACTACAGGCTGCCGACTGCTTTCCCTGCCTCCTTGCTTGCACCCTTTTGTCTATTCATATCACAGCAGCACAAGTCAGATCCTATAATTCCCTGGAAGCTGTCTAATGACTCTGTCCCACTTGGAGTAAAGCCCAGAGTCCCTACCATAGCTATAAGGCTGTATACAAATGAGCCCCCTCTGTATTCACCCTGACCACTCCCCACTCACTCCTCCTGCTCCAGCCATCTGGACTGTTTGCTGGCTCTCGAAAATGCTGCCATGCTTCGTCTTTGGAGCAGCTTTTGCACTAGCCCTTCTGCCTGGAACATTCCCTAGAATGCCACATGGCTCTGACCCTCAGCCTCCTTCAGACCTTGTTTAAATAATACCTCTTCAAGAAATCCCATGTACAATTCTGCCCTGCCTTCCTCTGACCCTCCTGGCAATCCTTATTCTGCTTCCCCCCTCCGTGTCATCTTCTATGATACCACATTATGATTTACCTATTTATTATTGTCTGTCTCTCCCCATCCCCAATCCCAAGTGCCTAGGCACAAAATAAGCATTCAATAAATATTTCTGGAATATATGAATTTCTAGGAAGGGCCAGGGCTTTGATAAGATTTTCGGAGAGTTTGTGGTCCAAAAAACATTTTTTTAAAAAAAAAAGAAAAAAAATCAAAACACCAAACACTTCCAAGGAGTAAATATGTTTGGAGAAAAAAAAACACACACTCCCATACACCAGCCCCCCATTATTCCAGTCCTCAAAGAACCTTTCTGAGCAGAGACACAGCAGTAAAACCAAATATATATATTCCCCTTGGTTTCTCCCGATTCCTTCCTGACACATCTGTCGTTCTGGTTTGCATGACTATGGCAGTGTTGGGGGTTCCCTCCCCTGGTCTCAGGAGATCGTGAATGCTGGCTGGGCAGCAGCTTCTAGACCCCATGAGAGAGCTCCCTCAGCAGCACGTAAAGAGGAGAGAGACCATGACGTTTACCACGCAAAGCAGGCACTGTATGTGAAATACATGCTGGTAGCAACAAGAACAGCAGTAAATACAGAACAGAAAATAACCATCTTTGAAATGACAACAAACGGGACACGTTATCTAAGCACTAACACCTAAGGAGGTGGCTGCCCAAGCTCAGGTGGGCAGCTCCTCAGGAGAGAGAAGCTGACTTCTCTCCAGGTTGCCTGGGCTTCAGTCCTTGTAACTTTTCATCTTTTAGCGCCTTCAGGAATTTATCTGTGGGAGAGCAAAACAAACTTAGCCATAATAGAGATAAGGGCTTTTCCTAACACTTCCAAAGCAAACTCCTGGGAAGCAACTGTGCTTCCTCGATGGACCTTAAACCTATTTGTGATCCAAGATGGGAGAGAAAAAAAAAAACAGAAAACTGACTGTAAAAACATGTAAGGGGTTCTGACTGTAAAAACACATGCAACGCATCCAGTTACATGTGTTTTTATAGTCAGAGTTGCTAAGTCCTGGATTTTATTGTCAGAGTTGCACCTAAGTCCTGGATTTCTTCTTCTTCTTCTTCTTTTTTTTTTTTTTTTTTGGGAGGGAGTCTTGCTCTTTCGCCCAGACTGGAGTGTAGCGGCACAATCTCGGCTCACTGCAACCTCCATCTCCTGGGTTCAAGCAATTCTCCTGCCTCATCCTCTTGGGTAGATGACATTATAGGCACATGCCACCATGCCAGGCTAATTTTTGTATTTTAGTAGAGACTTGGTTTTACCATGTTGGTCAGGTTGGTCTCAAAATTCTGACCTCAAATGATCCACCCGCATTGGCCTCCCAGAGTGCTGGGATTACAGGCGCGAGCCACCATGCCTGGCCCCTGGATTTCTTAAGTATGTATTCATATTATGTATGTATTCATAGTTAAGAAATCCAGGACTTAGCAAAGCCCAGTTTTTCTAGGGATTGTTTTCCTTCCATGGCTATAAGAAAGGGTGCATGACAGTGTGTCTGATGAATTGAAGATCATTCCCACAGTCACATGGACCTAAGCATTTAAGTTATTTCAAACTTCTCTTCCCTATGTGGCAGGGGAAGCCAATTTAACCCATTGCATACAATAGTTGGAATGATTTACAAAAATTGGAATGAGTTTTAGCCAGAACAAGTAATGGGAGAGGCAAAGTCTGCAGGACAACCTACCACTACTGAAAGTTATATTTTGCAATAAGTCCTTTTTCTTTCTTTTTTGAGATGGAGTTTTGCTCTTGTTGCCCAGGATGGAGTTCAATGGCACGATCTCGGCTCACTGCAACCTGGGTTCAAGCGATTCTCCTACCTCAGCCTCCCGAGTAGCTGGGATTACAGGCATGCACCACTATGCCCGGCTAATTTTTTGTATTTTTAGTAGAGACGGGGTTTCCCCATGTTGGTCAGATTGGTCTCAAACTCCTGACCTCAGCTGATACGCCCGCTTCGGCCGCAATAGCTCCTTCTTGAAGTACAGTGCATTTAACAACTTTACCCTCCAACAGGGAGGAGTCATTCAGCTCGCAGGTTAAGGGATCCCGCCCGCATCAGCACACCTGGTCTGCCCTGGTCCAGGGCTAAACGTCAGCCCAGAATCCTGGTGAGAGAACTCCCGGAGGCACCAGGGCCATAGCGTCCCTGGGGGTCTGCCCTACAGCATTGAGAAGGTGAAGTGTCCCAAAGCTGCCCAGGGAACGGCCTTGGGCCTTGTGGGCCTTGCACAATCCCCACCTCCCCCTACAGATAGATTCTCCCACTGACAGTTCTCTACTTCCCTTTTCCCCCATGGAGAGCCCCTGTTTAAGACCGAACATTAAAGCTTGGGGACTGTCTGTGGTGGGTGGACTTCCAGAGTACAGGGTAGGGGGATGACTATGCAGGAGGATTAAAGTTTAGAACGAGGTGGTGGGGGATGGAGTTCCAGGTGTGGAGGCTCAGAGTCCAGGTTACCCAAAGGGTTTAGGATGGAGGGAGGATAGAGTTTGGGACTAACGGGCTATTAAGTTCAGATCTGTGGTGGGGGGAGGAGTCGGTTGAGGTCCAGGATAAGGGAGCGCTAGGGGATAGATTTTGGATCTGGGACTATTAGGGACTGGAGTCAAACCGGGGCTACATGTCGGGGCGGGGCTTGGAGCGGAGGAGGGAGCCAGGGCAGGCTAATGAGGCTGGGCTCGGTGGCCCCAGCGAGGTCACGCACAGCGCTGGGAGTCGAAGCCGTCCCCAGTGATGGTGAGCAGCTCCAGCTCCTTAATCCGGATCTCCAGCTCGCACAGCTCCTCGGGGTGGGAGGCAGAGGCGAGCGTGGGGGTCGAGGAGCGGGCGGCCAGAGGCGAGACAGCCACCTCGGGCCCCGGCGGCGGCGAATAGAAGAAGCGCAGAGGCTCGTAGGGGATGGCGGCCAGGCCAGAGGGCCAGGGCGGGGGCCCGGGGCGCTCGCTGGGGGGAACCAGGCTGGGTGGTGGCGGAGGCGCCGGGACAGGAGGCGCCTGGGGCAGGGACCTGGCTCCCGCAGCCCCGCCCACCGGCGCCCCGACCGTCTTCAGCGGCACAAAGAGCTTCTTCCAGATGTTGAAGTCGCTGAGCGGGGTTGAAGAGATGCCGCGGTCGTAGAGGGACGGGAAATAGAGGGGCGGAGCCGACCGCTGGCTCATGGTGGGGCTGCGGCTGCGACTGCCGCGCCGCTCCTTCGGCATCGTTTGAATGGGGGTCTGCGTGGGAGGAACCCCGCGCCGGGAGACGCGCGCTCAAGTCCCGAGTCACCGGGGTTTCGAGGTTCCACAAGCCCCGCCCCGACGGAGCGCGGCCCCACCCTTTCGCCTCAGCCCCGTCCCCGAACAGGCGGGGTTCCAAAGCCCGGGCGACCACGCCCCGGAACGTGGCCTCGCCCACCGGCAGCCGGCCGCGCCCCGCAGCGAGAAAGCCACGCCCCCGGGCTCGCCTCCGCCTCCTGTCCCTCGACTCCGCCCACCGCCTCGCTCTGGCTCTGCGGTTCCCAACATACCCTCATCCAGAACAGGGAGTGGGCCAGTGCTGCGGGAGAAAGCTTGCTTCAGGCTTCCTCTCGTTTTATCAGGGAGAAAATGTATTTCCTAGAAACCTGCCCCCTGCACCAGCAGACTTACCTCATTGCCTCATTGGCCGGCCCCACAGCAAAGAAGTCTGAGAAAATGAGTGTCTGATAGTCCATCCTCTACTGTGGGAGGCAGACGAAGGGGAAGAGGATTGACTCGGAATGGCCAGACTTTAGCAGTGTTGAGGAAGATTTAGAAAAGGGGATCCTCATCTGGTTTGTAACAGATCTGAAGGAGTGTTTTCAGTGAAATGCAGTTTAGTTCTCTTCCAAACATAGACATCATCAGGAGCTAACAGGCAAGGAACTAACCACCAAAAGAAAAGCCTGTCCGCCCTACCTCAAATACTTCACCCATTAATTATGACCGATTTGGACATTTTGTCCAAAGGACATGCCAGCTCATTTAAGTGAGTAAACTGTATTGGCCATATGAAGGGAAATAACTAATACATTTTCTTGAGAACCTCTGCCTCATGATCACTGGTATGAATAAACAGTGATGAGTGGAGGCCAGTTAAAGAGTCAATGTCAGCTTCACAAATTAAATATACATACTCACATGCATTTGCACACATAGTGCAAATACTGTGTGTGTGTTTGTGTGTGTGTGTCTGTATAGCAGCAAAGTGGAGAGAGTCGGATATTCAAGCTGGTAGCCTTGGACAAGTCGCTTGACTTCTAAGTAGGTTTTCTATAAAATATAAATAAGAAAACCAGGCTGCCTCATAGGGTTGTGATCAGACAGAAGACAGAACAGTGTGTGAAGCACTTGTACTTGGAAACTGTCCAAACACAAGAGGTAGCTGTCCCCACCGTGGGGCATGTCTGAAACTGGGGAGCATTTATTTATTTAGAGATGGAGTTTCACTTTTGTTGCCTAGGCTTGAGTGCAATGTTTATTTATTTATTTTGAGACAGAGTTTCGCTTTTGTTGCCTAGGCTTGAGTGCAATGTTTATTTATTTTGAGACAGAGTTTTGCTTTTGTTGCCTAGGCTTGAGGGCAATGGTGTGATCTCGGCTCACTGATAAGATCCTCCATCTCAAAACTGGGAAGCTTTTTCTTCCTGCACTTAGCTTCCCACACTTCGTTGTCACACACACAGTATTTGCACTCTTTGACTGGCAGCCACCCATCATTGTTTATTCATACCAGTGATCACTAGGCTGAGGCTCTCGAGAAATTGTATTTCTCCTCAGTGTATGACTAATACAGGCTATGTGCGATAGCTCAGCACCCAGCCTGTAATCCCAGCCCTTTGGGAGCCCGAGGCAGGAGGATCTCTTGAGGCCAAGAGTTTGAGACCAGCCAGGGGCAACATAACAAGACTCTGTCTTGGCCGGGCACAGTGGCTCACGCCTGTAATCCTAGCACTTTGGGAGGCCGAAGTGGGTGGATCACCTGAGGTCAGGAGTTCAAGACCAGCCATCATGGTGAAACCCCATCTTAAAAAAAAAAAAAAAAGACTGTCTCTACAAAAAATATTTTTAAAAAGTGTGATGGCATGTGCCTAGAGCCACTCAGGATCTGAAGTGGGAGGATTTCTTGAACCAAGGAGGTTGAGGCTGCAGTGAGCCACAATCATAGCACTGCACTCCAGCCTGGGTGGCAAGGCAAGACTCTGTCTCAAAAACAAAACAAAACAAAACAAACAAAAAACACCCTTATCTCCCATTAGTTTCCCCCATGTATTTAACTTCCTATAATTTACTGCCTCAGAAGCTCAAACCTCTTTTCCTTTGTCTTGTCACTTTTCTACAATTCATCAGCCTTTGTTAAAATTGTATATAAGCTCTCAAGCTACTTCTTTGGGTTTTCACTTTGTTTCTGTAAGAACTCCATGTACATGCATGTGGGAAGTAAAAAAGTTCCTCTTTAAAGTTTCCTTTCTTGTTAAAGAATAAGTGTGCTAATAACTTTGTTAAGCCATACCCTATGTAGATGTTAAACATGCCATGCTTACAGGCATATAGTATATTCTATGTTCTTGTACTTTAACCAAGATATCTGTGCTGGAAGTGCTCACAGGCATGTCCCAGCTCTTCATTGCGTTTAACTGTTTAGAAAAGTTTTAAGTTGTTAGCCAATCGCGTTTTAGATTGTGAGGTCTGGTTCCAGCCAACGAGGATCAGACACAGCAGTAAGGACGACCCCAAATGCATAAGGGATAAATCTGTGTGTTTTCCTTTGTTCATTGTACTCTTGCGCCAACATGGCTAGTAAGAGTACCCTTCCTGCAGTCCAGGAAGCAAAAATTGCGTTGCTAAAAGATCCTTTGTCTCAGTGTTGATTTTTCTTTTTGGCACCAAGCATCTAGTTCCAATAATGCGTAATAAACTGTGACTTCTGTTAATCTGTTTTTGTCAGTTTGATTCTCAGGTCCCAGACTCTGAACCTAAGAGATTAGAGGAAAAATTTTTTCACCCCTATAGAACCATAGTGATGGTAAGAACCAGGGTTTTGGACTCAGACTTGGGACCAAACCCTGGATCCACTACGTATTTGGCTGTGTTGCTGAACTTTCTCAACCTCATTTTTTCATCAGTATAATGGGAACAGTAATGGCATCTACTTGCTTAGACTGGCAAGACTAAGTGAGACAGAGTAAGTACCTGACGATGGCTTGTACTCAACATTAGCTCTTATTAATACAAGAAGGCCCTTAGAAAGGAAAGAGATTTTGCATTTTTTTTTTAAATGAAGCAATAAAATCATGATTTTTGTGTGTATATATCTAGTTTAGGAGAAAAGTAATTACAGATTTTCCCCCCTTACTCCAACATAATCTAAACAGATTTTACTCTGGATGGTTTAATTATAACATAATCCATGAAGTTGTAGCCAGTGGGTTAAATAAGAAATTGATGACAAACTTGTTTTCTCTAACAACTACACGAGAAAACTCAAGTGCCATGATGAACACTGAGCTAAACTGCAGTCAGGAGGCGAAGTCCCTATGAGGTAATAATAAAGCCACGAGGTTTAAGGCAAAACCCTATGGTTGTTTCTGCAAACAAATGTCCAGGAAACTCAAGTTGGTGATGAAAGACAGAACAGTCTTGAATTCAACTTCAACAGAACCTTTCCCTCCCTGGGCTCCAAAGCACTATGCCACCTACCTCTCCACTCAAATTCCCCAATAAGTACCATCCTGTTGGAGCTTGAGCGATTCGATTCCTCATGCCCCTGCTCCCTGGCTTCATTTGGAACCAACTGAGAGAGAAGCATTAGTCCCTCTTCACTGATCAGAGTCAGCTGGAGGACGTAGCTATTGGCCTGGTAGCCAGGTAGGCTTGCCAATCCTGCATCTCTACCTTAAGCTTACCCAGTGTGAGGCCAGGTTAGAAAGTCACAGGCCTTGGCTGCGGGGAGAGGGCCTTTATTGTCATAGTGAAGAGCTTGCCAAGGACAGGACTGATTCTTCCTCTAGCCTCACCAATCATGGCAGTCATTGTTCTGCTGTCAGGAGGAGAGGGCCCAGAAGGGTCACATTGAGGAAATGTGATGTGAGGGTGGAGGTTCCTGTCCAGCACTCTCACTTGCACTATTTAACCTCAGTTGACTCACTGCAGTTGGCACTTCTCATTTTCCATTGCCACAGCCCTCTCCAGCCAGGAAGGCCTGGAGTACCTGGGGTGCTGTTTGCCTGGTTTCGTTGGTCCTCAGACTGCTCCCTTCAGAGAGCACAGAAAGTCTTCTCTGTCCCAAGGAGCCCCCCTTCCCTCCCTCACTCCAGCTCTGAATCTGGACACAATGTCAGCAATCAGACCCTCACCAGGTGCTCAGCCTCTGTAGGGATATGTCACAATTTGCCATGCCTGGTGGCTCTGGGCAGCCTTTTGGGACATGTAGTGCTCGTGTCTTGGAATACAAGAGTTGTGCTTGAATCTGGGACTCTCTGTGACCCTGAGAAAAATCACATCAGCTCTCTGAACCTCAATTTTCTCTGATCTATAAAATGAAGACAGTATCTACTTCATAGGGTTGATGTATTTGATGAAAATATGTATAAGCAGTGCCAGGGACAAATAGGTGCTCACTGAAGTGTGGTGCTCACGTTAGTTATTATACAGTTACACATGGACTCCTTAATTCCCCATTAAACCATGGTGGATGAATGAGGAAAATGCAGCAGGGAGTCCATGATAGAAAACCCAACCACTCCAGATCATTTTGCCAGCCTCATACCCAAGAAGCTTCTTATTCAACCTGCTAAGACATAATGATAATAAACATACAAGAGAGGCCCTCTGTCCCAGGCACTTGTTTTAACTGATTAAAACTTTTCTAAAACCCTAAGCCTATGGTTCTCATTTTCCAGATGAGAAAACTGAGGCATGTAAGGTTAAGTAACTCGCCTGAGGGTGGCTGATTGGCATCAGAGCTGGCATTCCATATGAACAGGCCAGCTCTAGAGGCCAGGGTGTTTGGACAGCCTCCAAATTGTCACCCCAGCCCTCAGGGCAAGGCCACACACATGGCCTCTAGTCTCTTACACCTCTTCTTGGGTGGAGGCTGGCTCTGAAAGTTGTTTGTGCCACAATTTAAGGACCAAGCTATTCTGGGAAGCCCAGAACAGTCTTTCCTTTATTACTCATCTCAATTAACCATTGTGTTGGTCTGGCCTTGGGGGTGTAGGCATTCCCATCTCCCTTTCAAGAAAGTTTCTAAAAAATGCAGACCAGACCTTATTCTTGTTTTCCCGGGTAAATGTGGTCCTACCTACTTGCAGAGTAAAACTTTTAAAAAATAAGCTGAAACTTGAGAAGTTGTTTAGTGGAATAGGGAGAACAGAGGCCTCCGAGATGAGGGAGCTGAGTTTAAGCCCCAGCAGTCAGCATCAACTAGCCATGCTACCTTGGGCAAAATAACTGTAGCTAACACTTAGTGATCACAGTGCACCGTTGCGTGTTCTCAGGTTATCCTGACAGTAACACTTACAGGGTAGGTCTGTCAGAATTTTCTGTCCACAAGCAATGGAAGCTGACACTGAGTTATTTTGGAGGGCTATGAGACAGCTCATGAACTGAAAGCTCTTCAGAACTCTGTTTAGGGGCTGCAGAGAACAGGGCAACTTCAAGGATCCCGGTAGCAGGACGGAATCGCTGGCCTCTTCAGTATGGCCACTGTGGTAGTAGACACTGTCTACCTTGCTTGCTGAGTCTTCTGACTTCCTTCTTTTTCCCTGTGCTGGATGCTTCCTTCCACTCTCCCTCCCCTTGGACAGCAGACTCCAGGTTCTTCAGCCTCTGGACTCTGGGACTTGCACCAGTGGCTTGCCAGGGGCTCTCGGGCTTTTGGCCGCAGACTGAAGGTTGCACTGTGAGCTTCCCCAGTTTTGAGGTTTTGGGACTCAGACTGAGCCACTACTGGCTTCTCTCTATTCCAGCAGATGGCCTATTGTGGGACTTTGCCTAATAATTGTGGGACTTTGCCCTATAATTGTGGGAGCCAATTCTACTAACCTCCCCTTCATATATACATATATCCTATTAGTTCTGCCCCTCTGGAGGACCCTTTATTTTATCTTACCCCAAAATAATAGGAGTGCGTATAAACAGGAAGCTTAGTTTAGATAAATAAGATTATCCATTATATAAATCTTACATTGAATAGCCTACAAGTAATTTGAAAAAGAGACTTCTGACTAGTTTTCATTCAAGTCAAAGTCAGTGGGGTAAATGCATTGTGATCTCAAGCAGAGAGTCAATATTTTGTGCTCTCCACTGGAAAAGTCTTTATAGTATTGCCTTTGGGTCCAGGCACTCAACCTAGTCTATGGCAAGAGTCACAGCAACTTTCTGCAGAAAGCAACCCCAAAGTTTAAAGCCATTTATGTGACCCTTGTTGATTCTGACTGCTCAACAGCCCTCTCCTCATCTCCCCATTTAGTAGCACCCAGATTCTGCTTTAGAGGACTACCTTCTTCCCAATGTAGTCTGGCCAAAAGGTGGGTACATGACACAAGATAGCAGTAAGCCAATCTCATCCTAGAATCTGAATCCTGAGAGAGATTTCCAGAACTGCCCAACTCCTGGCTTTTTGGAGTGTGGCTGAATTTCCCACCCCCTCACCCCCAACAAAGTTTCAAAATATTCATTTTCTGCTTAGTCAAAATTGGTTCTTATTCCTTAGAACTCACATGAAATGAGCTTCTTTGCTCAGCCAGTGGCTGTGGGCATGGTCAGTACTTCCGCAGGCCAAAAAAAAAAAAAAAAAAAAAAAAAAATCCTACTGAGGAAAGAGTCACACGTAGCATTTTGTCTTGAAACAGAGAATTAAAGACGATGTAAGGAAAGACACTGAGCTAACAGAGAACGCAGAGCACCACGGTAATGCTATTTCGATGAGCAAGTCTCTATTTTTCTATGTTCAGGCAATGGCATCAACAGAAGAAAGCTGGCCCAGCTCAGGATGTCTTCTTTCAGTTGCCGCCATTAAGCATATTGCATATCTCTTATCTTTTTGGGCCATAACACATTCATCCACTTGTTCTATTTCATTTTCTGAAAGGCATCATGCATTGCACTTGATTTGTCCAACAGAGTGTAATCAAGGGTTTTTTTTTTTCAAAGCTAATCAAGAAATTCCTGCATCTGCAAAAGTCAGGCTATGCCATTAAATACAGCCAAGATCATAATACAAATGACATTAGGTCTACTGAATCTTGAGATTTATTCACTAGAGTGTACAGGGAAAAGGAAAAAGTTTGCCTTTGTGAAAGGTATGCATCATTTTATAGAAAGAGCTTCTGAAAGCCTCAAACATCTGTGACTGTGCTAATAGCCCTTACAAAGGTATTTTATACAACTATGCTAAGTCGGCTAGGAGTTAACAGGAGGCTGGATGCAGACAAATAAAACACACCCTTGCAGATCTGTTGCTATTAAGAATGGCCTTTGGAAGTCTCAAACTGCAACCCCAAAGGCTGTTCCCATTGCATTCATACTGTATTCACACATACGTGAACGGCCTTCCTACCAGTAACATTTTAAAATAAGGACACTTAATACTGCTAGTTACATGTAGCACAGAGTGTCCACTCTGTAACTGTGTGTGGCAAAGCCAAGATATCCCACCATTCCAATTAAAAGGAGAGAAAATAGCTTTAAAACCCTATTAATGTATGCTATTACACTTTTCCAGTGAAAGGTAACAAAGCCCATATAAAATTTAAAGACAGGGAAAAACTCAACTTTCAGCTACTGGTACCTCACTAAGTTTTCATCATCTGGAACACTTGCCCACTTCCCTGCCAGAAGTCCTCTAGCCCTGCATGAAGGATCTTGTTGCCCCTGACTGAAACCCACATATGGAACATTTGGCATGCCTCCATGGCAATAAGGGAGCCCTGAAGTTTATCAAAGTGTTCCATATGAGAAAGAATGCTCACACACTCCTGCTCCACCCTCCAAAAATGTACTAATGATGCTAATTGACTGTACCCAAGGAGCCAGAGGGAAAATATCTGAGGGTTGCAGAGAATCGACTCAAGCCGTCACTACAAAGCTGGTCCTCCCAAGAGCAAAGGAAGCAGCATGTAATCTAGTTCAAGTCACACTGACTTCACTCTTAAACTTCTTCCTTCAAGTGGGGCTTCCCTACAAATAGGACTGGTCTTCAAAATCTCCCAGAGCCCCTCTATCCTACCCAAGTTGCTCCATCTAATTTTATTCTTTCCCAACAGGATCCAATTGAAAAATATCAAGCCTTTAGACTGTGGCGGCAAGGGAAAGGGACTACACAGGAATGGGAGCTGAGGAGAAGCTCTCCTGGTGTTGACTTAGGGATGAAGGCTCCAGGCTGCTACCAGAAATGGGATCACCAGCAGGAGGACTGTTTTCTTTGATAAGGTTGTCCCACCATTTTTAAGCGCTTCATTAAAGTTACACAGGTTCTTCTTGCAGCAGTAATACTTTAACTCATTTTCAGACAATTGGTTTGAAACGCGGCTGAAAGTGCAATCCTCAAACTTCCAACACCGGTAATATACTCGTGACCCTGTGGGGAGACACACACACAAGGGTAAGAAAGTAAGTGGGGAGAGTTCTGTATCTGCCTTTGGACCCTTAATTCTATTTAGAATGTATCCTGTGCAAGTAGAGACATCTAGGTTGATGACCTAGACACTGATGACCTTCAAACATTGTTGATGGGAATGTAAAATGGTACAGATACTCTGGACAAATATGGCATTTCTGCAAAGAGTTAAAGATGGAGTTATCCATTTGACCGAGAAATCCACTCCTGAGTGCATATACTTAAAAGAATTGAAAACAACATTCACACCAAGTTTGCACACGAATGTTCATGGTACCATGATTCAAAATCGCTAAAAAGTGGAAACAACCCTATGTCCAGTAACTGGTGAATGGATAAACAAAATGTGGTATCTCCACACAATGGAATATTATGTGGCCACAACAGAATGAAGTACTGATACATGCCACGGCATGAGTGAACCTTGGAAACATTATGCTTAGTGAAAAAAAAGCCAGTCTCATTAGAGAAATGCAAATCAAAACCACAATGAGATACCATCTCATGCCAGTTAGAATGGCGATCATTAAAAAGTCAGGAGACAACAGATGCTGGAAAGGATGTGGAGAAACAGGAATGCTTTTACACTGTTGGTGGGAGTGTAGATTAGTTCAACCATTGTGGAAGACAGTGTGGTGATTCTTCAAGGATCTAGAACCAGAAATACCATTTGACCCAGCAATCCCATTACTAGGTATATACCCAAAGGATTACAAATCATTCTACTATAAAGACACATGCACACATATGTTTACTGCAGCACTGTTCACAATAGCAAAGACTTGGAACCAACACAAATGCCAATCAATGACAGACTGGATAAAGAAAATGTGGCACATAAATCATGGAATACTATGCAGCCATAAAAAAAGATGAGTTCATGTCCTTTGCAGGACATGAATGAAGCTGGAAACCATCATTCTCAGCAACCTAACACAAGAACAGAAAACCAAACACTGTGTGTTCTCTTTCATAAGTGGGAGTTGAACAATGAGAACACATGGACACAGGAAGGGAAACATCACACACCAGGACCTGTCAGGGGTTGGGGGATAGGAGAGGGATAGCATTAGAAGAAATACCTAATGTAGATGATGGGTTGATGGGTACAGCAAACCACCATGGCTCATGTATACCTACATAACAAACCTGCACGTTCTGCATGTGTAACCCAACTTAAAGTATAATAAAATAAAAATAAAATACAAAAATAACAACCAAAAAGAGCCGGTCAGAAAGCACCACAATACTGTATGATTCCTTACATATGAAGTGCCCAGGAGAGCCAAATCCATGAAGACAGAAAGTGGATCAGTGACTGCTCCAGCATGCGGGAGGGAGGAATGAGGACTGACTGCTAAAAGGTTTCTTTTTGAGGTGACAGAAAGATTCTGGAATTAGTGGCAATAGTCACACAACCTTGTAAATACACTAAGAGGCACTGAATTATACACTTAAAAATGTAAATGTTCTGGTATGTAAATTATATCTCAATTAAAAAACCCTAGATGTAGAACAGTGTATAGAATGTGACCCATTTGTGTAAATAAAGCATATATACATTGAGGTAAGCACATTCATTTTTCTCTGGAAGGATTCCCAAGTAATTTAATGGTGTTATCATCATGGAAGAGTATACTTTGTTAATGTTTCTGTAATGATTGAGTTTTAAAAATTTGCCAACTGGATGATTTACTTTTTAAATATTTGAAACTTCATTTTTAAAATAATTGGATTATTCAGTAATACAGGAAAAGTTTCCACAAGAACATGCCATCGTGGTCCCATTTTTGGAAAAATATTCTTGGGCACACAGGAAAATAAAGGCCAGAAGTATACAGTCCAAATACCTTATCGTGGTTTTTTAATATTCAGAAAAAGCATGTTAGGTGAAAAATGTATTAGTTGACAAAGTGGCGTTATGGTAGATTTTCTTCTCCAAAAAATAACTGAGTGCCTATGTGCCGGATACTGGGGTATAAGAAGGTATTTGTCCTTGACCTGGAATTGTTTTCTTATCTTCTGTGCTGGAAAGAAAAAAATGCAGTTGCATACTTCCTTATTTCAGGCTTGTAACGAATTTACCCAATTCCACGCATAGCTTGGAACACAACACTTCTCAGTTTATAACTGCAGGCATTAAATGTCCTGTCCTTCTCCTCAGAGGGGATGGGTATCTCGATTGGAATTTAATGAAGTTTGGTCAAGTGGCAGAGTCCAGATAGAGTATCCAGAAATAGCTGTACTTGCTTGAGTCTTTTTTTTTTTTTTTTTTTTAAAGATGGGGTTTCACCATGTTGGTCAGGCTGGTCTTGAACTCCCAACCTCAGGTGATCCACCAACCTTGGCCTCCAAAGTGCTTGGATTACAGGCGTGAGCCACCGCGCCCAGCCAGGCTTTCCTTTTTTTTTTATTTTGAGATGGAGTTTCGCTCTTGTTACCCAGGCTGGAGTGCAGTGTCGCGACCTCGGCTCACCACAACCTCCGCCTCTTGGGTTCAAGCAATTCTCTTGCCTCAGCCTCCCGAGTAGCTGGGACTACAGGCGCGCGCCACCATGCCCAGCTAATTTTTGTATTTTTAGTAGAGACAGGGTTTCACCATGTTGACCAGGATGGTCTCGATCTCTTGACCTCGTGATCCACCCACCTCAGGCTCCCAAAGTGCTAGGATTATAGGCATGAGCCACCGCGCCTGGCCGCTTGAGTCTTAACTAAATAAGTGGAAGCTTCTAATACTGTATAGCTGCTGGTGATTAGGACAAGTTACTGCTTTATGGAATAGTAATTAAGCACTGGAACTTGAAAAGCTTTAAAGCTATCAGAATTTTAATTAGGGAAGCCTAGCAGCTTGGGGAGAACAGACAGTAATTTATTAATAATTGCTGCTAATTAATCACTTACTATGTGTCCTGCAGCGTACCAAAGTGCTTTACTTGAATTATCATATTCAAACAACAGCCTTACGATGGTAATCTTCTCACCAAAGCCAGCCTCAGAATTACCCACATAAAAGTGGATTAAATCAGAGTCCCTGGGGTGTTAGAGGTTTTCTCCTCCCCACTCTTGGAAGACTTTGACTCAAGTCCATCTAAAACCAACAGTCTTCAGTCGTCATAGGCACCCTTAACTGTGGCCCTTGCTCAGAATGTCATTACAGCAATGACCACACGGCACTGTCATCAGCGGCTCCTTCAAAACTAAGTATATTTAACATGTCTTATACTTCCATGATTTATGCTGCTACGATGCCAGTAAATATTGGTTGAATTAGCAGCCAGCTTGTTTGTGTATCTAACCACATCTAAACATATAAAAGGTATGTAAAAATATGGTACAAGAGATTTTTTAAATGGTGCACCTCTGTAGGGCACTTACCGTGAAAGGAGCTTGCGGGACTGGAAGTCAGTGAGTGGTGGGTGAATGTGAGGCCTAGGACATTACTGTACGCTACTGTAGATGTTTTAAATACCATACATCTAGTCCACACTAAGCTTATTTAAAAAAAAAAAAATCAACCCTAGCTTACTGTCACTTCACTTTAGAAACTTTTTAATTTTGGTCAGGCGTGGTGGCTCACGCCTGTAATCCCAGTACTTTGGGAGGCTGAGGCGGGCAGATCACTTGAGGCCAGCAGTCTGAGAGAGCCTGGGTAACGTAGTGAAACCCCATCTCTACTAAAAATACAAAAATTAGCTGTGTGTGGTGGCTTATGCCTGTAATCCTGATTACTCAGGAGGCTGAGGCATGAGAATCACTTGAACCCTGAAGGCAGAGGTTGCAGTGAGCCGAGATTGCACCACTGCCTTCTAGCTTAGGCGACAGACTAAGACCTTGTCTCAAAAAACAAAAAAACAAAGTTCCCATTGTTCCACATCCTCACCAGCATCTGGAGTTTTCAGTGTTTTGGATTTTGGTCATTTTAATAGGTGTGTCTCATTGTCCATTGTTGTTTACATTAACCATTTATAAGAAATTTTGGGACTTAAGAACTGGAAAAAGATCTTGGCTCTGACCTCCTCTCCTCTCCTCTCCTCCCTACCTCTGCTGTCCAATACACACTTTTCATAAATGAGAAACAGAGGTGGAGAGAGCTAGCTGGTGGCAGGACAGAAGTCAGAGCTCCTCACTGCTGCTCTAATATTCATTCAACATGTGGTAATTGCCCTTACTGTCTTATTTGGAAATTATACTTAGTTTAATCATACTTAGTAGTGAGGAGTCCAAGAGACACAGCTGATCAAGTTAAAGAGCCAGGTCTTCTCTGCTCAAAAATAATGACCACATTCTCTCTAAGGGCCTTACCACACTTTCTATACTAACAGTGAATAAACATGGTCTTCCAATGGAGGCAGAGGGACTGGTCCCCTACAGAATCAATAACCTTGCATGGAGGGCTTGGAGTTTTAGCTGTAATCCAGAAATCGAGATCAAAATTATCAGATGTTCCTGGTTTTGTAGACAGGGTAACTATAATTTGTCTTTACTTATTGAGGGATTTCTCCTTTCTGGAGAAGTTAATCTTCTTTAAGTTTTTCTGAACCTGTGTGTGTCCGAAGGCTTTTCTGAGTTTACCTGACATGTTCACCATTCCTTGATGGTGACATTGGGGGCAGTTTGTGTAGAAGGTCTAAAAGTACAAATAACCTTAAGGAGTGTTTTTATTATTAATCTCTTAGAAATGTAAGTCTGAGGGTTTTACCTTGGACACTGAGAACACTCTCAAACTGCTATTCCTTGCTGGCATCGTTTGCACACATTGATTCTATCCAGAACCATACCCAGCAAGAACAGAGGGCATGTCTTTGCTGGTTTCTTTCCTCTGTCTACCACTTCCTAAATTGTATTTTAACAGGGTTGATGGAGGTGAATATTACATCAATATTTCCACCAATTTGGAAAATGCAGATTGGACAGGACTTGTTGTGCCTGTTAGCACTCCCCACCCCCGCATTCATGAGCACCTCGCTCTGAGGCCACAGAGCCCTGGCACCTGCTGCCCCTTGCAGAACACCTTTCCCCTCTTAGCCCTCTGACCTCCTACTAGCTCTTTCAGCTCAGCTTGAGTCTCCTCAGGACTCCGCCTATACCAGATACCCCATGGAATGAGACAGAGGCATACGAGAAGTCATTTGGGACAGCCAAACAGGCCTTTGTCATAATTGTAATGATAAGCATCCTTTCTTTATCTTTGCATCCCTAGCTCCTAGCCCTTTGCTGGGTACACAGTAGGTTCTCCAAGGTTTGGGAGGCAGCACAGGGCCGCTGTTAAAGAACACAAGCTTTGTCGGAGATCCAAGATGGCTGATGATTAGCAGCTCGGGCACGTACCTCCCAGTGAAAGCGCAAAGAACGAGAGGACGCCACACTTTCAGACGAATATTAGTTGCTCATGGACCACGAAATTCCCAGTGGAGGAGCTCCACGGGTCGCCAGGGCGACTCTTGTGGCCGGCGTGGCGGTTTTGCTGGTGCCTTAGCACGCCAGTTCTTGGTGCAGAGTCCGGATATTCCCGGGCAGAAAAGCACCATCAATCTTAACACCGCTCTTTTGGCCGGCTCAGTGGATTGCTCAGATTTCGGCGCAGGGAATCAACAAGTTGGACGTCAGAGACCCAGTTAGAAAGTCGGTAATTATAAAGACGACAGACGGACAAATATATAATGAAGGGAAGAAACCAGCGTAAAAAGGTAGAGAATACTCAAAATCAGAATGCCTCTCCCTCTACAGGGGATTGCAATTCCTCATCAGTAACGGAACAAGGCTTAATAGATTACACCGGTATTCCAATAACAGAAGCAGGTTTCCAAACGTGGGTGATAAGAAACTTCTGTGAATTAAAAGAACTTATTCTAACCCAATGCAAAGAAACTAAGAACCTTGAAAAAAGGTTTAACGAAATGTTAATGAGAATGGACAATTTAGAGAAGAATATAAGTGAATTGATGGAGCTGAAAAACACAACACGAGAACTTCGCGAAGCATGCACAAGTTTAAACAGTCGAATTGATCAAGCGGAAGGAAGGATATCAGAAGTCGAGGACCAGCTCAGTGAAATGAAACGAGAAGACAAGAATGCGGAAAAAAGGATGAAAAGGAATGAGCAAAGTCTCCAGGAAATATGGGACTATGTGAAAAGACCTAATTTACGTTTGATAGGTGTACCTGAATGTGATGAAGAGAATGAATCCAAGTTGGAAAATACTCTTCAGGATATCATTCAGGAAAATTTTCCCAACCTGGCAAGGCAGGGTAATATTCAACTCCAGGTAATACAGAGAACACCACAAAGATATTCTTCAAGAAGACCAACCCCAAGGCACATAATTGCCAGATTTATTAGGGTTGAAATGAAGGAGAAAATACTAAGGGCAGCTAGAGAGAAAGTTCAGGTTACCCATAAAGGGAAACCTATCAGACTTACAGCAGATCTCTCAGCAGAAACCCTACAAGCCAGAAAAGAGTGGGGACCAATATTTAACATCCTTAAAGAAAAGAACTTTCAACCCAGAATTTCCTATCCAGCCAAACTAAGCTTTATGTGCGAAGGAAAAATTAAATCTTTTGCGAACAAACAAGTACTTAGAGAGTTCACCACCACCAGGCCTGCTTTACAAGAGCTTCTGAAAGAAGCACTATACATATAAAGGAACAACCAATATCAGCCTTTCCAAAAATATATCAAAAAGCAAAGAACTTTAACACAATAAAAAATTCACATCAACTAATGGGCAAAACAGCCAGCTAGCATCAAATGCTGGTATTAAACTTACATATATTTTAATTGGATAAAAAGCCAAAACCCATCGGTATGCTGCATCCGGGCCCATCTTACATGAAACAATACACAAAGACTCAGAGAGAAGGAGGAAGATTTACCAATCGAACAGAGAGTAAAAATAAACTAATAAACAAAAAGCAGCAGATGCAATTCTCACCTCTGATAAAGTAGACTTTAAAGCAACAAAGATCAAAAGAGGCGAGGAATGACATTACATAATGGCAAAAGGATCAATGCAACAAGAAGAGCTAACGATTCTATAGATCAACGAGATAGAAAATTAACAAGGATATTCAGAACTTGAACTCAGACCCGGAACAAGTAAACTTAATAAATATTTATAGTACTCTCCACTTCAAATACACAAAACATACATTACCACCTCACACCTATTCCAAAGGTGACTATATAATTGGAAGTAAATCACTCCTCAGTAATCGCATAGCATTTCATAGGTTTAAATTAAATATTGGTTGGCTGTTTGTTTGTTATCTTCTTCCCTTACTCCTTCCTGATTACATCATTAAGTATAATTATCAGTATAAAAGAGGTTTTCAATACCCATTACTAAATTGCATTCTAGCCTGGGCAAGAAAGCAATACTCCCATTCTCTCTCCCTCTTTCTTTTCCTTCTCCCTCCTCCCCATTCTCTCTCTCTCTCTTTCTCTTCCTTTTTTCTCCTTCCTATTCTCTCTCTTTCTAAAAAAAAAAAAAAAAAAAAAAAAGAGGGTGGCTTTGACAGTCCCCCACAAAAAAAAAAAAAAAAAAAAAAAGAACACAAGCTTTGGAATCAGATGGATTTCCATGTTCAAATCCTGAGGTGGTTACTTGACCATAATTTGTTGCCTAATCTGAGCTTCAGTTTCCACATTTATCAAATGGGAATAAAAGATCACCCTGAGGAGTGCGAAACATAAAGTTTAAAATGCATGGAGTAAGTGCTTAGTGCTCAATACACACCTGATGCTAATAAATGGAAGCTATTACTTGATGCAAGTCTAATGAGAGTTACAGTGGCACAATTTTTTCCCAGGCTCTTATCACCCCATTACATTTAGGAGACAGACAGGGGAGGCTCTTACCGGCTTTGGCAATGAGACACGAATCAAGATTAGATGTACAGTTGGTGGTCATAGTGCACTGAGTGGTTGGGTAAGGACAGCTGTAGCACTGCAGGCTATTACCTAGAATCAGGAAGAAAGTCAGGATCTCTTAAAGCAACACTGATTTGTCCCCTGGCAGCCCACCATCTCCATTAATATCAGCCCAAAGTCAGCAACTTGTGGTATGCTTCCATTCCCGCACAAATGTATATCGGTTATATCTTCCCAAACTCAAACTAAAGTTCCAACAACATTTTTTGGACTCTGATGCAAGCACAAAGAAAATATCCACATTTGAAAATCCATCTAACTGTGCAATTGAGAAGCTTCCTCCTCACCTGCAACTGGAAGAAGATTAATCTGCAATGTAATGATGTGTTAAGAGGAAAGTATCGAGAAAAACAAACAGAATTCTGTAAGTGTCTTCCAAGCAATGAATATGCCCAATTAAATCACATACTTGTGGGTTGATGATCAGTATCTGACAATACCTATCTGCTTGAAAATTCATGTTCAGAGATGAAATAAGTAAAATGTCATCATAGATCAGTATTAATAGATGAACATCTGCAATTGATTTGATGACAGAGAACACTAATTTTGAACCCCAATTAAGCAAATGGTTATCCCCCTAAAATGAATTCTATTCTGCAACCTCCGTCTTCCAGGTTCCAGCGATTCTCCTGCCTCAGTCTTCTGAGTAGCTGGGATTACAGGCACATGCTACCATGCCTGGCTCATTTTTGTATTTTTAGTAAAGGCTGGGTTTCACCATCTTGGCCAGGCTGTTCTGGAATTCCTGACCTCCAATGATTCACACACCTCAGCCTCCCAAAGTTTTGGGATTACAGGCATGGGTCATTGTACCTGGCCCTGTTGCTTGTTTTTGACCTCAGTTTCCCCCATAATCTAGAGTTTCCTTCTCTTCCCACTCAGGTCAATTAGAAGAACATCGTGGTTAAACCAAGCTTGGGTTTTAGAACTGACAGCCTAGGCTTGAGCTCTGGAACCTGGGAGACAGAGGTTGCAGTGAGCCAAGATCATGCCACTGTACACTCCAGCCTGGGCAACAGAGTGAGACTCTGTCTCAAAAAAAAAAAAAAAAAAAAAGAGCAAGCAGTAGGTCAGTGGACAACTGTTTGATATTTTAGCCAGTAAGCCAGGGTAGATGAGATTTCCCCTGGGCTGCAAGAGGCAGAGTTCAGAGGAAGGTTCCCTGCAGGGTTTTGGGCAGCAGCAAAGAAGGCCTCTCATCTGCAGGCATGTGAGTTTCACATCTCAATTCTCTGAGGAAGGGCTGAAGAGCACCCCAAGACCTGTCATGGAGAAGCTGATGGTCCCAAGCTTGCTCCATAAACAAATGCAGACTGCTGGAAGTAGGATGTCACTGGGCTATTTTAATTTTAGAAAATATTCCGATTTAAGCAGCAGAGACAGAAAAAAGAAGGAACAAAGAAAAATGAATAAAAAGTCATTATAGAAAAAAGGCAGTGTTGTAACACAGGTGAACTGCATTACAGTGAACCCTGGCTAGAATTAGGGGAGGTGAAGAAGGAGGGGTGTCGTGACTTCTCTTTCTGCTCAGAAAGGGAGAGCATGTTAAAGTGTGTCCTGGGGCAAGTTACTACTTTGCCTTCATTTCCTCAGCAGTAATATGGGTGTAACAGCACTGACCTCCTGGGATGGTTGGACAGATTTAAAAGACAGGCTCTGGCCCAGTCCCCAGTAAACAATAAGCAGTCAATATATGGTTGCTACTAATATTATAAGACATGCTACAATGGCATGGAGATCTTTTTAAAAATTGCTCATTGTATTGCTACTTCCTTTTCTGCTCCCCCTACCAACCATATTTAAAAAAAAAATAAAAACCACCAGCAGCCATGTTATACCAACATGACATAGGCAGACAACCGCATTTGATCCTTACCACGTGTTTCCACTGCTACAGAAGTTGACTCAGAAGCACACAATTTCCCCTCAGAAACCAGGGGATGGGTGGGTGAGGGGAAGGGGTGGCCCAGTGACAGGTGGCCTGGAGCAGGAAGGAAGAGCAGGGACTCTGTTGCCAGACTGTGTGCTCACATTCCAGCATACCACTTGTGCGTGTTATTTGACAAGTTATTCATTTTGGGGGTCTCAATCTTATTGCTTGTAAAACAAGGATAAAAATAATACCTACTCTATCCAGTTGGCATGAGGACTAAATAAGCAAATACATGTAAAATGCTTAGAACAGTGACTGGCACATAAATGCTGTCAGGGTTAGCTAGCTGCTGCTGCTGTCACTATGACCCTCATCATCGTTAAAACATGGGAGGAGCCCAAGAGCAGAAGGACTGAGCTCAGATGGCTCTAAGCAGAGTGGTGCCCCAAAGGGACTTGCACAACACTCTAAGAATGGCATCCACCGGTATCCCCAAGCAGCTTATGGTGACAGGGGTGAAACTTCAGCCGCTGAGTGTTGAAGCCACTTGTACCCCTGCCAAAAGCCACCTTGTAACTCAGGATGGGCTGTAACTCAGGAAGATGCCCCACTGAGGACAAGGTCATAACATAGGAAGGAGCTGTCATACAAACCCAGACCTGTAACACTGGAAGTCAAAAGAACCAAAGCCAGGCCTGGAGGAGGAGCTGGGGCTGAAACTGAGGCCTAAGAAGGGACTTCATGGCCAAGGCAGCCTAGATCTGTGTCCTGAGACTGGAGCACTCACCTGAATGGCAGAAGACAGCCAGGACGAGCAGCAGCCCAAACAGGACAGACCCTCCTTGGATTCCCATTGTGATTGTCCACAGAACCTGGAAGGAAGGGATAGGAAGGACTGTCAGGAACCAACAAATGACTGCTGGTTGTCTCCAAAACCAGGGGCTGGAAGGCCAAGGAGGCTTCTGAGAGGAGTATTAAGGGGGAGTCAAGGCACACTGGGCTCAGAGTCAGGAATCTTTGGGCCACACCTCAGCTCTAACCCACAGCACCACATACCCTTGAGTAGGCTCAGTCCCTATAAGCCCCAGTGTGCACCACCATGCCATGGGAGTAACACTGTCCTCCCCATCAGGGTCAGTGAGTCAAGTGAGAACATGCGCAAACTGACTCATACAGCCACTGCAGTTCCCACTCTACTGTCCCCACCCCAAGCTGCTGGCTGAAACAGACGGCCACTTCTCTGAGCCACAGCACTAAGTGAATCGGACCAAAGGGGTGACTCTGGAAGGCACCAGCATGCATTTAGCAGCAGAACAGAGAGCAATGGCTTAGCATACCCAGAAGCTCTCTCTCCCCACTGTAAGAAGTATAATGGGTTCATTTCCTTGCTGTCTTTGGGGATATGAAGAGAGGTATTGGGCACTTTTGTAAGTTTCCATTACACAAATGCCTAGATGTGTAGCGATAGCATCAGGTGAGAAGAAATGCCTCCAACCCTACTTTACCTAGTAAAGAAGCCAAGACACAGGGAGGGTTTGAACTTACCTAGATACAAAGCATCCACAGCAGAACTAAGAAATCTCCCTCCAACCCTACATCCCTGAACCCATCCTGAAATAAGGAGGTGGCAGCGCCTGTAAATCAGGATACTCCATATTCTATTTTCCAGAGCCCCACAGGCCAAGACAGACAGATGGGGTTCTTGGAGGGGTGAGTCACCTACCCTCCTCTAAGTTAGAAATGCAGAGCTCCCTGGGGCTACGAAATCATCACTTGTCACAGCTTGACAGAATTTGCCGGTACAGGCCAGCGGAGGACTGAGAAGTTCCAGGAAAAGGGCAGGGTCTGACATTGTCCATAGAAGAAAATGCTCAGTGAGTCAACCCTGGGATGGATGTGGTGGAGGTGAGAAAGAGGTGGCTTTATGATACGTGAGAAACCAGAATAAAGACAATGTGGTCTGGCCTTTCCTGACACATTGATGACTCCCTACCATGCTGTGGGCTCTGAAACCTACAGCCTGCTATGGGACACCATCCCCCATGTGGACCTTCCCTGGGGCCTGGGCTCCAGCACATGCCAGCCACCTTCTCGGTTCCCCATTGTCAGGGGTTTCTGAGTAGGAAGGGTGAGTTACAGACTCAAGTTAAACAGGGCTCCAGTCCACGAGGAACTGCTGCAAGTGAGCAGGGGGAGGAAGGTATTGCTCTGAGGTCCCCCAACAGAGAGCTCCAGACACTTCCTAAAAGTTACGCATAGCATGATCCTGGAGCCTGGGTATTATAGCGAGACCCCGTCTCTACAAAAATAAAAACATTTTTTAAAAATTAGGCTGGTGTGGTGCATATACCTGTAACCCCAGCTACTTGGGAGGCCGAGGTGGGAGGATCACTTGAGCCCAGGAGGTCAAGGCTGCAGTGAGCTGTGACTGTGCCACTGCACTCCAGCCTGGGTGACAGAGCAAGACCCTGTCTCTAAACAAACAAAAACCCAACATAGTTACGATGTTATCCCTGTGGAAGGAGGAGGGAAGGAATCTCCTGACTTGGGTTAGGCACTGGAAAAGTGTCCGGATGGCAGGAGCTGCAGGCTCAGGATGCTTCCCTTGGAATGGTCCTTGACATAAATCACACTTCCACAACACACAGGGTCCCTGACAGGGAGCTGTTCTTTGATGAGTACCTTAGAACTGGCCTGCTAAGAAAGCAGGAAGGACACAATGAAAGTGTTCAGGGCACAGGCATTCCAGTCCAGTCTGGAGGCCTCTGAACAAGGCCAGATAGTTCTGGCCCTGCCACCTCTTTGCTGTATGTTAACCTCTGATCTCCACGCTTTGGCTAGTAAGCATGGGGACAGTTATGTGTACTGCAAAGCACAAAGCCTGGCCAAAGATGGCACTCAAAAAGCTGTGGCCACTGTCAGTGTTACTGAGAAGTCATGAGGTTACTGGAGGAAGAAACTGCATGGGGAAGGAGTGTTGTGGGGTGAAGGGTGGGAAGTCAGACAGGTGAGGGCGTGAGGTGTGGAAGCCAGAGAGACACCCTGCATTCAATGAGCAGGGGAGACCTCAGGCATCAAATCTAAGGCAGCCCTCCGTTTTCTGGGTGGGTGGGGAGTGTCAAGCCTTAGCCTCAGTTCCACAAAACTGGCTGCTTGCTGCTATGGCTGATCCCATGACATGCTGCAGGGGAAACCAAGATAGCAGAGGAAGGAAGTAGCTACGTGCAGATGCCAAGGTCAGGCTGTTCGATCAAAATAAGACCAGGCCTTTATGAACCACTGCGGAGATATGAATTTCCAAGAGCAAAACGTTCATATGGAGTGTGTGTATGTGTATGGGGGGCAGAGGAGGGCGGGAGACAGAAAAAGAAATAGTTGATGGTTTTAAGGCTATTTTATAAATGCCCTAAAATGCAGATGGTAATTAACACTAAGCAAGATCATTTACGGCTTTTTCTTTTTCTTCTCAATCCTTTATTTTTGCCATCCTTTCCCCAAATTTTCTATAATAAACAAACCAAGTATCATCAGAAACATCAGGAAAATCCACACACGACAATGCTCCTTTTCTAGTAGTCATAGATCATCTGTCTTTTGGTAAAACTACTCCTCAGTCTAAAACATCCTCCATTTCAAGAAAAAAGAAAAAAGAAAAAAAAAGGAAGGTGCCTGTAAGTTAAGTGCAGATAAAAGATCTTTAGCTGGGCACGGTGGCTCACGCCTGTAATCCCAGCACTTTGGGAGGCTGAGGCAGGCAGATCACAAGGTCAGGAGATCGAGACTATCCTGGCCAATATGGTGAAACCCCATCTCTACTAAAAATGCAAAAATCAGCTGGGCATGGCGGCGGACACCTGTAATCCCAGGTATTTGGGAGGCTGAGGCAAGAGAATCGCTTGAACCCAGGAGGCAGAAGTTGCAGTGAGCTGAGATCGTGCTACTGTACTCCACCCTGGATGACAGAGTGAGACTCTGTCTCAAAAAAATAAAAGATCTTTAATGCCATTCTCTAACACCCAATTGTCCATTCCTCTGCAGATCTTGTGGACTTTACCTTTAAAATGTTTACAATCTGGCCAGTTTCACACCACTTTGGTTCAAGCCAACACCTCACGTTACAGCAATGCAACAGTCTCCTAGTCTCCCTGCCGCTGCCTGTACTCCTTCACTCAACACTGCAGACTGTGTGATCTATTTAAGAGTATGTCAATTCAGCGGGGCGCAGTGCCTCATGCCCGTAAATGAACCCAAAGTGCTGCGATTCCATCCAAACCAAGAACTTACATGCAAGATACACTCAGCATCACCACTCAACTCCTCTCCAAACATCTCAGGACTCCTAACAGTTGGTTTGTCCCTAAGGACTGCTCTAATAATATTGCTATTGTTCTAATAATATTGCTATTCTGAATGATTTTTAGTTCCTCTAAAGAATGCACAACTGAAAAATCCCTCAAAGAAGGTATGTAGGGACAAGTCTTTCCCAACCTTAGGAAGGAAGGGCAGGTTGTCCTGGGTGGAGCCTAAGTTGACTTTGAAGTCATTTCTGTAATGGGAGCTCCAAGTAGCCCTTTCATCACAGGAATAAGAAACAGTCAATGTTATACAAACATTGTTTAAATAGCAAAAATTTAGTGACACACACATCCAATGAAAAGAAAATTGAGTATATTTTGGTACACTTCCATGGTGGGGAACTGCAGAGCCAGGAAAAGTAATGGGCGTGGAAGGCTGTTCACGATGAATTAAGAAAAAAAGCTGGTTTAAATATAGCTATTATTTTATTATTTTCTTTAAAACATATATGCATCCCGCCATCCACACACACACGTTTGGAATACATCAATCTTTTCTGAATTTAGATCATGTGGGTTAACAGAGTGGAAGAATTATAAGCAGTTTATGCTTAAATCCATTTTTTTCCTTAATGAACATTTCCATAGAAAAATCTCAACATGATAGAAGATTTCTTTTTTTTTTTTGAGGCAGAGTCTCGTTCTGTCACCCAGGCTGGAGTGCAGTGGCATGATCCTGGCTCGCTGCAACCTCTGTCTCCTGGGTTCAAGCAATTTTCCTGCCTCAGCCTCTTGAGTAGCTGGGACTATAGGCGTGTGCCACCATGCCCAGCTGATTTTTGTTTTTAGTAGAGACGGGGTTTTGCCATGTTGGCCAGGCTGGTCTCGAACTCCTGACCTCAGGTGATCTACCCACCTCAGCCTCCTGAAGTTCTGGGATTACAGGAATGAGCCACCGTGCCTGGCCTACAAGATTTCAATGTAACTATTTCATTTATAGTTTCTTAACTTTTGTTTGGACTACCCAACCTAGTTAGGTATAAAAAATATATACTGCTTCTCAAAACTGGCTGCTTTGAGGTAAAAAAAAGTTTCATGTATATATTTTCTACATCTGTCTGAAAACCATTATTTTGTCACACACACTTACGTTTGTGAAAAATGAAGCCTCGGTGATTTTTCTATTAATCCTGAAAGACAGACCTATATTTTAAGCCCACTTTGCTCCCAATTTACATATCCTGGAAGCAGTCAGCTCCTTTTACTTCAGTTCCTAATTTATAAAGTGGTAATAATGATTTTATATGATGATAAAATACAAGAATAAGACAAGGGTTTTAAACCTCAATGTGGACAAAAATGTCATGTGGCAGTTTAAAAAACAAGCAAGTAGACAAATGCAGACACAATCTTGGCCTCAGACCTGACCTGGAAATAATATTTTTAGTCTAGATGCCACATTTCCAAATTTCTTCCAATTTATCAGGATAGCAAAATAAACAGCTGTAGATGCCAGGAGAAATGCCTGAAGGAACCAGGGCTGTTCTGTCTGAAAAGGTACAGTCAGAGACAGTTACTATCTTCAAATATAGGAAGGGGCACTGAGGAAGAGAGAGAGGTTATTCTGTGTAATTTCCAAAGACAATTAGGATCAACTAGAGAGGCATTTTGGATGTCTGAAAGAGCAACTGTTTGCCATCACCCCATCCCCTCTTAGCTGCCCTGCCACAAGCTAGATACTGTGCAGTGTCCCTAACCCTGCATTGTTTTAGGGTCAACTGCATATAAGCATATATATGTTACATATGTACATATAAAAACACACATATACACATATAATATACATACACACACAAATACATATATATGTGCAATCCAAAGAAATTTGAACATAAAGTATTTAACACATCAAATAATTATCTAATAACATTTAAGGAATTCACTGGTGAGTATACTTACCACTGTGAAGCAGGTCTCAATTCCTATACCAACTAGTGCTAAAGATTAGGAAGAAAATAAGAGAGGGTCAGAACATTGGTTCTCAAACTTCAGGGAGCATCAGAATCACCTGGAGAGTTCTTAAGCAGATGATTGGACTTCAGCCCTAGAGGTTTTAATTTAGTGGGGCTAGTGTAAGGCTCGAGAATGTGCATTTTGAGCCAGCACCCAGGTGCTGCATATCTGCGGGTTCAGGGATCACACTAGGAACCACTGGGTTAGAGAGTGACCTGGCATAAGGGCCAGGTTACTTCAGATTGGGTTGGAAATGTTTCTTCCAACAGGGCTGTAAAAGAAGCTGTTCTGATTAAATATTTAGTAGCCGTTTCTACTTTTAAGGGCCCATATGATCATGACATTGAATGCAAGCCATTAGGCAAGAGCTTGTGATATGGTTTGGCTGTGTCTCCACCCAAGTCTCATTTTGAATTGTAATTCCCATGTGTTGTGGGAGGGATCTGGTGGGAGATATCATTGGGGTGGTTTCCCCCATACTGTTCTAGTGGTAGTGAATAAGTTGCACAAGATCTGATGGTTTTATAAGGGGTTTCCCCCTTTCACTTGGCTCTCATATTTCTCACTTGTCTGCTGCCATGTCAGACATGCCTTTCACCTTCTGCCATGATTGTGAGGCCTCCCTAGCCATGTGGAACTGTGAGTCTGTTAAACCTCTTTTTCTTTTTTTTTTTAATTATACTTTAAGTTCTGGGGTACATGTGCAGATCTTGCAGGATTGTTACATAGGTACACACGTGTCATGGTGGTTTGCTGCCTCCATCCCCCCGTCACCTACATTAGGTATTTCTCCTCATGTTATCCCTCCCCAACCTCCCCAACCCCTGTTATTACTCCCCTAGCCCCCAACCCTCCAACAGACCCCAGTGTGTTATGTTCCCCTCCCTGTGTCCATGTGTTCTCATTGTTCAACACCCATTTATGAGTGAGAACATGCGGTGTTTGTAAGCTGCTTTTTCTTTATAAATTACCCAATCTTGGTTGTCTTTATCAGCAGGATGAAAATGGACTAAAATACCGCCAAAATCTCATGTTGAATTTTAATCCCCAGTGTAGGAGGAGGGACCTGGTGGGAGGTGATTGGATCATGGCGGTGGTTTCTAATGGTTTGGCATCATCCCCTTCTTGCTGTCTCATGATAGAGTTCTCAGGAAATCTGGTTGTTTGAAAGTGTGTAGCACTTGCCCCTTTGCTCTCTTCCTCCTGCTCCCGTCAAGTAAGAAGTACTTGCTTTCCCTTCTCCTTCCACTATAATTGTTTTAAGTTTCCTAAGGCCTTCCCAGAGGCAGAAGTCTGCACAGCCCAAAGAACCGTGACCCAATTAAACCTCTTTTCTTTATATATTACCCAGTCTCAGGTACTTCTGTATAGCAGCGCGAGAATGGACTAATATACCTTGTTCCTGTGTTAACTTCCATTTGGTGAGCAAATATCAAGGGCCAGTTGCTAAGATAGATACTCTTGACACAGTAACTGAAGTTAATCCTCACAATAATACTATAAGGTAAATTTAACTTTGCCTCCAATTACAGGGAGAGGAAACAAGGCTGAGGAAGAGAACTAATTTATGCAACTAACTTATGTAGTAGGTAGAATAATGCCTCTCTTCCCCAAAAATGTTTATATCCTAATTCTGGGAACCTGTGAAAATAGGCAACCTTACATGGCAAGTGACTCTGTAGATGAGAATAAGGAGATTATTTTGGATTATTCAATGGGCCCAATGTAATGACAAAGGTCATTAAAAGAGGAAGAAGAAGGTAGCAGAGTCTGTCAAAGACACATGACTGACGACAGAAAAAGAGGAAAGAAATGTGAAGAGTGAGATGAAGACACGAAGGGTTCCCTAAGCCAAGACACATAGGTGGCCTCTAGAAGCTAAGAATGGTCCTTAACTGACAGCCAGCAAAGAAACAAAACCTCAGTCCTCCAATCACAAGGACTATATTCTACCAGGAACTTGAATGAGCACAGAAACAGATTCTCCCCTAGAGCCTCTAGAGTGGCACGCAGCCCTGCCACCTTGATTATAGCCCTGTGAGACCCATGTCAGACTTCTGATTTACAGAACAGAAAGATTAATAAATGTGTGGCATTTGAAACAGCTAAATTTGTGGTGGTTTCAGCAGCAGTAGAAAATTACCATAAGGCCGGGAATGGTGGCTCATGCCTGTAATCCTAGCACTTTGGGAGGCTGGGGCAGGTGGATCACTTGAGGCCAGGAGTTCCAGATCAGCCCAGCCAACATGGCAAAATCCTGTCTCTACTTAAAAAGTACAAAAACTAGCCACCTGTAATCCCAGCTACATGAGAGTATGAGACACTTGAATCGCTAGCACCCAGGAGATGGAGGTTGCAGTGAGCCAAGATTGTGCCGTTGCACTCCAGCTTGGGCAACAGAGTAAGGCTGTCTCAAAAAAAAAAAAGTAAAATTATTAAATTTTAGCAACTTCCTCACTGGCCACTGATAGAACAGCATTTAAACCAAGGTCTAAGCTCTGAGAGAACCACAGTTACACTCTCTAGTAGGGAGACAGAAGACTTCTTGTGAATTCAGTTTCTGAAATACATTAGTTAAGCTGAGGTCACTAGAGAATAGCTTTTACATCAGTGGTGTTTCCACAAAATTCACAGATGCCCAAGAGTATGGTTACTCCTCCTAGGAGCCTGAGGCCTTAAAGGCTGAAGAATTTTAAGGCTAGACATGTCCTCAAAATAAAACCCAATGTCTTTATTTTATAGGAAATTAGTGGACGCCCAGCAGGATGAAATTACCTGTCCTAAGGCAACAGGTTAGTCGCAAAACCACCCTGAATGGATCTGGTTTCTATTTGCCAGCGGCTGGTAACTCACAAGATACCTGGTGTCAGCTGTGTCTGGGAACTAGAGCTTCTGAACTCCAGGTCTGCGTGTCACCTTGGAGACATACACAGTACCTGCTCTAGCCAAGCCTGTTGAGGTGCCCAGGCAAGTATCAACCACTCAGTTCACAGAACCAATTACATCAGCAGGAAGAATCAAAGAGAAAACACCCATCATAATGGAAAAGCCTCTCCCAGCCAGCCAAGGTTCTCATGCCAGGAATAACCAATCCAGAACAGAATATATATATATTAATTAATTAATTTTTAAGTCCTAGGGTACACATGCAGGATGTGCAGGTTTGTTTCATAGGTAAACGTGTGCCATGGTGGTTTGCTGCACCTATCAACCCACCACCTAGGTAATAAGCCCAGCATACATTAGCTATCTTTCCTAATGCTCTACCCCCACCCACCCCACCCACCCCACCCACTGACAGGCCCCAGTGTGTGTTGTTCCCTTCCCTGTGTCCATGTGTTCTCATTGTTCAGCTCCCACTTAATAGGTCAAAACTCTTTGAACCAAACAAATCCACAGCTTCCCCCACCAAGGCCTTTCCTGCAGTTTGTTCCTGAACGCCAACCCCTAGCTCTCCAAAGACTCTCTTACCTCTGCACTCACGTCCCCACCTATGTTAAGTACACAAGCAAAGCCAAGGTTTAGTGAAGATATTTCACAAACATATGGGACATAGGTAAAACAAGTCTTTGCCTTTACAAAGCCTCAAGCACTTCTGGGCTCGGTAATGTCTGTGGTGGTTTGGCTGAGGTTCTTAAAGAGATGGCCCAGAATTTTCCTTGCTCTCCTTTTCAAGGGCTTCTACCAGCAGCTGTCAAAGATGAATGCCATTAGGCATCCACTCTCCCACCCTAAGATGCATTTTATTTGGGCTTTTATCTCCCAAGTCATTCGGCTAATGGGATGTTTTCCTTACAACTAAGTTTAGCAAACAGTTTCTAGTTTCCACCGTGAAAATTAGAGGCCACAAGTTTTAGGACTGTTTGACTTGTAGATGAGGCAGTCTCCCTTTCTGCCTCTCCTTCATAAACTGCCATGTAAATAGGCACATTTTGGCAAACGTTGCCACCTCCCTCAACACTCAGCTCTGTGCCTTCTTCAGGGAACTGAGTAAACTGCCAGGAGTGGGGAAGTTGAACAACTGTTCAGGGATCGCAGGGTACCTAAAATATTAGCAGGCACCGCTTTTGTGCTAAGCGCTTTCCATCAATCATCTCAACCACCCTATGACGTGAAGCCTACTGCTTTTTGTTTTTTGTTTTAGACGGAGTCTTCTCTGTCGCCAGGCTGGAGTGCGGTGGCGCGATCTCAGCTCACTTCAACCTCCGCCTCCCGGGTTCAAGCCATTCTCCTGCCTCAGCCCCCCGAGTAGCTGGGATTACAGGCGTGTGCAACCTTGCCTGGCTAATTTTTGTATTTTTAGTAGAGACGGAGTTTCACCATCTAGATCTCCTGACCTCGTGATCCGCCCACCTCGGCCTCCCAAAGTGCTGGGATTACAGGCGTGAGCCGCTGTGCCCGGCTGAAGATAAAGTGCCGTTAAATACTTCCCGAATGGCCAGTGGAGAGCCTGGCTAGCGCTAAACGGCCTTAAAAGGCACACTGCCTAATGCTGTTTTTTTAAAGTCAGCAGTCAGACTCTAAGAAAGGCGCGGCCCGAGCCGACCCGAGAACAAAACATCACGTTGTACTTAAAATGTCCTTTTCGCCCAAAATCTACTTTTCAAAATTCCACATTTAGACGGCGAGGGGAGAGAGGAACAGCCGGGGACCACAGAGGGCTGGCTTTCCCCGCCAGTGGCGAATTTTCTCTTTTCTAAACTGCTACAGCTTCCCTTGAGAAGAAAGCGGTGGCGGGGGTCCGGGTACGAGGCTGCCCCGAGGGGATGGGGGACGCGGCAGCGGGGACGGGGCCAGCTCCCCGCTTCTCCCTCCCCGTAGATAAAAATGAAGTGGCGTTCGGCAAGGACACCGGGCCGCGGGGACGAGCGAAAGCGTCAGGCCTCGGGAGGCTCGCCCGGCGGGGAGGGGGCGTGGAAAGCGAGGACGCGGGGAGCCCCCGCAGACCCTACCCCGGGCCCACAGGCCGCCGCCACTGCCTCGGCTCGGCCCACCCCAACCCCAGCAGGCTCTCGGGCCTTCTTACCTTGCGGCGCCTGGGATCCACTTCCAGCCTTGTGCAGCCTCTGCGCTCAGTCCGCACCCACTCGCTCCGGTCCGCAAGGCTCCGCCCCTGGCCCCGCCCCTCCTGGGATGCCTGCCAGATACAGGGCGCAGCCAGGCTCCGGGATCCTGCACCGCGCGGCCACACCTCGGCAGGGACCCTCACACCCCCCACCCCCGCCGCCGCGCTGACCTCAGCCTCCTGGCCCAGGTTCTGAGAAGTCCGGTGGCCAGGACTCAATGAGCACCTTCAGAACCCCAGGGAACTGAAAGTTTGGGGAGTTCTCCTCGGATTTGCTATGGGACATAAAACCAGTAGGAAACTTCCAAAGACTTCTGATTTTCCCTTTTATGTTTTTTTTAAAGTATATTAAAATGTTTTTCAAAACGTTTTTGTGCCCAGGCCTTGCTGGTGCCCTGGGCGCCCCGAGGCCTGGCTGTCACGCTCTGCGGCCCTGCTGCAGTCCGACGCTGCTTCCTGCTGTCAGGCTTGGGCAGCCTCCAAATAGCCATCAGCCACAGCCGCATTTGTGCCTTGTGACTTTGTGTGAAACCCAAACAGAACTCTGCTATGCGTTTAAAAGCTTACTGGGCTGCTCAGAGACTAGTGTTTTGAATGAACTTCTTTGAGTGTCTCTATCAACTTAAGCTAGTAGCTACTGTGCCCCAGCAGCCACCAGAGACGGGAACAGAAGAGCAAGAGCAGGGGATCCACCTGCATGAATCCGTCCCTTCAGGGTGGCCTCGCCTTCAGGGACTGGATTGCAGGAATGGTTTCAATGACACAGCTGTGTGAAAGTTGTAAGAGTTTTTAGTACTTACAGACCTTGGGAGGTACACAGCATGCCTGGAGGACACACACACACACACAGACACACTCACACGGAGGTCAGGGAGCACAGGGTGAGGAGAGGGAGTGTGGAGTAGGGGAGGGAGGGACCGACAGCTGGGCCAGCAACTTTATTCAGATAATTTCCTCTGGAGAGCTCTAACTGGTGATTTAAAGCAAGCAGGTCAAAAAGCGGAGGCGGGAGGAGCTTGAACCGGAGTTTGAAGCTGCAGTAGTGCCCTATTACCATGTCACATGTTTATTTCTCGCCACCAGCCATTTGCGTGGGGTATGGTATTGGAAACTGTCAATGGTGATTGAGCCCTGCTTCTGTTATTAAAAGATAAACATATTTGAAAATGGATACTGAGATAACACAAAATTATATGCATTCACTAGAACCAGAACCACCATTTGGAACATTAGTTTTATGTGCAGATGTAATTAGAAGTTTCCATTTGCTATTATATTTGGAAAGTGTCCCACTCACTGCAGAACTGGCTGTAAGAACCCAATAGGAGGAAGGGTGGGGCTACAGGCCAAACGTACAAGTCTTCCTCTGAGAGGACGGCCTCTGTTGGAAAGCATGAGACACATTTTGAGGGTCAGGATAAGAAGATATTACATCTCAGGGCTGCTTGTGTTGAACTGGTCAGGGAAGAAGGCATGAGATAAAATGTAAGCAGGGGGAATAATGGATTCCTGAATCTCTTGCAGAGAAAATCATATGGTAACTGTCTTGACATGTGCCTTCTACCTTAATTCTGATGGCTTTGGGCTGTCAGGGAATGAGTTTCATTTAGTGGTGCTCAAATCTTGGTATTCCTCAATACAAGTGGGAGTTTCTTAAATCAGGAGGACTTGTTTTGATATTTAAAGGATGCCTCCTTAAAACAGCAAATACTCTATTTTTCCTAAGATGGTTTCCAATGTTCTTTTGTGTGCATTACCTTACATGCATCCAATAAGCTATTCCCTCCTTGTCACACTTGGCTTCTAAGATGCCACTCTCTCCTGGTTTGGCTCCCAGTTTCTTGACCATTTGGTCTTGAGATTCTTTTCCTTTACCCCCTAATAATTTGGTGTCCCAGGATTAGACTGAGAACCATGGCTATGTGTGCTCCCTGGGAGACTATAGTGTATCTACTCTGTTTTACCTTGGATGTATATGTTTGCAGATGATTCAAAATCTCAATCTCCATCCCTACCCACTCCCCCTTTTTTGTATTCATATCCAGCTGACTCCTGGATGTCTCCACTTATATGTTCCACAGACATCTTGAACTTAATGTGCACAAATCTGAGTCATCTTAAAGATTGACTGCTTTTCCTGCACTTTTTTTTCCATAAATGAAGACAGAAACCTAGGAATCAATGTTGACCTCTTCCACTCTCTCACATCGACTCACATTCCTGCCTACTTTACCATTTTGATACCTCAGTTTCATCCCTTCTTCGCATTGCTACTGTACTAATTCAGATCGGTAGTTTGCCTTGCTTGAACCATTACAATTCCTTCCTACCAGGTCCCCATGTTGCCCATGTTAATTCCTGCAACCCCTGCCCCTTCCCTACTTATCCTCCACATGGCTGCTAGAGACCTGGCTAGTTTACCTCTCCAGCCTCACGTCTCACTTTTTATTTCCCCATTTCATTTTGCCTTGTTCTCATCATCCTTTTGTGAGTACAGCATGGCTGAAGCAGCCAGTATGCAACCATGAAGTGATCTCCTTCAAGAGGAAAAGTCTTGTGCTAAGGATGGCAGGACAGAAAGATGGAACCAATCTGGACTGTTGATAACACCAGTGTGCCATCATGTCAGCTCTGAACTAGCTATCTCTGACTATTCACAAGAATAACCACCCCCTATTTAAGCTACTGTTAATTTAGGTATTTGTCTTATTCTAGTGATACATCAAGCTTCAGAGAAATGAGTAAGAAAATCGGTTGTGTTTTCAAGAGCTAGAAACGGCCTTTTCTCCACCGAAAGTAGAGTCTGGTTTGGGCAATATTCATGCCAACTGTTAAATTCCTGTTATGTGTGAATAAGCATTCTTGCCAATGGCAGTAAATACAGTAGCCTGTTATCAACAAACTACACCATAGGCTGGGCATGGTGGCTCACGCCTGTAATTCCAGCACTCTGGGAGGCTGAGGGAGGCAGATCACTTGAGGACAGGAGATCCAGACCAGCCTGGTCAACACAGCAAAACCCCGGCTCTACTAAAAATGCAAAAAATTAGCTGGGCATGGTGGTATGCACCTGTGATCCCAGCTACCCTGGAGTCTGAGGCATGAGAATCCTTTGAACCCTGGAGGTGGAGGTTGGAGTCAGCTGAGATCACGCCACTGCACTCCAGTCTGGGAGATACAGCAAGACTGTCTTAAAAAAAAAACAAAACCACACCTTAGTTTGAACTAGAGGTCGTTCATTCAACATACTAAGAGAATATAAATTCTAATGAGAGTATAAAGCAAATCAAAGCCTTCTGAGGAGCAAGAGTTGGAAGGGAGATTTGGGGCATCATGAGTACTCTGGAAATGGAGAGGTCATCCAGAAAAGAGAAAAATGGAAAAACTGGCAAGGGATTCTGGGGCCAGCTTTAATTGCCAAGATTTATTAGTTTTTGATTACTGCTTTATTGGGAAAGTTCAGTTTTGAAAAAAATTAAGTGGGTTGACGCTGTGGTCTGAATGTTTGTGTTCTCCCATATTGTTGAAATCTAATCCCTAAAGCAATGGCATTAAGAGGTAGGGCCTTTAGGCTCTGCCCTCATGAAGGGGATTAGTGCCCTTATAAAAGAGGCCTGAGGAAGCTTGTTTGTCCCTTCCGCCACATAAAGACATGGCAGGATGGTGCCATCTTTGAAGAAGAGAATGAGCACTTACCAGACACCAAATTTGCTGATGCCTTGATCTTGGACTTCCCACTCTCCAGAACTGTGAGCAATAAATCTCTACTGTTTATAAATTACTCAGTCTAAGGTATTTTGCTATAGCAAACTAAACAAAGACAATCAATTTTTCTTTTAAAGGATAGCCATGATAGGATTTGATAGCCTGGTTATACTCTATTAAATGAAAAGTAAGGAGGAAAAACGACTTAGTCTATTTCAGAACATTTTGACATGTGTGAATATGAAAGGGTAAGTTTGTCTTCATGGTTCCTAATGACAGCTGCTTAGCCTTGAATGCCACTTCCTTTTCTTATAGTTTTCTCCACAAAAGAACTGTTCTTAGGGGAAATGGACGGTAGAGCACACAAGAGGGTACAGTCAAAGCCAGGAGATGACTTTGAATGGGCCTGCTATACTCACAGCAGGTCAGCAAGAATCCATCCCATCTTCTATCTTAAAAGCAAAGGCTAATTAATGTTAGTTTATGGAAAATAGGCAATTATACAAAATACAGGATTGGAACCAAAATTTGCTTTTAAAATGTGAGTTTTTAACACTCGAAGGACTTCATTCTTAACTCTCAATTGTATAATTACAAAAAAAAATCCAAGTTTCAGGAAAACATACTTAATCCTAACATAAAATTCATGTCACTTATCACAAAGACAGTCAAGTGTATAAAGGAGAAACAAAACAGAAGCAGTATTTACAAATTTAAAGTACATAAGATGTGATGTTGTGAACAATCTTTTGTTAATAAACAGTACACTACATACTTTTACACACTACATTTCAAAAATGCATCTGTGAATAATATGATAAAGCTCATAGTATTGAAGACTTTAAAGGTTATCATGTTGAAGACCTGAAATTAAATTCAAGGTTGTAGTGACAAAAAATTTCAAGTCAAGGTCTTAGCAATAAAGACTTTAAATTCAAAGACAGATTGTCTAAGGACAAACCACTAGCGCTCAAGTTGTTTACTCAATTAGTTCTCTGAGTACAAAATATTAGGAATCACTAAATGGATTAGCCTAATTACAAATTCTGATCATTTCTAAATAACTCACAACTGCAAGAAGTCTTTTGCCAGAATCAGTCACATAGTTTCTCTCTATCCTTGTGCAGGTTATTTTAAATCCTTATTTCTAGATTTGCATAAGTATAAAATATTTTAAAACAAAGGTATGTCTGTTCCTTAGCTAGAGAACTATTCTTCCATTGACTCCTGGAAGAGAAAAAGATTCCCATTTCCTCCTCTACCTCAAAAACACAAAGCAAACCCAAACAATCCAATTCCTAATGTAATGTCACATAGAACCCAGGGCCTGAAACAATATTTCATGCTAGTTCTCCTGCTATATGCAGAGAACACTTTAGTTATTTACATTATTGAGAAATCTATTTAACAGCCTAGAATGATCCTAGTGCTTCCCTCAGCAGAAGGCTTGCTAAAAAAGGCGTGAGCAGCGGCGTCGGCGAATGGGAACATCAAAGACTCTCCTTCGTCTCTCCTCTTCATCTTCTTCATCTGATTCATCCATATCTGCTGAATCATCATCCTCGTCTTCCTCTTCTTCCTCCTCCTCCTCTTCTTCCATCTCTTCGTATTCATCAGGACCCATTTCCTTGAAAGAGAAAACAATCTTTTGATAAGAGCATCTAACAGTTTTATACAGTTATTTCATGTAAATTCTCATTTATTTAGAATTCAAACAGCCAGACACGCCAAATATGAATTTCCATAGATTTGAACAGTGTACTCTCATAACACACAAGCTGATGCAAGATTCTGGAGTAGATTTTGTATCTTGTGTTACATAATGCTCAGTGTGGTTTTTGTTATTGTTTAATGGAAGATCTTTTTAAAAATATATTTATTTTTAGTTTTTCTTAGAGACAAATTCTTGCTGTGTTGTCCAGGCTAGCCTCAAACTCCTGAGCTCATGCAATTCTCCCACCTCAGCCTCCTGAGTAGCTGGGACTATAGGTACATGCCACCCGGCCCCGCTCAGTATGGTTTTAATGGTAAATATTTCACTAAGGCAGTACTTATTTTTTATACAGTAGTTGGTAATTCACAAAGGTAGCAAACAGACCACCTGTAACAATCCAACATACAGTTTTACTGAACTTATATTCATGTACTGAATAATTATTAATTTATATACTTACAGAAAAGAGGATATAAAAATATTAATCGAGTATGACCTCTACTGGTAACTTTTATGCATTGTCAACAAGAGTTCTAAGATTTTTATTGAGCTCCTACTATAAAGACACATCATTTCAATTCAACCATCAGTAGCCTCTACTTTTTTAAAAAATATTTTTATTTTTTTAGTGGCTTGAAACAACATTCATTATTATCTCTCATGATTCATGTGGGTTGGTATTTGGGAAGTATTCAATGGGGTGGTTCCTGGTTGGGGTCTCTGGGGATGTTGCAGTCAGATGGTAGCTGGAATTTCAGTTATCTCACAAGCTTCTTCATTCACACATCTGGTATCCGTGTGGCATGATCCAAACATCTGGAGTCTGAAACAGCTGGGGCTCCTGGGTGCCTCCCTCTATCTCTATGTGATGTCTCTACATGGTCTCTTCTGCATGACGGCTTCATGGTAGCTGCACTTCTTACATGGTGGCTCAGGGCATCAAAGACATATGTCCCAGGAGAGAGAGAGAACTCTAGGCTGAAGGCATATTACCTTTTTCTAACTAGGAAATCACAGTGTCACTTTGCCAATTCATTATAAGTACATCACTAAAATCAACCCACGTTGGAGGGAAATGACAGCCTCTACTTTTAAATTAACTTGTTGGAGGCTCTCAGAATAGAACAGTAGTGATGTTGAACGTGCAACATATTAATCTCTTTTGGAAATGTCAATTCTGCCCATGCAGTATCTTTAATCAAGCTTGATTTACTCTGCTATCAACGTTCTTCTCTCTCACACATTTGAAGACGCAATGGGAGGAGTTGCTACATTGAACGGAATTCTGAATAGCCAGGACCTACTTAGTATTCTGGAGAGTATGGGGCAACTTTTGGCATGATGTCAGCCAGAGTCCTTCCACCAAGGGCTTTATGGCGTTACGTGATCCAGCACCCCATTATCCCTCTGATCTCATCACCAGCCCCTCCTCTCCTTGTTCACTGCACTCCAGCTACACTGGCCTCCTTGGGTCAAGTACACAAGCACATTATTGTTTCGGAACCTCTATACATGCAACTTCTTTGCTTCGAATGCTCATCTCCCACATATCCACCTAATTCCCTCTGCTGCTTTCACGTTTCAGCTTAAATGTCACCAAGGCCTCTCCTGACACATCTTTATATTAGAACAACCTAACAATAAATTCTTTATCCCCTTTACTCTGCTGTTTCTCCATAGCACTTATTACTACTTAACATTAGTACATAGGGTTTATTGTTACAGTTTGTCTCTTTGAATTGGAATGTAAATTCAAAGGCAGGGAATTGATTATGTTGTTTATCACAGTACTCAATAAATAGTAGTTGAGCAAGTAAATGAATTATGTAGGAGAAAGGAATTGTCACTTAGGATTTATTATAACACTAACAACAACAAAAACAGAACATATACACTGATATGACTTATAAGACATTATATTCTTTTTATCTTTGGATTTTTTTTTTTTTTTTAATCTAAGGAATGAAGACTTTGAAATTCAGTTAGGAGGTCCAAAAGGTGGGAAAGGGAAAGGCTTAGGAAGTTCTAAAATGTGGTATCTGAGTAGTATGATTATTAATTATCTTAATGAAGAAGAAAACAGAAAAACTGTTTAAGAACTCAGTGTGGCTAAAGAAAGAGACTGCTCAGAAAAAAAGTGTACACACACGAACAGCAGATGAAGAGAGGCACACACAGAGAGGAGTGGAAATGTGCAGCCAGAGCCTCTACAAGTGCCCCAAACAAGCCACACACATACACCACCTAGACCGAGAAAAGACATAAGGCCAACAAATGCGTATTTCCAAGAGGCATTACAAGGAGAAAGAAAAAGGAAGTGTTAAGCCTACTAATTAATCAGACTGGTAGAGGACGGAAAAGGAGCAGAACAATTCTCCGTATCAGAAAACTAATATTTCAACAGGAAAGGTCAACAAATACAACCCCCATTGCCTTTTTTAATATTGATAAGAAATAAGTCCAGAATTCTCATTTTATTTCTCATCCTTGAGAGAAAATATTTTCCACAAGGCAGGTCAAGATTTTATATGTTTATTTGTGGTTAGAAGGAAATGAAAACTAGTAAGAAAGAACATAGTTAAGAGAGAGCTGAACATGTAATGGATTTATTATTGTCATTTGAAAAGGAACTAATAAGTAAATATTGTAAAACTTTCTCAGTTTTAATTTCTGATATGGTAAGTATTAATACAAACCACATGAGCGAGAATTCTTTGGAGCGCTCAGTAAGTTTTTAGAGTTTCAGGGGGTCATGAGACTGAACGTTGGCAACTACTGTCCTTAAATAAAGACTACTTTACACCCACCCTAACCAACATTAAAAGCAAACAAGACTCCAAAGGGTCAAGTTGACCCAACAGTAACTCAACTACCTGCCAAAACAAACCTCAATGCTCTTTAAACTTTAGGACAAGGAATATTATCAGTGATAAAGAGGGAGATTTCATAATGATGAAAGAATCACGTCATTAAAAATACAAAATAATCCTTAGTATATTTGCATATAATTATACAGCTTCAAAATACGTGAAGCAAACCTGGCAGAACTAAAAAGAGAAACAAAAACTATAATTACATTTGGAGATTTCAACAATCATCTCTCACTAGTTGATAGGACAAAGACCAAAAAAAAAAAAATCACAAATATATAAGAATTGAAAAACACTGTCAACCAATTTGATCTATCATATGTAGAATAATATTCCCCCAAATAGCAGAATGTACATTATTTTCAAATATACAAGGATCATTTACCAAGATAAACCATAATTTTGGGCCATAAAACATTTAGAAGGATTGAAAATACAGAGCAAATTCTCTAACCACAATAAAATTAGAAATCAATAGCCAAAAGATAACTGAAAACTCTCCAAGTGTTTGAAAATTAATACATTTCTAGAAAAGTCATAGAGTAAATTAAATTACAAGGGAAATCTAACACTATTTTGAACGACATGTTCATGAAAACACATCAAAACTTGGTGAAATGCAGCTACAACAGTGCTTAAAGAGAAAAAAGGTCTAAAATTACTAATATAAACTTCTACCTTAAAAAAGCTAGAAGAAAAGCAAATTAAATTCAAAGTAAGTAAAAAGAAATAAAGATAACTGCAAAAATCAATGCAATAGAAAATAAGCAAATAGAGAAAATTAGTAAAACCAAAAGTTGCTCCTTCAAATGATCAGTAAAAATGATAAGGCCCTAGCTAAAGCAATGAACAAAAGAGAAGATATAAATTAACAATATTAAGAACAAAAGAGGACATGTGACTATGGCTTTTGTAGCCATTAAAAGGATATCAAGGGAATACTGTCAATAATTTTATGCCAATAAATTCAACATTTAGATGAAATGGACAAATTCCTTGAAAGGCACAAATTACCAAAACTGAAACAAGAAGAAATAGAAAATATGAATATTAAAGAAATTAAATTCAAATTTTAAAATTTTCCCACAATGAGAACTCTAGCCCCAGATAACTTCACTGATGAATCCTATCAAACATTTAAGGATAAGATTATTCCAAACTCATACAGATACTGGACTAGTCAAAAAAGGAATTCTGTTATGCGAAGTAACAAATTCGCAGTACTGGAAATACAGTTTCTAGCATTCCTCCATTGGGAAGAAAGCTAAATCTTCCCTTCCAAATGTACACTGTAGCTTCTTTTCACTAGATATGTCATACATGTAATGGCCCAAAGTCTTATTATCATCCTTCACTTTCCCAACTGGAGTTGAAAATGTGTCTGCTCTGGGTCATATTAATATCATGTCTCTCTTCCAAAACTTATTTTAGACCCATCCATCAGGGTCATTCGAGGAGCCAGAGGGCATTTTCCAAACATTCAACACCTACAACTCAATCGTATTCTGGGTATATAATTCATATTTTATCCCCATTGTATAACTGGAGCTTCATAATTTTCTTTAATCACATTATAGTCTCTAAGATTGAGGTTACTGTTACACTTATCATAAGGTAACCCTAAAAATGAGATTTTAAAAATATACCTAGTTAAGAAATGATCCCAGAGAGGCTGCCAGAAGTACACATCTACACATTAAATTCTCTTTATAATGATCTTTAGAGAATATTTGTTTATTTGACATTAAATTGGAAGTTCTAGCAAAAACACTGTAGGAAGTTGTTTCCTCAGTCTTAATGAAATAAAATAAAGCTGATTTTAACTGGTTTAATGTGGTATTTCTCATAATCTAAAGCATTTAGGCCACTGAAAAGTGAAAAAGAAGTTGAATCTTTAAAACAGATAGCAGAAATTCTCTGGTTACAGAGTATGGCACCTTACTTGCCCATCTCTCTCAACAATTCATATGACCCCAAGATACTTCCTCAAAATCTCTAGAGTTCTCTGGAATATTATTTATAAACTAACTACTTGCCTGCCTTATCTGCAGTATTAACTCTACAAAGTCATGTAAATCAGCACTAGAGGAAAATTTAACTTACCAATCGGGCTATAGACACCCTGAATGTTGGGCATGCCATATGGAATCGGGGAATGGCAACATTAAAGATCTTGTCTTTAAAGTAAAGAAAATGGAAGGTATAATATCCTTCCATGTATCCTGATGTTGTAGAGAATGTGGTACAGCTTGTGTATTCATATACCCGACCTGGGCTGATGATTGGAAATTCACCTATAGGGAAAAGAGTAACAATAAACCAAAGTATAAAATTCATTTCTTTATTATAATAAATAAGGTATGTTCTCTATGGCATTATGTAAACTATGAAATAGTAAATGCAGAGTTATAAAAAAAATTCCAAAAGAAAATGTAACAAAATTTAACAGTGATGGGACAATCAGTAGGTATTTTATTCCTCTTAACATTTTTTTTTTTTTTTTTTTTTTGAGACAGAATCTTGCTCTGTTGCCCAGGCTGGAGTGCAATGGTGTGATCTCAGCTCACTGCAGCCACCACCTCCCAGGTTCAAGCAATTCTCCTGCCTCAGCCTCCTGAGTAGCTGGCATTATAGGCACCTGCCACCATGCCTAGCTAATTTTTGAATTTTTAGTAGATCATGTTGGCGAGGCTGGTCTCGAACTCCTGACCTCAGTTGATCTACCCACCTCGGCCTCCCAAAGTGCTGGGATTATAGGCATGAGCCACCATACCCAGCCCTCTTAACATTTTTTTAAATGTATTCCTCAAATTCTCTACAATGTAGAAGGTGGGAAGTATCTAGTAAAACAAACAAAACAGAACAGGTATGTTTCTTTTTCAAAAAGCTTTGAGGCACTAAGACACAACCTTTGAGACATGAGTAATAAAAAGCATCACAGACAGCAATTCAAACAGAGATAAGGGTAATCCAAATATTTTAAAGTAGCAAGAAACAAAAACATAAAATTGTGAAGATGCATCCTAAGCATTGAGACCGGACAAAATAGCACTCACAAGGCAGAGTCCTTACACCACTGGACCAGATAGCAGAAAAAGAATTGTGGCTTTAATAAAGCCTCTTAGCACTAGATCCAGGAAAAGGAATTGTGGCTTTAATAAAGCCTCTTAGCACTAGATCTAGGAAAAAAATTCGTTAAGTAAACACGTAGATATATTCATGGCCATAAATTTAGAAAACCTTAAGCTGAATTCTGCATATGCTTAGGACTGATAACAGAAGTACATACCTTAAATATGTTATTTTTCTGGAGCACATATTCAAAACTGAAGAATCTGAGGGCTCAGAGACTTCAGATAATCATAATTTTTAAGAAAGCTAAATGACAATGGTAACTAGAACTAAAGGGACTGAGATCCAGAAACAATAAAAATATATGCCATTAATTTTAACATTTCCCCCCAAACTTCAAAAAACATGACCAATACAAAATTTATTTCCCCTTTCTGCCCTATGCTTTCTAACCCACAAAATATAATGAATAATGAACCAGTTTTAACAAAAAAGAATAAAAGAAGGAAAAGCAAAGAACTCCAGGTGATCCACAGAATGGGAAATCAATCCCTGAATAATTAAGTTTGCTATTATTTTAGAAAAGTTAATGCTTAAGGGATTAGACTAATAGGATAATGATCTTTATACAGTATATTGATGATGCAAAGTCTAAAATTTCTTCTAAGGACTTAATGTATAAACCTAAATCTTGGGTTACATACCAACTACTCCAGGTCCTTGAACTTCTTCCACGTCACCCTTGGCATTTGTTATTCTCCAATAGCGACTGTCCAACTGACAGGCCTTCTCAGGAAGTGCATCCTTTGACATTTCAATCCTAGAGAAGGGAATAGGGTCGTAGAGACAAAAATCTGGCTTTTTTGTTTTGTTTCTTTGGTTTAAGAGATACAGTATTCAGGCTAATACTATGAAAGAAAATTTCCAAAAAATTAAGAAACCTAACCCAAAGTCCATGTTAGCCAGCTATTTTTCTAAGTTCTCAAAGACACTGGCTTCATTAGTTTGATTTCCCTACTAAAATACTTCCAGTATGTATATATGCCTGTATGTGTATTTTAAAATATACTTGTATATAACATAAAATATATAAAAATATATTTTAAAACACAGTATTCTTAATCCCTTAGGGCAATGAGTTATCTTTGTGTCATAGCACAGAATACTACTAACATAAATTTAAAATATTTGTTTCTTATTTAATAAAATCTAATGTCTAACACCATGTCTGACATCCATGAAGCACACAATACACATTTATTTTTTTTATTTTTTTATTTTTTTTGAGACGGAGTTTCGCTCGTTACCCAGGCTGGAGTGCAATGGCGCGATCTCGGCTCACCGCAACCTCCGCCTCCTGGGTTCAGGCAATTCTCCTGCCTCAGCCTCCTGAGTAGCTGGGATTACAGGCACGCGCCACCATGCCCAGCTAATTTTTTGTATTAGTAGAGACAGGGTTTCACCATGTTGACCAGGATGGTCTCGATCTCTTGACCTCGTGATCCACCCGCCTCGGCCTCCCAAAGTGCTGGGATTACAGGCTTGAGCCACCGCGCCCGGCCAATACACATTTATTAGATTTTTAAATTGAATATAAATAGGTCAGATGAAATTTAAAATGCATGACTTTATCATGGCAATTTGACAGCTTCTAGAATGCATTACAACTTAGAGCTTTAATGATGACTACAACTTAGTGGTCCATTTCTACAGTACCTGGCACAATACTTAATACTCAGTGTATTTTCTTTTCTTTCTTTCTTTCTTTTTTTTTGATGGCGTTTCACTCTTACTGCCTAGGCTGGAGTGCAATGGCGTGATCTTGGCTCACTGCAACCTCTGCCTCCCCAGTTCAAGCGATTCTCCTGCCTCAGGCTCCTGAATAGCTGGAATTATAGGTACTTGCCACCACACCCGGCTAATTTCATATTTTTAGTAGAGATAGGGTTTTTCCATATTGGTCAGGCTGGTCTCGAACTCCTGACCTCAGGTGATCCGCCCACCTCAGCCTCCCAAAGTGCTGGGATTAAAGGTGTGAGCCACAGCGCCCAGCCAATACCCAGTATATTTTCAAGAAAAATAGGCCAGGCACAGTGACTCATGCCTGTAATCCCAGCACTTTGGGAGGCCAAGGTGGGTGAATCACAAGGTCAGGAGTTCAAGACCAGCCTGGCCAACACGGTGAAATCCCATCTCTACAAAAATACAAAAAAAGTTAGCTGGGCATGGTGGAGTGTGCCTGTAATCCCAGCTACTTGGGAGGCTGAGGTGGAAGAATCACTTGAATCCAGAAGGCGGAGGTTGCAGTGAGGCAAGATTGTGCCACTGTATTCCAGTCTGGGTAACAAAGCAAGACTCTATCTCTCTCAAAAAAAAAAAAAAAAGGAAAGAAAGAAATAACTTAAATAACTTAGAGATTAATATAACGTCAAACTCCTCCATGAACGCTATACTGTAGAAAATGTATCCACTTTCCTCCAAACTTCAGCAAGTTCTTTCAAAATGTGTCTTACATACCATGTCAAATGGGACAACAGCAACATGTCCATTGGATATATCTCACTATTAACTGAAAGGCGACCCACTGAAAATTCTCACCTGATTCGGTATGTGAAGAAATAATGGGGTGGATGTACAGAGCTCAGTTCTGGCAGAAATGATGTGGAAACAGAAACAGTAATATCCCCAGTTGTTGCTACACACTCTGGATCATGAACATATCTAGGTAATTTTAAAATTAAACATTTTAAAATCAACTACAAGATTTAAAAGATACAATGCAAAATAGCTTATACTTTAGGATGAAAAATTTAAATCATATTTCAGACCCAGAAAAGTTAAATTATATTTGGGTATAGTCCTGTTAAACTTAGAAGAAAACCAGATACAAACTACAAAACCTTGGTGATTCCAGATAAGTAATGACAGCAATCGAGGTTTAATGATCAGTGGTTCAAATAATGGATTGGTAATTAGGTTGGAAATGAAAATGAGCATATACAGTTTCCAGAGCTAAGGAAACTTTTGGGACATCTGAAAACCCAGCTATGCATCCTAAATGACGGCTCTGACAATAAAAAAAATGTGTAAGTATGGCTGGGTGTGGTGGCTCACGCCTGTAATCCAAGCACTTTGGAGGCCAAGGCAGGCGAATCACCTGAGGTCGGGAGTTCAAGAGCAGCCTGACCAACGTGGTGAAACCCCATCTTTTAAAAAAATAATAATAAATAAAGAAAGAAAAATAAAGAAAAAAAATGTGCAAGTATGTTGTTCCCAGAAGCCTCTAATTTATAATCAATCTATCGTTTCTGCCAACCAGGCTATTACGAACCAATATTACCTTTAATATTATCTACAATACCTGAACGTTCCATTTAGAGATAATAAATATTTGCCAGGAATTAATAGTTACTGACTTGCTATTCATAACAAATCTATCAGCTGGCAAACAACTTTTTGTTTTTTTCAAAAATAAATTATATAGATACTATAAACCCATTGTTTCTAAATCAAAATCAGCTTTTTCTTGATTCTTCCAGATAAGAAAATACCAGTTGTCTAAGTATTTAGATGTTTGGCTTTAGAGTGAGAATAAAATAGTGAGACTGAAGAAATTCAATCTTCTATTATCAACCTCAATAGAGAGTTTCTATTATGAACCTTCTTGGGAAACTTCATTTCATGATCTGTGACTGATCATTTTTTTTTTCTGATTTACAATTATTATTTCAGTCCAAAAAGACCCAAATAGAATACCTGAAAATTTGGTCTCTGATGATGGGGAAGCCACCTGATACAACATTGTTGACATAAGATGTAAACCAGTCAGTAAAAGTAGCACCTAGAAACCAGGAAAGGGGGAAACAAAGAACAGAACAGTTTTTGTAAAATCTCTACAGGAAACAATTGTAATTCCTCTATGCTTTACAATGTGATGCCAAAACTAGAAACATTTATAGATATAATTGTACTAATCATTTATAAGGTCAATTTCTATTTTCAATTCTATCTACCTTATTTCCTTGGGATTCTCCCCCTCTCCATCCCCTCAACTGTTGTTAGAGAATTCTCCAATGACCTTCAAACTATTTTTTTACATTTATAATTAATCGAATTTTAAACTTTAATTCATTCTGGTACAAGAATGAAAAGCCTTCTGTCTGTAATTTATTGAACATATAGAACAAAGGAGATACAGCTATGTCTAGGAAGAAACTACAAAAAAAATATCAGTACCTATTCTCAGATGTCCCTGGTCCAGGTACATCCTGACTCAAGCACAAAACTGTGGCAGAAGCCAGGCTCAGTCTGGACATCTACCAGGGACATGGCATTGTGGAGTTCGGTGCATCAGGCCAATCCCAAAGTGGTCTAGCTGCACACTACTATAGATTCCACCATATTCTTAGTGATCAGCTCAAAGCAGAAAAAGATTACTTGAACAGTCTGGTCCAGGCCATATATCTGTGATCTAATGATTGGATTATGACAAGTATTTACATGAATTAATTATGTTTACTCCTTCTAGGTAATATTTAACATAACTCTGTCAGACCCCCCATTATTTACTGTTAATACATCTCAGTGCCTAGCACATATTAGTCCTTTAATTAATGTTGTTCAATGAATTTCCTTGTAATCCGGTTTCAATTAACCCAGTTTCTGCACTCTGTCATACTGAATGTCAGATGCTAAATGTATAGTATTTACTAATTATTCTATTTAGGGAATGATAAAAGATATAATTTGGCTTGTATCTAAGGGTACAAAGCTTTAAGCTTTTAAAAGGCCTCAACTGAGAGAAGGCAAACTATAATAGTTGGCTCTTTCCTCAATATTAATGACCCATTCTGACCCATTATTTAGTAAGCACCATTGTATTCAAGGATCACTGATCATGTACCCACTTTGAGTAAGATATTAAGAAGCTATATAAATAATATCATTAAAATTCATAGAAGGTATAGTTTTATGTTTTTAGCACTAGTAATTTCTCTGAAAGAGTTTTTAAAAATCATATATATGTATACTTTGTGGAAAAAAAATCTTACATAAGTAAAAACAAATTTGTGGTTTACATAAAAAAAAAATTGGCCTTGTGTATTTTAATCTACCTTAATCTATTACAATACATACCAGAGTGTGTTCTTCAAGATGAGGACAGACTAGGCTGCATTCACTACTAAACTTATCTGACAGATGCCAGTTTTTTAAAATATCTATTAATAGCACACTGAACAGCAGGATATGCCATTTTATGTGTTACCAAACATTCTAAGAAATCCAAAATTAGCTGAATCAAGATGCAATTTATTTGTTCTAAGGTAATTTACCTTTTATTTTTATTTATTTATTTATTTTTTGAGACCAAGTTTCGCTCTTGTTACCCAGGCTGGAGTGCAGTGGTACGATCTCTGCTCACTGCAACCTCCGCCTCCTGGGTTCAGGCAATTCTCCTGCCTCAGCCTCCTGAGTAGCTGGGATTACAGGCATGCACCACCATGCCCAGCTAATTTTTTTTGTATTTTTAGTAGAGACGGGGTTTCACCATGTTGACCAGGATGGTCTCGATCTCTTGACCTCGTGATCCACCCGCCTCGGCCACCCAAAGCGTTGGGATTACAGGCGTGAGCCACCGCGCCCGGCCCGGTAATTTACCTTTTAAAGTAAGCCCATGTGTTGGAGTCTCTCTGATAGTTCCAGGGCTTTATCAAGACAGCTGAAAGGAAGCTCCTTTTTCATCCTTCCTCCCTGCATTAATTTCCCACCTCATCTCTTGTCAGTGTCTCTCAATCTTTTGCTTTGCTCTCCCATTTTAAGAGAAATACCAGCTACTAGCATAGTATTATTACACCTTAGTACTCTGCTGGAGTGATGATCAAAGATAAATCTGGGCTACTAGGATAGTATTATGACACCTTAGCACTCTCCACACCATGGCAGATGAGCACCAAACTAAGAGTAAGGAACTCATAGAGCCTAGGCAGCAGCTTACCTTAGCGCTCGGCTGCCTTTCATTTATAAACTGAGTAGCACTGCTGGACTACAGCCACTATGGTAATCTCTGAAAGTGTGTGCTATGCAAAAATACCAATGAGGGCAATGAGCACATGCAAAAGCTCCAGAGAGTGCTTAACTTAGAAACCAGAGACCATATGAGTCAGAGTGAGCTCAAAGCTAGGACCTATATTTAAAAGCTTTTTATAACTTACTAGGTAAGGGTGAGATCTTGATACTGTGAAGCACATCACGAACCTCGAATGTGCTATACTATGGAACAAACAGAGACTTATACATTGTTCAAAGTTCCAATGAGAAGACAGAATTAAATACAAATGCCTTAGTCTACAAGGACCCTTTACTATTAATGTATGGAGATGTTTAATATATGTCAGCAATGCTCTTAAAAAGCAGAATGGACAGTCTGGAAGCTTCTCTAGGTGACCAAAATGTAAACAAGACAAAACTGGATGAATAGCAAAGGAGTGAACTGCAGTTACTTACAAATTGAAGAGTTCTCAAAACCTATAGAAAATACTCTTTTAAGGCCAGAAAAACTAGTTGTACCTAGGAGTTTATGAGGCAGAGAGTTTATATTAGTCCCTAAATACCGTTGCTTTGGAGGTCTCTAATGTAACTTATCCTAATGTGATAGTATCTTAATGTTACTGTACTACCACCAAAAGAGAAAACGTTTAAAGTGGCTTTATATATCTGTATTTCCAGTTATACATGAATATAATGAATGAAAAATGTATGTGCGTGTTAAGAAAAATATATAACATTCACAGCAATTCTACGTATTTAATTTTCTTATAGAAGAGTCCTCAGAGCATGAGACTGTGTAAGGATTGGCTTTTTTTCCAAATTAAAAATACTCAAAACAAAAACTGTTCTAGTGAAAACCTAAATGCAGTACTTTATGAACCAACAAACCTTAAATAAATCCAAGTATGAAATTGCCAGCTGCTAAAGTAACTAAAAAAGCTTTTACCAATTTAATTTTCTTATTATATCCAGGAGGAAGAAGGGGAAAAAAAGACTTTTTTCTTTCCTACCTATGATAAACATGTCAATAGCAGCTGGATTTCGAGCCATTTGGTCCTAGGTAAGAAAAAGAATACAATTGATAAAAACATATTTTACTTTATTTTTCATTGTTCATTATCTGTATCTTTCCCTAGAGATGAGGCAAAACAGAGAAAAATAAAGTTGAGATAAGAAGATATATGGCTTGTTATCCTAGAAGAAAGGGTTCTGAATTGAGAGTCGAGAGGTCTGAACAGTTCTAGGTTATTCACTCCTCTCAGTAAGTGGAGAGTAAGCTACCATACTACAACCTTACAGAGACATCAAGTCAAAAATGAAATAAAAAGTATGAAAATGCTTTAAAAAATTAAAAGCTATAAAAGCTCTTTTTTTTTTTTTTTGAGACAGAGTCTTGCTCTGTCACTGAGGCTGGAGTGCAGTGGTGCAATCTTGGCTCACCGCAACCTCTGCCTCCTGTGTTCGAGTAATTCTCTGCCTCAGCCTCCCAGGTAGCTGGGATTACAGGCGCCTGCCACCACGCCCAGCCAATTTTTTTGTATTTTTAGTAGAGATGGGGTTTCACCATGTTGGCCAGGCTGGTCTTGAACTCCTGACCTTGTGATCCACCTGCCTTGGCCTTCCAAAGTGCTGAGATTACAGGCGTGAGCCACTGGCGCCTGGTCTAAAAGCTCTTTAAATATATAAAATGTTATATAGAGTCACATGTCTCAACTATGAAAAGCATTTTCTTTTTTTTTTTTAAGAGGGAGCCTTGCTCTGTTGCCCAGGCTGGAGAGCAGTGGCTGGATCTCAGCTCACTATGATATCCGCCTCCCGGGTTCAAGCCATTCTCCTGCCTCAGCCTTCCCGAGTAGCTGGGACTACAGGCATGCGCTACCACGCCTGGCTAATTTTATTTTTATTTTTAGGAGAGACAGGGTTTCGCCATAATGGCCAGGCTGGTCTCAAATTCCTGATCTCAGTTGATCCACCTGCCTCAGCCTCCCAAAGTGCCGTGATCACAGGCATGAGCCACCACACCCAGCCAAGCATTTTCTATTTTAAATTTCTCTTTTGAGTAAAAAGTTCACATCAAGGCAAAAATTAAGGCAAAGGTTGTGTAACTAAAAAATTACTGAAAACTGAAAATTATTTCTTTGTTTTTATTAAATGAAACCAATACCATAATATTTTCTGTGGTTACATTAAAACAATAAAAGTCTGTTAAAAAAGAACTACATTTTTTGATATGTCAGATACCACTGAAGAAAGTTTTAAGTTTTTACTGCACTCAGAGAATGAATCAAAGGATGTTCACAGGCTAAATTTTAGAAAGTCTGAAACATATATTACAATTAATTATTGCAACAAAAAACTCCTCATTAGTTTTCCTTAAAATACCTTAACACAAATCGCAGCTTTCCCTCTGTAGATACGCTAGTTTTTTAAGTCCAACTGTCAAGTTTTCTCTTGGATTCCATGCCATTATGTCAGAACATTAACTCTAGTTGACAGGTCCATAACTAAAATGCGTAATATTCTATACCCATTCTATAATCCTGAAAATACCTAATGCACACATTTATACAACCATCAGAACACATCTTAATGACATATTTAAACACACATTCTACTTACTGGACATTGGTAGAAAACTTCATTTTTGTTTCGGCCCTCTGCAGCTTCCACTGCTATGTACTGACTCAAACCAGTATGTATGCAAAAAGTTAAAGGGAGACAGTATTTCAGTCCCTGTCTCTGCTGGAATCCTCCGGCAGCTGTATCGATGTCTAACAAATCTTCAGAACGATAGTGATTAGACAGCGCCATGCTTCCCAATAACCTGAGGAGCATACAGACTCAAACATGTAATACATGGCAGTGCCAAACAGCTGTGCTTCATCTTTCTGATGAATAATAATTTCCCACTCACAACTTTATGAGCACTGATTAACATGACAATTCCAAATCAAGAATACCCAAAGCACTATAATTTCTAAATATTTAATTCAAACTCCTTCAATTGGAAAAAAGATTCTGATTTAAATTGAAAATTAATTAAATGTCTAAATGGCAATGTTTTAAAAAGAAATACAGTTTTATTGTTTTCAAGAATCTATCTTGCCATGATATATTGATTTGCCAGTGTTTTGCTAGCCATGTATGTATGGCCAATTTAATGTTTACAGAAGCAAATTCTCTGATGCCTTTATCTTGATACAACCTTTAGCTTACCCTATGCAACCAGACAGTAAATGTAAAGCAGCTTAAACCTTGTCCAAATTTTCACAAACTTGGATGCCTAGGGTATAGATTAATCTCATTAAATATACATATAGCAATATAGGTATCAAGGTATTCCTTGACGAGATTCCTAAGTCTCAATGCTTGAGCCATGTATAGATAAAAATCCCTGTGTTGCAATTTATGACCTATTAGTCATAACTCTTCTAAGAGTCATAACTCTAAGAGTTGCCTAATAGGCAACTCTTCTAACAAAGTTCTCTCCTGTTTGCTCTTAAAATCTGACAACTTTTCAACTTTGTCAAGTTTCAGTTCAATAGGAAAAAATAGGCAATAACAGCCGGGAGCAGTGGCTCAAGCCTATAATCCAAGCACTTTGGGAGGCCGAGGTGGGCAATCATGAGGTCAGGAGTTTGAGACCAGCCTGGCCAACATAGTGGAGTCCCATCTCTACTAAAAATACAAAAAATTAGCTGGGCTTGGTGGTGGGCACCTGTAATCCCAGCTACTTGGGAGGCTGAGGCAGGAGAATCTCTTGAATCCGGGACAGGAGGTGGAGGTTGCAGTGAGCTGAGATCACACCACTGCACTCCAGCCCGGAAGACAGTGCAAGACTCTGTCTCAAAAAAGAAAAAAACAGCCAATAATTTAGGGTTATCTAGTCCTAACTGACTTCTGTTTCTGACCCATGCCCAATATTTGACTTTTTTCTTTTTTTTTTTTTTTTTTGAGACAGGATCTTGTTCTGTCACCCAGGCTGGAGTGCAGTGGCTTACTACAGCCTCAAACTCTTGGGCTCAAGATATTTTCCTGCCACAGCTCCTGCCGAGTAGCTGGCGCAATAGGTGCATGCTACCACGTCCGGCTAATTGTTTTTAACTTAATTTTTTATAGAGACAGGATCTTGCTATGCTACCCAGGTTGGTCTTGAACTCCTGACTTTAGCAGTCCTCCTGCCTTGGCATCCCAAAGAGCTAGTTTCAGGCGTGAGCTACCGCACCCTGCTCCCAATATTTGACTTCTGAATACTACCTTGTAATCTCAGTATGATCACCTCTGGGATTCCCTGTACTCATTCAACCCTCATCTGAAATTGTAACAGAGCCTCACATGACTCTTCACACACAAAGGAACAACAGGTTCCAATAAGAACAATGCAAAGTTCTCCTTAAACTCCTATTAGCATTTCACAAGCACAATGTCTCTGAAATAGCTTACTTTCATAAAAGTACAGAAGGAGTAGACCCTTTCAAAGCACATGCCTTCGAAAACTGTGGGTGAATTTTGATGACTACTGAATGGTCTACTTTTACCCAAAAGTTCCACAATATAAGGTGGATATGGTGGCTGGAAGGCTGAGGCAGGAGAATCCCTTGAGCCCAACCAGCCTGGGCAATATAGCAAGACCCCATCTCTAAAAATAATAATAATAAATAAAAATTTAAAATAACAAAGGTTTATGAAACGAACATTAAAAAAAAAAAAAAAGCTGAGCCAGGCCCAATGGTATATGCCTGTAGTCCCAGCTACTTAGGAGGCAGAGGCAGGAGGATTGCATGAGCCCATGAGTTAAAGACCACTAGCCTGGCAACATAGCAAGACACCATCTCTTTAAAAAAAAAAAAAAAAAAAAACTTGGTGCGGTGATTTGCACTTGTAATCTCTGCACTTTAGGAGGCTGAGGCAGGAATTGCTTGAGCCCAAGAATTCAAGACCAGCCTGGGCAACATGGCAAGACCTCATCTCTACAAAAAATATAAAAAAGTAGCTGGGCGTGGTGGTGCACCTGTACTTCTACCTACTGGGACAGCTGAAGTGGCAGGATCTTGGGCTTGGTGAGGGGGTCAAGGCTGTACTGAGCTGAGATCACACCACTATACTCCAGGCTAGGACAGAGTAAGACCCTGTCTCAAGAAAAAAACAAAAAAAGTTCTACAATAAATACTTCATTTTTTAGAATTAAATTTTAAACAGGCCATTCAATTATAGACTGTGTTTAATATGACAAAACTTGATTTTCTTTATTGTAGTGTATGCAGCTCTGAATAAATGATTGCTTTTATGTATAGTAGGTAGAATTTGCATCAAGCTCCCAAAATAATTTGACTAGCTGGTAACCGGATACACTTTTCAAGAGTTCTGAAGAATTTAGTTAAAATATACTCACACTCACTTTTACTGTATGTCCCATTCCCCATCCCATACCAGACTTCATTTTAACTATACAGATGCGTTGGTAGAAATTATGTTTTTATGAGATATATTTATTTTGGTAAAATCTAATTCAAGCTATAGATTTTGTCTTGTGGATTGCTATAAAGGAGAAAGGGAATTCCCATGCTTCTTTAATTTGTTAAAAGTAACTACAAATACAATTTATTTACTTTCATTCTAAAAAATAGCTTGCTTCATTAAAAATAGCTGAAACACTGAATATCTTACCCAGGAACCACTAATTTCTGTCCATTGTGGATTCTGTATGAACATCGATAATCATCAGGAAGCTTGCAGCCAATCTGCGCTTCCACAGCATCAAGGTCTTCCTCTCGAGCACCCTCTGTAAAGGCACCAAAAAAAGGTGAATTGTGAAGAAAAAGAAACAGCCTTAAATCTAAGAAGAAATGCAATTTATCTGCTAACTAATGAGACAATCTTAGAGTGAGTGAATTCTGTCCAAAATATACAGCTGAAATTGAGGGAAATGAATTGAAACTCATTTGAAGCACTCAGCAAGCAAATTTCTTAGTTCCCTCCCAACAGGGAAAACACTGGCACTTAGTAAAACATGGAAAGTGGGCACCAATGAGATCCACAATAATGTTTTCACATTATAACACAAACCTCTAAATTTCTTAAATCTAAAATGTTCATACTGCTTTTTTAAAAACAACAACAACAAAACCCCTGGAAGTTCTCTAAACTGATGTTACTCAAGAGTTTTAACACTGACTCTCAATGGGAAATATAGGATATAAGGTATGGGCTCATGTGTGAGGAGGTCATTAACTTGAATTCTATTTTTCATGTTTGTAAACTTGCCATATATTCTAGCTTTAAGAAGTGGGAAACAATAACAAATTCCAAGAGAAGAGATCGACATTCAGCAGCAGCCCACCAGTTGTTGGATCAAACCTTTAGCTGAATGGTGACAACAAAAAATTGGCTTGACAATTTTCAAAGAATCACAAAAGCAGGGGAGAGGGTCCAGAAAAACAGGGAGACTGAGAGGTGAGCCAGGCAACAGAAACCACCTTGTCTTTAGACAATTGTCAATTCTGAAAGCAAATATGAGGTCGAGTGGCCAAGCAGCTGAGCAAAGCTTTAGGCAATACCACAGGGCTAGAGGGCAAAAAAAACAGAGTTCAGCATCCACAAAGGAGAGAGGGACCTGGTAAAACCCAAGGTTTTTGGGCTAGGATCCTGACTGACCACATCCTAGGAAAAAGAATGAATTGAAAATAAGACTAGTCCTCACAAAGACTAAAGCCTGGCTTTCAATCATATCAATCCCTGATTGCATTACAGTGATCTGTCCATTAACTAGCTGCTAGCCAAAAGCAAAAGTAATCTCTATAAGAAAATAACATTACTCCAAAATACAAATTATGTCTAGCAATGAATTAAAAACAACTAGGCCTATACAAAGACAAGATCTGACTAAAGAAAGAGAAAAAATAGAAAATAGAACCAAATCCATAATACATAATTATTGGAGTTAATAAACATGGACTTATAAATAACCACAATTGATACATTCAGCGAATTAAATGACAAGATGGAGAATTTCAGCAGAGAACTAGAAACTATAAAAATGAATCAAATGGAAAATGTTAGAGCTGAAAAATGCAAAAACTAAAGTAAGAATACACTGAAAGCGTTTAACAGCAAATCATAGTTTTAAAGCTAAAGAAGGAATTATAAACTAGAAGCCAGGTTAGTAGAAAGAAAGGGGTGGAAAAACATAAAAAGAGCCTAAGACACATATGGAAGGACATGGCGGAAAGGTCTAAGATACATGTACTGGAATCCCAGAGGGAGAGGAAAAGCAGAATGAGGCAGAAGCAGTATTTGGAGATAACAGCAAACAATTTTCCAAAATTGATGAAAATGTCAAACCATGATTCAAGAAGCACCATAAACCCTATGGAGAAAAATTACAAGGGAAATCGTTATCTAAATACATCTTGGAAAACTGCTAAAATCAAACACAAAGAGAAATTTTAAAAGCAGCCTGAGGGCACGGTGGGTGTATAATTACCTTCAAAAGAAAAACAATAAGATTGACAGCTAAATTCTCTATAGAAACTTGTAGAAGTTAGCTGGACTCAGTGGCTCATGCACGTAACCCTAGCACTTTGGGAGGCTGAGGTGGGAGAGTGGTTTGAGGCCAGGAATTCGAGACCAGCCTGGGCAACATAGCGAGACCCCATCTCTATAAAAAAAAATTAAAAATTAGCCAGGCATGGTGTCATACCTGTAGTCCCAGCTACTTGAAAGGCTGAGCTGGGATGATTGCTTGAGCCCAGGAGTTGGAGTCTGCAATGGGCTATGATTGTGCCACTGTACTCCAGCCTGGGCAACAAAGTAAGACCCTGCCTTTAAAAAGAAAAGAAACAATAGAAGTCAGAAGAATGGTATCTTCAAAGTGGTGAAGAAAAATTACTGCTGACCAGAACCCTATATCCAGTGAATATATCTTCAACAATGAAGATGAAATAAATATATTTTTAGATAAATGAAAGAAAAATTCAGCAGCAGCAGTCAGTTAAAAGAAATATCAAAAGGAATTCTTCAGGTGGAAGGAAAGTGATCCCAGGTGGTAGCATGAAGACACAGGAAGGAATAAAGGGCAACCAGAAAAGGTAAATATGAAGGTAAGTCTAAAAGAATATTGAATATGTAAAATAAGAATGTTTCACAGAAATTAAATATGTTAAAAATCAAAATCACAAAAACTATAAATCAAAAGGCAGGAGGGAGGTGACTGGAGTTAAAGCATTCTAAAGTTCTTTCATTGTCCAGGAAGTGGTAAAAATACTAATTTATCTTAGACTTTAATAAGTCAAAGATGCAGTGTTGTAATCTCTAAGATAATCACTAAAAAAAGAAAGGAGGAAGGAATGGAATAAAACATAAGAAGTTTGCAAAAAAGGATCAGGAACAGGTGGAACAGATAGAAAAACAAACAGAAACATGGTATATTTAAGCTCAAACACATTAGTAAATCTATTAAATATGAATAGACTAAATAATCAAATGAAAAGACAAACTGACAGACCAGATAAAAATCAAAAAACTAGGCTGGGCGTGGTGGCTCACGCCTGTAATCCTAGCACTTTGGGAGGCCGAGGTGGGTGGAACACGAGATGAAGAGATCGAGACCATCCTGGCCAATATGGTGAAACCCTGTCTCTACTAAAAATACAAAAAAATTAGCTAGGCATGGTGGCGCACACCTGTAGTCCCAGCTACTCGGGAGGCTGAGATAGGAGAATTGCTTGAACCCAGGAGGTGGAGGTTGCAGTGAGCCGAGGTCGCGCCACTGCACTCCAGCCTGGTGCCTGGTGAAGGAGTGAGACTGTCTCAAAAAAATAAATAAATAAATAAATAAAAAATAAAAAATAAAAATAAAAAACTATATAAAAGAGACACATCTTAAAGTAAATACAGAAAACAAAGCTAGAATAGCTCTACTAAAATCACATGAATAAGACTTTAAGCCAAACAACTTTATTAGAGCTAATGGAGGGCTTTTCGTAACAACAAAAAGGTTAAATTCACTACACAGATGTTATAATTTATGTACCTAATAAGAGCTTTAAAATATATTTTTAAATGATAACTAAAACAAGGAAAAGATATCTCTACAATCACAGTGGCTGTAGTTTTCTCCTGCTGTAATATTAGCAGCTTAAAGCACTTATCATTTCACAGTTTCGGTAGGTCAGAAGTCTAGACATGACTCAACTGGATCCTCTGCTCAGGCCCCACAAGGCTGAAATCATGGCATCAACTGGGGCTGCTATCTCATCTTATGTATCATATGCTTAGGATCCTCTTCCAAGCTCACTGGCTGTTGGCAGAATTAATTCCTTAGAACTGAGGCCTTCAGCTCCTGGAGGCCACCCATCATTCTTTACCATGTGGCCCTCTTCATAATATGCCAATTTGCTTCTTCAAAGTCGATAGGAGAGGCACATTGAATCTCTCTGACTTCTGGAAAGGCCCAGTCCTTTTAAGGGCTCATCTAATTGAGGCCCAGTCAGGATAATGTGCTTTTTGATTAATAATTAACTCAAATTCAACTAATTTGAGAACTTAATTACATATGCAAAATCCCTTCATATAATATGACCTAATAATGGGAAGAAAATCAGTTATTTTCACAGTACCACCTACACTCAAGGAGAAATCATTATACCAGGCATGTACCAGTGCCTGGGAATTTTGGGGCTATCTCAGAATTCTGCCTACCACAGCAACAGATTTTTATCATACCTCTCTCAATAACTAATAGAACAGTTAGACAAAATAAACAATACAATGAAAGTGTAAAAGATTCGAACAAGATTAACAAATTTTACCTAATTATATATACAGTACTGAACTCCATAACTGCAGAAAATAAATTCTTTTTAAGTATACACAAAACATTTACCAAAATAGGTCATATACTAGACCACAAAATAACAAATTTTCAGTGACTGAACTCACATAAAGTATCTCCTATGATCACAGTGGAATTAAAATATAAATTATATTTAAAAGATTACTTTAAAAGTCCCAAATTTTTAGAAATTAAATAATACACTTCTATATCATTCACAGGTTAAAGAAGAAATCAAAGAAATCAGAAAATACTTTGAACTGCATGGTAATGAAAATGCAATGTATTAAAACTTACAGGACAAACTAATGTGCTTAGTAGAAAATTTAGAGCTTTAAATTCATTTGAAAAAATAAGAAAGCCTGAGAATCTATGATCTAAGTAATGATCTCAAGTCAGGAAAAAAAAAAATCACAGTAAATTCAAAGAGAAGACATCAAAGAAATTAATGAAATAAAAAACAAACATACAGTAAAGGACTGACAAAGGCAAAAGCCAGTTCTTTGATAAGATTAATAAAATTAATTCACCCCATCTAGCAAGACTGATGAAGAAAAACAGCAAAAGTATAAATAATTAATATCAGAAATGGAAAAGGTGATATCACCACAGATCCAACAAGCATTAAAAAGATAAGAGGATGTTGTGAAAAACTTTATGTCAATAGATTTGAAAATAGATGAAGTGGACAATTTCCTAGAAAATAACTTATCAAAATTGACATAAGAATAAATAGAAAATCACAATAGTCCTGTATCTAATAAAGAAATTGAATCCATAATTTAAAACTCTCCTACAATGAAAACTCCAGAATTGAATGGCTTCACTGGTGTATTCTACTAATCATTTAAGCAAAAAATAAGACCAAGCTTACATAAACTCTTCCAGGGAACAGAAAAAGACGCAACACTTCCCGACTCGTTTTACAAGGCCAGCATCATCTTGATACCAATACCTGACAAGAACATTGCAAGAAAGGAAAAATTACAGGCCAAACTCTCATGAACATAGATGTAAAAATCCCAATAAAATACTAGCAAATCATATCCAGTACATATAAAAAAGATAATATATTACAACCAAAGTAGATTTATTCCAGGAATACAGAGTTGGTTTAGCATTCAGAAAAGCAATTAATGCATTTCACTGCATTAACAGAATAAGGAGAAAAATCATGAGAATCATAAGACAGACAAGGCATTTGATAGAAATTCAATTATCCATTTAAAATACAGAAACAAAAATCCTCTTCCGAAACTAGGATCAGAGGGACTATCTTCAATCTGATAAAGAATATCTACAAAAAAACCTATAGCAAAGGTCTTACTTAAAGGTGAAATGCTGAACGCTTTCCCTCTGTGGGTAACACCCCTATGGGCACCAAGGAAGGAGAACTGTCCAGACCCCAGGCACAATTAGTGCCTGAAGAATATCTTAGTTTATAGTGTTATTACTCAGCTATTTCCTTTATATAATCCTTTATATATAATCATATATTAGTTTATAGAATTAGTGCCTGAAGTGTAACTTACTGCTTGCATATATCTAGCTTATATAGTCATACTTAATACTTATATCTAACATACTTAGTTCTACATAATCTTTCTATATAATCATATAGGTATTGTAGTTGGAGCTGTACTGACACATTTAGTGCTGATTTACAGAATCCTCGTATATAACTACATAGTAGTAGTATGTAGTAGGAGGAATGCCCAGAGCAGTCACAGAACAGAAGCAGTACATGGGAAAACAGCCAGACCAGGACAAGAACCATAGACCCAGGCGGTGGCATCCCTGCCTGAAAGGGCGTACACTGTACGGGAGGCTTGGAGCAAGAGCCTCTCCTCCTGATAAAGAAGTTGTAGTACCTTGCATTCAGTTCCTGTGGAAAGTAGGCCTCAGGCCTGAGATCCTGGAAATAACCGAGGGAGAAGAACTCCTCTGGTGTGACCAGTCACAGCGGCTGTACACCTTGTCAGTCTTTTCTCCCCTCTGTGCTAGCTCAAATTATCCTCCCATAAATATCTTAAGAGAGGAGCACAAGTCTGTCAGCTCCCACTGCATTGGCTTACAGTATCCTTCTATTAGAAATCCTTTGAAGTCTCCAGCCCCCAGATAAGAAGTGATGCGCACGACACCTGTTGCACATAGCCCATCTCCTTGCCTCGGTGACCTAATGGGGGTGGACCCCTTTGCTGTACACGACCTTCTACTACTGCGCACGGCACGGGCCTCTACTGCACATGGCCCACCTCTCTGTCCAAGTGACATAATGGGGTGGCCCCCTCACTTGTGACTCATATGTATGCCCTATTACAAAGCCTATAGATGATGACCTCACTCACCATCCTGCCCCCTGCTTGTACCTAATAAATACAGATGCTTCTGAGCACTAGGCACTCTCGCTGATCTCAGCTCACAGGTGGCGTGAGCGGAGTCCAGATGCTCTTCACCAGTTCTTCAGTATCCTGTCTCTTTACTTCTCGGATCCTGCACCTCAGCACAGCATAAGGGCCACCCCACTACCCTGTGGGGCCCAACAGTCCTACACCCTCTGCAATCAGAAAGATAAGGATGCCCACTATCCCATCATCACTCCTATCCAACACTGTACTGAAGGCCCTTGACAGTGTAATAAGGCAAGAAAAAGAAATACATGATATATGAGGCTTGGAAAGCTAGAAATACAACTGTCATTATTCTACATCCTTAGGGAAATGTGAATTAAAACCACCACTACACACCCGCCAAAAAGGCTAAAATAAAGAGAATGACAACATTAAACTACTGGTAAGAATGTAAACTGGTAGAACTACTTTCAAAAATAAACACTATCTTTTGAAGTTTAATAGAAGCAACTCTATAACCCGGCAAACCCAATGCCAGATATTTATCCAGCAGAAATAAACTCATATATACATCAACAATGTATATAAAAATTTACAGCATTCTTTGTAATAGCCAGAAATAGAATTAAACCAAATATCCATTAACAGTAGAAGGAACAGTCTACTCAGATAATGAAGTACTATACTGCAGCCAAAATAAACAAACTCTGTTATATTCAAAAAGACTGAATCTCACAAACAAAATAGAAATAATTCATACAAAATACTTAATCATGCGACTTACATAAAGTTCTAAAAAGAAAACTACTCAATAGCATTAACAATCAGAATAGTGGTTGCCTCTGTGAAAGAGGGAAGAAATATGAGGAGGGCTACTTCTTGATCTGGAGGGTGTTATAATGGGCATGTTTATCTTGTGATAATTCAATGAGTTGTGCATTTACAATTTGTGCCCATTTCTGTATGCTAGTTAAAACCATTAGTGACATCATGTACCCCTGGATATAAAGTGATGAGGGGGGCACTTCACCTCTGCAGTAATCTTTCTAAAAAAAAAAATAACTCCAGCTCCAGTCTAATCATCAGTAAAATATCAAGACAAAGCCAGTTTGAGGAACCACAATTACTTTTGCACTAACCTAACACAAAACACCTGATAAGTATTTTCTCAAAACTGTCAAGGGGCTGGGTGCGGTGGCTCACGCCTATAATCTCAGCACTTTGGGAGGCCAAGATGGGCAGACCACTTGAGGTCAAGAGTTCAAGACCAGCCTGGCCAACATGATGAAACCCTGTCTCTACTAAAAATACAAAAATAACCCGGTTGTGGTGGTATGTGCCTGTAGTCTCAGCTACTCAGGAGGCTGAGGGAGGAGAATCACTTGAACCTGGGAGACAGAGGTTGCAGTGAGCCAAGATTGTGCCACTATACTCCATCCTGGGAGACTGTCTCAAAAAAAAAAAAGAAAACCACCTGTCAAGGTCATAAAAGACAAAGAAACTGCCACAGATTAGAGAACACTAAGGAGACATGACAACTAAATGCAATGTGGTATTCTGGACTGGATCCTGGAACAGAAAAAGAACAATAATGGAAAATCTGGTGAAATTCAAGTGAAGCCTGGAGTTTAGTTAATAGTAATGTGCCAATGAAGATGTTTTAGTTTTCATAAATGTCCCACAGTGGGATATATAAGGGTAACTAAAACTGGGTGAGGGTGTATAGAACTCTCCGAACTATCTTTGCAACTTTTCTGTAAATCTCAAATTACTCCAAAATGAAAAGTTCATTTAAAAAAAGAGAAATTTTAGTATAAAAGAAACCAAGTTGAATGGCAACCTGAACTACTGGATGAGGAAAGAAACTAATATTTATATGGTGCATGCCACATGTTAGACATTTATCATGTAACATTAAGAAACTGAGAATTTCTTGAAGAAGATAAAGAGATAAAAATAAACACAGCAAGAAGAAAACTAAAAGGAAATATATGTTTACAGTACAGTAAAATCAAGACTGAAAGAGGTATCCTACTATAATAGAATTTGGGAGGCAGAAAGGCCAAAGTTAATCTTTGCTCCACTACTTTGACACAGTTTGTATATTTGTCCCCTCCCAAATCTCATGTTGAATTGAAATCTCCGATATTGGAGGTGGGGCCTGATGGGAGGTGATTGGATCATGGGGGTGGATTTTTTCTCATGAATGGTTTAGCATCCTTCCCTTGGTGCTGTCCTCAAGATAGTGACTTCTCATGAGATCTGGCTGTTTAATAGTGTGTCACACCTCCATCTCTCCCTCTTGATCTTTCTTTTGCCATATGACACACCTGCTCACTCTTTGCTTTCCCCATGAGTTCCCTGAGGCCTCCCTAAAAGCAGATGCTGCCATGCTTCCTCTACAGCCTGCAGAACTGTGAACCAATTAAACCTCTTGTCTTGTAAATTACCCAGACTCAGATATTTATTTATAGCAATGCAAAAATGGATTGCTTTGTCATACACACTGACCGCATGATTTCTGGCAAGTTATTTCACCTCTTTTACCCTGTTTTTTCAACCTCAAAAGGGGTATAATACCACCTACCTGAGAGAATTACAGTGAGGATTAAATAAGACTTCACATGTTTAATAAAGTGCTTTACTGGCACTCGGTGAACACTCATAGAAGGAAACAGTGAAAAAGTTACTAAGAGCCAAGAAGCCTAGATCAGAGTTGTATCTTGGTCACTAGTTTGAGACTTTGCATGAGCCACCTAAACTCTCTGGGTATGTTTCTTCAACTACAAAATGGGGGTACTAGCATAAATCATAATGGGCATATCATAGCCCACACTTCAAATCCTGGCCTGCTGCCTCCTTGTACAAATTAAGTTGTATTGGAACACAGCAACCCCATTTATTTATCACCCATTTGTTTATGCATAATCATCAGCTGCTTTCCCACAACAACAGCTGAGTTGAAGAGTTGTGACAGAGACCATGTGTCCCACAAAGCCTAAAATTTTATTATCTGGTCCTGGAAAAAGTTTGCCAATCCCTGGTCGAAACAGTCTCTAAGGTGCCTTCCAACTCTAAAATTCTAAGGTAACACTTAAGGTAAATATGAGATTTGAAGACATGTAACAACAATGTTAATATATCAAAATTTCAAGATGCTCCATAAAATTTTCCCAAGCCCAATGCCTATTTGCTTCCTGATTTTCCTTTTTATCTGCAACCTCTATAACCTTGCAATTGAATCAGAGACTGTGGCAGCTGAGGCAAGCAGCTAGGTTCCTGACTTGGTTCTAATATTCATAAGCCCAGGGTTCCAAGAACCCCCAGCACTGCAGATATCAAAGAGTCTTTATTCTATTTCAACTCATGACAAAGTCCAAGAGAACTGGCACCGTGAAGTAAAACAGGAGCTGTCAAGGAATTTTCTGACAACCACACCTCCAACTGCTAGGTAGTATAGGGAGCCTGGAAATGCCAAACTGAATGCACCAAAAAAGAAAAAAAAAAAAAAAAAAAAAAAGAAAGAAAGAAAGAAAAAGAAAAGCAGCAGCAGCAGCAGCAATTACATATCCTTAGTTTTATCTTCTTGATAGCTCTGGGCCTAAGAGCAGAACCATATACCATATCATATTTCAAATGTCCTAATATTTGGACTAGCTCTTCTAGTCCAATAGACATTCTAAGACATTCTAAACATAATAGGATAGGTCCTGTCTCCCTTCAGTCAATGTTAAGACCATAGCTCTGAAGTCAGCTCTATATCCAAATCCTAGTTTTGCCTTTTCCTTTGTGATGGTTAAATAATTTAGTTTTTTTTTTTTTTATGCCTTAGACAATCCACCTATGAAATGAGAATAGTAATTATTTATCCCATAGGACTTTTGCAATTAAATGGAGTAATACTGAAGAAATACTTAGCCAGTGCCTAGCTTTGTGTTTAATTAATAATAGCTACTGTAAGCCCTTACCTTATCATCACCAAATACCTATATTCAGATTTATTTTCCTCTTGAAATATTAACCTTACATACCAAGTAAAGTAGTATTATTTTCTCCTAAGAAAAGAAGCTATTCAAAATATTAATCAAGGGTACTTTCCTTCAAAGCTCTATTCTCTCTGCAAAATCATTCTTTCTTCCACCTTCTAGCAATTCAGTTTTAAGCACTTGGTCATGCAACCATGATTTGTATGAAAGTAATATTTGCATAGGAAATTAGAAAGGAAACATAAAATGCAAAAGGAATACTCTTTCAAAAGAGTATTTAGTTTTAAAGAAAGGAAAATATTTGAGAAGAACTGATTCCAATTTTAGCCCAGCAAAACCAAACATCTATACAATGCCTTTCAGTGTAGAAATCTGAAAAACAACTTGGAGGGTAAAGCAGGGAAGTAGCAATATATCTACAGTCTGTGTATTTTCATTAGCATTAATTAAATCAAATTAATGGAATAGCTTAACATTTCTTGCCAAAATTGGACAACAAAAGTGTAACAGAGCATATTCTGGAGTCACACAGACCTCAGTTCAAATATTAGTTCTACTATTTTGTAAGTGTCAAAATAAGGATAAAAGTTTTCCTTACTCTACTAGGCTGCTCTTACACAGGTAAAGACCAAGGGTCTTTCTGAATATTAGACTATCAAACATTTATTTGTAGTGAAAATAGGAAAGAGTATTGATACAATAGGCAAAAATTTCACAATTAAAAAAAATCTTTTGGTTGGGCATGGTGGTTCATGCTTGTAATCCCAGCACTTTGGGAGACTGAGGCAGATCGATCACGAGGTCAGGAGTTCAAGACCAGCCTGACCAATATGGTGAAACCCCGTCTCTACTAAAAATACAAAAATTAGCTGCGAGTGATGGTGCACACCTGTAGTCCCAGCTACTCAGGAGGCTGAGGCAGGAGAATTGCTTACACTTGGTGAAGGTTGCAGTGAGCCAAGATTGGACCACTGCACTCCAGCCTGGTGACAGAGCAAGACTCTGTCTTGAAAAAAAAAAATTTTTTTTAAAGAAATCACCATAGTTATTCTCACGCAATCTTAGCATTACTACTTTCTTAATAGAATATAAATATAAGGATAAAAGTTCAGCTTTTCCTTCTGATAAATAACCACGTGGGTCCCAAGGCTGAGAAAAAACAGGGTAGGCACTAGAGTGAAAGTCCTACTTCCATGGCCAAATATGAACAGCAAATCACAGAAAAGGTTGGATTAACACAGTTGTGTAGATGACAGAGATTCAAAGTTATTTAAACTAACCTATTTATACTAATAGCAATGAAAACAGGGAAAAAGATCCTGCATTCCCAGTACCTTTCAGAGATAAAACCATCCGAGGACACCTGGGCTCCAAATATTTCTTGAGATCATCCCAGGCCTTTTTAATAGCAGCATAATGGTCAATGTATCTTCCTACATCAGAGTAAGTATCTATGAAGAGAGATTTCCAACACTGATTCTTCTGTGTTTTCTCTTCCCTAAATAGATGAAAAACATGAGATTTTAAATCTTTTAAAATAATATTAGCATATATTTTAGATACTTACAACATATAGGAATTTTTACTTTTCCCTTCCTTTTCATTTATTATATTTTAGCCACAAATGAAGATCAAATAGCAAAAAGTGATATATACATCAAAAATTTTAACAAAAGTTACTGCTGGCATGGTGGAACTGTTAGTCACTCATTTTCTTTCTACTTATTTTTGTCAGTTTTCTAATCTTTAATAAAATATAGTAATAAGGTATAAATTTCAACTTATATACCAATTATAAACTTTTAAAGGCATCATGTATTCTGTTTTAGAGAATACTTAGAATCTTGTCATAAGATAATACTAATCTAACACATATATACATTGAATTAGTTGAGAATCATAAAACATAAAAGTAATTACATGATTCAACATTTCTATTTGGTATAATTCCCCAAGCATTTATTGAGTATCCACTTAGCCACTGAAGATATATTTAAAAAGGGCACATTTTTTTTTGCCTTCAAAAAAGGTAGAGTCTAACCAGCAAGAAAGAATGAAGTATAAAATTAAGGATCAGAAGTGATAGAGGGTAAGGCAGCCACAGAGGGCCTTAAGGTAACACACTAATGAGCTTGCAATTCATCCTATAGGGAATGGAGAGTCACTGATGGGTTTTAACAGGAGAGTTAAAAGAGCAGAATTGGGCCAGGTGCAGTGGCTCATGCCTATAATCCCAGCACTTTGGGAAGTGGAGGTGGAAGGGTTGCTTGAGGCCAGGAGTTCATGACCGGCCTGAGAAACACACTGAGAACCCATCTCTAAAAATAATAAAATTTAAAAAGTATCCAGGCATGGTGGCAGGCGTAGTCCCAGCTACTTGGGAGGCTGAGGTGGGAGGATCACCTGAGCCCAGGAAATTGAGGCTGCAGCAAGTCATGATTGTATAACTGCATTATAGCCTGGATGACAGAGCAAGACCCTGTCTCAATCAACAAATCAACAAACAGCAGAACTGTGATTGCTAGGGGCAGATTAGGAGGGTTTTCTAGAAATACTAGGAAGAGATAGTAAACTAAACTGTGGTAGCTAGATGAAATGAAGATGTGAAAAACATACAAAAGCTAAAATCAGAAAGGCTTGGAAAGTCTTTGTGATGAATGTAGAAGGAGGGAGAGAAGTGGTGAGAGAGAGAAGTGGTGAGAGAGAGAAGTGGTGAGAGAGAGAGAGACACCTAGGATGATTCCTAATTCTGATTTGGATCGGAGTGTATGATGCTGCTATGAAGACTGGGAATGCTGAAGAGTAGGTTTAGAAATGGAGAAAAGAACAATCCAAGGTTTGTGTGTGTTGAGGGGGGTGGGTAGGAGAGGATAGGGGAGCATCTTTTTATTAATCTAAATAATACACACATATATTATTAAAATTAAAAAGTACCAAAGAACTTATGATGAAAAACTATTCTCTTGTTTTAAGTCCAACTCCTCAAAGGAAATTTTAGGTATTTCTAGAAGTTACCTCTATACTTCTAAATGTTTATCCCTCTAGTTTTGACTTATCAACTTCACATGTATCTACTGATACCCCAAAAGGGAAAACATGGGAAGATACAGCAATACTTAAAATTCCCCTTACCCTATTCTTTTTCCTCCCAATGTTTGATAGCTCTGCTATTATTTTTCAGTTCTGTCTAAAGCTTGCAGCTTTAAATAATATGCTTAAACCTCTGCTTCTTCCTTTACCAACTTTAGTCACTACCTGACTCCACTCAATCTAAGAAAAGATATCAGCATTCCTACTCATTTCTTTCACCTTTCACAACTCCCACTTTCTGTCATCTGTACTTTGATTCTGTCAAATTTGTTAACATTTACTGAATCCAGTTAATAAGTGTGGGACAGCCAATAGAAGGTCCAGCGGACAGTTGTGCAAACAATTCTAGAGCTCAGTGGGGAAGTGAGGGAGGGAGACTCAGGTTTGGGAGTTAGGAGCATGCAAATAGTCACTATAAATAGCAACAATGCATGCAGTAGATTTCAGAGAGGGAGAGGAGCAGTGGGCTAAGGACAGAACCTTGGCAAATACCAACATTTACTAGGAGGCACGAGAAGACCCACAAAAGGAGATAAAGAGACAAGGGTTAGAGAGGAGAATCAGGACAGACTAGTGTTATGGAAGAAGCCAACGCCAGTTTTCAGAAATCCATATTCCCCAAATACTCACTCAGATATCAGCCAGTACTTTTTGCAATGTCTTCTCCACAGCGGATCATGACTTGATAGCTGGCTAAGTCTTCGACTGACATAGCAACAGCTGGCAGTAACCAGATTCACCGATAGTATAAAAGAAAGTAAGAAAACAATTTTAAAATAAAGATTAAAATATTCATTGTTTTGGTTTATGTCTTTTGTTTCTCTTATTTTTCACTTATTACCCTTATAATTACAAAACTATTTCCTAAAACCTGTTTAACATGTTTAGTATAATTACCTTGTGAATAATGAAACTGAGTTCACAAATCCTGAAACATCTACAGTTGTAATTTTTCACAAAAATATCTATAAACCGTATATACCACTGGAGTTAATCTCAAGTCAAGGAGCCTTCCTATGCTTATTATTGGGATAATAATCATTTCTACATATAGGAAGAAAGTTATTCAGTGATAAACAAAGGGACTTGCTTTTTTTTTTTACCCCCAAGATCTGTAAGATCTATACTACTAAATACACAGATCTTGTATTTGTTTTTGTTTTATAAAATTTTTTACTTAAAGGAAAAAAGTATTCCTGCCAAAACCACTTTTTCATTAAAGTAACTACTGGAGAGTCTATCTATGGAGGGTGCCTAAATCCTAACTATTCTGATACAAGTTAGCAGTTGCTCCAAAACATGGAATGTTAGAAGCAAATAACTTTCTTACTATACAGAGATTTCTAACACAACAGTGTTGCAATCCTGTAAATTCTACCCTACATAATTAATTTGTAAAAAGAATGAACCTAAGATTAGGACTCAATACTTTCTGGAGAGAAATGACAAGTTATCTTAATAGAAAGTAAGTATTCAAAGATCTCACTTGGGCAATAGCTAATCAACAGAATCTTAAATCACATCAGGTTTGTCAAGGCCATGAGTAGGATGTGTTAAAAACAAATCTATAGTAAACAAAATTGCCTTCGTTTGATTTTCAGATTTTATAGAAACACTATCCTCATCCTTTTCTGCCAAGCTCAGGAGATGCCCAAACTAACTTTTGTAAACATAGGAATTCCTCTAGTTTTGTGGATTCAGTTTCCATACCCTCTGCTTGATTCCTCTCCCTCCACTGCCCTAGGAGCTAAACAACATAAAAGAATCTGGAACAGGCACAAAAGACGAGTTCAATACACATCAAGGTTGAAAACTACTGTTCTAGAGATTCTGATCCAGTTGGTTTAAACTGAGATCTATACCTCAGGCATGTATATGTTCAAAAGTGCCACAGGTCATTCTGATGCACAGTGTGGCACTTATTCACTCCATTTCAGAATAAAGCACGCTGAAATGGAGAAGTTATCAGATAATCTCAATTCAAACTAGGCAACTGATGCTACATGATTCCAGTGTACTAATCCAATCCAACCCAATCCAGTTCAGCAAATACATACCAAAAACTTCAGAGCTTATCACTAGACTAGACCCTTGACAAAATTGGGCTGTATGGTGCAAGACAAAAAGCTGCAATACACTGGAAACTTTTATGTAGATAAAATTCAATGATATTCAACTCAATTTATTTCCACAGACCTTTATGGAGGGATCATGTCACTTGTTTAAAATTGTGATTACCACCTAAAGCATTTAAAGTAAAATCTTAACTCCTCACCTTGGTTCCCAAGGTCCTGCATGATCTCACCAGCCTCATTTCATCACTGTCTGTGAAACAATCCCTACCTCCAGCAATGCCAGCCTTTTATAATCCTCCACCAGGCCACGCTGTTGAACAGCAGTCCCGTCAACCTCTGAACATACTTTCCCTCTGACAGAACTGCATATGCCCTTGCTTCATATATGGCAGCTCCTTCCAATTTGAATTGATCACCTCTCCCTTCCTATTCCTTAACAGAGCAATCTATTTCCTTTATTGCACTTAGCACCTCTTGCAATTATGCGCTTGCCCACTGGACTGTAAGATCCGTAAGAGTTGCCTTAGCTGCGTTGTTCACTACTGTACCCTCAACACTTAACAGGCTGGCACATAGCTGGCCCTTGGAAAAAAAAATCTGTTGAATACAAAAATAAGCAAGGTAGTCCTTACAATCGAGAAGTGCACCATCTACCTGGCATGGCAAATCAATGCTGCAGGAAGAAGGTAGAGAGGGTGTCTTCTCCACCTTGCCAGGTTGAGAAGAGGTAGGCAAGGCATTCCAGGCAGGGTCGAGAGCTGGAGCCACAGGAAAAAAAAAGTGCAAGTGTGCTGTATGCTGGCAGAGGTCTGATTTGGCTAGAGTGGATGGTGCAAAAGTGATAGTGGAAGAGAAATGAGGCCTGGAGGACCTTAGATAATAAGCCAGATGATAAGAACCTTCAATGCCCCAGAAGTTTATGGTACAGTCTGTAAACATAGGGGTGTCACGGGTTTTCAGGAGAATGACAACCAGATGTGTCTTAGAAAGATCACTCTGGCAGCAATCAAAAGTTGGAGGTTGTTCGTTAAATTGTATTTTCTAGAAAAATAAAAGTGCTAGCAGGTACCAGTAGCGACTAGTACAGGTAGTGAACAGAAACTTGAGGTATCCCTCTATCACCTCTGAGCTAGGCCAACAACTATCCGTAACTCCAAGAAATCTGTATTTATAAAAGGACCTCTAATAACACAAGGCACAATCATCAAATGGCTAGAATCCAATGGTTAATCCAAAACACAAAACAAATCTCGCCCATCTATCCTAAGAGCGCGACTTTGCATTCTCTGCAAATATATATGGTAGCACAGGAAACTCACAGCCATGCCACCCCCTGTCAAGGATGTAAACAATCCTGACAGCTGGGGGGCGGGCTGGGAGCGCCATTTCTTCCACCATCCCAGACAGTCCTAAGTTCTGAAGGAACTGGGCATTGAACCACCCTTATCAGCAACCGGTGTTTATTTTTGGAACAGATGCTAGTAGTGTGGGAAACCCAAGGTGTCCAGGAGATAAGACAGTCACCGGTATGGCATCACCGGAAGTCAGTACGAAAACACAAAATCCAGCATCAAATCGTAAGGAGCAATGCTGAGAGCAAAACAGTTCTCACATACTGAAGTCCGAAAGTGAGCCCTGACAGCGATTCTGGCGCTGGGGAAGTCGCGCCAGGGGAGTCATGGGTTGCCTACCTCCTCCTCTCGCTTGCCCCACCTGCCCACGCCGACGCCAGACTCTGCAGGCCCCGGACCCAGCAGAGAAGAGCGCCTGGTCCGGACAGGGGCTTTTACACAGCAGCTGGGACCGACCCCGACAGGGCGGGCACCTGCGGGACCCGCGGCGGTCCGCGGGACGCGGCGGGGAGGTACGAGGGTCACTACCTCCTTCTCTTGAAAGTGGGCCTCGCCGAGGCCTGGGAGAGAGAGCTCTAGTCGCTTCGCACGCCTGGACCCAGGACCAGAGGAAGACTCTGGACGAGGCCCTTTCCGCCCCCGTCTCGCCCCGGCCCCCTGTAGCTCTGCAGGATGAGGGCGGCCCTAGCGTCACCTTCTCGTGCCGCGGGAGCCGGAGTCCTGTCAGCGGCCCCGGCCCCCGTCCCTCTGCCTCACCGCCTCCTCTCTCCGTGCCCCCACCCCTGCCATGCACGTCGTCCCATTACTTGATTAGGTCCCGATAGTCCAAAAAGGATAAGATGAGGAGCAGGGGATCGGTGGGCAGCGACTCTAGGGTCAACAGCGCTGTCTCGGTCTCCATGGCCGCCATCTTGCCTGGACCGGTTCAGGTCTGGCCCCGCCCTGGTCCCGCCCCTGCCCCGCCCCCCCACCGCCCGCCCACCGCCCAAGCCGCTCCCAGCCGCTCTCACAGGTTTGTTATGCAACCTCCGGGCCAGCCCCGCCCTGAGGGCGGGCCGAGAGGGGCGGCTCCCTGGAAGCCCCGCCCACATCACCGCGGGCCGGCAGCCAGTCCCGCAATGCGAGTTCTGCCTGCTTCCTTCGCGCTCCGCTTCTAATCTCTCCAGCTCTGTTCTCGCATCCCGGATCGTAAACTTGGCCAGCTCAGGACTCTGTTGCCAAATCTGCCTCGGTCTCCGCAGCTCCTCCTGCGAAATTTTACACTTAGTATCCGGAAGCCTTGCTCAAAATTTCACACTCCTCCACGCCCTTGGCCCCCAAACCCATTCCTTCTCTTTGTTTTCCAGCCCGAGAACCCCTCGTTTCCCAGTTCAGCCTTCCCCGCCCCGCGTGTCCCTCGCACACAGCAGGGCCGTTCCGAGACTTGTCCACTCACCACGAGCTGAGTTGAGAAGCAGCAAGGGACGCCAGCAGAAGGCCCTTCTTCCAAATTAAGGAAATGATCATTGAGGGCATAACTTGACGACCCTCCCCGTCTAAGTAAAATGTGTGCAGAAGTGAGTCTCAGTCGCTGTCCCTTAATTTGGTTGTCTTGGTTATTTTCAGACTATTAGGGCAATGCCAAGTGTATAGTGTGGATTTTTTCCAGCTTTAAAATTTTTTTTGGCCAAGGTTTAGATCCCACGGGGTTAAGTATCCCGCATGTGAAGGGATGAACTGAGACTCCCAGAGGGCATAATTGCTGGAGGCAAGAAGACGGCTGCTCTTCAGCTTTGCCTAGGTGGTATTAAAATGAGAGTGGGGGCCGGGAGCGGTGGCTCACGCCTGTAATCCCAGCACTTTGGGAGGCCGAGGCAGGCGAATCACCTGAGGTCAGGAGTTCGAGACCAGCCTGACCGACATCTCTACTAAAAATACAAAATTAGCCGGGCGTGGTGGTGCGTGTCTGTAATCCCAGCTACTCGGGAGGCTGAGGCAGGAGAATCGCTTGAACCCAGGAGTCAGAGGTTGCGGTGAGCTGAGGTCGCTCCACTGCACTCCAGCCTGGGCAACAAGAGTGAAACTCTGTCTCAAAAAATAAAGATAAAAATAAAATGAGAGTGGGAGAAGTATAATGGATCCATACATCACTTGCCTGATTTCTTCTTTTCCATTGTTCTTCCAAAAGTAGTATGGTGTAAGGGGCTTTGGGGAATCCAGACAGACCTGGACTTCACACACCTGTCATTTATTTTACTACCAGTGGAATGTTGGAGTAGTTATGCCTAGGTTATCTCAGACTGTCTGTCATCTCTAAAACCACCCCTCCTCTGGTGAACTAAGGATGGTGATAACGCTTTATGTAAAGTGCCTGGTCAGATAATAAATGTGAATTTCCCAAGCTTATACATGCATCAGTCACTAAATTCTCCAAACATTTCCATATCCTGGAGAAAGTTTCTCTCAGTTATTTGGAAGAGTGGAAGTGATACGCCCCACCCCGCCCCTCCCCAAAATCCATTTCCTCTATTCTTCATACCATTAATGCTTTCTATTTATGGTTTTGCTAAATATTTATAACCTGTACCACCCAGCCAACAAAACGGAATAACAGCAACAAAAAACTCTGTCTACATCTCTGTGCCTCCAAATTGCTTATGCATATACTTAGAACATTTATTGAATTGGATTTCAATTACTTGTTCTGTGTCTCTCTCATCAAACTGTAAACTCCCAGTCTTACTAATCTTTCCAATTTCAGGGCTTAGCAAGGTATTCAGCAACTAGAAAGTTTAAATTTAGGTTGAATAGATGAATGAAGACAGAATAATCATTTCTTTTTACAGGGGAACCATGCCTTTTATATAGGCAAACACTTATAAAATTATTGGATCCTGATTTATGTTTGTCTCAATTTGTCCTTCAGATGGGCCATCTGTTTTAAATCCTAAAGCTGGGAGGAGGTTCAGGTGCACTGCATTTGCTTCTGCTGTCCTATTGCACTTGGACTTGGTGGAGCTATGACCTAATGCTGAAGACTAAAAGTATGATGCTTCTGTACCGTCAGGGCCAGAACTAAGGTGAGGCAAGAAAGCTACTTGCTTGGGGCACAAAATTTAAGGAGAAGTGTCAAAAAACTGAATAATCAAATAACATTTTAATGCAATATTTTAAAAAATAAAAATTAATGCAAAAAAATTTCACAGTGAACAAAATACCAAACTCTTAAACAAAAACAGGATCCCACAGTGCCATGTAAGCCATATTAGAGCCTGATGCAAAAAGAAAAAAAAATATGCACCCCTTTTTATGGTTTTTTTGTTTTTTTGTTTTGGAAACAGGGTTTCTCTCCTGTCACCCAGGCTGGAGTGCAGTGATGTGCTCTCAGCTCATTACAACTTCTGCCTCCCAGGCTCAAGCAATCTTCCTGCCTCAGCCTCCTGAGTAGCTGGGACTACAGGCATGCACCACAACACCCTACTAATTTTTGTATTAGTAGAGATGGGGTTTCACCATGTTGGTCAGGCTGGTCTCGAACTCCTGACCTCAAGTGATCCGCCTGCCTCGGCCTCCCAATGTGCTGGGATTACAGGCATAAGCCACCACTCCTGACCAGGTGGGAGACTTGCTTCTCCCGTGTAGCTAGGCTTAGAGCTTCTGTATACTCCCTCAGCCCCTCTTTTCCAGGCTACTAGGCCCGCCACTTCCCACCTTGCAATGTGCCATTGGGTTGCCAGCCCCTGATGCACTAGCCCAGGCCCCTCTGGAGAGGAGGCTTTGACTCAGGCTCCAGTTTTCTCCCCAGCATGTTATGAGACAGATGGAAGAGGCTGGGGGAGCAATGCAGGTGGGCAGGACCCAGGAGAGCTCTTTCCTGGGCTGGGGCTTCCTACTGCCCTTCTCCCACCCCCTGTGACCCTGCCCCCAATACTGGCTGGGAAAAGGATAGGTAGCAAGAGAAAGTCCAGGATTTGGCTGTTCACATTCCCAGGGCTAAGTTTGAGGGCAAGGGCTCCAGAACCTGTTGGCCTGGGTGGAAGGAACAGTCCCTCTGACTTTGCTAATTGTTTTGGAAGCTGGTTTCTAAAGGTCATGGGGGAATTTCACTAAAATAGTATTTACTTACCATTGTAATTTCTATGGTAGATCAGAAAGGTTCTAGCAGAAGGGTTTAGAAGTAGAAGGTTCTAACACAAGGGTTTAGATGTAGAATTTTTTTAAAAAAGTTTCTCCTCAAGAGTAGAGAGGGACAATGCTTGAGAAATACACAGTCTTGCATGTTTCCTTTAGAACCCCAGTGACACCTTGTCTATGAGTAACTCCTAGCAGACAGCACCCTACCCTTGGTAATCACATCTTAGCTTCATCGGCTTTGAGGTTCCCGTTGGCTGTTTAGGTAAATCCTTCAGACATTAATTCTTATCAAGTCCAAGCATCTGGGCTCAGGACTGTGAGATATCAAGCTGAACACAATGTCATACCCACCCTTTAGAAAGTGACAGACACTCCTTAACGGTTTGGTTTGGGAGAGGCAAATTCAAATGGCCCTGGAGACTCCTTTTCTCCCGTTTTCATGATTTAGCAACTCGTTGCCTCAGCAGATCTGAGTTAGCTCAGAGGCAGAACAGGATAATCTAGAAGTTCCTACTAAATGGCAGCCTAGATATGCCCTGGATCCCCGGCTTCCACCCCAGCATTTGTAAAACATAGTTTAAGATCTGGGCATCTGGGCCGGGCACGGTGGCTCAAGCCTGTAATCCCAGCACTTTGGGAGGCCGAGGCAGGCGGATCACGAGGTCAAGAAATTGATACCATCCTGGCCAACATGGTAAAACCCTGTCTCTACTAAAAATACAAAAATTAGCTGGGCATGGTGGCGTGGGCCTGTAGTCCCAGCTACTCAGGAGGCTGAGGCAGGAGAATCACTTGAACCTGAAAGGCAGAGGTTGCAGTGAGCCGAGACTGCACCACTGCACTCTAGCCTGGTGACAGAGCCAGACTCTGTCTCAAAATAAAAAAAAAAATGATCCTTCTCTATTGAACTCTTTACGACATGAATCCAGTCTCTCTCTGCCTAGCCTAGGCACATCTCTCAGTGGGACAGGGAGGCTGGGGGCTGGGATGGGTGGTGGGATGGGGAGAAGGGGTTGCTTACATGCTCCCTCCTTCTCTGCTTGTATTCCCCATCCCCATCAACTTGTATTTATACCACATGGCATTAGTAGTGTGTGTCTGTGGCCTCTGAAAAGCAGTTGCACATGTGAAGGTTAAACTCCACTTTGGCTCGGTGCTAAGAGCTGCCCTTGTCCAACTGGGCCTTCCCCGGGCCAAAAGCATTCTCTCCTATGGGGGCCCTGTCACATAAGCCCAGGCGTCAGCAGTCCTGGTTGTGCTGAGGCAGCACAGAACGACTTGCATCTGGGAGCACAGAAGATAAAGGGGTGGGAGGATCACAGTGGGACTGCTGGGCACTAACTCCCCCAAACAAGTGTGACACCCAGAGAAAAACCCTGGGCTGCAAGACTGCTGGTGATTGGTAAAAAAGGAGACCTGCCCCTGCGGAGCCCAGGAATATTCAGGAGAGGGATGAGTGGAGATTCGGGGCTGCCACTGCTGCTTAGAAAGGCAGCCCGGCTGGCTGCTCGGTGACATAAAAATCTGGAATGGATTTACCTGCTCCTGTGGAGCAAAACCACAGACCAACTCATGGCTAATGAGAAGCCTGGACTGGATGTAACAGATTTATAGGCACAGTTCTCGCAGCTATACATGCTAAGTTCTAGGACTTGGTTCGCTGCTCCTTCCTTAAGAGAGACTAAATATTTCTGAATTTGCCAAACCAATGTCTGCTTTCTTTGTTTTTGTCTGTGACACATCTCTTGCTTTTTTGCAGCCTGTATAATTGATAGGAAACTTCTGGGTGCATGGTGAATGGATCTTCTTATAAGATACATTTAAAGTGTCCCCTGTCTGTGGCTTCTAATATGGGGGCTAAGGATGTGGCCAAGAATGGCCTGTAATCCAGAAGCCTGACAAGATTGCATCATTGAAACAATGCTTTCTACCAGGTGGAGAGAAAATGCAGTATTATTATCCAAGACATAATAGAGGCCGGAGTGCTGAACAACACTGTCCACCAGTTCGATAGCCTTGTAGGGCTGGAGAAGCCACTAGTGTTTGGAATCCTACTGTGCCCTGTTGAGACTTAAACAGGTAAGTGGCCACTGTTCTTGCAATGTCTGATATAGTAAGAGTGGCTGAAGTAGAATTGTGCCATTCATGATACTTGGTATGTAGGCTTGGATAGATTAATGCTGGGGTTCTTTTTTTTATTTTTTTAGAGACAGGGTCTGGCTCAGTTGTCTAGGCTGGCCTCCATCTCGGGGACTCAAGTGATCTTCATGCTTTGGCCTCCTGAGTAGCTGGGACTATAGGCTTGTGCCACGCATCCAGCTAATGCTTAAAAAAACAGTCTTCATACCTTCTCTACCCTTTTCCGTGCCCTGGGAGGCCGATCTTTAGGTACTCCTTCACCTGGGCTTCTTTGTTATCTGGCTTCCAGGAGAGAAACTCAGGTAACAGAGAGAGAACAATGAGAGAGAAAAGTGACATTCAGGTATTCAATCTCCACCTCCTGGGATTTTGGTTGCGGCTGTATTCCTCTGTGGAGACAGCTCCTATCAGCACCCTCTTTCCTACCTCCGGCTCACTCAGCTCTGATGATACTGTTCCCTCCCTCCAGCTGCCAGAACTGTGTCTCTTGCTTTTTCAGGGTTGGTAACAGCTCCCTACCGTTACTAATCCCTGGGCACCTCACCATCCCATATTAGTTCCCTTATCAGATTCATGCCTCTGTTAGTACTGTCCCCACTGAATTCTGTTTAGTTATGCTCCTTTGAATGTTCTGTCTGTTTCTTGTGAGGACTCTGACTGATATCACTCGCCCTCATCCACCAAGGGAAGCAGTACTGTAACAAACTCCCCAGGAGTACATTGTACATTGTCAGAGAGCGGAACAAACACTAACAAAATGGGAACTGCTGTTTGGGGCCAAACATTCCACTCTCTTAATGACCTCACCACCGAATGTACTGCATGCACTCCATTGCATTCCAGCTTAGAAAAGCTGACCAAAAGATGGATGGGCTTCCAAGGAAGAAGCAATTCTGCCACCCATGTGACTTTCTTGGGGGCTTCTTGTGCAACAGCCCAAAAAGACATGCTATGGTCTATAAAAGTCCAAGTTCTAATCTTGTGGCCATGACCTGCTGTAGAGATGAATGCCTAACCTCTGATTGGCCTGTTTTGGAAACAACACCCTTTATACCTGGAAATTCCACAACAGGCTTTATATACCCAATAATTTACTGTATTTGAGGAGGGGATACCTATGGCAAGAAGCCTTGAAAGTGATCCAGGCGTCAGTAAAGCAAATCTTGTCCTGGAGCCTCCTATTGTATTCAGATGGAATTACAGATATCAGTGATCAATCTCACAGTGATTGCAGGCTTTGGTGAAGCAGGAGGTGTGGGGAACAAACCTCTCGAACACTGAATTGAGGAAGGAAGTGGCTTTTTATTCGTCCTGGAGCTGCACTGAGCTCCCTGAGCTGCAGCTTCTCTCCCCTTTTATAGGCTTACAAAGCTAAAGGGGAAACTGAGGTGGAATTATGTCATTGTCCATTTGCTGAATGTCCGACCTTACAATCTTTTGGTTTCATTGATTTGCTAATTCATATGCAGCCTGAGCAGGGACCAGCAGGGGAGGGGGCTCACAGAGACAAGACAAAAGCAACAAGCTGTTCGTTGGCAGAGGTGTTTCCAGGAGGGAGCCTGGTCTGTGGAGACATGGGGGCGTGAACCAGTGCCGGGCTCCAGCCAACAGAGATAGCATTCATTTGCAACTCTTTCAAGGTTAACAGATAACAGAGACACTGGGAACTAACAAGGGAGTCATTTTCTCAGCTCTTTGGTATTTTACTTTATTTTTTTCTTCTTCACCCTCCTTCCCATCTGGAAGAGTGGGGAGGGAGAAGGTGAAATTGAAGGAGGCAAGGGGGTCTCCCCTTTCCTGGAAATGAGACTCCACCTTCTTATCAAGGACAAGCCTGCAAGGACTTTCTTCTGCTGCTGGGCCTGAAACTAGCCCATTCTGGAAAAAGAGAATGTCACTGAAAGGAAAAATGATGACTCTGCCACCTGACATTGTCACCTTGCATTGGGTCCTATCTGAACTGAGATATTTAGAAAGTTCTGTAGCAATATAGAAATGGTACCTACAACTCAGGTCCAAGTCTGGTCCCCAATACCTTAGCCAACTTCAGGAACAACAGGTGGCTGCCCACCCATTAGACATGGGGAGACTACCTACTGTTAAACCTAAGCTGTTGGCTCATTGGAGCCTCTTTGACAAGGCTTGCATCTGACAAGAAGCATGGTTCACTGGTGAAATTGCTTGCCTCTGAGATAGGAAAATTCCATGGAATACCAATGCCATAAATTGCTGAGGCCCACAATGCTTGTATGTTGAATAATTGGCCAAACTTCAGGTGCTATTCTTGGCTGTAGAGCATACTGCTCCCCAGATTGATGGAAATCAACCTTTAAACAATATGTCAACTAGGATTCTCCAAAAAACAAATGTGAAGATAGGATTACATTCAAGAGAGATATACTAGGGAGCTAGGCAGAGGGCAGGAAAGTCTTATGAAGGATAAAAGAGAGGGAGCAGGAGTAGGCAAGGAGTACCTTCAGACCACAATGCAGGTCTCACACCTGTGGAAAGAGAAGATAAAGGAAAGAGGGTTTGCCAGGGAGAGTCTCAGTTTGGACTGCAGCTTTGAGACTGCCTCAGCCAGGCCAATGGAGAGTACTTGAGCCAAAGCTGCCCATTAGAAAGTCCAGAGACCCACAGAATTGACCTGCACTAATCCCCTGCCATGCTCAGCCATTGGCTGGAAGCAGCCCAGGGGAAGTATGGTTTTGATGCAAAAGCATGGTGGGCAGCAAACTGGCATTGTCTGTCAACTATGCTACCTGCAGCAGGAGATCTGAGTGGCATATTTCCATAGCCATCACACAAAGAAACATCGCTAATAGCCTAGCTATTGGGTCAGGCCATGGGCCACCTAAAGACATAATTCACAATTGACTGAATTATGTACCTTTGGGACATAATTATGGGATTTCCCCCCCCATTGAAAAGATTGTAAGTGACAAAATCTAGAGGAAAACAGCTGCCTAAAAAGGCTGATCAAGCATATATGGGCATCATATCTAACCACCATAGCCCATTGAATCTATGCTCTAACCCACCATAGTAATTGAACCACCCAAAAGACCAGGGATGCCCAACCAGGAATTCTTTCATCAACACACATAGTAGCCACTGTTACTGAAAATGCTCATACTCTTGGCCAACTGTGCCAGCCTGTCCATCAGTGACCTGATGACATCTACAAGCCTAGTAGGTTTAGCTGTCTTGGGCTACAAGTTACTTAGCACCATACTACCTTCTGCCTTGGCCAAGCAATAGGCACCCAGGAGTTGAGGAACAGGCTGAGGAGAGTATAAATAGGAAGAGGACACTCTCTCCTCACACTCTTTTTTTTTTGGAATAACACACAATTGAGAGTATCCAAGTACTATGGGGGAGCAGAAAACCATGCTATGTATTTCAAAGGAGATTTAATATGAGGAATTGTTACACATATATGGGAAGGTTGAAATAGCAAAGGATGAATGCTGAGCTAATCCAGAAATCAAGACAGTGCTATGGTCTCTTTGTGTCCTTCCAAACTGGATATGTTGAAATCCTAACCCCTGACGTGATGGTTTTAGGAGATGGGGCCTTGAACAGGTGATTAGGTCATTAATGGGATTAGTGCCCTTATAAAAGGAACTCCAGAAAGCTGCCCTGCCTTTTCTACCATGTGAGGGCACAGCTAGAAGGTGCCATCTATGAACAGGAGGTGGGCCCTCAGCAGACACTGAATCTGCTTGGCACCTTGATCTTGGACTTCCCAGCCTCCAGAATTGTGAGGAACAAATTTCTGTTGTTTATAAGCTACCCAATTTATGGTATTTTGTTACAGCAGTCCGAACAAAGACAGACTGCAGAAATAGTTATCACCCTAGGGCTGTGGAAGCAAAGGGGAGATCTGTGGTTATAGAACCTCAGAGCTAGAAAGAGGAGCCACCACTGACAGGTGCTTCACAGGCCCCCTGAGGGCCCAATGCTCTGATCTCTGAAGAGAGGTCCCACAAAGTTGGCATTGAGATCTCTGAAAGAGGACACCTCACAGCTGGAGTGCATGTATCTCAGCGCAGGTAACATAGAGCAGATGCTCAAAACCTTGAAGGTAGGGTTGCCAGATTTAGCACGTGCATGCACACGCACACACACACATACACATGCACACACAGGCACACACAGTACCACTGCCATCAACATTACCACCACCAACAAAAAAACAAGGGAAATAACTAAAGTAAAACTGAAAAATAACATAAAAAAGTTAAGTTTTATTTCTAATTGCCTATGCAGATATACATTGAAATAAAATAGGAATATCACATAAAACCTGATAAAAATCATTCTTTATCTGAAATACCTTAAATAAGCAGTACACAAATTACCTACCTCTTTCTTTTTTTTAAATTTATTTATTATACTTTAAGTTCTGGGGTACACGTGCAGATCGTGCAGGTTTGTTACATAGGTATACACGTGCCATGGCGGTGGTTTGCTGCATCCATCGCCTGTCATCTGCATTACTACCTCTTTCTTTAATTGTACTATCCTGATGATGTGGCTCTCCTTAAGGGTTCTTAGTTTTGCAGAATTTGTTTATAAAATTCCTTGCATTTACTTCTATGTTTCATTTACATTGTAACAGTTTATACCGTGGTCATAGCCAACTTATTCTTTTGCCCACTAAACATTCATTAATGAGAAAACATGCTCAACATAGCATTATGAGCTGCTATACTGAATATCTGCTGGCTGTCACTGATGGGCTGAATTTCACAAGCTTGGGGCTATCAGTGATTTACTAATTTTTAGATGTGAGGTTATTGGTGTGAGTCTGTCACTGGTTGATTTTTCAAACTGTACGTTATCTCTAATAAATGGTGGTTACTTGTTCATGACTTGGAACTTGGACCAAAGAATCATCTTTTCCTTTTTTTCTTTCTTTTTTCTTTTCTTCTTATTTTTTTGAGATGAAGTCTCTCTCTGTTGCCTAGGCTGGAGTGTAGTGGCGCAATCTCAGGGCTCACTGCAACCTTTGCCTCCCAAGTTCAAGCGATTCTCCTGCTGCAGCCTCCCGAGTAGCCAAGATTACAGGCACTTGCCACCATGCCTGGCTAATTTTTGTATTTTTAGTAGAGATGGGGTTTCACCATGTTGGCAAGCCTCATCTCAAACTCCTGACCTCAGGTGATCCACCTGCCTTGGCCTCCCAAAGTGCTGGGATTACAGGGGTGAGCCACTGCGCCCTGCCTCATCTTTTCCTTTCTTGAATATGAAAAATCAGTACTTTTTCTTCTGAATCCCCCCTTTAGGTCCACCCTCAGCCAAATCTCCAGTAGAGATCATATGGACTTTATTTGTGGAGGTATGGGTTTTAGTTATATTGTATTTAAGTGACTTAAGATTTAACTACTATGGCAGAAACATAGCTCTAACTGGCAATATTTTGTAGTTTACTGAAAGATATGAATAGAAGGCATTTAGAGCATCCTGACAAAGTCAACACAGGATATAGGACTCAATCAGTAAATATAGGACATGTCCTGTGTAGAGAGGCCTACTTGAAGAGGGTACCTCTTATTTGATACTTGGACCTTTGATACGGGACAATCTCACACCTAGTGTTTTGCATACTGAAAGGGGACTTGGGCTGGGGGTCAGAGTGCTTGAGTACCTCCAGAAGAAGGCCTGCAGAAGGTGAAAAACAGTAAGAGAATCCTCCTCTTTCCCTGCTTTCCAGTCTCCTATGAGTACCTCCAGTATCTAAAAGAAACTCAGCTTACAAAAGCCTTCCAGGTCTTATATCACTGAGATTATACAAGGGTAGGCCCAAGCTAAGACACAAGAGATAATTAATTAACACAAGCAACAATACCCTCCTCGCCTTTAGACTTCAGTGAATGGATGGAGAGTTCTCAAAACTCAGATCAAGGACACCTTGATGAACACGGGCACTGACTTTGCTTTGGATAGCTCCCATAGCGCCTACTCCTTAGATCACTCAATTTTTAAAAGGGGCTTTGTGAAACAGTAGAAGTCATTGGTGGTTAACCTACAGTTTGTGTGTCTTACAATGCAATCAAGGCTTTCTTTATAATAAATGTATGTTGAATCTTTCTGTTACCACCCACTTCCTCTTACTTCCTCTTATTCAGGCTATCAGAATAGCTTCCTGCTTACTCTCTTTCAATTACAGGCTCACATTTGTCTATTTGTTAAAAAATATACATGTTGGCCGGGCACAGTGGCTCATGCCTGTAATCCCAGCACTTTGGGAGGCCGAGACGGGTGGATCACTAGGTCAGGAGTTCAAGACCAGCCTGGCCAAGATATTGAAACCCCATCTCTACTAAAAATACAAAAATTAGCTGGGCGCAGTGGCACGCTCCTGTAATCCCAGCTACTCAGGAGGCTGAGGCAAGAGAATCGCTTGAACCTGGGAGGTGGAGGTTGCAGTGAGCCCAGATCGCGCCATTGCACTCCAGCCTGGGTGACAGAGTGAGACTTTGTCTCAAAAAAAAAAAAAAAACACACATGTCATATATACCATGGAATACTGTGCACCCATAAAAGGGAACGAGATCATGTCCTTTGCAGGGACATGGATGAAGCTGGAAGCCATCACTCTCAGCAAACTAACACAGGAACAGAAAACCAAAAACTGCATGTTCTCACTTACAAGTGGGAGTTGAACAATGAGAATACATGGACACAGGGAGGGGAATATCACACACTTGGGCATGTCAGGGGCTGGGGGTCAAGAGGAGGGAGAGCATTAGGACAAATACCTAATGCATGTGGGGCTTAAAACCTAGATGACAGGTTGACAGGTGAAGCAAACCAACATGGCACATGTATACCTATGTAACAAACCTGCACATTCTGCACTTGTATCCTGGAACTTAGAAGAAAAAGAAAAAAGAAAAAAGAAAAAATACACGTCTACAATGTTAATCTTCCTAAAGCAATGCTTTCATCATGTCAGTCCCTTGCTTTCAAAATATGTGCTACAGCATATATCACAGAATACTACCAAACCCCCTTAACTTAGCAGTTTAGGCCTTCTGGAAACTTCTGTTTCTTCAACAAACACTTCTTTTTTTACATAAATAATTCATAGTAATATATAAAGAAAAAATATTGTGCCTTCCCCAAATCCCATGAAATCTTAGTTGTGTGTTTTCCTCATGTAAACATAGACATATAAGAAATGTATAAATGTGGCCGCCAGGCATGGTGGCTCATATCTATAATCCCAGCACTTTGGGAAGCCGAGGCAGTTGGATCACCTCAGGTCAGGAGTTCAAGACCAGTCTGGCCAATATGGCAAAACCCCACCTCTACTAAAAATACAAAAATTAGCCAGGCGTGGTGGCAGGTGCCTATAATCCTAGCTACTCATGAAGCTGAGGCAGGAGAATCGCTGGAACCCGGGAGGTGGAGGTTGCAGTGATCCAAGATCACGCCATTGCACTCCAGTCTGGGCGACAGAGTCAGACTCCATCTCAAAAAAAAGGAAAAGAAAAGAAATGTACAAATGCTTTTTTAAAAGAGTTATTCTTATATTATTCCACAACTTGTATTTTTAACAAATTGTGAAGTCTTTTCCTTCTTAGGAAATATTCACTTACAGTATCATTATTAGTGACTATAAGAGTGTTCCTTACTGTGAGTTCATCATATTTTATCTAATCAGTCTCTTATTGTGAGAAATGTAGAAGTTTTTATTGTAAGAAACAATGGAGTAATAAATATCTTTATACCTTCATTTTTTGTGAATTGTTTCAATGAGTTATTCTCATTGCATACATTTTAGGTGTGGCATTGCTGAGTCAAAAGTTGCAGAATTTTTTAGTTTGTCACATATTTCTAATTGGCTCCCAAAAATAGTTACAGACAAAATATTGAATTCCAGATGTAGAAGTAGTACAGACCACATTGTCTGACCCAAATATGGTAAAACCAGAAATAAATAATAAATATGTAATCCCCAAAGCCCAACCATTTGACCTCAAAAAACAAACGAGTAAAGGCATACTCTTACAAACTCTTTAGTCAAAGAAGAAATAAAAACTGATATTACAAAATTATTTGACAGGAATGACAACCAGAATGGCATATAATAATTTTTTAAAATTTTTCTGCCAAAACTGCACCTAGAAGCAAATTTAAAACTTAAATATTTTTTGTATTAAAAAAAAGAAAAGTAAATATACAAAGCATCCCACTCAAGTTAGTAAAGAACAAATACACTTGGGGGAAGCAATATATAGATAAATTAAGGTAAAGGCAGCCTGGATGGAACTGGGGGTTGGAAATAGTGGAATTGATGGACAAGTTCAATATCTTGCTCCATATGTGTGTGGACACTCGCGCATGTGTGCGTGCTCAAAGGAAGAGGGACCGCATGGAACATTCTCATGTTTGGCTGACAGTTCAGCAGGCAAGAGAAACTTGACATTCACCGTGGGATTAACCAGGATAAAATCAGTTTCAGCAGAGTGTCATGAAAGCACAAAGGTGGAAGTGATTAATTTAGTGGAGGGCGGACCAGTGAAGGAAAGCTTCGCAGGGAATGTGACAGCTGAGTTGAGCATTGTGGGATGGTAGGATTTTGCCAAGCAAAATACTTGTAGAGAGAGAGTGAATTCTAGGTCTGGTGGTAAGAGTGGGGGATTGTTTTTAAAGTGCTAGAATTATTTTTCATGCCTAATCAGTTCTAGACATCTATAGGACTATTAACTATACAGCCTTATCATTTTGAATAATGTGCTTTCTTTTAGAAAGTTGGAATTCTTTTGATTCAGGCAATCAAATTTTAGAGACTGCTTTATATTTTTAGCAATTATAATGGAAAATGAACTTCCTAGAAATTAAATGTGTCATTTTATATCTTATCTGTAATGAGTTGATGATGTTAGTATGCAAAGATATATTGAGTACCTACCTTATCCTAAGTGTGCTCAAAGAATGGAAAGTCTATTAAAACCATATAGAAATCTTTTCATTAATTTTAAATATTTAGTCTGTTAAAACCATATGGAAATCTTTTCATTAATTTTAAATATTTAGGAATTTATCTGTTGACTATTAAGTCATAGTATTTTATATAATAAGTATGCAATAGGAAAAATAAGGTATGTATAACTTCTCTTTTCAAAAAGGTGTTTTAAAAATTATCTTTGTTGTTATGAGTGTTTTCAAAATGCAAACTTCTAAATTCAGTATGATTCTATTTTGAGGGGAAAGAAACAACAATATCCTCTCACTGTGTGTATGCATATGTGTGAGATGTATGTTTGTAAAAGCATAGAAGATAAAAAGAGGTAGCTGTTAAAACTGGTGCCCTGGGGATGGAGGTGGGAGATTCTAGAAAAGGAGAATGAGGAAAATAAGAGGGAATGAAGAAAGATGATTAGTTCTTTTTATACATTTGTATTTTGTTGTGGTGGTAACTGGTCATTTTATAATTTTGGAAGAAGAGGTATTAAAGCTTTTGGAAATACAAGGTAATTATGGTTCAGGAAGGTGGCTCTTCACCAATGCTGGGTTGGTTAAGGTCTCTGAGGCCAGCACTATCATTTCACGGCTACTATAGAGTCCACTGGCTACATTGAGACTTCATGGTCGTTTTTGCTGAAAAGGGTGAACTCAACACTAGGTTGCCCTTTTTGTTTTTGTTTTTGTTTTTGAGTAGGACAAGTAGGGGATTCTGACTGCTAGGAAACTGGAAGAGCTAGAATCTAGTCCTCCCTGGGCATTTGATGACCTATGGCCTTGGGAAAGTCACACCTCTCTGGGCTTTAGTATCCTCCTACATGAGGAAGAGGAAGGAGATAATCATGACAATTCCCTCCGGTTCTAAAACACTCTGATTCCAAACTGTAGTCTATTTTAGCAGGTCTTATTATTTCCCCTTGAAATAAACCTCTGAAATAGTTTCTCAATAATGCTCAGTACCTCGACATCACAGCCATTGTTGATTGAGTTTTTATGACTCCCATGATTCTAACTAAATGTCACTCATTCAACAAGTTTTTAAAAGCTTAAATATTATGAGGGAAACAAAAAAAGTAGAGAATAAGACCTTGCTCACAAGATGCCTCTAGTGTAGTTGTGCAGAGAATATGTGTATTCATCCAGCTGAGAGAAGCCATTCTATGAACTATACATGAAATTACAATATAGAATAATAAAGTCTCAAGTCTCCACCTAAAAGTGCCGTAGAAGAAACAACTGTACTGTTATGTGGTGATGTAGTTTGGATGTGTGTCCTAGCCCAAATCTCATAATGAAATGTAATCCCCAACATTGGAAGTGGGGCCTGGTCGGAGGTGATTGGATCACAGGGGCAGAATTCTCGTGAATGGTTTCGCATCATCCCTCTTGGTACTGTCCTCATGATAGACCACGGTACGTTCTCATGAGATCTGGTTGTTTATGTAGCACCTCACCACCTCATTCTCTCTTGCTCCTGCCATGTGAGACAACTGTTCCCCCTTCGCCTTCTGCCGTGATTGGAAGATTCCTGAGGTCTCCCCAGTAGCAGATGCCACTATGCTTCCTGTACAGCCGGCAGAACCGTGAGACAACTAAACCTCTTTTCTTTATGAGTTGCCCAGTCCCAGGCATTTCTTTATAGCAATGCAAGAATAGACTAACACATATGGCGACTGCTTGAATAATAATACGTCGTAGGTGGCACTGGAGTGTAAAGAATGACACAAAAACTGTACTTGGGAAGTGGAAAGGATCAGAGGAAAGAGAACGTGAAAGGGAGTGCAAATCGACATTGCTTAATAGCAGAAAGGAAGGTTGATGGAGCACTGTGCCCTGCCCAGTGTTAGAGACAAAGGGAGAGCAATATTAATCAAGGCAGCTTTGAGTATAGTGTCCAGCCCCTTTAGAAAAAAGTTTAGAATAGCTCCCCATACTCATATTTTGTAGTTAGTGAAGTTGAGTCTCAAAGAGGCCAAGAGACATACTTAAAGACACAAAATCAGGAAGCAGTGTGCTGGAAATACATGACAGATCCATCTCTAAAGCACCTCCTCTTCCTGTTCTACCATGCTGCCTCCTTGAAGGAAACACGGTGAAGCTAAGTCCTAGGAGAGACCCATTCTCCTCACAGAAGCCCAACAGCAAAGTTGATTTGTGTAACAAAAATATATTCCATATGTAGAAATTGACAAACTGCATTTAAAATTTAGTCAAAAAGGCAAAGGACCTAGAATAGTCAATCTTCAGAAAGAAAAATTCTGGAGGTCTTAACTTCAGGACTTAATAAAAGCTGCAGTTTAGGCTGGGCGCAGTGGCTCAAGCCTGTAATCCCAGCACTTTGGGAGGCCGAGGCAGGTGGATCATTTGAGGTCAGGAGTTTGAGACCAGCCTGGCCAACATGGTGAAACCCTGTCTCTATTAAAAATACCAAAAGTTAGCCAGACGTGGTGGCAGGTACCTGTAGTTCCAGCTACTTGGGAGGCTGAGGCAGGAGAATCACTTGAACCTGGGAGGCAGAGGTTGCAGTGAGCCGAGACTGCACCATTGTACTCCAGCCTGGGTGACAGAGTGAGAACGTTGTCTCAAGAAAAAAAAAAAAAATCTGCAGTTATCAAGACAGTGTGATACTAGTGAAATAAATGACAGATCCATGAAACAGAATGAATAAACCTGAAATAAAATCACATGTATATGGTGAGGGTCCCAAAACCTGTTTGTATATACAGTATGGTAGAGAGAAGAAATCTTTCTTAGGATGCTTTAATCAACTGTATTGAGGCATAATTTATATACAATATTATACTTTCAGTTCAATGAGTTTTGACAAGTGTATAAGCCCACATAACCATTATCACAATGCTCTACATTTTCAATACCCTCAGAGAATTCCCTCATGCCTCTTTGCTGCCAGTTCCTCCCCAAGCCCCAGTCCCAAGCAACTGCGGATCTGCTGTCACTATAGATGAGTTATGCCTCTTCTAGAATGTCCTATGCCTGGACTCATACGATATATAGTCTTTTGTGTCTGACATATTTATGATGAAATATTGGAAACATTCCCTTTGGGATTGGAAATGAGACAGGAATGTCCACTATCACTGCTTAAATTCAACATTGTACTGAAGGATTTAGTCAGTGAAGTAAGGCAAGAAAATAAAATACATGGTAAAAGATATTGGAAAGAAGAAATAAAACTGTATAATTTGCAGATTATATGGTTGTGTGTTTTGAAAACCCCAAAGAATCTACAAAAAATGTTAGAGTTACTATGAGTGCATCTTCAGTTTCCTGAACATAAAATCAATATGTAAAATTATATTTCTAGGCCAGGCACAGTGGCTCATGCCTGTAATCCTAGCACTTTGGGAGGCCAAGGTAGGCAGATTGCCTAAGCTCAGCAGTTCAAGATCAGCCTGGGCAACATAGTGAAACCCCGCCTCTACTAAAAATACAAAAAAATTAGCTGGGTGTGGTAGTGTGAGCCTGTAGTCCCAGCTACTGAGGAGGCTGAGGCTCGAGAATCACTTGAACCCAGGAGGCAGCAGAGATTGCAGTGAGCCAAGATTGTGCCACTGCACTCCAGCCTGAGAAACAGAGTGAGACTCTGCCTCAAAAAGTGAAAAAAATATATATTTCTACACAAACCACACAATTAGAAAGCTGAAATTTAGCTGGGCGCGGTGGCTCAAGCCTGTAATCCCAGCACTTTGAGAGGCCGAGGTGGGTGGTTCACGAGGTCAAGAGATCGAGACCATCCTGGTCAACATGGTGAAACCCCGTCTCTACTAAAAATACAAAAAATTAGCTGGGCGTGGTGGCACGTGCCTGTAATCCCAGCTACTCAGGAGGCTGAGGCAGGAGAATTGTCTGAACCCAGGAAGTGGAGGCTGCGGTGAGCCGAGATCGAGCCATTGCACTCCAGCCTGGGTAATGAGCGAAACAACTCTGACTCAAAAAAAAAAAAAAAAGAAAGAAAAGAAAGCTGAAATTTAAAAAGGTAACATTTACAATAGCAATGAAAAAGAACCTGGAAAGAAATCTAACAAAACTGTGCAAGAATTATTGGAAAAAAGTTAGAAAACTGAAAAAATACATTTAAAAAGACCTAAATAAAGAAAGAGTTATAAGTTTTTAACTTACTATAAATAAATTGCTTTGAAAACTCCATATCATAGAAATATAAATGATCACAAATTGATTTGAACATCCAACAATAAAAATACAAATCTCAATGGATATTTTGGTGAAATTTGGCAAGCTTATTCAAATATTTGGATGAAAAAGCAATGGTCCAAAAAAAGCCAAAATACTCTTGATGAAAATTATATGATGGGGAGAATTGCCCTGCCAGATATAAATCTAGAACAATTAATTCAGGGCAGTATTCTTGTAGAGACAGAAAAAAATACACTAATACAATAATATAGAAAGCTCAGAAAAGCAATAGGCATATATAGACAATGTAATATATGGTGATGGTGCTATAATAGATCAGTGAAGGAAAGGTTGAATTTTTTCAGTAAATGGCTCTGAGATCACATGGATGAAGAGAAATCAGAGGCTAGAGGAATAAAAAAAGATACAGGATTTGTATAAAACAAACAGCAAAATGGCAGGCATAAATCCTACTGTATCCGTAACTGCATTAAATATAAATGAATTAAACATTCCAATTAAAAGGCAGAGATTGGCAGAATGGACTAAAAAAGAAACAAAGAAACATGATCCGACTATATGATAACTAAAGAGAACACTTTAGATTCAAACAAACAACTAGATTCAAAGTAAAAGAATGGAAAGATATACTATGCAAAAAATAACCAAAAGAGAGTTGGAGTAATTGTATTAATAACAGACAAAATGGATCTTAAGGCAAAAATTGTTCTAGAGACAAATTCAACTTATAACAATTAAGGATCAATCCATTAAAAAGATAGAACTATTATAAACATGTATACACTTCACAGCCTTAAAACATATAAAGAAAAAACTGAAAGAACTGAAGGAAGAAATGAACATTTCTACAATAATAGTTGAAGATTTCAGTACCTGACTTTCAACACTAAATAAGACAACTAGACGGAATATTGACAAGGAAATAGAAGACTTGAGCAACACTGCAAATCAACAGACATCTATAGAATACTCCACGCAAGAATACTAGAATACACATTCTTCTCAAGTGTTCATGAAACATTCTCCAGTATAGACCATAAAATAAATCTCAATAAATTTAAAAAGATTGAAATAATACAAAGTATGTTCTCAGCCCATAATAGAAAGCAATCAACACATAAGCAGAAGAATGAAACTAGACTGCTATCTCTCATTATATTCAAAAATCAACTCAAAATGGATTGAAGACTCAAATTTAAGACTTTATACTATGAAACTACTACAGGAAAACATTAGGGAAATTCTTCAGGATATTTGTCTGAGCAAAAAAAAAAAAATTTCTTTTTTTTTTTTTTGAGACAGGGTCTCACTCTGTCACCCAGGTTGGAGTACAGTGGCATGTTCATGGCTCACTGCAACCACAACCTCCTGGGCTCAAGTGATCCTCCCGCCTCAGCCTCCCAAGTAGCTGGAGGGAGTTGATGTACTACAGGTGTGCATCACCACACCTGGCTCATCTGTGTATTTTTTTTGGTACATTGCCCGGGGTGGTCTCAAACTCCTGGGCTCAAGCAGTCCACCTACCTCGGCCTCCCAAAGGTCTGGGATTACAGGCATGAGTCACTGCACCTGGCCATGTCTGAGCAAAAATTTCTTGAGTTATACCCCATAAGCACAGGTAAGCAAAGCAAAAATGGACAAATGTGATAACATCAGGTTAAAAAGCTTCTGCACAGCAAAGGAAACAGTCAACAAAGTGAAGAAATAACCTATAGATGGGGTGAAAATATTTACAAACTACTCATCTGACAAGGGATTAATATAGAAGGAGCTCAAACGATTGAGGAAAAAAATTAATAATCTGGTTTTTTTTTTTTTTTTTTTTGAGATCGAGTCTTGCACTGTTGCCCAGGATGGAGTGCAGTGGTGCGATCTCCACTCACTGTAACCTCCGCCTCCCAAGTTCAAGCAATTATCCTGCCTTAGCCTCCCGATAAGCTGGAATTACAGGCACCTGCCACCATGCCTGGCTAATTTTTTGTATTTTTAGTAAATATGGGGTTTTACTATGTTGGCCAGGCTGGTCTTGAACTCCTGACCTCATGATCCGCCTGCCTTGACCTCCCAAAGTGCTGGGATTACAGGCATGAGCCACCGTGCCCAGCCAATAATCTGATTTTTCAAGTGGGCAAAAGATTTCAATAGACATTTCTCAAAAGAAGACATACAATGGCCGAAAAGGTGCTCAATATCACTGATCATCAGAGAAATGCAAAACAAAACTACAATAAGATATCATCTCACCTCTGTTACAATGAGGCAATAAAAATGCTGGCAAGGATATGGAGAAAAGGGAACATTTGTACATTGTTGTTGCTAAGGTTGGTTCAATATATGAAAATCAATTGATCTAATACACTAATTAATAGAATAGAGGGCAAAATGACAAGATCATCTCAATAGATGTGGAAACAAATAACCCGACAAAATTCAACATTATTTTATGCTAAATATCTCCATAGTAAATTAGTACCACTATGGAGAACAATTTGGAGGTTCTTCAAAAAACTAAAAATAGAGCTACCATATGATCAAGCAATTCCACTGCTGGGTATATACTCAAAACAAAGGAAATCAGTGTATGGAAGATATATCTGCACTTCCATGTTTGTTGCAACACTGTTCACAGTAGCCAAGATTTGGAAGCAACCCAAATGTCCATGAACAGATGAATGGATAAAGAAAATATGGTACATGTACATAATGGAGTACTATTCAACCTTAAAAAGGAATGATATCCTGTCATTTGCAGCAACATGAATAGAACTAGAGGTCATTATGCTAAGTGAAATAAGCAAGACAGAACTACAAATATCACATGTTCTCACTTACTTGTGGGGTCTAAAAATCAAAACAATTGGATTCACGGAGATAGAGAGTAGAAGGACGGTTACCAGAGGCTGGGAAGGGTAGTGGGAAGGTGGGGAGGGGGTTGATGTGGGGATGGATATCAAGTACAAAAAATAATAATAATCTAACTTTCCACATTAAGAAACAAGAAAAGGAGGAAATTAAACCCAAAACAAGCATAAGAGAGGATATAATAAAGAGAAAATAAATAAGGAATAGAAAAACAGTAGAGAAAAATCAAGAAAACAAAGTTTATTGTTTGAAATGATCAATAAAATTGGCAAACCTTTCGCTAGACTAACTTGGAAACAAGAAGACTCAAATTACTACAATCAAGAATGAAAGAGAGGACATTACCACCAAGCTGACACAAATAAAGATTATAAAAGAAGAATATGAATAACTGTATGCCAGCAAATTCCACAATTTAGATGAAATGGACAAATTTCTAGAAAGGCATAAACTACTGAAACTGACTGGAAAAAATTAAAAATCTGAATAGACTTATAATAGGTAAAATGATTGAATTAACAATTGAAAAAAAAAAAACAACAAAACTTCCAACAAAGAACCCAGAACCAGATAACGTAACTGGTATATTCTACCAAGTGTTTACATTGACACCAATCCTTCATAAACTCTTTCAAAAAATAGAAGAGGAGGTAACAACTCAAATAATACTGGCCTCATGGAATATACCAAATTGTACCAAAACCAGAAAAGATATCACAAGAAAACTTCAGATCAACACTGAAGTGTCTTATGAATATTTTGTGTCTTATGAATATAGAGATAAAAATCCACAATAAAATACTACCAAACTATACTGTGTACATTTGAGTGATAAAAAATAAAATGCTGTCTAACTAAATCCAGCAACACATACAAGGATTATAAACCATTACCAAATGGGATTTATCTCAGGATTGCAAAGTTGGTTCAATATATGAAAATCAATTAATCTAATACACTAATTAATATAATAGAGGACAAAATGACAAGATCATCTCAGTAGATGTGGAAAAAAATAACCCAACAAAATTCAACATCGTTTTATGCTAAAAAAAAAAAAACAAAAAACACCAAATTAGAAATAGAAGGAAACTTCTTCAACCTAATAAAGGGCATCTATGAAAACTCCACAGCTAACATTATGCTTAATTATGAAAGACTGAAAGCTTTTCCCAGCAGGAACAAGACAAGAATGTCCACTCTCATGAATCCTACCCAATATAGCACTGGGGATTCCAGTCAGGGAAAAGACAAGAAAAAAAAAAAAATGAAGTGAAACTGTCTCTATTTGCAGACTACATGATCTTGTATATAGAAAATCCTAAGGAATCTACACAAAAAATGATAGATATTGAGCTGGGTCAGCAAAGTGCCATACAAGATCAACATACAAAAAGAAATTGTATCGCTATGTATTAGCAATAGACAATACAGAAATGAAAATAAAACAATTCCCATTTACAATAGCATCAAAAAGAATGAAATACTTAGGAATAAATTTAACAAAAGAAATATAAGACTTGTGTACTGAAAACTATAACATACCATTGAAATACATTACAGAAGATCTAAATAACTGGAAAGTCATACCATATTCATGAAATAAAATAGTTATTATTAAGATGGCAATACTTCCCAAACTGATCTACAGACTCAGTACAATCTCTATCAAAATCTCAGATGACTTCTTTACAGAAATTGACAAGCTGATCTTAAAGTTTGTATGAAAGTTCCAGGGACCTGAAATAGCCAAAATAATCTTGAAAAAGAAGAATAAAGTTGGAAACTTCACACATCCTGATTTCAAAACTTATTGAAAAGGTCCAGCAATTTTTTAAAAATGTGCTAGGATAACAGGTGCACTAAAATATCAGAAATCACTGCTAAAGAACTTATCCATGTAACCAAAACCCACCTGTACCCTAAAACTATTGAAACACAGAAGTGAGTTATTGAAATAAGAACAGTTATGTAGATCATGTAGTATAGCTGAGAATCTAGAAAGAAATTCATACATTTAAGTCAATTGATTTTTAACAAAGTATAAGTTTGCCAAGACAATTCAATGGAGGAAGAATAATATTTTCAACAAATCCTGCTGGGACAACTGGATATATACATGCAAAAGAATGAGGTTGGACCCTTTCCTCGAAACACATACAAAAAAAGAAAAAAACCTAAAAATGGATCAGTGACCCAAATATAAGAGCTAAAACCAAAACACCCTTAAAAGAAAACATAGAGGGCCAGGTGTGGTGGCTCACACCTGTAATCCCAGCACTTTGAGAGGCTGAGACGGGTGGATCACAAGGTCAGAAGTTCGAGACCAGCCTGGCCAAGCTAGTGAAACCTCGTCTATACTAAAAATACAAAAATTAGCCAGGCATGGTGGCAGGCGCCTGTAATCCCAGCTACTCAGCAGGCTGAGGCAGAGAATTGCTTGAACACCAGGAGGTGGATGTTGCAGTGAACCAAGATCATGCCACTGCACTCCAGCTCCAGCCTGGGTGACAGAGTGAGACTCTGTCTCAAAACAAAAAAAAAACAACAAAAAAAATACAGGTAAATCTTCATGATCTTGGCAACAAATTTTAGATATGACACCAAAACCACGAGCAATGAAAGAAAATAAAAGTAGGACTTCATCAAAATTTAAAACTTTTGTGCTTTAATGGACACTATGAAAAAAAGTGAAAAGGCTAAATAATATATTGGGAGAATATACTGGTCAAATATAGAGACCACATATGGTAAAAAAGAATATTTGCAAAATACCTGATAGGGGCTTATATCCAGAATATAGAGAACTCTTATAGGCCAGGTACATGCCTGTCATTCCAGTGCTTTGGGAGGCTGAGTTGGGAGGATCGTTTGAGGCCAAGAGTTTGAGACCAGTCTGGGCAACATAGTGATACCCCAGCTCTACAAACAGTTTTTTTAATAGCCAGGTATGGTGTGCATGCCTGTAGTCCCAGCTGTTTGAGAGGCTGAGGTGGGAAAATCACTTGAACCCAGGAGTTTGAGGTTACAATGAGCTATGATTGTGACGCTGCACTCCAGCCGAGGTGACAGAGTGAGATGAAAGAAAAGAGGAGAAAAAAAGAAAAGGAAAGAAAAATCTCTTGCAACTCCACAATAAAAAGACAATCTAGTTAAACACTGAAAAAAGGAATAGACATTTCTCCAAAGAAGGTAGTCAGTGATGCTCAATATCATTAGTGACAAAGGAAATACCAATAAAAACATGATGAGATGTAATTTCACACACTAGGATGGCTATAGTCAAAAAGACAGATAATAAGAGTTGATGAGGATGTGGAGAAATTGGAACACCCATATACTGCTGGTAGGAATATAAAATTGTTAGTCACTTTGGGAAACAATTTGGAAGTTTCTCAAAAATTAAATACAGAGTTAGCATATGATCCAACAATTCTACTTCTAAATATATGCCCAATAGAATGGAAAACATATGTTCACACAAAAACTTGTACACAAATGTTCACAGCAGCACTATGCATAATAACTAAAAAGTGGAAACAACTCAAATGTACATAGGTATGGGGTTTGTTTTGTTTTGTTTTGGTGGGATAAAAATGTCCTGGTGTGGGCGGTGTGGCTCATACCTGTAATCCCAGTGCTTTGGGAAGCCAAGGTGGGTGGATCACCTGAGGTTAGGAGTTCGAGACCAACCTGGCCAACACAGTGAAACCCTGTCTCTACTAAAAATACAAAAAATTAACCAGGTGTGGTGGTGGGTGCCTGTAATCCCAGGTACTCAGGCAGCTGAGGAAGGAGAATCTGGAGGTTCTCCCAGAAGAACCTGGGAGGCGGAGGTTGCAGTGAGCTGAGATGGCGCCATTGCACTCCAGCCTCGGCAACAAGACCAAAACTCCATCTCAAAAAAAAAAAGAAAAAGAAAAAGAAAAAAAAGTCCTCAAGTTCGTGGTTATCATTGCACAATTCTGTGGCTATACTAAAAACCACTGAATCGTATACTTTAAAAACAAAGAAATATGTCATTTTCTCAGGAAAACAGTTGGATAATGCTTGTAAAAGAAAATATACTCATGTAGTGTAATGAACACTGCCAACCTCTATATAATTACAACATATCTTCATCTATTTCACAGTCCACATGGACTGCTCAATGAATCCATCAGAAGTAGGTATATCAGTATTAAATGCAAATCTCTGTGCTTGGGACTGTCATGGCCCACTTAGACTAAGACCACTAGGGACAAATCTCTAATCTGACAGGGTTTTGTTATTGTTGCTGTTGTTTTGGCTCGTTGCAATAAGAAAAATCACACAGTGGAAGAACCATGGAGCTTCTCAACAAATAAAGGAAGAAATAGTTACCATAAAAGTTCTGGGAAGGATGGAGTCTATGTAAGAGTAAATGAAGGAGTGTTTTAATGTGTGTTAAGCAATGCAGGGTGAGTATAAAAGGGTTATCATCGGGTCTGGACTGTGAAATGGACACGGGATCATATTTCCTTGGACACTATTAAGATAAATGCCAATATTGTGTCCAGACACCTATATCTGAACCTGTGCACCGGGCCAAAAATCAAGGTCGCTTCTCTGTCTTAGTTCCTCCAGGTAAGAGTGGGTTGTTTCATTGTTACTGATGCAATTTCAAACAGCAAAGTTTTGGAAGTCTCTGATGTCAGAGGACAAGGTGACTCACTAAGAAAGCGGTTGTCACTCTAAGAAGGGGGTCATAGGGCACCTTTAAGCAGCAGGGTGTCCTTGGGAGAAATACTGTTTGCTATTAACTTTGCTGCTGGCTTTATCTGTGTCTGTTATCCTAACCTGATGAATGGCAGCGCCGATTTTTACTTTCTCAGTATTGGAGGGGTTACAAAGATTAATGCAATGTTGTTTGTGGGTAAGAAAGGCACTACTTTGATGAAGGAGGGACAAATGCAGGTTGCGCTGAAGCTTCATTTCCTCTGCCTTTTGTGGATTTTCAAGGAGCTGTTTCCACAGATCTGAGTAAGCGCAGAGTGAGCACCTGCCTGTGTGACAAGGCGGGGGTGGGGAGGAGGTCCTGCCCGCCCTGTCCTGGCTTTCCTCCATGAATTCTGTGTCCTGGTTTGTGGTCCTAGTGGGGTCCTTGGCCCCTTACATGACAGTTCTAATCACAAAGGCACACATCCGCGTGGACTCTAATTTTTGGAAGTGGCGGGAAACATTTCTTCCTAGGGGTCCTGTCAGCTGACCTGGGTGACCAGGATCCCAGTGCCTGCAAGCCCAGGGGTAGGGGAAGCCGCCTGGCGTTCAGGAACCAGGCTTTTGGGAGTCTGCACTAAGATCTGGGATTGTGGGTGAAGGAGTGGCAGGGAGTCTGCCAGCCCTGAAGCCCCAAAGCAAGCGTGCCATTTGAAAGAGAGGTAGACCAGTTGCAGAAAGAGAAACCTGATATTGAGGTGGCTCGTCTCCAGCATTCAGGATGTTGGCTGAATCCACGCAGCGCAGCTGAGGCAAAGGGCGGGCTAAGGCTGCAGTGGGGCTCACAGCCCCGGCTGATGGGTTGAGAGAAAAACCTGGCCTGGAATTCTCTACTTCTCCAAACAAAAAACCCTGGCGGGTTTATGGCACAATGGGAAAACCTGGAATGGCTTTAAAAGGGCCGGGCGCGGTGGCTCACGCCTGTAATCCCAGCACTTTGGGAGGCCGAGGCGGGTGGATCACGAGGTCAAAAGATCAAGACCACCCTGGTCAACATGGTGAAACCCCGTCTCTACTAAAAATACAAAAAATTAGCTGGGCATGGTGGCGCGTGCCTGTAATCCCACCTACTCAGGAGGCTGAGGCAGGAGAATTGCCTGAACCCAGGGGGCGGAGGTTGCGGTGAGCCGAGATTGCGCTATTGCACTCCAGCCTGGGTAACAAAGAGCAAAACTCCGTCTCAAAAAAAAAAAAATAAATAAAATAAATAAATAAAAGAATTATAGAGACTAGATCAGCAGTAACTCAGACGCGATCTAGAATCTGGTCCCGGCCCCACGCTGCCTCCTCAGGAGCTTCCAAATGCCCTGAATTTACTGGAAACCAGAGCTTACATGGCTGCTGTCATCACTGTTATTAGTCCGTTCTTTTTCTTTCTTTCTTTCTTAATTTTTTTTTTTTTTTTTTTTGAGACGGAGTTTTGCTCTTGTTACCCAGGCTGGAGTGCAATGGCGCGATCCATTCTTTTTCTTTCTCTCTCTCTCTCTTTTTTTTTAAAGAGACGGAGTTTTGCACTGTTGCCCAGGCTGGAATGCCGTGGTGCGATCTCCACTCACTGCAACCTCCGCCTCACAGGTTCAAGAGATTTTCCTGCTCAGCCTCCCAAATAGCTGGGATTACAGACGCCCACCACCACACCCAGCTAATCTTTTGTGTTTTTTGTAGAGTTGGGGTTTCACTACGTTGGCCAGGCTGGTCTTGATCTCCTGACCTTATGAGCCGCCCTCCTCAGCCTCCCAAAGTGTTGGAATTACAGGTGTGAGCCACCACGCCCGGCCAATCGTCCTTTTATCAGTCTGTGTAATTGCTGTGGATGGTGACAGTTATCTTCTAAAACTTATCATGTGAGGCTTGGGTCCATAGACGTCCTGATTGATATATTCATTGTGACCCTGTCTTGTGACTTCTAGAACAGTCAAGCACATAGCCAAATATGACCTGTACCCCTAAAACTTGCCTTGATTGAATCATTAAAATAATTTTCTTTCTCTTACTAACAAAAGAAAAAGAAAAAAAAAATCCCTATCAATTATGGGAATCCTCTGACTTGGTCTAAATGCCACTAACATAAGTGGTATGTGGATACAAAGGAAGTAACTGAGGAATATTCCTTGGGAAAAGTCGGCTTAGATGGTTCCTAGGTCCCTGCTGGGGTCAGGATCAGTTCAGCCCTCTTTGGTGTCCTATACCCAGATATATTCATTCTCGCCCCTGTGTCTGTCTGTTGCCCTAGTGCCTGATGCTCATGTTGATTTATTTGTATTGGGTCCCACAAAGTTGATTTTTTAAAAATGTATGAGTGTTATACAACCAAAACCTAAAAATTATTCTTGGTAAATTGACTGAACAGGAGGAGACTAAGCAGGTGCTTTGTAATCTATGTAAAACCTGAGTGCCAAAGTTTAGAGGACAGTCCATCTAGGGAGAAGCAGTTTCTATGGTAGATTCATGGGATCCATGTGGGTCAGGGGAAAATGAAGATGGAGTGGGTGGCCAGGTGTGGTGGCTCAAGCCTGTAATCCCAGCACTTTGGGAGGCTGAGGTGGGATCGCTTGAGCCCAGGAATTTGAGACAACAGTCTGGGCAACAAAGCGAGATCTTGTCCCCTTCCCAACCCCCCAAAAAATTTAAAAGAAAAGATGGAGCAGGAGGATTGGCACAAAGCCATGATGGTAACGTGGCGGCGATAGCAGTGGTGATACTCACAGCTGCCATTTATCTAGCATTTACCGTGTGCCAGGGTTGGTTTTAAATGGCAGTAAAAGGCAGGGCCAGAAACCTACAGGTTCCAAGGAATGATATCCACCCAGTTTCTACCAGTCTTCCTTTTCTTCTCTCCCAAATGAGGGGAAATGATGACCTCTATCCTCACCTTACATGTTAGCTGTAGACAACTGTGATAATAATAATGGTAGTGATAATAAAGTAGTATAAAATGAAAGCAGTAATGTAAGCATGCCCCCATACACTGCCTAATTATAGTAATACACAATTACATATTATATTGTAATATATAGCTGCAGTATAACTAATATCTGCCCCTCAGTAGATATTTAACAAATCTTCATCTGTTGCAAATCACTCAAGTACTCATTGAGTGCTAGTGAATATGTGATTTTCTGCTATCCCAGATCAAGCCATAAACAGACATGGTCCCTACCCTTATGTATTTTTGTTTTGTTGCTGTTTGTCCATAAGGAGAAGTATTATGTTTTGTGTGCAGAGTGATTTAGACAACCACAACGCTTGATTTCAAATCAGAAGACCCAGATGCTAGTTTTTGCTTTGCTAGCCAGTCACTTTGATTTCTTAGTTTCATCTGAACAAATAAGGTGTTAGACTAGATTTTTACAAGCTCTGCCAGCTGTAACATTTCATTATTTGGTTTAGAGTCTGTGACATCCAGTGTTGGGAGGGCAGTTTGGCTGACTGGATATAAAAGGGCAGCCTTTACCTTTTGCCTACAACTTTACCTTGATTTGGTCTATCATATCTTTTTCATCTTGTTTAATGGTAGTTAAATCTTCAGAAACCTGCCTTTTTATATCCAAACTCATAAAAATGATAATGGTAAGAAACCCAATTTAGTTATCTTTTTTTTTTTCTGGAAAGGAAAACCATTGACAACACACACACACACACACACACACACACACACACACACACACACACACACGATCGCTTGCTTACTGAGAAATCAGAGCTTCAAAAGTGAGCTTATTCCAGTCACCAGCTGTCATCATATGAGGCACTCTTGTGAGCTGATTGCTCCTGAGAGAGATGAGTTATCGTTTGTTTTCACTAACCCACATCTGTAGTATATTCAATGCTTACCCATCCTTACTCTGTGGTTTTCTATGGCTTCATGAAATGCTTTAGCCAGACAGGTCAAGGTTTAAAGGTGTTTTTTTTTTTTCTTTTTTTTTGCAATGAAAGTTAATTGTTCATTGAAAGTTAATTGATTTTTCTAGGAATGAGCCTCTAAACATGGCCACAGCTCAGTGATAATGACCAATGAAACATGCCTTTCTGGACCTATGCGAACATGAAACAGATAAAGAGAAGTGAGCATGTGGCATTCATCAGAGGAAGAAGGCAATGTCAATTTTGTGGCTTGCCGAACATGGTTACTTGGAAAATTACTAACTAAACCTTTTTTTAGCCTTTTCACATTTAGTTAAGATTTCATGAAGAGGTGTAAGAGACAAGCTTTTCCAGACCCAGCCATGAGTACTCTGATTTACTCAGAAGAACCACGAACTTTGAACATCTCAATAATCCAGCATTTCTCAAACTTTTCTGTGCATGTGTATCACTGAGGTATCTTATTAAAGCACATACTCTAATTATTTGGTCTTGGGGGGCACTGAGATTCTGCATTTCTGAGAACCTCCAAGGTGATGCCAATGTGTTCTTGATGCTGGCACCCTATTTTAAGTAGCAAAGGTCTTGTTAGAATCAACCCAACCAGTGGAAGGCAAATGATCACAATTCTTGACTGTGAGTTTCAGACAATGATTGTTTATGTTCAGATGGGATTTTATTACCTTTGGCTTGTATAGTGGAGGGGTGTGTGTTTGTATTTTCTCTTAAAAAACAAAGCTGAAAAGCCAACAGGCACATGGACAGAAAAGAGAAGGGTGTTAGCATAAAATATGATTGCAAACAGGTGGAGATCAATAATCTGCAGCTATTTTGTTTCCTTCCTTTCTTCCCTCCTTCCTTTTTCTTCCTTCCTATCTTTCCTTCTTCCCTCCCTTCCTCGCTCTCACTTTTCTTTCTTTCTCTTTCTTTCTTTCTTTCAACAAGGTTTCACTCTCACCTAGACTGGAGTGCAGTGGCACAATCATCACTCACTATAGCCTTGAACTCCTGAGCTCAAGTGATCCTCTCACCTCAGCCTCCCAAGTGTCTGCCTGCAGGCTTCATGAAATGCTTTATTCAGACAGGTCAGGGTTTAAAGGTGCACCACTACAGGTGTGTACACTATACCCAGCTAATTTTTTATTTTTATTTTTTAAGAGACACAGGTCTCACTTTGTGCCCAGGCTGATCTCAAACTCCGGGCCTCAAGCAATCCTCCCACCTCGGCCTCCCAAAGTGCTGGGATTACAGGCATGAGCCATGGCCCCTAGCCCTATTTCTAATGTATGAATAATGTGTTCTCAAGTTATCTTAAGAACTAAAGTATTTTTTTTTGAAATAAATAAAAAGTAGCTATTCTGACATTAAAATGAATTACTTTTACTTGAATTAATGGTAGGAAAATTTAGGATGACAAATAAGGAACAATCAGAAAAGACAGAGCTATTTCTCTTGAAGATGGGATGCACTCATTCTACAATTTATTGAGCCCTTTGCAATGGGTCCAGGTGCTGTGCTGGGTACTGGAGATACAGAAGCTGTCCCCTCTGTCAAAGTCTCACATTCATTTGGGGGGACGGTGACTCAAAACAATTCTTAAAGTGAATTAAAACTGTGATCTCTGAAGGAGAAATGGAACATTTTGAGAACATCTGAACTGGAGTGTTTGACTCAATTGGGATGTGAAGGAAGGCCTCCCCACGAAAGTGATGTTTGAGGTGAGATCTGAGGGATGCTGGAATCAAGCAGGTGAAGGGGTGTTAGGAGGCACAGAAGGTTAGAAGGAGCTTGGCCGATGTGTGAAGTCACCCATATATCCTATACATAGTCTCTCCTGATCTGAGGCCTGACACGGCCAGTCTTGGCATAATTAATGCTGATGCTGGAGACTACTCAGGCTGGTCTCACCCACAGAGACAGGAACATGCCACATGGTCCTTGTGGGCCTCCGTGCACTGGGAGCTGTTAAACCTACCCTTACTTCCACTCCCCTGAACCTTGTCCTTAAGCTGTAGCCTACGAGACATACTTGCTTTTCAAATTCACTTTTTCTTATAAATAACATTTTATATAGATTGTATTGTGATGATAAAATAATACTCTTGAACACATTCTCTTATGTTAAAAAAAATGAGCTCCCTAGTTTTGGCAGACTTCCAACCAGGTTTGGGAAGCTCTACTCCATGTGGGATGGGCAGGAGTTTGGAGAGTGTGGAATCGGTTAAATCTCTGTGGCCCCTGACAGACTTTGCCCAGGAACACATGTGGTGTTCAGAATAGTGCTGTGTGATGAGCAGCGATCACTGAGGCTCAGAGAAATGAGCTTGCCCAATGTCTTGGTGACTGGCGAATAGGGATAAACCTATCAATCACTGGGTCCTCATTTTTTCAGGTACTTAACATCTCATCATCTCAAGTGTCCTGCTTGGCTTTGCTGTCTGAGAAGCTCCCCCAAGACTGTGCCTTCCGGATTCCCCTTACACCCAGCCTGTGGATTCAGAGGGAGCTTTTTCATGTTTAATGTGTTACTGAAACATCGGCATTCTGTCTAGGTCCCGCTGATCACTGCATGGAAAGCCAATCACTGACCCAACAATTACTGCCAAAGAAGAAGGCTTTAATTGGGTGCTGCAGCTGAGATGGGAGGGCAGTCTCAAGTCATCTCCCTGGGAGAGGAGTCTCAAATCCATCTCCCTGACCAGCTAAAATCAGGGGTTGATACAGCAGGGAAAAAATGTAACTGTGTGAGAAAAACAGGAACTCAGGAAGGATCAGGAAGCAATCACGATGAATGAGGGGCCTGGAGTTTCGTTGTCTGGATGCAATGATCTGGAGAGTTTTTTAGTTGATACTTCTTTTTTTTTTTTGAGAGGCCCAGTGGTCCTTTCCTGGAGGAAGAAACTCTGATAAAACAAATGTAAGTTTCAAGCTGTAATGTCAGAAAGGTCAATTTCTATGTTTATCCAAACAAAAAACACCCAAAACTGTCAACGGGACTATTGGGTTGGTTTCAAAGGCAGATATGACAGCCCCCAGGACTCAGTCTCTTTATTTATTATAAATAATATAAACCTTATTATAGGGGACAGTGGGGAAGGGGAATACTCATGAAGAAGCCAGGTAGTGTTCTTCTCTTCCTTTCTTTTTATCTTTTCTCTTCATCCTTATTCATTGGGTATATTTTCCTGCCCCAGCACAAGTCCCTTAGACGTGGAAATGCCTGAAGCGAGCAGTCTGACCACCAGGGGCAGCATGAGACTATCTCTTTGTCTGAAAACAAACAGGTCCTAGTCAGCGGCCCCTCCTCTCCAAACAGGCTGAGGCTGCACGTTGGAGTCACCTGATGAGCTTTTAGAAAATTGCAGGTGAGTGGGCTCACTTCAATTGCCATCTTCTGTTCTCGGGAGTGGGACATGGACATTGCCATTATTTAAAAGTTCCTCAGGTGAGTCTGGTGCATAGCATTGAAAACCACTCGGAGAAGACTGAATCTGTGAAAACTGTAAAGGCTTTTAGGAATCACCCAGCCCAGCTCAGCTGCTACCATTTGGCAGCTTCAGGAACTGAGGCCCAGAGATAGAAACGGTAGGTTTCGGGGTACTCGGAAGACAGCACCAGAACCCAGGACCCTGACATTCGGCCCAGTTTTTCCTCCGTGGCACGTGGTCGTCCGTGTTTCGACTGGGCCTTGGCATCAGAGGACACCAGGGACCACTCCTCCCCTCGGCTCCGAGCAGAGCGGTGTGATTCCTGGCTCAAGGCGCTCCTCACTGACAGGAGAATTCAGAACTGGCCTGCAGGAATCAACTGGAGAACCTCCCAACCACGTGTGCACGGGGTGCAATGCCTGCGTGTTTCAGGAGACTGGAGGACGGGGAGAGAGAGGTAGCGAGGACAGCCACAGTCCAGTCAAGGAGGGCTTCCTGAAGATGAAGCAGGAGGAGGAAATTTCAGTAGCCCATGAACAGTGGGGCCACATTTCAAACCAGAGGATCCAGATAAGGAATGGGCGTTCCTGGGGCCACGGGTATGAGTGGGTGAAGGTGAGAGCCAGAGAGCAGAGGGAGTTAACACTGTGGAGATGAAGAGTTAACACCTGCGTACGGACCTTGACCACCAGACGGAGGAAACAAGGCCCTTTACGGAATGTTCTAGATCTCAGCCTGGACGCATGAAAAAACACGGGAGGTGTCTGAGAATGGGAGGGGTGCCTGGGAGCTGGGCCTTAGAAAGACGCCCCTTGAAGGTCTGGTGTGGTGGCTCATGCCTGTAATCCCAGCACTTTTGGAGACTGAGGTGGGCAGATCACGAGGTCAGGAGTTCGAGACCAGCCTGACCAACATGGCGAAACCCCATCTCTACTAAAAATACAAAAATTAGCCGAGTGTGGTGGCACATGTCTGTAGTCCTAGCTACTCGGGAGGCTGAGGCAGGAGAATCGCTTGAACCTGGGAGGTGGAGGTTGCAGTGAGCCAAGATCATGCCACTGCACTACAGCCTGGGTGACAGAGTGAGACTCTGTCTCAAAAACGAAAAAGAGAAAAAAAGAAGAAAGACGCCCTTGGGGGTAGCCAGACTGGAGGCCCAGAGGGAGGCAGCTCTGGGGGCTGCTTTAGGATCATGCTTTCCAGATCCTCCCAACACAGAAAAGATATGGCTTTTGGAAGGTGTCCGGAGGTATTTGTGGAGTAGAATGGATGCTGAAGTAGAAGGCAGCCCTTAACAGTGGACTGTGGAGGAGGACAGAGCCATAGGAAAGACTGGGAATAGAAGTTTGGTGAGCTGCAGGGACTCCATAATTTTATATACTAGCAATGAATAACTGAAAATGAATTTTTTTTTTTTTTGAGACAGAGTCTTGTTCTATCACCCAGGCTGGAATGCAATGGCATGATCTTAGCTCACTGCAACCTCTGTGTTCTGGGTTCAAGTGATTCTCCTGCCTCAGCCTCCCAAGTAGCTGCGATTACAGGAGCCCACCATCATGCCTGGCTAATTGTTGTATTTTTGTAGAGACAGGGTTTCATTATGTTGGCCAGGCTGGTCTTGAACTTCTGACCTCAGGTGATCCAGCTGCTTTGGCCTCTCAAAGTGCTAGGATTACAGGTGTGAGCCACTGAACCTGGCCTGAAAATGAAATTTTTAAATGCCATCTATAACAGCACCAAAAACTATGATATATATTCAGGGAAATTTTAATAAAATATGTGCAAACATGTACACCAAAAACTACAAGATAATGTTGAAGGAAAATGGAGATATATACCAGATTTATGGATCAGAAGATTCAGTATCATTAAATGGCATTTCTTCCCAAATTGAGTTATGTGTGCAAACCCAGCAGGCTTATTCTTTTTTAGAAGTTGGCAAGCCGAAATTTGTATCAAAATATGACCTTTGTGCCATAGAATAACCTAAACAATTTTGGAAAAGAACAAAAAGCTGAAGGATATAATTTAATTTTAAGACAATATAAATATATAGCAATTATGTACATTACTGTAGATATAAGTAGAGAAATATAAACCAATGCAACAATAGAGAATCTAGAATTAGACTCATTTATGTATGTCAATTTATTTTTTTCAATTAAAGTGCCAAAGTAATTCAACAGGGAAAATGGTGTTTTCAACAGATGGTATGGCAAAATGGGGTATCAATTTGGGGGGAAATTGAATCTCAACTCTTATTTCACATCATACATGAAAGTTGACTTAAAATGGGTCATAGAATTAAATTTAAGAGCTACGGTTATCAAACTTCTAGAATAAAATATAGGAGAAAATATTGTAGCCTTTGGATAGGCAAATGCTTCTTGTGTAAGAATAAGAAGCATGAACCATATAAAAAAAAAGTTGAGAAGTTAGACTTCATTTAAATTAGAAATTTCTCTTCTCCCAATACTCCATTAAGAAAATGAAATGGCAAGTTATAGCCTGGGAGAAAATATTTGCAATACATACATCTGCATAGAACTTGTACCCAGAATTTATGAAGTTCTCATCCAATTCAGTAAGGAGACAAACTATGCAATATAAAAATGGGCATGGTACAAATTCTGAAATGATCCCCAGTGACCCATGCCCTTGTATAATTATCTCACCTTGAATATGGGAGTTCAGTATTATGGATCTCATTCCTGTGATTAGGTTACATTATATTATGTGAAGGTATATTATATGAAGGTATTTTGGCAGATGTAATTAAGGTTCCTCATCAGTTGACTTTGAGCTAATGATACAGGAACTAGAAATTTAGGCAGATAGATAGGGTAAAGGAGTCCTCAGCAAGGCTTCCCTTTTAACCAAAAGCAGCCCCCAAATAATTTCTAACAAAGAGCCTGAAAATCGAGCTGCAGACATAGATAAGCAAACTGGAAGCTTGCATGGGTGAACACTGGCAGCTATGCCAATAGGAGAGGCTACCTGGAAGCCAGGTATGTTCAACATGGAGGCTCCATCTTCCCTTTTCTTTGTCACCACATGTAAAGAACCAGACAACATGGCACCAGCCAGGTAGAGAACCCATCTGAATAAGAAAAGATTAGGATGGGGTGGCCAGCTTCTTCTTGAGCTATGCAAATGGCTAGTCTAACCAATCTTTCATGCCCTATGTAAATCAGACACCATATTCTGAAACTCATCTATAAAACCCACTGCATTCCACTGTGGAATTGGCATCCCATTTTCCCTGGGATGCCTCTCTGCACAGAGAGTTCTTCTCTTTCATCTATTAAACTTCTGCTCTTAAACTCACTCTGGTGTGTCCACATTCTAGTTTTTCATAGCTGTGAGGCAACAAATCTGTATTTGTCCCAGACAATGATGCAGCTTCACTAATCAAAAGGGAGATTGTCCTGGGTAGGCCTGACCTAATTAGGCAAGCCTTTAAATATGAGGCTCTTGAAGCAGAAGAGAAACTCTACTGTTGGCCTGGAAACAAGCCACTATGAGTTCTATAGCTGCAGAGAAATGAATTCTGCCAACAACCACATGTGCTTGGAAGAAGACCTGAGTCTCAGATCACACTGTAGCCCAGGCTGACACCTTGACTGCAGCCTTGTGAGACTTGGAGCAGAAGACCTAGCTGAGCCATGCCTTGCCCATGGAAACTGAGAGACAATAAATAGATTTTAGCTTTTGGTTTAGGCTAACAAATGTGATATACAGAAAACTATAATAATAAAATGAGCAAAAGATATGCAGATACTTCACAAAACAAGATATCTAGATAGATAATGTAAGGCCGGTTGACTTGCTGGGGGCTCGGACACACCCCCTCCCTCGCGGGGAGCTCGGACACACCCTCTTCCCTCTCTGGGAGCTCGGACACACCTCCCTCCCTCGCGGGGAGCTCGGACACATGCCCTTCCCTCTCCGGGAGCTCGGACACATTCCCTTCCCTCTCTGGGAGCTCGGACACACCCCCTTCCCTCTCCGAGAGCTTGGACACACACACCCCCTCCAGGAGCCTGGAAAAAAAGCCCCGCCAGGACCTACCTGATACTATTTTGTCCTATCTGGGCCCCACTCCCTGCCTGCCATTTTGTCTTCCTGCCTACTATTTTGTCCTATCTGGGCCCCACTCCCTGCCATTTTGTTCCATCCGGGCCCCACTCCCCTCCATTTTGTCCCACTCACCTTGGGCACAACCAACCAAACGCCTCCACTCCCTATAAAACCCCACATCTAAGAGGAGTCCATGCGACTTCTCCGGCCCCTCCTGTCCAGACCGCAGAACCTCACCCGGGAGCCTGAATAAATTCCTTCGCATTGGATTATTTTCATGCTGGCCTCAGTTTCTTCATTTTAAACGCGGCAGGAACCCAAGAACAAACCTTTTAAGTGGTGCCGAAACCCGGGGGGAGTTGTAAGACCCCTCCTGGGGGAAACTGACTCCTCCACTCAACGCTGGACCGGGGAGCAGCGCTTTCACTGCAAGGTAAGACTTCTGTTGCCCACTACCCCTCTTGCTGCTTGCCTCGTCGTGTGGACTCCCTGCTCGCAATTGTGGCCACATCAGGGACTCTTTCTCATTGTTTGCTGTGGGCCCGTGGCCCCGGCCTCATCACAAGGACTTAAGCGTAGAGGAGATGTCCCTACACTCTTGTCTTCTCCCCGTGAGGGGTTTCTTAGGGTCAGGATTTTGAGGGAGACGTCCCCACTTTCCTGAACCCTCTCATTGTCGGTGCTCAGTAAGCGTGGCCTGGGATGCCTAGCTGCTCTTCTGACCACCCCCACAGCAGCGATTGAGGTGTGGGTATTCAGAAGCCCCATTACCCCTGGCTTATACCAAATTCGTTATTTTAAACTAGTCCCTTTGGCATAAAAGGCTCTCGTTTATTTAAGGAACTGTATTTTTGGCTTCTTTCTTTTTCCGTCTCTCTCTCTCTTAACTTTCTCTTCCACCTAAGGTGACGGCCGTACCATGCCCTTAAGATGGCAGCCCCTTCACACTCCTATCTTTCTCTTCCACCTCAGACGGCGGCTGTACCACACCCTTAAGGTGGCACCCGCTTTCTACTTTTAACTCTACTTTCTCCCGCTTTCTACTTTTAAGTCTACTTTCTCCCGCTTTCTACTTTTAACTCTACCATCTCCCGCTTTCTACTTTAACTCTATTTTTCTCTTCTTCCTAATTCTGGTGTGAGTGAGTGAGTGAGTTTATGTGTAGTCCCACGGCCTAACAGCTACGGGGCTTGTGTGGACCTCCACCCGCGGTTCCACGGGTACGTCATAAGGCATAACGGTGATTCACCTCAGAGTTGTCTTACCGGACTTCCATCCAGAGGTGACCAGGCCCGGGGATTATACGGGTACACCTTAGCCAAGATGCCCCCGAAACATCCCTTTGGGGATGTGGCTGGGAAGGCATCAGACTGGTCTCCCATCTGGGGGCACCCACCCTTTGTCTGTCAGTCTTCCCTGTAATACTGTCTTTATTGTGCCTTCCAATTCTCACATAGCTTCAGCTTTGCCTCTCTCCATTCTCTCCCTTTTAATACTCATTGCTGCCTGAAAATTCCTACAACCACCTTCTTCAGCAAAGAGTACTTCTGTTTGTGGTGAGTGTAATACCTACTCCTATCCCTTCCCTTACTTGCTTCTGATTGCCCCCATAAAAGTCAATTATGGGGAACCAGAATTCCCACATAGACCCCAAGTTGCCATTACGATGCCTAGTCCAGAATCTACCCAAACTAGGGCTTTCCATAAAGAAGAAAAAGCTGGTCTCCCTTTCCACTGTAACCTGGCCACAGTATCCTCTAGACAATCAGTCCAAGTGGCCTCCGGAGGGCACACTTGACTTTAATATCTTAACAGACTTAGATAATTATTGCAAGAAGAACAGTAAATGGCCAAAGATTCCATATGGGCTGGCTTTCTGGTATCTTCGTTCCTGTCCCACTCTCTGTTCCTCTTGTACCGCTGCTCAAGTACTCCTAGCCAAAGAAACTTTCTCTCTGCCCTTAGCCCCTCTACCCTCCTCCTCTTCCTTCTCTGACCCCAACGTGCCTAAGGAGCTCTCCTTTCCACTGGCCTGACCCAATCCTCCACTGCCTTATAACAGACCTCAATCCCCTTCAGCTCCTCTACCTCCTACTCCTCCACCTCCTGACGACAACCTAGCCTCTCCCGTTAGTGCACACACGCGGCTCACACAGTGCTCCTAGCGACGAAGCCTCCCTCCTTTGCCCCCTCCGTGAGGTGGCTGGAGCAGAGGGTATTGTCCGAGTGCATGTTCCCTTCTCCCTCTCTGATCTGTCAGCCATTGAGAAATGCCTAGGATCTTTCTCCACCAATCTTACTGCTTACACCAAAGAATTCTGTTACCTTACTCAGGCATATGATTTAACCTGGCATGACACGTTTGTAATCCTATCCTCCACCCTTACCCCAGACGAGCATGACCGGATTTTTACAGGGGCCCGGGAACACACTAATCAGGTACATCTGACTAACAACCAGATGCCAGTAGGTGCGGCAGCGGTCCCCGAGGCCGACCCTAACTGGGATTATCAAGACGGTCGGGATGGCCGCTGCCGCGGAGACCAAATGCTACAGTGCGTCCTGGCGAGCATGCAAAGTGCAGCCCAAAATGTAGTCAATTACGATAGGATAAGGGAAATAACTCATGGACCCGATGAAAACCCAGCCACCTTCCTTGACCGCTTGACTAATGCTATGATCCTCCATACCTGGCTGGATCCAGCCTCCTTAGCAGGAGCTACAGTCCTAGCCACCCACTTTATCTCCCAGTCAGTGGCTGATATAAGGAGGAAGCTTTAAAAAGCTGAGGAAGGCCCCCCAGACTCCCATATGAGACCTGGTAAACATGGCATTTAAGGTCTTTAATGGCCGAGAGGATAAGGCTGAGGCCACCCGACAGGCCCACTTATGGCAGAAGGTAGGCCTCCAAACCCGAGCTCTTATGGCAGCCCTGAGGCCAGCAACCTACCGAACACCCAGTGGAAGAGGTCCATCGAAACCCTTCCAAGATGCTCTAAGAGTTCCGTCCGGACCATGTTTTAAATGTGGTCAAGAGGGACATTGGGCCCGGCAGTGCCTGCCACCCGGGCCCTGTTTCAAATGTGATCAAGAGGGACATTAGGCCCGGCAGTGCCCCTGTCCTCGTCCACCTCCTGGACCTTGCCCAAGCTGCAAACAGACTGGACACTGGAAGGTTGATTGTCCATCCCAGACCAAAGGCCCACTCCCCGCACCTCTATGTGAGGAGCAGGCCGGTCTGCAGAAAGCAATCCCTCCCCTTGAATTTCTTGGCCTTCTGGATGACTGACGCAGCCCGGACTCGAGGACCCCCATCACCCTTGCCGAGCCCAGGGTAACACTGCAGGTAGCGGGTAAGTCCATTTCTTTTTTTAGTGGACACGGGGGCTGCCTACTCTGTATTGCCTTCCTACTCATGGCCTAGTACACCTTCCGAGGTCACGGTCATGGGAATTGAGGGAAGGCCTTCCTGTCCTAACCAAACTCCTCCCCTAGCCTGTGTCCTCGAGGGACACCCCTTCTCTCACTCCTTTTTAATCATACCCTCATGCTCAGTTCCCTTGCTAGGACGAGATATTCTCCAGGCTGTGGGGGCCACTCTCCAACTTACTAATCTCACATACACAAAGTCAAACCCCTCACATACACACCTCCTACTGTCTCTTCTAACTGAGACTAAGCCCTGTCTTAACCCTTGGTCTCAACCCCCTATCCCTCCTGATGTAGTCAATCCCTTAGTGTGGGATGCTTCCAAGCCTATAGTGGCAAGACATCACACACCAGTTAAAATATTTCTCAAGAATCCTACTCACTTCCCCTCACGTCTGCAGTTTCCCATTTCAAAGACCCACCGTCAGGGCCTGAAGCCTATTATCACTCGACTCCTAGCCCAGGGACTCCTTATTCCCACCAGTTCTCCTTGTAACACTCCTATATTGCCAGTCCAAAAGCCATCCGGTGACTATCGCTTGATTCAGGACCTACGCCTTATCAACAAGGCAGTAGTACCCCTCCACCCAGTAGTCCCCAACCCATACACCTTGTTATCCAACATTCCCTCCAATACCTCTCATTTTACAGTTTTGGACCTCAAGGATGCCTTCTTTACAATCCCTCTACACCTTGAATCTTATTTTCTCTTTGCCTTCACCTGGACTGATCCGGACACCAATTTGGCACAACAGCTTACCTGGACAGTCTTGCCCCAAGGATTCAGAGACAGCCCTCATATTTTTGGGCAGGCCTTAGCAGCTGATCTCAGCTCCTGCCCTCTCCAACCCAGTCTCCTCCTGCAATATGTAGACGACCTTTTACTCTGTAGTCCCTCCCTCTCCCTGTCCCGACAGCATACTGCCACTCTCCTTAACTTTTTGGGATCTAAAGGATACCGAGTATCCCCATCCAAGGCGCAGTTGTCAGTCACCTCAATAGTTTACTTAGGCATTCGCCTCACCCCTACAACAAAGAGCCTGACAACAGACTGAAGAAAAACACTCATTTCACTACAGCCTCCAGAGACAGCAGACCAAATTCTTTCCTTTCTAGGGTTTGTGGGATTCTTCTGCCATTGGATACCTAATTTTGCCACTCTAGCTAAACCTCTGTATATAGCAGCTAAAGACACACCTACTGGACCCCTCTCTTACCCTGGAGTAGTAAAACAGGCTTTCAAAGCACTACAAACTGCCTTGTCCATGGCACCTCCACTCCAATTACCCAATCTCAACCACCCCTTCCATTTGTTCACTGACGAAAAACAGGGAATTGCGGTTGGAGTCTTAACCCAGCCCCTAGGCCCTGTGTATCATCCGGTAGCCTATTTATCAAAGCAACTTGACCCCACGGTCAGGGGATGGCAGCCTTGCCTGCGGGCCTTGGGGGTGGCAACAGAACTCACTAAGGGATCCCTAAAACTTACCTTAGGCCAGCTCATCTCGGTGTTTTCTCCCCATCGGCTCACTGACCTTCTCTCCCATAAGTCTCTCGCACACCTAGGACCTTCTCGGTTACAAGAGTTTCACTTACTTTTTATTGAAAAATCCTTCAGTCAGTCTTCATCCCTCTACTCCACTCAACCCTGCTACTTTACTTCCCCTTCCATCCCACTCCCCTTCCCCAGTTCATTCCTGTCCTGAATTAGTAGACATTTGCTAAGCCACGAGAGGGTCTATCTAGCCTTCCACTCTCTAGCCCCGACTTTACCTTGTATGTAGATGGGGGTTCAGTAATAACGGCCGAGGGACAGTGAAAAGCGGCCTATGCTGTAGTCACAGATTCAGCCACCCTTGAGGCACGCCAACTCCCTGATGGGATGACATCCCAAAAGGCAGAGCTCATCGCCTTAACTCTAGCTCTTGCACTAGCAAAAGGGAAACGAGCAAATATCTATACAGACTCCAAGTATGCTTTCCTTATTACCCATTGTCACTCTGCCCTCTGGAAAGAGCGAGGATTCCTTACCATAAAGGGGACCCCCATAGTCAATGCCACCCAAATCTCTAACCTCTTACAAGCTCTGATGCTGCCCAAAGAGGTTGTGGTCATCCACTGCAGAGGGCACTGGGCCCAGCAGGATGCCGTTTCTCAGGGCAATGCAAGGGCAGATGCATTAGCAAAGGCTCTAACTACTACCAGGCCAGCTCCCACTCCAATTCTGTTCCTTACCACAGCTACGTCGCCAATGTACTCACCATCAGAAAGACAGGACCTTATGTTAAGTGGAGGAACCGAGTCTGACCAGGGCTGGATCTTCCTAAATAATAAGATCACCCTCCCACGGGAACAGGCTCCTACAATTATTGCCGAAATACACCAATCCTTACATATAGGGCCCAAGGCATTGTACCGCTTTATACAACCCCTTTTATTCACCACACCTACAACAGACAGTCGAGCAGATACACAAAACATGTGTCACTTGCTCTAAGGTCTCATCTTAGGGAAGCCTAAAGCCGCAGTTTCCCACCCACCAAATGCGCGGTAACCTGCTGGCCCAGGATTGGCAGATTGATTTTACTCACATGCCCTCTCACAAGAAGCTTCGCTACCTCCTAACTTTTGTAGATACCTTTTCAGGTTGGGTTGAAGCCTTCCCTACCTCTCGGGAAACAGCAGACATGGTAGTCTCTATTCTTATTCAAGAGATCAGCCCCCACTTCGGCCTACCTGTCACCATCCAGACAACGGTCCAGCATTCACAGCCCAGGTAGTCCAGCTGGTCGTCAAGTCTCAACATCTCCTGGAAACTACACATCCCCTACCACCCTCAGTCATCGGGTAAGGTCGAACGGGCCCACGGCATCCTCAAGGACCATTTGGCTAAACTGACTATCGAGGTAAAACTCTCTTGGCCCACTCTCCTACCTCTTGCTCTAGCTCGGATCTGAGCCACCCCACGGGAACCAATGGGCCTTAGCCCCTTTGAGATGCTGTACGGTCAGCCCTTCTTGGTTTCCCATAATTTCCCGGTGCAACCACCTCCCCTAGCCACCTACCTTCCCTATCTATCTCTCCTCTGCCACTTACTCAGGGAGCATGCAGATCATGCTCTCCCCATTGTTTCAGGGCCTGGAGACTTGCACCCGGCAGCACCCCTTCAGCCAGGTGACAGTGTTCTCCTTCGGGAGCTTCAGCCAGGATCTCTGCAGCCTAGGTGGTCAGGACCCCACATCGTTATCCTAACCACCTCCACGGCTGCCAAGCTCCTAGGTTACACCCCGTGGTATCATGTGTCCCGCCTTAAGGCGGCACCTCGAGATGACCAATGGAAATCCAAACTCCTGGGTCCCACTCACCTCCGCCTCACTCACAGCCCCTGCCTGTCAATTCCTAATCCTTCAAATCCTCCTCCTAACAATCCTTCTAATATCTCCCCTTAAGGCCAGTCCCTACTATGCCCGGCGGTTCTATTTGCAGGAATCCTGGAAACAAGGCCCCACTACTAAGACCAAATATATTGCTCAAGTAGATTGCCAGCCCATAGATTGCAAATCCCCCATAAAATTTGAGTTCCCAAAATCCAAGGCCAATACTATTAAGAACTGTCAGAATAACTTTGGCCTCTGCTTTCTGTATGACCAAGCCAAGAATATTTGTCATAAGTGGAGCGCTATCTTTGGTGGATGCCCGTACACCTCTTGTGTCATCCATAAAACCCCAAAAAGTGAAGTACTTTCCATTGACAACCAAGGCAAGGTGTCCCTTACTATTCGTGACCCCTGGCACAATTGATGGGAAAAGGGAATTGCAGGTAAAATACATACCAGGTTTACAAATAGCCACCCCAGTGGTACATGGTAAATATATCGAACCTATACCCGCATCATGCCAGTGGAAGTAGACCGACTCAGCTCATTAGGCAACACCATTTTACAAAATGAGGCTGCTTTAACTAACCAACTTGGATCCTCGAGCAATAACCCCCAACCTTTCTCTTGGTTAACACTAGTACAGCAAGGCGTTAATATGTTAAGTTTAACTGAAGCCATAAACTTTACTATTTTTTTGTGTGTGCCTCCCTCAATGAATCCCCCTTAGCTGCAGTTCCCCTCCAGACCGAGTTCAACCTGTCACGATCACCTACGGGACCCGACACCACCCTAACAGGGATCCCGCTGTTCAAAGCACACTCCCAGGATCTCTTTCTCTGCTACAGAACAACTGACAGCCCCAGCTGCAACACAACTGTAAAAGTAAGATCCACCCACTATGCACCTCCGGGAGGATACTTTTGGTGTAATGGGACCCTAACCAAAGTTATAAATGCCTCCCTTCCCTTCCCTTGCGTACCTGTTACCCTGGTCCCACAGTTGAAGGCATACAGACAGGCCGAGTTCCTATCTCTCTTTATGCCTCCTTCCTCTGTTCGCTGAAACAAACGAGCTGTTTTCCTCCCAGTAGTAGTCAGCCTCTCTTTAGCATCATCTCTAGTAGCCGCTGGAATAGGAAGCGGAGCAATGGGCTACAGTGTCACTTCAGCCGCTCAACTGGAAGACAAGCTCCGTGTAGCCATTGAAGCGTCAGCAACTTCTCTAGCCTCCCTCCAGTGACAAATCACGTCACTAGCTCAGGTAACTCTCCAAAACTGACGGGCTCTTGACCTGCTAACAGCGGAAAAAGGAGGTACCTGTAAGAGAGATCCAAGATGGCCAATGACTAGCAGCTTGGGCACGTACCTCCCAGTGAAAGCGCAAAGAACGAGAGGATGTCACACTTTCAGACGAATATTTGTTGCTCACGGACCAGGAGATTCCCAGTGGAGGAGCCCCACGGGTCGCCAGGGCGACTCTTGTGGCCGGCGTGGCGGTTTTGCTGGTGCCTCAGCGCGCCAATTCTAGGTGCAGAGTCCGGAGATTTCCGGGCAGAAAAGCACCATCAATCTTAACACCGCTGTTTTGGCCGGCGCAGTGGATTGCTCAGATTTTGGTGCTGGGAATCAACAAGTTGGACATCAGAGACCTAGTTAGAAAGTCAGCAATTACAAAGATGACAGACGGATAAATATATAATGAAGGGAAGAAACCAGCATAAAAAAGTAGAGAACACTCAAAATCAGAATGCCTCTCCCTCTACAGGGGATTGCAATTCCCCATCAGTAACGGAACAAGGCTTAATAGATTACACGTGTGTTCCAATAACAGAAGCAGGCTTCAAAACGTGGGTGATAAGAAACTTCTGTGAATTAAAAGAACTTGTTTTAACCCAATGCAAAGAAACTAAGAACCTTGAAAAAAGGTTTGACGAAATGTTAACAAGAATGGACAAGATAGAGAAGAATATAAGTGAATTGATAGAGCTGAAAAACACAACACGAGAACTTCACGAAGCATGCACAAGTTTAAAGAGTCAAATTGATCAAGCAGAAGAAAGGATATCAGAAGTTGAGGACCAGCTCAGTGAAATGAAACGAGAAGACAAGAATGGAGAAAAAAGGATGAAAAGGAACGAGCAAAGTCTCCAGGAAATATGGGACTATGTGAAAAGACCTAATCTACGTTTGATAGGTGTACCTGAATGTGATGAAGAGAATGAATCCAAGTTGGAAAATACTCTTCAGGATATGATTCAGGAAAACTTTCCCAACCTGGCAAGGAAGGGTAATATTCAACTCCAGGTAATACAGAGAACACCACAGAGATATTCTACAAGAAGACCAACCCCAAGACACATAATCGCCAGATTTATTAGGGTTGAAATGAAGGAGAAAATACTAAGGGCAGCCAGAGAGAAAGATCAGGTTACCCATAAAGGGAAATCTATCAGACTTACAGCAGATCTCTCAGCAGAAACCCTACAAGCCAGAAAAGAGTGGGGATCAATATTTAACATCCTTAAAGAAAAGAACTTTCAACCCAGAATTTCCTATCCAGCCAAACTAAGCTTTATGAGCGAAGGAAAAATTAAATCTTTTGCGAACAAACAAGTACTTAGAGAGTTCATCACCACCAGGCCTGCTTTACAAGAGCTTCTGAAAGAAGCACTATACATATAAAGGAACAACCAATATCAGCCTTTCCAAAAACATATCAAAAAGCAAGAACATTAACATAATGAAAAATTTACATCAACTAATGGGCAAAACAGCCAGCTAGCATCAAACGCCAGTATTAAACTTATATATATTTTAATTGGATAAAAAGCCAAAACCCATCGGTATGCTGCATCCAGACCCATCTTACATGCAACAATACACAAAGACTCAGAGAGAAGGAGGAAGATTTACCAACCAAACAGAGAGTAAAAATAAACTAATAAACAAAAAGCAGGAGATGCAATTCTTGCCTCTGATAAAGTAGACTTTAAAGCAACAAAGATCAAAAGAGGCAAAGAAGGATATTACATAATGGTAAAAGGATCAATGTAACAAGAAGAGCTGATTCTATAGATCAACGAGATAGAAACTTAACAAGGACATCCAGGACTTGAACTCAGACCTGGAACAAGTAAACTTAATAAACATTTATAGAACTCTCCACTTCAAATACACAAAACATACATTACCATCTCACACCTATTAGAAAAGTGACTACATAATTGGAAGTAAATCACTCCTGAGTAATCGCATAGCATTTCATAGGTTTAAATGAAATATTGGTTGGCTGTATGTTTGTTATCTTCTTCCCTTATTCCTTCCTGATTACATCATTAAGTATAATTATCATTATAAAAGAGGTTTTTAATAACCATTACTAAATTGCGTTTTAGCCTGGGCAAGAAAGCAATACTCCCATTCTCTCTCCCTTCACTCTTTCTTTTCCCTTTTCCTCCTCCCCATTCTCTCTCTCTCTTTCTCTTCCTTTTTCCACCTCCCCATTTTCTCTCTCTTTCTCTTTTTTCTTCCTCCTTAAAAAAAATAAATAAATAAAAATCCGTGGAAAAAAAAAAAAAAAAAAAAAAGGAGGTACCTGTATGTTTCTCTAGGAACAATGCTGCTACTACATCAGTGAATCAGGCCTAGTAGAGGAGAACATCAACACTCTCCACTGCCTCCAGGAGGACCTCTGTAAAAAGCAAAAAACAGGAGCCTTGTCCCTAAGCTGGTGGCATCCTATGCTTACCTGGCTAACCCCCATCATCACTCCTATCATTGTAATCTGTTTGCTTTTACTAATGGCCCCTTTTCTTCTCAGGTTCCTACAAGCTCCTATGCGAGAAATTGGATGAGTGGCTGTTAACCAAATGCTGCTTCATCCCTTCGTCCGTGTCTCGGTCGAGGCACCAGCCAACTGACCTGTCCCCTTTACTTTGCCCCATTCAGCAGGAAGTAGTCAGAAAGAGTGGTGCCCTCTATCTATCATCAAAAGGTCGGAATGTAAGGCTGGTTGCCTCGCCAGGGGCTCGGACACACCCCCTCCCTCGCGGGGAGCTCGGACACACCCCCTTCCCTCTCCGGGAGCTCGGACACACCCCCCCCGGGAGCCTGGAATAAAAGCCCCGCCAGGACCTACCTGATACTATTTTGTCCTATCTGGGCCCCACTCCCTGCCTGCCATTTTTTCTTCCTGCCTACTATTTTGTCCTATCTGGGCCTCGCTCCCTGCCATTTTGTTCCATCCGGGCCCCACTCCCCTCCATTTTGTCCCACTCACCTTGGGCACAACCAATCAAACGCCTCCACTCCCTATAAAACCCCACGTCTAAGAGGAGTCCACGCGACTTCTCCGGCCCCTCCTGTCCGGACCGCAGAACCTCACCCGGGAGCCTGAATAAATTCCTTCGCATTTCATTATTTTCGTGCTGGCCTGTTTCTTCATTTTAAACACGGCAGGAACCCAAGAACAAACCTTACAGATAAGAAGTTCAATATCATTCATCAGAGAATGCAAATTGAAACCAAAATGAACATACTCCATATACAAACACAAAATAGAATGGCTGAAGTTAGGGGGAAAAATCCTGACAATACCAAGTGTGGTGGCACCTGGAATTCTCATAGACTGGTATTGAAATGTAAAGTGGTACCACCACTTTGAAAAACAGTTTGGATGTTTCTCATAAAATTAAACCTATCATATGGCTCAGTTATTCCACTTGTAGATATTTAGCCAAGAGAAATGGTAACATACATCCACACAAAGACTCACAGATGAAATGTTCACTGCACTTTTCATAATAGCCAAAAAGTAGAAACCACACAATTGTACACCAATAGGCAAATGAATACACAAACTGTGCTGTATCCATACAAGGGAATACTACTCAGCCATGGGAAACCTTTTGAGGGTAATGGGAATTTACATAATATGATGGCTGTGGCGTTGACTACACAGGTGTATACATTTGTCAAACTCATCCAACTTCAGATTTTAAGTGGGTGCATTTTATACCCAAATTATACCTCTGTCAAGCTGATTTTTTTAAATTGCATTTTAGGTTTTGGGGTACATGTGAAGAACATGCAAAATTGTTGCATAGGTACACACATGGCAGTGTGATGTGCTGCCTTCCTCCCCATCACCTATATCTGGCATTTCTCCCCATGCTATCTCTCCCCAACGAGCTGATTTTTTAAAAGTTCACCATCCCAGCATGATTTGCTCAAAAATGATCCCACAGAGAGGGAAAAACTAATGATGCAGGTGGATAGAGGTCAATTGCAGGAGGGATGGCCTTGAGTAGGAAGTAGGCTATGGTCCAGTGCTTAAGAGGAAGAGTCGGCTATTAATAAAATCTGGGGTAGTTTACATGATTTCCCAGTTAAATAGGGAGCAATGTAACAGCTGAGAGTAAGAAGAGGCAGGGCTGTTGGAAGTATAAGAGATAAAAAGGTGTAAAAGTCATTTCAGAGAGTGGAGAGGAAAAATGGTCCCCAGATCTGCCACCCATATCTTCCTACTCCCTGACACTTCCCATTCACCTTGGAACTCTATCTCATATTCCCTTTCCTCATCACTGTTTTATTTGAGCAGCGTGAAGAGGCAGCAGTGTCTGCTTAGAACCTTACACTTGTTACCATCATTAGACACACCAGGCCACATGACCTGAGACTCTGCAGGGTGGGGCTCCACTTTGTCCCTGCACAGTGCTCCTGGTTCCCTGAGAAGCTTCTGCTTCACTTCTCAGGTCTGCCACTCGCAAAGCTCTGGGGCTCTGAGAAAGCAATGGGCTCCCAGAAAGCAGCCTAATATTTGGGGGTCCTGGCAAGCAGGCAGGGGCTTGGGAAATTCATGAGAGATTTGCATAAGTGGAGTGATGAGGATCACGGGGGGCCTGGAAGTGCAAGGGCCCCTCATGACCAGGTCTAAGAGGAGGAAATTGGCCTGAGGCCTGCAGAGAGAAGTCTTGGTGCTCAGATTCGGCTCTTGCTCTGCTCCTCTGGTTCTTCAACAGTGGCTCTGCAGAGAAGTCAGCTCTGATGCCAGCACTGCTTCCTAGCTCTTAGAAGTGCTCAGAGCATAGTCCTCCTATGCCCTAAATCTCTGCCTTTACCTGCCCCTGTCCCCCACTCCAATCCAGCAGCTCCTGCACTAGAATCTTCCTGTGGCTCAGCCTGTGGACTTGGATTTTCCCAGGGCTACCAAGCGTATGTGTAGCCAGGGCATCCAACAGGCTGACTCAAGCAGAATACCCAGCCTGGTATCCCTGTCAGAAGAATGCTAGCTCCAGCCTCATCCATTGGGATCAACTCCTCCACCAAGGGGACTTTATGGACATCTGTCACTTCTTCAACTTTGATTCCTGTTGTTCCTCACCCTTAAGAGATTCTTACTTGGGTCTTGCCAGGACAGATATATACCAACTGCCATTCCCTGGTGTCTGCATGGACACTCAACCTGACAGAGACAACTCTGAGATTTGTGGTTTTCACACAGTATTCGCCACTAAGGAAAGTCACCTCAACTTAGAGCCTAAGAAAGAAATGTCTGCTTGTTTCTAGTAGCCGTTTAGATAGTTATGGAGCTAGAATGTTACTAAAAATCTAATGCTTTTATTTTTTATTTTTTTAAAATTGGCCAATCCTGGGCCTGAGAGTCTGGCCATAGGAGACCCCATCAGCCTGTTATGCCTCCAGGTAGAAAGAAAGTAATCAAAGGATTTGTGCAAGTCTGCATTCCTAGGCAAGTTTGTATAACTGATTGCCAAACTGGGGAGGAAGGCTGTGGAAGAGGCCATGAAGGCCCGCTCGCTAGCCCCAGGCTGTTGGCCAGAGATGCACTCCCGCTCCTGCCGGTGACCCAGCAGTTGACGGTTAACTGGTATGGCAACATTATATGGCTCTACCAATGAAGAAGTGAAGGCACAGCTTTCTCTTCACCCCGAGGTATTAGATGAATTTGTATCTGAAAGTGTTAGTGCAGAGAGTAGACAAATGGCTAAAAAGGAAGAACAACAAATCAGAAGACCTGCCAATGCCCCAGGCCGTCGAGCCCCAGGCCATTGTGCAGCGGGCCCCAGCCCCCAGTCGAATGCAGATGCTGCAGGGGAACCCACTGCTGCTGTTCCATGGCCTGCAGCAGCTGCTGGCCAGGGACACTGTGCAGGTGGAGCTCATTCCGGAGAAGAAGGGCCTCTTCCTGATGCATGTGGTGTATGAGGTTTCCAGCCAGCGCTTCAAGTCCTCCATGTACAGATGGTATAGCAACTTCGTGGTCTTCCAGGAGATGCTCCTGCACAAGTTCCCCTACCAGATGGTGCCTGCCCTGCCACCCAAGAGGATGCTGGGAGCTGACAGGGAGTTCATCAAGGCCAGGAGGAGAGCTCTGAAGTGCTTTGTCAACCTGGTGGCACGGCACCCCATATTCTCCGAGGATGTGGTTCTCAAGCTCTTCCTGTCCTTCAGTGGCTTAGATGTGCAGAACAAGTTAAAGGAATCAGCACAGTGTTTTGGGGACGAATTTATGAACTGTAAGCTGGCTACCAGGGCCAAGGACTTCCTCCCAGCTGACATCCAAGCTCAGTTTGCCATCAGCCGGGAGCTGATCTGGAACATCTACAACAGCTTTCACAAGCTTTGGGACAGGGCTAAGCGGATCGCGTTGAGGGCCATCAACAAGGTGGCAGATCTTCTCATATTCGGGAGGGAGCTAAGTGCCATAGGGTCTGACATGACCCTGTCGCCCTCCTGGGCCACTCTGAACACCAGCACGCAGGGGTCCCTGAAGCAGGCTCTGAAAGGCCTGTCTGTGGAATTCACGCTGCTCGCCGACAAGGCTGCACAACAGGGTAAGCAGGAGGAGAATGACGTGGTAGAGAAGCTGAACCTCTTCTTGGATCTGCTGCAGTCGTATAAGGACCTGTGTGAGTGGCACGAGAAGGGTATGCTGAACAAGCACCAGCAGGCCTTGCACAAACATAGCCTTATGAAGAGGCAGATGATGAGCGCCACCATGCAGAACCACGAGACGGAGTCCGTGGAGCAGCCGGAGTCCCGCGTTGTGGGAGAATGTGATTCAGACCATGGGGCTGCGGAACTACTTCTCCCTGTACTGCCTGCACCAGGAGACACAGCTCATCCACGTCTACCTACCCCTCACCTCCCACATCCTCTGTGCCTTTGTGAACTCCCAGATTCAAGGGCACAAGGAGATGAGCAAGGTGTGGAATGACCTGAGACCCAAGCTCAGCTGCCTCTTTGTGGGACCACACAGTGCCCTGACCCCACCGCGTAACCTGCCGGAGGACGGCCTGTGTCCTCACTAGCATGAGGCTAAGGTGGTGCTCCCTGCAGCCACACTAAAATCTCTTTCCAAGAGAAGATCCAAGATGGCCGGTTAGGAGCAGCTCAGGATTACAGCTCCCAGTGAAAGCGCAGAGGGTGAGTGGATGCCGCATTTCCGGACGGATTTTTACTGCCCACAGACCAGGAGATTCCCAGGCGGAGGAGTCCCATGGGTCACCAGTGTGGCTGTTTTGGCCGGCGCGGCTGTTTTGCCTGCATCCCGGCACAGCAGTTCCTAGTGCAGAGTAAACAGGACTGTATCCCCATTTAGCCAGCAAGGGGAGCTGAAACAGGGAGCCAGGCCAGGAGATTACTGGGCAAAAAAGCGCCACGAATCTCAGAGCTGCACGGGAAATCATACAGATCCCAGTGCCTATTCAACAGGCAACCAGGACACCTGGGAGAGAGCTGACCATTCAACTAAAAAACAAAAGGCTCTGAGGCAGAGAGCCAGGTGATCAGGCCCGGCTGGTCCCACCCCCACAAAAACAAAAACAGAAACAAAAAAACGGCAATTGGAAACGCTCTGGGTTGAGAGTTTCACAGCAAGCACAGCTGAACCCGGGACGGTCCAGCTCTGTGGGGGAGGGGCGTCCACCATTACCGAGGCACTCCACCAATACGGAGTCAGTCTGCCATTGCTAAAGCAGCCTGCCGTTGCCGAGGCAACCCGCCATTACAGAGAGAGTCCGTCATTACAGAGGCGGGCCACCATTGCCGAGGCAGTTCTAACTATACCCATATAAATAGGACTGCAGGGAAGTTCACACGGCAGCTGGGCAGAGCCCACAGCAGCTCAGCAAAGCCTCTGCAGGCTGAGAGTGACCAGGCTGCCTCCTTGTGGGCAGGGCAGCCCTGAAGAAAAAAAAAAAAAAAAAGGCAGCAGCACAGTGGAAACTCATAAAGCCCTAACTCCCTGGGACAGAACACCTGGGAAAAAAAAGGGGGTTATGAGTTCTGCTGCTGCAGACTTAAACTTACCTGCCCAGCAGCTCTGAATGAACAACGGAGCTCACAGATCAGCACTTAAACTACTATAAAGGACGGACGGTTTCCTCAAGCAGCTCCCTGACCCCCATATATCCAAAGAGTCACCTCATAAAGGAGAGCTCAGACTGACATTTGGCAGGCATCCTTCTGGGACAAAGCAGAAGAAGAAACTGGTAGCAACCTTTACTGTTCAGCAGCTGCTGCAAGTGATCCCCAGGCAAGCAGGGCCTGGAGTGGACCTTAGCAGTCCTACAGCAGAGAGGCCAGACAGTTAAAAGGAAAACTAAGAAACAGAAATAACTTCATCATCAACAAACAGGACGTCCACTCAGAGACCCAATCAGAAAGTCAACAACTACAAAGCCAACAGGTGGATAAATCCATAAAGATGGGAAGAAACCAGTGCAAAAAGGATGAAAAGACCCGAAACCAGAACACCTCTCCTCCTACAAGGGATCACAACTCCTCACCAGCAAGGGAACAAGACTGGATGGAGAATGAGTGTGATGAAATGACAGAATCAGCCTTCAGAAAGTGGGTAATAAAAAACTTTCGTGAGCTAAAAGAACATGTTCTAACCCAATGCAAAGAAACTAAGAACCTTGAAAAAAGATTTGACGAAATGCTAACAAGAATGGACAACTTAGAGAGGAATATAAGTGAATCGATGGAGCTGGAAAACACAACACGAGAACTTCGCGAAGCATGCACAAGTTTCAACAGCCGAATTGACCAAGCAGAAGAAAGGATATCAGAGGTCGAAGATCAACTCAATGAAATAAAACGAGAAGGCAAGATTAGAGAAAACAGGGTAAAAAGGAATGAACAAAGTCAACAAGAAATATGGGACTATGTGAAAAGACCTAATCTACGTTTGATAGGTGTACCTGAATGTGACAAAGAGAATGAATCCAAGCTGGAAAATACTCTTCAGGATATTATTCGGGAAAACTTCCCCAACCTAGCAAGGCAGGCCAATATTCAAGTCCAGGAAATACAGAGAACACCACAAAGATATTCCTCAAGAAGAGCAACCCCAAGGCACATAATCATCAGATTGACCAGGGTTGAAATGAAGGAGAAAATGCTAAGGGCAGCCAGAGAGAAAGGTCGGGTTACCCACAAAGGGAAGCCCATCAGACTCACAGCAGATCTCTCAGCAGAAACCCTACAAGCCAGAAGAGAGTGGGGGCCAATATTCAACATCCTTAAAGAAAAGAGCTTTCAACCCAGAATTTCATATCCGGCCAAACTAAGCTTCGTAAGTGAAGGAAAAATAAAATCCTTTGTGAACAAGCAAGTACTCAGAGATTTCATCACCACCAGACCTGCTTTACAAGAGCTCCTGAAAGAGGCACTACACATAGAAAAGAACAACCAGTACCAGCCACTCCAAAAACATACCAAATGGTAAAGAGCATCAACACAAAGAAAAATCTGCATCAACTAATGGGCAAAACAGCCGGCTAGCATCAAAATGGCAGTATCAAATTCACACATAACAATATTAACACTAAATGTAAATGGACTAAATGCCCCAATCAAAAGACACAGACTGGCAAGTTGGATAAAAAGCCAAAACCCGTCAGTGTGCTGTATCCAGGAAACCCATCTCACATGCAAGGATACATAAAGGCTCAAAATAAAGGGATGGAGGAAGATTTACCAAGCAAATGGAGAAAAAAAAAAGCAGGAGTTGCAATACTCATCTCTGATAAAATCGACTTTAAAGCAACAAAGATCAAAAGAGACAAAGAAGGACATTACATAATGGTAAAAGGATCAATGCAACAAGAAGAGCTAACGGTCCTAAATATATATGCACCTAATACAGGAGCACCCAGATACATAATGCAAGTTCTTAATGACTTACAAAGAGACTTAGACTCCCACACAATAATAGTGGGAGACTTTAACAGACCATTGTCAATATTAGACAGATCGACGAGACAGAAAATTAACAAGGATATCCAGGACTTGAACTCAGACCTGGACCAAGCAAACTCAATAGACATTTACAGAACTCTCCACCCCAAATCCACAGAATATACATTCTTCTCAGCACCACATCACACCTACTCTAAAATTGACCACATAATTGGAAGTAAATCACTCCTCAGCAAACGCAAAAGTACGGAAACCATAACAAACAGTCTCTCAGACCACAGTGCAATCAAGTTAGAACTCAGAATCCAGAAACCAACCCAGAACCGCACAGCTTCATGGATACTGAACAACTTTCTCTTGAATGTTGACTGGATAAACAATGAAATGAAGGCAGAAATAAAGATGTTCTTCAAAACCAACGAGAACGAAGACACCACATACCAGAATCGCTGGGACACATTTAAAGCAGTCTCTAGAGGAAAATACATAGCAATAAGTGCCCACATGAGAAGCAAGGAGAGATCTAAAATTGACACCCTTTTGTCAAAATTGAAAGAGCTAGAGGAGCAAGATCAAAAAAAACTCAAAACCTAGCAGAAGACAAGAAATAACTAAGGTAAGAGCAGAACTGAAGGAGATAGAGACACGAAAAATCCTTCAAAAAATCAATAAATCCAGGAGCTGGTTTTTTTGAAAAGATCAACAAAATAGACAGACCACTAGCCAGATTAATAAAAAAGAAAAGAGAATAACCAAATACATGCAATAAAAAATGATAAAGGGGATATCACCACAGATTCCACAGAAATTCAAACCATCATCAGAGATTATTACAAACAACTCTATGCACATAAACTAGAAAACCTGGAAGAAATGGACACATTCCTGGACAGTTGCCTCCTCCCAAGCCTAAACCAGGAAGAAGTCGAAACCCTGAATAGACCAATAACAAGGTCTGAAGTCGAGGCAGCAATTAAGAGCCTACCACCCAAAAAATGCCCAGGTCCAGATGGGTTCACAGCCTAATTCCACCAGACATACAAAGAGGAACTGGTACCATTCCTTCTGAAACTATTCCAAATAATCCAAAAAGAGGGAATTCTTCCCAAATCATTTTATGAGACCAACATCATCCTGATACCAAAACCCGGCAGAGACTCAACAAGAAAAGAAAACTACAGACCAATATCCATGATGAACATAGATGTAAAAATCTTCAATAAAATACTGGCAAGCTGATTACAACACCACATCAAAAAGCTTATCCACCATGATCTAGTAGGATTCATCCCGGGGATGCAAGGCTGGTTCAACATACGCAAGTCTATAAATGTAATTCACCACATAAACAGAACCAAAGACAAAAACCACATGATTATCTCAATTGATGCAGAGAAGGCCTTCAACAAAATTCAACAGCCCTTTATGCTAAAAACCCTCAATAAACTAGGTATTGATAGAACGTATCTCAAAATAATAAAAGCTATTTACGACAAACCCACAGCCAATATCATACTGAATGGGCAAAAACTGGAAGCATTCCCTTTGAAATCTGGCACTAGACAAGGATGCCCTCTCTCACCACTCCTATTCAATATAGTACTGGAAGTTCTAGCCAGAGCAATCAGGCAACAAAAAGAAATAAAGGGGTATTCAATTAGGAAAGGAGGAAGTCAAATTGTCTCTATTTGCAGACGATGTGACTGTATATTTAGAAGACCCCATCATCTCAGCCCAAAATCTCCTGAAACTGATAAGCAACTTCAGCAAAGTCTCAGGATACAAAATCAATGTGCAAAAATCACAAGCATTCCTATACACCAATAACAGACTTAAAGAGAGCCAAATCAAGAACGAACTGCCATTCACAATTGCTACAAAGAGAATAAAATACCTAGGAATACAACTAACAAGGAACGTAAAGGACTTCTTCAAGGAGAACTACAAATCACTGCTCAACGAAATAAGAGAAGACACAAACAGATGGAGAAACATTCCATGTTCATGGTTAAGAAGAATCAATATCGTGAAAATGGCCATACTGCCCAAAGTAATTTACAGATTCAACGCTATCCCCATCAAGCTACCAATGACCTTCTTCACAGAACTGGAAAAAACCACCTTAAACTTCATATGGAACCAAAAGAGAGCCCACATAGCCAAGTCAATTCTAAGCAAAAAGAACAAAGCGGGAGGCATCACACTACCGGACATCAAACTATACTACAAGGCTACAGTAATCAAAACAGCATGGTACTGGTACCAAAACAGAGATATAGACCAATGGAACAGAACAGAGGCCTCGGAGGCAACACAACATATCTACAACCATCCGATCTTTGACAAACCTGACAAAAACAAACAATAGGGAAAGGATTCCCTGTTTAATAAAGTGGTGTTGGAAAACTGGCTAGCCATATGCAGAAAACAGAAACTGGACCCCTTCCTGACACCTTACACTAAAATTAACTCCAGATGGATTAAAGACTTAAACATAAGACCTAACACCATAAAAACCCTAGAAGAAAACCTAGGCAAAACTATTCAGGACATAGGCGTAGGCAAGGACTTCATGACCAAAACACCAAAAGCATTGGCAACAAAAGCCAAAATAGACAAATGGGACCTAATCAAACTCCAGAGCTTCTGCAAGGCAAAAGAAACAGTCATTAGAGTGAATCGGCAACCAACAGAATGGGAAAAAATTTTTGCAGCTTACCCATCTGACAAAGGGCTGATATCCAGAATTTACAAAGAACTAAAACAGATTTACAAGAAAAAAACAAACAAGCCCATTCAAAAGTGGGCGAGGGATATGAACAGATACTTTACAAAAGAAGACATACATGAGGCCAACAAACATATGAAAAAATGCTCATCATCACTGGTCATTAGAGAAATGCCAATCAAACCTACATTGAGATACCATCTCACGCCAGTTAGAATGGCGATCATTAAAAAATCTGGAGACAACAGATGCTGGAGAGGATGTGGAGAAATAGGAACACTTTTACACTGTTGGTGGGAGTTTAAATTAGTTCAACCATTGTGGAACACAGTGTGATGATTCCTCAAGGACCTAGAAATAGAAATTCCATTTGACCCAGCAATCCCATTACTGGGTATATATCCAAAGGATTATAAATCGTTCTACTATAAGGACACATGCACACGAATGTTCATTGCAGCACAGTTTACAATAGCAAAGACCTGGAACCAACCCAAATGCCCATCGATGATAGACTGGACAGGGAAAATGTGGCACATATACACCATGGAATATTATGCAGCCATCAAAAACAATGAGTTCGCATCCTTTGTAGGGACATGGATGAACCTGGAAACCATTATTCTCAGCAAACTGACACAAGAACACAAAATCAAACACTGCATGTTCTCACTCATAGGCGGGTGTTGAACAATGAGAACACACGGACACAGGGAGGGGAGCACTATACACTGGGGTCTGTTGGAGGGAAATGGGAGAGGGATGGCGGGGGGTGGGGAGTTGGGGAGAGATAGCATGGGGAGAAATGCCACATATAGGTGAAGGGGAGGAAGGCAGCAAATCACACTGCCACATATGCACCTATGCAACAATCTTGCATGTTCTTCACATGTACCCCAAAACCTAAAATGCAATTTAAGAAAACCTCTTTCCAAAAAAAAAAAAAAAAACTAATACTTTTAAATAACATTTTTCTAATATTTTTAAGCTCCCTAAATAATTACTGTGGTTCACAAAGAAACCTGCAAACCACAGGATCATGATCACAAGGTAGGGAGAGACTGGAGCCCCGCTGACCTCTCTGCTCTGTGGCCTTGGATGGGGTGGCAGGAGCGGTGAGGTTTAAAGGAGTTACCTTGCTCAACCGACTCTTCCACTCAAATGCCATCTCTGCTTGGTGCTCATTGTATAGAGGTGGTGCATGGAACCAGGTGGAACACACAGCAGCTCTGCTGGACTGGTACATCCCAGGAGAAATGGGACCTACAGTGAATCTCCCCAAGTTTCACCCAAAGTCCCCTCACCCCCTCAGGTGAGAAGCAGCCAGGTGACACGTTTCTAGCCTTATGTTAGTGGTGTATCTTCTTCCTCATGCAGATAGGACAGGGAAGAGCCACATAGAGCACAGTCGTTATGGGTCCCCTAACGCTGCTCACCCAGAATAACATGGTGCTAATACACCCTTCTTCAGAATACCATCACTCCCAAAGAGCACATTAAATATGTGAATTAGTATCAGGGGAATCATTCATTGCCAAACCCCAGGGAATGTGCATATTTAGCCGATCCCTGGGAACTGGGCGGGGGGGTAGTCAGTACTGATATCCAGACCTCAGGTGCCTTCTTTGATGGTCAGAGATGGGGCTTTCCCACCATAACCTTGCAGCACGCTGGGGTCCTGGATCCTTCCAGCAGTATAAGGTGGAGGAGGAGAAGGTATGAAATAGTAATTTGCAGTAGTGGGAGAGTGAATGGGCCAGACAGCACCAAGGCCTCACTGGACTGACTTGAGGTTCAAGGCCATGAATTTGGCCATCGCAGTGGGTTGTTTTTTTTTCTAGCCAGTCAGCCATGCTTCTGAAGGTGGGAGTAGTAGCAAAGAGTTGATCTTGATCTTGGCTGGGCTTGCCATTTGTTGAGTAAGCCCAAAGAAGGGAGATTTGGGTGTATGGGAGAGATTGATGATAACAAAGAGCCATGGAACTGAAACAGCATGCCATATGAAAAGACGTGAGGATAAACTCAGGCTCGATTCCACCGCCTGTGAGTTGTGTGATGTTAGAAAAATTCCCTAAGTTCTCCAACTCTCTCTTTTCTCATTTTGCAAAGTGGGCATCAAAGCACCCTTCCCATGGGGTAATTATAAGCATAAAGGATGAAGTTTGGAGGGCACATGCTTCCAGTCCGTAAAGTGCCCTGGAAAAGGTGGGTGCGACTTGGGGGTTTGAGTGTGGCATTATAGGCAGTTTGTGTGCACACGAATGTTGACCGGAGCATCCCCAGGCAGCACTGAGCTGAGGTCTGAGCTCCTGCGGTCACTCCACTTTCCCTGGCTCCTCCCCTCCTGCAAAGCCACCTGGAGCCACCCTCTCCCTGGGAGGCCCTCACGGGTATCTCAGATGTTTTCACAAGATATCTGCTCTTGCACAGCTTGGCTGCTGCTGCAACGGACTCCCCTGGTAGTTTTCTGCTCTTCTAGTCGAAAGGCCAGCGATCAGCGCCTGGCCTTGTGGCCTCCCAGGATGAAGCGGGGATGAAGTTTCTCCCAGGCGCCTCCTCAGACTCCCATCAACAGGTTCAAAAATGTCTAGCCAAACCCCTCAGGCTCTGCGCAGAGACGTCTGCAGGGCTGCCCGCTGTCCTCCAGGCCCACCCCTCTCTCCGTGCCTTTGAATTGCAGGGTGGGCGTCATGATTTTGCCTGTGGCCAACCAAGCCTCAGCTTCCTGTCAACTCCTCCCTTATACCTAAGGTGCAGAGTTCTGTGGAAAAAAAACATCAAAAATGACCCTTTTCTGCCCCTGTGCAGTGACAGGCTCCAAGCCCACCCCCGTACCACCTGGTGCTCTCTCCAAGGTCCTTGGCTGGCTCTTCTCACCTGTACAGCAGCTATTTATTGCCTCAGACCTCCAGCCCTACCCCTTTCCCCCTTCCCCTGCCCAAGGTGGATCCTTGTACGCCAACTCCGGACTTCTCAGAGATGTGTGTCCACTAACTATCCCTTCCCTCATTCGGGTTGCACCTCTCTATGTGGGTTCCTTCCCACAGTGTCTCAACAAACTCAAGACACTTCCATCAGTGTCTCAATAAGCTCAAGTCTTGTCCACCTTAAAAATCAAAATCAAACCTTGGCCTTCTCATTTTACCCAGCAGAGCAGTCTTCCTGTTCCTGGGGAGATGAGACAGACTCACCCACACAGCACCTGGAGTTGGGCCTCTGATTTTGTGCCGATGCCTCCTAAGTCACTGACTCCTTCCCACATCTCTTCCAAACCACCATCCCACAGTCTGGCTGCCTGCTGGATGTGATCATCCAGATGTCTCACGGGCACATCAAAATCTGGTTTCAAAACCAGGTTTCGGCAAGGCGTGGTAGCTCATGCCTGTAATCCCAGCACTTTGGAAGGCTAAGGCAGGCAGATCACGAGGTCAGGAGATGGACACCATCCTGGCCAATGTGGTGAAATCCTGTCCCCACTAAAAATACAAAAAATTAGCTGGGTGTGGTGGCGCATGCCTGTAGTCCCAGCTACTTGGGAGGCTGAGGCAGGAGAATCATTTGAACCCAGGAGGTGGAGGTTGTGGTGAGCCAAGATCTCACCACTGCACTCCAGCCTGGCCACAGTGAGACTCAAGTCTCAAAAAAACAAAAACATAGATTTCTCCCCTTCCCTCACACTAAAGTCCCCCACCACCTCTCCCCAGTGTGACCCTCTCGCTGGTGTACGCCATCATCCTCACCATTGCCAAGACCCCCAGCTCTTCTCTGGACTATTTCATGAGCTGCCATCCCACTCTTATTGCTGCTGAGGTCCCCTCTCACCTGATCTGATGGTCGCAGCGTCCTCATGCCATCCATCCTCTGCCAGGTGCATGCTCAGTCCCATCCCGCAGGGCAGAGGAAACAGACAGCTCTCCAAATCCCATCAGGCCTCTCCCTGCTCAGAAGACATCAATGGCCCTTCAGCCACATGAAGATAAAGTGCAGGTTGCCACCTGTCCACACCTGCAGTCTGTGCTTCAGGGGCTGTGAACGCCATTCAGCTTCTGGAAGGTACTGTGCCCCGCTTGCAGAACCGCTTGCTCTGCCTAACACTCTGACCTCCGCTCCTCCCCTGCCCCTTCCTGTGTCCCTGAGCTTAGACCTCACTTTTGCACTAGGACTCCTCCTCAGGGCTTCCACGCCCCATTCACATCACCAGTTACAGCATCATTCCCATGTTAACCACCAGTTCACCTGCCAGTCTCCCCTACAGCCTTCGAGCTGCATCAGCGAAGACAGCATCTCTGTTTTGTGTAATTTTGACTCTCTGGTCAGTGCCAACAATTTGTGGAGTACCTGGGTGGAAGAGTGTGTGGATAGTCAGAGCTCAGGCTAGTCTGATCCCCAGCAGGGACCCAATTTGCTTTCTCTAAGATACCCCTAGTCCTTGAACAAATGTTCTGGTTTCCAATCAAGTGTGGCCTCCCAGCTCACCAGACACCTGTGCCAAGGTGGGGTTCAGCTTTTCTTCCCACAGAGTGGAAGAAACTGCCTTTGATACAGTAATAAACTTCCTCCCTTTGTGGTCATTCTCTTCCTTTTGTCCAAAACGAAGTTCCTTCAGACACGGCCCAATTTCAGCACCTCTCATTCCCCCAAGCACCTTTTTCCATCAATTATACCCTCAGCCTCTTTTCCTTCTCCATTTCTGCCCTGCTTGAAAACACATCCTGCATCCCCCTCTGAAAAAAACTCCTAGGTGACCCTTTCATGCCCCCAAGTTATTGCCTCATTCCTTCATTTTTTTAAAGTAGAGATGAGGACCGGGTGTAGTGGCTCACGCCTGTAATCCAAGCACTTTGGAGGCCAAGGCAGGCAGATCACCTGAGGTCGGGAGTTCAAGACCTGCCTGACCAACATGGTGAAACCCCGTCTTTAAAAAAAAAAACAAAAAACGTAGAGATGAGGTCTCATTATGTTGCTTAGGCTGGTTCCCAACTCCTGAGCTCAAGCGATCCTCACTCCTCAGCCTCCCAAAGCGCTGGGATTATAGGCGTGAACCAACATGCCCAGCCCCTCCATTCATTCTTGACCAGAGGTCTCAAGATGAGTGGCCTACATCTGCCACATCCGTTGCTTTGCTGCCCACTTGATCTGTACACCTGGCTGCAGCCCCACACTGCCAGGGACTGCCTGTTCCTTCCCCTCACGCTGCAGGGTGGCTCCTAAAGGGGAGCATGGGTGCATGGGTCATAGGACGGTACAGTTGTAGATTCAAATTCCAACTGCACATATGTCTGGCTGAGCCACCTGGTGCCAGTCACTTTCTGTTTATGAGCCTTGGTTTCCTCATCTATTAACTTGGGCAGATAGTAGTTCCTCGCACAGAGTTGCATAGAATTAATGAAATAATGTACTCATGTGCACACTATGTGTTCCCCATAGTCAACCTAGCCATCCTGACACCATTCTGCTCCTTTTTTTTTTTGTTTGTTTTTTGAGATGGAATCTCACTCTGTCACCCAGGCTGGAGTGCAGTGGCGCAATCTTGGCTCCCAGCAACCTCTGCCTCCTGGGTTCAAGTGATTCACCTGCCTCAGCCTCCCGAGTAGCTGGGACTACAGGTACATGCCACCACACCTGGCTAATTTTTTGTTTTTAGTAGAGATGGGGTTTCACCATGTGGGCCAGGCTGGTCTCGAACTCCTGACCTTAGGTGATCCGCCTGCCTCAGCCTCCCAAAGTGCTGGGATTACAGGAGTGAGTCACTGCACCCAGCCCATTCTGCTTCTTAAAGCCCTCTCCCTACCGGAACTTCAGAAATGCTGCACTACCTCAATGCAGCTTACAGCCTCTCTTTTGTCCCTCTTAATAGCACCGAGGCCAGCTAACATCCATAGAACCCTTACTGTGAACCAAGCAGTGTCCCCTCATTTTACTTTTTCAATTTATGTAGCTTTTGCTATAGATATTATAATAGTACCCACTTAACAGATGGAGGTATTAAGGCACAGGGAAGGTAATAATGACCCGGGAACACACAAGCAACAAGGGGCAGAACAAATCCCAGCAGTCTGGCTCAAGCCCCCATGCTGTCTCCAGTCCTGTGAGTGATCCAGGCAGGGTCTTTGGCTTCTCTTTCCTCCTCAAGCAACTCTCTCTTTCCCTTATCATTTATTCACACCACTTGGTGTGTTTATTTATAAATCTCAGTGCCCGACTCACTTCGCCTTTCTGAGTTTGCCCTAAACTCCCCAGACTTGCTGGCCACTTCCTCCTGATGCCCGCCTTCATCTCAGGACCAGAGAACCCAAACTTACCTCAAGTTTCTTCCTCTGTCTTTGAACAACATGATTCTGCAGCTCTGTCAGTGAATTTCACTCAGCACTATAAGGCAGTTTCTTGTGAGCTTGCCTGTGTCCTGTATCAGATCACAAACCACCAGAACACAAAACTGTCCTTGTGTGCCAATCTCTGCCTCGGGCATCGTAAAGGCAGATGAAACTCTCTGCCATATTCCCTTCCCATTTCTCTGTTTCTGCTCAGTGAGCTATTAATATGTATACTTTCTTCCTGCCTCTGAAATTCTTCCCTTGCCTCACACTGCCTGACCTCCATCTCTCACATCCCACTGCTCTGGTCAGGGCTGACTTCCAACTGTCTCTCAGATTCCTCACAGTCCCCTCATTCCAACTGCCAACTGTCATCCTGGCAACTGTCATCCTGGCTCCAGCCCTTCACTGCTTCACTATCATGATGGCCGCCCTACCTTACCCTTATTTTTTAATTTTTGTGGATACAATATGGGTGTCACCCCATGTATGTATTTACGGGATCATAAGATGTTTTGATTCAGGCATACAGTGCATAATAATTATATCAAGGAGAATGGGGCATCCATCCCCACAAGCATTTATCCTTTGTGTTACAAACAGTCTAATTATGCTCTTTCAGTTATTTTTAAATGTACAATTGAATTATTATTGGCTCTAGTCACCCTGTTGTGCTATCGAATACAAGGTCTTATTCATTCTTTTAAACTATTTTTTTGTACCCATTAACCATCCCTACCTACCCTTTGCATCCTCACTATCCTTCCTAGCCTTTGGTAATTATCCTTCTGCTTTCTATTTCCATGAGTTCAATTGTTTTTTATTTTTAGATCTTCACAAATAAGTAAGAACATGTGATGTGTGGTTTTCTGTGCCTGGCTTATTTCACTTAACATAATGATCTCCAATTCCATCCATGTTGTTGCAAATGACTGGATCTCATTCTTTTTTATGGCAAAATAGTACTCCATTGTATCTGGGTACCATATTTTCTTTATCCATTCATCTGTTGATGGACACTTAGGTTCCTTCCAAATCTTGGCTGCTGTGAACAGTGTGACAACAAATATGAGAGTGCAGATATCTCTTCAATATACTGATTTTCTTTCTTTGGGGTACATACCCAGCAGTGCGACTGCTGAATCATATGGTATCTCTACTTTTAGTTTTTTGAGGAACCTCCAAACTGTTCTCCATAGTGGTTGTACTAATTTACATTCCCACCAACAGTATACAAGGGTTCCCTTTTTTCCACATCCTCGCCAGCACTTGTTATAGTCTGTCTTTTGCATAAAAGCCATTTTAACTGGGGTGAGATAATATCTCATTGTAGTCTTGATTTGCATTTCTCTGGTGATCAGTGATGTTGAGCACCTTTTCATATGCCTGTTTACCATTTGTTTGTCTTTTTTTGAGAAATGTTTGTTCACATCTTTTGCCCATTTTTGATCAGCTTTTTTTTTTTTCTGAGACAGAGTCTCACTCTGTCACCCAGGCTGGAGTGCAATGGTGTGATCTTGGCTCACTGCAACTTCTGCCTCCTGGTTTCAAGCTATTCTCCTGCCTCAGCTTCCTGAGTAGCTGGGATTACAGGCGCGTGCCACCACACCCAGGTAATTTTTGTGTTTTTAGTATAGACGGAGTTTCACCATGTTGGTCAGGCTGGTCTCGAACTTCTGACCTCGTGATCCACCCGCCTTGGCCTCCCAAAGTGCTGGGATTACAGGCATGAGCCACCATGCCCAGCCTATTATATTTTTTTCTACAGAGTTGTTTGAGCTTCTTATATATTCTGGTTATTAATCCCTTGTCAGATGGGTAGTTTGCAAATATTCTCTCCCAATGTGTGGGTTGTCTCTTCACTTTGCTGATTATTTCCTTTGCTGTGCAGGAGCTTTTTAACTTGATGTGATCCCATTTGTCTGTTTTTGCTTTGGTTGCCTGTGCTTGTGGGGTATTGCTCAAGAAATTTTTGCCCAGACCAATGTCCTAGAGATTTTCTCCAATGTTTTCTTGTAGTAGTTTCATAGTTTCAGGTCTTAGTAGCTTAAGTCTGTAATTCATTTTGATTTGATTTTGTATGTGGCAGGAGATATGGGTCTAGTTTCATTCTTCTGCCTATGGATATCCAGCTTTCCCAGCATCATTTATTGAAAAGAGTGTCTTTTCCCCATGTATGTTCTCAGCACCTTCGTCAAAAATGAGTTCACCATATGTGTGTGGATTTGTTTCGGGGTTCTCTATTTTATTGGTCTTTGCATCTGTTTTTATGTCAGTACCATGTTGCTTTGGTTACTATAGCTCTGCAGTATAATATGAAGTTAGGTAATGTGATTTCTCACTCACCCACTCACTCACCCACCCATCCACTCACTCACTCACTCACCCACCCACCCACTCTCACACACCTACTCACCCACTCATCCACCTGCTCACTCACACACCCACTCACCTCCTCACTCACTCACCCACTCACTCACTCACCCACCCACCTCCTCACTCACTCACCCACTCACTCACTTACCCACTCATTCACTCACTCACACACTCACTCAGCCACTTACCCATTCACCCACTTACCTCCTCATTCACTCACACACTCACGTACTCACTCTCACTAGCCCACCCATTCACACATTCACTCACTCTCTTACTCACCCTCTCAGTCACCCACTCATTCACCCACTCATCACACACCTACTCACCCACTCACACACTCTCACTCATCCACTCACACACACCTCCTCACCCACTCATCACACACCTACTCACCCACTCACTCACTCGTCCACTCACACACTCACTCACCTCCTCACCCACTCATCACACACCTACTCACCCACTCACACCCTCACTCACTCATCCACCCACTCACCCACTTACCTACCCACTCACTCACTCACTCACTCACTCACCCACTTACCCATTCACCCACTTACCTACTCATTCACTCACTCACACACTCACCTACTCATCCCCTCACTCGCCCACCCATTCACACATTCACTCACTCTATCACCCACCCACCCACCCACTCATCCTTAGTCACCCACTCATTCACTCATTCACCACTCACCCACTTATTCACTGACTCACCCACTCATTAGCTCATTCACCCACTCACCCACTTATTCACTGACTCTCCCACTCATTCACTTATTCACTCACTCACCCACTTATTCACTCACTCACCCACTCATTCGCTCATGTGCTCCACTCTAGCCACATTGTTCTCCTTGTTGTTCCTACAACTTTCTAGCAAACTCCTGCCTTAGGGCCTTTGCTCTGGCTGTGCTTTCTGCCTGGAATATTCTCTTTTACTTACTAAGTCTTTGCTCAAATGTCATCATCTCAATTAAGTCTACCTTGATTGTACTATTTAATTCTGCAAACCGCCTCCACTTCCAGGCCCACGTGCACTAACTTTGACTTACTTCTTCTTCCCTTCATAACACTTACCTCTTCTAATATTAAGTGATTTATGATATTTTGTTTGTTGTGTGTTTCTGCCCACTAGAATTTAAGTACAAAAAAAGACAGGAATATTCTTCTTTTAATTCCCTGATATTTTTCTGGTAGCTGTGCTCTTGACACACAACAGACATTATAAATATTAGTTAAATGAATGAATGAATGAATGATTGAATGTGTTCCTATTTTTTCCTTGACTGATTTATGACCCTGAACAAGAAATTTCTCTTCTTTGGGCCTATTTCTTCACTATTAAAGGATGAGATTGGTTCTTTCTAGTCTGTTCAGGGTTGCACAGCATCCTGCAATATCTTCCAGGATTATGGACAAAACAAACTCAATCCAAGTTTTCTGCCATTCAAATTGCATTTAGGGGACAAAAATCATGGAAAATGAATTTCTTGCTATAGGAAATCATTGACCTGGTCATTTACTACATTTTTCCCTAATGTCCATCTTTGCACACCTTTGGAACTAGATATCTAAGTAAAGGAGCCTGGGGCCTCATTAAGAAGCCCCTCTGAAATGCATATGTAGAGTATGATGCTCTTTGTGAAAAAAAAATATTGAGACAGTCTCACTCTCTTGCCCAGGCTGTAGTACAGTGGTGCAATTGTGGTTCACTGCAGCCACAGCCTCCTGGGCTCAAGCAATCCTCCTTCCTCAGCCTCTCAAGTAGCTGGGACTACAGGCATGTGCCACCACGCCCAGCCCATTTTTGTATTTTTTGTAGAGACGGCGTTTAACCATGTTGCCCATACTCCTTTGTGAAAATTAAAACACAGAAAGCCATACTATATACTGCTGTTGGCTTCTCAAAGGCATACTATATACTTCTGTTCGCTTCTCATCTATATAGACAAGTATAATATCCATGGCAGTCAATCACCAATTCCATTAATGTGATTTCCCCTGAGGATAATGGTGCAGGCAGGGATACCTAAGATTGTGGGCTATAGCTATATCGGTGCTTTATTTATGAGAGAAAGATAAACTTCTGAAGCAAATATTTCAAAATGTTAATGTTTGTTAAATCCAATGGACAACTTCAGTATTTTTTCCTAGTTCTCTATTTGACATAGTTTATAATGGAAAGAAAATGGTTTTTAAGCAACTTCAATAAAAAGGGAGCCTACATTGGGCACGTACCACCATGCCTGGTGAGGCTGGGGGATCGCTTGAGCCCAGGAGTTCTGGTCTGTAGTGCACTATACTGATCGGGTGTCTGCACTATGTTCAGCATCAATATGGTAACCTGAGGGGATCGGGGGACCACCAGGTTGCCTAAGGAAGGGTGAACCAGTCCAAGTTGGAAATGGAGCAGGTCAAAACTCCTGTGCTGATCAGTAGTGGGATTGTGCCTGTGAATAGCCACTGCACTCCAGCCTGGGCAATGTGGAGGTGGCCCTGGGACATCAGTCCTTGGCCAGTGACTTTTCCTTATCTGGTTAGAAAATAGGGATGGTGTTTAGTGGAGATTCGTTTATCTTTACCTTTGAGCACAGATTCTAATCTGACTGATAACAGCAAAAGGTTATATAAAGGTATGAGGGTATTTCTGTTCCTTCTTTATTTTGAAATTCTGGCTCTGCGCTGCTGACCAACAGCCTCAGATAGATTCCCACAGATAGATGCTCTCATTTCGCAGGATCCAAATCCCATCCCAGGCCTCAACCCTTCACATCCTGATAGTCACAGGAGTACCCATGACTCTTTCACTATGTAAGACCTTTAATGTATATTTGAAGATACAGTTAAGAAAACAAATCTGAGTGCAAAATAAAGCGTGTCTTTGGGGAACAACAAAATGGACCTATATAATCAACCTCTCAGTTTAAAAATAAATGTTGTCTCCTACATGCCAGTCACTGCTCTGTATACAGGTGTGAACAAAATGGACAAGTCCCAGCTCTCATGGAAGTTACATGTGTGGGTGCTGGAGTAGTGTGAACAATGAGAACACAAATGACATGTCCATTCCTAAGTGGGCAGAGTTCTAGAAACTACGAAAAATTGAGATGACCTGCCTATGTGCTGGCTTCTCCCTCCTTCCAGAAGTAAGCTTTGATGAAAAAATAACACAAACTAAAAATGTTATGAATGTCCAACACACCCATTCCTTCCTTTGAAGGCTAAGATGAATTGGATCAAATCTTGAGAAAAGTCATTGTAACTTCCACCTCCTTGGGAACAGCTCAGTCCCCTGAAGACCCTCTTGTCTTCAGACCTTGCCTTACCCAAAGCCTCTCCCAAAGAGTATCTGAGTTACAAAGAAAAACGACCAAGGCAGGTGGACTACAAAGTCAGGAGATCGAGACCATCCTGGCTAACATGGTGAAACCCTGTCTCTACTAAAAATACAAAAAATTAGCCAGGCGTGGTGGTATGCACCTGTAGTCCCAGCTACTCGAGAGGCTGAGGCAGGAGAATGACTTGAACCCAAGTGGTGGAGATTGCAGTGAGCTGAGAACGTGCCATTGTACTCCAGCCTGGGTGACAGAGTGAGACTCTGTCTCAAAAAAAAATAAATAAATAAAAAAGAAAAAGAAAAAGAAAGAAAGAAAAGAGAAAGGAAAAACGAGTTTTGCTTCAGCCCCTGCCATGGCCTAGCAGTATATTTTACTACTTTTTGTCTCTCTAGATTTGCCTATTCTGAACTCTTTGTATAAATGGAATCCTACGATATGTAGCCTTTTGTGTCTGACTTCTTTTACTTAGTATAATGTTTTCAAGGTTTATTCCTGTTGTAGCATATTTCATTTTTATTGCTAAATAATATTTCATTGTATAGATATACCACATTTTGTTTATCCACTCATTCATTGATGGACACTTAGGTTGTTCTAACTTTTGATTATTATGAACAGTGCTGCTATAAATAAGCATGTGCAAATTTTTCTGTGGACATATGTTTTTAATTATCTAGGAGTAAAGTTGCTGGATCATATAGCAACTCAATATTTAGCTTTCCGAGACACTGCCAGTCTGTTTTCCAAATGGTTGCCCCATTTTACTATCTGATCAGTAATGTATAAGGGTTCCCATTTCTTCACATCATCACCAACATTTGTTATGAGCATCTGCTCTTTTTTCCTCCAAATCATCTTTTTTTTCTCAGATCCCTCACTTTTTGCTCTGGCTCATCAAATACCTCTAAATGTTGTTGAAATGTCAAGATTAGGCCGGGCACGGTGGCTCAAGCCTGTAATCCCAGCACTTTGGGAGGCCGAGGCGGGTGGATCACGAGGTCAAGAGATCGAGACCATCCTGGTCAACATGGTGAAACCCCGTCTCTACTAATACAAAAAATTAGCTGGGCATGGTGGCGTGTGTCTGTAATCCCAGCTACTCAGGAGGCTGAGGCAGGAGAATTGCCTGAACCCAGGAGGCGGAGGTTGCGGTGAGCCGAGATCGCGCCATTGCACTCCAGCCTGGGTATCAAGAGCGAAACTCCGTCTCAAAAAAAAAAAAAAAAAAAAAAAAAGAAATGTCAAGATTAATTTGAATCAAAGCTTGGGTACTCCCGTGGGAACCCCACAAGGTTCCTGCTTTTTTATTTGCTCTTCTCACACCCACCAAAAAACTCATTGCTCACTTTCCATATCAGGTGTTCTTCATCAGATTTCAAGCACTGTTAGAGACTGTTTCTGAGAGAGACCCACCATCTGTCTTTTGGAAGTCAAGCTTATATTTTCTGAACAAAAGAAAATCCAGCTTTAAGCTTCTCTAGCTCTGGTTAGCTTCATTCAGGACTATTTCTCCTCTGACTGTTTTACAAAAGACCTTGTCAAATACTGAGCTATTTCCAATCTCTTTCTCCTAGCATCTTCTCTCTCTTTTCCTGTGTTTTTAATCTGCAGATTTTCTACTTGCATTTGGTTGATTCTTCAAGCCTCGTGATTGCATCTTTACACCTAGTCACTTCCTCGGAGACTTTATTTTCCACCCTGGTACTTCCAAATAAGGTCTTTATGGCTCTAACTTATCTTCATACTGCTATTATTAAAACTTCTTTGATTTATTTAAAAATATCTCGAAACTGTTCCTCAGTGACTAGATACCATTTTATCTTGAAGACAAGAGGCTTCCCCAGAAGAAAATAACACCCTGCACTGCAGGTTTTCTGATCATTTTAAGAAAAACAATCCTAAGATCTTCAGACAGGGTGTTCAGGATGATGGAGACTGTACCCACGCCCAGTATAAAGGATGAAGGGGAAGGAATATTAACCAAAGCAGCCTTGACACCAGGACCCAGTCTGTTAAGAAGAACATTTTTTAAAGTCCCCGAGTTCACATGGGAGCCACACTCAACATGCTTTATAGGTGTTGAAACAATCTCAGAGGGGCTGACTGACAGGGTCTGACTCTAAAGGTCTTTCTGTTGCACCTTGTTTCTTCCCCAAGTGAGATCATGGGAAGCTGAGCTCTAAGCTGTGGGGTTTCCTCAATCATCCTGAAATACCAACCACATATATGCATGTATGCATATATAATGGTGTAGGATATATATTGCATGATGAAAAGATGACTTAAAAAAAAAAAAAGCTAAAGTCCCTGAATAAATCTTACAGCTCCCAGCAGCATCTGGACAGAGAATTCCAGAGTCTTCAACAGCCAGCAGGAGTGACACCGGCTGAGAGAGCACATCCCTTGGTCCCCAAGATTTCCCATCCAGTGGGAAGGTGGGGAGTCCCCAGCAGAGCTAGAGCCAAGCTGTCTAACGTGTGGGGCTCTTGCTGGGGGTGACTGGCACATTCTCTCTTTCCCTGCCTGTCTCACTTACCTGAAGGGCTTCTCTGCCTTGCCCCGCCCCACCCCACCCCATATTTAACTTTTCACTCTCCCTTCATTCCTCTGAGTTCTGGCTCCTTACCTCATTTCTTGCATATCTACAGGGGGGCTCCATCTCTCCTCCCCACCCTCAGCATGTCCTTAGTAATAATAATAAAATAGCTCACCTGCTGTGAGACGAAGACTTGTGAGTGCTTTACACAGATGAACTCACTTAACCTCTGAAACAACCCCATCCTATACGCATTCGTATCATCCTTATGAAGCAGAATTGAGGTCCCCAGAGATTAGGCATTGGCCAAGGGTCACACAATTATCAGAGCTGGGGCATGAACCCACACACACTGTCTGGCTCCAGGGTCTGGTCCCTTAATCATTGTCTGCTGGGCTTCTTTTACCACCTTTGGATTTGATTGAAGCAGCTGAATCTTTGTATAGATTACAAGAGTCTTAAAGCAAGCTTCACGTTTTCTCTGGATCCCATGATTTCTGCATCTTCATGGCCATGCTTACAACCATGTTGCTTTTAGTTTACATTTCATCTTCCGTGAAAAAATTAGTGTTTGTGAAGTGCTCAACACAGAGCTTGGCCCACAGTAAGTGCTCAATAAAAGGAGCTGCTATACACTATTACTAATAACTATTATTAATCCTCCTCCTCTTCATCATTGTGAAAACAAGGCTCACAAAGTGCACGTATAAGAAAAGGTGTCAAAACCCGAACCCTGGACTATTAGCTACATATTCTACTATCTTTCAACTAAACTGTACGCTTCTTACTGGGTAAATGTAGTCAAGTAAAACATGGTCTTCTACTAGTGTAATACGTTCATTTCAAGATGCCCTCAAATCCATGATCTGTCTGACCCGGTACAGAGAACAAGCCCTCTCTGCGTTGCATCTGGGAAGGGGCCTCCCCTGCCGCTCTGCGGGGCTCGCTGGATCTTGTTCTCCTCTCGGGGTTGGAGGATCCCAACCCTGAGTAGCCGCGGGACGAAACTCGGTCCAGGGATCCCGCGAGGTCCCTGGGAGGCGCCTCAAAAGCCAGCCTGGAGCCCCGCAGTGGGGCGGGGGAGAATTCTGGGCCCGAGCTTGGGTCCTGGTCCTCCCTGCATCACCTAATATCACCACCCCTCTCCTCAGGTCCCCCGCCGAAGGCATCAAGCCAGGCCCCTCGTCGCTGCCTCCCCCCCGCCCTCCTGTCCCTCCTCCTTTCCTTGCCTTCGCGGGGGACGAAGTGGCCAGCGATGTCCCGAAAGCGGGGCGTCGGTGCCTCCCCCTCAGCGCCCCTACTCGGCTCATGGGGACCCTGCAGCCCAGGGCCGCAGCCAGGGGCTCCCCACACCACGCCTCCAAAGAGCCCGGCGTCGAAAGCCGCCCGTCCCGGTCAGCGCGGCCACGCGGGCCGGGAGACGGGTCCCAGCGCCTCCCCAGGCCGGGGACGGCGGCCGCCCCCACACCTCACCTGCGGACACCTCGGCAAAACCCCAAGCCCGCAGCGAGGGGACTTTGGAAGTCAGATTACCTGGATACTGGTTTTCTCCGCCTTCATTTCCCTTCGTTTTCCCGAGTTCCACCAAGGGGAATTGAGGCGCAGCGCTTTCAGCGGCGCAACTAGGTTAACTGGGGAGCTCCGGGGACCCGGCCGCGACTGGGACCTTGCCCCGGGAAGAGCAGGGCCCTGCGGTCAGCGCGGACCGGTTACCGCGGAGCGGTTACCAGGCAGGACCTCAAACGGAGGGGAAGAGCGTCTTCCTCCGACCCGGAAACCCCTCCCCTCCACAGGGACCGCCCCCGCTCCAGCCCCGCCCCGCTCTCGCCAGTTCCCAGCTCCAGGCGGCGCTACAGTGGCCTCCAAAGCGCACCGGCAGACACGTAAAGGTTCTGCCCACACCACACCCTAAAGGTGGGCTCTTCTGGGGTCTGTCTGACCCTGGGAGGATGTGACCGGAAGAAGATTTGATTGAAGCAGCAGAATATTCATAAGGACTACAAGGGTCTTAAACTTTTCTCTGGATTCTATGATCGCTGCATCTTCATGGCCATGTTTATAACCCATGCTGCTTTTAGTTTCCATTAAATCTCAGCATTTGCTAAGTTCCTACTGGAACTTTCTAGTCTTGAGGCAGACTCCTTAGGAGGAGTTAAGAGAATAGCAAGGGTAAGCAGTGCCCCTATGTGGCTAAAATGGTGGTAGGAGAACCAACGAAAACACAAAGGCAAATCGCCGGATTTGAGGTTTGGCCTCGCTTTTACAAGTTTCTCCTGCACCTTCCGCCCCGGAAAGTCTGGCTTTGATTTTGTTTTGGACGCGTCAATTTATACTTGCTTCTTATCTGTATTCTCTCGCTTCATGTTGGAGCCCCAGCTGTGCTCAGATTTGAGTCTGTCCTAGCCATAGAATACCAGTTCCCTCAAGCAGAGAGGTGGAGTCAAGGACCAACAGGATATCAGAGTTCAGGGCTTTCCGATGAATTCAAGGAGATTCTTCTTTAATCCATTCTCCATAGGAAACATGGACTCCCGGGAGAGGTTGGTGTGGGCTGTCTGGGAAAGGAAGTTTGGCAGTGTATGTTGGCGGGTGGTGTTCTGCTCTGGCTATCTTAACATCAAGGGGTAGGGAGGTTCTGTCCTCAGACCCAGCTGAGTTCCCATCATGCCCCCACCATGCCACCCATCAGTGAGTACAACCTGTAGAAATGGCCGGGCGCTGTGGCTCACGCCTGTAATCCCAACACTTTGGGAGGCCGAGGCGGGCGGATCACGAGATCAAGAGATCGAGACCATCCTGGTCAACATGGTGAAACCCCGTCTCTACTAAAAACACAAAAATTAGCTGGGCATGGTGGTGCCCGCCTGTAGTCTCAGCTACTCGGGAGACTGAGGCAGGAGAATTGCTTGAACCTGGGAGGTGGAGGTTGCGGTGAACCAAGACCGCTCCATTGCACTCCAGCCTGAGCAACATGAGGGAAACTCAGTCTCAAAAAAGAAAAGAAAGAAAGAAATGCCCTGGAGGCTGAAGTCCTCCTAAGTGCTGGGCTTTCAGCTTCTATTCCCAGAACATCAGATTGACTTAGTTTTGGAATAACTTGAGATTGCAGAGACTGAGCATAATGCTTCTGGTGATACTGCTGGGTAACCTGAAATGGGCTGCCCTCAGGGAGGGTTATTGGGCAAAGTAAGGGTAAGGATGGAAGTCTGCCTGTTTAGCCGAGCCCAATTTATTTTTATTTATTTGTTTAGAGACAAAATCTCACTCTGTCACCCAGGCTGTAGTGCAGTGGCATGAACTCAGCTCACTGCAACCTCCACCCACCAGGCTCAAGTGTTCTCATGTCTGTCTCTCGAGTAGCTGGAACTACAGGCACACACCACCACGCTCAGCTAGTTTTTGTATTTTTAGGAGAGACGGGGTTTCGCCATGTTGGACAGGCTGGTCTGGAACTCCTGGACTCAAGTGATCCACCAGCCTCAGCCTCCCAATGTGCTGGGCTTGCAGGCGTGAGCTACCGCGCCCAGCTAAGAAATTAAGTACATTTTTCTTCTATTTACATTTTGTAAGGGGCAGAGCCAGGATTAGGACCCAGATGTCTAACTCTGGAGTCTAAAAACTTTCCATGACATCAAGTTGCCTCACCTGAGCCCAATTTAAACTCAGGTGATCCCAGGTACACGGGACTCCAACAGGAGTCATTGCTGTTTTCTTGCTGTTGGACTCCGTCTCAAAAGAAAAAACCAAATGATATAACAAACTATGTGTATGTATATATAGATATTAGGTTGGTACAAAAGTAATTGTGGTTTTTGCATTGTTGGAAGTCGCCATTTGATATTTGAATAAAAGATAAGGGAAGAAAAGATAGAGTTAAGAACATAATTTTTAAATTATTTGCATTTAAGAATGTAAATAACTGTGGTTATGTTATACATCATTTTAATGGGCACTTTATGTTTTTTTGCTAATGACTTACTGCTGTTTATGTTTATTTTAGATTATGAAAATGATGTTAGACAAAAAGCAAATTCAAGTGATTTTCTTATTAGCGTTCAAAATGGCTTGTAAAGCAGGGGAGACAACTCGCAACATCAGCAATGCATTTGGCCCGGGACCTGCTAACAAACATAAGTGCAGTGGTGTCAAGACGTTTTGCAAAGGAGACGAGAGGCTTGAAGATGAGGAGCGTAGTGGCCGACCATCGGAAGTTGCCAGTGACCAACTGAGAGCAATCACTGAGGCCGATCCTCTTACAGCTACACGAGAAGCTGCCGAAAAATTCAGCGTTGTCCATTCTACTGTCATTCAGCATTCACAGCAAACTGGAAAGATGAGAAAGCTCGGTGAGTGGGCGCCTCATGAGCTGAGCGAAAAGTTTTTAAAAAATCATTGTTTTGAAGTGTCGTCTTCTCTGATTCTATGAAACAGCAATGAACCATTTCTCAATTGGATTGTGATGTGTGACGAAAAGTGGATTTTATATCACAACCGGCAATCACCAGCTCAGTGATTGGACCAAGAAGAAGCTCCAAAGCACTTCCCAAAGCCAAACTTGCACAAAAAAAAAAAAAAAAAAAAAAAAGGTCCTGGTCACTGTGTGGTGGGCTGCTGCTGGTCTGATCCACTACAGCTTTCTGAATCCCAGCGAAACCATTACCTCTGAGAAGTATGCTCTCCAAATCGATGAGATGCATGGAAAACTGCAACGCCTGCAGCCGGCATTGGTCAACAGAAAGAGCCTAATTCCTCTCCACAACAACGCCCAACCACACATCACACAACCAACACTTCAGAAGTTGAAGGAATTGGGCTACAACGTTTTGCCTTATCCGCCATATTCACCTGACCTCTCACCAATCAACTACCACTTCTCCAAGCATCTCAGCAACTTTTTGAAAGGAAAACGCTTCCACAACCAGCGAGATGCAAAAAAATGCTTCCCAAGAGTTCAAATCTTGAAGTATGGGTTTTTACACTACAGGAATAAACAAACTTATTTCTCATTGGCAAAAATGTGTTGATTGTAATGGTTCCTATTTTGACGAATGAAGATGTGTTTGAGCCTAGTTATAATGATTTAAAATTCATGGTCTGAAACTGCAAATACCTTTGCACCAACCATATATATATATATATATACACACACACATATATATATACATATATATACATATATATATGTATATATATATAGTCTTTCTAATAAAATATTTTTCCTGGTCTTTCTCCAGTGCCTAGAAGAGTTCCTGGCACATAGTAGGTGCTCAGTAAAACTTGCTGAACTAATGAGTGGGCTCTATGAATCTTTTCAATGTTCTGAAAGCTAGCATTTTATAGATAAGGAAACTGAAACATCAAAAACTTAACTTCCCTAAGTCCTACAGCTAATTTCTTTATCTGTAAAATAGGCATATGAATATTGCCTTCTCATTATTACAGGGAGTAAATAAATTACCATATAACACCTTAGGGAGTGTGTCTGGCTCAGTGTTCATGCTCACAATTAACTAACTGTCCATGGGCCAGCTACAGTGGCTCATGCCTATAATCCCAGTACTTTGGGAGGCAGAAGCAGGTGGATCACCTGAGGTCTAGAGTTCAAAACCAGCCTGGCCAACATGGTGAAACCACGTTTCTACTAAAAAAAATACACAAATTAGCCGAGTGTGGTGGTGGGTGCCTGTAATCCCAGCTACTCGGGAGGCTGAGGCAGGAGAATCGCTTGAACCCGGGAGGCAGAGGTTGCAGTGAGCCAAGATTGTGCCATTGCACTCCAGCTTGGGAGACAAATGTGCTGGGATTACAGGTGTAAGCCACTGTGCCTGGCCCTAAAAATTCCTTTCCATTGATGCCTCTATTCAAGCTACCATCCCATTTCTCTCCTTTTACCATCTTTTAAAACTCCTTTTCAAAAAAGTCGGTCTGAAAACTAATCTATACTGTTAGAAGTAAATAAATCAGTTATTCATCAAGGTATGTGCACTTTGAAATGTACACATATATATATTACTTTAGTGAAAAGTTAAGAGAATAGCTTAACTAACCTCCTCCTCTCCAGTTTTCCTTCCCTTCTCTCCCATTCAATCATCTCCTTCTCTCCAGTTTTCCTTCCCTTCTCTCCCATTCAATCATTATTCTCCCTTGGAAATTGGCTTCCATGCCCAGTGTCAAAGTGTGGCCCCTGCCACATCTCAGCTTCCTCACTATACTCTGTCACCATGCTGTCCTGAACTTGTCCTGTCTCCAGTGTGCACTTGATGCTTCGAGTTCTTCACCCACTTTATGGGTCTTACTTTTCATAGGGCTATCTACCCCTGGGCTGCCTTTCCTTGCTATCTCTGCCTACTAATGTTCTGCCCCCTTATCAAGATCTCACTCAATTCTGCCCCTTGTCAAGATCTAACACCTCCTCCTGGAAGTCTTCTCTGGTTTCCCCAATTCTACATCATCATTGCTCACTTAGCACTTCAGGGTAGTGCCTCTTGTGGTCCAGGGACTGTCTGAGGTACTGGAGTACATTCAGGCCTGCATTAGTTATTGGTAATATTAAGTTTTGCTATTTGCATCACAAGAAATATAGACTCATTTAAGATTTACTTCAAATACTTGAGGTTGTATAAAAGTAATGTCTTACCACCTTTCCATCTGACAATTTACCTTCTGGGGATAGAAAATAGTAATGGATTTTTGACCATTGTTTCTAAGCAAAGCATGCTAGAGCTCATGTCACCCTTTTCTAGTAAGAACTGCGAGTTTGCACTGAAGAATTATAATCAAAATGCATAAAGCTTCCTCCTCTACCCCCACTTAAAGTTCTTTTGTCTAGCGGTCCTGCTGGCTCATCTGAAAGCTCCCTAATTTAGGGACAGATCTTTTTTCCCTTAAAAGGTTTGCCTGGGTTTAACTCCTCCCCTTCTCCCACTTTCTGCAAAGTCAATGGATTTAGCCTTGAGAAGATTCTAAGTATAGCTCTGCCCTCTGTCCTAGGGCAAGTGATGAAAGTCTCCAGCTCCCAGTCTGACTCGCTAGAGTGAACAGCCTCTGTAGCAGTTGGGTTATAGACTGTGCCCCCTCCCCTGTTTTTCTACCAACAGTACGAATGAGCAACACCAGACTGGACCTCAAGATTATTTTTCCAGTTGGAATTTCTCTCCTTTGACAGAGAAGCAAAAGCAACTACAGTAAAACCTAGGCGTGATTATCTCCGTTGGGCACTGCACGAGTGCTCCTCATTCAACACGGTGCCGTTTGCATTACAGACACTTTATTATTCTGATCATTTTTATATGTTTATTTTTATTTTGTTTATTGGAAAGATTGACAATGTGTATATTTCTTACAACTTCCCGGCAGATGGCAGTGAAATGTCTTGTTTTAAGACGTTTACTATATTTTGTTCGGTGTCCATTTACCAAGGAAAAATGAGTCGATATTCAAAATCTACTAACATCATCTGAAAATAACTTCTACTTATAAACAAGAAATCACTTTATCTAATTGGTAGATAAGTATTTAAAATTTTTTTTAAAATCTCTATTGTTATTAGAGCTCTGGCTACTTAATATTTCATACTGTATTTCACATCAGCTGCTGTGTTTGCTGCACCCAAAAGCTACTGTTGTTTCCTGACTTTTTAATAATCACCATTCTGACTGACATGAGATAGTATCTCGTTGTGGTTTTGATTTGCATTTCTCTGACGATCAGCGATGTTGAGCTTTTTTCATTTGTTGGCTGCGTAAATGTCTTTTTTTTAAGAAGTGTCTGTTCATATCATTTGCCTTCTTTTTGATGGGGTTGCTTTTTTTATTGGAAATATAATATAACTACTCTTTTTGCATCAATCAAATGTTGGAATATATTGTAAAGGCATTTATGAAACATAAAATTTTTTAATCGTTGTTGAATATAGGATGGGAAACTTGAGTAGATGCCATCTTGCTACTAAAACTTAGAGATAGTATGCAATGCATGTTGATGGTATGAATAAAAATGTAGATTGTAAAATGTAAGTCAGAAGTATACTGAAAATACTTCTTTAAAATGCATTGTTCAGCACAAATTAGCAGTGAAGATAAAATTAATGTTATATGCAAAATTAGAAACCCAAAGTCAATGTATATCATTCCCTTGAAAGCATATTATGGGTTTAGAAAATCTTTCATGAAAAATTAACTTATGATATTCACACAAAGGTATTATTGCTGCTAAACAAATTGCAGAGTTTCTCAACATTGATCCCAATTTCTCCAATATAAGAATACCAGAAAGAAGAGGAAGATTAATTTCTTTCTTTCTTTTATTTATTTATTTTTCAAGACGAAGTCTCACTCTGTCACCCAGGCTGGAGTGTAGTGGCACAATATCAACCCACTGCAATTTCTGCCTCCAGATTCAAGCGATTCTCCCGCCTCAGCCTCTCGAGTAGCTGGGATTACGGGAGTGCGCCACCATATCTGGCTAATTTTTGTATTTTTAGTAGAGATGGGGTTTCACCATGTTGGCCAGGCTGGCCTTGAACTCCTGACCTCAGGTAATCTGCCTGTCTCAGCCTCCCAAAGTGCTGGGATTACAGGTGTGAACCACTGTACCTGGCCAGGAAGATTAATTTTAAATGTCACTTCTACAATCAATCCACCTATAATCCCAAATTTATTTCTATTTTTCTCTACATTGGTTACAGTCATATTTTCTTTAAAGGAAAGATTTATATTGAGGAGGGAATAGTATGGTCTTTTCTGTGTCTTAGATTAGTACTTCTCAAATGTTCCTGTGCATGCAGAACACGGGGGATCTTATTAAAATGCAAATTTGGATTCAGTAACTCTAGGTTGGGATCTGAAATTCTGCATTCCTAACAAGCCCCGATGATGCTCTGGTGCTGGATACATGGAGTAGCAGGGTTCTAGATCTCACATGTGATTTGAAGAATTACTGTGAATATGAAGTACCAAGGCTGGGTAAAAAATGTAAAATTGAAATTGACTGACAAGCACATTAAAGACTTTTATAGATCATTCATCAACGTATGAAGCCCTAAAAACGTGAAGTTGTCTTTTAAAATCTAATGTTCTTATGGCTGGGTATAGTGGCTCAAGCCTGTAATCCCAGCATGTTGGGAGGCTGAGGAGGGCGGATCAAGAGGTCAGGAGATTGGGATCATCCTGGCTAAGATTGTGAAACCTCATCTCTACTGAAAATACAAAAATCAGCCAGGTATGGTGGCAGGTGCCTGTAGTCCCAGGTACTTGGAGGCTGAGGCAGGAGAATTGCTTGAACCTGGGAGGCCGAGGTTGCAGTGAGCCAAAATTGCACCACTGCACTCCAGCCTGGGCAACACTGCAAGACTCCATCTCAAAAAACAAAAAACAAACTAATGTTTTTTCACTAAAATATTGCAAAGTCTTTGTTACAATAACTTACTAGATCCATTTCCAAATAACTTTGTGCCTTTCAAGATACAACTAGTTTTGCCAATAGCAATATCAATGGAGAATGTGGCTTATCAAAATTAAATACATTAAGCTGGGTACAGTGGCATGTTCCTATAGTCCCAGTTACTGGGGAGGCTGAAGTGGGAGAATCACTTGAGACCAGAAGTGCATATCCAGTCAGGCAACAGAGAGAGATGCCATCTCTATATACAAATAAACAAACAATTGAAATATGTTAAAACCAATGTAGGCCAGGTGTGGTGGACTTATGCCTGTAATCCCAGCAGTTTGGGAGACTGAGGCGAGCAGATTTCTTGAGTCCAGGAGTTCAAGACCAGCTTGAGCAAACGTGTCACTACAAAAAACCCTGTCTCTAAAAAATAAATAAAAAGCTTGTCGTGATGGTGCACACCTGTAGTCCCAGCTACCAGGGATGCTGAGGTGGCTGAGGTGGGAGGATCTTTTGAGCCTGGAAGGCCAAGCCTGTAGTAAGCCATGATTGCGCTACTGCACTGCAGCCTGGGGACAGAGCAAGACCCTGTCACTAAAACAAAACAAAACAACCAATCTGCTGATCATTTCTATAAAATATGAGCTATAAAACAAGTAAGCATTAAAACTGTCAAAAAGAATTCTACTTCCACAAAGACAAGATGTCTTTTTTACAATGAATTATTAGGTCCAAGTGACTTTGAGTTCTTAATATTATAATTAATCATTTAACTTTTTCAATATTTTATAATGAATTATTTGCTTGCATAATTTACATGGAATTACCGCCATTAGTCATTGTTATTAATGAGAAATAAATAATATAAACAAACAAATAATATGTTTTTGTTGTTGTTGTTGTTTTGAGACAGAGTCTTGCTCTGTCGCCCAGGCTGGAGTGCAATGGTGCGATTTTGGCTTACTGCAATCTCCGTCTTCCCGGTTCAAGTGATTCTCCTGTCTCAGCCTCCGGAGTAGTTGGGATTACAGGTGCATGCCTCCATGCCCAGGTAACTTTTGCATTTTTTTAGTAGAGACAAGGTTTCACAGTGTTGGCCAGGCTGGTCTCGAACTCTTGACCTCAGGTGATTCACCTGCCTCAGCCTCCCCAAGTGCGGGGATTATAAGCGTGAGCCACTGCACCCAGCCATAATATAACTTTTTTAACTTGAGGAAGGGATTGATTTTTCAAATTTGTACAAAATGCCATATGGGCTGATGGTAGCCCCGGTTTGGGTAGTATACTAAATAGAGAAGAAAATCACCCACGGAACCCATCTGCCTGGTCTCAAGCTCTCGATATCCGAAACTGCTTATGTGGTCCAAATAATCCAAATATAGTCTGACCAGGAGAGGATTTTAATGGGCTACCAGATAGATTGTTATAAGGATACCGTGATACCAAGAAAAGCAGGATTCTTGGCCATGGATCTGTCTCCTGGGTACCCAGGAAGACCAATTACCAAGTCTTCATAGAAAAAATAGGAATATGGTGGCCCTAAGGCTGGAGGGCCTAAGGCAGCTCCAGCTATTATATTAACATCAAGTTTCTTTATCCCCTCCCCAATAGTCTGCACTCCAGCCATTCAAATAACCCATTCTCTTTTTCCTCCTTCCCTTGTCCCTTCTTTTCCTGCCTCTGCTACTGATCTCTGTGTAGCTCAATTAATGATAAAATCTGACTGGACTAATAAGGTCCCTCTTGTTCCTGCTTGACTAAACTCTCTTAACCCAAGACTTATGTTCAAGGACCCCTTGGGAAAAAATCTTCTAACCAGGGGACAGTGGATAGGGACCCCTCACTTACAGGATTGGGGTTAGGAACTTACTGTGTAGCAAAACTTTCGAAAACAGTTCTTTGTTTAAAAACACTTGGCCGGGCACAGTGGCTCAAGCCTGTAATCCCAGCACTTTGGGAGGCTGAGGCGGGTGGAACACGAGGTCAAGAGATCAAGACCATCCTGGTCAACATTGTGAAACCCCGTCTCTACTAATACAAAAAAATTAGCCGGGCATGGTGGCGCGTGCCTGTAATCCCAGCTACTCAGGAAGCTGAGGCAGGAGAATCGCCTGAACCCAGGAGGCGGAGGTTGCGGTGAGCCGAGATCGTGCCATTGCACTCCAGCCTGGGTAACGAGAGTGAAACTCCGTCTCAAAAAAAAAAAAAAAAAAAAAAAACCTCTTGATGTAAATTATCTTTATAAACAGCATTCATTTTCCTGACTATAAGTATCTGCTTGTTTTAGAAAATATAGAAAAAGGTAAAGAAGAAAAATAAAATAATCACTGTCCATTTTTGTTGTATTTTCTTCTAGTTAAATATGTTTGTGGCTGGGTGCGTGGTGGCTCACGCCTGCAATTCCAGAACATTGGGAGGCCAGGGCAGGCAGATTGCTTAGTCCTGGAGTTCGAGACCAGCCCAGACAACATGGTGAAACCCTATCTCTACAAAAAATACAAAAATTAGCTGAGTGTGGTGGTGCATGCCTGTAGTCTCAGCTACTTGGGAGGCTGAAGTGGGAGGGTCACTTGAGCCTGGGGAGCAACCCAGGCTGCAGTGAGCCACGATTGTACCACTGTACTTCAGCCTGGGCGACCAGAGCAAGAACCTGTCTCAAAAAATATCTATATCTATCTCTCTCTAAATATAATGTACATACATATATATGTTTGTGTGTGTATACCTGCGTGCATATTTAAAACATATATAACATTGGAGATTATGCTACACATATTCTTTTTTCGTTTATTTTGTGAGGTTTTTTTCTAAGTAATAAAAAAATTTTCACAAACACCTTTGCTAATTAGATCCCTCCTCTTCCGACAAGAGATGTGTTATTATCGGCAACTTCAGTGTTGTAGGACAGGTGTGCATTTAACCAGAAATCATCTGTATGAAAATATCGGAGGGGTACCTGTGGGAACGACTCACCGCATTGTGCCTGGGGTTTTTCACCCCCAGATCTGACAGAAAAAAATAGCTGGTTTCTGTCTCCAGGTCAGCTCTGGCAGTCGGGAATCCATCCACTGAACACAGACACCAAGAGGGGAAAGACCTGGCACAGGGATGTGGCGCACTGCTTCCGGAAAGGAGCTGGTGGTAAAGGGTTACAGGATTAGAGAGCTGAGCTGGAGGGCCGCACCTGGAGGCAGTCCTGCACGCCGGATTTACAACAGAAGCCTGGGAGTCGTATAAATGAGTAATGCTTCATGATGCTCTTTTCCGAGCGAGCTGCAAAAATTGGCAGGGGCCCTTCAGTGTGCTGTCGATGTGTCTGGAATTCAAATAATTTGATTCTGAGATACAGTGACAATGGGAAGCAAGGCATTACCTTGCGAGAATGATGGCAGAGACAGCTGCTGCACCAGCATCCATGGAAGAGGTTGCTCGAACAACGCTTCTCCCCTTGCCGTCCCCCTGAAATCTCTATTACGCCTCGCTGCTACTGCCCTTACTCAAGGGCATTATTAAAAAGTAATGTAGCTGGTGATTCTTCCTTTCTTTTGCCCTAGTCCAGGCAGTGAAGAATGGGGAAAGTGAAATAAAAACCTTGACGGAAACTGATATGTCCCTTTAAAAAAATGATGCTGACATTAGACACAGCTCAGGAGAGCACAATTTGAATATCGGGTGGCATCGCAACGCACAGCATCACTTGCTTTCTTTGCTTTTACATTTGTCTCTGTTGGCTGAACACGTTAATATTTTTCCAAGGTGTAATAGCTGGGAGGGTTCCATCAGGAATAACAAGAGATCTGGTGAGCACTGTTATCTTCCGAATCGCAAGGCATTTTGCTTGCATTGGTTGTCATTTCCATTTGAGGAACTGATAAGCAGATTCTGACTTCATTTGCCCAAATGTAGACCTCTTGTTGGTAGAGCGTTTCGCTTTTATGAAGCATATTATTATTATTATTATTATTATTTTGAGATGGAGTCTCACTCTGTTGCCCAGGCTGGAGTGCAATGTCACGATCTTGGCTCACTGCAATCTCCGCCTCCCGGTTCAAGGGATTCTCCTGCTTCAGCCTGGGACTACAGGCACCCACCATCATGCCTGGCTAATTTTCGTATTTTTAGTAGAGACAGTGGTTTGCCATGTTGGAACCAGGCTGGTCTTGAACCCCTGACCTCAGGTGATCTGCCCACCCTGGCCTCCTAAGTACTGGGATTACAGATGTGAGCCACCGTGCCTGGCCAGCACTTTATTTTTTTAAGCCTTTTTTTTCCCCCCAGGCCATAGCAACCTGGGGAAGAGCTTCTGACAAGGACTGTGAGCTCTCAGTTGTGATTTCAGATGTGCTGTTGTGGCTTTGCTGTCTCTGGATCTCCTTTTTTCTATCTAGAAAAGGAAAATGTTGGGCTGTCCCCTCCAATTCCCTGATTCTGTTATCTGATTTGATAATTTATTACTAATGGTAGCATTGGCAAAATTCCCAGGAATTTTGACTCCACCTTTCCTACAAAAATTACAGTCCTTTAAAATAAATTTGGCAGGCAACATTTTTACGTTTTCTTAACCTCATACTTAGTTCTCAAAATGTGAACATGTAAATGATAATTGCAACCAATTACGTAGCATTTACTGTGTAACAGGTATGGTTCTAATGCTTTGTTATTCTCACAAAAACCCTGTGAGATATGTAAATAGATAAAAATTATTATTCTAGCTTTACAATTGCTAAGAAATAATGTATCATATGTCCTGTTTCTGCTGCAGAAGTACCTTGGACAGACAGTCAAAAAGGGGTAATGAATGGATGAAAGAATCATCCAGATTTTCTCCTAGATTCATGAAATCCGGGTAAAACCTCAGACAAAAAGTCAATGTCTGAGGAGCACAGATAAATTCAGCAGTGGTGCCTGTTCACTTTCATGAAGCCTGTACAGGAATGTGGTGACAGGTTCACACTGACATGTTTGGATGAACTTGAAGGTGTCTTTCTTGTTACAGAGTTAGGACTGCAACCGGCCTGCATATAGTACATGATTCTTTCCTAATTAGCAATTGCTTCTTTTGCAGCTGTTGCTCCTGGAGCCAGAGCAACCCACTGGTGCACAGGGGAATCCTGTTGTGCCTGGAAAGGGTTACAGTAAGCCTAAATCATTGACACCCTTGGCAAGGCTGTTGGGGCCCAGCAGCTTCCCTGCCGTACTGCTGCATTCCATTCTGTATGTGCCAAGTTACAGGAACGAGTGGGAAACACCAGTAGAGAATGTGTATTCTCTCTTTTCTTTCTTTCTTTCTTTTTTCTTTCTCTTTCTTTCTTTTTTTTTTAGAGACGGACTATCCCTCTGTCACCCAGCTGGAATGCAATGGCACAATCTCAGCTCACTGCAACCTCTGCCTGTCAGGTTCAAGCGATTCTCCTGCCTCAGCCTCCTGAGTAGCTGGGATTACAGGTGTGCACTGCCATGCCCGGCTAATTTTTGTATTTTTAGTAGAGACAGGGTTTCACCATGTTGGTCAGGCTGGTCACAAACTCCAGACCTCTTGATCCACCCTCCTCGGTCTCTCAAAGTGCTGGGATTACAGGTGTGAGCCACCATACCCGGCCATATTCTCTCTTCTGTATTTGCTCTTACTGAGAATGAGAATTCAACCAAAATGTCCATTTCACTTCAAGGTCAGGAATTCCTCATAGAACAAAAAAGAGAAAATCACATATAAAACAGCATAGTCACTCAAAAGAATCCATAGTGATGCGTATTCCAATGCTGAAGAGTTTCTTCAAGAAAATAAAATCATCCCACCCTTATCTCCAGCTCTTGACAATCACTGATTTGTTTCTTGTCACTGTAGTTTTCCCTTTTCTGGAATTTCATATGAATGGAATCATGCAGTGTGTAGTGTGCCTGGCTGGCTGCTCTCACTTAGTGCAATGCTTTTGAGACCCATTCATGTTGCATTTGTCAGTAAAATTCATGTTGTATTTTGCCATAAAAAGGAAAAAAACAGGTGTAGTCTTCCATTTGCATATCTTCTTTAGTAAAGCATCTATTCAAGTCACTTTCCCATTTTAATTGATTTGTTTTCTATTATGGAGATGTAATAATTCTTTACATATTCAGCATACAAGTACAAGTCTTTTATGAGACACATGTTTTGCAAGTATTTTCTTCCAGTCTATACCTTGCCATTTCTTTTCCTGAATGGTATCTTTGCAAGATTTTGGTAAAGTTCATAATTGTGTTTGCCTCTTCCTATTGAGACAGAGGAAATCACTGGCTTAATGTAAATTTTTATAAATAATTTATTGGATTGGGCATGGTGATTCCCAGGCTATGCATTTATTATACATTCAGAACCTGTATAAGTGGTATCTTGAGGTTTTGCATTCTCAGGGAAAAGTTATGTTTTCTCTCATCCAGAATCTAGACAGAGATTGCAAACTTCCTTGACATCTCTCTGTGCCTGTGGGTAGATTTTTTCCCCAGTCTACCCCTTCACTGTGGATGTAGCTCTTTGCTAGCTCTGCCTTATGTAGGATTCCCACTTCCAACCACCCATTCACAACAATCCTCAATGTATCTCCCTGCATGGAGCCAGATGGTGGTGGCCAGTAACTCCCCAGGGCATCTCAAGGCCAGCTTTATGCAATGTTTCTCACCTCGATTTATTTCTGGACCTGATGTTTTCTACACCTGTTTTTCCTGCAGCTCAATTTTGCATTTAGATATCTTTGGATATGTTTTATTCATCATTAATAGGTGTTGTTATCTTAGGCCTCCATCTTGTCCAAACTAAATATTCTCCAGTGTAGGTTTTACTTCAACTTTCTGCACAGCCAGGTCTGACTTGTTTCACCTTCCCCTGTTCGGCGATACTGGGTGTGTGCCTTCCTGTTCACCTGGGTTTCATTATAAGCCACAGTGAGTAGAACCAGATGATTCACATTAGTTCTAATGATCCCAGCTGCCCAGCAGTTAAGACCAACTATCTTTTCTCTCTCTTTTTTCGAGGCAGAGTCTTGCTCTGTCACCCTAGGCTGGGTGCAATGGCATGATCTGAGCTCCCTGCAACCTCCACCTCCCAGGTTAAAATGAATCTTCTGCCTCAGCCTCCGGAGTAGCTGGGATTACAGGCACCTACCACCTCGCTCGGCTAGTTTTTGTATTTTTAATAGCGATGCGGTTTCACTATGTTGGTCAGGCTGGTCTTGAACTCCTGACCTTGAGTGATCTGCCTGCCTTCACCCAAACTGTTGGGATTACAGGCATGAGCCACTGTGCCCAGCCATGTTTTCTCTTTAATCACAGGGTAATACAGGAAAAATTTTGTCTATATTCAAACGAAATTTGTATTTTCCCAGTAAACCATTTCCACTGATTACACTAAGTAAAACCTTAAAGAACACAGCAAATTGTGTTGCAATAAACAACTAAGACAATATTGCTTCAACAAAAATCACGCTCAAGATGGTTAAAAAAGTCCCTATTATTAGTAGCAATAATAAAAACTTTTTTTTTTAGTGCCAACGAAGTCATTTTAGCTACCTTTGAAATATATCTGGAACCAGTTGATATAGTTGGATCTGTTTCCTCACTCAAACCTCTTGTTCGATCGTAAACCCCACTGTTGGAGGTCAGGCCTGCTGGGAGGTGATTGGATCATGGGGGTGCTTCCTTCATGAATGGTGTAGCACCACCCATTTGGTGCTGATCTCGTGATAGAATTCTCATGAGATCTGGTTGTTTAAAGCGTGTAGCACCTCCCCTCCACCTTCCTCCTGTGCTGGCCATGTGAAATGCCTTGCTCTCCTTTTAACCCCCACCATGAGTAAAAGCTCCCTGAGGCCTCCCTAGAAGCAGATGCCACAATGCTTCCTGTACAGCCTGCATTACTGTGAGCCAATTAAGCCTCTTTTCTTTATAAATTACTCAGTCTCAAGTATTTCCTTATAGCAATGCAAGAATGGCCGAATACACTTGCCTACTTTTCTCTATACCCATTTTAACACCCTAATCTAAGCCACCATCATCTCTCATCTGGATTATGCAATAGCCTCCCAGTTCATCTCTCTAGGGTCCTCCATGCACATAACAGTTAAAGTAATCTTTCAATACACTAATCGGAGTATGTATGTCACTCTCCTGCTTAAAAGATTCCAAAGTCTTGCCACTGAAGTTAGAATAAAATCTGAGCTCAGTCTTGTAAGACTCTATATGATTTGGCCTCATGTATCACCTTTCCTCCAGCTGCTTTGGACTTCTTGATGTTCTTTGAGCTCATCAAGTGGGTTCTTGGATTAAGACTTTCACTTGCCTGTTCCCTCTGTTTCTGAATGTCTATATGACTGAATCTTTCCTGACATTCAGTCCTAGCTCAAAGCCACTGCCTCACAAAGGCTTTCCCTGACCACTCTCTCCCCCCTCCAAAATGATGACATCTCTGCATCTCCTGACATTCTAACACAGTGCTCTATTTTATCTTCATTCATTGGTCACTATCTGAAATAAACTTGTTCATTTATTTGTGGGCGCATTTTGTTTCCTCCCACTACAATGTATGTGCTCTGGTAACAGGGACCTTGCTGTCTTGCTCACCACTGTATTTCTATCATCAAGAACAGTGCCTGCCTGGCCTCTAGGAGATGCTCGATACATATTTACTGAATGAATGCATGCATGCCAGCAACTGTTCTCATTGCTTTATGTAGGTTACCCATAACTTTTACAATGATATGCTAATGTAAGTATATTATCCCCATTTACAGATGAGAAGACTGGCTAGAACCAAAGATGACTCTTACATTTACACTCCCTCCCATTTTGTCAGGCAACATTAAATGAAATGAAAACATGTACTGTTGGCAAATGCTTTGAACATTTTGCTTACATTGGCTATATTAATATATTTTTTTGACACAGGGTCTTGCTATGTCATCCAGGCTGGAATGCAGTGTCACAATCTCTGCTCACTGCAGCCCTGACCTCCCAGGCTTAAACGATCTTCCCACCTCAGCCTCCCCTCCCCTCAGTCCCTCAAGTAGCTGGGACCACAGGTGTGTGCCACCAGGCCTGGGTAATTTTATTGTTTTACTTTTCATAGAGACAGGGATCTCACTGTGTTTCCCAGGCTCATCTTGAACCCTTGGGCTCAAGTGATCCTCCTGCCTCAGCCTCCCAAAGTGCCGGGATTACAGGCAAGAGCCATTGCACCTTGCCTAGGATTTGAATTCTGTCTCTTTTTCCTTAAAATAAGTGGGAAAGTAATTTCTAATAGTCTGAAAAAAAAATAAATGTTATTTGGTTATGTAAAATTAAGTTTTTGGAGATAAACAAATTAACAAAGCTAGAGGCAATATAGTCTAGAATGAGATAACCTAGATTAATTAAATTCTCAGCTTTATTCCAAGCCTCAGTTTCCTCTTCTGTAAAATTAAGATAGAAATATTTGCTATGTAGGGTTGTTGTAAAGACCATAAAATACTTAGGATAGGGCATCTGCCTGGAAAACGCTCAATGAAAGTCATGTTTAATAACATCGACGGTGATAATGCTGCCAAGAATCAGAATTTTATTGCTAGAAAACTCTAAGAGACAAGTTATTCACCGAGTGAGAAGTTGGGCTGGGTAATTTCAGAAACTTTTTCAGCTTTCAACTAAGATTGTATTATTCTGATCGTGCTTTTCAAGCTCTATGGAGTTTTTATCTTTTCAATCCACCATGGATTGACACTTTCATGCAATTTAATAAAAAGTGGATGACTGGGAAAATAAAAATTTAAAAATGCACAAAAAAAAAAAGCCCCAGTTTTTAAATCTAGGTTCAACAGGCGTAAAATTGCTCCTTTGAATTGCTGTAAAAGTTTCTAAATGTATTCCAATATACCATATCTCCTGAAAAAAAAAGTTGCTAACTGTCTTTTAATTATAGCTTGTTGCATAACAAATTGTCCCAAAACTCAATGGCTTAAAACAATGATTATTTATCTTGCATCACTTCTGTAGGTCAGAAATTGAGGGGCAGCTTGGTTGACTGATTCCAGCTTGGGGGTTTCTCAAGAGGTTATATTCAAGATATAAGCTGGGACTGCAGTCGTCTGAGGCTTTGACCTGGCCAGAGGCTCTGCTTTCAAGGTGGCTCATTTACAAGATGGGCAAATGAGTGCTGGCTGGCGGCAGGAGGCCTCAGTTCCCATTCACCACATGGAGCTCCCAGTAGAGCTGACTGAACAGCTTCAAGTCATGACAGTTCGTTTGTTTGTTTTTCTCTCGAGAACAAGTGATCCAAGAGACAGCAAGGATGGAAGCAACAAGGTCTTTTAGGATCTAGCCTCAGAAGTCACATTCTATCATTTCTGCAATATCCTATTGGTTAGGCAAGTTAGCCCTATTCCATGTGAATGGAGACAACACAGGAGGTGAAGCCAGGGAGGAAGAATCGCTGGGGTCACCTGAGAGAGTGGCTACCACAAATGCTTCCTCCCAAATTCCATACTTACCTGTCCATAAACCAAAGTCTGAGTACCAGATTCCTAGAGATCATCTACTGTAAGCTCCTCAGTTTGTAAACGAGGAAACTGAGATCTACCTAAAGACATGCCACTAATTATCGGCAGAATCGGGTTTCTTGATTTCACTGTTTTTTCTGGCACATCACATAGGCTATTTTACCTGCTATGTATCTATTTTGCCTGGGATGTAATTAAAGGGGGCATTTGCCTTGAGCTGCTCATTAAGTAATTAGAATGAAGCGGGTGGCGTGGGGAGGCTGACATGGAGATGCTGCTGTGGGTTTGCTGAGGCTCATGACAAAGCCATCTTTAAAGTGGTCATCAAATAGGATAATTCAGTGAGCCCAGTTCAAAAGCATCACAATGTGACAATGGAAATTGACTTGATTTAGCTTCAAAGATTCTATTAACTCGGAGAAATGATGATTTTCCGGGAGAATTAATACATGGCCACTGGTAGAGAATGGAAGTGGCTTCGGTGCTTTGAAACATCTTTTAACTCAGTTCTTAGATGTACATACAAAACATCATAGCTTAGATTCCTGCCCCCTATAATACACACATTTCAGGGCCAGATGATTACATCTTGATCCTAATTACAGAGGAAATGCAGAATTTTTAGTCATTTCATTTTATAAGGTTGAGAAATAACCTGCTTCAGAAATAAGGAATCCTTCTAAACACATTCTTCACATTATGGGGGTGGCTGTGGAGAGGGGAATTGCTTGAGGTACATTCTTTACTTCTAAGGTCAAAACTACATTAAAGTTGTGACAAATGAGCAGTAGTACATTACTGAATTCTAAACTATCTTTTTCTTCTCTTTATTGCCCTTGTTCTTCTCCTAATTAAACCAGTAGCCCAAAACAAGAAAAAGCCAAGATTTGTGAGTTTTAAAAAATACTTTTTTATTTGGAAATAGTTTCAAACTTACAGAAAAGTTGCAAGAATAAAAACAGTGTACCAGGCATGTACACTGGATTTACCTAGATTCTCCTGTTGTTAATATGTTAATCTCATTTGCTTTATCATTTCTCCTCTCTCTCCTCTCTCTCTCTCCCTCTCTTCACACCTTCTCTCTCACTCACACACACACACACACACACTTTTTTACTCAACTATTTAAATTATATATATAATAGCTCTTTGATGCAGGAGTTTTTCTCTACCTCTTCGTCAGACTTGGGATAGGCATGCCCTCTTCACTTGGCTTGCTGTGCTCAAGCTCTTCTGGGAGGGAGTGCTTGGGTGAACGAGTGCAGGATCCGACTGGCCTTTGCTTTGGGCACCAGAAGAGGCAGCTTCTCTGCAGGCCCTGCAGCGGTGCCCACGTGGGGGTGCCTGTGACCCCAAAAGCCCCAGAGGGTGTGTTACAATACTCTCTTAGCTCTGCCGTCTGTAGACAGTGGTGTGTTATCAGCTCAGTGGGCCCCTTGCCTCATGGCATGAGGCAGCTGCCCTCCATCAGTGAGGGCAAAGGGCCAGTGTAACAGCCTTTTTTGGGTACCCATATTCAGTGGATCCCAAGCTCTTGTTCAGCATCCAAGAAGAATGAGGTCACACGGACACTTAAAGGCTGGTGAAGGTGAAGAATTTTATTTATCGATGGAGATGGCTCTCAGTGGAGAGGGGAGCTGGAGAGGGGATGGGATGGGCAGATAATCTTCCCTGAAATCTGGCCTTCTCCAGCCAGCTCTTCTCTGAAGTTAAGCCATCTCTCTTCTTAAGTCCAGCCATCCCTCTGAAGTCAAGTCGCCTCTCTTCAGTCAAGCTGCTTCTCTCCTCTACCCACTGAGTCTGGGGTCTATATAGGCACAGGATGGTGGGGGTGCGGTGGGCCACGGGTAGTTTTTAAAAAGGCAACATTGGATTGGTAAAAAGACATTATTCAGAAAGAACCAATCGGGAGAGAGTGGGCAAACAGGGATAGAAGTTCTCACTTTGGGCTGAGAGTTTCAGCGCTTTTGGCTAGAAGACGGTGTTTTGCCAGGGACCCACCCCTGTCTGCCTAGAATTTCTCTGCCTCCTACCTCTATCACTTCACTCCTAAATATTTCAGTGTGCATTTCCTAATAATAGGGACATTCTCCTACATAAACACAGCACAATTAGCAATTTCAGTAACATTTACATCTGCACCTAATACTTTTTAACTAATCTATCCATTCATATTCTGACTTTATCACTTGACCCAATGATGTCCTATGTAGAAGTTTTTCCCTCCAGCACTGGATCGAGTACAGGGTCAAGTGTTGGATTTGGTTGTCAGGTCTCCTTAGCCTTCTTTAACCTGAAACATTCTCACAGCCTTCTTCATTATTCATGACATGAACATTTTCAAAGACTAGAGTCCATACTGCGCACCGCCCCCCCCATTTTAAAACTAGAATGTTCATCATTTTGGGTTTGTCTAATGATTTGTCTCATAATTATACATGTTATATATTTTCAGCAGAACTACTAAAAAGAGTAATCCTGTGTCCTTTTCAGAATATCACATCCGGAGGCCTGCGATGCTCCTCTGCCCCACACGGATCACCTGGTCAAGGTGCTATCCAATTTCTCTACTGCATAATTACCGTTTTTTGTTCTTGTAACTACTGAGCAATATGTGGGAAGGTACTTGAAGACGATCCAAATATCCATATCCTGCTTTTCATCTCTCTATTGGAATTTAGCTTCTATTGATAATGCTTGCCTGACTCTATCTTAACTGACACAGTTGCCAAAAGATGATTTTCCAGCTTCCATGCTGTCTTCCCATTTACCAGTTGGCATTCAAGATTCTGCTGTAAACATGAGTCCTTCCTTCTCCCTCATTTACATATCACTGGTATGATCATGAATTCCACCCCCTGCTATGCTTAAAACTCATTACTATCCTTAATTCATTACTGTAATCCTTAATTGTTTTGATAATCAAATTGTCTTAGAGTTGGCTGAGAGCCCCTTTAAGCTGGCTCCTTTGTCTTTATGACATGTTTAGATCATTTTTTTCATTTCATTTATTTATTTATTTATTACTGTTTCCTTACTTTCTGGCATAACAAGATGTTTCAGGCTTATCTTGTATCTCCCTTGCCCCTTCCCTACAAATTCCTGGGTTTTACTCCCTACTTTGATTTTGATTTACCATTTAATCTTAAAATTATAGAAAACTTCATCTCCCCTATTTATTTACTTACTAGCCCTTCCTCTTAGCTTCTCATGCCATAAATATTTGTTCCTTCTTTTCCACACATGTAATAGTGGCCTAAATGTTAAAGAACTTATAGCTAGTTTGAGAAAAGGCCTTCTTCTCAAATCAACTTTTAAAGTAGAGTACAGGCTGGGTGTGGTAGCTCATGCCTATAATCCCAGCACTTTGGGAGGCTGAGGTGGGTGGATCACCTGAGGTCAGGAGTTCAAGACCAGCCTAGTGAAACTCTGTCTTTACAAAAAATATAAAATTAGCTGAGCGTGGTGGTGCGTGCCTGTTATCCCAGCTACTCAGGAGGCTGAGGCAGAAGAATCACTTGAACCCAGGAAGTAGAAGTTGCAATGAGCCAAGATCGTGCCACTGCACTCCAGGCTGGGCCACAGAGTGAGACTCCATTGAGAGAGAGAGAGAGAGAGAGAGAGAGAGAGAGAGAAGAAAGAAAAAAAATGAAAGAAAAAGAAAGGAGGGAGGAAGGAAGGAAAAGAAAGGAAAGGAAAGAAAAAGAAAGAAGAAAGAAAGAAAGAAAAGTAGAGAATGATGTTTAAAATAAAACAAAGAAAATATAACAATCAGGCTGACGGTGATGGCTTATGTCTGCAATCCAAATACTTTGGGAGGCAGGAGGATTGCTTGAGCCCAGGAGTTTGAGAACAGCCTGGGCAACATAGCAAGATCCTGTCTCTTAAAAAAAAAGAGAGAGAAAAAAAAAGAGAGATTGAGGAAGGAAGGAAGGAAGGGAGGGAGGGAGGCAGACAAGGAGGGAGGGAGGAAAGGAGGGCGGGAGGGAGGGAGGGAGGGAAGGTAAGGAAGGGAAGGAAGGAAGAAAATACATTGAGCACTATGTTCCAGGTAGGTGCTACAGTCTGGAAACACAAGGGTAAACCAGAGACAGTGACCCTGATTTTGCGGAACTCAGGTTGAGGGTTTAGCAGCAATGTCTTATTGAAGTCAGGGGACAACAAAGGAAGAGGAGTTGCTGATGAATGTGTAGATTCCTGGGTCCTATCCAAGAGATCCTGATTCTGTAGATTTGCGGTTCGGTCCAGGAGCCAGCATATTAATAGTTTCTCTTATTAATTCAGAGATTTCTAAGCACTGAAGTTTGAGAATTATTGGATGAGTGGCTATAAATTAAAGAGGTTGAGGGGGTTGAAGGGGCTACCTGGAAGAGGAGGGGCTTGAGCTGAGGGTCCAAGGTCAATTAACAGGTCAGCCATGTCCACAGGGCCCAGATCTTTTGGAAACTGGGAATTAAGGGCACCCTACCAGAAAATGACAGCATCAAAATTTAAACCCTTCACTGGCTCAGCCCAGCCCCTCTCCAGCCAATGTCCGTACACAAGCTAGGCTCACTGAAGTACTAACACTGCAAGGTCAAAGTCCCCGAGTCTTTGCTCTTCCAGGTCCAAGGCCATTTCAAATGTCACTTCCTTTTTACTCCAGACACATACGCTTGGGCCGATTTAATTGTCCCCTTATCTGCATTTCCAGAGCACGTTTTACATTTCTTTATTGCGGTGCTAATCCTGTGTCATTGTGTTTTGTTTACATTTCTGCCTAAACTCAAATAACCCCAAATACTCTGGGATGGAAGGTGTTCATTCTCCCTCTTTTGCAGATGGGGAAACCTGCTGTTCATGAGGTGAGCCTTCGAGAGAGAGCAGCAGGGCACAGGGTGAAGCGCCTCGGTTAAAGCGACTTCTGTCACTTCTCAGCCGCAGGACCTTAGGAAATTACTTATCCATGAGCACTTCATTTTCCTTAGCAGCACAATGCAGGTGATAAGAAACAGAAACTGCCACTGAGCCAGGTTATGTGGCCTCAAGGGGTTAATATATGTAAAACTCCTAGAAGAGTGCCTGGCAAACGTAAGTGCTATGTAAATGGTTATTAAGCAATTAAAGTCATGTCACTGCAATTCAATTCCAAGTCTTCAGATGATAAAGCTCCTAGATGCTTGTTCTATTTTAACTTTGTAGAACTCCAGGATTTCCTGAAAAGTAGTGGTTCTATCAGAAGCAGCAATGAAAGGAAGCTGGTTTGGGGCAAAAGACATTCAGGAGATGAGAGGAAGTGGCTGGGCGCGGTGGCTGACACTTGTAATTCCAGCACTTCGGGAGGCCCAGGTGGGCAGATCACCCAAGGTTGAGAGTTTGAGACCAGTTTGACCAACATGGAGAAACCCTGTCTCTACTAAAATACAAAATTAGCCGGGCATGGTGGTGCATGCCTGTAATCTCAGCTACTCGGGAGGCTGAGGCAGGAGAATCGCTTGAACATGGGAGGCAGAAGTTGCAGTGAGCCAAGATCATGCCATTGCACTCCAGCCTGGGCAACAAGAGCAAAACTCCATCTCAAAAACAAACAACAACAAAAAAGACATGAGAGGAAGCAAAATGTTCCAGCAAACTGCTTTAAAGAAGGCATAGACCAGGAAAGAGAGAAGGTGTCAGTTCTGACCCTGGGTCTAGAACACACACTGGTAACACATTCATGCAAGAACCACCAGGGTAGACCTCGGGAGCTTGGCCCCTCTGGGCCCCTTTACATGTCTTTCCTCTTACGTCAGTTGTGGGTTACATATTTGGGCCACTGGGATGATGCAGTACAAAGACTGTCTGTACATCCACAATTCTGCAAGATGGTGCCATTGACAAATAGAAAAGGTCAATTATTGCGCTTTGTTGAGCATGACAAAAATATTGGCTGATTTCTATAATCTTAATGTGTATTGTGCTACAATGGGAATTAAGTATAAAGTTTACATTTCCAAAGCAATGATCATTTGTAGTTTTACTTAATACTGCTTATAGGATAACTGCATAGATAAAATCTGTTACCATTATTATTACTGTAAATATGGTTTAAAATGGTGAATTAAATTGTGATTGATTTGGGAGATGATGTGCAAAACAAATGAGTGATGAATATATGTGAAAGTTTTCAGTTTAGGGACCAAGGGTAGATGGCATCTACATGTGTATGAGTTTCAGTGATTAACCTTTGTATCAAATATTAATAACTTGGAATGCTTGATCTTCCAAACTGGGACATGTTTTAGAATAGCCATTCTCAAACTTAAGCATGAGTCAGAATCATCTTTCAGCCTTATTAAAACACAGGTGAGGTATGATGGCTCATGCCTGTAATCCAATACTTTGGGAGGCCAAGACAGGTGGATCATTTGAGTCCGGGAGTTCAAGACCAGCCTGAGCAACATGGGGAAACCCAATTTCTACCAAAAATACAAAAAATTAGCCGGGTGTGGTGGTGTGAGCCTGTAGTCCTCAGCTACTACGGAGGCTGAGGTAGGAGGGTTGCTTGAGCCCAAGAAGTCAAGGCCACAGCAAGTCATGATCATGACACTGCACTCCAGCCTGGGTGACAGAGAAATACCTTGTCTCAAAACAAATACCCCACAAATTGTTGAACCCCATCATCCCCAGATTTTCTGATTTAGGGTGTCTGGAGGGGGAGCCCATGAGTCTGTTTCTTCATAATAATAAGTTCCCAGGTGGTGTTGATTCTGCTGGTCCCCAGAAAGTTTGAGAACAACTGAGTTAGAACAAATATCCCCTCGCTGGTAGCACCCCCTGAGCTGGAATGCAATGTAACTGGATTTGTTTTAAATAAGCCACCTTAAGCAGTCAAATTTCCCAACCACTTTTAGCATTTTACAGACCAAGAGAGCCATCACTTCATTATTTCTCCTCTAGAAGAAAAAAAAATCATTTGTCTCTCTGTCCTGGGATTTAAAAATTAAAAATAAAAAAGATCACAAACCTTAGGAAGATCTTAAAGGAATCTTATAGTTAACTGTAGCCTTCACTGCGTGTTTCTTACGTTTTAATAACTAAACGCATTTAGACTTCTTGCATCTAGCAGTACTCTAAGGAAATCATAGAAAAACATCTTCGTCTAGGTTTGTCCTTCATTGGGACCCTCCTGGGCTAGAGCACTTTGAGGTGATGGCCAGCAGGTGGCGCTCTGCGTCAGTTCATAGGGGCGGCCTGACTCGGGTCAAGGCAAATACACAAACCAAGGTGCCTGCTCTAAATCCTCAAAGTAAAGGTCCTCTTAACCACTTGTCATAAAACACCCTGAGACACCCGTCTTGGAAAATCGAAGTGTCAAGCTCAGCATCTTTGCCACATTTCAAACTAGGTAATTACCTTCTCTCCCAAAGGGAATCTGCTTTATGTATTTGTGTCCTTTCTAGGTTACAAGTTTCCCAAAGGCAATGATCTTGCCTTCCACTCCCTCCATACAATGTTGAAGTGAAATGCATATTTTACAATAACAATTTAATTATTCTACATCCCTCTGAGCTACATGATGACCTGTTATATAATTGCCAGTAATATAGAAATGTGCCTGCCTCATACAAACCCTTGCAACACATAGTTTTTATTTGACCTAAGAGTAAATTGTGTATTTGCTTCTCTTTTACAACAGAAAACGTGGACCATTTCCCCGCCATCCCAAATTATAAGTCGTAAGCAAATAAACAACACTGCATTTCAGTCTGTCATTTTTATTAAGTCTGCAGAGCTGTTTTTTTTTTTTTCCTACACACGACAAATACTTTGATATAATCTAGGATAATAAAATAGTTGAACAACTTTTTTTTTTAAGATTTATATCTGTATAGAAACAATCTGTGGAACTCCCCACCTCAAAATGAAGGTGTCTAAAAACAGTGATTCATCCGCATTGCTTTAGATCATTGTTTGGTTAAAAGTTGTGGTTTCCATTCTCAACCAAAATGTGTCTCCACGCGGTTTTCCTCAGGTCCAAAGCTTAAGGCCTTGGAAAGGTGGCCCAGAAAAAAAGAATGGCCGCTCTCCAGTCTGTCCTTCTCTAGTGTGGAGGACGGTGATTGAAACAGGGGTGTTACACAAGCCGGGAAGGAAAGAAATCAATTGCACGTCTCTAGTCTGCAAGCATCAAAGTCACAAGTCTTTACACAACAACTCCCTATCTGTAGATATGAAACCATCATGACAGCACAGCGCCTGCTTGCGCCTAAATGCTCCTTTCTTCTGCTAATCATGTCAGTTACTATGGCTGGGCTGTGGCCGTAAGTTCTCCCTAAGGGCTGGTCCTTCTGTCACCTTGAAGTGTCAGCCCTTGCATTATGCCACTTGGATGCTATGTCTTGGTACCCAGTAAGGGTCTACCATCCCCTAAGAAATCCCTCACCCCCCCCTCAAACCCCCAAGGTGCCTATGAGTGAAGACGCCATGGAGACAGTGTCTCCGGTGAACACCTCCCCAAAGATGCCCGGGGGGACTCACGCCTATATCATCCCATTGATCTTAGTCCACTCATAGATGTCCTGTTCGCACACTATGTCGGAGTTGATGAGGAGGTATCTGTCACCTACACAGAAGTGCTTCTGACAGGCGGCACATTTGAAACATTCCAGGTGATATACTTTGTCTTTCACCCGCATCGTCATCTCATAGGCACGGATCCGCTTGTCACAGGATGCACAGAGACCGTCTTGCCCAAAAAGCCTGGGGCAAAAGAAAAAAAAGCTAAGAAGGCAGTGAAAGGGACAATCCTGGAAGGCAGGGCTTGGGGATGAGCCCCAGAAAGGAGGCCAGACTTTCAGGATGTCAGGAAGCCCGGAAAGGTCGGATCCAGAAGGAAGGTCGGCTAGTGCAGTCTTTCCCAGCAGGCAGAGGAAACCCAGATGAAACTGGCATTTGGATCTGGCAAAACTCCTCCCTTTTTTGAGCCCTCTCCTGGTCAGCAGCAACCGTTCCCCATTCCACTAGGCTGCCCCCTGGCTCCTCCTCTGTGGGGGAGACTCTCAGATGATGTGATCTACGATAAGGAGTTAGGCAAGTATTACCTGTCTCCTCCCAGGGGAACCCTCATTTCAGAAGAGCAGCTGGAGTGAGACCCGAGGGGCCCCTTTGAGAGGATACTGACCAGGACAGCAATAAAATGGGCATTCTTCTGAGGCTCCCAAACTCTATCATGTCAACAGCTGCTGATGCTACTCATGGGGAGAGCTGGCCTTGAATATCTCCATAAGCTGCAAAGCATATCTCCACCTGATTATTCACTGGGGCCCCACGTGCTGGGACATGGGGAGTTCCACAGAAAACGTGCTGCAGCTCATCGTGCCTCTGAGATAAGGAGGACAAACAGCAGCTCTCCACCCTGAATGGAAGCTCTTAATTCATGGTCCTTGCTGCCCCACTGGCATGAGTCAAAAGGGAAACTTCTTTTCTGACATTTAAATCAAGACTCTCCCAAGCCTGTTCATCAGTCACTTATTTCAGGCAGTATTCAGTGTCAAGGGGGAGACAGAACATGGCAGGGCTCAGTACATGGTTCTCAAAGCTTTGGTCCTGGGACCAGCAGCATCCACACTGCCTGTGAACAGGTTAGAAATACAAATTCTCAGGCTGGGCCCAGTGGCTCACGCCTGTAATCCCAGCCCTTTGGGAGGCCGAGGCAGGTGATCACTTGAGCTCACAAGTTCGAGACCAGCCTGGGCAACATGGCAAAACTCTGTCTCTACAAAAAAATCCAAAAATTAGCCAGGTGCGGTGGTGCATGCCTGTAGTCACAGCTATTCATACTTGGGAGGCTGAGGTGGGAGGACGGCTTTAGCCTGGGAGGTGGAGGTTGCAGTGAGCCGATATCGTGCCACTGCACTCCAGCCTGGGCCACAGAGCCACATCTTGACTCAAAAAAAAAAAAAAATTAAGAAAGAAAGAAGAAAAAAAAAAGAAATACAAATTCTCAGCCCTCCTCCCTCCCCACCCAACCGAGACCCCCTGGGGAGAAGGCCCAGCAGTCTGTGTTAATGGGCACTTCCGGAGGACTGAATGCGGGCTAAAGTTTGAGAATCAACAGCAAAAGTGCAGTAACACAAGTACTGGAAGCAGAGAAGGCCCGGCTTCAATGTCCCGGACCAGCCCTGAGTGACCCTACAGAGGCCTCTGATTTCTCTGAGCCTCAGTGAAATGGGCCATCATCGGCTCTACCCTACTCAGCTGTTAGAACGACCAAACGAAGCATGTCAGGGCACCCATGGTCAAGGGCTACGCCAACGCTGGTTAGGTTTTAACACATCTTGGGTGTATTCCCAGCTGCGCCAGTCTTGCCGCAGGAAGCAATTTTCACTCACGGCTGAAAACATAGCATATTAGCAGGTGGTTTCTACATAAAACCTTTAGGACAGTTTCAGGTGAATGCTTGTTCTTATTGGAAGTTCTGATTGATTTCAGGATATCAGAGAATCAATTGCTATGTTCTGAGAGGTTGTAGGGGATGTAGGGTGGTTGACACATTTTGTAATATTTGGGCAAAATTAATGGAATTGAGAAGAGGCGGTCTGTGAGTAGAGAGCTCATCGTTCGGTCCAGGACCAGCTGATCTTCCTCTGAATCCTGCTTCCCATTTGAAGATCTCTGAGTGTTTTCAAAGCACCACCTGGGAGCAAACTCATTACTTGGGGAGAACATTTTATCCCAACATAGCAGATGGTGGAGCTGCAGGTGACCGCCACATTGGAGGTCACGGAGTGGAAAGACAGTTCTGGTTTCCTGACTGTTCAGTAAGTTAAGTTTGGGCCTGAGCAAGGATGAACGACTGAGGAAACAGTGTGCATGGAATGAATCCAACTGCCTGGGGTGTGTGATCCTTATGGAAGGAGGGAGCTTATTAAAGGAAAGTCAGGGGGTAAATTATAATCCACATCAGGCAGCTAATGAAGGGAAGGACAAAGGATGAGTATGTGGGAGACAAGTTCAGGTCCCAGAATCACCTCTAACTGGCCAGGTGACCTGAGCAAATGGCATCCCCTGTACAGGCTTCTGTGACTTAAGCTGTAAAGCAAGGGAACTGAAAGAGTAGCCCCCTGCAGCCCCTTCCAGCTCTGGGATGCTGAGATTCTAATATGAGTTAAAAATCAACCAGGACTCGACCCCTAACTTGAGCATTAATTTCTGGCACCAAGAATTGGTATCTTAGGCTGGACATCCCAGAAGTGGCCCCCGAGGCAAGGATTTATGTGCAAGTGATTTATGAATGATGCATTCTCAGGAAAAACCTGGAAGGCAGCAGGGGAGGCTGGAGGGAAGGGAAGGAAGCCAGGCCAAGTTGCAACCTCAGGCAAAGTGCCTCGGAGGGGAGGGACCCTGGAATATAAGTTATGCCTGGCTTCAGGCAAGGCTGCAGGGCTTGGTACTCCCACCACGTCTGTCATTGGTTAAGGTCTGCTGGGGGTCTAGTCGGGGCAGGCATACTTCTAGCTCTAACAGATGCAGGTGCTGGCTGTTAGAAGCAAAACCACTGCCATCACCACCAGCCCACCACTCCCAGCACACAAACTGGTGAAAAGGGATCCAAGGAGATCTGGCTCAGCACAGACGTGAACAGCTGCTCTGGGGTTCCCAACAATAGAATACAGCGGCAGAGTTGAGGTTCTGCTCGGGGGCCTCATGAATATTTGAAGCTAAATGTCTGAAAAGAACTGTAACATGCAACTCAGCCATTGGAAATCCTCAAGGGGACAAATTATCCTAGGGGTGAAGAACTCAACTCCATCAGAGGGTCTGTTCAGCCACTCTTCCAACTTGCCTTGTTAAAAGCTCCTGCCGGATCAGCTGAGTCGGGAGTTCGAGACCAGCCTGACCAACATGGAGAAATCCCATCTCTACTAAAAATACAAAAAGATTAGCTGGGTGTGGTGGCAGGTGCCTGTAATCCCAGCTACTAGGAAGACTGTGGTAGGAGAATCACTTGAACCCGGGAGGCGGAGGTTGCGGTGAGCCGAGATTACGCCATTGCACTCCAGCCTGGGCAACAAGAGTGAAACTCCGTCTCAAAATAAAATAAAATAAATTAGCTCCTGCCAGATATACTAAGAATCTAAGTAAACAGGACCGTGGTTAAAGGACCATCCCTGAAGCAAAAGACAATTTTTCTCCTTGGTCAAGAGGTGTCCCATCTTAAGCTCTCTGCTGCCCATTTTAATAACGATAATATAAATATTAAAGGATGGCTGGAAATGCCTGCACTAATGCAGAGTTAATTAACATGTTGCCTAGGAATATGGCAGGAAAAGAATTATTTCATGTCACCAAGACATAAGTTAATTAACATTGGGTTCATCTAGACTGTTTTTTTTCCTCTCCTTTTTGAAAATAGAAAGGATTAACAAGCCCAGGCAGCACTGGTTTTATTCCTGAGTGTTATATAAAACGGTAGAGATAGGGAGAAGCCGGGCTCTTCTGACCTTACTCTATCTGCACTTCATTTAATAAGATTCAAATGATTTGACAGGGATAGAGTCAAGGGTCCGATGGGAATCATTTATCCGCCTCGTCTGCCTTCTCACTGACTTGGCAAACTGGGAGTGAGCAAAACCAGGTTTGTATTTATCCCAGTTCTATTTTTTGTGACTTAAAAACAAAGAAAACTGACCACAATTATAAGTATGATCATTGAAAAACCCTACTTATTTTCTTGGAACCACCATATCTGCAAGGACTTTATCTGGGAATTCAAGAAGGGGAAAAGCTTATTCCATCAGTCTTCAGGTAAATTAACAAGCTTCCTTCACTGCGAAACTACCTGCAGTTTTTGGTTTGGTTTCTGTGACGTAAAATGCTCTGAGGGCAGGTTTGGGAGGAAAAGCTGGCCCAGTAGCCAAGGGCGCTAAGGTCTCAACAAGCTTCCATGGGTTGGATGGTCCTGATGTATCAGGGAAGCATGCTTCACAGACCCTCTGCTCCAGGAAGACGGAGACATACTGACAGCTACACAGCTGAGCAGATCTGACAGTAGAGGGCACAGAGAGAGTTACCTTCACAGCAGCTCATAGGAAACTAGAAATGCTAATACATTCTAGGCAAAGGCATTCAGAGTGCTGGAAAATTCGGATGGCCAATAGAATGGCCCAGAGCATGGGAGATGTTCTCAGCTCCTGTCTTTTTTTTTTTTTGAGACAGAGTCTTGCTCGGTGGCCCAGGCTAGAGTGCAGTGGCGCCATCTTGGCTCACCGCAACCTCTGCCTCCCAGGTTCAAGTGATTCTCCTGCTTCAGCCTCCCGAGTAGCTGGGATTACAGGTGCGCGCCACCACACCTGGCTAACGTTTTGTATTTTTAGTAGAGTCGGGGTTTCACCATGTTAGCCATGATGGTCTCAATCTCCTGACCTCGTGATCCACCCACCTCGGCCTCCCAAAGTGCTGAGATTACAGGCGTGAGCCACTGCGCCTGGCCCTCAGCTCCTGTCTTACTTGACATTGTCAAGTTCCTATTTTACCCTTCCATTCTTCCATCCCTTTGCTCATTAGATTGGAAAATAATTATTATGTCATGAGGATAAGTTATAAGAGCAGCTAACACCTATTTGATCCATACCAAGCCAAGTCATTTATCTGCACTGTTTCACCAAATCCTCCCCATGTCTGTAGAGCTAGGTGGTATTATCATCCCCAGCTTACAGATGAGGAAATTGAGGCTTAGGGAGGTTAAGTCACTTGCCCAAGGCCACCAAGCTGGGAAGCAACGGTGTTGGGACTCGAACCTCCAACTGCCTGCAGGGCCTTTGCCCTTATGTCCTTTGAAGACTGCCTTCCTGCTATGAGTCAATGCTTGGAGCTCCATACGCTTTCTATTTTTAAATTTCTCATCATATAATACTGGAGTCATACAAAAGAATATTTGTCGTGTGTGTGTGTGTGTGTTTGTTCTGAAGCACTCAAATGAGCTCCTCGGAGTCCTCCTCCAAACATAGAAACACCCCCAGTTCCTATGCTTCTCAGCACGGGAGCTGAGACTCAGCCTCTGCAGCCTGACCTCACTGTACAGGTGGTGTCTGAGCCTGGAGCAGGGTCAGGGCAACACGCACAGACTGCAGATGTCCATGACCACCCGGCCTCCCTCCCGAGGGCCGCAGAGGGGTGCCAGGGAGGGTACCTGAGATAGTCTCTCCGGCAGAGCTTCCGGCCCAGTTTGTAGTAGAGGCGCCGCCCCACCTCGCCCAGCCGGCAGCCACAGAGGTCGCAGCTCAGGCAGTCCTCGTGCCAGTACTGGTCGATGGCCTTCAGGAAGTAGCGGTCCCCGATGTTCTGCTGGCAGCCGCCGCATGTCAGCAGGGATGGGGGGATCTGCAGCACCTCATCCACTGGTTCCCTGGAGAGAAGGCCAAGCATCAGGAACAACCTCACCAGAAGGAGACCAGCACTGAGGGGCTGAGATCAGTTTGGGCCAGACAGGGCACCTCATCTGACTGCCTGTTGGTGACCTAAGGGAGAAGGGATGGTACAATACATCCCTTGGCCAGACTGACTGCAGAGACCCAGACCACCCTGGGTTAAGACGGGAGAGAGCTAGACCTTACGCCCTAGATCTCTAAGTAAATGCAGGGCACCAAGAGGCATCAAAGGCAACTGCAGGTGGCACTGTGCCCCAGCCCATGCCCAGCACCACCTGGGCACCTCTGGTCTCCTTCTGCTCTTTCTCACTCCCCCCGCTGACCTTCCGTCTCTATCTTCACAGAGCTCCCTCGTTTTTCTCCTCCTATATCCCGGACCCAAGGGCACTGCCTAACCTCAGAGGAGGCACTCTGGACTAAAAGTCACTCACCACCAGGGCAGTGGATGACCCAGAGTGCTAAGAATCTGCAAATCCCCTGTTTATAATTTCCATGCCCCCTCCAGTCCTTCCAACCGCACAAAAGCAGAGGTGAGGAAGAAAGAAGAATGAAATCAAAAATTATTTTAGGTTGCTTTCTCTTGCCAAATTAAAAATTCCTTCAGAATATAATAGGAATTCTCCTAATTGTATTTTTTTAAAGAGATCCCATTTTCCATTCTTTCTACTGAAGGAATTCTTAAAGGAAAATCCCAGACCGTAAGGCTGTTGTTACATTTATGAAGAACATCAAATAGGCCTGTCTTTCCTCACCTGAACATTTTTATAATAGTAAAACTGATTTGGATGAAGTTGATTTAAGGAAGAAAATGAAGAGGGGGCAATGATTATTTCAGAGAGAGTGGAAGGCAGTTAAACAGACAGTGACATCTCAATCCAGCAGTCGTTAGTAGGCTGTGGCGTGTGTTCCTTCGTTAACATGCCATGCATAGTATCTCCTGCCCACTTGGCTTCACCGGAATCTCAATACTCTTTTACATTAAAAAATCAATAACTTTGCCAAAAGAAAATGAAGGAGTGGAAGGAATGATTCTAGTGTCCTGCAAATGGGACATAGGAAACACTTAATACTTATTTATTTGTAATAATTAGCAAGTGTCCTCTGGAACCTTACTTAAACACAAATCTATTTCTTAAAAATCTATATGTTCCAAAAAATGGACCTTTTCTTCCTGGATACACTACAGGTATAAATCCATGTCTCTCTCCTTCCTTCCTTCCTTCCTTCCTTCCTTCCTTCCTTCCTCTCTCCCTTTCTTTCTCTCTCTTTCTTTCTTTTCCTTTCTTTCTCTCTCTCTCTCTTTCTTTCTTTCTCTCTTTCTTTCTGTTTTGCTCTTGTTGCCCAGGCTGGAGTGCAGTGGCAGAATCTCAGCTTACTGCAGCCTCCACTCCCAGGGTTCAAGAGATTCTCCTGCCTCAAGCTCCTGAGTAGCTGGGATTACAGGTGCCTGCCACCACACCCAGCTAATTTTTGTATTTTTAGTAGAGATTTAGGTTTCGCTATGTTGTCCAGACTGGTCTCAAACTCTTGACCTCGTGATCCACCCGCCTTGGCCTCCCAAAATGCTGGGATTACAGGTGTGAGCCACAGGGCCCGGCCCATGTCTCCTATTTCTAACCGGCACTAACTTACCAGGTGACCTTGTGTCCTAATTGGTCTGTGTCCAAAAAGCCCAGCAGCCATTATATTTCGGGACAGGAGACTCAGGTGGCTCAATGTCTATAATACTCTGACGACTTGAGGTGATTCTGTCATGCAAAGTATGAAGTATTCCCTATGAATATTTAGGAGTGCCAAAGCCATGTCCACAGTGTAACTGCACTTCATGAGATTATCATCTTTGGAACAAGTAAATGTAAAGCTCAAGCTAGTTTATCTGGGGGGAAAAAAATGGCCAGGCACAGAGGCTCACACTTGTAATCCCAGCACTTTGGGAGGCCAAGGCAGGAGGATCACTTGAGCCCAGGAGTTTGAGGCCAGCCTGGGCAACATGGCAAAACCCTGACTCTACAAAAAATATAAAAAACTGCCCAAGCTTGGTGGCATGAGCCTGTAATCCCAGCTACCCAGGAGGCTGAGGTGGGAGGAGGTGGGAGGATCACCTGAACCCAAGAGGATGAGGTTGCAGTGAGCACTGCACTCTAGGCAAGACAACATAGTGAGACCTTAGCTCAAAAAAAATCAGGACTGCAGTTTTTTGTTTTTTTGTTTTTTTTTTTTTTTGAGACGGAGTTTCGCTCGTTACCCAGGCTGGAGTGCAATGGCACGATCTCGGCTCACCGCAACCTCCGCCTCCTGGGTTCAGGCAATTCTCCTGCCTCAGCCTCCTGAGTAGCTGGGATTACAGGCACGCGCCACCATGCCCAGCTAATTTTTTTTTTGTATTAGTAGAGACGGGGTTTCACCATGTTGACCAGGATGGTCTCAATCTCTTGACCTCATGATCCACCCACCTCGGCCTCCCAAAGTGCTGGGATTACAGGCTTTACAGGCTTGAGCCACCGCGCCCGGCCGACTGTAGTTTTAAGAATTCACTGAAGGCTTGCTTTCTTTCCCTTGTTTCTACAGATCGTATATAAGGACTACCATTCTCCCTTCTAATAACTAATACCCTGGCTTTTTCATGTGTATCAACTGGGAATTGCATCTCTTCTCTTTCCACAGCCCATGGTCTTACTCTGGGCTTTCCAAAACACTCATGGAAACTTGACCACATTGGATGCTGCCAAAGGACTGTGAAAGAGGAGAATTTGCCCTTAGCTGGTGCAAAACTGCCTGGAATTCAAATGAACTGCTCTTGTTACTCACAGGAGGCAGCGGGGGCCAGCAATGGCATAGCAAGGGAATCTCTGTGTTCATGAATTCTGGCTGACTTTCTGTCCAAATGTTTCATTTGCATATAGCTAGGCAAGTCTCCATCTGTAATTTGGAGATGCTGATTGTAATGACCCAAGTTGGCTTTGAGGAAGTACACGATGAAGAATCTGGCAGGATACTGGACCACAGGAGGAATGTAAAGTAAAAGAGTTATTATGGTGATGGCCTGAGATGAGATGGAGAAGTAAAGTATAAGATATTGGCTCTGTCTTTCTATAATTAATTAATGATAATATCACATTATACTTAGTGGACAATCCAAGACAATGACTGAATGAGATTGATTCACCCTCAAATTAATATTTTATATTCTCCCAGAGCCTATCTTGAATATTACACCTGAGTATCACTTCAGCCTGGATTTCTGGGATAATTTCATAACAATTTCTAACGGGTGGGGAGAATGCACTGCAGCAATTTCTCAACCAGCTTGTCCCTTTTTGATTAGAACCTGTCTTCATTGGGCAAATAGCAAAGTGAAGGAAAGAGCTGGTGAGCCTCCAGCAGTAGATACCTGCGGTGTTAGGAAGTTAGGATGTTTCAGTTTTATAACCTCAGTGAGAAAGCACAAACTTTGAAAGAAGCAAACTTCCTTCAGGGAACTGAAACCTTCAGATTTATCTTCTATTGAAAGGATTAGTGACTAAATTCTACTGATCAAAAAGGCATTAGGCACCAATTCATCCAATTCACTCCCTTATTGTATTACTATGATCTTGCTCAGTCTCTGAAACTCAGAGCTCAGTTTTAATTGTTGTTTATTTAAAACGTGATCAAACCACCCTTTAAACCCATTGTTTGCATAAACATACTTTTAAAAAGGAATGTTATTTTTCTTCTGAGAATTTGTTGAAGGAAGTGGGGGTTTTTGCTACAACAAACCTAGCTCATTATAGAACTGGTGTCTTAACCTTCAAGACTGAATAGTGATGTTTATATTCTCATTGGATGGTGGTACTTCCTGTGTTTTATGAGAACATGCTGAGCTTTTATGCTGGTAACTGAGGGTAAAACCCAGGTAAATAAACACCATAGCCGAAATTGAAGCGGGTGTGTGTGTGTGTGTGTGTGTGTGTGTGTGCGCGCGCGCGCGCGCGTGCGGTATTTCAAGCAGGAAAGCACAGTTCTTTTAAAGCAGGAAAAGACAAAACAAAACAAATGTCTCTTAAAAGCACAAATGGACAAGTCATTAACCAGCTCCTTTGGTCTTGTGTAACAAATCCCTTCAAAGGATTAGATGGGGACTTCAAAGGAATAAAAATTCTCAAAACCAGACAGCTAATGACTCTTAAAATGGCATTTGAGTTGACAGGAAAATGATATCTTAAACACCCCCTGCTCCCCATGTTAACACTAAAGAATGGGTTAGGGATAGAGAAACATTCCAAACCGGTACGAGGCTCAGAAAACAGATGCGGCCAATGCTCATTACAGCCCTGGTTCCCTGACCCCAAACCCTTTTGAGACTATGCTAAAAACTGAGACTCTGCTCCCCAGAAGAATTAACCTACACGCAAAATCGTGCACTAACTTTCGAGGTTCACAGGCCCCATCGGTGGACCCCGAGGAGGGGTACGCGTACTCAGATTAACTCCGGATTTCGCTGCTCTAGAAATCCCTGGAGGCCCAGAGCCAGCTCCGAGGTGGTCGGTCGGACCCCTCACCCGCCCGGTACCCGCGCTGCTGGTAGCGGCTCCACCTGCGGACCGGGAAGGCGGCCGTTGGGGACCCCGGAGGCCTCCACTTGGAATGTTCCCCTTTCCAAGACCAAATGGACAAAGAGAAAGGGCCGAGACGGAGCGAGAGGGGAGAAGGGAGCAGTGACGCCCGAACGCTCTTCCGACTGCACCTGCGCGCCTCCGGGCTTCCCTGGTGCCTGCTCCCGTGCAAACTTTCTGGCCCGCGGTGGCTTTGGGGAGCGTCCCGGTAGCCTGGAGGGGCCCGCAGAGACTCCGGGCCGACCCCTCGCCCTGCCGCCCGCCTCCCAGTCCCTCTCCCAGCGCCCCCGGAGTCACCCGCGAGGAAGGGGGGAGCCCCGCGCTTGGCACAGGGGGCCAAGGGCACGCCGCGGGCGCGCACCTGGAGCCCCCTCGCGGGCCGCCCAGGTCTCCCCCGCCGCCCCGGGGCGCGAGGCCGTGGACACCGGGGGTGGCAGGGGCAGGGGCGCCGCACTTACTCTGAAGGGTCCAGGCTCTTCCTTTCGATGGCCGAGGACATTGGGGAGGGAGGCGGCGTGCCGGGCGGCGGGGGCGCTCCCTTTGTCGCGCGGGGCTGGCCGGCTGCCGGGGCTCGGACCCCCTCGGGTGCTCGGGCGCCGCCGCTCCTGCGCCTCCGCTTGCTCTGGCGCTCCGGCGGCGAGCTCGCCCCTCCGCGCTCAAGGACAGTCACCGCGCTCCCTTCAAACGCCAAAGAGAGAGAGCGAATCACCGGGCTGCGGGCGCGCCACGGCCGAGGCGGGGGCCGGGGCGCGCAGCCTGGCCCCGGAAGGCTGCAGCTGCTGCTGCTGCTCAGGACTTAACCTTCCATCCCGGTCCCGCCGCCGCCGCCGCCCGGTCCCTCTCGCGCGCTGTCGCCGGCTCCGCGCCGCCCGCGGGGATGGTGCGCGCCCGCCCGGCCGCCCCAAGCCCCTCGCACCTTCGGCCCGGGTCTCGGAGCGCAGCTCGCCGCAGAGGGCAGAGAGGGGGCGGCGGCCTGGGGGCGGGGAGGGGACCGTGCGTCTCTCCCCGGGCTTCCTCCTCTCTCGGGAAGGTCTATTTTCGCTCAGCTTCCCTCTGTCTCTGGTTTCATTTCCTTTTTCCTGATCACGATTCAAATACAATAGAAGGAAATCACATTTAAAGAGACAGCTGCCCGGTCCCCCCACCTCCCCTTTTTTCTTCCTTTTTTTTTTTTTTTTTAACGGGGCTCCTGGGGATTAGCAATACAAACAGCAGCATCAGGACTGACTTGGTTTCTTAAAGGGGCCAGTGTCGGGGACGGGGAGAGCCGCTCGAACACCTCTCCTTGGAGAGGAGGCTGGGCAGCCACTAAATCATTCTTCAGAGCTTCCCCTCTTCCGCCTTTCCCTTTCAGTTTAACTGAGGCAGAAAGTAACCCACGAACAGTTCGATCAACCAAGAAAAGACAAGAATGAGAAATAAGCACCTACAGAAATGCAAGTGTTCCGAGTGGCTTTTGCGTCCGTCCTGGGTTCGAGGTCCCAGGTCCACGGACCCGGTGCACCGGGCTGTCCCGGACGCGGCTGCGGCCGCGCTCTGCAGAGGCGATGGGTCTGTGCGGGCCGGGACTGCTGGGGACGCCTGAGCAGAGCCAGGGCAGCTAATCCCAGAGGGAGGGTGGAGGGGAGGGACCACGCGGGGTCGGGGATCCTCTCAGTCGGCTCGTGGCGGAATCCCCTCCCTCAGCATCTTTCAGAATGCGGACTAATGCGGTTAAACTGCCCCCCATGTAAAGTGCCAGTGCCTGGGTGGCAGAGTGAGACCCCGACCAAAGAAAGTGCTTTTCCAATGGTCAGGAACAGTATTGGGGAGATTATTTTGCCCTGGATCAGGCATAAAGAAGGGGACTTGATTTGGGGGTTCAGGCTTCGCCCCCCACTCCAGCCTCCTTCTAGAAAGAGGCAGGAAGCAGAGGGGAAGGGGAGGAGGCTTGTAGTCTGCCCTTCGATGGAGAAAAACTTTGGCTCTCCTGGGCCTCAGAGTTCCTTGAAAATATCTGCATTCAGGCCTATTTGGGTGAGATGCCAGTCATTAAGGCTTGCAAGGAGGGAACTGCCAAGTACTTTCAGGATCCATGGTTTTATATGATCAGTCTGGATCATAGGCATACGTATTTTGTTCCCATTTTAAAGACAGCACCACGGGCCTGGCTGAGCTCACCCTGAAAGGTGGTAGTTGAAGTCAGAAGTGAATCCCTGCATGCTTCATTTTCCCTGTTCAGAGCCAAAGCTTCATGGACTTGTTACAAGTATAACCAGCGTTTACTACAAGAGCCTGCATGCTCTTGTCATTCTCTGTCCCTGTGTCCCAAGGCTTGGGTGTCTAATGACTATAAAAGCTGTGTGTGTGTGTGTGTGTGTGTGTGTGTGTGTGTGTGAAAGGAAGCCTGAAGAGCACATTTTTGTCCAAGCAGAGTCTTCAGTATACAAAAAGACTTTTCTTTTTTTTTTTTTTTGGTTGTGCTCAGTCAGTGGCTCATGCCTGTAATCACAGCACTTTGGTAGGCCCAGGCTAGCCTGAGCAACACAGTGAGACCCCATTTCTATTAAAAATAAAAATAATTAGCTGGGCGTGGTGGTGCTTGCCTGAAGTCCTAGCTACTTCTCAGGAGCCTGAGGTACTAGGATTGCTTGAGCCAAGGAGGTCGAGGCTGCAGAGAGCCATGATTGCACCACTGCACTCCAGTCTGGGGGTCAGAGCAAGACTGTTTCTCAAAAAACAAAAACAAAAACCACTTTTTTCCTGATAGACCCTTATTTTTAATTTAAAAAAGAAAATTCCTAGAAATTTTAGACAAGCCTAAACTATATGATAAATATGCAACCTACCACACTACTTTCATTTCTATCAGAAATGAAAATAAACATACAGGTTGTGATGAACAATTCACCTACTTGTAAACAGTCAATGTGGTGGCTAAATGCTGGAATTTTGGGACCCAGCTGCCTGGGTTTGACTTAGCCTCTTACTTATTAGCTAGCATGGCCTAGGAAAACTACTTAATCTGAGGAAGCAATGTGCGGTGGTGGCTCTGGAGTCAGGCTACCTGGATTCTAACCCACCTTTGGCCACCTGCGTGAATGAACCTGAACCTGGGCTCCCAGCAGGAATTTAAACTCCCAGTATCCTGTAATCCCAGCACTGTGAGAGGCCAAGGCGGGTGGATCACTTGAGGTCAGGAGTTTGTGACCAGCCTGAACAACATGGTGAAACCCCATCTCTACTAAAAATACAAAAATTAGCTGACTGTGGTGGTGTATGCCTTTAATCCCAGCTACTCCGGAGGCTGAGGTAGGGGAATCGCTTGAACCCAGGAGGCAGAGGTTGCAGTGAGCCGAAATTGTGCCACTTCACTTAAGCATGGGTGACAAAGTAAGACTCCATCTCCAGTCAGTCAATAAATTCCCAGTATCCTCATCTGTAAAATGGAGATGGCAGAACCTATTGCGTAAGCTGTTGTGGAGATGATATGAGTTAATGCACAAAAGGGTGGCACGTAGGTTTGTAATGGCCTTAGGCTAATAACAGATATGAGGTTGCTTGCATGAAAAGCAACTGATACATAGTAAGCACTCATAAATGGCAGCTGCTATAGCAAAGGGCATCATTAAGATAATTTTAAAAGAGCTTGAAATTAAATTTAAAGGTGAAGTGGGGGTTTAAGATAAGAATTGCCCACCCAATTTATAAACTATTTCCTGTTTTTTAAAAGCAGGAAACAGGATCCCTTCCCCTCATCTCTTTCTTCTCCTAAATAAAACATGTCAACATTTTCCATTTGAATGTTCATTATCGTGGTGAGTAAGTGATCTGCTTGCATCTGCTTGTTTTTATTTAATCTGATAAATTACTACTTTCCTTGTTACAGTTTTGCATGGGGCTCAAGTCAGTTGTTAAAATAAATATATTTTTGGGTTCCAAGCGGTAACCTCAGAACAGCCAACTTCAGGGCATAAAGTTTCTTGTTAATAATGTGCTTCTACTTTGACCTGAGTGTGTAAGGAAAAAGAGATTACTGCATATGACTTTGGGTCAGTGTCTTATCTTTCACAACTCTTTGGGGAGAACTTCTTTAGAGAAGGTGAATATTTGAAATGGTATCTTAAGATTTCAATTTCACACACAGTGGTTGTAAGAAATAACTGTCTACCGGTGGGATTTCATTCCTATTCAACGGGCAATTAAATCGCTCAAATTTAACATTTAGAATCAAGTCTCAAAATGTGTTTTTATTATGAATAATTTTAAGGCAATTATGACCTTATTGTATCCTCCCAAAACAACTTGTACATGCCTTATGCAGAAGAGAGACTCAGAACTATGAGGTGATTGGAATTTGTAAAATGGTTCTTTCAGAGTAGAGGAAATCTCTGTTTGATCCCTGCCAGTGGGACTGAAATTTAATTCCTTTTCCCTTTCCCCTAACTCCTTGGAAATCTTAAATATCCTAAAGTCTAGAAAATTTTCAAGTTTTCCTTCCTGAAAAAGAATGCTAGAAGAAGAATGAATCAATCTACATGATGACTCTGACCCCAGATGAATCTCCCCCACCACCAACCGCGGGCATTTTCTATTCTTTTTGTTTATTACATTTACAATTGTTTTCTAGGGTAGAGCAGTTTCAAGTGACTAAGGCTACATTCCTTTGCTAAAATGGACTTCTGATAGGTATGAAAATGCAAATATAATTGAGAAAATCCCAACATTATGGTAATGTACCTCTCTCTTTTTTTTTTCAACCATTAGAAGCAAAGTTGCAACATATGCTTTGTCACTTGTGACATTCATATACAAAAACATGACATTTTGTTTCTGAATGTGGTATTCAGGAACAAAAATCAAGATCCATCTTAATAGGGTTTCAGCTCCCATCCAGAATTTTTTCAACTATTCACTTGTCTCAGGCATCTCACGCTCAGACTCATTTCAGAACATTTAAGGACCAGCTGATAGATAAGTTTTCACAGAATGTTAGGCCTATTAGTAACCTTAGTGATAGATAAATGAGGTTTTCTATATAGTAAAGAGCCTAAAATACGTCTTTTTACAAATCCATATCAACTGAACCTTAGAATGAGCACAGAAGCTCAGCTGTTTGCTAGCTGTGTGATCTCGGGGAATTTACTTCACCTCTCTAAACCTGTTTCTGTACCTGTCAAATGGAGGGTGGAGGCAATCATAAAGTCAGCAAGGCCAGAACTAGGATGAGGCTGCTGGGGTGCCTGCTTGCCTCACAGGAGTTTTGAGAGGATTCAATAGGATATGTATAAAAATCCTTTGCACAGTGATGGTGCACAGTAAATGGTCAGAAATGATAGCTGTTGGTATTACCCCACCTTTCAGAAGTAATCACCACTGTATTAGGAAGTAACAATCTCCCAACCAATCAGGACATCCGCCAAAGAGTGCTGAGACCGGGGTGCTGTAGAAAGAGCTGAAGTTCATCTAAGACCTCGGCAGGCCTCAGGCCAGAAATGCAGGACTGTGCCCATTTTGGGGACTGGGTAAGCTGCTGACAGCTCCGTTGCTTCTCTGCTACACTGACTGCTTCAGCCACACCCGTGAGTTCTTCATCAGATTTTCCCCCTTCCAACACCTTCCAAATCACCATTTACAATTAATAAAAGAGGCAAAACAAAGCTCTGAAGGAGCTGCCCCCAAATGTCCACATTCTGCATGAGGTCTTAGCAGAGTTAAGCTCATAATGTGTCCTAGTGGAAGGGCCCTGAGAAATGGGATTTCCTAGCTTGCTCCTTGGAGCAATAGGAATTTGGAAGCATCTCCCTAGTGGGCTTCACCCACCCCTGCTCCCACTGTAGCAGTTCTGAGTTCATTGACCTTGAGCATGTCACCCAACCTCGCTGCATTTTAGCTTTCACATCTGTAAAGTGAGAATATTCAGAGTACCTGTCTCCTGGAGCTGTTCTAAGGATTCTGTGAAATAAAGCAGATCAGGTGCTCGGAGAGTAAAGTGGCACATATTCAATAGGGCATGTATAAATATCCTTTGCTTCTATGGAAGTGTTTGCTTATAGAAAGAGATTCTAACTTAGAAATGTTTGAGCCACCAGCGCAGTGGCTCACACCTGTAATCCCAACACTTTGGAAGGCCGAGGCAGGTGGATCGCCTGAGGTCAGGAGTTCGAGACCAACCTGGCCAACATGGTGAAACCCCATATCTACTAAAAATACAAAAAATAGCCAGGCAAGGCGGCCAGTGCCTGTAATCCCAGCTACTTGGGAGGCTGAGGCAGGAAAATCGCTAGAACCCGAGAGGCGCAGGTTGCAGTGAGCTGAGATCATGCCATTCCACTTCAGCTTGGGTGACGAGAGTGAAACTCCGTCTCAAAAAAAAAAAAAAGTTTGAGCACCCACTGATAATTCAAACCCTTTGATGGACAAGGCAAATGAGACATACAGAGTCAACAACTCCTTCTTCTGCCCCAGGCCATCATCAAACCTTCCCCCACTTTCTCTCTTGGGTACCAAACCCTGGACTTTCTTTGCCACTTCAAGTTCAAGGTAGGAGTCAGAGCTAGGTGAACTGACTCACCGAGCTGTCTTTGTGCTCTTTATTTATGCAGTCTCTCCCCTCTCTGTAGCTACGCAGAGGTACCACACCTGAGTGACACACCGCAGTGCCTGGGACCCCGGCAAAGCATATTTGAGATCCAAACTCACTGTGGCCCAGAAGGCCCTATTATCTGGCCTCTACGACCCACCTGTCCTTTTCTCCAGCATGCCCCTCACTCTGGCTGCTTGAACCACACTGGCCTTTTTAGTCCTTAAAACAAACCAAGGTGACGCCTACTGGACGACTTTTGCACTTGCCCTTTTCTCTGCTTGCAATGCCTTTCCCCTGGATCACTCCATGGCTCCCATGAACTTCATTCAGGTCTCTGTTAGAATATTTCATCTTCAGAAGGGCTTTATAAACTCCTGCTTCTCCTCACTCTGCATCCCCGTTATCCTGCTGTGTTTTTCTTCGCAGCATCATCACTCCTTGCTCTTTACTACAGATGCATGTGCAGGGTTTTGGTGTGTGTTTTGTTTAGGCCTTTCCTCCCAGCTAGAATGTAAGCACTGTGCGGATAGGAACTCTCTGACTTGTTCCCAGTTGTGTCTTCAGCACCTAGAATGTGCCTAACGTGTGGCTGGCCCTCAATAAATATTCATGGAAAGAATGACTGTACAAATGGCAACACCACTCCTCTTGCCCAAACCATGCCTGCATGATGCCCTCTAGGTGAAAGTGAAGAAAGAACTTGAAGCTCCTTTGTTTTTCTTGAGCATCATTACTGGGATAAGAACAAGGATCCAGATACCATTTATATTTGGACCCAAGAGTTTGGTTTGGGAAAGAGATCAGGCTCCTGGCTCCCAGGAACAGAGATACAGGTGGTGTCTGGAATCAACAAGGCCTGACTCTCAATTCTTTGAAGTCTGACTCTCCACTGCAGAACCTCTACCCTCTACAAGGACTAAAGTGTAGAATGCAGTCAATCACGTGAGTAAATGCAAAGGCTTTGGAGAGAGAAAGGCTTGTGTTTGAGTCTTGGCTCCTTAACTACATGGTTTTAGGCAAATTATTTAACAATCCTGAGCCTCAATTTCATCATGTGCAAAACAGGGATAAGAATATCTTCATTACAGGGCTGTAGGAATAAAATGAGATCACGCATGCCAAATGCTGAGCCCAGTGATCAACATGGAATAAGTGCTTAACGGATGGCAGCTATTATTAGAATTAATTGAGCAAAGAGAAACTCAGAGGACAATAGTCAATCAGGGCAGGGTTTTCTTGGCTGGACATAGATGGATAACTGGAGTTCTGCCCTACAAGGGCTTAGTTCAAGTAAGGTAGGGTCAACATCCTTGCCTGGGGGAGGGAGTGTCTTGGAAGTTATGTCTTCCGGCATTTACGCCATTGGAGGGCACTGAGCCTGGCAGGGGAAGGTGATTCTGACCTTTCTGATGGCATTGCCCCTACAACCTGTCTCCAGATTCTTTTTTGTTTGTTTGAGATGGTGTCTCGCTCTGTTACCCAGGCTGGAGTGCAGTGGCGCCATCTTGGCACGCTGCAACCTCCGCCTCCCGGGTTCAAGTGATCCTCCTGTCTCAGCCTCCTGAGTAGCTGGGATTACAGGCACACACCACCATGCCTGGCTAATTTTTGTATTTTTAGTAGCGACAGGGTTTCACCATATTGGTGAGGCTGGTCTTGAACTCCTGAACTCAGGTGATCCACCCTCCTCAGCCTCCCAAAGTGCTGGGATTACAGGCATCAGCCACTGCATCCAACCCGTCTCCAGATTCTTAAGCGACAAACCTCAACAAGAAGGAATAGAGCTGGAATCTCATCTGTGATGCTCCCTAGATCTGCCCATTGTTGAGGGAGGTGTCCTTTGGCAAAACAAACAAATGAAAAAAAACCAAAAAACAAAAAGACAGAGAAAGAGCTGATTGGCTTTTTTTTTTTTTTTGCCAATTTCACTGCTTCCCTTCAGTTGCCCCTCATGTGTTTTACTGCCAGACTAACTGATCTGGAATACTGTTTTCTTCCCTGTCAACACCACGCTCAAAAATTTGCAATGTTCTCTGTCGTCTATGACCATCCACAAGTCGCTTAACCTCTTGAGACCTCAATTTTCTCATTTTATAGAGAAAAGCGGCAGACTGGAAGGTTAGAGCTGAAGTTCTATGTGTGATTCTGTCATTCTAGCAGGTCAAGACCAAATTTCCCATGCTTCCACTAAAGGCACCCTGTAATCCTGCTCACTCCATTGATCCAGCTTTACATCCCACAGTCCTGGACCCAGAACCTTCCCATCCAGCCTGCTCTCTTCTCTGATCTTAAATACATTTCTTGTACCCATTTCGGTGCACTGTCTTATTCTTTTCTCTCTACTGGAGATGTCTGCTTTCTCTGTGTTTGAAAGCTTTGGTACTAGAATAGTAGAATGATTAAGAGTAGAGGCTTTGAGATAAATAAACATGGCTTCCAGTTTCTGCTTTACAACTTACTGTCTGGGTCATCTTAGGAAAATCTCTGAGCTTCAGTGCTTGCAATGATAAAATAGAGACAATGACAAATATAGGGTTGGGGTAGTCATTGAGATAATGTATGCAGTGGGCAGAGCACTGTGCTTGGAACATAGTAGGTGCTCAATAAATGGCAATGATTATTGCAGTTAGTACAAAATCCTCTCCGGTCTTCTCTGCTTCTCCAAATCTTGCCCAATGTGGACCCAGATCAAGCTATCTTTACCCTGAAGGTTTCTCTGTCCCCTGAAGCTCATGATGGTGATCCCTTTCTGAGTTCTTATAGCTCTTGGTACTAGTGCCTAGCTAGGTGCCTCATTAGATTCTGCCTTGCAATGCAATAATTTCACATGTGTGCCTGCAGCACCTTGCCTTAAGTCCTTGGAGAAGAGAGACCATGGTTTTCATCTTCACTAGCTCCCAGGATACTGATATAAATTTGGAGATACTTAATAATTCCTTTTGAATTGAAGCCTTCGAACATCATATCCATGTTATCAATTGCCCAATTCCTAGATTCACACTGATATTTACAAAGCCCTGAGTGTCTTTGCATTGGTGAGGAAGGCCTCCCCAGAATCATTATTGAAGGTGGCCCATGTATTGTCACAGACCTTTTAAAAACCTGGGAACTAAAACTATAAAATTCTTAGAAGACAACATAGGGGAAAAGCTTCATGACTTTGGATTTAGCAAGATTTCTTGGATATGACACTAAAGACACAGGCAACAAAATTAGAAATAGGTAAATTGGACTACATCAAAATTTAAAACTTTGGTGCATCAAAAGACACCATCAACTGAGTGAAAGGGCAACTCACAGAATGAAAGGATATATTTACAATTTATATACCTGATAAGCGATTAAGATCTAGAATACACAGGTTGGGCACTGTGGCTCATGCCTGTAATCCCAGCACTTTGGGAGGCCAAGGTGGGTGGATCGCCTGAGGTCAGGAGTTTGAGACCAGCCTGGCCAACAGGGTGAAACCCCCATCTCTACTAAAAAAAATATATATATTAGCTGGGCATAATAGTGTGTGTCTATAATTGCAGATACTCAGGAGGCTGAGGCAGGAGAATCACTTGAGCCCAGGAGGGGAGACAGAGGTTGCAGCGAGCTGAGATCGCACCACTGCCTGGACAACAGAGCCAAGATCGTGCCTCCAGCCTAGGTGACAGAGTGAGACAGGCTCTCTCTGGATTTAACCAATCCAGTTTCAAAATGGACAAAGAACTTGAATATCCATTTCTCCAAAGAAGGCATACAAATGGCCAAAAAGCACAAGAAAACATGTTCTACATCACTAGTCATTAGAGATGCAAATCAAAACCACAGTGAGATGCTACTTCATACCCATTAGGATGGCTAATGCACAAGTGCTAACAAGTATTGGTGAGGATCTGGAGGGTTTGCAGCACTTGTGCATTGCTGGTGGGAATGTAAAATGGTGCAGCCATTACTGAAAACAGTATAGCAGTTCCTCAAAAAATTAAAAGCAGAATTACTCTATGATCTAGCAATTCTATTCACATAAAAGGATTGAAAACAGCAACTCAAACAAATATTTGTACGCTCATGTTCATAGCAGTATTATCCACAATAGTCAAAAGGTGAAAGCAAACAAGTGTCTATCAACAGATGGATTTTTTAAGTGATATACACATACACACATATATACACATTATATATAATATATATGTATATACTATACATCGTATACATATACGTGTGTACCTATATATGTATATTATTCCACCTTAAAGAGGAAGGAAATTCTGACACAAGCTACACCATGAATGAAACTTGAAGACATTAAGTGATATAAGCCAGTCCCAAGAGGACAAAGACTATATGATTCTACTTTTGTGAAGTACTTAAGAGTAAACAAATTCATAGAGACAGAAAGTCGAATGGTGGTTGCCAGGAGCTAGAGGGAGGGGATTGCTATTGTTTACTGGGTACAACATTTCAGTTGGAAAAGATTAAAAAGTTCTAGAGCTAGATAGTTGTGATGGTCACACAACAATATGTGCTTAATGTCACTGCACTGTATACCTGGGAGTGATTAAATGTTACATTTTATGTCTATCTAACCCCCATCTCCCCCAAAAAATGTGACAAAAGTTAAAGACCATTCCCTAGGTCCACCTCTGCTTCTACGTGCAGAATTTTACCTATTGTTCTAAGGAGCTCGCAATCGTCTCAGGTTCATCTGTGGACCCATTTGACAACCTCAGTGTTATGGTGAAACCAGTCTCATGGCTCCAAGGTATTCTTCAGTTCACTCAATGGCAATGCCTGCCCACTTAGGCCTTTTTGAACAGTACTCATCCCTGACTTCTGGATAAACTTCTTTGCAGAAGCCCACTTGGCTCCAAGAACAAAAAACAAGAGTGCAGTTTGTTATTACGCAAAGCCACAGCATTTAGGAACTCAACTTTCTTCTAGACATCTACCCTTTTCTCTGAGAATCCAATAGTTAGAGTGTAGCAGGTCCCAGCTCCATTTGGGGTGGCAGTGGTGGAAGAGGGGCGGGTCTCAGCTAAGCAGAGCATCTTGAATACCTGCTCAGGCCAGAGCCCTTTCCAAAGGCTCTGGGGCTGCTGTGGGCCTGCTGACTCCTCTCATGCTTTCAGGCTACAGTGCTTCCCATCACATTGCAGAAGGCCGCCTTGGGTCATATCTCACAAAGGAAGAGCTATTAACAAATATTCCATTTGTATTTCCTACGTGGCCCTCCATCGGAAATACCTTTTATCTGGTAACTTTTGCAAAATGAACTGAACCTTGAAGGAGGTCTTGGCAGGTTTATGCTAGCCTCTCTATCACTCCAATAAGTCATTTCCATCCTCACCTTCGCAAGGGTCAAGCAACTGTGACTTGGAATGGCATGGAATGGCAGTGGAGTCTTCTAGGCCCTGAGGCATCTTTTTAAACCTGAAAACCCCCCACTTGGAGGGCAAGAGCCAAGTCTAAAAAATTATTATACACACTCTCTCTTAGCTCAGATTTGCATGCTCTCACTCCGAGTTCAGATCACAATTTATAATTCTACATTTTGTCATTGTTAAGTGCAGTCTGGCTTCCCCAAAGACTACAAGCTCATTCTGCCCAGGATTAAATCCAAGAGCCTTCTTAGCCCAGTTTCTGGCATGCAGTAAGCATACAATAATTATTTATGGAAGGAAGGAATGAATGAACAAATGAATTAATTGAACTCACCTTACCTGCCTCTCCACTAGTTACTTCAAGTCCAGGTTGAAAAATATCTTCTTTTCAGAGTGGTTGTTACTGAAAGAAAATGAGAGGAACCCTCTGATTTAGACAGCTAGAAGGAGAAAGGAGAAAAGAGAGAGAATAAAAAAAAGAATTCTTATCTTCAGTTAGAGAAATGTTTCCACAGGTCCTTGATAAACTAGGGAAAAGGACCCCCAGGGCTTTCTGATAGCAGGCGGGTGTCCTTGATAGCGTGGCGGGTGGGGCAGGCGGAACTTTGGCATCAGGGCGCAGGGATGGCTTCTAACGGTTTCTTTGCTGGTTGAAGAGGCTGCTTCCTGCCGACTTTTTTTTTTTCTTCTTCTTCTTCTTCTTCTTCACGTACCAGCCCAGCTTGTAAATGTGAAGGAGTCAGCCCTTTTCCAAACGAGCAGGGCTGGTGTATCAGCTGGCCTTGCAGTTGGATGCGCCTGCCGGTCTGCGAAAGTGGCTTTTCTGTCTGTGTCTGTGTGTGTCTCATGCTTTGCAAATCTCCTATCCCTCCGAGTCTCGGAAATCCTCCATGAGTGTAAAAGGGCAGGTAGCCTGGTTCCCATTTGATAGGAGAGGAACTTAGGCCAAAGCCCTTGCAAATCTTAAACAAGCCTAAACCACAGAGCCACACAACCCTTATTCCTTACACTCAGGCGTTCTTCCTCACAGGAAGGTCTTTTGAGAATTTATTTTTCAAGAGGAAGAGCTTCATGAGGCAAAAGCCAACACACAGACACTGTATTACCTAGTGACATTTATTGGCTTTGTCTCTTGAGTGACTCAAACAAAAGATTACTGTTATAAATAGATGGACCTAACTGTTGCAAATAATACCCACCTTTTATTGAGCACTGATTATGTGCCAGGCATTTTATATACTTGATCTTATTCGGTCCTGATAACAACCTCCTGTGATCAGTAGTAGTATTCCAATTTTACAGAGAAGGAAACAGAGAAGTTTCACAAGCTTTCCCAGGGTCATATAGCTGCATAAATGTAGGAGAATTGATGCAATTTAGAATCCATGGAATTTAGACCTACATCTTGACTCTCTGCCCTCACCTCATTCACTATGCCAGTGTTTCCCAAATTTCCTACATTTGCATGTTAGCAATACATATTCTTAGGCCCATATCCAATCTCCCAGATCAAGGGAGAACCTCAGAAGGCCTTTCCCTGGATACCTGATCTGAAAAATAGCCTCCTCCCCAGGCACTAACACACTGCTATTCAATTTTCTTCATTCTATTTGTCACTACTTGATATTTGCTTATCCGTGTATCTGTGTATTGTCTGTATTCTCCACTAAGGGATGAGTTCCATAAGGGCAGATACAAGATGTCCACAGTTTTAACTTCTAGAAACTGACCAAGGGGGATGGTACCTAGGAAGTACTCAATACATATTTAATTAGATAAGTTGGTAGATACTGTCCAAAGTATGATGTTAGGAAAAATTGTGAGTGTGGACCCAGGTTCTGGAGAGAAGAGGGTAACACTGGTGTGTGTCCTAAGGTTTCGGGATGGGAAAATATTGGCACGTATGCCATGTATTTGCCAACCTAGGGAAATAAACTCAGTTCCCCCCAAATGAAGAGGAAGATGACAGAGCAGGTCAGTAGGAAAGCCAGGTAAAATGCAATCACTTCTTTCCAAGACCTTTTTCTCTTACTTGGAAGTCAAAATGAACACGTTTGTAATGGAGAACAAATACACGGTCAATAGTGAGGTGCTGACCGAAACTGCTATCAGGTTGGATTAGGGAGAGATCAGCGTGGACATCAGCATGGAAGGCTTTCTGGAGGAAGCAGAAATTGAGTTGCCCCTTGGTGAGCAATTACCTGGAAACTTCCTTGTTGTCAGGCTTATACTATGAGCTTTACATAGAGTGTTTTCCTAGGTCCTTGCAATACCCTAATGAAGTAGGTATTGCAATCATAATTTTATGGGTGATAAAACTGAGGCACAGAAAAGCTACAGAACTTCCTCCAGCTCACAGAGTTACTAAGGCCTGAGTAGGAATTAATAGCCAGTAATTTCAATGATGGTTTTCTTAAGCAGAGCAGGTGTGTCTGTTAGGAAATAGCCCAAGTAAGGGTCTGGGTGTGGGGTCAGTTGGAGGAGTAGGAGGTGCAGTTGGTAGGTAGTAATGAAGTCAATTGGTTGCAGAATTGGGCCATGACAATATTCCAGTGAAAGGAACCAGGTTGCTGATCTCTCCCATTTAAAGGTATTGGAGATCAAAATCACCACACCTGACCTGGTGATCACAGGCAATTCAAAGGTTTATTACTTATGCAGGTATAGGCACTGAGTGGAGTCCCTGGGTGAGGGCCCTACTGAGAAGAGGGCTCCCTGACCTCTGGGGAAGACAGAGAGCCTGGTGCTGGGAACCCAGGTAGATATAGGACAGAAGCCCACCTGTAGATATAGGACAGAAGCCCATCTGTAGATATAGGACAGAAGCCCATTGAATAATGCCCAGAGGAGGTAGAGAGGGGAGGATTAATTTTGAGTGATCTGTTCTGGCGGGGGTCAGGCTGGGGGTGGTCAATCAAAGAGAGCAAGGGTGAGTTTTCTTGCATGTGACTTACTAGGTGCTGCAGAGGTGAGCGGGGCTGAGTGGGTGGAGAGGGGCGGGGGTGCCCTGATGGTATCTGTCCCAGTGGGGAATTGTTTGACCAAACGACATTTTGCTGGGAGCAACTTTTTGCACCCAACTCAATTTCTTCAAAATTCACTCCCTAACATTTGGTTCACCAGCCTAAGAGCTAAGTATGAAGGCTGTGTCAATTGTATATAGCCAGTGCAGTATGTAAGTGCACTTGTGGGCAGGAGGGCCTCCGAAAACAAGGTCCCCCCAGGCTACAGGGGACATCCAAGTTCTAGGGAGGTCAGGGGACCACATGTAGAATTTGGTTTCGGTTTGGTGATACATCTGTTGGGCAATTTGGATTACTTTGCCTGCAACATTTATCCACATCCAGTAGGATACACTATGTTCCCTGAGAGCGTATACTCCTTCTGGGAAGCTAACATATCATCTGGAGCTAGTCTCTGATCTGCAACCCTGGCAGTTAGGGGTTTTTCCTTTCAGTGAAAGCTTCCAGCGCTGCTGTTTTTTGTGTTACGTGGGCTGATGGAACCTTTCTCTGAAGCATCTGCTAGTTTTCCTGGTGTGATCATGTTGTAATCATATTGTAGTCCCACTCTTCTGGCCCCAGACGTCATGCTTATACCCAGGACAATGGGTAGGAAGATGGCCCATTGCCTCTGACTGGGGACTGCGACCAGCAGGGTTAAACTGCAGAGCAGTCAGAAAAATGTTAAAGAGGTTGTCAGTGTTAACAGTGTGCAGGTGAATTTAGGTAGCTGGGACGTCAGGAGGGAGTGATCTAGGAGTGGAACAGGGGAAGCAGGTTCCCTCTGAGGCTTCCAATCTCTCGTGTTCCTTTAACATTTGGGGTGGGCTGTGGAACTGGTTGTGCTATGTGAGCCTAGGAAGACACAAATATAGACATGTATTTATACATTTGGATAGATGCATGATCTGGACTCATAAGCCAGGGACCAGACTTGATAACATCAATCAATGTCCTGATGGTCTGACCCAGCACAGGACAGGGCAAGACCTAGAAGCCTAGACCAGAAGTGTTTGGTGTTGGTGGTTTTGTGGTGCAAATAAGGGAGTGGCCTGCTCATGGGGGCCGATAGGAGGCCCATCATTGCATGAGGTCCAGCCACTGGGATGTGGCTTTATCTATGTGTACATGCAAGTTAGCCCAGAGATCGCTTTAAGCAGTAGAATTGCTTTGGGAGGCCCAGGTAGGGAAGTTCCAGCCACAATGACAATGAGGTTTATTGTACTTAATGGGAAGCAAGTGGGAGGAGAGAGTTATAATTTTGGTGGCCTGTCTGGTAACCACCCTTTTCAGGTATGTGACAAATGCTGAGTGAGGGATCCCCGAAGGGAAGCTGTTTGTGCTCCAGCAATGGGGTCCCTTGGTAGATGATGTGGGTAACTGGTGGGCAGTCTCCCAGATGCAGTGGTTGGCTGGGCTGTGGTCATCACCTGCAATGTGGCCATTGTCTCCCTGGGCTGGTACAACTCTTTTTTTTGAGATGGAATTTCGCTCTTGTCACCTAGGCTGGAGTGCAATGGCATGATCTTGGCTCACTGCAGCCTCTGCCTCCCAGGTTCAAGCAATTCTCCTGTCTCAGCCTTCCAAATAGCTGGGATCGCAGGTGCCTGCCAACACGCCTGGCTAATGTTTTTGTATTTTAGTAGAGGTGGGGTTTCACCATGTTGGCCAGGCTGGTCTCGAACTCCTGACCTCAGGTGATCTACCCGCCTCAGCCTCCCAAAGTGCTGGGATTACAGGCATGAGCCACCGCTCCAGACCACAACTCTTAAGTCAGATTTGGGTCATGGAGGTAGAGGCTGACATTTAGAAGGGTGTGACAAAGATGCAGAAAGCAGAAGGGGTGGTCGAGGACACATTTAGAAGGGGCACTTGAGGGCACCACATGCGCTGGGCTGCCTACATGACTATGGCAAAGGTAGTTTGTGGGGGAGGTGGGACTGAACAGACAAGACCATGTTTCTATTTGTTTGTCCTGGTGGCTGCTCAGGATAATGTGATATTCCTGGCCCATGGTGTTGTAGAAGAATCACATATTCCAAACAGATTGGAATGACACTATGGGTGCAGTATTGACCAGGTATCCCAGCACTGAGTAGGGAAACTGCATCCCAGGCCACCAGCCATAGCCAGCTATCAGAAACCTAAAGGTTCCACAATAACATTTTCAGTTTTTAGACCCCATAATAGCATTTAGGGCTGCCCTTAATGATGACAGGGGCATCTGTATCCTACAGCTATGAGTGGCTGGCTGTGCTTTGGCATCCATGGTGGGGAATAGACAGCCTGAGGCATGCTGGTTCAGAATACTGATGTTGGGGACCAGAGTCTTTTGTATCTTGCTCCAAGATCCACATGGTTGTAAGTGTCAGTCCAGGTGCCAATGCTTCTATCCCCTGTGGAGCAACCTCAATGTCAGCCAGCCTTTAAATCCATCACAACTGGTAGATGTGTTAGGGGATGGGAGAGCCTGATTTCCAGGCTGGTAGAAACATGTTGTCAGGGACTTCACTGTTCCATCCATAGCCAGCAGGTCCCACTTATTATTTGTCCTTGGTCTCACACCAATCCTTTGTGAATTGTGCATAGATTGAGAAATGAAGGATTGGATGAGCCTAGGGCAGGCAATCAGATATGGGAATCCATGACTTGGAACCTGTATTTCTTGTTAGAACTAGGAAGTGTAAAATGAGGGCGTTTTGTTATGGATTAGGGGCCCATAGGGGCAAGTATCAAGGGAGATAAGAGCAGTCAAAGAAAACTGATTTGGAAATCACAAGCCATTCTGTAGCTCTAAGAGATACTCATCATTGTGGAGTTCGCAGTATCCTGGTGGGAGAAGTGAGCCGAGGACAGGCAGGAGTACATGTTCACCATGGTTAGGGCATACTGGGGGGCTGGGGAATCGGAGGGAAAGACCCATTACCATCAATGCTCCATCGTGAGGGTGGTCAGTTTCCTCAGTGATTCTGCTGGGCATGACATATTGCACTCAACCATATTTCTCCACAGGTATTCAATATATTTGGGATAGCAGTTGAATACGGGTGGGAAATATAAATGCAGCTTATTATGGAAGGCCTTAGTTGCTTGTCTCCAAGAATGTGGATTTTCTTTTTTAAGGCAAGGTCTTGCTCTAATTGCCCAGGCTGGAGTGCAGTGGTGCTACTGTGATTCACTGCAGCCTTGACCTTCTGGGTTCAGGATATCCTCCCACCTCAACCTTCCAAGTAGCTGTGTAAGCCACCATGCCTGGCTAATTTTTTTTTTTTGTAGAGATGGGGTTTTGCCACGTTGCCCAGGCTGATCTCAAACTCCTGGGCTCAAGCCATCTGCCTGCCTCGGACTCCCAAAGTGATGGGATTACATGTGTGCGCCACTGCACTCGGCCAAGAATGTGGATTTAATGAGCCATTGGTCATGGAAGACTCTTGAACAGGGGAAGGATGTGAGTGGGGTTGGGTTGGGTTGGGGTGGGGTGTGGTGGGGTGGAGTGGGGTGGGGTGGGGTGGGTAGAGGCTGGAGGTGAGGCTACTGTGCTAGGAGCTTCACCATCAGTGAAGGGTTGAAGAAAGGAGGTGAGGGCAGTGGGAATGACTGAGTGGGCAGTGACAGAGGGACTCATGTGACTGGCTAAGTCTTGTCTGCAGGAGACAAGGGAGCTCTAGCTAGGCAGCTGCGGGGCCGTCTATAGCAGCTGCTGTGCCTGAGCACTTGCTCTATGCCAGATTCAGGCAAGCGCGTTCATATATGATCTCACTCATCCCTCACGCCAAGGTCATTTGTGGGTTGCGAATGACCAGCCTCATGCTTCTGACACATCCACACAGGCCAGGGGCCATACTCTGTCCCCTTGCCAGGGGATCCTTTCATAACCTGCATCAGATCATCCCACTCCTCTGCTGGAAGCTCTCCCAAAGTTTCCTTCTTGCCCAGAGTAAAAGCCAAAGCCCTATAAGGCCCTGCATATCTGGACCCAGCCATCTCTGCATCCCCTTCTCTTACACTCCCTTCCTCCTTCCCTCCCTCTGCTTCAGCCACACAGGCCCCCTTATCATTCTTCAAACTCTTGCTTTAGGGCCTTTGCTCTTCTCCTCCCGGGAACATTCTTCCCCAGATGTGAGTTCTTACTAGAAAGGTTTTCCTTCATCACCTGAGTAAGACACTAATAACCTGGGCCAGCCCATTCCATCTTCCCTCACTCTGTATTATTTTTCTCCCTAGCACGCATCGCCATCTGGCATACTATATGTGTGCTTGCTTATTTCATTAGTGTCTCCTCCACTCTCAAGTTTGTAAGATCCTTTCAAGCAAGAGCAATGTTTGTTTTGTTGACATCTATGTATCCCCAGTGCCTAGAACAGTCCCTGCTGTGTCTGAGGTGCCCAGTAAACGCTTGCTGAATGGATGAATGATGTATATATTATCATCCAGATTCGATGAAAGGGAAAACTGAGGCTCAGGAAGAGTAAGCAACTTCTCCAGGCAAGACAGCTAGTAGTTGCCACTGCCAGGGTTCAAGTTTGACTGCAAAGCCTGTGCTGTTTCCATTAGGGTGGAATACCCTTGAGGAGTCTTTGATCTTTGTAACTGAGAAAATGGGTCTTTAATAAACAGAAATGGGGAAATTGAACAGGTTTGGGTAATAGGGGAAAGATGACAAGTTCATTTGAAACTCTGCTCTTCTATGAGTGCAGTAGGACCTCAGAGGCTAAGGATAGCCATTTGAGCATTTCCTGTTTGCCAGGCGCTGTGCTGGGCACTAAGTATTTAAAAATAAACAAGAGGGCTGGACACAGTGGCTCAAGCCTATAATCCCAGCACTTTGGGAAGCTGAGGCAGGTGGATCACGAGGTCAGGAGCTCAAGACCATCCTGGCTAACATGGTGAAACCCCGTCTCTACTAAAAATACAAAAAATCAGGCCGGTATGGTGGCATGCACCTGTAGTCCCAGCTACTAGGGAGGCTGAGGCAGGAGAATCACTTGAACCTGGGAGATGGAGGTTGTGGTGAGCTGAGATTGCACCGCTGCACTAAAGCCTGGGCAACAGAGCCAAATGCCATCTCATAAATAAATAAATAAAAAGCAAGACACCCTCCCCATCCTTGAGGAGCTCACCAACTAGAGGTGAAGTATCCAGGGCACACTCTGAGTTTCTGGTACAGCAGCTAACCATAGCCAGACTAGAAAACAGAGATGAGCTCGCAGCCAGACTCTCCAGTCCAGACACGGGCCGGGCAGCAGCCCATCTGACTGTCCTGTGCATCTGTTCAACAGAATCACTGAGCAGTTCTGTTGTGCTGGACAAAAGCAGTAACACTAGAGATACAGAAGCAGGTCCGACAAGGGCCCAGTCTCAGAAGCTCACAGCAGTGGGCAGGAGGCATCCTTCATTCATGTATTCAGTCATTCGTCAGCTAGAAAACCAGTACCTGCCATGTGTCAAACACTCCTAGGCTCTTATTATAAAACAATGAAGAAAAGAGACACGATCCCTACACTCAAGGAACTTACAACCTAGTGGTGATGTGGAGAAAAGGAAACTCTTATACACTGCTGGTGGGAATGTAAATTAGTACAGTCTCTAGGAAAAACAGTATGGAGATTTGTCAAAGAACTAAAATTACAACTACCATTCGATCCAGCAATCCCATTACTAGATATTTATCCAAAGGAAAAGAAATCATTATATCAAAAAGATACCTGCATTGCGTGTTTATTGCAGCAGTATTCACAATAGTAAAGATGTGGAGCCAAACTAGGTGGCCATCAATGGATGATTGGATTTAAAACTGTGGTGTATATATACACAATGGAATACTATTCAGCCATAAAAAAGAATGAAATCATGTCTCTTGCAGCCACATGGGTGGAACTGGAAGCTGCTTTCTTAAGTAAAACAAGTGAGACACAGAAAGACAAATATCACATTTTTCAATTATACCTGGGAGCTAAATAATGTGTACACATGGCCATAAGGTGTGGAATAATAGACATTGGAGACTCAGAAGGGTGGGAGGAGGATGATGAGAAATTAATTAATATGTACAATGTGTGTTATTAAGGTGATAGATACCTTAAAAGCCCTGGCTTCACAACTATGCAATTTACACGTGTCACAAAATCATACTTGTTCCCCACAAATTTATATAAGTTTTTTTGTTTTTGTTTTTTTTTGAGATGGAGTTTCTCATCACTCAGGCTGGAGTGCAATGGTTCGACCTTGGCTCACTGCAACCTCCACCTCCCGGGTTCAAGCAATTCTCCTCTCTCAGCCTCCAGGGTAGCTGGGATTACAGGCGCCCGCCACCATACCCAGCTAATTTTTGTATTTTTAGTAGAGACAGGGTTTCACTATGTTGGCCAAGCTGGTCTCGAACTCCTGACCTCAGGCGATCCATCTGCCTCAGCCTCCCAAAGTTCTGGGATTACAGGTGTGAACCACCATGCCCTATACGTTTTTTAAAAAACCTAGAGATGAGTAATTTTAATAGGTGACATTATTATTACTCTTATTAACAATGACAATGATGACTGATGATGTTCCATGATTTATTTCCATTATTTCTCACAATGGAATTATACCCTATGGGTACCTCTATATTACTGATGAGGAAACTGAGGCTGCCATCTTTCTAAGGGCTAAAGTGATTTTCAGGGAGCACAAATAAGTGCTTAACTAATTTTACCAAATAAAGTCAGAAAAGGTTTCACAGAAGATTCACCTTTTCAGGGCAACCAAAAGAAGTATGGGTTTTCTTTAAGCAGAAACATTAGGGCAAGAACCTGGAATAATATCTGCTTCAAAGGGGAGTTATACAAAGTCAACAAGATACGCTGTGTAAAACCCAAGCACGGTACCTGGCGCAAAGTAGATACTCCCGAATGGTTGTTCCCCTTCACTGATCCTCTGCGGTGGTAGGAACTTGTAGCCACTTTCCCCATCTGCTCGATTTTTCAAAAACACCCCTTGAAGTTACAGCCTCCTTGGGAGCCAAGGCTTCTCTGAAGCACCTCATTATAATCTTTGCCCTCAACTCAGAACTGGAATGTGTTTGAAAATGTGAGAAAGGGCAGCAGCCCCACCTCTTCTCCATTGCCTAAGTTGGTTAGGCAAACACACACACACATGCACACACACTCACACAGTTGCTGGGGAGATGATGGTAAACACAAGCCTCTCTTTTGGAATAGAATAATTGAGTGGTCTCCCTTTGCAGCCAGTGTACAGGAACAAATTAGATGGGTAAATTAGCAGTTCCCGAAGACATTAGCAACCAGCGGCTCACACAGCAAGCGCCTGACTCACCGTGGGGCCTCTCCAAGTCACAGCCTATGAATAGACGCTCTTCCTCCCTCCGAAAGAGAAGCCAGAGTGCCCAGAACACCATAGGGGAAGCTTGAAGACTTGCACCCCTTTGGAGTCTTTTTATTTTAAAAGACCGATTTAATTACCACTTATTCTGGCTCTTTGAAGATGAAAAAAGTTCCCTTGCAATCCTCCATTCATCGGAGAATTAATGAAGCCTACCCACCAGCAGATGATGTAATCCTGGTGGCTTCCCCCATCAGATCTAGGCTGCCTGCCCCATGGATGCCTTCTGGGCTAATTGGCTGCTTTGCACCTGTTCCTTCTCGGGAGGCCCTGACACCCTAGCACCTGGTGCCTGTGCCGCCTCCTCTCTCTGCCAGTTCACCCACAGGCCCTTGTGGATAGCAAAGCCCACTTCATGGCTGAGGGCAGGTGGGGGTATTTCCTTCTCAATTCCCCTCAAGGCCAGTTGCTATTCTTTGAGGGTGTTGCAAATCCAGAGTTTGGAGGGCTGGGTCTCTCTGTGGCCTGGTTGTCTATCTGATAGGGTGGAGCCTTCGCCGTTACAGTGAGCTCTCTCACACCAGATGTGCTCTGTGTGGAATCCTAGGCCATCAGGGGATGTCCTCTGTGCTGTGCCAGACAGCAAGCCCTGCATGACCCAAATCCTAACTCAGACCCTCATCCTCCTACTCAGAATGTGGACAAGACTTGTGATCCTCAGTTTGGACGAATTTCAAGACACCTTCCAATCCCAAGAAGCCATCTTTGCTTTCTGTTCACACATAGCTCCTTCTCCCTCCTAGGCCTTCCCCCTTTGAACTTCTCCCCTACACCATCAGCCTATATTTACTTCTCCTTCTTGCTTAATGCATTACTGTATTATCCCAGTTAAGGGGGTCTGCAGGTTGTATCAGAAAGTTCAGAGGCTCACGTGGCTTCGATTGGAACTTGACTCAGCCACTGAATAGCCAGACAAACTCAAGTAAAGTACACAGCCTCTCAGCACCTCAGCAGCCTCATTCATAAAAACAGAGACAATGGTACCCACTTTGCGGGGTTGTTGAGCGGATTAAATTAGATAACATGAGGAAAGAGCTTTCCCAGGTTCTAATGGTATGTAACACACACACAATATTGTCTTACCCAGCAATAATTTCAGTGCATGGATCTGATCATCTCTTAATTAAATACTGAATTCTCCTAACTTGGTTCTTTTTTTGAACCCCTTAGGACCCGAGCAGTTATAAGTATGCAGAAGTTGGATCTTTATTAGCTGAATAAAAAGCAGACTCCGGGTCTCTTCTCCTTTGTTGTTACCATAAAGCTCTTATCAGCGGCTTTCCTGGCCCTGCCTCCAACTCTGGGATTTGGGGCCACTGGGCTCTCCTTACCTTGTCCCCATCTGAGTCCTGAAGTCCTGGTTTGCAATCTGCTGTTGCCATTTTCTGGAATGGCTGCTTCCCCTTGCGCCCCTGCCTGTCAGCTACCTCCCCTACATGCATGTCTGTCTGCTGGGCAAGGCCCTATCCCAAGATGACAGCTCACCGGGCTTCACTCACAAGTCTCTTCCAAGCATTAGCAGCCCATCCCAGTCCAAAGATATCTTTTATAGCTGATCTCTGGCGGCACCTCCTACCTTCCAATTAGGAGCCTGTCAAAACCCGGGCCATCACTCTTCCTGCAGCGGCTGACAACACACACGCCTGCTGCAGCTGCTCTGTGAGAGTCAAGCAAAATTATTTCCATGGTGGTGGTGGTGGTGCTGAGTGCAAGAGTTGGAATCTAAGTGAATCCAAATCTAGTTCTGCCTTCTCACTTTACAAGGAAGTGTCTTATTTTTCTTTGAATCGCAGCACCAAGCATCACGCCTGGCACACAATAGGTACTTATACATGAACACGTGTAAATCAAAAAGGCCAAGGCTACATGGCTAGCTAGCAGATTCCCTTTCTCAATGTCTAATGATATCTAGTTCATTTCTTTCTCTTACACATGCAAATCAGAAAGTTAGCTCATAACTAATCTGTCATGATTTTTTTTCTTTCCTTTACTTCTGTGGTTGAAAATATGAAAATAAATTTACCCCAGAAAAGAGAGAGAGAAAAGATTCCTGATTCCTTGGTCTTCCCTCTTCGATCCTCTTGAAATCCCCGGGTCATGGAAAGGCTCTCTGAAATTCAGAGCCGTTTTCAGACACTGGAACTGATGAGGGAAGTATGACACAATTGAACGTATTTCTTATCTAGCAGTGTGGTCTGGTGGTTAGCATAGGGGCTCTGCCAGTCGGAAGTCTGCCTTTCTATTTCTGGGGCTTAGGGGAAACCATGAAGCAACAGTCTTTGCAGCCCACTCACTCTTGCTTTCTCTTTCTCTTGCTCCTGTAAAGAGCCCACATGGGACCTGCTTACCCACAGCAGTCAGCAGCTCAACCAGGAAAGGAAACTCCCTGCTAGCTCTGCTTCAGCCTTGGGTGAGGCTGTGAAGGCTGGTGGTAAACAGATGAAAGATAATCCAAAGAAATGAAAGTGAGGGTGATGAGCGGGAGAGTGGTTTGGGACAGAGGATATGAAGATGCTGTGATGACTGACTTAACCACATCAAACTAAACCATGTCTCCTACTACAAATCATCAGCCTGAAATCGCGAGAGGCTCTCAGGGGCAGAGATTTCGCTAGCTAAGGGGAACCCTGTGTGCCTACAAGAAGAGGTGGGCGGGAAGTTAACCTTGCATTGTCCTTCAGGGCGCAAATCCAAAAGTGGGAAAAGGGGGAAGTTCTTTGATCTGAAGTAGAAGGTCAGGGCGAAAAGGAGAGAGACCCAGAATGGCAACAAATTTGATGAAATCGGAGAGGGACAAAATGAAGAGAAGGGTATTAAGATCAGATCTTCTGAAGGGCAGAGAGCTATACTGACACACTTGCTTTATTGCTGGACCTAGGACAGTTTATACGGCAGCTTCAGAAAGGCCTCCTGAGGGGTTATCTGTGTCAGCTCAGCCCAGCATCGATAGAAACATGAATCTCTGAGGAATTCTCTTGCGCCTCAGACTTCAAAGTACATAGATATCTGAACAGCCTTGAAATCGATAGGAAACTTTCAGCATTTGATCAGTCGAATTACCCTACTATAACTCTGCAAGTTCTTGAGCCATATCTAAAGAGAACGGCAAGTTAGGGAAAAGTCATCATTTAACACACTGTTTCCTTCCTCATTTCTACCCCACTGATCTTTAGGTCTCAGTTCCTGCTACTGTCGTCCTTTTCGCAACCAGGAAGCTGTGAGACCTTCGGGTTATCTTTAGAGTGAGACGCTCTAGAAGGTTTTAGGCCGAGCCTTGGGCTGAGTGATCAGATGGCATTGGCTGTGGACTATTGCTTTGGAGTTGTGAGAATTTCCTCTCTGCAAAGGAGGTTCAAACACTATGTTTTCCCAGCTAATTGTATATGCATTATGCAGATTGTTAGACTATGGTAAGAATATGGTGTTTTACAGGGTCCCAGTGTTAAAATCACAGCAAAGGCCAGTTGACATTATGTGATCTAGGGTGCTTTAAACAGTTTCTCTGCAGGAGGCAACACTAAGAGAAGGATACTACTTTTTTTTTTTTTTTTTAACAGAGTCTCGCTCTGTCAGCCAGGCTGGAGTGCAGCGGTGCGATCTCGGCTCACTGCAACCTCTGCCTCCTGGGTTCAAGTGAATCTCCTGCCTCAGCCTCCCAAGTAGCTAGGATTACAGGTGCCCACCACCATGCCTGGCTAATTTTTGTATTTTTAGTAGAGACAGGGTTTATCCATATTGGCTAGGCTGGCCTTGAACTCCTGCCTCAAGTGATCCTCCTGCCTTGGCCTCCCAAAGTGCTGGGATTACAGGTGTGAGCCACCATGCCCTGCCAGGATACTAGCTTTGAGAGACAGGATAGCCTTGTGATGAGAAAAATCGGGGTTTGAATTCTGTCTTGGCTCCTGCTCAGGCAAGCCACTTCTCTCTCCTCCTCCACTTTTTATCTGCAAATGAGGATTACAAAACCTTAGGCTGCTGTGAGAATTTAATCAGATATACAATTAGTATAATCTCTGGCACATAGCAAGTTGTAATGTATTGCCCCTCTGTCCCAAAGTGCATGTGGAGACTTAATTTTTAAATATTAAAAAAGAAGTTTTCACTGGGTTTCCAGCCTGTTGATGTTTATGGAGAGAAAGCTTTCAGCTGACAAAGGCTATCAAAGTGACAGAGCCGATTTCAGGATAGCCACCAAGGCTAATGGCCTGCTTTTAAGTGGAGCTCAGTAAATGTTAAACAGGGGCCCCGCCTGCTCTACCAGACAGCAGCAAAGTGCTTGTCTCATTTTCTTTCCAACATGTTACCTTCCTTGTGTAACAGACAAGGTAGCTTAAGCTGGGTCTAGACATGTCTGAACCAGTCTGGAAGACTAATAGGACAACCTCCCATCCCAGACCTAATTACTTGCAGGATCAAGGAGCATCTCAAAGAACAACTTGTTCCATGGTGAAGCAAAGTTGAAGGGGCATTTGTTTTATTCAAGAACAACAGGAAATAGCAGAGGGAAAACAGCTCTCGGACCCCCAGTAGAGTCCTGGAGCAAGAGAGCTATGATAAGACAGAGAGTGAAAATTGAATCAAAGGCTTTTCACTGAGATATCTAGGGACCAGCAAGACACAAAGCTCTGGGGCCAGCTGCTTGGCTGTGAATGAAGATGATGGCACTGGTGGCTTCAGAAGATGATGCCCTAAGGGCTAGTTTTGGTTACTTTGGTTTGGGCAGCATCACTCAATTTTGAGATCATTCACACTTACACGTTCACTCATTCATTCATTCATTCATTCATCTAACACATTTATTGAGTGCCTATTATGTGCCAGGTGGGGCATCAATGCCTTTTGTGTAGTATCTTTGATACATGTAAATCCACAAAAAACATTCCTATTTGTAGAGGAGCAGGGAAATGATGGTTCTAGAGCCCCCATAGTGCAGGAGCTAGGGAAACCCACCAGCTCCTGCCTGGTTACTACCTCTGCGACCCTGTTTTTTCATTTCTTTTTTTTTAAAGATGGATTCTCACTCTGTCACCCAGGCTGGAGTGCAATGGCATGATCTTGGCTCACTGCAACCTCTGCCTCCCAGGTTCTAGCAATTTTCCTGCCTCAGGCTCTCAGGTCACTGGGACTATAGGTGCACACCGCCATGCCTGGCTAATTTTTTTGTATTTTAGTAGAGATGGGGTTTCACTGTGTTGCCCAGGCTGGTCTCAAACTACTGAACTCAGGCAATCCACCCGCCTCGGCCTTCCAAAGTGCTAGGATTACAGGCGTGAGCCACTGCACCCAGCCTCTGCCACCCTGTTTTTATCTGAAGGCTTGTGTGTTTTAGGACCTGTGATACTCATCTGTAAAATGTATTGGCTCAACTGCATGATCTCTAAGATCTATCTTTTATTTAAACCTCTACAGATGGAAACTCTAAGTCCTCATAATAAGCAATAATGAATCATGAACTAGACATTTTGAAAGCAGCATATATTACTTTGTGATCCAGCTTGACTGCTTAAATTATCAGCGTCCAAAATGATTCCCATCCCCCATTCCTCCCCTTCACCCTCTTTTTCATGGGATCAGGCACGATGTTGCTTCAGCCCCTTCTACCATCTAGATTTACAGGCCCGGAAATGTTCACTAATTTGGATTTCAAAGTGAATTCTTTCGTCTCTTAAGTAAAGGTAAATAATTTTTAAAAAAATTTTTTTAGAGACAGAGTCTTGCCCTGTCACCCACGCTGGAGTGCAGTGGTGCAATCATAGCTCACCAAAGACTATACCTCCTAGCTCAAGCAATCCCCTGCCTCATCCTCCTGAGTAGCTGAGTCTACAGAGGCAAGTCATTATGCCTGGATAATTTTTTTAACAATTTTTTTTTTTTTTTTTTTTTTTTTTTGTAGAAATGGGGCTTGCTTTATGGGCCAGCCTGGCAAAAATATTTTTTAAGTTGTACATGAGCCAACATTGAGGATAAAAATTAAAAGTCAGCAGGTTGACTTTAACTAATGGCTACCAGTTTGCAATCTTTGATTTTAATAATTAGGTGTGGATTGATTTAGGAGAAATGGGATCCAGCCGTATCTGGCTTCTACCTGGCTGGAGAGGATTATCAAACTTCTCTGAGACTCAAGTTTCCTCATCTTATGATGAGATTTTAGAATTCAATATTCCTGGCTAGGCGCGGTGGCTCATGCCTGTAATCCCAGCACTTTGGGAGGCCGAGGCGGGCAGATCATGAGGTCAAGAGATTGAGGCCATCCAGGACAACATGGTGAAACCCTGTCTCTACTAAAAAATACAAAAATTAGCTGGGCAAGGTGGCACGTGCCTATAATCCCAGCTACTTGGGAGGCTGAGGCAGGAGAACCCTGGAGGTGGAGGTTGCAGTGAGCCAAGATCACGCCATTGTACTCCAGCCTGGGCAACAGAGTAAGACTCCATCTCAAAAAAAAAATTCAATATTCCTTCCAACTCTTGACAGTCCATGCCTGTGTTTTAAAGCAGTAATGTCATGTGTGGATATGTTGGCTCATGAATATGTCACCGCTTTTGCATTCAAGTCAGGAAAGTGTGTGGATGTCCTTTTTTCTGGGAGGTAGGAGGTTCCAAAGGAGTATCATGACTTTACCTTTCCTCTTTGTATTAGAAACAACTGAGAAATAGACCACGGAGCCAACTGAGAATTAAACTATGATATGTGCTCACTTGTTGACAAAGCTGAATAATGAATGCCCATTCAACCTGTGGTCAAAGTTGGGGTCAGGTCTTTACCTCTTCTCCACCTTTAGGCCAAAGGATCTGCCTGTGGGCAGAATTCGGGCTGTAAAGAATAGAACTTTACACTGACAGCCATACTGAGGACCTGGCCTTCTCACATAATGGGAGCATCATTCACAGTCAGTTCCTAGCACATCCCACCTGGGCCATGTTCCAGGTGTGCTCACCTGGCCCAGTGACTCTGGAAAGCAGGAGATGAAAGGAAACCTGACTCTCTACATGCAGACAGATCATTGAGCAACAAACTTCAGAGGAAGCAGGGCTACTGCTAGCCCACATGATGCCTTTGTAAGAATTAGAAAAAGCTGCCTCTTCCTCTGGGCAGACACTGCTACATCAGAGTGCATGGCTTAGCAAGCAGGAAATAAATTATATTTCAGCCCAAAACTCATCTACCCTGCTGCACAACCACAGTGGCAGCTTGGGCGGGGGCTCCCACTTTATGGCCGAGGATGGAACTACTTGAGTTATTGTCCTAAGTTCTGTGGCTATGCTGTCCAGCCTGGTAGCCACTAGCCACATGTGGCTATTGAAATTTGCATTCAAACTAATTAAAATTAAACAAAACTAAAAATTTCACAGCCCAGTCTTACTAGCTTCCTGTAAAGTGCTCAATAGGCTGGGCACGGTGGCTCACGCCTGTAATCCCAACACTTTGGGAGGCTGAGGTGGGCGGATCACTTGAGGTCAGGAGTTCAAGACAAGCCTTGAACATGGTGAAACTCTGTCTCTACTAAAAGTATAAAAATTAGCCGGGTATGGTGGCATGTGCCTATAATCTCAGCTACTTGAGAGGCTGAGTCAGGAGAATCCCTTGAACCCGGGAGGCAGAGGTTGCAGTGAGCCGAGATCCCACCACTGCACTCTAGTCTGAGCCACAGAACAAGACCCTGTCTTAAAAATAAAAATAAAAATAAATAAATAAATAAAGTACTCAATAGCCACATGGGGCCAGTGGCTACCATATTGAACATGCAGATATAGAACATTTCCATCATCACTGAAAGTTCTCCCAGTGTCCTATGGGACCACTTTCAGTTGTATTAGTCACTTCCGAGTCTTAACTAGTTTACCTTTCTCATCTCCTCCCCTGTTATCCCCCGTAATGGACCGCATTCTCGAGTCCTTCTCATGCGTTCTCAATATCCCGAGTGGAATCCAATCATACTTTTGGCTCCTGCTGTTCCCTCTTCCTGAAATGTCATTACTCTACCAAGAACAATACATCCAATCAAATCCAGCTCGCTCTTCCAGGCCCAGATCAAATGACAACTCCCTACGTTTCCTAGGTGGCCACTGTTATCTCTTGAGAGCACACTGTACATTTATCTGTCATAGTATGTTTAGCACTGATCCTAGTCGAGCATTAGGCTGTCTTGTGGCCCCTGCTCACTGTGTGCCTTTGAGAGCTGGTACCTGTCTTATTCACCTTGATGTCTCTAGGGCCAGTGTACAAAAGCCCCTCAAAGCCGTACCTCTGGGAAGAAAAGTCTCTTGAACCCTATCTTTAAGACTTTGGGTCAGATTGGTGTGTAATGATATTGTAACGCTATTAATAATTTTGATAATTTAATGTTTAATAATTCAGCAATATTTTTCATCACAATGCCTTTGAGCACTACGTACCTGTTGTTTCTCTGAGTACTTCTAGATGAGTACAATTTTCCCCAACTCACTGCTGAGAGAACAGAGGCGCAGAGATGGGCAATCATCCAGGGTGACTCAGCTAGGAAATGGCAGAGTGACATTTGGACAGAGCTCTTCCGGCCTCCAGAGCCCAGACACCGAAATGCCTCTCATTTGAGGGAGTGGTCTTTGGAAATGGCCTGGCAGACCTGCATTTGCTTAATTGAGGGAGAACGGAGGACAAAGAGCTCAAATTAGGCAGAGGGTTCGTTCACGGCAGCTGCCCCTGCTGCACACGAATGAACCCAGAGAAGATCAAGGCGAGAGAGAGGACGGGTCTCTGGGAGGCTTTCTCAGGCTTCATTCCTCCGGACAGGGCTGGGCAGGTCAGGAGACCTTGCTTGAACTCTCCTTTCCCTCTCCTACTCTCAGTCAGTGGCTTCTTGCAAACTTGGACATTGCAGAAAGGCAAGTCTGACTCTGGCTGGGAGAGGATTGTGTATCCCCAACTTTCCCTTATGCCTTGGCTTCAGGTCAGATGCTCTTATCTCCTCTCTGTCCTTGGAGGCACCATTTCCATGGCAGGGCTAGGTGAGCTGGGAAGTTTTATGATGACATGAAAAAAAAATTTTCCTTCCTGCAAAAGACTTTTAGCTTGAGTGTCAACTAACTCCGGGCATCTTGTTACGGAAACCCTTCCTGCCTGGGGAGAAACATTTTGTACTCAAAACTCATTAACGAGACTGGGGAAATTGGGGGAAAGAAGCACAGCCAGCCCATCCACGGCTCCCTCCAACCCCGGTGCAGGTTTCTGAGGGGCAGCGCTGTGGGGCAACACTGGTAATTGCCAACACGCAAGTCTCTGAATCCTGCTGGAGTGGCCTCAGTTTTCTCTCTTTTTGCCCTTGTCTTTCTTCCTCTTCTAGTTCTCATTTCCTTGTTTCTCATCTTCTCTTACCTCTGTACATGCCTTAAATCTCCTAGTGAGTCCCCCCAGACATCGTGTGGCCCTACTGGGGGTATTCAGCTCAGAAAATCTCTTCATGTGGTTTTCGAACTCCAGCTCTCCACCTCTGTCCCCCTTCCCAACCCACAGCAAACATCTCTGTTTAATGCTTTAGGTCCAGATTCTATGAGTACAAAGGGGTTGAATGATGAGCCAAGATACGTACTTGAGGAAGGAAATACCTGCATTTCAGGGGCCAGGTCAATTGCCTCCTGGCAGATCCCCTTTCTCTTTGGCCCTGCCCTCCGCAGATTCGGGCACCTGCACTTGTTATTCTGACCTTAGCAATCAGATTCTGAGCCCTTGTGTTCCTGGTCTGAGTTCCTCCCTGTTGGTGACATTGGCTGAGCCTAATCTCTAGGTTAGGACAGCCTCTAGGTTGCCAACTCCTGGTGATGGTTCTGTTTGGGTTTGCATAGTGTACCTGGGACTGTTCCCCAACTCTGGTTAAGCCCTTTGTAAGACCTGGGCCTCAAGCCTCTTCTCCTAAAACTGAGCATGATCATGCAGAAGTTAGGAACACAGCCCCTCGTGTCAGACTGGCTGTGCTTGAATTTATATATATAAATATATAAACCTTAAGTCTGATAAGAAGCATTTATCATCTATTCTCTCTGAAACTTGCTACCTGGAGACTTCATCTGCAGGATAAAACTCTGGTCACCACAACCTCTTATGCAACCAAGGCATTCCTTTCTATTGATAACCCTTTCAACCAATTGCCAATCAGAACACTTTAAAATCTACCTATAACCTGGAAGCTTCACCCACTGCTTCAAGTTGTCCCACCTTTCCAGACTGAACCAACATTTTTCTGTTTTTTTTTTTTGGTTTTCAGATGGAGTCTCACTCTGTCACCCAGGCTGGAAATGCAGTGGCACGATCTTGGCTCACTGCAACCTCCGCCACCTGGGTTCAAGTAATTCTCCTGCCTCAGCCTCCTGAGTAGCTGGGACTACAGGCACACACAACCACACCCAGCTAATTTTTTGTATTTTTAATAGAGCCATGGTTTCACCGTGTTAGCCAGGATGGTCCCGATCTCTGTCTCAAAAAAAAAAAAAAAAAAGAAAAGAAAAGAAAAGAAAAGAAATGGAGCCTGTTAAAATATGTTATTAGATTACTCTTCAGCCTCAGAAAACTTTCTTAGAATGTTTGTATGACTAGCTGTCTTCCTTTATCATTTGTGTTTTATAAATACACAAATATCATAGAAAGGAAAATTTAAGGAAAAAGAAACAGATGGGTTTTCCCCATGTTGGCCAGGCTAGTCTTGAACCCCTGACCTCATGTGATCCTCTCACCTCAGCCTCCCAAAGTGCTGAGATTACTGGCATGAGCCACTGAGCCTGGCCTTAGGTAGAATTTCTGCCTATGGGTCTCACTTTTCTCTCCATTAATACTTACCTCTCTGCTTTCTGACTCTGTTGCCATCCATTCCCCATTCAACTTTCTGCCTAATGTTCTTTCCCACTGAACTCAGCTATTATCAAGTACCTCTTAACTTTGGCATTCCTTTGTATGCTTAAACAAAAAATAACAACATACTCTCTTTATCTCTTGGTGCCTCCAGAATGTAAAAATCCCTGAACTCTCAACTTATGAGTCTCCTATAAGACTGCTGGAGCTTGGATGTTAAAAGTCTTCATGAGGGCTTTTCAATAGTGTGGCTTCCTCTTGCCACATTGGCACCTCACTTCTCATTTAAAAACATGTGCTTATGTGCTTCTCAAAGTGCTTTTATAGCTAGGGTTTGATTCAGTCCTTACAAGTCTGTAAAGGTGACATGAGGTCACTCCTAGGACCGAGAAGGGTGACCAGGTTCACACATGAAGGTGGGCACAGAGCTGGAACTGACACCCGGGCCCTCTGCCTGCCATGTAAGCCATCTCCCGTAGGAGTGCAGTGTTAATGACCTCAGATCAACTCCCTTCTCACCCCTGACTCCTGTTTTCTATTCCAGATCAGAAAAAGGCAAAAAAGACAAAAGAGCAAGATCAAGGTATACCCGTTTACCTCCCATTAACACAGAGCCTGTATCCAATCCCGGAAGTGGTCCCCCACCAATAGATGAGTGGTTTGTCCACTCAACTTTCTGCCTACCTAATTTATCAACAAGAAATTTGCACATGTTCTCCTCTTTGTCAGTGAAGAGGCTTTCTACTATTACATGCTGCCTCTTATGAGGAGTAGACCCCTTTCCCTCCTAGCCTTTAGAATTGTATTTTGAATATAGCAGACTAGAATTTTGATTAGATTTGTTTTTTCAATTATACGGTGGTTCCCTCACTTCTGTAATCACAGTAGAAGTCACTGTTGGCACCGTGTCACTAGGGGCTTAAAGACAGAAACCGGGTTGATTTCCACATAGTGATCCAAATAAAAAAGGCTGAGGGGTGAACCCTGAACCACTAAGCACACTGTGGTTTATGTAACTGGTTTATGTTGAGATGCAGCCATTGCAAGCTTCCCTGATTTCTGAGCATAAAAGTAAAGCATTTTCCTGTGGATTATTTCTAACCTGCACGTTTTTTTTCCATAGCCGATTTGCTTTGACCCCAGGGGTGAACATTTAGAGAGCAATACTTCTCAGTCACAGTTCCCATGATGCTATCAATTCCATTGTAGGGCCAATAATTAATTATAACAATAAGAAAGACATTATTCAACCAGGCCTCCCTTCCTGCTCTGAAATTCACAAAACTCCCTGCTACCTGGGAAGTTGTTGATATGTGTCTCTGTGTGTGTACACATGTATGCATATGTGTACTTAACCCAGTTAAAATTATGTGTAAAATACACAAATGAAAAACTCTGAAAAGAAAAACATCGAGATAACTAAAAGAGCTGTGTAAGAGTGGTGACGTTTGTAGAAGATGGGTATTTTACTCTCTTTTTCTAAAATAACTCCCTTGCAGTGTTTTAATAAACTAAAGTTTTAGTAACTGTTCTAATAACTCACTTGCAGTATTAAAATAACTAAAATTCATACTATTAATTTTACATTAATTCAACATAAAAATTCTAAGTACTTTGCTATTCCTTCAGTGTTTACGATGTACCTACTATGTGCCGGGATTGCTCTGGGTGCTGGGGATACAGGGTGAATAAAACACAGTTCCTTCTCCCATGGGGCTTCTACTTAAATAGGGGAGGCAGACCATACACAACTAATTATAGAGGTTTATTGATTAATGTGTGATATGGTTTGGACCTGTATCTCCACCCAAATCTCATGTCAAATTGTAATTCCCTATGCTGGAGTTGGGGCCTGGTGGGAGGTGATCGGATCATGGGGGTGGTTTCTCATGGCTTAACGCCATCCCCCTTGGCGCTGCCATGGGGATAGTGAGTTCTTGTGAGAACTCCACCCTCTCTTGCTCCTGCTCTGGCCATGTAAGACAAACCTGCTTCCCCTTCGCCTTCCACCATGATTGTAAGTTTCCTGAGGCCTCCCCAGAAGCCAAGCAGAAGCCAGCGTCATGCTTCCTGTACAGCCTATGGAACTGTGGGCCAATTTAAGCCTCTTTCTTTATAAATTACCCAGTCTCCAGTATTTGATAGCAATGTGAGAACAGACTAATACCATGTATACAACAAATATGGAGCACATGCTATGGTCCTGAATATGTTTCTGTGCTCTTTGGATCAGCAGTGAATAAGGCAAGCAAAGACCCATGGCTTCGTGGAGCTTACGGTCTAATGGATATAGATCATGATTTATTTCAAATCATAACGACCGTAGTGAAGAGAAAGTGCCAGAGGGGGACCTGACCTAGTCTAAAAAGTCGGGGAACACCTCCCCAAGGAAGTGACATGATTTTAAGCGCCTCAAGTAACATAGGGCTTTGTTTTGCCATCCAGGACAGAGGGAGCTACCCTGGATGTGGCGGGAGTTAATGCTGGTGGATGCTGAGGTCTGTCTTTCAATCCCATCTGCCGCAGAGTGTAGCCTGATGCAAGAGCTGCCCCAGGCATCGTGTGGCCTCCGGGCCTTGGGCTGGCCATGTGTAAGGGGATTTGGAACCACGTTTCCATTAGTAGTCCCTGTCCATTTTTGCTGCCGCACACTGTTTCTGGTAAGTCCTGATATAGAAACCAGCAAGGACATCCTTCCCTCGCAGCACAGACAGTAACTAATGGGCCTTTCTTCTGCAAACGGGAAAACTGGAGCAGAGAAGACAAATCCAGCCTGAGCCAAGAGGCTTCTGCATCAGTTGGTCAGGAGAAAGCAACTGCTAGATTTCTGGTTTGCCCCTCAGACCGTGGAGCTCCAGGTCACCAGCCTGAACTGCTTAATGCACATCACGCCTAGGTCTACTTGGAAATGGCTGAAGGCGCTTAAATGGAACTCCCAACCTTTGTCCTCAGCTCCAAAACCATAGGTAAGTATTTAGGTCTGCGTTGTATCGATCATGCCTCCCACTGGCACCAAGAAAAATGCTGTGAAGCAAGTCAACTTTCTAGTGACAAGGGAAGTCATTCTCCTAATCCGCTCTCACTGGACAATCAGGTTGACAAAAACCATTAAGTTTTCCGAGATTAGAAATTCACTGTCAGAGGGAGCCGGGTATAGAGTTTTCCACTCCATTACACCCAGGACAATAACCAGAGGCCAAGTGACAGGAAAAGGCTGGGGCTTTTTTAAAGTTTCCTGTGTCCTTGGGTAGAGAAAAATAAATTCACAAAGTGTCTCCTTTTTGTAGGATTGTGGGATTATATACAATCTCATTAATCAATGCAACAACCGATGAGGAGGGGTCTGTTTATTGCATTTGCAATACAGAAGCTGAGGTTCTGCAGGAATCGGTTCCCTAAGATCACCCTGCTAGTCAGTGTTGGATAGGGCTGAGAATAAGAGTCAGCAGGCTGGAGGGGTCTAGAGGCTAAATGACCTGCTTTCTTCTAGGCAGAATAGCACAGCCATCCATGAACCTGACTCCCCTGGAAAGACCCCACAGTTCTGTAGCAAGTGGAAGCGGGCTGGCACAGGGGTTAAGATTGCAGGCTGTGGTGCCTGGCGGATTCGTGCCCCAACTCTGCCTCCCACTGCGTGCCCTGAGGCAAGCTCTTTCCCCTCTCTAAGCTCCCTTCTCCTCCTCTTATTCATAAGAAGATAATAACCTAAAACACTACCCCATAAGGGTTCTGAGGATTAAATGAGATCACATGTGTAAATCATTTAGCATACTGACCAGCACATGACAAGTACTTTGAAAAACAGAAGCCAGTCAGCAATACAAAGTACAAAGTGGTTTCTTACTTATATCTTTACTATAAATTCACATAAAACACATAACTGAAAGTTTGGAAAACAGAAAAAAAGAAAATATCACCTATATTCATAACAGCTATTACCATTATAGTATATTTCTTTCAATGAATCTATTTTTTCCCAGAGATACAATTTTTTTCTGTAGTATTGCATTCCATTCTTTTTTACTTAAAATTATATGAAAATTATTTATTCCTATTGCTATAATCTTTCTTTTCATACCTGTACTGTATCTTATCCAAATATAATCATAATTTTCTCATCCATTCCTCCGTTGCCTGACATTTAAGTTGTTTTCAGTGTCCCCTAATAATGCTGGCTCAAGCCTGTAATCCCAGCACTTTGGGAGGCTGAGGCAGGTGGATCACCTGAGGTCAGGAGTTTGAGACCAGCCTGGCCAACATGATGCAACCCCATCTCTACTGAAAATCTAAAATTAGCTGGGTGTGGTGTCATATGCCTGTAAGCTCAACTACTTGGGAGGCTGAGGCAGAAGAATCACTTGAACCCAGGAGGCAGAGGTTGCAGTGAGCTGAGATCATGTCACTGCCCTCCAGCCTGGGCAACAAGAGCAAAACTCCATCTCAAAATAAATAAATAATAAAATAAATAATGAGGGCTGGGATAAACATTTTTATGCACATGGTGTGTGTACATACCCCTATCTGAACATTTACCACACTAGACTGAAATGATGTATTTACATGGCTGTCTCCCCTAAAAGAGACTTGAAGTTTCTAGAAGAAAGGAATGGGTTGCCTTATGGTAGCTCACCCATTTAGCATAGATCTGACTTTGGGTCTGAACGTTTGTTAAGTCAAACAGTTTTCTCCTGCTTTTAGTTTTGACTTTGAATATTTCCTTCTGATGGAGTTCTAGAAATAGTATTGCTGGTTAAAATATATGTTTTTAGCCCAGCACGGTGGCTCACACCTGTAATCCCAACATTTTGGGAGGCTGAGGCAGGCAGATCCTCTGAGGTCAGGAGTTTGAGACCAGCCTAGCCAACATAGTGAAACCCCGTCTCTACTAAAAATACAAAAAATTAGCCAGGCATGGTGGCATGTGCCTATAATCCTAGCTATTCAGAGGCTGAGGCAGGAGAATTCCTTGAGTCAGGAGGCGGAGGTTGCAGTGAGCCGAGATTGCACCACTGCACACCAGCCTGGGTGACAGAGCGAGACCTTGTCTCAAAAAGCAAAACAAAACAAATCAAACAAATAAATGCATTTGGGGAGGTTCAATAATCAGAGTATTGCCAAATTGCTTTCCAAAGGGGTTGCACTAATTGACCCTAACCATCAGTCAAAAGTGGCTTTTCACTGTCCATCAACTACATGGTCTTTGTAAACAAATTAAGAGGAAAAAAGCTTCCATGGCCCCAAAATAGTTAAAACACTGTCGAAGAAGAGTAGAACAAAATGGGAATACTTGCTTTACCAAATTTCAACACATACAAAGCTGTATTAATTAAGCATATATCATATTAGCATAAGGATAGACAGAGACCAGTGAAATAGAACAGAAATCTCAGAAACAGACCTATACATATATAAATATTTGCTTTATGACGAAAGTAGCCCTGCAGAGAATGGAGAGTCGTCTTTTAATTATGGTGTTGCAAAAATGAGATATCTGTAAAATAGAGTTGGAATCCTACCTCACACCATGCACAGAGTCAACTCCAGGTGACCTAAGACTGAAATGTGAAAGGTAAAATAATAAAACTTTTAAAATATAATACAGGGCAATATTTTCATGATCTCAAGGTGGGGAAAGAATTCTTAAACAACACACAAAGAAGTCTGATGTTTGACTACATTAAAATTAAAAACTTCTTCCTCTTTTTTTTTCTTTTGAGATGGAGTCTCACTGTCATCCAGGCTGGTGTGCAGTGGCACAATCTCAGCTCACTGCAACCTCTGCCTCCCGGATTCAAGCAATTCTCCTGCCTCAGCCTCCCGAGTAGCTGGAATTACAGGAATATGCCACAATATCATGCCCAGCTAACTTTTGTATTTTTAGTAGAGACGGGGTTTCACCATGTTGGCCAGACTAGTCTCAAACTCATGACCTCAAGTAATCCACCTGCCTCAGCCTCCCAAAGTGCTGGGATTACAGGTGTGAGCCACTGTGCCTGGCCCTAAAATTTAAGACTTCTGTTCATCAAAAGACATGGTGAGAAAGCAAGCTTGAAAGTAAGAAGACATTTGTAACATGTATCAATGACAAAGGAATTATATCCAGAATACATAGAGGAAAAGATAGTTAATCCAATAGAAAAGGGGCAAAAGATTTGAACAGGAATTTCCTAAAGTAAAAATCAAAATGCCCAATAAACACTTGAAAATGTGCTTAACATTGATTAGTGATCAGGAAAAATGCAAATTAAAATCACAATGGGATACCACTGCACAACCAATAGATTGGCTAAAATATAAAATTTATTATTATTGTTTTTTTGAGACAGGGTCTCACTCTGTCAGTCACCCAGGCTGGAGTGCAGTATTCAATCGCAACTCAGTGCAACCTCCACCTCCCAGCTATCCTCCCACCTCAGCCTCCCCAGTAGCTGGGACTGCAGGTGTGCACCACCATAGCTGGCTAATTTTTTAATTTTTTTGTAGACACAGGGTTCCACCGTGTTGCCGAAGCTAGTCCTGAACTCATGAGATCAAGCTATTTGCCCACCTTGGCTTTCCAAAGTGCTGGGATTACAGGCATGAGCCACCACGCCCGGGCCTAAAATCTGGCAAAACAAAGTGTTGGTAACAATGTGACACAATAGGAACTTTCATTCACTGCCAATGGGAATGCAGAGTTGCACAGCCACTTTCAAGAACTGACATTATCTACTAAAAGTATTAGAAATGCCTCCCCATGACAGTTATCCCAACTCAAAAGCATATATTCTAAATCACGCATTAGAAAACTTTTTCTGTGAAAGATTAAAAAGTCAATATTTTAGGCTTTGCAGGTTCTGTGGTCTCTGTGGCAGCTACCCAGCTCTGCTAAGCATGAAAGCAGCCATAGACAATGCAGAAAGAAACTGTGTGGCTGCGTGCACTAAAACTTTCTTTATGAACACCAAAATTTGAATTTGTAAAATTTTTATAATTGAGACAACATCTTGCTCTGTCACCCAGCCTGGGGTACAGTGGTGCAAACATGGTTCATTGAAGCCTTGACCTCCTGGCCTCAAGTGATCCTCCCTCCTTAGCCTCCCAAGTAGCTGGAACTACAGGCACGCACCACCACACCCAGCTAATTGTTAAAAACTTTTTTTTGTAGAGATGGGGGTCTCATTATGTTGCCCAGGCTAGATTTGAACTCTTGGACTAAAGTGATCCTCCCCCTCAGCCTCCTAAAGTGCTGGAATTACAGGTGTGAACCACTGTGCCCAGCCCTGAATTTTATATAATTAATTTCGTATAATCTGTAATGAAATATTATTATTCTTTGAATTTTTTCCAATTATTTAAAAAGGTAAAAATCGGCCGGGTGCGATGGCTTACACCTGTAATCCCAGCACTTCGGGAGGCCGAGGTGGGCGGGTCACCTGAGGTCAGAAGTTCAAGACCAGCCCGGCCAACATGGTGAAACCCTGTCTCTAAAAAAATAAATAAATAAAATAAAATAAAAAAGAAAAGAAAAAAGTAAATAAAAAATAAAAGAAATAAAAAGGTAAAAATCATGCTTAGCGCACGGACTGTACAAAAGCGGTAGTGGGCCCGTGCTGGGTTACTGGAGGTAGTTTGCCAAACCCTGCTCTGTAATGTGACTCAAGGGGTGGTCCAGGGATCAGTAGCTCAGTAACAATTTGTTGGAAATGAACACTTACGAGCCCCACCCTAGACTTACTTGAGTAAGTCAGGATTGCTAGGGAAAAAAGAAACAGGAATCTGCATCTTTGCAAGCTCACCAGCTATTTTTATACACACTGAAGTTTGAGAATCACAGATGTGGTTTTCAAACATACATATGTGCAAAAGCATGTATGTATAAGAATGTTCATAGCAGCATTATTTGTAATAAACCCAGACTGAAAACAACCCAAACGTCCAGGAGCAGTAAAATGTCTAAAAGCAGAATAGATAAACGAAATAATATTCAGCAATGAAAATACACAAAGTAGGCTTTATGCTCATATTATGCAATATGGATAAATATTTTAAAGAATGTTGAGCACCAAGGAAAAAAAATCCATTTGGGAGGCTGAGGCAGGAGGATCGCTTGAGGCCAGAAGTTCAAGTCCAGCCTGGGGCAACCTAGCAAGATCCCATCTCTACAAAAAGTTTAAAAAATAGCCAGACGTGGTGATGCACACTTGTAGTCCCAGCTCCTCAGGAGACTGAGGTAGGAAGATCACTTGAGCCCAGGATTTTGAGGTTGCAGTGAGCTATGGTCATGCTACTGCACTCCAGGCTGGGCAACAGAGCAAGACCCTGTCTCTTAAAAAAAAAATCAATAACTCCATAAACAAATCGAGACACATAAGAACATGAACTCTGTGATTCTGTACAACAATATAAAGTTCAAAAATAGACAAACTATTGTTTTGGAGTGAGCACTTACATGGCAAAACAGTCAAATGAGGCAAGGAAGTTATACTTAAAATTGGGATTGCGATCTTTGGGAGGAAAACGGGTGTTTGTTTAAAGGAGCACATAGGAAGCTTCTAGTGAGTTGGCAATGTCCTATTTCTTGACCCGGGTGATTATAACATCTGTATTCACTTTATGATAATTTGTTAAAGTGTACATTTATGTTTTGTGCTCTTTTCTCTATGTGTGATATTTTTCACAATAAAAAATTAAAAGGAAAAATAACGTCTAGAAATGGCAACTTTCTGAGCTAGCCCTGTGTACAGAACCTGCCAGATCCACTTCACACCTTGATTTCCTGCTTGGCCGATTCCCTGTAGCCCACCCAACAGCAAGTTGCAAATTTATAGGCCAACTGAGCCCAGATGGTTTCCTGTGATAGCTGCTAGGGGCATAATAATGAATACACATCTCCCCACACGTTCCTGAATGGTTTTGGCAGGATTTTTCCTGCAGGCAGTAAAACCTTGTTACAAAGTCCTTCTCTGTTTCAGGGGCTTGGCCACATTGCAGTTGAGCCACACTGCCTCTTTTTCCAGGTAGCCATCATCCTTGCTCCACATAGCATCCTTGAGATCTGGCATTTTCTCCTGTCCTGTGAAGCTGTTTGATTGATTGTTACTAATAATCATTGCATTTCAGGAACTCGGATTCCTGTCCTCACAGCTGGAATCTTCTCCTCTAATTAGAAAACCATCCTCTGGGAAATGGGGCATCTTTATTGAGTCAATCTTTGGCGATGACTAAGTCAACTGGCAAGATGAAGTTTAACAGCAGGGAGATGAAGGCACTAAAATCCTTCCAGTACACTGGTCCCAGGCCTGAGTCCAAGAAGCCAGGCTGACCTGACAGATATCCAGATCCCCATCTACAGAAACTAAGGGTTGCATTACAGAAGGGCTAGCTAGAGGTTGGGGTCAACCCAGGGGTCAAAGAGCCATCCCAGCTAACGATTCCCCAGTTTTCTTCCCCTTCTTCCTAATTTACAGTAGCTCTGGATATTAACTGCATAATTAAGACCATATTTCCCAGACTCCCTTGCAGTTAATACAGTCACGTGACTAAATCCTCACTAATAAGAATACAAGCAGAAGTGGTATCTGGAACTTCTAGGAAAGGTTCATGTCCTCCTTTCCCTTCTGTGTTGTTGCTTGGAAGCTTTAGCAGCCATTTGGAACAATGAGGTGACATTTGAAAATGGCATCCACACCAGTGAATAGTAAGTCCTTGATTTGTATGATGATGCTTTTCCTGCCTTTTTTTTTTTTTCAAGATAGGGTCTCACTCTGTCACCAAGGCTGAGTGCAGTGGTATTATCTTGGCTCACTGCAGCCTCAACTTCCCAGCTTCAAGCAATCCTCCCTCCTCAGCCTCCCAAGGAGCTGAGACTTCAGGTGCGCACCACCACGCCCAGCTGATTTTTTATTTTTTATTATTTATTTATTTATTTTTTTTTTATTTTATTTTTTTTTTTTTGAGACGGAGTTTCGCTCTTGTTACCCAGGCTGGAGTGCAATGGCGCGATCTCGGCTCACCGCAACCTCCGCCTCCTGGGTTCAGGCAATTCTCCTGCCTCAGCCTCCTGAGTAGCTGGGATTACAGGCACGCGCCACCATGCCCAGCTAATTTTTTTGTATTAGTAGAGACGGGGTTTCACAATGTTGACCAGGATGGTCTCGATCTCTTGACCTCGTGATCCACCCGCCTCGGCCTCCCAAAGTGCTGGGATTACAGGCTTGAGCCACTGCGCCCGGCCCCTGATTTTTTATTTTTTGTAGAGACAAGGTCTTATTATGTTGCCCAGGCTGGACGCAAGCAATCCTCTTGCCTCAGCCTCCCACAGGGCTGGGATTACAGGCATGGACCACGGCACCAGGCCTTAATTTCCTGGCTTTTGCAAAACCAAAAAGAAAGAAAGAAAGAAACTTCTATCTTGTCTAAGCCACTGCTTCGGAGGATATTCTGTCACTTGTAGTTAAACCCAATCTGAATTGGTACAACAGCATTTTTTTTCAATGATAAGTGGAAAAAAATCTCAGTGGGCCACAAGAAAGGACTGGCTAAATTCGTTCACTCATTTGCTTACTCATTCATCGCATTTTTAATGAGTGCCTACCATATGCTCGGCTTTGAGCTAGGCTCTCAGCTATTAGGGATATAGTGGTAAAAAAGGGTGTTGTCTCTACCCTGAAGAACTTTGTTAGAAGAGGCGGCAGAAGGTGTAAGTAAATGTACAATACGATGACGTGTAATTAGTGGAACCATAGAGGCTAAGTAGTTAAAAAAATATTTTAAAACAAGATAGGAAAAATGGTGACGCGTTGCTAAAAAGCAGATTATTAAAGGTCATGCACAGTGAGTTCAATTTGTAAAACAGCATATATAGTTGCATGGAGAAAAACTAAACTGATACGTGCTTTGTACATCTTGAACAGCGATGGTGTTTAGTAGGTAAACAATAAATGATTAATAAATGAAAGAATCTATTTCAGGATCAAGGAATTATTTTTTCTAGGTATGTTTCTGTACTTTCCAAATGCCCCCAATAACTATGTATTACTTTAGAACAAAGAAAAAATATCACCATTAGGAAACTGAATTAGGGAGTTAAAAATCAAGACGACATACAGAGCAGCGATTTTTGTTAGAATGCAAGCTAAGTTGTGCTAGACTTAGTCTCAAAAAGAAATGTAAGTCTGAGGTCTGAGTCTGGCCTCTCCCTAAGTAGTGGAGACTGGGACTCTCCACCCCATGCATGATCTGGAAGCAGGCAAGACAAAGTTTGCTCTGGGCTTTGTTCTACATTTTAGTGGGGCAGGGCCCACTGCAGCCAAGTTATTAAGCACTAGGTCTATCACTTCTCTTCCCGCAGCTCCTCTCTGCTGGGCCTCCTGCCCTATCATTAAGGCAGCTGTTGTTGTTTTGCAGCGGCTAATTAACTCCACGCTGCATGAAGCCAGACGCTAATTGGCCCACTCACTTAATCAACTTTAATGTCTCTCTTCTGGTGGACGCCGCTGCTGCTTTTTGTTCCCCTGATCATGAACAAATGCAGTTCCAGGGGAATGGCAGCAACAGCCTCTGGTGGTGATAGCCCTCAGCCTGTCACCTACCACGGGAAACACCGAGGCTCATTTTGACACCTCAGCTCAGTGGATAGACCCTCAAGTTCATGATCATTGAAGCATCTTGGGACCTGAGCTTATTGCTTCTCTTCCAAACATTGCGTGATGATATGAGTCATCAGTTGGTGGCTTCCTCAAGAGAATTGGCCTCACTTCTGTCTATTGCTGACACATAGTGAAGGCTCTAACATCTAACTTATACAGCTACTTTTTTTTTTTTTTTTTTTGAGACGGAGTTTCGCTCTTGTTACTCAGACTGGAGTGCAATGGCGCGATCTCGGCTCACCGCAACCTCCGCCTCCTGGGTTCAGGCAATTCTCCTGCCTCAGCCTCCTGAGTAGCTGGGATTACAGGCACGTGCCACCATGCCCAGCTAATTTTTTGTATTTTTAGTAGAGACGGGGTTTCACCATGTTGACCAGGATGGTCTCGATCTCTTGACCTCGTGATCCACCTGTCTTGGCCTCCTAAAGTGCTGGGATTACAGGCTTGAGCCACCGCACCCGGCCTATACAGCTTTTTGCTGAGTGTTACTTTTTTCTGTAGCACCGTGTTGAGGCCTTTCCAATGGAACATGAACGCAACATAGCACAGAGTAGGTAAGCAATACAGATTTTTAACTGAAGGAGGAAGAAACATCACCCATATCCCATTTGTCAGATGAGAACACTGAGGCAACAATAATGTTTACATCTGTAATTGAAATGATATACATATTCCTGTAAGAGTAGGACCAAGAAGTATTCTAATCCTTTTTTTTTTTTTTTTTTTTTTTTGAGAAATAGAAGCTTTCCAGAAGAAAAATGACTTTCCTAAGGACACAGAGTATGCAAACAGAATAGTGCTACCCTTCCCAAAGATATTTACCCGCTAATCCCCAGAAGCTATACATTTGATACCTTAGATGGCAAAACATCCTTGCTGGTGTGATTAAATTAGGATCTGGAGATGAGACCGTTCTCTTGGAGTATTTAGTTGGTTCCAATGTAATCACAAGGGTCCCTATAGGAGGGAGACAGAAGGCTATGAGTAGAGAGAGGTGTAAGAACAGAAGCAGACATCAGATAGGAGAGAAGAGGCTGCTGGCTTTAAAGATGGAAAAATGGGCCAAGGAATGCAAGAGGGCTCTGGAAAATGCAAGCTGGAAAAGAGAAGAAGACAGATTTTCCCCTGAAGGCTTCAGAAGAAATGCAGTGCTGTCAACACCTTAATTTTATACTTCTGATCTCCAGAACTATAAGAGAATAAAACTGTGATACTTTAAGCCACTAAGTTTATGGTAATTTGTTGCAACAGCCATGGCAAATGAAGACTGATTTTGTTACTGCAGCAATACAAAACTGATACACACTGCAAGTGGAAGATTTAAAGGGCTTGACCCTTAGGCATTATGATGTATGATGTGAAAACCCTTTTTGAATGAATTTTGAGATTTTTTCCATACCTGATCAGCCTCTAGTGATTTTGAATGCCAGCTGCCCATAAAGATGAAGATAACTGTGCGGGTAGAACTCTTGATCGGGCTTCTCACTGCAAGCATTTCCTCTGTCTCCTTCCCAGTCTATTCTACGCTTCCTGCCCTTTTACTTCCTCTTCTTTCTCAAGCATCTAAAACCCAACCTTGCCAGGCATGGTGGCTCACATCTGTAATCCTAGCACTTTGGAAGGCCAAGACTGATGGATCACCTGAGCCCAGGAGTTCGAGACCAGCCTAGGCAACTTGGCAAAACCCTGTCTCTACAAAAAAATACAAAAATTGGCCAGGTGTGGTGGCACATAGCTGTAGTCCCAGCCACTAAAGAGGCTGAGGTGGGAGGATCACCTGAGCCCAAGGAAGTCGAGGTTACAGTGAGCTGTGATTGCGTCACTACACTCCAGCCTGGGCAATAAGAATGAGACCCTGTCTCAATAAATAAACAAATAAATAAATAAATCCAGTATCCCAGTAGAGCTCTTCTGGGGAAAACAATGGTTCTATGTCAATCTGAAGGTCAGCTTTAACCAGGGCAGAAAGAATCACAGAGCTTGTGGGAGGTTGGTGTTTGGGAGACAGTAGACAGAGCCCTTAAACTCTTATGTTTGAATTCTACCTACCCCACCCGATTCCAGCATGCCTCCATTTCATCTTTGATCTGAAGGGTTGTTGTAAGAATGCAGTGAAATAACCCATGTCAGGCCGGGCACAGTGGCTCATGCCTGTAATCCTAGCACTTTAGGCAGTAGAGGCAGGCAGATCACCTGAGGTCAGGAGTTTGAGACCAGCCTGGCCAACATAGCGAAACCTCATCTCTATCTAAAATACAAAAAATCAGCCAGGTGTCATGGCGGGCGCTTGTAATCCCAGCTACTTGGGAGGCTAAAAGGGGAGAATTGCTTTAACCTGGAAGGTGGAGGTTGCAGTGAGCCAAGATCATACCACTGCACTCCAGCCTGGTGAAAGAGTGAGACTCTGTCACCAAAAAAAAAAAAAGAAAAGAAAAGAAAAAAGAAAAGAAATAGCCCATGTCATATTTAGCATAATACCTGGCAAATGATAAATGTTCAACAAATGTTGGTGATAATGACACTGACTCAAACTGAGCTCCTGGTTCTCAGGAGCCTGGGTTTACTCCTCAGAGCCTTAAGATCTAGAGCAGTGGTTCTCAAACTATAGCATGCACCAGGTTCCTCTGGAAGGGACTGGGCCCCACTTCCAGAGGTTGATTCAGCAGGTCTGGAGTGGGGCCTGAACATCTGCCCCAGGCTATGGGGATTCAGCAGCACCAGGGTCTACACTTTGAGAACCACTGATTTAGAGCTGACAGTCAAGGATGGTGCCTTCACTATTGTTCCCCAGTGCCCAGCACAGTGTCTGGCATATAATAGGCATTCAACAAATATTTGTGGAATGAATACATTTTTTTCCACTGTCTCCCTGAGGCTTTAAATGTCTGGGAAGCTGCCCTTCTCCATAAAAGAATTCCATTCTCTATCTTTTTTATCGCCATCATATTTACTACAATGTGGTGCTGACAATCTCCTCTTCATAGACTCCCTGTTTTCCCCTTGAATACCCTCCATTTCCCCAGCGAGTGTCTCTCCCCTGGATCTCAACCTTTTCCATTAACTCCATGCACTGCACAGCCTGTTCCAGGACATCAAACTTTAATTTAAACAGAAAATAATCAATAAGCTTAGCAAATTGCCCATGGCAACCTCTGCTGAGTGAATCAAAGAGTTTTATAGGTAATTTAAAGGGTGTCTTCACTCATCCCTCAAGGTAAAGCTTAGCACATTGACAAGAGCCCTTTTCCGCCCTGGCTCAGGAAGCTCTGGAAGGAAATGGAAGAGAAAAGACTTAGGTCCTGGGGTTGGGAGAGGCTGGGTCAGGAAGGAAAGATCTGTCTTTTGGGATTAAAAGCTTCTAAGAAAAAACGCTGACATTAGATATTGAACCCTGTGTGAGTTAGGGGGGCTTGGGTTACAGAAAACAGAAATGGACTCTTGATAACTTTAGAAAATAAAATAATGCCACTCTATAGGGTGTAATAGAAGAAAAAAAGCTAAATAGCTAGGTCTTAGATATATCAGCAACCAGGGCTGTTTTCTCATAGGTGCTGTTTAGGGATGTATCTGCGCTGCTTTCTGTCTTTTACCTTTTGATGCAAGATTCATATTCCGAGCAAACATCTGAGCAGCCTCACTGGGGCCCAGTCATGGCCCTCCCTTGGCCTCGGGTGAGAGGTGCCCGATGGGCAGTCTCACCAAGAATGTAAGTGGGAAGAGAGGAATAGCAAAGTGGGGAATTACTGAGGAAGAGCGGTGAAATGGGACTGGCAAACACATGTTGCTACTAAGGAACACTGCTGATGTTGAGTTATTTTTTTCCAAACGAGAGCAGCCAATTCAGCAGTGTGTATGAGTGTTTATGAGATCCTGGGGTCCATGCAGGACTTTGAAGGACCATTAAGCACATGGCCTGTTTATCTACCCAAGCCAGAGAGCTACTGTTTTCTGAGAATATCCCCAGCCTCCTCTGAGAAGCTTGTCCGACTTCTAACTCCTTTCAAACAAGACATTCTTCTCTCTATCCTGGGTGATATTAAAAATATTTGATGACTGGCATGCCATAGGCATGGACTAATCAAAAGAGCACAGAAGAGCAAACTGGTCCATGCCAACTGACCATCAGTCAGCACTCAATACATGCTAGCTGATCTCACTAATATTATTAATATTTATCTTCTAAAAACATCCAGGGAAGAGGATCCTAGAAACAAAGAATTGGGGTCCTTGAGAAAATCAGTGTTGAAAGATTCTTTGGAAACCAGTGGATCTAATCCCTTCCTTGAATAGAAGGGGCACTGAAGCTCACTTGCCTGAGACCACATAGCCAGTTAATGGAGCACCTTGACTGTGACCAGTCTGCTGCAGTGTGGGCAGCCCGTATGCGTACAGTGGCCTTGTCAGTATCTCTATGGGTGGCGTCACAGGCCTGAGAGGCCTGATAACGGAACCTGCCTCACCTCTGGCTGTGTATTGCATCTAGCCGTCCTGGCACTCCCTGCCACCCTTGGGGGAATGAGGTGGGAAGGCAGGGTGAGGAGTGCAAGACTCCAGAGTAAACAGTCAGAGATCCTGGCTTCTCACCCTAATCTTGCTTTATGACAGTCTCCTCCTGATGGGAGTAACAAGCATTTCTGACCACCTTTATTCATCTCAAAGTATTTTCACATACCCTATCATTTCACTTAATCTCCACTCTTCCTGTCTGATAGGTATTATTAGTCCATTTGAAAATGAGACATAGGATGAGTGATTGGTACTTAATCCATTTTTTTTTTAAATCTTTTCTTATGAAAATTTTCAGACATGCATAAAAGAAAAAAAAATAAGACCATAAGTCTCCATTTATCCATTCACAGCTTCGATAATTATCAGCAGATGGCCATTCTGGTTTCACCTATACTCTCCTGCCTCACCCTTTTTCCTCCACTATAGAGCAAATTCCAGACATCATATCATTTCATCGATAAATATACCTGTAAATGATAAGAACTCTTTTTTGTTTGTTTGTTTTTTGAGATGGAGTCTCGCTGTGTCACCAGACTGAAGTGCAGTGGCGAGATCTTGGCTCACTGCAACCTCTGCCTCCTGGGTTCAAGCGATTCTCCTGCCTCAGCTTCCCAAGTAGCTGGGATTACAGGTGTGCACCGCCACGTCCAGCTAATTTTTGTATTTTCAGTAGAAACAGGGTTTCACCATGTTGGCCAGGATGGTCTCAATCTCTTGAACTTGTGATCCGCCTGCCTCAGCCTCCCAAAGTGCTGGGATTACAGGCGTGAGTCACTGTGCCCTGCCAAGAACTCTTTTTTTTAAAGATAACCACAACTGGTCGGGTGCGAACTCATGTGAGGTCAGGAGTTCGAGACGAGCCTAGTCAACATGGTGAAACCCCGTCTCTACTAAAAATACAAAAATTAACCCAGCATGGTTGTGGGTGCCTGTAATCCCAGCTACTTGGGAGGCTGAGCCAGAAGAATCACTTGAACCCGGGAGGCAGAGGTTGCAGTGAGCTAAAATTATGCCACTGTACTGCAGCCTGGGCAACAGAATGAGACTCTGTCTCAAAAAAAAAAAAAAAGAAAGAAAAGAAAGAAAAAACCAGATAATCATGGTACTATAATTTTTTTATATCAAGATGTAGCTGTTCCCCTTTTATGGTTCTTATATAATATCCTAATTGTTTTCTTAGAATAGTAGTAGTTATTATTTTCACTTAACATGGTATTGTAAACATTTCCTATGTCATTAAATGTTCTTCTAAAATGTACTATTTAAGCATGCATGATATTAATAAATCAATTAATTTATTGAGCTCATCATGATTTTAGATATTTATATTATCACCACATTTCTAACATTAAAAAATGCTTCAAATAAATGTCGTGATAGACAGCTCACTGTCTACAAATATCCATTCTCCCCTTATTCTTTGGAATGAAACCCCAATTTTACTTGGTGTGACAAAAGATAAGCTAAAAAATCTCATTTCCCAGCTTCTTTTGCAATTTACTGAGGCCAGGTGAATACATCAGCCAGCGAAAATTAAGTATCAATGTAAGTGGGACCTCTAGGAAGGCTGCTTAGAGGGATCTCCCTCAGCCAGGAAGTGCTCTGTTTTTGCCCTCCCCTTCCTCCTCCTACTGCTGGGAATGCAGGTAAAGTGTCGAGGGGTCCAGTGCTGTCTTGAACCTTTCAAATGGAAACCACACTTCCATTCTGCACATTCCACTTCCTTCTGCTCAAGGTGGTTGAGCAAAGGAAAGAAAGAGCTTGGATCTCTGATGGCCCCACAGTCCAGGATTTGTTTACCCCTGGACCTCCTTTATGTGACAAAGCAGTAGATGTCTCTCTCTCTCTCTCTCTTTTTTTTTTTGTTTGTTTGTTTGAGATGGAGTCTCACTCTGTCACCCAGGCTGGAGTGCAGTGGCACGATGTCGGATCACTGCAACCTCCGCCTCCTGGGTTCAAGTGATTCTCCTGTCTCGGCCTCCCGAGTAGCTGGGATTACAAGTGCCCACCACTATGCCCGGCTAATTTTTGTATTTTTGGTAGAGACAGGGTTTCACCATGTTGGTCAGGCTGGTCTTGAACTCCTGACCTCAGGTGATCCACCCATCTTAGCCTCCCAAAGTGCTGGGATTACAGGCATGAGCCACCGCACCCGGCCTAGATGTCTCTCTTATTTAAGCCTCTGTTACTGGACTTTTCCTTGGTATGCAACTGAATCTAGTTCTAATGGAATATTTGCACATGTGCGTGAGTATTGGGTAAAGCACTTCAAATTCTTACCTTGTATTATAGACATCTATGTTCCTATCTCACCTTTCCTATTAATCTGTAAGGTCCTCAAGGATAGAGTTTTTTTTGTTTTTGTTTTTGTTTTTAATGTTTTATCTTCTTATCCCACATAACACCTATCTAAGTTCCAGGCACAAAATATAGGTTTAAAAACTTTTTTTCAAAAAAAATGAATGAGCATATAAATATGGGAACGTGTGACCTTGAGCAATTGATTTTACTTAGCCAAGACTCAGCATCCTTAATTTCAAAAGAAGGTATACATTCATATTATAGGTGCTTTTAAGAAAACTCAATAATCTGTTATTGAAAGACCCATGAAAACTATACAAATGAACGTTTATCATCAAGGAGGACAGGATAGCAGAGTGATGAGGTCTTGAGACTGGAACATGTGAATCTTCACAAGGGACAGCAGGAAGGTCGTGTAGCTGGGGTAGAGCCATTGAGTGGAAGAGGGGCAGCAAAAGGCTGGAGAGAGGTCTTGCAGGTGATGGTGAAGACTTCTCTCTTTTTTTTTTTTTTTTTTGTAAGATGGGGTTTCACCATTATGGCCAGGCTGGTCTTGAACTCCTGACCTCAGGTGATCCACCCACCTCGGCCTCACAAAGTGCTAGGATTACAGGCATGAGTCACCGCACCCGGCCCTTCTCTTTTATTTTCTTTTGAAACAGGGTCTCACTCTATCGCCCAGGCTGGAGTGCAGTGGCGTGATCTCAGCTCACTGCAGCCTCAACCTCCCAAGCTCAAATGATCCTCCCACCTCAGGCTCCAGAGTAGCTGGAACTACAGACATATACCAAAATGCCAAGCTAATTTTTGTATTTCTTGTAGAGATGGGGTTTCACCATGTTGCCTAGGGTGGTCTTGAACTCCTGAGCTCAAGCAATCTGCCTGCCTCGGCTTCGCAAAGTGCTGGGATTACAGGCGTGAGCTACTGTGCCCAGCCTATTGTGAAGACTTCTAAATGTGATTTGTGTCTCAAGATGCATGACCCTCGTAAAGTTATTATGAGACATTACATGACAGTGCTTACCATAGTGCCTGCCGTAGGGTAATTATTTAATAGGTGGTAATTGTCATTAGTGTTATTGTTTTTCCTGACAGGTGGTATAGTTGGAAGAGAATGGGACCAGAAGTCAGAAAAATGGGGTTCCACTCTTGGTTTTGGAAGTTTCCAATCTCACTGGCCAAGGGGAGATGTGGAAAACACAAGCCCAAGAAGTGACTGCCAAACTTAGGATAGCCTCAGAACCCTTTGCTCAAGTGGAAGATTTCATGAGAAGTCAAACACGTCAAATAGATGCAAGTGGCGTGATTGTGGTAGGGGAGCAGGTGGGAGTCCTGAACACCATTGCTGCTGCTCAGCCGTCTCTTCCTCTTCACAGTGGCCCCTCAGGGGGCTTCTCAAGGTACTATTTAAAAACCGCTAGACATATGCTGAAGGCCATTAGTCATTAGGGAAATGCAAATCAAAACCACAATGAGGCAGAGCACAGAGGATTTTTAAGGCAGTGAAACTATTCTGTGTGATACTACAATGATGGATACAAGTTATTATATATTTGTCAAAACTCATAGAATATCCCACACCAAGACTGAACCTGAATGTAAACTATAGGCTGTGGTTGATTACACTGTGTCGATGTAGGTTCATCAGTTGCAACAAATGTACCGCTTTTGATGCATATGTCAACAGTGGAGAGGTTGTACATGTGTGGGGACGGGTATTTGGAAACGCTCTGTACTTTCCACTTAATTTTTATGTAAAACTAAAACTGCTCCAAAATAATTAAGTTTACCAATTAAAAAAAGCTCAATAAGATGCTACTTCATACTCACTAGGGTGGCTATAATTAACATTTAAAAAACAAAACAAGAAATGGAAACCGAAGAGTTGGCAAAGATGTGGTGAAATTGGTTGAAACCCAATGCATTGCTGGTGAAAATGTAAAATGGTTCAGTCACTTTGGAAAAAAAAATTGCCCTAGCTGGTCCTCAAAAAGTTAAACATATGACCCACTCAGTCTACTAGCAGGTATATGCCCTAAAGAAGTTAAAACAGGTATTCAGACAAAACTTGTACACCAATGTTCATAGCATCATTAGTCACAATATCCAAAAGGCAGAAACAGTCTGAATGTCCATCTACAGATGAATAAACAAAATGTGGTATGTCTGGAAATATTATTCTGCAGTAAAAAGGAATAAAGTACCGATAGACGCCACAGCATGGATGGGCCTTGAAAACATTATGCTAAGTCTCAGAAGCCAGAGACAAAATGTCACACACTGCGTGATTCCATTGATATGAAATATCCAGAATAGGCAAATCCACAGAGACAGAAAGCAGATTAATGGTTAGCAGGGGCTGGAGGAAGGGACAGACAAGGTGTAAATGCAGCATAAACGGGTGGGTACTGATGGTGCCATAATGGAAGGCCCTGGAAGTTCACCAGACTCCATCTCTGGGAGTAACGAAGACAGTCATATTGCTGGGGGATTAAGTTGTGAGCAATTTCTAATCAAATCCAAAGGGCTGGGCTCTTTGTTGCCTACAGAAGTTAAAACAAGAGCCCCTCCAGGGATCTAATGGATCGGGAAGGATTGTTAGAGAACTCTAGACCTGTGCTGCCTAATACGGTGGTCACTAGCCACATGTAGCTATGAAGCACTTAAGATGTGGCTAGTTTATATTGAGATATGCTATGGTGTAAAATACACATCAGACTTTGAAAACTTAATATGAAAAAAATGCAAAATAGCTCATTAACCTTTTTATATTGATTGTGTGCTGAAATATAGTATTTTAAATATATCAAGTCAAATAAATATATGATTAAGATGAATCCCACCTGTTTCCTTTTACTTTTTTATGTGGCTACTAGAAGTGTTTATATTGCATGTGTAACTCACATGATATTTCTGTTGGACAGCACTGCTTACTGAATCATTGCTCCTCCAGGGCAGAGGTGGCACTGTCCAGGGGCTTTAGAGGCAGAGACCACCCAGCCCAAAGCATCATGTGAGCATTAAAGTTTCCCGAATGGTTGCTGGAAAAATGTAGGCATATCTTGTCCCAACACAGCATAACCCCCAGAATCTATTAAGCAAATCAAATTTTGCTTATGTCCTGGATACAAACACAGCTGCGTCCAAAACTTAAAGTCTTTTAAAGCAACTCAGTTTTCTCAAAAGGACCATATGTCCATAAAAGTAGCATCAGTGGAGGGGTGAGTCCCCGCCATGCCCCTCCCTGACCCTCTAATATGTCTCCCAGAATCCCAGAGAGGGTAAATGGAATAGAATTTTCAAAACACTTAAAACAGTCAGAAAAACTGTGCAATGCTTCTTCTGTGGCAGAGTAAAGACTGCAGGTTTTCTAACAGGATAGAAAATAAGAACAAAGATCCATACCACCAGTCCCCCAAACCACCATTTTAGTCATAGTCTGCTTGAGCTTCTGGCTGGATTACAAAATGAAATAAATCCCTTTATAATCCCTCACACTGGGTCCAAAATATATTTTCACAAGCACCAGAGCAGACCCTTTGGGCATTTCTTCCTAGAAATGCTCATCTTCACTCCAACTCTGTTTTTCTGATTATATCCTTTTACAAAATAGTGAACTGATATGATTCTTGTGCAGGTTATATCAGATGGGGAGGGGAGAGGGGAAATGTGGGCAATAGTGCAAACAGAAATCAGCCTCACAAGTTCAACGTCATTCCCAGGCTCTCCGTAATCCTCCCCAGATCACACACCTTGGTTGGCTTCCACCAAACACACCGAATTTCCCCATTTTCTGCCTGGCTACGTTCTCTTGCATTGTTTGATCTTTGTTACTTAACACTTCACACCGCTTGTAGGGCCTTTGAAGAGTATGATACTTTCCCTTAACCTCCACCCCTATATCTAGCTCAGTATGACTTCACTATAACACTCAATAAAAATTTGTTGAATGACTGAATGAAGTTGAAGCTGATATTTGCCAACTGCGATAAAATAAAGAAAATCAATGTCAGCTTTTCCAGCTAGATAGAGAAACAGGACAGCTATATAAAATGATCTGTAGGAAAAATTGCATCCAACACTTTACTTTCAGCTCTCCAAAGGAGGCTGTTATAACAATGGACTATAAATACTGGGTGAACGCTGCATCTGTAAAGAAGCAATTCTAACAGTGGCTGGAAGAGCCAAGAAAATCCAGCTTCTTCTCCCTGTGTATATACACAGGTGTGCCGTGTGGAATGAAATCCACTTAACTTGATTTTATGGACAGTGATTCATGCAAACTCAGTTCCAAACTGCTCAGCACGGCTCAGTTAAATAAATTACAGCAAGAGTAACCCAGCCAGCGGTAAGGCAGAAGACAGAAAATAAACTTGAGGTCGAGGACTGAAATTTTAGGAGTTCTCGATATGCCAGAATCATCTTTCTTCTGGGGGTTCTGAAGGGATGTTAGAGATCCTTCAAGGTCAAGGCCCTGATTTGACGTATGGGGAAACTGAGGCAGAGAGCGAGAGGATTGACTATATGTCCAAAGTCACTTGGAGAGTAAAAGACCGAGTCAGGGCTGCTGGATTCCAGGTCAGAGCATTTTTCCATCTCATCGGGATCTTGAAACTCTTGTTCACTGCCACAATGTGAGGCACACCCAAGAAACCAACGAATAACTGAATCTACTTGGCTGAGATAGCCAGACGCGGCCTGATGGAAGAGCAAGAAAGATCTAAGAAGCTTACCCTCTAGAAGGAAATGGGAATTCCTTCTGTGGAATGTGTAGGGATGGAAGAACACTGCTCCAAGCAGCCCTCCCTAGATCTCCAGCTTTCCAGTCCCTACCTGGGAGCGGCACAAGCAGCTCCATACTGTGGCCTCCTCGGTTGCTCTGTGACGGGCCTGCCACAGTGCTCCAGCCCCTCCCATTCGTGGCACCACCTGAGGGCCTTTGGAGCAATGGCATCACTGCCCAGGTGTGCCGACGCATCACACAGAAGACCTGGCCTCATTAACCCCTCAGCACCCACTGGTGCTGGGCACACCTTAGGACTTAAGTGACATTTTTGGGAGCATTCTGTGAGATAACACTGCATCCTTAGAATAAATTATCCATGCCTTTCCCCCACCAAGCTAGCTTGAGTTGTTTTTTATTTGCCATAAAAAGATTCTTAAAATAAAGGATCTTAGCAACTGGGAAAAATGGATAAATACGTTTAAGATACGGCAGTCTTAAAACATGGCTGCAAATTCTTTGACAACTGTCTGCTCAAGAAATGAGGTCTAGATCCCTCCCCCTTGAATCTGGGCAGGTTTGTGACTGTATTAACCAATAGAGTAAAAGAGATGTGAAGGAATATACGAGTTCCAAGGGTAGGACATATAAGGCCACACAGCATTCACCGTGTACGGCTAGAACACTCATTCTTGGAGCACTGTGCCACCATATAACAAGTCTGGCTGTGTGTGGTGGCTCACACCTGTAATCCCAGCACCTTGGGAGACTGAGACTAGCAGATCACTTGAGGTCAGGACCAGCTTGGCCAACACAGCAAAACCCCATTTCTACTAAAAATATAAAAATTAGCCGTGTGTGATGGCAGGCGCCTGTAATCCCAGCTACTAGGGAGGTTGAGGCAGGAGAAATTGCTTGAACCCAGGAGATAGAGGTTGCAGTGAGCCAAGATTGTACCACTGCACTCCAGCCTGGGTGACAGAGGGAGACTCCATCTAAAAAAAAAAGTCTGACTACCCTGAGGCCGCCATGCTGTGGACATCCTGCCAACAGTTCCAGCTGCACCCAAACCAGCCCAGGGACAGGGCACATGTGGAAAAAGAAGATTCCTGGTGATTGCAGTCCCTGTTATTCAAGTCTTCTCAGTTTAAGGCATTGACAGCTGAGAGCAGTGACAAGCCATCACACCACGTCCTCTCCAAATTCCTGACCTGCAGAATACATGAACAGAAAAAAAAAAAGGTGCTTGTTTTATGTCACTACGTTTGAGGAGATTTGTTACATGGTGATAATATATAACTGAAAGAGAAGGGTCGTAAAGGAATAAGAAAGTCCAAGAGTATGGAGCATTGTTGAGCTGGTGTGTACAGTGAGGGTGGTGGAATACCAGTGCAGTCTGTGGGTTCCAGAGCCTGGGAGCCTAGGGGTGTTGGCAAAGGTGGCTTGTTGCAGAGAAACATTGCCTCTTTTGGTCTACACTTGGGCCAGCTCTGGGAGGAGGCCCTCACAGAAGATGAGGAGGCTGACATAGGGAACAACCAGCCAGCCCTGGGAGTGTCCTTTCTCAGTCCCATGTCAGTCACAGAAGAGCCATGAGCATTAGGTGGCAGGGGAGCCACTCAAGTCTTTCAAATGCTCCCACCTCTGGAACCTGGACTCGGGGTTGCAGGGGACAGAAATCCAACTCAACTAGTATAACCAGCACGCGAACAACACGACATGTAACTTGTGACCAAAATGAAACTTTCTCTCAGCCCCTTTAAAGTTTATTTAACAAGGGATGGTGACATCACACTATTCCTGAGTGGCCCAATGGCACAAGGCTGGCTGTTGAATGAAACCATGTCCCCATATGCTCTTGGAGCTTAGGTCTCACGTGCTTCCATGATCAGACACTTTCCAAAGTGACAACGTGACATTTCACCCTGCTGAGGCCAAGTCGTACCTGAGTCTACCTGGCATTTCATGACCTACCAGCTAGTAGTCCATGCATTAGACATGGCCACCGCAGTATGTATTATCTGTTATCTCAATTGTGCTGCAAAACAAATAACACAGCACTTCAAGGACATATAACAGTCAACATTCTGCTCATGAGTCTGCGGGTCAGCCAGGAGGTTTCACAGGGCTTAAGAGCAGTCACATAAGCACCTACAGTCAACTGTCAATTGGCTTAGGGGGCTTGGCTGAACTTGGCTGCACTGGGCTGTCTCACATATCTGGGACCTTGACCTGGCTTAGCTCTTGATGTCTCATCCTCCGTGACAGGAGCAAGAGACAGTTGGGCTAAATATTAGCACCATTGTCATTTCCACTGCTTTCTATTGGCCAAGACAAATCACGAGGTCAGCCCGCGTTCGAGGGGTGGGGATGTAGTCTTCACCTCTCAATGGGAGGAGCTGCAAAGGAAATTGCAAAAGACCTGGGAATAGAGGAAGGGAAAGAAGGAGAGCCACTTTGGAAATCAGTCTACCACAAAGCATTTCCCACCCAGCAGCAAAATACATTTGATACATAAAATTTAGCAGCATGCCCAGAAAACGTTTGCAGTACACCGGAATACCAAAGTACACAGGTTGAGAACCATTAGCATACTGGTTAAGAACTGAACTATAGATAGGGTCAGACATCTGGGTCTCAGTGCCTCCTCTACCACTACTGGATGACCTTGGGCAAGTTCTCAAACTTTCGAAGCCTCAGATTCTTCACCTAAAAAGTGAGAAAAATAATAGCATCCGTATGATAAGGTTGTGAAGATTAAATGGTAACATCTGTTATAAAGTGCCTAATACATGGCTTCCCATATAATAAGTGCTCAATAAATAGCAATGATTATTATTATTAGTTTCATAATAAGGTACCAAAGCAGGAACTGGAGTGCCTGGATTCACCCTGATACTGTTATCACCTTCAGTCCATTTAGCTCACCCTCAGGAATGCCACCAAGTTTTGGTAGAAGTAGGCTCATAAAAGGAAAAAAAAAATAAATGAAGCATCAGTCCCAGTAGTAATTAAGTATGTGTCCTTGTCTGCTTTCTAGTTTGCCCCCAAAGTATCATAGTTTTGAAGTGTGCTGGGATTCACAAATAATCTCAGATGCGGCCAGAGATTTAGCCAGAAGAATTTTCAGCATAGTATTGCTAATAGTGAAAAATTGGAACCCATGGAAGATTGGCTAAATAAATAACAATACCTTTATATGATTGAATACAGTGTAGCTATTAAATATTATGTTGGCTGGGTTGGTGGCTCACACCTGTAATCCCAGCACTTTGGGAGGTGATTGAATCATGAGGTCAGGAGATTGAGACCATCCTGGCCAACATGGCAAAACCTCGTCTCTATTAAAAATACAAAAATTAGCTGGGCATGGTGACATGTACCTGTAGTCCCAGCTACTTGGGAACTTGGGAGTCTGAGACAGAAGAATCGCTTGAACCCATGAGGAAAAGGTTCAGTGAGTCACTGTACTCCAGCCTCTGTCTCTTTCTCTCTCTCATATATATATATATATATATATATATATATATATATATATATATAATGTTGTAGGATATTTAATGACATAGAAAGATGCTGATGGTTTGTTGCTTAGAGAGAAGAGCAAGGCACTGAACATAGGGTAATGGGCTTTTTTGATTCTCCCACATTGCCTAGCACTACTCTAAGTGCAGCATGAGGGTTCTATAATTCCTTATTGGTCAGTACCAGAACTTCAGGAAGGTGGAAGGTTAGGCAATCTCCTCTTCCATTAAAGTATCGTTTTCCTGACTTCAGCCATTTGATTCTTCAATCTTCATCATATTCTAAATCCATTCATGAACAAACATATCAAGTGTTCATCCTCACTAATAGTCAAGAACAAGCAAATCAAAACAACACTGAGATACCACTACACACCCACCCAAACGGCTAAAATTGGAAAGACTGACAATACCAAGTGTTGGTGAGGAAGTGGAGCAATGGCAACTCATGTACAACCTTTTGAAAATAGTTTGGCTGAAGCTAAAAAAATTGAGTGTGCATAACAACTGTGTGTATGACCCAGCAGCTCACTTTTAGTTGACACTCAACAGAAATGTGTGTGCATGTGCTGCTCTAAAATACACACACAGGAATACTCAGGGCAGCATTATTTAGAACAGCCACAGGCCAGATGTGGTGGCTCACACATATAATCCCAGCACTTTGGGAGACCAAGACAGAAGGATTGCTTGAGGCCAGGAGATTGAGACCAGACTGGGCAACAAAGTGAGACCCCATCTCTACAAAACATAAAAAATTAGCTAGGTGTGGTAGCATACACCTGTAATACTAGCTGCTTGGGAGGCTGAGGTGGGAGGATCCCTGGAGCCCAAGGGTTGGAGGCTGTAGTGAGCTATGATTATGCTACTGCATTCCAGCCTGGACCACAGAGCAAGACTCTTTCTCTCTTTTTTTGAGATAGGGTCTCGCTCTGTAGCCCAGGCTGGAGTGCAGTGGTGCGATTTCAGCTCACTGCAACCTATGCCTCCCGGGTTCAAGCAATTCTCCTGCCTCAGCCTCCCAAGTAGCTGGGAACTGAGCTGCATGCCACTATGTCTGGCTGATTTTTTTATTTTTTATTTCTAGTAGAGACGGGGTTTCATCGTGTTGCCCAGGCTGGTCTTGAAGTCCTGGGCTCAGACAATCCGCCCACCTCGGCCTCTCAAAGTACTAGAATTACAGGCGTGAGCCACTGTACCTGGCTTTTTCTCTTAAAAAAAAAAAACAGAACACCAACAAACTGGAAACAATTCATATATCCATTTATAATAAAATTGATAACATGTTACATGCATACAGAGAATTCTCTGTAATAATGAAAATGAATGAAGTATAGCTACAAACAATAAAACAAAGTATAGCTACAAAAACAAAACAACAGAACAAAATAAGCCAAATATTAAAATATAGACCCACTCATAAACTATATCATATACTTCCGTTTATATAAAGTTTAAACACCTAAAACTAAACTGTAGTATTAGAATTCAGGATAGGAGTTAACTTTGGGGAGGAGAGAGGAAGCAGTGATTGGGTGGGACTCCTGGAGTGCTGGAGGTTGTGGGGGCTGGTAATTACCTATTCTTAATCTGGATGGTAGTCACACCGTGTTTGCTTTATGAAAACTCATAAGGCCGGGCACGGTGGCTCACACCTGTAATCCCAGCACTTTGAGAGGCCAAGGTGGGCAGATCACTTGAGGTCAGGAGTTTGAGACCAGCCTGGCCAACATGGTGAAACCCCATCTCTACTAAAAATACAAAAATTAGCCAGGTGAGGTGTCAGGTACCTGTAGTCCCAGCTGCCCAGGAGGCTGAAAATTGTTTGAACCCGGGGGACAGGGGTATAGCGAACTGAGATTGTGCCACTGCACTCCAGCCTGGGTGACAGAGCCTCCTCAAAAAAAAAAAAAAAGAAAGAAAAGAGAATTCATGAGCTATACACTTAATAAGCTGTGTACTTTCTAGGTATATAATATACAATACAATGTTTTCATGTAATAAATTTAAAATGGATCATATAAGACATGGCTTTACAGCACTTTCTAGGAGTTATGTTTAACAAACAGGGATTGACTGTCTTTTAGGATTCCTCAAGGGACAAGAGGGCATCCCTCTGAGTGTCACCTGACTCCCCAGGCACCTTGGGGTGCCGCATAAACAACAGGCACAGCCCAGCTTCTGATGGTAGAGCCCGATCTGCCCGCAAATTGAGACTAGCAGAAACCCCAGTTGGGGGATTTCTGCGAGGAGCCCAAACAAGGAAAGAGACCCACCCCATAGGCCCTGTGGCTCATGGAAGCCGGTCTCTCTGCCTGCGTTGGAGATAGGGGAGCATTTAGACCTGAACAAAGGCCCTACCAGCCCCCACTGAAGGAGCTGTTTGTTTCCAAAGGCCTGGTGGAACAACTAACTGTAAGCTAGGGAGAGGAAATTACACAATGGATGTTGAAATGTGGGCTTGTTGAAAAGTTGTCACTCGAGTAATGAATGCCCTATTTCCTGTTTTTTTGCCGAAAGTTAAATGCTGGGCATAATTAGCTAGTAAAAAAGCAAGCTTGGCAGCAGAACAAAAATAGCACATTTTGGGAGCCCAGGCCAATTAAAATTGTTTATGCAGCCATTTAGCAATATTTTTCTCCAAACTATTATGACCGGGAAATATGCAGCATGAGACTGTAAGGCAAGTTCCTCGGAAGAAAAATGGCCCACACACTGATCCTTTAAACAGCCTGCTGTTCTCAGGGGATTTTATAATAAGAATGAACACTTCCATCCTCCTGAACTCCCTGGGCCTCCTTGGGATCTTGAGAACAGCATCAGTCACACTCCGTAGCAGGCAGCTGTTGACGAGGCGCTGCAACCTGCTAATGTCAAGATTAGCCAAACTCCCCTATGTGTTAGCGGAGCCAACGATTATAGATTTAGCTGCCTAATGCAGTCATTTAAATCATCTGGCTGATGCCATAATCGGACTGAGTATATGAAACATTTTCGTTAATAACTGGCTGGTGTTAGGATTCCTTGCTGGAACTCAGCAAAATTGCCCTTGGCAAAGTTTGTCTCGATTCCAGCTCTTCTTCCCATTGCTGTCTCCCCCACTCCCTGTGACCCTGACAATCTTCCACCTCAAGCACTCAGATTACATCTTTCTTTCCCTCTCCAGCCTTCCTGTCAAAACCTGCTTTCAGATTCTTCATTTGCAGCAGGGGAGAATAGTCTGATAACAGCTTTCAGTGCGAGCAATCACAGCTTCTAGCTAAGACATGAAGCTGTGGTTATGAAATTTCAGGCATTACCCCACTGTGTCAAGGAATGGTGTGGGCAGTTTGGAGGCAGGGATCTTCTCAGCCTCCCCAAAAATTTACCCAAGAGAAATAGCCTATTTTACTTAAATTACCAGGTTAACCCACTTGGCTGAACCCCTTTATTGGCTGATAGGAGAGAGAAGATCTCTAGAGATTTTCACTCAATGCTAACATTCCCCTACAAGCTACTGTACATTTTGTCTGAGCTTGGCTACCTCCTCTGCTAGAGTTCTAGATGGCAGCTCACAGGGTCTTCCCAGCCCAGAGGCATTGAAGGGAGCACCCGGGAGGCTGACTGTTAAAGCCTTTTGTCCTTGCTGGATTGGACAGAATTATTCAAACAGCAGAGGAACCATCTCCTTCCTTCCTGTTCACCCTCTGTTCTTTTGTATAATTAGTCATTAATTTGTCCATTAGTTCTTATGTAGGTGGTGCTTATAAATATATGTATGAATCAAAAACAATTTAACTTGACATTAATGGATCTCTTGGGCTTGACCCCAGCCTCCCCGTCTCACCTTTTCTCTGACTACTCATTCTCTTGAGTTTGCCAAGAACTTCCGGCCTCAGAGGCACACACTGTACTTTTCTACTTTTGTGCTTTGCTCGGGCTCTATCTCCAGCCCATGCTCCTTTTTCTCCACGTATGCAAATCTCTCCCATCATCTAAGGCCAACCTGAACCCCGCTTCTTACTGTGAAGACATCTCTGACCACTTTGGGCCACAGTGATCTCCTGTTCATCTGAACGCCTATAGCATTTATTCCTTCAACCTGCTCATGGCCTTTAGTCAAGAATGGTCTTCGATATGCCCTGCATTGCTGTTGAACATTTTTGGCAGGGAAAGAGGGTGGCATAGGGTCGGACTCCCTCCATCCCTCCCTCCAGCCTATGGGCATTTGAGTCAGGAAGGGACCCTGGTCCACAGTTCCAGATCAGAACTAAATGAAGTTCCTGGCAACAGTCCCGCCCCCTGGGTCCCCACAGGAATTTCCTGTTAACACCCCCGGCCTCTGCCCTCCATTTCCTCTCCTCCAGGCCCCACCTCTGTCATGAGTGCCCTGCTAGCACCACCATTCCCTCTCCTCTCCACTTCAATAAACAGTACAAGGCTCAAGAGAAGAAAACCTCATGAGCTCAGCTCTGCAGCCCCAAAAGTGGCACCAAGAGATTTTATTTGGTTTTTACAGGTAGATGTGGTTGCAGCGGCTGTAGTAACTTTGCAAAAAACAGTGATTTTGAGAGGTCATCAGCCCTCTGTTATTCATTCAGCAAATATTTTCTGAGCACATCCATGTCCCATACCCTGTGTGGGGCCCCAGGAATACAGCAGTGAGCAGATATCAGCCCTACCCTCTGTCTTCAAGGAACTGGTAGTCTAGAAGGTGTTCCAGGCTGGTAGACAAGCAGTTAGCACATATTCTGTATGATGGTGCTGCCAGAGGGCTAAGGTATCCCAAGCGGATACAATTCTGCTTTGTTCAATGATGTCTGCTGAGAATCAGGGCCCACAGTGCTCTTCCATAGTTCTTCTCAGAGGCCACAGGTTCTTCCTTAGTGTTTCACACAAGTCTTCAAAAATCTCAGTGTTCCTATTACCTGTTAAAATTAGCAGCAATCTTTATTTTTTTAAAAAGTGCTGGTCACAACTATTAGCAGAATTCTTCATGGATTTCAAGACAATGATTAGATCATGCCTCCAGCTTTCCACCAGGTGCCTTTAACTTTGTGTAGTGTTTAAAATTATGCTACAAAAGCAATAATTCAGGCACTAATGCTACTAGCTATTGCTTACTGAGCCTGTGGCCAGTGCTGGCACATCCCACAGGGTATATCATTTACTCCTCACACAGGTCTGGAAGAGAAGTCTGAAGGCCAAAGGGGACCTGCGTCCCTAGGCCATCAGCACCTCCTTTGAGTCTACATCCTCAGCTGTCTACCTAGTGAGCTTCTGTATTTTGGCCAGACCCATATCCATTCTCTTCTCTTTCTGGTATCATCACTTGCCTTTGCTAGATACAGAACATCTAGTTGCCTCAACCTCCTTTGACCAAAAGGTAGGCAAGTGACTGCAACTAGACCCAACTGATACTGAATTTGAACTTGAACTTGCTATTGAATGCCCTTGAACTTGAATCTTAAGAAGCTGTGCTGGTGCTGATCTAGCCCACCACTGAGTTCCGAAGAGACTTTCCTTTAAGTCTTACTTTGCTTAAGTCCATCACAGTTTATTTCTGTTGCTTGCAATGAACAGACTGTAACCAAAACTGTCATTACTTACAAGCTGGTGCTGACCAACACAAATCTTATTATTCTCCTTTTGTTCCAAAGAGAGAAAGCTTATGCTGTCTGGAATTTGCAAAGTCCCCTCAGCACTTTCTGAAAGAAGGAGAGTCTTGGGTGCCAGGGCCACAGACCGTGGGACATTTGAGAAAGGAACTGCCTGATAAACAGCAAACGTGCCAAGTGAATGCTTTCAGGGAAACAAGGGTTGTCTGAACGCTATTGATTCCAGGTCCACTAATGGTTCAGGCTGTGAGGCTGGGTGTGACAGCTCTGCCTCGCTCACTGCTGTAACGCACTGCCAAGTCAGGCCTATTTTCTGGTGTCAGCAGGGAAATGGGAGACTATTAAGGAAGCACCTTATCAGGAACTGAGCTCAGTGTCACAGGGGAGATGGTGGCAATTAGCATGATGGAAGCCATGAAGCGGCCCCCACTCCTAGCCAGGTGCAGAAGAAATTAGTAGGAGGCCTCCTAACTGACAGGTCAGCATAGGCCCCACAGGAAGTGGTCCCTGGGCAATGCTGATGCTGGCTTTTCTCCCACTGGGAAGATCCCCACTCTTCCCAGTCATCTTCTGATGTGCTCTCCACACACTCATTTGTGGGTGTCTATCTACCTTGCATTTCTCCAGTTGCAAAAGTAATAAAAGCCCCTCTCATTTGAAGGGTGCTGTCGTATTGATTATGTCAGGCAGGCAGTGTGGGCAAAGGCCCAAGCTTTGGAGACTAGAGTGTCTGGGACAAACGGGTGAATAAGACAGACAGTGCTTTGCCTTCTGTGGCTCTCAATCTAGAGGAAGCTACAAGTGAATGTGTGAGGGGGCCTTACTTTGAAGAAATGCTCACACATGGCTCATCACTTCTCTCCAACCCCTTACCCCATTCCAAACACAGGTGATGTAAAGAAAGTGGATATGGCCTGCAAGCTGGGAGACCCATTCCTGCCCTGCGTGACTTTACTGTGTGACATCTCCAAGACCCCTTTGCCTCTCTGAGCTTCTGTTTTCTCAACTATAAAGTGAGGCAATCACTGGGTATTCTCAGAGTTAGTCCAGGTCTCCAAAAAGCAGGTGCCAGGAGCGGATTGAGCATGCGAGGACTTAACAAGAAGACACGCCCATGAGAAAATGCTGAGGGGGCTGGGAAAAGCTGAGAGAGCCTCACAGGCCCCATGCAGGTCTGACTCTGAGTGAAGAAGAGCGAGAAGGAGGGTGAAATGCAAGCAGCTTAGACTGCATTGCAGTCTAAGGAAGGTTCAAAAAGGCCATCAGGAGTCCTTGGGCCAAAGTTGGGTGTCAGAGGAGTCCGGTGTCTTCCAGGAAGAGGCCTGCTTCAGCATCTCTGCTGCATTTTGTCATCTGGAAGCAGCCTGTGGGAGGTCGGGCCTTGGAGCTCGCACGGTGATGGATTGTGGCGCCAGCAGCTGGGGTCTCTTGTCATTGGAGGATTGCAAGGTGCATTCTTTTGGCAACAGCAATCTCTAAGCATCCTGGATGCCCTGCTGTTCAATGTGCCAACAGACCCCAGACCTGTGGCAACCTGAGAGGGTCTGGCTGGGCACAGCTTGACAGGCCGACCTCTTCACTAGCCCCCGCATGGCAGCTGTTCTCAGACATTCCCTGATGGCAAAGTTGGCAGGATGTTTATGTTTGTTTGACACTTCGGGATCAAATGTTTCCTGTCTCTCCTATTTTTGGCCTTGCTTTGGTCTTCAGAGATGGGAAGCTGGGGGCTTCAGTTTCCCTGCTGTTGTCTTTGTTTGAAGTAAAGCCAAACAAAAGAGGCCCTACCCCGACCATGTCTGTCCTGCCTTTCCTGGGGCCTCCCAGCCCTGCAGCAGCTCTGCCTCCCAGGCCCTCCACGCATGTGTCTACATGTAGGAAGCAGTACGGGTCTGGTCTTCAACTTCTAGGTGGGTCTGGGCTTAGACAAACCTGGATATGTGTATCTGTTCCACCATTGCTAACTGCATAACCCTGAACAAATGGTCACCTCGGTAAGCCTTAACTTCCTCATCTATATAATGGGCATATTTACCTAACATATTGCTTGAATCCAGGAGTTCAAGACCAGCATAGGCAAAAGAGTGAGACCCTATAGCTAAAAAAAAAAAAAAAAAAAAAGAAAGAAAAAGAAAAAGAAAAGAAAAGAAAAAAGGTTAAAATTAGCTGAGTGTGGTGGCACGCATCTGTGGTCCAGCTACTTGGGAGACTGAGGTGGGAGGATCATTTGAGTCACAGAGATTGAGGCTGCAATAAACCATGATCACGCCACTTCACTTCACTCCAGCCTAGGTGACAGGGCAAGACCCTGTTTCAAAAAAAAAAAAATGCCTACCTTATAGAATCATTGCAAGGATTAAATAAGATATAGCAACACATGAAGTCTTCAGTATAGCTTGGGTACGTGCTCAGGGAATGATACTTACTAGTTGTAGCACTTACAAAATATCTACTGTCATTCGTATTATTACCATTAGTATTATCTTCTGGTGAGTGACATGAAGGTCTTGGAAGTTTCTCCTATCTTCAAGAAGAATACAGACTAGAATAATAACACACAGAAAGCCTCGCTGAGATCAGCTGCTGGGGTTTTGGAGGTGAGTTTGCAGAAGTTTGTCACAGCCAGGTCTGTCTCATTCATTTCTCCACTTTTACAGCACTTTCCTCTCATGTCTGCATATGTGTTCTGAACGGATGGGCACGGTCTTAGATGCAGCACACCCCAGCATGTAGAGATGGTGCCAGGTATGGTGAGAGGACATTCCAAGCACTGAGCAGACTAGGGGCCAGGAAGAGAGCTGATTGGGAGTGATGATAGATACAAGAGGAAGGAGAGGTGTGCCCTCAAGCACAGGTGATAAAGGGCCTCGTAGACCAGATTAAGGAATTGAACTTGATCCTGAAGGCAATGGGAATGCCCTTGAAGAGTTTCAAGTGGGAGAGTGATGTAATCAGATTTGTCTGATGGCTTCAGAACAATGTACCAGGTTAGCCCCTTTCCCAGGGGAAAGCCTGTCCCCTGGGGAGGAAAATATGAAGAGAAAGAACTGGAATTGCTACTACCCCTTAAAAGCACTGCCTGCTCAAACTTTCCCTGACCTGTTGCATCTGAACAAAGGCCCCACGGCCAACTGGAGAGGAGCCTTGTTGATTACTCACAGTTCCCTTCCCGAGAGGACGGGCGCTGATGTGTTTTCTCTTGATAACACTGGCTCCTTTCGAGCAATAGGACTTCCTGTCTGATCAGAGAGCAATTACTGCACCTCCAAAGAGAAAATGCTTTAAACAAATCCAGTTTAGCCTCTTTGATAACAGAGACGTTTGCTCAGTCATCAACCATTAGCCCTGAATTTAAGGAAGAGTGGGGACCAGGATGATGTTTCCAGATCTGTTTGGTAAAAGATTCCAGTGGCTGAAAAGGACGTATTCCCAGGGAATCTGGGTCCCCTCCCCGAACCTGGGCTTGGAGCTTCTGGCTCTCCTGATTCCCCCAACCCATAACAACCCCTGTACATCACAGCCCCAAGGTTGGGTCAACTTGGGGCAAGTCTTAGCTGCTCAGATCAAACTCGGTGTCTCTTGGCTTGTTTATATGAAAGGATCATAAGGAAATCTGCATGAAGACAATGTGTCATCCAACGGCCAAAAGTAAAACTGCTTCTTTCCTCCCACCTTAGCAGATTTTGTTGTTGTTGTTTTAGACGGGGTCTCACTCCATCACCCAGGCTGGAGTGCAGTGGTGTGCTCAAAGCTCACTCAACCTCTGCCTCCCGGGTTTAAGCTCTCTTCCTATCTCAGCCTCCCACGTAGCTGGGACTACAGGTGCATGCCACCAGATCCAGCTTATTTTTGTATTTTTAGTAGAGATGGGGTTTTGCCATGTTGCTTAGGCTGCTCTCGAACTCCTGGGCTCAAGTGATCCACCTACCTCGGCCTCCCAAAGTGCTTGGCATGAGCCACGGCACCTGGCTGGGAGATTTGAAAACAGAAAATTCTACCCCTGGCATTCTTACTAGAGACCACTAGTTGTCATAACTGTCTCCTTTCCAGTACCTGCTGAAATATCCTTCACTCCTTGTTTGCTATTGTAAGACTGATAAAAGGATAAAAGGGAACTAATCATATTAGTTAACATTTACATTGTGCTTGCAATATGCCAGGCACTGCTTTAAGCACTTCATGTATATTAAATCATGTAATCCTCAAAATGACCCTGTGACAATACTACTGTTATTATTACCACTTTTAAATGAGACTACTGGGGCATAGAGGAGTTAAGAAACTTGGCCAGGCACAGTGGCTCATGCCTATAATCTCAGTACTTTGGGAGGCTGAGGTGGGTGGATCACGAGGTCAAGAGTTCAAGAACAGCCTGGCCAAGATGGTGAAACCCCATCTCTACTAAAAATACAAAAATTAACTGGGCGTGGTGGTACCTGTCATCCCAGCTACTCGGGAGACTGGGACAGAGAATTGCTTGAACCTGGGAGGCAGAAGTTGCAGTGAGCTGAGATGGCACCACTGAACTCCAGCCTGGGTGACAGAGCAAGACTCTGTCTCAAAAAAAAAAAAAAAAGAAAAAGAAAAAGAAACTCGCCAAAGGTCACACAGTCAGTCCACAGCACAGCCAGACTCCAGACACAGGGAGTCCTGGCTGCAGATTCTGCACTTAAAACCACCATGCATACTACCTTCCAAAACCATCATGCTTTCCCCTCATCTGTACCTCCTCCTGTGTTCAATCCTGGCTCCATTCTTACCTCTTTCAGGAGGTTTTCCTGAGCCTCAAGAGTTCCTCAAGAGCAGAGATAGTCATCTTACTCATCTCTGCCTCCTTGGCACTTAGCACCTAATTGATGCTCAGAATATTTGCTGAATAAATATAATGATACATTGACCTGAGGTTCTTTGTGTCCTAAGGACTTTTGTAACTGTCAGCGCTAAGTTGTAACAGCTTGTGATGTGCTCATGGCTGTCCTCACAAGTGAATGCTTTGTGTCCTGCTGTAGACTATGAAATCCTCTGGCCTTCCTTGGCAGGAAGCTCAGTCCAAAATAAGTGCACAGTCAGTGTTCTGATCTGGCATTTTTCTCTACTTTCCTTCATGCTAGGCATGTTAGGCAAAATAATGTTTCCCTCAAAATTCCAATGCCAATCCCCAGAACCTGTGGATATGTCATATTATGGAACAGTGAAGGAGAAGTGGGTTTCCAGGTAGAACCAGGTTGCTAATCAGCTGGCCTTGAGATGGGGAGAGCCTCCTGGATCATCCAGATGGGTCCAAAACAATCACAAGGGTCCTTACAAGCAAGAATCAGAGTCCAGTAGAAGATGTTATGCTGCTGACTTTGAAGCTGGAGGAAGGGGCAAAATAATGGCTCCCCCAAAACGTTCATATTCCAATCGCAGAACCTGTGGATATGCCATGTTATACAATAGCAAGGAGCCGAGGAGTTCAGGTAGTCTCCAGATTCTCTCCCAGAGGCTCAGAGCAACGCAGCCCTCCAACACCTTGATTTTAGCCCACGACACCCATTTTAGGCTGTGATCTGCAGAACTGTAACATAATACATTTGCACAGTTTAGTTTGTTTGTTTTGTTTTGTTTTTTTGAGACAGAGTTTCACATTTGTTGCCCAGGCTGGAGTGCAATGGCGCCATCTCAGCTCACTGCAACCTCTGCCTCCTGGGTTCAAACAATTCTCCCGTCTCAGCCTCCCCAGTAGCTGGGATTACAGGCACCCGCCGCCACACCCAGCTAATTTTTATATTTTTTATAGAGACAGGGTTTCACCATATTGGTCAGGCTGGTCTCAAACTCCTGACCTCAGGTGATCCACCTGCCTCAGCCTCCCACAGTGCTGAGATTACAGTTGTGAGCCACCATGCCCGGCCAACTTGCACAGTTTTAAGCCCCTAAGTTTGTGATCATTTGTTACCGCAGCCTTAAGAAACTTATACACTGGTGCCTGATATAAGACAAAATCAACATGGTCCCTGCCCGTACAGAGCTTGCTGAATATTCCTAAAGTCTGGGGACTCTGGGTCTGGCAGACAGTTCCTGAAACACACTGGGTCCCAGAAGCATTTCTGGGCAGTGTGAGATCTACCCTCTCTGGGGCTGAGAGCCTGTCGGCGGTGTTTGGTGCTCTCTTGGCCAACTTACCTCCTTTTGCTACCGTTTACTGAGTATTTTCTATCTGCTAGTGACTACGCTACGTGTTTTGCATACAGATCTAATTTCATCCTGACCACAGTGCTCTGAGAGAGGTATTTTTATCCCCGTTTACCAGATGAAGAAACTGAGGCTCTGAGAGGAAAAGTGACTTTCCTAAGAGCACACAACTAGTAAGTGGCAGGTGTGAGCCCAAAACTTCTGAGTCTGAGCTCATACATGGTTCCAACCTCTGCAAGGCAGGGTCCAAAGCAGGCCAACCCCACCTCATGCACCCCACCCCCATCCACACCATCAACAGTTTCAGGGCTCACTCAGGGGTTCCAGTAATAGAGCAGAATCCTTTGTTTAGGCAAATGGTGATCCCATCCAGTAGCATAGAGGGGTGTTTTTCTCCCAGAAACCTGACTGAGGCTGAAATACACATGATTCAGCATCACTCATGAGGGGCTGTCCTGGATAAAAACCCCTGGGAAGGCTGGGTGTGGTGGCTCACGCCTGTAATCCCAGCACTTTGGGAGGCCAAGGTGGGCGGATCACTTGAGATCAGGAGTTTGAGACCAGCCTGGTCAACATGGCGACACTCTGTCTCCACTAATAATACAAAAATTAGCCAGGCGTGGTGGCACATGCCTGTCATCCCAGCTACTCAGGAGGCTGAGGCACAAGAATCACTTGAACCCGGGAGGTGGAGGTTGCAGTGAGCCGAGACTGCACCACTGTACTCCAGCCTGGGTGACAGAGTGAAACTGTGTCTCAACAAATAAACAAACAAACAAAAAACCCTTGGGTAGAGTGACTGATACGGCAGCACCCAGCGGGATTGGAGACTGCCTGCCAAGTGCTCAGTGAGCGACACGGGTTCTGATTCCCCAGAGAGCTCAGGCCTGCGGAATGGTCCTCAAGGAAGCTGAGATCGGGATGTGGCTCTCCTCCAGGCCTTCTCATCAGCCAGCTGCATCCCTCCCAGCCTTCATCTCTGAGTGGCTGCATTTCCACCAAGTGAAGGCACCTCGATCGAGCTTTCAGGAAATTATTGCTTGGGGTGGGGGGCAGTCATTAACAGCAATAACAACCATGGCAATAATAATCATATAGCTACCATTTATTAGGTGCTTTCAAACATTAAAATAATCCCATTTAACTCCCACAATGATCATGTGAGGTAGATTCTCTTATCATCCTCACTTTACAAATGGGGAAACTGAGGCTCAAAGAATGGACTTCTCAAAATCAACACGGCCAGTCAACATAGAGCCTGGTTCGCCCAGTTCCACAGCACATGCTGTCCTAGGAGTTGGGGACACATTTACAACCGAGATCATTCACCGGGTTGCTGATCATCATGACCTAAAGTAAAACATGGTGGGGGGTCGTCTCTGGCCTGCTTCCATTTCTCCAGTGATCCTGGCTCTGATGCAGCTCTTGGTTCTTGGTTTGGGAACTTTGCTGTGGGACTCAGGACTCTCCGGCCAGCAAAGGGTGTGTGTGTCTGTGGGGCGAGCCACGCTATCACACTGCAGTAGAGTGGAGAGGAAGTGACTCAATCATCAAAGGCCTGGTCTTCCTCGGGGAACTGTCCCTAATCACAATTATCCCGCTACAATAATACCATTTCAGAGACACTGCGAGCCAGGGCACTGTGTAGCCATGTAAACTGCTTCCTGTATCTGCCAAACCCAACAGCATTCGGCAATTAATAGAATCCAGCGAGGCCTCCTGCTCTGATAAGGCCAGAGCCAGGCTGCTGCTGGCCCTGTTGTTCTAGTGACGAATAGCCCTCACGTTGCAAAGTCATTCTTCCCTCCCTGCCAGTTGGGGCCACAGTGGCCTGGGGTCCCCAGGAGGCCAAGGAGGGCTATGCACAATCTGCTTGGTCTTAAAATTTCATTGAGATGAAAATTATTTTCACTGTTCTGCTAAATAAAAAATCATGACTATCCAGGTCACCCTCAGATCCTTTGGTGGAAAATTAATGATTTGGAATTGGGCAGGACCCCTGCAGCCTAGGACGGAGACCCCAAGTAAGTAGGCACTTCATGAAGTGGCTCAAAGGAAGAAGGAGTTAGAAAAAGTTAAAATAGTGCGACCTCTAGATGGTACCGGGGCTCTCGGATATTCACAAATCTCAGATCCTTGCAGAGGGTGGTGGCTCACACCTGCAATCCCAGCATTTTGGAGGCTGAGGGAGGAGGATACCTTGAGGCCAGGAGTTCAGGATCAGCCTGGGCAACATAGTGAGACCCTGTCTCTACAAAAAAAAGTTAAAAATAGCTGGGCATGGTGGTGCATACCTATAGTCTCAACTACTTGGAAGACAGAGGCCAGAGGGTCCCTTAGCCCAGCATTTTGAGGCTGCAGCGAGCTACGATTGCATCACTGCACTCCAGACTCAGGGACAAAGTGAGACCCCCATCCCTAAAAAAAAAAAAAAAAGCCTGGGCGCAGTGACTCATGCCTGTAATCCCAGCACTTTGGGAGCCAAGACGAGTGGATCACGAAGTCAGGAGTTCAAGACCAGCCTGGCCAACATGGTGAAACCCCGTCTCTACTAAAAATACAAATATTAGCTGGGTATGGTGGCAGCTGCCTGTAATCCCAGCTACTCGGGAGGCTGAGGCAGGTGAATTGCTTGAACCTGGGAGGCAGAGGTTGCAGTGAGCCGATATCACACTGTTGCACTCCAGCCTGGGCGACAGAGAGAGACTCTGTCTCAAAAAAGAAAAAAAAAAGAGCCTCAGAATCAACCACTTTCCGGGACGTAGAGAAACACTGGAGAAAATGACCTAGCCCCACAGAAATTCTCTGTGGTCCTCCAGATGCTGTTGGGAGACACTGTTTCGGTTTCAAGGCCTCCCTGAATGTCCAGGGTCAATGTAGTTGGACAAATGCCTGGCAGACCCACCTGGTTCTGCTACCCAAGCTCAGGGTCAAACAGGATAGATGCACTTTAAGACACTGTTCTTTCTATTTTTCTGTTTTCCTTTTGGTAACTAGTGCCCTCATTTCTTGCCACTGGGTGGGGCATCCTCATTTTCTTGTGAAGGATCAAGCGTCTGGATTCTCTAGAGGAAGAGTTGATTAATTCATTTGACTCATTTTGGACCCTTCAGCCAAATTCCCATGAAGGTCACGCTGGTCAAGCTGAATGGGGTGTGATTCTGGCTCTCTTCTCAGGGAGTGACTTCAGAGCTGGCTCACTCCCCTCCTCCCACAAGAACAATGCAAATGAAGGAAAGGGATTTTTGCCTGAGCAAGGCCAGAAGAACCTTTGGGGAGGAGGGAGAGGCTCAGAGGATGTGGGTATTTTAAAATTGGCTCTCCAGTTGCTGGAAGACACCCTCTCTCTCAAGGTGATTTGCAAATTGTACTCAAGCATAGTCATTTCCTCCAATGTAGGTCTTCTGTGTTTGGGGCCCATTCTGATGAATTTTCTTGGTAGAAATATCTTTTTTTTTTCTTTTTATGAGACAAGGTCTCACTGTTTCACCCAGGCTAGAATGCAGTGGTGCCATCTCAGCTTACTGCAACCTCTGCCTCCCAGGCTCAAGAGATCCTCCTACTTCAGCCTCCTGAGTAGCTGGGATTACAGACACGTGCCACCATGTTCAACTAATTTTTATTTATTTATTTTATTATTATTATTTGAAACAGGGTCTCACTCTGTCACCAGGCTGGAGTACAATGGCAGAATCTCGGCTCACTGTAACCTCCACCTCCCAGGTTCAAGCGATTCTTGTGCCTCAGCCTCCTGAGTAGCTGGGATTACAGGTGTGCACCACCACACCCAGTTCACTTTTGTATTTTTAGTAGATACAAAGTTTCACCATGTTGGCCAGGCTGGTCTCGAACTCCTGACCTCAAGTGATCCACCTGCCTTGGCCTCCCAGAGTACTGGGATTACAGGCATGAGCCACCATGCCCAGCCTTTTTATTATTATTATTATTATTTTGTAGACACAAGGTTTCACTATGTTGCCCAGGCTGATCTCCAAATCCTGGGCTCAAGCAATCCTCTTCCCTTGGTCTTCTAAAGTGCTGAAGTGCTGGGATTTATAGGCCTGAGCCACCGTGCCCAGCCAGAAATCTCTGTTTCAAGCTCCAGTCCTTTTATGCTATAATAGAAGGGGCTGGGAAGGTAGACAGGAAGTAAGAAAGGAGCGGGTACTCTGGCGTAGTGGGTGTTAGTTTGGGTGCGAGGGCTTGAGTCCCAGCTCTGCACCTCTTTGCTGTGCAACTTTGAGCAAGTTCTGCACCTCTCTGCAGCTCAGTCTCCTTGCCTGTATCATGGTGGTAATTACAGGACTCACTGCACAGGATTGTTGTGCTGGTGCATGGAAGGGCTCAGTACCCACATAGTGAGCTACTAATAGCATTTAATTTTTATGTTGTTTTAGAGTATCCCTTTTCCCTACTTCTCAGTGTCCAGACTTCCTCAGGAATAGCCCACCAATGAAACGTCCCTTATTATATGTGTGAATAGAATGAAATATACAACTCATACCCAAGCAAGCCTTGAACACCTCCAGGGGCAGGAGACTCACTACCCTACTCAGTAATCCATTTCATTTTCAGATGGTTCTGGTTAACAGAGATTTCTTCTTTTCGTTGAATTAAAGGCTGTTGCTCTGGAGCCATCATTTAGTTTTTTCTATGTTCTCTAGAACCATAGGAAATTTGGGTCTGACCTTGCTTCTGTGTGGAAACTTGTCAAATGTTTCAAGAGAGTTGGTATATTCCTTCTGGGATGTCTCCATCCAGAATGCTTGTGAGTCCAGTCCATGAGGCTGGCCACTCTGATTGGAACCTGTCACCATTCATCAGTTTCTCTCTGGTGGGAGGGCGAGATCAAAGAAATCAGAAGACTCATTCAGTCAACAGGAAACACATTCCAAGTTTCATGTATTTTGTTATGGAGGTGAATCTCCACCCCTATGGCACCAAAATGGTTGGAGGTGGCTGATTGGTGAGAGGTGGTTCTGGAGACAGCCCAACCCAGTGCCCTGTAGCTGGTGGATCTTTTCCTTCACTACAAGTACTGGAAGTAGCTTTACTGGAAAGATGACAGGGCCCCTCTGAGGCAGGGCTGTGGCTCAGCCTCCCCAAGGCCTGGCAGCAGGTTGGGCCAGATAACAGCTGGATAGCAGCATCAGGGAGCCACAGGAAGACCAGTACTAATCTCCTCGAGCCATGTTGTGTGAGCATCTGGGATCTGGGGAAGGGACACTATGGTCTTTGGTACACTTGATTTGGGCCCAGGAGACCTCCCACTCCCTTGTCTGTATGCAACAGTTAGCTGCTTCAGAAGATAACATCCAGTCCCAACTTTGTCATACCTAGTTCAAAGGGAATAGCTGACTTTGGCTTTAGTTGCTCTGATGAGAATTTCAATAAAAATTCCTTGGTCCGAAGTCATACTAAATGGTCATGACTATCATGCATGTTTGAGCCTTAAGTTACTTTGTATAGCTTTTTACATCCTGGGCACTTAGAAAGAATTCATTCATTCATTCATTCATCCATCCGTCCATCTATCCATCCATCCATCCATCCATCCATATATTCACTCAACAACTTGTGTGTCTGGCTGGGTGTGGTGGCTCATGCCTGTAATCCCAGCACTTTGGGAGGCTGAGGTAGGCAGATCACCTGAGGTGAGGAGTTCAAGACCAGCCTGGCCAACATGGTGAAACCTTGTCTCTATTAAAAATCCAAAAATTAGCTGGGTGTGGTGGTAGGCGCCTATAATCCCAGCTACTTAGGAGGCTGAGGCAGGAGAATCTCTTGAACCAGGGAGGCAAACGTTGCAGTAAGCCGAGATTGCACCATTGCATTCCTGCCTGGGTAACAGGAGTGAAACTCTGTCTTAAAAACAAACAACAAAAAAACAAAACAAAACTTGTGTCTGACTTCCTGAGTTCCTACTGTGTTCCAGACACTGTGTTAGCCATGGGGCTATCATGGTGAGAAAAACCAGGCAGATTCCTGCCCTGGCTGAGCTTAAGATCTAAGTGGTAGATACATACATTAATTAAAGGATTACTAAAATATGTACAGAACAACAAATCAAATCAAATGTTATAAAGAAAGGGAGCAAAGTTCTGGAGAAGCGATTTGCTAAGAATCCCATCCAGGATGGTGAGAGGCAGGGAAGGCCTTGCTGAGGAAGCGCCCAAGGAGAAAGTGGGTGTCATGTATACACCCTAGCCCCCACCCCACACTGCCTAGGGGCCTAGCATGGTCCTCAGCACATAGCAGGTGCTTAATAAAGTTACGTGAATGTAGGAATGTATACATGTGTTGACCACATTGCCCTTGATTAGAATAATAGACTAAATGGAATCTCATATCTATGTAGCTCTCCAGAGTTTATATAATACTTCATGTGCATAATTTTTTGGTCCTCAGAATGGCCTCAAAGGAGTGGAAAAGATGGGTATTGTTCTCCAAGTTTAATGGGCCAGAGAACTGACAAAATGAAGTTTATGTCGCAGGAAGGAAGTATAGTGGGTAAAAGCTTGCTCTTTGAGTCCTATGGTCCTGGGTTAAGCTCTGCATCTTATCAGCTGTGAGAGGCCTGTAATCAAACATGGAGTTCAACAACTTTGCCACATTTTTCCCTGGGCTGGTGTTTTCCTGAATTAAGGTTTGCACTAGCAGGCCCAAAGTAATGATTATCTTATGCTTTTATAGGGCCCTGTGAGAACTGGGCTTCCTCGTGGCCCACACGAATAAATAATTGGACCAATGTCAGTATCCCAAGAAGGCAAAGGTAAGGTTTTCAACTTTTGGCAAGACTTTCTGTAAACTCCACAATCCAAGAAATATTTATTCTGTGTTTACTCAGGAAAGGCACTGCACTGCTGTAAATATGCTTTCACATCTTAGTAGGGGAATCACCTTCCAGAAATTTCTGTTTTAATAAAATTGATGACCACAGTGACCAGTTGTTGAGCCCACATTATGTACCAGACGCCATGCTAAGTATTTAATACCTATAGTTAGTTCTCATAATGCTACATGATAGGTGGTATTACTCTCCCATCCCCAACCCCCATGATAGTTAATTTTATGTGTCAACTTGACTGGGCCTCAGGGTACTCAGACATGTGGTCAAACATTATTCTGAGTATTTGTGAAGGTGTTTCTAGGTGAGATTAACATTTAAGTTGGTAGACTGAGTAAAGCAAATTGCCCTCCCCCAACACAAATGGGCCTCATCCAATCAGCTGAAGACCTAAAGAGAACAAAGAGATGGACCATCCTGAGAATAATATATTTATATATATAAATGTATTTATATATTTATAAAATATAAAGATCTATATCTATATATAGATATTTATAACCATATCGATATCGATATATATATAATATAAAAATTTTATATAATTATATATAATATAAATTATATATATAATAATATAATAAATTAATATATATATTTATATATAAATTATATATAATATAAAATAATTTATAAAATAATTTACCATTTATAAAATATATAAATATATAAATATGTTTATCTACTTATAAATATAGATATCTATATATTTATATATAAATTATAAATAATTTATTTATAAAATTATTTATTATTTATAAAAATTAGCCAGGCGTGGTGGCATGTGCCTGTACTCCCAGCTACTTGGGAGGCTGAGGCAGGAGAATTGCTTGAACCCAGGCGGCAGAGGTTGCAGTGAGCCGAGCTCATGCCACTGCACTCCAGCCTGGGCAACAGAGCGAGACTCTGTCTCAAAAAAATATATACATATATGTCTATAAAATATATAAATATATTTATATATTTATAAAATATATAGATTTATATATATCGATAGACATATCTATATAGATATCTATATATATATTCTGTACAGATATCTAAATTAATATATAGGTATCTATATATATTCTGTTCAGGCCTTAAAATATATCTATATTTATTCTTTTATTCTTTTCAGGCCTTTATCTTATTCATCAGATAGACAGATAGATAGGTAGATCTTCTATTAATTCTGTTTCTCTGGAGAGCCCTCATACATCCCCTTTATAGGTAAGGAAAATGACACCCCAGCCCTTCTCATTAATATATCCCAAACTCCACCCATCATCTTCCTCCTGACCCCACCCCTCCGGGATTTGAAACTAGCCATCTTTTTGTTCTCCTAGAGTTCTTTTATCTCCCAGATCAGAAGGGTCCCTGTGTTTGGACTCTTTTCTGCAATCACCTCCCTCTCTTCTTTCCTGCTGCCAGTACCCACTGCTGGACCCCCAGCTTCCTCCCCCTGGGTGGAGGTGATATCACCTGAGCGGTTCCCGTAGCTGCAGACCCTACTGACCACCAGTCGGGATCTTCTCCAAACTCAGCTCCTACCTCCCCAGACTCCTTCAGTCACCAGGGGCTTTAGGCACAAGGCCCAGAGCTTGCATGCTGTTTCAGATTAAGTCCCAAGATAAAGTTTTAGGCTTGAAAAATATGTTTTAACTGATACCAAAACATGAAAAGAAGAATTGAATTAATAAATATGCCAATAATACCTAAAAAAATAATTTTTAAAACTTTGTAATTTCATCTCAATGGGAAATAATTTTAGGGATTTTCAGATCACTTTGAAAGAATTTCTGAATGTGCATGGTGACTGTTGCATCATTGCAGCCAGTTGTAAAATAAATGTATTTGCAACCAAATAATTATTTAACTCTTAGGTTCAGGGGTACATGTGCTGGTTTGTTATTTAGGTAAACTCATGTCACAGGGGTTTGTTGTAAAGAATATTTTATCACCCAGCTGCTAGGCCTATACTCAACAGATATTTTTTTTTCTGATTCTCTCTCTTCTCCCACTTTCCACCCTCACATAGGCCCCAGTGTGTGTTGTTCCCTCTTTGTGTCCATGTAGTCTCATTATTTAGCTCCCACTTATAAGTGAGAACATGCAGTATTTGTGTAACAAATAATTTCAAAGGTGATAATTATCAATATCTTGTCAACTTTTTCTAAAAGGAAATATGTGTGTGGTGTGTGTGTGTGTGTGTGTGTGTATTTAGTGTGGGATGTGGCTGTGCCTGGGTCCTAACAAGTTCTTAAAACCCCTTACCCGTTTGTACCCACTTATGATATTCACTGTCCCCCATTACCCAGCCCATCCTGCTCTGCACTTTATCTCATGCATTCATTCATTCATTTAATATATATTCTGTTCATTCCTTCAACAATTTCAAGTGATACTTGCGACTGATATTCCGAGTTAGGCATCGTCCTAAGGGCAGACAGCACTAAGCAGGACAAACCTGGTCCTCACCCTCCAGAAACTTACACTAGACTGCTGGGAGTAGCAGAGTAGCAGGGGAACTGGAGATCACCCATAAGCAGATAAGCAAATAGATTCTAATAAACGGTCAGGTTTCTTTGAAGAAAAATAAATGAAGGAAAGGAATTTGAGTGTGGCTGGAGGGAAGATACTCTTTCTAGACAAGCTCTTTTTAGAGAGGCTAAAAAGGCCTCTTTCAGGAGGTCATATTGAAGCAAAAACGTAAGTCAAGGAGTCAGCCAGGCAAGCGTCTGAGTTTTCCAGGCAGAGGGAACAGCCAGTGCAGAGGTCCTGAGGTAGGTGTGGGCTTGGTGGGTTGCAGGAAAGGGAAGGATGCCAGTCCTGCTGGAGCCAGAGTGGACAAGGGGAGAGTGTTCGTAGCTAAGGGCAAAGAGCTGGAGGCAGGGGGCAGGACATGGAGGATTTTGGTCAACACTCAACTCCCCTGCTCTCCAGAATGTTCCTTCAGCTGCTCACTTTGCTAATGTTGCCATTGTCCAGGAGACGCTTTAATGGCTGACTGGCTCATTAAGCAGCGGCAGCAGTTTTCAGAGCCATGGGACATCGTGGATCTGCCAACACCTCCCTCCAACAGACATCTCTGTGGGCAGAGTCAGCCAGGCACAAATTACCTCACTAAACAGCCACTGCCTGCCAATTCCAGCACAGGCCTTCTTGGACCCCCTTGGCTCTGTTGCCCTGAGTCCCACGTGCCGCCCACCATTTTCCTCTTAAATGCCAATGGCCCCATCCTGGTCTACCCCTGCAACAGTGAGCTTGTGGCATTTTGCTTTCACTGGTGTTACCATGGACAGGCAAACTTGCTATGTTGGCTCCTTCGTGGTCATATTCTGACTTAGGATTCCTGATTCTTAAAGGTAGCAGGAGTTAAATGAATGCGACATAGTTCAGAACTCTCCCATATTAGAAGTCTGCGGTGACTTGTAAACATTTTCTACATCAATGGAACTTTGTTACGTTTTGTTGAAAAGTGCTGGGGAGTGATGGGGGCTGTAGTTAAACTTGGCCAATAAATATTTCTGGATCACCTCTTGGTAACAGGCACTATTCGATACACTGGTAGAGCAGTGATCAAGACTCACCAAATCCTTTTGGAAGGAACTTATGTTGCGGGGGAGAGGGAAATGACTAATAGCAAGTAAATGACAAATGATGAAAGTACATTTAGATAGTGATCAACTCCTCAGGGAAAATAAAACAAGGTGAGTGGGGCTGGGATGGGGTAGACAGTACCTCAGATCGGATGGCCCAGGACAGGCTCTTTGAGAAGATGGCATCACAGATGAGGCCTAAATTAAAACAGGCAGGCAGCCATGGACTCCTGGTAGAGGTAACAGACAGTGCAGGGGCACTGAAGTGGGAATGGCTTAGTCCGTGGTGGAACAGAAAGGCCAATGTGTCTGGAAGATAGCGAACAAGGCGAGAGAAGTATGAGGATGGAGTAGGCGTCTGGGGCCAGGTTGTGTAAGGTCCAGTAAGTTATGGTAACAGGCTTGGATTTTAAGTAGGGGAATGATTTGCTTCATGTTTTATACAATTCCCTGACACTGCTAGGTGAGAAGCCATCAACAACTGGAACCTACATTTATATGGGGCTTAAAGATTTACACAGACCTCCATGTTTGCAATCACATTAGCATCACGATATCAAACGAAATGGATAGGATTCCTCCTATTTTACAGAGGAGAAACTGAGGTTCAGAGAGATTTAAGTGACTAAGCCAGATAAAATGTCAGCAAGTGGCAGGACTCGGTCAAAAACACCCACTAAGGAGGCTGCTCCTTAGAAAAAATTGCCTGCATATGGGTTAAAAAGAAATGAACAGAAAAATGTAGAAGAAATGGACAAATTCCTAGACATATGCAACTTATCAAGATTTAAATCAGTAAGAAATAAAAAGCCTGAACAGACCAGGCACAGTGGCTCACGCCTGTAATCCCAGCACTTTGAGAGGCCAAGGTGGGCAGATTACTTGAGGTCAGGAGTTCAAGATCAGACTGGCCAACATGGTGAAACCCTGTCATTGCTAAAAATACAAAATACAAAAATAAAATACAAAAATTAGCTGACTAAAGACTCCACCAAAAACTATTAGAACTGATAAACAAATTAAGTACAGTTGCAGGATACAAAGCCAACATACAAAAATCAGTAGCATTTCTGTATGCCAACAATGAACAATCTGAAAAAGAAATTTTAAAAGTAACCAGTTTACAATAGCCACACATAAAATTAAATACCTAGGAATTCATCAAGGATGTGAAAGATCTCTATAATGAAAACTATAGGCTGGGTATGGTGGTTCATGCCTGTAATCCTAGCACTTTGGGAGGCCAAGGCAGGTAGATCACCTGAGGTCAGGAGTTGAAGACCAGACTGATCAATATGGTGAAACCCCATCTTTACTAAAAATACAGAAATTAGGTGGGTGTATTGGTGTGTGCCTGTAATCCCAGCTACACAGGAGGCTGAGACAGGAGAATTGCTTGAATCTGGGAGGCAGAAGTTGCAGTGAGTTGAGATCACACCACTGCACTCCAGCCTGGGTGACAGAACAAGACTGTGTCTTAAAAATAAAAATAAAAAATAAAATGAAAACTATAAAAGACTGATGAAAGAAATTGAAGAGGACCCGCAAAATGGAAAGATATTTCATGTTCATGGATTGGAAGAATCAAAATTGTTAAAATGTCCATACTTTCAAAAGCAATCTATAGATTCAATGCAATCTTTATCAAAATACCAATGGCATTCTTCACAGAAATAGAAAAAAATCCTAAAACTTATATGGAACCACAAAATACCCAGAAGAGCCAAAACTATTCTGAGCAAAAAAGAACAAAACTGGAGGAATCACATTACCTGACTTCATATTATACTACAGAACTACAGTAACCAAAACAGCATGGTACTGGCATAAAAACAGACACATAGACCAATGGAACAGAATAAAGAACCCAGAAACAAGTCCACACACCTACAGTGAACTCATTTTCAACAAAGTTGCCAAGAACATACACTGGGGCAAAGGCAGTCTCTTCAATAAATGGTGCTGGGAAAACTGGATATCCTATGTAGAAGAATGAAATTATCTCTTACCATACCAAAAAAATCACATCATAATGGATTAAAGACTTAAATCTAAGACCTCAAATTCTTAAACTGCTGCAAGAAACCATTGGGGAAAATCTCTGGGACATAGATCTGGGCAAAAATTTCTTGAGCAATAGCCCACAAGCACAGGCAACCAAAGTGAACATGGACAAATGGAATCACATCAGGTTAAAAAGCTTCCACACAGCAAAGGATACAATCAGCAAAGTGAAGAGAAAACCCGCAGATGGGGAGAAAATATTTTCAAACTACCTACCTGACAAGGGATTAATAGCCAGAATATAAAAAGAGCTCAAACGACTCTACAGAAAAAAAAATGTAATAATCTGATCAAAAAAACAAGCAAAAGATTTAAAAAGACAGTTCTCAAAAAAAAAAGACATAAAAATGGCCAACAGGCACATGAAAAGGTGCTCAACATCACTGATGATCAGAGCAATGCAAACCAAGACCACACTGACATATTATCTCACCACAGTTAAAATGGCTTTATACAAAAGACAGGCAATAACAAACGCTGGTGAGGATATGGAGAAAAGGGAACTCTTGTACACCGTTGGTAGAAATGTAAGTTAGTTCAACCACTATGGAGAACAGTCTGGAAGTTCCTCAACAAACTGAAAATAGAGATCCTAAAATTTATATGGAACCCAATATGATTCAGCAATACCACTACTAGGTATATACCCCAAAGAAAGGAAATCAAGTATATCAAGGAGATATACAGCAAGACTCTGTCTCAAAAAAAAAAAAAGAACGAGATCCTGTCACTTGCAATAACATTGATGGAACTGGAGGTTATTATGTTAAGTGAGATAAGCCAGGCACAATAAGACAAACATTATATATTCTCACTTACTTGTGGGATCTAAAAATCAAACAATTGAACTCATGGACATAGAGGTAGCAGGATGGTTACCAGAGCCTGGGAAGGATAGTAGGGGTGGTTGGAGAGAGGTGGGGATGGTTAATGAGTATAAAAATAATTAGTTAGAAAGAATGAATAAGACCTACTATTTGATAGCATGATAGGATGACTAGAGTCAATAATAACTTGATTGTACATTTAAAAATAACTAATTAGCCTGGGCTCAGTGGCTCATGTCTGTAATCCCAGCACTTTGAGAGGCCGAGGCAGGTGGATCACCTGAGGTCAGGAGTTCGAGACCAGCCTGAACAATATGGTGAAACCCTGTCTCTACTAAAAATACAAAAATTAGCTGGACGTATTGGTGCACTCTTGTAATTGCAGCTACTTGAGACATGAGAATTGCTTGAGCCGGGTGGCGGAGCTTGCAGTAAGCAGAGATCACACCACTGCTCTCCAGCCTGGGTGATGGAGCAAGACTTTGTCTCAAACAAACAAAACCTAATTAAATTGTTTGTGTCACAAAAGATAAACGTTTAAGGGGATAGATACCCCATTCTCCATGATGTGATTATTTTGCACTACATGCTTGAATCAAAACATCTCATGTACCCCATAAATATATATACCTACTATAAACACACAAAAACTAAATCTTTAAAAAATATTTTTTAAAAATGGACAAGCACAGTGGCTCACGCCTGTAATCCCAGCACTTTGGGAGGCCGAGGTGGGTGGATCACGAGGTGAGGAGTTCAAAATCAGCCTGACCAACATGGTGAAACCCCGTCACTACTAAGAAAATACAAAAAATTAGCCAGGAGTAGTGGCAGGCACCTGTAATCCCAGCTACTCAGAAGGCTGAGGCAGGAGAATCACTTGAATCAGGGAGGCGGAGGGTGCAGTGAGCCAAGATCACACCACTACACTCCAGCCTGAGCGACAGAGCGAGACTAAAAAAAAAAAGAACAAGCAGCTATAATTCTCTCCTCTCCTCCCTTGCGGTGGCCAGCAAACAGCACAGTCATGCCTGCTTTGCTCCCTTTGGGTATGGCATTCCTTACCTGGAATCCCCTCACCCCCACCCTCCTTTCCTTTTTCCTACTCAATCTCTTTCTCAACAGCTCCTGCCAGAAAAGTGCTCTCTTCTTCCAACCACCCACCGCAATGCACATCAGGGCGCTTAATTATGATTACATCAGTATGTCCTTGTATTTTATCTCATCACCATTCCCTGCAGATGCCCATTTCCCCCAAATTTCATTAGTACCCACCACCATGCACTAATTACTGTAATAGAGCTAAGCATATAATAGGCGCTTAATGCAAAACAGAATTATTTTATTTTTATTTTTTATATATTTTTTGAGACAAGGTCTCACTCTGTCACCCAGGCTGGAGTGCAGTGGCACGATCTCGGCTCACTGCAGCCTTGACCTCCAGAGCTCAAGTGATCCTCCTGCCTCAGCCCCTCAAGAAGCTGGGACTATAGATGTGAGCAACGACGCCTGGCTAATTTTTTGTAGAGATGGGGTTTTGCCATGTTGCCCAGGCTGGTCTTGAACTCCTGAGTTCAAGTGATCCACCTGCCTCGGCCTCCCAAAGACCTAGGATTACAGGCGTGAGCCAACATGCCTGGCCAAAACAAAATTATTTCTATTGAATTAGACTTATCATTTCCTGAGTGCTTCCTGTCTGCTGGGCACTGAGTTATCAGTATTTTCCAAAAAGTATTTTAGTTAATTCTAATAGCAACCATCTTTGAGAAAAGTACTATTATTATTTTATACATGAAGAAATGGAAACTCAGAGATGTTAAAAAGAAGCATATGATACGTTTCAATTGTTCTATACGTATTTTTGAAAGAAGCAAATAACTCCCAAACCCATACTGTTAATCTCCATAGTATTACTACTTCCTTCTTATTGAAGACAGAAAGTTTTTCCAGCTTTGATGTATGAACGTTAGGCCTTAAAAGTAGGACTCTAAGAACTGGGCGCAGTGGCTCACACCTGTAATCCCAGCACTTTGGGAAGCTGAGGTGGGTGGATCACCTGGTGTCAGGAGTTTGAGACCAGGCTGGCCAACATGATGAAACCTTGTCTGTACTAAAAATTCAAAAATTAGCCGAGTGTGGCAGTGCACACCTGTAATCCCAGCTACTCAGGAGGCTGAGGCAGGAGAATCGCTCGAACCCGGGAGGCGGAGGTTGCAGTGAGCCAAAATTGTACAACTGCATTCAAGCCTGGGCAACAAAACAAGACTTTGTATCAAGAAAGGAAAAAAAACTGTTTTCTGCTGCAAACACAGAGAATATTACTGTAAAATTTTCTGGGATTAACTGTCAGTTCATTGGTCTACATGTCTATCCATTCATCCATTTATCCCAGCAACCAGCTTCCCCTCTGATTTATGCCAAGACTCTGAGGAAGGTCCAAGTATGTCTACAGATCGTGGGTGGGGTGGCGGGAAATGTGTGAAGGAGGTCTGGCTTGCTCCTTACTGCCCTGCTCCTTCCCTGAATTAACCCCATTCCCCTTTATAAGAAACAGAGGCGTGGTGGCAGGCAGGCTATAGAAACAGGCTCTTGACACCTCCTCTTGTTGTTTACCACTCCTTTTCAGCTGTGAGTCCAATCAGCCTGGAGCTTCTGCTAAATTTGTCAACCTAGGGAGGCAAAGTATGCTTCAGAAACTCACACTCAGATGTGCAGATCTGTTGCTCCTCTGGATCCCTGGAGCCCAGAGAAGCAAAAAGGTCACTGCTGTAGTGTAGAAGAGAGGATGGCCAGGGATCTCATGGGTGTCTTCCTTCCGCAGTACTCCTTGATCAGTTCCCTAATCTCCCCGCTTCCATTTCTTCCTTTATTTAATGGGCGAGTAGGACAGGATTTTCTTTTGCCTTCACCTCCTTAATCTTCTCCAACACAAAGTGTCTGGTATAGAAGAGAACTCTAGTAAGACAGAAAAAAAATACTGAAACTTTGTTAAACTAATAACACATCAAAATGAGACAACGATCAGTAGGGGTGGGCAATAGTAGCAAGAGACAGATCTGTTGGTCCTGTAGCTACTCCTCTCTAGACTTGAAGCCAGGCAGCAGCAAGCTGGACCGCTGAGGACCAGACAGGTAATAGAAATAAGCGAAATCAGAGAGCCAGATCTATACAATAGGGCCTTGATGAGTGAGATCACACACACCTGCTGAGAGGGGTGGGCGTGACTCGGCTCCAAGATGTGGTGCCATGTGGGAGCACAGGCTCAGTGCTGACAGATCATTCTTGCTTTGTGAAAAGTCAGAAATTCTGATTTTATGCAAAAAAAAATGTTTGTTTTTAAGCATTACCTTTATTTTTTAAACAGTATTTTTAAGTATTACTAAGCCAACTTTTTGAACACAATATGGGTCAATGTAACATGATGTGTTAAAGGGAAATACTCACTCCCCTTCTTGAAGATTCCTCATGAGAAGGGACATCTCTAAGAGTAACACTCCTGGCCTCTCCCCACTCTTCACTCATTCCTCCCATCGGGAAAAGTGCCTTATGACTGATGGGTTTGGAAGGAGACACCAGCATTCATAAGAGAGTGCCTTTTCCTCCCTTTCCCTTTGGGTGCTACCTGTCCACACCTGCCTGATGAAAGCCAGCCTCCCCCAGTTCAGCATGGGTAAGTCTGCCTAATTCTGGGATTCTGTATTAGGGGCCCTGTTTGCCTGTAGCTATAAGCTGTATTCAATAGCTAACTCAGGTGAAACCCTGTCTCCATCAGCTGGCTTTTCAACTTATTTCTCAGTTGGTTCACAACTCAGGCACAGAAAAGAAGCTCTAATTACTGGGTCCCCCACAAGACTCCAAGAGTCAGCTCTTGTCTCAGGCATCAACTTGCTCCCTCTGAATACGAATCAAATCTTTGGATGCAGGATTGGAGCCTGCCATCATCCCACCATGGAGAAGGTGGAGCCATGCTTAGAACCCCGAGGGTCTTCTGGTGATACTCTAGGATGGAGCTCAGAGGGATGGGGTAGAAAGGATTGAGAAGGTTGTGGGAGGTAGAAGAAGAGGGAGGGGAGGCCAGGCCTGGTGGCTCACGCCTATAATCCCAGCACTTTGGGAAGCCAAGGTGGGTGGATCTCTTGAGTCTCAGAGTTCAAGACCAGTCTGGGTGACATGGTGAAACCCTGACTCTACAAAAAAAAAAAAAAAAAAAAATTAGCCCAACGTGGTGGCGGGTACCTGTATTCTCAGCTACTCAGGAGGATGAGGCAGGAGAATCACTTGAACCTGAGAGGTGGAGGTTGCAGTGAGCTGAGATCGCACCACAGCATTCCAGTCTGGGTGACAGAGTAAGACTCTGTCTCAAAAAAAAAAAAAAAAAAAAAAAAAGAGGGAGGGAGGGAGGGAAGACCCAATGTCACTCTGTTGCCCAGGCTGGAGTTCAGTGGCAGTGGCATGATCCTAGCTCACTGCAGTCTCTGCCTCCCGGGTTCAAGTAATTCTCCTGCCTCAGCCTCCCGAGTAGCTGGGACTATAGGCATGTGCCACCATGTCTGGCTAATTTTTGTATTTTTTGTAGAGACTTGATTTCACTATGTTGGCGAGGCCGGTATTAAACTCCTGACCTCGTGATCCGTCCACCTCGGCCTCCCAAAGTGCTGAGATTACAGGCGTGAGCCACCATGCCCAGCCAAGATGTTATTTTCCTAAGGATGACTTAACTACCATTGGGAACAAGAGAAACTACTGCCTGGGAAAAAATATTAAATAGCAAAGTAAACTGTTTTGAGTCTCACTCATCAAACATTTATTGAGCATTTACTATGTGCCTGTCACTGCTCTGAGAACTAGGGATACAAAATTGAATAAGTCCTCTGAACAAAGAGAGTGTAGAGTGGTGGCAATTTCCGGCAATTCAATATGCCGTGTTTTTGTTTTCTCTTATTTTAACTGAAAATGTATTTTGAAAGAATGTTTGGGAATTATAGGGCTACGATAAACTATGTTTTGTTTCACTTCCTTTCACCGTTATTTTGTGACAGCGCTGACTTTCTGACCAAAAGCCAAATTCCGGCCTTTCTAAATATCCCATATTGGCTGGGCTTAATGGATTTTCAAACTAAATGGATTAGATTTCTCGACCTATGAAAATACAGAACATGAGGGTTTTTTAAACTTGGGGCCCTGCTCTGAGTGCAGATTCAGAGTTCACCCATCTAAGCAGGAGAGCTGAAGTCCAACTTCTTAGCAACCTGTTATTTCTGATGGAAGCAGAGGTGATCGGAACAAATAAATTAGCTCAGGGAGGTCAGCCTAACTGAAACTTGATGTCACCTGGGGCAATAAAGGCATCAGATGCCTTGGACTCTCTTAGGTGAGAATTTTAGAGGATCCTAACTCAGACATAAGCCTAAGCTCCTGACAGCTCCTGCAGTTACATCCCAGGGAGGGGTCCAGGGAAGAGGTGGGGCCCCTGAAAAGATGGTCTGAGGTGCCCAGTGCACATAACAAGTATGGTTAGCTATAAAATGTTGGGCCGGGCACAGTGGCACATGCCTCTAATCCCAGCACTTTGGGATGCCAAGGTGGGCAGAACACCTGAGGTTGGGAGTTTGAGACCAGCCTGACCAACATGGAGAAACCCCATCTCTACTAAAAATATAAAATTAATGGAGTGGGGTGCATACCTGTAATCCCAGCTAGTCTGGAGACTGAGGCAGGAGAATCACTTGAACCTGGGAGGCGGAAGTTGCAGTGAGCCGAGATCGTGCCATTGCACTCCAGCCTGGGCAACAAGAGCGACACTCCATCTCAAAATAAAAAAAAAAAAACAAAAAGAAACATGGACTGTGTTGTCAATGATGGAAGAATGGAAAGACGCTTAGAACAACCTGGATTTGCACCCCAGCTTCACTACTTTCTAGCTATGTGACCTTGAGGAAGACCTCAGTTTTCTCATCTGTGCAATGGGGCTGATAACAGTACCAACTTTCCAGGATTGTAAAGATCGTCAAAAATAACAACCAAAAAGAGTAATTCCTCCAGTAAACAGACACCCAAACCAACTTCTCCTCACATAGCCTGCCTGCTTCATGGTCATACCCAGAGCCTCTCAGAGGTCAAGAGAGTGTGTCACTTAACCACAAAACTGTGTTCTAAGAAATGCATCATTAGGCAATTTTATCATTGTTCAAACATTATAGAATGTATTCACAAACCTAGATGGCACAGCCTACTACACACCTAGGCTATATGCTATAGCCCATTGCTCCTATGCTTCACACTTGTAGAACGTGTTACTACACTGAATACTGTAGGCAACTGTAACACAACGGTAAGTATATGTGTATCTAAACACATTTAAACATAGAAAAGGTACAGTAAAAATGTGGTATAAAACGTTAAAGGCTGGGTGCAGTGGCTCACGCCTGTAATTCCAGTACTTTGGGAGGCCGATGTCAGGAGTTCGAGACCAGCCTGGCCAACATGGTGAAACCCCATCTCTATAAAAATAAAAAATAAAAAAATAAAAAAAATTAGCCAGGGGTGGTGGTGGGCACCTGTAATCCCACCTACTCAGGAGGCTGAGGCAGGAGAATCACTTTAACCCGGGAGGCAGAGGCTGCAGTGAGCCAAGATTGTGCCATGGCACTCCAGCCTATGCAACAAGATTAAAAAATAAAAAAGATTAAAAATGGTATACCCGTCTAGGGCACTGGCAATGAATGGAGCTTGCAGGACTGGAAGTTGCTCTGGGCAAGTTAGTGAGTGAGCGGTGAGTGAATGTGAAGGCTGAGGACATCACGGTACACTACTGCAGCCTTTAAAAACTCTGTGCACTTAGGCTAAATTTATTAAAAATATTGCTTTCTAGGCCAGTCGTGATGGCTCCTGCCTGTAATCTCAGCACTTTGGGAGACCAAGGCAGGAGGATCACTTGAGCTCAGGAGTTTGAGACCAGCCTGGGCAACATAGTGAGATCTCGTATAAAATAATAATAACACTTTTCTATCTTCAATAATGAATTAACCTCAGCTTACTATACTTCTTTTACTTTATAAACATTTAGATTTTTTAAAACTTTTTGGTTCTTGTGTAATAACATTTAGCTTACAAAAATATTTTTTTCTTTATGTTCTTATTCTATAAGCTTTTGCCTATTTTTAAGTTTTTTTACTTTTTAAACTTTTTGGTTAAAAATGAAGACACAGAGCTGGGCATGGTGACTCAGGCCTGTAATCCCAGTGACTTGGAAGGCCGAAAGGGGAGGATCACTTGAGTCCAGGAGTTTGAGCCCAGCCTGAGCAACATAGCAAGACTCAGACTCTACAAATTTTTTTTTAAAAATTAACTGGGCATGGTGGTGCTTGCCTGTAGTCCCAGCTACTTAGAAGGCTGAGGCTGGAAGATCACCGGAGCCCAGGAGTTCAAGGTTGCAGTGAGCTATGATGTCACCACTGTATTCCAGCCTGGGCAACAGAGCAAGACATGGTCCTTAAAAAATATATAATAAAAATAAATTCAAAAATTAAAAAAAACACAAAGACACAAACACATGATTAGCCTAGGCTTACACAGGGTCAGGATCATCAAGATGTCACTAGATAATAAGGAATTTTTCAGTTTCATTATAACATTATGGGACCACTGTTGTATGCATGCTGTCCATCATTGACCAAAGTGTCATTATTAGGTGCATAACTATATATTAGAAAACGCCAAAACTGAGTCAAACAGACATTGTGATGCTTTAATGGTTAAATTCTTTTTTTTTTTTTGAGATGGAGTCTTGCTCTGTTGCCCAGGCTGGAGTGCAGAGGGGCAAGCTCAGCTCACTGCAATCTTCACCTCCCAGGTTCAAGTGATTCTCGTGCCTCAGCCTCCTCAGTAGCTGGGACCACAGGCAAGTGCCACCACGCCTGGCTAATTTTTGTATTTTTAGTAGAGACCGGGTTTCACCATGTTGGTCTTGAACTCCTGACCTCAAGCAATCCACCCACCTTGGCTTCCCAAAGTGCTGGGATTACAGATGTAAACCACCACATCCGGCCTATTTGTTAAATTCTGTTGGTGTATTGTGACTGTATGGCAATGCTTATTCAGAGATGATGTATAAAGTCAAATTTGGTATCTTTTGTGAATGTGAAGCCACTGGGAAATATCCCCCTCCACCCCACCCCGACCCTGCCCTGAAGCCCTGATCTCTCTTTGTATATGAGAAGGCTTTAGGAGTGTTTAAGGCTTGGCTCATCTTATCTTCTTCCCACTACCTTATCGCTGTGTAACTTTTTAGGACCTGAGGCCAAAGCATGGGGAAAGTGAGAAGAAAAGCCCAGGGTCCACTTACAGTATGTGTAGGAACAGCAAAGCCCTCACAAAGAGGGGGACTTCTCTGCAGGAAGTGCATTTATTTCAAAATTTACAAAGGGAAAGGGAAACCTTTCTAGAGTGTGCTTTGTCCTCAAGGTCACAGGAGTTAAACCTCTCTGCTACACCACTTTGAATGAATTACAGGGGCCAATCATCCTGCGAGCACGTGTTTCCTCTATTGCAGCAGACTCAGTGGTGCTTTCTGTACCTTTCTACAGGGTCAGGGTGCGGGGTGATCCTGCCAAGGTCAGCCAGAAGCATCCTATACAACTGTATGAAGACCCAGGATCTTCGTAAAGAGAAAGGAGAGGGGTGGCAGGCAAGAACAAGAAAGGAAGTGAAGGAAAGAGGAATGGAGCCACCACCCTTTTTTTTTTTTTTTTTAAGACTCCTCTGTTGCCCAGGCTGGAGTGTAGTGGCGAGACCTTGGCTTACTGCAACCTCCACCTCCCAGGTTCAAGCAGTTCTCCTACCTCAGCCTCCCAATTAGCTGGGATTACAGGCACCCACCACCACACCTGGTTAATTTTTGTATTTTTGGTAGAGACAGAGTTTTGCCATGTTGGCCAGGCTGGTCTCAATCTCCTAAGTTTAAGTGATCCACCCGCCTCAGCGCGCCCGGTCAGGAGCCACTTATTAACTCCATCTGGCCACAGCCAACAGCTCATGTAAGACATTTGCAGAGTGAGGCTGGGGAATCACAGAACACATCTCAGAAAGAGGCACATGAAAATCCAGCTCCAGCTCTGCCGAGGTGGGGTGCAGGAGCCCAGTGGGATAATTCCACACTTTCGTTTTGCTGGCTCTAGTTCCTAGCAGATCATTAAATGGACATCAAGAGCTGTCCCAGGTGTTGGGAATTATTAGAAGGGTTTCCCAGCTAGGATGTGAAATAAATCATGGAATGAATGCCCACAGACAAAGGGAAGTGCCTATCAGCTCTAGGCCAGTGAACAACCTGGGAGCCACAGGAGCATAAACCAGAGAGGGTTGATGCTGCCAGTTTATGTGCTTCTGTCTGTTACTGTGAATTGGGAGCCAGGGAGCAATGTCTGTAGCATCTTGAACTGAAAAAGAATTGTCCATGGTGTTCCCAAGTTTGTGTTTGTTATATTCTTTATTATCACCATCGCCTTGACCTTCACCATCAACATTGCTGTCATCATTATTGATCATTTTTACCATCATCCCCGGCCTGTGCACAGTCTCTCACAGTTTACAGAGAACTTCTGTACCCGCTCTGACAATTGTATTATCACAGTAACTCTTTGATGTGGACACAGCAGGATTAGTATCTCCATTTTCTCAAAGTGTAAGCCAAGGTTTAGAGAAGGTCAATGGCGGGCCCTAAGTCATACTCAGGTTCAGGTCTCATGTAAGGACTGTCGATTTACAACACTAAAACTTTACCCTGACAATATCAAAATACTTCACAACTGATAAGGCATGGGTACTGACCAGTCAGGACAAACACTAGCCATAAACAATGGATGTAGCCATTCTGATTCGTGTATCTGAATATCTCCCAGATGTTTGACCTGAAGCCACTACTCTAACCACTACAACTGTGTATCTTTGGGTCCTTCTCTGCCACTTCACATAAGCTCTGCTGTTCTCAAATAACACGGCAAGATGAGGCACTAACAGGTGAGATGCTGGGTTGTTATAATAAAGGGGGGCTCTCGATCTTGTCTTCCTTGATGATCTTGAGACAAGGAATGGCTTAGGGTGGGTCTAGAGAACATGACAGGTAGGACATGGGATTATGGGCTGAGAGAAGTCACCACTCTTGAGAGCTGGAAGGTTGACTTTAGACCAAGTCTTAGGGTGTCATGTGTTTCTTTGTTCGTTTGTTTGTTTGAGACAGAGTCTCGCTCTGTTATCCAGGCTGGAGTGCAGTGGTGTGATCTCTGTTCGCTGCAACCTCCACCTCCTGAGTTCAAGCAATTCTCCTGCCTCGGCCTCCCAAGTAGCTGGGATTGCAGGCACCTGTTACCACACCTGGCTAATTTTTGTATTTTTAGTAGAGATGGAGTTTCACCACGTTGGCCAGGCTGGTCTCAAACTCCTGACCTCAAGTGATTCACCTGTCTTGGCCTCCCAAAGTGTTGGGAATACAGGCATGAGCCATTGTGCCCGGCCAGTCACAGGGTTTTAGACAGGAGAAAAAGTCAGGAATCAGGAGCCAGGTGGAAACTGGATTGGAGTGGGAGCCAGTTGGGAATCAAATGAGAAACCTATTTTCCCACTGGAAAAGGGTCTGCTACTTGCTTCTCTTGGTATCTGGCAAGTAGACATGTTGGCTTAGATCCAAAGATGGGGATAGATAACAGGTAGTCCATGATTTCATCAAAGCGAATAGAAAATGTGCACAGTATGAACTCAGAAATTAATAGTTCGTCAGATTTTCACTTTCTCAGAAGCTACTCTGTTTTTCATTAAAGAATGCTAATTTTTGTATTTATCTTTCATTTTATCAACTCTTCCTATGTACTATTCTTTGAAAAAGATCTTTTTTGGCCAGGCATGGTAACTCACACCTATAATCCCAGCATTTGGGGAGGCCAAGGTGAGTGGATCACTTGAGCCCAAGAGTTCAAGACCAGCCTGGTCCACATTTATGAAACCCCGTCTCTACCAAAAATACAAAAAATTAGCCAGGTGTGGTGGCACATACCTGTAGTCCCAGCTACTTAGCAGGCTGAGGTGGGAGGATCACCTGAGTCCAGGAGGATGAGGCTGCAATGACCTGTGATCAAATCACTGCACTCCAGCCTGGTGTACCAGAGTGAGACCCTGTCTCAAAAAGAAAAAGAGATCTTTTTAAATTCAAAAGTAATATTCACTCATGGAGAAAAATTAATACAGATAAGCTAAAAAAGAAAAAGAAAATTATAATCACTTACAATTTTTCTATTAAAAAATAATATGGCTTAATATGTATGTGTATGTACATATCCTTCCCGACATTGCCCCATGCAAAAAACTATCATCAGAATTATGATGATTTACAAAAATTTACCTATTTTATGCCTAATGTTTTGTCTACCTACCATTCTTGAAGTTCGGGGTCATTATCTTTGTTTGACAACATGGACTTAATATGAGGAGTCTAAAAATATTTTATTGCTTTGGTATCTTGTCGATATCATAAAATCAGAGACAGAATAATATTTATTAGAAATATCCAAGCGTAGGGCTCAGAAACAAATCGCTGGTGCCTGAGCAGCATTCTGTGTTTTCAAAGTGGCCATGTAAAACACGAAGCCCAGTGGAACTATATATCACCACTACATAAACAATAATAACAATTCTTGATTTATATCTTCATATTTTCTGCCTTGTTCTTGCAGAAAAGTTGGTAAAGGCTGATTAGACTGTTACACCTACTTTTTTAACAGATGGAAGATAGGAGAAAATATTACCACAATGAAAGCGGGGGAAAGCCCAAAGGAAAATGTGTTTTTTAAAAATCGAGGACTTGTCAGCATGATGCACAGCTCTGAAGATTAGAGTAAAGCAAAACAAATGTGTGAGTTATTTCTTGGATCAAAAGTTTCAATCACCTTTTGAGCTCACTTCTCAGGTAGTGGGATATCGGTAAATGCTAAGCAAGATGGTAAACTAAAAAACAATTAAAAAAAAAAACAGAAAGAGAGGCTTTCAGGTGAAATGGTCTTTAACCATGTTTCCGGCTGTGGTCTTCATCAAAAGAATTTCTATCAGCAGGGGGAGTACAGTTTAAGATGAAGATGTGTTTCTTTTTTATGATTATAATCCTGCTGAATTGCAATGAAGCAGAAATGTGTGCAGAGATATGACACCAAACAAAGGACTCCATTTCTCTGTTTAAACAGCGGCACCTGGAAGAAATTTTTCTGCAGGATTTTTGAGAACACATATTTTTCTTAGGTCCCTGCAAAAGTAATTGCGGTTTTTACCATTGAAAGTAATAGCCAGTAATATTACATGATAATGGCCAGTGGTATTGTGCGATTACTTCTAATAAAATTTCCTCACAAAAAGTGCTTGGTTAATTAAATTTTCTATGCTGTAGGGTTCTAACAATTTCAGAATCCACTGATTTGGAATTTATGACATTTTAAGCATAGCACGCCTAAGTCTTATTGGGTTTTTAAAAGGGCTGCTGACCAACCCCCTAGCGTTTGTTGAGATTTACTTGTCCAGAACTCAACCAGCCACTCTGGGTTAGAAGCGACCTTTTGATCTTAGAGAGCCTACATCTTCATTGAGGAGAAAAGTCTAACTCATAGAAAAACACAAGACCAAGAGAACACCATGTCGAGCTGCCACTGAGAAAGTTTCAGAAAAGAAAAATCAAATCGTTGTGGGCTGGAGAACTGAATCCTTACACTGCTTTTTACATGCTAAGAGCAATAAGAGGAAAGAAAAGAAAACCAGTAAGAGCAAACATGGATGTTATACTCCATGGTTTCATCTTTCATGAAAACCAGAAATGGAAGAAAATCCAGGCAGAGGTGATGTCAAATAGAGGTAACAGAATCAGCAAAAAGTGGAAAGGGTGCTGGGAACAGAAGAAACGTTTATAATACTCTTTCAAAAAAATATTTACTGAGCATCTATTATGTGCCAGACACTATAGTAGGTGTTACAGATAAAGGTGAATAAGATACACGTGGCCTTCGTCGTCATGTGGCTTACATGAGTGGAAGGGGCAATAACCAGGCAAACAAATAAGTAGAGTTAAAACTATAAAACATTAGAAGAAAACATAGAAATCAATCTTTGTGGCCTTGGTTTAGGTGATGATTTCTTGGATACAACACCAAAGCACTGGCAACAAAAGAAAAAGATACATTGGAGTTCTCAAAAAATTAAAAGTGTTTGTGCTTCAGAGCACACTACCAAGAAAGTAAAAACATACCCACAAGAATGGGAGATAATATTTGCAAATCATGTATCTGATAAGGGGCTTGTATTCAGAATATGTAAATAACTCCTACACTCAATAATGAAAAGGCAACCTAACTTTTCAAATGGGCAAAGGACATGAGGAGACAGTTCTCCAAAGGAGATATAAAAATGACCAATAAGCACATGAAAAGAAGCTCAACATCACTAATCATTAAAGAAATGCAAATCAAAATCACACTAATACCCTTCATATCCATGAGGATGACTATATTCAGAAAGACAGACCATAATAAGTGTTGGCAAAGATGTGGAGAAATTAATGGGTTGCCGGCGCATTGTAAAATGATGCAGCAACTTGGAAAACAATTTGACAGCCCATAAAAAATGTTAAACATGGAGTTATTATATGACCCAGTAATTCCACTCCTAAGTATGCACCTGAAAGAACTAAAAACCTAAGTCCATATAAAATCTTGTACAAAAATGTTCATGGCAGCATCATTCATAAGAGCCAAAAAGCAGAAAAAACTCAAGTATCCATCAACTGGTGAATGATAGACAAAATGCATTATATGCATGCAATGTAATATTATTTGGCTGTGAAAATGAATAGAATCGTGATACATGCCACAACATAGATGAACCTTAAAAATATTAGGCTGATTGAAAGAAGCCAGTTTTGTATGATTGCATTTATATGAAATATCCAGAATAGGCCAATCCATAGAGAAAGAAAATAGATTAGTTGTTGACAGAACTAAGAGAAGATAGATTAGCTGTTGCTTTCCTTCTGGGGAGAAGGAGGAATAAGGAGTGACTACTAATGAGTATGGGGTTCCTTTCTGGGGCGATTAAAACGCTGTAAAATTAGATAGTAGTAATGGTGGCACAACTCTGTGAATATGCTCAAGAATGCTTTAAATGGGTGCATTTTATAGTATGTGAATTATAGCTCAATGTAGTTGTTACAAAAAACAACCAACCAGGCTGGGCATGATGGCTCGTGCCTATAATCCCAGCACTTTGGAAGGCCAAGGAGTTCAAGACCAGCCTGAGAAACATAGTTCTAAAAGAATTTTAAAAACTAGCTGGGTGTGGTGGCACATGCCTGTGGTCCCAGCTACTCAGGAGGCTGAAGTGGGAGGATCCCTTGAGTCTGGGAGGTTGAGTCTGTGGTGAGCCATGATGGCAATACTGCACTCCAGCCCAGGGGACAGCGACACCTTGTTACAGAAAACCCAAAACTGAATAAAGATTTACGGCACATGAATTCAATAAAGTGTCTATTTATTAACCTGTCCAGCTGCTCACATATTGCATTCTGGATGCACCCATCAAAGCATCCATCACATAACAGTAAGTTACCTGTGGCCCTGCTGGAAAGTCTGTACTGTGATAATCATTATTAACATTTGAGTGGTTAATGCAAAGTGTTAATTCACTTAGTTGTCAAAATAATTCCTTCGGGTGAATGCTATTTCACCCCCATTTTACAATAGAGAAAACGGAGGCATCACAAAGTAAAGTAATTGGCAGGGTTGGGTTTCAAACCCAGACAGTCTGGCTCCATCTGATGCTCCAAACAGAATGACACACTTCCCCTTAGGGTGGGACTGAGTCCTGCTTCTACCTGAAACAGCCTCTGCAGTCCAGCACAGACCTAACACACAGAACATTTAATAAATGTTAGTTGAAGGAATCATCAATTAGTAGAAGACTGTTTATTCATTTCTTCAGTAAATATTTAGCAGGTGCCTTTTATGTGGCCAACACTGTTCTGGGCACTGGCACAAAGTGGTGACAAGACCACTGCAGGCCTCAGTGACCTCTTGTTCAGCCTGACACATGATGCAGGAACCCCTTCTCCCACATCCCCTCCTGATGGCTATCCCACCTCTGGTTCAGGAGATGGAAAGGCCATTGCTATTAGATTCTTTTTTGTTCAAGAGACTGGCCTTCTTTGGCCTTCCACTTGAAGAGGCATAAACTTGCACTCCGACCTCATGCCTATAACAGCCTTTTACATCTTGCAAGATAGTTCCAGCTCCCTCGGGTCTTCTTTATTCTAGGCTAGACTGAGCTTTCTCGGTTCCTTCATTAGTTCATGCTCTGATTACATTTCTGCAGGAGACAGCTTTCATTTACTCACTCATTCATTTAAACTTTACTACCTGGGCCTGGTGGTCCAGCCTGTAGTCCTAGCAGTTTGGGAGGCCAAGGCAGGCAGATCGCTTGAGCTCAGGAGTTTGAGACCAACCTGGGCAACACAGAGAAACCCCATCTTCTACCTAAAAATACAAAAATTAGCCAGGTGTGGTGGTATGTGCCTGTAGTACCAGCTACTCTGGAAGCTGAGGCAGGAAAATCTCTCTTTTTTTTTTTTTTTGAGATGAAGTCTCACTCTATTGCCCAAGCTGGAGTGCAGTGGCGTGATCTCAGCTCACTGCAACCTCCTCCTCCCAGGTTCAAGCAATTCTCCTGCCTCAGCCTCCCCAGTAGCTGGGACTACAGGTGCCTGCCACCACACTTGGCTAATTTTTTGTATTTTAGTAGAGACGGGGTTTCACCGTGTTGCCTAGGCTAGTCATGAACTCCTGAGCTCAGGTAATCCACCCACCTCAGCCTCCCAAAGTGCTGGGATTACAGGTGTCAGCCACAGAGCCCAGCTGGATCTCTTAAGCCTGGGGGGCAGAGGTTGCAGTGAGCCAAGATTGTGCCACTGCACTCCAGGTTGGGCCACAGAGCCAGACCCTGTCCCAAAAAAAAAAAAAAAAAAAAAAGCTTTTCTGTCACTTACTATTAATATATACCAGGTACTTTGCTAGGCCCTATAAATACAAAAAGGGCATGGTTTCTTCCCTCAAGAAATGCATGATCCACTGGGGAATGAGGCATTTAGAGAAATAATTTCAACATGTCCTAGGTGACAAGTGTAATAGGGATGCAGTTAGACTGAGTAGAACCACTCAGTGCTACAACTAGACTTTAAGTCAGCCACTCTGGGATCATTCAGTGTGGCTATGTTTACCCTGCATAGTGACCACCAGAATGAAGAGCTAGGAAATAAATATCTCCACTATCCTGATCTGAAGTTATCATTTGAAGAATGCGGCCCAGAACTGTAACTGATTTATTCAGCAGTTGGCTAACTTTTAAAAACCCGAGCATGAATTTCATGAAGTGTTATCAGGCCCATCCTACACTAATGAAACAAGAGTTAGATGATTGATAGATAGTAGATAGATAGATTGATAGATAAACATTTTGCATGTATTCATCTCTGGTAAATATCCTCTTATTTCAGTCTAGCAAAGCTCTCATAGACAACACCAGGCCTTAGGAACCAAGGTCCAATTTCCAGCTCCATTGCTTCAACCTCCAAGACCTACCTCACAGGTCTGTTGAGGGCATTAAAAGAAGTAGTGAATGAAATGATCTGGCACCCCATAGTTGGTGCTTAATAAATGCTAATAATACTTACTCGTGGCTTACTGGTTCATCAAGATTCTTTAAAATCTGTGTCTGGACATCCAATATGTGAGGCTGCGCTCCAGCTTCATGTCAACTGCAAACCTGACCATGTGTCTTCTGGTTTTCAGTAATCCCTCCACTCCCAACTCTTCCTCATCCGCATCTGCTTCCCTTCCAATCCCAGCTTTGCTTAGCCCGAGTTATCAGGCGCTGTCTCAGAAGGATGACAAACCAGCATTGCCACCTGGAGGACAGCATGAGAATCTGAGTGAGAGAACAATTTCATGGCACCAGATAAACCAACTCAGCTGTTCTGTGCCGACGCTAACGAGGCCAAGTTCACAGGTTCATCCCCAAAGGGGCCAATTAGCTTTACACCGAGGGGCACTCCAGAGTGCAGCCCCAGCCTCTCACGTTGGCCCTCAAGTCACACGTGTGTGGCTGTTGGTTAGAAGCGAATTCATCAATCCAATCCTATTTTTCATAATTTCTTTAAAACCCAGTTGTAAGGCAGTGTGGAAACAACGAAGACGAACAAGACCTTGTCCTTCCTCTTAAAGAAGCTTCAGCCTGCAACGGTGTTTCCTCAAATGAGTCCTGAGACATTAATAGGAGTTATGAGAATAAGTGGCTCCAATGTTAAATCAGTTTGGAAAACACTGATCTAATCAAAGTCAAGGGGCTTGTTTGCAAAAGGGCTTCGCAGAGCTTGCTACATGCTAATGTGCACATGCTAATTTTCCAAGAAGGAAATGCAATGTGCAGCGTTTCACAGATTTGGACAGCCATGGGCATCCGCACCTTATAAAAAAAGAAAAGAAAGAAAGGAAGAAAAGATAGTAACGAATTTACTGGCCCAGGATATGGCTACTTCCAATGGAACATCTATTTTAAGAAGCAACTCATCCATGGGAAAGGTTCACAGTCTATTGCTAAGTTTAAGAAAATGGGGAGGGGGAAGCGTCCTGTAGAACAGTATCACATTTGAAAAGATAAAAAAGATGTGTATATATTTGGGAGAATAAAAAACAAACAGATACAAACCAAAACGTTAGCAGCCATGATCTTTTTGTTGGAGTAGTGGTTGTTTTTCCATGCTCTGCTTTTCAAGTTTTCTGCCGTAAACATACAGCACCTCAATTTTAAAATAAAACCACTGGCCAGCCATGGTGGCTCCCGCCTGTAATCCCAGCACTTTAGGAGGTCAAGACAGGCAGATCACCTGAGGTCAGGAGTTTAAGACCAGCCTGGCCAACATGGCGAAACCCCATCTCTACTGAAAATATAAAAATTAGCCAGGTGTGGTGGTGCACACCTGTAATCCCCGCTACTCAGGAGGCTGAGCCAGGAGAATCACTTGAACCCAGGAGGCGGAGGTTGCAGTGAGCCAAGATCACACCACTGCACTCCAGCCTGGGCAACACAGCAAGACTCTGATTCAAACAAATAAAATAAAATAAAAAGTAACTTAAAAATAAAATAAAACCACAAAGACCTTGTTTTAGGACAGATTACCATCTTCATATGACTATTATTGTAGAATGCAAATGTTCCTTACTTACAATGGGATTATATCTTGATAAATTAAGTTGAAAATATCTTAAGTCAAAAATGCATTTAATACCTCTAAGCTACTGAACAACACAGCTTAGCCTAGTCTCCTCAGACATGCTCAGAACACTTACATCAGCCTACAGTTAAGCAATACCATCTAACACGAAGCCTATTTAATAATGAAGTGCTGAATATCTCATTTCCATTTATTGCATGGGTACGTGAAGTCTGGTGGCTGCTGAATGAGTATCACTTTCACACTGCTACAAAGTTGAAAAATTCTAAGTGGAACCATCATAAGTCAGGGACCATCTACACTCCCAAGAGCTAACATTTAGTGAAGGATAACGAAGTGCCGGATTCTGAATTGCCTAGACTATTTCATCTAAACTTCATGTAAATCTTACAAGACAAGATACCACTTTCTTGTTCCAATTTATAGACAAAAGGCCAGGCATGGTGGCTCACGCCTGTAATCCTAGCACTTTGGGAGGCCGAGGCAGGTGAATCACCTGAGGTGAGGAGTTCAAGACCAGACTGGCCAACAAGGCAAAACCTCGTCTCTACTAAAAATACAAAAATTAGCTAGGCATGGTGATGTACACCTGTAATCCCAGCTACTTAGAGGCTGAGGCAGGACAATTGCTTGAACCCAGGAGGCGGAGGTTGCAGTGAGCTGAAATTGCACACTGCACTCCAGCCTGGGCAACAGATTGAGACTCCACCTAAATAAATAAATAAATAAATAACTTGAAGAAACAGAGAAATAAACCCTGTGGAGCCAGAATTTGGAACTATTACATCCCTGTTTGCCATCTACCTCCATTCCCCAACACACACACGCACACGCACACGCACACACACACACAGAGATGCCACTGTTACTCCCGTTCCATGGAGGAATACTACACATGGCCAGTGAGATCGCTTTGCTACCTCATTGGCTGTTGGCAGCCATTTATTAAGGGCTTACTGGTGCCAAGCATTATTCCAAGTGATTTGACAAATATAAGCATGTAAACCAATAATAACTGGGCTCTTCTAGACCTTTACACCCTTTCTGCCTTCCGCAATATTGCGCAGACTATCCCTGTCTTCTCCCGTACTTAATGACCGCTAGAAACCCCCAAAACTAGGTATTCCTTTTATTTGGCTCGGTGGAGCAATGCAGCTCCTTTCAGCTTCTATGCATGTATTCCACTGCAGGCTTTCCTCAGTACATCCAAACACCGTGATCGTACTCTGTTAAATAGCAGACCTTCCTGACCTCACGCTAGTGCCTGCATGCACTCTCTCTGTCTCTCTCTCCCTCTCCCTCCCTGTGCACTTCTGTGTCATGTGTACTCTCTATCACTACTGGGGAAGGGCACAAAGGAAAAGTGAATTTCCTCACTGATATGAAGTGCCTCTACCTCCCTTAAAGGAGAAATGGAGCTGGCTGTAGTCAGTTTGGGTTTAATACACTATTTTTATTTTCCATTACACATACATTGTCCAAGTAGTTTCTTTTATTAATTTAATTTTACAGATGAGGAAACTGAGATCAGATAACTTGCCTGAAACACCAATGCGGATGCCTGACTGGACCGTCGTTTAAGCCAGGCCCATCTGACTTCACATCTTGGTGTCACCAAGATGTAAAGAAGAATGGGGACACCCTGAGCTTCAGGACACAAGAAAGTCCCCTGAAGAAGTGGCCCTTATAGCATGAAAAGGCTGACTCGATGTTCTTCAATGTTAGCAAAGATGAACTGGTTAGAAGAGACCCCAGCTGAAGCAAGCACACAATTTTTCACTCTTCAGGTCAGAAATCTGGTCCCACAAACCAGTTTAAAATGGTTAACCTGACTGCTTACCTCGCTAATAGCAGTGGCCTTCTAAGAGAAAATTCGTCCTTTTCCTCTGCCCGACCCCACATGGATTCCTCTTTAGGAGCCAGGCTATCAACCACATTTGAAAACTACTTTACTGTGCTTAGTCTTAAAAAAAAAATTTTTTTTTTTTAGTTTTTGATAGAGACAGGGTTTCACCATGTTGCCCAGGCTGGTCTCGAACTCCTGAGCTCAAGTGATCTGCCAGCCTTGGCCTCCCAAAGTGCTGGAATCACAGGTGTGAGCCACCACACCACCCGGCATTGTTGTGCTTAGTTTAATAATAAAAAAAAAAATTCTGAGAGATGTTTTTCTTTGCCTCCTTAGGTCTAAGGAGAGGTGATGACTCGGCCCTTTCCTTGACTGTGTGGCACCTTTTAACCAGACTCCTGCAAAGTTGAATAAGCAAGATTTTTGCCCTTCCACTGCCTTCTAGGTGAGCGTGCAGTTAAATTTTCCCACCAGTGTGGTCTCAAAGGCTGAGCAGGGCTCAGGGCAGAAGGCATAGCAATGCAATCTTAGACAATATGGGTTCTTCATTACATCTGCAAAATGCCACTAGCACCTTTGACCAACCGTTAATACTGCATGACGCTGACATCTTGTGATGTAGCTGGAGTTTGAGAAATGGAGCTGAGGGTTGATTAGGGTCCAAAAAATAAATCTTTTCTATTGCCAGGGAGCAGTTACAGTTGCACAACTGAAATACCAGCCTTTTGGAAAAGCTATCAAACCCACTCATGCAGTTGGGTAATATCATCATCCGAAGCATTTCTTAGATGCCTGGTGTTGGCAGCACAGGACAGAGTGAGTTAAGCGGATACAATCTATTATGTGAGACATTTCCAAGACAGGATATAAGTTTCTGGTGCAAGCAGTGAGACTGGTTGAGACAGAGGCCAGCATGGTATCTTATAATAATAACCAACATTTATTGGGCCTCTTCCCTTTGTCAGGTCTGAGCTATAGGTCTCACATACACTGTCTCACATAATTCTCAGAGCAACCCTGGAGGAAGGGGCTATTAGTACCCGTTTACAGATAAAGAAACACAGGCTGCTAGACGTTGAGTAACCAGCCCCAGACAATACAGCTAGTGAATGGTGGAGCATAACTCAAGTCCCGATCCCTCTTCCACCACAATCGGCACCCTTGATCACTGCACCCTACCTGTTTGATCCGTGCAAAGTAGCTCCAGCATGAATTTTGGAGTTGAATAGCCCTAGATTCAAATTCTGGTTGCATTACTCAATCTGACCAGGTATACAACTTTCTCTAAACTTTAGTCACCTCATCTGCAAAAATTAGTGGTGACACTAATGCCCAGCTTGCCAGGAAGTAAAGAAAGAAATACTTGTGTAATCGTATGGCATCCAAAGGCCCACATGGTTGGGTCCCAGAACCCAAATCCTTTTTTCAATGCATAGCAGGAGGAAAAAGACTCCTATGTCATTATCGTTGTTTTGTTTCATTTCTAAAACCTCTAGCCCATGGACTGGGCACAGTGGCTCACCTCTGTCATCCTAGCACTTTGGGAGGCTGAGGTAGGGGATCACTTGAGGCCAGGAGTTCAAGAACAGCCTGGGCAACACGGCAAGACCCTGTCTCTACTTTTTTTTTTTTTAATTAAAAAGAATTATTTTTGACCGGGTACGGTGGCTCACGGCTGTAATCCTAGCACTCTGGGAGGCCGAGGCAGGTAGATCACCTGAGGTCAGGAGTTCGAGACCAGCCTGGCCAAAACTGGTGAAACCCCATCTCTACTAAAAAATAGAAAAAATTAGCCAGGTGTGGTGGCAGGCACCTGTAATCTCAGCTACTCAGGAGGCTGAGGCAGGAGAATCGCTTGAATCCGCTAGGCAGAGGGTTGCAGTGAGCCAAGATCACGCCACTGCACCTCAGCCTGGGCGACTCCAGACTGGAGCAAGACTCCATCTCAAAAAAACAAAATTAATTTCCATCGCCCAGACTGGAGTACAGTGGCATAATATCAGCTCACTGCAACCTACATCTCCTGGGTTCAAGCAATTCTCCTGCCTCAGCCTCCCAAGTAGCTGGGATTACAGGCGCCCGCCACCACACCCAGCTAATTTTTGTATTTTTGGTAGAGAAGGGATTTCACCTTGTTGGTCAAGCTGATCTCTTAACTCCTGACCTCAGGTGATCTGCCAGCTTTGGCCTCCCAGAGTGCTGGGATTACAGGCGTAAGTCATCACACCTGGGCAAAATAATTTTTTTAAAAAGAACAAACAAAAAAACCCTCTAGCCCATGGTAGGCATTCAATAAATTGTAGCTATCATAACTGGTTTCTTTTTACAAGTTTTATCATTAAATCACTAGCCCAATTCATCTAATTGAAATGCTATTTCAGTCATCCTATTTTCCCCACCACTACTTTTTTTAAAACGTCTAAGCTGTTTCTACTAATTTGCACTAAAACAGAACAGAATGAGTAGCAGAAGTCCCATATTAGCAGAAGCAAGCTATGTTCCCTAAAAATTTTAGATTAGATCAGAGAAGGTGGCTCATGCCTGTAATCCCAGCACTTCAGGAGGCTGAGGTAGGAGGATTGCTTCAGCCCAGGAGTTCAAGACTAATCTGGGCAACATGGTAAGACCCCGTCTCTACAAAATAAAAAATAAAACAAAATTTTAGACTAATCTGTACCAATTTTGGAAATCTGAATAAAGGAACCCCCGCAAAGCTCTCCAGGCAAAGAAGTTTCATTTATAAAACCTCTAGTCCGTGGGCTGGATGTGGTGGCTCTTGCCTGTAAGAAAGTCTGGTCCAAAGAGGTGAGGCCCACCCACCAGCCTGGTTTAAGTACAAGTACCACCTCAGGGTTGGAGAGGAGAGATAGGTATTTGGCACGTAGATTTTCTATGGGCCCCGCACTTGGGAATTTGTGTCTGATTTTGAAACAGCAATCTGTACTTCTTCCTTGTTCCAAGACTTTTCTCGCATGCATAAATATCACCAGTAGTTTCCCTCTGTCACGAGAGCTGAGGGTGGTCTAGCCAGGGACTCACAAGACCAACACCATCAGGAGAGAAGCACCTGGATCTGCAGCACACACTCTGCCTTCCCTCCTGTTACGATGGGGAAAAGAGCAACCAGGTCCTGCGCCCAGGACCCTATTTGTCATCACTTTCTCAAGGATTTTATTTCTACAGATTATCTTTTTCTCTCCTGCAGCGTTCAACTTCTCCATCTCCTCTGTATCATTGCTATTTGTATACAAACATCTCTTAAAAGTCACCTGGGACCAGGCACAATGGCTCATATCTGTAATCCTAGCACTTTAGGAGGCCAAGGTGAGAGGATCACTTGAACTCTGGAGTTTGAGACCAGCCTGAGCAACATGACAAAATCCCATCTCTACCAAATATACAAAATATTAGCTGGGCATGGTGATGGGCACCTGTGGTCCCAGCTTCTTGGGAGGCTGAGGTGGGAGGATGGTTTGAGCCTGGGAGGCAGAGGTTCCAGTGAGCTGTGATCACACCACTGCACTCCAGCCTGGGCAATAGAGAGAGAGCCTGTCTCAAAAAAAAAAAAAAAGAAAAGAAAAAAAAAATTATCCGGACCATCTATCTGTTCCCTACACTGCTCCTTTGCACACAAAAGCTCTAGGAGAGTTGCTTATGTCTCACCTCCCATCCTTTGCCTTTTCTCAGCCTACTCAGATGAGGCTTTTGTGCCCCAGCTACCCCGCATTCCACTAAAACAGCTCTAATCAAGGTGCCAATGGCCACGCCTCTGTCTTCATCTTACTTGCCTTACTACAGCCCCTTGCTGGATCTTCTCCTTCTTCCTGAAATGTACTCCTCCTGAGGGCTCCATGAACTCCTGCTTGCTTGGTCTTTTCCTACCTTCCTTCATACCTCCTTCATTGGCTGCTTGTCTCCTCTTCATTCACCACCAGACCGCTGAATGCTGGAGTTCCCCAGTCTCCATCCTCAAAGCTCTTCTCTCTCTCTCTCGTTTTTAAATGTATTTATTTTATTTTTTTGAGACTGAGTCTTGCTCTGTCACCCAGGCTGGAGTGCAGTGGTGCAATCTCAGCTCACTGCAACCTCTGCCTCCCAGGTTAAAGCGATTCTCCTGCCTCAGCTTCCCAAGTACCTGAGACTACAAGCGCGTGCCGCCATGCCCAACTAATTTTTGTGTCTTTTTGTATTTGTATTTTACTTTAAGTTCTGGGATACATGTGCAGAACGTGTGGGTTTGTTACACAGGTATGTATACGTGTGCCACGGTGGTTTGCTGCAACTATCAACCCATCATCAAGACCAGCCAAGCTGATCTTGAACCCGTCATCAAGGTTTTGAGCCCCACATGCAGTAGGTATTTGTCCTAATGCTCTCCCTCCCCTTGACCCCCACCCCCTGACAGTCCCCGGTGTGATGTTCGCCTCCCTGTGTCCATGTGTTCTCATTGTTCAACTTCCCCTTACGAGTGAGAACATGTGGTGTTTGGTTTTCTGTTCCTGTGTTAGTTTGCTGAGAATGATGGCTTCCAGCTTCATCCATGTCCCTGAAAAGGACATGAACTCATTCTTTTTTATGGCAGCAACTTTTGTATTTTTAGTAGAGATGGTGTTTCACCATGTTGGCCAGGCTGGTTTCAAACTCCTGAGCTCAAGTGATCCATCTGCCTCAGCCTCCCAAAGTGCTGGGATCACAGGCGTGAACCACCACGCCGGTCTCGAAGCTCTTCTCTATGGGCACTACTTCCAAGTTAATTTCCCCTAACCTCAGCCTCTGCTTTAAATACCTTTCACTGGTGCCGTGTGAATGCCAGTGCCTCTCAAACATTTCAAACATTATGTAGTCCAGATCTCATCTCTGAAGCCAGATACAGAAACTACTGCCCACTTCACATCTCCGCTTAGAAGGATGCCTAGCAGGTGCCTCAAACTCAACAATGCCAAAATCAAACTATGGTCTTTTCCCCAAAATCCACTCCCTTCAATCCTGTCCACTGCCCACACATTTGCCCAGGCCCCAAACCCAAGAATCCCCTTGATTTTTCTTCCCTTTATGTTGCAATGCCAGTGCATCAGTAAACCCTATCAGATCACTCTCCGTAAGAGATCTTGAATCCAACTTCCTTCCGTGACGACTGCTCCTATCTTATCCCAAACAACCACCACTTCTTGCCTGAACTATTTCAACTACCTCCTACCTAGTCTCATGGCCATAACTCTTGTCTTAACTGTAATCCATCCTCCACACAGTAGCCAGAGTGATCTTTCTAAGGTTGTAACTGGGATCAACCCGAGCCCACTTTCCTATTTAAAAGATCCAGTAGCTTATAATTATGTTGATAAACCCAGCCTCTTTGTCACGGCTTACAAGATCCTATGTGATACGGTCCCACCTACCTCTCCAGTCATTTCCTTCTACCTCTCTTTATTCACTCCAGCTACAACAGCTGCCTTCTCTTATTCCTGGCTAAGGGCCTCTACCCTTGCTGTTCTTCATGCCTAGAATACCACCTTAATGAAAACAGCCTCCCTAGGAACTAACTCTCCAACTGTTTTGTTTCTGTTTTTGTTTTTTGAGACAGAGTCTCACACTGTCGCTCGGGCTGGAGTGCCACAGCGCGATCTCAGCTCACTGCAATCTCCGCCTCCCAGATGCAAGCGATTCTCTTGCCTCAGCCTCCCGAGTAGCTGGGATTGCAGGCACCTGCCACCACACCAAGCTAATTTTTTGTATTTGGGGTTTCACTCTGTTGGCCAAGCTGATCTTGAACTCCTGACCTCATGATCTGCCCATCTCAGCCTCCCGAAGGGCTGGGATTACAGGCGTGAGCCATTGCACCCAGCCGAACTCTCCAACTGTTATCCTATGCTATCTTTCTTTTTAGGACTCAGCAGCATGTGAAATTACCTTATTTATTCACCTAGTCTCATTGGCATATAAACTCCTGGGATCGGGAATAATAGCTGGTGAGAAGAGGCACACACTGTGGCTTGCATGCATCTCCCTGGTTTCAGCCTCTGCTCTACACTTCGGATTTCAGCACAGCTTCTGCCTACCATGACTTGGAGATCCATGTGGATTTCATTGTCTGGTTTTTGACCCCCGCTCCCCATTTGACTCTTCGCTCAGCAGGTTCCCTGTATTTCAGCAGCGCTCAAAGCCTTGCTTGACAGATACTTCCTCTGCCATCCTGGGCCCCAGACCTATTTCTCTGTGAAGAGCGTTCTGTCTGAGGTCAACTAGCCCACAGGATGCAACAGTCTAAACTGGCCCTCTAAACTATAAGAAGGCCTCACCTGAGGCCGGGCACGGTGGCTCAGGCTTGTGCACTTTTGGAGGCCCAGGTTGTCAGAGTGGAGGTCACAAGTTCGAGACCAGCCTGGCCAAACCCCAGCTCTACTACAAATTTAAAAATTAGCTGGGTGTGGTGACTGGCACCTGTAATCCCAGCACTTGGGAGGCTGAGGTAGGAGAATCGCTGGAACCTGGGAGGCAGAAGTTACAGTGAGACAAGATCATGCTCTAGCCTGGGTGACAGAGCAAGACTCCATCTCAATTTTAAAAAAAAGAAGGTTTCACCTGAATAGGCTCGCTTTGACCACTGGGCCTTGAAGCAACTAAAGCAAGAAAGAAACTCAAACCACTCCAAGGGAAGTGAGATTCTTTCTTTCTTTTTTTTTTTTTTTTTAAATTTTTCAACCTTGACCTCCTGGGCTGAAGCAATCCTCCCACTTCAGCCTCCCCAGTAGCTGGGACCTTAGGCACATGCCACCACGCCTGGCTAATCCTTTTTGCCTGTGTCTTAGGGATGGGGTCTCACTATGTTGCCCATGTGGAAGGTTCCTTTTTTGTGATTTTCCACATGCCAAGCAGCCAAAACCACTAGGTTATCCATAAAACTGGGCTGTCAGGATGTGGCTAAAGCTCACCTGACCAGAGAAATCGTCTGGGCCTGGAACGATGTGTCCATCTCATCCAACTGGAACAGTCCGTCGTGCATGATATTACAGTGTTCTGAAGCCCTGTTCCCTGTTTCACAAAGAAAGCACCGGTAATGAAAACCCATGAATACTATTACCATGTACCGAGCCTATTACTCAATACTAGGTGTCTAATCTTTACATTTATCATCTCGCTTAATTTTCACAATAAAATTAAGATAGGTTATTGTCCTTATTTAACAGATAAGAAAACCAAGGCTCAGAGACAGGTGGAGACAGGTGAAAGAATTTGCCCCAGGTCATTTAACAAATGAGTGGGAAAGCCTGCATTTCTGACTCTAAAGCCCAGGCTCACAGCCCTTAGCCTCTAAATATTTGATTATGAGTGTGTTCACACCCCCCCACACACCAAAGTATATACTGCTTAAGAGCTAGGAGTTTATTTTTGTTCTATAAAATCCTTAAGAGCTAGGAATCTCTTCTTGATCGTCATCACAAAGCATAGGGACTGATGCCGAGTGGATGGTCAGCACATTTTGGTGAATGAATTCCTAACATCATTGCATTTGTACTTTATTTATTTATTTATTTATTTTGAGACAGAGTCTCGCTCTGTTGCCCAGGCTGGAGTGCAGTGGCGTGATCTCAGCTCGCTACAACCTCCGCCTCCTGGGTTCAACCAATTCTCCTGCCTCAGCCTCCTGAGTAGCTGGGATTACATGTGCCCGCCACCAAGCAAGGCTAACATTTGTATTTGTAGTAGAGGCTGGGTTTCACCATGTTGGCCAGGCTGGTCTTGAACTCCTGACCTCAAGTGATCCACCCGCCTCAGCCTCCCAAAGTGCCAGGATTACAGGTATGAGCCACCGTGCCTGGCTGCATTTGTACTATTAATTAACTTTTTTATTTTTATTCTTTTAGAGATGGGGTCTTGCTCTGTCACCCAGGCTGGAGTCCAGTGGCACCATCATAGCTCATTGCAGTCTTGAACTCCTGGCCTCAAGAGATCCTCTCACCTCAGCCTCCTAAGTAGCTGCTATTGCATCAGTATTATAATGTATACATAGTATTATTAGTAGATCAACATAAATATCCATTCCCCATAACGGCACTGTTGGCTTTCCTATTCCCTACTATTGGTCATTTGGGCTATTTCTAACTTTTAGTTTTAATGTACAGTACAGTAATTTGCTCTTACTGGAACATGGAATGAGAAAGAAAAGTGGAAGATGAACCTAATGAAAGAAAAATAGCATGCTGCATCTTTCATGAGACTATTCAGGGTGAATCCAATTAAATGATATGCTAATTACACAGAATAGAGAAACAATTCTGGAATTATAATAATAAAATTACTAGCCTTTTCTAGTAAATGTAAATACCACAATTTTCAGTAGAAAAACATGTTTAATATAATGTAAAATACACAGTACCCCCACCCCCAACCCAGGCTAGATTCAAAATATTTTTCAAAAGTGAGTATGAGAATGCAAATGAGATTCTAACTTGGTCTGGCACAGCAGTCCAGCATTTTAGGAGGCCACAGCAGAAGGCTATTTGAGTCCAGAAGTTCGAGACCAGCCTGGGCAACACATAGTGAGACCCTGTCTCTGAAAAAAACATAAAATAAAAGCAAATGGAAGAGCATCAGTATTCTACAATTTAGTAGGAAAAAAACATATGGCTATCTGTTAGCAAAATGAATTTGGTTAATAATGTACCAGAAGTGTGTGTGTATTTTTCACTTTAGGACTGTGGTTTTTTAATTTGCTTTCCTGAGCGCTTTTATTGAATAACTCTCAAGTACCCTCTGGTGGACGAGATGAAGAACACTTCGATACCAGGGGTGCCATCTGTCACCTCTTCATATAGTATGTGCCTAAAAATAATCATAACACACATTGTTAAGTTTACATACATAAAGGATACAGGAATAATGATTATTTTTAAAGAAACGCTTTAGATATTTACAGTCATAGCTAATGGTGAGGGTTTACATTTTTTTTCTGAGATGGAATCTCCCTATGTTGCCCAGGCTGGAGTGCAGTGGCTATTCGTAAGAGTGATCATAGCTCACAATAGGCTTGGACCCCTGACCTCCTGCATCAGCCTCCTGAGTAGCTGGGACTATAGATGTGCACCACCATGGCTGGCTAAAGTTTACTTTTATATTTTTTAATATTAATAGACATTAATATTATGTATTATATTACTATTAGATTATTACATTATTAAAATAAATTGACAAGCCAAAAATATAACAACATTAAAGAGATAAATAATTATTAGATAATAATATTATCTGTTATATTTTTGGCTTGTCAATTTATTTTAAATAACTGCTACTGGAAATTTCCCTTTTAGTACTCTCTTTGTAGTAAAAAATTAACATGATGGTTTTAATCACCTTTTTTTTTTTTTTTTTTTTTGAGACGGAGCTTCGCTCTTGTTACCCAAGCTGGAGTGCAATGGCGCGATCTCGGCTCACCGCAACCTCCGCCTCCTGGGTTCAGGCAATTCTCCTGCCTCAGCCTCCCGAGTAGCTGGGACTACAGGCATGCACCAACATGCCCGGCTAATTTTTGTGTGTGTGTGTGTTTTTAGTAGAGACAGCGTTTCACCGTGTTGACCAGGATGGTCTCGATCTTTTGACCTTGTGATCCACCCGCCTCGGCCTCCCAAAGTGCTGGGATTACAGGTGTGAGCCACCGCGCCCAGCTTTAATCACCTTAAATAGATCATTAGACATCTTTTCAAAGAACCCATAGGTAGGTTAAAGAAAAATATTAACTTTCACTCAAATATAAATAATTTAAAAGGCAACAATATAACCTAACTATAATTTCTACTTTAAAGAAACCTAAAAATGACACACAGAAAGTCAACATTTTCCAAAATGTGTGCTGTGAGATACTAGTTCCCTGATGTGCTGCAGGGGGGAGTAAGAGAAGGGTACTCTCTTAGTTGAGAGACATTTCAGATGATTAACTTCCTCCCTTCATTTTGTTTCCACACTCGGATCGTCAGTTCCTGATAACTTACTTTCTGTGCTACTTGCTCATGGGAAGAACATGTCCTAGGCCACACGACACAAGCTTTCCAGTTTGCTTCACAGCTCAAGTTAGCCTTGTGAAGTTTAAAGTCAGCATTCATGGCCAGGCACAGTGGCTCACACCTGTAATCCTAGCACTTTGGAAGGCTGAGGCAGGCAGACCACTTGAGGTCAGGAGTTCGAGACCAGCCTGGCCAACATGGCGAAACCCTGTCTCTACCAAAAATTCAGAAATTAGCCAGGCGTGGTGGCACATGCCTGTAGTCCCAGCTACTCAGGAGGCTGAGGCATGAGAATCATTTGAACACAGTAGGCAGGGGTTGCAGTGAGCCGAGATCGCATCGCTGCACTCTAGCCTGGGCAACAGAGTGAGATCCTGCCTCCAAAAATAAATGAGTACAAAATAAATGTCCGCATTTATATTTATATAAAAACATATATGCATATGCTCTCATACACATATAGTGATTTCACTGAGTAGTTAATTTAGTCATAGCAAACATGCAGAACACTTAACAGTTTTTTTCTTCTTTAAGTGGAAGGGCCATAGTGGAGGGGCTTTCACCTTCAAAGCTATACTTTCTCTCATATTTGAAATGTTTACAATATCATGTTTAATGTATATAATCAAAATATATACATATATTTAAGTTGCCATATTCAATTGTAGAATTTGAGAGGTAAAAAATATTTTCCCAAAAATGTTCCCAAATGCACCTCTCAAGCTTCCACATGCCCAGACTAGCAGAAAATCCAGTTTTCCAAAGCACCGCCCATCCACCTCCTCTGCAAAATTCCCGTCTCTGCTTGTATTCAAAGGACAAGCCCTGGCTGGATGCTCTTGCAAAGTCCCTAGAACTGAAGCTTAGAGCGCCCCCTTGAGGCTTGAGGGGCATCCACAGTGCTACGCAGCTCTGATTATTTATTATCAGTCAACCCACAAAGGTGACTTGGTGTAAGAGACTCTCTTGTCAATGCTGCTGCTGTTGCTCCTCCCAGTGACCTCAGAGTTCTTTGTAGAAATAGTTTCTCTCACTGAAAAATATAAAAGTCATCTTCACCAGACTCTAAACTTTTCCTTTTTTTTTTTTTTTTTTGAGGCAAGATCTCTCTCTGTTGCCCAGGCTGGAGTGCTGCGGTGCAATCTCAGCTCACTGTAACCTCTGCCTCCCGGGCTCAACCGATCCTCTCACTTCAGCCTCCCCCACACCCCAAGTAGCTGGCACTACAGGCATGCGCCACCATGCCCAGCTAATTTCTTGTATTTTTTTAAATAGAGACAGGGTTTCACCATGTCGCCCAGGCTGGTCTCCAACTCTTAGATTCAAGCAATCCACCTGCCTCAGCCTCCCAAAGTGCTGGGATTACAGGCATGAGCCACCATGCCTGCCCTTCTGTATTATTTATTTAAAATTTACAACATACCTCTATGATAGGTGCTATTCTTCCCATTTTATAGATGAGAAGAGAGATTTGGAGAGCTTTAATAAGGGGCTTAAGGGGACACTGCATGAATGCTCAACTTCTTGGATAAATAGGACATGAAATTCATATGGAGGTGATTCTGTCAAAAGGATCTACTCAAGGGCTCTGCAGTCTACACCTAAAATGGGCTAAGCCCAGGTTTCCCACACTAGGATGTGAGGACTTCCTGGAATAAGCAGAATCCTATAAGTACTGATACTGTAGATAAACACAGTGCATCATCTAGGAGTATGTATTAGTCCATTTTCACTCTGCTGCAAAGACATATCCGAGACTGGGTAATTTATAAAGAAAGGAGGTTTAATTGACTACAGTACTGCATGTTTGGGGAGGCCTAAACTTACAATCATGGTGGAAGGGAAAGCAAGGCACATCTTACGTGGGAGTAGGTGAGAAAGAGAAGACAGGGGAAACTGCCAAACACTTTTAAAGCATCAGATCTCGTGAGAACTCACTCACTGTCACAAGAACAACATGCAAGAAACCGCCCCCATGATCTAATCCCCTCCCACCAGGCCCCTGCCTTGACACATGGGGATTACAGTTCCAGATGAGATTTGGGTGGGTACACAGAGCCACACCATATCAGAGTATCAGTTTTGCCTCAAGGTTTTTTGGGGAAATATTATTCTATAGTAAGACCAATGGATATATTAAGGAGTGTAAAGGTACCATTTTAAAATATTTTGAGATAAAAAGGCAAAAGGATAAAATTAAAGCCATTCCTTTGCTGAAAGGCTGTATCACAAAATCTTCTAGGACAATGCTTCTCGCACTTTCACATGTCTCTCCTGTGGGCAGGGCTAGCTCCAGGGGTGTGAGGCTGGGGGAGTTGCAGCTACACTTGCAGATCACGGTTCAGGATGGCTGGGCTAAGGCTGCAATTTTGCAGTTCTAACAAGCTCCCAGGTGATACCTGTTTTAGTCCAAAGACCACATGTTGAGTGGCAAGACCCAGCCTTTTTCTCTATTCCTCTGTTTGTAACCCTTAACTAGGAAAGTTTAAGAAGCAGTAGAGAAGGAGGGCAGTAAATCACGGCAGTCAAAATTATATAGTGAAAAGCGCAGGTCTTTACTGCCACTTACTCTGTAAAATACCACAGACTGCTTTTCTCCTGATGGCTCAGTTTCCTCATCTGGGGAAAATGAGAATAACAGTGACCTCACAGAACGGCTGTGGGGGTTAAACGTGTGTAAAGCATCTCACATTCACAGTGTTCAGTAAAGACAGCTACTTCAGGCTTTAAATGGTAGCTAAACATAAGACCATGGTGGAAAACATTCAGGATGCTTCTTTCTTCATGTTAGTCATATTTCCCATTTTCCAGTCTCTCCTCCTTGCACCTAGGAAAAAGTATTGTTGGAGACAGCAATTCTTTAAAGGAGATATCATAGGAACTGCTAATTCTTTTGTTTTGTTTTGGTTTGTTTTTTTGGGACAGAGTCTCGCTCTGTTGCCCAAGTTGGAGTGCAATCTTGACTCACTGCAACCTTTGCCTCCAGGTTTCAAGCGATTCTCCTACCTCAGCCTCCCAAGTAACTGGAATTACAAGCACAGGCCATCATGCCCAGATAATTTTCATTTTTTTTTTTTTTAGTAGAGATGGGATTTCACCATGTTGGCAAGGCTGGTCTCAAACTCCTGAACTCAAGTGATCCACCTGCCTCAGCCTCCCGAAGTGCTGGGTTCACAGGCATGAACCACTGTGCCCAGCCAGGACCTGCTTATTCTTTATGCAAATCTATTTTGTTGACTTCATGGGAAATATTATTAGTAAGAGCTATAAATACAAGATTAGTTTACTAGGGTTGTCATAACAAAGTAGCACAGACTAGATGGTTTAAACAATATAAATTTGTTTTCTTGCAGTTCTGGAGGCTAGATGGCCAAACTCAAGTTATTGGCAGGTTTGGTTTCATGCTAAGGCCTCTTTCTTTGGCTCATAAATGGTTGTTTTCTTAGTTTAAGCTGCTATAACAAATTACCATAACTGGTTGGCTTAAACAACAAACATTTATTTCTCACAATTCTGGAGGCTAGAAAGTCCAAGATTATGGTGCTAGCAGGCCCAGTGTCTGGTGAGGACCTGCTTCCTGGTTTACAGGTGGCCATCTTCTCATTACATCCTCACATAGCAGAAAGCAGAGAGAGAAGAAGCTAGTTCTCTCTTCTTCTAGGAGAACCAGTCCCAGCATGGGAGTTCCACCCTCATGATTGAATTACCTGCCAAAGGTCCCCCCTCCAATGCCATCCCAGTAGGGGTCCAATATAAGAATTTGAGGGGAAGCCAGTGCAGTGCCTCACACCTGTAATCCCAGCATTTTGAGAGGCCAAGCCCAGGGGATCACTTGAGCCTAGGAGTTCAAAACCAGCCTGGGCAACATAGCAAGACTCCATCTCTAAAAAAAATTTTTTTTAAATAGCTGGGGGTGGTAGTGCAAACCTGTAGTCCCATCTACTTGGGAGGCTGAGGTGGGAGGATCAGTTGAGCCTAGGAGGCCCAGGCTGCAGTGAGCTGTGACCATGCCACTGTACTCCAGTCTGGGAAACAGAGTGAGACCCTGTTTCTCGCTGCGTCTTCACATAGTCTTCCCTCTGTGCACGTCTGTGTCCTAATCTCCTATGCTTATAAAGCCACCAGTCATCGGATTAGGGCCCATAAATATGACCTGATTTTACCTTAATTACCTCTTTAAAGACTCTATCTCTAAATACAGTCACATTGTTCAGTACTGGGGTTTAGGACTTCAACACGTGAATTGGGAGGGAACCCACAGCAAACACCGAGGACAAGCCCAAACATAAATAATATCAGCGAGTTAATGTGAAACCCATCCTTGATTTTGACATTCTTTGCAATATATCCTTTACTCTTACATGAATGTTATTCATTGAGGACAGGGGGCTCTTTCCATTGAAGTGAGGCAGCATGTGTGAGAGGCTGGTTTTGAATCGCTGCTTTGCTACTGACCACTGAAAACTTGGGCAAGTTACGTTATGCCCTTTATGCCACTGAGCCTTAGTATTCTTAACTATAAAATGAGAATAATAATAATGCTTACTTCACAGAATTACATGAGATAATCTGTGTGTAACAGATTTTTTTTCTCTCTTACTTAGCAAAAGAAGCAGCCAGAAGTTTAGTGTAGATTACCTTTGTTCTTGTTTTGAGACAGGGTCTCACTGTGTCACCTAGACTGGAGTGCAGCGGCTCTATCTTGACTCACTGCAACCTCCATCTGTCAGCCTCAGGTGCCCCTCTTGCTTCACCCTCCTGAATAGCTGGGATTACAGATGCGGCCACCATATCCGCTAATTTTTGAATTTTTTTATCAAGACAGGGGTCTTGCCATGGTGCCCAGGCCGGTCTCAAATTCCCGAGCTCAAGTGACCCACCCGCCTGGGCCTCCCAAAGTGCTGAGATGACAGGCAAGAGCCACCTCGCCCAGCTGGTACATTACCTTTAAATATAAATATATTTTAATTTATTTTTTATTTTTTTTGCTCACTCCGTCACCCAGGCTGGAGTGCAGTGGTGCAATCTCAGCTCACTGCAACCTCTGCCTCCCAGGTTCAAGTGATTCTCCTGCCTCAGCCTCCCGAGTAGCTGAGACTACAGGCACCTGCCACCACACCCAGCTAATTTTTTGTATTTTTAGTAGACATGGGGTGTCACCATGTTGGCCAGGCTGGTCTTGAACTTCTGACCTTGAGTGATCTGCCTGCCTTGGCCTCTCAAAGTGCTGGGATTACAGGCACGACACTCTGCGATAGGCCTGAAGATATCTTTAGAGTCTTCCTTCCTTAAATGCAGATGCCAAAGCAAAGCCATGTTGGAGTTGATTCCATGTTGCACCATGTTGACTTCTGATTAACCCCAGTTCCAGGAAAGCCTCTACAATTTTGTTTATTGTTCTTTGTGTGAGAGCACCTACTTACTGTAAATCCCGCCCTTAGGTCAAAACAACTTTGTTGATTCATAAGTAAATCATGTGGCTAAGTTAAAAATCAAACCTCTCTTTTGCCTGAAATAGTCAGAAAATAAAATGTGAATTTGACTATGAGGTTTTCTTAAATTGGTTTAGTAATTGTGAATGTATTATAAGAATTGAAAAAAAAGAGACATTGTCATTTCAAAGAGTTCTTTCTCTTAAGATGTAATATGAAAATATCTAACAGCTGGGCGAGGTGGTTCACACCTATAATCCCAGCACTTTGGGAGGCCGAGGCAGGCGGATCACCTGAGGTCAAGACCAGCCTGGCCAACATGGTGAAACCCCATCTCTACTAAAAATACAAAAAATTAGCCGGGCGTGGTGGTGCATACCTGTAATCCCAGCTACTCGGGAGGCTGAGGCAGGAGAATTGCTTGAACCCAGGAGGCAGAGGTTGCAGTAAGCTGAGATCGCATCATTGCACTCCAGCCTGGGCAACAAGAATAAAACTCCATCTCAAAAAAAAAAAAAAAAAAGAAAAGATCTAACAATCTTGATTTTGCTTTCTAATTGTTCTTGTATTAATACATGACATTTGTACATATGGGTTACATGTGATGTTTTGCTACATGCATGCCATGTGTAATGATCAAAGCAGGGTATTTAGCATATCTATCACCTTGAACATTTATCACTTCTGTGTGTTAGGAGCATTTAAAATCTTCTAGTTGTTTTGAAATATAAAATGGATTATTATTAACTATTTTTAAAAAAACAACCTTGATGTTATTGAACTTCAATTGTCCTACACATCTTTTCTGAAGCGCAAACTTTCCCTGAGTACATAAGCCCTGGGTCTAGAGAGTGATGGCGCAAGGATCTACCTACCATCTTATCTCACCTACACCCAAGACAGACACAGCTTTTGTTTGTAAGTCCCTACTAAGTTTTCTTTTTTCTTTTTTTGAAACAAAGTCTCGCTCTGTGGCCCAGGCTAGAGTGCGGTGGTGTGATCTCGGCTCACTGCTGCCTCCGCCTCCCAGGTTCAAGTTATTCTCCTGCCTCAGCCTCCCAAGTAGCTGGGATTACAGGCACCCACCACCACGCTTCGCTAATTTTTGTATTTTTAGTAGAAAGGGGTTTCACCATGTTGGCCAGGCTGGTCTCGAACCCCTGAGGTCAGATGATCCACCCGCCTCAGCCTCCCAAAGTGCTGGGATTACAGGTGTGAGCAACCACACCTGGCCCTAAATGTTTCTTTCTAAGGAACTGGATTTGTCAGTCTCTTTCTTCAGCCTCTCCCAAGTTTCTTTGGGCTTTGTGGGAGAGGTTGCGTAGACCTGTCCACCAAGAAGCACTAAGCAGACATCTAGTGGGCCTGAGGCTTAACTGAGTGAAGGAGGTTCCCTTCAGGATGCAGGGCTCTGGGGAGGCAGTTAGGGGCAAGTTTGCAGAGTGAGCCCAGGGATCTTCTCGTGGGGATGACTAACTCCTTTCCCTACTCCCAAACCTTCTCCCTGAGATTTGGAGTTAGATATATTGGGGCGAATGTCGGCAACCCAGAAAGAATCAGAGACGGAAGAAGGCAACGAGTCCAAGCGGGTAAAGAGACCTAGGCCTGTGGCCATCCTTGGCAATAAACCAGAGGAAGAGCATAGAGGGTGACTCTGTGTTCTTTAAGTGCTGGATGCTGGAACTGACTCTGGCCTATCCCTAAAGACCATGAATTTGCAAAATAAGCTGATTACTAAGGACTCTCACCCTAGAGGCTCGGCTTTATTAGCAATGACAAGGGGCCTCTTAATTGAGAAGAACACAGGCATCCCCTTTCCCTGAACTGGGGAGCTGAGGCCCCACCTCTGCACTTTGCTCGGGCTCCCTTCTCCCTGAAAGGGTTGGGCTGCGCATCCGCACCGGATCTGCTGCTGCCGTCGTGAAGTTGCTGAGAAGCTGGAGCCCATTTCCCCCGGCCTGCCGCTCCATGAAGGAATTAAATTCAAACCTTGAACGTTGGGCAGTGAGCTGCCTCCGTGAGTGTAACCCCAAGGGAAGTGCAGCCCATCCTCGGACCCTCCCTACCCCCATCTGCGGCAGATTCCACTCTAGCAACTGTGGTTGCTACAGTGGAATCTGCGGCAGATTCCACTCTAGCAACTGTGGTTGCTACAGTAGCAGAGAACAGGGGCCTGGATTTGGCCACTGCCCGCCACGGCCGGTTTCCGAAGCACTCAGGCCCTTCACTGCAGCCAACCCACTGAAATAGGTCCAAACCAGCCTGAGCTTCACCTCGAGACACCGGTCAGGGATCTTGGGTTCTAGGACACCTAAATGCGGAGGATGGAGCCCCGCGGACAGCGATTGAACTTCTGAACTTCCAGCTCTTACCAGCAGGTGGAACCCCAAACAATGCAGTTCCAGAACAGACTGAGAACATTGTATCCAGTAAGAGCACACAGCGCCGTCTCTAACACTCGGTAACCACATTTAAAAATGCGTAGTTATTACGGGAAAGGTATTATTCACATAATTCACATAATGACTTCGTCTCCCCCTCATTATTTTATTTTTGCAAAATGAAAAGAAGAGAAGGAATTTCTCCCTGTTAGCAGAAGAATGAAACTCTAGTCCGGAATTTCATTTTTTCCTTAACCTTAGAGGATTGTATAGAGGATATGAAGTCCTAAAGTACCCTCCCTTTTGCTTTCTCACCTCTCTTGCTACCCCTACCCCTTAAGTTTCAGTTGCCTACTGTAGCTATAACCATAGCAACCCGGCTGGTGGGAAATTATGGAAACTCCTACTCATTCTCCTAGATTCAGGTAAGTCTTCACCTTATCTGGGAAGCCTCCTCCAGTCTCCACGTCGGCATCAGAGGAGACTATTTCACTGTTATCATGACACGGACATCCCGTGCATGCCTGTGTTCGAACACTTGTCTCATTGTTTCAGAACTCTGTTGGTCTCCTTCATGACAGTATGATCTGCTTGTTCTTATTTGCATCCCTGGTGCAAATGTGTGGATTCGTGCCCGACACAGAGAAGCTGCTTGGTGCATTTCCCACTCCTGAATGTCAGAAACTGAGAGGAGGAAGGGTGGAGATTGTATCGCTTTGGGATGGGAGGGGGAGGGGCGTTATCCCAGGAATGAAGTGGAGTCAGAGTGGTCTAAGGGGCACTGACAAGACAGCCAGGGAGGAGATAGGAATCATTCTCTTAGCCAGGAAAGCTGTGTCTGGCACACAGGCTGCCCAGGGAGCAGAGCAGGGTAAGAAACTGGAGAAAAGCTGTGAAGATAGCAACCTGAGAGTAGGGGGCTGGCAGGGCAGGGAGGGAGTAGTTGAAGTTCAGATCAGTTCAGAGCTTTTGAAGTGGGTCAGAATAAGAGGTTCAAGACTGGTGAGGCTGGGCGCGGTGGCTCACACCTGTAATCCCCACACTTTGGGAGGCTGAGGCGTGCGGGTCACTTAAGGTCAGGAGTTCAAGACCAGCCTGGCTAACATAGTGAAACCCCATCTCTAGTAAAAATACAAAAATTAGCTGGGCATGGTGGCACACACCTGTAATCTCAGCTACTCGGGAGGCTGAGGCAGGAGATTCACTTGAACCCAGGAGGCGGAGATTGCAGCGAGCTGAAATTGTGCCTCTGCCCTCCAACCTGGGCAACAGAACAAGGCTCTATCTCAAAAAGAAAAAAAAGACTGAGACCTGGTGAGAGGGGGCTGCAGAACTTTTATAAATGGTGTTAACTCTATAGTGGAGGGGGAGATGGAGTCTGGCAGAACTGCACAGTGAAACCAGGGGAAAAACATCTGTTCTCAATTCCTCTTCAATGGCTCAGGGAGGTGGGAAAAAAACAGATCCAGTATGAATACCTTGTAATCACACTTTAACCTTTTAAACTGCTAAATTACATACATCATTTTATTTAAAAGCAATGTGGACTGCTAGCCAAGACGAACTTGGTTCAAATTCCAGCTCTTCCACTTATTAGCTATGTGAATTTAGATAAGTCACCTAAAGTCTCTGAGCTTCAATATATCCTATAAATAAATGATATAAGGATATTAAGACCTTCCTCAAAAGACTAATGAGAAAATTTAACATAATGCATGTAAAGTGCTTAACACAGGGCCTGACACAGGGTGACTCTTAGCTCTCATTCCATCCTTGGTCTGGTTCTTTTGTTTTATTTTGTCTTGTTTTGAGATGGAGTCTCACTCTGTTGTCCAGGCTGGAGTGCAGTGGCATGATCTCACCTCACTGCAACCTCTGCCTCCTGGGTTCAAGTGATTCTCCTGCCTCAGCCTCCCAAGTAGCTGAGATTACAGGTGCCCATCACCAAGCCTGGCTAATTTTTGTGTTTTTAGTGGAGACAGGGTTTCACCATGTTGGCCGGGCTGGTCTCAAACTCCTGACCTCAAGTGATCTGCCTGCCTCAGCCTCCCAAAGTGCTGGGATTACAGGTGTGAGCCACCATACCCAGCTGGTTCTTTCCTTCCAGTGCCAGCCAAGAATGTGTTCTCCAAATGCTTCTTCCTGAATCCATCTAAATTGCACTAAACCACCACTAAAAAAAAAAAAAAAAAAAAAAAAAAAAAAAAAAAAAAAAAAATTGTTAAAAAATAAATAAATAAAATAATTGCACTAAACCTTATCATGATTTGTTTTTCAAATGGGAGGTAGGGATTGAGTACTAATATGATTGCAATAATCCCTTTTCAGGGTCTACAGAAGACTGTAAGGGTACTTGCTAATTTTTGAACTATATTCTTTCTCTCATCTGTTACCTGGTGGATGCAATCTGTACCATTCTTCCCCTGTTCTTTCACCTTTGAGTGATGAGCCAATACTCATTGCTGCAGGAAGATTTACTCAGCCAAGTTATTTCACCAACATTTTGTCCTCAAATACATTCTTCGTTCATCATGTGAAAATTGGACTATCTTTCATGAGCAGAGATGACACTGTGATCCTTTTCATCTTCAATGGGCTTTGTTAGCTTTCTTAGAATAACAATAGGTGGTGGTGAGCTGTTCACAAACTGTCTCACTCGGGATCTCAACCTTATTAGTAAGAAACATGATTGGAAGGCTGAAGCAGTAGCTAGAAATTTGCGCCATTACAGTTCCTGCATTAGCCATAAAACTGTCCCATATCAAAGGATAGATGGGTGAGCCTATAGACTAAAATTTCAAATAAGAAGTCTGAAGGATGGTTCTCCTTGTATAATAACCATCTTACATAGGGAAACAGGGAGTGATCTCCTATATGTAATATCATTAATCTATTCTCAGCATATTGCCTGTCATTTGTCACTCCTTTAGAATAATAGATGGTGTAAGCATGCTGGGAAACGTAAGGTGCACAAGGAGTCAATTTTTTTCTTTTCTTTTTTTTTAGAGACGAAGTCTCACTATCTTGCCCATGCTGTTCTCACACTCCTGGGCTCAAGCAGTCCCCCTTCATCAGCCTCCCAAGTGTACTACTATGCCCAGCTAAAGAGTCAATTTTCAATGTATGAACAAAACTAAGAGTGAAACTCCCATTTTATATGGTTTACCTCTGAGATATTTGGGGATTCCCAATAGTAATAAGCAAAATGCCGATAAAGCATTTTGCAGTCCTTATATTGTCTAGGAGGAAGAGAAAGCCATTGATTAACTTGAAACTTTGTTAGGGTAGTTAGACCCTTCATTGAATAATCAATATAAGAATGAAAATAGAATATGTAACTTTCAAATGAGTAGAAGAGAATACAGAAAATCAGTAAACTCAATAGAAGACAGGATCTGAATAAAAAGAAGTAAGCAAATATTGGTAAGAAAAACCAAAATAAGATGGTAAAAATAATCCAATACACATCAAAAATAATAATAAATGTAAAAGGACTAAATTCACTAGTTGTGAGGCAGAGATTCTGAGATTACTTTTTTAAAAGAAGAAAAAGATATTTGCTGCTTACAAGAGATATCATTTTAAAAAGATAAAAACCACCTAGGTAAACTAAAGCTAATTCTTGAACCAAAACTAACTAAAAGAAATCTAACATAGCTACGTTGTTATCACACAAAATAGACTTTTGAAAATAAGGCATCACTAGAGAGAGGGTATCATGGAATTCTAAGATGAGTAATTTACTAGAGAGTTATTCATAGGTATTCTTAAACTTTTATGTACCTATCAACATGGCCTCAAAATATTTATATCAAAAATGGCCATAATTGCAAAAATTAAGTTAACAATTCCCAGTCAAAGCTGGGAAATATTAATATACTTTATTTAGAAACTGCTAAAGAAGACAAAAGAAAAATAGTAAGAATATTTAAAATTTAAACAAATTTAATCAAATAACGTATATAACTCTGTACTCAATTATTGAATATTATATATTCTTTTCAAAAGCACACATGGAACATTTACAAAAACTTTATCCCAACATAAGTAATAGAGAAGTCTCAATAAGCACAAAATAATTTATATCATTTAAACCACATTATCTGTCTAAAATACAATGATATTTGAAATCCTTTAGCAGAAACATAACCAATCAACCTATCATACTATACTCCCAATATAGTTAGAAAGTTTAAAACACTTTTCTAAATAAATACATCAATTAAGAAATTATTCCTGTAATCCCAGCACTTTGGGAGGCTGAGGCGGGTGGATCACGAGGTCAAGAGATCGAGACCATCCTGGTCAACATGGTGAAACCCCATCTCTACTAATACAAAAAATTAGCTGGGCATGGTGGCACATGCCTGTAATCCCAGCTACTCAGGAGGCTGAGGCAGGAGAATTGCCTGAACCCAGGAGGCGGAGGTTGTGGTGAGCCGAGATCGCACCATTACACTCCAGCCTGGATAACAAGAACAAAACTCCGTCTCAAAATTAAAAAAAAAAAGAAAAGAAAAGAAATTATTAGGAAACTTATTAAATATTTAAGACTAAGTGACAGCCAAAGCACTATATATCAAAACAGCTAAAGTCATTTTTTTTTTTTTGAGACGGACTCTTGCTCTGTTGCCAGACTGTAGTGCAGTGGTGCGATCTTGGCTCACTGCAACCTCTACCTCCTAGGTTCAAGCGATTCTCTTGCCTCAGACTCCTGAGTACCTGGGACTACAGGTGCACACCACCACGCTTGGCTAGTTTTTGTATTTTTAGTAGAGACGGGTTTTACCATGTTGACCAGGGTGGTCTCGATCTCTTGACCTCATGATCCACCAGCCTCAGCCTCCCAAAATGCTGGGATTACAGGAGTGAGCCTCCACACCCAGCCTAAAGTAGTTTTTGAAGAGAAATGTATAACCTTAAATGCATATATTTGGGGAAAAAAGATTGAAATTAATTTATCATGCAATTAAAGATGTTGGAAAAAGAACCACAGTGTGTATGCCAAAAAAGAAAAGGAAAGAAAGACTAAAGATGGGCACAAAAATTAAGAAAACAGAACATAAACGGATAAGAAAGAGCATGAGCAACACCAAAAGCTTGTTTTTCTGAAAAGATTAATATCCTAGATCATCCTCTAGTGAGATAGATCAAAAAGATATAAACAATATCAAGAATGAAAAAGGGGGTGGGCGTGGTGGCTCTCACCTGTAATCCCAGCAATTTGAGAGGCCAAGGCGGGTGGATCACTTGAGCTCCAGAGTTTGAGACCAGCCTAGGCAACATGGCAAAACCCCATCTCTACAAAAAAATATAAAAAATTAGTTGGGCCTAGCCCTTTGAGAGGGCGAGGTGGAAGGATCATTTGAAGTCAGGAGTTTGAGACCAGTCTGGCCAACATGATAAAACCCTTTAGAGACTACTACTAAAAACAAACAAACAAACAAACAAACAAAACGAATAGCCAGGCATGGTGGCACACACCTGTTGTCTCAGCTACTTCGGAGGTTGAGGTGGAAGATCACCTGAATCCCGGGAGGTCAAAGCTTCAGGTGAGCCATGATGGAGCCACTGTACTCCAGCCTGGGCAACAGAGTGAGATCCCATCTCAAGAACATTAAAAAAAAGGCACTTAGTTACAGTAAATTTTAAATTAACAAGAAAATCAACTTTATGTCAAGATATTATAATCAACTTTATGCCAAGATATTTGAAACTAGATGAATAAAGAATTGTTTTGGAAAACTGTAAGTTACCAAAATTGAGTCAAAAAGGAATGAAAAACTTCAACGGACTTTATAAATCAATAAAGAAATTAAATCAGTAATTTAAAAATCTATCCACTAGAAAACTGCGAAATTATTTTTTAGCAGATGGATAAAAATTAAAACATCTGACAATGCCAAGAGTTGTGAAGGAAATGAGGATTCTCAAATTCAGATGATGGAAATGTAAATTGCTACAAGTATGGGGAGAGCAATTGAAGGATCTTCTAAATTTGTACATAAACACACCCTATGACCTAGCAATTCTATTTCCAGCAGTTTGTTCTAGAAAAAGCTTGGCATAGGCTGGGCACAGTGGCTCATGCCTGTAATCCCAGCACTTTGGGGGACTGAGGCACGTGGATCACCTGAGGTCAAGAGTTCGAGACTAGCCTGGCCAACATGGTGAAACCCTGTCTCTGCTAAAAATACAAAAATTAGCCAGGCATGGTGGCCCATGCCTGCAATCCCAGCTACTTGGGAGGCCGAGGCAGGAGAATAGCTTGGACCTGGGAGACGGAGGATGCAGTGAGCCAAAATTGCACCACTGCACTCCAGCCTGAGCAACACTGCAAGACTCCATCTCAAAACAAAACAAAACCAAAAAAAAAAACAGAAAAAGAAAAAGCCTGGTATAGATCTACAAGAACAGAGCACAAAACTGGTCATTGAAGTATCTTTTTAATTGGTGAAAAACAGGGAGTGGGCAGGACGCGGTGGCTCACGCCTGTAATCCCACAACGTTGGGAGGCTGAGGTGGGCAGATCACTTGAGCTCAGGAGTTAGAGACCAGCCTGGCCAATGTGCTGAAACCCCATCTCTACTACAAAAATTAGCTGGGCATGGGACACGCACCTGTAATCCCAACTACTTGGGAGGCTGAGGCAGGAGAATGGCTTCCACTTAGGAGGCAAAAGTTGCAGTCAGCAGAGATAGTGCTACTGCACTCCAGCCTGGGCAACGGAGCCAGACTCTGTCTCAAAAACAAACAAACAATCAAAAAGCAGAAAGTGATGCTGATTTCTATCACTAGGGGACTAGATCTGTAATATATATACATATGTATATGCTAGAGAAAGAGGTACTATATAGTAGATGAAATTAATGAACTTAGATACATGTTTCAACATAGATACAATTTTTTTTTTTTTTGAGACAGAGTTTTGCTCTTGTTACCCAGGCTGGGATAAAATTTTAAAACATAACTTTTAGAAAAAGCAAGTTGTGAAATAATAGCTATAGTATGATAGTTATGTAAAAGTTTTAAGAACACACAAAATAGTTATCCATTGTGGATTCAGATAGATAGATGAATAGTAGTAGTTTTAAAACCTGGATGGGAATATTCAAGCTAACAAAAGGATAGTAGCTTCTCTGGGGAAAGAGGGAGCGAAATGGGCCAGGAAAGTGTTCAATCATATCTGTAACATTTTATTGCTTTAATTTAATTTAATTATTTAATTTTTTTGAGACAGAGTCTTGCATTGTTGCCAAGACTGGAGTGCAGTGGAACAATCATGGCTCACTGCAGCCTCAACCTCCGGGCCTGAATTGATCTTCCCACATCAGCCTCAGGAGCAGCTTGGACTACAGGTGTGCACTAGCACACCTGGCTAATTTTTGTATTTTTTTGTAGAGACAGGGTCTCATTAGTTTCCCAGGCTGGTCTCAAACTCCTGGTCTCAAGCAATCCTTCTGCCTCAGCCTCCCAAAGTGACGGGATTACAGGTGGGAGCCACCATGCCTGGCCTAAGTCGTATTTCTAATAGAAATAATAAGAACTATAGCCAGGCATGATGGCTCGCCTGTAATCCCAGCACTTTGGGAGGCCGAGGCTGGTGGATCACTAAAAATACAAAATACAAAAATCAGCTGGGTGTGCTGGTGCGTGCCTGTAATCCCAGCTACTCAGGAGGCTGAGGCAGGAGAATCATTCAAATCCAGGAGGTAGAGGTTGCAGTGAGCTGTGATCACGCCACCACACTCCAGCTTGGGCGTGATCACAGAGCAAGACTCTGTCTCAAAAAAAAAAAAAGAAGAATAAATCTTCCTTCAAGAATAAATCTTCCTTCGCCGCCAGCACAGCGGCTCACACCTGTAATCACAGCACTCTGGAAGGCCCAGGCAGGCAGATCACCTGAGGTCAGGAGTCTGAGACCAGCCTGGCCAAACATGGTGAAACCTTGTCTCTACTAAAAATACAAAAATTAGCCAGGCATGGTGGCAGGCAGGCACCTGTAATCCCAGCTACTTGGGTGGCTGAGGCAGGAGAATTGCTTGAACCTGGGAGGTGGAGGTTGCAGTGAGCTGAGATCATGCCACTGCACTCCAGCCTAGGCAACAGAGCGAGACTCTCCCTCAAAACAAAACAAAAAGAAATGTTAATTTGCCATTCTGTAGAGTCAGCTTCACTTATTCAGGCAGCTTCTTTGACGATGCTTTTGCTCTTGAGTCTCAGACTGCATTTCTTACATATCTGTTACGTTTGGCTTTCTGTTGTGGAATAAAAATGGTTGCATTTGTCATTAGTTAAGAGCCGGGGCTCTAGGGTCAAATGAACCAGATTTTGAATCCTGACTCTAAAACCTGGTAGCTACGATGTTCTTAGAAAAGTTGAGCCTTCATTTTTTTCATCTGTAAGATGAGACTAATGAAGGGACCTCTTTCGCTGGGATGGTAAGAAATCAAGCTGGGTTCTCCATGCACACAGAAGTCTATGTGTCTAAAAAAAGTCTAAGCAAAAAAGATATCGAGCTGACTCAGTGGTCTGTGTCTGTAATCCCAGCTATGGGGGAAGCTGGGTGGGAGGATAGCTTGAGCCCAGGAGTTCAAGACCAGCCTGGGCAAGACAGCAAGATCCCATCTCAAAAGAAAGAAATCAGTTAGCAGCACGGTGCCCACCATGTGAAACACTTAATGAGCATTGATTGTTTTCTGTGAACGCTGCTAAGAATTACAGCATGGTTCTACAAAGATTGTCAGTCATCTAAAAACAACAATGTATTTTACCAAATATAGACTTTTAAAAAACTTCAGAGTAATGTCGGTAAAGATGATGCGCATTACCTAATTAACCAAAAACAAAATTGGTGCTTTTGTGGGCCAGTCCCTTTGCAAACAGGTGCTGCCATGTGGCGTTTCCAGGCAGCAGAGCCCTGTCCTCTGCTGACAGTCACAACAGATGCCATCAGCCTTGTCAAACCAGTCCAATTAGGTCACGTGACTTCAAGTAATCTCTTTTAGTTCCTCTCTCGTCAGTCTATAAACTGAGGTAACCAAGGAACTTGGTTCTAACACTTGGTAAAGAAGGAGAATGGGGTGGGGGGTGCGGGCAGAAGGATAATTAAGAAAAAATGTATTCTGGAACTAGATAGAGGTGATGCTTACACAACATAGTCAATATACTGGATGTTACTGATGATAAATTATGTTATTTATATTTTACCACAATAAAAGAGAGAGAATGATACAAAGTTGACCCCTGAGATTCACAGAGTAATCCTCTAGGTACAAACACAGAACTGGGCTATGATTCCAGTAAAGAGCAAAAGAAACATGTAGTCATTTTACAAATTGACAGAGATGCATAAACACGTCATGCACAAAAGATGAAAGTATTCCATGCCTGGTATGGTTTGGCCCTCTGTGCCCACCCAAATCTCATCTCGATTTGTAATCCCCACTTGTCAAGGGAGGGAGGTGTTCGGATCATGGAGGTGGTTTCTCCCATGCTGTTCTCGTGACAGTGAGTGAGTTCTCATGAGATCCGATGTTTTACAAATGTTTGGAAGTCCATCCTTAGCTCTTCTCTCTCCTGCCACCTTGTGAAGGAGGTGCTTGCTTACCCTTCACCTTCCGCCATGACTGTAAGTTTCCTGAGGCCTCTCAGGCATGTGGAACTGTGAGTTAATGAAACCTCCTTCCTTTTTAAGTTATCCAGTCTCAGGTATTTTTTAGCAGTGTGAAAATGGACTAATGTCATACATTCATGATAAAGTAAAAGTGACCTTTTGCTTATCAAGGAGACCTGAAATTTGGATCGCTATGACCTCTAAGGAGCAACTGTGTACAATTTGGACTCAGCTTTATGGGAATAAATGAGATGTAATAGGTGCAAATGGTGCCACTTTCTTGCCTGTGGAAATGGAACATTGTTCTTCAGTCTATCAAGGTTGTCTGGTGTAGAGCTTACATTTCCAAGAATAGCATAAAATCTACTGACTGTTCTTTTCCCGCAATTAAAGTCAGGCATTGGTTATTTTTGGCTTCAGATATTTAAAGTAGAAATAAGAATGTATTCCAGCCTGGGCAACATGGTGAGACTCCATCTTTTCAAAAAAATTACAAAAAATTAGCTAGGCATGGTGGTGTATGCCTGTGGTCCCAGCTACTTGGGTGGCTGAGATGGGAGGATCACTTGCACCCAGGAGGTAGAGGTTACAGTGAGCCAAGATCGTGCCACTGCACGCCAGCCTGGGTGACAGCGTGAGACCCTGTCTTGAAAAGAAAAAAAAAGAAAAAGAATGTGTTAACTGGTCCAGTGTAGTGGCTCACATCTGTAATCCCAACACTTCAGGAGGCCAAGGTGGGAGGATTGCTTGAGGCCAGGAGTTCAAGACCAGCCTGGGAAACATAGCAAGACCCTGTCCCTACAAAAATTTTAAAATGTTAAAAAGAAAAAAAAAGAATATGTTAATTAGAAGACTTCTGGCATATACTATCGTCTTATCTTCTGCTATATGTTAAAGAGTTTCCAAGTTTCCACTTCTATTGGAAACTTTGAGGTCCAGCATGGGAAAGAGAATGTCTGTGGGAGAGAGGTTCTAAATTTATCTCAATATATGCAACAGTCATTTACTGAGAGCTTAGGCTGTGCCCAGCACTTTGCTAAGCTCATTACAAAAGTTACCACACTTAATCCTCACAACAATCCTATGGAGGCAGGTACTATTTTCATCCACACTGTACAGATGATAGGTCTGAAGCTTGGAGACATTATGTAACTTTCCCAAAGTCACATGGCTAATAATCAACAGAGCCAGGATGAGAGCTAAGGGCCTTATCACTCCAAATCTTACACTCTTAACCACTAGCTATGCTGCCTCTCTGTTCTACCTGAGTGGAAAACTGAGTTTCACCATTTTTTTATCTGCCCCTTGGCTCTGCTTTCCTCTGGGATGGCTTCATCCTCAAGCAAGCTTTGTCCACGTGGCTGCAAAGATGGCCCTAGCAGCTCTGGGTGTGTGCAATTCTTAGCCTCTGTGATTCCCAGGAGAATGGGTGTGATAATTGTCATGGAGAGGGCTCTGGGGTAGACTACCTGTGAAATGGTTGCCTATATTTCTTCCCTTTCTTGTGTGAGCATGCCACTCCTCCCATGAAGAGGTGGAGTTTATTTCCTTTCCTCCTGAATCTGACGGTTTCTTTGACCAGCATACATTCTGGGACTTCTGAACCCAGGCCTTTGAAAGACCAGCAGCCTTTGCTTTGCTGTCTGGGAACCCAACTGCTGTGCTGTAAAGAAGTCCAGGCTATGTCACTGGAGAAAGGCCCCACAGACAGGCCCTGAGGATGAGATGCCACATGGAAGGAAGCCCATGAAGGAAAATCAAGGCGCCTCCACAGATTACCAGGGTCCTGGACCTTCCAGCTCAGTCCGGCTGCCCGCTGAATGCAGCTGTGAATAAATCCAGGCACCGCCACACTGGGAAGAACACTCTGTTAACCCACAGAATCACAAGAAATAATACAACCTTTTTGTTTAAGATTGCCAAGTTTGGGAGCAGACAGTTATTGCTATTGGCTTGGCATGAGTAATGTGCCCATTTCTGGATATTTCATGCGAGGGACCATGCAGGCCTCTGATTGGGAAGGTGTGCTTCACCCACATCCACCCTTGGAACCTCGGTGAATACCTATAGAAATGCTAGACAGATGGGAAAAATCCGTGTCCACCTGTCTTGTGTGGTTTATGTTAATGTGGTAGAAAGAGCAAGGACTTTGGGGTCCAAATACCTGGATTTAAATATCTGGCCATCCCTCTTTTCAATGTGCCACCATGAACAGGACATATGGTCTCTCTGCGTCTTTCTAAAAACTAGAAATAAAATCATTTTTTTCACACAAGTTTCTTTTATGGAGATGAAGAGAGATTTATTTCACAAATATTCACTGAGTTCTTCCAATAGACCTGGCGCTATCCAATGCATTACAAGCACTTTGAAGCCAAGCTTTTTGTATTTATTGAATGAATGAATTGTGACAGATCCTGGTGACACAAAGGAAAGTGCAGAATTGGTCTCTGAAAAGTTCAGAGTTAATGGTAAAGAATGTGTACAAGACTACAAAGTGGCATACAAAATTTAGTTGTTATTATTTAACCTTTTTAATGCAGTGATTCATTCATTCATTTACTAACTCTTCCTACCTCATTCCCAAGAGTATTTGCAGAAGCTTTAAAAAAATGATTAAATATAAAAGGATCAAATATAGATGAGGAACTAGGGCAAAGCAAAAATAAAGGTTAAAACAATGATTTATTAATCTATAACTTAATTGCCACATACTTTGGCTTTAAAGCCAAGGTACATTGCATTGCTCTTATAGCATCATTGACTGTTTTTTTGTTTCGGGTTGTTTTGGCTTTTTTTGTGTGTGCGAGATAGAGTCTCGCTCTGTTGCCCAGGATGGAATGCAATGGTATGATCTCAGCTCACCGCATCCTCCACCTCCCGGGTTCAAGCAATTCTCCTGCCTCAACCTCCCAAGTAGTTGAGATTATAGGTACCCACCACCACGCCCGGCTAATTTTTGTATTCTTAGTAGAGACAAGGTTTTGCCATGTTGGTCAGGCTGGTCTCAAACTCCTGACCTCAGGTGATCCCCCCACCTCAGCCTCCCAAAATGCTGGGATTACACACGTGTGCCACTGCACCCAACCTGACTGTTTTTAATCTAGTATCTCCACTTAAGATAATTAAGCTATCGGCCAGGTATGGTGGCTCACGCCGGTAATCCCAGTACTTTGGGAGGCCAAGGCAGGTGGATCACCTGAGGTCAGGAGTTCAAGACCAGACTGACCAACACGGAGAAACCCTGTCTCTATTAAAAATACAAAAAATTAGCCAGGCGTGGTGGCACATGCCTGTAATCCCAGCTACTCCAAAGTCTGAGTCAGGAGAATCGTTTGAACCCGGGAGGCAGAGGTTGTGGGTAGGCAAGATTGTGCCATTGCACTCCAGCCTGGGCAACAAGAACAAAACTCCATCTCAAATAATAATAATAATAATAATAATTAAGCTATCACTAGTGCCTAGATTTCTAGAAGCAATAACTTCTAAGTTAGCCAACTGTAGTTTTGCCATAAACACATCCTCTCAGGTTTTATTGTATATTTCAATTAATTTCAATTGGTAGGAAAGGTCTTGGAAAATCTGTTTCTACTGCAGTTGGGTTAAATTAGTTGGCTCAGTCTGAGAGATCTAACCATTGTGTATATGGTGATCAAATGGGAAGCAGTGGAGACTGGTAGGTAAAAACCAGGAAGGAAGCAGCTAGAAGCTAAAAACCAAGCTTCAGATTCCTCCTCTGTCACTTACTACGTCTGTAACCTTGAGCAGCTCACCTTGCTAAGGCTGTTTCCTCATCAGTAAAATGGGTGTAATAGTAGTATTTACACCATAGGGTTGTTATGAGAATTAAATGAGATGACCTGCATAGGACGTAGTAAATGTTCATAAATATTAGCTATCGCCACCATTGTAGTGCAGAGAGGATCAATTATGGAGGTGCCTGGCTTTGGGGCAGCTGTAATTTTACTGCAAGTCTGAGTAGGTGAGTATTAATTAGGACATTCTGATAACAACTGAAATAGAGGTAATTCTGGTCATTTGAAAGTTACTTATGTGCTTTTATATTTAGCTTGTCAGAACACATGACTTTCAGCCTTGTCTTCCTGAGGCATCCTTTTGCCTGGAGAGATTAAAAGTGTTACAGAGGAATGCAAAGAGGAAATCCAGCTTCTGACACTCAAAAATAGGATTTTCGTGCACAACCCTAGCAAGAGAGGACTGCAGATCTTCCTTTACCTCTATCTTTATTTATCAAGGTCCAGGCTAGTGACTGTAGAGTTCCATATAGGAAGAAGAAGGAGGACAATGCTGCCCCTTCTTAACCTCAGAGGTATTGCGGGAGGAGGAATAAAGAAAGGGGGGTAAAGTAAATGTTTAAATATGAGTCCCAGTGTTTCCTCTCTAGGCTTCAGCAAGAATCTTTTGCTCTGTTGTCCATTTGGGTTTCTGTTTAGTAAAGAGACACCTTGAAGGCTGTTCTAAGGTAACTAGGAGAGCAGGCACATCCATTAAATTTGGTAGCTCAAGTGAGCTGGGCAAAGGCATTCTTTTCTGTTGTTGTTTTTTTAAGACAAAATTTCACTCCGGCAACCAGGTTGGGTGCAATGGCACAATCTCCGCTCACTGTAACCTCCACCTCCTGGGTTCAAGTGATTCTCCTGCCTCAGCCTCCATAGCTGGGATTACAGGTGCGTGCCACCACACCCAACTAATTTTTATATTTTTAGTAGAAATGGAATTTCACCCTGTTGGCCAGACTGGTCTTGAACTCTTGATCTCAAGCAATCTGCCCTTCTTGGCCTCCCAAAGTGCTGGAATTATAGGCATGAGCCACCATGCCTGGCCAGGCAAAAGCATTCTTGAAGTTAAGGTTTCTGAGTTGCTCTCAAGCATCAAGGGGCTGCAATCAGCTTGCTATGGTGGAGCAAGGTCATCTACCTCATCACAGAAGCAGGTGAGACACTGGTGGGGGTGAACCACTGGGGGTGGGACAGAGGAAGATGAGGCAGAGGCTCAGAGGTCTGCAGCCAGAAATGATGCAACTCAAGAGAGATCTGACCGCATCCTCCACCTGGAGCCCCTGTCGTCCTCTCCATAATGTCGTTGAAGGAAACCAGTTCCATGTGACCTTGGACAGACCCCTTAAACTCTCTGGGCTTCCAACTCTTCATCTGTAAAATGAAGAGACAGGCAAGATAATCTCCAAAGCTCGCACTAGCCATGAAATTCTATGTTTCTGAGGCTGGGCACGGTGGCTCACGCCTGTAATCCCAGCACTTTCGGAGGCCAAGACAGGAGGATCACCTGAGGTCAGGAGTTCAAGACCAGCCTGGCCAACATGGCAAAACCTCATCTCTACTAAAAATACAAAAAAGTTAACCAGACACGATGGTGTGTGCCTATAACCCCAGCTACTCAGGAGGCTGAAGCAGGACAATCACTTGAACCTGGGAGGCAGAGGTTGCAGTGAGCCAAGATCACACCACTGCACTCCAGCCTGGTCCACAGAGCGAGACTTTCTTCTCCCCAACCGCCCCCCCAAAAAAAGAAAGAAAAGGAATTCTATGTTTCTACAATTCAAATCAATGTCAAACCTTCTAACACATGTAATTTGTAATATGAATACAACCTAATTGAACTGCTAGATCAGGGGTGTTCAGTCATTTAGCTTCCCTGGGCCACACTGGAAGAAGCTTTGTCTTGGGCCACACATAAAATACACTAATACTAACGATAACTGATGAGCTATTTAAAAAAATAGCAAAAAAAAAAAAACTCATAATGTTTTAAGAAAGTTTACGAATTTATGTTGGGCCGCATTCAAAGCCATCCTGGGACATGTGCCACCACGGGCTTCAAGTTGGACAAGCTTGTGCTAGAGACTTAAGGTCATGGGGAAACCTGGTAGCCCCCAGAGTAGCAGCAGAAGTATAAGGCCTCATGTCTAATGAATTTCAGACCTGCCACTTCTGACAAAAATCCCCTCTGTTACTATATTCAAGTAAAAGACTAAATAGAATTAACAAACTTCTATTTTATGAATTTTAAGATCAGCTATTAAAACTATATTCCTTATTACTCAGTAATAAAACTACTGATATGTGCAACAATATGGATAAATCTCAAAATAATTATGCTTAGTGAACGAAGCCAGGCATGAAAGAGTACACACTGTATGATTCCATTTGTATACAAAACTTTCTGTCTATAGTGACAGGCAGATCATGGTTGCCTGGGAACAGGGTAGGGGACATAGGGGCACTTACAAAAGGGGCATGAGGAAACTTTTGAGGGCAATGCATATATTTACTATCTTGATTGTTGGTGATGGTTTCGTGGGTGCATATATATGTCAAAACTTATAAATTAAACACTTTAAATATGTGCAGTTTACTATACATTCCTTATATGTCAATAAGTCTATTTTTTAAGGATCAAATTGTTGTGTTTTTTTGAGATGGAGTCTCCCTCTGTCACCCAGGCTGGAGTACAGTGATGCAATCTCAGCTCACTGCAACCTCCGCCTCCCAGGTGCAAGTGATTCTCTTGCTTCAGCCTTCCAAGTAGCTGGGATTATAGGTGCCCACCACCACGCCCAGCTAACATTTTTGTATCTTGAGCAGAAACGGGGTTTCACTATGTTGGCCAGGCTGGCTTTGAACTCCTGATCTTGTGATCTGCCCACCTTGGCCTCCCAAAGCGGTGGGATTACAGGCATGAGCCACTGCACCCAGCCTTAAGGATCAAATTTTTAAAAGTAAAAGAAACTTTATGCTTTTAAAAATTTCTTCATTTGTCAACTTTAGTGAAAATAAACACTTTAACTGGACATAATGGCTCACACCTGTAATCCCAGTGCTTTGGGAGGCTGAGGTGAGAGGATCACTTGAGGCCAGGGAGTTCAAGACCAGCCTGGGTAACATAGCAAGACCTCATCTCTACAAAAAATGTTTTTAAAAAATTAGTTGAGCATGATGGCACTCACCTGAGGTCTTGACTACTCGGGAGGCTGAGGCAGGAGGCTCACTTGAGCCCAGGAGTTGGGGGCCTGCAGTGAGCTATGATCACACCGCTGCACTCTAGCCTGGACAACAGAGAGACCCCGTCTCAGAAAAAAAAAAAAAAAAAAATGTTAACTTCTAGTTGTTATACATGAGAGGGAAAAAAAACAGTAAAAGGGAGTGTATGTATATATGACATATGTATATGTACGTATCGTGTGTGTGTGTGTGTCTGTATACGCACACAATTATATGTCTTCTAATAAGGCCTCATCCTTTAATTATTGAAACACAGAAATCAGATAAGCTAGGTTTAAAACATCTCACAAAGTAACAAAATGTTAAAGCATAAGATCCCACTTATTTCTGATTCATATATAATTTGAGATACTGAAACTTCAAAAATTTAAGTAGTAATACTGTCATTTGTTTAAGTTTTGTGCAACTGGTACTTGAGATGCTGTTAATTTCCTTTTGGATGCTTTGCCTACAACTAAAGTATGCTGTCACCAGTGGGCAATTATTACTCAGTTACAGCCACACAGTATAAATGGCAGATCTTCCCCCTAAAGCGTGGTTAACTCAGAAAAAGTGGCAGAAATGAGCATTCAACTTTTTTTTTTTGAGACAGAGTTTTGCTCTTGTTGCCCAGGCTGGAGTGCAATGGCACAACCTCGATTCACCACAACCTCCCAGGTTCAAGAGATTCTCCTGCCTCAGCCTCCCAAGTAGCTGGGATTACAGGTGCCCACCACCACACCCAGCTAATTTTTGTACTTTTGGTAGAGATCGGGTTTCGCCACGTTGGCCAGGCTGGTCTCAAACTTCTGACCTCAGGTGATTCACTCACCTCGGCCTCCCAAAGTTCTGGGATTACAGGTATCAGTCACCATGCCTGGCCATGAGCACTCAACTTTTTAAAAGAGTAAATAAATAACTCTTAGCAATGATGTATCATTACTGGTTATGTTCATTGATTTCCATTTTAAATGTGATAAGAATTCTAGAAATCAATACAGACATATTATTTTCTTGCAAATGCCTAATTTTTATATCTTTTAGTTCTCTGCTTTTAAGAAGCAAGCACTGCAACTCAAACAGAGGGCATGAGAAAAGTGTGTCAGAGAAGCTAAAAACAAAAGTCCCTTGTTCTGGAGAAATCTGTGGATTTGAAATAATCAGCAGAAGCCCAGCTTAATTTATGTAATAGCATATACACATTCTTAATTAAAAATTCAAAATGCCTCCTGTTTTCAGGATTCTAAACTGGTGCATAACCAGTTAAAGTTAAGGTTAGGGTCATACGCCATCAGGCTTTCCTTGTCTAACATCTGAAATTGACTTTAAATTCTAAAGTTGACTTTTACTTGTTTTACAGACAGTGCGTTTTTTGTTTTTTGTTTTTTAGACCAAGTCTCACTCTATCATCCAGACAGGAGTGTAGTGGTGCATCTTGGCTCACCTCCATCTCCACCTCCTGGGTTCAAGTGATTCTTGTGCCTCAGCCTCCCAAGTAACTGGGATTATATGGGCACCACCATGCCCAGCTAATTTTTGTATTTTTAATAGAGACAGGGTTTAGGGTTTTGCCATGTCGGCCAGGCTGGACTCGAACTCCTGGCCTCAAGTGATCCACCTGCCTTGGCCTCCCAAAGTGCTGGGATTATAGATGTGAGCCACCATGCCCAGCCTCAGGCAGTGAGTTTTCAAAGTTGAGTTTCGTGCACATGGTGACTCAGCTTTTGTGGGGATGCGTTGACAATTCCAGCTATATTCAAATTCATTGAAGAGCCCCTTCATTCTGGAATAGTTTGAAAACTTAAACTCTAAGGATCAGTGACCATCCCTGTCTCATCTTCTTGTCATCATATGAATAGCAGTGGAGAATGAGATCAGAACACCAGCGAGGAAAAAAAAGTGTGCTTGAATATGACAAGAAGGAGAAACTCTATGAAATTATGCTATTTGGGATGGCAGACGGGAACTCCTGGGCTGGAGGCCAGGATAAAGTGTTTTTGGTGGGCATTTCCTCTCCTGGCCACAGCCCCAGTTTTGCTTTGAGGGAAGCACCCTTCCCCCATGGTCAGTCATGTGATTAGGTGTAACTGGCCCCTGTTCCAATCCTAGGATGGGCTGTAATTGGCTTAAGCCAGTTACTATACAGTAGCCCCCTCAGTCACCATGGTCTTCCCAAAATAAGCATACAATGCAATCCAAGACAACAAGATAGAAGGAGATATTGGGACCTGTGACGGGGTGGGAGTTCCACAAGACACTCTCTTCCCTGAAGAGTGGCTATCCGGACTAGAAGGATGACCTGGTTGGGAACCATTTTACTACCAAGAGTGTGGTGCCTGGAGCTGCCAGGAAGCCACTTTGTGGACAATAACACCAGTAGAGCAGACAGCAGAGAAAAAATATGGAGAGAAACAAGTCCTTAGTTGAAATCACTTGAGCTGTTGGATCAAATTATGCATAAAGTCAGATTTCACTGTACTTTCAGTTAAATAAACCCATTACTCCCCTCTTGTTTTGAATCAAGTTTCTATATCTTGAAATGTAAGGAGTCCTGACTAATCAGTGATCATTTTACAAGAGTTGTGGACAGTGCTAAATGTGGCCCAAGATAAAAATGGTTAAAATGGTAAATTTCACCACAATTTTGAAAAACTCAGTAATGTCTGGCAATTAAAAAAAAAAAAAAGATGCCCGAGTTTATGAGTCTGGAACTTCTGAGTATCCCTAAGATACCTGGAAAGGTCACACAGTTATTCAAAATCCACCTTTGCTGTAGGCCTCCAGGAAGACGTTTTCCTGCAGGTCTATATAGGCAACCCACCTTGATGGCGATGTCTTCCTTTTTTTTTTTTTCTGTTTGAGACAGAGTCTTGCTCTGTCACCAGGCACCAGGCTGGAGTGCAGTGGCACAATCTTGGCTCACTGCAATCTCCACCTCCTGGGTTCAAGCAATTCTCCTGTCTCAGCCTCCCGAGTAGCTGGGACTATAGGCGCGTGCCACCATGCCCAGCTAATTTTTGTATTTTTTAGTAGAGATGGAGTTTCACCGTGTTGGCCAAGATGGTCTCGATCTCTTGACTTTGTGATCTGCCCACCTCAGCCTCCCAAAGTGCTGGGATTACAGGCGTGAGCCACCACTCCCAATCCCTTTTTATTATTATTATTTCTGGACTATTTGGGCTCCATTTAAAAAAGAAAGAGAGAGAGAGATCTAACTCTGAACTGGGTGCTTATTCTGTACCAGGTACTTTGCTGAGTAATTTCTGTGTATCATCTAATTTTCTTTTAGTAGCCACCACTCTTATGATCATCTTAGTTTATAGATGGAAACATTGAGAATTAGAGGAGTTAAGAAACTTACCCGTGCTCACACAGCTGGCAAGGGACAGGGCTGGGACTTAACCTCTTTCAGGGCCATATTGAAAGTTAGTTATCAGTGGAGGAAGCTAGAGAGGCTGGTCCAAAGTCTCTGAGGCATAGAGAAGCTCTAGCCAATGTTTCCTCCTCTCTAGGCAACAAAAACAGAAAAACAAATACTGGTTAGCAGCACACTTACTTCCGTGTCAAGTATATGAAACCCCAGGATCACTTATTTCTGATTAGAGATTTCCCAACAAGTTCTGCTTTGGGAGGAAAAGGTCTGAAATTTCCTCTGCTTTTGTTTCTCTTGGACTGTCATTGTATGTGCTGGACTGTGATCAGCTGTGCGGAGAGAAGACAGGGCGGGGCAGGCCAAGAGCTGGTAAAGGAGACAGAGAGGGACTTGAGAGCTCCTGAATGACTTACAAAGGCTGTGGGTTTACAGAGGTGAATCTGAGATGTGACATGAGCTGGGCTCCAGGTAGATGAACTGGAGGTTCCCAAATCCTAATGGGCATTATATAGCAGAGAATGGGTAAAGACTGCTGTCCAGATCTCCAAAGCTGCCAAGAATGCACTATCAGAACGTCCAGGCTGGGCTCCATCTTCAATCTAGGAAAAAGAGCAAGGAGGAACTGTTGGAATTGTGGTAACCCTGGGCACAAGGGACTGTCATTAGCACCTAATATTTGAATGATCATTTGGTGTCAGGCACCATGCAAGCTTTATTTGCATTCTCTCATGTAATCATCCTCCATGAGTTAGGTATAAGTGAGAAAGGTGAAGTTTATTTTTTTTTTTTATTTTTTTTTTTTTTTAGAAAGAGAGAGAATAGGAAGGAGAAAAAAGGAAGAGAAAGAGAGAGAGAGAATGGGGAGGAGGGAGAAGGAAAAGAAAGAGGGAGAGAGAATGGGAGTATTGCTTTCTTGCCCAGGCTAGAATGCAATTTAGTAATGGGTATTGAAAACCTCTTTTATACTGATAATTATACTTAATGATGTAGTCAGGAAGGAATAAGGGAAGAAGATAACAAACAAACAGCCAACCAATATTTAATTTAAACCTGTGAAATGCTATGCGATTACTGAGGAGTGATTTACTTCCAATTATATAGTCACCTTTGGAATAGGTGTGAGGTGGTAATGTATGTTTTGTGTATTTGAAGTGGAGAGTTCTATAAATATTTATTAAGTTTACTTGTTCCGGGTCTGAGTTCAAGTTCTGAATATCCTTGTTAGTTTTCTATCTCGTTGATCTATAGAATCGTTAGCTCTTCTTGTTGCATTGATCCTTTTGCCATTATGTAATGTCATTCCTCGCCTCTTTTGATCTTTGTTGCTTTAAAGTCTACTTTATCAGAGGCGAGAATTGCATCTCCTGCTTTTTGTTTATTAGTTTATTTTTACTCTCTGTTCAATTGGTAAATCTTCCTCCTTCTCTCTGAGTCTTTGTGTATTGTTGGATGTAAGATGGGCCCGGATGCAGCATACCGATGGGTTTTGGCTTTTTATCCAATTAAAATATATATTAGTTTAATACCGGCATTTGATGCTAGCTGGCTGTTTTGCCCATTAGTTGATGTGAATTTTTTATTGTGTTAAAGTTCTTTGCTTTTTGATATATTTTTGGAAAGGCTGATATTGGTTGTTCCTTTATATGTATAGTGCTTCTTTCAGAAGCTCTTGTAAAGCAGGCCTGGTGGTGGTGAACTCTCTAAGTACTTGTTTGTTCGCAAAAGATTTAATTTTTCCTTCGCACATAAAGCTTAGTTTGGCTGGATAGGAAATTCTGGGTTGAAAGTTCTTTTCTTTAAGGATGTTAAATATTGGTCCCCACTCTTTTCTGGCTTGTAGGGTTTCTGCTGAGAGATCTGCTGTAAGTCTGATAGGTTTCCCTTTATGGGTAACCTGACCTTTCTCTCTGGCTGCCCTTAGTATTTTCTCCTTCATTTCAACCCTAATAAATCTGGCGATTATGTGCCTTGGGGTTGGTCTTCTTGAGGAATATCTTTGTGGTGTTCTCTGTATTACCTGGAGTTGAATATTACCCTGCCTTGCCAGGTTGGGAAAATTTTCCTGAATGATATCCTGAAGAGTATTTTCCAACTTGGATTCATTCTCTTCATCACATTCAGGTACACCTATCAAACGTAAATTAGGTCTTTTCACATAGTCCCATATTTCCTGGAGACTTTGCTCATTCCTTTTCATCCTTTTTTCTGCATTCTTGTCTTCTCGTTTCATTTCACTGAGCTGGTCCTCGACTTCTGATATCCTTCCTTCTGCTTGATCAATTCGACTGTTTAAACTTGTGCATGCTTCGCGAAGTTCTCGTGTTGTGTTTTTCAGCTCCATCAATTCACTTATATTCTTCTCTAAATTGTCCATTCTCGTTAACATTTCGTCAAACCTTTTTTCAAGGTTCTTAGTTTCTTTGCATTGGGTTAGAACAAGTTCTTTTAATTCACAGAAGTTTCTTATCACCCACGTTTTGAAACCTGCTTCTGTTATTGGAACACACGTGTAATCTATTAAGCCTTGTTCCGTTACTGATGAGGAATTGCAATCCCCTGTAGAGGGAGAGGCATTCTGATTTTGAGTATTCTCTACCTTTTTACGCTGGTTTCTTCCCTTCATTATGTATTTGTCCGTCTGTCGTCTTTATAATTACCGACTTTCTAACTGGGTCTCTGACGTCCAACTTGTTGATTCCCTGCGCCGAGATCTGAGCAATCCACTGAGCCGGCCACAACAGCGGTGTTAAGATTGATGGTGCTTTTCTGCCCGGGAATCTCCGGACTCTGCACCAAGAACTGGTGTGCTAAGGCACCAGCAAAACTGCCACGCCGGCCACAAGGGTCGCCCTGGCGACCCGTGGAGCTCCTCCACTGGGAATCTCGTGGTCCGTGAGCAACTAATATTCGTCTGAAAGTGTGGCGTCCTCTCGTTCTTTGCGCTTTCACTGGGAGGTACGTGCCCGAGCTGCTAATCATCAGCCATCTTGGATCAGAAAGGTGAAGTTTAAAAAGACAGTTAAGGCTGGGTGCAGTGGCTCACGCCTGTAATCCCAGCACTTTGGGAGGCTGGGGAGGGAGGATCAATTGAGCTCAGGAGATGGAAACCAGCCTGGGAAACATGGCGAAACCCCATCTCTACAGATCATACAAAAGTTAGCCGAGTGTGGTGGCTTGTGCCTGTAGTCCCAGCTACTTGGCAGGCTGAGGCAGAAGGATCACTTGAGCCCTGGAGTTTGAGGCTGCAGTGAGCCATGTTCATGCTAATGCACTCCGTACCAATGCGTGATAAAGTGAGGACCCATCTCAAAAAAAAAAAAAAAAAAAACAACAAAAAAAAAACAATGGTCAACTCAGCAAGATCTCCCTAGGCTGTCTAACTAAAGACAGCTGGTCTCCCTAGGTAAGGAACTGAGATAAGACCTTGAGGCTGGGAATAGCATCTTGCCTTGTTGGTCCAGGGACAGATATTAGAGACTATTCTGGTTTTTAAGCTGATCAGAATAAGTCAGACTCTGGAGGGCCTAGTCATTGCAAGAGCAGAATTGATTTTCTGAGTTGCCATAACTTTCATAACATGGTCAGAAAGGAATTGATGAGTTGTATCATAGCCAATTATCGTAAATAATAATGGCTTTGAAAAGGTTTCATCTCTTGCATCATATGTAGACACATTTATTCGACAAACATTTACTGATTTCCTATTTGTGTTGGGCACTGTTCTAGGAGTTAGGAGTATAAAAATAAACAGGAGACAGCCCCTGTCTTCAAGGAGCTTATAGTCTATTGGAGAAAATAAAATATTATGTGCTAACTGCTAAAATAGAGGTCTGTGAAAAACTCTGCCAAAGAAGTTTCACAAAGATAATGGAGTTGAGTCTTGAAGGATAAGTAGGAATTATTTAAGAACATTACAGGAGCTGGGCGTGGTGGCTCATGCCTATAATCCCAGTACTTGGGGAGACTGGGTTGGGCAGATCACCTGAGGTCGGGAGTTTGAGACTAGGCTGACCAACATGGTGAAACCCCATCTCTACTAAAAATTAGCTGGGTGTGGTGGCACGTGGCTGTAATCCCAGCTACTTGGGAGGCTAAGGCAGGAGAATCGTTTGAATCCAGGAGGTGAAAGTTGCAGTGAGCCAAGATGGTGACATTGCACTCCAGCCTGGGCAACAAGAGAGAAACTCCGTATACAAAAAGAAAAGAAAAAAAAAAAAAAAAAAAAGAAGGCCAGGTGCAGTGGTTCACACTTGTAATCCCAGTACTTTGGGAGGATGAGGCAGGATGGTCATGAGAGATCAGGTGTTCGAGACCAGCCCGGCCAACATGGTGAAACCCTGTCTCAACTAAAAGTACAAAAAATAGCCAGGCACTGTGGCTCACGTCTGTATTCCCAGCTACTCTGGAGGCTGAGGCAGAATTGCTTGAACCTGGGAGGCAGAATTGCTTGAACCTCGGAGGCAGAGGTTGCAGTGAGCTGAGATCATGCCACTGCACTCTAGCCTGGGTGATCGAGTGAGACTCCATCTCAACAAAAGTAAAAATAAAAATAAATTAAAAGAATGTTACAGGAAGGACAGATTCTGGGCAGAAGAACTGGGGTCTATGAGGATGGGCAAGAACACAGTTTGTTTACAGAATAGCTTCATAGTTTGTGAAGCTAAAATACAGAGTATATCAAGAAGGATTTCATGGGAGGGAGAGCAAAACAGAGGAGGTAAAACTCCAGGACAATTCAGATATCAAAAGGAAATTAAAATGCATTGCATTTGTTAATCTTTTTTTAGTTGACTAAGAAGTAACAGAGTAGAGTATAAGTTCAGATTTTTACCAAGGTATATCAGTCTGGGTGTAATCAGGAGAGGGAAACCAAATAGGAATTATGGCAGGGAAAGCTTAATAGTAATATGGCCAAGCATAGCAGCTCAAACCTGTAATCCCAGCACTTTGGGAGACCAAGGTGGGCGGATCACCTGAGGTCAGGGGTTCAAGACCAGCCTGGCCAATGTGGTGAAACCGTGTCTCTACTAAAAATACTTAAAAAAAAAAAAAAAAAAAAAGATAGCCGGGTGTAGTGGCATGTGCCTGTAGTCCCAGCTACTCTGGAGGCTGAGGCAGGAGAATCACTTGAATCTGGGAGGCAGAGGTTGCAGTGAGCAGCAATTGTGCCATTGCATTCCAGCCTGGGCAAAAAGAGCAAAACTCCATCTCACAAAAAAAAAAAAAAAAAGAAAGAAAGAAAAAGGAAAAAAGAAATAATGATAAGCTATATACAGGAGATTGGAGTAATGAGGAATTCGTTAGTAAGAAGAGAAATCAAAAGAATATAGGAAATCACAGATATAAATTTATGGCTATTAGATATCATTATATATATTATATATATAATATCAAGTATAATGTATAACAGTACATCTAATAGCCATTCCCGTTGCCCCCAAAGTTGAGATCCAGGTTTTATTGGAGAGGGCTTGGCCATGGCTTATAATACGGCTTAGAAGTCCATCATGGTGCTATATTAGTAAAACATGCTGGAAATCTGCTCCCTGGAGGGCATGCCACTATAGAACCACTGAGGAGGATACAAGGGGAACCTGGCTGCTGAGCTGCCATGCACTTCAAGGGCAGGACACTAGAGAAGTGCCTCATGCAGTAGGAACTGGCCACCTGGGAAGTGGCGTGTACTGTCCAAGGGGCCTGGTATTGGAGGAAGCTACACAGGAACTCAAGCATGCTGCAGGAACCAAGAAATAAAATCCCCTTTTCCTGCAATGTCTCTGCAGCTCCCTCTACTGACAAACTTCAGTGTCAGCTGGCAAAGGACAACTATTTAAAGGCCCAGGTCTATTTTCACAGAACAGGCAAAAAGGTTGAATTTGGAGCTGTGAGGCAATAAATCTGGCACACAAGAACTGGTGAAAATATTTTTAACTGACATATCCTGGGAAAATTATGCCCAAACTAAATTCATATTTTTTGAAGTGTTGTATTTAATAAAATCTGTGTAAATTCACTGCCAAGTGGAAAAATAAAATAACAAAATCATATACTGGGTAAAAGTCTGCCAAATAGTTAATGATCCTGGACATTTCACTTAGTAATATTACCTTCCTGTTATTGATGATATTGGTGAAAGTTATATGATCTCATATTTGTCACTAAAAGTGATGTGATGTACATTATTTTTAAATGGTAATTAAGAGTAAATGCTTTATACTTTCTGTATGTACAAAGAAAAAAAAGCAAGAGCTTTAGAGTTGATAAACCTCATTTGAATCTGGGCATGGCCACTTACTAACTATATGACCTCAGGTAAATTACTTGATTGATTTCTGCCTTAATTTCTTCATCTGTAAAATTAATATACCTACTTTGTGAGATTGTGGTGAAAATTTATTGAGATATGTTTAAATTTCTTAACCCAATGCACATAAATATTATCAAACTGTTGATAATAGCAGTTCAAAGAATGATAGCTACCGTCATCATCTTTAAAGGTAATTTACTGGCCAGGCGCAGTGGCTCACACCTGTAATCCCAGCACTTCGGGACGCCAAGGCGGGTAGATCATGAGTTCAGGAGTTCGAGACCAGCCTGACCAGCAAGGTGAAACCCTGTCTCCACTAAAAATACAAAAATTAACCGGGCATGGTGGCACGCACCTGTAATCCCAGCTACTCAGGAGGCTGAGGCAGAGAATTGCGTGAACCCAGGAGGCGAAAGTTGCAGTGAGCCGAGATGGCGCCACTACACTCCAGCCTGGATGACAGAGCGAGACTCTGTCTCAAAAAAAGTTTAAAAATGTAAAAAAGATAACTTATTATGTGTCAGGAATAACGATGGCCTTGAAATATTATTTATTCACCCAATACATATTATCACTCTTCATTAGTTAATTCATGGAAATTGAGGAAGAAATTGGTTACAAATGTCATAGAGTTGTGACAATGAGATGGCAGTTAAAGTGCATTGCTCCTTTCTATGCACTTCTGAAATGCCTTATTTGTGTACCTATTATAGTCCTTGTTTTAATATTATAGCACCTATAGCACTTATTTCATTCTGTCTTGTATCACAGTATTGTAGAAGACTTCACTAGACTGATTTCTTCATAAGCAACACTGTTTAGTCATTTTACTTTCCCAACAGACTTTTAAAAATTACATATTTCGTATATAAGACACTCAGATATTTGCTAAGATTCAATTTTCTTATTTTATTACTAGTCTTCCCATTAATATTGCAATTCTTGAAACTCTTGAAAACTCCTTATGAAGCTTTAGAGCTCAAAGGGACCAAAAGTTTTAATAATCTTGTTTTACAGAAGAAGATCCTGAGAGCAGAGTGAATTACCTGCCTAGGGTCACACAGCTTAGTTTAAGGACAGGCCCAGGACTAGAACTTCATTTCATTTATATATTAATAATTTGTCACATATTGAGTAAGGCACTATGCTGAGCTCTAGAGTTAAATTAAGCACATGCCTTTGCTTTCAAAGAGCTGATAATATATTTAGGAGGCAAATAAGGATAATCCAATGAATACAAAGCAATGTGATGAGGAAAAGGTGGGCTGATATGAGCTGGTGCTCTCCAACACAGCTGCACCATGGTCCAGATACTGAAATATGTCCATACGACTGATCAAGAGCCACCTTCCCTACCTCCCTTTCCCAAATATTTTCATGATCTAGAAACTAAAGAGCTGAAGCATGAGTGCCCAGAGCTCTGTTTTAGTTCTTAGGACCAGGCTGTATTCTGACCGGACATACTTAAAGCAGAACGAATTTTTACATATCTTTAAATATTTTGAATATCACCCCTGGTGATATTCATACAGAGTTAGAGTAGATGAAGTATATATAGCACAGGACAGAGACCTAATTCAGAAACAAAGTTTAAAAAAACTTTTGATAACTGGAAAAAAGACTTTGTTTTTCTATTATGAGAGTAAAATGTTACAGAAAATTTGAAAAATACCAAAATAATCATGTAAGATGTTACCATAGTATAAAATGAGTAAAGAGCACATGGGAAACAAACAAAAAAGAATACAAGGAATCTCTCTGTACTATTTTTGCAATTTCCTGTGACTCTTTAATAATTTCAAAATAGATAATGTTTCAAATGTGAAGGGGCCAGGCACAGTGGCTCATGCCTCTAATCCCAGCACTTTGGAAGGCTGAGGCAGGCAGATCACTTGAGGTCAGGAGTTCAAGACCAGCCTGACCAACATGGTGAAACCCCGTCTCTTACTAAAAATACAAAACTTAGCCAGGCTTGGTGGTGCACACGTGTAATTCCAGCTACTTGGAAGTCTGAGGCAGGAGAATCACTTGAACCCGGGGGACAGAGGTTGCAGTGAGCCAAGATCATGCCATTTCACTCCAGCCTCTGCGAAAGAGCAAGACTCCACCTCAGGAAAAAAAAATGTGAAGGAAGCGTATCTATCTACTTGGTATTGTTAATTATGAAGATATACACCACACCATTGCAAATGGAATTCTATTGGTGCTTTATTGAAATAAAACCATTTTAATAATAAAAAAGCACAAGTCTTAAAAGGATGGAAATATTCCATTTCACCAGTTTGGATTATAACATAGGTCATATCTCTTAATAGTCAGATATAAAGGACTTGGACTTGCAAGAAGTCTCTTTTTGTCCCAAGGTTCTCAGAATCTCACAGATACCCATTCTCTATGATGGCTGTTGGGCCTGTTGCAAGTCATTACCCCTGAAACCCAACTGCCTGGTCAATCCCAGGAACTACTGATTCGCTGCTGCCATCACCACTTCCCTCAGCAATTACTTGGCAGGTAACTGGTCAGAAAAACATCTAGCATTCACCTCTTGCTCAACATAAAATTGCTTGCTCCAAGCACTGACAGTTATCACCTTTGAATTCTCATAGATTTAAAGACAGACCTTACCATGCAATCAGGCAATTACGATATTTTCCAGTGCCTTCCTACAGTCACTAAATGGTCTAATCTAAATCACTAAAATTTTAGAAAGGCATTTCTTCACCTTCTTCAAAGGCATGCAGGCTGGCTAAAGGAAAGCTCAATTTACATTACTAAGCAGAATACAAAAATCTCACTGTGTAGCATCAGCATGCAAACTTAAGGTGAGCTGTGCAGCTTTCTTCAAGATTAATGGGTGAATATTATTAGCCTTGTATATAAATGAATAAGGTACCTATTATGCTGAGCATCCCAAAACCAAGGAGTCAGATTCAAAAGCAATTCCAGAAACTGAAACAAGTGAAGCTCATTTGGATGAAAAAAACTTTATACCATAACCACCTACACGTGGGTGCACACACATTTATGTATCTATTCTTTCTTTTTTTGGAGATGGAGTTTTGTTTTGTTGCCCAGGCTGGAGTACAATGGCGCAACCTCAACTCACTGCAACCTCTGCCTCCTGCGTTCAAGCAATTCTCCTGCCTCAGCCTCCCGAGTAGCTGGGATTACAGGCACCCACCACCATGCCCAGCTAATTTTTTGTATTTTTAGTAGAGACGGAGTTTCACCATGTTGGCCAGGCTGGTCTCAAACTCCTGACCTCAGGTGATCACCTGCCTCGGCCTCCCAAAGTGCTGGGATTATAGGCGTGAGCCATTGCACGGCCTACATCTCTTATTCTTGTATCTCTTTTACTTTTTATATTAATCTTAAAGTCCTTCTTCTGGTACCCCTTCAAAATAGATCAGAAAAACACAAAATCACCAAATAAATAAAATTAAATTTTAGAGTATATCTTTCTACTCTGCTTTAGGCACATGTAAATACACAAATGCACAGATATATTTCATTCAGATTCACAGATGGTATTTCACTCTAATCCTACTAAAAGAATATGTGAAAATCATACACTAAACATGTGAAATGCTTCATTTGCCAGAGTAGGGAAGGCATATTGATAAGAGTAGATTAGATGGAAATTAAGTCATAGAATATTCACATTTGAAGGTTTGGTAGCCATTTTCCAAAGATGACTGAAATAAACCGCTCCTCCTAGTAGCCACACCCTTTTGCAGTCTCCTCCCACAACCAATCCAGGTTGACCATGCTACTTGCTTTAACCAATAGAATACAGTGAAAGTGTGAGGCTGTCTCAGTTATGAGCCTAAGCCTTGAGAAAGTTTGGCAGTTTCTGCATTGCATTGCACATTGAGGACTCTTGAGGCACCATGAAAAGAAGTCTGGTTGCTCTGTTGGAGAGACCGCATGGGGAGAGAGAAGCTCTGAGACTAGAGAGAGAGAGAGAGCCTGTTCTCCCAACATTCCAGCTGAGCCCAATATCCCAGCCATCCTTACTAGGGTACCAGGCATGTGAGTGAGCTGTCTCAGACATTCTAACCTGATTGAGCCTCCAAATTACTGCAGTTCCAGATGACATCTCAAGAGGCAGAAGAACCATCCAGCTGAGCCCAGTCAACCCACACAGAATTGTGAGAATTTTTAAAAAGTTTTTCTAAGCCATCAATTTTGTGATAATTTGTTACACAACAGTAGATAATCAAAAGAGAAGGTATCATAAAAATTAAATCAGAGAGATTATCCAGCCAACATTCTCATTTGGCATGATTCTAAAAGGTTTAAAAATTTCTTCAAGGGCCTTAATTACTTGTTGGCTAGATCAGAAATAAAATTCTGGTCTCAAATTTTAGTTGAATATTCTTTTCACTACATCTTGAAATGTGAAAAAAATGGCCATTAAGGGAGGGATTTTTTGGTTTTTGTTTTGTTTTTTTGAGACAAAGTCTCACTCTGTCACCCAGGCTGGAGTGCAGTGGTGTGATCACAGCTCACTGCAGCCTCAACCTCCTGGGTTCAGGTGATCCTCCCACCTCAGCCTGTCAAGTAGCTGGGACTACAGAACATGCCACCATGCCCAGCTAATTTTTTGTAGAGATGGAGTTTGCCATGTTACCCAGACTGGTCTTGAACTTCTGGACTCAAGTGATCCTCCCACCTTGGCCTCCTAAAGTGCTGAGATTACAGGTGTGAGTCTCCATGCCCAGTCTATTAACTGAACTTTTTAAAATGATCAAAGAGGATTGTTTTGCTTGAAAAGGACTACTCACAGTTACTTGGCCTCTAAATTAGTATTCAATTTATAAAATGTATAAATTAACAAATATTTTTTCTTCAGTTTATGTTTAACTTATAAATCTTGTTTTAGCTATACATCAAGTAATGTTCCTTGCTATTTAGTTACTTAAAGTTTACCAGATGAAATTTTCCCAAATAACTAGTCTCATTTACAAATGTAGTAATTAAATCCATTTAAATATTTTGAAATAACTTTGCTTAATACCTCTCATCAGCAAGCACTTCAAGTAATGTACAGGACAGATTTACAACTCATACTTGTAAAATCTTTTTAAGCACTTAAGTTGTTCTTATACATGTAACAAATCAAATTCATTAAGGTGGTACATCAGCTTGTCTTGTAAAGAGTCTAATTCTGTTAAAAACTATTTTACATCCTGCAAGTTAAAATTGCATATTTCAGGTAAATAAGCTAATGTGTGAGATTCTCTAACATGCCAGTTCTCTTGAATATTAGGTTTTGTATCAGTCAGGATGCTCTGAGGTCATGCTGCAGAAACAAACAATTCCAAAAATCTCAGTGACTGAAAACAGCGATTTGATTTCTCACACATACTGCCTGTTCACTTTGGGTTAGCTGAGGGGGTCTGCTTCAGGCCCTGCTCTCTCTGGGACCCACACCAATGGAGAAGCCACTAAATGGAGCACTGCTGGCACTGTGGAAGAGGAAAAGGGAGAGTGCCAACACAAACCCTTGTTCAGCTCTCACCCTAAAGTGACACGTGCTATTTCTGCTCACATTGCCTTGGCTAAAACAAGTCTTCTTGGCCACCACTAACTGCAAAGAATCAGGAAAGTATAATTTTATTATATTTCTACATTCATAAGGTGGAGAACTAAAAATACTTCATAGGAATAGCACTATTGGCCATCACAGATACTTGAAATAGGAAATGTATATTTGAGCCTGATAATTACTGATAACACTAAACTGAACATATTGCCTTTGGTTTGATTTACCCAGTGGTGTTGAAGAGGCCAATTTGTACCGGCTTGTTAGAGTTAATTGTTAAATTTTTATGAAATTTGCAAGCCAATTGTTAAATAAAAGTTATTAAAACTTAAATTATGTAAACTTGCCATTAAACAAGTTATATTTAAAACAAAGGTAAAGTATTCAAAATGTATTGCTTTCTAATTATTTTAGTATTAAATACATTCTGCTGATACCTATATTCTTGAGGTTATTTATACCTATTTTATCTGTAATAGTACAAACACTGTAATGGTGTTCCATGGCACATTTCTTCCCAACTCTTCATTCAGTGACATCTCACTGTTAGCTTACAACTGGCTGTGATGGGAGTATATTTACACCAGGGAAATCAGCAAACACTGTCAATCAGAGTTTGATTTATTGTCTATTCTTAAGAAAGTGATATGGAAAATGTAAATAACATAGTTTAAACTTAAAAGAGTGTAGAGTCTATAACCATTACATTATGAACAGCACACAAAATTGAAGAAATGTTCTTCCAATATTCAAAATATATTATCTCACTTAGTAAAGAAGTCATTCATGTATTGATCAACAAGGGAAATTCTGACATCATCATTGCTTCGTTTTCTTCTCACTGATTAGTGGTAAGGAAAACATTAACCAACATTCACGCCAGAACTACTCTTGTTTGTCAGTTACAATCATGGGTTGGCTGTGGACATAGATTTAGGCAAAAATCAACAAAAGAATTTTGTGACAATCAATTGGCTATATAGAACTCAAAATAAAAAGCACTGGCCAGGCGCAGTGGCTCACACCTGTAATCCTAATAATTTGGGAGGCTGAGGTAGGTGGATGACTTGAGGCCGGGAGTTCAAGACCAGACTGGTCAATATGGTGAAACCCCATCACTACTAAAAGTACAAAAAATTAGCTGGGTGTGGTGGCAGGCACCTGCAATCCTAGCTACTTGGGAGGCTGAGGCACGAGAATCACTTGAACCTGGGAGGCAGAGATTGCAGTGAGCTGAGATCATGCCATTGCACTCCAGCTTGGGGGACGGAGTAAGACTCTGTCTCAAAAAACAAACAAGCAAAACAAACAAAAAACAAAATAAAAAGTATTGTATATCTTATTTGTAAGTTGTTATTATTCATTATGTTAAAATGCAAGCCAAACATACACACATATATACATATATGTGTGTTTATAACATACACACATGTAAAAACAAATTGTTTTTCCTACTCTCTACTTTCATACAGTCATTCAACATTTCTGACACCAGATGTGTGGGTATTTTTTCCTCACACACCAAGATTTCTCTGGCAGATCTTCCAGCAGACACTAGCTGGGTGTCCTCTAATTCAATTCACTTCTGACATCATCTACCTGGAGTTAGCATCAGATCCGATAGGTTGATGGCTCTGTCCCACAAGACTGTTCCTACTTCAGCTGCCAGTTGCAAGCACAGGTTGTGACTGTGCTTCTGATTGACCAGCTATACATCAGGGGTCCCACAGCCCCCTCCTCAAGTTCAGTTAGTTTGTTAGAGCCGCTCACAGAACTCAGGGAAACACTTAGGTTTATTAACAAAGAATATAATAAAGGAGACAGGTGAATAGCCAGATGAGAGACACATAGGGTGAGGTCTGGCAGGGTCCCAAGATCAGGGGCTTCTGTCCCCATGGAGGGTCAGTGCACCACTCTCCTGGCACACAGATGTGTTTGCCAACCTGGAAGTTCTCCAAAATCAGTCCTTTTGGTTTTTATGGAGCTTCATTTCATAAATACAACTGGTTAAAGCCTTGCATTGGTGATCTGCTCGGTCTGCAGCTCCTCTCCTCTCCCCTCCCCAGAGATCAGGGAGTGGGCCTGAAGATTTTAGCCCTCTAATTACATGATTGGCAACCAGCTCCCATCCCAAGGCTATCCCAGAGCCCCCACCAAGAGTCACCTCATTAGAATGAAAGATGCTGCTATCACTCAGGAAATAGCAAGTGTCTTAGGAGCTCTGTGTCAGGAACTAGGGTCAAAGATCAAATGGCAGAACCAAAGATTCTCCTGGCACCCCTATTTACAAAGGTTTTGGGAGTTCTGTGCCAGAAAATGACGATGAAGACCAAATACATATTTCACAATATCACACACATGCACACACTTTTCCCCCAGAGAACTGGTTGTTAAACACTCACCAGCACCGTTGACCTTACGTCATCTCAATACAACTTCCTAGAGTTGAAATCTTCTGGAAAAGATCAAGTTTTTAACCTTTTTACTCTAAAATTGAAAGTTAATGGAACCCGCCAGGGTGGACTTGGGTGACCCTTACAAAGCACATAGGATAGGAAAGATCAAACAACAGCAACAAAAGTTAAACTCCCCATGACGATCGGAAGAGCCTGAACCAGTGGGCTCACTTCTGCATCACGCAAAGGAAAGGCAAGGTTCTGGGTCTATTAGAAGGCCCCGACTCAATGCCCTTAAAGGAAAACTTCAAGAGTTGACGCTGAGGAGCTGCGCAGAGGGAATCCAGGGTGATCTTGGCTTCGAGCACCTTGAGGAAACGACCAACAGCCCTAGTCCAGACCCTCGCCTGCCAAAGTTCCAGCAGGCACAGAGGCCGAGTGCCAGGGTGACACTGTTGAGCAGAAACTTCTCTTCACAGAACTCAGGTTTCAGCTGAATAAGCAGGCAGCACCCAAGAGCAGATGTAGAAAACTCCAGGCTCGGGGAAAAATAAATAAATAAATAATTCACCTGGATCATCCCAAACTGTTCTTGTGGGGAACATCCATTTGACTCCAGGAAATAAAAAAAAAAAAAGAAAACTCCAGGCTCAGGCAATTCAGTCTGGCTTCTAGCTCCAAAGCTTTGAAAGCCAAGCTGTGCTAAGGCCCCAAGTTCTAGAAGGCTTTTGGCTCTAAGTGAAGTTTCTATGTTAGACGAGATCTGTTTTCTATAAAAAGTAGCAGAAGTTTAATTTTTAAAAGGGAGGGGGAAAAGGAAGAGGAGGAAAAGATAGTTTACTTGGTCTTTAAAGACCAACATTCAATTGGGCTCAAATCCAGCACCATGACAAAGAGCATAACATTTATCTTAAAGCAGAAGTGGAAAGGCAGCGTGGGTTCTCACATGGACAGATCTTGGTAGGTTGCCACAGGGCAGCGTCCCAGTATACAGGAAAGCTTGCCACCAAAGCCAGAGGTAGGGATATAAAGGTGGAAAATGTTTCCCAAAGGAAGGAGGCACTTTAAAACGTAGTATTTTTAAATAATTGTTTTCTTGTCCCTCTAAATTTTTAGGCCCAACATCAGACAAAGCCTCAGTTTACTCTGATCTAAACTGTAGCTCTAGATCATGTAAACTAAGCTGAGTCATAGAAACCTTCCAAGTCTCCATGCTCTCTTATTGGTAGAATGGAGAGAGTAACCTGCCTCACTGGGTCATTGTACAGATTAAATAAAAGCATGTAAGCTGAGCACGGTGGCTCACGCCTGTAATCCCAGCACTTTGGGAGACCGAGATAGGTGAATCGCTTGAGTTCAGGAGTTCAAGATCAGCCAAGGCAACATGGCAAGACCCTGTCTCTACAAAAAATACAGAAAATTAGCTGGGTGTGGTGGCACGCCTATGGTCCCAGCTACTCAGGTGGCTGAGGTGGGAGGACTACTTGGGTCCAGGAGGTCGAGGCTGCAGTGAGCCAAGATCGAATCACTGCACTCCAGCCTGGGTGACAGGGTGAGACCCTGTCTCAAAAAAAGAAAGAATAGAATAGAAAATAAAATATATAAGATGTGCTTGGCACAGAGTATGTCATCAGTAAATGGTAGCCATAATTATAAGAAAGTACTTGACCTCAGCACTTTGGGAGGCCAAGGCGGGTGGATCATGAGGTCAAGAGATCGAGACCATCCTGGTCAATATGGTGAAACCCCGTCTCTACTAAAAATACAAAAAATTAGCTGGGCATGGTGGCGAGTGCCTGTAATCCCAGCTACTCAGGAGGCTGAGGCAGGAGAATTGCCTGAACCCAGGAGGCGGAGGTTGCGGTGAGCCGAGATCGTGCCATTGCACTCCAGCCTGGGTAACAAGAGCGAAACTCCGTCTCCAGAAAAAAAAAAAAGAAAGTACTTGACCTTATTGGGTTTATTTCTTTTTTTCTTGAAAATTAGCAATTGCTTTATTAAAGATTTCTGCAGGGAATCTATTGAGGATGTTTTATTAGAGTAGTTATCTGAGACTTGGGAATAACAATCCATTTTGACATGTAATCCTACATGGGTACCATCATTCATCTTTTTTATATTACCTAAATTTCAGGCATAGTGTGTAGGAAGAAATAAATAGCCTCTGAAGGATGGTGCAAAGCATATTTATAAAGACGTGTATTTTGGGGGAAAAAAGTGCTCCTGGTGATTCACATTGTGCCCACAAATATTTATTTAAATGAATGGATGCCCAATCCCCTAAACTCCACAGTGGAGAACCTTTGGGAACATATTCAAATTCTGTTGCCAAGCTATGCTTACTTGCCCTAATTTCCAGTTAACTTGAGCATGCCCAGAGGTGCATAGTACTATACTTTTAGATCTTCTAAGGACTCACCAGACTGATATTTCATGTCCTGGTAGGTCTCTGGCTCTGTAAGGGCTTGCGCTGCCCTAGCCCCGAGCAAGGTTACACACAGGTATTTGTAGGTGGCCCCACTTTTTTTCCATAGCCAATTAAAGGGGAGGGCCCAACGAAAACCTAGTTCATCTTGAGACATAACAGAGGTGAAGTTAGTTTTGTTCTTTTCTTTCCTTTTTCTTAAAAAAAAAGAAGTTAACATGTGAGCTGGGTACAGTGACTCATGCCTGTAATCCCAGCACTTTGGGAAGCCAAGGCAGGAAGACTGCCCGAGCCTAGGAGTTCAAGACCAGCCTGGGTAAAATGGCAAGACCATGTATCTGTTGTTTTTTTTTTTTTTTTTAATTAATGTGCACACAAAATGAGCATAAGGAGAATTGTCCCAAGTTTTGCTCTCTTCATGAGGAATAATAGGTTAAGTCAGTATCAACTTTGGGTCATTAGCCTCCTCTGAAGACCCCGTAGAGTTCTTTATACCCCTCTAGGACATTGGTGCCAGAGAAAGATTCTACCTGCAATCCTCAGAGAGTTGGCTGCTCTCTGACTCCAAATCCCACCCCTTTCCCTACTGCAGTTCTATATTCTGTTAGGATTGAACCTCCAGCATGATCCTGACTCCCTCTCGTGTTTCTTCCTGAAAGGGTACTACACATGACTTGTCCCACTACTCAGCAGGCTAGCAGTAAACAATGGCACAGAGTGATTCATGGACATGTATAATTTTCCCTGGGAATTTCACAAATGTTAGGAAAGAGGGAAACCTGAGCGATATCATATCACAGCCAAATATCAATGATTTTATTCTTGTAACAATATCTCAAATTTCAGTCCTACAACCCGTCCAAATATTTTCAGAGAAAACACTGGAAATGATTGGAATCCCTGCTGATCAATCCAATAAAATCTTTGAGCATCAAGAGTAGGGGTATTGGCATAGTTGTGACTTTGTTTTTATAATCCAGCTGGTGAAGTCCAAGACCTAACAGTAACTGGCAGCCCTGTTCTGATCAACTTGTCTATTGCCTGGCAGCCCTTGGTTGCTTCGAGCACCATTGCTGCTTGTCAGTGGAGCCAGACATCTGATTATATCACTGCTGAGACTTCAAAATCCAAACACCAACAATCCTACCAGGATGCAGCTTTAATCTGGTCTCTGATTCCACTGGACTCAGTATAAATATCCTCCAATTCACAAGATAGCAATGCTTTGTGCTAGGCCCCCGAAGCGAATGTGTCATAGTTACTCCATAGTAGCAGATTTCTGGGACTAAGCTGACACTATTGAAATTAAGACCAAGCCCTCACAATTGCCCTAAGCTTAGTGGACTGAGGCCTCAGATGTCAAGATGCGACCACCTGCAACGAATGGAGCCAAGCCCCCTGCCCATTACACTGGAGCCTGACATCCTTCAGGAGATTGCTGAGAGTGATCCATTCCGGCCTTTCATCCCTGTTTCTATTGCCACATTTGTCACTGGTCTTCCATTACATCAGTGGTCTGCAAGTGTGGCCCTTGGACCAGCAACATCCACATCACTTGAGAATGTATAATGCATATTCTCAGGCCAGCCTCAAATCTACTCAATCAGAAATTCTAGGCCTGGGACCCTCTCTGTGATTCTGATACATATTAAAGTTTGAGAATGACTGCAACTACACCATTATCCACATAGTAGTCCATATTTCCTTGCTCCTGACTCAGTTCCCTATTGGTGGAATGTACCTGCCCACTCCCAGCTCTCCAGTGTAGCCTCTGGAGGACCTGCTCTGTGATCAACAAATTTCTCTATGTCTTACTCGTCTCTTCTGGGAATGTTCGCCATACTTCATTCCATTAATTAAAACCTGATATCTCTCTCTCTCTCTCTCTCTCTCTCTCTCTCTCTGTAGATAGGGCCTTGCTCTGTCACTCAGGCTGGAGTACAGTGGCTCAATCATGGCTCACTGCAGCCTCAATCTTCTAGGCTCAGGCAATCCTCCTACCTCTGCCTTCTAACTAGCTGGGACTACAGGCATGCACCACCATGCTTGGCTAACTTTAAAAAGTAGAGATGAGGACTTGCTACGTTCCCAGGCTGGTCTCAAACTCCTAAACATAACTGATCTGCCCACCTTGGCCTCCCAAAGTTGGGATTACAGGCATGAGCCACCATGCCTGGCCTTAAAGCCTGATCTCTTCTGTAGCAGCCTTCTGCGATAGTAAATCTGTGCTCACAACTGTCCACCACAGGACAGGTTTTTGTCCTTCTTTCTCTTCATCAGTATTTTGAGATCATTGCTGCTTCTCTACTCTCTTGTGAAAACTCCCACTCCTTAGAGGCTCATGCCCTGTGATGGTTAATTTATGTGTTAGCTTGACTGAGCTAAGGATGCCCAGATAGTTGATAAAACATTATTTCTGGGTGTGTCTGTGAGGGTGTTTCTGGAGGACATTAGCATTTGAATCAGAGACTGAATAAAAAAGATCAGCCCTTACCAATGTGGATGGGCATCAATCAATCTCTTGAGGGCCCAAACAGAAAAACAAGGTGGAGGAAGTGCTGGATGTCGTGGCTTACACCTGTAATCCCAGCACTTCGGGAGGCCAAGGTGGGAGGATTGTTTGAGGCCAGAAGTTTGAGACCAGCCTGGGCAACATAACAAGACCCCATTTCTACGTGAAATTAAAAAAAATTATTTAGCAAATTATTTATTCTCTCTTCTTTTTTTTTTTTTTTTTGAGACAGAGTTTCACTCTTGTTGCCCAGGCTGGAGTCTAATGGCATGATCTCAGCTCACTGCAACCTCCATCTCCCAGGTTCAAGAGTTTCTCCTGCCTCAGCCTCCCCAGTAGCTGGGATTACAGGCATATGCCACCATGCCCAGCTATTTTTTTTTTTGTATTTTTAGTAGCCCTTTCCACGGGCTGTGGAAAGCCACTGAAGAATTTTAAGCAGCTGATTGAAATGGTCTGATTTACTTTGAAAAGAATACTCTGGCTACTATACAGGAATTACGCCTGTGGGGGATGCATGGATAGGGCTGAGATACAGTGAATAGAACTTGGCTGCGGTCCAGCTGATAGCTGAAGGTGTGGGCTAGGAAGGTAACCCTACAGGTTTTTTTTTTTGGAGATAGAGTTTTGCTCTGTCTCCCAGGCTAGAGTGCAGTGGCGCAATCTCGGCTCACTGCAACATCTGCCTCCTAGATTCAAGTGATTCTCCTGCCTCAGCTTCCCAAGTAGCTGGAACTATAGGCACACACCATCATGCCTGGCTAATTTTTGCATTTTTAGTACAGACAGGGTTTCACCACATTGACCAGGCTAATCTCGAACTCCCAACCTCAGGTGATTTGCCTGCTTCAGCCTCCCAAAATGCTGGGATTACAGGCATGAGCCACTGCGCCCAGCCAACCCTGTACTTTTAACTATATGCTCTCCTTGTACTTTTCTCTGAATGTGCTACAGCACATGCTAGACCAGCAGCATCCAACATTATCTGGGATTTTGTAATGTAAATTCTCAGGTCCCAACCCACTTACCTGCTGACTTTTATGAAACTTGTGATTCTTTACATCCCCTCTCATTCCCATCAAATACCTTTAACCTCTTAGTTCACGGGGCGGTGGGGGGGTGGATGGAAGAATCTATTGTGCAGGAATTCCTTCAATTTCCAACCACCATACCTGTAAATGTCTGTCAATTATTTTCTTCTGGTCCATTCATACTCAAGAGGGATCCTTCCTTCTAACTGTGGCTGAGCCCTCTGTCTGTGCTTATCATTTATGCATGCTCAAGTCTCCACCAAGATATTAAAACAAATAAATAATTTCCCCTACCTCTGCCTCCAGCCATCACCCTGTCTGTCCCAAAGCAAAACATCTTGGAAGAGTTGTCTACATTCACTCTCTCTCCTCTCTAATCATCTCCCCAGTCTACTTGAACCTGGCTTTGGTTCCTGCCGTTCCACCGAATGATCTCTCACCAGGGTTCCCAGTGATCTCTTGCTGCTAAAAACCATAGCAAATATTCAGTCATGTCACAAGTATGCCTCTACTTCCTGTTAAATTTTTGAAATACTTTGGCACCAGTTTTAAAAAGAGCTGCCACCCCAAGTCCCCTCAGTACCTCCTCTCTGGTCACTTCCTCAGACCTTCCTCCATAGCTTCCCATCATCTAGCAAATAAAGAGCTAATGCCACTCACCGCAAAGGCCTGCCTCATCCTGCTCCCATATCAGGCTAACATTCATTCTGATTGGTTGGTGTCCAAGCCATATCAGTTGTTAAATATTTTTAGTGTAGCCCACCCCAGCAAAACTCAGCAAATTTTCCAATCTCCATCTTAACTATTCAGAATCATTTAACATAGTCAACTCTTTGAAACTCTCCCTCTGCTTTCTGTGATGCCATACTCTCTTCGTATTTTTCCTTCTACTTCTCAGTTTCCTATACTGATCTTCCCCCTCCATATAACCTTTAAAATGTTGGTATTGCCCTCAGTCCTCTTCGCTTTGATATCTCGATAGATCTCACTATTCTCACCTCATGTCTTCAATGACTATCAATACGTGAATGAATTCCACGTTGAATGATTAACCAAGACTTCTCTGAACTGCAGGCTTAACTCAAATGTCTACTTAGCACATTCATTTGGTGGTCTCATAACCCCTGCAAACTTAACATGTATAAAATTGAACTTCCCAGCCGTGCTCAGTGGCTCATGCTTATAATCCTAGCACTTTGGGAGGCCAAGGCGGGTAGGATCACCTGAGGTCAAGAGTTTGAGACCAGCCTGGCCAACATAGTGAAACCCCATCTGTACTAAAAATACAAAAAATTAGCCAGGTGTGGTGGCAGGCACCCGTAATCCCAGCTACTCAGGAGGCTGAGGGAGGGAGAATCGCTTGAACCCGGGAGGAGGAGGTTGCGGTGAGCTGAGATGGCACCATTGCACTCTAGCCTGGGCAAAAAAGCGAAACTCCTATCTCTGTGGTAAGAGATGGGCATTTCAATTTTTTAAAGTTATTATTATAATTATTATTAGAAGGAAGCTTGAATCTAGAAACCTAAGAGTCTGTGACTCCTCTCCCTTGCTGCCCTCTCATATTCAATCAATTACCATGTTCTATTAAATCTACCTCTAAAATATATGTAATGCATATTAAATCCATTAAAATCTCTCCATATGCCCTGCCAGTACTTTGCTCAAGCCACCATCACCCCTATGATTATGGTGGCCTCTTGTATTCTTACATCCATATTTGCCTCTCTCCAATCTATTTTTTGTAAAGCAGCCAGAGTTATCTTTTAAAAATGCAAATCTGATTAGACCCATATATCCTGTTGCATTCTCCTGGGGTTCAAAATGAGGTCACATTCCTCTCAATGTTCAAATCAGATGACTTGGAGCCTTCAACTTGTCTCCCTTGTGTGGTAACTTCAGATTCCAAAGGTACAGATTGTCTTGATAAATGGAACTGGAAAATTGGCTCATATTCTTTTTGCCTGCTACGACTGTCAGTAAAATACCCAATTCTATGTGTTCTTCCATCCTTGTGTATTCCTTATCCATTGCCGTTATGATGTGCTGTGACTAGACACAGATGTCTACAAAATAGCCCAGGGTAATCCTTATTCAGTGAAAGAAAGTATTTTGATTACCCAGGAGCCCTACAGTGTTTCAATTCTAGAATTAGGAAAAGATACATATAACTCTTCAGCTATGATGGCTCAATGCCATGAAAGACCTAGGACCCAAATGTTCAGTCTCTTCCCTTATATATCTCTTCTAGCTTATATACGGGGATAAAAAGTGCTGGTAGGTGTGAGAATCAGCTTGTATTCCCCAAGGCAAAGCCTTAATGGCTTTGTGAGTTAGTGCATGTAAATTGATTTTTCTGCCCAAGTCCACTCCAGCAATCTGCCAGGCCCAATGCATATAGTTCCACAGGAGGCCAGCAGTATGGGCCACAACACCAGTCAGAATGCACTTGAAGCCTCTGGCGTTAGGGTGTGGTCTACTTCTCTCCAAGCAGCATCTTGCCTCAGTTCATTTTTAACCAAAATGTCCGTGACACTCTAGTTCCTACCTTTGGTAGGTGGCCTGATCACTACCTCAACCATCCATTGCCATTATGATGTGCTGTGACTAGGCACAGATGTCTACCAAATAGCTCAGGGTAATCCTTACTTAGTGAAACAAAGTATTTTGATTACCCAGGAGCCCAACAATGTTTCAATTCTAGAAGTAGGAAAAAATACATATATCTCTTTCAAAGTGTTGCATTCAGCTATGATGGCTCAATGCCATGGTAGACCCAGGACCCAAATGTGGGAAACAGGAGAATCCCAGAAGCCACCTTCTCACATCTAATCAGCCACCAATCCTTGGTGACTCGATCTATTACTATACTTAGAATTAATCTGCGACACTGTCTTAGTTAAATGTCTTATCTGTTCTTTTATCATTTTAATCAGTTCCTACAGGTTACCCTGACGCAGCTTCCAATCTAACCTCCATATTGAATCCATTTTACTTTCTAAAATGTCAACAGCATCCAGCCTCTATTCTTCTTAAAGCTCTTTTAATTAGTGCTGGGATTACAGGTATAAGCCACCATGCCCGGCCTTTCCTGTCTTTAAGATATCCCAGCACTTTGGGAGGCTGAAGTGGATGGATCACCTGAGGCCAGGAGTTCAAGACCAGACCTTCCAATCTTTTAAAATAGGAAAGGCCAGGTATGGTCACTCACACCTGTAATCTCAGCACTTTGGGAGACTGAGGCGGGTGGATCACCTGAGGTTGGGAGTTCAAGACCAGTCTGTCCAACATGGTGAAACCCCATCTCTACTAAAAATACAAAAATTAGTTGAGCAGGACGGCAGGTACCTGTAATCTCAGCTACTTGGGAGCCTGAGGCAGGAGAATTGCTTGAACCCAGGAGGCAGAGGTTGCGGTTAGCTGAGATCACACCACTGCACACCAGCCTGAGCAACAGAGTGAGACTCAGTCTCAAAAAAAAAAAAAAAAGAAAGAAAGAAAGAAAACATAGGATTCTAAACCTGACATCTATGAACCAAGCATCAACAGATGGGCATCAGAAGAACTGAATTATATATAGGACTTTACATGTGCATTTTTCCAGTGAAATAGTCCATAATTTTAATGGACTATTTCACTGGCTTCAGGGAAGCCAGGCGCAGTGGCTCACGCCTGTAATCCCAGCACTTTGGGAGGCCGAGGTGGGTGGATCACGAGGTCAGGAATTCAAGACCAGCCTGGCCAATATGGTGAAACCTTAACTCTACTAAAAATGCAAAAATTAGCCAGGCGTGGTAGCGTGCACCTGTAATCCCAGCTACTCGGGAGGCTGAGGCAGAGAATTGCTTGAACCCGGGAGGCAGAGGTTGCAGTGAGTGGAAATCATGCCTTTACACTCCAGCCTGGGCAACAGAGTGAGACTCTGTCTGAAAAAAAAAAAAAGAACTTCAGGGCAATGTATTTCTATAAGAAGGCTAAGACCTATAGCTCAAGTTCAAGCTGTGTAATTGGGATAAAAGGAGTTTTTATGACCTGGTCATAGCTTACCTGGCTAGTCTTATATTTGCCGCTCTCTCCCTGCCATCCCTCCCCAATGAATATTCCAATAATATAGAAACACTTATGATCCCTAAACCACACGATATGATTTTATGCCCCCATGTGCTATTGAGCATCCTGTTCCCTCTGCCTGCAATGTCCTTCCTCTTTCCTTTATCCACTTTTGTCTGCTTGTAAAAATTATCTTTCAAAATTCAGCTCTGGTAATACTTCCAGAGAGCCTTTTCTGATTCCCACCCATAAAGAGTTATCCACCCCACTTATGTGTCACCTCTGTTCCTTGTACAGGCTTCTGGTTTGCCCATATTTTTGCCATAAAAAATGAAAATATTTTCGGTAGACTTTTATATTGAAGTATAACATACCTACAGGAGTGTGCAAACTGTAGGCATATTGCTCAATGAACTTTACAAAGTGAACACAGCTATGTAACTATCACTCTCAACAAGAGATAGAATATTGGCCAGGCACAATGGCTCATACCTGTAATCCTGGCATTTTGGGAGGCTGAGGTGGGTGGATTACTTGAGTCCAGAAGTTTGAGATCAGCCTGGGTAACGCAGCGAAACCCCACCTCTACCAAAAAATTAGGCTGGGCTTGGTGGCTCACTCCTGTGGGCACAGTGGCTCACGCTCCCAGCACTTTGGGAGACTGAAGCGGGTGGATCACCTGAGGTCAGGAGTTTGAGATCAGCCTGGCCAACATGGTGAAACTCATTTCTACTAAAAACACAAAAAGTAGCCGGGCTTGGTAGTGGCTATAATCCCAGTTACTTGGGAGGCTGAGGCAAGCAGTTACTTGAACCCAGGAGGTGGTGGTTACAGTGAGCCGAGATCATGCCATTGCACTCCAGCCTGGGCAACAAGAGTGAAACTGCATCTCAAAAAAGAAAGAAAGAAAGAAAGAAAAATTAGCCAGGCATGGTGGCACACGCTTGTGGTCCCAGCTACTTGGGAAGCTGAGGTGGGAGGATCACCTGAGCCCAGAGAGGTCTAGGTTGCAGTGAGCCATGATCATACCACTGCACTCCAGCCTGGGTAACAGTGAGACCCTATCTCAAAAATAAATAAATAAAAAGTGAATAAATAAATAAATAAGTAAAAAGAGAATATTGCCAGGACCTCAAAAGCCTCTCTTGTGCATCATCCCAGTCATTACCTAATGAAAAAGGTAGTTACTGTTCTGATTTCTTTTTTTTTAAATGAAATGGAGTGCTCTGTGTCCCAGGCTGGAGTACAATGGCGTGATCTGAGCTCACTGCAACGTCCGCCTCCCAGGTTCAAGCGATTCTCCTGCCTCAGCCTCCTGAATAGCTGAGATTACAGGTGCCCACCACCATGCCCAGCTAATTTTTGTATTTTTAGAAGAGACAGGGTTTCACTATGTTGGTCAAGCTGGTCTGGAACTCCTGTTCTTGTGATCCGCCCACCTTAGCCTCCCAAAGTGCTGGGATTACAGGCGTGAGCCACCTCGCCCAGCCTGATTTCTTTTACCATAGATTAGTTTACCTGTTTTTATTCTTCCATACTTTTGTGTCTAGTTTCTTTGATTCAACATTATGTGTGTTGAATTCATCCATGTTGTTGCTTATAGCAGCGGTTTGTTCATTTTCACTGCTATATGTATTAAATGAATACATCATATATTTATCTTTTTCTACTATTGATTGAAATTTGAATTGCTTCCATGTTTGGTTACTAAGGATAATGCTGCCATGAACATGCTTGTATATGTCTCTCAATGACTGTATCTATGATTTTCTATTAGTATATGCCTAAAGCAGAATTTCTAGGTTACAGGGTATGTGAGTACTCAGCTTTAGGAGACACTGATAAATACTTTTCTAAAATGGCTGGGCCAATTTATACTCCCATCCGCAGTGTGTGGAAATTCCAGTTGCTCCACATTCTTGCCATTCCTTGTACAATTCAGGTTTTGCTTTGCTTTTGTTTTGTTTTGTTTTTAAGACAGGGTCTCGCTTTGTCACCCAGGCTGGAGTATAAGTGAAATAAGCCAGGCACAAAAGGCCATATATTATAGGATTCCATCTATCTAAAACGTCCAGAATAGGCAATTCTGTAAAGAAAGTAGATTAGTGGTAGCCAGGGACTTGGAGGAGGGGTAAATGGGGAATGACTGCTAATAGGTACATGTTACTCCCTGGGGTGATAAAAATGTCTTAAAATTAGGTAATGCCAATGGTTGCATTACTCTCAAATATCGAATATACTAAAAACCAGTTAATTGTACACTTTAAATGGATTAATTTATGATAGGTATATTAGAGCCCAATACAAGTTACACAACACACGGAGCTGTTGTTTGACTTTTGCAGAATTTACTTATCTGAATTATTTGCAATAAACTTGTATTACTCTTGCAGTTTTTTAAAAGTGAAGGTTTAAAAATATTTAATTATACTTTATACTTTTTTTCTGTGAAAAGGCTGCATAAAACACATTCCTTGTCACACTGTCACCTCTTTTTCTCTCATCAAATCGGCCCTAGCTATCCTAAAGAACAGTCCTCTTTTTGCTATAGGTGGACGTTAGCACAGTATTCACGAGGAGAAGCATCCCCAGTTCTAGTTCCAAAGAACGCCAAGGAATATGATCTTGCAGTGCTACAGGGCTGCCAGAGTCTGCATTTGGTTTAGACAAGGAGGGCCCAGAGAAAAGGCTGCTGCCTTCTTGCTTCGTTGTCCTCTGTAGGCAAAGTCTAAATAGGATATGACTAGCCTGTCCAATATTCTCTGCTATTTTTTCTCTTCTGTCCTCTTTAAGAGGAAAACACGAAACAAAAAGTAGCAGCAGAAAACATATTATAGTATACAACTGTCACCTTTGATTACTTTTTTTTTTTTTAGGACATAGTCTCTGTCAACCAGGCTGGAGTGCAGTGGCACGATCTTGGCTCACTGCAACCTCTCTCCTCTGGGTTCAAGCGATTCTCCTGCCTCAGTCTCCCGAGTAGCTGGGATTACAGGCATGCGCCACCACGCCAGCTAATTTTTGTATTTTTAGTAGACACAGGATTTCACTATGTTGGTCTTCGAACCCCTGAACTCAGGTGATCCGCCCACCTCGGCCTCCCAAAGTGCTAGGATTACAGGCGTGAACCACTGGGCCCAGCCATCTTTGAGTACTTTTAAAAATTTCTTCTTACTCTTAGTTTTTTCCTTGTTCCAATAATTTCCCTAGACTTGCAGTACCAGCATCCATAGAGGGCTTATTAGAAACGCAAATGATCAGCCGGCCCTCAGAGTCTTGATTAGTTAGAGGGCGGGGCCCAGCCAGCAGCGCTTTAGCAACCCCACCATGCCATTCTGACTGTCCTCCAAGTTTGAGCACCACTGCTCTAATTATTGAAAGCCCTCAGCTTTACTATACAACAGCGGAAACTACAGGCTTGTTGAGTCACCCTCCCTTTCTCTTGGTCACCTTAACCTTCCATTCACCATTCCGCCTGGATTCCATTCTGCCTGGATTCTTCCCTAAGCATATTTCTCTTGACATTTTCTCTTCCATCTTGGAATCCGCTGGCCTCTTCCTGAATCGGCACCTCGAGTTTGCTGTCCTTTTCCACCTAAATGGCAATTGTCAATGTGCCCTACTTAAGACAGTGTCACAGCACTATCTGGGAAGAAAGATAGGACGATACCATGAAAAGAATAATTTTTGTTTGAACATTTTTGGCACTTATTTTTGTGAAAATGAGTAGCATGTACACTCTACGTGGATAGAGCAGAGATTCACAAACTTGAAGATGCAAAAGGGAGTTGTTTATTTGTTTGTGATGGAATTTCACTCTTGTTGCCCCAGGCTGGAGCGCAGTGGCAGGATCTCAGCTCACCACAACCTCCATCTCCCAGGTTCAAGCAATTCTCCTGCCTCAGCCTCCCGAGTAGCTGGGACTACAGGCATGAGCCACTATGTCCAGCTAATTTTTTATTTTTATTTTTAGTAGAGACAGGGTTTCTCCATGTTGGTCAGGTTGGTCTCAAACTCGCAACCTCAGGTGATCTGCCCGCCTCAGCCTCCCAAAGTGCTGGGATTACAGGCGTGAGCCACAGTGCCTGGCAATGGAGTTTGGTTTTTTAAATGGATGTTCCTAGGTTTCAGATTCTGGGATGTAGAGGCAATTTCCGGGGTGGAGTCTAGGAATTTTCATTTTGACAAGTGCCCCAGGTCATTTTGAAATTGATGGTCCTTGCCTACTTTGTGAAGCACTGCGTCAAAATGAGAATTGGGATGGGGGGCAGGACTCTCTCCTTTGCAAATTCTACATCCACTGGAAATCTATGCAAGAAAAAAAACCAAACATCTTTTCATGATATTTTTTATGACTCTGGTGATTTTGTGCTTAGGATACCTTTAAATCAAGTTCTCCGGCTCTCAAGATAAAAAAATAAGTTATCATCACACAAAGAGTAAACAGAGTTGTGCTGTTAGGTGTGAAAATTATTCTTGAAATAATACATATCCTGACCAGCTATAGGAACAATCTCGAATAAGCTGATTACTTTCATACTTATATATTCCCCTAGTATGTTATTAACTGAGATACGTTAAGTTTTATTCCTTCCAAAATTTGTGGAGCAGTTAGTTGCTACCTTGAAAGAAGTTATTTTTCTCAAATTATTGTTCACAGTGGTTGTATGTATTAGTGTGAGACTTGATATATAGAATACTTTGTTGCCTGAAATGACAATGAGTATTCATGTTGCCAAGATGCAAGTTTATGCTAGGAACAGATCAGTTTGTGTCTTGGCAACATACATAATGCATTTCTAATGGCATTTTTAATTCTGGGGGCCAGTGTCATCAGAGTAGTTTTACTTGTAAAGTACTAGAATAAGTGACTACATTTTTTTAATTTTTTTTTTTGAGACAGTTTTGCCCTGTCGCCCAGGCTGGAGTGCAGTGGTGGGATCTTGGCTCACTACAACCTCCGCCTCCCAGGTTCAAGCAATTCTCCTTCCTCAGCCTCCTGAATAGCTGGGATTACATGCACCTGCCACCATGGCCAGCTAATTTTTATATTTTTAGTAGAAATGGGTTTCACCATGTTGGCCAGGCTGGTCTCCAACTCCTGACCTCAGGTGATATGTCCGCCTTGGCCTCCCAAAGTGCTGGTATTACAGGCATGAGCCATGGTGCCCAGCCAGTGACTACATTTTTCATCTCATAAAATAGAACAGTATTTCCTAAATTCAGTGTTATTGACATTTTGGTCTGAATAATGTGTGCCGTTCTGTGCACTGTAATTTGTTTAGTAGCATCTTTGGCCTTTACATACTGGATGTAATTAACATCTTCCCCTCAAGTTGTGACAACTAAATACTTCTAGACATTGCAAAGTGTCCCTGAGGGACAAAATCACCACAGGTTGGGAACAACTGAAATAGAAACATGATGTTAAGACAACATACAATTCATATAAATAACTATATGAAAGATTTTAGTGCCTGTGGCCAAAGTGTTTTTGCTTTTTAAAAATTTTTATTTTTTTGCTGGGTGTGGTGGCTCACACCTGTAATTCCAGCACTTTGGGAGGTCGAGGCAGGAGGATCACAAGGTCAGGAGTTTGAGACCAGCCTGGCCAACAAAGTGAAACCCTGTCTCTACTAAAAGTACAAATAATTAGTTGGGCATGGTGGCGTATGCCTGTAATCCCAGCTACTCAGGATGCTCAGGTAGGAGAATCACTTGAACCTGGGAGGTGGAGGTTGTGGTGAGCTAAGATTGCACCACTGCACTCCAGCCTAGGCGACAGAGCCAGACTCCATCTAAAAAAAAAAAAAATGTTTTTTAAATTTTTACTTATTTATATTTTTGAGACGTTTTACTTATTTATTTATATTTTTGAGACGGAGTTGCTCACTCTGTCACCCATTACAGAGGTTGCAGTGGGCCGATCACCCCACTGCAGTCCAGCCTGGGTGACAGAGCGAGACTCAATCTCAAAAATAAATAAGCAAAATAAAATAAAAATAAAATATTTATTATTTTTCTGAGGTGAAGTCTTACTCTGTCAGCCAGGCTGGAATATGCTGCGGGGCAATCTCAGCTCACTGCAACCTTTGCCTCCTGGTTTCAAGCAATTCTCCTGCCTCAGCTTCCCAAGTAGCTGGGACTACAGATGCACACCACCATGCTCGGCTAATCAAAGAAATAAAGAGTTCCCAGAAAACACAGTGGAGGAGCAGAATATGTTTATAAATGGTTTATAAATCCAAAAACCTTGGTATACTTTAATATATGCCAATATTAAATATATTAAAATAACAAAGTGAATACAACAATATGCATAATAATATATTTCAATAACAAATCTTTCAAGCTGACATTTGGTTGTTTAATTCATTATATTACAGCACTTTGAAGTCTACACAGTCAAAGTGAATAAACTGTGTATCCTGATCATTTCAGCAAAATAATTCAACTGCTTCAGCTTGAATCACCCAATAAGCTAATGCTAAGCTTATTTGTAGCAAAAGAGGGGAATCTTCATCTGAATTACATGAACTGCCCTTTGCTTCAGGTTGACAGAAACCTGGCTGGCCAAAGTGTGAACTACACTGTTCACACAGTTAAGGCTCTTAAGTTCGCTTAAATTTGTTTTTCAGTCATTTTACTACAAGTCAGCAGTAGGCATTTGTATCATAATTTTTCCAATACACTCTTTTTTTTTTTTTTTTTTTTTTCCTGAGATGGAGTCTCCCTCTGTTGCCCAGGCTGAAGTACAGTTGCACGATCTCGGCTCACTGCAACCTCCGCCTCCCAGGTTCAAGTGATTCTTCTGCCTCAGCCTCCCAAGTAGCTGGAACTATAGGTATGCACCACCACACCCAGCTAATTTTTGTATTTTCAGTAGAGACGCGATTTCACCATATTGGCCAGGCTAGTCTCGAACTCCTGACCTCAGGTGATCCACCTGCCTCAGCCTCCCAAAGTGCTGGGATTCCAGGTGTGAGCCACCACACCCGGCCAAGATGTTATTTTCTTAAGGATGATTTAACTACCATTGGGAACAAGAGAAACTACTCTTTATTTCTTCAATGATACAATGACCCCAAGCTACTGCATAGCTCTATACTAGAAAAAAAGTTTTAAAAAATAAGCATTTAAAATTCACATGAACATAACTTCAGTCCTCTTTGGGTCAAATAGGAAATAGAAAAATTTGGTTGACTTTGAGACCTTGGCATTGAGCTGGGCAGGCAGTCAGCCTTAGGACACAGCTTTGCCTTAAATTTATTGGGTCTTTTTGGACTTGCTGACCTGAACAGACAACCACAGAATGTCAGAACACCAGTGAAACAGGATTGGGTTGATATAGGAAGTGAAGAGTGTGATGGCTACATATATTCACCAAATATTTCTGGTTCACCTGCTTCCTATCACGCATGATAGAATACCATCTCTTGACTCCCTTATGGTTGGATAGGTCATGTGACTCTTTCTGGCCAATGAATTTAAGCAGATGTGATGCATATCTACTTGTCTAAAGCATTTAATTGACTGAGATACTCCTGAGTTCTCTTGTGGTACAGTGATCAGCAACACTTGAGATAACGGCTTCCATCAGCCTGAATCTACTGAGTGCTATGAACAGGCTACTCTGTTGAACTGTGATGTGTACCATCTGCAGCTGTTTTTTTTTTTTTTTTCTTTGAGACAGAGTCTTGCTCTGTTGCCCAGTTGGAGTGCAGTCACACAATCATGGCTCACTACAGCCTCTGCCTCCCGGGTTCTTGTGCCTCAGCCTCCTGAGTAGCTGGGATTACAGGCATGTGCCACCACACCCAGCAATTTTTTTTTTCTATTTTTAGTAGAGACGGGGTTTGCCATGTTGGCCAGGTTGGTCTCAAACTCCTAACTTCAAGTGATCTGCCAGCCTTGGCTTCCCAAAGTGCTGGAATTATAGGTGTCAGCCACTGCGCCTGGCCCATTTGTAGTTTTAAGCCAGGGATTGGCAAACACTTTTTATTGTAAAGGCAGAGATAGTATTCTAGGTTTTGCATACCCTAGTATCTGTTGCACACCCAGCTACTCAACTCTGCTGTGCTGTAGCAGAAAGGCAGTTATGGAATGGATGTACAGATAGATGTGGATGTGTCCCAATAAAAGTTTAGACATTGGCCAGGCATAGTGGCTCATGCCTATAATCCAAGCACTTTGGAGGCCAAAGCAGGCGGATCACCTGAGGTCGGGAGTTCAAGACCAGCCTGACCAACATGGTGAAACCCCGTCTTTAAAAACAAAAACAAAAAAAAGTTTAGACATTGGTCAGGTTCTGAGGAATAAAGCAGTGATTTTTGAAACTTTAATACACACACAAATCTCCTGAAGATCTTGTTAAAATGCAGTTTAATTCAGTTAAGTCTGTTATGGAGTCCAAGACAGTAGAGACCATGGTAGTGATAGTGGTTGGGCTGAATAAACTTTTGAGTTGCAAGGAGCTAAAAGGATTACCATCTCCCTTTCTAGCCTCTAGGCCTGGCATAATTGCTCAGCATAGTGCTAAGCATGGTTTAGGTGACTAACTTTGAAACTATGAGTTCCCATTGAATGCAGTAAAAGCCAAAGTCCTTACCATGGTCTTTCAGGCCCTACAAGACCAGCCGCCTTTTACATCTTTTTTTTTGAGACGGAGTTTCGCTCTTGTTACCCAGGCTGGAGTGCAATGGCGCAATCTCGGCTCACCGCAACCTCCGTCTCCTGGGTTCAAGCAATTCTCCTGCCTCAGCCTCCCGAGTAGCTGGGACTACAGGCGTGTGCCACCATGCCCAGCTAATTTTTGTATTTTTAGTAGAGACGGGGTTTCACCATGTTGACCAGGATGGTCTCGATCTCTCGACCTCGTGATCCACCCACCTCAGCCTCCTTTTATATCTTTGACCTTATCTTACTCTCTGCTCTAGCCACTGTGGTCTCCGTGTTCCTTGACCCCAGCAAGCACACTCCTTCTCAGATCTTATAGTACTTGGTGTTTCCTCTACCTGAAAAATTCTTCCTCCAAGGTAGCTGCTTAGCCATCTTCCTCAATTCCTTCAGTACTAGCTCAGATGTAAGGCTTTCCCGGACCACCGTTTGTTTTTTCTTTCCTCTACCATTTCATTATCTGACATGTACTTGTCTTCCCTTACTTAGAATGTAAGCTCCATGTAAATATATTTGTTCATAATCCCTAGCACTTACGAGTTCCCATCACACACTAAGGTGCTCAATAAATATTTGAATGAATATATAACAGACTTTGCAGCTACCCAGGATATCTTGAGGTCGGAGGCTGCTGTTGTTTCTCCAGGCTCCCTCAGGATGCATTGTTACCAGCCTGCATTACTCATTTTATTCCCTAGGGAACAGTGGGTTTGGTAGAACTCTCTTCTAAGTCTCTTTTTCACAGAATTTAAATTATAAATTGGTCATTTACTGTTGTCATACAGTATTGCGTTGCTGAATTTTCCATTGATTTATTCATTTTAATATATTTCCTTCCAGCACTTGGTTTCTTGTTTTTCTGCTCCCTGTCCACACCCACACAACCTCAAGGCTGGAATAATTCTCTAGGAGCAAAAAATCATCTTTTTCTTTGTATTTCATTGAACATTCTCTTTACAGTGTTAGGTAAACCTAAAACAAAAGGAAACAAAAGTCTAATAATTCGTAATACTCAGACCTACTGGATACCTAACATCATAGGGTAGCTCAAGATTTTGAGGCCAGAGCTTTAGGATTTAAAAAGCCACCAACCATGACCATGTCCGACACGTTCTACAGATAACTCCTAGGTTACTGGGTGATTGTTTGGTAGGGAAGCGGCGAGTTATCTTTTTTTCAAAAGACCTTTTGGGGTATAGGAGTTTACTCGCTCTGCGTACAGAAGGAATTCTAGAAGCTAGAATTGCACCACCCACCCCACGCACCCCTTACTGGCAGAAACCTTTGCCCCCCAACCCCCACCCCCCACCAAATAAGGGCTCTTTACAGGGTAGTCGCCAGCTCCAGAGCCAGCTGCTTGACACCCATTGTCCCCGTTTGGGCGTCAAGCGATTTCGCCTGAAGGACCCTAGCTTCGATTGCGCTCAAAACTCAACCGCCGTTCCTTTGGCCTCGCCAGGGTCGTCCCCACCTGCGTCTAGTGGACGCCCCCCAGCGCAGGGGCCGGGGGACAGCAAGGAGGCAAGCGGGCTGCCTCTTCCAGGCAGGCGTTCGCGCCGGGCAGCCCGAGCAGCCGCGAAGGCCCTCGCTCTCCGCTTCTCCCGCCCCCCGCGCCCCAGAGGGCTGCTGGCTGGCTAAGTCCCTCCCGGTCCCTCCCGCTCCCGGTTCTCGCCTCACTAGGAGCGGCTCTCCGTGCAGCGGGGACTGGGCGAAGCGGCCTGCGCCCACGGAGCACGCGACACTGCCCGGAAGGCACTGCCACCTTTGCCCTACAGCTGCCCACTCGGGATCTCCAGCGGCCTCCACGCGCGCACGGTGAGCGCCACCGGGAACCGAGTAGCTGCAGGGGAAGAGGGCCGCTCCGCCCGAGTGTCCTTTACCTCCGGACCGGCAGGAGCTTCCGAGGGGCTTGCCCCCAAGTCCCCCCACCCTACCCCGGTCATTTCCCATGCTCTTTTCTGCCCCCGAGCCCTGGCCTCTCTCTTCCTTCCCTTCCTCGGAAGCCGGAGAGCGCTGGCCCTCCCCGGTGGGGACCGTTGCACTGACCGTTGACGGCCGGCGCGGCGAGGCCCTGCCCCCGGCGCGAGCCTCGGAGCCCCGGGACGGGTAGGCCGAGTCGGCGGCTCCGCGGGGGAGGGGCGGGTCGGGGGGCGGTGCGAGGCCCGGCCGGGGCGCCCCGCTGGCAGGTCGCGCGCGCGCCCGCGCACTCTTCCTGCCCTCGAGGCGCGCGCCGCCCCTTCCCCCACCCGCTCGCGTAGGCTCCCGCCCTCTGCGCGTTTTGTCCCGCGTCTCGCCCCGTCCGTCTTCTGACTCGCCGCTCTTGTCCTTCCTCCCGCTTTTTCTTCTCTCCTCTCGCGGTCTGAAGATGCCCTCGGCCACCAGCCACAGCGGGAGCGGCAGCAAGTCGTCCGGACCGCCACCGCCGTCGGGTTCCTCCGGGAGTGAGGCGGCCGCGGGAGCTGGGGCCGCCGCGCCGGCTTCTCAGCACCCTGCAACCGGCACCGGCGCTGTTCAGACCGAGGCCATGAAGCAGATCCTCGGGGTGATCGACAAGAAACTTCGGAACCTGGAGAAGAAAAAGGTGCTGGGAGTTGGTGGGGAAGGGAGGGGTGGCTGCGGCGGGGCTTTGCGCCCCCTCCGACCCTGGGCGCTGGAGCCCTTGCTTCTTTCCGTCTCGGGAGCGTTACTATGTCCTCTCCTCCTTCCACCCTTGGCCCCCACGCCCCGTCTCCACGGTCAACTGGAGTTTCGTTTCGTGTCCAGAAAACGGGCTCCTGGAGGAGGCAGTTGTCACCAGATTGGGACCCGGCACTGTCCCCCGGGCCTCTTTATTACTCTTCCGCTGTGGGTCTGGCTTTTTGGCCTTTGGGAGTGGGACCTGTGAGGGTGGGGGCCTGTCGTCAGGACTTCACTGTATGGTGCCTTTCTCGTCTCCGAGGCCCGATTTCTCTGACGAGGGTCCAAAATGAAGAGGTACCTGCTCGGAGGGCTCCGGGCTCAACCGACCGCCTCGTGGAGTTGGGGCGGCCTGCGTTCTGTAGCCTTGGAGTCAGTGCACTCGGGGGCCTGTCGAGTGCCCCCTCTTATTCCGTGGGAGAGAAGTGTATTTAGAATCTTAAGCTAGAACTGCCTTTTCAGCAGGCCCATTTTGAATGGGTCTTCGATTTGCTACCCCCGCCCCCATGCGATGGGTTCCCCTACGTTTCTCTCTTTGTTTCAGTTGTCTGGGTTCCCCTACGAGCCTCACGGTCAGCTCAATCGCGAGACGATTTTCTGCAGCGACTTTTTGTTCCTAGGGAACTCTGAAGGGGCGGGGGACTGCCACGATTGAGATTCGTTGGGGGCTGGGTCCTGGGGAGACTGGAGAGGATAGCTGGGACTAGGGGCACATGGAGAGAGCGTCTAACATGGCGGCGGCTGCGGGGAGAGGGAAGCGCTTTACAGGAGCTGCATTGTGAGCACAAAGCGAAAGCAGAGGGGGAGGGCAGAGACCAGGCAGCCGCCCCGACTAGCCTCCCTAGTCCCCCTCCAAAAAAAATTCGAGCCACACCCACGATATTTTGGATTCAGTATTTAGTCCTTCTAGATCACCCTATTGAGGTATATCTTCATTTGCAAATCAGCCTTTTGTTTTATGTTTTTATCGCAGGACAGTGTAAACTGTTTAGAGGGGCATGTCTCTGTGTGTAGAGAAAAGGTCTGGGTAGAGTGAATAATTAAAATGAGTAATATTAGAGGTGGAAGGAGAAAAATTAGTCGTTTGTAAAAACGAGGTAATTACGTCTGTGACTATCATGTTAACTTGAATTTTACCTTATAAAGTAAAATGTAACTTTCTTTTGATAACTCCTGCTTGTCTGCCTCTAGGAAAACATTTATAACATCTTGAATTTCCAGGAAATCATTTTGCAGTGTTTATGTAGCCAGCCACCTAATAGTGTTACTTGAGGTGCTGATACAGTAACTGGCTAAAATTTGGGCTGTGGGAAATAAGTTGAAGAAAACTGTTGATGTTTAGGTCTTACTAATTTTAATTGCTTATTTACTGATTTATTTTACATTTTGAGAGAGTTTTAAAACATTTAGCTTTGATATTTCCCTGTCTCATCTTCAGTATTGAAGGTTGGGAATTTTACTTGAATTTCATGGACTTTATGTGAAATTGAGAGATGCTCTAATCTTCGGATTTCTTTTCTTTTTCTTTTTTCTTTCTTTTTTTTTTTTTTGCTAATCCTTTATTTTGATAAACAAGTGTGTTTATTATAGGTAATTGGAATAATAATTCTATCAAAGTAACAAAAGTATTTTAAATTTAAGGTAGCTACATTCAAATGTTGAATAGAATAAGCATGCCCAAGGCCAGTATCTTCTGAGTCTGACACGTGATTTAGTTTTTGCTACCCTGTTGAAATTGAGACTATCTTGGGTATCTTTTTAAAATTTTAATGCAGTAAGCAAGCTTGCTGATCTAGCTGATGCTTGAATTTTTGATTCTTCAGAATTTCTTGGAAATGTTTTGTTCTGGTATAGTAATCTGGACATAAATATTAATGATTATGAACATTAATAAGGTATTAATTATGAACATTAATGATTAGTGAGGATTTAAAGTGTAGACACATTAATAACTGAAAGAGAACTCTTCAAAGAAGGTAATATAAAGTTAGGTGCTGATTGGCAGCCAATCTAGCTGTGAGGTGGCTGTCAGATTCTAGTGTTCAAGTATGTCTGAAAAAAATAGAAATCTAGTTTATAAGCCCCTCCTGAGGACTTGAACCATGACAGGTCATTAAATGTGTATAGGGGTGTGTGTGTATTACTATACTTTGTCATACCTTGTCCTCAAGTTATTTTATTTATTTTTAGAGATGAGTCTCACTCTGTTGTCTAGCCTGGAGTGTGGTGGGATGATCTTGGCTCCCTGCAACCTTCGCCTCTAGGGTTCAGGGGATCCTCCCTCCTCAGCCTCCTAAGTAGCTGTGATTACAAATGTGCACCACCACACCAGGCTAATTTTCTGTATTGTTAGTAGAAACAGGGTTTCACCATGTTGGCCAGGCTGATCTTGAACTCCTGATCTCAAGTGATTCACCCGCCTTGGCCTCCCAAAGTGCTGTGATTGCAGGTGTGGGCCATGGTGCCCAGCATCCCCTCAAAGTTATAAAGGAGAAAGTAATGTAATTATTACGTAGATTATTAACTAGGCTAATGCATACTGAAAGATGGCCGTGTTAATAATGGAGATTTAACAAACTGCAAGAAGTAACTATTTTTTTTATCTTCTCAGTGTTTTAAGTGCTAGATAGCAGCAAAAAGGTCAAGTTACAGTTAAGTGAGACTTTTCCATAAACCACAGACTGAACTACCTACTTGTTAAGTAGATAAGTTGGCAGTATTGATGTTGACTTAATTGCAATTAAAACTATGTATTTTGCTTTTTGAAAAACTCAGGGCATTTGGTTTTTCCCTAAATTTAAGCACATCTGGTTTTCAGTTTAAAATCTTTTTATATCTAGATGATTTATTTGTGAGAAGACTTAACTGTGGTTAGATTTTAAATATGAGTGCGCATTTCTAATGCACCAAAACAGGATTGCTTTACAAATCAGTTTTGAATTCCTCTTTAGAAACCCTTTTGGAGTAAAATAAGATACTATTTACAATTGGATTTGTTTTGACTTCAGTCCACCTAGCAACTTGTATTGAGCTATATTTCAATCTTGACCTATTCTTATTGGAGCCTTCTGGACCAAAATGCGTTTTTTATGGATTTTAAAAGCAAGTATCCTGGCAAAAATGGCTATGGATATGTAGTATTGCTTACATTAAAACAGAGTTGAAATCATTTTATTGTACTTTAAGAAACAAAGTTATTTTCTAATAATTTGAGCCATTAAAGGAGAGTCAAGCATCTGCTCAATGAGAATGCATGCTTAACATTGATGAAATATGATCCTATTATGTAATGCAACTAAAAGACTTGGTGGATTTTGAAATTTGGGCTTATAAGGAGTACATGAGTGTTTAGCCAAAAAAAAAAAAAAAAGAAAAGAAAAGAAAAGAAATACAGCTCTAAAGAGGATCAAGAATAAGAATAAAATTCCATTTACAAATCTTACTGATTAAAGTACAGGTTAATATTGAGTTCAGTGATTAACTGCCCAGTTTTCTTTATCAGTTCATTGGTGCGGAACTGGGCCCTAGGCTATGCAAGATATTCTAAAACCAAGTCTTAATTTTAACTGAAGAGAGAGCTCATTTGATACTGTTAGATGTAATCAGTTGTAATGTAGAATAAAGGATGTTTCAATAGATGACATTTAAATTTGCTATATTATTTGTGAATATAATAGGTTTAGATTCTAGTGACTTTGATGGGTGAAAGTTTAACCAATGTTCACTTTTGTAAAATGCAAAATAGCCCAACAGCTTTTTAACCAATATGTGACCAGAACTTACAGCCAGAGTGTAGTATTTTTTATACTTCTTCCTGAAGGCTTTCTGCACTTCATCTTTGCAGTTAGTATTATTCTTTGAAAAGAATGCTGTTGTGAGGGTGACATTTCTTTCTAGAGCATCGCAGTGTGTCTGTGCTTAGAATTTTCATTGCAGCTGTTGTACAGCACTTATGTGTTCAGTGTTTTAAAATAAAAACTTTCTTAACTATTTTGTAGTAAAATCTTTCCTTGAGGCTGTTACCTGAAGCCTTCTTTGACATTTAAGTTTTCTTGATGTGTTTGCTTCTCCGTGGGTTTGCAAGAACTATTCTGCAATGCAGAGGGTAAGATTATTTTGCATTCACCTTGTCACAGAAAAAGCTGTAATGCTTAATTTGTGTCCCTCTGCTTGAGTGTGTGTGTTTGTATGTGTAGCACTGGGAAGTATTTAAAAAGGCAAAGCTGTGAATTCCCCCAAGTGATAATGGGTACATTTTTCTGGGATGAGAGTAGAAGCCTAAGTATTACATTGAGAACGTACTGTTTTAACCTGATCAAATTAGTTTACTCTAGGATGCTACCCATGTGGCAGATGTTTGAATGAGAATACATTTTGTGTCACTTACAAATTAAGCATACAATTCACCAGAATTTTATGTAATTAATTTCTTAGTTTACATTTAGGGCTAGATGAAGACTAGTACTATTTCATCTTCTAGAAAAACGAATACTTTTCTTTAGTGAAAGCATTAATTTTTTCAATACTTTTACTTTTTGCAAAATGTTAAATTTACAGCAGCTTTGTCATAGCTGTAATCTTATACTGTTATAAAATTTAAGAGATTTTAATTTTTTTTTTTTTTTAAAAGCCTACAGCATTGGTATTCCCAGGTGGTCTCCCATCCAAGTACTAACCAGGCCCAACCCTGCTTAGCTTCCGAGATCAGACGAGATCAGGCGCGTTCAGGGTGGTATGGCCTTAGACAGATTTTTAATTTTTATTTATTATTATTATTTTTGAGACAGCGTTTCGCTCTTGTTGCCCAGGCGGGAGTGCAATGGCGTGACCTTGGCTCACTGCAACCTCCCCCTCCCAGGTTCAAGCATATTCTCCTGCCTCAGCCTCCTGAGTACCTGGGATTACAGGCGCCCACCACCACACCTGGCTAATTTTGTATTTTTAGTAGAGATGGGATTTCACCGTGTTGGCCAGGCTGATCTCGAATGCCTGACCTCGGGTGATTCACCTGCCTCAGCCTCCCAAAGTGTTAGGATTACAGATGTGTTCTACCGCGTCTGGCTTAAGAGTTTTTTTTAGAGCTTAAACTACCTTAGAATTTAGTCCAATTCATTTTATAGAACACAAAATTGACAGAATGACTTAGGTTGGAATGGGTGATTTCCAAAGTTTCTTTTAATTGTTTCTTTTTTGAGATGGAATCTTGCTCTGTCGCTCAAGGCTGTAGTGCAGTGGTGCAACCTCAGCTCACTGCAACCTCTGCCTTCCAGGTTCAAGCGATTCTTGTGCTTCAGCCTCCTGAGTAGCTGGGATTACAGGTGCATGCCACCACACCCAGCTAATTTTTGTATTTTTAGTAAAGATGGGGTTTTGCCATGTTGACCAGGGTGGTCTCGAACTCTTCCTGTCTCAGCCTTCCAAAGTGCTGGGATTACAGGCATGAACCACCACACCCGGCCTCTTGTATGTTTTATGGGAGTAATTAGAATTTGTAATGTTCTACAGCATAAGTGTAATTTTCGTGTTTAATTATTTAGAACCAAGTAAAGCCTTTTGCTTCAAATCTTTAGAGTTTGTCTTATTTTATTTTTTTTGAAATGGAGTTTTGTTCTTGTTGCCCAGCTGGAGTGCAGTGGCACAGTCTCGGCTTACCGCAGCCTCCGACTCACCACAACCTCTGCCTCCGGGTTCAAATGATTCTCCTGCCTCAGCCTCAGGAGTAGCTGGGATTACAGACATGCACCACCATGCCTGGCTAATTTTGTATTTTTAGTAGAGATGGGGTTTCTCCATGTTGGTCAGGCTGATCTCGAACTCCTGACCTCAGGTGATCCACCCGCCTCAGCCTCCCAAAGTGCTGGGATTACACGTGTGAGCCACCGTACCTGGCCAAGTTTCTCTATTTAAAAAAAAAAAAACTGAATGCAAAAGAAAAATGTTTTCCATGTATTTATTATTAGACCTTTATTAATTTCTCATTGTTAATCTGTGTTTGTATTGTCCAGGTAATGGGGTTCTGAGTGTGTCAGATATCACTGGGACATCCATATTATAATGAAATAAACTTTTATTAAAGTTTAAACTTTAAAATTTATGTTTAGCCCCAAATGTATATTTGTCAGTCTCTACTCAAGCTTGATAGGTTGTAGACCAGAAAAATCTGGGATAAGCATTACCAGTAGAGATAAATAAGAAGTGTGACAATTTTTTCATCCAAATTATTGTATTTCAAGCTTCTAGGTATTTTTTGGTAATTGGTTCCTTTTTCTGGGGGAAATGAATGTTATGTGTGTATATAATATAGAAAAGTGAGAGGAGTAGCAGAAGAGAAATTCAGCCAAAGTTGATACTGTAAATTGCTTGATTTCAGCTCATTTATTTATTTCTTTCACTAGCTCTACTACAGTGCTTTTGTTAGGTAGACTATGAGTATAAAAACATGGGTGAAAGATACTTCACTGGGTAGAGTTCAAAATTCAAACTTCCTGAGGGAAGGGGAAGGTGTGTTTCTTGACCATGCTCAGCTAAAGTAGTTTGTTTCTTTCAACTTCTCCTGTTACCTATTGTCCGTATACTTCTTGACATTTTTATATTGCCTTGTGTTGTTAACCTTAACACGTTTTTCTAAATTGGTAATAAGCTTGTTGAGGGCAGAGACTATTAACATCACTCCGCTGTGCCTCCTTGCACGTGGTATATGCTGAATAAGTGCTTGCTAGTTTGGCCAGATCATTACATAGAAATATCTGTAGCTTCATTAACAACCCTGTTAAAATGGATTAATCCATGGAGTTATGGAAGAAATGCTTTTTGTACAGAGCTATTTACTTGTGGTGTTTTTTATTGAAATGGATTTTTTTTCCTGAAGAGATTTTTAATTTTTTTCAGGTAGGTAGAGTTGATGAGTAGGCAAGCAGAACACTCTTTTTCCAAAAAAAAAAAAAAAAAAACTGGGTAGCAGGTCTGGCACAATGGCTCACGTGTGTAATCCCAGCACTTTGGGAGGCCAAGGCTGGTGGATCACCTGAGGTCAGGAGTTTGAGACCAGTGTGGCCAACATGGTAAAACCTAGCCTCTACTAAAAATACAAAAAATTAGCTGGATGTGGTGACCTACAACTGTAGCCCCAGCTACTCCGGAGGCTGAGACAGGAGAATTGCTTGAATTGGAAGACGGACATCACAGTGAGCCGAGATCACATCACTGTACTTCAGCCTAGGTGACAGAATGAGACACTGTCTCAAAAAAAGCTGAGTAGCATAAGCAAGATATGTGAATGGTCTGAGGAGGACACAGATAATTCTTACTATTAGAACCGTTGTACATTATTAGAAATTTCATTGCATTCTCCTCAATACTGTTGTAAAGATATTTTAATTTTAATTTTTTAGAGACAAGGTCTCACTGTCATCCAGGCTGGAGTTCAGTAGGGCAGTCATAGTTCACTGCAACCTTGAACTCTTAGTCTCAAGTGATCCTCCTGCCTCAGCCTCCCAAAGTATTAGGATCACAGGCATGACCCACTGTGCCTGGCCCACCTCAGTACTGTTAGAAAAACGTAGAAATAACTGAAATATACTTTAGTCATTAAAAAACCCTTTTGGCCTACACTTTTGAGTTACATTGAACTTCTTGTTACGTTGTGGACAGGAAAGATAGTATAGTAAGCAAAAATTTCCTCAGTTTTTAAAAGAGGGGTAGAAAGAACACACCGCAATCTATAGATGATCCATAGCAGCTATCTTCAGATGCTGAAAACTTGCTCATATAGCAGGAGTCTATGCTGTTTTAGAAAAATGAAAAAGTATTAAACAGTGATGGTGGGGATGTAGTCTTTTTACATTGAACTCCCAAGGAATGTATTAATATAAATAAGTTTTCCAGATTTATGCTAGGGAATAGCTTGCTTAAAGCAACTAATATTTCAAAAGATGCTCTGTAAGATTATTTATGATAATTTGCTTTTCAAATCCACAAGCTTTAGACTTCTTAAGAATATAGTCAAAAGTAGGTGATGCTGGAACTTGTTAACATTTCTTTTTCTTTTTCCTACTAGAGTCAGCTGCTTCCATTCACTCAGACTTACCTGCGTAATTATAGTCTTGGACAAGGAATAAGAGTTTTTACAGGATTGGCTTTTATCTTTTTTAAAAAAAATTGGACAAAAGGCTTGTCAAACTAAACTCCTGAATACTTAACCTGCTTAAAAAATTATCTTACAATGGAACCTTAGGTAACATCTAATTTAGCATTCTTTTTTTTTTATTTTTATATTTTTGAGATGGAGTTTTGCTCTTGTTACCCAGGCTGGAGTGCAGTGGCACAATCTGTTCACTGCAACCTCCGCCTCCTGGATTCAAGCAATTCTCCTGCCTTAGCCTCCCAAGTAGCTGGTGTTACAGGCTCCTGCCACTGCCCCTGCCTAATTTTTTGTGTTTTTAGTAGAGACCGGGTTTCACCATATTGGCCAGTCTGGTCTCAAACTCCTGACCTTAGGTGATCCACCTGCCTTGGCCTCCCAAAGTGCTGGGATTACAGGCGTGAGCCACCGCACCTGGCCTAATTTAGCATTCTTACACCATTCTTAGAGTTCAGAAATCCAGTGTTCCTGACAGGTGTTCATTCAACTTCTACTTTAACCAGTCTTCTACGTAGAATGCCCATTTCTCAATGAAAGTTTGTTTCAGTGGTGTGCCACTCTTTTAAGTTCTTGGTGTTAGAAGTATTTCCTTACCGGCCAGGCATGGTGGGTCATGTCTGTAATCCTAGCACTGGGAGGCTGAGGCAGGCGGATCACCTGAGTTCAAGAGTTCGAGACCAACCTGGCTAACATGGTGAAACCCCATTTGTACTAAAAATACAAAAAATTAGCCGTGCGTGGTGGTGTGCGTCTGTAATCCCAGCTACTCGGAAGGCTGAGGCAGGAGAATGGCTTCAGCCTGGGAGGCAGAGGTTGCAGTGAGCTGAGATTGCGCCATTGTACTCCAGCTTGGGCAACAAGAGCGAAACTCTGTCTCAATAAGTAAATAATTTAAAAAAATAAAAATAAAAAAATTAGCTGGGCGTAGTAGTGCATGCCTGTAATCTCAGTTACAGGGAGGCTGAGGCAGGAGAATTGCTAGAACTCAGGAGGCAGACGCTGCAATGAGCTGAGATTGCGCCACTACACTCCAGCCTGGGTGACAGAGCCAGACTTTGTCTCAAAAAAGAAAAAAAAAAAAACAATATATCCTTAGCACCACTGTTTAATACTCTTTGTTTTCTGGAACAACAAAGACTCCTGCTGCATGAGCATGCTTTCAGCATTTGAAGATAGCTGCTATGGATCAGCTATGGATTGTAGTATGTGTTCTCCTTTTAAAAATTGAGGAAACTTTTGCTTACTATCTTTTCTGTCTCTTGGGGATTTCACTAGCTAACAATACTTGGTTGAATTTGTAGAGGGCAAATAGGAGACAGCTGCCTATTACTGTGGGCAAAGTCGAAACTGCTAATTGTCTAATTGAAGAACAGAATGTGGGGGTTGGGGACTTGAAATAATACCTAGAAAAACTGTTAAAGATTATGGAAAGTTGAGAGGAAAATAAATCTTTTGTCTTTGCAAAAGTTTGTACAGTACTCTAGAAGTGATTTATTTGGCCTAGATACATAAAGTATGGCTAGGTGCTCCAAACTACTTTATTATTTTGGGCTTCATTTTTAAGTATTCCCTCCCGGTGTAGAGATCTCCTTATTTGAGAATAGGAGTTACGTAGCTCTCCTGGATAGCCAAATTAGTTTTTTTCACATGTTGTTTCCTTCTAATCTCTCTTCTATTTATAATTGTCTAGTTGAAGAATTTGGGGGGTTTTTTTTTTGGAGTTTATCATCTCTTGCTATTTATTTTTAATTGCATAATTAAAAATTTTTTCTTAAATTTTTTATTTATGGCATTGGTTGGCTATAACAATAAAGAAGCAAAGCTCAGGAGGACATCTATCTTGGATATCCCTCTTCTGGCACCCTAATGGCACTGTACTGAACTTAATTTAAAAAAATCCATTTCAAGAAAATAACTTTGGTGGTGATGAAAAACGCTTTGGGAAGAATGGAAGATCTAGATGTACTGCAATTCAGCAACATAATAATCTGATTGGAGAAAGGAAAGGAGGAAAACAGCACCAAGCAGAGGCAGAACTGGAATGTAACAACAGCTGGAAACCCCAGAATGACATTCTAAGTGGGGGGGTTGTTAAGGCACAAATGATTTTTCTGGGATTTAAGACCTTAGGTAAGTTATTTAACTGTGTCTTTCAGTTTACAGTTAGGTGAAATATGATTGATAATAGTGCCTCCCTGATAGGGTTAGCTACCTTTTAGTTTAAATTTGAATGTCTGTTAAATAGTAAATACTGTCAACTATTAAAAGCAATAAAGAAACAGGAAATAGAGTGAGACTGAGTAGCACTTGTTGGGATAATTATTTCCCAGTACCACGTGACTCTGACATCTACTACTGGGATAGAGAGGTATGGTCACACCTCTCTATCCCATGATTCCCCCTTGAAGACTCTGGGTAATCTGGGAAATGGCCTGATTTTTATGTTGCTCACATATGTGCTATCAATGGATTTTTAAAATATACTTAGGATACTCAGTAGCTGAAAAGAAACTCTAAATTTAATTTCAAGATAGAAAGGATCTAAGAGGGCAGGTTTGTGTTATCAACATTTTAGGGTTGTAGGCTTTTGATGGAAGATACTTTTTTTTTTTTTTTTTGAGACAGAGTTTCGCTCTTGTTGCCCAGACCGGAGTGCAATGGTGCAATCTCGGCTCACCTCAACTTCTGCCTCCTGAGTTCAAGCGATTCTCCTGCCTCAGCCTCTTGAGTAGCTAGGATTGCAGGCATATGCCACCACGCCAGGCTAATTTTGTATTTTTAATAAAGATGGGTTTTCTCCATGTTGGTCAGACTGGTCTCAAACTCCTGACCTCAGGTGATCCGTCTGCCTCGGCCTCCCAAAGTGTTGGGATTACAGGTGTGAGCCATTGCACCCGGCCTGAAGATACATTTTATGCTAGGAAAATGGTTTTATTCTCCAGGCAAAATGCTTAACATTTATTTAATGTGTTTCATGAGCAGTTGACCAATTTATCGTTACCACTACTGTGTGTTAGCCATGTTCCAGCCTAGGAAAGAGTAAAACTGTGTCTGTCTGGAGCCCTTTATTACTCCTATCTTTACCACTCTGTTCTTGGTATAATATTGGATCTGTCAATGTGACAAGCCATTCCTTGTGTATTCATGTAGTTCATGCTGATTCATGTAGTTCATGCTGTAAATTTTAACACCAGTGGACAAATTTTCTAGTTGGACTTAATGTAAACCATTTGACTAGGAAGTGACAATAGGAATAAAGCCACTTAAGACGGCATTATTTTTCTCTTGAGTAGTCTATGCTTTCAAAAATAAGGCAAATTGTATTTGGAGAAATATAGATACCATATTCTTTTCCTTATCATGGAAGACCACTTAGGAATGAGCTAAGACTGCAAGCTATCGTAATCTTTATAGCTATAGTAATAGCTCCTTTCATTTCGAAAAGTAGAAAATTAGACCAGTTGATTGTCCTAAGAGACTTTCTGTTTATAATACACATTTTGACATTTATCACTTAGTTAAACTTCTGAGGTGTCAGCTAAGAATGCAAGATCGAACAAAAGTACTACTTATAAATGGAAGATGATAACCGTTTTTTTTCTCTCTCACTATTTCTTTTCAAAGATGATAACTGATCATAAATGGGTCTTCTCTTTATGAAATAGTTACTAAGTTAAATAGATTGATAAGCTGGTCTAGAAACCCAATCACAATTCAAGAAGTTTTCTGTTGAAAACTGTAAACAACTTATCTCCAAATTAAAGCTACCATATAATGGTTTTTAAGGTCACTAATCATGTCATGTGTTTGATGTAGAATAATTTATTTCCAGGTTCTGCTGGGCTATGACAAGGCAATTACAGTATATTTGAATGAGATGAGTGTTTCTCAAACTTATACATCAGAATCACTCAGAAGACTGGGTAAACAACAATTTGCTGGGTTCCCCCAACCCTCACTGAGTTTCTGATTCAGTAGGTCTGGGGCAGTGTCTGAGAATTTGTGTTTCTAACAAGTTGCCAGCTGATGCTGATGTTGCTAGTTTGGGGCCCACAGTTTTGGGAATCACTGACCTAGACCAACATAGGGTCTCTGTTCTGCAGAGGTCTGATTGTATATAGTAGCAAAACAAAGTCCCTAACAGCTCAGATTCCATGGTGATAAAGTCTTCTGTATACCTTAATAGCCTGGAGATCAGGAGTTACTATATTTTACTGGTGAGGGAAAAACTAGTGTCTTTTAATTAAGTTTTTATTGTCATCTTGCAGTTTTCTTAGTTTTGGTATTTCCTCAGATGAATGCTATTTCTTAGAAACTTTGATCAGACTTAGGATGCTCCTTTCCTAAGGCTTGGGCAAGGACAGGGTATAGGATATTTGTAACAGTGTAGAAAGTGTTAACAGCCATGGAAGAACATGTATAATGCTATGATAAAACTTTCTTTTTTTAATTGTGTTTAGAAAAATGTTATATGGATTGTTGTTTTTTTTGGTCTCTCACTCTGTCGCCCAGGCTGGAGTGTGGTGGTGCAATCACTATTCATTGCAGCCTCAACCTCCCCAGGCTCAGTGATCCTCCCACCTGCACCTCCTGGGACTGCAGGTGCGTGCCACCATGCCTGGCTGATTTTTGTATTTTTTGCAGAGACAGGGATTTGCCATGTTGCCTGGGCTTAAACTCCTACTCCTGAGCTTAGATGATGTGCTCACGTTGGTGTCTTGAAGTGCTAGGATTGTAGGCGTGAACCACTGTGCCTGGTCAAGACCTATAGTTTCTGTACCTTTTTTAAATTTTACTTTGAGATAGAGTCTCACCTTGTTGTCCAGGCTGGAGTGCAAAAGGGTGATCTCTGTTCACTGCAACCTTTGCCTCCCAGTTTCAAGTGATTCTCGTGCCTCAGCCTCCCAGGTAACTGGGATTACAGGTTTGCGCCACCATGCCTGGCTAATTTCATATTTTTAGTAGAGACGAGGTTTTGTTATGTTGGCCAAGGTGGTCTTGAATTCCTGACCTCACGCAATCCACCTGCCTTGGCCTCCCAAAGTATTGGGATTATGGGCGTGAGCCATGGCGTCCAGCCCTGTACCTTTGATTTACTATATTTTTTTGATTGGGTAAGTCAGGAACTATGGTCTGCTCTTTGAAAATTCTGTTAAAGATTTCAGTTATGATTTACATACTTCTTTCCTTACAGTAAACTCAGTCCACCTTTTAAAAATCTCGGTTCTTGAATTGAAAAGCTAGAAACATGTTAACAGTAATACTAAATCAGAGTAAATAGGCACTTGAGCTTTAATAAAATGCATAGTTTTTTTTTTTTTTGAAGACAAGATATTGCACTATCACCCAGGCTAGAGTGCAGTCATGCTCATTGTGAGTTCCAACTCCTGGTCTCGTGATCCTCCTGTCTCAGCCTCCCAGGTAGTTAGGACTATAGGCACTAAGTTAAAAAATTTCTTTGCCTGGATAATTTTTAAATTTTTTGTATAGAGACAGAGTCTCACTATGTTGTCCAGGCTGGTCTTTAACTCCTGGCCTCAAGTGATCCTCCTGCCTTGGTCTCCCAAAGTGCTGGGATTGCAGATGTGAGCAACCATGCCTGACTGTAGTGCATAGATCTTTACTTTGGCTATGCAGAGTTCTTTTTGCATACTTTCTTTTGTCATAATGTTCTGTGAAGATGTGTACTATGAAGCTGAGTTTCACATACTGGCTGTTTTCCTTTCTTTTCATTTCCCCTTTAACCTTGTTCCAGTTATTGTCTGTAACAGATTAATCTCAGACTTTAAGGGATTAAAACCATGATTTTCTTATGCACAAAGATTATGCCTATCAGGGATTCAGACAAAGCACACAGGAGTTTTGATGTTTCTGTTCGATGACACTGGGGGCCTCATGTGGGAAGACTGACTTGTTCATTCATTTGCTGCTTGAACTAAAATGAGTAGAACCACAGGGATTGCTGATCAGAAGCTGTGAGGCCTCTCTTCATGGCATGGCTTCCTTATGACATGGCAATCTCAGAGTTACTGTATTTGTATGATGGCTGAAGGCTCCAAACACAAGTGTTTGGGTCGCCAGCAAATAAGGCAGAGATGGATTGCTTTTATGACTCAGCCTTGGAAATTGTACAGCATCATTTGTATAGTACTCTTGGTTGAAGCTTACTCAGGTACAATGGCAGGGGAAGTGGACTAGTTGTTGATTGAGTAGTGCCAGGGTCACATTGTAGAACAGCATGTGAGACTGCAGATTTTATAGCTATCTTTGGAAAATGTAATCTGCCATAGCTCTCGGTATGGATGAATTCTGAATTTACTATTATATAGAAAATTGGAGATTTTCTAATATAGGATAGCTTGTCCTATAATAGGACAGTGTAGGTTCATAATCAAGGATTGTTGTTGGTGAGAGTCCTGACAATGTACTGAAGGCTGTCAATCTTAATTTTATATAGCATGGAATTCTAATTGTTTTCATTATACGAACTTCACTGCACAGCAGTTAAGCGTATAAAACAAAGCAAAAGGAAAACAGCTCCACCTATAATTTTACCACTCAGGTACCATTCTTATCCTTTTTTTTTTAATCTTTTTATATTTATTTTCATCTCTATACAAGCATTTTTTAGGAATTTGATTCTACATCCATTTTGGCTAGATATATAAACTCTACTCATGAGGGATGTATGGTGTATTTCTAGATTTAGTAACAATTTCCTTGAAAAATATACAATGCTATAGAAAAAGGAAGATAATGAATTGCCAGTTATAAGTTAATAATGTTTTTTCTTTTGTTCAGTATTAATGAACTGTGTACTAGAACTGAACTTTAGGCCCTCCTATTTGCTTATTTTCTGTTGGTATATTTTTAAATAGAGAGATTGTGATTATAATACTTATTTTGGAATATCCTAAGTCATAAATTCAAATCTTGTTTAGTTTTTTCTTTTGTTTTTTAGATGGAGTCTTGCTATTTCCCAGCCTGGAGTGCAGTGGTGCGATTCTCCTGCCTCAGCCTTCCTAGTAGCTGGGATTACAGGCCACCACACCCGGCTAATATTTGTATTTTCAGTAGAGACAGGGTTTCACCTTGTTGACCAGGCTGGTCTCGGACTCCTGACTGCGTTATCCACTCAACCTCCCAAAGTGCTGGGATTATAGGCGTGAGGCCCCACACCTGGCCTAGTTTTTTATTTCTTAAAAGGAAAATACCCTACCCTTTAAAAAAAACAAAACTTTTTATTTAAAAACTTTTTTTTTTAGCTTCCCAAGCTTGTGAGTCTTCCCTCTTTAAAAAGAGAATGAACAATCTGTTGATCCTCAGAGTATTGTGAGATAGTTGGACACATCTTTTGCACCTGGGGTCAGGTCTGTTGTATCAGTGCAAAAAACCTTTTTTTTTGTTTTCCCCAAGTCATTAGACTGAAATTTTATACCTATTTATTTGGAGACTTAGAGATTTTTGTGAAGTAGTTCATCTAAGAATAAAATTGGATACTTTTAAAAGCCTTTAATGTCTTAACGATTATCTTGGTTTTATTTACCTCCAGTGTTACTAAAGAATTGTGATAGGCTTTTCAATTTGGGGTTGAATGGCTAGGCAAGTTGACATTTGTTTCTGGTATAAAGAAAATATTTGACCTAAAAAAAAAACAACCTATTACTATTACTTTTAAACTGGCTTCTGTGGTTTTTGAATGCCCTTTATTAGAATTTAACTTTGCAGGCTGCGCGCAGTGGCTCACACCTGTAATCCCAGCACTTTGGGAGGCCAAGACAGGCAGATCACCTGAGATCAGGAGTTTGAGACCAGCCTGGCCAACATGGTGAAACCTTGTCTCTACTAAAAATACAAAAATTAGCTGGACGTGGTGGCGGGTGCCTGTAATCCAAGCTACTTGGGAGGCTGAGGCAGGAGAATCACTTGAACTCAGGAGGCAGAGGCTGCAGTGAGCCGAGATCCTGCCACTTCACTCCAGCTTGGGTGACAGAGTAAGACTCTGTCTCAAAAAAAAAAAAAAAGAATTTAACTTTGTATTTTGTTTCACAATTTTATTTGTAAGAGGGTAAGGAACTATGTATGTTCATAATTTATTGGGATTATTTTGGGTTTTTTTCTCCTTACTTTAGATTTCTCCTCATTCCCTGTCCTCTGACCTTTACAATAATAACAGTTCATGATTCTTTGCATTACCTGAATATCTATGGGATCTTACTTAATAGTAGTAGCCTGGAAAACCTACAAAGTTTTCATTTTAGCAAGAAAGTATGATCTTAAACCAGATCAGATGTTAGTTTTCTGTCCTCACCCTTGAACTAATAGCAAAGCTGTGACTTGTGTACTAGTGATATGGTAGCTATCTTGTTCAAGATAAATGGATGAAGTACATTAAAGACAATATGCCTGTGAGTTTATTCAGGAAAAAAATACTCTTTCTTTTTTTTTTTTGAGACAGGGTCTCACTCTGTCACCCAGGCTGGAGTGTAGTGGCATTATTTCAGCTGACTGCAAACTCCACCTCCAGGGTTCAAGCAATCCTCCCACCTCAGCCTCCTGAGTAGCTGGGACTATAGGCTAACACCATCATACCCAGATAATTTTTGTATTTTTTGGTAGAGATGGAGTTTTATCACGTTGGCCAGGCAGGTCTTAAACTCCTAATCTCAAGTGATCCACCTGCCTTGGCCTTCCAAAGACTCTTATATCCCCTAGTCACATGAATTCTTTTTCTGGGGAGAGGGAGAGACCGAAATTTAACTTGATAAATGTCTGATATGCTCACTTGAGTATAAGCAGGATCATAACCAAATTGTGGCCCTTTACCCATGTGGGTAGGAGCCATATGTCTAGTCCATCTAATACTCTTTTTTGATTAATCTAAAGACTGAGTAATGTTGTGTCATTGGTTTACAATACAGTCTTTGATGTCATTCAGCAATAGCTGGAGTATATCTAAAAAGTTTTATATACTTAGGCTGGGCGCGGTGGCTCACCGCTGTAATCCCAGCACTTTCGGAGGCTGAGGCAGGTAGATCACCTGAGGTCAGGAGTTCAAGACCAACATGGCCACATGTTGAAGCCCGTCTCTACCAAAAAAATACAAAAAAATTAGCCAGGCGTGGTGGTGGGTGCCTTTAATCCCAGCTACTTTTGGGGCTAAGGCAGTAGGATACCTTGAACCTGGGAGATAGAGGTTGCACTGAGACGAGATTTCACCACTGCACTCTAGCCTGGGTGACAAGAGTGAAACTGCATCTCAAAAAAAAAAAAAAAAAATTTTTTTTTATGTAGTTAAACTGGAGTATATCCAAAAAGTTTATTTAAGGCAAAATTTGAGACAAACTCGAGGATTGTGTGGGTTTTGTCAAGCATGCTTAAGCTGGTATAGATGTTCAACATGGAATGTAATTCTTTTTGTTCTTTTAATATAGGGTAAGCTTGATGATTACCAGGAACGAATGAACAAAGGGGAAAGGCTTAATCAAGATCAGCTGGTAAAGATGTTGTATTTTTATTTAAGCCTAATACTCACTATTTTAAATAAAATAATTAGTGTTTTTTTTTGTCTTTCTAGTAAAGTTGGGTTTTGTCTTTGTCATTTTAGGATGCTGTTTCGAAGTACCAGGAAGTCACAAATAATTTGGAGTTTGCAAAAGAATTACAGAGGAGTTTCATGGCACTAAGTCAAGATGTAAGTAGAAGGAAGTATACATATTTATGAAATACTTTTGTTGTTTCTTTGGGTTTTGGTCCTATTACTGTTGATAAGTGCTCTGCAAGGTGAGAGAGTTGTATCCAATTGTAAAGATGCCTTTGCATTCTGTAAAATTTAGTGTAACATCTGAAAGATGTCTTTTAAAAATACTGAGTTTGAAGCTGGGGGGCGGTGGCATGTGCCTGTAGCCCTAGCTCCTCGATAGGTGGAGGCCAGGAGTTCAAGGCTGCAGTGCATATGATTGTCCTTGTGAATAGCCACTGCACTTCAGCCTGGGCTACAAGACAAAACCCCACCTCTTAAAAAAGATATTAAATTTAAAACATTTTTAAAAAGGACTGAGTTCGAGATTTGACGAACATGTATAGTAGCTATGCTAAAGGTCTTACTGGTTTAAAATGTTAAGCTTTTCAAATACATATAAATAAGCTAGTCATTAGATATAAATAAATAAATGTTTTTTATTTATCATGTTCCTTATATCTAATGACTAACAATTTAACTGTCAGAAAATGAAGCTTGTTTATGTAATTGGTAATCATTCTCTGCTTTAGCAATCTTAAGGGATATGGCAAACGTGCTCTTATGTCAGCACTCGATCCAATATAATAGTGGGTTTTTCATGTGACAAAAACCTTTGGGAATAAGGACAAAAGTTAAATGCAAGCAAAGTCATAATTTGTCGAGGCCAGAAGATTAAGCCATCTGAGTAAATGTCAGCTTCTTTGGAGAAGACTAATAACATTGAAATACAGGAATATACTATATAATGATGTTTCAGTCAACTGTGGGCCACATATATGATGGTGGTCCCATTAGAATATAATACTGTATTATTACTGTACCTATTAGGTTTAGATATATAAATACTACTGTGTTATAATTGCCTGCAGTAGTCAGTACAGTAACATGCTGTACGCATTTGTAGCCTAGAAGTTATTATATGCTATACCATATGGCCTAGGTGTATAGTAGGTTATACTCTAGGTTGTGTAAGTACACTTCATGTTTGCACAGTGATGAAATTCCCTACTGACATATTTCTCAGAATGTATCCTTGTTGTTAAGCAATGTGTGAATGTATAAAGTTGCCTCTAATTTGTTGAAACAAAAAACAGTTTATTATATGAGACAATGCAGTATAGGGATTAAGAGATCTAATTCTAGAAGGAGACGGCCTAATTGAATCCTAATTTTGTGACTTAGTAGTATGACCATGGATGAGTTGCTTAATTTCACTGTTTTTGTATAGTCACGATTCTCCAGAGAAACAGAACCAATAGGATAGAAAAATTAGGCTGATGGGCGGAGGCCATACAATACCTCTATTTTCTAATCTGTAATATGGTGATAATAATTTTATCTACCTCATAGGGTTGTGCTTAGAACAGTATTTGATGCATAACTAATATATTTCAAGCACTTAATCTTTTTTTTTTTTTGGAGACAGAGTCTTGCTCTGTTGCCCAGGCTGGAGTGCAGTGGTGTGATCTCGGTTCACTGCAACCTCCACCTCCCAGCTTTAACTGATTATCCTGCCTCAGCCTCTTGAGTAACTGGGACTACAGACCTCAGTCACCATGCCTGTCTAATTTGTGTATTTTTAGTAGGGACAGGGTTTCACCATGTTGGCCAGGCTGGTTTCAAACTCCTGACCTCAGGTGATCCGACTGCCTCAGCCTCCCAAAGTGTTGGGATTACAGGCATGAGCCAACGTGCCTGGCTTCAAGTACTTAATCGTAGAATTACCTATTGCAGTTGATTAGGGAAGGAAAATCTTTACCTGACAGAAAAACTAATTTAATTTTGTACCTAGTGTCTTAGTCAACTTTGTGTTACTATAATGGAATGCCTGAGACTGGATAATGTATATAAAGAACAGAAATTTGTTTCTCACGCTTCTGGATGCTGGAAAGTCCAAGATCAAGATACTAGCATCTTGCTGCATTACTATGTCCTCACCTGGTGGTAGAAGGCTTAAGGGCAAGAGAGAGATCACACTCCTGCAAGCTCTTTTTATAGTAGTATTAATTCATTCTAGATAGCTTCCAAAAGGCCCAGCCTCCCAACACTATTGCATTGGGAAGATTAAGTTTCCAACACTTGAATTTTAGGGGATGCATTCAGACCATAGCACCAAAGTAGGGATTTATTCCACTTAGTTTGATGAACCCTGCCCAATTTCTTTTTCTTGCTTTTTTGAAATAGAAGCAGGATTGCTATACAGTTAATGTAACATCTATTTTGGAAGTTACTATCACTGTGTAATGAAAATACCTGTATCGTTTTTTGCTTCTCTTGTAACACTTTGATATTTTCAGGACTTTTCTCTGAGCTTTGACTTCATTAGCAGAGCTTTTATTTATCTTTGATCCTTCGGTATACTTTCCACAATTATTAAACACACTTTGTTTTGCATTCAAGAGCTTCTTTAGTCTGGCTCAGGCCTACCTTTTCACCTTCTTCCTTCTTGAGCTGTTCATTTCATCCAGAATAGCTTTCTTTCTTACTTTATTTTACTTAACTTCCTCTTACATTCCTGCCCCTTTGCTATGTTTCCTGCCTCCAGTTACCTATAAAGACCTTCCTGGGCAGGATGTGGTGGCCAGTGCCTGTAATCCCAGCACTTTGGGAGGCCAAGGCAGGTAAATCACCTGAGGCCAGGAGTTTGAGACCAGCCTGGCCAACATAGTGAAACCCCATCTCTACTAAAAATACAAAAATTGGGCATAATGGCACACACCTGTAATCCCAGGAGGCTGAGGCAGGAGAACTGCTTGAACTTGGGAGGTGGAGGTATCATTGAGACAAGATCTCCTTGCCACACTGCACTCCTCAGCAGCAGAGTGAGACAGGAAAAAAAAAAGGAAAGACCTTCCTGGTTGGGCATGGTGGCTCATACCGGTAATCCTAGTATTTTGGGAGGCTGAGGTGAGAGGATTGTTTGAGGCCAGGAGTTCAAGACCAGCCTCGGGAACATAGACCTTGCCTCAATTTTTTTAAAAGTATTTTTTAAAAAAGAACACTTGGTGGCTGGGTGCTGTGGCTCATACCTGTAATCCCAACACTTTGGTTGGGAGGCTGAGGCGGGTGGATCACTTGAGGTCAGGAGTTCAAGACCAGCTTGACCAACACAGAGAACTAATAATAATACAAAAACGTATCTACTAAATGTCTCTACTAATAATACAAAAATACCGGGCATGGTGGCACATGCTTGTAATCCCAGCTACTCGGGAGGCTGAGGCACGAGAATCACTTGAACCTGGGAGGCAGAGGTTGCAGTGAGCCGAGATCGCACCATTGGACTCCAGCCTGGGCAACAAGAGGGAAACTCTGTCTTACTCTTTCGCCCAAGCTGAAATGCAGTAGCCTCATTTCAGCTTATTGCAGCTATCACTTGCCATTTAATGCTAAGATATTTATTCTGCACACTGTATTACCATTATAGATTTGTCTTGTTATTGTGGCCTTCGTCATTCCTCCCACGTCTCCTTCCCCATTTTTGGTTTTCTGTGTCTTGGTTCATCCGAGTGAGGCTTGAGAAAGGGGGAACAAGTGGAAAGGAAAACACTGCCATGGCTCTTGAAAGACAGGCCTTCTCTGTCCTCAACTTGATAGTAGATATGAGAGAGAGGGAGAGAAATAATAGAGTTTGACTTTCAGCCTTTCCAGGGAAGAGAAGAAGAATGTGGGAAAAATACGTTCATACTTAGCTCTATCTGTTTTTCTCCACCAGCATCATCTTATTCATAAAAACAAACTAGGCACTCTTTTAAGTAGGACGGAATGTCTGAGACTGGCAGTGGATTATGTGGGGCAAAGGGGCACTTGTGGTGTTTTGGCATTTCCTTGTGAGTCATTAGTAGATACCTAAAGTTAGAACTTTGGGTCGTTTGTCCATAGAGGAGCTAGATCGGGGTAAGATTTTTATTGTTTCTGTGGTTGGGTTTCTTTTTTAATTGGCCCAAGCCTTTAAATTTCTCTATAATTTCCAAATTCATAAAATTTTTACTTTTTATACTAATGATGAAGAACTTCAGACATATATATCTAACTAAAGAAGACAATACAGTAAAACTGTTTGTACCTGTACCCAGCTTGTATATTTATCATCTCATGGTCAGTCATATTTCACATAAATCTGCATTTGTTTCCTTTCTCCCTTTGCCCTCTAGATTATTTTGAAACGGGCCCCAAACACATTGTTTCATGAGTAACATTTCAGTAGTTAAAATACCTTCTAGGGAAAGAGCTGTTAAGAATTTTTAATAATTGCTTAAAATAGATTATGTTTAAAACTATATTTGTAAGTCAGGAATTACCCTTCTTTGTATTGGGGTCACATCTCACTCATCGAGTAAATCATGTCTTATTTAAGCTGGACCTGAAGTGGATTGAACTAAGTTTTATAGAACTCATTTTGGTGTCATATGTTTATATTGTTTTGCAGATTCAGAAAACAATAAAGAAGACAGCACGTCGGGAGCAGCTTATGAGAGAAGAAGCTGAACAGAAACGTTTAAAAACTGTACTTGAGCTACAGTATGTTTTGGACAAACTGGGAGATGATGAAGTGCGAACTGACCTGAAACAAGGTTTGAATGGGGTGCCAATATTGTCCGAAGAGGAATTGTCATTGTTGGATGAATTCTATAAGTTAGTAGACCCTGAACGGGACATGAGCTTGAGGTATAGTGGTATTTGATAATAGAAACTTCTGAATATTGTTTTAAGTTGACAACTGAAAGGTTATTAATTAGCTTTTTACTATTAAAAGGTTGAATGAACAGTATGAACATGCCTCCATTCACCTGTGGGACCTGCTGGAAGGGAAGGAAAAATCTGTATGTGGAACCACCTGTGAGTATTACTGATAACTTTGATTTCATAACTTAGAATCTTTAACAATTGGTTTTCCTATTTTCATAGTTCACTTGGGAGAAGATAGTTTTCCTAATTGTTCTTTTTTTTGGAGACAGAGTCTCACTGTGTTGCCTAGGCTGGAGTACAGTGGCACAGTCTCAGCTTACTGCAACCTCTGCCTCCTGGGTTCAAGTGATTCTCCCACCTCAGCCTCTTGAGTAGCTGGGATTATAGGCATGCGCCATCATATTTAGCTAACTTTTGTATTTTTAGTAGAGAGGGGTTTTGCCACGTTGGCCAGGCTGATATTGAACACCTTACCTCAAGTGATTCGCCTACCTGGGCCTCCCAATGTGCTGGGATTTACAGGCGTGAGCCACTGCGTCCAGCTAGTTTTCCTATTTAAAATTAATACTGAAAAAAATTTGGAAGGGTATATATAACATTCATCTACCATTTTTTGGTTTATTTCCTTTTTGTATCTTTGTGTGTTTTATCTGTAATGTGTAAATCAAAACACCGGCAAGAAACAACTAAAACTGTGTGAATATGGTAGTCCTAGCTTCACATGGTCTTGTATGTAACTAAACTGTGTTTGAGGTGGACAGATTGACATTACATTGACTTTCCGGAGCTTTTCGTATTAGACGGACTGTTTGTTTTATGGCTGAAATTTATGAAACAATTACTGCATCTCATACATTCTACGCATGGTTATTGCCTTAGTCTTTTTTATTTTTTATTTTTTGAGATGGAGTCTTGCTCTATATAGCCCAGGCTGGAGTGTAGTGGCGCCATCTCGCACTGCAACCTCCACCTTCCGAGTCCCAGTTCAAGCAGTTCTCCTACCTCAGCCTCCCAAGTATCTGGGATTACAGGCGCGAGCCACCATGCCCAGCTAATTTTTGTATTTTTTCAGTAGAGATGGGGTTTCATCATGTTGGCCAGTCTGGTCTTGAACTCCTGACCTCATGATCCACTCGCTCGGCCTCCCAAAGTGTTGGGATTACAGGCATGAGCCACCTCAGCTGGCCAAGTCTTTCTTTAGTTTGTCTTAGACAACTACTAATTTGGGGATGTTAATTTTTTTTTGATATTTAAAATATGCCGATACTTGGTCTCGTTTAAGAGTTCCTTATTCTGAAACATGCAGCTGTGAACTGATTTTTTAAAAAGGGGACGTTTAAGTTTCATTCTTTCAGTAAACTAGTAATTTTTCATTTTAACTTGTTAAATCAGAGAATAGATTCTTATCTTTGCCATTTATAAGGTTAAATTAGGAAGATAGGTTTTTGAACATAAAATGAAAGTGTCTGTGTTTATGCCTTTTTAGCTGTTGGTTGAAAAGAAATCAGATTGGATTATAAGCTTTAATCAGCAAAATGGGATGAGCTTTAATTGGCAAAATTTAGAAGAGTATATTTGCTTTAAGGAAATGGGTGCCAGTCCTTGTCTGTCTTCTTTATTTAAGAAATAATTTTCTTGGTTTATTGACTTTTACTCTGGTCTATATTTCTTTGTAAAATAGGTGTTTACCTTCTTGTTTTTAGTTCTGCAAGTTCTGTATATATAAGCTTGTTAGCCTAAAAAGGTAGTTTTAGGTCAAGCTTCATCAGATTTTCATGAGCATTGTTGAAGAGTAACAAAGGTGTTCTAAAAACCTTTAAGCTTATAGCTTGTTTTGGGTTATTTTCTATCTAATCTTGTTCCCACATCTTAGGAATGTAACATCTTTACAATGGAAAGGTAGTAATATACCCAAATTAGTGTTTTTATGTGCATTTGATTTGTATCTATAAGTTGTTGAAAACAGTTTTGAGTCAGAAATCTCTGAAGTGAAATAAGGAAAACGTGTTATTGAAAGACTTGTTGGCAGTTTATTAGGATTAATTTTGCAATGCTTTGATACAATATGGTCCTTGAAATTTTATTTTTCTTTACAGTGACTTATCAGGAAGTGGCCCTACTATATATCTATTAGTAATATACAAGTCCAGGAAATTGAAAATAATAACTTTATACGTCTCCCCCTCTGCCCTACACTTTTTCTTAATATCCTGGTACACCAAATTCTGATAGTTTTTGTTTGTCTTTAAATATCTTTTGACTGTCTACTTCTCTTTCTCCTTTGCTTTTATGCCTTTCTGTTGTCTGATGCAGTTGCTCAACTGAGTCCACCCCTCTCCCTCTTTAAAATATTAAGTGGCTTCATCTCGGTTATATTTTACATAAATTTGTCCTTAACTTCAAGGACATTCATGGTCTGGCTCTTAGCAGTTTTTCCAGCTACATCTTTCCCTGTGCTTTTCCTTTATTCCCTTCATTTCAGCCGCAGTGGCTTCCTTTCCTTTTCTTATATTTGATATCCTTTGTATAGGACTTCGTAATGCCGTTTCTTCTACCTTGAAACACTTCTTCCCCTCTACTCTTCTAGATTTCAACTCTTGTAGCACTTACTAGGAGAGCCTTTTGTGGCCTCACTCTGATTGGGTCCAAGCCATTGTACTTCTGTATAGTACTTTTCACAGATGTAAGTTTTTTTGTATTTGTATTTGATATCATCTCTGTTAGACCAAAAGGTTAATGAGGGGAGATGTTGTGTCTTTATATACCTTTTTGTATTCCCAGTGACTAGCATATTGCCTAATGTAGATTAGGCACTGAATAAATACTTACTGAATGAATAAATGTTAAATGTTATCTTTTTCCCCCTATCTAATTAAAATACATAAAGTTCAGGCTGGGAGTGGTGGCTCACACGTGTAATCCCAGCCCTTTGGGAAGCCAAGGTGGGCAGATCATCTGAGGTCAGAAGTTCAAGACCAACCTGGGCAACATGGTGAAACCCTGTGTCTACTAAAAATACAAAAACTGACCAGACATGGTGGTGCACGCCTGTAATCTCAGCTACTTGGGAGGCTGAGAAACGAGAATTGTTTGAATCTGGGAGGCGGTGGTTGCAGTGAGCTGAGATCATGTCACTGCACTCCAGCCTGGGTGACAGAGCAAGACGGCATCTCAAAAACAAACAAAAAAACCATAAAGTTTAATGTAACTATATTCTTCTTGTCCCCTATCATTGTGTAATACATTTCTGTTCTTGGTGAAATTTAATCTTTTTATGTGTATATGAGTTTTAGTAACAGTTGTTTTTTGACCACAGTATTTTGTAGAATGTTGAATCTTTTTCAAGCCAGGCATCCTCAGATAAGTCTAACATTATAATGTTCTTTTTTAAGATAAAGTTCTAAAGGAAATTGTCGAGCGTGTTTTTCAGTCAAACTACTTTGACAGCACCCACAACCACCAGAATGGGTTGTGTGAGGAAGAAGAGGCAGCCTCAGCACCTACAGTTGAAGACCAGGTAGCTGAAGCTGGTGAGTATTAGGTGGATATGAACTTTAGTTTAGGGTCCTGGTTTTATTTGATTTTGCTGCAAGTTTAAGCTATACACTTTCTTAGTTTTCATATATGTACACTAGATTTTATTTTCTATATATATTTATATTTTAAAAAATTTTTTATTATACTTTAAGTTCTGGGATACATGTGCAGAACTGAAGGTTTGTTACACAGGTATACACATGCCATGGTTGAGGTTTGCTGCATCCATCACCCTGTCATCTACATTTGGTATTTCTTCTAATGCTATCCCTCCCCAATCCCCCTACCCCTGCTATCCCTCCCCAGCCCCCTACTCACTAGATTTTATTTTTATAGAGACTTTAAGCATGACAACATGTTAAGACAGATTACCAAGAGTAATTCTTAGAAGTATTCATTATCAGTCATTTGTCTTATTAGTCTTGATCACTATTATAAACTGATAGTACTTTTGCAGTAGTATTGCTGGGTAGGAGTATGGGTGAGGCCTACTGTTACAAGGATTTTCAAATAGGTTTTTGTCTGAAATGCCCAGATTTGCTATTTACCATGCCAGTGCATTGGATTAATAGTATGAGTTCGTTTTGTTTTGTTTCAATCATGGGGACATTATAACTCCATGATCTTGAACTATAAATTCCTCCCAGGCAAGGAGTCTTTTCCAGTTAATTGTAAAATTAATCATGTAGCTAGGCACTTAACTGAATATTTTTATGATAACTCTTAAGTTGATGAGTAAAATTCTGAATACAAGGAAACATTGGAGTATAAATTTTGCAATGATTATGAAAGCATAGGTTTTAGAATCAGAGTGCCTGGATTTAAATCTTGGCTTCAATACTTACTAGCTCTGTAACTTTGGGCAAGTTAGTAAAACTCTTATACCTCAGGTTCCCCATTTAGAAAATATGTCAAGTGTGTATACAGTGCCTGGCACATGGTAAGCACTTAGTAAGTGGTAACTAGTAGGTGGAAACTAGAAGGGAAGATTGCATATTGGTGGGATTAATAGTTGAAGATAAACGTAAAACAATCTTTTTCCCTCCTCTTATACTTGACTAAGTAAGATTTTTAATCTGTATGCTGCTTTATCCTATTACTTATGAGAATAGAGAGTGATTTTAATATAGTAGCTCTTTATTTGCATTATACATTATCTGAAATAGCTATCATTGAATTTAACGTAATTCTGGAATAAATGGTAAATAAAACTTTCTAAATATGTTATTATAAGATATATATATATAAAATAATGTTAATTAACTTTGTAAATAAGTTTGTAAGTAAGTTTAGATTGTGTGATGGTGAACTATTTACTTATTTGCAATTTTTTTTTTTTTTGAGGCTTGTTGCCGAGGCTGGAGTGCAAGATGACAGGCATATGCCACCATGGCCAGCTAATTTTGTATTTTTAGTAGAGACAGGGTTTCACCATGTTGGTCAGGCTAGTCTCGAACTCCTGACCACAGGTGATCTGCCCGCTTTAGCCTCCCAAAGTGCTGGGATTACAGGCGTGAGCCACTGTGTCAGCCTACTTATTTGGAATTTAAGTTTTTTTTTTTTTTTTTTTTTTTTTTTGCGGAGCGTTGTGGGCAGAGTCTAGCTTTGTTGCTAAGGCTGGAGTGCAGTGGCATGATCTTGACTCTGCAATTTCCAGCTCCCAGGGTCAAGTGATTCAACTGCCTTGGCCTCTCAAGTAGCTGGGATCACAGGTACATGCCACCACACCCAGCTGGTTTTTGTATCTTTAGTAGAGATGGGGTTTCACCATATCGGCCAGGCTCGTCTTGAACTCCTGACCTCAAGTGATACACCCGCATCGGCCTCCTGAAGTCCTGAGATGACAGGCGTGAGTCACTATGCCCAGCCTTAAGTTGAATTCTTTTTATTTATTTTATTTTTATTTTTTTGGGTAGGGGTGGGGATAGGGGACTGACTCTCACTCTGTTGCCCAGGCTGGAGTATAGTGGTGTGATCTCTCAGCTTGCCGCAACCTCTGCCTCCTCAGTTCAGTTGATTCTCGTGCCTCAGCCTCCTGAGTAGCTGGGATTACAGGCGCACACCACCACATCCGGCTAATTTTTGTATGTTTTAGTAGAGACAGAGTTTCACCATATTGGTTAGGCTGGTCTCAAACTCCTGACCTCAGGTGATCCCCCTGCCTCGGCCTTCCAAAGTGCTGTGATTTCAGGCGTGAGCCATGATGCCCGGCCTAGTTGAATTCTTAACTTTAAAAATAATTTCTTGTACTTTATGGCATCCTTTCTAAAAATAGACTTTATTTTTATTTTTATTTTTTGAGATGGAGTTTTGCTTTTGTTTCCCAGGCTGGAGTGCAATGGCCTGGTCTTGGCTCACTGTAACCTCTGCCTCCTGGGTTCAAGCGATTCTCTTGCCTCAGCCTCCCGAGTAACTGGGATTTTAGGTATCCATCACCACACCCGGCTAATTTTTTGGATTTTTTTTTTTTTTTTTTTTTTTTTGAGACGGAGTTTCATTCTGTTGCCCAGGCTGGAGTGCAGTAATCTCTGGCTCACTGCATCCTCCATCTCCCGGGTTCAAGTAGTTCTTCTGCCTCAACCTCCAGAATAGCTGGGATTTCAGGCATGCACCTCTACACCTGGCTAATTTTTGTATTTTTAGTAGAGATGGGATTTCGCCATGTTGGTCAGTCTGGTCTCGATCTCCCGACCTCAAATGATCTGCCTGCCTCGGCCTCCCAATGTGTTGGGATTACAGGCATGAGCCCCTGTGCCTGGCCTGATTTTTTGTATTTTTAATAGAGACCGGGTTTCGCCAGGATGATCTTGAACTCCTGATCTCAAGTGATCCACCCTCCTCAGCCTCCCAAAGTGCTTGGATTACAGGTGTGAGACACCACACCCGGCTGACTTTATTTTTTAGAGCAGTTCTAGGTTCGCTGCAAAACTGAATGTAAGGTATAGAGATTTCCCATTTACTTTCTACCCTCATAGTTGCACAGCTTCCCTCATTATCAGCATCACCCACCAGAGTGGTACATTTGTTAACAGTTGATAAACCTACACTGACACATCATTATCACCTGAAGTCCAAATTTTACATCTGGGTTTATACTTAGTGTTGTAATTCTATAGGTTTGGACAAATGTTTAATGACATGTATCTACCAGTATTACACAGAGTAGTATTACTTACCTAAAAATCCTTTGTTTTGCACCTTTTTTTTTTTTTTTTTTTTTTTACCTCTTAGAACCTGAGCCAGCAGAAGAGTACACTGAGCAAAATGAAGTTGAATCAACAGAGGTATGATTTTAATTTAATGGCTGCCTTTACTTTGCTGCCTTTCAAACAAATTTCTCAAATATTTGCTTTGCTTTGCAGTATGTAAATAGACAGTTCATGGCAGAAACACAGTTCACCAGTGGTGAAAAGGAGCAGGTAGATGAGTGGACAGTTGAAACAGTTGAGGTAAGAGTTCTCTGTATTGCAAGGTTGTTGTCTTTGTCTTCAGTTAGTAATTTTTATCTTTACTCAGAACAAATTAAGATTGTTTTTTGCATCATTAGTACATTTATTATAGTAACAAACTCATTACATTAGACTGTTACTTAAAAAAAAATGTATGTTTTTCCCTGTAGATGTTTAATAGGATCACTGCTTTGCTGAACCAGTTTTAAAAAATTTATTTTATACAAAGTTACCTGTGGATTAATCTATCTGTTACCATAATTTGTCTCTTTCTGAAATTAGATTGCTCTGTAAAAATCTGGGCTCCCACACTGATAGCTGTGTGTTGGGGTATCATCTTGCACTCCTCCTTTACTCTAATTCTGTTTAGTCACCAGGCTGTATGTAGACTTCCTCCAGTGTTTTCTAATGCTGTCTCTCAACTGATATGATGCTTTTTTTCGGGTCCTCATGTCTAGTTCAGTGATTCCCTTCATATTACTCCTCTGTGACTGCCTCCGAACCGTCCTATTGATTGTCACAACTTAATCCCAGCTCTTAGGGAGGCAGAGGCAGGAGGATAGCTTGAGCCCAGGAGTTCGAGACCTGCCTGGGCAATATATCGAGAGCCCATTCTCCACAAAAGGAAGAAAAAAAAAATCGACAAAAAAAAATTATTGGAAAAGTTAGCTTTAAGTTATTTGTATTTAAGGTTCTCATGATGCCTTATTACCTGTAAGCCTTACCAATTGGTCCTGGCCTACCTTTTGATCCTCTTTTATATGTCTGTCTTGATACTTCCGAAGTGCAGGAAAACAGCTTTAAGCCGAGGGTAGTATGCTTTTCTTTTTAGTATGTTATTCTTCTATTAAGACCATTCTCCTGGCTGGACATGGTGGCTCATGCCTGTAATTCCAGCACTTTGTGGGGCTGAGGCGGGTGGATCACATGAGGCCAGGAGTTGAAGGTCAGCCTGGCTGACATGGTGAAATCCTGTCTCTACTTTAAAAACAATTTCAAAAACCTGGGTGTGGTGGCGCATGCCTGTAATCCCAGCTATTTGGTAGGCTGAGGTTCGGGGATTGCTTGAACTGGGGAGGTAAGAGGTTGTAGCAAGCTGAGATCATGTCACTGTATTCCAGCCTGGCTGACAGAGCGAGACTCTGTCTCAAAATAAATAAAAACAACAACAACAAAAAACAGATTCTCCAAAGAGATTTCAAAGATTTTTTTTGTTTGTTTTTATTTTTGAGTGAGTCTCACTCTTACCCAGTAGGGATGGGGTTTCACCGTATTGGCCAGGCTGGTCTTGAACTACTGACTTAAAGTGATCTGCCCGCTTTAGCCTCCCAAAGTGCTGGGATTGCAGGCATGAACCACTGTACCTGGCCCAAAGATGCTGTAATTGTGCCAGCAGCTCCATCCCTCTATTGGAGCACCAAAATTTCCCGTTGATAGATAAAGAATTAGGTACTTACCCCAGAAAGGTACTTTGGATGAAAATACTGCCCTACAAAGTCCCAACAAAATAGTGTATATTTACTGAATTAAAAAGTGCAGTTCAGAAATGTTACAGGAGGGTTAGAAGAGAAATCAATCAAAAAGATTAGTGGAGTGGTGATTTACAGTTGTTCCTTGGTATATGAGGGGCATTGGTTCTAGGACACCCACACACACCGAAATCTGCTCATACTCGAGTTGTGCCATGTATATGCGGGACCCACATATATACAGGTGTTTCATATCCCAGGAGTACTGGTTGAAAAGAAATATGTGGATAAGTTAACCTGTGCAGTTCAAACCCATGTTGTTCAAGTGTCAGCTGTATATTTGAGGTGTACAAACCCCTTGAGCCTTGACTGAGTAGATGGGATATATGTTTTTTTTTGTTTTTTTTTTGAGATGGAGTTTCGCTCTTGTTACCCGGGCTGGAGTGCAATGGCGCGATCTCGGCTTACCGCAACCTCCGCCTCCTGGGTTCAGGCAATTCTCCTGCCTCAGCCTCCTGAGTAGCTGGGATTACAGGCACGTGCCACCATGCCCAGCTAATTTTTTGTATTTTTAGTAGAGACGGGGTTTCACCATGTTGACCAGGATGGCCTCGATCTCTTGACCTCGTGATCCACCCGCCTCGGCCTCCCAAAGTGGTGGGATTACAGGCGTGAGCCACCGCGCCCGGCCGGGATATATGGTTTTAGGGGAGCCAGGTAATCGAGATGAATTAGCATGGATGTAGAAGTAAAAATAAGTTATTAGTGTATTTGTTTTATTGAACATTAGAATGAAAGATTATCACTGACATAGTAGGAAAAAGTTGGGAAGCAACATATATTGTGTTTTGTAGTTTAGTGTTTTTTTTGCATTTTGAGAAGAGCATACTACTTACCATTGTGCCAGCATGGTTTGTTCTTAGTATCTGGTAGGTAGGCCTTTCTAAAGGCTATCCACATGAGATTACACAAATTTTTGGAGCATCTTGAAGTTGGTACTGCACAGTTGTTGGTTTTGCTTTGGTAACGATTTTTATCTGTGTTGTTTATAAAGGAAATAACTGATTTTGCCTAGTTTCAACCGTTATGACTTGTCCAGTTTTAAATCCAGACAGAATAATATAAATTTGATGTAATAAAAGTTAGTGACGATTTCCTTGCAGAGCAGAGAATAAGAACAATAACCAGAGGAAATTATTAGAGCTGGGAAAAGACTACTAGAATGAGCTTTAGCTTCTGTAGCAGTTTAGATGAGGTGGTAAAAGCTTGATCCTGTGGTGTTGGCTGAGAAAATGGAATGATGATAATAATAGCTAACATTTCTTGAGTGCTATGTACCAGGTTCTGAGGCAGATATATTTGACATAGATATATAAATTCAGTTACTATAGAAGACCTAGCAGTTTTAAGAAAAATACATTATTTTAAGACATAAACACACACAGGTAAAATCTGAGGCTGAGTGAGGTGGCTTATGCCTGTATTCCTAGTGCTTTGGGAGGCTGAGGCAGGTGGATCATGAGGTCAGGAGTTCAAGACCAGCCTGGCCAACATGGTGAAACCCTGTCTCTACTGAAAATACAAAAATTAGCTGGGCATGGTGACAGGTGCCTGTAATCCCAGCTGCTCAGGAGGGTGAGGCAGGAGAATTGCTTGAATCTGGGAGGGCTGAGGTTGCAGTGAGCCAAAACCCTGCCACTGCGCTTCAGCCTGGGTAACTGAGCGAGACTGCCTCAAAACGAAAAACAATTAAAAAATAGATAAATAAATCTGAAATGCTACATAGTGATCCTGTGGAACTGAAACACTGTAGAAGTGATGACATTTTTCAGAAGTTTGGGGACCCATCATGATGGTAATGAGTGGAGCTTTTTTGCTCTCCTATTTCTTCTCAACCTTTTTTCCTAACTTAGGTGGTAAATTCACTCCAGCAGCAACCTCAGGCTGCATCCCCTTCAGTACCAGAGCCCCACTCTTTGACTCCAGTGGCTCAAGCAGATCCCCTTGTGAGAAGACAGCGAGTACAAGACCTTATGGCACAGATGCAGGGTCCCTATAACTTCATACAGGTATGTTCATTTTAGTCAAACACTGTATCAGAAAGTTTAAGTGTTTATATTATTTGACTTTATTCTATTCTATCCTAACTTAACCTGTAGGATTCAATGCTGGATTTTGAAAACCAGACACTTGATCCTGCCATAGTATCTGCACAGCCTATGAATCCAGCACAAAACATGGACATGCCCCAGCTGGTTTGCCCTCCAGGTTAGTAGTGGTACATTTTTATGTGAGAGAGAAGTATAAGGCCAGTACTTTGAGGTTTTATAAAGTTTGTGAAAATTAATTTTAATGACTGTTTAATTTTGACCCTTAGGTCTTTTAATTTGATAAAAAGAATGTTATTGTTCCTATAATTTGAATTTAAAATGTAGTCTTGTAATTGTTTATTTTTAAACTTTTTATTGGCATGTAGACATAGAAAAATACACGCAAGTTTATTGAGTTTTCATAAACTGAAAACACCTGCACCTAGATTAAGAAATGAAACATTACCAGTACCCTAGAAACCTATGTTGTATTCCCTCTCAATCACTAGTTATCCTTGTCCCTAATGATAGTAACTACTTCCGTACTTCCAACTGTAATAGACAAGTTTTGCCTGTTTTTTTAACTTTAACAAGTGAAATTTTGCTTGGCTTTTAAAATTTCAAAATTAATCTAGGAGTAAAAATAATAGAGGTGTCTTTCTTGGAATGCTTATAGAATTCTGGGAGAATTTCTAGATTTTATTACCTTAAATAATAATACACAGCAGTGAAGTGGGTAAGGGAATATGTAAGAGGCAAAGGGATGAGAGAAAACAATGAGACAGTTTCAGCCTCTTTTTGGACTTAACCATTATTTGAAGTAGTAGCACTAAGTAAAATTGGTGTCTTCCCTTGGGTTAAGTGGACCTTCTCTCCAGGACTGTTAGTGATTGTGAGTCATCTTGGTTTTTTTTCCCAGAACACATCAATGTTAGTGGTACAAAAGCGGAACTAAATAAAATAACCTATTTAATGTTGCATGATCTTAAATATCATAAAAGAAATTGCTGAGTAAAAGTGTGTTTAATGACAATTATTTGGTATAAGGTAGTTAGGATTTTTCTGAAGTAAAGGGACCTCATATCTCACATTTCTATCAAGAGTTAGGAAACAAATCAAACGTGAAACCTATAAGAAAGCCCTCATGGTTTTTAGTATTCATTTTCTGAGCTCTACTAAAGGAAGAGATTATGTTGTTTTCTCAGCTGGTAAATTGTGTGAAAATCAGTACACATAGCACTGATGTGACCTGTAAGGCTATTCAGATATTTACATAATGCTAAGTCCATTAGACTGTCCAGTGAAACGGGTGCTTTCTAAACGACTAACCAAAGATTCTGTAATTTTGATTATCTGTTTAATCATTGTTGGGAAGGGAGGTGGGAGAGTGATGGGAATTGTCAAGAAGATGCATGCTGAGTTGAATATAGGCTCTCAAAAAGAATATATCTTAAATTTCCTTTTTCTATAGAAACATTTGAAATTAATTGAAAATTGGTAATGTTAAGATATGTTGAGCCAGGTAGCTCACACCTGTAATCTCAGTGCTTTGGGAAGCTGAGGGGGAAAGATTACTTGAGCCCAGGAGTTTTGATACCAGCATGGGCAACATAGTGTCACCCAGGCTGGAGTGCCGTGGCGTGATCTTGGCTCACTGCAACCTCTGCATCCCGGGCTCAAATGATCCTGCAGAAAACAAAGTTGCCTTTAATGGCGAAATAAAAGGTATTTAGATGCTTCTCTAAAAATTTAATTTTGTATGACAGAAATTTTTTGGTCACCTTTGCAGTTCATTCTGAATCTAGACTTGCTCAGCCTAATCAAGTTCCTGTACAACCAGAAGCCACACAGGTAAGAGTAGTAGCTATTTTTTCAGGGCCAGGTGAGTTAGTGAGATGGGAGGATCACTTGAGGTCAAGAATTCAAGACCAGCCTGGGCAAGGTAGCGAGACACCATCTCTATTTTTAAATGTGCCTGCCTATCCGCAAACTCTGCAAATGAACCGCACAGGTGGGCTTTCCTTCCACACCTGCCCGATTTGTTCTCAGCGATCCTGCCGGAGTGTCCCATCAATCCAGGCGAACTGACGAACATCCATGGGTCTGTGCATAACTGTTAAAATTGGTATAGTATCTACAGGATAATTTTTAAAATATAATCTAAAAATATTTTTCACTTTTGTTTTAATTAGTTCCTTGGTTACTTTCTTAGCTTATGAAAGAAAGGTATGAATTTCATCAGTGTCCAAGTGTTCTGTTGGAATTCAGCAAATTCATTGTAGTGGATAGCTGTCAGCCTTTATTTCCATAGTTAGGTTTATTTTTCTTTTGATGACTTTAAATTTTTCTTACATCTTGCATTTTAAATAATTTATTATAATGAAAAGCTTTTTTTATTTAGAATGGAGATTTCCAGAAGACATGGTTTAGACATAATTCTAAAATTTAGTGCAGATTTTGCCATCTTAGAAGTACTTACGGGGGGCTTTTATAATTAGACTTGGGTTTATTTAATGTTGAGCTTCAAAAAATATGTTTTTTGCAATTTTTACGTTTTATATTACACAAATTTAAAGAGAGATGGTAGTATTTCTGCCTTCTTTAGCAGTTGTATCTTTTTCTTAGCGCTATGTGTCTTAGAGGTAGCTTGTTTAACAGTCAATTTTGTAAGCAGAAAGAAGCTTTGATTTCTTTACTTATGTCTAGGTTCCTTTGGTGTCATCCACAAGTGAGGGGTATACAGCATCTCAACCCTTGTACCAGCCTTCTCATGCTACAGAGCAACGACCACAGAAGGAACCAATTGATCAGATTCAGGCAAGTTCTGTTACCAGGCTGCATACATTTGATGAGGCACTTACTCATGAATTGGACAGAGGTACATTACCATTAATATAGTGATTCTTCTTGTTGGACCTACTTTGCTTTCATGAAATACTTGAGTTTGTTAATATACATAAGTTTGAGATTAACTTACCATTTTAGGACATCTATTCACTTTATGTTTGGCTAAGTTTAGTTTACCACTAAAGTGCATCTATTCACTTTGTATTTAGGCAACAATCTCTTTAAATACAGACCAGACTACAGCATCATCATCCCTTCCTGCTGCTTCTCAGCCTCAAGTATTTCAGGCTGGGACAAGCAAACCTTTACATAGCAGTGGAATCAATGTAAATGCAGCTCCATTCCAATCCATGCAAACGGTAAGCAAATTAACTAATATTAAGTGCCTAGTGTATAATGTAAATCATGCTAGATTTTCTTTTTTTTTTTTTTTTAATTTTTATTTTTTGAGATGGAGTCTTGCTCTGTCGCCAGGCTGAAGTGTAGTGGCGCAATCTTGGCTCACTGCAACCTCCACCTCCTGGGTTCAAGCCATTCTCCTGTCTCAGCCTCCGGAGTAGCTGGGACTACAGGCATATGCTACCATGCCTGGATAATTTTTCTATTTTTAGTAGAGACGGGGTTTTGCCATGTTGGCCAGGCTAGTCTTGAATTCCTGACCAGGTGATCCGCCCACCTTGGCCTCCCAAAGTATTCGCATTACAGGCGTGAGCCACTGCACCCGACTTCCTTTTTTTTAAAAAAAAAATTTTTATTCTCTTAGCTCATTCCATTTTGCACATTGATGAAATTTCAACAAAGGTCTTCATTTAGCTGTGCTTGAGTCTGCGTCTTTCATAATTGTAGGGTATATTTAATTGAACATAAATTGATTATTCCAGAGATTAACTGATATACTAGAGATAAATTTTAGCCTTATGAGTGATGAATCGCATCATCTTATTTTGTAGTTTTACCCTTTTGATTTGATTAACAGAACTTTAAACATTGAGAGAAATAGACTAATGTAACATCCACAAAATCGTTACCTAGATTTAATAGTTGCCTTATTTGCTTAATCATTTATTTTACTGAAGTATTTTGAAGTAAATTTCAGATGTTATGCTTTACCCTGATTCTTCAGCAAACACCCTTAGAGAATTTCTAGAAAATAGTAATACAGTAATCTGTGGGGCACAGCTAAATCAGTGCTCAGAGGAAAGTTCATACGATTAAATACTAAAATATTTAACCTTCGATTAAAATGTCAATAAAAATGAAAAAAACATTTAACCTAGTTAAAGTTCACAAAATAAATTTCTGTAAGTGATACTGCATCAGGAGTTTGTCTTATTTATTTATTTATTTATTGAGACAGAGTCTTGCTCTGTCGCCCAGGCCTGGAGTGTAATGGCATGATCTTGGCTCACTACAATTGTATTTTTAGTAGAGACGGGGTTTCACCATGTTGGCCAGGCCAGTCTTGAACTTTTGGCCTCAGATGATCTGCCTGCCTCAGCTTCCCAAAGTGCCAGGATTACTGGTGTGAGCCACTGTGCCCGGCCAGAGTTTATATTTTAAAGATTTCTCATATATGTAAAAGCATTTCCAAGGCTGTTGATTTCATGTCCTTTTATTTTTTTTTAATTCTCTACTTCCATTTCACAGCATCTTATTATACTCCCCTTTAAGTGCTATATGGTATATATGTCTTTTTCCACATTGAAGCACTTGAAGGGTTTTTTTTTGTGTGTGTGATGTTTTTGTGTTTGAGACTTCTGTGATGTCTATTTATGTCTGAGGTAAAACCACCATTGAGTTTGGCCATGTTAAAAGCAGAGAATAAAAGGATGAACTAATCATTTACTTTATTTACTAACAGGTGTTCAATATGAATGCCCCAGTTCCTCCTGTTAATGAACCAGAAACTTTAAAACAGCAAAATCAGTACCAGGCCAGTTATAACCAGAGCTTTTCTAGTCAGCCTCACCAAGTAGAACAAACAGAGCTTCAGCAAGAACAGCTTCAAACAGGTACGAAATCCAGTGTCACCTCATTGGCTCCTTGCTTTCCAGCACAGTTATTGACAGTGTTAGGACAGTGTAGACTTCAGAGTGGTGGTGTTCAAGAGTTTCTGTTTTAGTAGTAGACCATAGGCATTTTTCATTGCAGATCATGAGTTAAATTGAGTCTGTACTTGTATATGTGAATTATATGCAATTTTGGGAGGCTTTATACCCATTTCCTTTTGTCACTGAACTTTCATAATGTCTCTGCTGCATTGTGTAATTTATATGGAATTAAATTTGTTGCTTGAATTAGCATAAACTACACTTTTTTTCTTGAGATGGGGTCTCACTCTGTCACCCAGGCTGGAGTGCAGTGCTGTGTTATCGGCTCACTGCAACCTCTGCCTCCTGGGCACAAGCAATCCTCCCTACCTCAGCCTCCTGAATAGCTTGGGAATACATGCATGTGCCACCACGCCCAGCGAATTTTTTGTATTTTTGGTAGAGTTGGGGTTTCACCATGTTGCCCAGGCTTGTCTGGAACTCCTGAGGTCATGTGGTCTGCCCACCTCAGCCTTCTCAAGTGCTGGAATTAAAGGCGTGAGCCATTGCATCTGGTGATAAACTATACTTTTAATTGTTAATTGATTGAAGGCTTCTTACATGATATTTGGCATTTAAGTCAGTTAGACAAAGTTAAGAAAAAACTCATGGTGGCTGCCTTTCGTGGACTGGGTTGAAACATAATCTATTTTGTCAAATAAGGTCATAATTTGGCTAGTTACCCTACCTGTCAGAATAGTAATGTAGGTAGAGACACTTTTATTTATTTGAGACAGGTTCTTACTTTGTTGCCCAGGCTGGAATGCAGTGATGCCAGCATAACTCACTGCAGCCTCAGACTCCTGGACTCCATGATCCTCCTCCCTCAGCCTCCTAAGTAATTGGGACTACAGGTGCTCACCACCTCCCTGACTTAATTTTTGTGTTTTTTTGTAGAGACAGGGTCTCCAGGAGCTCACTGTGTTGCCAGGCTGGTTTCCAACTCCTGGCCTCAAGCGAACTTACTGCCTCTGTCTCCCAGACTGGTGGGATTGTGGGCATGAACTACCTTGTCATCTAGCCCGATAGAGATTCTTTAGATTTTTTTATTTTTAAGAAACGGGGTCTCTGTCTGTCTCCCAGGCTGGAGTGCAGTGGTATAATCGTGTACTGTAACCTCTAACTCCAGGGCTCAAGTGATCTTCCCGTCTCATGCCCACAAGTAGCTGGGACTACACGCTTTTCTCAAACTCGAGGCCTCAAGCAGTCCTCCCACCTCTACCTTTCAACACGCTGGGATTATAGGCATGAGCTACCATGCCCAGCCAGATTCTTTAAGTCTTCTTAGGTCTTTTAATGTCTTCTTGAGGTCTTTGGTTCTTTAATTATTTGGAATTTAATTGGAATCCCACAACAAACTAGCAATTTCTGCTGAAATCAGAGGAGTTAATACTTTAGTCAGCCTGATTTTAAATAGTTGTAAAATTTTCTAATTATTCAATTTATTGGTAAACTTGGATCAGCATTATAGATTTTTCAGTAGTGAATTCTTACATATCCTGTAGTATTCAGTATCACTAGTATGAAGCTTGAATCTTCCATGCTCTGATACAAATTATAGAAATTGTCAGTTATACTGTGCTCAGCTTCTCAATGATAAAAACTAGTGGCGTGATCATGGCTCACTGTAACCTCTGCCTCTGGGGTTCAAGGGATCATCCTACCTCAGTCTCCCAAGTAGCTGTACCTGCAGGCATGTGCTATTAACCACACCTGGCTAATTCGTTTTTTTTGTTTGTTTGTTTCACCATATTGTCCAGGCTTGTCTCAAACTCCTGGTCTGGCCTCAAGTGTTCTGCCTGTCTCAGCCTACCATAGTGCTGGGATTACAGGTGTGAGCCACCATACCTGGCCTGCCAGGTGTTTTAAAACTACTTCACTGCCATATACTCATAAGTTGGTTGTGGAGAAGGTATATTTGGAACCTCTGGACATTGTGCTGATCCTTTTTTCGTGTTTTTTTTCCAGATGATGTGGTGAAATTAAAAGTAATCAGTCATTTGACTTGGTTACTTTTGCCCTTGTACCCATTGATTTGAAACTGTCTTGCCCTTGCATCCTGCTTGACTTTCCTAATTGTGAGGCACTTGAGCTAGATAACCTTCTGTTACCATTTCAGAATATACATTAATTATAAATAATAACTTTATGATATTTATAGATATTTTCAATAAAAACATAAAATCAGCCCACTTTCATACTACTATTATAATTTTAGGTAGCCATTACCTCCTATCTGGAATATTGCAGTTGTCTCCTAACTTGACTCTCTTGACTCTTTTAGCCCACTCTGTTCTCAACACAGTAGCCAGAGTGATTTTTTTTTTTTTTTTTTTTTTGAGACAGTTTCCCTCTTGTGCCCAGGTTGGAGTGCAAGGGCACGGTCTCGGTTCACTGCAACCTCCACCTCCTGGGTTCAAGCAATTCTCCTGTCTCAGGAGAATCAAGGGTTCTCCTTTCTCAGCCTCCCGAGTAAGTGGGATTACAGGCACTCGCTCCCATGACCAACTAATTTTTGTAATTTTAGTAGAGACGGGGTTTCACCATGTTGGCCATGGTGGTCTCAATCTCCTGACCTCAGGTGATTCGCCTGCCTCAGCCTCCCAAAGTGCTGGGATTACAGGTGTGAGCCACTGCAGCCAGCCTAGAGTGATCATTTTAAAATACAAAGTCAGATGTCTCTCCTATTTGCAAATCTTCTAGTGGCTTCCCATTGCATTTAGAAAAGAAATCCAAAGTTCTTACTTTGGTTTACAAAATCCTATATGATCTGGCCCCTGCCTTTATCTTGTTCTATATGCATATTCTATATGCATTTTCTTCCTTATATTCACACCAGTCAGGCATGCAGCAAGTTCTCTTTATTCTCAGGGCCTTGATACTTTCCTTCTTGGCAAAACCTTTATCCCACTGATAAGTATATGGATTGCTTTTTCTGTTTTTTTTTTTTTTTTTTTTTTAAAGTTCATTTATTTTGAATGGAGAAATAGAAACTATAGGGCCGGGCGTGGTGGCTCACACCTGTAATCCAAGCACTTTGGAGGCCAAGGTGGGCAGATCACCTGAGGTTGGGAGTTCAAGACCAGCCTGACCAACATGGTGAAACCCTGTCTTGAAAAAAAAAAAAAAGAAAGAAAAAAAGAAATAGAAACTATGTGTGTGTGTGTGTGTGTGTGTATATATATATATATAAAATTTTTAATTGCATATAGCATGCTGTGTTGAAATGTGTGTACATTGTGGCCAGGCTTAATGGCTCGTACCTGTAATCCCAGCTACATTTGAGGTTGGGGTGGGAGGATTGCTTCAGGCCAGGAGTTCATGATGAAATAATATGTATACATTGTGGAATGGCTACGTCAGCCTAATCAACATTTGCATTACGTTACATACTTGCCTTTTTTTTTTTTTTTTGTGATGTGAGCTCTTAAAAATCTCTCTATTTTCAAGAGTACTATAATACATTGTTATTAACAAGAGCCATCATGCCGTATAATAGATCTTTTAAATTTATGTCTCTTGTATTGTATTGCTTGCTTCTTGACTTCTTTCAAGTTTGTGCTTAAATATTGCCTCTCTTCATCACTTTTTCAAATATAGCTCACTCATTTGGTGCCTCATTTATCCTATTTTGTTTTTACTTTGTATGTATACTTTATTCATTTATCATCTTCCATTATAATAAAGCTTCAATTTAGGCAACATCTATGTGTTGGTAAGGTATCCCTTGTGTCTAGGACAGTGTCTGGCATGTTGTAGGTACTCTGATTTTTGTGTGTTTTTTTTCTTTTGAGACAAGTGTTTTGCTCTTGCTCCCCAGGCTGTAGTGCAGTGGCGTGATCTTGGCTCACCGCAGCTTCCACCTCCCAGGTTCAAGCAATTCTCTTGCCTCAGTCTCTCGAGTAGCTGGGATTACAGGCATGCACCACTATGCCTGGCTAATTTTGTAGTTTTAGTAGAAACGGGGTTTCTCCATGTTGGTCAGGTTGGTCTCAAACTCCTGACCTTAGATGATCCACTCACCTCGGCCTCCCAAAGTGCTGACAGGCATGAGCCACCATACCTGGCCTTTGTTTGTTTGTTTGTTTTTGAGATGGAGTTTCACTCTTGGTGCTCAGGCCAGAGTGCAATGGCACGATCTCACCTCACTGCAACCTCTGCCTCCCAGGTTCAAGTGATTCTCCTGCCTTAGTCTCCCAAGTAGCTGGGATTACAGGTGTACACTACCATGCCTGGCTATATTTTTATGTTATTAGTAGAGATAGGGTTTTGCCACGTTGAACAGACTGGTCTTGAACTCCTGGCCTCAGGCGATCTACCTGCCTCGACCTTCTAAAGTGCTGGGATTACAACAGGTGTGAACTACTGTGCTTGGCGTGATAGTTGTTGAACAAATCATTTCAGTATGTCCGATCATTTTGGAAATTTTGTTTTAATTTGAATTAGTATCTAATCAGGAAAGAATCTTTGGCTTTTTAAAATGGCCTATAAGTTTATACTTTACCAAAATTTAAGTAGGAATTTAGGTATTTTAAGATAAAATGAAGGCTGGGTTTGGTGGCTCATCCCTGTAATCCCAGCTCTTTGGGAGGCCTGCTTGCTATCAGGAGTTTGAGACCAGCCTGGGCAACATAGAGCCCTACCTCTATAAAATAAATACAAAAATTAGCAGGATGAGGTGGCAAATGCCTGTAGCCATAACCACTCAGGAGGCTGAGGCTGGAGGATCACTTTGAGCCTAGGAGTTCAAGGTTGCAGTGAGCCATGATCATGTGACTGCACTCCAGCCTCAGCAACACTGGGTGAGAGAGCTAGACGTTGTCTCAAAAGTAAAAATTAAATAAAATAAAGATCACACTTAAGTTGTTCTGCTGTGAGTTCCTTCCTTTCTTTCCTTTTTCCTTTCCTTTTTTGAGACAGGGTCTGGCTCTGTCACCCAGGCTGGAGTGTGCTGGTGCCATCTCGGCTCACTGCAACCTCTGCCTCCCAGGTTCAAGCCATCCCCCCACCTCCCCCTCCCAAGTAGCTGGGACCACAGGCATGCACTACCATGCCTTGCTATTTTTTGTATTTTTGTTGTTGAGATGGGGTCTCACTTTGTTGCCCAGCTGGTCTCCTCTAACTCCTCAGCTCAAGCAATCTGCTTGCCTCGGCCTCCCAAAGTGCTGGGATTACAGGTGTGAGCCACTGCATCCAGCCTTGCTATCAGTTTCTTACAGTGAGATTTGATCAAAATTAATAAAAGTTGTTACTGATAAAAAGTGATTCTGATGCATACAAGTGAACCTTTTTAGATAGAAAATGTTATGTGTACTTGTCATTCACTTATTTTAAATTATGGGAATATAATATAAGGCAGTCTGTATAAAAAGATGACACTGAATGATTTAGTTGCTTTATTAAATAGTTAAAGAGGAGCCATGACTGTCTCTTTTCCTTCTAGGTATTCCCTAGTGCTTTCATTGCAAAATAGGATTCTAACAACTATTAATGTATTTGGAGTTTCTTAAGGATGTAAAATAGGTCAGGTAAAGATTTTCAAGAGTCATACAGCTGCTTTTCTCTCGGTCCCAAAAGGGGAGATTTGGGTTGGCCAACAGCTTCTGACCCTTGTTAGTGTGTGGGCCTTCCTTTTTTCTGTTATCTTCCTCACCTCCCAAAGATACTTTTAGCACCCTTTTTTTCTCCTCTTTGAATTCTAACATTGTTCCTTAGTATTTAATTTTTGAAAGTTTCTAGATTCTAGAACTCTCTCCATTGTGGATGGAGCTTGTATATATGTTAGTGTGTACCTTCTAGAACCTTACCTTCAAGTGGGTTGAGTGCCATGTAATTGTCTTCTAAATTGGCTGTACTTGCCACTTAAAATACTTTCGATTGGAATTTGGCATTAAGGGCTATAAGCTGAAGACCTCCTCTGATTAAGCTATGTAATTGATGGCATGTTCTACCATATAGCTGTTTAAATATGAGAGAGTTGTTTTGCTAAGTACCAAAGCTTATTTAAAAGAATAAGAATACTTCTACCACTAAAGAGCTTTATAATGAAAAGATGTAATTAAATGGTACTAAATGGTAATTGTTATAAGTGTAAATCTTTTATTTTGGGTCTCTTGTGCTAAAAGGTAGATGCCTTTCAGGAGACGTTAATATAGCCTTTCATATAATTTGTGTGGAAGCACCCTGCTTTTATTGGAATTGTGGTTGGAGAATTTTACCCCCATTAGATTAGTCTAAGGGTAGGAGAAAGGTAAGAGACTATTCATGTGTAGTTTTCCTTATTGTAGTATGCAAATTTAAGGATTAAACTTAAAGGAGACTGTATAAGACACTTCCTCATGGGAGAACAAACAGTAATGAGCTATGTGTATGTGTGTGTATATATATATACACACACATATTTGTCTATGTGTACATACATGTGTGATGTATACTTTTTCTTTCTTTTTAAAATTATAGTGGTGGGCACTTACCATAGTTCCCCGGACCAGTCCCATCAAGTGACTGGTAACCACCAGCAGCCTCCTCAGCAAAACACTGGATTTCCACGTAGCAGTCAGCCCTATTACAATAGCCGTGGTGTGTCTCGTGGAGGTTCCCGTGGTGCTAGAGGCTTGATGAATGGATACCGGGGCCCTGCAAATGGATTCAGAGGTATATAATAAAAAAAGGAAGTTCTAATGACCTTTTCCTAGTTCAGGTTATTTCTTTATTTGTAACATATATCACACAGTTTTTTGGGAAGGATGTGTCTGTCTGCATTAGCTTCTTATGTACAATTTAAACAAAATGTATATTTTGGTACAATTGTTATAATTTGTTATTTAAATAACAAATCATGGAATTTTTGTTCATTTGGTTATGTCAATTTAATGTCTACCACTATCTCGAAGGATAAGTGTTTTCCACATTACCAAACCTTATGGGGATTGTTTATTATGTTTGTATGGGTGTGTGTGTGTTTACATGCATAGATGGGTTAAAAGTTTATCTTCTGAGGGGCAGTTAGTACTTAACAGAAATTTATAAACAGATGGGATCAAGATAGGAAATTGGAAATTAATTTGAATAACTAGCCTGGCTTATAATTTTTTACTTTTTTCTCATCTTCATTAAGAAGAAGATAAAAGTTCCTTGTGAATAAGAAAATTATTTCTTTTCTTGTCCTAACTTTTAGGAGGATATGATGGATACCGCCCTTCATTCTCTAACACTCCAAACAGTGGTTATACACAGTCTCAGTTCAGTGCTCCCCGGGATTACTCTGGCTATCAACGGGTAGGTAAACCAGTTCTAATATAAGCATGAGCTAAATAACCAATGAAAGTGGCTTAGTGTAGTTGCTTAATGAACCTAAGTAACTAATTTGGGGTTAACTTTATGGTGTCCAAGATACTCTGTTGAAACAAAAGCTTTTTAGCACTCAATATAAGTACTCCTTCAGTAAAGTCTATTAAAGACAGTGATTTCCAAGAGCAGAGAAATATATTTCACTTAATGTTCTTGAGAATAGAAGAAGTACAATTACAAAATATGGTGTAGCTGTGATAAACTGAAGTGTCTAAAAGATTAAGGAAGATTTCTGTATTGAGTGTTAGACTGAAAGAATAGATGGGTAAGCGTTTTTTAAAAAGTAACTTTTCAATACTAACTAGCTTGTCTTTTAGGATGGATATCAGCAGAATTTCAAGCGAGGCTCTGGGCAGAGTGGACCACGGGGAGCCCCACGAGGTAATATTTTGTGGTGGTGATCCTAGCTCCTAAGTGGAGCTTCTGTTCTGGCCTTGGAAGAGCTGTTCATAGTCTGCATGTTAGGAATACATTTATCCTTTCCAGACTTGTTGCTAGGAATTAAATGAAATGCTCTGTTTCTAAAACTTAATCTTGGACCCAAATTTTAATTTTTGAATGACTTTCCCTGTTACTTTATAAATTGTCTTGAAAACTAGAACATATATTCTCTTCCTCAGAAAAAGTGTTTTTCCAACTGAAAATTATTTTTCAGGTCCTAAAACCTGCTAAATGTTTTTAGGAAGTACTTACTGAAACATTTTTGTAAGACATTTTTGGAATGAGATTGAACATTTATATAAATTTATTATTCCTCTTAATTTTTTGAAACATGCCTATTATATTTTAGGGCCAGACACCCTTTAATGGCCAGATAAGCCATAGTTAACATTTAGAGAACCATTTAGAAATGATAGAACTAATGAAATTTGCAATGTCTTTTGGACTTCTGTTAGTGATATAAATATCAAGTCTGACTTTTAAACAAAACTCCCAAATTCCTAACTTATTGAACTGTACTTAAAAAGGTTTGAAGAGTTTTTGTTTTTCTTTTACTATTAGAAAACTACTTCCCATTTTGACAGGATGTTAGCCTATTTAACAATTAAAGCTAGCATTTCATGTAGTCTGAAATTCTAAATGGTTCTCTGATTTGAGGGAGGTTAAACATCAAATAGGTTTCCTCTATTTATTGGCCATAACATGTGTAAAATGTGTGTTAAGGAGGAATCACAAAGTACTTTGATTTGAATGCTAGTAGAAACTGGCCAGGAAAAAGGTACATTTTTCTAAAAATTAATGGATTACTTGGGAATTACTGACTTGACTAGAAGTATCAAAGGATATTTGCATGTGAATGTGGGTTATGTTCTTCTTTCCCACCTTGTAGCATATTTGATGAAAGTTGAGTTAACTGATAGCTAAAAATCTGTTTTAACAGCATGTAAAAAGTTATTTTATCTGTTAAAAGTCATTATACAATTTTGAATGTTATGTAGTTTCTTTTTAACAGTTTAGGTAATAAGGTCTGTTTTCATTCTGGTGCTTTTATTAATTTTGATAGTATGATGTTACTTACTACTGAAATGTAAGCTAGAGTGTACACTAGAATGTAAGCTCCATGAGAGCAGGTACCTTGTCTGTCTTCACTGCTGTATCTATTCCCAACGCCTGATGACAGTGCCTGGCACATAGTAGGCACTCAATAAATACTTGTTGAATGAATGAATGAATGAGTACTGGTGGAATACTCCATTAGCTCTACTCTTCTTTTAGCTAAGAGAACATGAGCAAATTTGCGCATGACAACTTCCAGGACAGGGGAAACTTGAACACTGAAGAATTGACCTCTTAAGCCTAATAATGTGGTGACAGCTGCCCACATGCTTCTTACTTCAGATGAAAATCTGCTTGAAGGCAAAACAAATAATATTTGAAAGAAAAATCAAATGCCATTTTTGTCTTCTAGGTCGTGGAGGGCCCCCAAGACCCAACAGAGGGATGCCGCAAATGAACACTCAGCAAGTGAATTAATCTGATTCACAGGATTATGTTTAATCGCCAAAAACACACTGGCCAGTGTACCATAATATGTTACCAGAAGAGTTATTATCTATTTGTTCTCCCTTTCAGGAAACTTATTGTAAAGGGACTGTTTTCATCCCGTAAAGACAGGACGACAATTGTCAGCTTTATATTACCTGGATATGGAAGGAAACTATTTTTACTCTGCATGTTCTGTCCTAAGCGTCATCTTGAGCCTTGCACATGATACTCAGATTCCTCACCCTTGCTTAGGAGTAAAACAATATACTTTACAGGGTGATGATAATCTCCATAGTTATTTGAAGTGGCTTGAAAAAGGCAAGATTGACTTTTTTGACATTGGATAAAATCTACAAATCAGCCCTCAAGTTATTCAGTGGTAACTGACAAACTAAAATATTTCCCTAGAAAGGAAGATGAAAGGAGTGGAGTGTGGTTTGGCAGAACAACTGCATTTCACAGCTTTTCCAGTAAAATTGGAGCACTGAACGTTTAGATGCATACCAGATTATGCATGGGTCCTAATCACACATATAAGGCTGGCTACCAGCTTTGACACAGCACTGTTCATCTGGCCAAACAACTGTGGTTTAAAAACACATGTAAAATGCTTTTTAACAGCTGATATTGTATAAGATAAAGCCAAGATGCAAAATTAGGCTTTGATTGGCACTTTTTGAAAAATATGCAACAAATACGGGATATAATCTGGATGGCCGCTTCTGTACTTAATGTGAAATATTTAGATACCTTTTCGAATACTTAACAGTTTCTTTGAGACGATGACTTTTGTAAGGATTGGTACTATTTATCATTCCTTATGACATGTACATTGTCTGTCACTAATCCTTGGATTTTGCTGTATTGTCACCTAAATTGGTACAGGTACTGATGCAAATCTCTAGTGGATAATCATAACACTCTTGGTCACATGTTTTTCCTTCAGCTTGAAAGCTTTTTTTAAAAGGAAAAGATAACAAATGCCTGCTGCTACCACCCTTTTAAATGGCTATCTTTTGAAAGGCACCAGTATGTGTTTTAGATTGATTTCCCTGTTTCAGGGAAATGACAGACAGTAGTTTCAGTTATGATGGTATGAGCAAAAGAAATAAAACATGTTTATAAAAGTTGTATCTTGAAACACTGGTGTTCAACCGTTAGCAGCTTATGTGATTCACCCCATGCCACGTTAGTGTCACAAATTTTATGGTTATCTCCAGCAACATTTCTCTAGTACTTGCACTTATCTTTTGTCTAATTTAACCTTAACTGAATTCTCCTTTTCTCCTGGAGGCATTTATATTCAAAGTGATGATTCCTTCCCTTAGAGGCATAGGGAGAGTCTCTAAATTTGATGGAAATGGACACTTGAGTAGTAACTTAGCCTTATGTACTCTGTTGGAATTTGTGCTAGCAGTTTGAGCACTAGTTCTGTGTGCCTATGAACTTAATGCTGCTTATTGTCTCATTCTGACTTCATGGAGAATTAATCCCACCTTTAAGCAAAGGCTACTAAGTTAATGGTATTTTCTGTGCAAAAATTAAATTTTATTTTCAGCGTTTAGCCAAGGAATTTTTCCAGTAGGTGCTCAGCTATTTAAAAACAAAACTATTCTCAAACATTCATCATTAGACAACTGGAGTTTTTGCTGGTTTTGTAACCTACCAAAATGGATAGGCTGTTGAACATTCCACATTCAAAAGTTTTGTAGGGTGGTGGGAAATGGGGTATCTTCAATGTTTATTTTAAAATAAAATAAAATAAGTTCTGACTTTTTTCATGTGTGGTTGTGGTACATCATATTGGAAGGGTTAACCTGTTACTTTGGCAAATGAGTATTTCTTTTGCTAGCACCTCCCCTTGCGTGCTTTAAATGACATCTGCCTGGGATGTACCACAACCATATGTTACCTGTATCTTAGGGGGATGCATAAAACATTTGTGGTTTACTGGGTAATCCCTAGATGATGTATGCTTGCAATCCTATATAAAACTAAATTTGCTATCTGTGTAGAAAATAATTTCATGACATTTACAATCAGGATTGAAGTAAGTTCTTTACACAGTGATCGCTATGAATCAGTTCAGAGAAGGGATGGGGGAAAATGCCTTCTAGGTTTTGAACTTCTATGCATTAGTGCAGATGTTGTGAATGTAAAGGTGTTCATAGTTTGACTTCCTATGTATGTTTTTCAAAGAATTGTTTCACTTTTTTGAACTATTTTTCTATTTTTGGTTATTTTGCCATCACAGTTTCAATGTGTATCTTATGTCTCTACTCAGACCATATTTTTAAAGGGGTGTCTCATTATGGGGCAGAGAACTTTTCAACAAGTCTTATTAATATCTGAATCTTGGTTCTAAGTATTCTGTATAATACGTGAATGCTTGTCCTAGCTGTAGAAGGCCTTTTGTTTGGTCAAATGCATATTTTCACAGAGTTCCCAGGAAACAATGTCACACGTCACTGTAGCCTCTTGGTGTAGCAAGCTTACATATAAAATACTTTTGTATATGCACAATATAAATCATCATATATGGATATGAAACTTAAAAAAAAAAACTCAAAAAGGTAGAATGTCATTGATTACCTTGATTAGGGCAGTTTTATTTCCAGATCCTAATAATTCGTAAATACTATGGAAAAATTATTTCAATAATTGTACCTTGATATTAAAACAAATATCCTTTAAATATTTCTAATCAGTTAGTTTCTACAGTTCTTTTGTCTCCTTTTATATGCAACTCTTACGTGGGAGGCTTTTCCACTTATAGGAGACATGAGAATGTTTGCTTATTCTCAGAAGGTTCATTAACTGAGGTGTTCAGTTAACAACTAGTTGAGCAGTCAGCTTCCTGTTTTAGGAAGTTAGTTCATTATATTTTCAGTAATATAACTAGAAGAAGTGGAATGCAGGTAAGCGTCGAATTCAGACCCTTCATTTTATCTTTTAAGTTCCTGAATCTGCATTCCACTTGAGTTCTTGTTAAGCATTCTAAGTTTAACTGATGATAAGTTAGATTTCAAAGAATCAGTATTGCCCTTGATCTCGTCCTTTTTATGGAATTAACGGGGAGGAACCCCCTCCCCAGGAAAACAAGTAAATTGTTAAAGCTCATCTTCATACCTTTTTCCATTTTGAATTCTACAGAAATATTGGAAAAGACTAGTGAATGTTTAAAATTACAATAGATTAAATTATATGAAAGCCTGTTTTTCTCACTGTCCTTGAACGAAGTCTGCTTAACTTGTTAAAAACCATCAAGCAAAGCTGTTAAGTGAAGAAGTGCTACTGGTATGAGGAGAGGAAAAGGTTTATTAAAGAAATCTGATAGCCTCATCTAATACACTTGTCAACCTCTACTACTACTACTGTCCTACTTTAACAAGATATTTTGAAGTCCATTCCAGTTACGTGCAGCAGTATGGCTGTTTTGAGTACAGGGAGTAGAAGATCAGCAGTTTGTTCCTGTTCTGATCATTTAGCAAAGGCATTTGTGTATTATTGCTTATTTGGAAATACCAACTGTAAGTAATGTGTTTAATAGGGATACACACTGTTTTAAGCCACTGAACTAAGGCTTTATTCAGCACATTAGGGTATCCTTTGCCCAGCATCATGCCAAGCACTAGGCATTTAGTGGTGACAAAATCACTGTGGTTTCTGCTTTCCTTGAACTGTCTAATCAAATACACTGATGTGACACCAAAATGTAGCAAATGCCATGATGGAGCAATGTGTTGATGGTAGATGTTAAAGCCATGACAGAGTTTATACCTTAGTTAAAATGATGAGAGGTAACTGAGGTAGATTTGAAGGATGAGGAGTAGTAGACTAGTCAAAGGGGAGGGAAGAAATATCTAAACATCTGATCACCAGTGACTGAGAAAGACCATGCTCAAGTGGAAAGAAAGGACTAGCAGAGTTACAGGTTAGAGAGACGTAAAGGCTACTATGGGCAGTAGTTGCATTCCATGTTAAGTTTCGTTCTCTTAAGGACAGTTGCACACTATTCTGTGTGTTGGTTGGGCCAGGCACGGTGGCTCACACCTGTAATCCCAGCAGTTTGGGAGGCTGAGGTGGGCAGATCATGAGTTAAGGAGTTCAAGACCAACCTGGATAATACAGTGAAACCCCGTCTCTACTAAAAATACAAAAATTAGCTGGGTGTGGTGGCGTGTGCTTGTAGTCCCAGCTACTCAGGAGGCTGAGACAATCGCTTGAGCCCACGAGGTGGAGGTTTCAGTGAGCTGAGATGGTGCTCCACTGCACTCCACCCTGGGCGGCAAAGCGAGACTCCGTCTCAGAAAAAAAAAAAAAAAAGTTATATGTATTGTTTGGGGTGGGGACGGTGGTTCATTTAATAAAATTGCCATTTAAAGAACACTTAATGCAGTGCTGAGAACAACATATATGGGTCAAGAGATAGTGAGGCTTGTTGGAATGGCTCATGAGAAATGGATTGCAACATTAAGGTGGGGATGGGGTGGTGGTGGTGAATGGATTGTATAGATTCCCCATCTCACTGGACACTACTCAGTATCCTTAACCGATTTCTCCAGGCCTTGGATATCAGATTCATCTCTAGCTAAAATCTTCCCTGGGTAATCTCATCCAGTCCCATGATGTTGAATATCACCAGCGTTTTAGTCCTAAATATTTCTAGGTCCCAAACCTCTCAAAACTGGTTTTTCAATATTCCAAGTCAACTCCTTGATTACCCAACACCAGTTTTCCATTTATCCAGTTGCTCAAAGCAGATGTTTTGGGTGCCATCTTCAATTTACTTTTGTATCCTGTATCCTTAAGTGAGTCCACGTGCTTCCAACTTGAATCTCCAGTCATCTAATACTGTTAACCACTACCACAACTACCATTCTAGCACAGGTGACTAAAATAGGTTATAATTGTTGCACTTGTTTCTACTTTTGCCTTCCTGTGGTTTAATTTTTGCATAACCAAATAAGCCTTTTAAGAGGGCAAAGCAGATTTTCTCATTTTTCTGTCCCCCACAAACTCCAGTTGTTTCTCATCATACTAGAATTAAATTCTGAATGTGGTCCTCATGCCATACTTTTCATCTGGCCTGCCTTACTGTTACTTCACTTGCCCACTGCTTCGGCCACACTGACTGCTTTGCCAGGATTTTTTCCCCCTCTTGGAGCTTTTGTATGTATATCTTAAGGCATGGGAAAGCTTTTCACTCAGATATTCTCAGGGCTCATTCTTTTCTAAATTTCGGGTCTTTGCTCTAACCAGTGTCACTCCCTCACAGGCCTTCGGTGTTCGCTTCTGAAATAGTACCCTTAGTCACTTTACTCACTGGATAATTTTGCTTAACAGCATTTAAAACTTAAGCCAGAATTAACCACGAGGGCCAGGAACATTTTGGTCACTATCCCCTGTAAGCAGAATAGTGTATGGCATATTGAAATGTTGCTGAATGAATTAGAAAAGAATTCGGTGATGGATGTTGGACTAAATGGGTGGTGCTGCTGATGACATTAAAACTGGGAGTGTCTATCTGGGGAAGGGGTTTGGGTTCAGACAATTGCAGTATCCAGGAGGAAACATCAAGCAGTTGATAATGTTCTCTGAAGATCTGCCCCGAAGTCAAGAATGCAAAACTATGTATAGATAGCCCTTGTAGTCATGTTCTTGGAGGAGATAACTGGAATCCCTGGGGGAGTAACTTCATTTGACGACCATACACAGGCTTATTAAAGGGAGCCTGCAAAGTACAGCGGCCGCAGTCATGAGTAGATTACAGGATTCCCATCTGTAAGATCAGAACGGTGGGGGTGGAGGGCCAAACGAGACCAATAAAGTAGGTGTTAGCCGAGTTTCCGCAACTTATGGAGATCGGTTTAATTGAACACAGACCCCTGGATCGGTCGCGTCTCGCGTATCCAGGCTAACGCTGAATACCCTGGACCTACGTGGGCAGGCCCTGGGGGTGCGAACATCTATTTTGCCCTTCTTAGCCAAGGTACCTTAGTTCGGATATGAACAGAGTGATGAGAGGCAAACAGCACCCAGCACCGCAGCTTCGGCGAGCAGCGAGACTAAAACATGCAACTGCGCTGGACGTCTAGGCCGCAGCTCCGCCTCTGGCGCCTTACGTCATTATTCAGCGACAGAGTTGAGGATGGTCCCTTCTCGCTCGCCGTCGCCGGCGACCTTAATGCGCTTACGCACGTGGTGCGTACAAGCGCATGAGGACGCGTGCTGCCAAGCGAGGCTAACTCCGAGAGCTGGCTACCAGGCATCCACTAGGGGCAGTCAGCTGTGCCTTGTCTTTCAGAGTTGTTCCGTGCTCTCACGTGCTTCCGCTTCTCCACTGGCTGGGATCCGCCAGGGTCCGGGCGCAGGTACCAAACGCGGGAGGGCCGGGTATGGATGCCGATATTGGCATCTGTCTTCTTCCTGGACCAAGAGGGGACTGGCCTGAGGATGAAGGCTCTGCATCCGGACGGATAACTGGCCTACCCCTACTGCTCTCCACCCCTCTTTTGGTGCGCTCCTAGATAACAGAATCACTTCTCCCAAACGCAGCCGTTCTCGGCGCGTGCTTCTCTAGCGTCCTCGGGGGTTGCGTGGCTCGATACCCACCCTCTTAAGTGCCTGTAACTGGGGAGTCGGGGTGAATGGGTAGGTGACAACACTTGCTTTCCGTGGAGCTTGCCCGCAGTGCCTGGTTGCAGCTCTGGGCTTTGAACTGAGGTAATCTGATGCCAGATCTTTCTGCGTTGTGAAATCCTTCACTGTGCGCGTTCCTTTATCCTTTTTTTTTTTTTTTTTTAATCAGGAGTCACATCATTCAGGACTTGGTTTTGTTTGCCAATGCACCTAAAGTGGTGCCTGGCACATAGATGTTATGTGTGGATAAATGAAGGAGTGAGTGAAAAATAATCTCCTTCAAGGCCTTCCCCTCCAGGCCTTCCATGACAACTTCAGCCCATAGTAATCTCAGCCCTTCCTTCATCTGACCCGTCACTGTAGTTATTATTTTTACACCTAATTTATCTGTGTTCTTGTTCCTCATCTCATTCCCTTAAATATCTTCAAGAAAAATGCAAGCTTGAAGTAATGGGCCTTCTGGTACTATTTCTGGGGGTCCCACAGTAGCTAGAGCAAAAGGCAGCCCCCATTAATTGGTTGTTGATTGATTTTGCGGGATCTTTATGTGGCAGGCAACACAGGTTTACAAGTTGAGAAGATTGGTGAACTGGGAAGAGCTCAGGCTCTGGAGTCAGGAAGACTGGAGTGTGAATTCTGTGTCTGTGGTTTTTCTGCCTCGGGATACTTGAATTCTTTATACTTTCTCCTTTATTTGTAAATTAGGGTCCTTGATAGTGACTTAGTGTGTTATAGTATGACATATGCTAAAATCTTTGTTTGGATCAGGAGATTAGAAGGGACAGTTAATGTTCAGTAAATGAGCTTTATGTTTAGAATGCAGTAGGTACTGGAGTTTCTAAGTTTCGTATCACTTTTACATTGTAGTAATATAAGTGATATTTCTGATAGTTTTTGATGTATTTATTGTGATGATACAATATTTTACTGTAGGTAATCACAGAACTTTTTTTTTTTTTTTTTTTGAGACAGAGTCTTGCTCTGTCACCTAGGCTGGAATGCAGTGGCACAATCTCAGCTCACTGCATCTTCCGCCTCTCCGGTTCGAGTGATTCTCTTGCTTCAGCCTCTCCTGTAGCTGGGACTGCAGGCGCCCACCAACACTCCCGACTAAGTTTTGTATTTTTAGTAGAGATGGGGTTTCGCCATGTTGACTAGGCGGGTTTCGAATTCCTTACCTCAGGTGATCCGCCCATCTCAGCCTCCCAAAGTGCTGGGATTACAGGTGTGAGCCACCGCGCGCGGGGAGAACTTTTCAGGTCTGTCTGTACAAAGGCTTCAGTATAGTTTTCCCTAACGTGAGGAAACAGTTCGACACATTACATCATGGAATTATTCACTGATATTTATTGATTTCGTTTACCTGACTTTATTAGTAACGTGAATTTTTTAAGACTCCACTAAAACAAAAGAACAAGATAAAAGTTCCACCATCCAGAAATAGCTATTTTACACTTTGGTATTTTTTTCCAGTCTTTTTTTTTCTTTGTTATGTGTATGTATAAGAAATGGCATCATTATTTTGTCATAATCCTGTCATAAACATCTGTGTCCATATCCTCAGTTATTAAAAATGATTGGCCAGGTGCAGTGGCTCACACCTATAACCCCAGCACTTTGGGATGCTGAGGCAGGCAGATCATGAGGTCAAGAGATGGAGACCATCCTGGCCAACATGGTGAAACCCCATCTCTACTAAAAATATGAAAAATTAGCTGGGCATGGTGGCTTGCACCTGTAATCTGAACTACTCGAGAGGCTGAGGTAGAAGGATCACTTGAACCTGGGAGGCAGAGGTTGCAGTGAGCCGAGATTGCACTGCTGCACTCCAGCCTGGTGACAGAGCAAGACTTCGTCTCAAAAACAGACAAACAAAAGTGCTTTGGATATTTGGTTATGCCATTATTTATTTTAGTCATTCTCCTACTTTTTTGAATATTCAAGTTTCTGACTTAAAAAAAATTTTTTTTTGATAGAAGTGAATTACAAGCTTCCCAGGCTGAGGGAAGATTTTTCTCACCTCCCAAGCTCAAGGTTTTCTAAGTTTAAAACTAGAGACTGATCTCTTCCCTATGGAGCTCTTTGAGGGTTAAGTAAGACAATATTTATAAATATGCCTAGCACATCCTCTGGCCCCACAAGAGGCAGCCAGCTAATCTTCCTTAGACATAATCTAGTGCACATGGTCTGTTGTATTTCTTTCTCTTTTAGTAATAATTTGTCACCATGCATCGGAAAAAGGTGGATAACCGAATCCGGATTCTCATTGAGAATGGGGTAGCTGAGCGGCAAAGATCTCTCTTTGTTGTAGTCGGGGATCGAGGAAAAGATCAGGTATGACCTGGTAAATGCTTCCTGAATTACTTTTTATTTTGTCTAGAGAGTCAGCATATTTAAGCACTCTGGGGTTTCAGGATATAGTGGCATTAAGATCTCTGGCTGGTAAGATGCCTAGTGGGAATATTTCTTTATTTCCTGGAAGTGGCGAATTCTCTGTATTTAGACTTATTAGCAATATATTAGCGGACAAGCTAATACTTTTTGCAGCCTGGGATGGTGGGTTGACCACAAGGTTAACTGTCTGTGAACTGGCTTCTAGTCCGAACCTGGTCACTGCTCGCCTTGGGACTTTGGGCACTTCCTTTCCTTGGCTCTCAATTTAGTTTCCACATCTGTCAAATGAGGTCTTAGGCCTGGCAGTCTCTAAAGTCTCTTTTGTGCCTGAAATTCTGTGACTTTTTTGTTTGACAGGTGGTAATACTTCATCACATGTTATCCAAAGCAACTGTGAAGGCTCGACCTTCAGTGCTGTGGTGTTACAAGAAAGAGCTGGGGTTTAGCAGGTAAGCTGGGCTCTTCATGTGTTTTATCCAACTCACAATTCCTGCTCATTAAATGCCAGGAAATGATTCCTTGACATATTTCTTATGGGTCTTTAGTGGAGGTGCTATCTCTGAGGACATATGGAGCTGATAACCTTTCTTCGTTCCTGAAAATAAGTTTCAAATCATTTTCATGCTTTTTAAGTCACCAGTCCAATGCCTTGCCTTCGGCATATGGTTTTCCTTCCTGCTTTGCTAGGCTGATTAAGCCCATCTCATGCAAGTTCCTTCAAATTGTCTTTCCTACCTCAAATTTATTCCACCTTTTCACTATCTCTTTTTTTCTTCCCATCCTTCATGGAGGGGATGTGCCTCATCCCGTGTCCAGGGAAAAGCCCTGTAGGTAGCTGTGTCTCCCCACCCCACCTCTTTCTGGAGCTTTTGTCTTTGCGCTACTGGCCACTCCATATCCTTTGGGAACTTTCTCCTTCCTGTAAACATGCCCGGATTTTTCTATTATCAAAAGCTGATTAGATGCATACCCAGATTTCTCTCTCAGGTTAGCATGTTCCCCCATTTTTATTGCCATATACTCTAAAACAGAAATCTTTGACCTTAGTAGCCACTTTTGCGGTCTGGTTTCTGCTTCTGTCATGGTGATCAAATTGTGCCGTTAGATATCCCTAGCATCTTGTTGCCTAATGAATCAACTTTTCTCTCTCTCTCTCCCCTCTTTAGAGCTCTGCCAACATCTTCCAGTTCACTGCTGTATTTGACAGTTGGCTGTTTGAAGCTGTGGTAGTCAAGACTTTTAGTCATAGATAACAAACTTCCAACACAAACACAATTGGGCACAAAGGGATTCCATTGAAGTATATGGGGTATTTCCTGGAATCCAAGGGGATAAGATTTCAGTTCTGCTCACAGGTGATCTAGAGCCAGAGTGCTAATGCTCCCAGCTTAATTTGTCATCTCAGCATATCTGCTCTGTTCAGACCAGCTTTCTCACTGCAGATCAGCTTTCTGTTTTCTGTTGTCTCCCTAGCAGAAACAACACTTGCGTTTTCCATGTTTTAGGCCCAGCCATGAGGAAGTCAGACTTTTCCCCAAAATTCTAGTGGAAAGATGCCCAACCCTGGCCAGAGGAGGGTGGGGTTTGTCATAGTATAGTAGAAAGTTGGAAGTTCTGCCTACAGCTTTGTGTTTGGAGAAGTCTGGGGTGGGTTGGGGAGTGCTGTTTCCTGGGAACAACCCACCGTGGCATCACCTCAGAAACAGTCTCCCTTTTTGGCCTCAGTGTCTTTCTCCTGAGTGCTTCTCTTTCCCTGGATCTTGTCTTACTCTAAACCTAGCTGGCAAGTGTGATTCTATCCTTGGGCCTCTTCTGATTTCCAAATGTGCTCATCTATGATCTGACTCTGAAAGCCTGTCTCCAGCTCTGGCTGCTTTATGCTGTAACTAACCTCCTTGCTTTTCTTTGCTCATGTTGTCTCCTCTGCTTGGAATGCCAATTCCACCTCTCTGATATCACCTATTGAAATTCTCCCCGTTTTTCAGGGCCTGTCTCCTCCATGAATGTTTTCCCGAGCCCCCTAGTCAGACCTGATGGTTCCTGTACCTTCCTCTGCACTTGTCCTTCTCTTGTAATGCTTGTCACCGGATGCTGTCGTTTTGGGGTAGAGTCACTTACGTACTGTGACTTACGTTCATTTTTTTTTTTTTAACTTTCAGGTGATAAGCTCATTCAGTTGGGAGCCTTCTCCTATTTATCTTTGTATTTTCATATTTTCAGCTGATTTAGCATGTTGTCATAGGTACTCAGTATATGTTGAGTTGGGTGTATTGTTAACAGCTCTAAAATTATTTTAATTTAAATTAGTACCAGAGGCTAAACTCTTCCTTGTCCTGTGGTCTTAAAGGAAAGGGATTCTGCCTAAAAGAAACCAGACAGTTGTAAGAGTCTTACTGTCAAAATCTGAAAAGTGCAGAAAACCCAAAGATGAAAATAAAAAGCATCTTGCCCTCTAGGCATTGTCAGCATCTAGGTGTGTATTACTGGTATATAGTTTTGAACCATAATTGGTATTCTGTTATATATACGTTCATAATTAGAGAGGTAGGCATTTTTAATACAGATTGAGAATAAGGCCTATTGCCTATCCCAGAATTTTAAGTTTTTAGGGCTTCCGGTTTTCAATATTTTTCATTCGACAAATGTGAGATGGATGTGGAATTAGGCAGTTCAAAGTCTTCTGGGCAGATTTGCCTTTTGAATTTAAACCACCTGGCTTTACTCCTAAAAATCTATTTTTGTACCTCTGTGAGCAATAAGCTCTTCTGCCCCACCCCTGTCTTGATCTGGCAGAGCATTGTATTCAAGCTAATGCCTGCTTGTAAGTCATGGGCTAAGGCCTGAGCCAGAAAGGACAGTGGAGATAAACTCAGCCACTGCCTTGGTTCATAGATGAGAAAGTGGAGGCCCGCAGGAGGAAGGGCCTTTGTTCTAGCTATTAAATTAAGAGAACTACGGTAAAGGTAAAATTTGGATCAGCTGTAATCCTCTGTTTTAGAACATTCTAGTTCTCTGTTTTGGTAAAGGAAAGGTAAATAGCAGCTGGATGTTCAGGGTTTTTAAGACCAAAAGAAAATTCAGGGATTCCTTAGAGACGTCCAGATTCCATTCTAATCCCTTGTCCTGTATCATTATTATCTTATGTAAGACCTGCCCTTGAAGACATAATCCCACCTTCCCCGGGAGGAAGTCATCTGGGAAGGATGAATAAAGTAACATGCCATCACCTCATCTTTCCCAGGATCTCTGGGAAACAGCACAGTGTAGTTGAAGCATTGGCTTATGACTGAGGTAATGAGGCCACTCAGGTCTGGTTTCAAGCTCTGGCTTTGGCCAAATGTGAGGGTTAGCTACCCTATTACCCATCTTTTTTATTTTTTATTTTTTTCATGAGTGAGAACATGCAGTGTTAGATTTTCTGTTCTTGTGTCAGTTTGCTGAGAATGATGGTTTCCAGATTCATCCATGTCCCTATAAAGGACACAAACTCATTGTTTCTTTTTTTTTTGAGAAAAAAGAAAGAAAGAAAAAAAAGAATGAAAGAGAGAGAGAAAGCAGGAGAGAGAACGGGAATCTTGCTCTACTGCCCAGGCTAGAATGCAGTCTAAAAATGGGTATTAAAAACCTCTTTTATGCCAATAATTGTGCTTAACAATGGAGACAGGAAGGAGTAAGGGAGGAAAATAACAAAGAAGCAGCCAACCAATATTTCATTTAAACTTGTGAAATGCTATGCAATTGCTGAGGAGTGATTTACTTCCAATTATGTGGTCACTTTTAGAATAGGTGTGAGGTGATACTGAGAAAAATGTATGTTCTGTGGATTTGAGGTGGAGAGTTCTCTAAGTGTTTATTAAGTATACTTGTTCCAGATCTGAGTTCAAGTCCTGGATATCCTTGTTAATTTTCTATCTCGTTGATCAGTCTAATATTGACAATGTGGTGTTAAAGTCTCCCACTATTATTGTGTGGGAGTCTAAGTCTCTCTGTAAGTCATTAAGAACTTGCCTTATGTATCTGAGTGCTCCTGTATTGGGTGCGTATATATTTAGGATTGTTAGCTCTTCTTGTTGCATTGATCCTTTTACCATTATGTAATGTCCTTGTCTCTTTTGGTCTGTTGCTTTAAAGTCTATTTTATCAGAGACGAGAATTGCAACTCCTGCTTTTTTTTTTTTTTTTTTTTCTCTCCATTTGGTTGGTAAATCTTCCTCCATCCCTTTGTTTTGAGTCTTTGTGTACCCTTGTTTTGAGATGGGTCTGGATGCAGCATAACAATGGGTTTTGGCTTTTTATCCACTTAGCCTGTCTGTGTCTTTTGATTAGGGCATTTAGTCCATTTAAATTTAGGATTAATATTGATATATGTGAGTTTAATACTGCTGTTTAATGCTACCTGGCTGTTTTGCTCATTAATTGATGTAAGTTCTTCATTATGGTGATGCTCTTTACCTTTTGGTATGTTTTTGGAATGGCTGATACTGGTTGTTCCTTTCTATGCGTAGTGCTTCTTTCAGAAGCTCTTGTAAAGCAGGCCTGGTGGTGATGAAATCTCTGAGTACTTGCTTGTTCACAAAAAATTTTATTTTTCCTTCATTTATGAAGCTTAGTTTGGCTGGATATGAAATTCTGGGTTGAAAATGCTTTTCTTTAAGGATGTTGAATATTGGACCCCACTCTCTTCTGGCTTGTAGGGTCTCGGCTGAGAGATCTGCTGTGAGTCTGATAGGCTTCCCTTTGTGGGTAACCTGACCTTTCTCTCTGGATGCCCTTAGTATTTTCTCCTTCATTTCAACCCTGGTAAATCTAATGATTATGTGCCTTGGGGTTCCTCTTCTTGAGGAATATCTTTGTGGTGTTCTCTGTATTACTTGGAGTTGAGTATTGTCCTGTCTTGCTAGGTTTGGAAAGTTTTCCTGGATAATATCCTGAAGAATATTTTCCAGCTTGGATTCATTCTCTTCGTCACATTCAGGTACACCTATCAAATGTAGATTAGGTCTTTTCACATAGTCCCATATTTCTTGGAGACTTTGCTCATTCCTTTTTACCCTTTTTTCTCTAATCTTGTCTTCTCGTTTTATTTCATTGAGTTGATCTTTGACCTCTGATATCCCTTCTTCTCCTTGATCAGTTTGACTGTTAAAACTTGTGCATACTTCGTGAAGTTCTCGTATTGTGTTTTTCAGCTCCATTAATTCACTTATATTCCTCTCTAAATTGTCTATTCTCGTTAGCATTTCGTCAAACCTTTTTTCAAGGTTGTTAGTTTCTTTGCATTGGGTTAGAACATGTTCTTTTAGCTTACAGAAGTTTCTTATTATCCACATTCTGAAGCCTGATTCTGTCATTCATTACACTCATTCTCCATCAGGCTTTGTTCCCTTGCTGATGAGGAACTGTGATCCCCTGTAGGAGAAGAGGCATTCTGATTTCGGGTGTTTTCAGCCTTTTTGCGCTGGTTTCTTCCCATATTTGTGGATTTATCCACCTGTCGTCTTTGTAATTGCTGACTTTCAGATTGGGTCTCTGAGTGGACGTCCAGCTTGTTGGTGATGAAATATTTTCTGTTTCTTAGTTTTTCTTCAGTGGACGCCCCTCCCCCACAGACCTGGACCTTCCCAGGTTCAGCTGTGCTTGCTGTGAAACTCTCAATCCTCAGTGTTTCCAATTGCTGTTTTTTTGTGGGGGTGAAACCAGCTGAGCCGGATCACCTGGCTCCCTGTCTCAGAGGCTTTTTTTTTTTTAGTTGAACGGTTGATTCTCTCCCAGGTGTTCCAGTCACCTGTTGAAAGGGCACTGGAATCTGTAATTTCCCTTGTGGCGACCCACTGCATCAGCTGAAACAGCGGTGTTAAGATTCCTGGAGCTTTTTTGCCCAGGAATCTCCTGGTCTGGCTCCCTGTTTCAGTCCACTTTTCAATCAGCTGAATGGGTGACTCTGCCTTCCCGGAGCTCCAAACGCCAACTAAAAGGGCACCCAGTCCCGTACACTCCACACTGAGAACTGCCGTGCCGGAGCGCCGGCAAAACAGCCATGCCAGCCAAAAGAGTCGCGCTGGTGACTGTGGGGCTCCTCCACTGGGAATCTCCTGGTCCTTGAGCAACAAAAATTCGTCTGGGAGTGTGGCGTCCACTCATTCTCTGCACTTTCACTGGGAGCTGCAATCCTGAGCTGCTGCTCATCGGCCATCTTGGATCAAGCAAACACTTTTAAAGCAAAGTATTTGTTGAAGGTCACAGCAAAATAGCAGTATTCACACATGGACTTACCACTGTTTTTTTTTTTTTTTTTTTTTTAATTTTTTTTGTATTCTTATTAGAGATAGGATTTCACTGTATGTTGGCCAGGCTGGTCTCGAACTCCTGACCTCGTGATCTGCCAGCCTTAGCCTCCTGAAGTGCTGGGATTACAGGTGTAAACCACCATGCCCAGCTGATTTATCATGCTTACTCCAAGCCCTTAAGCACTCTAATGCCTCTCCACTGCCCTCCACCTGAAATTGGCCTCACACTTTCAAGTTCCCTACTAGCTCTGAAGGTCTACGTGGGTGATCACTGAACCTGTCTTAGCCTCTCTGGTTAACTGGCTCTCATGGGATTGGGGGCATGTGATTGCAGTCACCGGAAGAAAAGAATGCGACAGCTGCAGAAGAAAATAAAGAATGGAACATTAAACGTGAAGCAGGATGACCCCTTTGAACTCTTCATAGCAGCCACAAACATTCGCTACTGCTACTACAATGAGACCCACAAGATCCTGGGCAATACCTTTGGCATGTGTGTGCTGCAGGTGGGTGGCTTCCTCTAGCCTGTGATTGAAGTCAGAGTCTTGAGGGTTGCATGGGCTGCCTGGCTTTCCACTGGGAACAAGCATACAGTAAGGAGAGCATACAGTAAGGAGAGCATACAGTAAGTCCCATGTTCCCTGTCCCCAAGCATTATTAGTGGAAGTCCTGGCCACTTTCCAAAGTACATTTAATCACCTACCCCGTATAAAAAGAGAATTTTCTACTGAAATGAGCACTTGTCTAGAGACACCAGATCTGAAGCGATGCTGTATTATAACTGGTTCTAACTAGCTAAAGCTGATAAAGCAAATGCCAGAGACTTGAGTGCTTCTAGGACCCCGGGTCCTTTTTGGCATTCATTGAAGACTTTCTTGTCCAGTGAGCAGTGGGACTTGTTTTCCAACTGGGTACAGACCAATGCACTTAAATATCTTGTCCAGGGTACCTAAGTATCATACCCACCATGAAGGCCCCTCTACCCCTTTCTAGCCCTTTAGTCCTTAAAAACCCCTCACTTTACCTCTCAGAGACTACTTGGTGGATTTCTGCACCGGTGTGTATTCTCTTGCCTGGCAAGTTAATAGACTAAGTTTCACTGTGTGTGTGTGTGTGTGTGTGTGTGTGTGTGTGTGTGTGTGTATAAGCTCTGGTGGTCTTTGTTTTATCCTTTGTTTCTTTGACTTCTGTGCCACCTCCCTTCCCCCAGAAAAGACAAGACAAAATTAAGCACAAATCCCCACATTTTTGTGTGTTTATCATATACACCTACGACTGTGCCCATTACTATGTCAAGTTACATACCCTGCAAAATATGGGTTGTCTCCTTTACTGCTGGCTTGCATCCCCACTTGGATACCACAAAAGAGGGCATTTTGCCTCATTTTCACCTTTACTGTGGGGAATGCCTTGAGTGATCACTGATTGGTAGGGAGTGGTCTGCTTGCTACCTTGATTAGTTTCCTGAATAATGACTCCTGTGAGCAGTAGCTCCCCCATGTGGTATAGTTTTGTCAAACAGGTTTGAGCTATAAATGTCAGAAAATGAATGTAAGATGTTTCTGAAATTCAAGTGTGAATCAATGAAGTTGGAAAATCTGCTTCCAAATAGGATTTTATCAGAGACATTTTTGACATATAAAACTAATAGTGTCTCATATATATATTTTTATTTTTGGCATATAAAACCAGGTATTTGTATATTCGAAGGCTGGGCCCTCTTCTGTGGTACCCCCTACGTGTGTATCCTGGGAGTCAAGGTTAGAAGAATGGTCTTGGCTTTGTGCTCTGAAGTCCTATTTTTACCTTATCACTTGGCTTTTGGTTTAGAGTCCCTTGGGTTGGGCCAGGCGCCCAACCCTGGCCCAACAGGATTACAGGCTCGTGCCTGTAATCCCAGCACTTTGGTAGGCCCAGGTGGGTGGTGAGCCACTGGGGCTCTGCACTCTAGCCTGGGCAACAGAGCGAGACTCCGTTTCAAGAAAAAAAAAGTTCCTTGGGTTGCTATTCGAATGACCAGTCCTTTCTAAAGTCCCTTTCTTTCAGGATTTTGAAGCCTTAACTCCAAACTTGCTGGCCAGGACTGTAGAAACAGTGGAAGGTGGTGGGCTGGTGGTCATCCTCCTACGGACCATGAACTCACTCAAGCAATTGTACACAATGACCATGGTAAGCATCTGTTTTTTAACTTAATTTTAAAGGTTCAAGTAAATCTGTTTTTGCTGTGTTCTGCTTTCCTTAAAGAATTCCTGTTGTGCAGCTCCAGTGAGCAGTCAGCACAGCCTCTGGGCTAAGAGCTCTTTGATGCTAACTAATGAAAAAGTCACTGCAGTTAAATCTCAGGGTCCCTGAGTGTGCCTAGGCATATCTGAATTTTGTTTTCAGGCACTTGCAAATTCTACACGAGTGAGATTCAGATATGATGCAGCTTTTATGTAGTTAAATGTTCTGGGATGATATTGTGCAAGGAGCAGTGCCAGTGCCTAAATTTGTGTATTGCAAAAACAGAACCATGTGCAGACTCCTCTGGCCCTTATCCTAAAGAATGACTAAGGAACATTTGCTAGTTGTACTCCCAGTTTGGCAAGAATTTCAACTCCAGCAGAGATTATGTTCTCCCAAAGCAAAAGACATTGAGGACGTGGTGAGCAGTTAGGGATATGTCTCACCTGATACGGAGCTGGTCTCCTCACTCCATCAATGTTGTCAAGTCCACGTTCAGAGGCAAATTTTTTAGTCACGCCCATGTCCAGCAGCTCAGGAATGGTGGTTGGATTGGTGGTTTCCTGAGCTGCATTTATCTGATGAAATGGACTTTCCTCAAATCTTAGGGGCTGCTTCCTGTCATTACTACTCCCATTATCACTTGCACTACAGCCCTTTTGGCCTCCTGGAAAGTCCTCAGACATGCCCAGCACACACTCATGCAAGGGCCTTGGCACTTCGTGTTCCCACTGGAATGTGCTTCCTCTGGGCCTCTGCCTGGCTCACTTCCTCATTGCATTCAAGTCCCTGCTCAGATAACACCTCACCTGTGTGGTCTTTCCTCACACCCCATTTACAGTAGGCGGCTGTGCCTATCACTCCTGAACCAGCTTTATTTTTCTTCAAAGCAATTGACAGTTGCCTAAAGTTATTATTCTTTGTCTGTCCTCCTGTACTAGTCTCTAAATTTCATTGGCGGGCGAGGTGCAGTGACTCACGCCTGTAATCCCAGGACTTTGGGAGGCCGAGGTGGGCAGATCACCCGAGGTCAGGAGTTTGAGACCAGCTCGGCCAACATGGTGAAACCACATTTCTACTACAAATACAAAAAAAAAAAGTTAGCCAGGTATGGTGGTGCACACCTGTAATTCCAGCTATTAGGGAGGCTGAGGCAGGAGAATCACTTGAGCCTGGGAGGCAGAGTTTGCAGTGAGCTGAGATTGCACCTGTGTACTCCAGCCGGGGCGACAGAGCAAGGCTCTGTCTCAAAAAATAAAAATAAATAAATTTCATTGAAACAGAGAGTTTTCTTTGCTGTTGCATTCCCAGATCTTAGAAGAGTGCCTGGCATTTAGTAAGCATTCCTTAGATGTTTGAGAGTGAATGAATGACTTTGTACTCACATCAGTTTGTTCTTCCTCTCCCTCTTACATGGCTACCTGCTTATCCTCAGGTCTCAGCTTATTATCTCAGAGAGGCCTTTGCTCACTACCCTACATAAGTGACCCCCACTTGCTATCTGTGTACTCTGTATTTCATATGTAGCATTTGCCAAAATTTGTATTCATCTACTTGTTTTTCTTCCTCCACCCATGACACTCCAAGCACCATGAGAACAGAGGTCATGTTTTGTTCAATAGTGTATGTACACAGCATGTCTGGCACACAGCATGTCAATTTTATGAAATAAATGAGTACAACTTAGGATGCTAGAAAAAATGTGGAAAAGTGAAAGATTTTAATAAGAATCGTTGCATTCAGTGTCTGATCCCAGTTTCAGCAAATGCCATTTGGCATAGCAGGTTATGTAGGAGTGATTTTGTTTCCAGCAAGGTTGCCGGTGTCTCCTTTGATAGAGCTTTGTATGTGGACCCTGGTCCTCAGCACTGTGTGCATGCCTTTGCTAATGGATGTTGTCCTTCTTTGTTAGGACGTGCATTCCAGGTACAGAACTGAGGCCCATCAGGATGTGGTGGGAAGATTTAATGAAAGGTAGGTCTATAGTTCCTCACAATTGTGGGGCAGCCACATTGGGAGGGATATTTTTATGTTGGACTCAACTGAAAGCTTTGCTTTTATACTGGGGAAAGTAGTACAAAATTCCAAAAATGATGAGATTCTTGATAGCAGCAGTTGTGAAACTAGCTGGAAGCAGTGAAACACAGTAGAAGGTTGGAGCCAGGAAAACTCAGTTTGTCTTGCTGCTAGCCCTGACAGTTCAGTTAAACCAGGTTACTCTCTCTGGCTCTTAGCTTATTCATCTTTTAAAGGAGTGATTTTTCTGGATCACTGTTTCGCAGAGATATTTCATAGAACACTAGTCTTTCCAAACTTTTTGTAATGAATATGACATATTGGGATAGTAAAAATGATTATTAAGAGAAATATGGGAGGGGGGTGAGATGTAATTAGAGGCAGAAAAAGGTGAAAAAATGTTTCTTCCGAGCAAAGGAACACCCATAATTTCAAATATGGAAATTTTATTTGTTATCCAAAATTAAATGTTTATTTATTTTTATTTTTATTTCTTTTTTGTTTTATTTTTTTGAGACAGAGTCTCACTCTGTCACCCAGGCTGCAGTGTAGTGGCATAATCTTGGCTCACTGCAACCTTCACCTCCTGGGTCAAGTGATTCTTGTATCAGCCTCCTGAATAGCTGGGATTATAGGCACCTGCCACTGCATTCGGCTCATTTTTTGCATTATTTATTTATTTATTTTTTTTGGGATGGAGTCTTGCTCTGTTGCCCAGGCTGGAGTATAGTGGCACGATCTTGGCCCGCTGCAACCTCCGTCTCCTGGGTTCAAGTGATTCTTACGCCTCAGCCTCCCGAGTAGCTAGGATAAATAGGAGTGCACTACCATGCCCAGCTAATTTTTATATTTTTAGTAGAGACGAGGTTTTACCACGTTGGCTAGGCTGGTCCTGAACTTCTGACCTCAAGTGATCTGCCCGCCTCAGCCTCCCAAAGTGCTGGGATTACAGATGTGAGCCACTGCGCCTGGCAATTTTTTGTATTTTTAGTAGAGGTGGGGTTTCGCCATGTTGGCCAGGCTGGTGTCGAAGTCCTGACCTCAAGTGATCCACTCACTTTGGCCTCCCAAAGTGCTGGGATTACAGTCGTGAGCCACCGTGCCCGGCCATAGAACACTAGTCTTTTAAGAGGGACTGTATGAGGAGAGTTTGGCCATATACATCTGGGAAACACTGATACTGTTTTTCCTTTATGAAGATTTACCCTAGTCTGTTGTAATCTCTGAAAAGTCTTGCAGCAGCAGGGACCTGTTTAACTGATTGTTTGTTTGCCAAATTTATTTTACCACAGAGTCTTTTGTTGGGGGGGTGGGAACACCAGTTAGCACCATGTGAAACGCCATGAGAAATTTTGACCTAAATCAATAGTTCTCATCTGGAGCTGTTTGGCCCCCTGGGGACATTTGGCAATGTCTGGAAATGTTTTGATTGTCGTGACTTTTGGGGTGGTGGTGGTGGGTGCCGTGGGCATAGAGGCAGGGATGCTGCTGAACAACCGGTGGTGCACAGGACGGCTCCATCCCAAAGAATTATCTGGTCCAAAATATCAGTAGTGCTGAGGGGTAGAAATCCGGACCTTGATGAACCCTGGGGGCCTCTCATTTTAACCATCTGTGATGTTCTAACTTGGAGGAATGAACAGAGCAGGAGGAGCAACTGTGTGCTACTGAATAGAACAGAAGCCTGTGAAATCTTTTTCATGCAGTGAGAGGATGTTTGAATTTTATAGTCAAACATTTTTTCCCGCATGCAAGAACGTTTGTATTATGTTTCTTTGGGGAACTTTCTTTTCCCCTTCTTCCTTTTATTTCTTTCTTTTTCCTAGTGACAGAAGGTGAATTCATTTGTGTTTTTTCCCTGTGTGACTGGTGATCGTATGGGGGTTGGGTTTGGAATTTCTTATTTAAGGATGGCCTGAAACACCTCAGTGCTAAATAGCAAGGCTGGGAGGATGAGGGGAAGGCCACGTGGTGTAGGGAATAGTGGCAGTCATGTGCAACAGGAGGGCTTATATTTGATCTCCGGGGACGAGTCCACGGTTTTCTGATTTGCTGTATAAAGCATGTTCAGGTGCCTTGTGGAGGAGGTGTTGAATCATCTCACACTGCTGTCCAACTGGGTTTTGGCTTTTTCTGGCTTTCTTAGAAACACGTGGGGCCAAATGATTTTTTTGAAGAAAAGTTATACTCTGTGTAGACATTGCGTGCCCTCCTTAACACTTCATTGCAGTGGTTTTGTTTTTCAGGTTTATTCTCTCTCTGGCTTCTTGTAAGAAGTGTCTTGTCATTGATGACCAGCTCAACATCCTGCCCATCTCCTCCCACATTGCCACCATTGAGGCCCTGCCTCCACAGACTCCGGTAAGTCTGTGCTGGGGTCCAGGAGTCTGGGGGAGGCTGCATTTTCATTTATTTATTTGTTTTAGAGACGAGATTTAGATTATTTCACTATCTTGGTCTTGAACTTCTGACCTTGTGATTCACTCGCCTCGGCTTCCCAAAGTGCTGGGATTATAGGCATGAGCCACTGCACCCGGCCTGGAAGCTATGTGTTCTATGTTGATCCTCCTGTGGCAGTGATAGACCTTCCCCTTCTCTCTGGTAGGATGAGAGTCTTGGTCCTTCTGATCTGGAGCTGAAGGAGTTGAAGGAGAGCTTACAGGACACCCAGCCTGTGGGCGTATTGGTGGACTGCTGTAAGACCCTAGACCAGGTGAGTGTGGTGTGCAGAACTTCCAACATAAAGATACAATACAGCATATGGAGTGCAACAGAAGCCAGGGTACGTTGACTCAAGACCTGGACCCTCCCTGGAGAAGGGGGCTTTTTCCCTTGCTCATACTTGTGTGTGCTCAGCAACGGTAGGGCTATTTTACATTTTCTGGGTACACAAAAGAAGTCTAGGGATTACTTCCCCCTAATCAGGGGACAGATGGAGCAGTTGAATTATTATTATTATTATTTTTAAGAGACAGAGTCTCGTTCTGTCACACAGGCTGGAGTGCAGTGGTGTGATCGAGTTACAGTGCTCACTGGAGTTACAGTGCTCACTGTAACTTCGAACTCCTGGCCTCAAGCAGTCCTCCTGCCTCAACCTCCTAAGGTACTAAGATTACAGGCATGATCCACTGCATCTGGACAGATTACATTGAGAAGGGAATCCCCTCAGTACTTTTTTCCAAGAGAGGGCAATATACCTATATTCTTCAATTTCAGCTAAGTTTTGATGAGATGAGGGTTTTTGATTACAGCGTATTAAGAAGTGAGAGGAGAACTTGAGGCCCTAGTCTAGGACTTAGCCTGGTTCCAGTGTGAGGCCTGATGAGGGCCCTCTGGGGTGATATGTACCTGGTCTTTGAAGCAAGCAGCAGGCTGGGGAGAGCTGCCAGGATGCATTTCTGTGCTCACCTAGGTGGCCAGCACTGGTAAACTTGGCTTCTCTGATGGTTCCTGGGCCATGATGGGAACTGACTGGGCACAGCCCAGAGGTTTTGAGTGGGTGTGTTCAGGGTTCTAGGTCAGCCTGAGCCAAATGAGCAGCATGGGTCTCTGCCCTCGAGAGGGAAGACAGCTGCAGTGACACTTCCCACTTGGGGCTGAGTCCCAGCATGCTGGCTTCCCTTTACATTCTGGAAATAGAATCAGCAGGTATATAGCTCTCTATGCAGCCCAGGCTGCAGGCTCTAGGCTTTTTTGATTCACTTCCTGGTACCCTCTTTATCACAAAAGAGAAGGAGTGAGCGACCGGATGAAGCAGGAGAAACTGATTCTAGTAAGTAGTGTTATAAGGAAACGAATGTTAGCACACTGGTTAAAAATACAAAGAAAAAAAAAGGAAGAGTAAAAAAGAAAACAAACAGCCTATGACCAAAAAACAAAAGAAAGTTAATAGAAAAGAGTACGTAAAAAAGAAAGAAGTGTTTCCGCTTGGCAGTTTCACTCTGCAGAAACAACTCCTATTAACAGTTTATTATGTATCCTGCTGCGTCTTTTTTCATGCACATAAATGAATAAAATGTGAAGGGGTCGTACTACAGAGCGTAAGTCGTCCCCTGTTAGACATTTGGATTGATTCCAGCATTTCCGCTATTAGAAACAATGCTCCGAGGGGATTCTTAGAGATATGTCTGTGGGTATTATACTTAGGATACATTTCCAGAAGAGAAATTGCTGGATCAGAGATTGTATGTATTAAAATGGGCGTTGTACCAGTTGATGGAACTATCCAGTGTGTGGAAATGCCTTTTTCCCTACAGCCTTGCGACTTGTAAGTCTTTACCAATCTGATATGAGAACATAGGATCATTGTTTTCATTTGTGTTGCTGCTGCTTTTTTTTTTTTTTGAGACGGAGTTTCGCTCTTGTTACCCAGGCTGGAGTGCAATGGCGTGATCTCGGCTCACTGCAACCTCCGCCTCCTGGGTTCAAGCAATTCTCCTGCCTCAGTCTCCTGAGTAGCTGGGATTACAGACACGCGCCACCATGCCCAGCTAATTTTTTGTATTTTTAGTAGAGACGGGGTTTCACCATGTTGACCAGGATGGTCTCGATCTCTTGACCTTGTGATTCACCCGCCTCAGCCTCCCGAAGTGCTGGGATTACAGGCGTGAGCCACCACACCCGGCCTTGTGTTGCTTCTTTAATTAGGAGAGAGGAAGGCACCTTCTTCATATGATTATTGGTCATCTGTTGTTGGTTGTTGTTGTTGTACGTGGTTTGTTTGTTTTTTTTTCTTTGGTGAGCCAATCTGCTTGCTTATGTCCTCTGCCTACTTTTTAGTTTTTAGGCCTTTTTGTGTTGGTTCTTCATTTGAGGTTGCATTTTAGTGTAGATTTCATACCTTTCTGTTGTGTCTTTAGGTTTCTTAGTTTATAACTTCCATAATCTAAAACAAAAACGTAAAATATAGGCTTCAGGCAAGGTCAAATTAAGACAGCTAGGACCTGGATCTCCTTTGAGTGTTTTCATCTGGAGAAACTCTTGGCTTCCTGAAGCCTCTCCCCTTCCATTTACCTGGGCCTATGTTTCTTCAGTGTTTTCTTAGCATCACTGCCTAGGCAAGCATGACAACTTCCTCAGGATCATCTGACCTTCTTCCCACCCTCAAAGACCTATTCCCAGCACAGATCCCAGCTGAAGAGTAAAGTTTGGCCCCTAAGTAGTTAGTGGCTCCTGTCTTTCAGTGTCACTGGCATCTTGCTTTTACTTCTAGGCTGTCCTCTAGGCACTGGGGCCCAGCAGTAGACAAGAGGGATGCACCTGCTTCATGGAGCTTGCCTCACAGTGAGATGAGACAGTCAGTGAAAAAAGACATGAGCAGATCATTTGGTGAAGCAGAAGATGCTACATACAATGGGAAAAAAGGAAAAGTGGCAAAGAGGGATAGGACATGCCAGCCTGCAGATGGGGTTCTGTGGTTCTAGGTATAGGGGGCCTCGTGTAGAAGGTGATTTTGGAGCCAAGCCATGAAGGAGGTGAGGAAGCAAGCCCTGTGGCTCTTGGGGAGCCAGTGCTTCAGGCAGAGGGAGCAGCATGTGCATGGGCCTGGGGTAGGGGTTTCCCTCCGGTGTTCCAGGCCTGGCAGGGAGGTTGAGGGGCTGAAGCAGGGTCTGCGGGGTGGAGGAGGAGGTTTTTGGAGGATCTTGCAGACCACTGGCAGGGCTTTGGCACTTACTCTGCAAGACATGGGAGCAATGAGGCTTTTATGTCCATAGTCTCCTTTCAGCACAGCTGCCAGAGGCATCCCCAAGCTTCTTTTTAAGAGGATCCCCTGGCTTCTGTGTTGAATATAGACTAGTGGAGTGAGGGTGGTAGCAGGAAGACTGATCAGGAGGCTGCTGTTACGATGGAAGAAGGATACGGTGGTGGCTTTGAGCAGAATGGTAGAGGAGGATAGTGGTGTAAGAAATGGTAGATTTTATATATGTTTTGGAGGTAATAGGATTTGCTGATAAATCAGTTATCAGGGAGGAATTGAGGAGCCTTTGGCCCAAGCAGTTGAACAGTTAACTGAGATGGGGAAGACTAGGTGGAGGAGGTTTGGGACAACATTAAGCGTTCAGTTTCAAGTTTGAGATGTGTAGTGTACAAGCGGGAATATACAGGAAGCAGTTGCATGTGTTTAAAAGTCTGATGTGCAGGGAAGTGGTCCAGACTGAAGCTGTGAATTTGAGTTATCAGCGTGTATTACTAATTGGTACCAAAGGCCCTGAGACTGAGATGAGATGACCAAGGGAGTGAGAAGTCCAGGTGCTCAGCAGTGCTTTCTGGCCTGCAAGAACTGCCACCCTTTTATTTAGCCTGGCATCAACCTCACTTCTCTACAGTGATGGTGATGAATGGCAGAAACTTGGGCCTTTCTTGGAGTTCACCTAATAATATGTCTCTCTTTCCACAGGCCAAAGCTGTCTTGAAATTTATTGAGGGCATCTCTGAAAAGACCCTGAGGAGTACTGTTGCACTCACAGCTGCCCGTGGACGGGGAAAATCTGCAGCCCTGGGATTGGCTATTGCTGGGGCTGTGGCATTTGGGTAAGGGGATTCGATCCCCCATCTTTAGAAACTCTGGCTCTGAGGGGGTAGTGTGCAGAGTTGGGGTCAGAGGACTGGTATTTCAGGTTCCTAGTCTGAGTTCTGAGTGGCTTCAGTGTGTGATTTCTCTAGGTCTTGATTTCCTGCCAGGAAACAGCAACACTGTTTCCCCAGCCCACCCTAAAGGTGCACATTTACTTGTGTGTACACACAGACACATAAATACCAGGGCCTTTGTAATCACTATTTACAGTTGAACAAACATGCAGAAGCAAAGAAGTGGAGGTAAGAAACGTTACAACTCTGAGGGGATGAGAATGTGTATGACAAGCCTTGCAGACTGAGAAAAATACAAGTTTGACGTTTTAATGATTTTGGTTAAGAGAAGCTTTCTTTGACTTCTGAGTAGCTGGTTTCAGGTGTGATGTTAGTTTCTGTTCTTTTCTATTGGGTATGGGAGATACATGCAACTGCCGGTAGAGTATGTTCTTCCAACTTCTCAGCCATAATAAGGAACCTAGAACTTAACTGTGTTTGCCTTTGTGCATTATCTTCCTTGGTGCTCTTTAGAGCTCTGTGGGCATTTTATAGATGAATCAACCTAGGCTAGGGGAGTTCCAGTGATTTGCCCAAGATTCCCCAGCAAGTCGGTGCTGGTAGAGCTGGGGCCTGAGCTTAGCTCCTGACTCCTTGTCCTTTGTTCTTCCTGCTGCTGTAGCTGTTAACAGTCAGCCTCTTAGCCGTTAGCGTCTGCTATTAGCATCCTCTATACTCAGCAAGGATCCCTTGGAGGTTAGCTTTGGCCTTGGCCTAAGCACGGATTGAGCTCCCCAGCTTCACCATTTGAAAGCCTCAGCGCAGCTCGCGATGAGTATGAAAGTCCTTCTTAGAGCAGGGCACTGGATTGGGGAGCAGTCTGTTCTGCACACTGAGAGGCTTGTCCGCATAGTGCTTCTAAGCAGTTTGCTTTCACAGATGTTGGTAGCTAAATGTCTGGAGTTGCTTTAGTTTCCTTCCCAAAAGGTGTCCTGACATTTTCCCCTGCTGTTACCTCTGGTTATCACCTTCGGGATGGGAGCAAACAAAATGTTTCCTTTTTTACATTATTTCTTTAAAATATCCCTAATTTCTTAAAAATCCTCCTTTTATTTTGTTCTGTAGGTACTCCAATATCTTTGTTACCTCCCCAAGCCCTGATAACCTCCATACGCTCTTTGAATTTGTATTTAAAGGATTTGATGCTCTGCAATATCAGGTAGGAAATTTGGTTAAGAATTTTTATTTTGATACAGTGCTGGGTTTAAATCCAAGTGAAGTCTAAAGAATGCTTGTTTACTTTCGTAATATTTAGTTTCTAAAACTTGTTTTCTAAAGTTTGTCATTGGTTTGACTGTTTCCCCACCAGGAACATCTGGATTATGAGATTATCCAGTCTCTAAATCCTGAATTTAACAAAGCAGTGATCAGAGTGAATGTATTTCGAGAACACAGGCAGACTATTCAGGTGAGGCTTGTTCTCAGACCCTGATGTGCAGGGCCAGTGTCTTGCTGTGTTTAACTGGCTCTAAGACGTTTCCTGTTACAGACATGTACGTCTTATGTAATCGCATGTCTTTTAGACCATGGCGGTATTGTATGCTAAACCTGTTCCAGATTTTCAGCCTCTTCTAAAGAAGAACATTCAGGCAAACTAACAAATATATGTAGTTAGATTGAAAAGTTGTGTTTTTGTCCTTTGAATATGGATGAAGTGGGATGGAAAGTATGCTGATTAAAAGAGAATCTTTGTTCTGACATCAGTTCTAACTTTGCTTAGTTACTGCAGTTTTTGAAATGTTGCATCTGTAACTAGAACAATAACCTTATAGCTTAAATGAAAAAAACAACTTTGCAAAATGCGCTCCGAATCTTTGTGGTTTAGCCAGTGGCCTATTTTCTTTTTTAAACAGTGATTTCCCAAAAGTTCTAAAAATCTCTAGCACTCCGTGAGCCTGAATGGTCTGCACTTGTCCAAAAGCTGCAATTTTGCTGAATCTCTTAAGAGAGGCATCAGATGACAGGCTTACAGAAAGGACTGAGACTAATGGGCTCTTACCGGAGGAGGGTCATTAATTATTTTTGGAATTGGGTTGGGTTGGGAGGTGAGCCAGGTGAATTTGGCAGTTTATACCCTCGCATTTTATGCCTGTCAAAGTATATGTATATGCATGTCAAGTTATGCCTTTTTATCAGAGGCAGATTATAAACAATGTTAAGTGTTTATGCCTTTTACTTTAATTTTTTCTTACTAGTCCCCTTCTATTTTCCCTTTTGCTTGATTCCCCCATCTGGGAGGAGGAAAGGCTGCTTTTGGTGTGAGACGAGGGTGAGGGTCAGGCTGCAGGCAATGAGAACACAGAGACCTGTTAAAACTCAAGAAAAATACACAAACTGAAGAAGAAAAATATTTCCCTGAAATGCCTTGGCTCGGGCCTTACTCCTTCTTGAATCTGTAATCAAATACTCTCATATTACTAGAGTTCTGTCTCCAGTTTAAGCACAGAGGAGGTGACCTTACTTTATGAGACTCCATTTTTATTCCTTTCAGGCCTCTCTTTGGGCTCAAGATGGAGAGAAAGGAGAATACTAGATAAAAGTTGGCTTTACTTCCCCTGGGGAGTTGCTTTCTGCTGCTTTTTTGAGATGCTTTTACTTTTTCCTCTGAAGAATCCAAGATCTGGGGCTCTTTTGTGGATGTACCTTCTGCTGCTAGAAATGAGTGGGGTTGGCCAGGCACAGTGGCTCATGCCTGTAATCCCAGCACTTTGAGAGGCTGAGGTGGGCGAATCACTTGAGGTCAGGAGTTGGAGACCATCCTGGCCAACATGGTGAAACCCCATCTCTACTAAAATTAAAAAAATTAGCCAAGCATTGTGGCATGCGCCTGCGATCCCAGGTACTCGGGAGGCTGAGGCAGGAGAATTGGTTGAACCTGAGAGGCAGAGGTTGCAATGAGCCGAGATCACACCACTGCACTCCAGCCTGGGCGACAGAGTGAGACTTTGTCTCAAAAAATAAAAAAATAAAAAGAAATGGGTGGGGTTGCTGCCTCCCTGGCCCATCAGCTTGTAGCAAAGCAGTTAGAACATCTTACTTGTAATGAAATACTTCAAATGTATAGGAGAGTGCAGAAACCAGTATACATTCAGGCGCCCAGCACTAAGAATTGTTGGCATTTTGATGTTTGCTGTGTTTGTTTCCTATTTTAAACGTCGTTTAGATTTTTGTTTTAAAGAACTAAAACATCACAAATACAGTTGAAGTCCCTCAGCCCCTTTCTATCCTATTTCCTTCTGTCCCTCCTCATAGGTGACTCAGTTCTGAGACTGGTGTGTGTCCTTTCAATTCATGTGTTTACTACCTGATTATGTATCCGTATGCAGGACCATACTGTACTTGCCCTTCTTCAGCTTTCCTTTTTTAATGTTTGTTTTCAAGACCTATCCAGATTAAAGCTTGTAGATCTGGTTGATTCATTTTTAGGTATTATACGAGTAAATTATACTTACATGTATGTTTCTCTAAGTGGAATTGTGTTTTAGAATTGTGTAGTTTTCTGGCTTTCTTAAAATTTGCCAAATTCTCCTTCAAAGTGTTTTTATACCAGTTTACCCCCATGTCAGCATTCTTTTGATTTTTAATTTCTCTTAAGACCTCACCAACTCTGGATGTTTTACAGCTATTTAAGTTTTGTGAAATGGTATCTCCCTCCTGTCTTTAGCATTTCAGGGACTGTTGGTGAGGTTGAGTACCTTTGTTTATGTTAATTGGTTATTCAGGTTTCCTATGAATACCTCTTCATTGCTTTTCAAACCCCTTTAAAATTAGCCGGAAGCCCTGAAGAAGCTGAAGAGGTTGTTTGTATGCCTAAAGATACGTACGCAGGTATTAAGAAAAAAGTAAGTTCTAGAAATGTCTGTCAGTGCAGGGAGACTTGGCCTTTTATCATCGTGCCATCAAAGCAGGGAGCACAGTTCCCGGCATGAGAAATCTGACATCCTCCTCTTTAGCCATCACTGGGGTCAGCTATGCCTCGAGCTCATCAGCTTCCCTAATCTGAGGCTGGGGAAAAACATAAGGAGACAGAGGTGAGAAAGGAAAGGGAGACACTGTCTATCAGCACTGTGAATCAGGCACTGGGCAGGGCATTTTTACATATCTACTTTATTTTTATCTCAGGCAGTCATAAGGTAGGTATTTCTTTCATTTTACAGGAGGAGGAGTCTGAGGCATTGTGGGATTAAGTGACTTGTCCAAGGTCACATGATCAGCATCTGAACTTTCTGAACCCGGATGTCTGACTCCAAGCCCATCCCATTTTGCCCTGCCAGGAAAAAGTAGAAAGGAGAAATGAGAGGAGAGAAGGGAACAGAGAGAAAGAGGAAAGAGAACAGGCTTTATGATGAGTCACCAGTAATCACAGCTGTGACATTAGTTTGCTGTGCTAATAATCTAAATTTTCCTTCCCCATAGTATATACATCCTGCAGATGCTGTGAAACTGGGCCAGGCTGAACTAGTTGTGATTGATGAAGCTGCTGCCATCCCCCTCCCCTTGGTGAAGAGCCTACTTGGCCCCTACCTTGCTTTCATGGCGTCCACCATCAATGGGTAAGGCACCATGGGTGGGAGTCCTCAGTCCCGTGGCAGGCTCTTGCAGATTTGGGGGCACGTGGTGGATGTGGCCTGGGTCTGGACAACTAAGTCTGAGTCTCAGAGAATTTCAGTCTTAGGTGCTGAATGTCTTCTTCTGTCTGTAGGTGTGATAAAATTCTCAAAAATACGTGGATGGCAGTATCAGTATCTTATATCTTAGAAAATATAGTATTATATAATTATAAGAAAGCAAGGTCATAATGACATGAGTGTTTTTTAATTTGAAATATTTAATTTTTTAATTTGAAATATTTAGTGTTTGCTATAGAAAAATTAGAACAGTTAAGCAAAATAAAAGTCACCTGCAATTGAACCATCTGGAGATAGATTTTGTTAGAATTTTGGTTTATATTTTCTCTGCACTATTTTACTTTTTTCATTTGAACGAGAAAAACATTTTTAATTTACTTTTTGAATATGTATTGTGAAGTCTTTTGAGGTCAGTAAATACATATCTCCAATGTTGGAAAGATTTCTGTATGGAAATCACATCTTGAAGAGGTCATTCTGTATTGCGGATTTATTGTGACTGCTCTGCTTATACTGAAAATACTGAAATAAAATGGATTTTTACTTTTCAAACAGCTTTATTGAGATATAACACATACTGTACTATGTAGCCATTTTAAATGTGTAATTTAATGGTTTATAGTATGTTCACAGAGTTGTGCAACCATGCTCACCACAACCAATTTTAGAACATTTTTACCACCCCGTAAAGAAAGCCTGTGCATCCTCCTCCAATTCCTCCACACCCCCAACCCTAGGGAGTCACTAATCTACTTTTTGTAGCTGTAGATTTGCCTATTTTGGACATTGCATATAGATGGAAAGATAAAATATGTGGTATTCCATGGCTCTCTTGTAGCATGTATCAGTGTTGCATTCCTTTTTATGATTGAATAGTATTCTGTTGTATAGACATACCACATTTTATTTTTCCATTTATCTGTTGATGGACATTTGGGTTATTTCTCCCTTTTGACAATTATTAATAATCTTGCTTTGAACATTAGTGTGCAGATTTTTGCATGGATATATTTTTCAGTTCTCTTAGGGATATACTTAGGAGTGAAATTATTGGGCTAACTCTGTGTTTAACCATGTGAGAAGCTGCCAGACTCTTCCAAAACAGTTGCACCATTCTGCATTCCCGCCAGCAGTGGATGAGGGTCTGACTCTTCTGTATCCTCTCACACACTTGTTATATATTTTCGTGATTATAAGCATTCTAATAAGTGTAAAGTGACATCTCATTATAATTTTCATTTGCATTTCCTGGTGACTAATGATGTGAGCATCTTTTCATGTGTGTATATGGCCACTCGTTTATCTTCTTTGGAGAAGTGTCTATTCATATCCTCTGTTGATCTTTCTGATTGGGTTGCCTTTTTTATTAATGATTTGTAAGGGTTCTTTATATATTCTTGATACCAGGTCCCTTATCAGATGTGATTTACAAAAATTTTCTCCCATTCTGTGGGTTTTTTCACTTTCTTTTTTGTTTCCCTTTTTTTTTTTTTTTAAACGACAGATTCTTGCTCTGTTGGCCCAGGCTGAAGTGAGTGCAGTGGCGTAATCTTGACTCACTGAAACCTCTGCCTTTCGGGTTCAAACAATTCTCCTGCCTCAGCCTCTCGAGTAGCTGGGATTACAGATGTGTGCTACCATGTCTGGCTAATTTTTGTATTTTTAGTAGAGACGGGGTTTCGCCATGTTGGTCAGGCTGGTCTTGAACTCCTGACCTCAGGTGATCCACCTGCCTCGGCCTCCCAAAGTGCTGGATTACAGGCGTGAGCCACCACACCCAGCCACTTTCTTTATGATAACCTTTGATGAGAAAAGTTTTTAAGTTTTATTGCTTATGCTTACTCTTTTTTCTTAAATAAATAAATTGGAATACTTCTTTTGGGAAATGTTTGTTATGTGGGTTGGAGAGTGGGAATAAAACACTCAAATTCTAGCTTTTATCATTATTTGAGTAAGAGAAAGTATTTTTCAGTCTTTGAATATGATAATGAATACTATGGAATGATGTCATGAAAAAAAGTTCTGTGTGTACCCTGTGGTCACATATGCTTGTGACCAAAGACAAGGAGAGGAAGACAATGAAAGCTGGTTGAGTTACCGAATTATTGGTCATTTAATTTTTTCCCCAAAATTTTTTAGCTGTTTTGTGTCGCCTTTTAAGTGAGTGTAGTAGTGAAAAGAATTTCTGAGGTGGTGGATTTGTTTTATTTTCCAAACTGGAAATGTTCTCAGTTCATTTCCTTGTGCACTGTACTTCCAAAAGCAGCTCCATTAGTTGACCATTTAACTTTGTTCCAGCTTCCACCAAAACTGCTTAAAGCCTTTGTGCTAATCCCCCCTTGAGGATGAGGCTACAGAGATTGAGCTCCTTGCCCAAAGATTCTAAGTAGGTGAGAGTAGGACGTGAGTCCAGGCTTGAGTGGCCCCAAGCTGAGCCACCGTGCCACCCTGCTTCCTTTAGACAGGCGCCTGCTGTGCTGGAAGTTCAGAGATGAGCAAAACTGTCCTTGGGGAAGCAGGGGTCTGGTCTTCCAGCATGTGGAGGAAAGCAGCTCTCTGTCCCCTCCTAGGCAGTGGATTTGGGACCTCATGCCTGATTCCTTTTGCCTTTGTTTCTAGCTATGAGGGCACTGGCCGGTCACTGTCCCTTAAGCTAATTCAGCAGCTCCGTCAACAGAGCGCCCAGAGCCAGGTCAGCACCACCGCTGAGAATAAGACCACGACGACAGCCAGATTGGCATCAGGTACCCCAGAGCCTGACCCGGGCCCTACAGTTCACAGCAAGGCCCTTCAGTCTTGCTGATCCTCGCTTCCCCTGTGACATCATGGGCAGCACCAAACCTTCAGCCTGAGAGGTTGAGTCCCCAAGAGGAGAAGTAGCTTTTCTCTGGGGAACAACCATCCAGTGACCAGCAGAGAGCCAGACTAGGGCCTTCTGATGATGGGGCCCTTGTTTGTCCCTGTCTCAGGGCATGGTGGCATTGAGATCCCTTTGAGGTTGTTATCGTGGCAACTTGAGTATCCACCAAAACAATTTAAAACCACTCAGTTTAAATTCTTACCACACGTCTCTGGGCACCATGGGACAAACATGAAGTGAAACATTTTTCCTTGCTTTTTAGACAATACATATGTAATCATTGTTTCTTGTTTTGTGTGTGTGATTTGTGGGGAGCAGCGCGGACATTGCATGAGGTTTCCCTCCAGGAATCAATCCGATACGCCCCTGGGGACGCAGTGGAGAAGTGGCTGAACGACTTGCTGTGCCTGGATTGCCTCAACATCACTCGGATAGTCTCGGGCTGCCCCTTGCCTGAAGCTTGTGAACTGTATCCTCCTCCCGGTTTCACTGGCCCTGTGAGAAGGAGAGGGGCGATGATGGAATTCAAAGGATTTGGGCCCTTTGTTTCATAGGATGCTGCTCTAGAGAAAGGGGAAAGTTGGACATTTTCAATTTCCTTTTTCTCTTCCTTTGATGTGTTTCTGCTTAGGACACTGAGTTCCTGTTCCCAGTTAGGGAAATCTGTTCTGCCTCCAGAGAACAGTATGTCCTGTCTTGGGCTGTTTGATTTGTTTCAGTTTCTTAACTCCAGACCCAGCTACTATGTTAACAGAGATACCCTATTCTGTTACCACAAGGCCTCTGAAGTTTTCCTCCAACGGCTTATGGCCCTCTATGTGGCTTCTCACTACAAGGTAACTGCAGCTAGCCCTTGGGTGAATGTCAGCAGGGAGCTTCAGCACTTGGCAGTCCCCTTTTACTTGATTTATATCTTTATTACCCGGTGGCTTAGGTGACTGTTCCATTGGGACATTGATGAGGTCCACTGATCTTGCTATGCGTATGTATAGAGCATGGAGCTCCATGCAGTAGCTGGACAGGGTGGAAAGCTGTGCCCATTTTTAAAGGGGTGCTTTCATTTCTTGCCTGCCTACTAAACTGATAGGATGAGGTGACATTGCTGTTGTGACCCAGTGGTGCTGTTTGACCTCAGACCAGCTTTGTAGCTCTGGGCTATTTTTATGGAACAGTCATTTGAGAGTTTAGAATATCTGAGACTCTTAAAAATGAAAGGGAAAGTTAGAAAGGATATTTTTTGAATGTGTAGATAGTATTTTTATGAACAACGTTTAACGGAAGGCTTGAAGAGTTGGTGTTAGAAGAAGTGGTGGCAGTTTTTCCTAAAATAGCAGCCTCTTATCTGTAAAAAGTTCACTTCCTAGCTGTGAAATAAGTAGTGCTAAATAAATTCTCTTCTGCCGTCAGTGCTCAGGGTGAGAGGACAGTACGCGTTTGAGGCTAAGTTCCTCTTAACCTATTATGAAGAGTCTCAGGCTTGCCAAAATACTAGAAAGTTGGTTTGCTGGACCTCAGCTCCTCACTTGACTTTGGAGAAGGCAATACTCCAGTCATCCTGTGATTCTGAGTCGAACCTCTTGTGTAAAGGGCAGGAGGAAGAGTGCTGCTCACTGTCCCACGTTTGGCTTCCACAGAACTCTCCCAATGATCTCCAGATGCTCTCCGATGCACCTGCTCACCATCTCTTCTGCCTTCTGCCTCCCGTGCCCCCCACCCAGAATGCCCTTCCAGAAGTGCTTGCCGTTATCCAGGTATAGGAGCAGAGGCATCCTTGTGGCAGTGATTTGGGGAACCACTGAGGCATCAGGAATTAGTGGCTTGATAACTACAGTGTGGAGTACTGAAACTGTAGAGTCCTAGTCTGAACCAGCTGGCTGGGTCTGCGGAGACAGGGGACTAGGGTGCACTGGAAGAAGTCAACGCCGCTGGAAACCCAGAGCTCCACTGTTGATGCACGGGGGAAAGCCAGAACCGACCACTCTCTTATTTTGACTCACAGCTTCTTCTACAAACAGACTTGTTTGTTTTCTCCCTTTATTACAAAAGCAATACATGGTGCTTTTTGAATTAGAGGCTACAGATTGGGGGAACAAAATTTTAACACCTGGCGGGGATGTGTTTATGCATTTCCGTGTCACTTTTCCTTTTTATATACCTGGGATCATAGTATTTAGTATCTGCTTTTTTTTTTTTTGAGACGGAATCTTGCTCTGTCGCCCAGGCTAGAGTGCAGTGGCGTAATCTCAGCTCACTGCAACCTCCACCTCCCTGGTTCAAGCAGTTCCCCTGCCTCAGCCTCCTGAGTAGTGGGATTACAGGCACACACCACCATGCCCGGCCAATTTGTTTTTGTATTTTTAGTAGAAATGGAGTTTCACCATGTTGGTCAGACTGGTCTCGAGCCCCTGACCTCAGGCAATCCACCTGCCTCGGCCTCCCAAAGTGCTGGGATTACAGGCCTGAGCCATTAGTAATTAGTAACCATTAGTAACTGCACCCAGCCATTAGTAATCTGCTTTTATTTTTAGGCAGTATATAAAACACTCATAATCTACGTAAGTTTTAAAAGCTGTGTAGTATTTCATTATGTGCATGTACTGTGATTTGCTTAACCATTCGCCTGTTAGGCATCTTAGTTGTTTTGAACTTGTGCTGTTCTGTAGAGAGCCTCATGAGCATCCTGTGTGTTAATTGACGTCCACACATGCACAACATGCACAGAGACTCTCTTCTAATGTGGCTTTTACTTTTGGGTCAGGAGGCTGTCCATCTTCTGCCTTGTCACATGGTGCATGGTAATTAAGCTTCCGTTAGAAATGGATGCGTCAGTCAGTGTCAGGGTTAAACCTGAACACAGGGGTGAAAACAACTGGCCTAGTCTAAGAAGCTATATTCTGTGAGTGGGCTCTGGATCAGAGCTGGCCTATCTGCCTGCTTTCCTGGTTCCCCCACAGGTGTGCCTTGAAGGGGAGATTTCTCGCCAATCCATCTTGAACAGCCTGTCTCGAGGCAAGAAGGCTTCAGGGGACCTGATTCCATGGACAGTGTCGGAACAGGTGACGGGCTTTCCCTGGCGTGTCTGAGGGAAGCTGGCGGTGTCCAAAGATGTCTGTGTTGCTAAGTTATTGGTTTATATCTCCCACACAGTTCCAAGATCCAGACTTTGGCGGTCTTTCTGGTGGAAGGGTGGTTCGCATTGCTGTTCACCCGGATTATCAAGGGGTAATATGTTGCTGGTGGCACTTTAGGGCGGAGGTACTTGGTGGTTGGAATAAGAAGCTAGTCAAGCAGAAGCAAGTGAAGTGTAGGCACTTCCCTGCTCTGGAGAATTCAGCCAGGGTTTGGGGCGGACAGGTGGAAGGATGATGGCATATGCTCATTCTTCCTTTCTGAGAACAAGGGCTTGTGAACCAGATCTGCATACCGAAATTACCTTCTTAGAACATCTCACTGAATAACTGGCTGTAGAAACTTCCTTTCCAGGCAGTGGTACAGGAACTCACTCTCTTTGGGGCTTGCTTATCTGGAGACCAGAAAGCACAGCTATCCTTACCCTCAAGTTGCTGTTCTTTTTTTTTTTTTTTTTTTTTAATAAATATAAACTTTATTTTTCCACATAAGCTCTATCAAGTCCAAGGCACTTTCCTAAGTGGCTGTTCTTGACTGGCTAGAGCAGTGTTAAGAACTCAGGTCACACTACTTTCAGGCTTCAGTGTCGCTGCTTTGACCTCACTGAGGGATTTCATTGGTTCTCTTACCCCATGCAGTTTGACCGGGAGGGAAGCTTCTCTAGAAGCAATACAGGGGACTAAACGTGGCTTAGACTGAGAGCAGCTCTCTTCCCTCTGCCTCTTCCCCTTCATGTTTGCTTCTAGATGGGCTATGGCAGCCGTGCTCTGCAGCTGCTACAGATGTACTATGAAGGCAGGTTTCCTTGTCTAGAGGAAAAGGTCCTTGAGACACCACAGGAAATTCACACCGTAAGCAGTGAGGTAAGCATCTTTCAACAAACCTCCTGTGTCCTGGTTCTTGGGAGGATAATTCTCTGGCTCTTTAGGGACATCAACAAAAGCCAGTCCAGAGCTTTGGGCCCTTCTGTCATTTTCTTCTACTGCTGGTTTCTCCAACCAAACACTTGAGATCCTCAGATCAGTATCATTGGGATCATCTGGCAGCTTGTTAAAAATGTAAATTCTTTTTTATTTTTGAGACAGAGTTTCGCTCTTGTTAACCCAGGCTGGAGTGCAATGGCGTGATCTTGGCTCACCACAACCTCCGCCTCCTGGGTTCAGGCAATTCTCCTGCCTCAGCCTCCTGAGTAGCTGGGATTACAGGCACGCGCCACTATGCCCAGCTAATTTTTTGTATTTTTTAGTAGAGACAGGGTTTCACCATGTTGACCAGGATGGTCTTGATGTCTTGACCACGTGATCCACCCGCCTCGGCCTCCCAAAGTGCTGGGATTACAGGTGTGAGCCACCACGCCCGGCCAAAAATGTAAATTCTTGAGCCCCACTCCAGACATACTGAATCAGAAACTCTGGGGTGGACCCCGTAGTCTGTAGTTTAACAATATTCTGAGGTGATTCTGATGCTCATTCAGGTTTGAGAATTGCCGCAATAGATCTGTAATCTTTTTCATCTTAAACTCAGACTAAGGGCAGTTCTGTGTTTCCTTGATAAGAATGACTAGTACTAGTAACTGTTGACAGTCCTGCACGTGCATTCATTGATTTTCACAGTATGTCTATTTGGGAGTTAGGCAAGGGGCTTTTATTTAAGTTGAACCAGCTGGGCAACATGGCGAAACTCCATCTCTACAAAAAGTATGAAAGTTAGCCGGGCATGGTGGCACACACCTGTAGTCTCAGCTACTTGGGAGGCTGAGGTCAGAAGATTGCTTGAACCCCAGAGGTTGAGGCTGCAGTGAGCCATGATCTCTCCACTGCACTCCAGCCTGGGTGATAGAGCCAGACCCTGTCTCAAGCAACGAAAAAAAAGTTCAAGCTCAGAGGTTTGTCACTTCCCAGGGCTGTCAGGTGATAGAAACTGGACTCCGTGCTGGATCATAGGAGCCTGCCTGTCCCTTTGTAATCTGATCTGTCAGGCATTTTTTTTTTTTTTTTTTGAGACGGAGTCCTGCTCTGTCTCCCAGGCTGGAGTGCAATGGTGTGATCTCAGCTCACTGCAACCTCTGCCTCCCAGGTTCAAAGCAGTTCTCCTGCCTCAGCCTCCTGAGTAGTGGGGACTACAAGCATGTGCCACCACGCCTGGCTAATTTTTGTATTTTTAGTAGAGACAAGGTTTTGCCATATTGGCCAGGCTGGTCTCAAACTCCTGACCTCAGGTGACCCACCCACCTCGGTCTCCCAAAGTGCTGGGATTATAGTCTTCGGCTACCATACCTGGCCTCTGTCTGGCATTTCTAAACTCCATGGCTGTCTTCCTGCATTCTAGAGGTGCAGAGCAGTGTGATTCCACACATATTGAGGTGTTTTGTATACTTGGGGGAATGATTGCTTGAATCTGGTGTTGCCATAGTTTGAAAACCACAGCATCAAACCAAGAAACCACCTCTCCCAGTTTTTGTTGTGCTTAGTCCAGAGTGCGCTGTGGGAGGGGTGCTTGAAGATGTCTCTCTCCCTCTGCTGAGTGGACTGTGTTCTCTCCCTGGCACCTCCACAGGCCGTTAGCTTGTTGGAAGAGGTCGTCACTCCCCGGAAGGACCTGCCTCCTTTACTCCTCAAATTGAATGAGAGGCCTGCTGAGCGCCTGGATTACCTGGGTGTTTCCTACGGCTTGACCCCCAGGTTACTCAAGTAAGTGCCTGCCCTCCCGCGGCATCACTCCTTGGCATTGAAAAGGATCCGTTCTGTGGGATGTGTGTCTCTGTTGGTAGCTGGTGTCTGCTAGCCCGCTGTTTGTGGCCTGTTCTTCCTGGCTCTTTCCCTTGTGTGTCTGTCAGCCGCTCCCCAGAGGCACACACAGTGACCTACTCTCTTTGTATCTTTGCAGGTTCTGGAAACGAGCTGGGTTTGTTCCTGTTTATCTGAGACAGACCCCGGTGAGTGAGGCATCCAGCAGAGGAGAAGTTTAGGTTTGCTGTTATAGTTGGTGACAGGCCTATCCTTGCAAAGAGCCCTAGTGCCTCCCTGCTGCTTTGCTCTGAGCAGGTGGCTGTGCCTCTGAAGAGGTTTATTCTGATGGACACTGAAACCACCATCCTCATTGACAGACCACGTCATCACACTTTTCTTCCCCGACTACACGGTGCACACCTTGTGCTTAGTTATAAAATGGCAGAGGTGCATGTGGACTTGTTCATCAGATTCTGCAGTTCTGTACCCAAAACAACTGGTCTTAGGAGGGGAGTGCAGTTGTGTGCACTCAAAAGGCAAGCTGGTATCTGAGCGGGGGAAATACGTGAATGACGGAGGCACAGAGGACCACGGAGGGAAGCTGAGAAAGTTAGAGACTGTCAGTCATTTTTCAGAAATTTTATTTAGCATCTGTAGTCAGTGAACAAGGCAAGCCATGAAGCTTATTTTCTAATGGGTGAAAATAGACAGCAAAAAAGTGAACGAGGCCGGGCACACATTATGGTGGCTCACACCTGTAATCACAGCACTTTGGAAGGCCGAGCGGGGAGGATTGCTTGAGCTCAGGAGTTTTGAGACCAGCCTGGGCAACACAGACCATATCTCTACTAAAAATAAAAAAACTAACTGGACATAATGGTGTGCACCTGTAGTCCCAGCTACTTGGAGGCTGAGGCGAGATCACTTGAGCCTGGGAGTTTGAGACTGTGGTGAGCTGTGTTCATGCCACTGCACTCCAGCATGGGTGACAGAGTGAGATACTGTTTCCAAAAAAAACAAATAAATGTTCTGAAAGTAGTAAGTGCCATGAAGGAAACACACTGAGATTACAGGATAATGAGGGGTTGGGCTTCAGAGGGGTGAACTTGCAAGCTGAAGCCTGAATTCAAACTGGACATCCATGAGACAGTTCTGGAGAAAAGGGCCTTTCCTGCCAAAGGGACGTGCAAGGGCCTGGGGTAGAAATGAATGTGGTGATTTGAAGGAAACCAAAGACCAGCGTGGCTGGAGAGTCCTTAGAAAGGAAAGGGGCGTGGTTCGTGGTGGATCATGGTGGATCGGTCTTGTTGAGGAGGCGGGGTGTTCTTCCCATTCCCTTGGAGGAAGGGACAAGAGGAAAGGTTCTGGCAGCTGTGTGGATGGTGGATGGTGGACGGTGGCCCAAGCCTGGAGGCAGGGAGTGCAGGTGAGAGATACGGTGGGCCTCGTGACAGTGGAGGGAAGTGGCCAGTTGCGGGATGCGCTTTGGAGGCAGAGCTGACTGGTTGTGGAAGGGTGGATGGGAGGATCAAGGGTGATTATTAGAGTTTTGGCGTGAGAAACTGGGTGCTGGAGGTGCTGTCGGAGATGGGACTCACTGCAGGAGGAGCAGATTTGCAGGGAAGCGTGGGAGTTCTCTTTATTGGACATCCCAGTGGAGATGTGGACTAGGCATTTATTTGACTACAGGAATAGGGAGATAGGGAAGTTTGGGGCTAGAGATGGAGCTTTGGGAGCCATCAGCATAGTCATAATAAAATGCACTGCATGAGGGCACAGAGCTCTTGTCTGTTTTTTTCATTGCTGTATTCCTCGCACTTACTGCAGCAATTGCTGTGTAGTGTGTTCAGTAAATACTTTTGTTGAGTGAATGAAAAACATCTGGAGCCAGTGAAAGGACATGAGGGGAACTCCGTGGACTCTAACATTTAGAGGCGTTTAGAGGAATGAGGAGGAGGACACAGCACATGGGACTGAGAAGGAACAGCCCTGATGCGCAGGAGAAAGTTGGGGTGTGGTGTCACACGTCGAGGTGAAAAAGTGTGTGGGAAGGGGAGTCGGCCCTGTTCAGAGGATAAGGAGGATGAGGGCAGCTGGCCGCTGGATTTGTCAGCAGCGGTGAGCTGTGTGGAAGCAGCTGCAGTGGAATGGAGGCTTTGGCCTGGTCAGAGGGAAAAGGAGGTGAGGAAATAGGTGAACAGGCGATTCAGGAAGCGAAAGAGAACAGAGAAACAAGGTCCCTGGAGGCAGATGGGAGCTAAAGAGGGATTGTCAGATGGGAGATTCTAAAGAATGTTTGTTTGCTTCTGGGTTCGATCCTGCACGTAGTGGTATAGGTGAGGGGCACTGACCTCCAGAGTGCAGGCCTTGAGGAAGTAGTGTGTGGGACTCGAGACTCAGGAAGTGAGGTGACCACCTACTTCATCCTTAAGAACAGGGAAGGCAGAGAGCATGGGTATGGAAGGCATCAGTTGGCTGGCTGATTTGGTGCTGCGAGGATGAAGACATTCTCTTCTGAGTGCTTCTGTCTTCCCAGATGAGGAGAGTCCATCAGCTGAGAGGGAAGTGTTGGAGGTTTGATTTTGGAGAGGGCAAAGCTAGTATCCAAGCTAGTGTCCAGTGTGTATGAGGGTTTCAAGTGGGACTGCTGAGGACCGCTGGTGTTGGGTGGCGTCCGTGCGGGCAGGGAGCCGCAGAGATGGGTTGGGTCTCTGTCAGTGCATTTGGTGGTGGCTGGGGACGTAAATTTGCCTGTCAGCTGCAAGGAGAATGCAGGCCAGTGAGCTGCCGTGTGGTCTGCCATGGGTTTGTAAGGTCTTGCACTTTCACTGTTCCTTTGTGACTTGATGGTGGTGTTTTTATGGTATGGGGCTTTGTTGTTATATAGTAAAAAATGTAAAAATAGTTACAATTTTAGCACCTAAAGAAGCCTGCACCTGCAAACTGGCTGCCAGCACTGAGGTATAGGTTTTGGCTCTGGAGTTCCTGCTGTGAAGCACCAAACCCATGTTGACTGGATTGTGTGGAGCTTAAGCCCTGATGACGGAGTTCAGCATGCATCTGAGAGGAGCAGCCTTTTCCCTTCTGCAGGTCCTGAGCAAAAGGCAGGTCCAGAAGAGCGAGCAGCTGTGCTCTGTGTCTGTGACACTTTTGAGGAGGTTGCAGGGCAGTGATCTTTGCAAGCCCTTGCGTGTGAACTGAGGTGATGTGAGGAAGGTGAAGGTGAGGGCTGTGTTCCAGCCCGGGAAGAAGGAGAGCCCCACAGAAGCGCCAAGCCTTTCTTTGAGTGTTTGCCCTTCATCAATGATGGGTTGTTCAAAAAAAGGGGGTTCTTGGTGTGAGTTAAACATTTGTGTTTCCCAGAATGACCTGACCGGAGAGCACTCATGCATCATGCTGAAGACGCTCACTGATGAGGACGAGGCTGACCAGGGAGTCTGGCTTGCAGCCTTTTGGAAAGGTGACTGAGGAGTGGGGGTTCTGGGGGGTACAATGAGGGGTTGGGGGGATGGGGGGATGCCTCCAGATCTCTCACTCTGCATGATGGCGCCTCACAGATTTCCGGCGGCGGTTCCTAGCCTTGCTCTCCTACCAGTTCAGCACCTTCTCTCCTTCCCTGGCGCTCAACATCATTCAGAACAGAAACATGGGGAAGCCGGTGCCGCCAGGTGAGCCGGGCGGGGACAGGGAGGAGGAGGGTTGGGAGAGGCTGGGCTGTGTGGCAGGTAGGAGGTGGGTGTGGTGTCCTAGGAAGGCTGTGGTCTGGAAATCGAGGGCCTGGTTCTAGCCTGCAGTCACCCACCTCCCGCTCCCCAGGCCCCTGCGCTGTCCCAGGCTGTGCTGTCTTTCATTTTCATAGTCAGACTCTGGCTGTGCAATTTGACATCAGGGGTGTCCAGTTAGTTCATGAAGCTGGTTAGTTATGGAGGCCGATTTACATCTGTGCTCCAGGGGAGTGAGGTGGTCTCTCTCCTTATTCATGAAATTGTAATGAGAATATGCTGCCAGCCTTCTGGGGCCAACAGTACGCACAAGTGCTTTACGCATAGAGATTCTGTTTGAATATTTAAAAAACAAAAAGTGTATAAGAGATGATCAGTTTTATTGCATATTTTATATGTAAGTATGTAGGAATAACGTGCATATATATATGTATATGTGTGTGTATATACTTTTTTGCCAATTATATTTTGATAGAGAAATCAGTATTTCTTGAGCTGGGCAGAGCTTACACGCTTTCTGTGACGCCGAATGAAGTGACAAAGCAGAGAAAGAGTGTAGTTGTGTTCCCCTGACCCTAGGGCACAGGGAGCCTGCCTTGGTCCATGTGTTCAGTATGGGAACTGAGCAAGGGTCCTGTGGCAGCTGTCCCCTCCCCAAATGGCCTGGAGCCGCCGCCTCTATGGCAGGAGTAGATTTGGTGCCCTTCTGGTCCAGGGCTGTGTGGTGTGGCTGCCAGGCCCTCTGAGATGCTTGTGTGTGTGAGGGCGCCACCTGGGGGCTGTGTGCTATCTTATGAGGGCGCCGGGTGGCCTGACCCATCTGGCTCTGTATCCCGTGGACAGCGCTGAGCCGGGAGGAGCTGGAAGCCCTTTTCCTCCCCTATGACCTGAAGCGGCTGGAGATGTATTCACGGAACATGGTGGACTATCACCTCATCATGGACATGATCCCGGCCATCTCCCGCATGTACTTCCTGAACCAGCTGGGGGACCTGGCTCTGTCCGCGGCCCAGTCGGTAGGCTACCTGCTGCTCGCGTGGTGGAGGAGAAGTGAGGATTGTGGAGCTGTTCATTTGCTGGGTGTTGGGTTGGGCGCTTGGACATAATTTTGTGCCTTTAATTCCTCATGGATCTGATAGGTGGGTAGTGGTCTCCTCATTGTGCAGGTCAGGAAAGCTAGGCTCTGACCTCGAGTAACACATAGGCACCATACAAAGTAAGTGAGAGAGCCGTAGCTTCCACCCGACACTACGTTGCCTTGACGCTTAACTCCACCTTAGCAGAGAGTCAGGAACACCCCAAACTTCGAATGTAGTTGTGAAGCAGGTATTTGTCAGGGTAATAAAAGTTATTTTGGGGATTTCAGGAAGAGAGTATTTCTTGGTGGTCTTAGTAACAGGATGAAAGAGAAGATGCCAGTATACGCAGTGCTAGTCTACCTTTGTACAATAGCTTTGGCCAAGAGAGTACTCTGGTTCTCGGTGCCATTTTAATGGGCAAGGGCCTGTCCTGGAGGCCACCTCAGCAGATTTTCCATCCTCTAGGCTCTTCTCTTGGGGATTGGCCTGCAGCATAAGTCTGTGGACCAGCTGGAAAAGGAGATTGAGCTGCCCTCGGGCCAGTTGATGGGGCTTTTCAACCGGATCATCCGCAAAGTTGTGAAGGTAACCTTGGCCTGAGGGCAGGGGCTTGATCTCTTTCAAATAGTATAACACACCCACTCCCTGCTCCCGAGATGAACAGATGTTACCATTTAGCTGTATTTGCTGCATCTGGTCACACACACACACACACACACACACACACACACACACTTACAGGACTTCAGCTCTAAAGAGTCAGGGAAGTTCTGTGTACTCTCCCAGAGGCATCCCTTTTAGGATTTGGTACATATCCAGTCTGTGTTCTTAAACTCTTACTGTAAGACCTCTTACTGTGTTCTTATCCATATTCCTAAACTGTAGAGTGTTGCTTTGTGTCTTCAAAATGCACAGCTTTCTATAAGACACCAAGTGTCTGGGTCACGGGTGACTGGGCCTGCCTTCATCTTCTGCTTCTCTGTGGTTTTCTTTGGTAGCTATTTAATGAAGTTCAGGAAAAGGCCATTGAGGAGCAGATGGTGGCAGTGAAGGATGTGGTCATGGAGCCCACGTTGAAGACCCTCAGTGACGACCTGGTACGTACCTGCTCAGGGCCTCGGGAGTCCTGGCATTTCCATCAGTTGCCTTAGGCTGTGAATGCAGACTATCTTCCCCTTCTCCTTTGCAAAGAGTCCTCTGCACTAATTGAGCTAAGTGCTGTTCCTGAGGTTTGATTGTGTACAGACCCAGCGTTGTCTGAGCACAGTCAGGCCTAGGGTTGTGCCTCCCACTGATTGTGTGTGAATGTTGTGAATACAGGATTCCGGCCTCTATTGTAAATGTTTTGTCTTTTTTGGTAACTTCTTAAATGTGTATTTTATATACACGTTTAAATAATCAGAGCTGCCTACAAGGCTTTTGCAGGTAAACGGAAGAGGAGGAAACGTTTTCTTCATTGTGCTGTTCCACCCCAGCTTCTCCTTTTCCTGTGTTTGGTTCAGACCACGACTCTGACTTAGTCTCTCTATGGGTCCTTAACCACAGGATGAAGCAGCAAAGGAATTTCAGGAGAAACACAAGAAAGAAGTGGGGAAGCTGAAGAGCATGGACCTCTCTGAGTAAGGCTTGTGGGAAGCTGAGGCTTTGCCTTGGCTTCTGGGGCTCTAAGAATCTGCCTACAGGTTTCTTCTAATCATATCCCAGGTGCCTTGGGAAGTGTCTGTTATGGGATGAGTTTTAGGAGTGCTGTTAGCACTCCTAGATTAATACTGTATAATTTTGGAAGCGTGGCAGGCCAGTGCTGCCACTTTGACTTTCAAATTGGCTCTGTAGTCCCTAAGGCTCTGGGTCACACCTCAGGGGTCCTTCCAGGAATGGGGCTGCTGATTGGAAGAGCATGCACTTTAATGGCCACTTTGCTCTATTTGGCTTTTACTTGTGACTTTGTTTGAAGAAAGGATTCTGCTGTGAAAACCAAACAAACAAGTAGAACCCTCCCTGCTCTAAAACCCTCTGGGATCCTGGTCCCTTTTGAGCTTCAGCTGTAGTGGTGTGGCACCTCCCTCCACCGCCTGGATTGACGGGAATGATAACTCCACAGTTCATGGCTTCTGAGCCTCTGTGACCTGTAGTGCTATTTCTGGGTCATTAGTGATGATGGCTGTTGGGTATGTGAGATGGAGGTGGCCAGGAGTCCTTGGTCAGAGAATCAAGCTCTAGTTTCTGCCCTCAACTTTGCAATATTAAATCCTTGATTTGCCAGGACTGCTAAACCTAAAAGAGAAGGGAGGGAGGGGAGAGGCACAGTTCAAGGGCTTGTGGACAAATGCCTGGGGGTGGGAGTGAGTGAGAAGATTGTGGGGGTGACAGGAAGCTCTTTGGTGGGTGTTAATGAGAGTCACGTGGGAGAAGCCAGGCAGGCTGCCTTCGGTACAGGACTGTCCTCACTGACCCCTGCCAGCAGGCCTGGTGACCCTCGCTGTGGAGCTTCCATTCACAGAGCTAAGCGCCACGTCTCTCAGCCCTCCTCCACGCTCGTCCTGCTGACACAGCCCAGCCTGGCTTTCATGACACGAAGTGTCTGATAAGAATGTTGTCACTGTCATATTTTCTCTTAAGCAGTCCCTTCTTCTTTCAAGCAGGCTTTGATGGTTCCCTTCTTTTTTTAGATACATAATCCGTGGGGACGATGAAGAGTGGAATGAAGTGTTGAACAAAGCTGGGCCGAACGCCTCGATCATCAGCCTGAAAAGGTGAGGGCCCAAGGTCTGACCTGCATCCGGTGGAAGAGGCATTCCGGCCTCTCTGCTTCTCTTTAACTTTGACTAGAAAATAGGAGGTTGGAGCAAAAGCTTTGAGAGAAAAGTCATGGTTCTTCCCTTTGAGAGCCCCCCGGTCCCTACCTTTGCAGTGCATCTCCTACAGACCAGGAGGCCCATCTGTTAGGCATGGATCTCTTCACTCTCTGTATTCATCAGCCATGCCAGGGCACTGGGCCTGTCAGGGAGAAGGGCTTGAGGGAACAGTCTAGAAGCTGCCACTGACTAAGACTTGCCTGTGGGCTTTTATCATCCAGCCCACAGGAGGACGACATGAGGGAGCTGTTGTATTACTGTCATTGCTTTAAGATGAAATAACCACGGCTCTAAGGGGTTAAGTAAGTTCCCAAGAAGCACATAGCTAGTGAGAGCCGGAGCCAGAATCAAGTCCAGGTTTCTCCATGGCAAGGCCATAGGTTTAACTGTTACAATGCCCTTCCTTTGAGCCAGCAGTTCTCAAGGTTTTGGGTCTTAGCATTCCTTTATCTCTTAAAAACAATTGAGGCAGCCGGGCGTGGTGGCTCACGCCTGTGGTCCAAGCACTTTGGAGGCCAAGGTGGGCGGATCACCTGAGGTCCGGAGTTCAAGACCAGCCTGACCAACATGGTGAAACCCTGTCTTAAAAAAAAAAAAAAAAAAAAAAAAAAATTGAGCCACCCAGAGGACTTATGTTGGTTATAAACATTGAAATTTCCCATATTACAAATGAAACCCTGGCCAGGGTTGGTGGCTCACGCCTGTAATCTCAGTACTTTGGGAGGCTGAGGCAGGAGGATCGCTTGAGCCTAGGATTTCAAGACCAGCCTGTGCAACATAGGGGATCCTGTCTCTACAAAGAAATTTAAAAAAGAAAATAAAAAAACTGAGACATTTAAAAAAATATTCATTTGTTCACAAGAATGACTCAGTCATTGTTTTGAAAATCATAAAGATTTTGGTGAGAAGAGTGGCATTGTTTTATGTTTACATTTTTGCAGATCTCTTAAATATCTGGCTTAGCAGAAGCAGCTGGATTTTCATGTCTGTGTCTTCATACTCTTGGGCTGTCATGTCTTACACTCCGGAAAGCTGAATATTTGTGAGAGAATGAAAATGAAAAAAGGCAGATAACTATTTTCATACTAAGACAAATGCATTTTGACCTCATGGACACCTGAAACAGTCTTAGGGACCCCAGCAGTCCCTAGACCACGCTTTGAAAATCTTCACTCCAAGCTTCTTATCTGCAGAGTGGCGCATTTGTAGATAACTTAGGCTGGAACCTTCTTCAGTTTTCTGTGGGAACACAACGAGGCCTCCCCTGCCCAGATCTCCTGGAGTTGAGGCTTTCACAGCTCATTTGGGGGTTGATGGGGAGGGTGAGTTTTTGGCAGTCCCCTAGTTATTGGTTTCCTTAAGAGTTTATATCTTGGAAACATTTGGAAAGAGGAAACCTTGTGACTCTAGGAACTATAGATCCCAGAAATCAGATACTGTCTTCCAGAGTCTCCATAAATCACTGTGGCATCTTGAAGGATCCAGCATTGATGCCGGCCTCATTTCCCAGATGCTCTGTGGCGCAGCACAGAAGCCCACTGTCAGTGTGACCTGCCTCTGGTTTGGACAATATGGCAAATGTAGCACAGGGCCCAGGATGGCTTTGGCCTTGAGCATGGTGACTTTGACTGGAAGAGAAGCCTGGGGAGCGGGCCTGCTGTGGAGACGGCCCCGGTGCCTCGCTCTGCAGAGCTTGGCCTCCCCGGCCATTGGTTTGGCCATTGCTGGTATTGAGAAACCTCTTGAATCCAACCAGCCAGTGCTGTGTGCTTGTTCGTGTGCTTGAGGGCCCTGAGTAAATGTGAAAGCTTGAACTTTGTGAGCTAAAAACACTGGTAGCTGTCATTAAATATTCTCTGAGGCCTTTCTTTTTCTTCTGGATTGAACTCTTCACTGTCTCCTTGTAGGGAAGTATTTATTCCCAGAGCAAAATTAAACCTATACACTTCTGAATGGCAGGTGGCCATTTGCTGTGCAGTTCCCGTGCCAGTCTATCAGTGAAGAATCCACGGGCTGGTCGCAGGGTGCCACCTGAGTTACTGCTGTTTGGGTTTTCTTCTTCTCATGTAGGGAAAGTAAAGTAACAGGAGCACATCAGAAAGTATGGCAGGGTTTTCCTTGGAGTCTCATGGCTTGTGTGAGGGACTGTCTGCAGGGCCATTGGGATAGATATGTCTGGTTTCCAGAGTTGCTGCAGTGGTGAGAGTGGTGGGGGGCGCTCCTTGTGGTGCATTAGATCTGTCTTGGCAGAGGGGAGCGTACCTCACTCTGAGGAGAACCTTGAGTTCTTGAGGTATTGGCTTGAGGTGTTAAGATCGAGATTTGCTCTTCCACAGACTGAGAGCTGCCTCAGGGCAGGAACTGGGCTGTGTGGTGTGTCTCTAGCCCCAGCATAATGCCTGCCCCCAAGAGGTGTGCAGAGAACACTGATGTCCGATTGGGCGTCCTACATCGAGTTCCAGATGGTGGGAACCCTTTTTCACAAAGCAAAGCAATGCTGAAAGCAGTCTCAGATGTTCAGATATGTACGTTTCATTCTTGCTATTTTTGATTTTTCTCTAGTGACAAGAAAAGGAAGTTAGAAGCCAAACAAGAACCCAAACAGAGCAAGAAGTTGAAGAAAGACAGAGATACAAAGAACAAAAAAGATATGAAACTGAAGCGGAAAAAGTGAAGAGAAACTTGGACATCAGTGCTTGACCATGGGAAGATAGTCTCACTTCCTAAGCCCTCTCTGGCTGGACTGGGCAGCAGCCTGGACTGAAGCTGGCCTTGAACTGAATTCAGCCTTGGGCCTGTGTCAGACTGTGCACGCAACCTGGCTGAAGACAGATTCACTCCCAAGTGGGTCTGCTTAGAACTTGATGGCTGGGTACTGCCACCTCTGGCATTGCCAGGAGTCTCTCTCGCTCCCTCCCCCTACCCCGTCCAGGGCCCTCCTTTCCCATAAGTTCATACTTTGCTTAGGGCCAGATTTTTAGGCTCCTCCCGCACATGTGGAAGCTACGTTGCCTCTCATCCCTCTGAGGCCCTTAAGTATATTGCTTTCTGGTGGTGCCCTGGGGGCTGCTGCTGGGCCGCTGGGTCTCTCTTTGTGAACTTGTGCAAACACCCTGAGGCCTGGAGCAGGAGGAACTCCAGTCCGACCTGGCGTCCATGGCAGCCCATGGTTAGGTGTGCAGGGATTTGCTGATGTCGTCTTGCAGTCTTGCATTCTTGGCTCCAACAGAGCTGCTGCCCCACTGTCCCAGAAAAGCCTGAGGCTGTAGTTTAGGTAGGATGCCACATCTGTGTCCTCAAGACCTGTCATCTCATCCATTTGGGAAAAGATGTTGGGAAAGACCATTTTGCTAGCAGGGGTGAGGGGAGGGATAATCTATTTTTAATAAATAACATCCTAGAAAGACCAGCTGCCTGTGAGTGTTCTGAAATCCACATATGTGGAAGTTTCTCCTGGTTCTTGGCTGCCTGGTAAAATATGGAAGGTGTTGGTGTCAAGGCCAAAGGTAAGGAGTGTGTCTAGGGCTTCCCAGCCCAGGAGTCTGGGAGAAGGGGCAGGTGGGTATGGTTACCTCCAGGGACCTTGTGTGGTGGCTGGAAGCCAACTGGAACTGCCTTGTTTCCTTCCCAGCTCCTGCCAGGTCACTTGGTCCCTTCCATTTGTTGGGGACAGAGATTACCTGGTGGCTTTACAAGTACTTTGGTATGTTTTTTTAATGGTATCCAGGCTAATGAGCCTGCAGCCCCAGTATGTTGTCTGGGTTCAGAGAAGTCTAATGGAAGGACAGGGAAGGAAACAGTAACTTCTGAACCTAAGGGTACTTCACATGTAGCTCCTGGGACTCGTCCCCAGAGCGAGAAGAGCAGGTTCTGTGTGCGACCCTAGAGCTGCCGAGCCTTGTCACTGAGGCTGTCAGGACATGAGCCGAGGGGCCTTTCGTTTCTTGGAACTGTAGTTTCCTGGCCGCAGACCTCTATTAGGTCTGTAGGAAATTTTGCTGGAGGCGGGGAGAGGGCATGAAAGTAATTTTTATTTATTTTCTCAGGTGGGTGCCTGAGCCTGCCTTTCAAAGAGGGTTTTCTTAGAACGTGGTCAGAAGCAGAGTCACATTCTCAAATGGTCAGAGCTGGATGGGATTGTGAAAGTTGTCCAGGCATATCATCCTGCAGGTAAGTCTCCCAGCTGGCTCTGCATTGGGGTGCAAGGTGAGAGGGCTCTGGAGCCAGGCTGCTCTGCCCTGACCTTCACCATGGCCTTGGCAGGTTACCGCATGCTGCCTGCTCTTCGGGTCCACTTCTGCAAAGTGGGAGCGGTAGGAATAGCACCCCCCTCCCAGGGCTGTGGTGAGAAGTGGGTGGGTAGAGTGGGAAGCACTTAAACAGTGCCTGGCACATACCAAGTGCACACTAAATCTCTCAGGGTTCTGGGCACTCATCAGATCTAACGAGAGGAGCTGCTCGAGTTCAGTTACATGCCAGCTCCAGGAATCCTCAGGAAGGACTAGCTGTGGTATTTTTTTTAAAATGAGACAGGGTCTTGCTCTGTTGTCCAGGCTGGAGTGCAGTGACTCAATCATAGCTCATTGCAGCCTTGAACTTTTGGGCTCAAGCCATTCTCCCACCTCAGCCTTCCAAGTAGCTGGTACTGTAGGTGCTCACCACCACACCTGCCTATTTTAAAAAATTATGTAGAAGTGGAGTCTCACTCTGTTGCCCAGGTTGGTTTGGAACTCTGGCCCCAAGTGATCCACCTGAGCCTCCCAGAGTATTGTGATTAGAGGCATGAGCCACCACACTCGGCCAGGACTGGCTGTGTCTAAAACCCCAACCTAAGCTAGAAAAAGTCTCACTTGGGCAGCAAAGAGCATGCATTTTGCAGTCAGACTTGTCTGGCTCCGTGTAGTATCTCTGTATCCTTGGACAGGGCCTCTTTGTTTGTAAAGCGTGTATTCCTAAACACACGCTTGGGCCTTTGCATGTTGCGGTCATGATCTTGGTTCTCCTTCAAATCCGAAAAGGCATGCCTCCCCGAGACCTCACCATCTGGCTCTGAGACAGAGTGACATCTGTAAAGCTTGGCTGTCTTAGGAAATGTCACTTGCAAAATGAATTCAGATAGGCCAGCCATGAATGCTGTCACCAGAAGGGGAAGAGGCTGAAGAAGCCTGAACAAAGAAGGTTACTAAATGGTCGTCCCCCGTACCCCTCGCCAGGCGGGGCTGATGCCGGCCTGCTTCAGTGCTTCCACTGCTCATCTGGCCCAGCAGTCCCCGAGGACTCTGGAGTGACCAGGAGGTGGGACACAAAGGGGGCCGCTGAGGCTGGGGGTGGGGGAGGGGCAGGAAAAGTGACCGTCACCTTGGAAAAATGTAGACTCATTATCTGAGGCCGTCAGAGCACCGGCAGCCATTCTGCAGGCCTAGGGGGTGGGGGTAGGGTTGGAAGCCCCTTGGGCCCGAATGGGCAATTTCAGACTATGGGGAAAAGGGGCTGCCCTTGATTCTACAAACAATTGGTTCGAGTTAAACATCATCTGGATCCTCAAAGGGTACATGAAAGGCAGCCTGAAAGGGAGAGGCTGGAGGCTTCCTGCTACCTGCCATCTCTGGAGAGGCTTTTCTTCGGAGACGGCTAAGGCACCAGCTTATAATTGCCTGTGGACCCGCTGGAGCGGAGTGAAATCCCTGTGGACGCAACCCATGCTCTCAGCACCTGTGTACTCAAGGGCTCCGGTTTGAAACTCCCCCTGGCCCCTCATCGCCAGTGGAGTAGGGCAGACTGAGCAGTGGCCCTGAGTTAGGAGGAGGTCCACCTACCTGGGGTAAGTGATCATTTCCGTTTGAGTCCTAGCCCCTTGGAAGAATGTCGGATTTTTTTTCTAATTTAATTTTAAATGTTTATTCAAAAATGTATTCCTGCTACTGGCAGGCTCAAAGGGGCCCCTTCCTCCCTCCTACCTCCACTTTCTCTAAACCCACAATTCACCCTCTCAAAAGAGGAAACGGCTGATCCCACATCTGGATCTAGAAGCCAACTGGATCTTGCCTTCTAGGCTGGGTACTGACCGAGGCGTGTCCTGCAGGAGTGGGGGAACTTGGGCTGCTTGACACAGACCCGTGAAGGGTAGCCACTTCGTGTGGCAAGTGCTGGGGAGGGACAGCCCTCTCCACCACCTTCACAGGCCACTGCACAAGGTGCGGGGAGTGCGCTACCTCCCTGTGGCCCCCAGAGGGCGCCATGGGTCCATGTGGCCACTGGGCCCCAGGCTGGGCCTGAGCTGCCCTGCATGGCCCCTGCTGGAATTGGGCCTTCCCAGGGACTGGGATCTTTATGTCATTCCCCCCAACTCCTGAGTCATGGCCAGTCACTGACCACAGCCACTTTGGTTCAGGTTCCCAGTGACCTTAGGAATTTCTGTACCTGCCTCAGGCAGGCAGGCGGGCGACTTTTGAAAGAGTCTTGCTGTGTTGCCCAGGCTGAGGTGCAGGGGTGATCATAGCTCACTGTAGCCTCGAACTCCTGGGCTCTCTGATCCTCCCACCTCAGCCCCCAGAGCAGCTGGGAATACAGGTGTGCACCACCATGCCCAACTAATTGGCAGGGAATGTTTTACAAACTAGTATTAGTGCCTGAACTTTGCATCTAAAACTATAGCCATAGTCCCAGAACACTCTTGGGCCTCAGGCGGCGCCTCACCATCATCTCCCTCCATTACCTCTGCTAGTGTCCTTGTGGTGGCACAGCCAGCTTAGCTCAGCAGCAGTCACCCAGGGATAGGTGCCTCATATTAGGCCGAGTCGGGCCTGGGTGGAGGAGGCCCTGCCGCCACTTTGGTGGGTTATGCCATTTGGGGATGTGCCAGGGTTTGCAAACACCTCTGAAGACTGCCCCCAAAATAGCTCCCACATAAAGGGCCGTGGAGGGGCATGGGAGTGGAGATCAGGAAAGCCTGGTGCTGTCATATTTCTCAGTCATTTGGCTCCTGTCCAGCTCTGTGGCACATATGTGCTTAGTTAAATGTGAGCGAGGGTGGGTGAGGAGCAGATCCAGGCTGAGTTTCTGGAGAGAGGCGAGTGTTGCGGGCACAGCAACAGCTTTGGTAGGTTCTTGGCGCTGAGGTGGGAGACCTGAGACAAAGTCAGCTCTGGGATCCCTTCCTGGTTCTAAGGGGCTCCTCCCCAGTTCTGAACTCTGAGCAACCCTCTACAAGGACCAGTGAGGCCAAGGTCATTGTTAATGAGTGTTTGTTTATTGTTAATAAAACCATGGTACATTTACAGTAAGTGACAACATTATTGTACAGTTAAAGTATCATACAATATTACAGCAATAAAATAATGACTATTTCTTTGTACATCCAGCCAAGCAGCTAGTCAAAATATTTTCCAGGATTGCAAGCCCCTGGGGGCTTTTCAGGATGGCCTGAGTGACACCTCCTGAAACGTCCGGGGCTTTTGGTGAATAAATAGTTTCTAAGGTGCGGCCAGACAGCTGAAGAAGCTGCACCCAGACAGGCTGTGCCTGATGCTGCCCCAGTGTCTGGTCCATAAATACGACAGGTGTCAGGGGAGCCCAGGGACTGCAGAATTCGAGGGCAGTGCCGGGAGGGGACCCAGCAGAAGGGCTTCTTCTCCCAGCCCTTGTCCTCCACCAGTGCCCTGTCCTTTATCTCCAAGAGCCACAGTCCCCAGTGAGAAGTGTTTGTCCAGCTCTCAATCCTACATTAAGGGAAGCTTTCACTTGAGAGACCTGATCAGGGAGCTCTGCTGCTTGGCCCCACAAAGGCAACCTAGTCTACAGGCCTGAGGGTCCAGAATCCACCCATTTACTTTGGCCCCTAAAAGCAGCAGCAAAACAAAAGCTGAGGCCACCAGGCTCCGACACGTACTCCATCCCCTACCCCTTGCCCCTCCACACCAGACTTAGAAACCATCAGCTGGGGAACTGCCCTCTGCCACCAACTGAGCAAGGTGATGATAGTCCTGATGGGAGGGACTCTGGAAGCCCAGGCACCGAAGACAATGGGGGTGGGGGGGACTCTGGGTGGCAGCGGTGGTGGTGGCAGGGGGATCCTCAGGCCACTGGAGGCCCACATCAAGCCTTTCAAACCTTTGAGGAATAAGTTAGGGATTTGGGCAGCTTTTCTTATGTGACATTTAGGAAGAAAAATACCAGCTTTTGAATTACTGTAGACGGCCGGGGGCCTAGGCAGTATACATTCCATACATTCATAAGGATTGCCGCACCCCCAGGTACCCTAGTTGGGATGGTCTGAGTTTATTGAGGCCCTAGGTGTGAGTAGAGCTTGGGGGGGCCTAGGCAGAGGTGGGTCAGGACCAGCTGCTGACCTGCAGAAGAGGGGCATGCAGGGGGAATGCATGGCTGCCCTCGAGGTACACACTGGGACGGGGAGAAGGGCCGCCAGCTGGCTACATCTCCCCTTTGCCCATCACTGATTGAACAAACAGCTCTGGGGCAGAGGAGCTGAGGGTGAGCTGCCTGGTGACGGGGGCTCAGGGCACATCTGCCTACCCAAGGACAAATCAACGCCAGAGGAAGCATCTGGGGAAGGAGGAGGAAACAGCCCCGTGAACCTGGCTCCAAGGGGGCCTACAACCATTCCCTGACCTGTTGGGCCCTGGCCTTAGCAGCCTCCGCCCCCTGCCTCACACCCGGGAGGTGATGTAGACAGAGTGCACGCGCTCGGCCAGGGTGCTCTGCAGGTCCTGCAGTGGGTCCAGGCCCTGCACTTTGCTGCTGCGGCTGTAGATGAGCTGCCGGAAGGTGTCCTGCTCCAGCAGGGCCTTCATGTGCTTGAGGAAGAAGCCCTCGCAGAACAGGGCCAGTTCCGGGGCGTTGTGGATCTGCAGGGCAGGGGGGGCCGGTGAAGCTCATGGCCTTAGTACAGCCCCACTCACCCTCACCCCCAAATATTACCTACCCATAGCCACGGCCCTGCTTAACCACCCTGGCCAGGGGAGGCGTTTCCTGTCCCTGCATCTTGAGGCCGGCTCTGCTATATCTGAATTCCTTCTGTAAGCCTCTCCTTGGAGTGGGATCCATCTGGGTTCAAATCCCAGCTGTGCCACCAGGCACTGTTATAGCCCTTGTCATTTTCCTCGCCTGCTTCACACTGTCATGCTGCCTTGTTAAGTGGCAGTCATCCTTGTTGGGTTGGAAGTTCTCTTCCTAAGGGTGGGAATGGGGACTGTTCACTGCTGGGTGTCCAGGGGCCAGCACGAGGCCCGGCATGTGAGCTTACGTGTGGTAAATACTGGATAAGGATGTTCACTCAACAGATATCAAGGTTTTAAAGTTCCACTTTGGGTTTTATGTTCTTAGGTCAAGATCTCTGCAGTGTTGCTGATGTCCTAGTTCGGGGGAGAAAGAATCTGAGGAACCAAAGACAAGGTAACTGCAGATGGCGTTGAAGACTGTGAAGGAGGTAAAGCAGCGTGACAGGATGGCTTGTGGGAGGCCTGGGGACACCAGCTGATGAAGATGAAGGGCTGGAAGGAGCTTTACAGGAAAAGGGAACTGTCACAAAAGCCCTGGGGTTGGGGCAAGGAAGGAAGCATGGTGGAGTGAGGGGAGATGTGGGCGGGGCCTTGGGGCTTTGAAAGACATGATAAGGGCTGGCTGTTACTTAGCCCGCAGCAGGTAGAAAACCTTTGGTGAGATTAGGTATGGGAGTAACACAGTCTTTCTTTGTACTTTTTTGGGTGGGAGCCGAGTTGAGACAAGGTCTTGCTCTGTCGCCCAGGCTAGAATGCAGTGGCATGATCACAGCTCACTATAGTCTTAATCTCCTGGGCTCAAGTGATCCTCCTGCCTCAGCTTCCTGAGCAGCTGAGACCACAGGTGCACACCACCACACTCAGCTAGTTTGTAGAGACAGGGTCTTGCCATGTTTCACAGGCTGGTCTAAATTCCTGGTCTTCCTGCCTCAGCCTCCCAAAGTACTGGGATTACAGGTGTGAGCCACTGTGCCTGGCCATGGTTTTTGAACTTTTGAAAGAACCTGATGGATTGCAGGGCTAAGGCCAGGCAGGAGGGAGGCTGGACTGATGTAATTGTCAGAGAGTGATGCTGGTGGCTTGGGGCAAAGCGAGGGCAGTGGAGAGGAAGGGAAGTGGAGAAGCCGCTGATGTGTTTGAGGTGGATGGCCTGCATGTGGGAGGGTTTTTGCAAATCGTATAGGATTCCTAAGGTTTGAGTCTGAGCAAGTGAGCAATGACCGTGCCGCTTGCTGAGATGGGGCAGCTGGGGAGGCACAGACAGGCAGGGGAGAAAAGTAAGTACCTGTGGCTTTGATTTGACTCAGAGGCTCAGCAACTTGCCCAGGTCCCACAGCCCAGGTGGCAGAGCTGGACCGTGAACCAGCACGCACCTGGCTTAAAAGCTCACCTCCCAAGCTACCATGTGGCCACTGGGCAGCAGTGACCCCAGGCTCCAGAGGGAGTCGCTAACCCTCCCTCAGCCCCTACACTCTCCTCAGAAGCAGCCCGGCCACCTGCATCTCCTACCTCATCCCTAGCGTGTCCACACGGCCAAGGCCCCATGGATCAGACTGCGGTGGGAGGTGGCCAGCAGGCATCCTTGGCTCTTACCTTGGCATATTTGTACGTGTTCACAGCACTCTCCACGCTGAGGGTCTGGGAGCACAGGATCTCGCAGTGCCTCTGCAGGGCGTCCAGCTGGAACAGGCTGGCAGCTGACAATAACTGGCAGAGAGGCAGAGCAGGCCTTGGGGACCCATGGCCAGGCTGGTGGCCTGGGCAGCATGGAACAGGAAGCTCCCGAGTGCCATGTGCCCTGCTGCCTCCCGCCCTCAGGCCCCACTACCATCTGATTCCCCTGGGCCTAACCATCCCTGCTGGGGCAGGCACCGAGGCTGGGCTCGGCGGTGTGCACGGTCCCTATTTCTCAGAACTGCTCTTCCTGTCAGATGGAGAGGAAGGACCACTTTCCCTCTGTCAAGGGGGTGAATGGGAGACGGAGTAGATGGGAACCCTGGCCCAGACCCCCTCCTCCTCTCCTGGGTCTCACCTCCAGGATGTCAGCGGTGGGGATCTCCATGGATTCTGTTCCTCCGTAGTACAGATACTGCATCATCATCTGTGGTGGGAAGAAGCCCGTGTGAATGCCACGTGGACCTGACGCCTGAAAGGCCTCACCTGGCCCACAGGGTACCACTCCAGCTGCTGCCTCCAGGGGACTGTCCCTCTGCAGGTCCCCAGCTCTGTCTCCCTCCCTGTCCCACTCAGGCTGAGACTCTTGTGTTTTCCCCGGACCACCACCTCTAGAAGCCAGCTCCAAGACCCTCTCTCCTGAGTCCCTGCCTGAATGACAAGCTCCCTCTGTGGAGTGTTTTCCCTACAATCCTCATGATAACCCCGTGAGCCCAGGAGGGAAGTTTTAATCCACAGTTGGGGAAACTGAGGCCCAGGGAAGGAAGATGACTTGGCTCAAGTCCCTCAGCTCCCCTGATGCCTGCAGCAGGGCTCTCACATGGTGCTTGCCCCTGTGCGGCTCACCGCTGGTGTGCTCTAGATTCTACACAGGGAGACCAGTGGGGGATCTCCGAAGGAAAGTCGGAGGCTGCCTCCTGCGTTCCCCTGTCTGCACTAGGACGCCAGGGTGGAGGTGAGAGCCCCATCCTGACTCTCAGATGTGCTCTCTCAAAAAGAAAGCACAGAACCCAGGCCCAGAGCTCCCCTGGACAGGCTGAGCCCCATCTTGGGCTCCCAGGAGCAGGGGAGCCCTGGATACCAGATGAGGTGGCCCAGGACCGGGAACTGTGTTTAGTTCTGCTGAGGTTTCAGTTACAAACTCTGCCATCACGCTGGAGCCTAGTGAGGTTCCCAGTTGGAAAAAGAAAAACAATTCTTTCTGGCTGGCTGAAGAAACGGCCCCAGCAAGGAGCTGGCAAGTGTGTAAGTAAACATGGCTCCAGCCGGCAGTCGGGCTCTGTCGGGACCGGCCCTGAGGCTGCAGAGGCACCAGAGGGTCTAGGAGAAGGCCCAACTGCGGGGAGAGAAGTGGGGAGACCGGCCTGCCAGCCTTGTCCAGGCAGCAGATGTTGGCCAAGGCCCACCCGAGATGTCAGCTTCTCCCCACCTCTAGAGGACTGGGAAGCTCCTACAACCTTCTGCAGCCTCTGCTGGAGCCTGTGTGGCGAGCTCATGATTGCACAGTAAGTGTCTGTCTGCTTGTTCCAGACAGTGGGTGCCTTGGGCAGGCCATGCCAGCTCCCTCTGCCCTCCCCATGCAGGGCACTGAGTGGGTACTCAGTAAGGTGTATGCCCCTCACACAGGGTTGGGGTTGGGGGCCCAGGCAGGCAGGTCAGATCTTCCTGGCGGGATTCTTTGCTAAGGGATGGCCTCAGGGCAGCCCCTTGGGCCAGGCCTACCGGCCGCCTTAGGCCACAACTCCTATCCTGGCCTGGAGGGCACCTCCTGCTGTATTTTGGGATTTGGTGGATCTCCCCAAGGCCACTTGAATGCATAAGAGGCCGCAGAAGTCAGATCAGAATGGCTCACCTGGAGCCTTGCCATGGGAGCTGGGCAGCAGGCTAGCAGAGGTAGATGAATTTTGCACAGCCTGGCAGCCCCTATTAGGATACAGGTCATGTGCCTCCTGGAACCAGGCAGCCTGCGGGGCTAGACAGGCTGCTCAAGGAAAGGCCCCAGACAGGACCAGCTGCAGAGGGGCAGCAGGGTTTCCTTCTCCCTGAGTGGGCCACATGGAAGCTGAGACGGCAGAAACCATGTTGGAAGAGCAGGGTTGTGGCCCTCTGGCCTATATGCCCCCAGTGCCTGGGCTTAGTTGACAGTGACCTTGGCACATCTCTAGACCCATGCTATCCAGTATGATAACGACTGACCACACGTGGCTTCTGAGCATTTGAAATGTGGCTGGTCTGGATTGAGATGTGCTGTGTCAAATGCACACTGGAGTTTGAAAACTCAGTATTTCAAAAAAGCAAAATATCTCAGTAACTTTTAAAATTGATTACATGTTGAAATAATATTTTGGCTATACTGTAAGTTCAAAAATATTAAAATTAATTGCACCTGCTTTTTTTTTTATGTGACTAGTAGTAAATCTTAAATTACGACATGGCTCACATTCCATCGGACAGTGGTGCCTAGATGTCCTCGGGCCTGCGTTTCCTCACCCCGAAAACAAAGACAATAATTACCCATCTACACACTCCCACCTACCCTGCCAACATGAGAACCAATGAGATATGTGGGCCGGGCACCGTGGCTCACGTCTGTAATCCCAGCACTTTGGGAGGCCGAGGTGGGCGGATCACAATGTCAAGAGTGAGACCATGCTGACCAACATGGTGAAACCCCATCTCTACTAAAGATACAAAAATTAGCTGGGCATGGTGGCGTGTGCCTGTAATCCCAGCTACTTGGGAGACTGAGGCAGGAGAATTGCTTGAACCCAGGAGGCGGAGGTTGCAGCGAACCAAGATCATGCCATTGCACTCCAGCCTGGTGACAGCAAGACTCCGTCTCAAAAAAAAAAAAAGTAAAAAAAGAAAAAAAAAAAAAAAAAATATATATATATATATATATATATTTGGGGGTTGCTGGAAACCTTTCAGGTTTTGTTAGGGAGCCCTGACCCCAGACCGATGGCTTCAGGCCAGCCCCTCCAGGGAAGCCTGGAAAGCTGAGGTCTAGAAGCCCCATCTGAAATGATGCCCCAGATACGGCAAAGTTCTGCACCCAGGGGACCCACGGGGCAAGGCCAGTGCCCTGGGGCTGGTTAGAACAATCGGTCAGAACTTGGCGAGAGGCCCAGGGGAAGGCACGTGTGTGCTAGGGACATGAAGCCTGTCCCCTATTTGCCCTCCCAGCAACTCTGAGAGGAGCCAATGGGCTGCTGAGCGTGTTTTGTGACAGATGCCCTCCCTTGGCCTGGCCAGTGAGCACAGGTAGCCGAGCCCGCACACGTCCCCTTACAGGCAGCGGTCACCCGTGGCCACACATGTGCACTCCCCAGTCTCCAGTGATCCCTGCAGCCCCTCTAGGTCCTGCCTCCTGACTGATCTGAGCATGACTCCACCTCCCACTCCCACTCACCTGCCCATTCTCCAGAGAGTTGGATTAAGGGGCGGGAAAAGAAGGAAGGGGAGACACCACCACTCTGTGGCCTATGCCAGAACCCTGGGCCTCCCCTCCCCCACATCCATCAGCTGAGATCCCAGCCAGGTCTCTTCCTCTCGACCTTGTCTGCCCTGACTTGAGTTTCTAGTACATAACCTTCTATGTTCTGCAAAGCTGAGAGCCTGATAGACCTTTGATCTTCCACAAACAGGATGTGTGCCTCAACGGCCTTTTCTGCCTGACCAGCGTGGCTGGGGTTTGATGCTTGGGAGAAGTGATGCAGCCTCCACCAGCACCTCCCAGACTGTACCGAGCACACGGCTGCCTGGGGACCTTGTGAAGATGCAGGAGGGCTGGGGTGGGGCCTGGGGCTCTGCATTTCCAACAAGCTCTCAGTAATGCCCATTGGCTGGAGCCCGCTCTGATAACAGGGACTCATAACCCAGCTGTGTGGCCTCGCATGTCCGTCTGCAGTCTGCCCAGACCACTTGTCCAGTGGTTAGAGTTCAGGACCAAGGCGACAGGCTCTGAAGCTGCAACCCCACAATGGGATGGCCACCTCTGCACAAGGAGAGACCTGGATGCTCTACCGGTTCAATGAAATACAGAAGGCACTGGGAATAGAGTGGACAATTACAACTAACGCACAGCCGCCCACAAAGGTGGGCTCCTGGGGGAGAGGCACCCCTCCGAGAAGAGGATGGCACCAAGACCCACACACCTGAAAAATGTGGTACTTCATGTCGCTGATCTCAATGGTCTTGCTGCTGTCCCCATCCTGTTCGGATTTATTGGTCATTAGTGTCTTGAACCTGGAGCAAAGGAGACAGAGCAAGGCAGGTTTTGAACCTTTTCTCCACCACTGTGTGCAATGGCATCGTTGTCACCTGACCAGCTACCACGAGACGGAGCATTTTACAAATTACTGCTGTGCTCCTAAAATAATTTTTAGCAAGTGCCATTTTACATCGTCCTGGGAAGACATCTGGGCTGAGCCTGATTCTGTCCCCCATACAAGTGACCTGACACCTGTAGCCAGAATGTTGACTCTTCCTTCCAGAATATTTATGTTTTCTAATAATCAAAAGCAATAACTCAGCCAGAAAGAACACCACCTCAGAGCCCCCCTTTCCTGCTACCCCTTGTCCACCCTGCCTCATCCTGCCATGAGGCATATGGGGCTCCACTGTGATGTGACTGCAGTCTCAAGGACAGAGAGGGCAGGGTACAGCCCCAGCCCATCACTCTGTCACCTCGAACCTGAAACACGCTGCTTCCATGCCCCTGGGCTGGGAGTTTGTTATCTGAGGCTGCCTACCTGTTAGAAGCTGTCACCAGCAGGACTTTATGTGCATAAAACAGCTTTCCTTCCACTAGGAAGGTCACGTCTGACATCTCCTTATTGTTCAGAAAGTGCGGATCTGTGAAAACGGGGGAGACTGAGGGATATGGCCAAGGAGTCCCCTGCTAGGGGTTGCTTGAGTGTGCTGTGAGATGTGTGTCAGGGGTTGGGAGTGGGACACAGAGGTGAGGAACAGAGAGACTGAGGCTGCGGCCTTGGCACTTGGAAATGGAGAAAGATGGCAAAGTGGGGAGGGGGTGAGAAAGGGAAGAGGGGGAGGGGGAGGGCGTGTGACGGTGCAGGGGGCGGGCCTTCACCTAGCCTGGCTGGCAGGGTCTTCCGGATCTCTGGGATGCTGGGGATGGGGCTGCTGCCGTAGCAGTGGGTGAAGATGGCAGCCAGTTGCTGGATGACGGAGTCGTTCTGTGGGGAGGGGAGAGAGGGCCTGTGAGCTGCCTGTCTGTTCACAGACGCAGATACGTCAGGCGAATTTCAAAAGTCCAGGCCAGGATTAGAGCAGCCATTGTCTTTTGTTCCTGCTGGATGTGGATTGGCAAAAAATGTCTGTTCCTTCATCAGTGATTCCCCAAATGGCTTTTTTGGCTAGGTTCCAGCCCAGACGCATCCATGGCCTATGACCTCTACAGCCAGGTAGTGCAAGTCTAAGTCTGGGTGCTGGGGGCGGGCAGGTGTGTGGTGTGTGTGTGTGTGTGTGTGTGTGTGTTTGTGTTGGATGGGAGATCCCTGTGTGTGTGTGGTGTTGGGTGGGAGATCCCTGTGTGTGTGTGGGGGGAGGTGGGAGATCCCTGTGTGTGTGTGTGTGTGTGTGTGTGTGTGTGTGTTGGGTGGGAGATCCCTCCGTGTGTGTGTTAGGCGGGAGATCCCTCTGTGTGTGTGTGTGTGTGTGTGTGTGTGTTGGGTGGGAGATCCTGTGTCTGTCTGCATGTGTCCATCTGTGTCTGTCCCGTGATCTGGGTCTGGGCCGTGGGCTTGGGAACCGGCCACTGGCCACACTCACCTTGCTGGTCTTGAGGATGTCAAACATGAGCTGCAAACCCTCGGTCACCAGCTCCTCATTGTACTCCTCCTCTTTGATGGAGCTGAAGTCCCGCAGGAGGCTTTGCACCATTGAGTACCGCGACTGTGAGAAGGAGGTCCTCAGAGACTCGATCCAGATATGCAGCTTCCAGGGGACCCCTGGCTCAGGCAGGAAAGAGCAGGCAGTCACACACCGCAGCTAAGCGCTGCCCGGAAACAGCCTTTCCCAGGCAGACTCCCAGGATGCCCCACTGTTGTCTGTAGAACACCCTGTCCCCTCCCGCCTGCCCCCTTCCTGTGCGCTGAGTGGCCCTCTCAGGATGGCCATGGCATGAAAGCTTTAATTCATTCTGATAAGGCTTGATGGCAGGTCAGAGTGGAGTTTCAGGTTCTCATGAGATGAGGTGGAGGAATAGCTCCGGCCCAAATGCAGGGAACTCAAGCTCTGAAAGTTAGCCTAGCCCGGGGATTTTGAAGTGTTGGCCCAGCACCCATAGCAGCCTTATTTATTGGGCTCAAGAATTATTTGCTAGAGAGGTCTCAGTTGTAGAGGGGTGGCCAGGAGGGCTTGGATGGCCAGAGAGTATGCCAGGTGCTCAAGGACACACAGGCCTCCATGCCTGCATGGAAGCCCAGAACCAACCCTGTCTTGCAGCTCACTGGAATGCCACTGCACATACCCAGGTGCATAATGACTGTTTACCAGTTCCCAGTGTGTGTCAGTGGGGCTATAACTTAACATTGTTGTGAGAAGTTCATGACATAAACTAGTCATGTCCCTGGTAATTAGAGAGACAGCTTCTTACCCCCAGCCTCACTGTGGGTTAAAAAAGAAGTGATGGCGTTCGCCAGCGACACGGTGACAGCAGTGTGGTGGTGGTGGCATCCTTGGGTTACTGACTGCAGGTGGGAGTGACCTCTCCATTTCACAGTGAGGAACACTGAGGCTGACTCACTGTCTTTGCCCAGCCCTGGGGGTTTGTGGTCCTGTGATGACAATGACAGTGCTATCATCCACCAAGTGCTCACGGTGGCCACCATGCCTTGTACTTTAGATGATGTCACCCCATTTTTAGAGAAGGATCATTAGTACCAAACCCATAGAGAGAGGCGGGAATTGAGGCTTGGAGAGATGATGTGGTGCGCGGCTAACACAGGATCTGACCTAAGTCTGTCTGTCTGTCTGACTAGCCTCCCTGGAGGACGCCAAAAGTCCACAGACTCACAGACCCAAGGAGTGAAAGGTTAGCTGAGTGCCAGGCCTGCCGCCTCACAGCGTGGAGTCCTCGGGCTGCAGAGGCTTACAGTGCTCCACATCCCTGGGCTGTGACTGGGGAGGGGCAGCGAAGCTCCAGCCAGGCAGAGTGGAGGGCCTGAGGGGAGAGGGCTGGGCCTTGACCTCAAGACGTGGCACTGCTGAGCACTGTCTAAGGCCCAGGGCCCCTCCTGACCTCGCCGTAGCAGGAGCATCCTAGCCTCCACCCTGTCTGTGCTCAGCTGCCCTGGAGCTTGTCTGCCCTTGCGGGACCTGGCCCTCTCAGGCCTGCTGGAGAGCAGCACAGGGAGTGACCGTGTGTGTCTGTATGCATGCATAGACATGCGTGTGCACGCCCGCGAGGCCTCACCCAGCGCCCTCAGCTCCATGGTGATGTCCACGTAGCCGTGCTCGGCGCTGTAGTACATGGCCTCCTGCAGGGCCTTGGTGCGGGTCCGGCTCAGCCGCACGGGCCCCTCACTGCCACTGCCCTGGCTTGACGTGTCGCTTTCCTCCACACCCTCGGCCAGGATCTCCTCCAGGGACAGCACGTCTGCTTTAGCCTGCTGCGGCTGCGTCAGGAGCTTCCTCAGGACATTCCTGCGGGCCCAGGGATGAATGAAGGCGAGGGCTGAGGTCCCACAGGCAGTGCCCGCCTGAGCTGCCCCCCGCATCCCCTTGCCCCGACAGGCTGCTCTGGGGCATCTGAGGGCTCAGAGGTTCATGGTCTTCCTCCTCCAGGCAGGTAGGCCAGGGCTCCCAGTGTCACCAATCCCCATATACCTCCGAGAGGCAGGGCAGGGTGCAGGGGAACCCAACCTTCCACCATCCCAGCATTGCTGAGAAGTCACAGGCTTTGGGGCTGAGTGAACTCTGCCATCCGGCTGAACCCTGACCGCTTTGGTATCTGTATTACAGGGTGTCAGTATCACACTTGCCCAGGGTTAACATGAAGCTGATGTAAGGCTTTAAATGCAGAGCCTGAAACACGGCAGGTCTTCCTAAATAGCAGCTGACTCTGCATGTAAAAGTGTCTAAAACACAGGAAGAGCCCAGTAAGTGCTTATTGGGTCCCTTCACATTGATAAGGATGAATTGAAGATGAATGTCACATAGAATTACTTCATATTTATGAATGAAGACACAGAATGTTAGACCCCGTGGAGGACGCTCCCCTGCACTGCTGCTTTTAGCCTCGTGAGAGCCCACGTGCATCGTTGTCACAGGCGACGAATCCGTCTTGCTCAAGGCTACTCTGGGTGGGGGTACAGACCCAGGACTTCTGGTTCCAAGGCCTAGGCTCATTCTGTCACCTCCTGTGGCCTGGGGCTCTGGGACGGATGCAGCATGGGTGGGACTGCAAGATTACCAGGGGCTGACCTGCTCCGATGCCACCTGGCAGATCCTCCTCATACCTGCCAACCCATGGCCTGGAGGTGCCCTTCCAAGGACCCAAGGTCCCTCCCAAGGACTCCTCCTCATGTGTGGACTCGCGAGCTCAGGCAGTTTACAGAGCCGGGCACTGGCATGTGAAGGTGAACTAGCCACCCTGCCTGTCCCAAGGGTCCTGTGCTCAGAGTGACAGGCGGGCAGTCTCCATGCATGGTGATGAGGCCTCCACCGGAGGATGCAGGCCCTGGGTGGGGTGGAGAGGCCTAGAGGTGGCAACGGGGAAGATGGTGCCTGGAGGGTCAGGGCTGCTGAGGTGGGTCAACATGGGGGTGGGTTGGAGACAGTCGGAGAGAAAAGCATTCTAGGGGAGGGGACCCCAGCGCGAGCACGAGCCTGGTGGCGAGAACAATGTCAGGGAATTGGAAGTCAGTGTCCTGCCAGCCAGCCCTGCTTTTCTAGCCCCATTTCTGCCCTGTAATCACCTCTTGTCTGGTCTCCTTCTGCCCCTCTGTGCTGCCTCTGACTTCAGCCTGCTGCTGTCCCACATACCCCTGGGCAGGCCTGGTCCCCACAAAGCAAACGCCACCATCTACACCCAGGGCAGGGTGCAATTTCACGCCAGGAGCCTCTGCATGGCTGAGCTGTATGCTGTCTGGACGCCCAAGGCCACTTGGGCACTGGCGGAGCACCAGCAGGTGTGGGAAGCAGTGTGGTCCTGTGTGGGCTGTGGCAGCTGCAGAGTGGCGTCTCACTGGGAAAGGGGACGGTCTTCCCTGGGCGTCGGGAGGCCCAGGCTCCGGTCCCAGCTCTGCCAGGAACCAGCTGTGGGGCCTCCCCCATCTCCTGCCCCGACGCTGGCTCAAGGCCCTCATCTTTCTGGTTTACTCGCACACAGGCTTGGAAAGGTCTCCGGGCCTAGTTTTTCTGCTCCCATTGGGGAAACTGAGGCTCCTGTGAGCTTATTTCAGTGCCCTCACGTCACGTAGGGTAGGAATCCCAGGCAGGTACCTGTGGCCGTGGGCAGCTGAGTGGCTGAAGCAGTTCATGTCCTCGTGGAGGGAGGAGCCCATGCCGTGGGCCTCGAGCATGCTGAGAAGCGGATCGGCACCTCGGCTCAGTAGCAAACTGACCAGCTCATAGTTTCCTGAAAGGGAAGGCGGGCAGCATGGAGGACACTGAGACGGTGGCCGCCAGGGCAGCTGAGGTGAAAGGGAAGGGAAAGCGGGATTCTTGCAGCTCTGAGTAATGGAATAAATCAGCAAACCCCACGTTCATCTGCATTTGGCAGATGAAGTGGAGGGATAGGAAGAAGACTGTCCATGCCCTGCCCCTGCGCCCCCTCCTCGGGTCCCCAGAGGGAAGGGCCTCCCTGCCCTGCTGAGTCCTGCCGGATGCTGAGCCCAAGAGAAACTGATGGGTGGGGCCAGGGGAAGCCCCACAGTGGCCCAGAGAAGGGGTTTCACGGACCCCCCCCAGGGTCTGTGTGTGCCACAGAGACCCCTGCACGTCCAGCTACATGCCTGGCCAGGCTGGAGGGCATGCAGGGAAGGGCAGACAGAGCCTCCGGGCAGCAGCACCTACCTGCCGCAGAGGCCAGCTGCAGAGGCGTCTCCGCGTAGCTGTCCTCGCCGCCATTCACTGCCGAGCCCTCCACATGGGCACCAGCATCCAGCAACAACTGCCAGGGACAAGAGGGGGAGGGCACTGCTCAGCACGACAGGGAGCACCTGGGAAGGGCCAGAGGGCTTTGGGGGACAGGGCCTTTAGTTCTCTCCAGGCATGTGACCAAGACACGGTTCACCCCAGCAGCTGAGGAACTGGAACTTTACAACTCTGGGTTATCCTTAGGGCTCAAAGTTTCTAGAATCTTCAACTCCATTCTTGTGGTCCAGAACCAAGCCCCTAGGAGCTGTTAGGACCTCTGAGCTTTTTCTGTCTTTTGAATGCTTTCCCATGAACTGGCTGAGGCCACCTTTCTGAGAACTCGTGTGCATGAGCAGCATAGAAAATGTTGCCCTCAGACTGGGCGCAGTGGCTCACGCCTGTAATCCGAGCACTTTGGGAGGCCGAGGCGGGAGGATCATGAGGTCAGGAGTTCAAGACCAGCCTGGCAAACATAGTGAACCCGTCTCTACTAAAAATACAAAATATTAGCTTGGCGTGGTGGTGTATGCCTATAATTCCAGCTACTCTGGAGGCTGGGGCAGGAGAATTGCTTGAACCCAGGAGGCGGAGGTTGTGGTAAGCGGAGATCATGCCATTGCACTCCAGCCTGGGCGACAGAGGAAGACTCTATGTCAAAAAAAAGAAGAAAAAATGTTGCCCCCGATCTATGGGATAAACTGTGGCTCTGGGTGGCAGTAGGTGTCGGAGTCAGAAGGAGCAGGGTACCAGTGCTGGCCACTGACCAGTGAGTAACCCCCGGCAGGTACTTCAACTCCCGGAGCCTCAGTCTTTCTCATCCACAGAATGGGAAGAGGGGGCTGCTTCCCTTCAGCTTCTCATGGGAGAGGTACAGCAGCTACCCCAGGATGGCAGGTGGTGTGGCTGGAGCAGAAAGTCCCAGTCTAGGACAGCAGAGGGCCTCTCCCCATGCTAGCAAGGGCTGACACTGACAGGGGACAGATGGGGCAGGGTTAACAGATACCAGGCAGTTCCAGATGAGCCGGTCCTGGCTCTGCCTTGGGGCAGGGGTGGGGTCTGTGTTACTCCAACCGGTGACTTTCAGCTCCCGTTCCACCTTCCCTGCTGCTCTGGAGGGAGCAACCTTCCAGCCCTCCCAGGCTCCTGGAGACCAAACCTTCCTCCAGGCATGTATGGCAGCCTAGGCAAGCCCCACCTGCCATTCGCCTGGATACCGGGAGTGGAGTTCGGGCTGACTGCTCAATCCCACGGACTGTGTGGCATGCAGGACAGCCATCACTGGAGATGCAGCAGTCAGAAATCAGTCATGGCCCCATTCTCTGCACCAGTGCCAAGGCCATGGAGGTGGGGGCCTGCTCACTTGGGCAAAACTGGGCATGAGTCCAGGCAAGCCCAGGGCATAGCCCCGCAGGCCCAGTCTGAGCTGAGGTTGGGATTTTGCTCCTGTCCTCATAAGGCAAAGGCGGCAGGATGTGGCAGCCAGTGGGTAATGGCCATTCACGGAGTCCTTGGGATAGGCTAGGGCTATGAATCAGCCAGACATGATCCCCGCCCTCAGAGGCCTTGCAACCTAGTGGGGAGCGAGGGTGTCATGCCAGCTCCCTGGAAGGGATGCCATGAAACCCTGTGCATGCCAGTGATCTGAGGACCTGGGAGTGAGTGCATTTGGCTGGGGCACCTGCTGGCACAGGGAGCTGCTCTGCCCACAGCTTCTGCTTCTAGAACCACCACCTGTCCCGATGCTAGCACAGCTACCTGGGCCGAGGTGGGCAACCTGCGGCTTGGCTCAACAGGTGAGCGGCGCCACTCTGAGTCTGAGTCCTCTCTCAGGAACTGGGGAGGGGACAGAATTGCACAGACCCCATCACACAAAGCCAGCCCTGCAGTAGAACTCACGAGGGAGGAAAAAAGGGAAGGGTTGGAAAGATGGCTGGAGGCGAGAAAGCTGAGCTGGACTGGGACCAGCCCCAGTGTGCCCAACACGAGACAGACAGAGGTTCCAGGAGAGTATGACAGGACCCTAGTGCTGCCTGGATCCAGGTCCTGTTTCCTAAAATTCCACATGTCCTTGCACTAACGCCTCTCCTTGAGGCAACTCAGGTGGCAGCTGCCTTATCGATCAGATGAGCCGGCCTTAAGCAGTGCCTTTGGGATCTCTGATTGAGGGCACCTGCCCACTCAGCTGAGGCTGGGGCTGTGCTTGGGGCCCAGCCCAGCTGGTAGGCTGGGGCCACGATGTTCACCTGGACCACAGGAGCTCACCTGGACCACAGAGATGTGTCCATGCAGCACAGCAAATGTCAGCGAGGTCCAGTGCCGGCTGTCGGGGTGGATGGAAGGGTGCCTGGGAGAGTTGCTTGGAACCTGGAAAATACCACAAATCGTGTGTTTCCTGGGCACCCGAGCGAAGGGAGCACCCTGCAGGGATGGGGAACAGGAGTCAATAAGTGTTTTCTACATTCGATTGGTAATGTTTGCCTGGAGCGCTGAGTGACAAGGCTCAAAAAGAGAGGATGGATGTTTAACTGGCAGTGTCTTCCCTGGGCAAAAGACGGTGGTGGGGTGGGGTGGTGCTTTATGCCTCAGAGGGAGGCAGAGCTAGAAGTATTTGGGGATGGAAGGAATGGCTGGAGATTAGGCTGGTAAAAGGAGAAAGATCTATAAAAACAGTATCACAGCCCGTCTCTCCACTCAACTTCCGCCTCAGCCCACTCCCTCAGACAGAAAGCCCAGAACGTGGTAAGACTCCCCTGTGCTAACAGTGGTCTCTGTGCATCTTGTCTTTCTCGTCTTTTGAACGCACATCAACTCAATTGCCCAAAACATCATGCCCAGTGTGTTTGTTGGAGACCTCAGGGTGATCCCTGCTGGCCTAGGACCCGCGTGCAGCTCTGTGGGGCTTCCTCACCTGGATGTCCAGGTTTGCCCCGGCATCAATCAACATCTGGACCATCGCCTCGTCCCCCGCAGCGCAGGCGTACATCAGCGGCGTCATACCCTGAGCAAATCAAACACACATGCTAAACTCTTTGCAAACGGAAAACAATACTGCACACCCATAGGCCCCTGCCCCAGAAACCACAGATCGGGCCCCCACCACCCTGGCCGAGTGTCCTGTGCTCCCCTGGGTTTTGTGCTTCCTGGGCTGCTGGGGATAGGGCATGGGGAGGGTGAGCAGGGGCACTGCCATGAGCACTGCAGGACACTGGAGTGGGGGCCAGCACAGGCGGTGCTGCCAGGCTCGGGGCGAAGGCCTCCTCTGCCATGGGGAGCTGTAAACTTGGTACAAGTTATCTGCCCTCTCTGTGCCTCAATTTCTTCGTCTGTAAATGAGTAACGACAGCAGTATCTTATCTCCCTCAAAGGGTTGTTGCAGAGTGTGGATTAATATGTATAAAGTGCTTAGTTCAGAGTGAGCTTACCTTGATTAAGAACTACGTAATTAAAATACCAACAACACTCTGACGGCTACTATGCCATAGCGTCTCATAGTTGCCATCCCAGGCCTGTGCGTGGACATCACTGTGCCCGTGATTAACATGCAGCCTCTCCCTCCATCATCAAAATATCCCCTTCTCCCCATTTTACAGCTGAGGAGCAGAGAAGGGGAATTAACTGCCCAAAGTCACACAACTAGTGAGAGGTTGAACGCGGGGCAGGACCCAGGCCTCCATAAGCTGTGAAGCCCGTGATTTGCGACGTCTCACGAGACAGATGAGGAGGTGTTTGACTTCAGCGTCTTGTGCTCCTGAGCAGTCCAGAGCGTTCCTGCAAGCTGAGTCCCGCTGTCTCCCTGGGTTAGGTGGGCAGGTGGCGGGCCACCTCCCTGGCTGGGAATCCTGCTCTGAGGCTGGCAACAGCAAAGGCCATGCGAGCTGTTTATTCCGTGGCTGGGTCCCAGCGGGTGTTTGCCTGGTGCCCCATGATGTTATTTATTAGATTATTTGTGCGTAGACAAGATCTCCTTTCCTCATAAACCCTTGCCTAGTGCCCAGAGATAAAGCAATGGCCTGAGATTAATCACGGGGTGAGAGGACTGTTCTCCCCCAGATCATCCTGTAAATACTAGGGTTTAGGGAACAAACAGGACTGAGCACTTAGACGAAGGCCAGTGCCACAGAATAAAAATCTGGCTTTGTTTCATCTCCCTGTGGACAGGCTTGACTTACTTTTTTCTCTACACATCTGTACACAATTTGGAGTTTAGACCAAGTGATGAGCCCCGTGAGGAGACACTTGCTTTTTCCCGGGTCCCTGTCCCCACGCACTCCAGGCATATAAAGAGGCCAAATAAAACCAGGCTGGCTTGCAGATTTCAGGCATCAGCATCCTATCGACAGCAATACGACTAAAATAATCATCATATTGGCAACCAAAACCAGAATGAACATTTACTAAGCACCAACTCTGTGCTGGATGCAGAATTCCCCCTAACCCTATGTGGCAGGTGCTGCCATCCCCTATCTTACAGGGGAGGAAACTGAGGTGCCTCAAGGAGGCAGAGTAACTTGTTCAAGATGCTACAGCTCGGCTGGGCGCGGTGGCTCACACCTGTAATCCCAGCACTTTGGGAGGCCCAGGTGGGTGGATCACAAGGTCAGGAGATTGAGACCAGACTGGCCAATATGGTGAAATCCCGTCTCTACTAAAAATACAAAAAAATTAGCCGGGCACGGTGGCGCACACCTGTAATCCCAGCTACTCAGGAGGCTGAGGCAGGAGAATTGCTTGAACCTGGGAGGCAGAGGTGGCAGTGAGGTGAGATCACACCACTGCACTCCAGCCTGGGCAACAGAGTGAGACTCAAAAAAAAAAAAAAAAAGATGCTACAGCTCTTACATGGCCAGTAAATCCTAGGTCTGGCTGAAGCTAAAGTCCACGGGCTTCTACACTGTGCTGCTGAAGAAGGAAGACTCCACCAGGAAAGCTCCCACAGAGCCCTGGAACCTGCATTGACAGAGAGGCCCCCACAAGACCCCACAGCAGCCTGCCACCTGCCGCTGCCCTCCGGAAGCCCAGCACTGGGCCTGTGGTCCTTCCCCAGCCCCTGGCCCGGGTACACACCCTGACTGCCCCACCCCACATTCTTTATGTCCCTTTCCCTGGAATGCCTTCCCCACTCCTCTCTGCGCCATCCCCATCCTGCCCTCTCCCAGGCTTGGCTCAACTGCCTCCAGCAGGAACCCTCCCCTGGCAGCTCGTCCCTTCCGTCAGAGGCCACCCTGGCCTCATGGTCTTCCTGGACCTTCATCGCAGGCTGCACTGCGCCGTCACCTCATCTGAGAACGCTGCCTTAACTCGCCACTGTCATTTAACACCCCCCGCTCTGCGTGACCTTCCAAACCCCACAGGGCTCCTCTGCACACAGTGAGTGCTCTCAGCGCAGTGTCAAACACACAGGATATTCCATAGCGGTTGAGAGGCTGGGTCCGGCTGCTCAGATTCTCCACCCAGCTCTGCCCCTTACTAGTTGTGTGACCTTAGGTAAAGCAATCTCTCTGTCCCTCAATTTCCTCATCGATACAATGGGGAAAATAATCGTGCTACATCACAGGGCTGCTGTCAAGAGGAGATTAGTTCATCTATGTGAAGCACTTAGAACAATGCCTTGAACACAGTAAATGCTATCTAGATGTTAGCTGTTCACAGCAAACGTAAAAAGTGAAACAGATGTGAAAGTCAAAGCCTATCTGAAACTGTACATCACCTCCCACATCCCTACCCATTTTCATGCTTCATTTCAGTCCTCAGCACGTTCAGTCAGCATACTCTACATTTTACATGTCCGTGTTTCTTATTATCTGTCTGCCTCACTAAAACGTTAGCTCCATGAGGGCAAGGGTTTCTATGCCTGGGCAAGTAGTCAGCACACAACAGGCTGTAATACAGGGTGAGTGACTATGTCCCTAGCTGGAGAGGAAGCTCACTCTCCTGGACTCATTCCTAGCTTTGTGCCGCCTGGAGCAGTGGCCTGCTGTCCAGCCAGGGAAGCAGAAGCCACATGACAAACATTTTCCAAGGGAAGCTGGACGTCTCCAAGCTGACATTCCACTTGACCAGGCAGGGCAGGATTCAGGGGGTAGCCTGCCTCTTCAAAGAGCAGAACTGAGCAAGTCCTAGGGTTAGGACCCAGGGCCGCCAATGCTGAGAGCTGAGAATTCACAACTCTGGTCCCCACGCCTGGTCTAGTGGAGCTCTCGGGACGTACCTGGTCGTCCATAGTGTTAACTCCATCCGGCCCCAGGGCCTCGATGGCTTGGTTGATGAGGTCTGTCCTCCCACAGTTGAGCATGCGGAAACCCAGGTCCTGGTTGAATTTTTCAGTAGCTGCTCGGGCATCCATCCTCCGGAAGGAACTGAAACAGTGTTCAGGTCTGCCCAGAAGAGACCCAAAGGTGTGTGTGACTATGCAGACAGCAACTTTCAATGACATGACACAGATGTGTGAGGCTTAGGTGTGGAGTGAGGATGAGGATGGGTGGGGAGAAGGACCAGGGAGTTAGGATCAGATCAGCAATGACTGTCCCCATCATGTTCTGTGACATGAAGAGCACATATTTCTGCTTTTCTATAAATACATTTTGAAAAGTGTCCAGGGGCCAGGTACAGTAGTGCACTCATAATCCCAGCACTTAGGAGGCCAAGGCAGGCGACTCACTTGAGGTCAGGAGTTTAGCCTGGCCAACATGGTGAAACTCCGTCTCTACTCAAACCAGGTGTGGTGGCGCACGCCTGTAATCCCATCTACTCAGGAGGCTGAGGCAGGAGAATCAATTGAACCCAGGAGGAGGAGGTTGCAGTGAGCTGAGATCGCACCACTGCACTCCAGCCTGGGCAACAGAGCGAGACGCCACCTCAAAAATAAATAAATAAAAATAAAGACGTGCTGTGAGCTCTTGCTGCTTCAAGTGGCAGGAAACAAAGACTCGTGTAAAACAACGTTATGGGGCTGCCCAAGGAGGAAGCAGCTCCCACCCGGACTCGTGCCACAGCACTTGGCTGTAAACTGTTTGTATGGAGCAGGCTGCTCTCAGCCTAGAAACAGTCACCGTGGCCAAGTCTTAGCGTTTGGCCCCACTTCTCTCCCTTTAAGGCTTCCTGGTGAGGCCCAGAAGTACCAAAGAGATGGCAGAGAATGGCCTAGACTCCCATTTGCAATCAACCCAACCTACAAGGAAAGTCAGATAACACCTGTGTTCCAGAGGGCACATCCCAGACGTCCAGTAGGCAGCTTTGCCCTGGAGCCTTTGTTGAACCAAAGTGTAGAAAGTTCACGTAATAGAATGAGGTTTGGGCCTTCCACATGAAGACAGAGGAGGCCATAACCTGGGTTTGGGCAAAGGATTAAAACATGTTAAGTCCAGGTACGGTGGCTCACACTTGTAATCCCAGCACTTTGGGAGGCCAAGGAGGGTGGATCACCTGAGGTCAGGAGTTTAAGACCAGCCTGGCCAACATGGTGAAACCCCGTTTCTACTAAAAATACAAAATCACCCGGGCGTGGTGGCATACACCCGTAATTCTAGCTAAGACTGAGGCAGGAGAATCGCTTGAAACCCGGGAGGCGGGGGTTATAGTGAGCTGAGATCACGCCATTGCACTCCAGCCTGGGCAACAGAACAAAACTCCATCTCAAAAAACAAAAAAACAAAAACAAAAACAAAAAAAAAGATAAAAGGCTCTCACAGGCCAAGGACGGCCAGGGAAGCTTCTCTAGAAAAGCTCCTCAGCAAACGGGTCTACTATGAGAGGCACTTAGGGAAGGAAATTAGGAGCACAGGCTTGGAGACCATATGGACCTGGGTTCAAATCTGGACACAAAGCGCTAGCTGAGTATCTGTGGGCAAGCTACTGTTCCTCTCTGACCTTCAGCTGCTTCATCTGTAAGATGGGCATGATCACCTCTTCTCTGCACTTGTCACGAGGACTAAGATAATGCACATAAAGAAGGGCTCACAGCACCTGCACCCAGGAAGGGTCCATGTGGTGTCAATTACAGGAACAGAGGAAAGAGCGGGCCCCCTTCTGCCCCTCAGTCCCCAAGTATCCCAAAGAGTCAGATGTGTGTGTCTCCTCTATGCAGCAGACCAGCGGCTGCACGAGACGTTGCCGGACAGCAGCCAAGGTCTAGAGTAGATCTGTTCCCATACTCAGGCTTGGTCTTTGCAGAGAACACCCTTAGAGCAGCTCGAATGCTCTGCAGCTCCTGCTCTCTGACCCCTCCCAGCCACCCAGGGAAGAAGGAACACAGGGGAGCCGCTGGGGGCGGGACATGGATGTTGGGGGCCCTCCCTCCTCCTGGGTTCCTACTTGAGCTGCCGAGGTTCACAGTCCAGACCAGGCAGCAGCAGCCGGGCCGCCTGGCGGATGTCGCCGCTGTCCACGGTGAGGCTGCGGCGGTGCTCTGCGTAGGTGATGGCCACACGCATCCATTCCATGAGGGGCGGCAGCAGCATGAAGGGCCTGCGGGACAGTAGAGAGAGGGTCAGGATGGGGGTGGGGTCCCTGCGGGGCAGTAGAGAGGGTAAGGCCTGGGGGGTTGCTCCCTGAACGGGGACCCCTTAAGCACACACATGCTCACAGGTGGCCACCAAGGCTGGTCACCCCTTGCAGGGGACCTTCTCCTTCTGCTCACAGAGACCCTGATTGTACCTGCAATGCACAGATGGAGTTTCCATCATGGGGCATTAGCAGAACCTGAGGACCCTCAAGTGGCCCAGAGAAGGGGGGTTTCCCAGTGTGTGGAATTGGGGACCCTTGTCCCCTCCAAAGAGTTCAGTTGGGGTCCCCAAGTGTTCCTCTCTGCAGAGGGGAAAGGCTGCACAGCTAAGAGTCTCACAAACCCAGGTCCAAACCCAGGGCTGCCACCAGCAGTATCACGTCACTGTCCCCTCTGACCAGCGCACCCGAGCCTGTTTCTCCATCCGCAGCATGTGTGCGATACCTCCTCATCGAGGCTGTCACGAGGCCAAATGGGACGACGCATATCACGCTGCCGAGCAGCATTAATGACCACTCCTTCCTCATCTGGCACCTAGGCCAAGTTGGGCTGACACCACTTCCTGTGCCAGGCCAGGGTTGCCCCCAGGTTGGCACTCAGAGAAGAGAAGCAGCCTCAAGTCCCATAGGGAGGAATGGTCCCAGCAGCTGGAGTATCACTAAGAGACCACGAGGGCAGGGAGAGGTGGGGGCAGGCTCAGAGCTGCAAACTCCAGGGGCACCGCGCACAGGCCCGCCCTGTGCCACCAGGGGACGCCACACGCACAGCCTGTGCTGGTTCCTGACTGCGGCTCAGGCCACGCCCACCCCCGCCCATGGCCACCAACTCTGATTCAGCCAGGGAGGTGGGTCTCTCCCTGTCTGGGACGTGTTTCTGTCCTCGGCCAGCTCTGGCAAGGCTCCTGAAGCCCCTCAGGAGACCACTTCGCCATCCAAAAGACCTCCCCGCCAACGAGGAGTCCGGACGGCAGCCTGTGGCTTCGTGACTCCATGGACACCCACCTGGAGCTCTTCCCTGCTTAGTCACAGGAGCAAGATAGCCCTAAGGCCTGTGCCCCCTCCCTCATGCTGTTCTCTCTGACAAAAGCCCAAAAGTCGGCCTCCCGGCTCCTGCCTGTTCCCAGTCCCTCCCGATGCCACTCTTGTCCTTCCTTTTGAACTAAGCCAGGGAGCGGGGCAGACAGCCAGGGGCAGGCGGCCAGGCCTCCAGCCATCCCAACTCCGTCGGGGCTCTTGGAGCGTCCCGCCTGTGCTGTCACTTCAGTCTCTCCCCTTGACACGCAGCTAAGTGCTCCCGCCAGGAAAAAGATGCCTCCTTCCAGAGAACTCTCCTCAGCTATGAAGAAAGCCACCTCCAGGGAGTCAGCCAGGGCTGCCCTCAGAACCTCTATCTCAGGTCTCCAAAAGCTCAAGTCATCTCCTGAGTTCCAAAAGTTTCTCTCCTCGAGGACAAAGAATGCTTTTATTTTAAATACTAGCAAACAAAATCAAATGCTCCTTGACTTAGGATGGGTTTGCATCCCAATAAACCTGTTGTAAGTTGAAAATATCCTAAGTGGAAACGCATTTAATACACCTCACCTACTGAATGGCCTGTCTTAAACATGCTCAGAACATCTATATTAGCCTATAGTTAGGGAAGATTATCTTAACCCAAAGCCTATTTTATAATAGGGTTGAACATCAATGTAATTTACTAAATGCTGTACTGGACATGAAACACAGAATGTTCACTGAAGTCAAGTGTGGTGGCACACGCCTATAGTCCCAGCTACTTGAGAGGCTGAGGCAGGAAGATCACTTGAGCCCAGGAGCTGGAGGCTACAGTAAACTATGATCGCACTACTCCACTGCAGCCTGGGAGACAGAGCAAGACCCTGTCTCCAAAAAAAAGGCTGGGCGAGGTGGCTCACGCCTGTAATCCCAGTACTTTGGGAGGCAAAGGTGGGTGGATCATGAAGTCAGGAGATTGAAACCATCCTGGTCAACATGGTGAAACTCCATCTCTACTAAAAATACAAAAAATTAGCCGGGTGTGGTGGCACGTGCCTGTAATCCCAGCTACTTGGGAGGCTGAGGCACGAGAATTGCTCGAACCTGGGAGGTGGAGGTTGCAATGAGCCGAGATTGCACCAGATCTGGGTGACAGAATGAGACTCTATCTCCAAAAAAAAAAAAAAGATTATTAGAAGAAAGTTTTGCCGAGTGATTAAAAGTATGGATGAACATCAGTAACTTACTACAATGTACCCAGGTTTTCAGTTATGGACCATGTCATGTTTCTGCCCAGAAAAGAATGGTGTATAATTTTCAAGAGCCTAGTGTTGACTCATTAGAGTACTAGTTGCAATTCTATGGGGGGAGTTTGTGTAGTCTAGGAAGAAACAACAATCCATTCATGAATTATCCCTCTGTTTATAAGAGTTCTCTTAAACATAAATGTCCAATTCCCCCCAAATATTTTTAGATTTCACATTTTTTTTGTTGTTTTTGAGATGGAGTCCCACTCTGTCGCCCAGGCTGGAATGCAGTGGTGCAATCCTGGCTCACTGCAACCTCTGCCTCCTGGGTTCAAGTAATTCTCCTGCCTCAGCCTCCTGAGTAGCTGGGACTACAGGTGCATGCTGCCATGCCCAACTAATTTTTTGTATTTTTTTTTTCCGTAGAGACGGGGTTTTACGGTGTTGCCCAAGCTGGTCCCGAACTCCTGAGCTCAGGCAATCTGCCCACCGTGGCCTCCCAGAGTGCTGGGATTACAGGCACGAGCTACTGCACCCGGCCCACAATTCTTATATTACAAAGCTGGAAGACAAGCTTAGAGACATGCTTCTATATATCAGTCCTTCTGAGTACAGGAAAAGCCTTTATTTAAACCATCAGCATTGGAGACTGAAGTGTAAACAAAAAGATACTCCGTGGATTTGCCAGCCATCCTTCCCTGTTATGGCCAACAGCCAAGACAAAGCCCCATGTGTGGCTATCAGATTTCTAAGAGGGCATCTCCTAGTTGCACTAGGGGAAATCCAAGAGGGAATTCGGGAAATCATGAAGTCTAATCACGTGGCATTTTGGCTTATTCCCCTGCTTTATGCTCCTTAGAATGCAGCACTTGGAAAATGCAGTATTGATGATTCTGGTGGGTATGCACTGGGGATTGGCTCCTTCAGCCCTCACTTTCCATCTTGGCTGGAGAGGTGGAAAGTTAAAAACCGCATTTCCTTTACCAACAGGCGTGGTGGCTCATGCCTGTAATCTCAGCACTTTGGGAGGCCGAGGTGGACGGATCATCTGAGGTCAGGAGTTCGAGACCAGCCTGACCAACATGGAGAAACTCTGTCTCTACTAAAAATACAGAATTAGCCAGGCATGGTGGTACATGTCTGTAATCCCACCTACTCGGGAGGCTGAAGCAGGAGAATCACTTGAACCTGGGAGAAGGAGGTTGCGGTGAGCTGAGATCTTGCCATTGCACTCCCGTCTGGGTAACAAGAGCAAAACTCTGTTTAAAAACAAAAAAACAAAAAAGTAAAACCCACAAAAACCCTGCATTTCCCAGACTCCTTTGCAGCTGGGATTCTGGATGCAAATTAGGTTTTATCATTAAGACATGCTGCATGAGAGTTGGTAAGTGCATGGGAGGCAGAGCCATCTTTGTGTGCACATTGTCTGTTTTTGCTAGCAAACCAGGTCATGAAAACATCAGGTCTTCTTTTCCTATAGAACATTCCAGTCCAGTTTCCACCAACCTGAGGCTTCAAAGGCAGTGGTAGTGATGGTGACATGATGAAAGCAATAGCAAAGACTTTTTTTTCTTTTTAAAAAAACCTCTCACCTCAGCCTCCCAAATAGCTGTGACCACAGACATGCACCACCATGCCTGGCAATTTTTTTATATTATATATATATATATATATATATATATATATATATATATATATATTTTTTTTTTTTTGATACAGAGTTTTGCTCTTGTTACCCGGGTTGGAATGCAATGGCGCGATCTCGGCTCACCGCAACCTCCGCCTCCTGGGTTCAGGCAATTCTCCTGCCTCAGCCTCCTGAGTAGCTGGGATTACAGGCATGCGCCACCATGCCCAGCTAATTTTTTGTATTTTTAGTAGAGACGGGGTTTCACCATGTTGACCAGGATGGTCTCGATATCTTAACCTCGTGATCCACCCGCCTCGGCCTCCCAAAGTGCTGGGATTACAGGTGTGAGCCACCGCGCCCGGCGTTAATTTTTTATATTTTTAGAAGAGATGGGGTTTCACCATGTTGCCCAGGCTGGTCTTGAACTCCTAAGCTCAAGTGATCTGCCAGCTTCGGCCCTCCAAAATGCTGGGATTACAGGCATGAGCCACTGTGCCTCTTGATTCCGGCTTTACTCCTGAATTGCAGCTCCAGAGGTGTTGTTCAAACTCACAGTTCTGGGGGCTGTCTCAGAGGGAGCAGCTCGCCTGATGGGTGAGCTCATCATTCCTGGATGCTAAGCCTACACCCTGCTCCATAAGTTCTTCCGATGATTCTGTGAACACCCAATTCCCTACATTAAATCATCTCTTGCTCAAAATACCTACAGTGCTTTCTGCTTCCTGAATTAAAAACTGATTAATACTTTTAATACAGAGAAATCTAGATGAGCCCTCTGTCTCTGGGGAGGTGGCTGGTGCCCACATGTATAAACAAGGCTGTGCCGGCCCCCAAACTGACCTCTTCAGGCCTTTCTCCTTGGCCCACCCACCTCCCCAGCCTGGGATCTATGGGAAGGTAAAACAAGAAGAAATTCATGGACTTTCTCAGGAACATGTCTCCCATGGGCTGTAGGTTCCAGGCTACCATTTCCTTCCTGGTAATTCCATGGAGTCTGCTGGGCAGGCTGAGATGAGCTGGACGTGCATGTCTGGCCATTCTGGAAAACCCCTCTAAAAAATCCCATCTGCAACAGCATGGCTATGTCAGAACTCCAGGGTGAAAGGGCCTGAAGGAGCAAGACTGAGAATGACCAGTGTGTGCCGTCCTCAAGGTCCCAAAGAGGTTCTTACTTCCTGCTTGTTGCCTTTCCCATCATAGGCTGAGCTTGGCCGTTCCATGCCCAAATGCAGATATCTGCAGGGCCAGAACCGGGAGATTGGGTCGGGGCTGAAAAAGCTCCCTTTGTTCAGCCTTTCTGCTGATGAATTTTTCCTTAGCTGGATCTGATAACTCAGAATAGTGGTTTTATATTTTTTCCCCTGGTTTCAGGACCCTATATATACTCTTAAAAATTGGTTGGGCATGGCGGCTCATACTTGGAATCCCAGCACTTTGGAAGGCTAAGGCGGGCGGATCACTTGAGGTCAGGAGTTTGAGACCAGCCTGACCAATGTGACAAAACCCCATCTCTACTAAAAATGCAAAAATTGGCTGGGTGTAGTGGGGCACACCTGTAGTCCCAACTACTCAGGAGGCTGAGGCATGAGAATTGCTTGAACACAGGAGGTAGTGGTTGTAGTGAACAGAGATTATGCCACTGCACCCCAGCCTGGGTGACAGAGCGAAACTCTGTCTCAAAAAAAAAAAAAAAAATTGCTGAGGCCCTCAAAGAGCTTTTGTTTATATGTGTTATTCTACAGATATTGGCTGTCTCAGAAACTAAAACTGAGAAAAGATTAAACACATGAACACACACGCTCATGTCCCATTTGCCATCAGAGTGATGACATCATGATGTCACACAGCTCGAAAAGCCCCTGGATACTTGTGAGAAAACAAGAATAAAAAGGCAAATAACTTCTTGTTATGAAAATAGTTTTGGCCCTGTGGACTCCTGGCAGGAGTCTCTGGGACCTCAGGGGTCCCTGGACCACACTTTGAGGGCTGCTGCTGTGGAAGACCACAGCTAATCACTAGGACAACACTGCTTGGGGCTGGCAGGCAGCACTGGCATGGGGCTGGCATTCCGTCCCTGGTGGCACAGAGTCTGGTGCATCCTAGAGTGGTGTATGGCTCGCATGCATGCTCCTGGCTGGCCCAGGGATCCGAGGGTTCTAGAACCCTTCGCTGTGGCACCCTCACTGGGTGAAAGTTCTAGTTTCTTTGACACAACTGGACTCTCTCTGTAACCTTGGGCAGATCATCCTCCTCTGTGGACCATATTTTTATTAAAGAAGAAATGGCCAAAATTCGTGGTTTTTAACTCCTTTCATTGTGAGAGCCCTTTTGCTTTTATTTCACAGACTCCATATGACAGTAGCTGTATCTACTGCATGGTGACCAAGAGCATGGACTCCCGAGAAAGGTGGCCTGGGTTGGAATCCAGTGTATGCCCAATGAGTTCAGCTGTGTGGTTCTGTGCAAGTTACTTCCCCCTCCCAGTTTCAGTTGTTCCATCAGCAAAATGGGTATAAACAATAGGACCACCTCGCAAAACAGTTGGAAGCATGTATGTAAAATACTTAGCACAGTATTTGGAACATGGTAACTTCTCCATAAATGTTAACTATTATTACTAGTTTAGTGTCTGTTAACAGAAAATATATAATAGCAAAAAGGGCTATAGGAATCTGGTTCTATTAAATGCCTCAGCTCCAGCCTTCTGAAAGTCCAGCCAACTCTTTGCCCTCCCCCCATAGCAAGTGTAAACATGTAAAGCCTGCAAAGCCTGCCAGCAGGCTGCCCACCACCCACTCCATCCCAGCTCATAAAACAGAGGAAACAAATGCAACCACTATGTCGAGTGTGAGCTGGAAACTGTTTCTGGCAGGGCAGCCTCTTGGCCTTGGCAGTGAAAAAACTCACACAGGGGAAGGGGCAACAGCAAAGAACACAGACCCAGAGGCCTTGGGTCATGAACATGTTTGGTGGGGAGGGTGGGCAGGCAGAGAATTACTTCAAGGGATCAGCAATCCTTGATCTGCCCCTAAGTGCTGCAAACAGCCCAAAGGCCTAACCTAAATACCATCACATACAGACATGCAGACAAATCCCAGAGAGGGACAAGGCCGCTTAGAAGGGTCACTAGCATGTGTCTTTGTATGCATAAAGGGGAGCACGTTAAACAGACCAATGGAAATGGGTCTTTTTACACAAGGAGCATGGAAACTCCCTGACCAACTCCTCTCATTGCTAGAGGAGGAAAAGGAAACCCAGCGCGGCTCAGTGCCTCACTCAGGGTCACATGGCCAGTTCAGCTGCAATAGGGACGCTAGACCCAGGTGCCATAACCGTCTCTCTCATCTGTCTTTAAGTTAATCACACAGGTGAGCCTGGCTGTTCAATCCAAGGGTCTCCTAAGTCCGCTCAATGGCACCAGGACTCAGAAAGCTATTTTCGCCCTTAAAAAAATGGCCGGGCACAGTGGCTCATGCCAGTAATCCCAGCACTTTGAGTGGATCATGAGGTCAGGAGATCGAGACCATCTGGGCTAACATGGTGAAACCTTGCCTCTACTAAAAATACAAAAAATTAGCCGGGTGTGGTGGTGAGCATCTGTAATCCCAGCTACTCAGGAGGCCGAGATAGGAGAATTGCTTGAAGCCGGGAGGTGGAGGTTGCAGTGAGCCAAGATCATGCCACTGCACTCCAGCCTGGATGACAGAGCAAGACTGCATCCAAAAAAGCAAAATAAAATAAAATTTAAAAAAAATTTTTTTAAATGAAAGAGAATAAACTTTTCAAGGCCTTGTTTTTTTTGTTTTGTTTTTGTTTTTTGAGATGGAGTCTCACTCTGTCACCAGGCTGGAGTGCAGTGGCACAATCTCGGCTCACTGCAACCCCCACCTCCGGGGTTCAAGTTATTCTCCTACCTCAGCCTCCTGAGTAGCTGGGATTATAGACATGCACCACAACCCCTGGCTAATTTTTGTATTTTTAGTAGAGACGAGGTTTCACCCCCAGGATAGTCTCGATCTCTTGACCTCATGATCCGCCCGCCTTGGCTTCCCAAAGTGCTGGAATTACAGGCGTGAGCCACCATGCCTGGCCAAGGCCTTGGTTTTAAGAGGTCCCTGCAGCCTGGGAAAAATTAAATAAATAAACCTTGTTGCACTCAGCAAGCATATGATTTATTGGGATGACAGTCCTATAAGTGGTGTCTTAACAATGTAGAACAGGAAACCCCTCCAGTTTCCAGCTGAAAGCAGGCTCTGTTCTTCCCTGGGGTGGGCATGGGCCTCAGAGTGAGTCAGGTTGGCAGATGGAGCATAGGCCTGTAACCAGAGGCCACATGACCCGAGCCCCAGGCACAAGCCCCGGGTCTCTGTTCCCATCCTGGCAGGCCAAGCGTATGAGGCCAGCAGGTTTGTGCCCTTTTCTACCCACCCAGGAGGAGCTAGACAAGAGGACTTAGGCAGGCCCTGGACACACCCACCAGCTAAGAAGGGCCTCGAGACCAAGCCCAAGCTTAGCTCTGGGAGAGACAGGGCGGATTGAGCACACAACACTCTGGGGCGCAGGCCCGGCTCCCAGGGCTGGGAGGTACACTATGCCATAGGCTTGGTCCCAAGAGATCTCCTCATTGCCCTCTAAGCTGTGCCCCGCCCCGCCTGCAGGCACCCTGGGAGTCCAGGAAAGGACTGCCAGAAATGACGATCAAGGGAGAGGGTGGCTCCAGTGGTTCCCATCTTCAGCCCTAAATTCTTCCACTAACTTTGCCCCACCTTCAGCGGGAGTCAGAGCCAAGCACTGGGGTTGAATGGGGGCATTTCCCCCTGCTCTCACCCCTTTCATGGATGGGGCCGTGAGACACACTGCTCCCATACCCTCCCTGTCTTGTCTGGGTGGGGGCTGGGGGTGCCAAGTGGCACCATCAGGAACTTGCAAAGATGCCAAGCTTTTCCTAAGCAAGTGACGGCTTCACGAACAGACTTATTTGGGAAGGTCAGGGCTGGCTCTGCAGTGCCGGCAATGAGGCCCTCACCACCACTTCCCCGAGATGTCCACACAGCCACCACTGCCTAAAACCAAGCCAGAACATCCAGGCAGGATAAAACCAACACTGCCCCACTAAGTCAGATTCCACTCTCTGCACAAAAGAAGCATTTCTAGTCCAGCTCACACCTTGGACTCATTATTTTTCTAGAATTGCTGGGTAAACCAGAATGGTTTGGTGTGGCTTGGAGGCAGAGTTGGGCATGGTTCCCCCTTCAGCCCCCTAGCCTCATCTCCTCCAGCAGCCAAGCTCCCTCAGAACCACAGCTGACCCCACTGCAGAATCGCCACTTACGCCCAGGTGACTTCTACTTGAGGTGGGGCCTTGGGCTCTCTGTGGGGGAAAATACACTTTTCCTTTTAAAACTCATCTGGTACAGATTAGAGGCACTAGATGAAGCTTACCCAGATACACACAGGGACACAAATTTAGAGCCAACCAAGTCATGACTAGCTCTGGGTGATTTCTCTAGTCTCCTCCCAGGGGTCACCCTTCAGGTCTCCGTGGGAGCCCAAGGGTTCCTGTTAGCAGTGGGATGGGAGGTCCACTGTGTGACAATCAGGATCTCCAGGAATAACAGAAAAATGCATAACAACTGACATTTCCGGAGCGTTTACTAAGCAGCTGCCACAGTGCCCTGGACATCCAGTGACTCATCTCCTCCTCAGAGCCGCCTGATGTAGCAGGTGCTATTATTATTCCTGTTTTATACATGGGGAAACTGAGGGCCAGAGAGGTGAGGTCACTTGCCTCATGTCATGCACCTGCCAAGGAACTGAGCTGGGATATGAACCTGGGGAGTGTCCCTGAGTCTAAGCTTCTGAAGAGGACACTCCACAGCCACTCACATTCCTCACCTGGCGCTGGCCCGTCTCCTGCATCTTAGAGATGATGAGTGTTAGGCACAACAACCATAATTTGTCACGCAAACTGGATGACTTTTTTTCCCATTTTAGTCAGGGTCTCGCTGTGTTGCCCAGGCTGGAGTGCAGTGGCACAATCACGGCTCACTGTAGCCTCAACCTCCTTGGCTCAAGTGATTCTCCTGCCTCATCCTCCCAAGTAGCTGGGACTACAGGTGTGTGCCACCAGACCCAGCTAATTTTTGTGTTTCTTTGTAAAGCAGGGTTTCACCATGTTTCCCAGGCTGGTCCTGAACTCCTGGACTCCTGGACTCAAGCCATCTGCCTACCTTGGTGTTCTAAAGTTCTGGGATGGCAGGAGTGAGCAACTGTGCCCAGCTGGATGACTTTTGAGAGGGAAAAAGGTAGCTAGTGCCAGCACTGGGACTACCAGGGGTAAACCAGAACTGGGCTGGGCAAACTGGAACATATGGTCACCGTACTGGCCTCAGCTAGAGAGACTGCCTGCTGTGGCCTGCTGCCCGGCTCGTGCTGTCTGCGGGCAGGGGGAGGTGCTCCTGCTCACCCCGTCTGAAGCAGGTCTCCTCTGCCCTCCAGCACTCAGCCCTAGCTTGGTGTCGGCGCAGCACTTGCCCAGTTTGTAATTACTTGGTTGGCATGGTTTTGTACGGTCTCTCCTCTGGACTGTAACTTCTCTGAAGGCAGAGACGTTTTTGCTCACTGATGTTTCCTCATCTCTGGGCGCAGAAACCTACGTTAGAAACTCCATTTTTAAATTTATAAACACAAGATGCATTTCTCACTTCTGGAGGCAAAGTCCTCCAGCTGCTAACATGGTTTCAGGGCCTGCTCTTACTCCAGGAGTGTTTTATTTTATTTTATTCATTTTATTTTATTTATTTATTTATTTTTGAGATGGAGTCTCACTCTGTCGCCCAGGCTGGAGTGCAGTGGTGCGATTTCAGCTCATTGCAACCTCCACCTCCCAGGTTCAAGTGATTCTCCTGCCTCAGCCTACCCAGTAGCTGGGACTGCAGGTGGCCGCCACCACAGCCCGCTAATTTTTGTATTTTTAGTAGAGACAAGGTTTCACCATGTTGGCCAGGATGGTCTTGATCTCTTGACCTTGTGATCCGCCCGCCTCGGCCTCCCAAAGTGCTGGAATTACAGGTGTGAGCCACCATGCCCGGGCCTTATTTTATTTTATTTTTTTAAGAAAACAAAAACAAAAGACATTGGGGGCTCCCTCTGCTGCCCAGGCTGGAGTGCAGTGGCGTGATCACGCGACACCACAGCCTCAACCTGCTTGCTGGGCTTAAGCGATCGTCCCAAGTGAGCCACCACACCTAGGTAACTTTTAAAAAGTATTTTTTTGAAGAGACAAGGTCTCACTATGTTGCGCAGGCTGGTCTTGAGCTCCTGAGCTCAAGAGATCTCCCGCCTCAGCCTCCCAAAATGCTGGGATTACAGGATGAGCCGCCGTACCCGGCTTCCAGAACTGTTCATAAAGGGCTTCCGAGCACTCTCACAAACGGGGGAGCAGCTTCGTCTTTCATTTCTAGAAGCTTCAGTTGGCCTGGGTATTGGCAAACAGTTCTTTTCAGAAAAAAAAAAAGGAAATGATTCCCCAGTAAAAAGACAGCCATTTCACAGGAGAGTGGTCTAAATGCAACAACTTCCTAGGGGAAGCCCAGGGCCCAGGCGGCTTCTGGGAAGGCAGCTAGATGTAGGGATGGAGCTGTCGCCAGGAAAAGGAAAAGGCCGCTGTGGTTCTGCAGATGTCACAATGCCTGGGCCTCGGTGGAGGGTACACAGCCATCTGTCCTTGGGAACCAGGCCTGGTTCCAAGGCAGCATCTCATGTGGGTGAGCTGGTACAGATTCCAGTGGAGACTGCGCGTGGGCCTCCACCCCTCCATGCTTTTCCACACAGCAGGGAGGGCTCCTAGCCCGGCAAGGGCCAGGCTGCCTGCCCCGTTTCTCAGGCCAGAACTCCCCAGCACAAGGGCAGGCAGCTGGTCCAGCAGGCCCGGGCCTCAGTGCTTCCCACACCCTGGGTGGCAGGTGTGAAAGTGGCATCTCTGCACCTTGCCGGGGAGCAGGTCCCGGGCCTACCAGCCACGCCCCGTCCCTGCAGCCATGTGCCAGGGACCAGCTTTATTCTCCCATGCACAGTGTTTGTGGTGGCTCACCAGAGACCACGAGCTTTTACACCAAATGGAAGCCAGACAGGCAAGGACCTTCAACCTGCTCAAACATACCTCCCTCCCGAGGGCACCTGCCACCACCCATTGGCCTCTCCCAAGAAGGCAGACCTGGGAGGACCCTGAGGTTTATCCCATCTGCGGGGCTGCAGGCTAGGGATGGGGGACTTTTGTTTAGGTCCTTGGGATGGGTAATCCTGTTTGGATTCAGCGAAGTGTAATCACATAGCACTCACTTTCCCCAACTCTCAGAGTTTAAGGCAGAAAGATGACCCATTCAGCCTGTCAGGTGAAGAGTTTCTAGAAACTTCTAGGAAGAAACAGAGGCATGAGGGCTCTTGAACCCTGATATGACAGTGAAATTCTTGACTGGCAAGCAGTGTTTTGACCTGTGCTGTTGATGGGATGGGGGTCATGGAGGGGTGGTGCACTCCAGCCCAGCCCAGCCAGAGAGAGAGAAAGAGACGGTGCCAGCTCCGAGGACGGGGCCTGACCCTGCTTTGTGCATCCACATCCCAAGGGCAGCTGCAGGGAAGACTGGCACTGGCTTCCAAGCAGCAAAGTCACCTTGCCGAGATGCGCTGAGCATCTGCTGTGTGCAGGTAGGCATGAGGCCATGTTGCATACGTGACCTCTGAAACAGCCACCCTGTAAGGGAGATGTACTTATTAGTCTGCATTTCACAAATGCAGAAACAGACTTGGAGAGGCTAGGACACATGTCCAAGGTGACACAACTAGCCAGTAGTGGTCAGTCTGGCTCTAAAAAAAAAACCCCAACCATTCTGAGTGGTCACTGGATGCTGGGGTAGGATGGCGGGGAGAGGCGGGTCAACAGGTATGAAGTTACAGTTAGACTGGAAAAATAAGTCCTGGCATTCCCTTACACAGCATGATGACTATAGTTAATAACTGTGTGTTTCAAGACAGCTAGAAAAGAGGATCTTGAAAGTTACCACCACTAAGCAGTGACGGAGGTTTGAGGCGATGGACATGCTAAGGACCCTGATTTGATCGTTACATAACGTATATATGTATTTAACCATCACACTGTACCACATAAACATATACAATTATTATGTGTCAATTATAAACAACAACAAAGAACTCCAAATAATGCCAGGGGTCTTTCAGGATACCAAATTGCAGGCATAAAATGCTCTGAGCCCTGGTGGGTATCCAAAATGGGCCTCATTTAACAAGTCCTCTGCGATGTAGTCTTCCTGTCTACCTTATCTTCTTTGATTTTTCTTTTTTGTGATATGGGGTGTTGCTGGGGTGTTGCTCTGTCGCCCAGGCTGAGTGCAGTGGTGAGATCATATAGCTTACAGCAGTCTCCAACTCCTGGGCTCAAGCAATTCTCCCATTCAGCCTCCTGAGTAGCTAGGACTACAGGCGTGCATCACCATGCCCAGCTCATTTTTATTCTTATTTTTGTAGAGATGGGGTCTCATTATTTCGCCCAGGCTTGTCTTGAACTCCTAGCCTAAAGTGATCCTCCCAACTCGGCCTCCCAAAGTGCTAGGATTACAGGTGTGAGCCTCTTATCTTTATCACTCAACTGGCTCCCAGCCAGTCAGGGCTGAGTTAAGATGGAATTAAAAGCAGGGACTAAAGGAGGCAGGCATGTATGAGGAGAGAAAACATGCATTTTGAGAAGATTTTTTTTTTTCTGAATTAAATTAAAACTCTGCTGAAGAGAGGATAAGATTTTTGAAGTCACTAATGTTTTTGGAAAGCTGGAAGGAGGTGTGATGGAGAAAGGCTTGCTGTGGGGCCCCCGGCACTGCTCTGCCCCAACTCCAGCTTTTGCTCTCACAGCCTCATTAGACCCCGAGCTCAGCCAGGAACAGGAGGCTGGGCCGCAGTGCCTCAAGGGGTGCACCCTAGGCCACTTGAAAGTCCTTTCCCCACAAATCTGCAAATATTAAAGCAGCGAAAGTGGGGAGGGGCAAGTCACAGACAGCTGTCGGGCGGCTGGTCTTGCAAGAGGACAGAAATCCCAAGAGCTGCCTGGCAGGCAAGTGAGAGCAAGCCAGGAAGCAGCCCGGCTCGGCTCCAGAGACCGCCCAGCCCCTGTCCTCCCCCCATCCTGAGGGTCTGAACGCTCTTCATCTTTGCCTCGGAAGAAAGCAAAATCAATTCCCTTTAGAGTTGGGAATTCCCTGCCTTGAGAATCCTGGCAAGACCGCAGACAAAGGGGATTGTTGCTGCCCATGTTACAAAAACACTCAAATGAATGAAGCTCCCCGGGCTGGCCGGCAGTTCCCAGTCTTCTTTTCTGTGAGGGCCGGTGGGTCCAACAATAGGACAGGAAGTCCCAGGCAACCGCCAGCCCTGGGGGGCGCTTGTCAGAGGCTGCGCCAGGATTCTGTCCTGTCTCTATCCCTGTTATGTGGCACTGACACTTCCTGCCCCGAATCCCTGGCTCGCTCCTTCTCGGATGCTGAGCAGACGCTCACCCTCAGGCTGGCCTCCCAAAGCCGGCCAATGCAAGGCTGCTGAGAAAGAGGCCCCATGTAGCTGAGAGCAAGTTGGCCACTCTGTTCTGGGAAAAGGAGGTGCTGAGTGAGATCCCCGGCTCTGGGACCTCACCCTCTACCTCCTGGGAGGGGAAGGGATTTACCACTCTGAGCAATGTGAATTCACTGTATTATCATTATTATTATTTGAGACAGAGTTTTGCTCTTGTCGCCCAGGCTGGCGTGGAATGGCGCCATCTCAGCTTACTGCAACCTCTGCCTCTCAAGTTCAAGCAATTCTCTTGCCTCAGCCTCCCAAGTAGCTGGGATTACAGGTGCCTGCCACCACGCCCAGCTAATTTTTGTATTTTTAGTAGATACGGGATTTTACCATGTTGGCCAGGCCGGTCTCAAACTCCTGACCTCAGGTGATCCACCTGCCTCGGCCTCCCAAAGTGCTGGGATTACAGGTGTGAGCTATGGTGCCCGGCCCACTGCATTATTATTAATACAACTGACCTCCATGCCTGAGCTCAGATCTGTCTCTTACCAGCTGTGATGGTGCGCATGTCTCGGACACCCTCAGGGCCTCAGTCTGCTTGCTATAAATGGGAGTGTCATGGCTTCCTCCAAGAGCTACTGTAAGGACCTGTTAGAGAGCTGTGTGCTAAACATGCTCTGTAAACTGTAAAGCTTTGTCTAGACACTTCCAGCCCATGTAAAGATGGATCAAGTCTCTCCCAAGCTTAACCCTCAGCAACCACAGCCCGTTGCTCACAAGCACTTTGGCTAAACCAGCAGGCGTGGAGCCAGGGACACCATCAGCTTTAAAGAGTGATGATAGTCGGCTTTGTCTTTGATCCTACAGGTAAATGAAATCCAGTTTTTTTTTTTGAGACTGAGTCTCACTCTGTCGCCCAAGCTGGAGTGAAATGGCAAGGTCTCAGATCACTGCAATCTCCGCCTCCTGGGTTCAACCGATTCTCCCACCTCAGCTTCCTGAGTAGCTGGGATTACAGGTGTGTGCCACCACGCCAGGTTAATTTTTTGTACTTTTAGTAGAGACGGGGTTTCACCACATTGGTTGGGCTGTTCTCTAACTCCTGACCTAGTGATCCGCCTGCCTCAGCCTCCCAAAGTGCTGGGATTATAGGCATGAGCCACCACACCTGGCCATGAAATCCAGTTTGTAGGGTTCTTTGAAATCTTTGGGTGGTAGGTTGTGATAAGGCTAAACTGTCCAAAATGGGCCTCATTTAACAAGTCCTCTGTGATATCGCCTTCCTGTCTACCTTATCTTCTTTGCTGTGTGTGTGTGTGTGTGTGTGTGTGTGTGTGTGTGATGGGGTGTTGCTCTGTCGCCCAGGCTGAGTGCAGTGGTGAGATCATAGCTCATAGCAGTCTTGAACTCCTGGGCTCAAGTAATTCTCCCACTCAGCCTCCTGAGTAGCTAGGACTATAGGCGTGCACCACCACACCCAGCTAATTTTTATTTTTATTTTTGTAGAGATGGGGTCTCACTATTTTGCCCAGGCTTGTCTTGAACTCCTAAAGTGATCCTCCCACCTCAGCTTCCCAAAGTGCTAGGATTGCAGGTGTGAGCCTCTCATCTTTATTACTCAACCCTGGCTCCCAGCTACTGTCAGGGCTGAGTTAAGATGGAAATAAGAGCAGGGACTGAAGGAGAAAGGGATTTATGAGAAGGAGAGAAAACATGCATTTTGAGAAGATATGATTTGTTTTTTTTTTTTGAGATCGAGTTTCGCTCTTGTCCAGGCTGGAGTGCAATGGCACGATCTTGGCTTAGCGCAAATTCCACCTCCAGGGTTCAAGTGATTCTCCTGCCTCAGCCTCCTGAGTAGCTGGGATTACAGGTGTGTGCCATCACACCCAGCTAATTTTGTATTTTTAGTAGAGACGGAGTCTCTCCATGTTGGTCAGGCTAGTCTTGAACTCCTGACCTCAGGTGATCCGCCTGCTTCGGCCTCCCAGAGTGCTGGGACTACAGGCGTGAGCCACCGCACCTAGCTGAGAAGACATGATTTTTAAAGTCACTAATGTTTTTGGATTGTTTGTTCATTGAACAAAACTTGGTCCTTTTAGTCATCACACAGGTTTATAGTAACAGTGGTTATACCGATAATGGCGGCTGCCATACACAAACGCCTGATTCTCTGCCATATCCTTAACAGCTACCGTATTTGACCCTCACAAAACCTTCTGGAAGTACTTCAAGTCATTTTCTATTTCAAGCTAGGGAAACTGAGACTTGGCAAATCACATAACTTGCCCAAAGTCACACAGCTAGCAAATGGCAGAGCAGGGACCCCATATCACGGCCTTTTTAACTCCAAAGAACCCAACTAGTAGGCTCTACCACCTGTTTCATTAACTTAACAAAATATTTAACCACCTACTATATATGCTTGGGACTGTGCTTGACGACACAGCAGGAACAGGGCAGGTGGAGGGCACTTACATTCCGGAGGGGTGGGGAGGGAACAGACATGAGCAAGGTGACTTCAGACAGAGGCAGGTGCTCCGAAGGAAATAAAATGAGAGTACAGTGAGGGGGGCTCCTGGGGGTGGAGGGGGAGCTCCCTGTGTGCACCCTAGACTGTAAACAAGTCATTTCAGAGGTGAGTGGATATGCCAGCCTGGGGAATATATGGAAACAAGTACTTAATTCACTCAATAGCTATTCTTATTTCATTTACTTCCATTTTGGGTAAACAGATGGAAATTTAATGCACAAAAAGGGGGAGAGGAAAAGAGAGAAAAGAGCTTAACATTGCAAATCTTGAAACGGTATTTAAGGAACTCAGAAGTCAGTAGCATAAAGCCACCACTGCCATCATCTCTATTATTTGATAAGAAAACACTTTCGCAAGCTGAGCAAAAGATTAACGAGCCCACTTCTTTAGACTGAACGCACAGCCGATTTGTGGGCACACCCTCTTTATGTAAAGTGCTGTCTGAGGGAAACAGCCTCCCTTCTGCATCTGGAAGGGAACAAAGAGGCACCTCAATGTGGCACCTCACTCGTGTCAGGGGCATTTCCCCAGAACCTGGGAGCCACCCTAGGAAGCAGGCACGGCTCAGATCTCCACCTTACGCAGGAGGAAACAGAGACTCTGAGAGGTAAGGTGATTTGCTTGGATCATCGAGCCAGAGGAAAAGAGCTGGGGTTTGATCCTCATCCCATAGCCACTCGGAGGATGTGCTTCTTTCTCCACTGGGAAACCATGACCTATAGCTTGACCTTGAAGCATTTGCCTAGACAAAGAACGATCAGTGATGACTTAAAAAACCAAGTGCTGGTCTGAGTGCAGTGGTTTTCACAACTAGTCGATCACAACCAGTTACAGATTTCCTCGTTCCTTCTCCACTCCCAGTGTTTCACTTGACTAGCAAAAGAAAAAACAAACAATATGCACACACACACACAATACGAATGCTTTGTATTGTGGCTCATGCCTGTAATCCCAGCACTTTGGGAGACCGAGGTGGGCAGATCCCTTGACCGCAGGAATTTAAGACCAGTCTGGGTGACATGGCGAAACCCCATTTCTACAAAACATAAAAAAATTAGCCAGGCATGGTGGAGTGAGCCTATAGTCCCAGCTACTCAGGAGGCTGAGGTGGGACAATTACCTGAGCCCAGAAGGTCAACACTACAGTGAGCCGTGATCACACCGCTGCATCCCAGCCTGGGTGACAGTGAGACCCTGTCTCAACAACCACCACCACCACCCAACTAATTTTTATGTTTTTAAAGTGTAGATCCATTTCTGTTATAAAATATGGGCTCTGAAACAACGAAAGTCCTTCTGTGACTTTTGCTGCTCATGCCGTTCACCTCTCCCAGGCTTCTATGGCTGTCCTTTAAGGTCCAGTTAAAAATTCCACGTCTGCTCCGACAGGTCCCCCGACTACTCCAGCCGTCTCAGAATACTCTTCAATGTGATGCTGCTGCTGCTTCTTATCATGTACCAAGCACTATGCTAAGTGCCTTATGTGTATTAACTCAATTGATCCCCACAACACCCCTATGAGGTTGGCACTATTAATCCCCTATTAAGAAGAGACTGGGCTGGGCTCAGTGGCTCATGTCTGTAATCCCAGCACTTTGGGAGGCCTAGGAAGGTGGATCTCTTGAGGTCAGGAGTTCGAGACCAGCCTGGCCAACATGGCGAAACCCCGTCTCTACTAAAAATACAAAAATTAGCCAGGCATGGTGGCACATGCCTATAATCCCAGCTACTTGGGAGGCTGAGGCAGGAGAATAGCTTGAACCCAGGAGGTGGAGGCTGTAGTGAGTCAAGATTGCACCACTACACTCCAGCCTGAGTGACAGAGCGAGACTCCATCTGCGCCCCTCCCCACCCAAAAAAAGAAGAGACTGAGACGCAGAGGCTAAACGACATGCCCGAGGCCACCCAGCTCGAGAGTGGCAGGGCTGGGATTGGAATCTGGGCAGGCTTCAGAGCCTGAGGGATGACCTCATGCACCATCATGCAGCTGAGCTCCGTCCTGCACTGTCTGGTGGGTTTTGCTCATTTGTTTACTTCCATCTTGCTTTGGCCTCACTCATCAGGCTGGAGACTCAATCACATAAGCCACTCTTTATCATTCTCCTAGAGCCCTTCTCCATGGTCCACAGGAGTCCAGGGAGAAATAGGAGCTAGTAAGTCAAGCACTTAAGACAGTATCTGTTTCTGAACGTGCGCTCTATAATGCTCACTGCAACTGGCAGTAGTGGTAGTGCCGGTGGTAGCAGTGATCTTAGTAATTGTATTATTAGGAGTAGTCACAGTGGTAGTGGTTAATTAGTAGTAATATCATCAGTAGTAGTGTTGGTAATTGTATTGGTAGTAGTATTACTGACCCGGATATCACTTGAGAATCACATTTTAGGAAATGTCATGCTACCTCAATGAAGAGAGCCGGCTCTGAGTGTCAAACATGTCGTCTAAATGTGTTTATGGCCATTATAATGAGGAGGAGACACCATTTAATAAGCACTTTTTATGTGCCTGGCATTGAGCTAAGTGCTTTACTGTATTATCTCATTTAATCATAGGAGCCATATTACTATCTTCACCATTTTACCGATGAGGAAACTGAGGCCCAGGAAGATGAGCTGACATGGTCATACTCCTAAAAGGTAGTCAAGATAACACCTCTGGGATGACCCAAGAGGTTCACTGCACCCTCCTCCCCTTGGTCACCATCAGAAGCCCCAGGTGGCAAGGTGGCATGCACCTATAATCCCAGCTACTCGGGAGGCCGAGGTGGCAGGATTACTTGCATCCAGGCAGGAATTCAAGGCTGCAGTGAGCCATGATTGTGTCACTGGATTCCAGCCTGGGTGACAGAGTGAGCCAGTCTCTTAAAGAAAAAAAAGCCCCAGGTCTCCATTTCCAACCAAGTGGCTGGAACCCAGAGCACTGACACTTTTGTTGGCTCCAGCAATTTGAAATTCTGTCCAGCCTGGTATGGAACAGGGAAACCAAGAACTAGGCCGGACACATACTTATCTTCTGCCAGGATCTCAGCCGGACAAAAGCTTCAACCTATGAGCAGGTCCCGGTAGCCCTAGCAAAAAGAGCTCTATGGGAATTGGAGAGCCAGATTAGTGTCATGTCAGCACCCTGGTCTTGTGTCTCCTTAATCTGTCTGGGGGTGCAGGACCACATAGCAAACTTCTCCAGGGCAGACCTTTGTAGGAGCATCAAGCATCAAGGCAAGCAGCACGGGAGGGGCTTCCTGGACTCTCTGCTGCCCTCATTCTCAGAAGGGTTCAGGCCCCAAGGAGGGAAGTACGGGAAGGACAATAAAACTCAGCCAATCAGAAATAGCTGGACCATTGTGGGCAGGACCTTCTCAGCCACAAGCTCAGTCCTGTGTGTCTTGGCCCACAAGGTCCATCCATTTCTGTGCTCCATCCTGCACCACGCTGCCCGTGTTCTCTTGCTCTGCTCCTCCCCATCGCCCTCTCTCCTGGGTGCCTTGCTTCCTCTAGCCACTTGGTCTCTGTATATGCTGCTACCCTGCCTGACACAAACCACTGTGTTGATCATCATAAGAGCAGGCGCTCAATGTGTCCTAGATCCCGTTCTAAAAGTATGTAGTGGCCAGGCACAGTGGCTCATGGCTATAATCCCAGCACTTTGGGAGGCCAAGGCAGGAGGATCACTTGAGCCCAGGAGTTTGACACCAGCATGGGCAACATGGCGAGACTCTATTTCTAAAAAAAAAAAAAAAAAAATTTCTTTTTTAGATAGAGTCTCTCTCTGTTGCCAGGCTGGAGTGCAGTGGCGCAATCTCGGCTCACTGCAACCTCTGCCTCCCGGGTTTAGGTAATTCTCATGCCTCAGCCTCCCAAGTAGCTGGGACTACCGGCACGTGCCACCACACCCAGATAATTTTTGTATTTTTAGTAGAGACGGGGTTTCACCATGTTGGCCAGGATGATCTCCATCTCCTGACCTTGTGATTCACCCGCCTCAATATCCCAAAGTGCTGAGATTATAGGCGTGAGCCATTATGCCCAGCCCGAAAAATTTTTTAAAAGTTAGCCAGGTGTGGTGGGGCATGCTTGTGGGCCCAGTTACTTGGGAGGCTGAGGTGGGAGGATTGCTTGAGCCCAGGATGTCAAGGAGGCAGTGAACTGAGACTGTGCCTCTGCACTACAGCCTGGGAGACAGAGTGAGACCCTGTTTCCAAGAAAACCCCAAAAGTATGTTAACTCATTGGGTCTTCATGCCTTACAGGTGATTAAGAGCCCTGAAGTTAAATGACTGGTTGAAGGTTATAAAAAGCAGCAAGGTAGATCTCAGATACACACCTTTGAATAGCAGTGCCTTCCTCAGATGGGGCTATTCTGGCTGGGCTGGCTAAGAAGCCACGATACCAGATGTTTCTAGCCCGACCCCAAATCAGAACTCTGGGAAGGGCTCCACATTCCTCCTGTTTTCGTGTCCTGGACACCAGCAGGCTCCAAGCCTTCTTTTTTTTTTTTTTAAGATGGGGTTTCACCATGATGGCCAAGCTGGTCTTGAACTCCTGACCTCAGGTGATCCACCCACCTTGGCCTCCCAAAGTGCTAGATTACAGGCGTGAGCCACTGCGCCCGGCCGCTCCAAGCCTTCTGAGTGTGTCTCTCTCTACAGAGGTGGAGATGTGCCGTGCGGGCTGGGGAGGAGGCAAGGGGCCAGGATCTGAGGCAAGTGGACCGCTCTGTGGACCAGTGGCCCTCTGCCATTCCCACTCTCCCTGCCTGGCCACTCCTCAAAGGTCTGGCTTTGGCATCTGTGCTGCTGCTCTCAGTAGATGCCTGGGGGAGCCCGAGCCTCCAGCAACCCAAGTTCTGATGCGGAGCCACGGTCCCCTCCTGTTGACCTCAGGCCCTCTGCACCTCTGCCTGCATGGCTTCCTCTGGCTCCTCTGCTTGATGACGCTGTCTTCCAGCAATTCACTGGCGAGCTGGCGGGCCTCCTGCCTGCCTACGTGTCTGTGTAGTCTTTATCCCTACCACCCCAGACCTCTCATTCCCCAGGAGGGTGATGGCCGAGGAGGTATCTCCTCTGCCAAAGATTCTGTACCAGCTAGCCCATCCCTCTGCCCCCAGGCACAACCAGCCAGGGCCACGTCTAACCAGATGGTTGTCCATTCTTCTCCAGACCTCAGAGGAAGGAGGCTCCTGATCTCCCTGGGCAACCTGGATCCCTGACAGGAGACTCTTTCACTTTCTGAGCTTGATCTCGGGTGATGACACACCCTGCAGGGCAGCAGCTGTGACTAATTCTGTGTTTTTGACTCTGCCTTGTGCCTGGCTGGTGCCTGGATGCAAAGCTGCCAGCGAGAAAGGCAACCTGGGAGGGTGTGGGGCGGCTCCGCTGCAGAGCTTTCCCAGGATAGCGAGGGGGTGGAGCTGGAATGGCCCCAGAGAAGGTGGCCCCAAAGTACCTAGCATGCCTCAGAGCTGTAGGATCAGGTCTCGGCAGCCAGTTAGGAAAGCCACAGCCTGGCACAGGGAAAGGTGAGGGGCGTGAGGTGAGAGAGACCTCGGGTTTGAATCCTGGCCTTGCCACTTATCACTGGGTACCCCGCGGCCTCCCGTCTTCACTTGTAAAATGGAGGTAATGATAGCATCAAACTTGCTGATGTGCTTTGGGCATAGAAGTAGGAAGAAATGGGCTTTAAAGGAAGGGCGTATGTTATCTCACTTTTTCCTACTGGATAGAATTACTTCGCCCCATTTCACAGGTGAGGAGCTTGAGGCATGGAAGGGCCCTCTGTGGCTCTGAGCCCAGGCTTCTGCCCCAAAGCCTGAACTGTTTCTTGATGCACCAGGCTCACTGCAGCAGTGGATGAAAGCAGGTTGGAGGCTTCATCATTCCCTGCAAAGCTGCCCACTCGCCATGCTGAGTTCCTGCTGCTTCTGCGACTCCCTCTCCCCATTGTCTCTCCTCCCAAAACCAGAGCAGAGAGCTCTGGGGAAGAGGGCCCTTACAGAAAGATATGAAGGGAATGCCACAGCGAGCTCCACACACAAGAGATGAACACATGTCCCTTCCCTTGGTCGGCATGGACGTGGTCAGACACAGCCCCTAATGGAAGGAATCAGGGTACCTTTCTTCAAAGCAGAAATATGAGTACAGACTTGAGTGGTGCCATCAATGGTGTCCTGCTGCCACCAAACTGAGCTCCTTCTCCCATGTGTGCAAGGCAGTAGAGGAGGTCACTTAATCACAAACAAACCCAGAGAGCCACCAATCCCCACACAGATGGCCCCTACAGCCAGACAACCACGGTCACACTGAAATCAGGGGCTCTGTCCAATTCTAGCTGGGTGAACGCAGTCCCCCATACTTCTAGGCAGGACAGAGGATGGAGCTTCAAGGGGACGAAGTGGAGAGAGAGACAGAGATGGACAGACAGGCGCACATCCCCAAACTCACAAAAGCAAAGCTCTGTCACTCTGGAACCCTAGAAAACTCCAGCTACTTTTCACATCAGGAGAGGTTTTCCCCAGAGCTCTGGTGAGGGTATCACGGTGCTGGGGCCTTGATGCGACATTGGCGCAGCCCAGCCTGCCGTAATGCTGTGAGCTCAGTGCTCCCAGGAAGGATCCCCACAGCCTCTAGGGCCTTCCCTGTCAGAGTGAGCCAGAGGGCAGCAGGTCTGCTCAGTGCAGGAGCCGGGCCATCAGGGAGCTGCCGGGCTGTTGGCTCCCCAAGTATTTTTAGGGTGTCTTCCTTTTGGTGTCAAAACCTAAAAATTTTGGATTCTTTTTCTTTTTCTAATGGGGTTCCAATTGCCCATGTGTCTGCTATTCATTTGAAATGATTCATGGAAAAATATCTTTGCTACCAATTTATTTGTGCTACAGATAGTGTGGTTTTTAAATAAACGGTGATCTAAACACATGCACGTGTGTCTGTTACCATGCAAGCTCAGCTGTTATAACCACATAGGGCCACACAACTCAGATCAGGAAGAAACCCTGATGCTGTGTGTTAGAGTACTGGGGGCTGGGACCCTTTTGGGGGAAAGCCACAGGACACGACGCAGATGCCCAAGGGGGCTGAGGAAAGCGCCAGCAGAAGAACGCCTGCCCCCTGGCCTACAGCCATGAGAGCCTGAGGGTCCAGCAGCCAGGACAACTGGCCTGAAGAAGGCTCCTGTCCTCTTCTCCAGTCACCTTTGTGTGGGTGACCCGGCCTCCGCCCGGCACCGCACCTTACCAAATAGCAAGCAGGCATCCTGCCTCCTCCTTCCCACATGTCTTCCCTGCCCTTTCTCCCTCCCAGCCCGCTCCTTCAACCACAACACTTTCCCACAAAGCAGGAATAGTTGGGGCTTAGGGTCTGTGCTCTGGCCCCAGCTCACACCAAAAGTGTCTTTGAGGTTGCCCGGGGCTCCACCTCCAGTCTTCTTGCTGTGTCAGGCCCGGGGCGGCCCTCCTCAGACTTGCAATCGCCTGCCAGCTCCCAGAGAAATAAAACAATGATGACATAATAAGGATACTAGTACTGATAACAGCAATGGTAGCATTTACTAGGCCCCTACGAGGTGAGTACTGGGCCACTACTGTTTTACATTCCTCTTAGTGACAGGAGGTACAGTGTAGTGGTTATGAGGGGCACAGCTGTGTGGTGGGGCCAGTTAGTCTCTCCGTGCCTCCACTTACTCATCTGTAAAATGGGGCTCTGAAGAGCACCTCTTTCCTGATAGCGTATGAATTAAGTGAGCATCCACCCGCAAAGTGCTCAGCACAGCGCCAAGCACATAGTAAACACTCAGTAAATCCACCTTAGTGCCTTTGCTTTCTGGGGCACCGAGGAAGCAGACCTGGCTGTGGAGCCGGCTGTGGATTGCAGAGCTGATGAGACTCAATGCCCCACAAAGACAGCGGGCAGTCAGGCAGGGGACTGCAGAGCCTCCAGAACTTCCAGTATGGAGGGCTCAGATTGTCTTCCCGGTAGGGTGCCGAGTCCCGTGGGCTCTGCCTCTGCTGGGCCTCACTGTGTGGTGAAGTGTGTGCAGATGAGCCTTCCCAAACCAAGTGCAAGCCTTTCCCACTTCCTGGACCCTCAAACACACAACTCTTTAGCCCACGGACAGACCTTACCTTAAGTGGCCATGCGGTGGCCTCCACGTGAGGTTCATGCCAGCACATACAAGGTTTTGAACAAGTTATAAAAAAGCATATTTTTGCCCAGCGCAGTGGTTCACGCCTATAATCCCAGCACTTTAGGAGGCCAAGGCAGGCTGATCACCTGAGTTTGGGAGTTCGAAACCAGTCTGACCAATATGGACAAACCCCATATCTACTAAAACTACAAAATTAGCCAGGCGTGGTGGCAGGTGCCTGTAATTCCAGCTATTTGGGAGGCTGAGGCAGGAGAATCGCTTGAACCTGGGAGGCGGAGGTTGTGGTAAACTGAGATCACACCATTTTACTCCAGCCTGGGCAACAAAAGCAAAACTCCATCTCAGAAACAAAACAAAACAAAAAACCAAAAACCAACCAAACAAAAAATAATGAAAAAGCATATTTTCCAGGCAGAAAATTTCAAAAAAGCAGCCCTCTGAGAAGACCAATTAGAAAAGGTATCCTATCCTCAGGCTGACACGGCTCCCCGTGCATCCCCTACTCATGCCCCTCACTGGGTTCCGTTGTGCAGTACACAACCTACACATCTGTTCTTTGCAGCGCTGCCTCCAGCTAGGAAAGTGTCGGGACCCTCTAGTGAAAGTACCTGACTAGGAGCCCACAGGCTTGGGTCCAGGGGCTATTCAACCCCTAACCTGCTGGAGATCAGACAGCTGCGTGGGCCACGATGGTCTCTTCTGTAAAATGAATGGATCGGGCAAAACACGCCCAAGATCCCTAATAACAAAGATGGCAGCAGTGATCATTTCATCACTTTTGAATGGGATAACCCCATGAAAAGAGGTGACAGCTACCACTGGCCAAGGGCCAGTTACCACCCAGCCCCCATCCTACATGCTTTTTCTCAGAACACTAACATTTCTAGGTGTGTGTGGCTATCACATTTTATAACAAGACAGCTGAATTTCAGAGAGCCCAGTGAGCACGTGCCAGACTGGGCACAGAGGCCAAAGCCCATGTTCTGAGCCTCAGTGGTTCCATGGTGCATCAGCTCAGCGTAAAAAAAAAAAAAATCCCACTGCACACCAGTGCAGGCCTTCATCCATCGGAATTCCTGGCCGCCTCCTCACAGGCACACAGCACAGCTCCAGGGCCCCTTTCTCACCCTGTCAGTCAGGCATCAGTCAGTCGGTCAATGCACATTTGGAAGCATGTCTCACCAGGTGCTCAGCCCAAAGAAGATCCCTACCGTTCATTGTTCAGGGTCATTCTCGGGGGGTCCAGGTTGGGGTTCTCCATGGACTCCATCTGTGGACATCGCAGGAAGTAGTAGAGCGTGTGGAGGGCGTCAGGGGACCAAGTGATGGGCTGTGGCGGCTGGCGGGCCTGGCGGGCAGGGCTGGCGCCCGGGCACAGGGGGTGGCGCCCCTGCATGTGGTGCATGGCACGGGAGACCAAGTCACCTGGTGGGGGGAGGGCACAGGGGAGGAAGAGGAAAAAAAGAAGACAAAGTCTGAGTTCACAGCCCATATTCTTCCAAGGATGCTCCTGGCTGAAGCTCCCTTGCCTTAGTGCGTAATTACTGTTTACCCTGCAGCCAACAGGCGGAGGTGGAAACTGTCACCTAGATGCACAATAGCAATTTCGTATCCCTTTCATTTCCCTCTGGCTGAATTAAATACTTGGCAGGGCCTGTCTCCTCCAGAACTTAGGCTAATGTGGTTTCTTTTTCGACATCCCCACTCTCCCCACCACCCCCATGGGTCTCTCCCCAGATCTCTGACCGAGGGAATCTCTCTGGGTCTCTTTTCCCAGCCTCTACCAGCCAGGGCCAGGCTCTATGGCAATTCTGCCCTGTACTGTCTTGTGCAAAACCCAAAGTATTTCAGCAGAGAAGGTCCCTCTGTCTCAGCACCAATTACAATCACCATCACCACCATCATCACCTGCTGAGGACTCATTATGTGCAAAGTATGCAGTTCCCTAGAAATATGATTTAACTTAATCCTGACAGTGCTACGGGTAAGTATTATTCCCATTTTACAGATGGAGAGCTTAAAGCTTATGGCCGGGCACAGTGGCTCATACCTCTAATCCCAGAACTTTGGAAGGCTGAGGCAGGCGGATCACGTGAGGTCAGGAGTTCAAGACCAGCCTGGCCAACATGGTGAAACCCTGTCTCTACTAAAAACACAAAAAATAGCCGGGCATGATGGCACTAGCTTGTACTCCCAGCTACTTGGGAGACTGAGGCAGGAGAGTCGCTTTAACTGGGGAAGCGGAGGTGGCAGTAAGCTGAGATTGTGCCACCGCACTCCAGTCTGGGCGACAGAACGAGACTTCATCTCAAAAAAAAAAAAAAAAAAAGGACTTGAGGCTTATCTGATAAACAAACATTTCCTGATCCCATGCACTCATTCTGGTCACCGAGATGCCTCAGGGCCCGCATATTAAGTTAACTAACCATGGCCCTGTGGCTAGAAAATGGTAGAGTGTAGACTTGAATTCAGGTCTGTTCAACTCCAAAATCCATGGACTTCACTGTGAACTAGGCTGCAGCCTGCCCTGCTAGAGCCTGTAGGATCCCCATGTCCTGTGTTGTGTGTCTACCCAACTCAAGTCTTTTCAATGTCTCACCAGCCCCAGACAGGAAATGCCTATTATTGTGTGAGCCACAATGCTGAGGAAGGATGAGCTGAAGCAGCTCCAGAACCTGCAGGCACCTCCGCTCCAAGAACAGCAGCTCCTTCCCACTCTCATGGGCCTGAACTCTCAGGGAGGCTCCCTGGGGTCAGCTTCAGTCCCATCCCTGGTGATTCCTTATAGAGTAAGAGAAGTCCCTTACGTAGTGATCAGAGCCTCAGTTTCCTCATCTGTAAAGTGAAAACAGTAGTATCTACCCCACCGATTCTGAGGGCTGAAAGAAATAATAAATGAAAAGCACTTTACATTATGCTTGGCATAGAGTCAGTACTTGGTAGGGCTGAACTTAGCACTGTTAGGATTAACGTCCTATTATTATTCCTCCTTTATCCTACAGGCTGCCTCCTGTGGACTCTTCCTTCCAGGCCCACTGCCTGCCGTCAAACTCTGCCCCACATTTCTCAGGACAGGAGGAGTCTGTGCCCTGAAATGCCAGATCCCAACCCTGCCCTTGGGCTCCATGGGTGGCAGAAACTGGCATCACAACCATCAGCCAACCCGCCTCACAGCAGCCAGTCGTACAGCTAGGTTGGCTGCTAATAAGTTGAAACCTGGCTCCCATTTCTCCAGGTCTAAATGTCATAACTTTTGGCAGAATCACAGGACCACAAGGAGGAGAAATCAAAGAGTCTGTGATAGCATCAAAGAGAAATCTTGTTGAAATATCATTTCCAAGGCTAGACAAGGTAGAAGTCATTATCCTTAATTATTTTTATTGTTATTTCATTGTTATTGGTGGAGAACCCTTTGGCAGCGCGCTTCCTGCTGCATGTAGATAAGAAAATCAAGGAAGAAATGGAATCTCCCTTCCAAACTGAGGGAGATAACCCACAAGTTCAGAAAAACCATGAAGACAGCTGGAGGTGGACATCCCTGGCTGCTTCCATCCAAGCCCTCCTGTGGCCAGTTTTTCTCAAAGACCAGAAAGACAGATGCCTGCAGAGAACTCTGACTGTGACGTCTAAAAACTTAACGCTGCGTGGCAACCCATTTATGGGTAAAGAAAGTAGCTTGCTTTGAACATTCTCCTAGGGTGATTTTTGCTCCCTGCCACTTTACATTTTCTAGGCTTCATGATAGACATGAAAAGATAGACAAAATGTCATTTAACTTTTTCAGCCACCCCTGTAAGGAAGGCCTTTCTACTCTACAGACAAGGAAACGAGCTTGCAGGAGTTAAATGATCTATCCCAGTTCCACAACTAGATAACTAGTAATCAATCAGCCAGGACTCGAACCTGGGGTCCTGCTTCCCAAATGCATGCTCTTGGCTGTCGCATGGCTGCTACTAAAAGTGTGATCTGTGAACGAGGACAGGTCCACACATTACTGGTTTGTAGCAAGTTAATTTCAGAAGAATGAATTTTTAAAAACTTACATAGCAATTTTATGTCTAGCTAATGTAATAATAATTTTAAAGATTGGGCTTGCATTTCACATGTCTTATTTCCTTTTTCTAGACATTCATTTTGATTGTACATTATAAAGGTTTCATTCTACAGCAGAGTGGGGGAAATAAAATCTCTGATCCTTTACCATAGCTAGTTTGAGAAGCCGTGATCCAGGCTGGGCTGGGCTCCTGGTTTAAGCATGGTGGGACTCAGAGCTTCTTCTGAAACTTCCCTGTACTTGAGAATCAGTGGATCCTACACTCAATGAAACCTTAGTCTGTAGCCCAGAAACACCCACCAGGCAAGGAAAAACAAGTCCTCCCTCCTTGTTAACCATGAAAGACTTGATTAGAGGTGCTAGGTTTCGCTCTGGTCCTTCCACCCCTCATTATGAGCCATCAAATAAAAACAGCAGGAGAGAGTCTGGAATTCAGCACCGGATTCAATATAAGGCCTTGAGCATCTGGCTCCCTTCAAAAAGAAGTGTTTTGTTTTCTTTCTTTTGTATTCTCTCCTTTAAAATTTTTGTGGGTAGAGAGGGACAGAGCAAAGGCACAAGTCCCAAAACTCCCTGTGAAGCTGGACCTCTTACAAGAGTGAAACTTCTCACCCTACCTGGCAGGCTGGTGTTGGCGAGGTGCAGGGAGTTAATGCATGTCAATCCGGGGTACACGCTGAGGTTCAGGGGGCTCAGTGCCAAGTATCACTAGCCTCATTAAGTTCTTTACTCTCAGGGAGAAAAACTGCAATATCTGCCTCCACCTCCGTCTCCTCCCCCTCCATGGCGGGTTAGCAAAAACCCTGGTTTCAGAGGGAGGGACAGGGCAACTTGGCATGTGATACAACCTGTTCTCTGGTCTGTGAAAAGATGCTATGAGGAGGCTTCTTCCCTTGGCCCTGAGGAGTGGCTGTGTCAGAATGTGGACCAATCCTAGATGAGTTTTAGGAGAAAACATTTGGTGGGACAGACCTCATTATTCCTAACACATGCATACTCACAGGCATGCATGTGTGCGCGTGCGTGCACACATATGCACGCGCATGCACATGCACGCTGCACCTCAGGTACTGTTCTTTGTACCAGGTACTGTTCTAAGCAATGAGGACACAGCCATGGAAAAGGGAGATTAAGTCTCCAATCTCATGAAGCTGACTCTTCTAGTCAGAGGACAGAGATGACAAATTATTCATAAGTAAATATAGAATACATGTCATGTGGTGATCAGTGCTTTAATAAAATCTAAGTCACAAAAGGGAAGACAGTGGAATGAGGGCGTGGTGTTCATGGAAGGCCTGAATGAGAAGGTGCCATTTGGGCAGAGGCTTGAAAGTGTGATGGACCAATGTATTTGGGTATCAGGGGTAAAGTGTTGCAGGCAGAAGGAAAACCAGTGCAAAGGCTCTGGAGTGGGAGGGTCCTTAGCCAGGAGGCCAGGTGGCTGGAGTGTAGTCCACAGAGAAGAGGATGAAGTGATGAGGTCAGATCACATATGGATCCTGGGCTAGAGTGAGGATTTTGGATTTTACTGAGTGAGTCAGGAAGCCATTGTGGGGTGATAGAGGGGGTAGATATTGAGCAGATGAGTGACAAAACCCAATTTAAGTTTTAAATGGGCAGCTTGGGGCTGGGTGTGGTAGCTCATGCCTGTAATCCTAGCACTTTGGGAGGCCAAAGCATGAGGATTGCTTGAGATCAGGAGTTCAAGAACAGCCTGGCCAACATGGTGAAACCTCGTCTCTATTAACAATACAAAAAGCTGGGCGTTGTGATGCACACCTGTAATCTCAGCTACTAGGGAGGTTGAGGCAGGAGAATCTCTTGAACCCAGAGGCAGAGGTTGCAGTGAGCCAAGATCGTGCCACCACACTCCAGCCTGGGTGACAGAGTGAGGTTCCATCTCAAATAAAACAAAACAAAAAATGGTCAGCCTGGGCTCGGTTGGTAGCAGTGGAGGTGGTGAAAGGGGCAAACTAAAACTCAGGATCGTTTTAGATGGTAGAGGTCTTGGCCCCTTGGCCGGTGGTAAAGGTGGAAAGACGTCAAGCCCTTCCCAGGGGGAGGCCTCTGAATGCTCCTCCCTTAGGCTGGTCTGGGGCTGTAACCAGGATAGGGCTGCCATGAGAAGAGGCAAAGGATCAGCCCCTGATCTTGACCTCAGTGTCCCAAGGAGCTAATGGCTGGGCTGCTCGTCTTATCCAGGAAGCCCACAGCCCTAGACACGTCCAGAGTCAAGCCCCCAGCTCTGATCCGTGTGACTCGGAGAAGAAAATCACTTTTCTTTTCTAAGCCTCAGTTCTCTCATCGGGACATACCTTGCTGAGTTGCTCTGAGGAACAAATGAGACAAAGTGAATACGGTGCTTCACAATGGTGCCTCGCACACAGAAGGTGCTCACTTAATGTTTAAGTGTAAAGTAAAACCAAGGTGCTCTCCAGTGGACTGAGGGCCGTGTCCGTGCCCCTCACTGTTTGTGAGGCAGGAGAACTCACCAAACCATGACTGTGCTAGGCCCTGAGAGCCCATTGTCCAGGAGACACTTCTCAGGGGTGGAGATGGAGCCATATACCAGAGCTCACTTCCTGTGGGGTCCCTCAGGGGACAGGGGACCCAGGCGACAACATCCTGACCCTGCCTGCTTTCATGTCACCAGGAGACAGGGAGTCAGAAATCCTGCTTTCTCGCCCAGCCCTATTGCAGCTCTGCTCTGTGACCTTGAAACAGGCACCTTCACTTCCTGTCCAGACAGGGGGCAGAATAATGCAGGGAAGGAGGAAGTCACATCCTGAAGAAACAGAGGCTGCCGTTTATTGTTCAGGGGTCAGAAGACTCAAGGGAATCACAGATGGAGAAGGCAGGAGCAGAGGGAAACTCAGGGTGTGCCCGTGCTGTGTGCTGTGGCCCCCGCACTTGGTGGTCTCAACGGAGCGAGGGGGAATGAAGGCAGCAGGGTATGTAGCTCGATTTCTCAAATAAAACGGGTCATGAGAGGGCGAGCTCAGGAGCCAGCAGGGATTTCACCCCTCCTAACACCCTGGAGGCAGCTGTCAATGGTAAAGAGCCACGTCAAGATCCAGATGTATGCCACAGAGCCCCGAGTCCTGGGAGGCGCCACCCAGTCACACCTGCCTTCAGCCAGAGGAGCACTGTGTTATCTTCCTTTTTCTACACTGAGGCTTTCGGGGTGCTTTTTACTGAAGGAGCGTCAGTTGTGAATTCAGAGCCTGTGGGGCCAGGCAGGTGAAATAAGTGAAACAGGCCGCCCGGATGAAACCCAGGTCTCTGGGGGAATGCACGCCGCCCACTTCGCTGCTACTTAGCTCCCGTGGGTCACTGCTGTGCAGGAATGGGGTGCCATGTCGCTAAATCATCTGGTTTTTCAAGAGAAACCAAAAATCCAGATTTGTGTATTTGCAACCTCTTGACCTTCAGAGAAGGCAAGGCACTGGGAGGAGGAGGAGGCCAGAGCCTAGAGGGCGAGCTCTCCCTGCCTTCCCCCAACCCTGGGGCCTCGCTGTCACGCTGCCATCTAGCTAGACACTGAGGCCACACTTACTCAGCTCCGAGATGCTGCCCACGCAGGTGGCCAGGAGGGACTGCTCCAGGGTCCGGAGCTCCAGCTGGGCATAGGCGTCGGCTCGCTCGTCATGGCCCAGGGACCCGCCGTTGTAGGGGCTGAAGTACGCAGGGAGGGAGAGGACACCTATGGGAAAGAAGGCACACAGGTCACACTTAGGAAGGAGGGGAAGCTTGGTGGGCCCCAGCCCATTGTGGGCAGGGCTGAGCCCTGGTCTCCTGCTCTTGAGAGAGAGCGGTTCAGTAGGCAAAATCTCTTTGAGCCTTGAGGACTTGGGAACTTTGACTGTGGACGACGGTGCTACAGGGACCAGAATGAGAAGTAGCTCACTTCTAGCTGTGATTTTAAGCACGTGGAGGTCAGGCGTGGTGGCTCAGGCCTGTAATCCCTGCACTTTGAGAGGCTGAGGTAGGTGGATCACCAGCCTCAGGAGTTCGAGACCAGCCTGACCAACATGGAGAAACCCAGTCTCTACTGAAAATACAAAATTAGCTAGGCATGGTGGCGCATGCCTGTAATCCCAGCTGCTCAGGAGGCTGAGGCAGGAGAATCACTTGAACCTGGGAGGCAGAGGTTGCAGTAAGATGAGATTGTGCCATTGCACTCCAGCCCGGGCAACAAGAGCAAAACTCTGTCTCAAAAAAAAAAGAAACAGAACATGGAGACCATCCTTTCTTGGAAGTGCCCAAGAAACTGGCCTGCTTGGGCTCCTGGATCATACAAGCATTCATTCATTCACTCACTCACTGAATATTTACAGAGTGCCTGACTCAGCCCATGTGTTGTGCTACACTCAGGGTTCTGGGGTGACAAAGAGACTGGCTTTGTTTTCATACAGCTCAGGGATGGCTGAGTCAGATGTAAATGCCCATCTTGCTTCCCTGAAGGGCAGTGCCACCCTGAGTCCTCTCCTTTCCCCATTCTGGGAGCAACCATTCAAAAGGGATGCTGCCTTCCTCACTCCAAGTAGGGGATGTGTCCTAGCCATGGGCCAAGTCCAATTAATGTTTTTCATTAACACTTCAACAGCAGCAGAGCAGAACTGTCAGAATCAATCCCAGAGGGTGACAGCCTGTAAATTTCTCCAACTCACTATGCGGCTTCTTAGAAAGCACCAGAAAAGCAAAATCAGACTGGTTTAAAATTACATGTTGGCTCTTAAGAACATGTGGCCACAGAGATTCTAGTTGTAGTCAGAACCTAGATAGGGATTCCCGACTTTCGGTAACCACTGTTTCTTTAATGGACACATCTTTTTCCAACACTTAGCCACGAACCTTTTTTTTTTTTTTCTTTTTTTAAAGAAACCCACAGGAATTTAATCACTTTTGGAGAAATTCTCTGAAAATTCCTTGAGGTACCTGGAGAGTCCCGGGATGTGGCCATGTCTGGGTTAGAATTCCCCAAACGTGTGTGCTGTAACAAGGACAATAGCAGCAACAGGTACAGCAGGCAGGGCTTCGGAGCAGGATGCTGGGGTTTCTAATTCTGGCTGTCACTTAACCAGTGGTGCGATCTTGGTCAGGTTACTTAGACTCTGCATCAGTTCATCATCTGTTAACTAGTGATAACTAGAGTGCCTAGCTCATAGGGCTGCCGTGAGGATGAACTGAGTAACTGGAGGTCAGTGCTTGGAGCAACGCCTGGCTCAGAGTACCCGCTCTATCAAGTGCTGTTGCCATTTTTTTTACTCCGTGCTGGGAACATAGGTCTTATTTACATAATTTCATTTATTCTTTCAACAACCCTATATAAGGTCAGATGTGGTGCTAACGCCTGTACTCCCAACACTTTGGGAGGCCAAGGTGGGCAAATCTCTTAAGGTCAGGAGTTTGAGACCAGCCTGGCCAACATGGTGAAACCCTCTCTCTACTAAACATGCTAAAATTAGCCAGGTGTGGTGGCAGGCACCTGTAGTCCCAGCTACTCGGGAGGCTGAGGCAGGAGAATCGCTTGAACCCAGGAGGCAGAGGTTGCAGTGAGCTGAGATTGTACCACTGCTCTCCAGCCTGGATGACAAAGACCGTGTCTCAAACAAACAAACAAACAAAACCCTAAGAGATGGGTACTACTGGCTCCATTTGAGATACTGGGCAATTGACATTCAGAGGCTTTGAATAACTTGCTCAGGTAAGCGGTAGAGCTAGGATTCACATGTGGCATAGGCTGGCTCTACAAGGTATATACTTAACTCCTCTGTGAGCTCACAATCCGATGAACACACCACCAAAGCTCACTTGTGGCTGTCCCTATGTGCGGCTGGTGCATGTGACAACATGGCTGTATTATTACTGCCCGTTTCACCCACGGACACCCCCATGCTGAACGCCATGTGTTTCTCTTTCTTGAGCAAACATGCACAGCAGTCTTCCTCTAGCCCAGGGCCTCAGTGCGTTCTCTGGCCATTCTGTAGGTTCAGCTGATGGTCAGTCCTGCCCTCGCAGCTCCACCTTCCCCTGACCCAGGCCTCCCCACTCTCCTCCCAGCTGATGTGGTGGAGGCCCCCTCTCCATCTGTCTTTGCCTCTCCTGGATGGTAGCGACCCCTCTCATCACATCCAGCACTGACTTAGCAAAGCACCGCTTCAAAGCACTTCCTCCAAGCTTTGTTTCTGTTGGAGGAGGAGGAAGAGTTCATGACTGGGCTCTCCCCTGTAACCCCCTACCAGGGCCCCAGTCCCTAAAGCAGAAACTCTCCCTGGCAGCTGAGTAACCAAACACATTGGGAAGAGCTGGCTGTAAGCATTAAAACAAGTAAAACAAAAGGGAAAACCACCCCAACTCCAAGCTGAAACCCACGACAGCCCGAATGGCTGGGAGAGCCCCAGTGCAGGCTGGACTCCTCCTCCTTTCTCCATTATTAATCTACAGAAACAACACTGGAGACATGTGGATCAAATTTGCAGAGCTTAGGGCAAGGGAATAGGAAATTCAGCTGATTTGTCAAAGGATTCCCAGAGAGAAATATTATGTCAGTGGAGCTGGTAACAGGAGCTGGCAGCTCCATTAATAATAGCTCCATTTCCCCAGTCATCACCCACCCAAAGAGGCCTTCACTTAATACCATGGCAAAAGTAATTAGGAGCCTATTATTAATAATCATAATTGATAGCACCACAGCTTTTGCCTAGTACCTTTTGCTTTTAAACGACTTTTTACATCGAGTAATTTGTTCTTCCAGCAAGGGAGGTAGGGTGGTCATGATCAGTAGCAACCACAGCTGACTTTTACTGAAGGCTTACTATGTTCCAGGCATTTACATGCATTATCTCATTTAACACCCCAGAAGTGCAAGAGGTACATTCCCACCCATCTTACAGCTGAGAAAAATTGAGGCCTGAGAAAGCACAGTGGCTTGCCCAAGGACACTGAGAGTCTGAAATGGAACGGGGACTAGAGTTCCGATCTCTTCAATCTCAAGCTGCTGAAATAAATGACATTCTAACTTTGCTCACTTTGTCCTTTCTCAAGCTAAGCAGCGCCTAGGATACTGGAGAGGAAAGGGGTTCTGTTTGGGCCTGAGGTTTAAGAGGAGGAAATTCAAAGTAAGACCCAGAAGTAGGACTTTCCCTTTCATGGTTCTCCAGGAGCCTCCTGCCAAGGGTCCCTGGAGGCCTCCCACGAAACTCTACAGACATAAAGCTGTCTGACTCCCTCTGATCTTTGCAGAATGCAGTTCCACAGCTTGTCTTCCAAATCTGCTCCATAAGAAAGTCTTCTCTACGTCAATTCTAAATTCAGTCTCCCATAGCAGCTCATTCCTCAGCAGTTCTCATCAGAGATGGAAAATATTTTCTTTACATTCTCTTAACACCTCGATGTCTTCCTTTCCACACAGCTCTAGGATAATGGGCCCAGGGCAAGATCATTCTAGGGAAAAATGGTCTTTAAAAAAAAAAAAAGAAGGAAAGGGCATCTATTTTTTTCCATTCAGTAAAATCCTTAGGAAAAATTCTTACTTTCAGTCATGATGGAGAAGAAAGCATGTGAGGCCATTTCCCTTTATCCCTTAATTAGAGGGAGTAGGGACAACTGCTTTGAAACCCTGTAAAAGCCACAGACGGACCAGCACGCACCACCTTGTGCGATGACTGTGAGTGAGTCTCAGAGCGTGAAGCAGTGAGCATGATCCAGTTACCCTTCGCCTCCCTCTTCTAAAATAGCAGCATTTCTGTTCAGTGCTCCACTCAAATGTGCTGCGGACTGCCTTGAAGCCTGGATGTTTCTCAGTCTCTACACAGAACCCTAATCTTCCATCGCTCAACTTTTCTCATTCTGGTTGCCCAACCCTTGAATCTCAGACTCATTATCTTGTTCCTCAAAGCCTCCACCTCTTCTTCCACCACCTCTCTCTGCGTACAGCATTGTGACCACCCGGCAGCCCAAGGAGAGACCTGTGAGTCACCCTTATTAGCTCTCTCCCTTCTCATCCACTTCCCATCAACCACCAAGCCTTGCTGCGTTTACCATCAACATATCTCAAAAATCCTTCACTGCCACCACCCCAGTCAGGGACCATCTTCCCCTGCCCCCTACCCTGGACCTGCGGCAGCCTCCTCACCCATCCCCATCTTCCAGGCTTACCCCACCCCTTACTCTGGTCATCTTGCTCTGGCTTTGTCCTCTTCAGTAACTCCCTGTCAGCTTCACGAAGAAGTCCAAACTCCTTTGCACATCTAACTATTCTTTAAGAATAGTTAACATCCTGGCCGGTCGTGGTGGCTCATGCCTGTAATCCCAGGACTTTGGGAGGCTAAGACACATGAATCACTTGAGGCCAGGAGTTTGAGACCACCATGGTGAAACCCCATCTCTACTAAAAACACAAAAATTAGTCGGGTGTGGTGGTGCATGCCCGTAATCCCAGCTACTCGGGAGGTTGAGGTAAAGGAGGATTGCTTGAACCTAGAGGTTGCAGTGAGCAAAGATCATGCCACTGCACTCCAGCCTACAGAGCGAGACTCTGTCTCAAAAAAAAAAATTTTTTTTTTTTTCAAAAAAAAGACTAGGTAACATCCTTCTCTGCTTTTTGAAATTTAAGGAGAAAAGTAAGTCTGCCAGTAAACTGGAAAATTTCCCAGCACCTCCCAGCATATCAGCAGAGTTAGGCACCCTGTGCACACTTGACCCTCACTTCTCTAAGCTGCTCTTCACTCTGCTCTGCTCTATTCCAGAGGGGTCGGGGTAGGAGTAAGGGTAGGGGTGAGGACAGGGTGGGGGTGGGGTAGGAGCAATGGTAGGGTATGGGTGGGGGGTAGCGGTGGGACTCTGGAGGAGAGCGGCCTGCTTCTTTCCTACGTGATTCTCCACCAGGGCCCAGAGAGGGTGCCACTGAGTAAGAAGGGAAACCCAGTTCTCAGAAGACTGGGAAGCCGCCTTCTTGCCAGTTGCCAACCAGGAAGTGAGCTGAGTTTCAGCTTGCAGAGGCGCTGTCTCTTCCAAGCTGGCAGAAGCTGGTGGACTGCACTTTGGGATGACAAGCCAAACTTCCAAAGGGTTTTTAGAAGCAGGGCTTAGCCTAAAGGCCAAATTGATGGGGGTTTCATTCCCTTCTCTGTAAACTGTGGGGGTGGAATCAGTGGCTCCTCAAGTCCTCCCAGCACCGGGATTCCAGATTCTGACCCCCATGTGTGCGACAGCACTCAAATGCACCCCTGAAATCCTTTTTACCCCTTTTCATTCCACCATTTAACTTGTGAATTGTCAACAGTGAGAACACAGAGACCTCGTTATTACTATTTCCTATGGTTTAATTTCCTCCGCAGCTATAACAACACCACCTTCCCCCATAACCACACACACAACTTTAAATGTAAAAAAGATGTCCTTTCTGTGTAAAACTGGATAGCTTTATAGTTGAGCTTTTCTGACCATTCATCAAAAAGCCGCCAAGACTGTAACATAACTGTCCTCCAAATTCAACAACCGTTAGCAGCGCCCTTCCCGGACTCGTAAATGTTCTTTCTGGGGCAAGAGACTGTGAGTGCAGCACCTGCTGCCAGTGGCCCCCGCAGACCACCAGCTACCCGGCTCAGGGAGGCTCACGGCCAAGGCAGCCAAGGCCGCCGCCTGTCCTCGGTTTCTTTGAAAGAAGAACTGGGCAGCAGAAGATCACTCCTTCACTGCCCTTGCAAGGAAACTTGGCAGGGCGTCTTCTGCCAGCCTTCTTAGGCGCATGGGAAGCTTGGGTGGGGTTCAATCCATAAGCTTCTGAAAATAAAAATTATACTGTCCCACTGAACGGTTTCCAAATAGCCCGCATAAGCCAACCCCGTTTTTTCTTTTTAAGTGTTTCCATGCTCCGATCTGGAATTTTATATATAGTAGATTTAACGCCCAGTTGTTATGTATTAGTCATGCCAGAACGAAGTGCAGAGAAGTTGAAGCATGAATAGTTTTCAGGGAGACCCAAAAGGAGTATAAGGACAGTCAATTCTTTCTTCCTGTTAGTTTATCTTGAGACAGGGTTTTACTCTGTCACCAAGGCTGAAGTGCCGCGATGGGATCACAGCTCACCGCAGCCCCAATCGTCTGGGCTCAAGCGATCCTCCCATCTCTGCCTCCTGAGTAGCTGGGGCTGCAGGTGCATACCACGGTGCCCAGCTAATTTTTGTATTTTTTTGTAGAGATGAGGTTTCGTCATCTTGTCCAGGCTGGTCTAAAGCTACTGGGCTCAAGTGATCTGCCCGCCTCAGCTTCCCAAAATGCTGGGATTATAGGTGTGAGCACCATGCCCAGCCAGGACAGTCAGTTCTTTAAAAAAGCCTCCAAACCCTTCACTGGATAGTATTCCACCTGAAATTTTAAGTGCAGAAAGGCTGGGGAGATGGGCGTTGAAACAAGAGCAAGATGAAGGAAATAAGAGGCAAAACCTGAAGTGGAATGGAATATGCCCCAGGAGCTGTCAATCACCTACGTAAGTGATTCATCAAGAATAATCAGGCCAGGTGCGGTGGCTCACGCCTGTAATCCCAGCACTTTAGGAGGCTGAGGCGGGAGGATCACTTGAGTTCAGGAGTTCGAGACCAGCCTGGCCAACCTGGCGAAACCCTGTGTCTACTAAAAATACAAAAATCAGTCGGGCATGGTAGTGTGCGCTTATAGTCCCAGCTACTCAGGAGGCTGAGGCAGGAGAATTGCTTGAACCCGGGAGGCAGAGGTAGCAGTGAGCTGAGATCACGTCACTGCAGTCCAGCCTGGGCAACAGAGCCTGGGCGACAGAGTGGACCCTGTCTCAAAAAAAAGGAAAAAAACTGTGAAACCCAGAGCTCTTCACGCTGTGACCAAAGATGAAAGTTCTCTATAGGATGCCATAGCACTCATGTTCGGTGCTATGTTTTCCCCAGGAGATATAAAACTTAATAATCCATGATTGTTGCCATGTAAGAGTTTTAATCAAAATTTTTCTTCTTCAGGGCTAACTTGCACCTCTTTAGAGGATCTAAAGTGACGATGGACAGTGGAAGAAATCACAACATGGGAATTCCTTGAATAAAAATTTATTGACTTTAAATATACACAATTAAAAAAAAATCTTTACACTGTTTCTAAAAGTCAGCATGTATTTTTGGCTCGAAGTTTCTCTGATGTTTTCTGTGGAAGGAATAAAAATTTCGCAGTTTCAAAAAAAGTCAAAAGCTCATCTAATTTTTGGACAAAACCCATCTCAAGACATGACCATGATACTGTGAGGCCCAAAAGTTCAAGCAGGGAGAAAATGCTGGGAGGCAGGGAGAGATATGGGGGAGTTTGAGAAGCAGGTTTTATTTATTTATTGAGACAGTCTCACTCTATCATTCAGGCTGAAGTGCAGTGGGGCGACTCAGCTCATTGCAACCTCCTCCTTCTGGGTTCAAGTGATTCTCCTGCCTCAGTCTCCCAAGTAGCTGAGATTACAGGCATGTGCTACCATGCTTAGCTAATTTTATATTTTTAGTAGAGATGGGGTTTCACTATGTTGGTCAGGCTGGTCTCAAACTCCTGGTCTCAAGTGATCTGCTGGCCTCGGCCTCCCAGAGTGCTGGGACTATAGGCATGAGCCACTGCACCTGGCCAGAGAACAGGTTTTAACCATGGCCAATAATAAACGGACCTGGACCACCATGCATTGAATAGGTCTTCTCTGTCAGGGATTGGATGAATGAGCATTTGAAACCCCAGAAAGACCCTCGCAGTGGAATACTATTACTAACCCCACTTGCCAGCAAGGGACACTGAAGTTTAGATGGGCTGAGTCGCTTGGCCGAGCTCCACAGCTAGAAAATGGCAGAGGTGGGATTCAGACTCAGTGTGTCTGACACTGGAGTCCACACTGGCTCAGTCTGGAGGAGGAGGACACCAGGCTCTCCCCAACGCCAACTCAGGGACAGAACACTTCCTTCAGCACTCACCACCCATTAAAACTGAGCTTTCCTTCTTTTTCTAAGGTCAGGAAATCAAAAGCAATCATGTTCTGGTTAACACCTCTTTCTGGCTAAGTTATTAGAACACCACTGGCAAGAGGTGATCTTCTGGTGAAATCAAACCTGGAGCCCAGGAGCTCACTGTTAAACAGTAAAACAATAACACATACAACTGCCTAAGAAGCTGGCGGCCACAGAACCCAGGGTGAGATAAAAGGCTGGCGAAGCGTGACATGCTCATGGCCAGCAATCCCAATTTCCCTATAAAAAGAGTAGCACAAAGCAAACCTCACCCTGAACATCAGGCTGGCTTCACTTCCCTTTGGAATCTTTGGGCCTGCTGGGGGAGCACGTGCTGTGGAGTTGGTGTGGGGGCTGCCTCTCTCCCCTCCAGCTGGCTCCTCCAATTCTCAGAGGGCTCCAAACAGAGTGGGAATTTAGAGGGACAGAGGAACCACCATAAAACTCAACGGCCCTGGCTAGGCTGGTGGCTCATGCCTGTAATCCCAGCACTTTGGGAGGCTGAGGCAGGTGGATCACTTGAGGTCAGGAGTTTGAGACCAGCCTGTCTAACACGGTGAAACCCCATCTCTACAAAAAATACAAAAACTGGCTGGGTGCGGTGGCTCACGCCTGTAATCCCAGAACTTTGGGAGGCCAAGACAGGTAGATCACGAGGTCAGGAATTCAAGACCAGCCTGGCCAAGATGCTGAAACCCCATCTCTACTAAAAATACAAAATTAGCCAGGCATGGTGGCGCGCACCTGTAATCCCAGCTACTGGAGAGAGAGGCTGAGCAGGAGAATCACTTGAACCTGGGAGGTGGAGGTTGCAGTGAGCTGAGATCATACCACTGTAGTCCAGCAGCCTGGGCGACAGAGCAAGACTGTCTGAAAAAAAACTTTGGGAGGCCGAGGCGGGCAGCTCACCCGAGGTCAGGAGCTTGAGACCAGCCTGGCCAACATGGTGAAACCCCGTCTCTACTAAAAATATAAAAATTAGCCAGGCATGGTGGCAGGTGCCTGTAGGTTTAGCTGCTCAGGAGGCTGAGGTAGGAGAATTGCTTGAACCTGGGAGGCAAAGGTTGCAGTGAGCTAAGATCGTTGCCACTGTACTCCAGCCTAGGCAAGACAGCGAGACTCCATCTCAAAAACAAACAAACAAACAAAAAAACTCAACAGCTCCACAAGTGTGGCAAATCTGGAATCCCCAATGGGAATGCTGGCTCACTGGCATTTTGGTGATTCATCTAAGGTAAATATCAGTTCTGACATAGACCCAGCGGATGCCTATTAGGTGCCTGTAAGAAAAAAAACTAGCAGAGATCCTGCATCACTGTTTAATTTTTTTGAAGCAAAAACCTAATAAAACACCGTCTGTTCACTGCCATTTCTTCTCTTTGCAAAAGAGTGAAAATAAAGCCAGCATAACCAAGCAGATCAATTTCAGGAAATTAAACCTAAAGGTGAACCCTGGAAAAACCAGTGCAATAGTCACAACATTGGGCAGTGTGGGGCAGAAAACTAACATTCGAGCGCTGAGCATTTTCCTGTGGAAAAAGATCTCTGTGTTATTCTGAATGCTTTTTAAGAGATTCTGGGTGGCCTCTCTCCAAAGTATTGATGTAACACATCAAGAACTTGAGTGACCCGGGGAGCACGAGTCTTGGAAGCACCGCCTCTTTGAAAAGAACAGTCCACCACATGACCACGGTCCTTTGTCATACGCTGTCCTTGACCCACAGTGGGTGAGCACACTAATTCCTGCGAGCCAACAACAACACAGAGCCACTTTTATATTAAGGCAGCACATTCAAAACACACACACACACACACACACACACACACACACACACACACACAGAGTAAATGGAGAAATTAAGGATGGAGATGAAGCCGGCATAGAATCAGTACCCTAAAACATCAGCCTTCTTCCCAACAGCCACCCAAGTAGGAGTGGTTCGCTTTATGCTAGGGTCATAAAAACGCTTTCTGGCCTACTATGCTTTCCAAACTCTTCATAATGAATATGACATACTGTCATAGGAAAAAATGATTGTTTTGAGAAATATGAGATGGGGGATGAGATGTAATTAGAGGCAGAGGAAGGCGACCAATGTTTCTTCTGAGCAAAGGAACAAACATAATTTGAATTACGGTATAAACTTTGTCATCTGAAATTAAATTTTTAGATAAAGGAAAAAGTGAATGTTAAAAATACCACTTTGTTTTTTTGTTTTTGTTTTTTGTCACTTCCTTGGTAGAGAACCACTTTGTTTTTTTTTAAAGTCAGGTTCTCACTCTGTCTCTCAGGCTGGAGTGCAGTGGTGCAATCTCAGCTCAGCACTGCAACCTCCACCTGCTGGGCTCATGTCACCCTCACACCTCAGCCTCCCAAAGTGCTGGGATTACAGGTGTGAGCTACTGCACCCAGCCAAAACTACCACTAGTATCTTGTTACTTATAAAGAGCCTAGAATTTAATTCTGCATGGTATACTTTTAGATGATTCTTCTCCCATTATTCTTCATATTTTTAAACAAAATATTACAATCACTGTCAGTTCATGGAGGTTTAAAAAAAAAGGTACACGAAAGGAAAACCTGGTTGTTTTATAGAAATTTTACCAAAAAATGAGGGGGTACTGCTTTTGGAAGAAACTCAGGGAGAACCCATTCTAAATTGCTAACCAGTAGATGAGACACTGTCTGCATGCCTCATTCCAAGTATCTATCAGCCAGCCCCTTTACCTGGCCCCAGGTGGTGGTGACTCAGGCACTGCACCACCAGTGGGACTTTCTGTGGCATCTTGCTGATGCTCTGCCTTGTCATGTACCTACTGCTCTGAGCCTGTGTGACCATTCCACAGCTACAGTGGCCAAATCGCCACTGGTGGGAAAGGAGGCTGGCTGCTGCCAGTGCTGGGCAGGGGGTGAGGGCACGACAGGAGGCAAAGCCGGCACGCAGAGTGACAGCTGAGCTGCGTCCTTCCCCTGCTAGGGATCAGTGCTGCCAGGGAAAGAGAGAGGGCAGTGGGCGCGGCCTCTCAGTGCCAGCTCAGAGAGGAAGAAAGGGATCAAAAGAGCACAAACACAAATCACTCCTTGAGAATTTAACGAAAAGATGCAAACATCACAAGGCCCAGGGCAGATGGCCAAGCTGTTTATTAATAGAACATGAGTATATTCATCAGAGATTGACTGCACTGGAGTCCTGCTTATAAACATAACCTACTTCTGCTGGGTGTGGTGGCTCACGCCTGTAATCCAAGCACTTTGGAGGCCAAGGTGGGCAGAACACCTGAGGTCGGGAGTTCAAGACCAGCCTCACCAACATGGTGAAACCCCGTCTTGAAAAAAAATAAAATAAATAAAATAAACATAACCTGCTTCTATCAGCTTTGGTTCCAATTCCAAAAGGGATTGACCATTAGACAATTTACGGGCATGAGTCGGAGAGATGAGGTTCAAAACCCAGTTCTGCCACTTACTAGCTGTGTGACTCTGAACTAGTTACTTAACCTCTCTGAGCCACAATTTGCTCCTCTATAATAGGCCTAATGATACTTCCTAATTTGCAAGATTGAGCATTAAAATATGTAAATAAGTACTTAGCAAAAGTCTTGGCACACAGTAATGCATATAGTAAATAGAAATATTTTTATTAATAGCCTGATTCCCAGGTCTGATGGCTTTAAGATAATGTTGTCACATACTATGTAAAAGCTATTATCACTGTTAGGAGGAAGGGATGGACCCAAGCCACTCTATTCTGTTATTTTCTTAAAGGCCACTAGGATCCACAGTGATTAAAAAAAAACTGTGCTTACTTACCACAGATGGGTCATTTATTCCGCATTCATTCACTCATTTATTCAACAACTGTGTAATAATTACCTAATAATGCACTAGAAGCAGAAGCGAGTGAGACAAGGTCCCTACCCTCATGAAGTTTGCAGTCTAGAGGAGGAGGAAAGACAGTATGCCAGCTAAATAAATATTGGATACAAAGGGCTGTGATGCAGTCAGCACAAGGAGTACAAACTAAGGATCTCTACGTCAGACTACCCAGGCTTGATGGTCAAGGAAGGCTTCCTGGAAGAAGGGACATCTCAGTTGATGATGAGTAGGTATCAGTCTGCTCTGAAAATCCTCCGTGCTCTGCCTATTCATCCCTCCCTGCCCAGCCCCTGGCAACCACTGATCTTTTTATTATCTCCATAGTTTTGCCTTTTCAAGAACGTCATATAGTTGGAATCATACTATACATGGCCCTTTCCAATTGGCTTTAGAAATAGACATTTAAGGCTGGGTGCGGTGGCTCACACCTGTAATCCCAGCACTTTGGGAGGCCAAGGCAAGTGGATCACTTGAGGTCAGGAGTTCAAGACCAGCCTGGCCAACATGGTGAAAACCCGTCTCTATTAAAAATACAAAAATTAGCCAGGCCTGGTGGCAGGTACCTATAATCCCAGCTACTCAGGAGGCTGAGGCAGGAGAATCGCTTGAACCTGGGAGGCGGAGGTTGCAGTGAGTTGAGATCGTGCTGTTGCACTCCAGCCTAGGCGACAAGAGAGAAACTCCATTAAAAAAAAAGAGAGAGAGAGAAAAGAAAAATACACTTAAGTATTTAAGTTTCCTCCATGTCTTTGCATGGCTTGACAGCGAGGTAGGAGGCGGGACTCAATTCCAGAGGCAGGGCTTGGACATCGGCCCAAACTGAGGACTAGCTAACAGGTCCCGGGCAGAAGCAGCTTTCCATTTCTATGGCAACACCTAGATGTTACTGCCCCTTTCCATGGCAATGACCTGATGACCTGGAAGTTACCAACTTCATCTCAGAAATTTCTGCATAAGCCACCCCTTAATTTGCACATAATTAAAAGTGGGTATAAATATTACTGTACTATTAGTATGGAACTGCCTCTAAGCTGCTATTCTGGGCACACTGCCTATGGCATACTCCTGCCCGCAAGATACCTCTGCTGCTGCTATACACTGCCACTTCAATAAAAGCTGTTTAGCACCACTGGTTCACCCTTGAATTATTTCCTGCCCTCCTGGCATAAGCCCTAATTTTGAGGTTTGCCTGTCGCGCATCATCAGCTCATGTCTTTTTAGCTCTAAGTATTCCAGTGTCTAGATGTACCACAGTTTATCTATCCATGCACATACTGAAGGACATCTTGGTTGCTTCTGGGTTTTGACAATTCTTTTTTTTTTTTTTGAGACAGAGTCTCACTCTGTCACCCAAGCTGGAGTGCAATGACGCGATCTCGGTGCTTACTATAATCTCTGCCTCCCGGGTTCAAGCGATTCTCCTGCCTTAGTCTCCTGAGTAGCTGGATTACAGGCACCCGCCATCATGTTAATTTTTGTATTTTTAGTAGAGATGAGGTTTCGCCATGTTGGCCAGGCTGGTCTTGAACTCCTGACCTTGTGATCCACCCACCTCGGCCTCCCAAAGTTCTGGGATTACAGACATGAGCCAACGCACCGGCAGCAATTCTTAATAAAGCTGCTATAAGTAACTCTGCATAGGTTTTGTGTAGAGATATATATATATATACATATATACATATATATATATATATATATATATATACACATATATATATATATATATATTTTTTTTTTCAGATGAAGTCTCACTCTGTCACCCAGGCTGGAGTGCAGTGGCACAATCCCAGCTCACCGCAATCTCCACCTCCTGGGTTCAAGTGATTCTCCTGCTTCAGCCTCCCGAGTAGCTGGCATTACAGGTGCTTGCCACTACACCCAACTAATTTTTGTGAGCTCCTTTTTTTTTTTTTTTTGAGATAGAGTTTTGCTCTTGTTGCCCAGGCTGGAGTGCAATGGCATGACCTTGGCTCACCACAATCTCTGCCTGCCAAGTTCAAATGATTCTCATGCCTCAGCCACCTGAGTAGCTGGGATTACAGGCATGTGCCACCACGCCCAGCTAATTTTGTATATTTTTTTTTTTTAGTAGAGATGGGGTTTCTCCATGTTGGTCAGGCTGGTCTCAAACTCCCAACCTCAGGGGATCTGCCCACCTCAGCTTCCCACAGCTAGGATTACAGGTGTGAGCCACCACGCCTGGCCTTTTGTGGTTTTTGTAGATACAGGGTTCACCATGTTGGCCAAGCTGGTCTTGAACTCCTGACCTCAAATGATCCACCCGCCTTGGCCTTCTGAAGTCCTGGGATTACAGGCGTGAGCCAGCATGCCCAGCAGATATAAGTTTTAAACTAACTTGGGTAAATACCAAGGAATGCAATTGCTGAATTGTATTGGTAAGCATATACTTATGGGTAGATAAGGAATGCTAAATTATCTTCCAAAGTGGCTGCACCATTTTGCATTCCCACCAGCAATGCATGAGAGTTCCTGTTATTCCACACTCACCAGCATTTGGTGGTATCAGTGTTCTGGATTCTGGCCACTCTAATAGGTGTGTGGTAGCATCTTCTAATATTGTCATTGTAACTTGCAATTTCCTAATAATGACAAATGATGTTGAACATTTGTTCACACATTTATTTAGCATCTACGTATCATCTTTGGTGAGATGTCTATTAAGATCTTTGATCCATTTTTAAATTGGTTAGTTGTTTTCTTATTGTTGAGTTTTAAAAGTTCTTTGCATATTATTTTGGGTAGCAATCAGATGTGTCTTTTGCTGCAAGTATTTTCTCCCAGTCTGTGACTTGTCTTTTCACTCTCTTGACAGTGTCTTTTACGGAGTAGAAACTAATTTGAATAAAGTGCAGCTTATTGATTCTTCCTTTCCTGGATTATGCTTTTGGTGTCTGGTGTTGTATCTAAAAAGTCATCATCAAACCTAAGGTCATCTAGATTTTTTTCCCATGTTATCTTCCAGGAGTTTTATAGTTTTGTGTTTTACATTTAGGTCTCTGATCCATTTGAGTTAATTCTGGGAAGGGTATAAGGTCTGTGTCTACATTCATTTTTTTTTTCTTTATATGTGGATGTCTGGTTGTTCTAGCACCATTTGTCAAAAAGACTATCTTTGGCTGGACGTGGTGGTTCAGGACTGTAATCCCAGAACTTTGGGAGGCTGAGGTGGGCAGATCATCTGAGGTCAGGAGTTTGAGATCGGCCTGACCAATATGGAGAAACACCATCTCTACTAAAAATACAAAATTAGCCAGGCATGGAGGCGCATGCCTGTAATCCCAGCTACTTGGGAGGTTGAGGCAGGATAATCGTTTGAAATTGGGAGGCAGAGGTTGCAGTGAGCTGAGATCATGCCATTGCACTCCAGCCTGGGCAACAAGAGTGAAACTCCTTCTCAAAAAAAAAAAAAAAAAAAAAAATACTGTATTTGGTCCATTGTTTGCCGCTGTTCCTCTGTCAAGATCAGTCGACTATGTTTATGTAAGTCTATTTCTGGACTCTCTATTCTGTTCCACTGATCTATTTGTCTAGGGAAATCAACCATGCTATTCTCATCATTCATTCACTTATCCAGATATTCATCACATGCCTACTAATTACACCAAGCTTAGTGCTAGAAATACAGAGGTAAGACCTAGTTTTCTGATCTGGAGGAGGGGAAAACATGTACACAAATAATTTAAGTAGACCATGATAAACACTAGAGGAGGAGCCTGTAGTAGGTATAGTCATGTGCCACATAAGTGACAGACAGCATATACGATGGTGGTCCCATAAAATTATAATGGAGCTGAAAAATTCTATCACCAGCCAGGCATGGTGGCTCACACCTATAATCCTAGCACTTTGGGAGACCAAGGCAGGAGGATCACTTGAGTCCAGGAGCTCAAAACCAGCCTGGGCAACACGGCAAGACCCTGTCTCTACAAAAAATTTAAAAATTAGCCAGGTGTGGTAGCATGCAGCTGTGGTCCTAGCTGTGGGAGGCTGAGGAGGAAGGATTGCTTGGGCCCAGAAGGTTGAGGCTACAGTGAGCCATGATCGTGCCACTGTACTCCAGCCTGGGCAACAGAGCAAGACCCTGTCACCAAAAAAAAAAAAGGAAAAAGAGAAAAATTCTATCACCTAGTGATGTTGTAGCCAACATAAGGTCATAGGGCAATGCATTACCTTTTCTATATTTAGATACACAAATATGCACCATTGTGTTACAGTTGTCTACAATATTCGGCACAGTAACTTGCTGTCTAGGTTTGTAGCCCAGGAACACTCAGCTATATTATATAGCCTAGGTGTGTAGGAGGCTATGCCATCCAGATTTGCATAAATATACTCTACGATGTTCCCACAACAAAATCACCTACCCATGCACTTCTCAGAACCTATCCCTGTCATTAAGCAATGCATGGCTGTAGTAGAAACTTGGAAGGACAGCCTGAAAAGAGGACTTCTGCTATGCGCTGTTATCATCAGCAAGAGAGGAAAAATAACAGGATGTTTCAGAAAGCCCCCATTTACTCAAAGAACTCCAAAGGGATTTTACAGATCATACGAGAAGCAAACACTCCCTGGTTATCTCATGTCTGAGCGACAATATGCAATACCAGAGGGACTGAAGGGGTGGAGGAGGTATAGGGAAGGAAGCAAATTTATTGTCCCCATAGGACACTCATTCCCAGATGGGTACATCCCTCCCAGAGGTCACCATGTCATTCCCAGCATCTTGGAGGACACTATGATCGTTCCCTGCAAAGAAGTAAGAAAACCATCACTGGACACTTGAAACTGGGCTGACCTCTCAGTGACCTACCCAGCTCCATTCCTCCTCCTTCCTGGCTGACATGCCATTCTGTCTAGAGTGGCTGTGCAATACGCCAGGAGCCCTGGTGGGCATCCTCCCAGCCTCTCTTAAGGTTGTGCCGCACAGTTCTGGACAATGAGACATCAATTCAAGACTTCAGGGTTTCTGGGAAATACTTCTCCTGATCAACAGGGATAATCGGCTGTCTGGCTGGCAGGGCTTTTGCTCTTCTTATTGCCTCGACTGTGACACACTCTTTGCCGAAGGTGCAGCAGCAGCCACTGTGTAACAAGGAGTAAAGACCCTGTTGCAGCTGAAGCTGTTCTCAGGGAGTGAGGCCAGAGCCAACATGCTGAGGATGGCAGAGCAAAAGGCAGAAAGAGCCTGGCTCTTTCACGGTCTCACCAAGTAGCTAAATAGCACCAGGAACTGCTTGTCCCTGAACTTCTTGTTGCAAAAATAAATAAATAAATAACCCCCTGTTGGTCTATCAATTTGCTAGGGCTTCCATAACAAAATACCACAGACCGGGAGGCTTAAACAGACATGTATTTTCTCACTGTTCTAGAGGCCTGAAGTTCAAGATCAAAGTGTTGGCAGGGGTTGGTTCCTCATGAGGCCTCCCTCCTTGACTTGCAGGTGGCCCAAGTCTATGTCTTCACATGGTCTTTCTCTGTGCCTATGCCTATCTGCATCCTATTCTCCTCCTCTTCTTTTTTTTTTTTTGAGATGGAGTCTCATTCCGTAGCCCAGGCTGGAATGCAGTAGCATGATCTCAGCTCACCACACCCTCCACCTCCCAGATTATGGTTCAAGCGATTCTCCTGCCTCAGCCTCCTGAGTAGCTGGGGCTACAGGCACGTGCCACCATGCCCATCTAATTTTTTTGTATTTTTAGTAGAGATGGGGTTTCACCATGTTGGCCAGGCTGGTCTTGAACTCCTGACCTTGTGATCCGCATGCCTCGGCCTCCCAAAGTGCTGGGATTACAGGCGTGAGCCACCACGCCCGGACATCTCACCTTCTTATAAGGGTATCAGCCATACTGAATTAAGGCCCATCCTCATGACCTCACTTTAACTTCACTGAAGACCGCATCTCCAAACACAGTCACACTCTGAGGTACTGGAGGTTGGAATTTCAATACAGGAGTCTTGAGGGGTACACAGTTCAGCCCCGAAAAGCCAGGTTTTCTGTGACTTGCAGATAGTTATTCCCCAAGTCTCCAAGGAGCAGGCTGAAGTTACTGCTCAGAGTACACTGTCCAGCCTAGCTGGCTGTGCTCATGCCCATCAGACTATGGAGAACAGAGTGGCTCTAGCTAAGGCCCCTGAGGGCTTGAGTGGCAACAGCAAATCTAGCCCTCATTCAGCTTGAATACAGGGGCTCAAAGCTCCCCTCATGGGACAATCATCTGGCCAGAACGTTCATGGGCTTTCTAGGCAGTCTGTGGGGCCCAACTGACTCACTGTTCATTTTAATTTAAAAAATTGGTCGGGCACAGTGGCTCAATCCTGTAATCCTAGCACTTTGGGAGGCTGAGGCAGGTGAATCACCTGAGGTCAGGAGTTTCACCCATCTCAGCCTCCCAAAGTGCTAGGATTTTGCCAACATGGCAAAACCCAGGCTCTACTAAAAATACAAAAATTAGCTGGGCATGGTAGTGCATGCCTGTAATATCATCCACTTGGGAGACTGAGGCAGGAGAATCACTTGAACCCTGGAGGCGGAGGTTGCAGTGAGCCGAGATTAGGCCATTATACTCCAGCCTGGGTGACAAAGCAAGACTCCATCTACCAAAAAAAAAAAAAAAAAAAAAAAAAAGGGCCAGGCGTGGTGGCTCATGCCTATAATCCCCAGCAAGCACTTTGGGAGGCCAAGGCAGGTAGATCCCCTGAGGTTGGGAGTCTGAGACCAGCATGACCAACATGGAGAAACCCTGTCTCTACTAAAAATACAAAATTAGCCAGGTGTGGTGGTGCATCCCTGTAATCCCAGCTACTTGGGAGGCTTCGGCAGGAGAACTGCTTGAACCGGAAGGTAGAGGTTGGGGTGAGCCGAGATCACGCCATTGCACCCCAGCCTGGGCAATAAGAGCAAAACTCCATCTCAGAAAAAAAAAAATTCTCACAGGCAAAAAGAGGAACATAAAAATCACCACGATTTTACCATCCTGAGATAATCACCACCAACATGATACCATAATATCCCATCAGACTTCTGAATGTGCATCTATACCTTTGAGTGGACATCTGTACTTTCAATTTTTTTTTTTTTTGAGATGGTGTGTATTAGTCCATTCTCACACTGCAATAAAGAAATACCCAGCTGGGCGCGGTGGCTCATGCCTGTAATCCCAGAACCTTGGGAGGCCGAGGCGGGTGCATCACTAAGTCAGGAATTTGAGACCAGCCTGGCCAATATGGTGAAACCCCATCTCTACTAAAAATACAAAAATTAGCTGGGCGTTGTAGCGGGCACCTGTAATCCCAGCTTTTCAGGAGGCTGAAGCAGGAGAATCACTTGAATCCAGGAGGTGGAGGTTGCAGTGAGCTGAGATCGTGCCATTGCACTCCAGCCTGGAGGACAGAGCAAGACTCCGTCTCAAAAAACAAACAAACAAAAAATTAAATAAAAAAAATAAAGAAATACCAAAGACTGGGTAATTTATAAAGGAAGGAGGTTTGATTGACTTACAGTTCTGCAAGGCTGTCCTTCACATGGCAGTAAGGAGGAGGACTGCAGAGCAAAGTGGGAAAAACCCTTTATAAAACCATCAGATCTCATGAGAACTCACTCACTATCATGAGAACACTACCCCCATGATTCAATTACCTCCCACCAGGTCCTTCTCAAGTGCTGGGATTACAGGTGTGAGCCACTGCACCTGGCCCCAGTGTATTTTTTAAATGAATTTGATTTGGCCAGGCTAGGTGGCTCACACTTGTAATCCCAGCACTTTGGGAGGCCAAGGCAGGCAGCTCACCTGAGGTCCGGAGTTTGAGACCAGCCTGGGCAACATGGTGAAACCTGTCTCTACCAAAAATACAAAAATTAGCCAGGGGTGGTGGTGCACACCTGTAGGCCCAGCTACTAGGGAGGCTGAGGCAGGAGAATCACTTGAACCAGAGAGGCGGAGGTTGCAGTGAGCTGAGATTGTGACACTGCTTTTCACGCCTGGGTGACAGAGTGAGACTCCCTCTCAAAAAAAAAAAAAAAAAATTAGTTCTGTCTGGAAAGGTGGGACAACCTGAAGTGAGGGGCGGGGCTTCCAGGTTATAGGTAGCTTTAAAAATGTTCTGATTGGGCCAGGCATGGTGGCTCACGCCTGTAATCCCAGCACTTTGGGAGGCCGAGGTGGGTGGATCACGAGGTCAAGAGATCGAGACCATCCTGGTCAACATGGTGAAACCCCATCTCTACTAAAAATACAAAAAATTAGCTGGGCATGGTGGCACGTGCCTGTAATCCCAGCTACTCAGGAGGCTGAGGCAGGAGAATTGCCTGAATCCAGGAGGCGGAGGTTGCGGTGAGCCGAGATTGCGCCATTGCACTCCAGCCTGGGTAACAAGAGTGAAACTCCGTCTCAAAAAAAAAAAAAAAAAAAAAAAAATGTTCTGATTGGCAATTGGTTGAAAGGGTTATCAATAGAAAGGAATGCCTGGGTTACGTAAGAGGTTGTGGCCACCAGAGTTCTATCTTGCAGATGAAGCCTCCAGGTAGCAGGCTTCAGAGAGAACAGATGATAATTGCTTCTTATCAGACTTAAGGTCTGTGTTGATATTAACGCCAGAGATGTATAATGCGGTATATCCAACCCCACTTCCATTCATGGTCTGAACTAGTCTTTCAGGTTAAATTTTAAGAGTGCCCTGGCTAAGGAGGAAGTCCATCCAGATGGCTGGGGGACCTTAGAATTTTATTTTTGGTTTGCAGAGCCCTCAGCATCCGAGTGGGAGGTAAGGAGCCTCCTTTTCCACCTGGTGCCCTGTAGAAAGCGATCACCTTAACAGGCCTCATAACAGGCACCCTCCAGCTTAATCTTAATTTGAAAACCAGCTCTCAAAACTGAAATCAAGTAACAGGGAGCTGCTGAGTTTCGTATGCAGTGCCTGTAGATAACAGACTTTCCCTCCCAGAAGCCTCTTAAGGCTGGATGTGGGGCTGTGCTTTGTAGAGAGGCACTTGGAGGCCCTGATGCACTGACTTTTTTTTTTTTTTTGAGACAGAGTTTTGCTCTTGTTGCCCAGGCTGGAGTGCAATGGCGTGATCTTGATTCACTGCAACCTCCACCTCCCGGATTCAAGCTATTCTCCTGCCTCAGCCTCCTGAGTAGCTGGGATTATAGGTGCCACCACCATACCTGGGTAATTTTTTTATTTTAGTAGAGATGGGGTTTCACCATGTTGGCCAGGCTGATCTCAAACTCCTGACCTCAGGCTATCCACCTGCCTCAGCCTCCCAAAGTGCTGGGATTACAGGCGTGAGCCACTGCGCCCAGCAGTGTACTGACTTCTAACCCTGGGCTCGAACGTAGGCCTACCCCCAAAGGAGTCCTTGCCTCCCTATGGGAACACTAGGCCTTTCAAGTCCTTTGCACACAGAACCAAAATGGGAGAGTATCCCCTCTCTTAGTGGGGAGACTCCCACTAAGTCTCCCCAGTTTCTGGGGGAATGACAGAGCCTGCGGCAAGCTCTCCTAGGAGGGTGGGCCTTTCCCCGGGGAGCACCTTCTTGCTGCCCTGGGCACAGAGGAGTCTCAGAGTCTCAGCCTGTCTGCACAGCCCTAATGTGACCCTGTGTATTTAAACTGAAACTTTGGGCTTTGGCCCAATGCCCCTCGCTGTTTGTTTTACAAACTCCTATTTACAGTCTCAAATTAGGCTCATTAAAAAGCCAGCTCCCTGTGGGGCTATAAACGTCACATGGACAAGCGGAGAGCGAGTTTACGAGTTTACGAGGCTGGCGTGTGATCTGCCCACCAACACAGCCGAGGACGCAGTGGAAACAATGAATCAGCCTGTTTCAGCCGAACCTGTTTCCTCAGCCCTCCCGACTGGAGCAAGGCTGGCAACGCCCCAAAGAGGCAGCCCCATCTGTCCTTCCAGGACAGCTGTGGATCTTTCCTGGATCTGCACAGCACAACTGACAGAGAGGAAGGCTGTACTCCCAAATTCTCTCCTCTCCTGCTCCCCTTAGCCTTTTCTTAGTTCTTATTATGTCTCCCCTGCGCCACCCCATTCCATTCACAGTTGCCCCATAATCATCATTAGGAGCGTGGGCCGCTGCTCCCTCCCTTCCAGCCACACACACATTCACTCATGCTTTGAGCAGACTGACCCTATCTTTGCGTGGGATGTTGCTCCTGCCTGGGTGGCCCACGCTCTCTAGCTCTGGGAACAGTCACCCCTGCTTTGCAGCTTGGGCCTCGCAGGCGGCAGGCGTCGGGGATTGGAGTGCAGAGGAAAGGGGTCTGTCTCCCGCACCCCGTTATCAGTCTCATTACTCAAATCACTGACCCACCAGTATGCCTCCAGTTACATCAGGGCTGAAATACTATGTTGCCTACAGCGAGATCTGACTGTCTACCCCTCAAGCCAACTGCCAGAGGGTAAAGGTGAGAAAGAATTAAAATCTTTTTTTTGTGTGTGAGATGGAGTCCTGCTCTGTCACCAGGCTGTAGTGCGGTGGCACAATCTCGGCTTACTGCAACCTCCACCCGCCTCCCGGTTTCAAGCAATTCTCTTTCCTCAGCCTCCCAAGTAGCTGAGCCTACAGGTGCACGCCACCACGCCCAGCTAACTTTTGTACTTTTAGTAGAGACGGGGTTTCACCATGTTGGCCAGGACGATCTCGATTTCTTGACCTTGTGATCCGCCTACCTCGGCCTCCCAAAGTGCTGGGATTACAGGCATGAACCACTGCACCAAGCCAAGAATGAAAATCTTTGAATATAGGGCCGGGCGCGGTGGCTCATGCCTGTAATCCTAGCACTTTGGGAGGCCGAGGTGGGAGGATCACAAGGCCAGGAGTTCGAGACCAGCCTGGCCAACATGATGAAACCCCATCTCTACTAAAGATACAAAAAATTAGCTAGGCATGGTGGCAGACACCTGTAATCCCAGCTACTCAGGAGGCTGAGGCAGGAGAATCACTTGAACCTGAGAGGCGGAGGTTGCAGTGAGCTGAGATCACGCCATTGCACTCCGGCCTGGGTGACAGGGTGAGACTGTCTCAAAAAAAAAAAATCTTAAAAAGAAAATCTTTGAATATCTCTGAAACTACTTGAAAGTTCTTCTTATTTCTGTCTTTTTGCAGTTTCCACTCTCTGGTACTGTGTCTACACCCTGTGAACTCAGCTCCAATCTCAGCCTGTTCACTACCCTCTTAAATCCAGGAGCCCAGGACCTCACGTACAACTTCAGGCTATGCTGCGTTTGTGTCCATCCCAAGTGGTTCAGAAGAGACTAGGAGGATCATGCCCCTCTTTCTGTTTTTGTTTGTTTATTTTGAGACAGGGTCTGGCTCCGTTACTGAGGCTTGGAGAGCTCTGGCATGCTCTGCTCACGGCAGCCTTGATTTCCCAGGCTCAGCCTCCCGAGTAGCTGAAACTACAAGTGTATGCCACCATACCCAGCTAAGTTTATTTATTTTTTTGGAGGATGAGGTATACCCCAACTGGTCTCAAACTCCTGGACTCAAGCAGTCCTATTGCTTCAGCCTCTCAAAGTGCTGGGATTACAGGAGCAGGCCACCGTGCCCAGCCTAATTTTAATTTTTTAGAGCGATGGGGTCTTGTCCTGCTACCCAGGCTGGTCTCAAACTCCTAACCTTAAGCGGTCCTCCCACCTCAGCCTCCCAAAGTGTTGGGATTACAGGCGAGGGTCACCAAGCCCAGTGTACCCTTTTCTGGATACTGCAATGCTGACGACTGCAGTCTTAACACTGGCGGTCTTCCCTCTCTTTAACCATCCTTTCTTTCTACCGAATAACTGGCTGATAGGGTCTTCATAAAGCCTCCTCCAACAATGGTGCGTTGGTTAAAAGGCACCAGCTCATGAGTTAGGTGGACCTAGCCTTACTTACAGGGTAGCCTCTGACAAGTAACACCACCTTTAAGCCTCAGTTTGCACATCTGCACAATGGAAATAGCACCTACTCTCAAAGACTGAGGGTGAAGAGCAAATGAGGTGACACATATATGTACTCAACACAGTCCCTGGCAAAGACTGGGCACACAAAAGACAGAGGGCACCATAGTCTCTAATCACCACTGAACTCTGTCCCTCTCTTCTGGTTCTCAGGCTTGAGGTAGGAGTGATTTGAGACAGTGGTAATCTTTTTTAATAAGACTTTTGGCTAAGGAAGGGCAAAAACTCTATTTTTCTTTATACTTTCTTCTTGCTCTCATCTCTGCAGTTCACACAGTTCCAAGAACATGGTAGGTGCTTAATAAGTATATAAAACAAACCCATGTTCAGAGAATGTGGATTTATTTTAGCTTTAAATCTAAAATTGAGGTATGCAGTCAAAACTGAGATACTGAGATACTCTCAGTATTAAAGCAAACAAGAATAATGGCTCTGACTTCAGCTGGCATTACAAGTTAAAGGAAAAGGAATATATTCATGACACCCGTCTTCTCCAGTTGCACAGCTAATGAGAAGGTGGCCGTCAGGGAGGGCAGAGGGCAGAGGCTGACTGCTCCAGCGCGTTAGAGCAGAAGGGAAAGAGTGGATTTGTCAGCCTGGCCTCCAGCTCTGGCCCTGGTCCTGGGCCAAAAGCCGGCCCGGGGAGCAAAGCATCAAAGCGTCCTGCTGCAAGACCCTGCCACTGTTATGGCTGAAGTCACCGGCTGTAAACAATAACTCAGACTCCACGCAGGACTTGCAGACTGCAAAGCCCACCCTCTTGGGCTCTAGCTTTCCTATTCCCTTCCCTTAAAAAGAAAGGACTGGCCAGGCGCGGTGGCTCAGGCCTGTATCCCAGTACTCTGGGAGGCCAAGGTGGGTGGATCATGAGGTTAGGAGTTCAAGACCAGCTTGTCCAAGATGGTGAAACCCCGTCTCTACTAAAAATACAAAAATTAGCTGGGCGTGGTGGCAGGCACCTGTAATCCCAGCTACTCGGGAGGCTGAAACAGAGAAGTGCTTCAACTCGGGAGACGGAGGTTGCAGTGAGCCGAGATCACACCACTGCACTCCAGCCTAGGCAACAGAGCAAGACTCCATCTCAACAAAAAAAAAAAAAAGAGGCACTAACTATTTGACTTTTATTGCCTCAAATAAACATTGGGAATGGCTTGGCAGGATGGGCCACCACTGCCCCTCCTTGATCCAGAGCCCAGTCTCCTGGAAGGAATGTTTTAAAAGAGGGCTCTCCTATGGGAATAGAAAGCAAAACTAAGAACCCCTCACACAAATGACGAAGCTGTGTCCTTAAGGAGCAATGAACAAGTACAGACGAGAGGCGGGGTCAGTACAAACTGCCTAAGGAGTCTGTGACATGATGGTATCACCACTTTACAGTAAAACCAGACAACACCCCAAAAAGTTAAGCAACTTGCCCAAGACCACAGAGTGGGGCCATGCTCCCCACAATCCATTATAGAGAAACTGGGCTCCATGGGTTATGAGTCCCAGTAGGCTGTTTTTAAAAAATGAGATATAATTCACATACTATAAAATTTACCCTTTTAAAACACTTCATTCACTGTTTCTAGCATATCAGAGTTGTGAAACCATAACCACTATTTAATTTCAGAACATCTTCATCACCCCAAAAAGAAAACGTATACCCAGCCTGGTATGGTAACTCACGCCTGTAATCCCAGAGTGCTGGGATTACAGGTCAGTAGTTCGTGACAAGGCTGACCAACATGGAGAAGCATTGTCTCTACTAAAAATACAAAAATTAGCCAGGTGTGTGGCAGGCACCTGTAATCCCAGCTACTCAAGAGGCTGAGGCAGGAGAACTGCTTAAACCCCAGGGGCAGAGGTTGGGGGGTGTGGAGGTTGCAGTGAGCTGAGATCGTGCCATTGCACTCCAGCCGGGACAACAGAGCAAGGCTTGGTCTTGTGGGGCGGTGAGGAGGAGTGGTATCTCACTATGTGATCATTCTTTAAGAAAATTATTTATTCTTTGCTACCAAACTGGCAGTAACTTCTATGCTAGAATGGGTTTCCTTAAAAGAAGTGCCACCACAAAGGCCACAGAAGAGGCACATAAGAAATAAAATGGAAGCACATTAAACATGAAGTTAGGATGACCTTTAAGGATGCAGTTGTCTCAATAGCTTCATATTAAATTACTTTAGCACTTTAAGATTAATGCATGTTTTCTACAGAAAAATATTAAAACTGCAGTCAAATGCAAGGTAGACAATAAATATCACCCATAATCCCCCCACTTAGAAGTATTGCTACTTGCTAAACATCGTTGATACATTTTTAAACCTACAGTGTAGTTTCATTTCACTTATTACACAAAACAGCATTTTCTTTACGGCATTAGCTATCTCTGGAACGGGACTTTAAGTGTCTACCCAGTTCTTGACACTGGTTTCAGTTCTGCCGGCCACTTTCCTATGGCTCATCTAGATACGTTCACGTTCCTCTCTCCTGAAGCTCACTGCTGCTCATTCTCAGCAGCATGACCCCTAGTCAGATACAGCTACCTGCCAGGCAGGGGGCAAGAGCTCTGGGCTGAAGCTCCCAGAAAGCCTGTAGGGTGGGAGATGAACGCACTCGAGAACACACCCTGCCTCTTTCCAGTTCCCTGTGATGACTGCTCAGATCAGAGAAGGCAGAGAAGGGGGACGGTGACCCTGGGAACACCACAGTCCTTGCCTGCACTGATATCTACATCTCAAAGGGGGGATGTCGAATTTTGAAGCTAACAAGTTCACAAACCATGCTAAGAGGCAGTCAGCTCAGTGAGGGAGAATTTGAGGGTTGTACCGGGATTGGAATGCGGGGTTAGTCCCTTACCCAGAAAAGTCCTCAGCCTTTCTGCAGTAAGAGGGGCCAACAATACCTACAGGGACTTTCAGGGAGCCCTGAGGGTTGAGTAAGAGCCTAGGGCAGTGCCTGGAACAAAGGATGGGCATGGTACCTGGAACAAGGGTGCGGGCAAGGAAGGCTCTGTAAGTTGATGATGGGGAGGGCTGCCCCTTTGCAGTCCCTAAATGCTGATGACCCCTTCCTAAAGCCTCTGTGGCCATTTACTCGACTGTTTATAAGACCCCTCCCACCAGGCCCTTCCACAGGACCTTCCACTGTGTCTTCCTGAAGTTGTTGATATGACAAGAGGCTTAGAGTGCCTCTTTCAGTCCTTTTCCTCTTATTTCCATCATGAAATCTCAGTATGATCTCCAAATTCTTTCCTAGTTTCTGAAAACCTTCCTTCAAAAGGAATGTCCCAAACCTTCCAAGGCCAATCCTTCTGCCTTGGCCTCCCAAAGTGCTGGGATTATAGCAGATCCTGAAGTCTCTTTTTTTTCTTTTTTTTTTTTTTTGAGATGCCGTTTCGCTCTTGTTGCTCAGGCTGGAGTGCAATGGCACGATCTCAGCTCACCACAACCTCTGCCTCTTGGGTTCAAGAGATTCTCCTGCTTCAGCCACCCGTGTAGCTGGGATTACAGGCATACACCACCACGGCTGGCTAATTTTGCATTTTTAGTAGAGACAGGGTTTCTCCATGTTGGTCAGGCTGGTCTCAAACTCCCAACCTCAGGTGATCCACCCGCCTCAGCCTCCCAAAGTGCTGGGATTACAGGCGTGAGCCACTGTACCCAGCAGATCCTGGATTCTAACAGTGTTCTTCAATAAAAGGAACCAGAACTCCTTCGAGAAACGACTGATTTTAGGAATGGGGCATGAAATACACAAAATGAGCTTGGAGTATCTTGTGGTACCAGAAAGTAAGAGCGTTCAGCTCAAAGAATCCTAAAATGATGAAACAGAAGCCAAATGAAAGGGCTCTCAACAGGCAAAGCCGGAACAATTTGCATAACAAAATAAATAATACAACATTGCATGATGACCCAAAGTATAAAATTAATACCCATTTATCCATGCTCAATGAAAAAATAACTAGGGGAGAATAAACTAATCAATCTTCCAATTCATCTATGTATATTTATAGATACCCCCCACCAGGAGGCAGAACATAACTTCCCACCCCTTAGTTGTGGAATGCACATGGTGACTTCTCTCTAAAGACCACAGCGTGGAACTGGCCTGAGGGGCGGGCGTGGGGAATAATACTTGACAGTAGAGAAACCAGAAAAACGTTATCAGGTGGTCAAGGTTAACATCATCAGTGACAAGTCATGTTGATAGTGTGTATTCTTGGTATGATGAGTATAATACTTTACCTCTGTGGGCTTCCCCCCAAAAAAACCTATAACCCTAGACTAGTCATGAGAAAAACTTCACACTGAAAGATATTCTGCAAAATATCTGATCAGCTCTCCTTTAAACTGTCAAGCTCACCAAGAGCAAAGAAAGTCTTGTCACAGCCAAGAAGAATCTAAGGACATATGACAACTAAATATGGCATGGGATCCTGAGACAGAAAAAGGACATTAGGTAAAAACTAAGGATTTTCTAAAGAAGCATGAACTTTAGTTACTAATGCTAATAGGGGAAACTGGGAGTGGGGTATCTGGAAACTTGCTGTAATATTCTTGTAACTTTCATGTAAATCTAAAATTGTTCTGTCAGGCATGGTGGCTCACACCTGTAATCCCAGCACTTTCGGAGGCCTAGGCGGGCTGATTGCCTGAGGTCAGGAGATCGAGACCAGCCTGGTCAACATGGTGAAAACTTGTCTCTACTAAAAATACAAAATATTAGCAGAGCATTGGTGGTGCATGCCTGTAGTGTCAGCTACACGGCAGGCTGGGGCATGAGAATCACTTGAACCCAGGAGGTGGAGGCTGTAGTGAGCTGAGATTGCACCACTGCATTCCAGCCTGGCCAATGGTGGGAGACTCCGTCTCAAAAAAAAAAAAAAAAAAAGAAAAGAAAATTGTTCTTAAATGAGACATTTAAATCCTAAAGAAAAGGAATATCCCAGAAGCAGCCTCACCAGGCCTACCCTAATCCCCAGCAAGTGACCTCTCCCTTTTACAGCCCCACAACAATCTGCAGCCTTCTCTCACAGAGGGCTTGGTATCTACTCATTTACAGATCCATTAGTTTGCAAAGTATTTACTGAGCCCTTGCGTGGCGGGCGGTGGTTGGTCAGGAGGCATGGTGGCTGACCTCGGAACTTTGGGAGGCCAAGGTGGGAGGATCACTTGAGACCAGTTTGGGCAACACAGTGGGACTCTGTCTCTTAAAAAAAAAAAAAAAAAAAAAAAAAAAAGCCAGGCATAGTGGTGTTAGTTTCTTGGGAGGCTGAGCCTGGGAGGTCAGGGCTGCAGTGAGCCATGATGACACCACTGCACTTCCAGCCTGGGCGACAGAGGAGACTCTGTCTCAAAAAAACCCTGTAACATCCCCCCAAAAAACCCCAAATGCCCGGCAAAACATATACTAACCCCTCCATCATGCTGGGAGCCAGTGAAGGGAGACAGCTTGGCAGAGGGGTTTGGTCCCCCAGTAGCTGGGGAGGCAGCTGTTTGCTGAGTGAATGTAAGTCCATCCCAGTTGCTTTCTGCATTTAACAGCACACCATTGGGAAGTTCGCCACTTAATAATGTGGACACAATTAGGACACCTGGGCTTGGTACATATTAATTTCTTTTTTGAGACAGAGTTTTGCTATTGTTGCCCAGGTTTGAGTGCCATGGTGCGATCTGAGCTCACCACAACCTCCGCCTCCCGGGTTCAAGTGATTTTCTCCTGCCTCAGCCTCCCGAGTAGCTGGGATTACAGGCATGTGCCACCACGCCCAGCTAATTTTGTATTTTTAGTAGAGACGGGGGTTTCACCATGTTGGTCAAGCTGGTCTCGAACTCCTGACCTCAAGTGATCTGCCCACCTTAGCCTCCCAAAGTGCTGGGATTATAGGTGTGAGCCACTGCGCCAGGCCAAGTGCATGAGGATTTCTTTTCTTTCATTTTTGAAGACAAAACAAAACAAAACAACCCTTTTTTTTTTGAGATGGAGTCTCCCTGTTGCCCAGGCTGGAGTGCAGTGGTGTGACCTCGGCTCAGTGCAACCTCCGCCTCCCAGGCCACTGCAGCCTTAAACTCCTGGGCTCAAGCAATCCTCCTGCCTAGCCTCCTAAGTAGCTGGTACCACAGGTGTACACCACCACACCTGGCTAAGTTTCTAAAAATTTTTTGTAGAGACAAGGTCTCACTATGTTGCCCAGGCTGGTATTGAAACCCTGGGCTCAAGCAATCTGCCTTGGCCTTGCAAAGTGCTGGAATTAGAGGCATGAACCACTGCACCTGGCCTGCTGTTTTTTTTTTCTTATAAAGGTAAATACGATTATTTTTTAAAAATCAGGAAGGAATAATGAATAAAGTTTTCTTTAATACTACCTCCCAGAGATAACTATTATTAATATAGTATAATTTTTCTTCAGATAGCCTTTTTCTGTTCTAACCTATCAATTTTTAAAAACCACAAACAGAATTTTAAAAATAGGATTATAATGAAATTATTTTTCATCTAATGTAGAAGCCTATATTTGGTGGACATCTTTTCAGGTCAATGTGTTTGGTTACACACACACACACACACACACACACACACACACACACACATACATATTTAACACCTACACAGTTTCCAGGGCCATTGCTCCCCAAAATTTGAATTGTCAGCTCGATCCCTCTCAGGAGACTGGAGAAGCCATCCCTCCCAGGGCACCTGAGGCAGGGCCAAGCTGGGCTACAGGTATTTTCTACAGTGCTCTGGCAAGGCCTTCTCCTCTGTGGCTCGATTAGGGGTTTTTCCTTCTCCCCTCCCCACCCCTGCTGGGGTGGGGGCAAGGGTAGAAGCTTCTCCCTGGAGGAGGTACCCAAGTAGGCTGTGAGTCACTCAGATGAGCTTCCGGGGTGAAGTCATTCTGAGAAGCTATCTGCAGACACCTTACTCAAGGTCTAAGGAAAGTGTGGGGGGATCCCATCTCAAGTGAGAAACGGAGAACTTTCAGGTTCTCCCCTCGCTGGGTTTTCTAAAGCAGAGGCTGTAACCAGAATATCAGAGTGACTGTAAATTGCCTGGGGTTTCCCCATCAGGGAGATTCCTGGGTTACTGTCACTGATAACAAGACTACTCACACCCAGGGTGAGGCTGGACAAGGGACAAGGGAGGCACCCCGGCTGGTTCCACCGCTCAGAGGAGCCATGCAATTCTCTCCTGCACCTCAAAGTCCAGCGTTGTGGGAGGGAACACGTCAGATGCCAGCTCTGGTTCTGCCTCTCATGAAACCTAGGCAAAGTGCTTTGTGCAGAATCTTTTCCTTATGAAAAGGCAGGGCTACCAGGCAGTGCCAAGCGCTGGGACAGTCAGGTAACTAATTGCCAGTTGTGACTCCCAGCTTACAGGAAACACTATCTGCTCCTGCTTAACCTCAGAGAATGGGAATCATGGCTTTGCCACAGACGCGGGCCCTTTTAGTTTCCTTGAGACATTTATACAGAGATTGCGGTGTTTATTAATTTGCTTAGTTGCTCAGTATCTGGTGCCCCCACCCCCTCTAAAATGCAAGGTCTGCATGGCAGGGATTGCCTGAAAAATGTCGCCCACATAGATGCTCAAGACATTTCTAGAAAAAAAAAATCAATGCAGTCAGCATTATGAATGCCCAGTAATTGCTGGGCAATTTATTTAATCTCTAGACCTCAGTTTCTTCATCTGTAAAATGGTTCCTTCTCTGTAGTGGTTATGCACAGATTGCATAAAGCACTAAACCCAATGCCAGACACATAGCAAGAGTTCAATAAAAGGGCTCTCTCTGTTATCATCATCATCGGAGATGACAAGGATCTTGAACCCCACAATAGACCGCTACATCCCCAATACTGAATGAATCAGCCTTTGTTCAATAAGCCCCACAGGAAGGGGAAGGGGGAAGATCAAAAGGAATTAGTGCCTGTGATCCCACCTTCCTAAGAGGATTTGCGTATCCAGGTCCTGACTGGGGATCCCCTTCTGCCCTTTAAGCCACAAGCCATGAGTCCTGCTGACACGACTCCTAGGAAGCAGCAACAAGCGATCCATCACTAATTGCCACTTTGCAGAGCTTTTCCTGACCCATGCTAGAGGCACTAATTAGCTGAGGGAGGTCAGTGCTAGCTAATTGAACAGTCTTTGCGCCCCAGGTAAGGAGACCAAGCTGGGAAGGCAGAGCGGAGCCTGTTCCTCCTTGAAACAAACTTTCAGCCAGCAAAGCCCTAAACAGAGACAGCTGTGTGGTCTGGGCAAACACAGCTCCTGGCTTTCCTGCTGTCCAAGCTCAGAGACAGGCTGAGCGCCAGACAGGGAGAGACGGCTGCTGGGTGGAGGTGGACAGACATTGTGGACATACATCCAGCACGGGCTGGTGGGGACACCCCTGAAAGGAAGAGAAGGGAAGAGGCCAGGTGGGAAGTCCATGGAGATTCTTGTCGGGAGAGGGAAATTAAAAATAGAAAAAAGAGACAGGACTGGAGAAAGAGGTGGGGAGAAAAAGAATTAAAATAGAGTTTTTTCCCTGGAAAGAAGAGGTCATTTGGAACAGTCACTTCATATGAAAGGTGAAAAAACGCGTTTTGAAAAAGCTGAGAAAATATGGAAAATTTCTCCTTCCTTTGCTCTCATCGTAGAAGTGTAGAGAGAATCCACATTTGTCTTCTGCCTCCGGAAGACACAGGGCAGAAAACACAGGACTCTCTTTAATGTACCTTTTAAGAAAAAAAAATCTCTCTGATTTGGGTTGGGTCACTCGATGGGTTTCAGAGAGGTTATTTCTGGGGCTGGAGAAGGACCCTGTGCCTCCAGTTTTCACTAACAGCAGCATTTTAAGCAGCAGATTGTAGGTAGCTAGAAGCCAGAGGACCCCATCTCTTTTGATGCCTCTCCAGCGGCACCCCTCCCCGCAATCTACTGATTCACTCCGGGAGGCCTCAGGCCCCAAGGCCAGGCCTTGATCTCCAGGGGAAGCAGAAGTGATTGAGATGCCGATACATCAGGCCTGTTGGCCAGGCGGGCAGGGAGACGGGAGGATAAAGAGACAAAGAGCCGAGGAGAGTTGATAAACGAATTCACATCAGCCGCAAAGCCGTGCTCCTTGATAGATTAGCACCTTCCTCTGCCCTAATCATTCCAGACAGCCTCTGCAGCTTGGGTGTGCCCAGCCATCTGGGAACACTCAGGGATTTGGACTCTAATTTGGCAGCTATTATCTGTGGGGGAAATAATACTCCCTCCTTGTTGAACCTCAAGTTTCTGAGAAAGTTGAATGCATGCAAAAACACTTAAAATCATTTAAACTGTACGAGGGAAGCAAGCTGTTTAGAAGTATTTTATGGAGTCGTGGCCAAGCGTGGAAACTGTGGAGATGGAACATGCACCTCTGGATCTTGGACAAGTTACTGAACCCCTCTGTGTGTGTGTTGGGGTTTTCTCATCTGCAAAATGGAGCCCACAGTACCATTGTGTTGTTATAAAGATTAAATATGCTAACAGATACACAGTGAACATTCCATTCTGGGGGCTTTTTTACTGATTACCACAGCTGTGTCCTCGTGATTTTCCTCGATCTTCTTTCTTTTTGGGAGAGAGTCTCACTCTGTTGCCCAGGCTGGAGTGCAGTTGCACGATCTCAGCTCACTGCAACCTCCACCTCCTGGGTTCAAGTAATTCTCCTGCCTTAGCCTCCCAAAGTGCTGGGATTACAGGCGTGAGCCACCATAGCCAGCCTTTCCTGGATATTCTGATTTCAAATTGTTTTCCTGTTATCTCCACAAATTAATTTGCCAGATTTATGATTATGATCAGAATATGCTCTTAAAGGTTAGTCCCACTTTCTGAATCATTATTTGTATAAGTCTGGCCATTCCCCAGTTCAGGCTGGCTTCAATAAGAACCGACTAAAGGCCGGGTGCAGTGGATCACTCCTGTAATCCCAGCACTTTGGGAAGCCAAGGCGGGCAAATCACCTGAGGTCAGGAGTTCAAGACCGGCCTGACTAACATAGTGAAACTCCGTCTCTACTGAAAATACAAAAATTAGCTGGGCATAGTGGCAGGCACCTGTAATACCAGCTACTCGGGAGGCTGAGACAGGAGAATCACTTGAACCCGGGAGACAGTGGCTGCAGTGAGCCCAGATTGCGCCACTGCACTCCAGTCTGGGGGACTGAGAAAAAGAACCCACTAAAGAAGAGCCCCAAGAGACACAATGATAAGCCAGAGCATGCTCTTGGAGGTAGTTCAGGATCTCCATCTTCTTCTCTAAGTTACTATTATCTCCGGGGAAAGGATCTGACCACAGGGCTACTAGAGAGACTGAGGCGGGAGGATTGCTTGAGCCCAGGAGTTCAAGTCCAGCCTGGGCAATATAGAAAGACCCTCTCTTTAAAAAAAAAAAAGTCTGGCCTTGTCTAGGGTGTCCTTGTTGGAGCTACTCTGGTTTCCTCAAGGGGAAGGGGTACTGGCAGGGAGTCAGGGCACCCAAGGGTCAGGGCACTGTGGTTGCCATCAACTTCCTCTATCATGTAAGGTGGCAGGTCAGGATGAGACAGAGAAGGCTACTAATGCCCAAAAATGTACTGTCCTCCTGAGGAGGTCAATTTCCATCTTACCGTCTTCCCTGATACCACGTGGCCCAAGCCGTCATCACTCACCAGTCTTCCTGCAAAAACCTATCTTCCTACCTCTACTTGTGGGCTCCATTCCTAATGGAACAAAAACTCTTTAAAAAACCTGTTAAGATCAAGAAGCAAGCCGGGGGCAGTGGCTCACGCCTATAATCCTAGCACTTTGGGAGGATGAGGCAGGAGAATCGCTTGAACCCAGGTGGCGGAGGTTGCAGTGAGCTGAGACTGCGCCCGTGCACTCCAGCCTGGGCAACAAGATCAAAACTCTGTCTCGAAAAAACAAAAGCCAAATCTAAACATGCCACTCTTCTAGTCAAAGCCTGGCTATGTGGCTGGGTACGGTGGCTCACCCCTGTAATCCCAGCACTTAGGGAGGCCAAGGCAGGTGGATCACCTGAGGTCCAGTGTTTGAGACCAGCCTGACCAACATGGAGAAACCCCATCTCTACTAAAAATACAAAATTAGCATGGTGGCGCATGCCTGTAATTCCAGCTACTTGGGAGGCTGAGGCAGAATTGCTTGAACCTGGGAGGTGGAGGTTGCGGTGAGCCAAGATCATGCCATTGCACTCTGGCCTGGGCAACAAGAGTGAAACTCCATCTCAAACAAAACAAAACACACACACACACACACACACACACACAAAACAAAAACAAAATACAAACAAAAAACAAAGCCCTGCTATGCCACACACCACCACCCTGATGACACTCTCACTTAAAGTCTTTACATGGATACCCCACTTGCCCTGATGTATGATTATTATTCATTGTATGCCCGTATCAAAATATCTCATGGACCTCATAAATATACACACCTGCTATGTACCCACAAAATTAAAAAAACAACAACTTTAAATTGGCTTCAAAGCCCTGTATTATCTCCCACACTCCCAGCCTCTCTGGCTACACCACACTAGCTGCCTCCCTGCTGTTCTCAAACATGCTAGGCATGCTGTGACCACAGGGCCTTTGAACTTACTGTTCCTTTTCCTGAAGTGCTCCTTCCCCCAGGCATCTGCAGGGCTAGGTCCCTCACAACCTTCAGGGCTTTTCCCAAATCTCTGACCTATTGCCCACTTCTAGCTCTCCCTAGTCAGATTCTATGCAATAACTTCTCCATCATACTAATCATCATATATATGATGCATTCTATTATTTTATTGCCTGTCTTCCCAAATCCTATGTAATCTCCATGAAGGCAGGGCTTTTTGTCTGTTTTATTCATTGCTATATTCTTAGTATCTAGCACAGTACCTCGGATACAGTAGGTACTCAATGAATATCTGCTGAATGGAGATGTGCCATGACTTATTCATGTGCATTTCAACAGATACCAATCCAGTACCTACCATGTGCCAAGTACTCAACATATATGAGCCATTAAGTTTTGCAATAGCCACTTTGTAAATGATGAAACCAAGACCTGGAAGCAGAGTGACTGGCCTGAGCTCAGAGCCGGAGCTGGGATTCAAACCTTGCTCTCTCCCAAGACTATTCTTCCCTTGTGTTTGATCCCATTCATCATCACATTCTTTTTGTAATCTCTGACATCTGTTTTCCCTGCTAGACTGGAAGCTCCATGAGAGCCAGGACTGTCTGGGACCCAGGAGGTACCCAGTAAGTATCTGTGGGATAACAATACCTGATAAGGACCACGGGTGCAAGGTGAGTGGGCTCTGAGTGGGTGATTCACTGTCTTGCCCTTTTCCTAGCACTGGGGTTTGTGTGCCCACCTTCTGAGCTTGTCAGGGATGGATAATTCAGTCTACCCTGAGGCAGAGCCAACCAAGGCTTCATTGATGCTGCTGACTTTTAAAAAATTTTTCAATTTTTTTTGGAGATAGGATCCCCCATGCTGGACTGCAGTGGCATTATGATCACAGTTCACCATAGCCTTGAACTCCTGGGCTCAAGCAATTCTCCTACCTCGGCCTCCTGAGTAGCTGGGACTGCAGACATGCGCCACCATGCCCTGGCTATTTTTGTATTTTTAGTAGAGATGACATCTTGCTATGTTGCCCAGACTGGTCTTGAACTCCTGAGCTCAAGTGATCCTCCTATCTCAGCCTCCCAAAGTTCCTGGATTATAGATGTGAGCCACCACCCAGCCTGTCTCTGCCTTTTTTCTACTCCCGACCCTGGGCTTTCTGCCAGCAAGGCACAACTATGCAAACAGACTGCAAGACAGGCCTTTCTCGGTAGCCCTGACTTGTACCACAGTACGAGGTAAGCCCTTTGACAAGAACCTACAGGGAACACTGACATTTAGGGGGCCAACTGGAGCTGTCACTCTGCCCCTCCCCCACCTCTTGACAAGGATCCACAGGAGACCCACTCCTGGCAGGAAGATATTCTAGTTCATTCAAATGGACTGTCTTCCCAAAAAAGCAATGCATCTATTTCCACGGAGGCATTTTTCCCCAAATACTGGATAAAGAGCCAAGAGGCTGGGGACTGAATTATCACTTAATAGTCAGGTGGAGTTTCTTATTTCAGTTCCACAATCAATTCCCTCACCACAAAAGATAGTTAATGGACACAGAAGATTTGACAATTCATATGAATATCATCGTAATCGCAACTCCTACTCATTACAGCACATTTTTTTTTCCCTGGGTTTCTGAGAACGGATGAAAAGAAAAAGGTTGTGTGTGCATTCCCCCCACCGCCCTCTTTAACGTGTAAAGAAAGCCAGGAGAGCTCGCAAAGAATGCCCTCCTTCCCACAGTGTCAAAACTTTTCCATTTGATGAACTGACTCCATCGGCTGGCAGTGAAGCCAAGCTGCCAGCAGGAGCAGCTCAAAGCTGGAGGCTGCAATTCCAGGAGTCTCAAGCAATCCACCTGGCCACTGCACATGCTATGGCTTCACTTATTGAGTGGGTCCCAAGAAAGGGCTTTGCTTCCTTCAGTGCTGCCCCACTGCCTGACGAGGATCCCACCTGTCAGCACTCAGTAAGCCAGTGGCAGAGAAGATCTAATAATAGATGTCTGGGTTGCTCATCTCCAGCGCCCTGTTCTATCAGAGGCCCTAGCTCCTGAGCACTTAAGCCGACATCTTCATTTTCTTCCCCACTTTTTTTGAGACAGGGTCTCACTCTAACACCCAGGCTGAAGTGCAGTGGCATGATCTTGGCTCACTGCAACCTCCACCTCCCAGGTTCAAGTGATTCTCCTGCCTCAGCCTCCTGAGTAGCTGGGATTACGGCATCCGCCTGGCTAATTTTTTTTTTAATTTTTAGTAGAGAGGGGCTTTCACCATGTTGGCCAGGCTGGTCTTGAACTCCTGACCTCAGATGATCTGCCAACCTCGGCCTCCCAAAATGCTAGGATTACAGGCATGAGTCACCATGCCTGGCCCTCCCCTCTTTTTAGGTTATTTTTCTTCTTTTTAACTTTTTTTCTCTTTTTGCCAAATTATTTCTCACACCTGAGAGAAGAGCTTAAATCTTCAGAGGCTAAGGTCACAGAGTTTTTAGAGCAAGGGGGAGAGGAAATGGGAGACTTTTTACTCAAGATGCCCTTTTTCTGTTCGAGTTGCATTAGGGCATGGTGGCTAAAAGGAGGATTTGAGAGCCTGATGGTTTGAGTTCCAGTCCCAGCTCTAGCAGTTACTGTGTGGCTTTGGGCAAATTACTTAATTTATTTTGCCTCAGTTTCCTCATCTGTACAGTGGGAATAACAGATTACAATAGTGGTCTCCTTCATGGGGAGTTGTGAGGACTGAGTTAGTATCACTGCTTCCAAGGCCTAAAAGAGGGGAAAGGAGAATGTCATCAACATCCCCACCTGCATCTAGAGAGCTGGGAAAGGGGGTGGGGAGAGGAGGTGACATTTAACCAAGGACGGTCCAAGGGTGCCTGCCTCATCCTCTGGATTTCCAGCCAGAGGACATCTCTGCTGCCTGAGTACCATAAGTGAGGTGAGGAAGTTGAGGAGTGGAAGGAATTGAAAAGACATAATGATCCACGGGGAATCTCTCTCAGGAGTACAGATTTGAGATGACGACCCAGCAGGACTGTTTTGCATTTCCCACGTTCAGAGCGCCAATGCTGATTATTTATCATGATTATTAAAAGACTGACTGGCTAGGGTGACTCACACCTATAATCCCAGCACTTTGGGAAGCCGAGGCAGGAAGATCACTTGAGCCCAGGAAATTAAGACCAGCCTGGGCAAGATGGCAAGACCCCCTTTCTCAACTTTTTTCAAAAGTTGAAAAAAAAGATAACACCCATCTTGTATTCATCTTTAGATAGAATATACAATTGGTTATCTTTCATTCTAACATGTAAACATTTCCCCCCCTTCATCATCACTGAACCATGTCAAGAATTTAGACTCTAAGGCTGAGTTTGAGTCAGAAATAGGCCATAGCCCCCAAGGCTGCTGGGAACAGCTCAGCTATTCGAGGAGTCTGTGAAAGTTCCACAGGTTGATCGGGCCCCCCGGCCCCTTGCTTGCTTCAACAAATGAAAGAAGCAAAACACAGAAGCTGTGAGGACACGGCCCAGGCCCTGCGTTGGAAATCTCTCTGCACGGTCACTGCCCACTTCGACTGTGCCCTGGAGTTCCCCTCACTTCTGGGGCCCTGTGACAACTCTGCACAGAAGAGTAGGGTTTTGCCTTTTATAAATAAAGTCAGGATTCGTTCATGCTTGTGATGACGTGTGTTCTGCCGGGGATCTGTGAAGTGCCTCTGGGCCACCCCTGAGTCAGACCTGGCCACACCCTCCTAAGGCGTTATCACTGAACCAAGAAGGCAGGAGTGTGGGAGCAAGGGGCCAGGATGACAGCCAGTTCCCACTGCGAGGACACCCAGACTACTCCAGGACTCCGGAAATCGTGGGGTGTGAGCTTTACATGAGATAGTGGCTCCAGGGCGCTTAGCACACGGTATCTCACACACAGCCACAGGAGGAGCAGGGAGGATAGTGATCCAGCCCTTACCTCATGCTTGTCACGCGGCCCTGTACACACCACCCCACAGAGCTGAGTGGTTGCTGGATCACGATATTTCTGCCCGGGGATGGAGGGAGGTGGCTGGAGGGGTAGGAATGCTGTGAGAAAGTTCTGGAATAGTTGTAACTGCATTAACTCTGAGGGAAGAAGAGGCATTGGTGTCCTAGGGGAATAGAGGATTGTGGGGAAAAGAATGACCAGCTGGGGTCTTCCTGGTCATAAGGGTGTGTGACAGATCTAACTAATCACCACAGGATGATGTCCTCTGGGCACCTACGTGGCATCGAGCTAAGTGGTTCATGTGGGCATTGCCTCAGTTAATCCTTGGCCGGGTGCAGTGGCTCATGCCTGTCATCCCAGCACTTTGGGAGGCTGAGGCGGGCAGATCACAAGGTCAGAAGTTCAAGACCAGCTTGGCCAACATGGTGAAATGCTGTCTCTACTAAAAATATAAAACATTAGCCAGGTGTGGTGGCACATGCCTATAATCCCAGCTACTCAGGAGGCTGAGGCAGGAGAATCACTTGAACCCAGGCTGCAGTGAGCCAAGACTGTGCCAGCCTGGGTGACAAAGTGAGACTCTATCTCAAAAAAAAAAAAAAAAAAAAATCCTCAAAGTCTCTACAGGACAGGTGCAATCCTTGTCTTCATTTTCCAGAACAGGGAGTTGAACCTTAGAGAAATCCCACAACTTGCCCAGTCACAGCCAGGCGGGAGGTAATCTAATGAGGACTTCACCTCAGGCTAGGCCTGCAGTAAATAGCTGTGACAGGACCGCTTCCCTCTACAGCCCTGTCCACCTCACTGACAGTCTGCATCTGGGAGCCTGATAAGGAAGCTGAGACTAGGAGGAGAGCCTGCCAGTGGAACTTTCTACCTTCCAAAGAGCATCACCACGCTTAAGATAACCCTGCCTTCTTAAGAACACTGTAGGTGGGGAGAGGATTCTTTATCTCTTCCTGGGAACCCTGACCAGGGAAGGGACGTGGGAAAGGGTTCTTTATCTCTCCCTGGGAATCCTGACCAGGGAAGGACGTGTGAGAACACACAACCCATTTCAAATCTTGCTTCTACTCAAGGACTAGAGACTAGCCTCTTGACCTCTGGCAAATTTTTTTTTAATTTTTTTTTATTTTTAGAGTCTTGCTGTTGCACCCAGCCGGGAGTGCAGTGGCACAATCTTGGCTCACTGCAACCTCTGCCTCCTGGGGTCAAGTGATTCTCCTGCCTCAGCTTCTTGAGCCACCGCACCCAGCCTCTGGCAAATCTCTTAACCCTACTAAACACCACATTCCTCATCCACCACCCTGCCCCTCCTCTAACAACAGAAATCACTAACACTACAAGCACCCTTGCTCCTGATGTCCCATTCAATATCACCTTTGATCCACAAGGATAATCCTAGGAAATACGTCCCAGTCTTACACTGTAAATAAATTTTACACATTTATTATCTACCTGTGAAAATGGGAACAACAACATTGATTCTCTTGAAAGTCTTCTGGAAGAGTCAATTAGATCATTTATGGAATGTGCTTGGCACAGACTCAGTGACTAAAAGATAAAAGCTTAAAACCTAGACCTAAGGTCAGGCACCCACCCAGCCCTGGATGTCTAGAGCAGGGTTTTTTCTTCAGACACACAATCCAGCCTCGGGTATCAGTGTGGTGACTCAGCAGAGGGCATTCCTCAGGCTTATAAAAAAAGTTGTCTGGGAAAGCCCCATCTGCCTGTGGCCAAGATCCTTCAGTACTCAAGGAGAGCAGGGGACCTGTCTGGAGGAAGGAAAGAAATTCGAAGCTTTGGCTCTGAAGTCCAGAACTGCAAAACGGCCCCCCTGCTGAAATCCACAAACCACCACTGTTGCCTTCGGTGCCTGTCCCGAGCTGGGCCCTGCACTGGCCCCCAGAGATAGAAAAGAGACTGGTTCTCTTAGCAGCCAGCCTGGACTCAGCAGACCAAAACCTGCCCCGGGAGGGGATGCTGACCTCTGGAGATGTCACTGCTGACCAAAGGAGGGAATTGTTTCTTCTTAAAAAAAAAAAAAAAATCACTTTCAGTTGTTAAATGAATAAACCACTCTCGACACTTAGGAGATAAGAGGGCAATCTATCAGGACTCCTCTGACCTTTGAAAACTCAAAGTGAAAATGGAAGCAGGCCCAGGCTGACAGGCAGTGGGAAAAGCAGATCAACAGCAGTTTCACTGCAATACAAAGAGACTGAAAACCCTGCACATTTTTAGCATGTGACTAGAATAATCCACATCAGGGCCCCTAGCACAAAATGCAGGACAATAAAATATGCAGAAAACAGGGATATCTCATTGTAACTGAGTGAACACTTACTTGGTGCCTGCACTAAGCCTTTCATGAAGATCATTTCATTTAATTTCATTTACGCTCTTCCCCGTGGTGAATAAGAACTGGGCTTAGAGTCGTTGGCCTGTTGGATTGTTCTAAATATTCACTCTCTCGACCCCCACCGTGTACTCACTGTTTGACTTTGCGCACTTTGCTTAACCGCTTTGGGCCTCAATGTCCTCATCTATCAAACTGTGATTCTAGGGTCCATTATAAGATTGGTATAATCCCAGCACTTTGGGAAGCCGAGGTGGGTGGATCATTTGAGCCCAGGAGTTCGAGACCAGCCTGGGCAATATAGCAAAACCCCATCTCTACTAAAAATACAAAAATTAGCTGGGCCTGGTAGTGTGTGCCTGTGGTCCCAGCTACTCTGGAGGCTGAGGTGGGTGGATCACCTGAGCCTGGGAAGTCGAGGGTACAGTGAGTAGAGATCGCACCACTGCGCTCCAGCCTGGGCGACAGAGCGAGACCTTGTCTCAAAAAATTTTTTTAAACAGAAAAAGATTGTTGTAAACACTATGAATAAATCCCCATAAAGCACTTGCCGTAGGATCTGGAAATACAAGTCCTCCATAAATGCCGGCTACTGTTATTTTATTTTATACACACTTTTTGAGACAGAGTTTTGCTCTTGTTGCCCAGGCTGGAGTGCAATGGCACAATCTCGGCTCACTGCAAACTCTGCCTCCCATGTTCAAGGGATTCTCCTGCCTCAGCCTCCAGAGTAGCCGGGATTACAGGCATGCACCACCACGCCTGAGTAAAATTTTTTTGTATTTTCAGTAGAGATGGGGTTTCTCCATGTTGGTCAGGCTGGTCTCGAATTCCTGACCTCAGGTGATCTGTCCGCCTCGGCCTCCCAGAGTGCTGGGATTACAGGTGTGAGCCACCGTGCCTGGCTACTGTTATTATTAGAATGGCTGATAACAGCCTCTGACTGACACATGCCTCATCTCTATCTCACATGTTAAAACCAAAACTTCCAAGATCAGAAGGGCTCAGGCTCAGCGCCGTTTCCTCTCCAGGCTGCTGCCGTGTGCCCACCCCACTGCACTGGCACCCTGGTGAGAGCTGAGGACCAGCACAGCTTCCTCCCCACCAAACCTTCCTTGCAGGCAGAAGGCTGTGGACTCTTTGGTTTTCCCCATGAAGAAAATCACCCCTACAGCCAACCACCCAGGACCAGGTATCCGCTTCTGGCATCTATCTATGGAAGCAGATTGCAGACCAACCTCAGGCAGCGCTTGGCTGTGCAGTCCCAGGTGGTTTTTTCCAACTGGGTCTGGCATAGCAATTTATTTCTAGTTGTGTTGATTTTCGTGGATTTGCTTTTGTCCTCTGATCCAGATGAGGTGAGGGAAGGCATGAGATGAACAGGAGCTGGTGTCTGGGTAGCTCACGGGGCTGCCACCTTCCCGACCACGGCACAGCCTGCTCCTGGGGCTCATACCCTCTGATGTACCCTGGGTTCCCTTCCAAAGCACGGTGTTTTACAATGGAGGGTAAATGGAAGCTCTTTGTCGGGCTGCTGCTTCCACACTGAGCACCAGTCCAGGTGAAAAGCCCATCTCACCAGCTCCTCTCCAAAGCTGTCCCCAGAGTATCTGGAGCCACTGTTCTGTTCAAGACTAAATGGTAAACTGAGGAATGAACTCCGGCCTTGAAGCTGTAGCCACAGAAACACATGGGTGAGAGGCCCTCCTCATCCTGTGGCCACAAATGTCTGTCACTCAGGGATTGGCTTTGCTGCCAGCTCCTGAAACGTTCAGGATGACGCCTGGCATAAGCCCCTGTAAAGATAGGAGGGGCGTGGGGACCATGCTGGAAAAGCCAGGAGACACACCTCACTCTCATTCTTTTTCTCTCTTCCTAAGAGAGAATTCTATTCAAAGGGAGACTCTCAGCCAAACAAAAAAGCAATGACAAAACCCCACTAAGCAATTCTGTGGGTTTCCTAAATGAGTTCAACAAAAGTGGCCAAGGTTGGATAGGTTCTTAACCAAACTTCGACATAAGGGCTTTTTTGTTTGGTTTTAAAGTGGACGCCACAGCTACAAGGTTCCTCAGCTTACTTCTCAGGCCAGCGCCACCCCTCTCCTGACGCTGCGAAGGAGAAACGCTGGAGACAGTTGGTCCCTGACTTAGGATGTCCGATTTTACAGTGGTGGAAAGCCATACACGTGCAGTAGCAGCAGTACTTCCGGTACCCATACCACCATTCTGTGCTTCACGTTCAGTATTCACTAAGTTACATGAGATAGTCAACACTTTATTATAACTTAGGTGTATGGCTTAGATGATCTTGTCCAACTGTAGGCTAATGTGAGTGTTCTGAGCACGTTTCAGGTCAGCTAGGCTAAGCTATGGTGTTCAGTAGGTTAGGTGTATTAAATGCATTTTGATTTATATTTTCAATTTACGATGGGTTCATTTGGACACAACCACATCTTAAGACAAGGAGCATCTGTATATATATTGAGGAGTCAAGGCTCAGCCAGGGCTGAAGAGCATGCCAAGAAATCTCAGCAAACCATGACACCACCAATTATATTAATAGCTAACACGGATTGTGCATTGACTATAAACCAGGTACCCTGCTAAGCACTTCATAGGTACCATTTCATTTAAGCCTCCTAACAACTCTATAAGAAAAGCAATTATTGGCACCATTTTGTACATGAGGAAATTGGTTCAGAGGCATAAAGGAAAAGACACATCTCTGTTGAGCATTTATGTCTGAATACGAGGAAGAAGGCATGTGTACGCTCAGTGCATTACACAAGCACAGGGAGAAGGAATAGCCACATCTGGTGGGCAAGGTCCTTGCCCAGCTTATGGATCCACTGTCAGAAAACCCAAAGGGAACATCAGGTAGCAATTGTTTAATTTACTTATGTATATTTTTTTTTTTGAGAAGGAGTTTTTTTCTCTCTCTCTCTCTCTCGTCATCCAAGTTGGAGTGCAATGGCACGGTCTTGACTCACTGCAACCTCTGCCTCCTGGGTTCAAGCGATTCTCCTGCCTCAGCCTCCCAGGTAGCTGGGATTACAGGTGCCTGCCACCATGCCTGGCTAATTTTCTATTTTTAGCAGAGACAGGGTTTCACCATGTTGGCCAGGCTGGTCTTGAACTCCTGACCTCAGGTGATCTGCCCGCCTTGACCTCTCAAAGTGCTGGGATTACAGGTGTGGGCCACCACGTCCGGCCAATTTTTTTTTTAAATTTAGAAAAACAGGGTTTTGCCCTCTCACTCAGACTGCAGTGCAATGGCACAATCATAGCTCATGGTAGCCTTTGGGCTCAAGTGATCCTCCCACCTCAGCCTCCCCAGTAGCCTGGGCTATAGGTGTGCACCATCATGCCTGGCAAATTTTTTTATTTTTTGTAGAGATGGGGGATCTCATTTGTTGCCCAGGCTGGTCTCAAGCTCCTGGCCTCAAATGATCCTCCCACCTCAACCTCCAAAAGTGCTAGGTGTGAGCCACTGCGCCTGGCCTCTGTTCATTTTGTAAAGGGTTAACTGCAAGTTTCCTATTTAAAAAAAAACACATAAAAAAAAACTTCCTTACTACCTTTAATTATGACTTCATTTCCATTCTACATTCCTAGAAACAAGGGAGGTTGTTACTCAAAGTAGGAAATTAAAAAGCAGAAAGTAAAGTGGATTTCAGTGTGATCTATTTCACAGGTGATTCTGCCTTCAGAGGGAAACCGAAGGTACTGCTTGGGCCTTTGATGTGGTCACAACCCCCTTCCCCTCAGCTTCCTTAAGAATGTAAAACAAGTACATTAGTTCACTAGTGTGGTTTTCATAAGCGAACATAAACATGCAACTTTTTAAAGAAGGACACACTGAGGTTGCGGGTATTTCACCTGCCAGATCTACGGAAGCAGTCAGAATCTGATGTCTACTAAAAACAGGAAGATCATGCACTGCATAAACAGAAAGACTCGCAACATGAATTTGCAGGTGCTCACGACTTGCACCCCCGTGAGTGTGCAGCCTCGAGGTGAGCTGGGGCCAACGGGACCATCACTGAATCGATGACTGAAGCTCATGCCTTGAAGGACAAGTCTCAGAATCTGGCCCTGAACTGCAGCTGTGGTCAATGTAGGACTACATATGTATTAATGAAAAAGTTGGTGAGAAGTGGTGAAATAGTAGCTTCACATAAAAATATCCATAGCTGGGCCGGGCGCGGTGGCTCATGCCTGTAATCTCAGCATTTAGGGAGGCCGAGGCAGGCGGATCACCTGTGGTTGGGAGTTCAAGACCAGCTTGACCAACATGGAGAAACCCCATCTCTACTAAAAATACAAAATTAGCTGGGTGTGGTGGCACATGCATGTAATCCCAGCTACTCAGGAGGCTGAAGCAGGAGACTCGCTTGAACCTGGGAGGTGGAGGTTGCGGTGAGTCGAGATCACGTACATTGCACTCCAACCTGGGAAACAAGAGCGAAACTGTCTCAAGAAAAAAAAAAAAATCCATAGCTGGCTGCAGGTTCTACAAAAGCAACAACCGTAAAGCAGCTTTGACAAGAATATCCCCACCAAGGCTTCTCAAATAGTAGACAGAACTTGGGGAATATTCTCTAATACAATAGGGCCTAGAATGTTTACAAGAGGGCAGGCCACCTGGCAGAATTCCATGACCTTCCAGGAAGCGGAAGGTCACTTGCGCTTGGCCTCACTACCCCACTTGAACATCTGCCTCAGAGCTTTGTCCCAGTTAAGTAAATATACTAAATGTCTTTTCTTTGTTGCTAGAGACAGAGTCTTGCTCTGTTGCCCAGGCTGAGGTGCAGTGGCGTCATCATAGCTCACTGCAGCCTTGAACTCCCAAATTCAAGCGATCCTCCTGTACAGCTTCTGAGTGGTTGGGACTACAGGTGTGCCACCATGCCTAGCTAAGTATTTCTTGAGCATCCATCACTCCACAACATCAGGAGGGCTGAAGAAGCCAGTTCATAGTCCTGTTCTCACAAAGCTTGCTGCCTGGCTGTGAAATGAGACCTTACTGGGATACAGAGATCTACATGGCTCTGGCAGACTAACCCTGATGGTGCTCAGTGACTACAAAAGCGTCCCTGGGGACCTGGTGACACCTTGAGCTGGTGCTGGAAGATACAGCTGGGAAACTCAGGCAAAGATAGATAGGAGTTGGGATTCCAGGGAGGAGCAAAGGCAGAAAAGCACAAGCTGCCTTGGAACTGAAAGAGCAGTGATCTTGGGGAGCTGGGTGTTCATGAGAGAGCAGAGGAGGGAAGGCTGGCAAGGTGGGTGGAGGCTGAGGGTATCCAGGCAGTAAGGACCTTTTATCTTCTGGCAATAAGGAGACACTAAAGGTTTCAGTGCAAGAGAAGGGGCAAACAAAGACTCCCCAGGTCTTCTTAAAGGGCCATAAGAGTCCTCTAGTGCAACCAGATGTAATCTGTAGGGCCAGGGAATCATCCCCAGCACCCATGAAAATGTCTGGCATGTAGTACCTACGGAATAAATACTTGCTGAACAAAGTGATGATAAATGAGAATCTTGAATCTTTTCCTTCCTTGCCCAAATAGCTTAGTTTCTCAAGGGAGAACACAAATGGAATTTATTGCCATCAAATGGCAGGGTTTTGGCCAACCGCAACAATTTATCAAACGGACCCTAGGATAAGCTTTCTGCAGAAACAGAGTAAAACTTCATTCTGAAAGAGGAGCGATGCATGTAAAAAGTGAACAGACATGGCAGAAAGACGCTTCATCATTCTAGTCTTCAGACCAAGAAGCCTTGACTAAGTTTCTGTCCCTATAAGAGACAGCACCAACCCCAAACTTCTTTCTGCAGCTACAAATGCTCTGCTTCCCTAATAAAGCTGAAGTTGCCATTACTGAGATCCTATCAGGTATGTAAGGCACTTTGCAAATTACCTTCTGCCCATTTAATCCTCAGAATAACTAGGGGGGTAAATTCCATCATTGCCATTCTACACATAAGAAAACGGAGGTTCAGGCCAGGCACAGTGGCTCACGCCTGTAATCCCAGCACTGTGGGAGGCTGAGGCGGGTGGATCACAAGATCAGGAGTTCGAGACCAGCCTGGCCAATATGGTAAAACCCTGTCTCTACTAAAAATACAAAAGGGCGTGGTGGTGGGCGCCTGTAATCCCAGCTACTCAGGAGGCTGAGGTAGAAGAATCGCTTGAACTTGGGAGGCGGAGGTTGCAGTGAGTGGAGGTTGTGCCACTGCACTCCAGCCTGGACAATAAAGCGAGACTCTGTCTCAAAAAAAAGAGAAGAAAATTGAGGTTCAGAGAGGTTAAGTAACTTGCCCAAGGAAGCACAGCTGGTTAAGGGCAAAGCAAGACTCACATTCGGGTCTGTCTGCTGTCAAACATGTGTTTTTACCCTTGTATTTACTCCTCTTCCTGATCTCTTAGGCTATACCCATGGAGCTGGCAGGTAGAAGCTGGTGGGCTGGCCCGATTGTTGTAAAGGGAAAGTAGGAGGAGCCTCTCAGAGGCAAGGAGAATGACTTCTCCCATCTTCTGTGACAACCAACACTGAAATAGAGCCGGTGAGGCTGCCTGTGGGTGTGGGCTCTGTACCCTGATTTCAGAGGGCATCACTCAGCTGTGAATCATGCCTTAGTGACGGGCAAGGAGCTGCTCAGACAGCACTGACACTGATTCTGCTCTGGCTGAGTGAGGGCCCCAGGGGAAGAGGCGGGGCTCATCTCCCAAGGGGAACCACACAAAGAAATACAGCCAGAAACACAGCCCCCAACACTGTCCCAGGCACCAGGGAAATGCTGGGGTGGCCGGCTCTGTTAAAGGGACGCTGTCCACCTCCTTCACCTCAGTCACTGTTGACTGGTGTCCCTGCCATGCCCAGCAAGATGTCAGCTGTGCTGGGGGAAGCCACGTACTCTCTGAGCTATGAGAGAGAACAGGAAGGTTCTTTACTTACTTCATCTCGTTATCTGACATGCATTTGTGTAAGACTCCTTAAAACTTTTTTTTTATTTTGAGTATGTTCTTCAAGTCAGAGCACTATGCTGATAGAAGGAATTACAGCAAAGAAAGTGAAAATGGAGTGGAGGACACACTGTTTCTCAGGAAGCAACTAAAGCGCAGTGCGGGGCTATCTACAGTGACAGGAGGAGTGATTCACCACAGGCTACAAAAAATAGGAGTCTGAGGCCAGGCATGGTGGCTCACACCTGCAATCCAAGCACTTTGGAGGCCAAGATGGGTGGATCACCTGAGGTCAGGAGTTCAAGACCAGCCTGACCAACATGGTGAAACTCTGTCTTTAAAAAAAAAAGGAGTCTGAACAATGGAAAAAGATCCAAACAGCACCTGGTATTGTTTTCTTCCTGTGCTCATTGGAAATCTGCAGCCAGCAGAGGAGAGACTTTCCTCACCTGGTCCCGTCCTGGGGGTCACAGTGTTTAGGGCACTCAGGGATCTGAGCCGCCAAAGTCAGCCCCACCACACTCCCAGCCCTTCCACCCAGGGGCTTGCAATCCCAGGGAAGAGGAGAGTTTCATGAAATATGCAACACTTGCCGGGCGCGGTGGCTCACGCCTGTAATCTTAGCACTTTGGGAGGCCAACGCGGGCGGATCACAAGGTCAAGGATTGAGACCCTTCTGGCCAACATGGTGAAACCCCGTCTCTATTAAAAATAGCCCCAGCTACTCAGAAGGCTGAGACAGGAGAATCACTTGAACCCGGGTGATGGAGATTGCAGTGAGCCAAGACTGCACCACTGCACTCCAGCCTGGGCGACAAAAAAATAAGATGCAACACTCATGGCAAGGCCTGTATGGTGGTTCCGAGTTTAGGCTCCAGGGGTTCATGAGGCTGAGCTGAAAGGAAAGTCACCTGACACAGTATGAGCTCCCACACCAGAGCTGGCCAGAGCCCCACCAGGCCTGGGAAAGCCGTGGCTGGAGTGACGGCGAGGAGGCCAGATGTATGAGCGCCTTCCTGAATCCTCGCATTTCCTCACTTCCTATCAGCCTCCTCTTTGGAGTGGCTGCATCTCTCCCCTTGCTTGGGGCTGACTTCCCTTTAGGAATAGGTGTCTTTTAGAGTATCCAGGCAGCTGATAATCACCACTGCTTAACCAGCCCTCCTCAGTCACGGGGGAGAGTGCCAACTGGACATCATGAGCCCACCCCCACTGGGCATGACCCTAAGAGAATGAACAGATTCCTAGGCTGTGGATTTAGGGCGTCTCCTGTGCCAACCCCTCCAACTCTCCAACCTGCCTGAAAGAGAGGAAAGCAGGGAGAGGAACGCGGGGAGATCCTCCTGGTCCTGGTCCAGCACCTTCCTGCGGCTCAGAAGCTCTCCTGCCCTGGGCCTCCCCTGCTTCAAATAATCCCCTTCTGTCTCATTTTCTGCCTTATCCTCAAACATGTTTTCATAACGTGCAACCACCAGAGACCTCCCTAACCTAGTGCCAGGGCCAACTAGACTCCCAGCTGGGCCAGAGGAGGCTGGGGGACCTTCTGGGGGCCTGGATACCTAGGCCTCTCCTGCCCAACCCAGGTGGCTGTCACCTGGCCCGTATGTGGCTCAGGGCCCAATTCCACCCTTCCACCCACAGGAGGAAGAGCTGCTTTGGCAGCTGCCATTGGTGGAGAAACCTACTTGGGCTAGCCCCTAGGTCCCCTCCTCCGTTTTCCAGCAAATCTCCATCTCCACCCGGAAAAGGCCCAGTCCATGTGATCTCTCCTCAGTGCTCCTCCCAGATGACTGCAAGGCTGCTCTGCGCCACTTGAGAAGCCCCGGCTCCTCCAGGCAGGAAGCACAGGAGAGTCTGGCAGAATCCCTGCCCCTTCTCCCATCTCACACCTGTCCTCGGGTCACCTGCCCTCTCCACAGGCCCAGGGGCCTCACCTGGGCCAGGAGACACACTAGAGGCCTGGGATTTTTCTCTCTTCTTCCTTCAGAGTGACAGGGAGCACCGCTCAAGTCAGCAACTCCTGTGGCGCCTGCCCTGTTGCAGACAGATCTGCGCAGCACTGAAAAGCCGGCCCCGATCATTAAATTTATTAAATTTCTGCTTTCAAGGGTGGGCGCGGTGGCTCATGCCTGTAATCCTGGCACTTTGGGAGGCCGAGGTGGGCAGATCACAAGATCAGGAGTTCGAGACTAGCCAGGCCAGCATGGTGAAACCCCATCTCTAATAAAAATATAAAAATCAGCTGGGCATGGTGGTGGGCGCCTGTAATCCCAGCTACTCAGGAGGCTGAGGCAGGAGAATAGCTTGGCCCCGGGAGGTGGAGGTTACAGTGAGCCGGGATCGTGCCACTGCACTCCAGCCTGGCAACAGAACGAGACCCTGTCTCCTAATATAAATAAATAAATAAATTCCTGCTTTCAGGGGAGCCTAGCAGGGACCCACAGAGGAAGCAAAATGCCCATGGTTCTCGGTGCTTCTTCCTGCCTGGAAACAGTGTCTCCTCCTCCCTCGTCACCCGCTGGAAGGGAGCAAAACTCTTCATTCTCCTAAGGAAGGGATCTTTCTTTGGTATGCAGGGCACTGAAGACATAACTTCCTTGTTGGACCCCTGGACTTAAAATTACCATGTGCCCCTCCCCAACCCTCCCTTAGTGAAGTTCTCTGGTCCCTCCCCAGGTGGACCATGAACGCACTGACCATGTAGCTTTGTAGTTTCCTATGTGGTATAGCAGCAGCAGTGTACCACAGCTTAACAAGTCATGACAACTCATCTGAGCACTTATCAAGGTCAGGTACTGAGTCAAAGGCTTTGCAGACACTATTTTATTAAATCCTCACAACAACCCCATGAAAAAGGTTATTATTACTTCCATCTCTCCTGCAGAACCTTCTGCATGACTGTAAACTGGTAAGCTCCTGTTCTTTCTGCACCCAGGAATAAAGGGAAGCATTTTTGTATTTTTTCAAGACAGACCCTTTCACTCTGTTGACCAGGCTGGAGTGCAGTGGTGTGATCACAGCTCACTGCAGCCTCAATCTCCTGGTTAAGCCATCCTACCACCTCAGCGTCCCAAGTAGCTGGGACTATAGGCGTGTGTGCCACCATACCCGGCTAATTTTTATATTTTCTTTTTTGTAGAGATGAAGTTTCACCATGTTTCCCAGGCTGGCCTCAAACTCTGGGCTCGAGTGATCCTCCCACCTCAGCCTCTCAAAGTACTGGGATTTGGGAGCCACTGTGCCTGGCCAATGGAAGCTTTTGTCAAAATTTATTTCCTTACATTCACATATGGTGGCACTGCTGAATATACTAGCCACTAGCCACATGTGATTACTAGGCACTTAAAATAAGGGCAGTGAATATTAGATACTTTTAAAAAACTTTGATTCCTCTGTTTTTTGAGGCAGAGTCTCGATTTATCACCCAGGCTGGAGTGCAGTGGCACGATCTCAGCTCACTGCAACCTCCACCTCCCAGGTTCAAGCAATTCTCCTACCTCACCCTCCTGAGTAGCTGGGATTACAGGTGCCTGCCACCATGCCCAGCTAAGTTTTGTATTTTTAGTAGAGACAAGGTTTTACCATGTTGGCCAGGCTGGTCTTGAACTCCTGACCTCAAGTGATCTACCCATCTCAGGCTCTGAAAGTGCTGGGATTACAGGCATGAACCACCATGTCCAGCCCTGATTTCATTTTAATTAATTTAAATTTAAATAGCCATGCATGATTAGTGGTACTATACTGAACAACAAGGGCATAAAGTCATATTTTGTACAAATTACTTTCCTCTATACCATATTCAATGCTCACGACAGGCAAACACAGCAAATGTACCCCATTTACAGATGAGAAAACTGAAATTCAGAGATTTGGCTCATGCTGAATCGGATCAAGCACTTCACTCTCTAAGCTCCCAAACTATTTCCATTGTATGATCTTCTCCTAAACTTGACCTTTAGCCTTAGGGCCTGGAATAATTGTCCTGCCTGGGAGCCCTATCAAGGTCCATATCACTTTCTCATCTCTCCCCTCCTCTACGCTGGGAAGTAAAAGGAAGGAATGCACCCAGCAGCAGAACTATGCAGAGTCCAGGGCAGGGATCTCCTCAGACCGAAAAGGACAAGGTGCTCAGGATTCAGAATCCTCCAAGCTGCTCTGTGGTTCTTTTTTCTAAAAATTAGAGGAGTCAGAAAAAAATAACTTTTTTTTTTTTTTTTTGAGATACAGTCTGGCTCTGTTGCCCAGGCTGGAGTGTAGTGGTACAATCTCAGTTCACTGTAATGTCCACCTCCCAACTTCAAGTGATTCTTGTGCCCCAGCCTCCTAAGTAGCTGGGATGACAGGCACTTGGCTAATTTTTATATTTTTGTAGAGACAGGGTTACGCCATGTTGCCCAGGCTGGTCTTAAACTGCTGAGCTCAAGTGATCCGCACTCCTTGGCCTCCCAAAGTGCTGGGATTACAGGTGTGAGCCGCCATGCCCACCCAGAAATTAAATACATTTTTTTCACTCCTCTACCAGTCTTACCTGAGGAGCCATAAAAATAGAGGGGGAGAAATGTGATCCTACAATAGCCTCAGGGATATTCCAAATGCTTTCCTATGTAAAACCCAACTCCTGATCATTTCCTTTCGGGCATCACTACCCAGCCAAGTGCTCAGGACATCAGCATTCAGTCCAAAATGGTGCAGAACCCACTAGGTGGGGATTAAGTCCTTGCAAAACACCCTGGCACCAGCCCAACACCTATTTCTGTTCCTATGTAAAATCCAACCAATGAGTCTCAGCAACTGTGCTGTCCACACTGCAGCTGGTTTATCATCTACTTGTCGGGGGTGGGTACCTAGAGACAGAAATAAATCACACGAGAAACAGTCAGATGGAAAACATAAACTTAATAAAACACAGACAGAAAATAAACCACTGGCCCGGCCACTAGTGACCAGTGCAATGTTTTTTTTCCCCCCTCCCCTTCTGGTCCCTGGTGAATGCCCCTAATTCTGGGAAAGGCTCCCTTTCGTCTTCTGAGTCAGGCTTGAAGGAATACTGCAGTATTTCAGCCTTGGGTTTCTAGCAGAGAAACAAACCCGGTTTTGTCATATAATTTTCTGCACCTCCACTGTAATAACACATCATTTGTGGATCCGTGCTAAAGCAAACACCATATGGTGGCTGTGTAAAAAGCTGTCCGGGGTTCTGACCTTCCAGTGGTAGGGGGTTTGTTTGGGAAAAGGAGGCAGGGTTGGGGGAGAATCAAGTCGCTAATGAGACACGGTGTCGGCAACCTGTACGGTGTGACATTTCGGGGCTCGCTAGAGGAGAACGAGGTTGGTGTCAGGTTCCAAGCACTCAAGACAAAATCGCCAATGACTTTTTTCTTTCCCAAGTGAAAAATGGTTCATGAAGTCTATTTTCCCAGTCTCTTATCTCAACACTCTCGCTCTTTCACTCCAGAGGGGATGGACGGGGAGCCACTGGCTATCCAAAAGGAAAACTGCATCCTAAAGAAATCTCCCTGGTGAATTCTCTGCTTTATGGACTGTCATGGCTGTTCAGCTGCAGGGATGAGACAGAGTCTGCCCTGTGTCTGGCCCACGATTTCTTAGGTTGCTCTGAACTGCTACCCCACCAGGGCTTAACCAGACACAGAGCCACTCACAGTAGTCAAATGCCTTCTGAGCAGCTTAGCTGCTAAAACACAAACTTATTTAAGACATTTTAAAGTTCTGAATATACAATGCAACTTCATTATTCCTCATAAATGACCCTAGGTGTTAGTACAAACAGCAGCTGGCCTATGGTTCCATGAGGTGGGCTTGTTATGAAGACAGGTCTTAAGACCGACCTCCGAATTCTGACTTGTCCATTCTGAACGCCATGGGGGAAATAATGAAAAGAAAATGAACCCAAGGGCCAAATGTGGCTCAGGAAGACGTGGCTCTATGGCAGGTCTAGAGAAGGAAGAAACGGTGACTGCAGCATTTAGAATTGGTACTTATCGGCTAGGCGCAGTGGCTCATGCTTGTAATCCCAGGACTTTGGGAGGCTGAGGCGGGCGTAACATGAGATCAAGAGATTGAGACTACACTGGCCAACATGGTGAAACCCTGTCTCTATTAAAAATACAAAAATTAGCCGGATGTGGTGGTGCGCCCCTGTAATCCCAGCTACTCGGGAGGCTGAGGCAGGAGAATTGCTTGAACCTGGGAGGTGGAGGTTGCAGTGAGCCAAGATCAAGATATTGCACTCCATCCTGGGTGACAGGGCAAGACTCCGTCTCAAAAAAAAAAAGAATTGGTACTTATCAAAAGCAACCCCGAGCACCACATCTTCAGGAGGCCTTTAAGAGGTGAAGGTGGAGGAGAGTTTTTACACTAGAAAGGGGCATAGAACCCAGTGAAGGAAAGAGAAGTCTTGCCATCATATACTCAGATGGATCAGGTAGCCTGTAGAATTTCTGTCATGGCGACAATGCTCTATATCTGTGCTGTCCAACACAGTAGTCAGTAGACAACACAGTCATTGAGCACTTGAAATGCAGCTAATATGACCGAGAAATGACTTTTTTGAGATGGAGTCTCACTCTGTTGCCCAGGCTGGAGTGCAGTGGTGCAATCTTGGCTCACTGCAACCTCTGCCTCCCAGGTTCAAGCAATTCTCCTGTCTCAGACTTCCAAGTAGCTGGTATTACAGGCACCCGCCACCATGCCCACCACATCTGCTAATTTATTTTTATTTTCCATAGAGATGGGGTCTTGCTGTGTTGCCCAGAATAGTCTCAAACTCCTGGGCTCAAGCACTCCACCTGCCTCAACCTCCCAAAGTGTAGGGATTACAGGCGTGAGCCACTGTACCTGGACTTGAGGAGATACTCTCTATCTAGGGGTTGTTAATAATCACATGGACCCACCCTATCCCTCCAAAGCACATCCCAATCAGTCACGGGCCAAGCTGCCCCAGTCTCCCTGAGTCCTCAGCCCAGAGCAGAGCCTTCAGGCAGTGCTCTTTAATGGCCCCTGCAACTCCACTGTCAGGACCCACCTCAATAACCCCAATCTGGTTTGTCCCCATAGAAATCTCAGGATTAAGGGTTCCAGAGAATACTTTATGGATTGTCCTGTTGGCCTATAAGCTTTGTGTCACTCATCCCAACAGTTCTCCACTGTTATTGTGCATCCCTCACAGGCCTTCCCCACGGGTCATTTGAATATGGAATGGCAATTTACAAATACCTATGCCACTTCATTATTTTTTCCCCTTTAGTCCTCGCAATGAGAGAGAGGTAGAAGGAGGTACCATCACACCTGTCTTACAGATGAGAAATACCCCTGTCAAAGATTTACAGAGATGGAATTCAAGACACAGTTGTAGACTGCAGACAATCCTGTGTTGCTTTAGGCAAGTTACTTAACCTGTCAGTGCTTTGGTACCATCTATAAAACGGACTTTGGGAGGCTGAGGCGGGTGGATCACGAGATCAAGAGATCGAGACCATCCTGGTCAACATGGTGAAACCCCGTCTCTACTAAAAATACAAAAAATTAGCTGGGCATGGTGGCGCTTGCCTATAATCCCAGCTACTTAGGAGGCTGAGGCAGGACAATTGCCTGAACCCAGGAGGTGGAGGTTGCGGTCAGCCGAGATAGCGCCATTGCACTCCAGCCTGGGTAACAAGAGCGAAACTCCGTCTCAAAAAACAAAACAAAACAAAACAAAACAAAAAAACGGAAACAGCAGAAGGACCTGCCTCTTAAGAGTTGTGAGTTAAAATATGTACAGTTCTTAGAACTGTGCCTAGGGAGCACTACAGAAGTGCCTGCTGTTTTTTTTTTGTTTTTTTTTTTTTCTTTTTTGTTAGATAGAGTCTTGCTCTTGTTGCCCAGGCTGGAGTGCAATGGTGTGATCTCAGCTGACTTCAGCCTCCGCCTCCCAGGCTCAAGCGATTCTCCTGCCTCAGCCTCCCAAGTAGCTGGGATTACAGGTGCCCACCACCATGCCCAACTAATTTTTATATTTTTAGAAGAGACGGGGTTTCACCATGTTGGCCAGGCTGGTCTCGAACTCCTGACCTCAGGTGATCCACTTGCCTTGGTCTCCCAAAGTGCTGGGATTATAGGTGTGAGCCACAGTGCCCGGCCGGAAGTGCCTGCTCTTGTTAGGGAAGTAGAGCATGTATGTGTGTTTGGTGGGGCATACCACTTCATATTTATATACCTGGTTGTTTTTTGCCTGCTGTTCTGCTCACATTATGCTACGTGTGAGGACTGAACATTTGCCTGGTGAAATCCAAGTGCTCAACATATATTTGCTGCTATCGTCAATCCTTGCTATTGTTACTGTTGCCGTTGCAATTGTTCTTGGGGTCAGGCTTGTTAGCATTTTGGTCTAATAGCCCAGATCAGTCTCTCCACCCTAGTCCGAACTCTGCTCTCCACCTGTCCTCAACAGTGAGGTCATAAGCTCATGTGTCTGACCCGGTCTCTTGCGAGTCAGCACCACCAAGTCTGAATGAGGCCGTGTGGGGCGGATCCAACAACTCTGGTTTGAATTAAGTGTGGTGATTTTACAGCAGGAATAAAGCAGGGAAGATAAGGGAGGAAATGTACCCAGCAACTCTAAGCTCTTATAAGTAGTTTGCGGAATAGGAAAGAACCACCACAGAAACTTGCAAACAATGAACAGATTTTTGTTTTGGCGGGGAGGGCAGAATGAAGAGGAAATACAGAACTCTCTTCAAATCCTTCCCTACACAGCTCCCCTCCTTCTCAGAAACAGACAGACAGCCATCTCTCCTCTGGGATAATGTGGCAGTTCAGCCTTTTCTTGACATTCAAGGATCTGTGGGGTATCACTGTCTGTCTCCCTCTCTCCCTTTCAGCAGCTGGGATCTGGCCTGTGGCCTTACAGAAAGGTGACTGGTGACATTAATCAGAAATATAACCAATCAGTGGATTTTCAGAACGGCTGGTTCATATTCATAGCTGTCCTCAAACGCTTAGCACCCCTAGAAAACTAGGACTAGTCGACAAATCCCTAGAGACCTTCCCCTAAATAAACTTTATTATTATTATTTGAGACAGGGTCTCTCTCTGTTACTCAGAATGGAGTGCAGTGGCATAATCACAGCTCACTGCAGCCTCCACCTCCTGGGCTCCAGCGATCCTCCTACCTTAGCCTCCTTTGGAGATGAGATCACAGGTGCACACACCATGTTTGGCTAATTTTTTGTTATATTTTTTGTAGAGATGGGGTTTTGCCATGTTGCTCAGGCTGGTCTCAAACTCCTGGGCTCAAGCAATCTGCCTGCCTCTCAAAGTGCCAGGATTACAGTCATGGACCATTATGCCTGGCCTAAATGAACTTAAAAAAAGAAAATCTCTGCTAAATGTAAAATAAGGCTTTGGAATAATTGCTTTCCTGGGTGTCCTGCCTAAGTACAAAGAGGACAGAATTGTACCCACCGTACAGAGCTTGGAGGCTTCTTGCCATGAAATTCCCAAGGGCCCTGAGAGTCGATGAGGAACGTGATCAAGTGGAACAGGGAGAAGCAAGCTGAATACAGAATGAAGATTTTCTGAATTCAATAACCCATCTGATCCCCGCTGATAAAGTACCTGCATTCTGCAGGGCGGAGGGTAGTGTTCTGCCTCCTGAATAATAAATATGCAAGTCCCAACTGCTGATCACAGTGTAATTCAATGAGGGGTCTCTGAAGAGGACATGTCAGCACACACTGCAGCACAGGGCTCTGAAAAGGCAGCGGAATTCCCAGATAGAGTTACTCCTCGGGATGTTGTCTAGAAACACACGCCTCCCTCCTTCAAAGGAGAAATTGTATTGATAAAGGATTAATAGTTTTTCTTAAATGGACATTTGGTCCGGGATTGCCTCGTTGGAAGAATTCTGAAACACTTATCTCACAGGTTTTCTTAAGGTATCCAATCGGTATCCCTCATTTTACAGATGCAAATATGGAAGCCCATGGAGACTCAGTGTCCTGCCCAGGGTCATGCAAAAGGCGAGGGCAGAGCTCAGGGCAAAGTGAGACTCCATTTCCATTCCAGGTTTTCTTCCACCCTACTGTACAGTCACACATCCTTGTCCTGTGGGGTGGATAGCATTCTTACATCTAAATGACACTTTGTAAGGCTGGGCGTAGTGGTGCTCACACCTGTAATCCCAGCACTTTGGGAGGGCAGATCACCTGAGGGCTGAGGGAGTTTGAGACCAGCCTGGCCAACATGGTGAAACCCTGTCTCTACTAAAAGTACAAAAACTTAGCTGGGTGTGGTGGTGGGCGCCTGTAATCCCAGCTGCTAGGGAGGCAGAGGTGGCAGAACCGCTTGAACCTGGGAGGTGGAGGTTGTAGTGAGCCAATTTTGTACCACTGCACTCTAGCCTGGGTGACAGAGCAAGACTTCATCTCGAATAAAAGAAAAAACAATAGCACTTTGTAATGCACTTCCACATCTCTCTCAATCACGCTCACCTAGGTTTAATAAACTGGAAGGTTTTATAGGAAAGGATATGAGTTAACGTGAAAACAGAAATGCTGCTAGAGTGACCAATGTATCAGTCTGAGTACATAGTGTCACAGCTGTGGACAGGAAAGACCCAGGCTTACTTCGAAGGCAAATATGTGAACATGTCCTCACTTGACAAAACTATTGACAACGGGATTCCTCAAGGTAGTCTGTTTTTCTCATGCATTTGAAAGAAAATTTAGCTTATGGAAATCCTATTTACCAACATTTGAGGAACCAAGGGGGTGATAACAAGGATTCCGAAGGATAAATGATGATTGGCATCCTACCTTATAAATTAATAGAGAGATAAGAATAGAATTATAAACCCCAGAAGGGAAGAGGCCTTAAGAAAACCTGATGCTGACTTCGCTGTAATGAGTTAATCCACTTAGACCTCATCCAATAATGGGCATTATAGTAAATTTATAATCATCAGCATTTTTACTCTTTTAAAAGCGATATCACACATTTTCCTCTGGCTTCCCCCACCCAAGGCATAGCCAGTTTCACAGTTTGGTGAATAAGCTGTATTCTTCTGGCTTTTAACAAACACCACAGTGCTGTCTCTGTACCACCCACCAAATTAAATCAGACTTGTTGCAACACAGCTGCAGCTCCTGGCTGCCAGCGTTTCTGGAGGACAGCAGGACCTCTGACTTGGCAGGGTGGGATGCTGGTTTTCATAGAGGCCTTCCAGCCCTAAAATGCCACCATACCCTTGGTACAGTGAGTCTAGCACCCAACAAGAAAACAACGCCGACTCACATCTCATGTGGACAAGGCAGGAGGCAATCGTTCTTGTGACCGTTCTTTGATAGAGAAGTAAATGATGTCCAGAGATGCAACAGGTTTGGTTCTTGGCACATGGTGAACCCTCAGTAAATGGTGGCCTCAGTTAGGTCCAAGCATGGTATTTGGATCCTCTCTCTAAGGAACGCAAAGACACTTCTAGCAAGTCCTCTTTCCTCAATACTCTTGTCATCTATTTTTGGCAGCTATTATTCCTTTAACAATTTAAGGGGCTTGGACTCTCATAATTTCCAACCTGGGTGCCTCTCCTGCTGATGAGGAATCTGAGGCTCAGAAGCAAAGGAACCCATTTGAGATCATGCTGCTATGTGAGATCCAGGACTTAGACTCAATCTGCCTTCAAGGGACTCAGATCCAGTGGAACAGACAAGACAAAGGAGGGGCTGAAAACACAGTCCTGTTGCAACAAAGCAAATGGGGATGCAGAGCTAGCTAGGTTGTGGGTATCGTCCAATTACACTTCCAGCAACGATCAAATCTATCCCCAGCCCTCCCCCACAATCTCTTTCCAGCGGATTTTTCTTCCTCCATTAGCCTTGATAAATTACAAGGCCCCACAGCAGGGACTGTTTCTTCCTCTCAGCTTTGTTTAGAGCATTGTCCTAGCAAAGCTCAAATAAAGGGCCATTATTAATGGTGACAATAATGCAATACTGTTTTCTCAAGGGCTTCCACCAGAGCTTGCCAGATCAACACCATCCTACTTCCTGCCACCTCTTGCAGGAGATTTTCAGCTGCAAACCCTCAGGTGCCCAGGGGGTCGGTACCCAGCACTGCACTCTACCTCAAGCTACCTAAACACTGTCTTGGAAATTGGACAGAGGAGAAGGACTTGACAGAACATGTCAGAGTGCCAGGAAAGGACTAATAGGGCAGCCACAGGAGACAAAATTAGGCCAGGGAGATAATGGGCCCCAGATTTGTTTTGAACTGAGCTCACTCGCAGCCCAGGGCCCTGATGCTTAAGGATGCCGGGGACTGGGTTAGCATCAGAAATGCTTTGGTGGTGGCTCTGGTTTTCATTAGGCCCTTTGAGACTTGGATGCACTGAGATTAGGGGTCTGTCTCTGGAGAAATGCTGCTTTTGGTGGGGGTTGGGGGGACACAGAGAGGAGCCCTGGAGTGTTTGGTCTTACATGTGAGAGTCCATGTGTGTGCACACGCTTGCATGAGGGCCATGCTTCCCCCTTCCATATTCCCTAACTTTAGGTTCTGGTTAGAAATTTATTAACAAAGTCTATGTGGGGGAAATAAAATTGGCCTTTTATTACGAAAAAAGCACCCAGCAGGATAAGGCAGGGAGGATGTAGAGAGGAGGTAGGGTTTAAACCTAAGTGCTTTTGCAGGTTCTCAGCTTTTAATTAGCATACCTCTGAGTGCAGCCCCCTCCCTTATGCTTATAAACACAGGTCTGCTCAGGCATTCCTTTTACCATCACTTGTCATAGGCCCAGGTAGCCAAAGCTTATCTGGATTGGAAGCTCTAGGCTCTTCCCTGAGGCTCTCCTGCAGGTGGCTGACTCATTCTTGCAGAGGCTGGAAAGCCAGCCAGGTGCAGCAGTGGGTTAGGAGTTTCTATTACCAGCACAGGGCTCATTCCCCAGGCATGTTGTAGGCACCCTCTGGGGACAGAGCTCAATTCTAGGCACAGTAGGAAAACAAGGATGAATGCGCCAATCTACCCCCAGGAGCCCTATCTCCTAGTCCACAAAGCGAGACCCATCAGGCATGCACAGCGCTGTCCTCAGGCCTGACCCTAGGCGCCCTCACCCCTTGACATCTGCTAGGGATGTTGCAATTTGGGGTATGGGAGACAGAATATAAACCCATCTGCTAACAAGGCTGGTGTATGTGAGTGCTGAGGGCCCAGGCGGTTCTCCTTAACATGCTGACGTCTTTATGGAGTCTGACGTTTGGCTGGCTTTGCGCTGTGAGATCAGTGGTCTTCCCGGGTAAGTTTCCCAATGTTTTCTCTAAGGGAAGTAACACGGGCCTCATTACCAGGCTTCTCCAGCAAGAGAAAAAAGGAGAGAGTTTTAGGGCCATCAGGAGAGTCTCCAAACACATCTGCTCTTCTAGAAGCAGCTTGGAAGGAAGCACTAAATAGGGAGTACAGTGAACAGGCTCAAGGTTGAGTTCAAAGCAGGGTCTCCCTAGCTCTCTCGGCCTCAGTTTCTTCCTCTGTGAGATGGGCTCTTCAATTCACACCACCCCTACGATTCAATGGCAGGGCATCAGGCACATGGCAATGTGTCCCTGTGCTGTGGACAGGAAGAAGAACAGTCGGGGGCCTGGATACAGCCAATGTTTCTGCCATAACACAGAGGAAGCAAGAACAGACTGATGCCTTCGGAAATGGCACTTCATGGCTCAGATCCATGGGAATTTGCCCAGCTACTCGAGGGAGACCTTTCAAACTTGCTCAGAAAATCTGATTTTGTTTGACTTTTTGCTGCCAACAATTTATCTGCGTTGGGTGGTTACTTTGGTTACTTTTTTCTTTCAGTTTTCTTCCAAGCTGATCAAAGAAACCCAAATGGAGACTCCAAGCCAATATAATAGTCAACTATAATGCTCTCCCTGTTCTGGGACCAGCGGTGGGTGGCAAGGACTGGCCACACCTCAGTCCCTCCTGGAACACTAAGCTGTTCGAAGTGTGTCCCACAGCTAGTCCAGGGTGAATGCCACATGTCTGCCTGCCCACGCCTGTGCTGCCTGCTGGCCCTGGCCAGACCCCTCCTCATCCTGGCCCCGCTTCCTCATCCTCAGAACAGGGGCTTGGCTTCATTCTCCTCTAAAACCTCTTCTAGCTCAAAGATTTTACAATATCTCCACCATTCAACGTCCTTGGTCACCAGAAGAGATCTTAATCAGCGTGGAGGGCAGGGAAAGGGGAGATGTGAATTGCACAGCCATTCCTTTTGCTATCAACTCAGGACTTCACCAGGCCGTCTCACTTCCTCATGACTCAGTTACTTCATCTAAAAACAAACAAAGGAAAGGGCAGTCTGGTCTGTTCTCCTAAGGAAGATGAAGGGATACAAGGAAAAACAGAACCAAAGCAATAAGCCCCAGAGGCAGGCCTTCGAGTCCCGGAAGCCTGAGCATATAAGGCAACTTGCAAACACCCAGGCCCTCTCACCGGCCTAGCTGGGGGAGAGGACAGACGGAGAAGGGCCCACCAGCACTGCTGCAATGTCACTGAAGCAGGTACCCTCAATGGGGTGAGTTCTCTGGTACCTTGGGGACACCATGGCAGTTCTCAGCCAAAGAGCTGATGCTCTTAAAACCCATCAGGACCAGCTGGTGTGGTGGCTCACTCCTGTAATCCCAGTGCTTTGGGAGGCTGAGGTGGGCGGATCACCTGAAGTTGGGAGTTTGAGACCAGCCTGACCAACATGGAGAAACCCCATCTCTACTAAAAATACAAAATTAGCTGGGCATAGTGGCACCTGCCTGTAATCCCAGCTACTTGAGAGGCTGCGGCAGGAGAATCGCTTGAAACTGGGAGGCGGAGGTTGTGGTGAGCCGAGATTGCGCCATTGCACTCCAGCCTGGGCAACAAGAGTGAAACTCTGCCTCAAAAAAAACAAAAACAAAAACCCCTATAAAATACCCAGAAACTCCAAGCAGATCTGCCTGAGTCAGGAGGAAAGGATGATTGAGGGGATCCAGTCCCATCTCTACCATGAATTCACTTTTATTATTTATGTACTTATTTAGAGACAGGGTCTCACTCTGTCACCCAGGCTGGAGTGCAGTTGTGCAATCATAGCTCATCATAACCTCAAACTCCTGCACTCAAGCAATCCTCCCACCTCAGCCTCTCAAGTAGCTGGGACTCCAGGCACACACCACTGTACCTAGATAATTAAAAAAATTTTTTGTGAGGTGTGGGGTCTCACTATGTTTCCCAGGCTGGCCTTGAGCTCCTGGGCTCAAGCAATCTTCCCACCTCAGCCTTCCAAATTTACAGGCATAAGCCACAGCACCTGGCCTCTACTTATATGACTCTAGAGAAGTCACATCCCTGGCCTCAGTTTCCTCATCCATGAACAGAGCTGGCTGATCAGACCAATCCCTTCTATCCCCGACACTATGCACTCCTCCAGCAAGCAGGAAAACAGTAGTGTATCTTGTTATTTCTGAGCAAAGGCCCTAATTGTTCTCTACAGCATGGACTCCTCTATCTAAAAACCACAACATCTCCCCTCTCCTCCCTCCCCTGCCACCCGCTTCCTCCGAGAGCCACAAGACTGTTACAGAACATTCATTTATTTTTCTTCGGTGCTTGGGCTGAAAACTCTGATGACTAAGCCATTGAATTTTAATACGCTACTGTGCTCCTTGGAGGGTTTCTTCATTTCCCAGATCCCCCTCCCCCACCCCATGCCCTCTGTAGACATGTGGTAGTCGTTAGGAACAGTTTGATGAAGTTTAGGTTTTCAGAGGAGAGGAGAGATGGGGGCCAGTGGGCGGGAGGGGAGGGAGGAGAGGCATGATAAATGGACACAACAGTCCAGAGGCCACTCAGAAAATAAACATAAAGCTCGTTTTGAGCAAGCCCACTCAAAACAAATTCCCCAAAAGCTTTTTCCTTTTTGTGTCGGGTGGAGTGGGGTGGGAGGAAGTGCTGGTGGAGGTAGGAGAGGAAAATGCTCTCAATGTAAATGCACACTGTTCAGAGAAAGAAACAATTCTCTTTATTGGCAGCAGCCAGGCATGGACATCGGACGCTGCCAGCCATGTGTCACGACAGTTAAGTCCTCTGTAGCTGTGGCTAGGCATTCAACTCCTGGGTGCCCGAGAGGTGGCGGCCTTCAGAAGAGCAAGCCAATGCTGGTGGAATTCCATGGAGAAACCTGGGTCACCATGGCAAACAGGGACAGACTCAACTGGCCAGGAACACCCCACTGGGTGAGCTCAGTCTGGCTGACTTTCTGAAAGCCCCTGGCATTCTCTTTACTGGACCCCAACCCTGGCCTCTTCCCTACCCTAATGGCATCACTCCCTGCCCCCCTCCCACATTTCTATCCCTATAGTTTAGAAACCCTAAACCTGGGCCCTGAATATGTGTCTGTGTGTTTGAAAATACTTGTAACACAGAGAAAAGACAATCTTTAAAACAAAAAACATCCTAGACTTTGAATGGTAAGATTTTACTTGCAACCTGAGTTTCTTCTCCAGTGGGTGAGCTGGAAGTTTGAAAAGGAATCACCCTAGTGGGGGAAAGTGCACCATCTCCAGTTTTCGGTGAGGATTTAATTTATGTTTGTCATACAAGGGCTTGGCCAACCAGGTGCTATCTGAGAAGGAAGTATCAGTGTTCTTACGCCTTCCAGGAGGGCACTGGAGACTTCCCTTATTAAATCGCCTTGCACATGGGGGTTTTATTTGGGGTACCTCCCCAAGGATCACTTAAGTGCATTCTTCAGATGCACTGCAAGTAGCTAAGAAAATGATAGCTCACTCTTCAATTTTTATTGTAAATAATGCACAAACGTATGCAAAACATACTCCCTATTTTTTTTTTTTTTTTTAAGATTTCCTGTTTTTTTTTTTTTCTTTTTCTTTTTTAAGACAGGGTCTGGCTCTGTTGCCCAGGCTGGAGTGCAGTGGCTTGATCTCAGCTCATTAAAACCTCTGCTTCCCGGGCTGAAGTGATTCTCCAGCCTCAGCCTCCTGAATAGCTGGTACTATACGTGCCAGCCACCATACTTGGCTAAGTTTTTAAATTTTTTTGGAGAAATGGGTTTTCACCATGTTGCCCAGGCTGGTCTTGAACTCCTGTGCTCAAAGTGATCCGCCCGTCTTAGGTTCTCTTGGGTTCCCAAAGTGCTGGGATTACAGGCATGAGCCACTGTGTCTGGCCTGATTTTTTCCCTTTACATATGTGAGAGCTCAAGTAAGTTCAGATGCCCACAATAAAAAATATAATTTCTTCAGAGCTCCTGGAATGAGGAACATGAAGCAGAAGATGCCATCAGTATGAGAACCTGCTCTCTCTTCTTTAGTGATGCTAAGGATGGGGAGAGGCTGGAGGTAATTTCCAGATCATCCATCGCAGCGTGCGTGGAATCAGAGGGCCTGGGTTTGAATCCTGCTCTGCCACTAGCCAAAACCTCAGGAAGGTCACTGGAACTTGCCGTGCCTTTACTGCCTTATTTGCAGAACAGGGATAATGCCAGGTGCTGGAAAGGTATTGGAATGCTGCACCAGCAGGGTGGGCCAGCCACTGCGTGAGTTTCCTAGGGCTTCTGTAACAAAGTACCACGAAGTGGGAGGCTTATTTTTTTGAGACATAGTTTCACTCTTGTTGCCCAGGTTGGAGTGCAATGGTGTGATCTCAGCTCACTGCAACCTCTGCCTCCTTCTGGGTTCCAGCGATTCTCCTGCCTCAGCCTCCCTAATAGCTGGGATTACAGGCCTCTGCCACCACGCCCAGCTAGTTTTTTGTATTTTTTTTTGTAGAGACAGGGTTTCACTATGTTGGCCAGGCTGGCTTCGAACTCCTGACCTCATGTAATCCACCTGCCTCAGGTCCCAAAGTGTTGGGATTACAGGCGTGAGCCACCCATCCCGGCTCAAACTGGGAGGCTTTAAACAGCATAACTTTATTCTGCTACACTCCTGGAGGCAAGAAGTCTGCAATCAAGGTGTCAGCAGGGCCATGCTTCCTCTGAGACCTTGGTAGATTTTCCATTGCCTCCTCATCTGCTAGACGCAGATCTCCACATCCCATGTATCCTCCGCGTGTGCCTGACCTTGTATTCAGATGTCCCTCTTACTGTAAGGACACCAGGCATGTTGGATGGGGGGCCCACGCTACCCCAGTAGGTCCTCATCTTAACTAACGACATCCACACATACTTATTTCCAAATAAGGTGGCATTCTGAGGTCCTAGGGGTTGAGACTTCAACATGTCTTTTGCGGGACATGATTCAGCACCGGTGCCGCCCCCACAGCCTTATCAGAGCAGCAGCTGCCCTCTGTGTTTCTTGCCAGTCCATGGCCAAGGAGAGGAAGCACTGCTGACCAGGCCCCTGTGGTGGTGGACACGATGGAGAAATGTTCACTGTGACAGGAACAGCCCCTTCTCGTTTTGTAGTTGTTGCTAAAAGGGGGATTGGTTTTACAAAAAAAAATGCTGTGGTTTTCATTGGGAAGTGCCTCTAAGCCGGAGCACAGAGGATGGAAGCACTCGACAGGAATTAAACTGGGAGAAATTCCTGGCTTTGTTGCTTAGGGCAGATTTGCTGTGGGTCACTGCGGATTTGCCTCTGTGGTCTGGGATCTGAAAGTATTCCTTGGGCCACCCATTTGCAGTAGCACCTGTATCTGGGTGGCAGAAGAAACAAAGGCAAAGAAGGGAGGGGATTGGGCCACTGCCCCTCCATGACCCAGGCCAGAGCTTGGCAGGCTTTCTCTCAGGGTCAGATAGAAACATGCTTTGTGGCCCATGTGGTCTCGGTCACAACTCCCCACCTTGTCTGTTGTAGAACAAGGGCAGCCACAGACAACTCTCAACCAAATGGCGAGGCTGTGCCCCAACGAGCCTTCTTCATGTACGGACACAGAACTTTAAACTTCATGCAAATTCCACGTGCCATGGAACATCATTTATCTTTTGATTATCTTTCAACCATTTCAAAGCATAAAAACCATTCTCAGTGGATGGGATTTGGCCCACTGGCCCTGGCTTGTCGCCTCCTGATCTCCACACTCAGAGAGGTTGTGTGTGCTTCCACAGCCTACCACAGCTGTCATACCACCTACCTTTTTTTTCTTTTCTTTTCTTCTTCTTTTTTTTTTTTTTGAGACGGAGTTTTGCTCTTGTTGCCCAGGCTGGAGTACAATGGTGCAGTCTTGGCTTACTGCAACCTCTGCCTCCCAGGTTCAAGTGAACCTGCCTCAGTCTCCCAAGTAACTGGGATTACAGGCATGCACCACCACACCCAACTAATTTTTTGTATTTAGCAGAGTATTTTATAATGTTGGTCAGGCTGGTCTCAAACTCCTGGCCTCAGGTGATCCACCCGCCTCAGCCTCCCAAAGTGCTGGGATTACAGGTGTGAGCCACCGCGCCCGGCATACCACCTAATTTTTTAATACAACTCCACAATTTGTAACATTCTCCTACAATCATGTGACTCGATTCTCTCATCCACCCTGTTGGTAGGCACAGTGGACATTATCCCCATTTTACCGATAAGAAAAACAAGTGAAACGCTCACTTAGCAAGTGGTATAGCCAGACTGAAACTGACGTCTTCTGGTCCCTTATCTGGTGACCCATTACCCAAAAACACTCCAGACCAGCTCCTTTCCCATGGATGCTTCCTGCATGGATGCACAACAACCCAAGTCAGAATGTCATTCCCCATATGGTGCTTTCAGAAATCCTGCCACAGTCAGGGTGTTGACGCAGGGCGGAGAATTCTCTTCTGGAATCCCAGCTCCCGATCAAGACTAGGTCTAACACTGGCCTCGGAAGGGTGGCTGGGCAGCTGCCCGCAGGGTTTCAGGACCAAACATGGCCCACATAACTTCTAAAGCGTCTAATCTGTTCCACCACTGTAGATGGTTTTCCTTCCTTTTCTGTTTTTGTTTTTGAGATGGAGTCTCGTTCTGTTGCCCAGACTGGAGTACAGTGTCACAATCTCAGCTCATTGCAACCTCCAGCTCCTGGGTTCAAACTATTCTCTTGCTTTAGCCTCCTGAGTTTAAGGCAGATTTGCTGTGGGTCACTGCGGTAGCTGGGATTACAGACGCCTGCCACCATGCCTGGCTAGTTTTTGTATTTTTAGTAGAGACAGGGTTTCACCATGTTGGCCAGGCTGCTCTGGAACTTCTGACCTCAGGTGATCTGCCCGTCTCATCCTCCCAAAGTGCTAGGATTACCAGCGTGAGCCACCATGCCCAGCCTGAGGGCTTTCCTTCTTCCACGTCAGAGGTGGACAACTAGATGCTCTTGGGAGCCAGGCATGCAAGGTAAACCAGTGGAGTTTGGGGAATAGGGACAGATGCTACTCAGCTCTAGCCAGCTGTTGCCAGATCGGGGACACTCCCAAGTTTTAGATGATAGTATGTCATTTTTGGGTTTTGTTTTGTTTATTTAAAGAGTGGTAGGTTAAAAGATGTCCCTAGGCTACTGTGTGCAGCCTTCTGCCCAGAGGGCTGCCTCTTGACTTTAGGCAGCTGATACTGCCTTGTACTACATACACAAAGCTGATTCTCTTTCCTGAAAACACTCATTTACTAGCAACCAGAGGTGGAGATGAGTGGGTTTTTGATGAAGACGAGACACGGAACAAGCAGCCCCATGACCCTGGATAAAGCAGTATAGGGATGGGAGGTGGCCGGAAGGTGAGGGAAGCTTGGTGTTTGGAAGTAGATGATGAACACTGAATTATTCAAGACAGGTTCAGCCCAGGGCAGAAATAGAAAATAAGTCCTTGCCATGTCCTGATTCAGACTAAATTGAACTTGACGATACCCTTTCACAAGACGCCTTTGATGGAAATGAAGATAATAATCACTGATGCCATCCAACATGGTGATTGATAATGCTCCCTATTCCAAACCCTCGCTGTGTCCTTGAGTCCCAGGAAGGTGCCTGGCTTGGGTCCAACCATCCAGACTCCAGCACCAGGGGAGGGAGATCTGAGGTAGGAGGGTACTTCCTCTGGGTTCATACTCTAAATACACACAACTAGGCCAGGCATGGTGGCTTACGCCTGTAATCTCAGCACTTTGGAAGGCCAAGATGGGAAGATTCCTTGAGCCCAGGAGTTCGAGACTAGCCTGGGCAACATAGGGAGAATCCATCTCTACAAAAAATAATTAGCTGGGTATGGTGGCACACACCTGTGGTCCCAGCTTCTTGGGAGGCTGAGATGGGAGGATTGCTTGGGCCCAGAAGGTTGAGGCTGAATGAGCTGTGATCGTGCCACTGCACTCTAGCTTGGGTGACAGAGTGAGATCCTATCTCAAATATATACATACATACATACATACATACATACATATATAAAACTTGCCTTTGGAACCATGGAAGTCACTGTCCCCCCACTACATGCTCCCTGATGGTGGAAACATGTTGTACTTGTCCTTATATCCCTAGCATCTTGTGGTCCAAACCAGCAGAGGGTTGGACTGGCTAATGCTAAACTGTGCGTGGCACCTAGCAGGGCTCTATGCTTGCTGAGCAAACACGTGGAAATCAACATTTACAGAGCATCCATATACCAGGTGCTTTTTCTCATTTGATGTTTATAATAAATCTAGCTGGGTACTACCCAGTGGTCCTACCACTTCCTATTGATGGTATCCAACTTAAAAACCTTGCCAAGCCTCAGTTTTCTCATCTGTAACTAACGGTAATAACAGTACCCACATCTTATTGGGTTGCTGTTACGAGTAAATAAAATAACGTCAAATGTTTGTCACAGTATTTGGCATACAATAAGAATTCAATATACTGTTGACTCTGGTTTGCCTTTGTTTGTTTTGACCTCTTATTTGGAAATAAGTATAGATTCACAGGAAGCTACAGAAAAGAAGAATACAGAAAGGCCCTGTGTATTCTTTGCCTGTTTCCCCCAGATGGTTAAATCCCACACAACTAGAGTATAATAGCAAAACTTAAAAAGTCATACACTACACTTAGATCTTACCACTTTAAAAAAAAAAAAAAGTAAAAAAGAAAAAAAGCTATACACGTTGGAATAATGTGTACATATAGTTCTATGTCATTTTATCATATATATGGTTTATTTTTGTAATCATAACAAACTGGCATGGCCATTGCTAGCTGTGTGACCTCAAGCAAGTTACATAACTACTCTGTGCCCTAGTCCCCTTAAACTGTAAAAGGGGAACAACAATAATAGCGTTTTCTGTAGGGCAGGGAGGAGTAAATAATATATATAAAGTACTTAAACAGTCCTGACACATAGCAAATAGTCCATAATTTTCAGCTTTATTTTTATTATTTGTAACTATTATTATGTTTATTATTTTTACTATTCCTGGGTCCCAGAAGGGGAGGGGAGTGAGGAAAGTCTTGACCTGACTTCTGTCACGGGGCTCAGGCCTTCTTTTCCTTTGGTTAATGGCTGTGATGCTTTATGGAAGTGAGCCAAGGATACACCAGGGGTCTGCTTTTGTTGTTTTGTTTTGGAATAAACTCACGTTACGATTTTGAGAGAAAACTCCAGGCTGTCCAGGCCTGCTCCTGGAAGGCCCGGGGTCTCTCTGTTGGGGAACCTCAACTGACTCCAGGTTTGCTGCTTCAGAGAAGAAGCTGGCAGTGGATGCAGAAGGGACACAGTGGGCTGGTCCTACTCACTTATCCACCAGACAAAGCCAACAGCATCTATGCTTGCTGAGCAAACACATAGAAATCAACAGCATCCCCAAGCATGCCGTCTTCCTCTTAAAGACTCCTCCATGGCTGAGTAACACTGGCAGACCTCTGAGGAGAGAGATGGAACAGGGCCTGATCTGACAACAGCCTCCCAGAGAGAAGTGACAGTGACTACACAGTCCGGCTTCAAGGTCAAAGTTCCTAAAACCTTACATCCCCTTATGTACTAGTATTGGGGCAATGATCTAGAAAAGTGAAAGGAACTCAGACACCTTTGGCTGCATCATGGGCATCACTCTAAAACAGGCTGGAGAGATGGAATAACAATAATTATGATAACAAGCGAGACCCTGTCTCAAAAATAATGATATTTAACCATGATAACAGCTACCACTTACTAAGCACTTACTTTGTGTGAAGTGCACTCAAGTCTTAGACTAATTCATGATGTGGCACTATCACTCCATCTTACAATAAGTAAAAGAACGGTGAAGCCAAGGTCACAGCTAGTAAGCCACAGAGCAAGGATTCAAACCCAGGCTGATGGGCCTCCACGTTGGAGCTTTAAACCAGCAGGCTGCACTCCCTACCCAGACACTGCAGTTCCTCTCACCTGGACTCTGAGTTTGCCCTTTATTAATGCTTTGATTCCTTTTTTTGAGATGGAGTTTCGCTCTTGTTACCCAGGCTGGAGTGCAATGGTGTGATCTCGGCTCACCGCAACCTCCGCCTCCTGGGTTCAGGCAATTCTACTGCCTCAGCCTCCTGAGTAGCTGAGATTACAGGCATGCGCCACCATGCCCAGCTAATTTTTTGTATTTTTAGTAGAGACAGGGTTTCAGCATGTTGACCAGGATGGTCTCGATCTCTTGACCTCATGATCCACCCGCCTCGGCCTCCCAAAGTGCTGGGATTACAGGCGTGAGCCACCGCGCCCGGCCAATGCTATGATTCCTTTAGTTGGCTCATTTCTGGTTATAGCCCTTCTAATATGATCTTTGCGTCCCTGCATTAAGTAGTGGATTGGAATGGGGGATATATATACACATATATACACACACGTATATACACATACATATATATATATATATATATGTATATATATATATTTAAGGCACACCTCAGCTGGATAACGTTAAAAAGGAAACAAAAAGTACAGGTCATTTTTTTATTGGCCGAGAAGATACCATTGTTTCTGGCTGGGAGGTATGAGGTCACACCAACAGTTCTTCAGAACCCCGTTTCAGACCGGGGATCCTATTTGGCATGCGGGTCAGCCACACAGGCTTGGCCGAGTGCAGTATTGCGCAAATGTGCCTTGAGTTCCCAATCTGGAAACGTTTCCTGCTTTTCCACTTCCAGCCAGCTCTCATCTTCAGGCAGAGGCTGCCAGGCATTCCAGACGAAGTGGGGGTGGTGACGTCAGCACAGAGGACCTGACCAGCAGCCTGGATGCTCTGACTCCTGCCTGGGGCCTGGATCCTGGCCTCTGAAGGATGCTTCTGAGGTGGTAGTGACTCACCTGGGCTCCATGCTGGCAAAGCCGCCTCAAGAGTCTTCACTGGGCTCCCTGCACCCTATCTCTAAATTAAACCTTGGGGGCCTAAGCCCACACCGCATTGACTCCCTGTCCTCAAACCCAACAGGAAACATCAGATTCCATCATTTGGAATCTATTTGGCTTTGGTTCATGGCAGCATTCCTTATGCAAGCCCTGACTCGGGACAGGGCTGGAGCCCACAGGCCGAGGCCGTGCTGGGGAGTCTGAGTTACAGGCACCATCCTCCTCCCCTCCTGGAATGAGCCCTATTAATGATGGCAGAAGAAAAGCAAGTAAATGCCCCTCCCACCCCAGAAAAACATCCAGCCCTGCTGTGGAAACCACACACACTTGACTTTCTCCAGAATGTTTAGGGCAGGGGAAACAGGGACCACGCGTGCCACATGCCTCCCCTGAACACAGGGCTCCCTTTTTTTTGTTTCCTGCCCTAAGAGGGGGCTGAAGCAGCAAGCTGACCCTTGACATCCTGCCTAGACATAGCCACAGATGACACTGGTACCAACTGTAACCACGGTTTTTATGAGTACCCTCATCTACCATCGGTCACCTCCACTCATGTGGATCCTGACTCCGTGCTTACCTCGAGATCATTTTCCACCTGCTTTCACTAGCTGGTCTGACCAGTTTCCCTGGACTACCAGGTCTAGTTAAGTGTGGTTGTTAATTATGCACAGAACACTAAGGAATAATAATATGCTCTACCAACCTTTCATGTCAAGAACACCAAAATTTTTGACTCAGAACTCCCTATGAGATAAAGCACTTGCACTGTTCTCATTGGGTCAGCTGGACATAGTCCCGTGATCCCACAGGTGGAAGAGGTCATGGCCCGAGAAGACAGCTGTCTTGCCAAAAGTGACACAGCACGGCCATTGCTAGAGGGTAGAGACACTCCAAGCAAGGCCACTGGCAAATACCTGAACACAGACCTTTTCACATTCCATCCACCTACTCACTGAGCTCTCAGAAAATAGAAATGGCATTTGGGTATTACCAGTGTGGGTGGGCTTTGAACTGACAACTCAGGGGTCGCAGTCTTTGTTTCTTAGCGGGGACTTCTAATGATATGCTCAAATAGAAAAAAGTTCAACATTAGAGAGCCATGGCACAAATCCTGATTCACCCGTGCTGCTTGGTTGGTTAAAAAAGTTCTGATTTGGTGTGACAAACAAGTCCCAAGACCACACTGCTGAAGGGCCCTAACCAATGTAAAAGCTTTAAAAAGCACTCAAATCCACTCCCACTGCTTCATTGACTGGCCTTAAAAACAAAATAAAATAAAATAAAAAGCACTCAAAGTAGATTGCCTTCCTTCTCCTCAAAACTTAATCAGTTATTCTTGGCTGCAAATAAAACCAATACTGGTACTTACTTGAAGTTACACTTCATAATCCAGTTACTATTCTTAAGGGCAAATATTAACTCACAAAATCCTACTTGGCTATATACATGCCATGTGGAAAAAATATAGGGCCACAGAATTCTTCCCCACACACACCCCTCACCCAGCCCATCCCTCCCCAACCCGGGCCTGCCATTTCATCTCTGCTTCATTGGCATGCACATCTGGATTACATAAATTTCAAGGATGGGTTTCAATATTAGTACTGCTTAGGGTTACAATAGTTGACAAAGCTCGAATGCCAGGACGTCAAATCAAATTAGCTTGACCAGTAACAGAAGACAAGGGGAGAGAGGAATGGACAACTAGGGGACTACAATAATAAACAAGGTGTGCCGCCAATCCACTGTTCCTTGTTTAGCTGGCACGGAGGCTTCAAACATGACCTAATAACCTCTCAGCTCCAGGAGAATGCGGACCTGCAGGTCCATGTCTCCATCCTTTAGCAGAACAGTACGTGCCCACTTGGCTAAGACGTATGTATGTATGTATGTATGTACGTATGTATTCGAGATGGAGTCTCACTCTGTTGCCCAGGCTGGAGTGCAGTGGCACGATCTCGGCTCACTACAACCTCCACCTCCTGGGTTCAAGTGATGGTTTGCAGAAACAAACCATCTTCTTCAAAATGAAACCTCAGCAAATGCATGAACTATCCAGTTCATGAATAAGATAGAATGAGCATTACCAAGGTGCTATTTATTCATTGGCACCACCAGTTCCTGAAAGTTCACTACTGCTAGATGTTTTGCAATGTGTTCTTTATATATTTATTTTTAAAAATAGAGATGGGGTCTTGCCATGTTGCCCAGGCTGGTCTTGAACTCCTGGGCTCAAGCCATCCTTCTGCCTCAGCCTCCCAAAGTGCTGGGATTATAGAAGTGAGTTGCCATGCTTGGTCTGTTGGGATTACACGTGTCCGCCACCACGCCTCGCTAATTTTTGTATTTTTAGTAGAAACGGGGTTTCACTATGTTGACTGGGCTAGTCTTGAACTCCTCACCTCAGGAGATCCACCTGCCTTGGCCTCCCAAAGTGCTGGGATTACAGGCATGAGCCACTATGCCCGGCCTGAAGTATGTATTTAAAGGCTCAAATGAAAGTATTTGGATGCAACCCCAGTTAATCTAGGGTTAACTAATTTAGATAACTAAGTTAACTCAGTTAATCTAGGATTAATGAAGATGTTAATATAAAGAACATCTTTGAAATTTCAAATTTTACCTTAGTTACTCAAGTTCAGATCTTAGCCCCTGGAGGCATCTTTTAGCATGTCATGACCCTGATATTTCAAGAGGGTAGTGGATTGGCGAGACCTGGAATTCTTCATGATAAAATCTAAAAGTGAGTGGACATGAAAGATATCATCAAATACTTTTCATTTTATTTCCGAAATGTCCTATTAAAAACAAAACAAAACAAAATAACAGATTTAGCCGGGTGTGGTGGCTCATGTCTGTAATCCCAGCACTTTGGGAGGCCAAAGTGGGCAGATGACTTGAGGTCAGGAGTTCCAGACCAGCCCGGCCAATATGGTGAAACCCCGTCTCTACTAAAAATACAAAAATTAGCCAGGTGTGGTGGTGCACGCCTGTAATCCCAGCTACTTGGGAGGCTGAGGCATGAGAATTGCTTGAACCCAGGAGGCGGAGGTTGCAGTGAGCACTGTACTCCAGCCTTGGTGACAGAGCGAGACTGTCTCAAAAACAAAACAAAATGAAACAAAAACAGATTCTTTCTTTCTTTTTCTTTCTTTTTTTTTTTAGAAGGAGTCTTGTTCTTGTCACCCAGATAGAAGTACAATGGCACAATCTCAGCTTACTGCAACCTCTGCCTCCTGGGTTCAAGTGATTCTCCTGCCTCAGCCTCCTGAGTAGATGGGATTACAGGCGCCCAACAACATGCCCAGCTAATTTTTGCATTTTCAGTAGAGACAGGGTTTTGCCATGTTGGCCAGGCTGGTCTTGAACTCCAGACCTCGCTACCCACCCACCTTGGCCTCCTAAAGTACTGGGATTATAGGCATGAGCCACCACGCCCAGCCCAGATTCTCCTTTCTTGATATTCACATATCACTTGTTATAAACTTTTGGGATCTACAGAAGGAGCAGGATATAATACAAAATAACTAAAAAAAAAAACAACAAAAAAAGTAAAAACATAAAAATAAATGTTGGGGATAATTAGAAAATCTAGAATGTCTTCAATGTTTTTCCTAGCTCCTGGGGATGTTAAAGGGAAGAAAGTGCTCATGGGAATCTGATTTGGGTGCTGCTGGATTGAACGAGGTTCAGTTTGTTCCCTTACTGCAGGATTTCTCAGGGCCTTGAATATGCAAATTGTATATTATAAAATGCCAAGAAGACAGTGCATTGCATTTTCCAAACATATTTCGCCATGGAACCTTTTCCTGTGATATATCTTCATAGTTTTCTGAGAGCCACTTTGGGGATTACTAGACCCTAATTCCTCTGGTTAGTAATTATCACCCTAATCTTTGATAGAGAAGCAGGCTCTACAATGTGCTGGCCTCCATTTTGATGCACTGAGGGAATGGCTGAGCATCGCCACGAGTCCTTGTGGGGATACAGGGCACAGAATCATGCCTCTCTAAGTTCCCACAGTCCCCTGCAGGGCCTGAGCTTGTCAATAACACTGCTTACTTCTTTCCAGGTCTCCAAAATGTCCAAGACTGGGGTAGGAGTAGGCATTTCACTGGCACCTTCATAAGAGCTAAATCACTGCACACACAAAGCTGGATGCTGGCATTTCCAAGTCAGAGAGACTCAACGCCAACTTGGAAAACACTTAAGAGATGTGCTCCAAGTCAGGCTGCCCATAAACAGGCTGTGAAAGTGCCCAAAGATCCCAGCCACTGTGGAAGTGCAATGGCCTCTGGAGATCACAGGTAACCTCTGGGGCAGTGTAATGTCTGATAATGGCCTGTGAAAAGTACATGCAGAAATGCAGCTCCATGGGTGTGGTGTGTATGCACAGGTGTTCTGTTTTCTTCCTGGGGTTCTCAGTCACTGGGGAAAACTAAGCAGAAACAAACCATCCTCTTCAAAATGAAACCTCAGCAAATGCATGAACTATCCAGTCCGTGAATGAGAGAGAATGAGCATTACGAAGGTGCTATTTATTCCTTAGCACCACCAGTTCCTGAAAGCTCACTACTGCCACATGTTTTGCAATGTGTTCTTTATATATTTGTACTTATTTTTTAAAATAGAGATGGGGTCTCACTATTTTGCCTAGGCTGGTCTTGAACTCCTGGGCTCAAGCTATCCTTCTGCCTCAGCCTCCCAAAGTGCTGGGATTATAGGAGTGAGCCACTATGCCCGGTCTATTCTTTACTTTAATCCTCACTATAACTCTATAAGGAGCCTACTATTTTATTCCATTAGACAGATGAGGAAATGAGGCCAGAAAAGTCAAAGATCCAGAGACAGTTAGGGGCAAAGCCAGAACTGAACTCAGATCTATTTGGCGTCATAGCCTGAGCTTCCCCAACTTATCTGTCTGATACTTATTTATGAATCCTTGGCTTTATACTATGTATGGTGGAGGTAAGTTTACCAGATAGGGATTCTACTCTCTTTTTCTTTTTTTTGAGACGGAGTTTCACTCTTATTACCCAGGCTGGAGTGCAATGGCGTGTTCTCGGCTCACCACAACCTCCGCCTCCTGGTTTCAGGCAATTCTCCTGCCTCAGCCTCCTGAGTAGCTGGGATTACAGGCACGCGCCACTGTGCCCAGCTAATTTTTTGTATTTTTGGTAGAGACGGGGTTTCACCGTCTTGACCGGGATGGTCTCGATCTCTTGACCTCGTGATCCACCCGCCTCGGCCTCCCAAAGTGCTGGGATTACAGGCGTGAGCCACCGCGCCCGGCCCAGGGATTCTACTCTCAAGAAGAAATTAGATATTAATATGAAAGGCTCAAGACATAAGATCTAAACTCACTAACACTCATAGAGAAAATAGCTTTTATAGCCAGTGACTCATCTAAATGCTTTTCTTTCTTCCTTTTTTTGAGATGGAGTTTTGCTCTTGTTGCCCAAGCTAGAGTGCCAATGGGGTAATCTTAGCTTACTGTAACCTCAGCCTCCTGGGTTCAAGCAATTCTCCTGCCTCAGCCTCCCAAGTTGCTAGGACTACAGATGTGCGCCACCACAGCTGGCCAATTTTGTATTTTTAGTAGAGATGGGGTTTCACCATGTTGGTCAGGCTGGTCTCGAACTCCTGACCTCAGGTGATCCACTCACCTCAGCCTCCCAATGTACTGGGATTACAGGCATGAGCCACAGCACCCAGCCTCTAAATGCTTTTCATAAATAAACATTTAATCCTCACAAGGACCCTATGTGATAGGTGCTATAATCCCCATTGTACAGATGAGAACATTGAGTCACAAGGTGGTTGGGGGCTTGCCTGAGGTCACACAAGCAGGAAGAATGGAGCTAGGATGGGACCCAGCCTGTGCAGGCTTTACCATTACACAGCACAGCATCACAAAGAAGGGAGGGGGTGAGTCTGGACAGTGAGGCCGGCCCAGGTTCCCAGGCCATGCTTCAGCTACCTGCCTGCTGAGCTGGTTTGGTTCCCAACAGGTAGGTTTAAGGAGAGATCACCACCCAGTCCTCACTGTACCCATTCAGAAAGTCCTCCTCTGATGCCTGTGGTGACTCAGCACCTTTCTAGCTCTGACAACTGCCCTGGGGCCCCTCTTTCTCTCTCTTTCCCTTCCAGGTCTGGGAGGCAGGATAGCTGTCCTAAGCCTTTTGACCTCATGGCCCCTACTGCTAACATAATGAACATGTCTGGAGGATCTGCCACAATTACCTATCAACCCTTATAGACTAGACCACATGAAGTCTTCAATAATAATGGACAATCTCAACACCTGCCATCTGGCCAGACACTAAGGGGTGGGAGGGGTACTTTATATGTCATTACTTCTAATCCTTACAACCACCCTTCAAGGTAGGTATCTAATCCCTGTTTAATAAATGCGGATGCTCAGGCTAGAGAAGTTAATTAGCTTACCCAAGGGTGATGCAGTAACTGGAGGAGCCAGAACATTAAGTGAAAATGCGGTGGACTCAAAATCCTTGGTGCTTTCCTCACACCATACTGCTTTTCCTAAGACATGTATAGAACTACCCGCAGCATAATGAAGAAAATGGGAAGCTCCCTGACTGTGGCGCAGATAAAGCAAAGCAGGAGAGATTGTTTTAAGCTAGGAGGAAGTGGTGGCATTGAAAGTGGTCAGAGTTGCCTTAAATGGGGGAGCCCAGAACATACTGAGCCAAGCAGCAAAGTTCTAGGCATTCCAGGAATGGGAACGTCCACCCAAACCACTGTCTCAGCAAGCAGCACCCCCAGCATGGTCCCTTCTGGCCCAGGAACATATACCTCCATCCAGTGCTCAGGTGTGCACATCATCTTGGTGAACACCTAGTAAGGGTTCTCTAAGACCTTCCCACTCAGAGAGTTGATCCTGGTTCCACTATCTGCTTCTCTGTGTGTGTCCGCTCCGATCTTAGATCCCCGGATCCTAGCTCTGTACTGGCTTGAAACCACCCCAGGTTCCCTGTTTAGCACAGCTGCCCACACCCAAGAGTCAGAATTGTTCTGGCTCCTACTGAAATCCAGGGTGTGGCTCAATACGTACGCACAGCATCATCCCTTCCACCCACTAACAGAGCCTCTGTGCCTCCCCTGGGCCCTCTTGTCTAGACAATCCTGTAACCATCACCAACGCTGTGCCAACCATGCTCTGAAATTGTAGCACAGCCCTTTGGGGACTCCCGCTAGGCAGGGCGATGAGGGCCAGAACCCAGATGATTTGTTTTCTTCAGAAAATCCAGATGATTCTTAAGAGCCATTTGCCACCAGGAAGCTGCGCCACCAAGTTCTAGAATGTTGACAGCTTATTCATCCGAAGTTGCTATTCATAGACACAAAGCTACATCACAGGATGGAAGCAAGGCTTACCTTCACCTTCTAGCTCTTGGAACACTGTGCCTCTTCTCTTATTCAAATGTTGCACTTTTATATTATTCAAAAAATTATCCTAAACAAGTTATTGAGACCATATGCAAATGTTTTGGCACAGATGAAGTTCACAGCAGTACTGACATAACAGAGGACAAATAAAGTATTCAAAATGCCTAGTAAATGTGATGGATTACATAAATCCATTATCTGTATATCTTAGTTCATTTGAGCTGCTCTAGCAAAATACCATAATGTAGGTGGCTTAGAAACTATTGGGCCGGGTGCAGTGGCTCACCCCTGTAATCCCAGCACTTTGGGAGGCCGAGGCAGCTGGATCATGAGGTCAGGAGTTTGAGACCGGCCTGGCCAATATGGTGAAACCCCGTCTCTACTAAAAATACAAAAAATTAGCTGGAGGTGGTGGCACACGCCTGTAGTCCCAGCTCCTTGGGAGGCTGAGGCAGAAGAATCGCTTGAACCCAGGAGGTGGAGGTTGCAGTGAGCTGAGATCGAGCCAAAATAAAAAAAAAAGAACAGAAATTTATCTCTCATGGCTCTGGAGACTGGGAAGTACAAGATCAAGGGAGATTAGTGTCTGGTGAGGGCCTGCTCTCTGGTTCACAGATGGTACTTTATTGCTGTGTCCTCACATGGTGGAAGAGCCAAGGCAGCTCTCTGGGGCCTCTTCCCAAAGGTCCCACTTCCTAATACAATCCCATTGGCGGTTAGGTTTCAACATATGAATCTGGGGTGGAGGGGGGACACAAACCTTCAGCCCACTGTAATATTATAGAACATTTCATATAATGAAATACTTTCTAAAGCATTAAAAATGAACATGTAGCAGAGCCGTATTTATTGATTTGGAAAGATATTTATAAAACATTGAGAAGAGCAGGTTTTCAAATAGTATTGAAGTGAGATCACATTTTTGTAAAGAAAATATCTATATGTACATCAACATCTTGACACAAACTCCAAGCAGTGAGATTATAGATTAATGTAATGCAATTTTTTTTTTTTTTTTAGATGGAATTCTGCTCTTGTTGCCCAGGCTGGAGTGCAAAGGCAAAATCTCGGCTCACCGCAATCCCTCAAGACTGAGGGATTCTCCTGCGTCAGTCTCCCGAGTAGCTGGGATTACAGGCATACACCACCATGCCCAGCTAATTTTGTATTTTTAGTAGAGACGGGGTTTCTTCATGTTGGTCAGGCTGGTCTCAAACTCCTGACCTCAGGTGATCCACCTGCCTCAGCCACCCAAAGTGCTGGGATTACAAGTGTGAACCACCATGCCTGGCCTTATAATGTACTTTTCATGATCTATATTTTTTAAGTTTGTCCATGTTAAATGCATAGAACTTATAAAAAAAGTCTGTTGTTTTTTTTTTTGGGGATGGAGTCTCGCTCTGTTGCCCAGGCTGGAGTGCAGTGGCATGATCTCAGCTCACTATTCTGCCTCCCAGGTTCAAGCAATTCTCATGTCTCAACTTCCCGAGTAGCTGAGATTACAGGTGTGCGCCACCACACTCAGCTAATTTTTATAGACGGGGTTTCATCATGTTGGCCAGGCTGGTCCAAACTCCTGACCTCAAGTGATCCGACAGCCTTAGCCTCCTAAAATGTTGGGATTACATGTGTGAGTCACCGTACCCAGCCTGTAAAAAAGTCTTGATTAAAGAAGTAGCATATGTCCATTTAGCAAGTATCAAAGTATATATTAAGAAAAAACAGCATCCCATAAACCTAAGCTTCAAAGTTCCAAATTTAATCAAAGGCAATTTAAAGCATGGGTCAGGACAGAATATTATAACTAAATGCCAGCCGGCATAGAGGGTATCATCACAGGGTGACCCTTGAGGGCACCTATTTTTTATAGGTGGTCTTTCAACTGCAAAATATTTCCCCTAAAATAAGGAGAAGCAGCTGCCAGGAAACAGTCTTGGGGGCCACATTTGGTCCCTTACTCTCAGCAACCAGGCTTCCAACTGGTTGTCTTATCTCCTAATAAGATCCTTTCTAAAGCCAGAAGGAAGGGAGAATGCCTCACTAGCCAGTTCTATGGAAGTAAGTTGCTGAGTTCTCTGGCTTCTTGGTAAATCTAAAAGAGAGCTTCCCTACCTGGATTTATAACATCCAGGTGCAGAGCATCTGAAACCGTGCCACACACATGAATCCCTGGGATCTTGTCCAAACAGGGCTCTGATACAGGAGGTCTGTGGTGGGGCTTCAGATTTCTAACAAGCCCCCAGGTAATGCCAATGCTGCTGATGCAGAGACCTCACTCTGAGCAGTGAGGCTCAATCCACATCTCAGATAGAAGACCTGGGCTCAGCCCAGGGATGCTGAGCTGAACTGAGATAACGGACCATGTCACATCATCCTGTAGGGCAGAGATGGCTCAGCTTTGGGAAACCTTTAGCTTCTCAGGTCACTGGTGATGAATGAGCAAATGACCCCCGTGGAGCCCTAAAGGATCCGGATGATTTAATGTTCTTATCAAAATAGGCCATTTGCCACAGAGACCAGAAGGATTGGCCCCAGTGTCTGAGCTGCCTTATAAGACCTCTTTGTATAACCAGAATCACCCTTGGGTACCTGGAAAAGGCAGGCAGCGCCAAAGATTCTATTCAGAAACAGAACTTGAATCACATTAATAAATCAGCCTGCGAAGAGTAATTATTGACTGGCTTCCATGAAAGCTGACGCTGGAAGAAAAGGTGTGAGGGTGGAAGACAGATGCGAGGAGGTCGTACTTAGGGTGAGCTGGTGACGAATGAGGAAGAAGCAGGGAATGGGTAACTGTAACAAGAAAGATGGAGAAAGCAGAGGGCTTAAAAATATGTAGAAACATTCATAAAATAAATAAATATTTGTAAGTAAACTAAACTGGTAAGAGATGGACCCAAGTCCAGCGCTGCAGCCGGAAATCTGTCCCGAGGCCCTGAACACTGGCAGCAGGCTGTGTGCCTGCACACATCCCACCTGATACCGCCTGGACCCAGAGGGGTGTTAATGAGCCCGGGCGGAGAGGCAGACTCCATTTTTCATCACTGACACTCGAACTGGCTGTCCTCAGCCCAGGACCCTGGCCAGTCAATCAGATGTGTATAAACACCTTGCGTCCTCAGCAGCAAAAGAGGCAGGTGCTAGAGTTCTGGTCACAGTCAGTTGGACAATCTGATAAAGCCTTCCTGGGGTCACTGTGGCCCGAGAGCAGCCCTGGCATAATTAGACCAGGCAGAGAGGCTGTCAGGCAATCTAGGCGGAAATCACGGGGCCTCTGCCAATCAAAGGGAAACCCAACCGAGGGGACCGGTGGGGAGGGGGACCTTTGCTGAACAAGTGGACAGTGGGGGAGGGGAGGTTTCCCTGAGGCTGGCTGATGACTCTGGCAGGGCTATGCAGCTCATTATGCAAGCCCCAGAGCTAGGCGGGTGCTATCGATCACTATCGGGGGTCCCTGGGGATTCATCATTATGTAGCAGGACCTGGTGCGTGCTTTGCTCTGGCGGTAACCAGAGTAACATGGCAATGCATCCCTGCAAACGGAAAACAGGGGGGCCTTTCCCCCCCTTTTAATTATCTTGCAGGCCTCTTAATCACCAAGGTGCAGAAATGGACAGTAATAATAAAAACACCTCAAAAGGTTTGTAGTTTACAAGGCCATTCTATACATGCAATCTTAGGGAGGCCCGGTGAGGGTTCATCCTTAAGATACCATAGCTGGGAACACAGGGGCCTGCTGCTCTACCCTGGAGCCCTGTCACACGTGCACAAAATGCTAGATTCACTCAGGGATATAGTTTTTTTCAGAGCTGGGTAGCGCTCTCCAACCCATCTCCCAGCATGGGCCTCTATGGCATCTGAATTGGGTGGGCGCTTCTGACTGCTTTTTGGGAACAGATACTCAGGTTACTGGGAGACAACCACCTCTATCATCCTTTTACTCTTTGTTTCTTCTTTGACTAAGCTAAAAGTTGCCCTCCTGCATCTGCATCTTGTGTCTGTAACTGGGATGGTCTAAACTTGATGGGCAGCCTCTGTCCTGGGCCCACGTGCACCTTGGGACAGGAGCCTCTTGGTACATCTCCCAAATAAATTCAACTCAGTGACCCAATATTACAGTTGGGGGGAAAAAAGAGATTTACACTGCACATTCACAGAAGAAAACTTGGGAGGCAGAGGTGGGACGACTGCCTGAGCCCAGGAGTTTGAGGCCAGCCTGGGCAACATAGAAAGAAGCTATCTCAAAAAAAAAAAAAAATTGGTAAATAAAAATTTTAGGTTAGATGTGGTGGCTCACACCTGTAATCCCAGCACCTTTTTTTTTTTTTTTTTTTTGAGACAGAGTTTCACTCTTGTTGCCCAGGCTGGAGTGCAGTGGCACGATCTCGGCTCACCACATCATCCACCTCCCAGGTTCAAGCAATTCTCCTGCCTCAGCCTCCTGAGTAGCTAGTATTACAGGCATGCACCACCACACCCAGCTAATTTTTGTATTTTTAGTAGAGATGGTTTCACCATGTTGGTCAGGCTGGTCTTGAACGCCTGACCTCATGATCCGCCTACCTTGGCCTCCCAAAGTGCAGGATTATAGGCGTGAGCCACCATGTCTGGCCTAATCCCAGCATTTTGAGAGGCAAAGGCAGAAGAATTATTTGGAGCCAGGAGTTCAAAACCAGCCTGGGCATCATGATGAGATGCTACTTTATTAAAATATTTTTAAAAAGATTCCCCTTTCCATGCTAGGTTCCTTCCCCAACATCCTTCTTCCAGCGTCCACCTCTAGATCTCTCATTCCTGTTTTTGGTTCTCACCATCTATCACGATTTTCATGCTGTTTCTGCCCCTCTCATCACTTCCAGCAAAACAAAAGCCTTTTAGCTATGACTCTTAACATGTCTCCCTTGGAGGCATAGAAACATATTCATGGACATTATGCTGAGTGAAAGAAACCAGACTCAAAAGCTTCCATACTGCATGACTCTGTTTATATGATATTCACACAAGACAGAACTACCATCATGGAGAACAGATTGGTGGTTGTCAGCGACTGGGGGAAGGAAGGGTGTGACTATCCAGGATAGCAAGAGGGAGCTCTGGAGGGATGGATGGAACTGTTCTGCATGCTCGTCATGGTGGTGGTTGCACAAATGTATACACATGTTAACTCATAGGACTTGGGCCGGGTGCTGTCGTGGCTCATGCTTGTAATCTCAGCACTTTGGGACGCTGAGGTGGGAGGATTGCTTGAGCCCAGGAGTTCAAGACCAGCCTGGGCAACATAGCGAGGCCCCGACTTTCCAAAACATAAAAATAAAAAGACTCATAGGACTGTACACACACCCCTAAAAGTCAAATGTACTGTGTGATAATTAAAAAAAAAATACGCAGCAAAAGAATAGATCTCTTGGCTTCATGTGGTGGCTCATGCCTGTAACCCTAGCATTTTGGGTGGCCAAGGTGGGTGGATCACTTGAGGCCAGGAATTTGAGACCAACCTGGCTAACATGGCAAAATCATGTCTCTACTAAAAATACAAAAATTAGCAGGCATGGTGATGTGCGCCTGTAGTCTCAGCTACTTGGGACACTGAGGTGGAAGAATCACTTGAACCTGGGAGGTAGAGAGGCTGCAGGGAGCTGAGATCACACCACTATAATCCAGCCTGGGTGACAGAGCAAGACTCTGCCTTAAAAAAAAAAAATAGATCTCTTCGTATGTCTGGGGCAATTCTGCAATATGAATGAGCAATTGGTTCTAGTCACCAAATAGAGCCACTTCTTCAGAATTCTTCCAATTTTTGAAGACAGTTTTCTGCATGCCATAGAGAGCCTTTCTCACAAGCTAGGGTTTCCCCATGTAGTACTTGACTTCAAGCGCCCCCTTCTATTACCTCGGAGAGGCCTTTCCTCAGCCCTCTCTATAAGGCAGCTCAACCCTCTCCTCACTCTGTTTCCATATTTTTTTCCTTTTTTCTTTTCTTTTTTTGAGACACAGTGTTGCTCTGTCACCCAGGCTGGAGTGCAACAGCACAGTCTCATCTCACTGCAACCTCTATCTCCCAGGTTCAAGTGATTCTCCTTTCCTGCCTCAGCCTCCTGAGTAGCTGGGATTATAGGTGCCCACCACCACGCCTGGCTAATTTTTATATTTTTAGTAGAGGTGGGGATTCACCATGTTAGCCAGGCTGGTCTCGAACTCCTGATCTCCATGATCCGTCCACCTCAGTCTCCCAAAGTGCTGGGATGATTACAGGCTTGAGCTACCATGCCCGGCCATTTTTTTTCCTTTTTATGGAATATCTCACTATTGCTTAACTGCCCCACCCCACCTCCAGAAAAGTGAAAGGATGTGTGCTCCACAGTGAGTCAGCCACCTTGCTCCACCATTGTATCCACATCACTTAGAACATGATAGCCACAATGCTCAAGACCGAATGAATAAACCACGAGGAAGAGAGAACTTAAACAAAATGGGGATAATAATGGGGCCAGAGGTGGTGTGTTGAATCCCAAACCCACGAAAATTTTCTCTTGCCATTATCTAAGCTTTATTTTTCCAGATATTTCTACTCACTTCCCCTAACATTTTATTATGAAAAATTTCAGACATACAGGAAAGTTGAAAGTATTTCTTTTCCCACACATACTCCAGAAAAAAGCCAGTAAGTCGAAAGCTTATTAGTGAACACCTTCATAACCACCATTTAGACTACAGTCTATCATTTACATTTTGCTACACTTGTCTTACCACCTATTTAGCTATCTGCCTATTCTTCTATAGATCTTTTTTTAATCCATCTTACCTTTTCTTCATCAATTTCTATTCAATCACCTAAAACCACCCCGTTGCATAAACAAAGAAAACAAACAAAAGATGAGGTCACTCTTCGGAGTTATCCTAAGTACAAAAACTATCAAAGATTTCCAGTAGCCAGGTCCCCTAGAAGCCATGCGCCTCTTCCAAGTTTTCTGAGCACTTTAAATCAGGTCTGAAAAAATGTAACAGAGCAGACAGAGCCCAGAACAGAGTGTGAGTCTTCCATTGCCTCATTAGTCGCTTGGTCATTTTTGGCCCAGGAGGAGGCTAGGGGTGGGAGGGGGTTGTCAGGGAGCTCACAGGCCCACAGGGAGATGACAATGAAGAATGACCCTCAGCCACGTTTCCAAGGTCACTCTCCTAAAGGCCAGGCTTCTGTGTTGCTGCAGAAATCACTCCCGGGTGCACAAGGAAGGTATAGGGGCTGTGACGGAATATACATGGAAACACTCTGCTCTATGGCCCTGACATGAAGCATAGCCTTCCTGTGGACATTTCAGCATCTGGTCATAACATCAGCAGTGACCTTCATAGTCCCTCTGGGTTTATTAATCACACACTCCCAGTCCCTACCTCTGCCTTCAAATGGAGACCAGCAACTTGGCTGTTCTTACTGAGATCATGTTTGTTAAATGAGAATCTGCTTATTCAATTCTGGCATGGGCACTGCCTGAAAAACTGCCTCTGCCCTTAAAGAAAAGTGGGTCAATAACATAAATCTATGATCAGTTAAGTTCTGACGGGGCAGCAAGAGCTAATGTAACAAACTCTTGTACTTCTAGGTCCAGGAGGACCTGCTTGTCAATTCTCAAACATCTGAGAACTATAACAACTTACACAGCTTCCCTTAACATCAAAGTTCCTATTCTATCTTGGTCCATATTTAGAAGCTGATGAAGGGTAACACAGCAGGAAAAAACGAAGTACACATCAACACAACATTTTGCAATTAATTTCAGGAGTTCGCCAAGGCACATCTTCAAAGTCTCTAAGTCCCATCGGCCATGGTTAATGTTAATGTCGTGCTTACTATGCACTGGGCACTGTGCTAAGTGCTTGACCTACATTGTTTTATTTAATCTCATGACAACCCAATTATCATTATCCCATTCTCAAAGGCAGAAAATGAGGCTTAGAGAGGTCAAGCAAATTGCCTCCTAAAGCTATAAGCGGCAGAGTTGGAATTTACCCAGGCCTGACTCCAGGACCATAAGAAGGAAACTCATGGCGTTTTTCATGAGCCACAAACCAACTCTGCTCAGGTCATAACTTGAAGCTACCCTGACCCCAAGTCTTGCTTCTCATCCAAATGGCTTCTTCTGGAGTTCAATCAATGCATGAGACACCCTCCTGGGCAGGCTAGGGACAATGGGTCTTGCCCTGAGCACAAGACCCTCAGATCAGAACAAAGGAGGCCAGGGGACAGGTAATCAAATCATGAGAGATGGAAAAAACACATCCTCTAGGCAAAGAATATTCCAGAAAGAACCAGCTCCTGGGCCTAATCAGATGTGTGTTGGTTGACCCACACAGCCTTTTTGTAATAAACCTTAAGGTTTATATTTGAGTAGCTTTTAGGTGAGGCCTGTAACCACGGTCCTCACTCTTCCCTGTTGCCTTGTACTATTCCTGATTGTTTCACCGCAAATTAACATAGATAAATGGCCTAGTCCCTGAAGACATTTGAGAGCGATTCCTAAATTGCAGTAAATCAGTTGTACTGGCTTTAGGATGGAATTTTGGACGAGGAAAAAATCATGAGATGAAACGGAAATAATCAAATGATGAAATACAGAAGAAACAGAACCCCGCACGTGTCTTTCTAGATTACATTTGTGTTAAAGCAGCTATCTTCCCTTGCGTGATCCCATGAATAATTTGCATTTTCAAGACCCTTACTTGAATTCAAGGTTTACATTGTGGCGGGGGAGCAGAGAAGGCCAAAAGTTTCTTTTGCCAAGATTGTATCTAATTCTTCCCTGACCTCAGCAGTCTGTGACAATGCCAGTAACCCCAGGAAAATACTTGCTAAACTTTAAACGTGTGGTTCTTCTCTGTAATAGGTGATAGTAATCAAAGATAGCAGGTAGTTTAAGAAGCTCATTAACTACATAAGGCAGATATGAAAATCATCTACACATGAAGGGCAGGATGACTTCAAGAAAAACCACAGTGCCGGATGCTGTGGCTCATGCCTGTAATACCAGCACTTCGGGAGGCCAAAGTGGGAGGATTGCTTGAGGCCAGGAATTCAAGACCAGCCTGGGCAACACAGCAAGATCCCCACTGAACGAAAAGAAAGAAAAGAAAAGAGAAAAGGAAAGGAAAGGAAGGAAGGAAGAGAAAGAGAGAAAGAAAGACCAGAGGAAGAAACACCAAGGAACCAAAGAAAAGTGTGTGCTGCAGAGGAGAGAATCATTTTGTCTTGAACACAGATGGATAAGTGTCTCCGGGAATTCCACAACCAGGACTAATAGCTAAAATTACCAGCTTAAACTATTTCTCATGTTCATTCTCTGAAGTGCTATAAATGGAAACAGTTATAAATTATTTTCCCAATAAAGTGTTCGCATTCTTCTTTCTGAGACACAAGAGACTAACATGCATTTAAGACCAACTGAGGAAAAATAGCATTTTACAGCCACTGTGCAAACCCTAAAAACCTTCATCTGCCAGTGGAAACACAGCAAGTGGCTCCCAGGCTTCCCAGGTGCCCTGCACATATGGGGGAATGGGATCTGTCATTATGTGTGAATATCAATGAGCTTCAGATCTAAGTCAATGCCACAGCAATCCCCAAGGAAACGGCTAAGTGTTCATAACAGCCTGATAACTTTGGGAATTAAGGGGACAATAGTATCTTTTTCTAATTGGATCAGAACCAGCTTTGATGTCTTCATCCCAAGTGAACCAGTTTTCACTTCCCGGCCAGCCTCCCACACTGGGATGAAGGGATCTGTAAGCACATTCCCAATATGGAGGAGGGAAAGCTGACCCCTCCATCAGCAGAACACATGGGCTGTAAAACTGGCAGTTCTATGCTCCAAGATCATGGAGTAGAACAGAGGTGGTACAGTGTTCTCAGGAGTGGGCACAGGACTGAAAACTATCCCTCCAACCAATATGCTTATTTTTATTTATTTATTTATTTATTTATTTATTTATTTATTTATTGTGAGATGGAGTTTCACTCTTGTTGCCCAGGTTGGAGTGCAATGGCGCAGTCTTGGCTCTTTGCCGCCTGGGTTCAAGCGATTCTCCTGCCTCAGCCTCCTGAGTAGCTGGGACTACAAGCATGGACCACCACATCTTGCTAATTTTTGTATTTTTAGTAGAGAGGGGTCCCACCATGTTGGCCAGGCTGGTCTCGAACTCCTGACCTCAGGTGATCCACCTGCCTCAGCCTCCCAAAGTGCTGGGATTATAGGCATGAGCCACCACACCTGGCCCGATACATTTATTTATTTATTTTGTTATTAATTTAACAATTTAACATAAATGGGCTGCTTTTGGTTGGGCAAAAGGGTCTGAAACATCCCTGCTTATAGCCAATAAGAGTTTTTATTTAAGGCTTTTGAAGTGGCTTACACCAATAATACAAAGGTATCATTTAAACAAATGCACTAGGAGCCTGAACTCATCTGATTTACACATTTAAAACATAAGCCATATGTACTAATTTGCCAAGTCCCGACCCTAGCCCATATATTTTCGAGATCTACTGAAATAGGGGAAGGGAGGAGCAAATCTAAATAGACCTTAAGTCAAGCATACAGCGTATTTCATTCTGATTGAGACACTGGCCTAAGTCTACTGGATCCAAGGCTGCATTCCTTCTGTTCATCCTATAACCCCACTCCCTCCCCTGTGATGAGGGAAGGAAAAGCCACAGTGTTCTCTGAGAGGACTGGGAATGATTTGGCAAAGACTCACTCGGAAACTTCTAAAACAGCTGCAGAAGCTACATGCCTTATGGCACAAAGATGATCTTTCCTACTTTACAAAGTGGTAAAAAGTTGGCTTTAGCCTGAAAACAGCTAGTTTTCCTTGGGTTCTTTTAGTCATGGGTCTGTGAAGATGGCAGCCTGGCCAGGGTCACTGGTCTCTACTGTGGTCAGAATCCAGTCAGTCATCTCGCCCTTGCCCACTGGTTTGTCCATGTAACAAATATTTATGGAATACTTATGTGCCAAGGTACTTACTTGATATGAAACAGACCAAAGTCCTGTCTTAAGGACCTTATATTCTAGCGGGCAGAAGATAGACAATAAGATAATACATGGGCCGGGCACAGTGGCTCATGCCTATAATGCCAGCTACTCGGGAGGCTGAGGCAGGAGAAATCACCTGAACCCGGGCAGAGGTTGCAGTGAGCCAGGATCTCACCACTGCACTCCAGCCTGGGTGACAGAGCAAGACTCTGTCTAAAAAAAAAAAAAAAAAGGAAATACGTGTATGGCAGATAGCAGTTGTTGATAGGAAGAAAAGTCAAGCCACAAAAGCGAATGGGGAAGGACAAGGGAATGGAGCTCCCTCATAGGGAGGTCAGGGAAGGCTTCTTGGAAGAGGTAGCAATGAAGCAGAGACTTGCGCTAAGTCAAGGAGCCTGTGATGGGGGCACCTGGGTGAAGGTAACAGCAGGTACCAACCCCCAAGGGGTGGTAATAAAGGAGTCACTGAGGAAGGTGGGGGACCCAATCACAAATGACTTGGTCCATGGTGGAAGGGCTTTAGATGTTATCCTTAGTGGAACAAACCATTGGCATGGTAAGAGTTGAACTTTTAAAACCTGGCTCTGGTTTTGCGGAGCAAGAGTGGGGTCAAGGAGACAGGTTAGGAGGTCAAGGGTTCAGTGGAAGAGTGAGGGCTGGGACTCAGACTAGAGCAACAGCAGTGGAAGCAGAGTGTTTTCTGAAAGCAGTTGACAGGCTGGCTCACAGACTGGATATGGTGTGTGAGAAAGAAGAATCAAGGATAACTGCTAGGTTTTCAGCAGAGTAACTATAAATCATGCCATTTACTGATGTTGGTGGAGGGGGGCGCCTGGGAGAGAAGCAGGGGAGGTGAGACTAGGACTACAATTCTGGGCAGGGGACACCTGATGGGACATGAGGAGGCTGGAGGAGAGTCGGGGCTGAGGGCAGCGTCCAGGCTGGTAGTGCCTGCAATGCGACTCTCAGAGCCAGGTGGGGTCACCTAGGGAACTGGAGGCGATGAAGAGGCCCAGGGTGGAGAGGCCCATGGCTGGGCCTACAGAGGTCTCTCAACCCTCAGGAGAAGGAAGAACCCTCAAAAGTGGCTGAGAAGGAGACCCCATTGAGGAAAGATGAGAATCAAGGGTGTGATGCCTCAGACACCAAGGAAGGAATGAGTGTTCCAGGAAGGAATGAGTGACCAGCTGTGTCAAATGCTGCTGAGATGCCCGAGATACAGAAAAGAATTAGCACGTGTGGACACACACACGCACCTGTGAGAGAGACCGGGTAAGGGTAAGGCAAACTGGGTAAAATGTTAATACCTGGGGATCTGGGTGAATGAAGCATGGAAATTTTGTTCTATTCTTGCAACATTCTCTACATCTGAGATTATGTCAAGTAGCTGTAGTCCCAGCTACTTAGAAGGCTAAAGCAAGAGTATTGCTTGAAGCCACAAAGTCAAGGCTGCAGGAAGCTATGATCATGTCACTGTACTCCAGCCTGGGTGACAGAGCAAGACCTTGTCTCTAAAGAAGTAAATAAAAATAAAGTGACTCCAATCATCATGGTGTGTGCATATTCTCCAGCCACATTGAGCTGCCTCAGTGCCAGCAGGGAGAGGGCAGAGTTGAGTCTAGCCAGGGTTAGGATTTTCCAGAAAGGGTGAGAGAGAGTGAAAGGCAAGGCTGTGTGACGGGCATAAAATCTAAGGAGGGGAGGGAGAAAGGAGGAGGATGGGAGAGTTCATGGACACTGGAAAGTCCCACTAGAGTGTTAGGACCAAGAAAATTAAGCTGGAAAGATGGAAATAGTAGTCAGAGAGAAGGAAGCTTAAAAAGATAATTTCAGAGATGATGCAGTTACTGGCCACAAGGCCCATGGTATAACCCTGAGGGCAGGTAGCTGAAGTCAGATAAAGGACAGGGCCGTTGGAATTGAGTAGGTCAAGGAATCACGAGGCCAGTGTGCTCTGTGGATGTTGACGTTGCCAAGAATGAGGTAGGAGTTGTGCAGAGCAAGGCAGTGAGAGAGGCCAGCATCTTCCAGGAAGGGGCAGGGACGGCAATCTAAGACCTGCACATCACTGAAATAAGGAGAGACAGCAGGTGGCATAATCTGAAATGCTGTATGCTTAAAATAAAACAATTTTTTTAAAAAGAAGTAAACAGAGAAATGGTCTGGAAATGGCAATAAGGGGGTTCCTGACCTATATCTAGACCTTGCAGAAATAAATAACCACAGCTGGAGAAGGCTATAGGGACAGGGATGTCCTCCAGGATTCAGTTACGGCAGGATGGAGAAGGAAAGGTTTTGCTTTAAAAAGGCCTGACCTCCGGACAACTCTGATCTGTGACTTGCTCAAAGACTTAGAGAAGTTTACAACCTATCCTATTCATGAGTTTTAAGAAGACTTTCAATAAGCTAGGCATTGACTGATTGATTAGATGGAATCTCACTCTGTTGCCAGGCTGGAGTGCAGTGGTGCGATCTCAGCTCACTGCAACCTCCACCTCCCGGGTTCAAGTGATTCTCCTGCTTCAGCCTCCTGAGTAGCTGGGACTACAGGCATGAGCCACCACACCCAGCTAATTTTTATATTTTTAGTAGAGATGGTGGGGGGGTTTCACTATGTTGGCCAGTGTGGTCTCGATTTCTTGACCTCATGATCTACCTGCCTGAGCCTCCCAGAGTGCTAGGATTACAGGCTTGAGCCACTGTGCCTGGCTGCTAGGCTTTTATTTAACATACAGCGTAGCCAGAAAAGGACTTACCATGCAAAGGAAACACCTTTTAAAAGTACTTCACAAAGGAAATCTAGATTGAGTCTTGGCGCTTTCTGTGCATATTCATTTTATATCCCCACTTCCTAGCCTGGTACCTGGCACACAGTAGGTGTTCCATGGATTTATGAATGATTTGCTTTTCCTTAAAGGTCCCCTGCTTCTCTTTAGTCTTTGTACCTAGAGCTTGCTCTCTCTCCAGTCTTCTCAACTACATATTTTTAAAGTGGTTAACTTAAAGAATGCCAGCCAAATTCTGGTGAACTTCTTCTAATGTGCTTTTACATAGACTATCTTGAAATGAAACCATACCCCTACTGGAGGATTTCCAAGCTGGATATAACCAGACAATCTATCCAACTTTTATCATCTTGCTCAGACTGAGTGCTATGGTTTTAATGCATCCCTTTCAAAATTCAGGTGTTGGCCGGGCCCAGTGGCTCACTCCTGTAATCCCAACACTTTGGTAGGCTGAGGCGGGTAGATCACCTGAGGTCAGGAGTTTGAGACCAGCCTGACCAACGTGGTGAAACCCTGTTTCTACTAAAAATACAATATTAGCTGGACGTGGTGGTGGTGCATGCCTGTAATCCCAGATACTCAGGAGACTGAGGCAGGAGAATTGCTTGAACCCAGGAGGCAGAGACTGCAGTGAGGTGAGATCGTGCCATTGCACTCCAGCCTGGGCAACAAGAGCAAAACTTCGTCTCAAAAAAAAAAAAAAAAAAAAAGAGAAAGAAGAGAAAAAGAAAAAGGGAAAAACCAAAATTCAGCTGTTGCCAATGTATTAATTGGTGGGGCTTTTAAGAGGTGATTAAGCCATGAAAGCTCCTCCCTTGTGAATGGGATTAAGGCCCTAAAAGAGGCTTCCCAGGGCCATTCAGCTGTCCTGCCTTTCTGCCTTCTACCATATTCGAACACAGTATAACTCCCCTCTGGAGGGTGCAGACCTCACCAGGCAACTGACCATGCTGGCACCTTGATCTTGGACTTCCTAGCCTCCTGAAATGTGAGAAAAAAATGTCTGTTTTTTTTCAAATAAATTAGTCTCAGGTGTTCTGATACAAGAGCATAAACAGACTAAGACACTCAGAGAAACCAAACTGACTTGCCCAAGATCTCATGTGGTAACTATGAAATGAAACCAGAACCCAGGACTCTTCGCTATCAACTACTCCAATACACACCACAAAATACATGTCCACGTTTCATTGCCAATTACCAACCAGACTCAATCATTCATAGCCTTAGCATTAAACTAAGGCCCTATTTCTAATTTCAAAATGCAAAAAATTACAGAAAGAAACCTGCGGTGGGGGTGAGGGGATGATCTTGTTTCTTTTCTCTTTTTTTAAACCAATTACTTTTATTTTTTTTCTTGTAAATTAAAAAAACAAAACTTTTTTTTTTTTTTTTTTTTTTTTTTGAGATAGAGTCTCGCTCTGTTGCCCAGGATGGAGTGCAGTGGCGTGATCTCAGGCTCACTGCAACCTCCACCTCATGGGTTCAACGATTCTTGTGCCTCAGCCTCCCCAGTAGCTGGGACTACAGGTGTGGGCCACCAAGCCCGGCTAATTTTTGTATTTTAGTAGGGATAGGGTTTCGCCATGTTGGCCAGGCTGGTCTCAAACTCCCGGTCTCAAGTGATCTGCCTGCCTTGGCCTCCCAAAGTGCTGGGATTACAGGTGTGAGCCACCACACCCGGCCTAAACCAATTACTTTTAAAAGTCATTTTATTTGTGATCTTCTCATAGAAAACTGGTGGGTTTGGGAACAGCAAAGCAAAAGAATCCAGTGTTTCCTATGTACAACTGGGCCTGCATAGATGTTCAAATTAATAAAGATCCCTTATCTAATTTCATTCTTGGTACTTCCTCACCCTCTTTCAAATTCCAGCCCTTGAACAGTTTGAGTGATTGAAGACACAGCTTAAGGTTTCATAGGAGCTTTTCGGGGACGTCTGCATTAATTCTGTGCTCCATGCAATGTAGAAAACATTAAGTAAAATTGTCTGAAGTTAAAATATGTACTTAATTCCCACTGCAGGGAACGGATCTTTTTAGCAGATGTTTTTCTGGAAGGGCTGGTGATTGTAAAATAGGAAGAACTAAAAGAATCAAAGTCAGAGTAGGTAAAAAGGATAGATTGGGCAGGGGTTTGGACTAGGAGGCAGGAATGGCATATCAATTAAATTTCCAGACTGTTGCTTATGAAAAATAAGCTGTCTTTGGATCATTTCTAGGACACGGCTATACACGATGGTCATGGACCAAAGAAAATGAAACCCAAATTGATGTTTAAAAAAAAAATAATCATTTAAGCAAGACGTTCCTCTGATGTTTAAGCCAAGATCTCCAAAGGTATCAGGTTCCCTTATTTGGAGGAACTGTGTGTTTGGAAAGTCATGGTAGTATACTCCATGGTAGTATACTCCAGAAAACAATGAGGGCGGTTGTTTGCAAAGCCCAAGGAGGCTGCAGGCTGCTGGAGGTGGTAGCTCGGCCCATCCTGCTCCATTAGGAGCCTGCCAGCCTACCACTCCTGATGGGACATTTTAGACCAGCACGTGAACCCTCACTGAAACCTTCATGGGGATGGACTTTTCCATTTGTTAACTGGCTTTTCTTTTCCCAGGTTCAACTGACAGCAACTACTCTCGGGGCCTTCGTAGCCAAGGCATTTGGAGTTTGCTCATCTGGGGCTCCCAATATGCACTGCTCTTATATTGGAAATAAGAGGGCTACAAAGCCAGAAGCAGCGGGTGAGCTGGACAGGAGCAGAGTGTTGCCTGGGTTGGCAGCCTTGCTCCGCCACTTAGCAGCTCTCAGAACGCGGTCAGCTACTTCATCTCTTTGTGCTCCAGTTTCACCTCTGTAAAATGGGAATCATGCTGCCCCCTTCATAAAGGCATACAGAGGACTGAATGAGTCAAGAATAAAGTAGTTAGCACAGTGCCTGGCACAGAGTCAGAGCTCTCTGCCTCCTATGCTTGGTTGGGGGAAGGTGAGGGGTGGGAATACCTTCAAGGTGAGGAAGGGGTCTCTTTTATGGCTCTTAAGAATATATTGTTTTCTTTAGAGGAGCTATTTTACAGCCCGCTGAATCTAACTGCTATGCTAGCTCAGCATGAATACCCTCCATTAAGAATCTTGTCACACCCTTGCTTCACAAGTTGTGGAAACCCAAATCAGACTGCATTCAGCGCTGGGTAGTGGGAGACATACTGAAGGCCTTTCAATTTCCAAAGCCACGATCAGAATGAAATGTTCCCACATCAGGCGTTTCACATTTTAGAATTCAATTACAAAACCCTACCATTTAGCTTGTTAGGCTGGCTGCTCCACCCCAGAAAGAGTGACAAAAGACAATCTTTACAGCTAGGCTGCAAGTTCTAGTGCTATAAATCACTGGTTATCGGATGGAGTGGAACTCATTAATATAAACGAGAAGCCTGAAAGGCACTCATTAGCATGCTATTAATTTGTTTGACGATCTACGGCATGGCAAGAGCTAAAATAGTTAGGCTGGGCAATACTACATTTCACACAGAAGAATAATCTGGTCCCATTAATTTTTGTCTTAGGCTTGCCAAATGTAATTGGGCATAATCAGAGCTCATACATCTCATAGTGTTTTCATCTTCTGTTCTTTTAAAAAAAGAAAACTGGGGGTGGGGGAGGTGCTCAAAGTCTTGGTACTCAATAAAGATAACCAATGAGAGGGGGTTTTAGGTTGGAGCAACTGACTAAGGACTGTAAATGCTCCCCCTTTTGTTTTCCTTCCTTTGCTCTGCATTTTGCCTTTGTTTTTCATGAAATGCAAGTGAATCATAAACTACTTTCCAGTTGGGTTCACTTTACTCATACATCCAACCACCCAATTTACTGGGAGACTGGTGTGGAGGGCAGAGGAGGATCCATCTAGTTCCCGTGGGTAGATATAATTGTCTTTAATCTTTGCCATTAATGAGGAGGCTGGGGGAAGCAGAGGATAAGAAGCTTTATCTACATCTTTGTGGTCTCATGTCTTTCTGTCTGATTGCCAGATGTTTCCGTGGCTGGTTAGCCTTCCAACCCCAAAGCTGTTACAGAAAATGGCCTTTCAGCCTTGAAGGCCTCTGACAGCCTCTTGGTTCACCTGGGTCACTTGCAGTTAGGAAGGAAGTCAGAGAAGGGAGCTGCCCACATGCTTCTAAACATCTCTTCCTTCTTTCCCGTAGTTAGTGTTTTTCAAATAACATCATCTTGCCATCAAATAAATTAAAGAAAAAAAAGCTGTATTTCCAGATACTGGGATAGCAGATAAGTCCCTGTGTACTTGAACTAGATATTTCAAATGATCACTTGACTATAATCAAGACTTCAAAAAAAAACCTAAATCAATGAATGTGTAATTTTCCTGCCAAACAAAAAGCTAGCATAAACAATGAGCTTACATAAATTGGGGCAATCAGATCTACCAACAAAGCATGAAAGCCTAGCCTCAACACTGAAAGAAGAGAATAGGGAAATGCCATAGAATTTTGTTCTCTGAATAACACGATTTAGCATCTCCCTCTGCCTGTGGTCCAGAGACGGATCCACCTTTGAATATTCAGAACTCTTCAGTTTCCTCTTGCTACAGGAGGCTTAACATTATAAAACATTTAAACATTATATAGGCAAGACGCAGCAGCTTGCGCCTGTAATCCCAACACCTTGGGAGGCCAAGGCGGGAAAATGGCTTGAGCCTAGGAGTTTGAGACCAGCCTGGGCAACAGGACAAAACTGCATCTCTACAAAAAATACAAAAATAAGCCAGGTGTGGTGACGTACGTCTGTGGTTCTAGCTACTTGGGAGGCTGAAGCAAAAGAATTGCTAGAGCCCAGAGGTTGAGGCTGCAGTGAGGCCAAGATGGTGCCACTGCACTCTAGCCTGGGCAACAGAGTGAGATCCACTGTCAAAGAAAGAAACATCACAAACATGATGCATGTCAGGGTATAACATTTAGCAAATGTTAGAAAATACATAGAAGATAAAAATCACATGTGCATACACCCCCAAGATAATCACTAGGTAACACCTCGCTGTATTTCTACACCTCACATATGTGTATGCTTTTACAGAACTGGACCACAGCACAGTATAGTTCCTTGTCTCCACCCTCTTCCCCACCACAGCTGGATATTTCATGAGCATTTTCCTATGCTATTACGTATCCTTCAAAGATGTAATGTTTAATAAGGGCTGCATACGTTTCACCACATCCAAGTGCTATGATTTATTTAACCATTCTCAGATGATATGTAGACAGGATTTTAATCTCTCCCCAGCATTGCTACTAAAATTAAACTCTTACCTCTTCCTATCTGAATCCCATGACTGGCCAGATTCAAATTCATCAAGGAATAATCTACTTGGGAAACTTGAGAGTTGGAATTCTTGCCGTGAGCCTCCGGTATGAGAAGGCCTGCTCATTCCCCAGGCCACAGAGGGGCTCAAGCTGCAGCCAGAAAGGTTGCCAAGACCTGAAATCAAGGGTTGACCTGGGCCAGCTATTTCTCTTAACAGTTTGTTGGTCAGCGAGGCTGTGGCCCTTGAATGAGTCAGTGTTTGTGGCTTTAAAAAATGCCTCAAGGGCAGCAAGCAAAACAAGATGTTCCTGTGATCAGCTTAGGCTAAGGAACCTCACTTCCTCCGAACCACAACCTCTTTAGAGCTTGTGACAGGTATTAGGCTTAGGTGACATAATCAAACGCCCAGTCAGAAGAGCAGCTGGGCATTCTTAGCATTTTAGTTCATTACCCAGATTCACCAGGGGGTTGTGAGCTACTCAGGGGTCTGGGGCTGCAAAGTTCCCAGTTGTAAATGGGAACCAGATCTATATCTAGGGTAGCTGGTGCTTCACTGGGAGGACAGGGTTAAGATAAGGACCTGCTAAGACACCTCCAACCCAATTTCCTGGCTCTGGCAGATTTATTCCTGATGGCTTTCCTTCTCAACAGTCCCGTCCTTCAGGCCTTTGATTTTAGGCAGAGGCCACAGAACACTTTCTCAGGTAGGCACCAAATAGACCACACAATTAGCATCTTGCCACGCTGCTGTTGGATTTATGGTACTTAGGAAGACGGCAATGGTCAGCTCACTTCATTGGTCAAGAGAAAGAGCCACAGTGAGGCTAGGAAGAGGTATAAAGGTCACTTCCTGAGCTGAGCACTTCCTAGAGCAGCGCCCAACCACGGGCCAGCCCACCAACCACCGGCTGTAATTCCAGGCCGCCCCATCGCACAGCCTACAAATGTTTTCTGGCTTTGTTTTCCGTTTTTATTAACCAGTCAAGCATGTTTTACTTTACACTCTGATAAGAGGATCAGAAACAGCTTCCCCACATCTAAGGCAATCTTAATCAATTGCAAGGAATACAAGAACAGCATCACGTAAAGCCTTCCGCCCACAGGAGGAAGAAATCCAATGTTTTCTTCTTTAACTGCCAATTCTAATGCACGCTTTTTAGCCTTTATATAGAGCTGCACTTTGAATACATTTAACTTAAATGAAAAAAAAAAAAGTAAATACTTATACAGCTGTCCCTCCATCCACAAAGAACTATGGGTGCTTTTTTTTTTTGGAGACAGAGTCTCACTCTGTAGGTCAGGCTGGAGTACAGTGGTGGTACAATCTCGGCTCACTGCAACCTCTGTCTCCCAGGCTCAAGCAATTCTCCCACCTCAACCTCCCGAGTAGCTGGGATTACAGACGCCTGCCTTCACGCCCAGCTAATTTTTGGGTTTTTAGTAGAGACAAGGATTTCACCATCTTGGCTAGGCTGGTCTCAAACTCCTGACCTCAGGTAATCCATCTGCCTCGGCCTCCCAAAGTGCTGGGATTACAGGCGTACGCCACCGCGCCCGGCCTGAACTGTGGGTACTTTCTGTGGTTTGAGTTACCTGAGGTCAACCATGGTCTGAAAATATTAAATGGGAAATATACAGAAATAAACAACTCCTAAGTTTTAAATTGAGTACCACTCTGAGTAGCATGGTGAAATCTTGCCCTGTCCTGCTCTGTGGTGCCCAGGACTGAATCATTCCTTTGAACAGCCGGTCTATGCTGTTTATGCTATCTGCCCATCAGTGGACAGGAAAAAAACATGGTATATCCAGGGCTCAGTCCTATCGCAGTTTCGGGCATCCACCAGAGGTCCAACATATGCTCTGTGGATAAAAGGTTGTTGTATTTTTTTTTGTCTTTATTTTTTCTTTTTGTGGAGAATAGGGTCTCACTATATTGCCCAGGCAGTCTTGAACTTCTGAGTTCAAACTATTCTCCTGCCTCTGCCTCCCTAAGGGCTGGGATTACAGGTGTAAGCCATTGCACCAGGCAGTTATTATATTAATTATGTACCAATAATGTTACAAGTGCTTCCTACAAATAAATGCATTTAATCTTCCTAATAACCCATGAGGTAAGTATCATTCCCATTTCACAGATGAAAACAGAAACAGAGGCTGGGCACAGGGACTCACGCCTTTAATCCAACACGTCAGGAAGCCAACACAGGTGGATCGCTTGAACCCAGGAATTTGAGCAATGGGCAATGTGGGGAGACAAGCCCTATGAGAAAAGAGAAGAGGAGGAGAAGGAGGGGAGGGAAAGAGAGGGGAGGGGAGAGGGAGAAATTAAAGAAGTCAAGTAGTTTGTCCATGGACATATAGATAGGAAGGTGGGGCCAGGATTCAAACTTGGTCAATCCACTGCAGCGGGCTCTTCACCCACCAAAAGCCACAGTGGCCCTGGCTGACACGACATAGGGATTTTGGCTGCCACTCTTCCAAGGGCAAAGACCCAGAGTGAACATGTGTTCCCTCTGCTAGCCTCAGTTCCCACGTGCCTGTCAGTGTAATTCACGGGCCACTCAATGTGTTTTCAGGAGCAATTTGGCCACATGCAATTTGTGCTGACATCCAAGCCTAACACCTAAGCAAGTAATAGTCCTCAGAGTAGTGCCTGCTTCTACATGGGCCAGCGGCTTCCACATCAGGGCACACATCTCAGGCTAAAGAAAACATGGGCTCTGAATGAAGACCCCACATCAGCACACTTGATCTAAAAGAGGCGCATGCATCCCCAGCTTGAAATCAAAACATTAAGCTAGGTCTCCACACTAAACAGCACATGCCTGAGAGAGCTTGCACAGGCCGTATGCTAATTCTTGGCAGTGTTTCCCTAAGTGTGTAAATGGCAATGGCTTTATGGGACAGGGTTGCTTCCATAGGTACACATTTGTCCTGATACCTGGCACACTTCTCCCCTCAAAGAGGAAAATCTTGCAGTTTGAAACATTCACGACGCATGAAGGCATCACCAGAGGGGCAGTAACACCACACGGGCCTTCCAGAAAACTGAAACACCCAGTCAATGGAGCAATTGTTGAGGTTTCGCCTTCCTGTCAGAAAACCATCTTGCACGTTGTATAAACATTCTACTGGTGGCTTTGAGCTTCACAGGAAATGTGTAGAGTAAGAGAACCAGAGGCAAAAGATCTGATATCTAAATATATTTCATTCAAGATGATTTCCACTTTCAGAAAGAGAGTTAATGGAGTAGAATTTTACTTTTTCCTTCCTCTAAACCTTCATTCTGAACATGTTCAAACTTAGAGAAACAGGAAGGATAGTGCAATAAATGCTCATATACCCTTTACCTAGACTCACCAATTGTTAACATCTTTTATTTTCTGAATGCTTTGAAAGTTGCAAACGCATGGCTTCCTCTATCAATATTTTAACATATATCACCTAAGACAAAAGACATTCTTCTATATCACATTGCCATTCTCAAGAAAGTTAATACTTACTATGGGGAATTCCCAAGTTTGTTACAGTATAAGAAAAAAAAAAAAAAAGAAAGAAAGTTAATACTGACACAGTAATGTTACGTAGGTATCATTCCATATCATTATATTCACTTTTAATAATATTAAGAGTCAGTCAAATGTCAACTAAATGAAATGATACAATTTGCATTCAATTCATTTGTTCGTATAAAAAAAATTCTAACATATACCAAAGTCCATTCTCTAAGAACAGGACATTAACAGTCATATTCTCTAAGAATACAATTGGGTATTTACAAGGTCTCAGCACCATGACTCTAAACTAATTTTCTCCACACTGCAGACCCAACAGGGGAGAACAAAGCTTGAAGTAAAGGCTCCCACCAAACAGCGAGAAAGTTTGTTTTTTTTTTTTTTTTTTTTTTTTTTGAGATAGAGTCTTGCTCTGTCACCCACGCTGGAATTCAGTGGCATGATCTTGACTTACTGCAACCTCTGCTTCCTGGGTTCCAGTGATTCTTCTGCCTCAGCCTCCTGACTAGCTGGGATTACAGGCATGCACCACCATGCTTGGTTAATTTTTGTATTTTTAGTAGAGATGGGGTTTCCTCCATGTTGGTCAGGCTGGTCTCGAACTCTTGACCTCAGATGATTCGCCCACCTCGGCCTCCCAAAATGTTGGGATTATAGGCGTGAGCCACCACACCCAGACTGTAAAGTTGTTTTTTAAAAAGACATTCCAAACTGGATGTGGTATTGCATGCCTGTAGTCCCAGCTACCCAGGAGCCTGAGGTGGGAGGATGGCTTGAGCCCAGGAGTGTGAAGCTGCAGTGAGCCATGACTGTACCACTGCACTCCAGTCTGGGTGACAGAGTGAGATCCTGTTTCCAAAAATAAATAAATAAATAAGTAAAACATAGAAAAAAAAGGCTGGAAGGTACACCACTTTATCATCTTTTCCTTTTTATAGACAAGTATTATAAATTCTTCAAAGAAGTTATTTGGGAAATTCTGCTGTGTGAAAGTTCTGATGAGTTCAACACATAGCAGGTACTTAAAGATGCCTCCGGGCTGATGTGAAACTTGCTTACTGGTTTTCCAGCCATAGCAAGCGATGACAGCTAGCAGCATGTCAGGAGCCTTAAAAAAAAAGGAAAGCAGAGAGACTTCAAGAAGACTCAGTATGGGGTCACTGAGTGTGGGGCAGACTTCCCTGAGTGTCTCCATGAATTAATTCCTCTGTTAGATCCCGGTATCCTAAGTCATAAGGACAAACCCAAGTCACCTAGGGTCCTGCAGGCTTGTGCTGCTGTGGGTGAGAGCCCTCCCTCCTGGTATTGTGAGGACTGTTCAACAGCAACCAATGCTCCCAGAAGGTAACAGGTTGCTAGGTCACAAAAAGGAGGAGTCCAGAACAATTAGGTCACTTCTCTAAAACACCTGTGAGATCAGAACCAAGAAGTGACCAGCCATGTTCTACCAATGAGATCACATGTTGATCCCTACATCTTCCCTCACCTCCTCATATGCATAACCTGTATTACCACTACATCCTAAAATGCTTGGAGAACTCAAGAGCTCACACCCGCCTCACACACCCAGCACGAGCTATTCAGCAGTCTCCACCATCCAGAATGCAGTCAATGAGCAGGAAATGAGGGAAAGAGTTTGAACAGTCAACAGCAATGCCAGGGACCCTGTTCATGGCTCTCCCAAAAAAGGACACCATAGATTCTTTCCTTTCACACATTCTCCAAAGTGCAGTTTCCTTGGGGACACAGATTGTGCTCTCTTGGTCTGATTCTTATATTAATGGCTTGAGTCTGGCCCCATAGTTAGATGACTCTCTTAAGTCACAACATGGTGGAATCAAAAGGTAGATTTTTTGGAATCAGGATCCTTTGGGCAAGTTACTGAACTTTTCCAAGCCTCCATTTTGTTTCTAAAAATACAATCTTTTCACTTTCTTTGAGGTTTTTGTGAGATGAGAGATTATACACATTAAAAAGCCACGGGGCTTAGTGGCTAAGAGTGTGGCTCTGGGGCCAGACTGCCTGAGATCAAATCCTAGCCCTGCTCCTTCTTGCTCTGTGACCATGGACAAGTTACTTCATTTCTTTGTGTTTGGACCTCCTCATCTGCAAAATGGGGATAACAACAGCAGTGCCCATCTCCTAGGTTACTGTGAGGATTACATGCACAGACACATGTGATGAGCTTAGAATACCGGATGCAGGGCAAGCGCTCAATGGATATTTGTGATTATTAGTCATTGGTACTATAAGTACATTTCCAGCCAATCACCTGCCACATAACAAGTACTCAAAACAGCCCACGGACTGAAGGAAGCTGGCTGATTTTGTTTCTCAGGCCACAGCTTGTTCGAAGCGGCAAGAAATGACAGTTAACAGTGTTAGAAGAGCTTAAAAGTTTACAACACAAAAAGCAGGCATAAAAACTTGAGACTATAGTGTGGGGCCATTTAATATTAGGACCAACATTTGATCACATCTTGGGGTCACTATCTGAGGGCACAAACACTGTAAAAATACTCATGGATCTTGAATCATCAAGAATATAGGCACATCTGCTCAGCTCACTCGCTGTTACTGGCTGGGCACAGTGGCTCATACCTATAATTCCAGTACTTTGGAAGCTGAGGCAGGTGGATCATCTGAGGTCAGGAGTTCGAGACCAGCCTGGCTAACATAGTGAAATCCTGTCTCTACTAAAAATGCAAAAATTGGCTGGGCCTGGGGGCAGACACCTGTAATCCCAGCTACTCAGGAGGCTAAGGCAGGAGAATTGTTGGAACCCAAGAGGTGGAGGTTGCAGTAGGCTGAGATCATGCCATTGCACTCCAGCTTGGGAGACAAGGGTGAAACTCCATCTCAAAAAAAAAAAAAAAAAAAAAAAGAAAGAAAGAAAAAAACAGGAAACTAAGTGAAACGCTTTTCAAATGCTTTGGTCTCAAAGAGTTAAAGTTTTATTGCAATGGCAACATTTTGGCACTTACAAGGCATGAATGTGCTACAATCCCCAATGGTTCGTGCCTCTATGGTCTGATAGGCTGAGATTTCAGCAGAGGCAGATTTACTATGAAGCCAAAGAAGCAGCCCCTATTTGTACAGGTTGCTTCCAAAACTTCTGGAGGGGGCCTGGCAATGTGTTCACATGGATGGGTGTTTTTACAAAAGTTGCCAAAGTAAGATTAACCACCGTCAGTTGATACCACTGTCTCTTTCCACTCCAGCTGACCACATGTCCCCATGCTTTAGGTGGGCATTTTGGGGACCTTGTTGAAGGAAATTGAGCTGGTGATACAGTCAGCTGGGTTCAGTGGTTAGCAGTCATGTCCACATAGAGTTAATATATCACTAACAATCCCTTATACCAATGATAACCTAAAGGACTCCTATTGCAAAATGTGTTATATATGACACAAGGGTACAGGGCCAGAGGTTATGTCAAGATATGAACGGGCATTACTGTGCTCAGCACCAGAGGCAGGAGCAGAGGAGAAAAGAAACTCACGACAGGCAGAGTTGGAAGTTAGGCTTGTGGGAGGTTCTTCCAAATCTCACTGCTCAGAAATGAAAGAAACGTGGCCACGATTTCCCCAAATTGGACAACAATCCTTACTTGACATCACCAATAATGAGTTATGAGGTTAAAAGAACATTTTCAAAACCACTGAAGAAAAGAAAAACGAACTTTTGGTTAACTATTTTAAAGGGAAGACTGAATTGTTCCTTTAGAAAGTAGTACAGAATCATTGTCATAGGAAGAGGTGATCAGAGTCAAAAAAAAGATGGGAAAAACAGTATTGTCAAGGCGTGTCAGGCAGTTACTGATTTGTGATATGTGTCAGCTTTAAAATTTTTTCACATTTTATATAAATATTCACCTTTATATCTCATTGTGCATTTGTAATTTTGGATTCTTTTCCTTAACTGTATTAACTTCAGGTATCAGGAAACCCAGATTGCTCCTGACAGTGGCCTAGCAATCACTTGGGCTTGACCTTGACATTGAGTATCAGTGCTAGCAACTTCTATTACATTGAGCAACCATGCTGCCTCTAAAAGGGAGAGGGACACAGTATGTGTGTCTCTTGCTCATCAGTGATATGAGCTCAGGGAGGAAGAGCTGAGAGCCCAGGAGGAACTCAAAAAGTAATCCCTCCTCCATACGCAGATGACTTTTAAATCTTTATCTTCAGATCCATCATCCCATTTTTATTTTACCACTTTATTATTTCACAGATACCCCAAACTTGGCCCTTGTCCTGTGTCCCTCCCTCTCTCAATTAAAGCTCCAGCATCTACCCTGCTGTGAGTGCCAGAAATGTGAGTCCTGATTCACCTACCCCTCCCTGCAACCCTCCCAATTTCAAATCAACTTCCAAATCTGTCACTGCTGCTTTTCTCCACTGCCACCCTCATGTCCCTAAGCTCACCTTCTTCTCCCCTGGAATACTCCATGGTGCCCTTATGGGTCTCCTCCTCACGCACCCATCCCTCCAGCCAGAGCAAGCCCTCCTTTCGGAGTACAGTTCTGACCACATCAACCTCCGCTGCATCAGTCCAGCCTTTAATGGACTGTTCCTCACACATGCTGTTCCCTTCCCCTGCACCTCCCTCACCCTCCAGCACCCTGCCCTCTGCTAGTCAAGTCCTCCTACCCAACTGGGCCACAGGCCCATTTCAGAAGGCACATGGCTCTCCTCCATGGGTGGGCTGTATGGAGGTTATGCTGTTTAACATGCATCCGCCCCACTAATCCACTGATGGTCACCTGCATATCCTCAGTCCCTTACACAGCTCCCCACAAGACACATTCAAAAACAGCTGTGAGAGCAAATGTGTGCATTTGTGCTATTTTTGGAAGGGAAGCAATTTCCCCAGTGGTCCCTTTCTTCAGCCAGGGTCCCGATGAAGGATACCAGTTACTTATGGTGCTGGTCCCGGGGAAACCACAGAGATGTTATTTCTCCATTTTGAGGGGGCTCTGTGCACACCCTGACCCCTTCCACTGCCCTCAGTTTCTGACCTTCCTGGTCTTGGGAGAAGAGGTGGCTCCTCAGCGCTCTGGCTTTCGCTGGCTCCAGGATGCTGCATCTCTGTCCAGTGGACCCTGACAGGCCTCACACACACCCTGACTTGTCAGGCCCCGGAAGGACTGTCTGGCCCCCTAAGAGCTGCCACCTGTGAGGTGAAGCTGGACAGGAGCACGACACTTCCATGCGGCAGACCCAGAAAAGCACACACCGCAAGTGCTTCTAAATTTATCTGCTGCGGAGAAATCTAAAAATACCGAAGGTGATGTTTAGTCCTGAGAACACCAGAGTGGCTGGGATAGGACTCAGCTGCTCTCTTCATTACCTTCAGCTCCAAACCAATCCAAATAAGCTCACTCTGAAAACATCTTATCCTGCAGCACAAAGGATGCTTCAAACCGGTCCCTCGGCCACTCCCGAAACCAGATTAGGGCAGAGCGCCTCACCTAAATAGAAATTCCAAAGCCAGTCCTCATATCTGAGAGAGAGAGAGAGAGAGAGAGAGAGAGAGAGAGAGAGAGAGAGAGCGAGAGTGAGAGAGAATATACATTACTTTCAGAGATAAGCTGAGGTTGTTCTCCAGGGCCAAGTATAAAATCTTTTTTGAAAAGAAGGAGCCCAGACCCGGTTACTAGCATTCTGCCCTAGGGTAATTATTACACCTTTTCTCTTTTGAGAAGTGATACAAGTGAGCAATCAAATACCACTCTGCTGGAGCAGGACTTCTAATTACCTGTTCATTCAGAGAAAGCCAATGGGGGCCAAGGGTGGTGGCTCATGCCTGTAATCCCAGCACTTTGGGAGGCTGAGGTGGGCAGATCACCTGAGGTCAGGAGTTCAAGACAAGCCTGGTCAACATGGTGAAATCCTGTGTCTACTAAAAGTACAAAGATTTGTAGGGCATGGTGGTGTGTGCCTGTAATCCCAGCTACTTAGGAGGCTGAGGCAGGAGAATTATCTGAACCCGGGAGTGGAGGTTGCAGTGAGCTGAGATTGCAAGACGGCACCAATGCACTCCAGCCTGGGCAAGAGAGCAAGACTCTGTCTTAGAAAAAAGAGAGAGAAAGCCAATGGAACAGCAGGTGGCTCTGCCTGGAAGAGAGCATCTTCAACCTGACACAGCATCTCCAGATACCCTTAAACAGTCCCTTTTTGATTAAACACTGAATCCCAGAAAAACACATGTCCATTCACTTCAGAGGCAAGCGATGCTGGACTTAGGGCAAGAAGATTTAGGCTCGAATTGGGCGAGTTTGCTGCACTGTAAACTGGGGGTGGTGACTGCTGTTGGGGGTCGCCTTGAGGATTATAAGGGATAAACAAGATGACAGCACATTGCCGGGCATTCCACAGGGCTTGACAGGGAGACACAGCATCAGAACCCAGTTTCTGGCTTTTGTGCCCAGGAGAGCATTCAGCACTTTATTATTTCTGGATCAAAAAGGTTATTCTCTAAACTGTTTCCAGGGTCAAATTGGTTTGCAATCCTCAGAGTTTCCATTTGTTCTTTCATCTCTCAACTGGTCTAAGAGTAAATAAACCTACTCACCTGAACAATGCTGTGTATTAGGTTCTGCTATTCTTTTTTTGAGACAGGGTCTCACTCTGTCACCCAGGCTGGAGTGCAGGGGTGCAATCATGGCTCGTTGCAGCCTTGACCTCCTGGGCTCAGGCGAGCCTCTCACCTCAGCCTCCCAAAGTGCTGGGATTACAGGCACGTGTCACTGTGCTGGTTACTATTCTCATTTTACAGGAGAAACTGCCTCAGAAGGGGTAACTTGTGTTAAGTTATAAAGCTAGCAAGTGGCGGAGCTGGGTCCTGAAACACAGGCCTAAATGATTCTAAAACCCATGTTCTTAAAAAACAAACAAACATTACTTGGTATATTCTCAGGAGTTTTGGGTAAAAAACAAACAAACAAACAAACAGAAAAGTCCTCATTTCTTAGTAAGTGAAACTACATGCACTAAAATTAAATCTATATTCTTGATTTAGAAATGGTCCAGGAACTGAAAGAGTTAACAATAGCTCACTGTCAGTGGAACAATTTATATAGAAGCCCATGTGCATTTTCTTGCTCAAGGGGTTCTAGAACCTTCCCTGGAATTAGGTCAGCAGCTGGAGAGCAGCTAGCAGTGGAAAGAGGAGTACCAAACAGAATGACCAGATACTCCAAAGGCTTCTGGCACTGGCTCTGAAGGGCTAGCGCTCGGACGGAAGGAGCATCCCATTGGGCTGGCTCCTGCACACCTCAGCTGTTTCCCGGGTAGGATGTGGTCTGACCACATTCTTTGAAGTATATGGTAGCTCCTTATAAGCCACCTGGCTCAGAAGGCAATCCAGCAGCCCAGCAGCCCTCCAGAAAGTGCCACTTCCTACCCTGTGGGGCCCAGGCTCCCTGGAGAAGCCGAGGCTCTACTGGCCTCATATACAGCTGTCACTGTAACCCAGGCCATTGGACAAGGAGGATGTCTAGAGAATATCTCAAATGCCCTGAGAGATGGAATCCTTACAACACACACTTCACGTAGATGGTGATATCAGCCATGCCATGAAAGTGGGAGAGATGCCACTGGGAGGGCGCACCTGCCTCAGTTTCTTCATCTGTAAAATTGAGGTTACAATAGGACTTTGCAACTCTATGGAGAAACGAATAGATCTGTGTAAAGCACTCAGTGTCTGGTGCTGAACACACACTCATTATGTTCAGCTATTATTACTACTATTTATTACCACCTTTATAATGAGTAACAAGAAATCATAGATTCTCTGTGTAAAAGCCCTCCCCACTGTCCTCAGCAAGGGACTTCCTCCAGCACTGCTGACATTAAGGCCGAGTTCTCCTCCAAGGTGGGGCAGTTTGGAGGGCACAACCCGGCTCTCACACGGTGCTAGGGTGTGGGTGCTGCCTGTTATGTGGTAAATGGATAAACACACTCCGGAAACTGAGGGGGCTTGAGGTCCCCAAATTTACAACAGCAAAGCGGAGGGGTTGAGGCTGGCCACAGATTGATGAGGGAAAGTATTATCTGAGATACTCCCATGCATGAGGCTTTAATTCCCTGATCTCCAGCACCCTCAAAACCCTCCAGGGCCATGTGGAAGGCTGGGCGGATGGCCATGTTGCCTGCCATAGAGATCTTCCAACTGGTCTCACCAGACTTGGGACTGTTCTTCCTGGAGATGCTGAGACAAAGCAGAGGCTTCTGCAGCCTGTTTACTAAGTGGCTCTGAGATTAGACTCTAACCTCGATGAGGGCAGGGACCAGGTCTATTTTTCTTGCTAGGGTATCTGTATTCCAAGGCTGAGCCAGCACTTGGCATGTAGTCCACCTTCAATAGTATTTGTTGCATGAAGAAAGGAATGACTAGAAAAGCCAGTCAAATAGATGTGTGTGCTTTAAGGACCTACTATGTGACATACCCATGCTAAGTGCCACAGGGGCAGGATCTTTTCTTCTCTACACACAGCTGCAAGGGAGAGGTGCTGGTTCTTCTCCTTTGAGACAAGTACACTGATGCTAGGTCAGTGTTCCCTCAGCCCAAGGACTCATGACTAGGGAGTGGCAGAGCTCAGCCTTCCCCAGGTATCCGATGCTGGTGCCCAGATCCTCTTAGAAGGACTGGCTACATCATTTTCAGGATCCAGATCAAAATGAAAATGGGAGGCTCCTTGTTCAAAAATTAAGAATTTCTGTAATCCCAGCACTTTGGGAGGCCGAGGCGGGTGGATCACTAGGTCAAGAGATCGAGACCATCCTGGTCAACACGGTGAAACCCCGTCTCTACTAATACAAAAAATTAGCTGGGCATGGTGGCGCGTGCCTGTAATCCCAGCTACTCAGGAGGCTGAGGCAGGAGAATTGCCTGAACCCGGGAGGCGGAGGTTGCGGTGAGCCGAGATCGCGCCATTGCACTCCAGCCTGGGTAACGAGAGCGAAACTCCGTCTCAAAAAAAAAAAGAATTTCAAGGCAGTGATAGCTGCTCATTAAGCCAAACGTGGAGCCCTTCTGAGTGCGAGGCCCTGTGTGACAGCACAGGCTGTGTGTCCCTGAGGCTCACCCTGCTCTTGAGAGGCTGAGGGTGATGCTGCACTTACGAGGTACAGTCAGCCCCCATGATGGCCCTAATGGTTTCCATGTTGCCAAGCTCCAGCCCAACTCACCAAATGACTTCTCCAGAAAGGCCAATGCAGATTATCTTACCCTCCTTTCAAAAAACAAAGACTGGAAAAATACCCACCAGAAGAGCTCAAAATTCCATATTAAAAAGAGGTCTGCACTCGTGCGAGCCTGCCTTCTGGACAGTGTGCATTTGCATGAGGCCACGTGAGCGCAGACACTGTGAAAACAAGCTCGCCTGGCATTTGGAAACCTAACCAGGACCAGACCCTTGGTCAAAGAGCCCCAGTTATCACAGAGCAAGTCTCCTGATTAAAACCAGGGCACTGAGGTTCCTGGATTTCACTGAATAAACATGCCCAGTTCAGGCTGACTGGTTTCAGCTGATGGGGAGAAATGAGTCTATTTGAAATAACCTGTGTCCGGGTCAGTCCTGACATGGGCTCTGAGGGGTCTGGGGCTTGGTTCTCCGGGATTTAGAAGCACATCTTTGGGACACTTTTGAGACAAAGGAAAGCTGTATTTGGGCAGCTAAAAAGCCTGGGGGAGTACAGGCCCCAGTCATTCATGAGGAGGAATGGAAACAATTAGGTTGAATCCAGGGGTGTGTTCTGGGTTCCCATTCTCCTCTCCTGGCATCCAGTGCCTGTCTCCTCCATGTCTCCTCCCCCACCCCAATCATGGCTCACCCTTGGCCCTGAGCAGACACAGGCAGGGAGAGAAGGGCACATTCTGGCTGGCCGTGGCCCGGAGGCTTTTCTGTGGTGAGTATAGTTCTGAAATGCAATGGTCTCCTTAAATTTAATTTCCCCTTTCCTATTAGAAATGAGACGAGTGGCCACCCTCCGGGTTTCCAGCTGCCTTTCATGGCAGGAGCTCAGTGCTTCTGACACACAGACAGAATTCCCAACCCCGGTGCCAGCCAGGTGCTGGGCATCTACCCCTCACAGGGGAGAAACCCAAGGTGGCTTAGCATAACTTCTTCAAGGTGAGCTTATGCAGCAATTTCTAACCAGTCATCATCAAACTGCTGATTAAATGTTTGCAGTTAAAATGTAAAGAAGAAAAGAGGCCAGGAGCAGTGGCTCATGCCTGTAATCCCAGCACTTTGGGAGGCCAAGGTGGGCAGATCACCTGAGGTCAGATGTTCGAGACCAGCCTGACCAACGTGATGAAACCCCATCTCTACCAAAACTACAAAAAAATAAGCTGGGCATGGTGGCAGGCACCTGTAATCCCAGCTACTCAGGGGGCTGAGGCAGGAGAATGGCTTGAACCCTGGAGGTGGAGGTTGCAGTGAGCTGATATTGTGCCATTGCACTCCAGCGTGGGCAATAAAGAGTGAAACTTCATCTCAAAAAAAAGAAAAAAAAAGAATAAAAGAAAAAACGTTTTGCTTTATTTCACTCAACACTTGACATGACAAGAACTAACTTTGGGGCCAAGTGGCCAGGCTTGCTAGAACAAGGCTAAAAACGCTGTTCCTCTGCTTCACTCACGCTGTAGCAAGGAAACTAACATTCCAGACCCCCTATCCCTGGCAAGGAGAAGGGGAGACAGCCCTCACTGATGGCACCTAACATGAGGCTGTGTTTTGTGGACAGTCCCAGATTCCAGCCATCACAGTGGCATTCATCACATGGACACTACAAAAGTCACATCCTTTCTTTCAACCATCAGCAAATTGGGTTTCTCTGGATAGACAAGAACTCCTCACAGCAGGTTTCAGCAACAATTTCATTCTAAACCCAACTTCAGGTGCAGCCCAGCTCTGACTATAATCAGAGTGGATAGGCTGAGCCTTCTGCTCCTCTGGGAGGTAAAAGATAACTCACTGGATTGTCTCCTGCACTCTGCTCTTTTGCTCCCCCAAAACCCACAGGCTTGTCAATGACAGAGCGCAAACATGTGTTTGCTGCAAATATTTCATCAACAACTACCAGGCTGAGCAGTGGAAACAGCAAGGCCAAGTTACCGTTGCCACTGGTGCTGTTGAAGCCCAGTTTTACAGATAATCTATGAGCCCCAGAATATGTTTTTTTAAAAAAATACAGTGTGTACTTGAATGTGATAAAAACTGCAACAATAACAACTGCACACACAGTTTCCAAGAATAAACAAAGCCTGGCTGGGCCTGTCCTAATTGACTACATTAAGGGTATACAAAGGACCTGTGTGTGCCCCAGACAGAGGTGGCACAGAAGATATGTGGGAACCTTGTGATGCAGCTCTTACCCTGGACACACGAATGACCTCACTGGGGAAGCTCGAGGAGGTACATGGGAAAGAATGGAAAGATCTGGACAAAACATTCTGGCCCCATCAGTGTCTGCTTCAAAACTACTGTGCCTTGGGTGCTCAGGGCAGGAGAGGCACAAAGCCTGTTTGATTCTGCTATGCTCATAGGCCACTGACTACAAAACCAACAGAACTGAACAACGCCAGCCAGAGACACACGCAAGAACCCCTGGTATTTCACGGGATAGGTTTCTAGATGTTTAATAAAAACATGACCTGTCTTGGGTAAGTTAAACACGTCACCAGTGTCATCTGTTTATATTCTAGACGTGCCTGATAAGCCTGGCTTAGGCAATCCTGCCCTCTGATTCCACTGCCCTCTGTTCAGATCCTCATCACAATCATTAGTGTACTGTTTACAGGTTTTCTACCCTTGAAGAAGGACTATAATCTTCCTGTGCAAGGGAGCTGGGGTTTGTCTCCTCTCCCTCTTCTTGTATTTTTTCCTTGATTGCACTCGGCCCACAGACTGCTCAAAAGGAGGTGCTGGCAATAGAAGTGCAATGAGGAATAATAAGAGAAACCCTTGGTCAACAAAATTAAGAATGGGCCAGGCATGGTGGCTTAGACATATAATCCCAGCAGTCTGGGAGGCTGAGGCAGGAGAATCGCTTGAGTACAGGAGTTCAAGACCAGCCTGGGTAACATGACAAGACTCCATCTCTACAAAAAATACAGAAATTAGTTGGTGCCTGTAGTCCCAGCTACTGGAGAGGCTGAGGTGGGAGAATCACTTGAGCCTGGGAGGCGGAGGTTGCAGTGGGCCAAGATAGTGTCACCACATTCCAGCCTGGGCGACAGAGCAAAACCCTGTCTCAAAAAGAAAAAAAAAAAAGATTAAGAATGGTTTATTCATTTCAGATTTGGGAATACTTGTGCATGTTTGTTACATGGGTATTACACACATAATGGTGGGGATTGGGCTTCTAGCATACCTATCATTCAAATATTGAACACTGTACCTAATAGGTAGTTTTTCAACCCTCACCCCTACTGCTGCCCTCCCCATGCCCCGCTTCTGCGTTTTTTGTTTTTTTGTTTTTTGGTTTTTTTTTTGAGACATAGTCTCGCTCTGTTGCCCAGGCTGGATGGAATGCAGTGGTGCAATCTTGGCTCACTGCAACCTCCAGCTCACAGGTTCAAGCAATTCTCCTGCCTCAGCCACTCGAATAGCTGGGACTGCCCAGCTAATTTTTTTGTATTTTTAGAAGAGACAGGGTTTCACCACATTGGCCAGGCTGGTCTCAGACTCCAGACCTCAGGTGATCCATCCACCTCAGATTTACAGGCATGAGTCACTGTGCCTGGTCCCCTTTTTTGTAGTTCCTAGTGTCTGTTTTTAGCATGTTTATGTCCATGCATACCCATTGTGTAGCTCCCATTTATTAGTAAGAATATGTGATATTTGATTTTCTGCTTCAGAGTTAGTTCACTTAGGATAATGGCCTCCAGCTCCACCCATGTTACTGTAAAAGACATAATTCTAAGGAATGACTTATTTTATAGGCAACCCAGAGACTATCTAGAAAAGTCATGCCCAACACTTTCCCAAGGAGGAAGCATGGGCTCCGAGGGAACAAGGGACTGGTCTAAGGACACTCAGTTGGCTTGTGGCAGGGTCAGGATGGACTTGAGTCTCAGCTACTAAATATACAATGACATCATCATCAAAATTCCAATTTGGATTTCTCAGCAGTTGAAAGAAGGTGGTTCTACTAGACTGTGAATCAGCCAGTAAGTACAGAGTCCAAGAGTACAGGGGATTATTATCCATTTAATGTCAGCTGGGGAGTCAGAACTCAAAGTTCTGAGTTGGAAGGGGACCCATAATGTGATAAGGATCCAGCATATTGCTCTCAGGTCATCCTTGGGCAGCTTAACCACTAGTCCAAGTAATCCATAAACCCCACTGTTTGGAGAAACAAGATGTTTTAATGGAGAAATACCAAGAAGTGTCATCTCAGGGCTAAGGAGGGAAGCTTGCATGCCTTTCAAAGGAACTGCCCAGTTATTAGCCTGAGTCAGCTGTAATGTCAAGGGCACCTCTTTCCATCCAGAAATTCTGGACCCAGAGACTGGGACTGTCTTAGCAAGGATGATGGCCAAGGCCCCTGCAGCTGGGGTATAACATCTTGTCAGCCCCACAGAGTAATATGAACAGCATTGGAGTAGACACCACCTCAAACTCTAGAACAGATGACCCAGGGCAAAGCAATGAAATGAAATAAAATGCTTCTTGGATCTGACACACAGGAAGCCTCAGCTCAGGCCTTCTTTCCCACAATCCCGTTGACTTCAGGTGGTCACTCTACAGTCAGGTGAAGAAGAGACCTGCCCCTTTATGATAAAGTCAGAAGAGACCCCAGTAAGCTTTGGGGTCTCTTCTGTCTTTTTCATAAAGGGGCAGGTCCCATCAGGACCAGCTGATGCCTGCTCTGGCCAATATCTAGGTAGCAAAGGAGGACAAACCTAAGTGCGAGATAGCTCCAAGCCAAGGACAGGTTTGGGACAAGAAGGGAACAGCCAACATACACCAAGCAGATGCAGTGCTGCCACCTCTAAGTCATTACCAAGGCGGGCTGTGGAGTCAGCTAGACCTGAGCATGAGCTTCCTGCCATCACTCTTCACACTGTTGGTAAGTTATTTAACCCTTCCAAGCCTCTGTTTTATCATCTGGAAAATGAGATGCCGACTTTTATTGATTGATTGATTGATTGATTGAGGCGGAGCCTCACTCTGTTGCCCAGGCTGGAGTGCAGTGGCACGATCTCGGTTCACTACAACCTCCACCTCCTGGGTTCAAGTGATACTCCTGCCTCAGCCTCCTGAGTAGCTGGGACTACAGGCACCCGCCACCACTCCCAGCTAATTTTTGTATTTTTAGTAGCTACGAGGTTTCACCATGTTGGCCAGGCTGGTCTCAAACTCCTGACCTTGTGATCTACCCACCTCGGCCTCCCAAAGTGCTGGGATTGCAGGCATGAGCCACCAAGCCTGGCCTTTATATTTATTTTATGGAGTCTTGCTCTGTCACCCAGGCTGGAGTGCAGTGGTGTGATCTGTGCTCACTGCAACCTCTGCCTCCCGAGTTCAAGCGATTCTCTTGCCACAGCCTCCCGAGTAGGTGGGACTACAGGCATGCACCAGCATGCCCTAGCTAGTTTTTGTATTTTTAGTAGAGATGGTTGGGGGTCGGGGGTTCACCATGTTGGCTAGGCTGGTCTCAAACTCCTGACCTCAGGTGATCCACCCACCCACCTCGGCCTTCCAAAGGGCTGGGAATACAGGCATGACCACTGCACCTGGCCACTTTTTTAGAGAGCAGGTGCATTAAAATAAGCGAGTGGGTATAAAGCATTTAGTTCAGTACTTGGACATACTAATCCCTTAGCACACATTACTTAATTTAATTTTTATTCTTAACACACAGCTCACTCCCTGAGATCTGCTAACAGAGTTGTATACGATTTATGTCTCCCCCAAGTACGTGCACAGATGACCCAAATAGGAATTTAGTTCTGGCTTTGGAAGGCACTGGGGTTTTTGAGAAAAGAGCAGATTTTATTTCTTAATGATGTTACCCTCGGGCTGATATTTGAATATTTCCTATTTCTGGGGAATTAAAGTCAGAAAGCAGAGTCCTAAAAATGTACTCAGTGGCCGAAGCAGTCCAGTTGATGATTAAAACCTCATCTCTGGACAATCTCCAAGCTGAAAAGGCCATTCCAGCTGTAGATCATTTCAATGCCTTTACAGGTGTGCAGAGATTTATGACAAAAGTCACTTGGATGGCTACACCTCACCACAGCAGAATCTCTTCTCCAAAGCAAAGTAGAACTTAGAAGCCCAAGATGCCATTGGGTGGGCTGGCTGCCTCTTGCATTCTCTCACCTAACCTTCACTGAGTCTTACCCCACAGGCAGGCATATGGGTGCCGTGTGTCCATGTTAGAGGTCTGCGGAACTCTCCAGAACATACCAGACTAACTTCATCTCTCCTGGGCAAGCCCAGCTCACTGCTGGGAACGTCTTACGTCTGGTTAGCAAGCAGCACATTCAACTTGTCAGTCTTCCCCAACACCATTTGTATCTTTCTTTCAGCCAGTGTGCAACAAGATCTTCCACAAAGTTTTACTTTGTGCCATTTAAAGATACTTTGCTTTGGGTCAAGTCATTGCAAGGGAGAATGAACAGCTGCATATTTCCTATTCCACAGAAGCCAGAGCTTCTTAAATGTTTCTAGACAACTCATGAGAGTGTGCCATGTTCAACGGGAGCTCTACAGGAAAAAGAATATTCACCAACCAATTGGAAAAAATAAAAACAATGGTTTAAGCAAGACAATAAGGAGAGTTTAAAGGTTACTTCTTCTTTTCTGTCTCAAAGAAAATGAAATCTATTAGAGACAATATTGCTTTATCCAGAAAGATGCTTGTGAATTGGGTGTATGCATCACTGGGATGCACCCGGATGCAAAGCCAACAACAAAAAGTGGCTTAAACAGCCAGGGTGTTATTGTCTCCTATAAGAAGACCTGGGTAGGGTAGTTTCAGGGTTAGTTAGTTCTGTGACTCAACAATGTCATCAAGGACCCAAGTTATTTCCCTTCTCCCACCTCAGCCTGCATCAGGATGGTGGGTTTTGCCTGATTTTTCCTGCAGTCATGAGACGGCAGCTACGCAGCTCCAGACATGACATTCCCATATGCCATTCGAAAGTCTCAAGAGAAGACCCCAAACCAAGGGAAAAGAAAGCTTTCCAGAAGCTCCACCTAGCATCCTTCCTTCAGGCCCTGATGGCCTGAATTGGGTCACATGTCCACTCTGAGGCCAATCACTGTCAAGGGGACTGGAATCATGACAGCCTTCAGGACAGTCGGGACTCACCTCTGGGCCAGCAGAGAAAGCCCAAACTCATACACCCATTGCTTCTGACACCAAAAGAGCCACAGTTTTGTTAGCAACAATGAAGGAAGGGCAGAGGATTTCTGAATGTCCCTCTGGGAAATAACCCAACAGTATGCACAGTGGTTCATAGCCCTTCAGGGCTCCTAACAATCTAAACTACAGATCTGGCCAGAAAGGCATGCAAAACCCATCCAAATAAAGTAGGTCTGATGTCAAATTCCTTTTACGTCATGAAAGCACATGAGGGTTAATAACTAGATGCAACACACAGAACTTGTTTGGAATCTGATTCAAACTAATTTATATTTTTGAGGCAAGCAGGTAAATTTGAGTATGGACTAAGTACTAGGTTGTGTTAAGAAATTATTAATCGCACTTTGGGAGGGTGAAGCGGGTAGATCACTTGAGGTCAGGAGTTTGAGACCAGTCTGGCCAAGATAGTGAAACCCTGTCTTTACTAAAAATACAAAAATGACCTGGGCATGGTGGCATGTGCCTATAATCCCAGCTACTTGGAAGGCTGAGGCAAAAACATCACTTGAACCTGGGCAGAAGTTGCAGTGAGTTGAGATTGTGCCACTGCACTCCAGCCTGGGTGACACAGCAAGACTCCATCTCAATGAAATAAATGAAGAAAGAAAGAAAATAAAGAAAAAAACATTATTAATCATGGCAATGGCATTGTGAGAATTAAATGTAAGAAATTACATTTGCATGCAAGGAAATGCTTTTTTTCCTCTCTCTGTCACCCGGGTTGGAGTGTAACGGTGTAATCTTGGCTCACAGCAACTTCTGCCTCCTAGGCTCAAGTGATCCTCCCATTTCAGCACCCCCACCCCTTGTCACCCTCACAGTAGCTGGGACCAGAGGTGTGTACCACCCTACCCAGCTAATTTTTTGCATTTTCTGTAGAGATGAGGTTTCACCATGTTGCCCAGGTGGGAACAAATGCTTATTTATTTTTGAGACTGAGTCTCACTCTATCGCCCAGGCTGGAGTACAGTGGCATGATCTCGGCTCACTGCAACCTCCGCCTCCCAGGTTCAAGCGATTCTCATACCTCAGCCTCCTGAGTGGCTGGGACTATAGGTGCCCACCACCATGCCTGGCTAATTTTTGTATTTTTAGTAGAGAAGCTAGGAGTTCACCATGAGGGGTTTCACATGTTGGCCAGGCTGGTCTCAATCTCCCAACCTCAAGTGATCTGCCTGCCTTGGATATGCAATCCCAAAGTACTGGGATTACAGGTGTGAGTCACTGTGCCTGGTCGCAAATGCTGTTCTTTTAAAGGATACATACTGAAGTATTTAGGGATAAAATATCATGATCTCTGGGATTTGCTTTAACCAAACACAGCCAAAAAAGGGAGGTGCAGATACCAAGAGTCAAATCGGAGCTAACAGTTCAATCTATGTGAAGGCTATACAGAGGTTATTACACAAATATACTTTTTAAATGTTTTAAAATTTTCGTAATAAAAGATTTAAAAGTATTTGGCAACTACAGCATGGTATCTCGGGCCTGCCTTCTATAAGCTCACTGTGTCTGAAGCCTGTTCCTCCTTGAGTCTTTTACATTTTTTCTCCTTTCTCCAAGATCTTTGCACTATTGGCTCCTTCTCTGTTCAAATGCCACCCTGTCACAGGGGTTTCCTCCCCCTGCATAGTCCTTCTCTATTGTATTAGCCTAATTTTTGTTGTCCTTCAATGCTTATCACTATGTGAAGTCATCCTACTTGTTTATTTACTAATTATTGTTTATTTCTTCCATGTAGAACCATCTCTGTGAGAACAGTGACCTAGTATAGCTTGCACAATCTTTCTCGAGGGCAAAATCAGCACCAGGCATATGGAGGGCACTCAAATATTTGAATGAATAAACTGAACTTTCTTTCTTCTGAAAAGCCCTCACCAACACAAAGCAGAATGACTACAAGCTAAGGAACACTTTACATCATAAATTCCTTTTTTTTTTTTTTTTTGAGATAGAATCTAGCTCTGCCACCCAGGTTAGAGTTCCATGGTGTCATCTTGGCTCACTGCAACCTCCACCTCCTGGATTCAAGCAATTCTGCCTCAGCCTCCCAAGTAGCTGGGATTACAGATGCCTGCCACCACACCTGGCTAAGTTTTGTATTTTTAGTAGAGACAGGGTTTCAACATGTTGGCCAGGCTGGTCTTGAACTCCTGACCTCAAGTGATCTGCCTGCCTCAGCCTCTCAAAGTGCCGAGATTGCAGGCATGAGCCACCATGCCCAGCCACTTTAGATACATTCTTATTTAGTCCTCACAACAATCCTAAGAGCACAGATATTATTACTGTGCTACAATTAAAATCCCAGGCTTACTATAACCCTCACAATAGTGGTAAATACCTGCCAGACAGGTTTCCAGCCCCTACTTCTGGGCCCATGAAAGGCATTATCAATGGATTTCTGAATCATTTCTTCTGAGCCTGAATTCATCACAGTGCTCCAGACAGTGATGATTGATCAGGTCTGGTCCCTGATGTGATACCTACTTGTCATTCCCACAATAAATCATGCTGTTAAAAAACAGGTGCCAGTTAGGCTGAGTTACCCCCTCCAACAGTTCTTCCTGGGGTCTACTCCTGCCTCTTCAGGAAATGCAAAACCCAAGCCTACAAATAAACCTCAGCATTGGTCAGTAATGCTGCCAGACCACTGGATCAGCCTCTAGAAGGTTATTAAATAGCACAGCCCAGTTGCCAAAGCCTTCTGAGGTTTGGCATGCAAGTAAGGGCTCTCCTGTGGGGACCGCTGGCTGTCCCTGTTCAGTTACAGATCAGAATTTCCAGCTCTGCTACTCTTTAGCTTCCCCTATCCTTCTGCCAAGAGAGCACACAGAGGCACAAAGACACCAAAGCAGGAGTCAGGGGCCTATGTCTAGCCAAGCTCAGCCTCTAGTAGAGTGCCCGTGGCAGGCTGCATCACCTCCCTCCACCTCAGAGTCCACATCTGAAAAGTGCACTGATGCGGTCACAGTTAGAGTGCTTTCCAGTTCTTTTTTTGGTTTGTCCTTTTTTGTTGTTGATGTTGCCTGGGCTGGTCTCAAACTCCTAGCTTCAAACAATCCTCTTGCCTTGGCCCCCTCAAAGTGCTGGGATTACAGGTGTGAGCCAATGTAGCTAGACACTTTCCAGTTTTAGCTTCAGATTCAAAGTCAAAATTTTCAGAGCTCTGGTATTACGTGCATAATCCCTGGCACAAAGAAGGTATCCTATGAATAGTTACAGGAGGATAGGAAAAAAGAGCCTCTTAAACAACCCATCAGTCGCCTCTATCAGAGGAAGGTCTGAATGTGGTGGAGAATAAATGCTCTTCAAGACAGAACTAGTGCTATACCTTCAGTATGTGTTCTTTCACCATGGAGGCCCTGTGACAATGCAGAGATAAAATCAGTGAGTCCAAAGTTCTGCTATTTGCTGGCTAGGTGACCTTAGGCAAGTTAAGCTCTCTGTTCCCCAGTTTCCTCGCTTATAAGGTGCAGATAATCATAGCACCGACACCACAGCATTGCTGAAATAGCAATATACTGCCTGTAAGAAACTAGAACAGTGCACGGCACATAGTAAGTGCTTAATGAAGTTAGCTATTACTATTACTACCCTTACTACTATACTGATCTATAGATTATCCAGCCCAGGAGAAAAGAGATTCTGCTGCCTGGTCAAATGCTGGATAGGCCGGGTGCAGTGGCTCACACCTATAATCCCAGCACTTTGGGAAGCCGAGGCGGGCAGATCACTGAGGCCAGGAATTCAAGACCACCTGGCCAACATAGTGAAACCTTGTCTCTACTGAAAATGCAAAAATTAGCCAGACATGGTGGCACATGCCCATAATCCCAGCTACTCAGGAGGCTGAGGTGGGAGAATTGCTTGAACCCAGGAGGTGGATGTTGCAGTGAGCCAAGATTGCACCATTGTACTCCAGCCTCGGCAACAGAGTGAGACTGTGTCTCAAAAGAAAAAAAAAAAAAAAGCAAAGCTGGATATATGTTTACTAAATGAATGAATGAAATAAAACCAACTCTTCATTCCTTCCAGGTCTTTCTCCTCTCTCTGTAGTCTGATAAGTTAGCACAGTCTCTTGCAATGTTAGATTTTATACAAAGGGTAAAGGGATAGTGGTGAGCTTTCTATACATTCCACTTAAACATCTAGGAAAACACTGATTCTAAGTTGACAGTGGAAACTTAAGTATGTAGTTTTTAATCCCTAGACCACCCACCAAAAACCCATGAAGATATAGTCAAAACATGTAATAGATACATGAAAACAGAATACTAGAAAATGTTCTGGCCAGGTACAGTGGCTCAAACCTGTAATCCCAACACTTTGAAAGGGCTGAGGCAGGTGGATCAGTTGAAGTCAAGAGTTTGAGACCAGCCTGGCCAACATGGCTAGACCCTGTCTCTACTAAAAATATTAATACAAGAATTAGTTGGGTGTGGTGGCCCATGCCTGTAGTCCCAGATACTTGGGAGGCTGAGGTACGGGAATCACATGAGCCTGGGAGGCGGAGGTTGCAGTGAGCCGAGATCACACCAGTGCATTCCAGCTGGGTGTCAGAGTGAGACCCTGTCTCAAAAAAAAAGAAAAAAAAAGGTTAAATAATCTAAAGACAGGAGAGGGGAAAGAGAGGAGCAAAAAACAGAACAAACAGAAACAAGTAATAAAATGGTAGAACCTAGATCCAAATATGTAAAGAATAAGATTAAATGTAAATGTTCTAAACATACTAATTAGGGCTGGGTGCGGAGGCTCATGCCTATGGTCCCAGCACTTTGGTAGGCTGAGGCAGGCAGATCATTTGAGGTTAGGAGTTTGAGACCAGCCTGGGTAACATGGTAAAACCCCGTCTCTACTAAAAATACAAAAATTAGCTGGGCATGGTGAGTTCCTATAATCCCAGCTACCCAGGAGGCTGAGACAGGAGAATTGCTTGAACCCAGGAGGTGGAGGTTGCAGTGAGCCAAGACTATGCCACTACACTACAGCCTGGGTGACAAAGCAAGACTCTGTCTCAAAACTAAAATAAAATAAATAAAATAATTTTTTTAAAAAAACAGGAGATAATGGATTACAAGAACAGATAAACAACAAAATGCGACCATTTGCTGTATATAAGAATATGATTTAGGCTAGTTAAAATTAAATGTATGGAAAAACACATTATGCAAACATATCAAAAGAAAGCTGAAGTGGCTCTAATTAATATCAGATAAAGTAGACTTCACAGCAAAGAAAATTACTAGGGATAAAGAGGGACACTGCAATGCTAGTTTTTATATAAAGCATCAAAGAAGGTGGTATTTCTGGTGGAAAGGAGTAGGAACAATTCAGGAAGATCCTCTGTGTCCCACTCTAGGAATCCACCCCCGAGCCACTTGAGGGCCCAGTAGCAGGGGAAACACGGCCTGGCTCTCACTCCCAGGCCTCAGGCACATTTGGTTATCTTCACTGTCTGGGTTCCTTTCCACTCTCAATTAGCTTTTGAAGGAAAGCAGCCCCAAAAGTGACAGGAGTCAGGGACCATGTTGGAAAAAGTCATCCCCAGCCCAGGATTACATACTCCTTCCTTGGGGGTAAATTCTCAACTCTATAGCATTGTCCTATAAATGGGACTTCACATGCCTATTGTTAAGGATTTAAAAGAAAATTGCCTTATTCCACTCTTCCCCCTTCTCCCAGATACGTTTTTCCCAAAAGGAACTATAGAAAAAAAATGTTAGAAACCAAATGATCCTGCCTGGGAGAAAGAGTTCTGGATCACGTTTTCTGCTTCTATGACCTTGGCAGAATCTGGTTTAAACAAGCCGGCAGCCGCGTGTGCACAGTTAGAATGCACTCTGTCTGCCGTCTCACTCCCAGACCCAACTCTTCGCTGGCTGTTTAACACTTCCAACCCTCATTCTGCCTGCACTCTGAAATGTGTCATCTAGCCCAGTGTGTGAAAATATTGAGATTAAGGTGGCCTCAACAGCCCTACGCAACTCTGACTCTGTCCAACTCCAGAATAAAGATTTGGTTTGGCCCTGCTGTCCGGGCTGCAGACAGGCTGGATTGGCAGTGAAAGTCAGACAGATGGAGAGATCACGTGGGTCAGACAGGTTGGAAGGAGGCCCACTCAGTATCCCCCCTTCTGGAAAGACACTGGCCTCGGCATTCAGGCAATCTTCCTTCTTCCCAGGCTTCCAGTTTCAAGAGTGATGAAATCTGTTATCAAGGGAGTATTGGCTTTTTTGACTGTGAGAAATCCTGCAATGACAGTCTCTATCCACGGCATGGGAGTGAGGGACGCAGGCTTTGCAGCTGGAGAGAGCCTGGCGTGAGGCTGGCTTTGATGCTCACTTGCTTGGTGACTTGGGGCAGGCTGCTTAACCTCTCCAAGCCTCTGCTGCTTCCTCTGAAAATTGAGGAGAACAGTATCTGCCCTTCTACTGGTGTGATGAGGATTAAATGAGACAACTTAAGCAAAATTCTTAGCACAGTACCTGCGCTAGTAACTGCTGAATAAACAGTTTCTGTTATTACTGCAACAGGATCATTCATTCCTCCAGAGCAGAAACCACCTTTTTATTCTCCATGATGCCTCTGGAGATGCTGGCCACAGGGCAGGCATTCAAGGAACCCTTATTGGCTCAATATTCGCACTATCTGGATCTAGTTAGCTGTAGGTACTTCAAAAGGAACATTTTATAACACCCCTCCTTGTCTGGTTTAGTTCTGAAATGGAAAGCAAATTGGCCACTTAGCCATCCAGAATCCTGAAAACACGTGGCCTCTCATATGGTCACACCTTGTATTTGCATCTGCAGCTGATTAGAAGCAAAAATCTATGAGATGAACTTTTCTATAATAATTGTCAACACTCAGTTTAGACCAAACAGTCTAACTAAAACTTCAAGCATGTCAAGGTGGCACTGGGTTAGAGACAGACTAGAAGAGAAGTAGCATTTTAATTCAACTGGCACAATTTAAGATCCCACTAAGACAGAAATAAACCCAGCCTGCAAGCTTATTCAGCACCTAAATGGCTCTCTCTTTCAAACCTGTAGTCTGAATATTTAAGAGACACTCTAAAGAAGTGCTTCTCTTTCAGAGAGGAAAGGTTTCATTAGAACAAATAAACACTGAAGTCAGTGAATATAACAAATAATTGCTCTAACGGCAACAACAAAAAGATACTCTCATTAATGGTCTGTTAAAATTATCCAAATTAAGAAGTTATCCTTGCCCTGCCTAATGTGGCGATGTGTTTATCTAGAAAATTGGTTTTCCCATTCTACTTGTCCTTCCAGATCCATCTCCCATCCCATATCCCACTCCATCCTCCTGCCCAGATCACCCAGCAACTTGTCTCCACAGCATCCAACCTTCCTCTTCTATCTACAGCCCACCTATGGTTCTCACCCGATGAGAGCTCCCAACCTTCCCTCCCAGCATGGGGTGGAGCATGTGGCCATGGACTTCAGTGGCTGGTTTAATGACGGGGCACATGACCTAGGCCAGGCCCATCAGAGCCCATGAGACTCAAGTCCAGAATCTTTGAACTATCAGAAGAAGCTAACTCGTCCCCTTTCCTACTCAGCTTCAAAGCTGAGGCCACTGTAGCCAGTTTACAACCACAGGAGAAAGGCAGCCAGATAATGGAGCCAACCCAGGAGCAGAATCCGGAAGGAAGAGTAAGCAAGAGAAACGGGGTCCCAAGGTACCAATGAATCCAAGTCAACGTGTACCTGAAGCCAATCCTACTGGGGGACTTTTAAACAAGCCAGCATATTTCTTCTGCTTCAAATGGTTTGAACTGTGTCTGCAGCCTGCAGAGCCCTGACACAGAAATGTTAAACAGAAGTGTACTTAGAAGCAACTTTATGGTTCCTTAGCTTTAAATTACTTAGAAAATGAGAATGATGCACTGGATTCCCAGAACTCCTTCCCATCACTGTGCCCTTAAATACGCGTTCAGGACTGACCATTCCTGACCAAGTGATTGCTGGCTAGGATGTGCCAGGGACTTCACTTGAGGAATACTGCTTAGATAAACAGGTCTTGGGTAATGATAAAGCACTGATCTCACAGGACTTCAGACTTCCAGTCCCTGCTGGGTCACTCCTTGGCCATGTGAACCCTCCCGCACTTCATTTTCTTCTATAGGAAAACAAAGCCCTCTGCCTCTAACACGGGGAAAATAGGAGATAGCACTGCCTGGTATTTAGGGCTTTGAGTTGGGTAGATCTAGGTTCAAATCCCTATTCTACCCTAGAGCTGAGATTAGGATTTGGAGCAAGAGGCCTAATCTCTCTGACCCACAGTGTCCTTCTCTGTAAAATGGGAACAAATCAGAGTATTGCTGCACAGGGTCATTTTAAGGATTAAATAGGGTAAAGTTTATAAAGTGTTTAGCAAGGTGCCTGACATATAGAAAGACATAATAAATGGTAGCTCTCATAGCTGTGAGATCAAATGAGAAAGAACGTGAAAGTACTTTGTAAAAACCACGAGAAACTGTACCTCTGTGAGGGATTATTGTCATCACCTCTCATTCCTAAACTGGCCATGGTCATAACATCATAATGTGGGATAAAGGAAATAAACTTATCAGATAAATTCAATTGATAAATTATACCCAATTTAGCAGAGAGATACAGCTGTCAATGAGGCATAGAGGCGTGAACCCCATGCTATAACTGTCATTTCATCAACAGTTCAGCATGCTCCCAAGAAATATGTCAGGGAAGTTCATGGAAAATGGTATCAATAGTGACCTGGTAAACGTTCCGCTGGAGGCCTGGAACTGTTCCCAAGCTGTGTGCAGTCAGACCCCTTCAGAACTTTTCCAGAGTTACATCTGCAAAAGCACAAGTCAGATCCCCTACCTGACTTTCCAGTTTCATTTAACAACTTCACAGGCAGGATGCAAATGTGCTTCTTTATGAATGAGAAATTTCAGTTGCAGAGCTTGGCAGCAGAGATTTCAAGAAATCCAGCCTTCCAGGGGACCCCTCCTATGTTCTACCAGCACATCCCATAAAACGAGGGAGTGCTGGGTTTCAAATGGGCTGCTTGCAGGAAAAAGACAGCTGTGGTAATACCAAAAAGATATTCCTCCCGGGTGTTGAAGCATAAAGCCCTCCTGATTGAAGGGACTTTGGCTCCTTTCTCGTTTGGAGGCATTTTAAAAAGCATACACGACAAGCCTAAGAAGTGCTTACCATAAACATATAAAAGGGTCACTTCAACTCACGTAAGTATTGCTTAACGTGGAAAAAATTAAAGCTCGAAAAATCAGGACCATAAAATGCAAGGAGTAAGGAGTCGTGGAAAAGCCACCCCATCTGACGTTGCAATACTCCTTCAGGAAAATAGATACACTGTTCTCTTACTCGCTTTTCTGACTGTAGCCTGTATCCCAGCCATGTGTATTTTGGACTCCTTCCCATCCTACCATGATTTCCTGTCTAAGTCTGGGTCCCCTGGTAACTGGAGCAATTTGGCATGCTGGCCCCATACACCATCACTGGCCACGTGAGGGATGCCAAGAGGGTATCTCTTCCATGACAAACATCTCTCTCTCTCTTCTGGCTCTGTAGCAAGGTTACTCTCTTACTCCTCAACTCATACTAATAAAGTCTTCAGTTGATAAATAGATCTTCACCTCCAGCCTCTTTTGCTCACCTCAGAGGGAAATGAAAATCTTTTACAGAGCCAGAAGACCCATGTATTCAAGATTACATTGCAAGGGGTAGAAGGGTTGTAAGACGGCTGGAAAAAGAAAAATTTAAAAACTCAGCTTTGCTGCTAGCAAAAGTGTTAAGCAGTTCAGTAAAAGCCAAACCTCATTTATGGAGTGAGCAGAAGTTATCCTTGGAAATGTATTTCCTGGTGACAGTCCCAAGGATATGGTGGTATGAATCACATGTTTTACAAATCTGCGAGCTAGCTTCTATTTATCTTTCAGATCTCAACACAAATGACCACCTCTGGGACTCAAAATCAGACTGGGGGCATGTGACAACACCATGCCCCCCCCATTTGATTTTGTGACCATGGTCTTCTCAGCATAGTATGCAATAGGCTGTATTACAACTGCCTGCTTGATTCTTACTCTCTGGCCTGGAGGTCCTGAAGAGTAGGACTATAACTTTTCACTTCTATCCTGATGCAACACTTGATGTAATGGAGGCATCTGTAAATGCATCTGATGTGGCTGTAGGCAGACCCAGCCCTAGACCACTTCACAAATTCAGAGCACTCACCCTCTAACCTGTCTCAGCCTCCTGCATCTTCACTGCCACCTACCCACTGCACAATTCTCCCTTCTCCTCCATGAAGACCTACCTTAAGGAAAGTCTACGCTACTAATCATTCAGACTATGGTCAAATGGAATCCTACATGCCAAATTATTCCCTCCAAAACTGTAACCCCCACACTCACACTCAGGGTATTATGCCCCCATCCACCCTTGACCTAAAGGAATTAAATTATAATTGAAGAATGTTAGCCAATCACAGGGCTAGATATTTTGGTTGGGTTTTTTGAGGAGGAGGTAGAAACACTGGCTCCTCCTGCTGCTTCTGAAAGCACACAGTGACCCACTCCAGTCCTCAGCAAACCCAGCATGCAGGGACCACCCCCCCAAGCCCAGGGGAGTTGGTCTAGCCTAGCCCGCTGTCCAGCAATGCCTCTGTTGATTTTGCTAATAGAGCAAACAGACCCTCTTTGAAAAAGAGGCAAAGGCAGCAGAACTCTGCTTTCCTGCCCATTTCCTCTGCCTTATTAAGCAAGAAGAACTGGTTTCAGTAAAAAAAGAAAGCCCTGAAAACCACTGATGGAACAGTGTTCAGGGAGTGTTCTGAAGTGTGCTGAGGGAGTCACAGGACATGGAAGGAAACAGAGGGCACAGGAAACATGAATTATGGTGAGCACTGGGGAAATGGCTGCTTTGTCTGGGTGAGAAACAGGCAAAGACTTTGAGGTCAACAATGGCCATTCATAAACAAACAGCTTTACCTTATTAAGTGTTAAGGGTTTTACAAATACTTCTTGAATTATTTTACGTGTGTCATCTCAGTTGATTCTCCTAATTCAACTCTGTAACACAAGTACTACACTTTCACTTTAAAAAATAAACTGAGGCTCAGAAAAGTTTAATAATTTTCCCACTCCCTGAAGTTCAAGAACAGGCAAAAGTAATTGAAGGTGGCAAGAGTCAGAAGAATAGTTATGTGGGGTAGACACTAACAAGGAACAGCCATGAGGCTGTCTCCTAGGCAGTTGTGTTTTAAATCTTGATCTTGACCTGGGTAAGTTACATAGGGTCATGTCTGGGTAAAAATTCATCAAGCTGTGCATTTAAGACTCTGGACTTTATGCATCTCAATCTAAAATGAAGGAAAACCAAACCAAACAAACAAAATTCCCCCAAACTGAAAATAAAATAAAAACAGGCTAGGCATGGTGGCACAAGCCTGTAATTCCAGCTCTTTGGGAGGCCGAGGCGGGCAGATCACTTGAGGTTAGTTCAAGACCAGCATGGTCAACATGGCAAAACCCCGTCTCTACTTAAAACACATAAATTAGCTGGATGTGGTGGCGCTCACCTGTAATCCCAGCTACTTGGGAGGCTGAGGCAGGAGAATCGCTTGAACCCGGGAGGCGGAGGTTGCAGTGAGCTGAGATTGTGCCACTGCACTCCAGCCTGGGTGACAGAGTGAGACTGTCTCAAAAAATAAAATTAAAAAAACAAAACAAAACAAAACAAAAAAACACTGGGCGCGGTGGCTCATGCCTGTAATCCCAGCACTTTGGGAGGCTGAGGCGGGTGGATTACATGAGGTCAGGAGTTCGAGACCAGCCTGACCAATTTGGTGAAACTCTGTATTTATAAAAAATAAAAAGTATAAAATAATATATATATATAAAAAATAAAATAATAAAATAGAGGAATAACAGGTAATGCCTCTACCTCAGATCACACAGTGAAGATCCCAAAATTGAACCCAGGTCTCACAAATTCCAAAACCTATGTTCTCGGCTCCTCTGCTTTGTCAAATTCAGGAGACAGGAGCAGGACACGAGAATACGTTATACCCAGATACGGGGATCAGTAAGCACATGACTGAGGTGTCTTAAACATCTTGGTGCTTCCCCTTTCCACTAAGGGAAGGAAGCCACAGGAAGAAGAAAAAAAGCCACAGGCAAAGGTCATGATGCAAGTGGTGACAAAAGGCACCAGAAACATTTAAAATCACACCAAGGCAAACACTATCAGATCCAACCCAAATGTTGCCTTCTCTTGGAAAAAAAAAATCTCCTGGCTAACATGAATGCTCTTAAGGTGATTCTAATAAAAGCCTTACATCTGGCACACCAAGGACAAAAACAACTTTGTTCAGCTTTTTTAGATATACACGGGAGCTTATGCCTCAGACCTGCCCCAACCTAAGAATCCAGGCAACTTAAATATCCCCACTGTTCTGTGTTTCCCATATGAAAGCCACTGTGACTGGAGGAGAAAAAACTCAGTTCTCAGGGCATTCTGCACAGATGAGAGGCAATTGGAAAGGGTATGAATGGTGGCCTGTGGCATGGTTCAGGTGGTTCATGGGATAATAAGTAGCTACCACCTATTGAGAACCCACTAATTTTTTAACCTCAGGTGCACAAATTGGATTTATCAAAATCTCTGGTTCATGACCATTTTTAATTAGTTATAATGTGAACTCAATTCCCAAACAAAAGCTAGAGCCTTGGCAACCATCTACATGCATCTAACCCACATGAGCCTCCCTCCTCTAATCCATCCCTTTCCCTCTTCCCATGAGGCGTAACCACTATCCATGTTCCCCGTCCCCTCGCTTTCTCTCTTGTATGGTATTTATTGTACCAGTAATGTACTCCTTCAGTACATCTCCATATTTGTTTTTATCTAAATTGTATTGTGCTGTATGTAATCATTTGAGCTGATTTTTTGTTCACTTACTCAACTCATATTTTTCCTCCTATTCATTCAGTGTCAGCTGAGCCCATGCACCTTATAAGAAGCATTGTTTACACTTTTGCTTTTCACTTTTACAACACCATAAGGCAGGTACTACTGTCATTCCCAGTTTATAGATTAAAAAACAAACAGGTTGAGGTACCTGCCAAGCATCACATTAAAAAAGCAGCCAGGCCAGGCACAGCATTTTGGGAGGCTGAGGTGGGAGGATTGCTCGAGGCCAAGAGTTCAAGACTAGCCTGGTAAACATAGTAAGATCTTATCTCTATAAAAAATAAAAAAAATTAAAAAAATAGCTGGGCATGGTGACTTGTGCCTGTAGTCCCAGCTCTCTGGGAGACTGAGCTGGGAAGATCACTTGAGCCCAGAAGTTTGAGGTGGTAGTGAGCCATGATTGTGCCACTACACTCCAGCCTGGGTAACAGAGGGAGACCCTGTCTTTAAAAAAAAAAAAAAAAAAAAAAAAAAAAAAAGCAGTATACCTGGAATTAAACCCAGATTTTTTCCCAAGGCCCTTAATTCCCTACTGTGGGACTCAGGATTGATACTCCATATGGGTAGGCTCCCTCTCCATGCCAATGGAAGGGTCACCAAAGATAACCCCCAACTAGTAATCATCATTACCATCATGACTGACAGACTGGAGACTCACGTGCCAGGCCTTGTTCCAAGCATTTTAGGAGGTGTAGTTAATTTAATCTTGTCTGCAACTATCATATGCGAGGTAAGTAGTATTATCCCCATCTTAGAGACAAGTAAACTGAGGCACTGAGATATGAAGTAATTTGTTAAAGAAGAAGTGGATCCAAGATTCGAACCCAGGTAGACCAGCTTCATACCCACACCATCAATCACAAGCCTCTACTGCGTCTCAGTTTACTGAGGACGACAACCATCTGAGTGCAAGTGAGCGGACTCGGATGAGTGCTGGCTAAGAGGAGGCCTGTGCTGGGCTTGCACCTCGGTGGTGACTGCAGCACTCCCAGAACCTGGCTTATTTGTTGAGGAAGGCCTCGATTCTGGGCCTCTGTCTGGGGAGAAGAGTTGCACACAGGGGCTGTGTAGGGAAGGAGGCAGGGGCTGAGGAGGAGGAACAGCAGACCAAAACACAGATAGCTCAAGGATGGGTGCAGTGACTGGCTGCTGCTCTCAAGGTTCTCAAAGCCAGGACTGGAAGGGCCAAAGGGCAATACCTTGAGGAAAGATGGCACAAGCATCTTTCTGGAAACATTCTGACATTGTACTTATAATGCAGGATTCTTATTTGACCCAGTAGCCTAATGCTTTTGATTAAAACTTTCGGCATGGAAGACATGGGCTTTGAAGTCTGACAGTACCAATCTCAAATGCTGGCTCTGCCACTTGTGTATGTGTGACCTTGAACATGTCATTTCAACTCTCTCAAGGCCTCAGTTTCCTCATTTGTAAAATGAGGATAAATAATGTGACCTATAGCTCGTAGGCTGTAGTGAGGATTCCACAGGATACTGCATGCAAATCACCAGTGTCCTGCTCACCTCAGAGTAGCATTCGACAAATATCAACCTGTATTATTACCACCACCAACTCATCACATTTGGTTGAAAAGATTAAACGAGATAGCATCCAGTAAACATCAGTTACCTTGTCTAACACCCCCCACCATCTCCCCCTACTCAAATCACCCTGACCATGATCTCCATCTTACCAACCACAGAGAAGACCCTCAAAGACCAGCCTACTCTCTGCCTGGCCTTTCCCAAATTGTACATCCTCAAGAGGGTCCTTTGCCCCATACAGATTCTCAGAGGAGCACAGAACAAAACCCACCCCCCAGTGATGTTGGAATTCCCAAACCTGACTGTTTTTCTGGAATCACCACAGGAGTGGCTTTAAAAATACAGATGTCGGCCAGGTGTGGTGGCTCATGCCTGTAATCCCAGCACTTTGGAGGCTGAGGAGGGTGGATCACCTGAGGTCAGGAGTTCAAGACCAGCCTGGCCAACATGGTGAAACCCTGTCTCCATGAAAAGTACAAAAATTAGCTGAATGTGGTGGTGCATGCCTGTAATCTTAGCTACTCAGGAGGCTGAGCCAGGAGAACTGCTTGAACTCAGGAGACGGAGGTTGCAGTGAGCTGAGACTGCACCACTGCACTCCAGCCTGGGCTACAGAACAAGACTCCTACTAAAAATAATAACAATACAGATGTCCTTGCTGGGCATGGTGGCTCACAACTGTAATCCTAGCACTTGGGGAGGCCGAGGCAGGTGGATCACTTGAGGTCAGGAATTCGAGACTAGCCTGGCCAACATGGTGAAACCCCGTCTCTACTAAAATTACGAAAAAAAAAATTACCTGGCCGTGGTGGTATGTGCCTGTAGTCCCAGCTACTTGGGAGGCTGAGGTGAGAGAATCGCTTGAACAGAGGTGAGGGATGCAGTGAGCTGAGATTGCCCCACTGTACTCCAGCCTGGGTGACAGAGGGAAAGTCCTTCTCAAAACAAAACAAAACAAAAACAGATATCCTAGCCCCACTTTTAGAGGTTTTCACTTAATAGATTCAGGGTCGGTTCCAGAATATGAACCTTATTTTTAAAACTTATTTATTACTATTACTTTTATATAGAGACAGGGTCTCATCATGTTGACCAGGCTGGTCTCGAATGCCTGGCCACAAGTGATCCTTCCACCTAGGCCTCCCAAAGTGGGTAGGATAACAGGTGTGAGCCACTGCACCCAATCCAGAACATCAATTTTTAAAGTGCCTCAAGATGTTTCTGCAACCAGCCAGGGTCTGGCAATGAGTGACTTAGGGAAAGGGGAAGAGGTATGTGGACTCATGCTACAGGTCACCATGTGCCCCCCCTCCCACCCAACCGGTTCATCCTTTTGAGGTCTGAGGGGTTGTGCTGACAAGGAAGGAGACCATAGCACAGATAACAAACAAAGCAGCTATTTGGCAAGAAGAGTCCAAGTTACCCATTAACCATGAGTGATCTGTCAGTGCCAGGGAAGCCTCACAAAAGATGACGGTGTGGTCCGCCTGGGAGGGCCCTCAGTGGGGACCCGGTTACCCCAATGGCAGCACAATAATGCAATATCCTGGCCTCATGTCCTTCCTGTTTTCTCCTAGAAGTTTCTCTTTGAGATTGGTGCCTGAGTAGAACCGTTCCCGGAAAGTAGGGATATCATCGTTTCTTGGTGCCATTTGGATTCCTCCAGTTTAAACTCCCTTGTAACAATGGTGATGAAAATGACTGGATTCCCTACATACGGTTCCAAGTTATTTCAATTTCATCACCAGTGGCAGCTTTAGCACATTCTGGATGCTGGCAAATGAGTGGCAATTGCATAAATACACGAGCACCTCACACCACAAATTCATCCTATAGAAATAATCCAGCTCTGATGACACTGTTTGACTGGGTGGTGCTTGTTATACAGCTTGAACCAGCAGGAAGGCGGCGGGCTGGTCACCTTGCGGGGTACTGAAATGATAACTGCACAGTCATGCTTTTTACCGCCCCTGCCCTCACGATCCTAAAAAAAAAAAAAAAGAAAAGAAAAAAGGACAGGAAGGAAGGGAAGGGAAGAAGGAAGGAAAAAGACCACATGGAGTCCATAATATACAAGTTTAACTTAGACCTCACTTTACATGCTAAGCCCCTTCTGGGTCACTGTTTCTGACCAGACAGATAATACATTCTCAAGGAGAAAATGCAAACAACACATGAAAAAATAAGTGCACCAAATACCATTGCTAGGAAGCAGCAATGATGAGGATGGCGACAGTAGCTCATACCTGGTGGTATGCGCTCATACCTACTGGCTATGTGCTGGGCTAAATGCTTTACTTAGCATCATCTCATTTAATTCACACAACCAGCCTGCCAGGTAAGTTTTAATAATCTCTGTTTTGCAGATGAGAAAAGTAAGGTATCGCAGTTAAATAATTAGCTATATGGCCTAGCCAAGTGAGTAGTGGAGTGTGAACCCAGGACCCAGGTGTGACCAAATATCTTTTAGGAAGGATTCTTTCTACAGCTCAAGGGAGGCCTCTCTTGGTCCTACTCTTCTCAAAGATACTCCTCCCAAAGCCACCCTTGGCTAAGATGTCTCTGAAGGCTCTGTTAGGTTCAGTCCTCGTGGCAAAGGATGCCAAAGGACCACAGGGCATGTGAAGCACTAAAAACCTTAACCGCAAGTTCCAAGAAGCCCCAGATCCTGGCAGTGGCTCTCCTGGTGGAGCTCTCCAAGGAGATACCAACAGGCCAGATTTAGGTAAACATCTCTGAAAAGAGCTCACCTCCCATGGTGGAAGGAACAGTCCCTAAATGAAAGCTCAGAAGAGCTCCTAGTTCAAACAAACAAACAAACATATATCCTCTGATTTATGACAAGGGGCCAATCAACAAGCTCAGTAAGAAAGATGAGCCTTGGAGGAAAAAAGCAAAACCCAAGCCTAGGAATATCGACAGCAGAAACAGTGGCAGTGATGGTAGCAATAGCACTCCGAAAGCCTGTTCCATCATCTTGAAATTGGCAACAGTATCCACCTCTGCAGGATACTGCGGGGGGTGTGGCTCAAAGGAGAAAACACATGTAAAACATTGTAACACATCTAAGTTCTTACTATGTGTCAAGCCTTATGCTAACTGTTTTATATACATTTTGCTATTTTGTTTAAATAGTTACATCATCCCTGGGAGGTTTTTTAAAACACCATTTCACCAACAAGGAAACAACTTCAGAGGGGCTAAGTGACTTGCCCTAGGCCATGGAGCTTGGAAATCATAAAACCTGACCTTGTGTCAAGGGTCCAGAGGTTAGAGCCACAAGAATCAATGGCCTTAATCTCCACTTCCATGAATCTTCCTGTTTCTGCAAATAGAGGGCTTCTGAGAAGCTGGGGAATGGTTAAAATTTTTAGACCTGTGAGAACCCAGAAAACTGGCCCCAAGTGACCCACCGCTGACCCACTCTAATGGCTGTTTCGTTGCACAGAACTGTCCGTGATGATGGAGATGTTCTATAGCTGCATTGTCCAGTATGGTAGCCACAAGCCACATATGATGAGGGAGCACAAGAAATGTGACCTGTGTGACTGAGGAAATGATTTTTTTTAACCTTATTGAATTTTAATACATTTAAATACCCACATGTGGCAAGTGGCCACTGTATTGAACAGAGCAGCTCTGTGGCTCCTCTCACTCACAGCCTGTCAGGTCTCCTGGGCACCACAAGATGAAAGTTCTAAGAAAACTCATGACTTCCCAGGGCAGGCCTCAGTGTGAACGGAAAAATAAAATAAATTTTTCTTACTCCCAAGCAAATGCCATTGCTCTGATCTTGGAACGTTTTCAGCTGGAAGAGAGAAACGGCCATTTCCAAAACAAATGACCTCTCCCCATTTCCCCACCTTTTAAAAGAAAAAGATTAAACATGTAAAGGGTTCCCCATTAAATTACTTAGGAAAGGTTGCCACATTTTCTGGTGACAAATGCCTTTGGCTTATGATGACACGAGGACTCAAACATGGTAGAAAGGAAAAGCCAGAAGGGTAAACAAGAAGAGGCCCCACACTCTCCAAAGTATCGTAAATCAGGGAAATAGACTCAAGCAGCTAACAGCTTCCAAACATTCTTCCTCTTGAGCTATTTTAAGCAACCAATACACACAACCTCTCAGAAGCAATTTCATTCACACTAACAGAAAAGAAGCAATGTGCTTCACAGGGTATTATCTTGAAACACACAGAGAAACAAATACCTACCCCACAGGTCTCAGCCCCAGCTGGCTGGCCACCCCACTGGGCGATGTTACTATTTTCAGGCCCCTAATGGCTCAGTTGTTGAGATGCAGCAAGGGATGCTTTGGCCTTGCTTCAGTTCCTCTTGTCCTCTTGGGCCAACCCATTCATTTCTTTGCTCAGGAAATCACTGCATGTGCTTCGTCCCCACCCAGACCACTCCTGAGGATGGGAGGAGGAGACCACAGGGCACATGAGGACTTCAGAGCTCAAAGAGACTGGCTGTGTCATTGACTAGCTATGTCACCTGAACTTCTCTGAGCCTCAGTTTTTTTCAGCTGCAAAATGAGAGTAAGAGTATATATGATGGTAAGAATCACATAATAGGTATGAAACACATGGGCTGGAGCCTGGTGCTTTGCAAAAGTTCAACCCACGATAGGTCTGTGCTGGGTATCAGAGTTGAGAATTCAGTCTCTTGGCTTCTCTGGATGGGAAGAGTAGCGAATCAGGGGTAAGGCTGCCTAGGTTTGATCACAGTCTCTACCACTTATTACCTGACCTGTGTGACCGTGAGCAAGCTACTGAACCTCTCCGTGCCTTTGTTTCCTCCTCTTAAATATGGGAATTGCAGTAGTCACTTCATTTATCAGTGGGGAAAATAACATCATATGGTGTCACTCCTGTTTTTTTTAAATTAATTTATTCATTCATTCATCCATTCATTTTTTGAGATGAAGTCTCACTCTGACATTCATTCATTTTTTGAGATGGAGTCTCACTCTGTCGCCCAGGCTGGAGTGCAGTGGCACAATCTCAGGTCACTGCAACTTCTGCCTCTGGGGTTCAAGTGATCCTCTTGCCTCGGCCTCCAGAGTAGCTGAGATTACAGGTGTGTGCCACCACTCTGGGCTACTACATTGCTCCCATTTTAGATCTAGCCATGCCCTTTCCCTGTAAACCTAACAATTCAAGCTTCTCTTGAGTGTTCTTTGGTGATCCCTCCAGATGAGTGAGCCAAAGCAGCTGTGGCTGTGAAGTGAAGGAAAGTCACCATCCTGGGTGGGGCAAAAAGACATACTCCAGAACAAGGATGCTTTTACCACTAATAATAGCTAATGCCTGCATGCTCACTATGTACCAGGCTCTCCCAGGAACGCTACCCACATGGTCTGGGCCCCATGCCAGACCATTTATCCATTTATTTCAGAATTTCTGGAGGTAGGATCTTAAGAAAGATAGACAGACAGACACACACACACATGCACGCACACACGCGCACACACAATACCCACGTGGTCTGGGCCCCATCCAGACCATTTATTTCAGAATTTCTGGAGGTAGGGCCTTGAGACAGACAGACAGACACACACACAGACAGACAGACACACACACACATACACAGACACACACACACACACACACACCCTTTTATTTTTAAGTTATCCAGATAATGCTAACGTGAATCTTGGATTGAAAACCACTGAAACAGTAACCCTATGAGCTAGGAACTATGGCAACCCCATTTAACAGAAGAAGAAAACTGAGGGGCAGAGACAACAGGTATCCAGCTGGCAGTCAGACAGTGGCAAGCCCTTCAGACCCCATCTCTTAGCATCCCCATGCACCCTGCCCCTCCTGAACAGCAGAGGTCAAAGCATCCAACAGGCACTTGGATACTCCCAAACCATTTGGACACCACTCCAGGCCCCCATGCCTTCTCAAATCATCTAAGAGTGTTCTTTTTTCAGCCAAATTTCTGACCCAGACTTGACCTCAAGGCATCCAAAGCTGCCTCAAAAATGGAGTCTTGCTTTCCCAGAATTGAAGGACACAGACACAAAGTCACAATGATCCACAGAACAATTGGACTAATTAAACAGGCCCCATTTTGATGACAGGAAACAACAGAGTTGATGATCTTTATTAAAGGCTGCTGGCTGCCTACAAAGAAGCTAGAAAGCAAAATTCAGGGGCTCTTATGGCCATCAGCCAAAGATTATAAGACTGAATATTAAATCTCTATTGTCTGAATCTGTACGCAGCCCTGCTGTACTGAGCCCACCCTCTGGAAGGGCAAAGAAGGGCAATATTTCAATCCATCATATGACTAATGAAGTTCAAGGTGGCCTGTCTCCCAGCCAACCTCCTTTTTTTGGAGACAGGGTCTCACTCACTCTGTTGCCCAGGCTGGAGTGCAGTGGTGTGATCACAGCTTACTGCAACCTCTGCCTCGTGGGTTCAAGCAATTCTCCCATCTCAGCCTCTGAAGTAGCCAGGGCCACAGATGTGCACCATTATATGCAGATAGTTTTTGTACTTTTCATAGAGATGGGGTTTCACTGTGTTGCCCAGCCTGATCTTGAACTCCTGAGCTCAAGTGATCCACCTCCCTTGGCCTCCAAAGGTGCTGGGATTACAGGTGTGAGCCACTGTGCCTGGCCCAACCTATTTGATATCTGTATGTGATTTGAGAAAGACAGCCAAAACCACACTGGGATCTACGATGCAGTCCTGCTTCTGTACATAGCTTTTCCCACTTCAGCCAATGGCCACTCCCTCCTTCCAGTTGCTCAGACCATGGAAACTTGGTGTCACCCTTGATTCCTCTCTCATACCTCACACATCCAAGCTGTTGGCAAATGCCAGTGCCTGGTCCCGCTGCTTCCACACTTGATACTAAAGTCCATTTTCAACACAACAGAGAGAGTGACCTTGCTGAAATACAAATCAGATCAAGTCACTGTGCTTAAAAGTCCCTCCAATGCCTTCCAGCTCACTCAGAACTAAAAGCCAGCCAATCGTTACACGATGGCCTACCCCACTAACCACCCCACCATTTCCTCTCCAGCCACATCTCCTGCTACCCTTGCCCCAGCCACACGCAAGGAGCCTCTTGGTGCTCCTCGAACCCACCAGGAACGCTTGCTATTCCCTCTGCCTGGAGCTTGTCTTCTCCAGCCAGGCTGGCCTCATGTGATTCTCCTTGCTCTGCCTCATCATCCACAGGGCCTGCACCCTGCCCTCCTTCAGGCCCCTTTTATTCATCCGTTGCATCACCAGCTCCTGGCACAGTGCCCAGTACACAGTCCTCAACAGATATTTGTTGGATGAACAAATGGATGTACCCCAAACAGAACTCCTGGCCTCTCCCCTACTAGTTCTCAGGCTCCCCGCTCACCATCATCATTTGTCTCCTCGAAGACCAGTGTGGTAGAAAACACTACTTAGGATACCTTACAAGCACCCACTGGACAGGTGGGGGACATTGCGATGCCTTCTCAGAGGCAGCTCTGCCCCTGAAGCCTTCTCACCGCTACTGAATTGGGTCCCGGCATAGTCCTGGCCTGCCCAGCTTGTACTTCAGAGGATTAAGTCCAGAAGAACAGCTGCAAGCAACTTGCTTCCAAATTGTGTCCCCACATAGAACTTTAATTACCCGGCTGCTGAGATGGGTTGAAGAAAAAACAACCAGGTCCCTGGCTTTCACAAAACCAACTCTTTCTTTGCTGTATGTTCTGCCTGTCCAGAAGGTTTCATTGATTTTCAACTTGCGATTTGAAGGTGGATGGGCCAACAGGGAAAAGAGACAGACAAGCCACCCCATTTCCCTAGCCTCTCATCCTGACCTGCCCATAGCCCATTCAAGCTATGTGATGGTGAAGTAGAGCAGGGTTCAGAGACTGTATACCTCGGAGCATGGAGCTCCACGTCTCAGCCCTCAGCATTCCTGGCAGCTTGTCATCCTCAGTTACTCTCATTTTCCCCCCTCTTTGAAACACCGGCCCTGCCAACTGCAACAAACAGCATTTAAAAATATCCTGCTGGATTATACAGCTCTGCCTTCGAAATTCCTCACAATGCCTGTCTCTGTCCCAGATCATATAAAGAAGGGTGTAGCATATTTAATTTTTTTTTTTTCTAGCTGCTCCCCTGCTATAAATACCCAAGTCTGGGTAGGCGGGCTTCAAGCACAGGCTGTGTGAAGTCACCTCGAAGCTGGATCTCACCACAGTGCCGGCCTGCCAGGGCCCGGGCGCAGCTGTCAAGCACCAAAGCATGAGGTCGGCCAGAAGCATGTAGCACTCATCTTTCTGGGGAAAGGGGCACAGGAAAACCTGAGTAGAGTCATCACAGTTAATTTTAATATTAAATATTAAAAAGACGGTGTCTGGCCCTATTACCAAGCCAGGTCTTCAGAGAGCTCGTCCAGCACTACCCTGGGCTGTTTGTTTCCCAAGGTTACCAATTACAGTGCTCGACCTTAGGAAAATGACTGCACGGTGTCCACGTGGGGTCTAGAAACATTATCAGAGACAGAAAGGCCCTGGGGAGTGTAGTCCAACCTCTCCACACCACGGATAAGGAAACAGAGATCCAAGAGATGGAATGATTCACTCCAGGTCACCAAGGGGGCAAGCTCCACCCCAGAATTTTCTGGACCCAAATCCTCACCTCTCTGTACTGGATTGTTCCGGATGCTTGTGGACGTATACCCGCTTGGTGGGTAAGCCTTGGGCTTGTTTATTAATAGCTCTCCACACAGCAAATACTAATTTTCATATTTTAAAAGGTACAGACTAAAAGAGTTAGAAAGGTTTCAATAAAAGCTTGGCCTCCACTGCAGGGAGGGTTTTCATGCACTGAGAGGCCTGTTTCATACTCTTTGAGGTCCAGTTTAATGTCTCCTTGACTCTAACCTTGTATGTCCAGAATTCCAACTTTAGCGTTCCTGTTTAATTTTTCCATCATGGGCCTGACTCTCCTGAGCTTACTTTAAGAAAGCAAACCATGGGCCGGGCGCAGTGGTTCACCCCTGTAATCCCAGCACTTTGGGAGGCTGAGACGGGCGGATCACTTGAGGCCAGGAGTTTGAGACCAGCCTGGCCAATGTGTTGAAACTCCGTCTCTACTAAAAATACAAAAATTAGCAAGGTGTGGTGGTACGCCTATAATCCCAGCTACTTGAGAGGGTGAAGCAGGATAATTGGTTGAACCTGGGAGGCACAGGCTGTAGTGAGCCAAGATTGCAGTGACCACTGCACTCCAACCTGGGTGACAGAGAGAGACTTCATATCAAAAAAAAAAAAAAAAAAAAAGAACCCAAACCATGGGCCTCAAGTCACTAACTACAAATGACTGTGTATGTATTTTTGCAGTATGTTCATGGAGTTTACCTTTGTCAAGTGACGAGAACATTCCTTCATAACACTGGAGTCAGGAAAAAGACCAATGCCTGAGTTATTAGCTAAGCCATTGATGACCTATCACATTTTTTTATTGTCAGCAGAATTCAGCTGCACCTTAGGGACTCCAATTCAGATGACAATCGGCTATAAGGTGGTTCCATGATATTAAGCATTTAATATGCTTGAAATCTTTATTATCAATGCTCTGGAAACACATTAACTAGGAATTAAATTGTAAGCATCTCTGAGAATTGAGCTCTTAATTGTCCAAAATAATAAACCCTAAACTGGAAGTTGAATATTGTATATATTAGTCAGACTTAAAAAAAAAGTTCTGGGACCATCTTATCTCACCCTGTTTTATGCAGCTCTCTCCTTCCACTAGTAAGAGTCCTGCTTTGGCAAGAGTCGATCTCATGGCCTCAGTTAACAAATTTGCCACTCTCAACCTTCATTCTGTACTGGGATTGCTTTGGTCTAAAATGCTGTGTTCAGGGCCATGGAAGAAATGCAAAGTCAGAGCCAAATTCAACAAGAAAAGAAGGGTTGATAGAAGTCTTGTTCTCCATCCCCTCTCAACCCAAGTTTGCTCGGTTAAGGTCTTCTTTTATTATTTTTACTGCTAGGGCAGCAGACGAGTGCATTTTTGAGGTCAAATTTTCAATCACCAAGAAGAGTAATTGGAGGTCTGGGGCCGTGGTTAAGATGAGCTAGGGAGAAGACACACTCAATTTCTGAATTATGAAAATAAGTTTTGGAAAACTCGTCCTGTACTCTGGCAGGCTTCTTAACATCTGGATAAAAGATGTGGGAAAGCTTTCCTTTTTCCTGTGTTATCTCCGCTGTTCCTGCTTGTCATGTATCTGAACCTTCCCTCCAAGCAGGAGAACTTGCTGTTCTCCAACATACACGCATTGGCTTCCAGGTCTTCACTCACTCTGTTCCCTCTGTCTGGAAGCCTCTGGGAGCTCTGCATCCCCTCCCCCATTTGCAGGTGCAGCTCTACCTGCCCGAATCGCTGGCACACTTGCCACATCCTCCACAAAGAAACTCTGACTTCCTTCCACTCACCCAGCCAGGAGTCATCTCTTCCCTTTAAGCTCCTTAATCACCAGAAGCTTCAAGGTCCCCAATTATGGCATGGAAGTTATTTATATCTACCTTCCAGAGGGGCTGGGAGGATTAAATGAAACAGCTCCAGAAAAGCACCCACGATGGGGAACCAGCGATGTAGACTAGACAGTGGATTCTATCACCAATGCTCCCCTCGTTTGAAGGTAGTGACTACAAGCTTCTTTGTAACTAACTGTATACATGCTTTGTTTTCCCTCCTAGATTCTAAACACTTCTAAATTCTAAACAGGCAAGAGTCTTGTCCCCAGCTAATCTGTCTCCATTGCCTTGGATGTAGCTGGCGCTCAGTGAGTGAGCAGCTGATTGTGATGCCGGCGTGGCATTTCTCGGACGTACTTGGGCTGTTTTCCCTATGTATCTCCTCCCAGTCCTGCATGCAGCTCCAAGAACACAACCAAAGCTGCAAAACCATTTAGACCTTTTTTAAAACAAGCAAGAAGACCGCAAAGTGTGTTTACATGACAGGCCAGCAAAACACAAAACACCTGCTATGTCTGCGGCTGAGGACTTGGCAGCTTCCACAAGCGGGGTCCAATATCCACAGCAGAATTGCTCTCTGGGGGCCTGGAGCTTTGAATGTACGCTGTCGCTGTCATTCTGGCAGAGGTGGGCTTGAGTTCAGAGGGAGAGATCTCATCTCTCTGCCCACTGCCAGACCACTTGGTGTTGGGAGCAAGGGCCATACCTGAGCAGGGTGCAAGGGTGCTTTTTCCAGATTCCATAACTTCCTCCTACCTCCACAAACAAACTGTTAGTCACCAAGGAAAGCCTTGTGAATAATACGCTTCTCCCTGAGACTTGGATCATGATTCTCCTTGCACTAGAGACTTTGGCAAAAATTAACACAATCAGTGCAACCAACACAAATTTGTTGAAAATGAGAATTAGAGGCCGGGCACCAGGGCTCATGCGTCATGCCTAATTCCAGCATTTTGGGAGGCCGAGGCAGTGGATCACGAGGTCAGGAGTTCAAGACCAGCCTGGTCAATATGGTGAAACCCTGTCTCTACTAAAAATACAAAAATTAGCTGGGTGTGGTGGTGCACACCTGTAGTCCCAGCTGCTTGGGAGGCTGAGGCAGGAGAATCGCTTGAACCTGGGAGGCAGAGGTTGCAGTGAGCCAAAATTGTGCACTCCAGCCTGGGCGACAGAGTGAGACTCCATCTCAATAATAATAATATAATAATATTTTATGTGCCAGACAGAATGCAAAGTCCCTTACAGAGACTCTTATAAAATCCTCACAACCATCGTATGAGTTGGGTACTATTTTCAGTCCCATCTTATAGAGTGGTGTTTCACAACCAAGGATGAATTGGCTTCCGAGGGAATATCTGGAAAAGTCTGGAGACATTTTTGATCGTCTCAACTGGTGGTGGCAAAAGGGTGCTATGAAGCATTCTACAATGCCCCAGATAGCCCCATGACAAAACATTATCTGGTCCAGAATGTCAATAGTGCCCTGTGATGGAGGAAGAAACTAAGGTTCAGAAGTGAAACAACTTGTCCAGGGTCACACAGTTACTGAGTGAGGTTATGAGGAATTACAGTCAGGCAGCCCCACCCCGTGCTGTGATCTCACCAGCAAGCCCGGCGGCATCTCTCACATCTCAGGGCACTGAGTATGCACCAAGAACAACAGCATGTGTATAAGCCCTTCATTTTACAGTAGAGGAAATAGAGACTTAGAGTGAATTGCTTAAAGGCCTGGGTCAGTAAGAAGCAAGCAATTTGGAACTCAATTCAGACTCCAAAGCCTGGGCCCTTCAGTGCTTTATTATGTCACTGACTCATGCTCTCCCTGTGCTCTCAACACTTGGAATCAGCAGCCAGGTACCACGGGAGACTCGGAGGAAATCAAAGCCCCCTTCATAAAGGCTCTTCTGCCAACTCCAGGACAGGTATGCCAAGCTCTCCGAGACCAGTGACCTACACTCAAATCCCTCTTGGTGCCTTCTGTCCTTTGTGTATTCACCTTTGCTGAGCTGACTCACCCCTCCTTTAGAAGAGCATCGCAGTGGACTCTGCACATTCTCTATTCAGCTGAGCTTATCGGTCACCAACAAGTGACACTTGTAAAGACCTCCCTGACTCTCTGTGTCTCCTTCCACCCCCAGGAGCAGAAATGATGGCTCTTTAAAATCAATGGCACCTCCAGGGTGGAAAGAGCCAGCAAGCAGCATTTAAACAGAGTAACAGAATCCTTTGGAGGAAGATACACCCCTGGGTGTCAGTGCCTGCTCTTTCACTGTGATCGTGAACGCTCACTGGCCTAACAAATGTAAAGGGTTTGGACACCGTAGGCCATTAACAAACAAGCTCTATAACAAGTATTGTTCTTGCTATGAGTTTGACCCTAGCTGCCATTTGAAGAGGGCCAAGTATTGACCTGTATTTGCTACCTTGGATTCTGAAATTCTTTACAAGAAAATCACAGGCTTAGAGCTTGAACAAAATGGGACTTAGTCCTGGCCCAGCCATTATTGAGCTGTGAATTCTGGACTCACAGAGACCTCTCAGTGAAAGGACACACATTCACAGGATTCATATGGGGAAAGCTCATGGATGAGAATAAGCTTGAGGTGCTGCAGAAAAGTCAGACCTATTACTACAACTGCAGAAGAGGAGAAATAGAGGCGAAGCATCTACCCCCTGTCCTGTCTGGCAGAGGATGAATACTAACAGTGAGGTGGCATAAGGACAAAGCTGAGGATGTGCAGCAAAGTGTCTCTGGTTTGTTTCATCCCATTCCTGGGATGCCAACCCAGGAATGTCTTGGCAATTGATTACCTTGGTTCACTTCTCAGACTGAAAGCAGATGGAGTGGGACACAGATGAAATCTCTTCTGAGCAATAGTCATCAACATAAATTGTCCTTCGGGGCAGCTCTGTTGGCAAGGGGGCCATTGGTATTTCCATTATTAAGGAAAGCTTCAACTCAATCCTCCTGTTGACTTATCTGCAGCCTGCTGTACTAGCTGTCTGTTGTGAAGCCCTTCCTCTTTGAGTAACATACACTGAAGGCATTCTCCTAATCTGAAAACTCCCCCATCTCACGTCTTGTATATCAAAGACAGACTTGGGAATCCCGCTGGAAATCAGGGTAGCCAAAGGTTTACTGTAGCCCCAAATGCTGACTCTCTTCATCAATAACAACTTGGAAATTTTCTGCCTTGGTAGAAATGGGGGATGATTCTTCTGATGTATCAAAGGAATTCAAATGTAAATTTTAAACCTGTATGGTGGAATCTACCATTTGCCCAGCATTTATAGTGCACTTATTGTAGATACCGTGAGAGGTACAGGGAAGACTGTGAGCCCACAGTTGGATGGGAGAGACAGACACAAGCAGGTAATGGTTTAAGAATATACCCTGGGTGCTGAGGAAGCATCACAGAGGGGTGGCTCTTCCAGTCTGGGGAGTCAGGTATAGCTTTCAGAAGGAGGAAGTGGAACAACCCTACCTTGTTCCTCTTACTACTTAAGACTGGGATTGCCTTTCTCAGGCATGCAAGAAAAAAAATAATAAGTTTTCATTTCCAAAGCTTGCTCTGTTTCAGTTTTACCAAGTCTCTTGGCTTTAATAAAATAGTTAAAGAAATGGGAAGCTGCCCTCATCCTTCAGACGACCCAGGTGTGGAAACTGATTAAACAACACCTAACAAACTCAATCGACCCTTGCTGCTTCAGCTGATTCTCTCAGTAGAAATTCATCCTACAGTCTCATCACTAAATAAGTCCTACAACCGGAAGAGGTTTTATCCCTGCTCTACATGCAGCCCTTTTCTTTCCCAGCTGTAGGTGAGATGCTGAGACTTGTCTCAGCTGGTGAATAACTGAATAATTTGGAAAAGTCTTCAGTCACTGTTTTTGGCCTAAAGGTCCTTAGTAGTACTGATATTACTGGCTATTACTAATAAACCTTCAAAGAAGCCTTCCTTTACTGTCATTTAAATTAGTCTTGTCACACCATCCCATTAACCTGCCCTTACTACTAAGAGTAAATCCTTACTTGTTTACTTTTTCTCATTTCCTCCACTGGATTATAAGCTTCATGAGAGGAGGGCTTTTTCCCATTCACCACTTAGTCCACAGCACTTTTAACAGTGGTGGGTACAGGGTCAGTGCTCAATAATTGTTGAATGAATTTACTATTTATTGAGCATTTACTATGTGCTAAGATCTTTAAATCTATGTTCTAAGTTAATTCTCATACCAACCATATAAGCTACATGCTCTTATTACGTCCCATCTTGCAGATGACAAAATTGAAGGTTACTATGGTTAAGAAATTTGCGCCAGGCCACTCATGTAAATGGTAAAGGTATGTATGGTCAGGCATGATGGCTCATGCCTGTAATCCTAGCACTCTGGGAGGCTGAAGCGGGAGAATCGCTTGAACCCAGGAGTTTAAGGCCAGCTTGGGCAACATAGCAAGACCCTGTCTCTACAAAAATAAAATTTAAAAAGTTAGCTGGTGTGGTGGCATGTTCCAGCTACTTGGGAGGCTGAGGCAGGAGGATTCCTTAGAACCCAGAAGTTCAAGGTTGCAGTGAACTATGATATTGTACCATTGCACTCCAGCCTGGCTAACACGGCAAGACCCTGTCTCTAAATAAATAACAAAATAAAATAAATGGCAAAGGTAGGCTTCAAACCCTCATGGTGAAGCCAAAGTCTTGTGCATGTCACCACTAGGATACAGCAATCCTTTTGTACACCCTGGATGCTTCTTTGGAACAAGAATATTCTCACCAATATCCTAACATTTCATTAAGAATCGAGAAATTGAATAGGATTTTCTAAAATGCCACAGACACTCACAAAAGCTTAGTAAGAAAAATGACCAAGAAGAAACCTGGCAGCAATGCTCAGCATCAAACTCACATATGGGGAGTGATGAGGGAGGGGAGGGGAAGAGAGGAGAATAGGGAGGGAGATGAGTGGATGGGAAAAGTTTCTATTTTCTGCAAACTCCCTGTTTATAAATACTACTCTACTAAATTGGTTTCTCTACCTCCCTAAGGAAGTCGTGAAGATATCATCATTTAATGGCATTGCCATGAGATTGGGGACATCAATACCAAATGAGCAACAATATATAACTCCTGCTGCTCTACGGAGCTGGGATCATGTTTTATAAACACTGCAGAACTTTTATTATCCATCTTTTGCTGAGCAAAACCATATTCGTCCTGCATTCTGAGTAATGGACAGGAATAGATGGATTAGAGCCCTTAAATTCTTAGTTGGAAGACATTAAGTTTAAAAGCCCTATATAGCTGAGTCAAAGGCATGTGCCCATGCTGTATAATTAGTAGGCATAACAACAATACATATGTAATTTAAAGGGAAGACCAGCAGGACAAGAATTCTAACCAGCACTCTCCCTCCCATATGCAGTCATTCCCCAGTTGGTCTTCAGCTGTGTAAACTGTAACCTTGCTGGCCTTGGGGTAATTTTAATATAACAAAGGTTTGGGCCATTCCATTTTGTTCCTAAGCAGTTTATGCTTCCCTCTGAAGCCAGCTTTCAGGCATAAGTAATTCATTGCCCCTCTACTAAACATTCATTTCACTTTGTCTAAAGGGACTTAATAAATCAGCCTGGTTATTGTTTAGTGTGGCCACCCCCTGGTTTTCATGTATAAAAAATGAGCATGCAGTTGCTAAGTGGAAGTGAATGGTCACCTCGCCTGCAAGTGAGTTCCCTGGAGACTTGAGAATGTACAGAGGGAGACACTTTGGCTCTGAGCATCCAGGGAGCTTTGTTGTCTGCCACAGAGAATCTTGCTGTCTTGACTACCAAGGCTTAAGGAGGATTGTTTGGAAAGAGGAGGGGGTAAGGAAGAGGTTAAAACATGGGGTCATGGCTGGGTGTGGTGGCCCACATCTATAATCCCAACACGTTGAGAGGCTGAGGCAGGAGGACTGCCTGAGCCCTGGAGTTTGGAACCAGCCTGGGCAACATAGCGAAACCCTGTCTCTATTAAAAAAAAAAAAAAAAAAAAAAAAAGGGAGGTGGGTCAAAAGCCCAACTTATAAAGGAAATCCCAAGGAATGCTGGCCCTAGGTAAGAAATAGTTATTTCATTGGAAGCCCTTTAGCAGAAGACACCTGTTTTCTAGCAGTTTCTGGCTACTTTGCATCTTCAGGGTGTCCTCGTCAGGGAGATGCTCTTCCTTCCTACAGTTTGCAGTTAGAAAAGCTGGGAGAAGCTTCTCAATGTGCTGGGCACCTGTTCTGCATGAAAGATGCGTTTTTGTTTTGTTTTGCATCTACAGTTCCACCCTTATTGTTTGTCTTATAGGGTTAGGTCATCAATCTTTTCTCCTAGGAGCCTCTACTTCTTTGAATTCAGTTTGGGCCTCCCCTCAGCCAAAAGTATAGAATTCTTTCCCTCAGTTATGACAACTGGATGGAAATCCCCCTGCCCACCACTTCCTGCCCTGGAGCTGGTATTCCCAGTGCTGATGCCATAAACCTGTAGCACAACAAGCAGCTGTGACATCATCAACTGAGATTCGGGACTGACCTTAGCTCTGACCTAAAAGGAAGAAAATTAACAAGCAAATGCTCTTCAATTCCCAGCATCTCCTTTGGCAGTGCCAGAATTTAAAAACAAAACCAATAAATGTCAAAGTAAGCCATGCTGGGTATATAGAGTGTCTTCAAAACGGGCCTAGCATGTCAACTGTTCTCGAAAACTGGACGAGAAGATCAAACTCACATATGGGGAGTTATAGAGATTTTATGTTTATCTTATAGCATAAGATTTCAGAGCTATAGTCTAGTAAGAAAAACAAAACAAAACAAAACTGTTTCTTCTCCACCAGTGGCTAAAACCTTAAAGGAGCCTACCTGGCTTCAAATTCCAGTTTTGCCATTTAACATCTGTATAATGTTGGGCAGATTATTTTGCTGGGTACCTTGCTTTCCTTATCTGTAAAATGGGCATAATACTATACAGTAAGTACCTATCTAATAGGCTTGCTAGGAGTACTTGAGTTAAATATAAAGTACTAAGAACAACGATGACACATTAGGTGTTATTTTACATTTCAGCTATTATGATTATGTTAAACCACATTTTGACTTCTTTTATCCCTTTCCATTTTATGCCCCCCAAATGACCTTCCAATCAGATTGTAAGGTTGTTTAACCTTAATACTATTCTGAACAGTTTATGGTGCTGATTCCTGAAATTGAAGCCTTGTTGGCAGTTTGCAGTTGAATGCAATGTCACACACCCTAACATAGTCAGGGTAAAGAGCTTTGCTTCCATCCTTTGCACTAAATCCACACCATCTTCAGAGAAGTGCAACCACCCAGTGGTTCCTTTCCCAGATTTGACACCGTGCGGTTACCTATCCCTCCATATCTCTTCCCCTTGATGGGCCATCACTCTTTTCTAGAAGGAACATTTAATACAATGCAAGGTTTTAACCAATGGCTCATTTGGTTGGTGGCAGCTTGGAAAATCAGACCCCAGGAGACAATCTGTGTTACTTTCCTAGGAAGGAGAGTCAAGGGTTTCCAGGTTTCATCATTCCTGGTCACAACTAAGAGCGCACCACTACCATTCCATCCCCTAAGAGAGCGCCTGACGGCGTCCTTCAGCCCAGCAAAGCACAAGGCGCAGCCTCAGATCTTAGGCTTCCCACTCCCCTCCCCCATCTCACCAAGGCTCAGATCTTTAAGTTGGGACTCTTTGGCTGCTGCCATTGGGCTGGGGAAAACTAGGGGGCGGAATCAGTCAATCTGCACAGCTGTTGGGGAAAGACAGCAACTAGAGACCTAGTCAAGCCCGGCAAAGAGCTATGAGGCAGTAAGTTTCACTTTAAGAGAGGTTCAGGAATGGCTTGGTCAAGAGGTTCAATCTTTCCCAATCAACGATATTAGTCACAATGCCCCGCAGAACAGGGTGATCATTCTCGACTTTACCCTCCGAAAATCAGTTACACTTAGGACAATCTCTGACGAGTGCCATTAAATAAACCCCATCCTCAGACCAAACGCTTTCTCCCAAAGTAGTGGCACGGCCACCAGCTTTATCCTAGGAAATGCACTCCCCCAGTAGCCCAGGGCGGGATTTCTCGCCTACCCCGTCTGCCAGTCGGAGGCCCGCGCTCTTACCATTGGCGTTCTTGCCGCAGATAAGATGTTCATAGGGCTGCAAGACGCCCCAGAGCTCGGCGTCGTTGTTTATGACCATCTCCAGGGCTTCAGCAGACACCTCCCCGCCTCCGGCCCCTCCGCCTTCAGGGCTCTGGCTGGCCAGAACCCTGGCCCGGATCTCCTCCACCAGGTTCTCCATGCAGGCGGTGAGCGAGATGGCCGCGTACTCGTGGATGCGCACAGAGATGCGGGTGTCCACCATCCAGCGGAAAAAGCGGCCCACTGAGAAGGTGAGGCCGCAGCGCGCGGACTTGCCCCGGCGCAGCCCGTCGCCGGCGCTCATGCTGTACAGGGACAGCGCCTTGACGGCGGCCACCGCGCAGCTCTCGGCCAGCGCCCAGCTGTGCACCAGGCGCACGGCGCTCTGCACCTCGAAGCGGGTGCACTTGGCGTGCAGCACACTCAGGCGCTGCGCCTCGCGGGCCACGCGGATCAGTGCCCTGCGGAGCAGCCCGGCCAGGCGCCTCACCGCCTCGGCGGAGAACTGGGGCAGCCGCCGGCCGCCCGCGCCTTTGCGGAGCACCCGGGCCACGTCTCCCTCGGTCCAGGGGAACTCCTCCAGCTCGGGGAGCCGCGGGCAGCGCGAGAAGAGGTCGGCCACTTCGGGGTCCTCGGGCAGCACCGTGTTCACCGTGTCCCAACTGTTGTGGCGGCTGTTCATGGAGCCGGAGTAGCACCACCAGGCCGCCCCGCGGTGCTGCTGCGCCGAAGAGTTGAGCGCCTGCGAGTTGGACTTGGAGGACGAGAGGCTGAGCGAGCGGCACGAGTCCCCGGCCCCATACCCGGAGTCCAAGGTCAAGTCCTCCAGAGTCTTCAGAGTCGAGCTGTACGTCCCGGCCATGGGGAGCCTGCCGGGGGCGGCGTCGCCGAGCGAAGGGCGCTCACAACTCCATGCCCTTTTCTCCCCAAGTGGGCAGAAAACAGGCTCTAGGCTCTCCGGGCCGCCCTCCTTCCTCTCTGCGCCGCGGGGCTCGGCGTCCGCATTGCCTGCCCGGAGGCAGCGGGAAGGTGGGCGAGATCCGTGGCCAGCCGGAGCCCCACGCGCCCGGCGTCCCAACTCGAAGCTGTCACTGGAAAGACCCCCGCCGTTCCCCCTCGGGTCTCCCCCTGTCCGCCTCTAATTCCCACAAGCAGAGTGTCAGTCCTCCACAGAGAAGGAATCCCGAGAGAACAGGGAGACGGCGGCGGCAGAAGGAGGAGGTGGCGGCGCACAGCGCAGCGCGAGTCCGGAACCAGCCGGCGAGAAAGCGCTCCGCAAACTTCTGTGCTTCGCCGGCCCGCGCACAGCTGGGTACCCGGGGGCTGCCGACATGCAAATAATCCCGGGCGGCTTACCAATCGGCGGCCGCGATGGGCTGGGATGCACCAATGATCTCCGAGGGGGCGGTCACTATGCAGATTTCACTCTGCCGCGGGTGAAACCCCGAGGCGGCGAAGGCGGGGCTGCAGGCCGAGGGTGGGACGCGCGGCTGGGATGGGGGTGGGGATGGGAGTGGGATTGGGGGAGGGGGAAGGGCGAGCCAGCGAACTGGGAGGTGGAGGTGGAGAAGGGAAAGCGGCGGTCGGAACGATAGCTCCGGAGCTCACAATTTAAAGAAAAATGCAAAGGAAAAGCCACAGTGCACTGCCACCTTCCCGCCACCCAGGCTTTGGGCGTTCGCTGCTCGCTGTCGAGTCCTCCGCAGCCAGGCGTCCCGGGGTGGGGGCCGGGAGAATGGGGAGGGCCCCCAGCCAGGCGCCCCACCTCTCCCCCACCTTCGCCAGGTCCTTCCCGCAATCCAAGAGGAAACGCTGGCTGTGTTGGAGGGAGGAGGGACGTCCCTGCCTCTCTTCCCAAGTCCGTCAGGTTTCTCAACGCGGCTGTCCAGGCTCCAGTCGGGACAGAATTTCTTCACCTGGGATCTGATCCATGGACGAGTCCCAGGAGGCCTGTGAGTGCCTCCGCCCAGCTGTAGTTTCACCTGCAGTTTTCTGAGTGCCACTGTGGGGAGGGGGCCCCAACTTTTGTCAGAATCTCAAGAGGATCCGTGACTTCCCTGTTACCCCTGTGTGAAGATACCACTTGCTGTCAGGTGGATCCTTTTTGTCCGAGGTAGAGAGCGTTCTTACAGGAAGAATGAGAAGGTGGCAGAGCGGTCCCTAGCCCTGGCCTACTCTCAGAATACCTAGCTGGGTGCACGTGTTCGCCTCCTAACGCGTGCCGGTGGGCGAGCCATATGCCTCAGTGGAACCCAGTTTATTCCGAGGTTCAATGAGTGGCTGACTGGGGTACAATGAGCAGCGCCGGTGCCAACCAGCCTCGAGGCAGGTGTCCCAAGCGGGCCGCCAGAGCGCTGTTGGTTCGGCAGCCGCAAGCCCGGTCCAGGCACGTCTCGCCGCTGCCCTGTGGCTACTCACACGCACCTGCGCGAACGGACATATGCCCCCTCCAGTGGAACCGAAGACTCAAGGGGGGGATTGTGCCTTTGCTCTCCCCAAATCAGCCTCTCCGACTCCTGAATGGCTCCTTTGTGCTACATTTTACATAGTTCTGACCTTGGGCCGTGAGTTGGATATGAACTAGAAATGTCTGGTTTGTCTCTCCTTAAATTAATGGCCTTTACCCCCAGTGAAACTGCTTTTTATTTGGCAGTTTCGCTTAATTTTTTCTTTCAATGGGTCTTTATTTATGCAATGTCGCCGCCTGATGGTTAGAATTAGGAACAGAGTCAAAGATGGAAGTACTGTAATCTCAAATAAAAGTTTGCAGAGATCAAATTAACAAAAGAGAAAGCAGTCACACTTTACAGACGTGAAATCAGAAGTTAAAGTAGGCGATGAGGTCCAACTTTTCAAAAATACAAAAGCAAATTTTATGCAATTAAAAACTTTATTGGGAAATATAATATTAAAGGAAATGTCGCCCTCTAATGGATATATAAAGGAAATGAATTTCAGAAAGGTTTCCCTGCCCTCCCTTTTCTTCGTTCTGTGCACCTATCAAACATAAAGAAAATTACTCAACTGGAAATTTACAACGGAGAACTTAACTGAATGGAAAGGTTATTTGAGGAAGCATCTGGAGTATTTCTCGGAAAAAGAGCATATGGGATTTATATTAATATATTCAAATTACTTGATGACTTAAAGAGTAGATAATTAAACATGCCTCAAGCTGAATCTCAGAATCCTGTGAATGTTGACCTGCACCACGAAGATATATTCTGCAAAATTCAGCCATGGGAAATGCTGCTGAACAAAAAACTGAGTTTCTTTAATAAATAAGTTGCAACAAAAGAAAGACATGGAGAGGAAACCTATACATTTAAAGAGACTTAAAAGACATAATAACCAATCACAAGGTGATTGATTTTGTTTTAAAAAGACAATAAACATTTGATATTATGAAACCATTAGAAACACTGCCTTGATGTTTGCGATTACGAAATAACTTTTTTTGATGTGGTAATGGTAGTGTGGTGATGTTTAACAAATGTTCTTATCTTTTAGAGACACATGCTGAAATAAGTGTTTAGTAGCCCTCAGGAGTGGGCTTCTTCAAGGAAAAAAGGAAGAAAAATCCTCATGGAAAAATCTGGCAAAGAGACTAGGAAGTCAGGAAAGACTGTAGATAGATCTCTTGTCTTTCAAATTTTCCCCAGTCTTCTAGTCAACCCGAGGACAGGAGGTACCAAGTAAACCCAGAATATGTCTGTGTTTGTGTTTCGTGTGACATGGGGAAAAGAACAGGAGGACCGTAGAGAATATACATATATCTCCAGCCATCTTAGAAATGAAACAATTCTTTGATTTCAGCTAAATGTTTGGGAGTTGGCCAGTGTGGTGAAATACAAAACTTTGGATCAAGAAAAGAAAGGACATGATTTCTTATATATACATGCATGTGTTCAATTAAGCCAATCTGCTGGTAATGTGTTTGATTTTAAGAATGCAAATTAAGAGAAAATGTCATCCCAACTCGGGCCTTACCCAAACATTATTATTATTTTTTTTTTTAAAGAAAAACAGCTGTCATTAAGCTGGACAAGTGGAAAAGAATATAATAGAACACTGGCAAATACTGGGACAATTCCAAGTGAAGTTGGCAATTAAGAAGGAGATCTGGAATTGCCTATGCAAAAATCATATAAGGGAGGTAGCTTGAAATAAACTTTAGAAACTTTACCTGGTGTGAGGTCTTCTAGGTGCTTACACAATCAGAAACCCTCTGGAAATTAGAAGATAAAATACCCTGGAATTTATCTTGAAAGTGAGGGCATTATAATCCCAACTATTTCAGTATAGACAGAACTGTCTTATGAGAAAGGTAGATTATGGCCTTGACTTTGGAGAGTGGCCAAATTTTAATTTAGTTTCTGGATCACCTTCGGTGCATTTGGCATATGTAGATATTTAACTCCCACAGGTGATTTTAATCAACTCTGCTAGTCAGGAGGGAATGTCTTTAAGCAGAGAATTGATATGTTCAGGCCTGCAGAAATCTGAAATTTATTGGAGAAAACTATAGAGCAGAGAGCATTACCTGCTTGTTTGTTGATTGTCTTTCTGTCCTACAAGAATATAAGCTCCATGAGGGAAGGGATCTTCTCCATTTAGTTCACTTTTGTATCCCATCTGCTTAGGGCAGTGTGAGCATAAAGTAGAAGCTCAATAAATACTGAGCAAGTGAATGAATGAAACTAACTGGATGAATGGGGCAATGTAATGAATGGCTAGGTTTCTTTTTAAACTCTCACAGAACCCGCATGTGCTTAAGACTATGTGTTGGCCGGGCATGGTGGCTCACACTTGTAATCCCAGCACATTGGGAGGCCAAGGCAGGCAGATCACCTGAGGTTGGGAGTTTGAGACCAGCCTGACCAACATCTGGTCTCTACTAAAAATACAAAATTAGCCGGGTGTGGTGGCACATGCCTGTAATCCTAGCTACTCGGGAGGCTGAGGCAGGAGAATCACTTGAACCTGGGAGGCGGAGGTTGCAGTCAGCCGAGTTCATGCCAATGTACTCCAGTCTGGGCAACAAGAGCAAAACTATGACTCAAAAAAAAAAAAAAAAGACTGTGTGTTAAGGGAAAAGGATCACTGATGTCTGAACTGAGATTTTTGTGATACCTGCTTCCTCCATAGACTTCAGGATGGCTGTGTGCTCCCCATCCATGTTATTATTATTTTTATTGAGACAGAGTCCCACTCTGTCACCCAGGCTGGAGTGCAGTTGCACTATCTTGGCTCACTGCAACCTCCACTTCCCAGGTTCAAGCGATCCTTCCACCTCAGTCGCCTAAGTAGCAGGAACTACAGGCGTGTGCCACAATCCTGGCTAATTTTGTATTTTTAGTAGAGATGGGTTTTACCATGCTGGCCAGGCAGGTCTCAGACTCCTGACTTCAAGTGATCTGCCCACCTCAGCCTCCCTAAGTGTTGGAATTACAGGTGTGAGCCACCACGCCCAGAGCCCATTCACATTAGAGAGGGGTTTCTAACAACTTGGGGAGGTGGACTTAGGAAGCGGGGGTGTCTGCGAATCACCTAAAATTGCCTGCAACTTTTTTTTTTGAGACAGAGTTTCACTCTTGTTGCCCAGGCTGGAGTGCAATGGTATGATCTTGGCTCACCACAACCTCCATCTCCTGGGTTCAAGTGATTCTCCTGCCTCAGCCTTTGAGTAGCTGCAATTACAGGCATAAGCCACCACGCTCAGCTAATCTAATTTTGTATTTTTCATAGAGAAGAGATTTCTCCATGTTGATCAGGCTGGTCTCAAACTTCTGACCTCAGGTGATCTGCCTGCCTCAGCCTCCCAAAGTGCTGGGATTACAGGCATGAGCCACAATGCCTGGCCCAATATTTTTAATGTAAGTACAAGTTTGCATATTCTGGAGAGAGGGTCTGTGCATCTATGCAGCACTGTTGGATAGACCTTTCTGAGATAAAGAAAAGGTTCCATATCTGTGCTATCCAATACAGAAGCCACTAACCACATGTGTCTGCAACTTGAAATCTAGCTATTGTGACTGAAGAACCAAATCTTACATTTTATTTAATTTTAATTAATTAAATAATTATTTTTGAGATGGGGGTGTCTCTGTCACTCACGCTGGAGTGCAGTGGCATGATCTTGACTTACTGTAACCTCTGCCTCTCTGGCTCAAGCAGTCCCCCAACCTCAGCTTCCTGAGTAGCTGGGACCACAGGTGCCCATCACCACGAACAGCTAATTCTTTGTAGTTTTGGTAGAGACAGGGTTTCATCATGTTGCCCAGGCTGGTCTTCAACTCCTGAGGTCAAGTGATTCTTCCGTCTCTGTTTTTAATTTAATTTTAAACTTGAATAGCTACAAGTAGCTAGTGCTACCATAGTGGACAGCACCAGTCTGTAGCTTTCATGAAGATCTCAACGAGGCCAATGATCCTAAGAGGTGAAAAGCAAGAATGATGGTTGTTAGAGAAGTTTTTCCAAAATGGTGGCAGAACACAGTGGCAACATTGTTAGGAAAGAAAACAAATTTCAGGGCCTTGGACGAAGAAAACCATTTGGAAAAGGCACATGCATAGCCTGAAATGGGATGTGAACTCAGCCCAAGTATAGGGAGTAAAACATCCTTCCATTGTCAAGGCATCACATTCCACGTTGAATTGGTAGGAGGGTACATGGGGAGGAGGTAGGTTTGTCCCTAATGGTGTCCAGTCTTGGGGACATAGAAACAGCTCCTGTGTATGCAAGGTCCAGGGTCCATTGTCTGTTCAAGGCTCAGGGAATAGGAGACCCTTCTATTTACATAGATACATATACATTTGGATTTTAAAGACAATCTAAGTCTGGGCTTGGCAGAGACAATAAGCTTCTTAGATGAGAGGGAAGGTCAGAGCGAGAGCATGTCAAACCAGGAATGGCTCAGAACCAGACATCAAACAGTGCCTAGCCCTGGCAACTGGCGAGAACATGGGTGGTACACAGCATTCAGGGAACGGGCCCCTACCAGAGTGAGTGGTAGAAGACTCCAGTTTCCAGAACCCTGGGGGAGGGGGCAAGGAAAGCCTGAGCCTGTAGGAAGTGAAGGATGATGCAGAGTCAAGACAGGGATCCAGTTATCGGGACTGTGGGTTTCCAGGCAGGGCTCTGGATACCAGGTTTTCAGAGCCAGGTCAGGAGTAGCAGGCAATCCAATCCTGAATCTCTGAGTTACTTACTCATTTGAGACTCCTTAACTATTTGCTAACAAGTGCCAGGCTTGTCTCTGAATCTGGGATGAAGTGGGGCTTCCATAGCTCCTGCAGCAAAGTTTAGAGTCACTAAGCAGAGAGCCCAGAGATGATTTCAAAAGCTTTGCTTGCTACATCACAGTATTATGCAATCTATCTGGGTTGTTCTTGGGACACTTGACATGCCTGAGAACAGGAGATAATTTAAATGAGTGGTTTTCAAATTGCTGAGTTGAGAAATTCTTTTTTCCAGTCTTACACAGGCCATGATATGAAATACAAAGAAGCAGAAAGCTTGATTTGGGGGGGTGGGGTGGAAGGGTCTAGAGCCAGTTCATGGATTTTCAGGCAGCTTCTGAGGAACTTGGCGGATGCCCAAAGCTTTGCAGAGCTACTGGAAAACCACTCACCAAAAGCCATTGTCCGTTCTTTGAGTCACTCTGCGGGTTGGTACCTCTGGGGGAGAAATGGGTCAAACGTAAAAAAAGAAATACCGTGGAATGCAAGGAAATCTGAGAAAGGTGGTAGGTAAATAGGCGTGCTATGGTCAGCAAAGCTGCTTTGCAGTTGATCAAACAGAACACTTAGTTGTTGAAAAAGAAACCAATGGTGTGGAAACTGTAAAGTCTCCTTCCATCCTGTGCAACCTAGATTAGCCCATTCCTGACACAGGTATTGGTTCTGAATCTCATGGCTAAAGAGAAGCACAGACAACTTAAAACAAAGCCCCAAAGTTGTTATGAAAGAGAATAAAATAATACTTCCCCAAACATGTTCTGCAGGACGGTTAGGAATAAGTTAAGTCTCATAGGATGGCCTACAAAAAAAAAAAAAAAGGATTTTGTGGTTAACTTTGGGAAATTTTGCATTCTGTTTCTCCCTCTACAATATTCATGGCCTATGATATGTATTTAAGGCTCTGTTTGTATTTCTTTTAACCCATGCTATCCTGGGCTTAACTATGCAGCTAACTTTTTTTTTTTTCCTTAAATCCCGCAAGGTTACTTTAAAGTAACTGAGACTTTTTATTTAACTTGAAGAAGAGAAGACAATTATCTCATGTGTCTTAGGAAAAGAATGACACATCTTATGTGTCTGCTCAAATAGTTGTGATAGGGCAGGACCTTGGACCAAATCCAGATAGATCTTAGGACAGGTCAGTTTCAGCATCTGACCACTGCTCAAAGCTGGAATTTGGTTATTTTGGACACAATGAAATTCCAAAGGTAGGTCCAAACCTAGGACACTGATTCATAGGAGAAAATCGGGGTGAGTGCAGCCCAGGTAATGGGTTGCTGCTAAAGTAATTATGGGTTTTGCCGTTATTTTCAATGGCAAAACTGCAAGTACTTTTGCACCAACCTAATAAAATGATTTACAGAGCAAACAAGATAGGTCGTGGGAGGGCTCTCCAACAGAAGCTCTGCCTATCAGGCAGTTGGCACCACAAATGTGTTAGCTGGTATCAGAGGAAGCCATTGGGAGCCTGGGTTTTTTGGTTTTTTGTTTATTTATTTTGTTTTTTTGAGATGGAGTCTCACTCTGTTGCCCAGGCTGGAGTGAAGTGGTGCAATCTCGGCTCATTGCAACCTCCACCTCCCAGGTTCAAGCAATTCTCCTGTCTCAGTCTTCTGAGTAGCTGGGACTATAGACGCAGGCCACCATGCCCAGCTAATTTTTATATTTTTAGTGGTGATGGGGTTTCACCATGTTGGCCAGGCTAGTCTTGAACTCCTGACCTCAGGTGATCCACCCACCTTGGCCTCCCAAAGTGCTTGGATTACAGGCGTGAGCCACCATGCCCAGCCTGGGAGTCTGGGGTTTAATGGCAAGAATTTTAGGAAATGGGATGGAATTTAAGACTACAGAGCTGAATTATGGGACAGAGAACCCAGGGACAACCTGATGTGGTAATGTCGCCAAATCCCCAGACTTAGATGTTTCACATACTAGTTATCAATTATCTGCTTAAAAAATAACAACAATTGTGTTCTTCTTCACTGGTATAGAGAATCTATTTCAGCTTTTTAATATTCATCTGATGGTCTTATACAAATCTCAAGCCCCAGACACCTTTCTTGGAAATACAAATTCAGTAAGCCTGTAATGTGAACCAGAGGAAAAATATTTAAAACAAGCATTCTGGCTGGGCACAGTGGCTCTTGCAATCCCAGCACTTTGGGAGACCAAGGCCAGAGGATCACTTGAGCCCAGGAATTCAAAACCAGCTTGTCAACATAGCAAGAGAAAAACACAAAAATCAGCAGGGCATGGTGTTGGGTGCTTTTAATCCCAGCTACTTGGGAGGCTCAGGTGGGAGGATCACTTGAGCCCAGGAATTCAAGGCTGCAGTGAGCTATGATTGCATCACTGTGCTCCGGGGTGCGACAGAATGAGACACTGTCTCAAACAAAGAAACAAAGAAACAAAAATTCCTATGTGATTCTTATCAGGCAAATTTGAGAACTAAGACATTTGTTTCTTAAACCTCAAGGCATGCAGTTCTGTAGCCCTAGAGCTTGTGAGTCCTCATTTTTAACCAGAGGGTCCCAGTTCGATTCAAATGCTTTGGGTTCAGGAAACTTGCAATTCAATATGCAAGTTCAGAAATTTCCTGGCAGGTGGCGCTGTCTTTCATTTAGCTAGGAACTTGCACATAAAAAGTCAATTTTTTAAATGCATGAGCAGGGTTTAAACTAAAAAAAGTTTTGAAACTCCCAAGAGGATAGATCTGGGACCAAATAACTATTCCTAGTGATAAAATCTTTTAAAATTCTGAAACTGTCTCTGTTTGCCCTTAAGCAAGGAGGCTTAATATTAGGAATTATTATAGACAGCCCCAGCACAGGGATGGGACAGCTGAATTGCAGATGGGACTGGAGGAAGTGGTCTTCAGAGTTCAGACAGTAGCCTTTAAAAAATTATTTCTGGCTGGGTGCGGTAGCTCATGCTTGTAATTCTAGTACTTCGGGAGGCCAAGGCAGGTAGATCACCCGAGGTCAGGAGTTTGAGACCAGCTTGGCCAACATGGTGAAACACTGTCTCTACTAAAAATACAAAAATTAGCTGGGCATGGTTGTATGCGCCTGTAATTTCAGCTACTCAGGAGGCTGAGGTAGCGGAATTACTTGAACCCAGGAGGTGGAGGTTGCAGTGAGCTGAGATCACACCACTGCAATACAGCCTGGGCAACAGAGTGAGATTCTGTCTCAATAATAAAAAAAAAAATTATTATTTCCATAGGTTTTTGGATAACAGGCAATGTTTGCTTACCTGAATAAGTTCTTTAGTGGTGACTGCTAAGATTTTGGTGTACCCATCACCTGAGCAGTATTTGTAGTCTTTTATTCCTCATCTCCCCACATACACTTCCCCCCAAATCCCCGGAGTCCATTGTATCATTCTTATGCCTTTGCATCCTCATATCTTAGCTCCCACTACGAGAGAGAACATACAATGTTTGCTTTCCCATTCCTGAGTTACTTCACTTAGAATAATTGTCTCTGATTCCATCCAGGTTGCTGCAAATGCCATTATTTCTTTCCTTTTTATAGGTGAGAAGTATTCCATGGAGTATCTATACCACAATTTCTTTATCCATGTGTTGATTGATGAGCATTTGGGCTCGTTCCATATTTTTGCAATTGTGAATTGCGCTGCTATAAACATGTGTGTGCAAGTATCTGTTTTACATAATGACTTCCTTTTTTTCTATGTAAATATCCAGTAGTGGAATTGGTGGATCAAATTCCTATTGACACCATTCCACAGATAGAGAAAGACGGAATCCTCCCTAAATCATACAAGCCAGTATCACCCTAATACCCAAACCAGGAAAGGACATACAAAGAGAAAACTACAGACCAATATCTCTGATGAATATAGATGCAAAAATCCTTAACAAAATACTAGCTAACTGAATCCAACAGAATACTGAAAAGATAATCCATCATTATCAAGTGGATTTCATATCAGGGATGCAGGGATGGCTTAACATACTCAAGTCAATAAATATGCTACACCACATAAACACAATTGAACATAAAAATCACATGATAATCTCAATAGATGCAGAAAAAGCATTTGAGAAAATCCAGCATCCCTTTATGACTAAAACCCTCAGCAAAATTAGCATAGAAGGGACATATCTTAATGTAATAAAAGCCATCTAAGACAAACCCAGAGCCAACATTATACTGAATGGGGAAAAGTTGAAAGCATCCCCCCTCAGAACCGGAACAAGACAAGGATGCCCACTCTCACCACTTCTATTCAACATTGTACTGGAAGTCCTAGCCAAAGCAATCAGACAAGAGAAAGAAAAAAAGGGCATCCAATTTGATAAAGAGGAAGCCAAACTGTCACTGTTTGCTGACAGTATAATTGTATACCTAGAAAACCCCAAAGACTTCTCCAAAAAGCTTCTAGAACTGAAAATGAATTCATCAAAGTTTCAGGATACAAAATTAAGGTACACAAATCAGTAGCTCTGCTATACACCAACAGTGACCAAGCTAAGAATCAAATAAAGAACTCAACTCCTTTTACAATAGCTGCAAAAATAAAATAAAATACTTAAGAATATACCTAACCAAGGAGTTGAAAGACCTCTACAAAGAAAACTACAAAACACTGCTGAAAGAAATAAACAACACAAACAAATGAAAACATGTCCCATGATCATGGATGGGTAGAACCAATTTGTGAAAATTTTCATACTGCCAAAAGCAATCTACAAATTCAATGCAATTTCCATCAAAATACTACCATTATTCTTCACAAACAGAAAAAACAATCCTAAAATTCATGTGGAACTGAAAAAGAGCCTGCATAGCCAAAGCAAGGCTAAGCAAAAAGAACAAATCTGGAAGCATCACTTTACCTGACTTCAAACTATACCATAAAGCCATAGTCACCAAAACAACATGGTACTGGCTTAAAAATAGGCACATAGACCAATGGAACAGAATAGAGAACCCAGAAACAAACCCAAATACTTACAGCCAACTGATCTTTGGCAAAGCAAACAAGAACATAAAGTGGGAAAAGGACACCCTATTCAACAAATGGTGCTGGGATAATTGGCAAGCCACATATGGATGAATAAAACTGGATCATCTCTCATCTTACACAAAAATTAACTCAAGATGGATCAAGGGCTTAAATCTAAGACCTGAAATCATTAAAACTCTGGAAGATAACATTGGAAAACCCTTCTAGACACTGGCTTAGGCAAAGACTTCATCACTAAGAACCCAAAAGCAAATGCAACAAAAACAAGATAAATAGATAGGACTTAAACTAAAAAGCCTCTGCACAGCAAAAGAAGCAATGAGCACAATAAACAGACAACCCACAGAGTGAGAGAAAATCTTTGCAATCCAGGCATCCAACAAAGGACAAATATCCAGAATCTGTCTACAAGGAACTCAAACAAATTAGCAATAAAAAGCCAAACAATCCCATCAAAAAATAGACTACGGCCATGAATAGACAATTCTCAAAAGAAGATATACAAATGGCCAATAAACATGAAAAAATCTCCAACACCACTAATGATCAGGGAAATGCAAATCAAAACCACAATGCAATACCAACTTACTCCTGCAAGAATGACCATAATCAAAAAAATCAAAAAATAATAGATGTTGATGTGGATGTGGTGAAAAGGGAACACTTTTACACTGCTGGTGGGAATGTAAACTAGTGCAACCACCATGGAAAACAGTGTGGAGATTCCTTAAAGAACAAAAAGATAGTAGTCTGTTTAGACTTTTGAATGCATAATTAATTTAAAAATAATCAAGCCTACAAATATAGTGGAGGTATGTCTTAATTCAGTAACAAAGGGTAAACATTGAGGCCCCAGTTAGGACCTTTTCTTTAAACATTCCTAATCAAAGCAAGGAGTCAAGATGGAATTGAAGAGGTTTAGTGGGTTTAGGGGTGAGCCTATTTCAACAGATGAATGCTGGAACACAATTTTCTTTTTCTTTCTTTCTTCTTCTTCTTTTTTTTTTTTTTGGAGACAGTCTGGCTTTGTCACCTAGGCCAGAGTATGGTGCGATCTCGGCTCACTGCAACCTCCACTTTCTGGATTCAAGCGATTCTTCTGCCTCAGTCTCTCAAGTAGCTGATATTACAGGTGTGCACCACCACTCCTGGCTAATTTTTGTATTTTTAGTAGAAATGGGGTTTCACCATGTTGACCTGGCTGGTCTTGAACTCCTGGCCTCAAGTGATCTGCCCCTCACAGCCTCTCAAATTGCTGGGATTATAGGAATGAGCCACCACGCCCTGCCTCTGGTTCCTTTTAGTGGTACCTCTCAGAATTCATTTCCTCTCTGATGTTTCCCATAAGCCTCACAGACCCCTCCACCAACTCCTTGGTCCCATTTCTGCTGTTATCATCCCTCCTCACAGTTCAGTGTAACTATTGTTTACTTGTCTGTGTTTTTCCATTTGCCTGTGTGTACCTTGAAAGCAGAGTCTATTTCATTTAATTGTGTATACCCAGTTCCAACTCAGCATGGGCCCTGATTCATAGAAAATATTCAATATTTTTGTTGGATAAAAAAATGACATTTATTATGTAAAGCTAGTAATTTTTTTTTTAATTTAATTTTATTTTTTTAAAGATGGGGTTTCACCATATTGGTCAGGCTGGTCTTGAACTCCTGACCTCAGGTGATCTGCCTGCCTCAGCCTCCCAAAGTGCTAGGATTACAGGTGTAAGCCACTGCGCCAGGCAAAGCTAGTAATTTGTTTCATGGGTCTATGTCTTTCTTTCCCACTGTCCTGTGTTTCTTGAAGACGGGAACACTCTTTTCCCACTAGAGCTTAGTACACTTTAAATCTAGAGTAGACACTTAATAAATATTTGTTGGATTAAATTCAATTGAGTTTAACTGAATTATGCAGTACTCATTAATCAAAAATAGAAAGCTCTATTTTCTTTGTAGGGCCACACACATTTTGCTTATGAAGATTCTTGGCAAAGGATGTGTAAATACTCACAAAACACCACAATTTGGGACATTTAGAAGACTTTCTCTTCAAAACAAAGAAAAGTCAACATCAGGTAGATTAGCTAGAAAAAGGCCAGGATTGCAGTATGGGACATTTAGGCCAGCAATGAGTAAAAGTAACCTCAAACATTTCATCTACAATAAAAAAATAACTTAATGAAGTAGCGCTCTCCCATGCCTTATAATCCCACTATAAAGGCTATATTTTCCAGGGAGTGAAAGATGTTCTTTATTCCTGGCCATCATTTGTGTGACGTTATGTAAAATGATGACTCAGGCTGTGGCTGTTTTAGCAAACATTCTGGCTCTTAATGACGAGCAAATGCCATGTGACTCATCCCATGAGTCTGGTTAGAGCCTGCTTTCTGAAATTCTTCAGAAGCAATTGATGAAATAATACTGATGATGCAACTCTGTCTCTGCTGTCATTTGCTTTTTCAAAGGGTTGAAGAGAGGAAAACAATTGGTTCTTGTTTAGACTTAGCTTGGAAACTGGTAACTAAAGGGGCCTAGTGGAACTCTTGGGGTGTAATTTTTTTTTTTTTTTTGAGATGTCGTCTTGGTCTGTCACCCAGGCTAGAGTGCAATGGCGAGATGTTATCTCACTGCAGCCTTCATCTCCCAGGTTCCAGCAATTCTCCTAACTCAGCCTCCTGGGTAGCTGGGATTACAGGCATATACCACCATGCCTGGCTAATTTTTGTATTTTTAGTAGAGACGGAGTTTCATCGTGTTGGTCAGGCTGGTCTTGAACTCCTGGCCTCAAAATCCTACCTACCTCAGCCTCCCAAAGTGCAAGGATTACAGGCATGAGCCACTGTGCCTGGCCTCTTGGGGTATAATTCTGAGTATCATTTTGTTTCGTTTTCCGTAATCTGATTCCAAGATTGTTTCTAAAGTTGATAACTGGGGCTTGGGTTAAATCTGGTAATTCTCCAGGCACGCTGGACACCAGCAGAGTTAGGCAAGCCATGTTGAAAGCATTGTACCAATATGCCCAGCATAGGGGCTGCTGTGGAAGCCCTGGTTCATTAGTGTTTGTCATTTAAGGACTCTCCCACTTCATCATCTTGCTTCTCACTTTCTTTGAATAAGAATATGGCTGGGCGCAGTGGCTCACACCTGTAATCCCAGTACTTTGGGAGGCTGAGGCAGGCAGATCACCTGAGGTTGGGAGTTCGAGACCAGCCTGATCAACATGGGGAAACCCTGTCTCTATTGAAAACACAAAATTAGCTGGGTGTGGTGGTGCATGCCTGTAATCCCAGCTACTAGGGAGGCTGAGGTAGAAGAATCGCTTGAACTCAGGAGGTGGAGGTTGCAGTGAGTCAAGGTCGTGCCATTGCACTCCAGCCTGGGCAACAAGAGTGAAACTCCATCTTAAAAAAAAAAAAAGAAAGAAAGAAAGAAAAAGAAACAAACAAAAAAAAGAATATAAGTCCCAGAGAGTAAGCTGTTCTTTGAACAGGGTTAACATGCTGACAGTCAGCTTGAAGTCGACCAAGATCATGTACAAGTTTCCAGCAGGGAATACACCCATGATGTCTGGTAGGCCACACTGAGTGTGCGCCAAGTAGAACCCTACCTAGGGTGCACTTAGAGAACTGAGATACAAATGTTGATATCAGAGAACTATTAGGAAGAAAGAAACACCTGGGAATGTAGCCTGAAACGTAGCCCAGGGAGCCTGCCAATCAGGTATCAAGAAGACATTATAGGCTGGGTGCGGTGGCTCATGCCTGTAATCTCAGCACTTTGGGAGGCTGAGGAGGATAGGATCACTTAAGGCCAGGAGTTCAAGACCAGACTGACCAATATGGAGAAACCCCATGTCAACTAAAATACAAAAAAAATAGCCAGGCTTGGTGGTGCACACCTGTAATCCCAGCTACTCGGAAGGCTGAGGCATGAGAATTGCTTGAACCCAGGAGGCAGAGGTTGTGGTGAGCCAAGATCACACCACTGCACCTCCAACCTGTGTGACAGAAGTTCAACTCTGAAGAAAGGAATGAAGGAAGGAAGGAAGGAAGGAAAGAAGGAAGGAAGGAAGGAATCTGGAATCAAATATCTTGTAGCTAGATATATCTGCCTATTTTATGTTTGTGACAATTTAACTTTAATTATATACAAAAACTATACACTTTTGTCCCTCCCACATACATTCATACTTTGTGCTCTTGTAGCCAGAGTTTGCTTCTTTTTATATTGTGTATCATTAACAGATATTTGTGATTATAGTTATTCCTTTTTTTTTTTTTTGACAGAATCTTGTTCTATCACCCAGGCTGGAGTATAGTGTGACAAGATCTTGACTCACTGCAACCTTTGCCTCCCAGGTTCAAGTGATTCTTGTGCCCCAGCCACTTGAGTAGCTGGGATTACAGACATGTGCCACCATACCTGGCTAATTTTGTTGTTCTTTAATCGTGATTTGTGAGATTTTGGTGCACCCATCACCCAAGCAGTATACACTGAACCATACTTGTAGTCTTTTATCCCTTGCCCCCCACTCTGTCCCCCCTCAAGTCCCCAAAGTCTATGGTATCATTCTTATGCCTTTGCTTCCTTATAGCTTAGCTCCCACATATCAGTGAGAATATGCAACGTTTGGTTTTCCATTTCTGAGTTACTTCACTTAGAATAATGGTCTCTAATCTCATTCAGGTCACTGCAAATGCTGTTAATTCATTCCTTTTTATGGCTCAGTAGTATTCCATCATATATATATACACACACATATACCAAAGTTTATCCACTCATTGATTGATAGGAATTTGAGTTGATTCCACCATTTTGCAATTGTGAGTTGTGCTGCTATAAACCTGTGTGTGCAAGTATCTTTTTCATATAATGACTTCTTTTCCTCTGGGTAGATGCCTGGTAGTGGGATTGCTGGATCAAATCATAGTTCTACTTTTAGTTCATTAAGGAATCTCCACACTGTTTTCCATAGTGGCCGTACTAGTTTACATTCCCACCAGCAGTGTAGACGTGTTCCCTAATCACCGCATCCACACCAACATTTATTGTTTTTTGATATTTTGATTATGGCCATTCTCGCGGGAGTAAGGTGGTATTGCATTTCTGCTTAGTCTTGCTTTGGTTACTAGGGCTTTTTTTGGTTCCATATGAATTTCAGAATTGTTTTTCTAATTCTGTGAAGAATGATGGTGATATTTCCCTCATCATTAGTGATGTTGAACATTTTTTCATATGTTTGTTGACCATTTGTATATCTTCTTTTGAGAATTGTCTATTAATGTCCTTAGCCCACTTTCTAATGGGATTTTTTTTTTCTTGCTGATTTGTTTGAGTTCCTTGTAGATTCTGGATATTAGTCCTTTGTCAGATGTATAGATTGTGAAGATTTTCTCCCACTCTGTGGGTTGTCTGTTTACTCTGCTGACTCTTCCTTTTGCTGTGCAAAAGCTCTTTAGTTTAATTAAGTCCCAACTATTTATCTTTGTTTTTATTGCATTTGCTTTTGGGTTCTTGGTCATGAAATCCTTGCCTAAGCCAATGTCTAGAAGGGTTTTTCCAATGTTATCTTCTAGAATGTTTGTAGTTTCAGGTCTTAGGTTTAAGTCCTTAATTCATCTTGAGTTGATTTTTGTATAAGATGAGAGATGATGATCCGGTTTCGTTCTCCTACATGTGGCTAGCCAATTATCCCAGCACCATTTGTTGAAAAGGGTGTCCTTTTCCCACTTGATGTTTGTGTTTGCTTTGTCAAAGATTGGTTGGCTGTAAGTATTCGGGTTTATTTCTGGGCTCTCTATTCTGTTCCATTGGTCTATGTGCCTATTTTTAAAACAGTGTGGTACTGGTATAAAAATAGTTTGAAATCAGGTAGTGTGATGCCTCCAGATTTGTTTTTATTGCTTAGTCTTGCTTTGGCTGTGTGGCCTCTTTTTTGGTTCCATATGAATTTCAGAATTGATTTCCTAATTCTGTGAAGAATGGTGGTGGTATTTTGATGGGGATTTCATTGAATTTGTAGATTGCTTTTGGCAGTATGGCCATTTTCACAATATTGATTCTACTCATACATGAGCATGGGATGTGCTTCCATTTGTTTGTGTTGTCTATGATTTCTTTCAGCAGTGTTTTGTAGTTTTTCTTGTAGAGGTCTTTTGACTTCTTGGTTAGGTATATTTCTAAGTATTTTATTTTTTATTTTTTGCAGCTATTATAAAAGGGTTGAGTTCTTGATTTGATTCTCCACTTGGTCACTACTGTTGTATAGAAGAGCTACTGATTGGTGTACATTAATCTTGTATCCAGAAACTTTGTTGAATTTTTTTATTCATTCTAGAAGCTTTTTGGAGGAGTCTTTAGGGTTTTCAAGGTAAACAATTATATTGTCAGCAAACAGTGACAGTTTGACTTCCTCTTTACTGATTTGGATGCCTTTTGTCTCTTTCTCTCCTCTTATTGCTCTGGCTAGGACTTCCAGTACTGTGTTAAAGAGGAGTGGCAAGAGTGGGCATCCTTGTCTTGTTCCAGTTCTCAGAAGGAATGCTTTCAACTTTTACCCATTTGGTATTATGTTGGCTATGGGTTTGTCATAGATGGCTTTTATTACATTAAGGAATGTCCCTTGTATGCCAATTTTCCTGGGAGTTTTAATCATAAAGGAAAGTTGGATTTTGTTGAATGCTTCTTCTGCATCTATTGAGATGATCATGTGACTTTGTTGTCTTTAATTCTGTTTATGTGATGTATCACATTTATTGACTTGTGTATGTTAAATCCTTGTGTATGTTAAATCCCTGGTATGAAACCTACTTGATCATGGTGGATTATATTTTTGATATGTTGTTGGATTCAGTTAGGTAGTATTTTGTTAAGGATTTCAGCATCTGTGTTCATCCAGGATATCAGTCTGTAGTTTTCTTCTTTGGTTATGCCCTTTCCTGGTTGTGGTATTAGGGTGATGCTGGCTTCATAGAATGTATTAGGGAGGGTTCCTTCTTTCTTTATCTTGTGGAATAGTGTCAAAAGGATTGGTGCCAATTTTTCTTTGACTGTCTGGTAGAACTCTGCTGTGAATCCAACTGGTCCTGGGCTTTCTTTTGTTGGTAATTTTTAAATTGCCATTTCAATATCACTGCTTGTTATCGGTCTGTTCAGGGTATCCAATTCTTTCTGATTTAAGCTAGGAGGGTTGTATTTTTCCAGGAATTTATCCATCCCTTCTAGGTTTTCTAGTTTATGTGTGTAAAGGTGTTCATAGTAGCCTTGAATGATCTTTTGTATTTCAGTGGTGTCAGTTGTAATATCACCTGTTTCATTTCTTAGTGAGGTTATTTGGATTTTCTCTCTTTTTTCCTTGGTTAATCTTTCTGGTTCAGCAATCTTATTTATCTTTTCAAAGAACCAACTTTTTGTTTCATTTATCTTTTGTATTTTTTTGGTTTCAATTTTGTTTAGTTCTGCTCTATCTTGGTTATCTCCTCTTTTCTGCTGGGTTTCAGTCTGGTTTAGTTTTGTTTCTCTAGTTCCTTGGGGTGTGACCTTAGATTGTCTGTTTGTGCTCTTTCAGACTTTTTGATGTAGGCATTCAGGGCTACAAAATTTCCTTTTAGCACCACCTTTGCTGTATCCTAGAGGTTTGGGAGGGTGTATCATTATAGTTGTACAGCCTGAAGAATTTTTAAATTTCCATCTTGATTTCATTTTTGACCCAATGCTCATTCAGGAGCAGGTTATTTAATTTCCATGTATTTGCATGGTTTTGAAGGTTCCTTTAGGAGTTGATTTCCAGTTTTATTCCGCTGAGGTCCGAGAGGGCTTATATAATTTCAATTTTCTTAAATTTATTGATGTTTGTTTTATGGCTTATCATATGGTCTATCTTGGAGAGGATTCCATGCATTATTGAATATAATGTGTATTCTGCAGTTATTGGATGAAATGTTCTGTATATAACTGTTAAGTCCATTTGTTCCAAAGTATAGTTTAAATCTACTGTTTCTTTGTTGACTTTCTGTCTTGATGACTTATCTAGTGCTATCAGTGGTGTATTGAAATCTCCCACTATTATTGTGTTGCTGTCTATCTCATTTTTTCAGTCTATTAGTAATTGTTTTATAAATTTGGGAGCTCCAGTGTTAGGTGCATGTATGTTTAGGATTGTGATATTTTCCTGTTGGACAAGGCCTTTTACCATTATATAATGCATTATATAATGTCCCTGTTTGTTTCTTTTAACTGCTGTTGCTTTAAAGTTTGTTTTGTCTGATATAAGAATACCTATTCCTGCTCACTTTTGTGTCCAGAAATGCCTTTTTCCACCCCTTTACTTTAAGTTTATATGAGTACTTATATGTTAGGTGAGTCTCCTGAAGGCAGCAGATAGTTGGCTGGTGAGTTTTTATCCATTCTGCAGTTCCCTATCTTTTAAGTGGAGCACTTAGGCCATTTACATTCAATGTTAGTATTGAAATGTGAGGTACCATTGCATTCACCATGCTATTTATTGCCTGTGTGCTTTGTTTTTGTTGTTGTTGTTGTTTTTGCTTTTAACTTATATTTTTGTTTTATAGGTCCTGTGTGGTTTATGCTTTAAAGAGGTTCTGTTTTGATGTGTTTCCAGGATTTGTTTCAAGATTTAGAGCTTCATTTTAGCAGTTCTTATAGTGGTGGCTTGGTAGTGGCAAATTCTCTTAACATGTGTTTGTCTGAAAAAGACTGTATCTTTCCTTCATATATGATACTAGTTTTGCTGTATACAAAATTCTTGACTGATAATTGTTTTGTTTGAGGAGGCTGAAGATAGGACCCCAAATCCCTTCTAGCTTGTAAGGTTTCTGCTGAGAAATCTGCTGTTAATTTGATAGGTTTTTCTTTATAGTTTACCTGGTGCTTCTGTCTCACAGCTCTTAAAATTATTTCCTTTGTCTTCACTTTGGATAACTTGATGATAATGTGCCTAGGTTATGATCTTTTTGTGATGAATTTCCCAGGTGTTCTTTGTACTTCTTGTATTTGGATGTCTAGGTCTCTAGCAAGGCTGGGGAAGTTTTCCTTGATTATTCTCCCCAAGTATGTTTTCCAAGCTTTTAGAATTGTCTTCTTCTTCAGGAACACCAATTATTCTTAGGTTTGGTCATTTAACATAATCTCAGACCTCTTGGAGGCTTTGTTCATATTTTCTTATTCTTTTTTTCTTTGTCTTTGTTGGACCTTGTCTTTGAGCTCTGAATTTCTTTCTTCTGCTTGTTCAGTTCTATTGCTGAGATGTTCCAGAGCATTTTGCATTTCTATAAGTGTGTCCAATATTTCCTGAATTTTTGATTGTTTTTTCTTTAGATATTTATTTCCTTGAATATTTCTCCCATCACTTCTTGTATTGTTTTTTTTTTATTTCCTTGCATTGAGCTTTGCTTTTCTCTAGTGCCTCCTGAATTAGCTTAATGCTAACCTCCTGAATTCTTTTTCAGGTAAATCAGGGATTTCTTCTTGGTTTGGATTCAGTTCTGGTGAACTAGTGTGATTTTGAGGGATGTTAAAGATCCTTGTTTTGTCATATTACCAAGGTTGGTTTTCTGGTTCCTTCTCAATTGCATAGGTTCTGTTAGAGGGAAGGTTTTGGGCTGAAGGCTGTTGTTTAGATTCTTTTGTCCCACGGGGTATTCCCTTGATGTAGTACTCTCCCACTTTTCCTATGGATGTGGCTTCCTATGAGCTGAACTGCAGTGATTATTGTTTCTCTTCTGGGTCTAGAAACCCAACGAGTCTACCTGACTCTGGGCTGGTACTGGGGGTTGTCTGCACAGAGTCCTGTGATGTGAACTGTCTACAAGTCTCTCAGCTGTGGATGCCAGCACATGTTCTGGTGGAGGTGGTGGGGTGGTACAATGGGCTTCATGAGGGTTCTTAGCTTTGGTGGTTTAATGCTCTATTTTGTGCCACATGGCCTTCTACTGGGAGGTGGTGCTTTCCAGAGAGCATCAGCTGTGGTAGTATGGAGAAGGACTGTGGTGGGTGGGGCCTTAGAACTCCCAAGATTATATGCCCTTTATCTTCTGCTACCAGGATGGGTAGGTAAGGACCATCAGCTGAGGGCAGGGCTAGGCGTGTCTGAGCTCAGACTCTCCTTGGCAGGTCTTACTGCGGCTGCTGTGGCAGATGGGGGTGAGATTCCCATGTCACTGGAGTTGTATACCTAGGAAGATTATGGCTGCCTCTGCTGAGTCATGCAGGTTGGGGGAAAGCCAGCAGTCATAGGCCTCGCCTGACTCCCATGCAAATTGAAGGCCAAGTCTCACTCCATTGTGCCCACCCCGCAACAGACCTAAGTCTGTTTCCAGGTGGAGGGCAAGATGGGCTTGAAAACTTGCCTCAGGCTACCCACCTCCTCCCAGTTGTGAAAGGAAAGGGGTTGGTTCTTCCCTCGCCTGGAGTCTGCACACCGGATTTGCACCCTCCCTCAAGTTCTGGCCAGGAGGCTCCTTGCCCCACTCAAACTGTTGCACAGTTCAGCTAGACATTTCCTTCTCCCTGTGTAGTTTTACCCCCACAACCCCGCTCCACTGGCTGCCCGGCCAATGCATCCCCATGGTGCCAGTCAGAAATGGCCTGCTTGGGGATCCATGAGCTCCCAGGGCCTTTCTGCTGCTTCCTCTACCCCTGTATTTTGCTTGGCTCTCTAAATTAACTCAGCTCCAGGTAAAGTTGGAAACTTCTCCTGTAAACAGACCTTCAGTTTCTCCAGTGGGGGTGTGTGTTTGGGAGAGAAGGCTCTCCCTTTCCCACTTCCACAGTTGGGGCACTCACAATATTTGGGGTGTCTCCTGGGTCCTTCAGGAGCAGTCTGCTTCTTTCAGAGGGTCTGTGGGTCCTCTAGGGATTGCTGGTTTGTTCTTGCAGTCAATATGGAGCTAAAATTCACAGTGCAAGCCTCCGGATACTGCTCTGCCTCTAGTCTTGCCTCCCATCTGCCATGACTATCCTATTGCCCCCTAAACACCAAATTCTAAAATACAAGAATATTGAAGTTGGTAAATGCAGCTGAGCATAGTGTCTCATGCCTGTAATCCCAGAATTTTGAGATGCCGAGGCAGGCAGATCACCTAAGGTCAGGAGGTTGAGACCAGCCTGGCCAACATGGTGAAACCTCTTATCTACTAAAAATACAAAAATTAGCTGGGCATGGTGGCTCATGCCTGTAGCCCCAGCTACTCAGGAGGCTGAGGCATGAGAATTGCTTGAGTCCTGCAGGCAGAGTTTGTGGTGAGTGAGACTGTGCCACTGCACTCCAGCCTGGGCAACAGAGCCAGACTGTTTTTTAAAAAAAGAAGAAGTTGTGAACTGATAATTGGATGATAGTAGACTTTTGTTCTTCAATAATAGTTCTTTGAGGGTGTCATTTCTACCAGACACTGACAATCAGAGAATAAAGAAGGTGGGTCACACTGAGACACATAGGGATCTGATTTATGAAGGTCCACAAGGCACTAGATGCTGCAAAATATAGCATTTCAAGCAGCAGCATTGAAATAGTGAAGGCACAGATATTTTACATTGTGTCTGGGGCCTTTTACCCTCACTATGCCACTGTTGCCCAACAAATAATGCACCAACTTCCTTTATGTAAGATTCTGGAATTAGGTGACTATTTATAGGGAGGCTAAATTCAGAGATGGTCCCATGCCACTGTGGAAGGCTGAGCAACTGGGCAAGTTGGTACTGATCCTTGTTTTATTTAGCTTTCTTGCTGACTCATATTCTATGTGACAAATTGTATTTTCTTCTACTTGCGTGTGCCTCTGGGGCATGTTCAATTACAAATCATTATTTAGGGATAATGCTTCAAAAGTTCTGCTGGGATTAGATAAAGGGGCTTAAATTTAGGAAATTATATTTACCAACTTCTTTTTTTTTTCTTTTTGAGACCGAGCCTCACTCTATTGCTCAGGCTGGAGTGCAGTGGCACTATCTCAGCTCACTGCAACCTCTGCCTCCCATGTTCAAGCAGTTTCTCCTGCCTCAGCCTCCCAAGTACCCGAGATTACAGGTGACTGCCACCATGCCCAACCAATTTTTGTATTTTAGTAAAGATGGGGGTTTCACCATGTTGGTCAGGCTGATCCCGAAATCCTGACCTCAGGTGATCCACCTTCCTTGGCCTCCCAAAGTACTGGGATTACAGGTGTGAGCCACAGAGCCCAGCTGCATATTCACATTTGCAATCACTCATCAAATCCAATACTTATTTTATATGTAAGAGAAGGGAAGTAATTTACCCAAAATCACATAGTGTAGGACACATTTCTTGGCTGTCTACCAAGTGATCATTCCCTTTTCCTCCTTTATAAGCATACCCAGGCTTTTGTTTGAGCACATAAGCCATCCATTGAAGCCAGTGTGCTTTGGAGGAAGCTGAGCAACACCCAACTCAACTTCCAGGGTGTCCCCTGGAGGATATATTCAATTCTTTAGGAAACAGTAATTGGTTCACACTCACACTAATTTGATCAGGGTAAATGTTAGAATTCTTACTTGGAATGCTGACATTGAAACACACTCTCTTTGTAAATGACCTGGGATGGTTTCAAAGCCTAGAACAGTTGCAGCCATGTTGCATCCACGAGGGAAGCTGTGTGTAGGGTGAAATTCACAGGGAAAAGCAGATGAGACAGACAGGCCGTGATGATGTCATTGAGCTATGGAATAAAGCCAACCTTGAGTTAGACCATATTTTTGGACCTGCCTGTTAGTTAGGTTATTGATAATTTGCCTTCCTTATTTGAACCAGTTAATTTGGATTTTCCATTATTTGCAATTGAATATGTCCTAACAGATATATTAAGGTGTTCAAAGCCAAAATTCAGCTCTCTGTGTTTTAGTTTTATAATCAGTAAAATTAATGGATTGAAATACAGCAGTGGTTTTAAAATCTAGTTTTAGCAGCAAAATGCATGTTTCTAGCAGTCTTACATAGAACATGCAATGAATAAAATGTATTTTTTAAAATCATTAAGTATGTCCCTCATTAATTTTCATAATTTGTGACAAATATTTCATTGTTTATAGATCACATGAAAACCTTTGTTTCTTTGGAGCACAATTTGAAAGCAACTAGTGCAGATAATAAAACATATGTAGAGGAAGATCCAAGATGGCCGGTTAGGAGCAGCTCAGGATTGCAGCTCCCAATGAAAGTGCAGAGGGTGAGTGGATGCTGCATTTCCAGATGGATTTTTATTGCCCACAGATGAGGAGATTCCCAGGCGGAGGAGCCCCACGGGTCACCAGCGTGGCTGTTTTGGCCAGTGCAACTGTTTTGCTGGTGCTCCAGCGTGGCAGTTCCCAGTGCAGAGTAAACGGGACTGTGTCCCCATTTAGCCAGCAAGGGGAGCTCCGGGAATCTCTGGGAAGGTAGAGTAGCTCATTCATCTGATTAAAAAAAAAAAAGGAGGGGGGACTGAAACAGGGAGCCAGGCCAGGAGATTCTTGGGCAAAAAAGTGCCATGAATTCAGAGCCACTGTTTCAGCCGGTGCAGTGGGTCGCTGCACAGGAAATCACACAGATCCCGGTGCCTTTTCAACAGGCCACCAGAACACCTGGGAGAGAGCTGACCGTTCAACTAAAAAACAAAAGGACATCCACTCAGAGACCCAATCAGAAAGTCAGCAACTACAAAGATGACAGGTGGATAAATCCACAAAGGTGGGAAGAAACCAGCGCAAAAAGGATGAAAACATCTGAAACCAGAACACCTCTCCTCCTACAAGGAATCACAACTCCTCACCAGCAAGGGAACAAGACTGGATGGAGAATGAGTGTGATGAAATGACAGAATCAGGCTTCAGAAAGTGGGTAATAAGAAACTTCCGTGAGCTAAAAGAACATGTTCTAACCCAATGCAAAGAAACTAAGAACCTTGAAAAAAGATTTGATGAAATGCTAACGAGAATGGACAACTTAGAGAGGAATATAAGTGAATTGATGTAGCTGAAAAATACAACACGAGAACTTTGCAAAGCATGCACAAGTTTCAACAGCCGAATTGACCAAGCAGAAGAAAGGATATCAGAGGTTGAAGACCAACTCAATGAAATAAAACGAGAAGGCAAGATTAGAGAAAACAGGGTCAAAAGGAATGAACAAAGTCAACAAGAAATATGGGACTATGTGAAAAGACCTAATCTACGTTTGATAGGTGTACCTGAATGTGACGAAGAGAATGAATCCAAGCTGGAAAATATTCTTCAGGATATTTTCCAGGAAAACTTCCCCAACCTAGCAAGGCAGGCCAATATTCAAGTCCAGGAAATACAGAGAACACCACAAAGATATTCCTCAAGAAGAGCAACCCCAAGGCACATAATCGTCAGATTCACCAGGGTTGAAATGAAGGAGAAAATGCTAAGGGCAGCCAGAGAGAAAGGTCAGGTTACCCACAAAGGGAAGCCCATCAGACTCACAGCAGATCTCTCAGCAGAAACCCTACAAGCCAGAAGAGAGTGGGGGCCAATATTCAACATCCTTAAAGAAAAGAGCTTTCAACACAGAATTTCATATCCAGCCAAACTAAGCTTCATAAGTGAAGGAAAAATAAAATCCTTTGTGAACAAGCAAGTACTCAGAGATTTCATCACCACCAGGCCTGCTTTACAAGAGCTCCTGAAAGAGGCACTACACATAGAAAAGAACAACCAGTACCAGCCATTCCAAAAACATACCAAATGGTAAAGAGCATCAACACAATGAAGAATCTGTATCAACTCACGGGCAAAACAGCCAGCTAGCATCAAAATGGCAGTATCAAATTCACACATAACAATATTAACCCTAAACATAAATGGACTAAATGCCCCGATCAAAAGACACAGACTGGCAAATTGGATAAAAAGCCAAAACCCATCAGTGTGCTGTATCCAGGAAATCCATCTCACATGCAAGGATACACAAAGGCTCAAAATAAAGGGATGGAGGAAGATTTACCAAGCAAATGGAGAGCAAAAAAAAAGCAGGAGTGGCAATGCTCATCTCTGATAAAATAGACTCTAAAGCAACAAAGATCAAAAGAGACAAAGAAGGACATTACATAATGGTAAAAGGATCAATGCAACAAGAAGAGCTAATGATCCTAAATATATATGCACCTAATACAGAAGGACCCAGATACATAAGGCAAGTTCTTAATGACTTACAAAGAGACTTAGATTCACACACAATAATAGTGGGAGACTTTAACACCCCATTATCAATATTAGACAGATCAATGAGACAGAAAATTAACAAGGATATCCAGGACTTGAACTCAGACCTGGACCAAGCAAACCTAATAGACATTTAGAGAACTCTCCACCCCAAATCCACAGAATATACATTCTTCTCAGCATCACATCACACCTACTCTAAAATTGACCACATAATTGGAAGTAAATCACTCCTCAGCAAATGCAAAAGAATGGAAACCATAACAAACAGTTGCTCAGACCACAGTGCAATCAAGTTAGAACTCAGAATTCAGAAACCAACCCAGAACTGCACAGCTTCATGGAAACTGAACAACTTTCTCTGAATGTTGATGGATAAACACTGAAATGAAGGCAGAAATAAAGATGTTCTTCGAAACCAACGAGAATGAAGACACCACATACCAGAATCTCTGGGACACATTTAAAGCAGTCTCTAGAGGAAAATATATAGCAATAAGTGCCCACATGAGAAGCAAGGAGAGATCTAAAATTGACATCCTATCATCAAAATTGAAAGAGCTAGAGGAGCAAGATAAAAAAAACTCAAAACCTAGCAGAAGACAAAAAATAACTAAGATCAGAGCAGAACTGAAGTAGATAGAGACACAAAAAACCCTTCAAAAAATCAATAGATCGAGGAGCTGGTTTTTTGAAAAGATCAACAAAATAGACAGACCACTAGCCAGATTAATAAAAAAGAAAAGAGAGAATAACCAAATAGATGCAATAAAAAACGATAAAGGGGATATCACCACAGATTCCACAGAAATTCAAACCATCATCAGAGATTACTACAAACAACTCTATGCACATAAACTAGAAAACCTGGAAGAAATGAATAAATTCCTGGACACCTGCCTCCTCCCAAGGCTAAACCAGGAAGAAGTCTAAACCCTGAATAGACCAATAACAAGGTCTGAAGTTGAGGCATCAATTAAGAGCCTACCACCCAAAAAAAGCCCAGGTCCAGATGGGTTCACAGTGGAATTCTACCAGACATACAAAGAGGAGCTGGTACCATTCCTTCTGAAACTATTTCAAATAATCCAAAAAGAGGGAATCCCTCCCAAATCATTTTATGAGACCAACATCACTCTGATATCAAAACCCGGCAGAGACTCAACAAGAAAAGAAAACTACAGACCAATATCCATGATGAACATAGATGCAAAAATCTTCAATAAAATACTGGCAAGCTGACTGCAACAGCACATCAAAAAGCTTATCCACCATGATCAAGTAGGATTCATCCCGGGGATGCAAGACTGGTTTAACATATGCAAGTCTATAAATGTAATTCACCACATAAACAGAACCAAAGACAAAAATCACATGATTATCTCAATTGATGCAGAGAACGCCTTCGACAAAATTCAGCAGCCCTTTATGCTAAAAACCCTCAATAAACTAGGTATTGATGGAACGTATCTCAAAATAATAAAAGCTATTTACAACAAACCAACAGCCAATATCATACTGAATGGGCAAAAACTGGAAGCATTCCCTTTGAAATCTGGCACTAGACAAGGATGCCCCCTCTCACCACTCCTATTCAATATAGTACTGGAATTTCTAGTCAGAGCAATCAGGCAACAAAAAGAAATAAAGGGTATTCAAATAGGGAAGGAGGAAGTCAAATTGTCTCTATTTGCAGACGACATGATTGTATATCTAGAAGACCCCATCGTCTCAGCCCAAAATCTCCTTAAACTGATAAGCAACTTCAGCAAAGTCTCAGGATACAAAATCAATGTGCAAAAATCACAAGCATTCCTATCACCAATAACACACTTAAAGAGAGCCAAATCAAGAACAAACTGCCATTCACAATTGCTACAAAGAGAATAAAATATCTAGGAATACAACTAACAAGGAACGTAAAGGACCTCTTCAAGGAGAACTACAAACCACTGCTCAACGAAATAAGAGAGGACACAAAGAGATGGAGAAACATTCCATGTTCATGGTTAGGAAGAATCAATATTGTGAAAATGGCTATACTGCCCAAAGTAATTTACAGATTCAACGCTATCCCCATCAAGCTACCAGTGACCTTCTTCACAGAACTGGAAAAAACCACCTTAAACTTCATATGGAACCAAAACAGAGCCCGCATAGCCAAGTCAATTCTAAGCAAAAAGAACAAAGCGGGAGGCATCACACTACCAGACATCAAACTATACTACAAGGCTACAGTAATCAAAACAGCATGGTACTGGTAGCAAAACAGAGATATAGACCAATGGAACAGAACAGAGGCCTCGGAGGCAACACAACATATCTACAACCATCCGATCTTTGACAAACCTGACAAAAACAAGCAATGGGGAAAGGATTCCCTGTTTAATAAGTGGTGTTGGGAAAACTGGCTAGCCATATGCGGAAAGCAGAAACTGGACCCCTTTCTGACACCTTACACTAAAATTAACTCCAGATGGATTAAAGACTTAAACTTAAGACCTAACACCATAAAAACCATAGAAGAAAATCTAGGCAAAACCATTCAGGACATAGGAGTAGGCAAGGACTTCATGACCAAAACACCAAAAGCATTGGCAACAAAAGCCAAAATAGACAAATGGGACCTAATCAAACTCCACAGCTTCTGCACGGCAAAAGAAACAATCATTAGAGTGAATCGGCAACCAACAGAATGGGAAAAAATTTTTGCAGCTTACCCATCTGACAAAGGGCTGATATCCAGAATTTACAAAGAACTAAAACAGATTTACAAGAAAAAAACAAACGAGCCCATTCAAAAGTGGGCGAAGGATATGAACAGATACTTTACAAAAGAAGACATACATGAGGCCAACAAACATATGAAAAAATGCTCATCATCACTGGTCATTAGAGAAATGCAAATCAAAACTACATTGAGATACCATCTCACGCCAGTTAGAATGGCGATCATTAAAAAATCTGGAGACAACAGATGCTGGAGAGGATGTGGAGAAATAGGAACACTTTTACACTGTTGGTGGGAGTGTAAATTAGTTCAACCATTGTGGAAGACAGTGTGGCGATTCCTCAAGGATCTAGAAATAGAAATTCCATTTGACCCAGCAATCCCATTACTGGGTATATATCCAAAGGATTATAAATCGTTCTACTATAAGGACACATGCACACGAATGTTCATTGCAGCACAGTTTACAATAGCAAACACCTGGAACCAACCCAAATGCCCATCGATGATAGACTGGACAGGGAAAATGTGGCACATATACACCATGGAATATTCTGCAGCCATCAAAAATGATGAGTTTGCGTCCTTTGTAGGGACATGGATGAACCTGGAAACCATCATTCTCAGCAAACTGACACAAGAACACAAAATCAAACACTGCATGTTCTCACTCATAGGTGGGTGTTGAATAATAAGAACACATGGACACAGGGAGGGGAGCACTATACACTGGGGTCTGTTGGGGGGAAATAGGGGAGGGACAGTGGGGGGTGGGGAGTTGGGGAGAGATAGCATGGGGAGAAATGCCACATATAGGTGAAGGGGAGGAAGGAAGCAAATCACACTGCCACATATGCACCTATGCAACAATCTTGCATGTTCTTCACATGTACCCCAAAACCTAAAATGCAATTTAAAAAACCACATATGTAATATATTATGCATAGTAAAAAGGAGATATGCATAATATACAGATATAAGTATATACATAAGAATGTATATAAAATAGCTAACATTTATTGCTTATTAAGTACCAGGGATCTTGCTGAGTACTTTTTAATGCATGGTTTTATTTTAAATTCACAACTTCATGAAGCAGGTACTTATATTTAATAGAGGAGAATAATAATACTTACCTTATGGGGGTCCTTGGGAAATTAAAACAAGATCCTAGACTTCAGACAAGTAACTGAGAAGGGCAAGCATCCTCTTCTGTTGAATTAAACAGAGGAAGAAGTGAACTTAAAAACCTTGCTTAACCATGGACTTTCTAATTCCAACTCAATAAATTATAATTGATACAGAGTCCTTCTGAACTCGTTTCAATATTACTCCCAGTAGAAATGAGAATTGGCTTTGTGTCCTCCTTTAATCTGTGATATAAATGTCAGTTCTTTTGGTGATAGAAAATAATGCCATTAGCAGCTTTACTTAAAGAGAGAAAATAATAGTATAGTCATATATTCCATAGAATGTTTATGCCTAAGGCTTAATAATCACGTTCATTTAAAGATGAAGTGCTGGGCACAGTGGCTCATGCCTGTAATCCCAACTTTTTGGGAAGCCAAGGCCAGAGGATTGATTGAGGCCAGGAGTTAGAGATCAGCCTGGGCAGCATAGAGAGACCGACCCCTGATCTCCACAAAAAATAAAAAAAATTAGCCAGGTATGGAGGTGCAGGGCTGTAGTCTAGCTATTGGGGGGATAAGGCAGGAGGATGGCTTAAGCCCAGGAGTTTGAGGCTGCAGTGAACTATGATTGTGCCATTGCATTCCAGCCTGGGCAACAAAGTGAGATCTTGTCTCAAAAATAAAATAAAATAAAATAAAATAAAATAAAGATGAGTCACAGAGAGGTTTCATGGCTTCCTAAGGTCACAAAGCTTGTTAGAGTTCAGAGTTGAGACTAACATTCAGGGAGTTTGGCTTCTGTACCAATGCTCTGTATATTGCATGCTGCCTACAATTAACCTGGCCGAACTTGGTCTCTAATTGCCACCAAAGTTAGCCAACAAGAAAAAAAATCTGATGAGCACTCAAAGCAAGTATGATCTAAATTTGGCTGGTCAGGACTTCCTATGGCCTTGTGAAGAAAATATGGCACCATGGTTTTCTGTGTACATGGAGGTGTGACTGTGGTATCATAATCTCATCTCATCTAACCCTTTGGGTTGAAAATTCAGAGACAGACCAATGAGATAATATCTGGCAATTCTCTGTTTTTTACCGTTTCTCTATTAGCTGGAAAACTAAAATCAGATGTAATATTCTGGATGTTTTACGTGTTATGTAATTTGCTTGTGCATTCAATAGTCCTGCTCATCCTTTAAAATATAAAATAAATTGTTGCGAATGTAGTTTTGACTTTGTTTACGTGTTCTTTAATTCGATTGTAAGTTTTCTGGGGATGAGGCCATCTTTTTATGGAGTACAGTGTTATCATACTTTGCCTTATCTGATTTTGATATTTTCCAAATATTTAAATGTAACCCAGATGTCACACATTGCATAGCCTTGCCAGAATTTCTGCACATTCCTGCTGAAATTTCATTCTGCCCAGTTCCAGCTCCCACAGGACTCTTGATCTCACTTAAGGTTTGCCTTCCTTGTATAGACCTGCCCCTAACATTTGTGAGGCCAGGGGCAGGGCAGGAAAAAAAAAAAAGGATGCTCACATATCCATTGTCTAAACAGATAATAAACTATTCAGTAAAATAGGTACCATTCTCCTGCATTGCCAAATTTGCCTTCATAATAACCTGGAAGGCCAAGTGAAAATTTACAATTTTGAGGTTTCTGGTTTCCCCCTGGAATTTGGCAGTGTGGAGAGAGCTGAACTCCCACCTCCAACCTCCACCTACAGTCCACTCCTTATTTTTCTCCCTGCTCCCTCCTCCATTGTCTCACAACATGAAAGGCCTCACATGCATTCATGGACATTGGGTCATGTCTAAGTTTTACCATTTGCTTTCAAGCAGTCACCCCTTAGGTAAACCTTAGTCCTAATGATATGCCTACCAGCACTGTAGGCTACAATTAGGAGGATGGACCCAGGGACAAAGCTGGTGCAGCCATGCACAAATGCCATTCCCCAAATCCTAGGGCCCTTAAGAATGATGCTAAATCTACTCGGCTTGTGCTCTATAAATGGAACAGCCAAGCCTGGAGGACAGAACATCTGTTTACAGCATGATTTACTGAATATTTTAGGCCTACTGTGAAGACCTACTGCTCAGAAAAAAGTATTTCTTTCAAAATATTACTGTTCATTGACAATATACCTAGTCACCCAAGAGCTCTGATGGAGATACACAAGGATATTGATGTTGTCTTTATGCCTGTTAATACATCTCTTCTGTTGCCCATGGATCAAGAAGTAAATTCAAATTTCAAGTCTTATTATTTAAGAAATTATAGCCTTACATTTTGTAAGGCTATAATTGCCATGGATATTGATTCCTCTGCTGAATCTGGGTGCAGTAAAATTGAAAGCCTTCTGGAAAGAATTCACAATTTTAGATGCTATTAAGAACATTCATGATAGGCTGGGTACAATGGCTCATGCCTGTAATCCCAGCATTTTGGGAGGCCGAGGTGGGTGGATCACCTGAGGTCAGGAATTAGAAACCAGCCTGGCCAACATGGTGAAGCCATATCTCTGCTAAAAATACAAAAATTAGTCAGGCATGGTGGTGCACACCTGCAATAGCAGGAGGATTGCATGAACCTGGGAGGTGGAGGTTGCAGTGAGCCGAGATCATGCCACTGCACTCCAGCCTGGGTGTCAGAGAGAGAGAGAGAGAGAGAGAGAGAGAGAGAGAGAGAGAGCTTCTCTCAAAAAAACAAAAAAAATTAATGATTCATGGGAGATGGTCAAAATATCAACATCAGCCAGGTATGATAATCCTAGCTACCTGGGAGGCTGAAGCAGGAGGGTTCTTGAGCCCAGGAGTTCGAGACTGCAGTGAGCTATGATCCTACCTCTGTACCCCAGCTGGGTGACTGAATATAATATTATATATTATATTCAGATATATAATATTCAGATACACATATCTGAATATTAACAGGAGTTTGGAAGATGTTGATTCCAACTCTTATGGATGACTTTGAGGGCATCAAGACTTCAATGGAGAAAGTAACTGCAGGTGTGGTGAAACAGCAGGAGAACTAGCATTACAAGTGGAGCCTGAAGATGTGACTGAACTGCTGCCATCTCTAAATAAACCTTCAATGAATAAGAAATTGGCCAGGTGCAGTGGCTCATGCCTGTCATTCTAGCACTTTGGGAGGCCAAGGTGGGTGGATTGCTTGAGCTCAGGAGTTCAAGACCAGCCTTGACAACATGGTGAAACTCTGTCTCTACAAAAAATACAAAAATTAGCCGAGCTGGTGGTGTGCACCTGTAGTCCCAGCTACTCAGGAGGCTAAAGTGGGAGGATGGGAGGTGGATGTTGCAGTGAGCCGAGAGTGTGCCACACACTGCACTCCAGCCTGGGCAATAGAACAAGACTCTGTCTGAAAAAAAAGAAAGAAAGAAATTGTTTCTTATGAATGAGCAAAGATGGTGGTTTCTTAAAAATTTTTTTTAATTTTTATTTTTTTTAAATAGAGAAAGGGTCTTGCTTTGTTGTTCAGGCTGGTCTCGAGCTCCTGGGCTCAAGTATTCCTCCTGCCTTGGCCTCCCAAAGGTGTTGGGATTACAGGCATGAGCCATTGTGCCCAGCTGATAGTGGTTTCTTAAGATAGAATCTACTCCTGGTGAAGATACTGTGAATGTTGTTGAAATAACAACAAAGGATTTAGAATAGTAAATAAACTTAGGTGATAAAGCAGTGGGAAGGTTTGAGAGGACTGACCAATTTTGAGAGAAGTTCTACTGGGGGTAAAATGCTATCAAACAGCATCTCATGCTGCAGAAAAATCTTTTGTGAAAGGAAGAGTCAATGAGGCAAACTTTGTTGTTGTCTTATTTTAAGAAATGGCCACAGCCACCCCAACCTTCAGCACCTACCACCCTGATCAGTCAGCAGCCATCAACATCGAGGCAAGACCCTCCACCAGCAAAAAGATTATGATTCACTGAAAGCTTGGATGATCATTAGCATTTTTGGCAATAAAATATTTTTTAGATTAAGGTATGTGCATTTGCAAGACATAATGCTATTACACACTTAATAGACCACAGTATAGTGTAAACATAACTTTTAGATGCACTGGGAAACCAAAGAATTCACATGACTCACTTTATTGCAATATTTTATTGCAGTGGTCTAGTACAAAATCTGCATTATCTTCAAGGTATGTCCATATATGTTTTTATCTATAGTTTCTCTGTCTTTTTTTTTTGTTGTTTGTTTTTTGAGACAAGAGTCTTGCTCTGTCCCCTAGGCTGGAATGCAGTGGTGCGATCTCAGTTAACTGTAACCTCTACCTCCTGGGTTCAAGTGATTCTCCTGCGTCAGCCTCCCGAGTAGGTGGGACTACAGGCACACGCTATCATGCCAGGCTAATTTTTGTATTTTAAACAGAGACGAGGTTTCACCATGTTGGCCAGTCTGGGTCTCGAACTCCTGATTTCAAGTGATCCTTCTGCTTCAGCCTCCCAAAGTGCTGGAATTACATGTGTGAGCCACCGCACCTGACCCCCAGCCAGTTTTTGTACTTTTTAGAGATAAGATAGAATTTTGCCATGTTGCCCAGGCTGGTCTCGAACTCCTGGCCTCAAGTGATCCAACTGCTTCAACCTCCCAAAGTGCTGGGATTACAGGTGTAAGCCACTGCACCCGGCCCATAGTCTTTATTTTTTAAATTTAATTAATTAATTAATTAAGTTTTGAGACAGAGTCTCACTCTGTTGCCCAGCCTGGAGTGCAATGGCATGGTCTCAGCTCACTGCAACCTCCACCTTCCAGTGATTCTTGTGCGTCAGTCTCCCAAGTAGCTGGGATTACAGATGTCTACCACCACACCAGGCTAATTTTGTATTTTTAGTAGAGACGGGGTTTCCCCATGTTGGCCAGGCTGGTCTCGAACTCTATGCCTTGGCATTCCAAAGTACTAGGATTATAGGCGTGAGCCACCGCGCCCAGCCTTTATTTTTAATTGCATTTCTAAATATGCTATTTTAAATTGCCATTGGTATAAATGACTTTTTTGCACACATCAGAACTGCATGATTTTCTGTCTTCAATATGTGTTTAAAAGGCACAAAAACAACCTATTAAAAAAAGCACTAATACTCATTTTCTCATGGAATGGCTGTCATTGGCCAGTATTGTTTCTTGGCCCTCTGGGAGAGATTTCTAAGGACAAAACTTTTGGAGGCATGCTTTATTCTTTATACAATTATTCCTTGCTATGCTATCCAAATGAATTCAGTTCCTGTGTATGGATGGAGTTTGGAGAATGAATTTAGGTAACCAGGGAAATTGTGTTGTTATAGTTCTCAAATCAAAAGCTCTATGATAGAAAACTATGACTTTAATAATTAAAACCTATACTATTTCTAATCTATTTGGTAGTTCAAAGTCAAGCTGATTTAACTCCTGGAAGCAAAACTCTCTGATTAAGTATCTTTATAGTTTTCTATATATAAGTTGGGCAATCAGGAAAGGCACAAAATAACTAGAGTTGGAAAATTGTATAATGTTCTAGGAGAAAGCAATTTTATTTTAAACAAGGCTTCAAGAAGGACAGGGATTAAATAGTAATTGAGTAATGCTCATTTTATTAAAGTGTTAAAAGCTTTTATTGGAAATAGCCATTCTCCATTTATTTGTAGAAAATTACTCCCTTCCTGTGACTTAATATGATTAATAATCATAATAATGAGGGAGGCCAGGTGTGGTGGCTCCTGCCTGTAATCCCAGAACTTTGGGAGATCAAGGTGGGTGGATCACCTGAGGTCAGAAGTTTGAGACCAACCTGGCCAACATGGTGAAACCCTGTTTCTATTAAAAATACAAAAAATTAGCTGGGTGTGGTGGCATGCACCTGTAATCCCAGCTACTCAGGAGACTGAGGTGGGAGAATGGTTTGAACCCAGGGGGCAGAGGTTGCAGTGAGCCCAGATCACATCACTGCACTTCAGCTTGGGCGACAGGGCAAGACTCTGTCTCAGTAACAATAATAATAATTAGAGTTTTTAAAGAAGTGCTTTGAAGTTTATAAAATACATTAATATTATATAATCTCAGTTGAGATCTAGATCAGTGGTATCCCACAGAACTTTCTGCAGTTATGGAAATGTTCTAATATGCTGTCCAATATCTGCTATGGGCTGCATAAAGGAGGGGGAGATACTCAAATAAACATTAGGGTATTTCTACCTATAGGTAAAATGGATACTTGGGCAAAAATGGCAAAGTCTAGTATGACAGACAAGATATTCTAAAACATAATGAAAGCTATTTTTGGTCATTGCTCATTGATTTTTAAAATTTAATAATTACTTGAGAATGAAGCAAACAAGCCTTAATGAAGTTTATAATTTAATAATGTTTTGTTTTTGAGACAGAGTCTCACTCTGTTGCCCAGACTGGAGTGCAGTGGCACAACCATGGCTCACTGCAGCCTCAATCTCCTGGGCTCAAGTGATCTCCCACCTTAGCTTCCTGAGGAGCTAAGACTAAAGGCATGAGCCACTATGCCTACCTAACTTATTCTTTTTTTCTTTTTTTTAAGGGGTAGAGACAGGGTCTCCCTATATTGCCCAGGTTGGTCTCTCCCAGAATGTTGGGATTACAGGCATGAGCCTCTATGCCCAATCTTTTAAATCATTTTTTTAAACATTGATTTCAGTTGTCTTTGTATTTTCTTTTTTTGGCTGCTGAGACCTCATATATTGAGCAATCATGTTATCTAATTTTTAGTGCAATGGCCAACCCAAGTAATAGCTTGAATTCAGCTCCCCTTATGACTTTATGCCATGTGATTGTCTAGCACTTTTCTCTGTCTAAATATTGTTGAAACTTCCTTTGTACATTGTACCTAGATACCAGTTTGCCTTTAGCTGGTATGAATCTAACAGATATTAGGTACAAATGTGAGAGCATTGCTGTCATTTTGACATCAGGATATGCTGACCTAAAGCAACCAAACATGTTTGCCAGCACATTAAAGGTTAAACACTGTTATCATTAGCATCAATAAATGTCAGTATAAAGCCCACACTGAAACTTTGCTGCATGGCTTGGCTATCCAAAATAAGCTGCCATTAATTTTAAGTATTACCTTTTAAATAAAAATATAAAATGTAAATGTCCTTGAAGAGAATGTTCAGGCTTCTAAGAATAGAACTATTTTAAAACACCAACTGCTTTTTGTTATTTTCAGAACCCTTTCATAGGATGGTAAAAAACAAACAAAAAACTTTACAACCACAACTAATGTCATTTTTTCCATAGTTCCTACTCAGCTCCAAACTCATTGTATGCAAAGCCTATTTTTTCCATGCATCTAAATGATAGATACAGGCTATGAGATTCTTTCTTTTATTTGTAGCAGCTTATTCAGGTGCAGCCAAACACAAAACTTTAGGATAAAGTGTACAAACTTTACAATATAGGATTTGAATTTAAAATACGAGACATAAAATCTGCACAACACTGATAAAAATCAAGCACAGATAGCAGGATCGAAACGTATAACCTACATGGGAAAGGGAGCTTTATTTCTTTTCAAGTGCTTTATTCTGCTATGGAACAGTTGAAACGAAGATATGAAGCTTTGTGGTTAGTTTAAATTACACAGCTGTAGATACTATACCAATTTTAAAAGTTACGCACAGACCCATGGATGTTCGTCAGTGCGCCTGGATTGATGGGACACTCCGGCGGGATCACTGAGAACAAATCAGGCAGGTGTGGAAGGAAAGCCCACCTGTGCAGTTCATTTGCAGAGTTTGCGGATGGGCAGGCACACCCTTCCGGGAACAGGAGGGCTGCGGCTTTCTCCCTCAGAGCTACGGTTTGGTTTAGTCTTCGCCTCTCACCAACCTCCTTAGCCTCAAGTGTGAATCACATTCTGGAAGCTCTACCTCCACTGTTTCTCCAATTACGTTAGAAATGTCTACTCTAGAAGGCAGCGGATCTTCTAGTTGAGGAAGTTTGTCTGGGTTGATCCAGGTGTTTTCAGGACACTTCACATCAAAGTTTGTGTAAACATCACGTTTATAAAAGTGATTAGGATACTGTGGCATTTCTTCACCTCAAATCCCCAGAGTGTGTTTGGGGAACACTGAAATAACAAAAAGGGCAGAGCTTTGCTCTCTCTTATTTGCTAAATGCTCTCTCTTTTTACTGTGGGGCCTTATGCAAAACGACCTAACCTCTTTGAGGCAGTTTCTTAATTTTGAAATTGAGAGTAACATTTATTTTCTGGGGTTGCTGTGAGAATCAAACACAATAATGGACATGCCATTCCTGGCACAACCAAAAGAGTAGCAATGCCTGGGTGAAAGAAAGCAGCTAACATTTCTAATTAGGAGAATATGAGTCAGATCACGCTTTGCATTTCTGGTCATGTGACCTTCAGTAAGTGACATATGTGAACTTCGGTTTTCTCATCCAGGATATAGGAATGTTATCAGCATCTTCCCCACTGGATTGAGAGAAAACGTGATCGCAACTTCCTTTTCTCTTCTTTACTATCTCCCACTTCTCTCTCCCTCTACTCTCCCATCCCCCCACCTCTCTCTCCCTCCACCCCTCCCATCCCCCCATTTCTCTCTCCTTCCACTCTCCCATCCCCCACTCTCTCTCCCTCCACCTCTCCCATCCCCCCACTTCTCTCTCCCTCTACCCTCCCATCCCCCTACTTCTCTCTCCCTCCACCCTCCCATCCCCCCACTTCTCTCTCTCTCCACCTTCCCATTCCCCACCTCTCTCCCTCCACCCCTCCCATCCCCTCACTTCTCTCTCCCTCCACCCCTCCCATCTCCCCGCTTCTCTCTCCCTCCACCCCTCCCATCCCCCCATTCTCTCTCCCTCCACCCCTCCCATCTCTCCACTTCCCTTTCCCTCCACCCTCACTTCTCTCTCCCTCCAGCCTCCCATCCCCCACTTCTTTCTCCCTCCACCCTCCCTTCTCTCTCCCTCCCTTCTCTCTCCCTCCCTTCTCTCTCCCTCCACCCTCCCATCCTCCCACTTCTTTCTCCCTCCACCCTCCCTTCTCTCCTCTTCTCTCTCCCTCCACCCTCCCATCTCCCCACTTCTCTCTCTTCACCCTTCCCCTCCCCCCGAAACACTTTCATGGTGTTGCCTAAATTCCTTATAAACATTCAATGCTTTCTGTTGATAGTGTTTTCCTTGGGTCTTCTTTTTTAAAAAAGAAATCTTTTTGAGACAACTAGAATATTGACTACTTGCCAATTTTCTCCTGTATTCAACTGCTCTACCTGGTACATTGACTAGAAGACATTGAACTCATTGGATCCCTGAAGGGATAAGAAGGAAAAAAATAGGTAGATCAGCCTGTCTTCCTACTCCTAAATATATTTCACAGTGTTGTCTTAGCCTAGCACATTTTAAAAAAATCTCTGGTACAAAGTTCTTTTAGTAATCTGATAAGCCAACTTAAAGGAATATTTCATGCATATGAAATGTAAACTTTGATGAGGCTTTCTTGACATATATAAAAGAATAAAGATTAAAGCCACTATTTAATATTTGCCCTTTAAATCTGTCCACCAAATACAATTTTATGTGAAATACTTTCCATGAGTTCAGCTTTCTGTCGGACTTTGGTTTTAGAAATAGTTTCATGAAAAACAAATTTATGTCACCATTGAGTTCTAGCAGTTGGTAAATACACTAGACAACGTATTGCTTTCACCAGAGTTAATAATCATCCCCTGCTGCATGTGTCAGTAGACATTTACCAGTGTAAGGACTCTACATGTAAAACTAGGCTCGTTTGGAGAGTGGGTAGAAAGGAGGGTAGAGTATCGACAAACAGGGAAGGTCTGGGAGTCAGTAGACCTGGGTTCTAGTCCTCTCTTGTAATTAGTTTTGAACCTTATATACACAGATATAATCTTTTCAGAGTTATTTTTAAATTGATAAATGGAGGGGATTGGGCAGTTCCTTCCAACTCAGTCAATTGGCAACAGTTGATTGATTCTTTTTTTTTTTCTTTTGAGACAGAGTTTTGTTCTTGTTGCCCAGGCTGGAGTGCAGTGGCATGATCTCGGCTCACCGCAACCTCCACCTTTTGGGTTCAGGAGATTCTCCTGCCTCAGCCTCCTGAGTAGCTAGGATTACAGGCATCTGCCACAACATCCAGCTAATTCTGTACTTTTAGTTGAGACAGGGTTTCTCCATGTTGGTCAGGCTGGTCTTGAACTCCCGACCTCAGGATCCGCCTGCCTCAGCCTCCCAAAGTGCTGGGATTACAGCCATGAGCCATCATGCCTGGCGACTGATTCTTGATACTGTGATATTCCTAACAGAAGGACAACTAGATCATAAGATCTATAGCGCAGGGATCATGACTGTCTTATTAACCATTGAACCCTGATGTTTGCATGCGTGGATACCCGATAGAAACCTATTGAACCTGGAACAACTGAGGGCTGGCTAGCCAGTGGAATTGCATTATCTTCAATTCAGAGCTAGATCCTCCTATAGTTCGTAAGCTACAAATTTAAAAGTTCATAATCAGTGTACATTTGGGGAAACCACACAGGGAACAAAATCCTGCCATGACAGATTCCACTGATGGTAGGAATGAGGATTCTAATACTCCAGCCTACTCTCTGCAGGTCAGATCATTTTACGACATGCCTGAAGAGCACAACTTATGCTGACAGCTCCATCAGTTCAACAGAGGTCTTTTTTCTCAATGGAACAGATGTCTATTGTGTTGATGTGGCCTGACCTAACAATAACTGACTTCTTCAGTGGATCCTGATACTTTTTCTTCCCACTTACCCTTGGAATTTATCACCGTCAACTCCTCCATGTGCCAGTGGTAGTTTTCTGTGGATCCTGATAGAAGATCAAGGCCCAGGAAAAATTAAGGAAACTCAGGGATTGTGTTGGTGCATCCTGTTCTTAGGTTGATAAAGTGCAACTGTAGCTCCACCCCTCCCCCACCAGCAATCCAGCTTAACTGGATATTCCAGAACAAGGCTGCCCACTGCACTTGACACATCCCAAAAAGGGTGGGGAGAGTTACAAAAACCAGGCCCGCCCTTAACCCAATCCAGCCAGCAAGCAGCAGAGGGGTTTGTTTTCCCTAAATTCCGTTCGTAAAATAGATGAGCTTCTCTCAGCATTTAATAATATTGTTTTGCCCAAAATTACTTTTCTTATTGAGAGCTCAACATATACATGTCAAATATCTTTGTGGTTGGACACATATTTGCAACTCTTTACAGTCCTAGCTAATGGAAAGTTGGGAGTCATCATTATAATTTTCCTAGGATGCTGTAAGATGCTTCATCATCAACATATCCTGTGTTTGAATGATGGCTGGCAACGTTAAGATTGAGAGCTTCAATATGCACCTTAATTTCTCAATAATGTAAGTCATAGTTAGATACATTATAATTTTTTTTTCCTCCTTTTTTTTTCTGCTACCTGCCTTCAGAAGTGAAGTTCAACACTAGGGCAGCACTTGCCTTCCATTAATATTTAGATGGACCACACTGACATCTCATTAACTGACTTCCAAAATGTCACATGTTATTTGTGACAACATGGATGAACCTGGAGGACATTATGGTAAGTGAAATAAGCCAGGCACAGATTCTCACATATAGAATCTAAAAATGTTGAACTCGTAGAAGCAGAGAGTAGAATGGTGATTGCTAGGAGCTGCAGGTGAAGAATGCTGGGGAGATATTGGTCAAAGGATACAAAATTTCAGTTCATCAGGAAGAAAAGTTCAATAAATTGATTGTACAATATGGAGACTCTAGTTAATGTACTCTCAAGTATTGCTAAGAGAGTAGATTTTAAGTGTTCTCACCACAAAAAAATGATAAGTATGTGAGGTAACACACATGTTAATTAGTTGATTTAGCCATCCCACAATGTACTCGTATTTCAAAACACATTATGTTTTACACAATTAATATATATAATTATTTGTGTCAATTAAAAAAAAAGACTCATGGAGTACAGATTAGGATGTAGGAGGATGGAGATTAAATCTGGAGGAGCAAGCAGAAAATGTCCAGTTGTCAAGTGAAATAAGCTAAGCAATGACATGGAGACACACTGTAATTGATCTGTAATTGATCCAGCTCACAGTGGAAGCTGGAAAGGATCAAAGGTCCTGGCAGGGAGCAACAGAGGCCTGGGGAAAGAAGGGACTTTAACTTAAGGAGAGATGCAGCAGTGCGTGCAGGAGATGGGGGTTTACATAAGAGCCACTGGAGAAACCACATCCATTATTGGATATCTGAAGGTTCTCTATGAGCTCTGTTTTTTTCGTCTTACTTCTGTTTCTTCTTTAGGGTTCTCTAACAGGTCTGCCGACTTGGCAAAAATGTCTGGTAGCCCTAGCTAGCTCCTTTCACTTACTTTTAAACCTGAAATACTCATTCTCATGAAAATGATGATATGAGCAATAGATATCCAGATCTACCCATAAAAATCCCTTTTCATACAAATGTGACTGGAGTCTTAACAGGATATTGATATTTCAAAGCCAGCCTCAAGCATAAAAAGTGACGTTATCTAAGAAGTAAAAGGAGAAGAGTGACGGCCTGTCTGAAGTTAGGCAATCACTGGCCCCACAACATGGATGGAAATAACGGAGAAGAAGATGAAAATAATTTGAGGCTGGGCATGGTGGCTCACATCTGTAATCCCAACACATGGGATGGCCAAGGTGGGAGAATCACTTGAGGCTAAGAGTTTGAGACCAGCTAGGCAACATGGCAAAACTGTAGTATCTTTACAAAAAATGCAAAAATTAGCTGGGTGTTGTGGCATGTGCTTGGGAAGCTGAGATGGGAGGATCACTTGAGCCTGGGAAGTCAATTGATCCTCCCAGTGAGCTGCAGTGAACCGTGCAGTGCACTCCAGCATGGGTGACAGAGTGAGACCCTGTCTGTAAGAGAAAAAAAAAAAGAATGAATTTGAGGGATAAAGGAGGTCCTCCACTATTGAGGTTCATAGAGTGGAAGAAAGTTTCATGCTAGGGCTCTAGTAAGGTAAGTTGTAGGAGCACGAATTTCTGTTGAGCTCGAGGAGGCAGCAGTTAGGAGTGGTCATTGTGGGGATGAGAGATTTTGGAGTGTGTTTATAAATGACACGGCACTCAGATGGAGGAAAAGCAATGGCACAACACCCACCCGACTTGACAGCATCAAGGACCATTTGAGAACATGAGAACAACCTGAGCCACCTATTTTGCGATAGCCCTGCACCATCTACAGTAGCTGACACTCAGGGGCAGAGCAGAGCTAGCTGCCTACAAGAAACAAATAATTTTGGGTTATGGATTCAAAGTTTCTTCTCCTGAAAAGCGAGTCATCGTATATTAAAAACAAACAAACAAACAACAACAACAAAAAAAAACATGGGGCCAAACCTGAAAAGATGAAATGTACTTGAAAAGGAAAATGTGATGGCTTAGTCCATTTACATTCGTTGTCACCCTGTCACAGAACACTAGTCAGTGAATGAGGTGTCCTCTGTATATATGACAAAAGGATAAGGTTCCCCTATATACATGCATGTCAATGGGCCAGATGCTGAAAAGATGGATATAATGGGGCACTTGGTGACACTAATGGTTTTTGTTCTTTAGATAGTGAAATGTCACTTTAAAAATGCTACTAATATCTGTTTTTGGAAGTTATTATTGTTACTATTTTTTGAGACAGAGTCTTACTCTGTGACCCAGGCTGGAGTACAATGGCACAATCTTGGCTCACTGTAACCTCTGCCTCTGAGTTCAAGTGATTCTCCTGCCTCAGCCTCCTGAATAGCTGGAATTACAGGCACGCACCACCACACCTGGCTAATTTTTGTATTTTAGTAGAGACAGGGTTTCACCCTGTTGGCCAAGCTGGTCTCAAACACCTGACCTCAAGTGATCCCCCTGCCTCGACCTCCCAAAGTGCTGGGATTACAGGCTTGAGCAACTGCGCCTGGCCTGGAAGTGAAAATTTTAATTTACTTTGGGGCAGATGTTTTGAAAAAACTTTCGAATACTTTCCTTTATTTACACAATGATCTGAATGGCAATACTCTAGATTAAGATGTCAACTAATATTGTGATATTGTGCTATAATAAGAAATATGCATTTGGTTTCTGTTCTTGGTTCCTGACACACAACTCCTAAAACCCCTGGAATCTGCATAGTAATAAGAGTGTCTTTGGTATGCTAATGAGACGATTAGTGGCTAGCAGTCACTACAGAGTTTCAGGATGTGAACTGGTCACTAGAAAGACCAAGATGTGATTAGATGGTTGGGACTACCCCACCAACCTCTGGGGAGGGGAGGGGTCAAGGGACTGAAAGTTGAGTTCATCACCAATGGCCAGGGATTGTAATCAATCATGCCTACATAATGAGGCTTCTGTAAAAACTCCAAAGGACTGGGTTTAGATTGTTGAATTCATGGAGGCACCAGGAGGGTGGCATGCCTGTTGAGGTCACGGACTCTCTCCGCACTCCTGCCTGTATGCCTCACCCTGCGCAACTCTTCCGTATGGCTGTTCATCGGTATCCCTTATAATATCCATTGTGATAACTGGTAAGTGTTAAGTGTTTCCTTGAGTTCTGTGAGTTGTCCAGCTAAATAATCAAACCTGAGGAGGAGACTGTGGGAACTCTGATTTATAGCCAGTTTGTTAGAAGCACCAGTCACAACCTGGGGTTTGCAATTGGCATTTGAAGTGGGACAGACTTGTGGGACTGAACATTTAACCTGTGGGATCTGATGCTGTCTCCAGGTAGATAGTGTCAGGATTGACTTAAATTGTAGGACACTCAGCTGGTGTTCTTTGGAGAACTGCTTGATATATGGAGAAAACCGTCCCCATACATCTGGTGTCGGAAGTGATATGAGAATGACAGTGAAAGTAAGAAAAACACTGGTTTTTCCTATCCCAATGTAATTTGGGTCCTTCTTTAAAACCATGCCTTTTTAGACATATATTTTATTTTTCATTCTTGAGTCTGAATATTCCGCGTCTGACAATTTCTTGTTCTTAGTGGATATTAATACCTTCGCGTCTAAATTGACAGGAGATTAAAACCCAGGTTAAAATCTGAAAGGAGCCCACGTAAGGAGGGACTGTAGTCTGATTGTTTCCATTTCACATTGCAGAAGAGACCATGACAAAGATTTGGCTGCACTTATAAGCTCAATCCACACTGAACTAAGAATGTTCTGCATGAAGTGTTAGTTAAGACTAAACAACTTTGAGAAACTCACTCTGGATTATCACTCACTCTGGACTCATCATTTTCTTGTCTGAGTCATGGGGCAGATTATGCCCCTGTAGGGAGAAGGAAGTGAATTTCCCTCTTCAGGAAATGCTTTTTTTCCCCCTACCATTGATCATCCCAGAGTAGAAAAGGGATGCAGGATATGGGAGGGAAAGATTTCTTCCCTTTTCTAGGGAACTGGGACATGAAGGGGAAAAGAGATATTCCTCTTGTGTAGGTTGAGTAGTTTTCTTTGCCACATGAAGGAGTGAGGGCAGGGCCTATAGGCCTATTTTAGATATGTGGCCCCAACTACTAGCAGTATTTGAAATTATTGTTGAACCAGATTATTATGGTAAAAGCCAAAAGCAACTTCATTTTTGCCTCTCTGAACCTTTTCAGTGAGGGTGATCCTTTCCCTACTCCTGGTTGAAAACTTGGGTAGTCAGTGGTTACAGATATAAAATAAAATGTTATGGGCTAATCGCCGTGGCTCATACCTGTAATACCAGCACTTTGGGAGGCCAAGGCAGGCAGATCCCTTGAGTCCAGGAGTTCAAGACCAGCCTGGGCAATATAGTGAAACCCTGTTTCTAAAATAAATAAATTAGCCAAGTGTAGTGGAGCACCTATAGTCTCAACTACTCTGGAGGCTGTGGTGGGAGGATTCCTTGAGCCTGGGAGGTCGAGGCTACAGTGAGCTGTGATTGCACCACTGCATTCCAGCCTGGTGACAGAGTAATACCCTGTCTCTAACAAACAAACAAAAATGTTACGATCACTTTCAGGTGAAACTTCCATCTAAATGTGGTATTTGTGTTTTTGCTCTTCTTCCAGTTAGAGTCTGCTGCAGACAAGAACATGCCATCTGGGAAGGAGAGACATAATGAGCTCCTTATCTCTTTCTTGCTTTCTTCTTCCTCTATTCATCCAATGTTCTTGCCTTCCCCACCTGTACTGAGCAAGAGGAGGGAGAAAGGAAATGGGGATTGGAAAATTCTTGACCACAACTATTAAAAGATTGTTCTGGGCTCTCTGGACCTGGCAGGTATTTAAATACAAATCTTTCTCTCACGAGCACTTTTACAGGCTGTTTGGGGACTCCCCTGCTAATTCTGTTTGATTTTTGCTCCCTTGGTAGAGCTGTTCCAGATCCCTATTTAATCTCTAGGATTCATGCACCTCTGTCCTATAGTTGGAGGTGAGTCCATTGCTTCCCAGACACAGCCTTTACTCTGCTGCCCCAGGCTACTTTAGCTTTCTCATATGTGAGTTAGACATCTATGAATTTTAGAAATCAGATACCAAGTTTTCTTTCTTTCTTTTTTTTTTTTTTGAGACGGAGTTTCGCTCTTGTTACCCAGGCTGGAGTGCAATGGCGCGATCTCGGCTCACCGCAACCTCTGCCTCCTGGGTTCAGGCAATTCTCCTACCTCAGCCTCCTGAGTAGCTGGGATTACAGGCATGCGCCACCATGCCCAGCTAAGGTTTTGTATTAGTAGAGACGGGGTTTCACCATGTTGACCAGGATGGTCTCGATCTCTTGACCTCGTGATCCACCCGCCTTGGCCTCCCAAAGTGCTGGGATTACAGGCTTGAGCCACCGCGCCCGGCCCAGATACCAAGTTTTCTACCTGGTTTCAACTGACAAATCTCTCATAGGCTTTATTTGCTGTCCACTGCATTCCTCTCCAAGGGCTCACTTTCTTTTCCTTGCTAAAGTATGTCTTTGAGTAGTTCTTTTATCAAGCATCAGTGGAGTTTTGTAGGTTTTAAATTTCTTTATTATGTAAGTGCTCTTGAATGACTTTTAGCTAGATATAAAAATATATTTTATTACTAATCTCTTTTTAGCACTTTTAATGCCTTACTTCACTGCCTTTTGGCATGTATTGCTGGGAAAGGAGAGTCCGCTATCAGTATAATTTTTACTTTCTAAGACTTTCTGTCTTCTCTTTCTGTTAGCTTTTATAATTTTCTTTTTTTTTTTTTTTTTTTTTGAGACGGAGTTTCGCTCTTGATATCCAGGCTGGAGCGCAATGGCGCGATCTCGGCTCACCGCAATCTCCGCCTCCTGGGTTCAGGCAATTCTCCTGCCTCAGCCTCCTGAGTAGCTGGGATTACAGGCACGCACCACCGTGCCCAGCTAATTTTTTTGTATTAGTAGAGACGGGGTTTCACCATGTTGACCAGGATGGTCTCGATCTCTTGACCTCGTGATCCACCCGCCTCGGCCTCCCAAAGTGCTGGGATTACAGGCTTGCGCCACCGCGCCCGGCCTATAATTTTCTTTTTATCCTTTTGTTCCACAACTGTGCTACCTTTGCTTTGTTAAGTTAGGTTTTATTTCATTTGTCCTTTCTATCGATTAATAGGTACTTAAAAATCTGACATTTTTCTTTAATTCTTAATCCTTTACCAGTCTTTCAATATTGTTCTATTCTTTTGGAGAGCCTCATAAATTATACATTTAGTATAGTCCTTTAATCTAATCTCTATTTCTCTTCATTTCTCATTCATATTTTAATATCTTTATTGGTCTGTATTTGTCAGCAAATTTTTGTGTTAGTTTCCAGTATTCACAAATTCATTTTTTGATTTTGCCCAGGCCAGAGTTCAGGCCATCCTTGGTTTACATGATGCTATATTAAATGAAATCTGTGCATATCAGAGCCCTGTCATCAGTTATCACAGAACCATGCAAAGTGAAGACATGGTTGCATGAGGTTTGGCTAACACAACACTATGCAAAGTGAGGGCCAGCTGTGTATCCAATTCATTAAATGTTTCTATTTCCATGACCGTATTTTTCATTTACAGAATTTCCAATTGGTTATTTTTCATGTCCATTGGTTCTTAATGTAATGTGTCTTTTCCCTAAATTGTCTTGTTGATTGTAAAGCATGTTATTACTTCACTTATTTTCTTGAAGTTCTTAAATGTACATACTTAAAGTAATTTTCTGAGTGTAGTTTAATTTTTTTTTTTTTTTTTTTTGAGATAGAGTCTTGCTCTGTCATCCAGGCTGGAGTTCAGTGGCATGATCTTGGCTCACTGCAACCTCTGCCTCCTGGGTTCAAGTGATTCTCCTGCCTCAGCCTCCTGATTAGCTGGGATTACAGGCATAAACCACCACACCAGGCTAATTTTTGTATTCTTAGTAGAGATGGGTTTCATCATGTTGGCCAGGCTGGTCTCGAACTCTTGACCTCGTGATCCACCCACCTTGGCCTCTCAAAGTGCTGGGATTACAGGCGTGAGCCACTGAGCCACCATGCCCGGCCTACAGTTGTATTTTGAGAGTCATGAATTAATTTCTCCATAATTGAGTTTGTTGGCTGGCTCTTTCTGTTCATTCTCATTTATTTACATCTTTTTCTTGAGTGGAAATTTCTTGTCTTCTTCCCTGTGCTAATTCTATCCTGTTTGGCATTTTTGAAGTTATCTTCCACTAATCTCAGGACCTGCAATCTAGAACTAGGTGTACAGCTGGGAGTTCAGGGTTCCTGTCCTGCAATGGTAGTACAGACAACAGATGAAGTCATTCAGTTGGCAAAGAGCTTGTCAGCTCCTGTCTGCATGGCATTCTCTGTCTCCAGCCACCACATATACACAGTTAACAATGCCTCCTTTCCCTGTGGGCAAGGTCTGCCTCAGTTCCTATTTCACAGTGTGACATTTGATACGATTCCCTGCTATGCATGGGGATGATTTTAGTTCCTGTTATTTAGCTCTCCCTCTCCCTTGAAAGACCACCCAAAGTATCATCAAATTACTCAATCTAACTTTGACACAAGGATTCCTGGCGTTCAGTTCTCTCAGTTGGATCTGAATGTTGCTTTTGTTGCTCTACATGATCAGATGAATTACTGCTGAATTATGTTTGATTATCTCAATGTAGAATGATAGAAAAGGAAAGAGTAAATACGATAAAAATAATTCAAACTCCTTTGGAAAAAGGGAACATAGGTAACATTACACAGTGGCCACCATTTTATAGCACATAATTTTAATGAACAGAAGTAACAAGATTCCTTTTTCTTGCCAGAAATGTGAGCTCTGTAATCAGCCAATCTAGTTACTTACGGTGTATTTACTAGAGGGTATACCTTGTTCATTGGCAAATGTGGCCATGTCTAAAAAGGGTTTTGGGGAGACAGCTATCATGGAGGCTGTAACAATTACAAGCCTGTTTTATATTTCATTGGTTTAGGAATCTATGGATTGCCTTAATGGACAAGTAATCCTGGGCTCTTATAGTTTGCCAAGCCTGAGTTTCTCTAGAAGTACACATTTCTTAAAATGAAGTAAATTTCAACCTATTTTTGTTTGCAGAATTCCAATGCCAAAAAACTAATGACTAGGCAATCATTGACTCTCTAATCCAGACTGAAAATTTCTCTCTCTTAAAAACAGGATAATGTTTTGCCCATTGTCCAGCCCTCAGTTGAACTTGGCTTCTGCCTCCACGTTCTATTACATGCTGAAAAGGGTTAGCTTTCTGAGGCAAAGATGTATCTTCTTCAGTCTCTACCTTCACAAGGACCAGTTCCAACTCAAGCTTTTCTATTTCTTATTGAAACTTTACCAAGAGTTGAGCGATCTATTCTAACTTCTTGTGTGTTTCCTATCAAAAACAGTAGTGCTGTATGTAGGTTAGGTGAGTTTAATGGATTCCATATCACCTCAGTTCAGTTAATTCTACATCTTAGAACCCGACATTTAAAAATGCCCTACTTCTGGGCATTTCTGTATCACTTAAGACTTTTACAGTTGCAAGTGAGCAGAGGTACCAGCTCAAATTTGCTTAACCAAAGAAGGAAGTGTAGTGGATAATATAAATAATGAACCCAGGCTGAATACCTAGGTAGATAGGATGAAACTAGACTTAGGACTGGGAACAGATCATCAGAATGTCTTGGTTTCTTCCCAGCTCTTGGCTTTATTTTGCATTTCCCCATGTGTTACTTTTATTCTCAGATTATATGCGGCAAAAAAATGGCTACAGCTGTTCTGGCCTCGCATCCTCTTAGAATCAAGTCTGTTGAGAAAGAAAGTCTGTTTTCTTTTTCTTTGAGGTGGAGGCTGTTGCCCAGCCTGGAGTGCAGTCACACGACCTCGACTCACTGCAACCTCCACCTCCGAAGTTCAAGCGATTCTCCCACCTCAGCTTCCTGAGTAGCTGAGATTACAGGCATCGGCCATTATGCTAGGCTAATTTTTGTATTTTTAGTAGAGACGGGGTTTTACTACGTTAGCCAGGCTAGTATCGAACTCCTGACCTAAAGTGATCCACCCGCCTTGGACTCCCAAAGTGCTGGGATTACCAGCTTGAGACACCATCCCTGGCCAGAAGGTCTGTTTTCTCATGAAAAGTTACGGAAAAGTCCTGTAATTGAGCCTCTCTGGTTCTGATTGGACTGGGTTAGATCACGTGTCTATTTCTGAATGTATTGCTATGGCAGGAGCAACGGAATGCACCCATTGGCTCAGGTTTCATTCTGGTGCACGTAGACTTCAAGTGTAAATAAAAGGTAGAGTAGAGGAGGGAATAACTCCTACACAGCAAAATTAGAATGATATTACAAAATGTAGAATGCATAGAGTTGCAAAACCAGCAACTGTCTATTGCATCACTGGATAGAGAACCTCAATGCCAAAGCCAGTAAAGGGAATACATGTGGACATAAAAAATATCATTCTGTCCCAGACCAATGGTATTATCAGTCAGTTTCACCAAGAGGCACTTATGAGGGGAGGGAGCATGTGGTAGTTGTTCTTCTTCTTGTCAGTTTCTGTTTATGTATAATAACCAAGAAATTCTTAATATCTTGCTTATAGTTCCTTGTTGGAGCTGTCATTCTTACATGTATCTGAATCTTTCTTGTATATACGTACATTTTGCCAGTATAAATTTTATGACTTTGTAGACTGTGAATCTCAACTCCTCTTATCTTCTATCCTTTTATCTGCCTATAGAGGGGATCTGAATTCCAACAGAAACAAATAAATGCCAATTAGCCTCTAGGCGGCACTTTCTATGTCCAGTAGGGTGTTCTTCTAGTAATTAGAGAAAACAGGTACTAGGAATATTGAAAATTTAATCCCTAAATCTAGAGCAAACAACTTCAACATTCTCTTCCATCATCATTTTAAAATCAGCTCATTAAAAAAACAAAAGTAAAGAAGTCACCAATATTGTATGAGAGTAAATAAAATGTTGGGACAGTTACCCACATCTGAGCAAGATGAGGAAGAAAATACCTCAGCAATGATTCAACAATATGGCAAATAATTATTAGAAATAAATGCAAAAAACAGACCAAGAGTCCAACTCAGAAATAAAATGCTATTCTCTCTTTTGGTTCCTTCCCTATCCTAGGGAGGAGGTGCATTAGTAAAAGATTGATGACTTACTTGGAGAAAGTGGTCTGGGCTAAGACTATGACACTTTTATCAAATAGTGAAAGAAATATCGGGTTTGTTATTGGAGTGACCTGCTTTAGAATCCTCAGCCTCATTTGATAGCAGGCAAGTCACCTAATCATCGCTGAGCCTCAGTTACATCATCTACCCCTTCCCAGGAGTGTTCTGAGGATTAAGTGAGGTATGGTGTCTATGGTGAATACTTGGTACCAGTCCATCTGTTTCACCTGGTGAAAACACTAAGGTGTTTGGAACAAGTTGCCCAATTTAAAGAAATCTATCAGTTAGGAAAGATAATCTACCAAAATATCTAGAAATTCCTCCTTCTACTCAGTACTTAGCATTTGAAGCAATGAGGCAAAGAATCAAAACTGAGAAGTAATGGGGACTATATGTAACCATTTATTCTACTTTGTGACCTAAAGGTACCTATTTCATTATCTATTATTTCTCAGTAGCCTGTTTCTGAGATCATTGTTTTGAAAGCTGGTTTTATATTCATGGCACCGATTCTTGCTTCTTTTTGCTCAGCCAGAGCCCCAGCACATATAACTAGTAGACTGTGAAACAAGCTGCCTCAAGAGAGACCAGCTAGTGGCAGCATGTGGAAGAAAGTAAGAGGCGGAGGGAGAGTGGGGCGAGAACTAGTGGATGCCTGACTTTTAAGGCTGGGACAATTAACATTTGGCCAGTATGGGATCCTGTGGATAAATCAGAATGGAGTGTTGTTCACAAGGGAGGAGAGCTTTGCAATTCAATTTTTAGGAATCTGTCTTACAGGAAGACTTACAAAAGTATGCAAAGTTGTCCCTGCAACAGTGTTCAGGGCAGCATTGTTTGTAAAAGTGAAAATTGGAGAAAACCTAAATGTCTGTTAATAATGGAAAGGTTAAGTAAATAGGATGGGCTCACACTGTAGAATGTTATGTGGCAACTCAAAAGAATAAGGTGGAGTTATATATATTAATAATAGGCTGGGTGTGGTGGCTCACACCTGTAATCCAAGCACTTTGGGAGGTTGAGGTGGGTGGATCAACTGAGGTCAGGAGTTTGAGACCAGCCTGGCCAACATATAGTGAAACCCTACTAAAAAATACAAAATTAGCCAGGCATGGTGGCACATGCCTGTAGTCCCAGCTACTTGGGAAGCTGAGGCAGGAGAACTGCTTGAACCCGGGAAGCAGAGGTTGTAGTGAGCCAAGATTGCAACACTGCACTCTAGCCTGGGTGACAGAGTGAGACTCCGTCTCTCAAAATAATAATAATAATAATACATAGATAAATAAACAGATAGACATAAGATATTTTTGAGTGAAATCAGCTAGTTTGCAGAACAGTAAGGGCCACATGATAAGAGAGAGAAGGGGGAGAGAGCGAGAGAGAGAGAGAGAGGAGTTTGGGGATGAGAGTGGGTAATAAGAAGTTTTTGTACATTTATATTTTGTTGTATTCTATTTTACAAGAAGCATATTTACCTATAAAAATAAAAGTAAATAAAAAGATCCTTGGTTAAAAAACACATTTACTTATAACGCTTAAAGCTCAAAGAAATTAGAAGAGCTCCTCCTCCTTCACTTTGTTACATAGCGGGTCTTCTCACCACATTGGAATCCTGGGACACAGGTTACGGGGATGCTGCCCAGCAAGTGGGCATCAGCTATTTTATTAATCTTGGGAATGGCTTACCAACACGATGCGCCCTTTGAATGGTGTAATTATTAAGTTTATTGGAGAGGCTGCTTTCTTCATCTTCTTTTGGAATCACTTAATTGAAGAATGATTTATTCAATTGATGTATAAATCCCTTTTCTCTGAACAGGGGAAACTGCCTTCTCAAAACAGAGCCAGTGGTCATCTTTCAGGAAGATTTGAGGCTTGCCCTCATTCTCAGCCTATTCACAGGGCCCTAGGTCTAACAGCCAGTATATGACAGTCTCATAGCCTATAATATCATGAAATCCACAGTTCTTACCCCCAGATGTCTCATAGATGTGTGATTAGGGACCTATTTCAACTTCCACTGCAATCCCCAACACATAGAATCTGGAGAAATGACACTTGAAATCTGACTACCTAGATTCTTTAGAACAAAATACCAGTATAGTTTTCAGATTTTTCTTCATGTGACCATTGTAGCAATCTGAAAATCTGGAAAATGACATGTTTTTACCTCTCTTTTAAGAACCTTTCTCATGTTTGCCTTCCTTTTCTTATCTCAAGGGCTGCTCTGCTGTTTTCTCTTGTGATTTCCCCTGTGCTTCCTTCCTGATTGCTGGTTCCTTTATACAGCTCTTGTAAGTTTGTTTTTCACCTCTTTGGATTCCACTGCCAGTATTTGGCAGTTCAATTACTTTCCCCTCTTTGTTTTTGTTTTCTGGAATAGTCTACTTACAAGAATCATGGCTATTAGACCAGAGTGCCTCTGGGTTTTCTATTTCCTCTATTTGGAGATGTTTGATAAAGATGCCATTTCAGATATCTTACCTTATGGGCTACTCTGTAAATAGCTGTGGGAATTGGAGTTATGGCAGGCTTTTAAGAGATGTCAACACTGCAATGACATGGAGGCAGCTCCTAAGAAAAAATGCTTTCTTAAAAGCTTCTCCTTGGGGAATATCTGCTGCTATCTACCCCAGCTAAAGAAGGCCTAGAGTAAACATCCATGGAATACTGTAGAATACATAGGATATCATGTAGCCATTAAAAAACCATCATGGAGATTTTTATTTATCAACATGGAAATGTTTATGAATATTAAGTGAGAAGCACAAGTTATATAGTATGTATATATGTAATATTTGTAAATAATATATATGATCTCATTTTTATTTAAAGCCTTCTATATTTAAGTGCATAAATATTCATAGATAAAACTAGAAGATTATACATCAAATTGTGAAAAATATTAGCAATGGTTATCTTGGGATGGTAAAATTTGGGGGTGATTTCGGGGTGTTAAATTTACCGATTTTCTCTATTTTCTAAAGCACTTGAAGTGACTACATATAGCTTTATAAAAACCAGCATATTAATATCATTTCAATTTTTTTTAAAAGGGGCTTTTGGTGAGGTTAAGAAATTTTTCTCTTAAAGATTTCATTTCTTTTGAAAAAAATTATCTGAAAGTATCATTTCTCCACACTTTAGCACTTAGCTAACACATGAGCAGACTTTTTTTTTTTTTTTTTTTTTGAGATGGAGTCTTGCTCTGTCACCCAGACTGGAGTACAGTGGCATGATCTCAACTCACTGCAACCTCCACCTCCCGAGTTCAAGCAATTCTCCTGTCTCAGCTTCCCAAGTAGCTGGGACTACAGGTGTGTGCCACTATGCCTGGCTAATTTTTGTATTTTTAGTAGAGATGGGGTTTCACCATATTGGTCAGGTTTGTTTTGAACTCCTGACCTTAGGTGATCCACCCTCCTTAGTCTCCCAAAATGCTGGGATTACAGGTGTGAGCCACTGCGCCTGGCCTGAGCAGATTTTAAGGTTAAGAATCGTGAGTATTCCGAGGCAGGCAGATTATCTGAGGTTCGGAGTTCAAGACCAGCCTGACCAATATGGAGAAACCCTGTCTCTATGAAAAATACAAAATGAGCTGGGAGTGGTGGCCCATGCCTGTAATCCCAGCTACTCGGGAGGCTGAGGCAGGAGAATCACTTGAACCAGGAGGCAGAGGCTGTGGTGAGCCGAGATCATGCCATGGCACTCCAGCCTGGGCAACAAGAGCGAAACTCTGTCTCAAAAAAAAAAATCATGAGTATTCTATGAATTTTATTGGTGCACACGTATAGACAATTGCAGTAAGTTTTAAGTACAGCTCGCCTTCCTCAGGTTGTGTGGTGAAGGTCCTCCTCAGAGATAAGGGGGCAGGTGAGATGGGCAGATTCAGCCTGGACCCAACATCACTGAGGTGACAGTGGGATGGACACAGAGCTGTCATCCAGAAATGGCCTGAGGGAAGGCAGTGCAGCCTCCTAGGTTGGCTTGGTTCCATCCAAGGAAATGGAGATGTGTGAATTTCCCCTGAGGGTCTGGTAGGGCACTCAAGGTGGAAGAAAAATCTGCCCTAGCACTTTTTCACAGGACAGAAGTATGCTCCACTGTTCTCACCTCGACTCTGGAGACACAGTCAACGGCGGTGGCAGTTGTGGCAACTATGGTGGTAGGGTAACCAACTATCCTGATTTGCTAGAGACTGACTTTCCCCATTTTAACACTGAAAGTCCCACATCCCAGGAAACCCCTCTGTCCCAGGCAAACCAGGATGGTTGGTCTCCCTGTACTGTGGGCACATCAACAGTGATTGGAGAGGTATCTCACTGGGGTAGCAAAAGCTTATGGAAGCAATGGCAACTAAATGACAGGAGGCAACAGTTGCCATGGCGACAATGGTGTGGTGCTAGGAGAGATGCCAGGATGTGGTGGTGCCCCTGGCGGTAGAAACCTGGACTCCCAAGTGAAGAGTCGAGCTGACAGCTCTGGCAAGAATGGCTTTTCAGGCCAGGCACGGTGGCTCATACCTGTAATCCTAGCACTTTGGAAGGCCAAAGTGGGTGGATCACCTGAAGTGAGGAGTTCGAGACCAGCCTGGCCAACACGGTGAAGCCCTGTCTCCACTAAAAATACAAAAATTAGTCGGGCATGGAGGTGGTTGCCTGTAATCCCAGCTACACGGGATGCTGAGGCAGGAGAATCGCTTGAACCCAGGAGGTGGAGGTTGCAGCAAGCCAAGATGGCATCACTGCACTCCAGCCTGGGTGACAGAGTGAGACTCCATATCAAAAAAAAAAAGAATGGCTTTTCAGTTTCAGTTTTCCCAGTGCTGTCGTAACTGGAGAATCCAAAGCATTGGGACAGAGGTACGGGCTGGTAGTGGTGGCTGGGACTCCAGGAATTACATCCACAGAGGCCTCATATCTCTTAATGATCCTTGAGTACTCACATCCCTTCAGTTGTCCTTGCCTCACACTAGGGATGGGAAGCATTAGCTGGTACTTTCCAAACTCTACCCTTCTTTATACAGCTTTTAGGGGCTGGAGTCATCTTTAGCTTTCTATACACATCATCTTTCATCTTTCTTGTTCACATTCCTCTTTTTTCTAAAAAAAGATCTTTGATTAAAGACTTAAATCTAAGATCTGAAACCATAAAAATTCTAGAAGAAAACCTTGGAAAATTATTCTGGACATCGGCCTATGTAAAGAATTTATGACTACAACCCCAAAAGCATATGCTACAAAAGTGAAAAAGCTTCTGCACAGCAGAAAAAAAATCATCAGAGTAAACATACAATCCACAGAATGGGAGAAAATAGTTGCAAACCACGCATCCAACAAAGGGTTTATATCCAGAATCAACAAGGAATTCAAATAAATCAGCAAGAAAAAAGCAAATGATCCCATCAAAAAGTGACGAAAGGACATGAACAGACATTTCTCAAAAGAAGATATACAAATGGTCAACAAACATTTTTAAAAAGCTCAACATTAGTAATCATCAGGGGAATGCAAATTAAAACTATAATGAGATATCACCTACCCCAGCCAGAATGGCTATTATTAAAAAGTTAAAAAACAATAGATGTTGGTATGGATGTGATGAAAAAGGAATGCTTATAGCTACTGGTGGGAATGTAAGTTAATGCAACCTCTACTGAAAACAGTATGGAAGTTTCATGAAGAACTAAAGTAGATCTACCATTCAATCTGGCAATCCCACTACTGGCTATCTACTCAAAGGAAAAGAAGTCATTATACAAAAAAGATATGAACATGTATATGTTTACTGCAGCACAATTTACAATTGCAAAGATACGGAATCAACCTAAATGTCTGTCAGCTGATGAATGGATAAAGAAAATGTGGTATATATACACCATGGAATGCTACTCAGCCGTAAAAAAGAGCAAATGTCTTCTGCACCAAATTGGATGAAACTGGAGGCCATTATTCTAAGTGAAGTAACTCAAGAATGGAAAACCAAATATCACATGTTCTCACTTATAAGTGGGAGCTAAGCTATGGGTATGCAATGATATACAAAGTGGTATAATGAACATTTGAGACTCAGAAGGAGGAGGGTGGAAGTGGAGTGAGGGATGAAAAACTGCTTATTGGGTACAAAGAATAGAACTTGGGTGATGGATACACTAAACTTCATCTCTATACAATTCATCCATGTAACCAAAAACCACTTGTACTTCTAAAGCTATTGAAAAAGAATATATATATGTAAAGATCTTCAGTGTTTAAAAAAAATCAAGTTTTTTAAAAAAACTTTCCAGACAATGGAACATATTTTAGAGAAAAAAAATGATTGAGTAGTTTCGCTGAGGGGGATAAAACCAGGACCACAAATTAAGGATTGAAAACTAGCACTGTGGATAGGGAGGAAAGAGTCCACAGGCCTGTCTGTGGGTAAAAACAAGTCCTATGGTTCATTAGTTAATAAACAGTTTTCAGTTAGATTCTTTGAGGGTCTGGGATACCTGAATCACTCAAAATGTGTGGTCCTAACCAGCCACAGCAGGTTAGACCCGGTTATGATGAAACACAGTGTTCAGTTTTACTGTTTCCTGAGTAAGTGTTGCTCTAGAAATCACTTCCTTTTATACTTTACAATCAAAAGCTGAATTTGCTAATTGAGCACAAAGGTTTCTTGTAGCCAGCCTCCCTCCCTCCACCTCTGGATAAATGGGCTTCTACGGAAGCTACTATTTTTTGTTTGTTTGTTGTTTTCCAGACAGGGTCTCACTCTGTCACCCAGGCTGCAGTGCAGTGCCACGATCACAGCTCATGGCAGCCTCAGCCTCCCAGGCTCAAGCAATCCTTCCACCTTAGCCTCCAGAGCAACTGGGACTACAGGCATGTGCAATGACGCCCAGCTAAGTTTTTACATTTTTTGTAGAGACGGGGTCTCACTATGTTGCCCAGGCTGGTCTCAGACTCCTGGGCTCAAGTGATCCTTTGGCTTCAGCCTCCCAAAGTTTTGGGATTACAGGAGTGAGCCACTGTGCCTGGCCTGAAGCTGTTTTAGTCCACGCCTTATCCACTATTCTTTGGATTTTGCAAATTCCCTCCCTTTATTTAAGACAAATTGCACTTTCCACAGAATTTCAGAGCTGAGATCTGGTCTTGATCAATATGCGTTTTCTGTAACACCTTTGTTTCTTCTTTTTTTAAACTGATGAAGGCAGACTCTCTAATCTCAATGCACCCTTATCTCTTTAGTTTCCTTCTAGGCCTTCCTTCACAACCAGGTCCCCACAGTGAAACCTGTCCTTAGCCCATCTGTGCCATCTGGGGCTCTCTCAGGGAGATATTGGTTTTGCACTCCGGGTCATTGTTTCTTTTAGGTGCATAACAGTATAAAATGAAAGCACATCTGCATTTAATTATGATTCTGTCTTCCTGGCTCCATGTTCACAAATTTCTAAGCCTTTGGAGAGAAGGAATATTTGCTATAAACTTTGGCTGCAGTGATGACGTTGTCATCTGCTTTTGATTTCCTAGAAGTAGCCATAAACAGATGCAAAGTGTGGCTAAGTGTTTGGGATGGAGTGTTTGGACCATCTGACAGGGTGTAGATAGGACTCTCCACATGTCTGCAGTCATCATTTTGTCCATTTTTTTTTTTAGTTTTTATCTTTAAAAATATGCCTCCTCACTTCTTTTTCTTCTTACACTGGCACAAAACAAATAGAACCTTGACTTTGTTTTCACAATGTATGTGGTGGATTTCATAGACTTTGCATTTCATAATATATAAACTTTTGACTGTTACAAATAATTTCTTTTTTCATCTTTAGGTCATAGAGCTTTCGTGTTGAGGTGTTTGAGAGAGGCAGAGAGTAATTACATGGGGGAATATGATGTAAGTAGGGCATGTGCCTTTTCTGCTACAAACCACACACCTCCTCTGTCTCCAGCCAATGCGATGCTTTTGACTATAAACTTATGTTGAGTCTGTCCATGTAGCCTAGTCAGCAACTGCTGAATCATTCTTCCAACTATGATGCGCCCTGGAGGGTTCATTATGGCACTCAAGAGTTTTAATGACTGGCTCTTGTGGCATCTTTTGTTTGTCATGGACTTCAGCTGCTCCAGATTCTTTCCGACCGACCCTTTCTAATATCCTACTTTCCCTTGCTCAAGGTTTACTTTAGGGTTAGTACTGAGGACACTCAAATAACAGAAGCTCAGATGTTTGAGAAATGCAAGTTGTTATAAGATAGGGTGTTTTCTTGCTCTTAATTAACTTCAGACATCAAGACTTGTGTTGTTAGGGTTCTTACCAACAGAACAATATACAGAATAATCTGTAAACATAACAGCACGATCCTACAGCAAGAGATGGCGTGTTCCAAACACCGCTAAAGGCAGCCATAAAATCAGGGCCTATTTTGAAAATTGTGACTGATATTTATTAAACTAATATCAACCAATGATACAGTAATAAAAAAGTCGGAAATGACGTTCATTGTCAAGTAATTCCTTCTTTCAGGATAATAAAAGGCAAGCTTAGAGTACTTTTTGTCAGATGACCTCAGGGTTTTATAAGTATTAACACATTAAATTTCATAATGTATAAGGGTTAAGAAAATAATCTGGTCATTTCTCTGTGTAGCCTGTCTGGTTAACTGTTTATATATTCCTGCTTTTTAACTTATTTATTTATTGAGACAAGATCGTGCTGTCTTGCCCAGGTTGGAGTGCAGTGAGCTATCATCAGTGGATTGGTCAACCTCCTGGGCTCAACTGATCCTCCCACTTCAACCTCCCCAGTAGCTGGCACTACAGGTGTGCACCACCATGTCCAGCTATTTTTTATTTTTTTCGCAAAGATGGGGTCTCACTATATTGCCCAGGCTGGTCTCAAACTCCTCAGATTAAGAGATCCTCCTGCTTCAGCCTTCCAGAGGTCTGAACTTACAGGTGTGAGTCACCACCCCAAGCCATCCATCTGTCTTTCTTTTCTTCTTTCTTCCTTCCTTTCTTTTTCTTCCTTCCTTCCTCTCTCTTTCTTTCTTTCTTTCCTTCCTTCCTCCCTCCCTCCCTCCCTTCCCTTTCTTTTTCTTTGTTTTTGAGACAGAGTCTTGCTCTGTCACCCATGCTGGAGTGCAGTGGCACGATCTTGGCTAACTGCAACCTCTGCCTCCTGGGTTCAAGAGATTCTCTTGCCTCAGTCTCCTGAGTAGCTGGGATTACAGGCATACACCACCACGCCTGGCTAATTTTTTGTATTTTTAGTAGAGACAGGGTTTTGCCATGTTGCCCAGGCTGGTCTTGAACTCCTGAGCTCAGGCAATCCACCTACCTTGGCCTCCCAATGTGTTAGGATTACAGGTGTGAGCCACTGTGCCTGCCCCCAAGCTGTATTTCTATCTTTAATCTGTTTATGTTCTCTGTGTCTCAATTTGTTCCTACAAAAAGTCACTGGGTCCAAGGCAAAACTGTGGTGTAGGTGAAGTTTGAATTTGATGGCTTCCACCTCTTCCTCATCTTCAGGAATGAAGAATGAACGTAGGGGTCCTCAGGTTGGGGTGAAGAGAAGTGAGAGGACCTGATTCTGGCTCTCAGCTACTGAATAACTTGTAATAAAGATGTTACCTGAGATGCTTATGTATGACCCCTCCTAGAAATATATGTATATTTATTTATAAATTTTTACTTTGATATTCAAACATTGAGTTGCAGAAAGTTACAAAAATAGTATAAATAACTCCAGTTTACCCTTTATCCAGATTTTGCCCTATTTAGTTTGTCATTCACTTGCTCTTTTTATTTACATGTGAATATGAATATATATGATATTTTTTTTTCTGGCCCATTTCAGAGTAAGTTGCAGACATCATGCCTCTTTACCAGTAAATACTTCAACATGTATTTTCTAAGGCAGAAAAGAAATCTCTGATGTAAGAGATTACATAATTGCAGTCTAATGATCAAAACAAGGAAATTTAACATTGATACAATATTCTTATTTATATTTTTTATGACCCATATTAAATTTCATAAATTGTCTCCAAAATGTTTTTTAAGCCTTTTCTGTCTGTTCTAAGACCCAATCCAGGAACACTCTTTATACTTAGTCGGCGTGTCTCTTTAGTCTTCTTTAAACTGGAACAGTTCTTTAGTCCTTAACTTTCATGGTCTTGATATTTTGAAAAGGCCAGTTGTTGTAGATTGTTTTTCAGTTGGAGTTTGTCTCATGTTTCCTTGTGGTTAGATTCAAGGTATGCGTTTTTGATAGGAATGCCACAGAAGTGATGTCGAGTCTTTCCTGGTGTGCATGATGGGGGTGATATATCTTTTTTTTTTTTTTTTGAGATGGAGTTTCACTCTTGTTGCCCAGGCTGGAGTGCAATGGCACAGTCTCAGCTCACTGCAACTTCCACCTCCCAGGTTCAAGTGATTCTCCTGCCTCAGCCTCCCGAGTAGTAGGGAATACAGGCACATGCCACCACGCCCAGCTAATTTTGTATTTTTAGTAGAGACAGGGTTTCTCCATGTTGATTAGGCTGGTCTTGAACTCCTGACCTCAGGTGATCTGCCCCACCTTGGCCTCCCAAAGTGCTGGGACTGCAGGAACACACCACCACACCCAGATAATTTTTTTTTTGTATTTTTAGTAGAGACGAGGTTTCACTATGTTGGCCAGGATGGTCTCGATCTCTTCACCTTGTGATCTGCTAGCCTAGGCCTCCCAAAGTGTTGGGATTACAGACATGAGCCACCGCGCCTGGCCATGTTTCTCTTTTTTTTCAAAGGAAAAAGATTTAATATAAAGATTCAAGATTCACATCATGACAAATGATACAAATTTGTGAAATATCCTTTTCTCTTCCTTTTTGTAGATGGTTTCACCACGTCGCCTAGGATGGCCTCAAACTCCTGGACTCAAGTAATCTACCTGCCTGGCCATGTTTCTCTTTATTCTCTCAGTTAAAAAAAAAAAAGAAGTAAATAGATTTTAATTTTCAGATTGCCTGGAACAATTGCTTTTGACATTTGGCACAAGAAGGAGAATTTTGCTTCATGTCACCATGTCTCAGAACTGAATCTGTTTATGTCCACATATCCTGGAACAGAAGCTGCATATAAGATGATACAGGTCAACAGATCCTCTTGCTTGGTGGAAAATGAATCTTTCAGTGGACTTGTTTAGCTAAGTCTCTGCCTGCCTTTTGCTGTCAGGAAGGAGAGGCAGTTAGAGATCTTCCTCTTCCTCCTTATCCTTGCTGCTCTGCAAGCTGCCTCTTCCCAGGCACTCTCATTCCCGCCTTTGGCTGTTCCTCAATCCCATGTGGCTCTCTAGGCCTGTCATGCTCTTGTGTTACAAATCCATAGCCACTTCCCTTTTTTTTTCTTTTGAGATGGAGTTTCACTCTTGTTGCCCAGGCTGGAGTGCAATGGTGTGATCCTGGCTCACTGCAACCTCTGCCTCCTGGGTTCAAATGATTCTCCCTCAGCCTCCCGAGTAACTGGGATTACAGGCATGCACCACCACGCCCAGCTAATTTTTTGCATTTGTAGTAGAGATGGGGTTTCACTATTTTTGCCAGGATAATCTTGATCTCTTAACCTCGTGAACTGCCCACCTCAGCCTCCCAAAGTGATAGGATTACAGGCATGAGCCACCATGCCCGGCCAACTTCCCACTTTTTATCTTTTAAATCCTGGGAAGAATTATCTCTTAAAGACTGGGAAGAATGTCATTTTCCTGTGGTTCTTCTCAATTATGTGGGTACAAAACATGGATGTGACAATTGGTTTATGCAGGATGCGTCCCATAACGCCGGGTCTTCAGGTAGGCAGAAGGTGGTGCAATGCTGGAATTGAATTCTAAGAATGTAGAACACTCACTCCAGATCTTCCTGTATTCCTGCCCACTTTGTCACAGGCAGAACAGTGTAGGAGTGGAGCTGTGCTCTCCAGAGCCACACTGCCTGGTTCGAATCCTAGCCCCATTGTGAACTATCTGGGTGACTTCGGGAGGTTACTTAACCTTTCTGTACCTTAGTGTCCTCAGATGTAAAGTGAAGGTGGTAAGAGTTCATTTCCCCTTGTAAGCTTGTTATAAGGACTACATGGGTTAATATTGGAAAATCCCTTAACGCAGAGCCTAGACATAGTAGGAGCGATATTGTTTGTTGATTAAACAAAATTTGTTTTGAAAGGATGGTTTGTGGGATAGAAGGGTTTGGTTTAGGGTAGTGATTGGTCCTTGTTCATCATAATGTGACCTCGGAGCCAAACTGCAGTGTCCAGAGGCAGCCTCTTAACTACAGCACATCCCACAAGGATGGGTATAATAGAATATCCTACAACAAAGTTCACTGAATTTTCTGAACAGCGTTGCAACTCACACAAGAGCCACATGGCACAGCAGAATAAATGGAAATACTAATAATCAGAAAATACAGATAACTAACTCATATGGTTCATGTAATCTTCCTTAATCCTCCAACAACCCTTGGAGGTTGGTTGAAACACTGATATTCATTTTCCCTTTGTTTTATAATAGAATGCCTGAGTTTTGCCAAGCACATGGTCACCCAGCCAATGACTACATCTCCCAGTTTCCTGTGTAGCTAGGCATGGCCATGTGACTAAATTCTGGTCAATGAAATGTGAGTAGGAATAAAGTGTGCTATTTCCATGCTGTGCCCTAAAAAGGAAAGGACATGGGCTCCCTTTGCTCCTTTGTCCCCCTTCCCACTGACTGGCATGCAATTATGATCAACTGAGCTGCTGTAGCTACCTTGGACTCAGAGATGGAAGCAGAGTATTGAGGATGGCAGAATTGCCTAACCAGCCCTGTACCATTTAGGTCTGAGATGCTTTATTGTGAGAGAAATAAGCTTTGATCTTGTTTAAGCTATTTTGTTATTTTTTGGAGGGGCTGTTTTTGTTATAGAAGATTAGATGATACCTAATAAAGAAGGTGTTACTATCTCCATTTTACAAAAGCAAAATGGTAGCCTAGAAAAATTGAGTGACTTGCCCAAGGTCACATAGTTTGTAAATGTCTATGGTCAGATTTGACCCGTAGTACTTGGGTGCTAGCTCTGGGGCTATTAACCATATACCATGCTATTTTGCCTCTTGAGCCCTGCTAGGTAATGATCTGGGTTTATGGGAAAGAAAGGGAGAAGAGAGATGTCTGTTCCATTCTCCCTAGTTGACCATTCCTAGCTATGATCCACGGTTCCACCCAAACACATATATTTTATAACTACTCATTTCTCCACAGATGCATATTTGTGTGCTCTCAGTCCATAACGAATGTGTTGATTGTCTATGAGGTTTGACTTTTTTTTTTTATATTGTTAGAGTGCAAGAACCCATGTCTGGTTATTGCAAACAGACTTAAACCCAGGGTCAAACCCAGGTGCAACATTTAACAGTATACACAAGGGAGGCAAGCAAAATACCTCTAAGACAGCAGCACTGGAAAATAACTTCAGTCCAAGCATGTCGATCCCAGTAGTTAAACCTGACTGGTTGACGCAGGCCTTGCAGGAGCTCAGTGGCAAGGAGGGAATGTGGGTGAGTTGCAGGAGCTTAGTGGAGAGGCTGCTAAGCCGCAGAGGCCAGTGGACCTGCACAAACTTGAAAAAGGCTCAACACCAGTTGTAAATATTTGCTTGCTACTGAGTCCTACTCAAGCCATTGCCATACCATCATTAATGAGGTCAGACTTTTAAGGAAAAGTGGTAACAATCTGTTTCAATTTTTGTGGTAACAGGGTGGATCATATAATGCTCACTCCTGACACCACACCTAACACCTATTCATTTTTCTCAGCTTCACTCAAAGCCTCCAGGACCTAGCAGGTTCAGGTTACGTGACCTTCTTAGGTGTTCCTAACAACAGCTGGCCTTACCCTCTCTCAGCACTTTTCCCCTGTGTTATTGCCTCATTATTTGTTTATGTCCACTTTCTTCCCTGCTGTACTCCCAGAGCCCAGCAGGCAGGGGGCCCAGGACTCAGCAGACATTCAGTAGATTGGATGAGTCCCATGGTGTGGTGGTTATGGCTGAACATAAGAGGCCTTCTCAGTCAGAAGAATGTGAAGAAATATGCAATTGATAAACATCTAGAATCCAGATATTCACCTGTCTTGAAAACTGCACTTCCAATTCACACTCTTAGTGCCAGTGAGAGTATAAACTAGCTCGAGCATTGCAGAAAAAAATTGACAATAGGTCACAAGACCCTTAAAACGTTCAAATGATTTGAACCAAAAATAACCTCTGAAAATAGGCCCTGAGGAAATAAATACAAATGTAGAGGAAGGATGTCATTGTACTGTTATAGAAGAAAACAATTTAAATGTTCTTAGTAAAAGGGTATGTAAATAAAGAAATATCCTTTGATTGCAAATTGTGCAGCCATAGGAGAAAAATATCACCTTTTGGAAGAAGATTTAATGACCTGCAAAGAATTTTTTCTGATAATGTTAGGTGGAAAAAGCAGGAAATAAGATTATATATTCTGCAGGATCCATTGTAAAACTCTCTCTTTTTTCTCTCTCTCTCTCACACACACATACACACTCCTTTACATACATATAAGAGAGAAAATATTGGTAAAAATGTTATCTATTTATAATCATCTTTGAATGATTGTTTGATATTTTATCCTGCATTTCCCAAGCCTCCATTAGTAAGTATAAAAAGAAAGTTTCTTGTTTCTATTTTTTTTTAAATTGTTGTTTCTATTTTTTTTTTTTAATTGTTGTTGTTTTTAGATGTAGTCTCGCTCTGTCACCAGGGCTGGAGTGCAGTGGTGTGATCCTGGCTCACTGCAACCTCTGCTTCCTGGGTTCAAGTGATTCTCCTGCCTCAGCCTCATGAGTAGCTGGGACTACATGTGTGTGCTACCACATCTGGCTAATTTTTGTATTTTCAGTAGAGATAGGGTTTCACCATGTTGGTCAGGCTGGTCTTGAACTCTTGACCTCAAGTGCTCCACCTGCCTTGACCTCCCAAAGTGCTGGGATTACAGGCGTGAGCCACCAGGCCTGGGCTATGTTTAATTTTTTGCAAGCCCGAGATCAGTAGCATGGCACGCAAGGCCGAGGGGGCAAAAGGCACATCCATGTTCTTCCCCTCAGAATAGCTCATGTTATGGGCATCACCGGACACCAGGGACGTCTAGGCTGCCTCCTCCCAGGTAAGTAACTATTCATATTAAAGTGGGAAAGATATGGTGCAGCAAAATAGGCAGAGCACAGGGTATGTGCTGCTACTGGATATAACACCACTGCTACTTTTTAAAGCAAATTCCACCTTCTTCTCTTGCGTGCTCAAGCCTGTTCCACAGTGAGTAGGAGTCACGGAGCTGTGGTGATGTTTACTGTCTTCTCTTAAAGCCAACAGCCAATACTGAATTGTAACTCTCTTTTTTTCTTGTTGTGTTCTTTTTTCCTCCTTTTTGCCTAACTCTGAATTTGCCTCACAAGGCCACTGTGAAGAGAATGAAACTGAAATTTGTAGAACATTCTCAGCCTCTCCAAGGATGGGTGGAATCAGAACAGAATAATTACCCCTTGCGCTGTTTTGTATGCCTGTCATCCAATAAAACATAACATTCATTCTCTCCATTCTTTTCTTGCAATACTGATGAAATGAAATTTGTCTGTAAAGATTCCTAGTTGAGTACTCAAATGTTTTTCTTGAACATTTGTTGTATGGTCTACTTTGTAAGCTTGGTTTCAAATTTGGTGATATCAGGATTAATAACAGTATGTCTTGTGCCAGTACATTTTATTTCATTGAGTTCTGAAAATCAGAGAACAGCATTTTTAAAATAACAATTTTATTCATATCAATAAACATACCCATAAATTCATATGACTAAAATGTTAAAACCTAGAACCTAATTTATTTACTTAACCAATCACTTGCAATTACCTTTAGGTAATCAAACAGGTTTGGTTTCAAGTATTTTTAAACTAGGGCTGATTTTTAGAAGTGTTTTCATTTAAACTATAATTAAAGTATAGTCATAAAGCCAATAAAACTTCCACCTAATATGTGACTTTTTTTTTTAATTTTTAATTTTTTTGAGATGGAGTCTCACTTTGTCATACAGGCTGGAGTGCAGTGGTGTAATCTTGGCTCACTGCAACCTCTGCTTCTCATGTTCAAGAGATTCTCCTGCCTCAGCCTCCTGAGTAGTTTGGACTACAGGCACGCACCACCGTGTCCAGCTAATTTTTGTATTTTTGGTAGAGACAGGGTTTTGCATGTTGGCCAGGCTGGTCTTGAACTCCTGGCCACAAGTGAGCCTCCCGCTTTGGCCTCTCAAAGTGCTGGGATTACAGGCGTGAGCCACCGTGCCCAGCCTCCTATGTAACATTATAACTTTATTGTCAGCCCGCATAGCCAAGACAATTCTAAGCAAAAAGAACAAAGCTGGAGGCATCATGCTACCTGACTTGAAACTATACTGTGAGGCTACAGTAATCAAAACAGCATGATACTTGTACCAAAACAGAGACATAGACCAATGGAACAGAACAGAGGCCTCAGAGGCAATGCCACACATCTACAACCATCTGATCTTTCACAAGGTTGACAAAAACAAGCAATGGGGAAAGGATTCCTTGTTTAATAAATGTTGTTGGGAAAACTGGCTAGCCATGTGCAGAAAGCAGAAACTGGACCCCTTTCTGACACCTTACACTAAAATTAACTCCAGATGGATTAAAGACTTAAACTTAAGGCCTAACACCATAAAAACCCTAGAAGAAAACCTAGGCAAAACCATTCAGGACATAGGTATAGGAAAGGACTTCATGACTAAAACACCAAAAGCATTGGCAACAAAAGCCAAAATAGACAAATGGGATCTAATTAAACTCCAGAGCTTCTGCACAGCAAAAGAAACAATCATTAGAGTGAACTGACAACCAACAGAATGGGAAAACATTTTTGCAATCTACCCATCTCACCAAGGGCTAATATCCAGAATCTACAAAGAACTAAAACAGATTTACAAGAACAAAAAGCAAACAAACCCATTCAAAAGTGGGCAAAGGACATGAACACACACTTTTCAAAAGAAGACATTTATGAGGCCAACAAACATGAAAAAATGCTCATCATCATTGGTCATTAGAGAAACGCAAATCAAAACCACATTGAGCTATCATCTCACACCAGTTTGAATGGTGATGATTAAAAAATCTGGAGACAACAGATGCTGGAGAGGATGTGGAGAAATAGGAACACTTTTACACTGTTGGTGGGAGTGTAAATTAGTTCAACCATTGTGGAAGACAGTGTGGCGATTCCTCAAGGATCTAGAAATAGAAATTTCACTTGACTCAGCAATCCCATTACTGGGTATATATCCAAAGGATTATAAATCATTCTATTATAAAGACACATGCACAAGTATATTCATTGTGGCACTGTTTACAATAGCAAAGACCTGGAACCAACCCAAATGCCCATCGATGATAGAGTGGACAAGGAAAATGTGGCACATATACACCATGGAATACTATGCAGCCATAAAAAATGACGAGCTTGTGTCCTTTGTAGGGACATGGATGAATCTGGAAACTATCATTCTCAGCAAACTGACACAAGAACAGAAAAACAAATACCGCACATTCTCACTCATAGGCGGGTGTTGAACAATGAGAACAGATGGACACAGGGAGGGGAGCATCACACACTGGGGTCTGTTGGTGGGGAATAGGGGAGGGACAGCTGGGTATAGGGAGGTTGGGGAGGGATAACATGGGGAGAAATGCCAGATGTAGGTGATGGGGGGATGGAGGCAGCAAACCACATTGCCATGTATGTACCTATGCAACAATCCTGCACATTTTGCACACGTACCCCAGAACCTAAAGTGCAATAAAATACATATATATATAAATTTATTGTCATTACTTGTAAGCCTGTCCTTTATTTTAAAATACAAGATATGATAAGATCAGAAACCAATCTTGTTTCTCCATTTCTTTCTCTGGAAATAATTCCTTAGGAGTCCAAACCCATAGTAACAAAAACACAGGAAAAAAACCACACATGCTCAACAGCGTTTATATAATGAACAAAGGTTAATATAACTCCAGGTCTCTTCTTATTTATTTTGTTGATATTTGTGTTGGTTAGTTAAGAAGATGATTTGTTTGATTCTTTCAGCATTTGTTTATTCAACAAACTGTGGGCTTTGGAGATCAGCAGCTGAGGCTAGAATCCCGGCTGTATGCCTTAATAACTGTGTAACTTTGGGCAAGTTATTTAACCTTCCTATACCTGTGTTTCCTAATCTGAAAAATGAAGATAATATTAGTATCTAACTCATAGAGTTGTTGGGAGGGTTAACTATGCAAATACACGAAAAGCTTATACCAGTCCCTGGTATAGAGTAAGTGCTCAATAAATTATAAATGGGAGGATTCTGATCCACATGGAGTTTACAGTCTTGGCAGTACAGATCTTGTAGGTAGAAAAAGACATCAAATCACGCAGCTAACAGCATCTTTACAATTGTTTTAAGTTTAATATAGGAAAAGTATAGGGTGCTAAAGATCAATTTGTGGCTTTCTTTTCCAATGAACTGCAAAAATTCCACTTTTATGCCCAAGATTCTTATCATACTTTCGTAAGATCAAGAACAATATGTGAAGTTTCCACTATTATATATCCACCCATTATATGTAGTTGTACTGGAAAAAATCAAAAGCTGATAACTTATATAGTATTTATATATATCAAGGTGTTTAAAGATAAATCCTAGTACCTGAGGAGGTGTAGAAATCATTCAAACTATTTGATTACAATGACAAGCTAGTCAGTAACTTATTAAGTATTGTACTAAATATTACTAAGTATTTTACTCTTCAACATAGATTTTTAAAGACATAGAGCTTTTCAAAATTTCTGCTCACCTGGGAGTAAAATTTGGGGAAGCAGATTTCTCCAGTGTTTAAAGAAGCCAATTTGGCACAGCGTACAGGGGTTGAATACATTTTTCCCATCACAAGGGAATATGTTTTTCCCATCTCTCAGTTAAGTTGTTTTTCTCTGGTAACGGAGGAAATCAACGCCCATCTGTAAGGAGATAAACGTTTCAGAGTGTTTTTATATTTAAATAATTAGTGTACTAGACTAGTAAGTGATAATCCACAAATAAGAAGAGCTAACAGAGAGAAAGAAAAGTATCCATCAATTGGTTGCAAATAATACTTACATTGGGGTATGGCAAAATTTAATTTTGCACAGAGGAATTTAACCCAGGATTGCTGACTTTTTAAGAGCTGAGAAAGCAGTTATAGACTGCAAGTCCCCACCCAGCAGGGTCTAAGTATTCCCTCTGTAAAACTGGCAGGCCACCAACGGCCGCGTACCGGAGCAGCCGAAGGGATGACGATAACCGGGATCCCCGCCCTGGGTTCGGCTATCGTGGGCACCCGGGGCCAGCTGGGCGAGGCTCTTTAACAGCTTGGCCAGCGCAGGGCCCCTCCTTTCCGCACTTTCCCGGGTCTCTCCAAGTCCCCGGGCGCCACCTCCCTAGGGGGAACCCTACTCCGCGCCCATTCGGTTTCCAATCCCGGCCAGTTTAGCACCGAGCGGCCAATCAGGAAGTAGCCATCCCGAGGGGGCGGGACGAGGGGCGGTGCTGATTGGCGGAGCCTGAAGTCGCCGCGGCCGCGGGGCGGCAGTCGCATTTGCCTTCCTAGGGTGGAGACCCACAAGCCGAGACCGCCTGCAGCGTTCTGCACCGCCAACTGCACGCCATGACTGACAGCCGGGATCCCGCCAGTGACCAGATGAAGCACTGGAAGGAGCAGCGGGCCTCGCAGGTACACCCTGAGCTCCCCGAGCGGGCCCGAGGGTCCGCGTAGAAAGTGGGGGCGTCGGCGAGTAACGGCCCGGCTTCCCCCGGGGCAGTGCTTGGAGGGACTGTACCGCGTCTCGCGGGGCGGGAGGGTCCCCTTCGGTGCAGAGGGACTGTTAACAGCGGGAGCAGCGGAGGGGAGTCCGAAGCGTCGGGCGTGGGGCATGGGGCCTGGGGCGCGGGCCTGGAGGACTTGTCCGCGACAGGCTCGGGTGGTTGCTTCAGAATTTTGCACTTTTGCCAGCTGGGACAGAGGTCGCAGCTTGAGGACAGAATGAGGGCTCATGGGGAAAGAGGCAGAGAGCTGCAGCTGCAAGGAAGTCCGTGAGGGGAGAAGGGGAAGCTGTAACGCTGCCCTTCCTGTATTTACACGCCTTCATAGTTGTGGGGTACCAGCAGGGCAGGGATTGTGTTTTACCATCTTGATGTCTCCAGCACCAATCACAGTGACTGGTACGTACTATGCACATTATTAAACAACTAAATAAACGAATTTTGACATCCATTGTCTCATTTGCACTTCAGAATATCAAGCCTAGCATTCTAGAGCTGGGCGGTGACATTAGGGATTGGTTAATGCGTTTATTCTATTCTTTGAGTGCCTGCAGGTGCTAGGCACTGTTCCTGGGCAAGGTGTACAGATTCCAATGAGGCAAGAACAACACCCTTGAGAAGCTGAGAGTCTAGTCTGGGAGACAAGACGCATGAACAGATGATTACACTCCAGCGTAGTGAGGGCTCTAATACAGGTTATCTGTAGAATGTAGAGGCAGTGACCAAGTGGGCCGGACAAAGCAGGTGACATCTGAACAGGAATTTTTTTTAATGAGTAGGATTTTAACTTGGTGGTGGGGTGGCATTCCTGGCCTGTGCCCCGGGGGTGCAGGGTCTCAGAGGGCATCTATGACAGATAAGACCGCATCTGGTCTGAGTTTTCTGTTGGCAGATTGGCCTAGAGAGTCTAAAGGTCTTGCCCAGTTCCCTGGCTGCTGGTTAATGGTAGAGAGAAGACTGTAACCCTGTTTCCCCCATTCTGCCTAGTGTTCTTTCTCAAAACTCAGTGTTCATGAACTGGGGTATTAATGCTAAGTGCTCATGGATTGCTTTAATGGTTCCCTGTTTGGGAAAAGGCTGCCATTCTCCCCTAAGAGCCTAGAGAATCTCCCCTCTTGGTCCTGTTCTTTGTTATATACCATTAGGATGGTTCATGAGTTCTTGTATATGTATAATAAAGTGAACCAGAGAGACCTAGAGTCTTAGTGAAGGATGTGCCACTAATTAGTGGCGAGACAAGATTAGAACTCAGCTTCTTGGGCCCAAGACTCTTTCTATACCTAGAGGGTGCTAAATCCTGGTTCACACCGAAATTTTCATGAATACTCGGTGAATTGAGAAAAGTGTGGACAAGGTAGTGAGATTTTTACAAAACAAAATATTTTCATTTTTAACGGACTCTCCTTTATTCTGAGACTAACTGCCTTTCTTGTTTGGGAGAATCATGAACTGTTCAATCATGAAGTCCCTGCTATTGATTTGCCTTATGTAGTTGCCCATGTGAGAAATGGTTGACTCACAGAGCGCATCCATAGTTGGGAAGCTCATACTTGAAATACGGCAATCTCCTTTGTCCATGGCATCTCTGTACACTGTGTCCATCTTCCTGATTGGCAGTCACATTGATATCTTGTTGTTCCTCCATTTTAGCTCCTCTGAGTGAAAACTCCTTACTTCTTTGAGGTACTTCTTCCTCCCCACCAGGGCCTTCCAAAAGGAATTATGCATATGCCTCATAGTCTACGTAATTTTCAAACACTTTTTAATTGAAAAATTTCAAACATTTAGAAAAGTTGAAAGAATTTTGCAGTATATACCCATATATCTGCCATCTAGATTCTACAATGAACATTTTGCCCTGTGTCTTTTATTACGTGTTACTCCATTTGTCTGTCCATCCTTTCATTCATCCAATAATCCATTAATTTTTTTTTCAGCACATTTCAGAATAAGTTGTAGGTATCAGTATACTTGACCCCTAAGCACTGAGCATGCAAATTAACAGAGTCCCGTGTGTATGCTTTTAAGGTAATATTTACATACAGTGAAATGCATACATATTAAGTGTACCATTCCATGAGTTTTGTTAAGTATATATACTTGTGAGTCCTAAACCCTTATCAAGATGTTGAAGATTTTTATCACCCTGGAGAGTTTCCCATTCATTCCTTGTAACCCTCACAGTCTTGCACCAGGCAAACAGTGTTTTGAGTTTTTTGAATTATTTATTTATGTACTTTTTTGGTATAAGGCTTCTCTCATTCAGCAAAACTGTTGTAAGATTCATTTAAGTTGTTTCATATATTAGCAGTTTGTTCTTTTCATTGCTGAGTAAGATTCCATTATATGAATATATCACCATTTGGATATCCTGTTGCTGGACACCTGGGCTATTTCAGTTTTTTTCTATTATGAGTAAAGCTGCTGTGGCTGGGTATGAAGGCACATGCCTGTAATCCTACCACTTTTGGAGGCTGAGGTAGGAGGATTGTTTGAGCCCAGGAGTTTGAGACCAGCCTGGGCAACATGGTGAGACCCCATCTCTACGACAAATAAAACAAGTAGTCAGGCATAGTGACACATGCCTGTAGTCCCAGCTACTCGGGAAGTTGAGGTAGGAGGATTGCTTGAGCCTGGGATGTGGAGGCTGCAGTGAGCTATGATTACACCACTGCACTCTAGCCTGGGTGACAGAGGGAGACCCTGTCTTAAAAATAAAAGTAAAGCTGGCATAAACATTCTTATACAAGTCTTTTTTGTGCACAGGTGCTTTTATTTCTCTTAGGAAATACCTAGGAGTAGATTTATTGGGTCATAAGGTAAGTGAATGTGTTATAAGGAAGTGCTGAGCCTTTTCCCAAAGAGGTTGTACCATTTTATACTTCATCTCAGCAGTATATGGGATTTCCAGTTGCTCCACATCCTACTGACTTTTGGTGTTGTCAGTCTTTTACTTTTAGCTGTTGGGTGTGAAGTGGTATCTCATTATGGTTTTAATTTGCATTGCTCTGATGACTAATGATACTAAGCATCTTTTTACTTGCTTATTGACCATTGGTATACGTTCCTTTGAAGTATATGTTCAGATTTTCTGTCTTTCTAAAAATTGAATTGCTTTTAAATTATTGATTCATAGCCCATATATTAAGTTAAATCATGTGGAATCATGTGTAGGCTAAGTGTTATAATAATAAATCCCAACATGTATAATGGTATAAATGTATTAGAAATTTATTCCTCTTTTACATGATGGCCCAAAGTGGTTTGAAGTTGAAGGAGGTAGGTAGGTTCTCTGCTCCCCACAGTTATTGAATAGGGCACCAGGTTGAAGGAAGCTCCCCATTGGTCAACACATGGCTTTTAGATGCCCTTGGCATCACTGTCCAGCATGGAAGGGTCAAGAGCATGGAGAAGGGTATATGAGTATGGGGAGGTTTAGGGACCAAGGTCACTTCCGCTTACATTCTGTTGGCTAGAACTCTGTTATGGGCCACACCTGGGAAATATGGTCTACCCCTGTCCGGGAAGCTGACTCTACTCTGTTATCCAAAATGTACATTTCATATTTGGTGAAAATCTGTCCACCCATTTTCTCGTGATGTGGCAATGGACCCACAACATAATCTCTTTTTAAAGAATATGTCATTTTTCTCTGACATTAAGATATTCTGTTAGAAAATTATGACAGTAACAGATGGTATTTAAAAAAAATTTCCCCTTGCTTTGTAAATGCTTTTATATACGTGGGCAACTTTGTGCTGACATCCTGTCTTCCATTTCCCAATTAGTTTTGATGCTTTACTGAACTGGGAGAGCTTTACATTTTGGGACTACTGTAGGAGAGCACTCTGTTGCCTCCTCTCTCAAGAATCAGAGCATCCTTTTTGGAAACACAGTCAACCAATGTGAAAGCAATTTACTGGGCATTTCTTCTGTGGGTCAGATTTGGTTTGCTGACAAGTGAATTGGGAGTTTGTAAGCTTTAATAATTGGTCATTGAATCAGATGTGTTCATGAGTATGACCTGGATCCACTTAAAAATCTTTATCTCTTTTTCTCTCTTGGCAGGAGGGAGGTGGTTCTGCAGGTATTCTGTCATTTTGAAGGGAACTTAAATGGGAACTTCATTGCTGGCTGCTTAGAATGCCTTGGGCTTTTCTTTTGAGATACTTACCTTTAACTCATTTCCTTTTTTTTTTTTTTTAAGTGAAGTGCAGCTTGCTGCCAGTGCTCTTTTCTTGGGGTAAAGAGGAAATGTTAACAAGTAGCCTCTGATCCCTTTAAAATGGGAGAATTTGAGCATTTCAAGCCTTATCCTTTTATACAGTTTTCTTATTACCTAGGAGAGAGGTTAGGTCTTAGGCTATCCATTTCTGTCAGTGAGTTGCCTATGTATTAAGCCTGTGAGGATTTATATTTTTTAGGGTAACCCTGGTAATAACTGCATTGATGTTACACTGCCAACATTTGGGATGGAGAAGGGGTGACTGAGTGACTTAACCCTTTGTTCACATGTGCTTTCGTGTTTCCTGAAATATACCTAGGCATGGAATTGCTAAGTCATAATGTACAGTGGGAGAGACTATGGTAGATGGAATAGAACTTTTCAAGGTTTAGTTTCTTTTTCTTAGCTTTTCCATGGTGGGTAGGTCAATGCAAACCTACCCCCAAAGTCTGAGGACTCTGAAAGGCCAAAGAAAGAGGCTGACAAATCAAGTTTCTCAGAAAGAAATGTTTAATAGGGACTTATGACCAGAAACCATGTCTGTGTCTTGGGTGTTGTCGAGACAAGATGGTGGATCCCACATCATTACCCACAGACCCAGGGCTTAATACCATAGGGAAGGGTGATTCAGAAGGGAAGTATGCGATGACTGAAGTATGATAATGTCAAAGTTGCTTGACCTCATGGCAGGATTTATAGTATATAGGTGCTCCTTCACAGGGAACAATAGATAACCTGGAAATCTTAAAACTGAAGTTAATCAGAAGTCAGCATGGTGGATCAGTATCTAAGATGGAGTTGCTTTAGCTTCCACAGCAGCCTATATCTAGACCACTCTTATTATTTTCCCACAGACTAAGAAATTTGAGAGTCAGAACAGTCTTTGGTTTCTTGTACGTGGGTGTATACACTGTAGGCATTTGAATCTTTGTTGAATAAACAGAGTGTTAGGCAGTTATTTGCTAGAAAACGCTAGGCACATTCTTTATCACAGAATCAGAAGACATCATTATGACTCCTCTGGGACTGACAGGGACAATTTGCATTACCAATCTTTTAATTAAAAGTGGAAGAACATGTTTAGGTTCTTGAAACTTCTGTGAGTGAAGGGAACTACTAAGTGTAAAGTGTAATATGTTGATAAAATGTTTCAACAAATGAAGCTAACCTTACTTCTCTCAGGAAAATTTCTTCATTTATATATTAGCTTGGGTCAAAAGAAGCCTATAAAAGCAGCAAAGCCAAAATTGAATTTTACTTTAAGTCCCTACTTTTAATAATTGTGCCAGTTTTTAGCCAAGCTAATTTCTGTGGCAGTTTTCATAACAAGTTTGTCTGAAGGTGTTTGATCAGAATTTATATATTAAAATATTTCTTTTATTTTTTGGAGAGGAGATGCAGGGAGAGAGAGAAGCTGTTGCTGCTTCCTCCTCCTCCTTAGAAAGACTCTTGGCCGATCAAGACCATCTTGGTCAACATGGTGAAACCCTGTCTCTACTAAAAATACACAAATTAGCTGGGCATGGTGGCACGCGCCTGTAGTCCCAGCTACTCGGGAGGCTGAGGCAGGAGAATTGCTTGAACCCAGGAGGTGGAGTTTGCGATGAGCCGAGATCAAGCCATTGCACTCCAACCTGGGTAACAAGAGCAAAACTCCGTCTCAAAAAAGAAAGAAAAAAAGAAAGACTCTTGGCCATATCATATTGGTCCATGGTTTAGTTTATTTGCATGCTGAATCCACACACATTTGTTGTGTGTTTATTAGTATATTGAGCAGTGTATTAGGGATCAGGGATATAGTTGTAATGGAGTACACGGTCTAGAGAGGAAAAGCAGTGACAGGCCGGGTGCGGTGGCTCACACCTATAATCCCAGCACTTTGAGATGCCAAGGCAGGCGGATCTCTTGAGGTCAGGAGTTCGAGACCAGCTTGGCCAGCATGGTGAAACCCCATCTCCACTAAAAATACAAAAATTAGCTGGGCATGGTGGTGGGCGCCTGTAGTCCCAGCTACTTGGGAGACTGAGACAGAATCCCTTGAACCTGGGAGGTGGAGGTTATAGTGAGCCAAGAATGCGCCACTGCACTCCAGCCCGAGTGACAGAGCGAGACTCCATCTCAGGAAAAAAAAAAAAAAAAAGTAAAAAGAAAAAAAAGAAAAAGAAGATGCCCTTGGCCCTGCTTCAGGGGTGATGTGGAGCGAGACAGAGAGAGCAGTTCAGGAGAGGCATGTATGGATGTCACAAAGAACTAGCAGCCAGGAAGATATAAACATGTTAACAAGCACCAATGCTACTTTTCTAAAGATAGGTCAGAAAGTTGTCCAGCCATAGAAAAGCTTTTCTATCTTTAAAAATATTCTGGCTCTAAAGTTATTCATTGAGTTAAAAACAGTAATTGCAAGTTGGAGGAAATCTCTTTGCCTGTCCTTGTTATATGTAACAAATAAACCTGTGCCACTACACTGACATCTCTGCAAAGTTACTTAAGTTTTCTGTTTATAGTATCACCCATTAAATGGGATTAATAACATCGATCTCTGGAGTATTGGGAAGCTTGAGATAACTTGTGTGGTCCATTTTCTAGCCCCACCCTCTCATTTCATCTAGTAAATCTTCATTTGCATTGATTATTTTCATCTTAAATATACTGCATCCTGCTCCTCACCTTCTAATATTAATACATACTCTATCTTTCAGTTAGATCAGTTCCTCTTATCTGATGTTGCGATAAATGTCCCCTGAAGTTGGGGGATCTTTTCTTTTCTAGGTTTTGCTCCCTGGCCTCCTTTCTCTGTTGCTGACTGTTGAAGCTTTCCTGCCACACTGGCTTTGAAGCTAAATTGTGTATACATAGCTTGTGTGAAGAAAGCTGTTCTATAAATGAGGATAGTTGGTCTATTAGAGTGGGGAAATGGAAGAGATTCTGAAGCCTCCCTTTGTAACTTAAAAACTCAGGTTTCATTTCTTAACAGGATTGGTGTTATAGAGGGGATTCCTGCATTGGACAGGAGGGAGGATTAATAGTGCCATAATTCCAGCATTCCCGCTCTTAAGAGTTAGTGTCATCAGGAAAGACCATCTCGAGCTTTAGTACTTTATTTGTTTATCCAACTCTGCACCTGCCTCCTTTAGGCATGGTATTTATTCTTGATCGCATCACCCTGACCCAGTAACCAGAAGGGAAGATGTGATATGCTCTCATCTCTTTCTTAGGGGAAGCTCCTTCCCCACATTAAGGATGCCGGCATGCAAGTATCATTCTCTGGCCTGTTTAGTGTTCCTTTTACTGAGCTTCTTGGTATCCTTTCTCATACTTTTCTTTTTTATGGATTGTCCCTTTATTTTTTAAAGGCTTCCTTAAATGCCTTGTTTATATGATGAAAAGAGCACTTAAAGAATGGACATATTTGGTTTGCTCTGACTCTTAATTATTTTACTTTCGTTATCACCCAAAAGTTCTAGATCAGTGGTTTTCAATTCTAGCTTGAACAGGAATCATTTGAAAATATCCCAGGTCTCACCCAGGCCACTTCTATCAGATATCTCTAGGGGGATGACCAAGGTATCAGGAGGCTTTAAAAAGCTCTCCAGGTGATTCCAGTGCACAGCCAAGTTTGAAAATCAAGGCTTTAGATTTAAACTAAAGGTGAAGTTGCTCTTTTTCTGGTTCATTTGATACTTTAGATTAAAAATAAAACTACAGAGGGTCACATGTATTAGTAACATATGTATCTTCAAAAGAGTGGTGTGATTGGGTGGTAAGTGTTGATTGGACACTTAAACTGATGGCTTAGAAGGGACTTTGCTAGATGGGCTTAGGGACAGAGATGGTAGAGTGAGAGTGTGGATGGAGGAGTACGCATCTGTCATGATTACTAGAAAAGTAAAACTTCAAATGCTTTGCTGCTTCTGCTATCAGGTCATGGTCTCACAGCCAGTGAAGTGGTAGCATATATGTGCTGAATGTGTGGCCTGCATTTTACATTTAGCTCTTTTAATTCGTGTGTTAACTCTAGGAGGTAGTTATTATTCTATTTTGCAGATGAAAAATGGAGACTCAGAAATAAGTAACTTGCCAGCAGCTACATAGCTGGTAATTGGCAGAACTGGAAGTTGGACCCAGGCTCTGATGCTGGCACCCATGGTGTCTCCCTGGTGCCATGTCGGCCTCTTCCCATTTGGATGAGAACGTACCTTTAGTGTCAAGGACATTTACTAGTGCGTCAGAGAGTCTTGTTTATTAGTTTTGCAAATTGCAGGGTCTCCTTTATTCAGTGTCTTTTTTCAAACAGCTCACAGGTCTTTTATGGTTTTTTTTTTTTTTCTTGAGATAGAGTCTCGCTCTGTCGCCCAGGCTGGAGTGCAGTGGTGTGATCTTGGCACACTGCAAACACTGCCTCCCGGGTTCAAGTGATTCTCCTGCCTCAGCCTCCTGAGTAGCTGGGATTACAGGCGTGTGCCACCACACCCAGCTAATTTTTGTGTTTTTAGTAGAGATGGGGTTTTACTATGTTGGCCAGGCTGGTCTCAAACTCCTGACCTCAAGTGATCCACCTGCCTTGGCCCCCCAAAGTGCTGGGATTTTATGTTTTTTTTAAAGTGCCTACTCCCCACCATATTGTCTTCTAGAGAAGAGGCAGGAATTTATTTTAATATGCAGGACAGACATGCACAGGGAGTAAAGCTACATGCTCCACTCCAGGTGTGTGGAAATATTAAAAATAGTGCTTTTTCTGTGTGTGAAGTTGGTCTGTTGAATTTTGTCAGTAGACACCATTGAGTTCCTCTCCCAGGTGGAAGTGGCGTAGTTTTGCGTCGCCTACGTGTCTCTCTCAATTCCCAGTGACTCAAGGGGAAGACACTGCAGAGGCAGTTGTCTGTGGTCAAAAGTCTTCTCTGTCCATGGAACTAGGTGAAGCTAAGCTTCCAGGATCAATGGAGCTAGAAGAATGCTGCTCTCACCCTAGAGGAGGAGGGACAGCTGAGTGTCTTCTGATATAACTGAAATTGGAGAATCGGGTAGATTAAAACTAATTCTTTATTACAGTAAAATAACCTATCCCATTTCAGAGACATTTGATATCTTTAAAACATTAATACTATAATCCACCTTATCAGTAACAGTTTACTTTTAGTGACAGTAAAAGCTGTTGACTTTTTTTTTTTTGAATTGAAAAGAGACATTGCAAATAGCTGGTGAACACTGCTTGAGGTGCACTAAACAGGACAGCACATTGAGCATTGTGGCAGTAATGAAGCATTTGTAAGTTCTGAGTAAAGTATTGACCAGCACAGCTTCCCCAGAGACCATCTTCTCACTGGTGGGTTGGATATTCACTGTTGAGCTTATAGGACTTTTTTGGGTACCTTTCTGTCTGGGGGCTTTGCAGAACCCAGTGGCTCTCTTTAGAGCAGATGCTGAGCACATTTTCAGGCTCCACAATCATCTTTCTACTCTTCAGAACAAGTTTCTTAGCAGATTGGTGTTGAGATTTGTCAAGGGTTTCTGAGGCATAACTCTAAGTTTCAGGCAATGGCCTATCTTGTAGGATTTCAGGACTTTGGACATGGGAAATTTAAAATGAGTTAGGACAGATGGTATAAACATTACAAAGCTATGTACCTGTGACAGTGTAAATGAAAGGTTTGATCGCACTAACTCTCCTGCACTTTCTTTCTGTGTTCCTGTAGAAAGCTGATGTCCTGACGACTGGAGCTGGTAACCCAGTAGGAGACAAACTTAATGTTATTACAGCAGGACCCCGTGGGCCCCTTCTTGTTCAGGATGTGGTTTTCACTGATGAAATGGCTCACTTTGACCGAGAGAGAATTCCTGAGAGAGTTGTGCATGCTAAAGGAGCAGGTAAGTGCTATGTATTTGCTGTAAAGGAATTGTTTCACAGCAACTTGGTCAAGTATTATTTCCCAAAGGATTGGAGGACCTTTAACACAAGTGCCAAATCTCCATTCGTGGGAGAAAGGAAAAACATCCATCAGTAGGGAAATTAGCAATTAAATGATGGTTATTTCCTCAGATTGAACATTATATATAAAATAGTTTCTTTTAAAAATAGAAATCTTCCATTTCTTCCATCATGCAGTTCACGGAAGGAATAAAAATAGAGTAAGTCAGCACTTAACATCGATAGGTTCTTGGAAACTTTGACTTTAAGCTAAACCACATGTAATGAAACCAATTTTACAGTGGGCTAATTGACATAAGCAGAGTTAAGTTTCCATGGTTGGTAAAATTTCAACTATTTTGGTATTTCTGGTTGGTAAAACATCACCAGACTTCTAAATAAAGACTCAAAATACTTCTGATATTAAACATTGAAATAAATGTGAGCCATACATATCTTTAAGAAAGATTAGTGAAAATAAGATAGTTATTTACCAGCTTATTCCAGTTCAAGGTTGTGAGTGGCCAGAGCCTCTCCTGGCAGCTTGGGGTACAAGGTGAGAACCAGCCCGGGACAGGATGGTGTCCATTGCAGGGTGCGCCCACACACATAGCCGCTCACACTGGGGCCAGTGAGACATCCCAGTTCACCTAATAGGCACATCTTTGGGATGTGGGGGGAAGCTGGAGTACCAGGAGAAAACCTACCTTTTTCCTTTGATTTTTCCTTTCCTTTTGTCCAACAATTTCTGTAAAACTTTCTTTATTGCTCTTAGACACAAAATATGGGGGCGGTGTTTAAAAGAAAGTGAAAAACAGAGATGGAAAAAGAGCTCCACAGAAACGAAGTTATTCTCTTAGCTTGCTGACTTGGACTTCTAGTTAGGACTTCTGCATTTCTTCATCCTCTTGCTCCTGGATAAGGTTTCTTCCCATCTCCAGCGGTTTTTGTGTATTTTTCCATCGTGACTTGTTTAGTTTGTTGCTTGCTTTGTATCATCCTTGTTAAGTGTTGAAAAGATTCTTCTTTTCTCTGTTTTCCTCTCCTCTTCTCTCTCTTCTCTTTTTCTCCTAGGTCCTGCCTGTACTTCAGGCCCCTCTGAGACCCTGTGTCCTTAGGTCAATCTTGACTACTTCCAGCCCCACTCACCTCCTTCTCTTGGCACCAGCTCTGTGGCATTCAGCTTAGCACTGAGTGATAGTATAGGGCTTTGCACTTCACCCTCTTTATTTTGTGTTTGGGCACTTCCCCTTCCCCCATCGTACTGGACGCTCCCAGAAGGCTGGGACTACCATCAGTTTCTCTTGTCACCCAGGTGCCTGTTGAGGACCTGATGGTCTGAGTAATGGTCCCATGGTAAGGATTTCTGTATCTTTCTTGTTAGGGGCCTTTGGCTACTTTGAGGTCACACATGACATAACCAAATACTCCAAGGCAAAGGTATTTGAGCATATTGGAAAGAGGACTCCCATTGCAGTTCGCTTCTCCACTGTTGGTAAGTTGGTTTATTGGCATGATTGGTATTGCTTAACTCAACTTCACCTTTTTGGGGACGTTTATAACTTAAAGAAAAACTTACTAGAAAATAGGAAGCAAGCACTTCTCCAAATGATGGCAAGGTTTTACAGTAGAAGAAATATTTGGAGATATGTAGGAAGTTACTTATATTTCTGTTTGTTGAGGTCTTAGGAAATCACACTTGCACAGAAGCTACCTACGCAATTCTGTGATGTTTGGAAAGAGCTTCCCTAAAAGTGGTTGCCTCTAACAGAATAGAGGGGAAATCTTATTTAATAACCATGCCTACAGCTGACCTGTATTTAGAATTAACTCTATGCCAACCGTGGTTAGGTGCTTTACAGATATAATCTCTAATTTGTAGATCTACTTTGCAGAGTGGGATTATTTTCATTTCTGAGAGGTTAAGCAATGTTTCTCATGTTACAGAGCTAGTGTTAGGTCTATCATGCTCTATTTCAGCATACCTAATGCTTGACTGGTTCTGTTTCTGTGTCAGTCTCTGCATTTAAAAAATACTGTGGAATGTAAAAATAAATGGCATTAGAACTAAGAAACAATATTTTAACTCATTTTCTTAATGTTAACCTCACCATTTTGACAACTCACTTATTCCTTTGTCACTACTTTAAGACTACTAATTATTCTTTTCCCTTATTTTAGTTAAAAGTTTAATTACCTGTTTGAACAAAGTTATCTTATTATGTTAAATGAATAACCTTATCAGCTGTTATTACGTATGTTCTATTACTCTCAATTAATTCTTTTGTTTGATTTGTGGACTGAATTAGCTGGTGGGTAGAAATAATAACCTAAATACCTAATTTAGTTCTGGAAAGTGGATTGAAAAGGATGGATCCAGGTGCTTCATTATGACTTTAGGCTTCCTGTATGCAAAGTGCTGTGGCTTATGCTTCCTGTTTCCATTTGAATATTGTAGCTGGAGAATCGGGCTCAGCTGACACAGTTCGTGATCCTCGTGGATTTGCAGTGAAATTTTACACTGAAGATGGTAACTGGGATCTTGTTGGAAATAACACCCCTATTTTCTTCGTCAGGGATCCCCTATTGGTAGGTAATAGAGTATTTTGCACTCAACAACTGTTTGTTGATTTAAATTGATTTCAAATAGATTGACATCTGAGGAGGAACCCTAGGAAAGGCAGAAAGAAAAGAGTTGCCTGGATTACTTTTTTTCAACACATTTTTCTGTATTTATATTTATATTATCTTTTATTTTATTGAGATGGAGTTTCGCTCTTGTTGCCTGGGCTGGAGTGCAATGGCACGATCTTGGCTCACTGCAACCTCTGCCTCCTGGGTTCTAGGGATTCTCTGCCTCAGCCTTCCAAGTAGCTGGGATCACAGGCACGTGCCACCATGCCTGGGTAATTTTTGTATTTTTAGTAGAGACAGGGTTTCACCATATTGGCTAGGCTGGTCTCAAACTCCTGACCTTGTGATCCACTCGCCTTGGCCTCCCAAAGTGCTGGGATTACAGGCATGAGCCATAGTGCACAGCCTACATTTTTCTGTATTTAATAAGATCAAATAACAACAGTTATCATTGGTCTTAGATGGTCATTTTAAGATTCATTGACTTAATGGGAAGTGAGTTTAGTTTTCCTTGCAGAGCATCTAAGAATAGCAAAAGAGGGACTTTACTTTAGAAACAAGTAGGTGTCTCTACGTGCTCTGAGTCAGCACGTGGGTGTGTGTGTGTGTGTGTGTGTGTGTGTGCACACGCACGCAGGAAGGTAGGTACATTTTTTCCATAAAGGTGACTACATTTTTTCCATAAAGAAATACTATAAATCCAACCACTTTAGGAGGCCAAGGCAGGCAGATTACTTGAGTCCATGAGTTTGAGACCAGTCTGGGCAACATGGCAAAGCCCTGTCTCTACAAAAAAATACAAAAATTAGCCAGGTGTGGTGGCTCACGTCTATAGTCCCAGCCACTCAGGAGGCTGAAGTGGGAAGTTTGCTTCAGCCCAGGAGGTCAGGGCTGCAGTGAACTGTGATCATGCCACTGCACTTCAGCCTGGGTGGCAGAGTGAGACCCTATTACACAAAAAGGACTATAGTTTTGAGTATATTTGAAATACTTAGGGTATGTTAGATGCTAGTTGTCTATGTTGAATAAATTTTATTTTATGGTTTGGCAGTTTTAAATTCTAGGATTGTATTTAGAATTATAATCCATAAATCTAGTAATAGGCATGTATAATGCAAGACACCATAATTCCTGTAAACTTAGTGTTTGGATTTTTTCTCTCTTTTTCTATTTAGTTTCCATCTTTTATCCACAGTCAAAAGAGAAATCCTCAGACACATCTGAAGGATCCGGACATGGTCTGGGACTTCTGGAGCCTACGTCCTGAATCTCTGCATCAGGTGTGAACCCTTTTTTTCTATTGTAATTTGTCACCTGGGATGCAGTGTTTAATTAATTATGCCTCCTTATAAAGTGTGTCTCCAGTTTTGGCTATTTTATTGGAATTAGCTTCCTCAGATTTCTTAATCATGAAGAGTTTTGTAATAACTGGCTTTATCAATCATCCCCCATTCATCAGCCTTAAATGATGATAATGATAGATAGCTGGCAACATTGTCAATTGATATTTAGCGTTAGTAAGGATGAAAGTCTGTAGTATATGGTAAAGCTCTGAATTAGGGAAGTGAGGGGAAAATAGTACCAAACAAATTTGCTATGAAAATAAATTTTGAATAACAAATTAGGCTAGTTTTCAGGATGTTTTAGCTTTCCTTCATAGAATTTTGAGTCATAGTATTAGTGATTTGCTTATCATCCTGGTTTAAAATTTTTGTTTTTCTATAAGTGAAATAATAGTGGTAACCCTTCCCATGGGAAATTGGCTAGCATGTTTTATGTCATTGAGGGACTTTTTGGAAACGAAGGAATATCTTTAAAATCTAGGATGTTTTGATTTAAATGAAAACATTTTAGGCTTTATATTTCTGTTCCTTAGGTTTCTTTCTTGTTCAGTGATCGGGGGATTCCAGATGGACATCGCCACATGAATGGATATGGATCACATACTTTCAAGCTGGTTAATGCAAATGGAGAGGCGGTTTATTGCAAATTCCATTATAAGGTACATGTTACCTTTGGGGCAGAGGGTACAAGGCTCCTACCACACAGCTCCTTGTTTTTCCTGAAGATTGAGCAAAGATTAAGGCTTTCTTCCACTTTTGATCAGTCCTGTGAGTATTTTGTTGGCTACCACCAAGGAGATAACTTCACACTGTCCAATTAGAACTGTGTGTGATTTCTCTTTAGTCTCTCTTTTACATGTGGCCAAAGGTAAGGCACATGGCTGTAATCAACAGTTTAAGCTTCTTTTTTCTGGATCCTGTGTCCCTTGTCGTAAATATTTAGAAAATGTGCTTCTTTCGTGCTGCCAGTGGTTTAATGTTTCTGTACTGGCAGCTTCATGTTGAATACAGCTTTCTCCCTGAAGTGGGAATATCTAAGCTTTTGGTTTGGGCTCAAAGAGGATAATATAGACCTCTTGGCTAGGCAGAAGGAAATAATTTCCACCTAGTTTAGCCTAGTGCTTTTTTTTTTTAAGACTGGAGTGCAGTGGTATGATCATAGCTCACAGTAACTCCTGGGTTGCAGTGAACTTCTTGGCTCAAGGGATCCTCCTGCCTCAGCCTGCTGAGTAGCTGAGACTATAGGCACACACCACTGTGCTTTGCTGATTTTTAAATTTTTTTTTATAGAGATGGGGTCTTGCTGTGTTGCCCAGGCTGGTCTCAAACTCCTGGCCTCAAGTGCTTCTCCCACCTTGGCCTTCTGGAGTGTTGGGATTACAGGTGTGAGCCACTGTGCCTGGCCCTAGCCTGGCTTTTCTAGAGTTCTTGTTGGAGTTTGGAATCAAGCTCTAGAAAATAATAAAGTGCTATGATGCTTTGCCTTTCTTAGCTCTGAGTCATTATCCTGAGCATAGATACCTTTTAGGGCCCAGAAAGGGGCCAAGACAGCTTGGAGCATATTCCAATCTCACTATCACTTCCAGCATCCAGTAGCATCTTTCCAACATCATTTCTTCTAACGTTTTAAGTCATCTATCTATTTATTTAGCATTTATTGAAGTTGTATTATGAACAAGGCATATAAGTAAAATATTATACTATTTTTTAACATTTGCGTTCATATAGCCAGATCAAATCAGTTACCTCTGGGGAGGGTTTTGAGAACGTTTTAATCAACTGAAATATTTTAAAGGGCCCTCTTTTGGTATAAGCGTGGCATTTATTGCAATGAGCGATATTACCAGTGAACTCTGGCATGTTAGTGATAATCCCAGAGAATTCCCGAGGGCTAGCTAAAAACAAGCTGAGAACCTCTGTTTCCAAATACTGCTGCTAAAATAAGCAGAAAGAAGTGGGCTTGTGACAAGTACTGGATAATCCCTCTCTTAATGATATCCAAAAGCCCTGTTTTCTGCTTTATCTGAACAACTTAATGTAGGTGTATCAAACAGAAAAACTGTCACCTCTTTTTATATTCGTAACTTGGATCTATAAACTTTGACAAGGAAAAATTTTATGAAACAGTTGACCCATTGGCTTGTAATTGCCAAAGGGAGCAGTTTAGTGTTATTTAGAGCAAGACTAAATGGTTATATCTGGGACAGCCAGTCTAGTTGGTAGCTTTGGAGTTACGTCAACCTGAACTAAAATTTTCACTCTTCTAGATAACTGTGGCCTTGGGCATAGTATTAAAAGTTCTTTGAGCTCCAATTCTTGTCACTGTAAAGTTGGCATAATGTTACCAGCTGTACAAGTCCTGGAAAGATTGGATTGCTTGTGGGTCTGTTATCCTAGGGCCCCGTAGCCTGAGATCTATATGGATTCATCAGTCTGGATTATTCTGACCTAAGATTATTCTTTTCTAAACCTAAAGGATTCAGCTAAAATCAGAAAGGTATTGCAATATTATTGCACAACTTAATGTATTAGCTCTGGGTGATCTGCACATGGTGACCTTCATTTTTTTAGATCCTGAAGGTGGCTTTACTTCTGGTTCAGTAGTAAGAGTTCAAACCTTGTCACTGACTAGAGAGCTGGGATTTCTGTGGTAGAAATAGACTAGCGTTCAGAGTTGATTTTTGCTAAGGAAATCTTTCCGCAGCATTTAGCTTGTTGGGAGTTCTTTCAGAATAAGATTACATGGTCAGTCCATTAAAGAACAGTATGATATGATGATAGGAGCACTTATGAAGGGAAACAGCTTCTCTGAGTTTTAATGGCTTGCTTGGAAAGTCAGAATATTAATTTTGCCTGCTCATAGTTAGAGAACTGGTTCCAAATGGCTGTACTGAAGTTCCTTTCAGCTCTATGAGCTATGATTCTATGGTTTATTAAAAAAAAAAAAGGAATAGGGCAGGGGTGAAGGGGTGCTATCTGAGCACAATCTCAGTAACTGATTTGAACGATCATAAAATGGGAATTAAAACAATACTTTATGTTAAAAGGGAGCTCCTTTAATTTTATTAATCCTTTGTCTACTTTTAAGATATATTTTGATTTTTCTGGTTTGGAAAGTAACATGAGTGTAAAAATTCAAATATAGAATACATAAAGGGAAAGATAGGATTAATTTTAAATATGAAATGTATAGATGGGATTCCCTCGACATTTAAAAGTATTGGGATAAGCAAGTAGAATTTCTTGTTGATAAATTCGTTAGTATCAGATTTGAACAATAGACATATTGTTGTAAAGAAAGTTCATTCTTTGGGGTGTGTTACTCATAAACCTTCAATGAATTACTGATTAAATGTTGATAACTTTGCTAATAAGTTTCCATTGGAGCTTCTTTCTTTCATTTTGTAGACTGACCAGGGCATCAAAAACCTTTCTGTTGAAGATGCAGCAAGACTTTCTCAGGAAGATCCTGACTATGGCATCCGGGATCTTTATAATGCCATTGCCACAGGAAACTACCCCTCCTGGACTTTTTACATCCAGGTCATGACATTTAGTCAGGCAGAAACTTTTCCATTTAATCCATTTGATCTCACCAAGGTGAGTCAGTAACAACTATATTGTTTTCTTTTTGAAGTCTCTTCTTACGTAATTAGAAAAAAAATCTAGTCAAGCAATTATAATGATGGGGAAGTCATATACAAAATTTGTGGGGTACCATCTCAGAGTGCCCTAAGCTGTGAATGAGTGTTTATCAGCATCTTACTTCCACATTCCTGTTTGTAATTTCTTTGAATATGTATATTGTTATTAACAGGGAACAGATTGTGAAAAGCTGATGTACTTTTGCCTGGGGAAAGTGTCAGTATTTACCACTTACTATTGTGAAAGATTTAACTAAGGCACTCATCTTAAATTCCTATGTTTTATTGGATTTAAAAATTATTTTCATTGGCTTGATTGTATTTGAAATCTGGTATTTTTATGGGTAACCTTAATTTCCTTCGGTTGATTGCCTGGTAATTGTGAATATGACATCATTTTCAGATTTGGCCTCACAAGGACTACCCTCTCATCCCAGTTGGTAAACTGGTCTTAAACCGGAATCCAGTTAATTACTTTGCTGAGGTTGAACAGATAGCCTTCGACCCAAGCAACATGCCCCCTGGCATTGAGGCCAGCCCTGACAAAATGCTTCAGGTGAGCCTGGCGGGTTGAGATGTTCTGAGGCAGGTGTCCATGTGCACATGCACACACAAAATGTGTAGTTTGGCATGATCTTTATATGAGGAATTAACAAGAACATTACTTAAACTTTAATCTGGGTGCTTAGTTACCTTGTGGGACTCACTGAGGTGAACTATCCTTCAATGAGAATTCCTTGAATAAACCAAGTATAAACAAAATTCCATAATAGAGTCCCTACATATGTGAAGACAAGAATACTTAGTCTCTTAATTAAAAAAAAAAGATGTACTAGAAATACCTTAAGTGTTGGTAGAGTAAAGCATTGTTTGTTCAGTTTGTAACTGATGGGAGGGAGTATGGTTAATTAATTATAATACCTTGGTAAGCCTAACTTTATTCATTTTCTTCTTCTTCTTCTTTTTTTTTTTGAGATGGAGTCTGGCTCCGTTGCCCGGCCTGAATTGCAGTGTCGTGATCTTGGCTCACTGCAACCTCCGCCTCCCAGGTTCTAGTGATCCTCCTGCCTCAGCCTGTTGATTAGCTGTGATTACAGGCACCTGCCACCATGCCTGGCTAATTTTGTATTTTTAATAGAGACAGGGTTTCACCATGTTGGTCAGGCTGGTCTCAAACTCCTGACCTCAAGTGATCTTGCTGCTTCGTCCTACCAAAGTGCAGGGTTTACAGGCATGAACCACTGCGGCTGGCCTCATTTTCTATTTCACAATGATGCTTGAATTTTTCCATTTGTAAAAAGAGATTTAGGGATGATCTTTATGAACTGAATGTATGCTGCCAGGGATAAAGGCAGTGGATTAACCATTCACCTTGCTAATGTTATTAGGCCCCATCAGTATGTTTTACATTACTTTTCAATATGCTTTTTCAAGAGTACCAAGAGTAAAAAATTCTACTTTGGATCAGAATCAGTAGGAAAATAATTGGCTTAATAATTACCGTGTAAATCAATCTTTTGTGTTTTTGGACTGTGACCATGAAACAAAGGTTAAAGAATGTACCATAAATCAGACCACAGTGACTGAAGGTTACTTCTTATGTGACACATGTCTGATGCCAGTTCAGGTTTCAGTCTACATAGCGGACAAGCTAAGATTCCCATTTTTTTAAAAAATAACTTTTTTGTTTATGACATTGGGGAACATCTGAGGCTTTCATAGAAAGTAAGTTTTTCATTAGTTTTTAGTTCAATTCAACTATTATAAATTGAGTGCCTGTCTGTTGTGTATGGTGGACTGTCTTGGGTGCCATAACGTAAGGCAGAATGCCGTGGTGATTCTGAAGGCAAAATTTTGTCTGATAGGAGGTCGACCATGAAGTTTCATGAACAAGGCAGCATTTGAGATGGTTTTGAAGAATAGATAGGATTTGATTTTCAGTAGGTAAAATGGGGCAGGAGAAGGACATGAGCATCAGTACAAAGATGGACCATGTTAGGTGTGTTGAAACTATAAACAGTGACTCTTTCCTGAATGAGAAGAATAGAGTTTGGATAGATTCATTGAGTATATGTCAGAGGGGACCTTAAGTGCTTGAGTAGGAGTTTGTACAGTTGACCCTTCTAGGAAAAGGAAAGCTTTCTTCAGTTTTGAGAAATGTGGTCTGGGGTAAATTGAGTAGAATCACTCTTCTTGGTGATAAATAGAAAAAGCGGGACTAGGAGTTGGGAATAGAAAAAGGAAAGTTAAGCAACTCTCAGAGGAAAAGCAGATGTTGCATTGAAACCCTGGAGTAGAGGAAGCCAAAACAGTGTAACCCTGGGCCCTGAAACTCCCTGCCTGGTAGCTGAACTGGGTGAGGGTGAGGCTAATGGGATTTGCCAAGGCATGAAATTGTCATGGGCAGAGCTAAGGCTACATAACCGTGCTTATGTAGGGAGGGAACAGATTGAGGAATACAAGGTTACCTAAACTCTTTTCACAAGAATCCAAGTCACCATGGGTGTCTGGGACCTCAGTGGGACCCTGAGGCAGTCAGCAGCACTGGGTCATAATTTGAAGAATAATGAAGGTTTGAATGGAGAACTAGGCCCCTGCAAAGCGAATACATATTCTCTACATCATAAGAAAGCAAATGTCTAAGGCAGCTATTCAGACAGTAGGGAAGAGAGTCCTGAAGAAGGATGACAAGTAGAAATTAATGCAATTTCTATTCTTATTAATTTCAGTTCTGGCAAATATGTCTATTTTAAATTCAGTGTACTCTTTATAGTTTTTTTTAAATGAGTTTTAGAAAGTGTTTGAAAGAGATTTCATAAGTTTGTTGAGTTATCGTTTCTAGCCTAGCTTTTCCCCTCTCTTCTTAGGTCATTTAGGTATGAATTCCAATACCATGGAGCCTGTGAGGGGCCGTATAATTGGGGAGGGACTGTTGTACTCATTTAGCCATTTGGTGACCACTAAGGAATGATTTGAGATTTTTTGAGTAGGTGAGTAGGGAGTATGTGGATTGTCTTGTTGGACTGGAAGTGGAGAGCCAGTTAGGAGGGCTTTGGCGTTATTCCTACTGAGAGCTCACGAGTGCTGTAGCTTAGGCAGTGGCAGTATATTAATGGAAAATGTTTACAGGTGCCTTTTCACAAGGTCATGTTAATAAGTTTTCTAACTTTATCCAAAGTGGTGAGCCACATCACGGTGAAATGGACAAATAACATAATACAAGTCATAGAGAGATTATCCCCCGAGGACCTGAAGATGCAGGTGCAGCCTTTCTTGCTCTCATGCTCTGTGGTTTACCAGGAGTTGGAGAGCTGGGCCTGTTGCTTGAATGGGAAAGCCTTTCCCACTCACACAGGTTGAGCAAGGGAATTCAGGCACAGGGCCTTGGGGAAGGCCTAGATTCCAGCTGGTGCCAGGATATGGCCTCACTGTGCCCATTTCCCAACCTTTGTTGGTCTCCACCCAAAGGTGGGGTAAGGTTGCCTGACAAACACAGGGTGACACAAAATCAGAATTATATGATAGAGGCCACATCCAGGAGTTGCCCAGGGCGCGATTGTATCTCCTATCCTGTTGATAGAGTCAAGAGCACAATTTTTTGAGCCAAAGGAAACAACTAGCTTCCAACCTATAGCTGAGTTTTTGTCATGGCTACGTGGCCGGTCATCTAAATAGGAAATGATGATGGGAGGGAGTCATTCAGCCAAAAGCAAAATATTGACAGAACAGTGGGACTGGATTAAGTCTGTTGGGATCAGTGATTTGGTACAAGGTTATTGCTTAAGTTGCTCTATTCAATTTGGCTTTTATTTTGCCTCATAGAATTAGGGATATAAAAATACTTTTAAGGTTCAAGGCCAATGATATATTCAATGGAAGAAAAAATTGCTCATAGAACTATGAATAATGAGAATAGTTCAATAATTAGGTATTAAGATTAATGCAGAATTTATCATAAAGCTTTTTGTTTCAGCATTAACTGAAAGAAATTTCAAAATGCTTGCCACCTTGCCTTGGTTAATAGGGAACATAATTTAATCGTAGGTTCATTACCTTTGGCATTGTAGGGCCTTCATTTTGAACCGTAGCTTTTTTTTGTTTGTTATCTAGAAAGTCTCAGAGGTCAAAGTGTATCTGAGTTAATTCAGAAGGCAGCATGGGAGGTACTTTTTTTCTGATCTTGCTCTGTTGCCCAGGCAGGAGTGCAGTGACATAATTGCAGCTCACTGCTGCCTCAACCCGTTGGGTTCAAGCAGGCCTCCCATCTCAGCCTCTTGGAGCAGCTGGGACTACAGGCACATGCCACTATGCTTGGCTAATGTTTTAAATTTTTTTGTAGAGACAGGTCTCGCTGTGTTGCCCAGGCTGGTCTCAAACTCCTGGGCCCAAGCGATCCTCCCACTTTGGCCTCCCAGAGTGCTGGAATTATATATAATAGGCATGAGCCACTGCACCCAGTGGGAAGTGCTTATTTGAAGAATATACTGTTGGTTTTGTAGAAATATACTGTTGGTTTTGTAGAAATCTGTTGCTTTTTGTTAAGAGCAAATGATTGGTTCCTCCCCTGGAGTGGGAGAATGAGAAAGAATAGAATTAATTCAATATTTCAGTTAGGGAATGTTCTAGCAATATTTATTTTATAATGTGATACTTCCTTGGGAATAGCAAGTAATACTGTATAAGACAAGATACTAACTTACACAGAAATTACCTAGAACAGATGTGAAGATTTATGGTTGGCCATAGGGCCTGGGAAATTAAGAACTGTTTAGTTAGGTAGAACTCATTTCATAAGGTAGAGGCTTGACTCTTAAGTAGGGGGATAGGCAGAATTTTGTGGTAAGCGTGTACAGAGTGCTTTGTACTTCATATTTCAGAATGAAGTTTACAGCCCATGCCTGTGTTATATGTTACTGCCGCTAGTCAGTGTCTATTGTATTTATTACTGCAGGGCCGCCTTTTTTCCTATCCTGACACTCACCGCCACCGCCTGGGACCCAACTATCTTCAGATACCTGTGAACTGTCCCTACCGTGCTCGAGTGGCCAACTACCAGCGTGACGGCCCCATGTGCATGCAGGACAATCAGGGTAGGCCTAAAGACATTGGGCTTCCCCTGCGTGGGCAGAGGGCATGTGGAGCAGATGGGTGGGATGCCAGGCCAGTGGTGCTCAAGCTGGCCACGCAGGACCAGGACCTCCTGCTTGGTGAAGGTGCTCCCTAGGTGCTGCTTACTGGGCATTTTTTTTTTTTTTTTTGCCCAGCAGTGAAGATGTAGGCTGCCTGAGGACTCTCCATGCTTTTTATCTATTTTATTGAGAGTTCCCACCTCAGATGTTACTTGTACATCTGAGTAGTTAAAAGCTGGGTAGAGTATAGTAGCATCCAGCTTGGGAGTTAGGTTTTAGAGACACTTCACCCAAACAGACAATTCCTTAATTCTCTGTGAAATCACTGAGATTTAGACCCTTGGAAATGCAAAAGCCAAGAGTTGGAGTCTTTTGTTTCTCTTTGCAGTTCTGTTGTGGCCTGGAGGAGCAGGTCTAGTATAATTTGGAAGGAGCTGGAATTAGCAGGGAAGCCTGGGGAGAAGGGAGTAGGGGAGACAGAGCGAGTCAAACGATTATCCTCCCTTCGTGAATAAAGTCACGCGAATCAACTGGGGAGCTGAAACTCCACCACATTTTGGATTTTTGGAACTCATTTATCAAACTTACGATTTTTTTCTTTTAACTACTTTTTTTTGGTGTCATGTACAAACAGGCTCTAGTTCTAATTACTTATTCTAATAAGTCAAGCAGAATGTTTGATTAAAGTTTTTTCCTTTTACTATTCCATAGTTTAATATAGATCTAGTTATTTTCTTTTCCCATTTAGGACATGTGTTTTAGTAATAGGCTGCATACGTTGATCCCTTCAGAAATTTTACTGGTGATTTATATTTATAGCCATAGGTGTCTATATTCAAACAAAGTTTACTTTTCTATGATAAAAATGATACATGTGTCCTAAAGAAAATTTGGAAAATATGGGAGAAAGAAGAAAAGAGAGAAGAAAAATTCCATTATAGTCCCAACAGCCAAAGGCCATAGCTGTTACATTTTGCTTGCTTGCTTTATTTAATTTATTGAGACAAAGTCTTGCTCTGTTGCCCAACCTGGAGTGCAGTGGCATGATCTTGGCTCACTGCAGCCTCCGCCTCTGGGTTCAAGTAATTCTCATGCCTCAGCTCCCCAAGTAGCTGGAACTACAGGCATGTGCCACCATGCCAGCTAATTTTTGTATTTTTAGTAGAGACAGGGTTTCACCATGCTTGCCAGGCTGGTTTCGAACTCCTGATCTCAGGTGATCCACCCGCTTCGGCCTCCCAAAGGGCTTGGATTACAGGCATGAGCCACCACGCCTGACCTGATTTTAAAAGTAGAGCATTTGGGCTGTGACCTTGAAGCTCCCCAAAGGAGCTTACTTGTTCCTGTGGACAGTGCCTTAAAGACAATCCCATTTTGAATAAAGGTCAGAGCTCACTTGGAAGTAGGATTTTAAAAATTAACTAGGCACATTTCAAAGAGCTAATTCTTAATGAAGAAAACACCGTGATGGCTGGTTGTTGGAGCATTTTGCTTTTCATACAGATGTGGCTGATCTGTTGAATTTCTTGAGCTGATAATTGGGCTCCATAATAGTATGCTGTCCTTCCTTCCCCTGCACACACACTTGGTGTGCCATACATAAGCATCTCTTGATTATCCACTGTGGATAACCTATTATGACAGTGAGCTGGCTAAAATTCCAACCCCAATGTAATTGGTTTCCTCAAGCCACTTCATATGTTTCTGGGCCACTCCTGTTTAAGCAGTGTGTGCTCAGGTAATGAAACCTTCTGCCAGTGTCAGCCCAAGCAAAGTATAGTTGAGAAAATATGCCAAAATGAAAAAAAAAGCCACATAATTTATTTCAGAAGTCATAGAATATGTTTTGATTGTATTTGTCACTGTTTCTTCTTATAAGTCCAGATAAGTAAGTGCTAATATACTTCAATTACCACATTTTAAAAATATCTTTTTTTATTAATCTGTGGAGAGTATTAAAGTGAAGCTACAATGGAATAAAGTCATCATTGTCAGTAAAGGAGAGATACCCTGAGAATCCTAGAAGAGTTCTGTAATGGAAATACCACGTATGCTGGACTGGAGGAGACAATAAACCCAGAGTTCCAATCCCATATCTGCCACTGGCTACTGTGTGACCTTGCAGCAGTCAGGCCACATCACAGAGCTCCATGCTTGTGTCTGTAGATTCAAGGAGCAGAACCAGAACTTTCAGATTTCTCTCAAGAATTTTGTGATGCAGTGTTTGAATTGAGCCCAAGTCCAAATGAAGCAATTTTACAAGTTAATTTTGCAATGTGTCTTTGGGTCTCATCCCTATGTGGTGGCCAAATCAAACCTGGATAAACTTCTACATGTGCTGGTAAGCCTCAGAGGACTTGATGGATGAGACCCTTTGATGTGTTGGAAGGGACTTTGAAATTTATTCATAAAGACTCAGAGTGTGGCAGCCTGTGCAAGCATTTAGCAGATGGCAGTGTTCCCTAAGAATCTTCATACTACCTGCAGCTAAAAGCGGGAAATTAAAAATAATGTGTGCATTGTGTTTATATCTGTGTATGTGTACATGTGCATCTGATTACTACTTAAATTTATTTTTCATCACAGTGATTACTTGCAGGTTTACTTGACTGTTCTTATTCCTAAGTGAATCTGGGTGATTTTCTTTTGAAGGTGGTGCTCCAAATTACTACCCCAACAGCTTTGGTGCTCCAGAACAACAGCCTTCTGCTCTGGAGCACAGCACCCGATGTTCTGCAGAAGTGCAGCGCTTCAACACTGCCAATGATGATAATGTTACCCAGGTAATGACTTCTTTGTCTGCTACAAGAGTCACCTGCTACGTCTCCTTGTCAATGTCTGCATATTCCCTCCCCTCCCCAGGCCACTGCCCAAAGTGTCTAATATGTCTTACATTGAATTCAAGGGAGACTCGTCTGTAATAGTAAATTGGGCCCCTTATTGGGTGGAGTTGAAGGGTTGTATTACTCTGCTCTTTTGCTTCAAGGTATGGAGACTCGTCTCAGTTTCTGCAAACTTTATTGAAGGGATATAGGGAGGGGGGCATTGGGGAAAGAGTGATCTCATGGGAATTTAAGGAATGAGCATGTACAGCTTATGTGCAGCCAAATCTAAGAATCTGAGCAGGACAGCCCAGGTTCAAAATAGCTCCAGGAGCCTTGACCACAAGAGTGTGGGCATTTCCACTGCAGGGCTCCCCCTTCACATGGCTTAGTTATTTTCCATCTGTCTGCTTCTGCTTGCCAATGCTAATTGATTATTTTTACCACATCTTCCTGTTTTCTCCTATCTGCCTCAGCGCTTCTGTTTTATCATTGTTGTGGCTTTTCCATGACCATTGCCTAACTCTCCTTTATGGCATCTTTCTTCATGTGTTATTTATTTATTTTTTTGGATCACCTTTTACTCTTTCTCTCAACATGTCTATCTCAGATTCTAGAGAGACAGAATCATATTGACTTGGCTAATCTTTTCACCCCAGGTTGCACCATTGGCCTTGGTCAGCCTCTCGTTAACTGCCCCAGGTCAAGTGCTCATTCTCTTTCCAGTCACCTATGGCTGCCCTAAGGGCTCTTTCAGTACATGCTATGAAGGAGAACCTCGGACTTGGAAGGGCTTGTGGGTGGGCAGGTGCCTCCTTATCATATCACACACAATAAAATAATAAAGGTATAGTTGTTCTAGAGCTCTGTTTGAGCAGTTAGTGTTAAACTTAGTATTTAAATTAGATTAGAACCTATTTCTGATTTCTCAGTTTGTGAATGTGGGTTCCAAGTAAAATATACTTAAATACATGAATTAATTCACTGTGAGAATATCTTTGTTTGAAAAGCATTTATGTATATACATGTATGTGTATACATATAAATGAAATTACATTATTGTAGGATAGAAATCATTTTTGGAGGATCTTAAAACATTTCCTACAAACCTTTTATATAACTGCATTATTTTTGGTGATGCAGATGACACCAAGTGTATTACAGTATATTCTCTGCCTCTCAAGAATTTTGCCTATGCGAGGTCAATACAGGTATAAAATCAGTTCATACAACCCCTGCAAAAATTAATGAGGCTATTGCTTACATATGAAAACTTACTATGTGCTCATGCTTATTTTATTGAGAGAATTTGTCATCACTATATAGGATGTAGTGTGATTTTTAAGTAATAACAATACTATTGTTATAATTCTGTAATGATGAGTCACATGGGAAATACATAAGAAGGTCCAGATTTATTGTCTTAAAAATGATTGATTTGGGCTTGCATCTGTCTGTGGCACACTAGCTTGTATCACACTTACTCTCTCATGGAGAACATTGAAAAGGTATGTAAAATACATAAAGCATTTGTCTTGGAGAGCTAACAAAGCAGCAAGAATTTAAGGGGCCAAGATCAAAGATAGAGAAGTGCAGAGAAGTAAGCTTGACATTTGGTTTCTTTTCTTCTTAAAGTATTTGTTAATTTGTAAGCACTGGTCCAGAAGCTGAGTGGTGTTTACCACAGTCTCATGAGTCTGAAGGGACAAAAATTGGAATTCAAGGTCTGCTAAGAAGCATAGCCTCTAGTTACACTCTAGTCTTTCAGTCGAAATACCTGAAGGGCCATGCCTATGAGTAAAGGCAAACATCAAATAAACTTGCCCTCAGAAAACCTGCAACACAACTTTGCCTCTGCCCTGTCTCAGATTGGATTAAGGTGATCTATCTCTATGCCATCTGCAAACAAAATTTTCTTTGGTGGAAAATAGAACCTCAAATGATCTCTAGACCTTTTTATATGGAAATGTTAAGCATTCAACAATAAATGACCAGGCACCTAACACATTAAGACCTTATGACTGAAAATCAAGAGAGAGAAAAAACTCCCTGCAAACTGACAGTAGAAACAAACCTAGTGGAGGCTTAAATAATGGAACTGTCAGATACAGGTTTTAAAATGACTGACTAATAGGTTTAAGAAAAAAGATGAGAGCATGAAGAATTTAGTAAGAGAGCTTTAAACTATAGAAAAAGAGTTGAATGGACGTAACTAGAAAATGCAACAACTGAAATGAGAATTTATTAGATGACTTTTAAAGGCGGTTAACATGGCTGAAGAGAAGATTAGTGAATTGGAAGATAGAACTATAGATATTATCAAGACTACTTTATTTGAGAAGTTCAGTGCTACAGTGAGCTGTGGTTGCTCCACTGCACACCACCCCAGGTGACAGAGTATGTACACATACTTTTTTTTTAACCCTTAAAACTGCAGGCTGGGTACAGTGGCTCACACCTGTAATCCCAGCACTTTGGGAGGCTGAGGCAGGTAGATCACCTGAGGTCAGGAGTTTGAGACCAGCCTGGCCAACATGGTGAAACCCATCTCTACTAAAAACACAAAAAAATTAGCTGAGTGTGGCACCTGTAATCCCAGCTACTTGAGAGGCTGAGACAGGAGAATCGCTTGAACCCGGGAGGTGGAGGTTGCAGCGAGCTGAGATTGCACCATTGCACTCCAACCTGGGTAACAAGAACAAAACTCTGTCTCAAAACAACAACAACAACAACAACAAAAAACTGTAGATTAACAAAATCTCTGAAACAAAGTTTTTTTTTTTTTAATGGATTTTATTCAATGGTGTGTTGATAAATATTTAACAGCTGACTCCCTGGGAAGAAAGCCCTGGTTTGTAGTGTTTATCCATTTTCATGGTGGAAATATTTCACCAGGGCTGATTTCAAGCTACCAATGTGATGTCACTAAACCTGTGGCATTGCAAAATGGTGTACAATATCATATCACTGTTATATAGTATTTCACCCATAGCAATACAGTAGACACAAATGACTTCAAAAACATAAGTAATATCTATTAATTAGGAAATGATGTTTTGAGTATTACTTTTGTTTGCACTATACTTAATTGTAAGTTTATGTAATTTAATCTTTATAATGGCTGTATTTAATAACTTGCTCACAAAATTCCTGAAAATTTGACAGTATTTACTTTCATAAGCAAGCTGGCTGCAACATTCCACTGGAATTGCAGGAACAAATTCTTACAGTTGGAGATGTTCAAGATTGTAGATTGAGGTGACAGGCTGAGGTGTAGATTGAGGTTCAAGAGGGCAGATGGAGATGACATGAGAGACCTTTCTTCTACTTCTCACATATGGATATGCCAAATAAAATTTTGTTTTTTTTTTTTAAATTTTTTACTGCCCCAGTTTTCCCATAGAAGGATTTTTTTTTCCTTTTTAAATAATGAAGCTGGGCTAAAGAAACAAAGTTTAATTTCCAAATCCCACAAATGAAAAAGGAGAGTAGTGAGTGAACTTTGATATCTCATAAGGGTAACCAGACCTGATTTGTATCTCATAAAGATTTTCTGCCTCTAGGGGGTTAGGAGTTGAAGCCACAGGCTTTACGTGTTGCCCAGAATTAGAGCTCAGCTCTTAGCATAATGGTGAGAACCAGGAAAGGGCACCTCAACTACCCCTCAGACTGAGGATGCAACTTGGAAGCATGTGGGCTCTCAATGGAAGCAGCCAACTCTAAGAAGTTGGGAGTCCTTCCCCTATGCTGTGCTCAAATGAGGTCCCTGCATTCTTATCCCAGTTGGAACCATGAAAGACTTTAACTGAGAAACAAGTGAATCAGTGAACCCTGTTAGGTCTCTGCAGAGATAATGAGAAAACCACCACAGGAAGACACTTACAACTAGGGTACATTTGGTACTTTTGCAGAAGATAGCTTCTGTTGAAGGTGAGTCATAGTGAAAAATTATAATACATACAAGGAAATCCAATGAGAAATTACACATGCAATAGATGGAAGAATCATAGACATGATAATTGGAAAGAGGCTTTAAATAAACATACATATTTAAGGAGATGCAGAAAGGAATATTATCAAGACAATAGGATATGAGGAGAAAAACAAAACAAATAGATTTGAAAAAGAACCAAATAACATTTTCTAGAAACAAAAATTACAATCTGTGAAATAAAAACTCAACAGAGCTCACGATCCAGTGGATGTTTTCACAAACTACATCAAATACAGCTGAAGAGATAATTAGTGAATTGGTGATAGGTCTGAGAAAGTCTCCGGGATATAGTACTTTGATTAGATTGTATTAATCCAAAATATCTGATTAACTTTGGTATCAGGTGTAAACTTTACTCAAAAATTTAAAAACATAATTATAGCCTGATATTTGACTACTTCGGGAAATGATGCATCTCTTAATATTTATGAAGTTGATACTTTGGATAATTGGATATTATTGGACTTTATAAACATTAATAGAACAGTGCATAGAACAGAGTCTGGCACATTATAGATACTCAATATTTGTTGAATGAGTGACTGGATGAAATGTAAGAATAAAATCAAAGCTACAACCTTTTGATTTCACAATTGGGCAGAGGCTGCTTGGATTCACATACCTGATACTAAGCTCCTATTTTTAATTTATGGATATTTATTTTAGAGGTAAACCCAATAATCTAGCAAAATATCACTATTAATATGTCTTATCTAAGAAATATTGGTTTCTGAATAACTACAGATATACATGTATAAATGAAGTAGTTTTTTAGATATATTATCTGTCTATAGTTACAGTTATCTGTCTATCTATCTATCTAATTATATCTCTAGCTAAATGAATTAGTTTTTATTTTCTCCATGGTTCTGGGTGAATTGAACAAAGGTTGTATTGTTCTAAGTTTACATTCAAAGGCAGCTTGCACATTTTAGACTTGTCAGTATTAAGAATGTGGTGAGGTTTTAAATTGTAGATCTATTTATAAGAGATATATGGCAGTTACTACAAGACATTAAAAAACAATTATGAGCTATTAACAAATGAATTTTGCTTATTTTGCTTAAGACAAAAAGTGAAGAACACAACCCAAATGACTGTTTTAGTTGTAATTTAAAATTATTCTTAAATTCTAAAGTTTTTTAATCATTTATTTCATAAGTGTTGTAGTAGGTGAACTTTGTTGGTAATAAATTGGTGATTCAATTCTCTGCACTTGCTCTTTGCCCTGAGCAGGTGCGGGCATTCTATGTGAATGTGCTGAATGAGGAACAGAGGAAACGACTGTGTGAGAACATTGCTGGCCACCTGAAAGACGCACAACTTTTCATCCAGAAGAAAGCGGTGAGTCTTTGTAAGCTGAAGGGTGCCCTCTGCTGGCCTGGGAAGACAGTGCAGCTGTGTGGGAGAACCCTAAAAAGGAAGTGCCGTTTCTATTTTACTTGACCTAAGAGAACTTAAAAAAAAAAAAATACTAGTAATCCCCAACCAACTTCTGATTATTTTCTTTCCATGTTTTATCTGGTCTGGCATATCCATCAGTCCTTAGCTGTTTGTCCAATGTGTACTCATTTAGTTGTATTCACAGTGAATTTTATCCTATGCTGTTTAATTCAGCTACAGCCAAGTTCCATGCAAGATAGTAAATGACTAATTTCAAAATGTGAGTCCTCCCACAATTCTACTTACACGTTGGATGATAAGAAATATATCAGCTGGATGTGATGGCATGCACCTGTAGTCCTAACTACTTGGGAAGCTGAAGTGGGAGGATTGCTTGCCAGCCTGGACAACATAAGGGAACTCTATCTCTAAAATCAGTCAGTTAATCAATCAGTCTGTCTTTCTTTCCTGCATTTTTATGGTTTGAAACCTGCCTAAAGGCTTAATGTCATGATACCTCGATCCCCCTTCAGATGCAAACTAGAAACTTGGCATGATTTCTGGAATAAGAACTGCAATGCTTCCAAAAGGCAGGCTGGACTTTCATGCTAAGATGCTGGGGTATTTCTGATGGCCACTCATAGAGCTGCATGAAGCCTTCTCACTTCTGGTTTCCTGGCCTGTTCCAGAGCTAAGCTTTTTGCAGATCTGAAATCCCCCTTTTTCCTTGGCCCATAGTTGCTGCTTCTCTGTTCCTAGGGGCAGCTGGGCTAGCAGCTGTCTAGGTTGTATCCAAGGGCCTGGGTTCAAGTATCAGCAGAGAGCCTGACAGGTGCTCTGTGTGGTAGGCAGGGCAGGATTTATCCCATTTTACTGGAGAGAATGGATAAGACAGCTTGCAAGTAGCAGACTGGGCTGGAACCCTTGGCATTCTCCTTCCACATACGCTGAAACTGCAAGGCTTTTATGGATTCCCAATACCCTGCCTCCTCTTGCTGTCCGCTGGGGAATTCTTGCCTGAATATGTGGAGTTGCGCCGCAAGTACCAAGTGTTCTTTTATCCTTCACATTAACTTCAGGCTGTGTCTGGGCCTGTTTCTTAATGTAAATCACTGTAGCTTGTTAAGTACTTACTCTGAGGTCACTCTTTCCATGTAGCAAATGCGGCTCACATCCTCACCATTTTTCTCACAGCATCCTGTGAGGTAGGTTATGTGGGTTTTTTTTTTTTTTTTTTTGAGATGGAGTCTTGTTCTGTCACCCAGGCTGCAGTGCAGTGGCATGATCTCGGCTCACTGCAACCTCTGCCTCCTGGGTTCAAGTGATTTTCCTGCTTCAGCCTCCCTAGTAGCTTGGACTACAGGCATGCCCCACTATACCTGACTAATTTTTCTATTTTTAGTAGAGATAGGGTTTTGTCATGTTAGTCAGGCTAGTCTTGAATTCCTGACCTCAGATGATCTGCCTGCGTCAGCCCTCCAAAGTGCTGTGATTACAGGCATGAACCACCGCACCTAGCCTAGGTTGTGTAGTTTTTTTTCCCCAACAACGAACAATTCTCTACTTCTTTGACAGCAACTGGGTATCCTATAACTCAATTCATTTCTAACAGTAACTCTTGGAGCTACAGTCAGAACCCAAAGATTTAGGGGTCACTTCCCACTTCAGATATCAAATGAGGTGCCCTGGCTATGCATACTTCTGCAGATTCTGACTGCAAATTAGGGGTTCACACATCCTTTCCTCAGGTTTGATAATTTTCTGGAAAGACTCATAGAACTCAGGAAAATAATTTACTTATGATTACTGATTTATGATAAAGAATACAACTCAGGGATAGCCAAATGGAAGTGGGGCATGGGGGAAGGCCTCGGAGCTTTGGTGCCTCCCTGGGGGGACCACCCTCCCAGCACCTGGATGTGTGCACCAACCCAGATGTTCCCTGACCTTGCCAGTTGCAGGCTTTCCTGGAGGTTTTATGACATAGGCATATGATGAAGTCATTGGCTATGGGTGATTGAATACAGTCTCCAGCCCCTCTCCCCTCACTGGAGGTTTGGGGGTGGGGCTGGAAGTTCTAACCTTCAAATCGCATGCTTGGTCTTCCTGGAACCAGCCTCCATTGGGATGCCATCTAGGCACCCATGAGTCATCCCAGTAGGATACAAAAGACAGTACATTCCAAGAGTTTTAGGTGTGTTTCAGGAATGGGAGACAAAGACCAAATATTTATTTTAAAAATTATACCAATTAGGTGTCATTATCTTGCTCACTTAGGCAGAGGGACATTTAGGGAGAAGCTCAGATAAGTTGAGTGACCTATCGGAGGCTGCTCAGCCAGGACATGTAAGAACGTTCACTGGATCTGCGTCTTCCTCTGAGGCTGGCATTGTTAAACACCCTGTGGCGCTGCCTCCTGCCAAAACATCTTTCCTCCCCTGGGGAATCAACTCTGGGAAACTGCAGTCACTGGGGAGTTAGAGTAATGCTTGCATTTATTTTCCTTTGGCCTTAGGTTAAGAACTTCAGTGAGGTCCATCCTGACTACGGGAACCGCATCCAGGATCTTCTGGACAAGTACAATGCTGAGAAGCCTACGGTAAGCTTGGAGCAGCCTGACCATGCAGAGGCTGTGTGTGCTGGGTTGGAGTAGGCGTGGCTCAGTTACCACTTAGCGTTATGGTCTGCAGGGGCCATCATCTGCCACTGTTAGATTTCTTAAGCAGCTGTGCAGAAATTCATTTGAGAGATAAAGAACTCACCTGCAAAACACATACTCTTCATTTTAGCCCTGGGCAATTTAAGACAGTTAAAGTGAATGAATTCTGAATTATTATTTTCACTTGCATACGTATTAAAACTAAGTAAACACCACGTTGCTGCCTATGAGCTGATTAACCTGTCCGTCTTGTTCTCTTAAAACAGAATGCGATTCACACCTTTGTGCAGTCCGAGTCTCACTTGGCTGCAAGGGAGAAGGCAAATCTGTGAGGCCGGGGCCTGCGCCAGTGCAGCAAAGCTTAGCGTTCACCTGTGTAACCCACTCATCACTGGATGAAGATTCTCCTGGGCTAGATGCGCAAATGCAAGCAAATGGCGTCGAAATAGAGAATCCTGCTTTCTACAGCAAATTGTGTCACAATTTTAATGCTATTTCCCCAGGGCAAAATGAAGGTTAGAATTTAACAGTCATTTTTAAAGAAAATATTTGTTTTGACAGTTAGTTGGATTATTCATTTAAAATGACTAGAAGAAAAGTTTCTAGCTACAAATATGATTTTATTTGATAAAATGTTGAAATTATATATGTTTACATATCACCTCATGGCCTATTATATTAAAATATGGCTATAAATATATAAGAAGAAAAGATAAAGATGATCAACTCAGAAATTTTTATTTTTCTAAGGTTCTCGTAGGAAAAGCACATTTAATACATGAGTGTCATCAGAAACTAACTTGAGCACCATCATGGCTTAATGTTTATTCCTGCTTGTAATTGATCAGATTCATTTTTTTCACTTGGAATTACAATAATTTAATTCAGCACTAATTTCACAACAGATCAATTTGTAATTGCTTACAGTTTTACAATAAATAATCAGTACATAAGAATAGAGATGGCATTTGATTTCTTTTGACTCCATGTATAACTCCTAAAGTACCACCAGACTCTTAATTTGAATGTCATCATTTTCAGATGTTTTACCCTTAAAAATGGAAATGTCAGTATCTCGAGGACACCATGTTACTTGTTTAAATCTATAGCCTTTGGTAAGCCTTCTGAGACACTGATAAAATAGCAAATGCTCTAACTTTGAAGATTACTTAAATCTCTTGTCCATTCACTCACTTACCTATGATTGAGTTTTTAAAATAAGGGCTCAGAACCACTAGTTATTTTCCTCCTCCTCCTCCTTTTTTTTTTGAGACTGAGTCTTGCTCTTTCGCCAGGCTAGAGTACAGTGGCACGATCTCAGCTCACTGCAGTCTCTGCCTCCTGGATTCAAGCGATTCCCCTGCCTCAGCCTCCCGAGTAGCTGGGACTACAGGCACTCACCACCATGCCCGGCTATTTTTTGTATTTTAGTAAAGACGAGGTTTCACCATGTTGGCCAGGATGGTCTCGATCTCTTGACCTTGTGATCTGCCCGCCTTGGCCTCCCAAAGTGCTGGGATTACTGGCGTGAGCCACTGCTTCTGGCCTCCTTCTTTTTAAAACCGGTATTTGCCTATCATGGTTGAAAATCACATGAAAGACTTTAAAGATGCATTCTGAATGCTAAATAAAAATTTATTTTCCTTGAAAATCTTTATTTTGTTCATATTCAAAACCAGTTTGTGCTGGGTGTGGTGGCTTATGCCTGTAATTCCAGGACTTTGGGAAGCCAAGGCAGGAGGATCACTTGAGCTCAGGAGTTTGAGACCAGCCTGGGCAACATGGCAAAGCCCTGTCTCTACAAAAAATATAAAAATTAGCTGAGTGTGGTAACACATGCCTGTAGTCCCAGCTACTAAGGAGGCTGAGGCGGAGGATCTCCTGAGCCCAGGAGGTTGAGGCTTCAGTGAGCCATGATTGTACCACTGCACTCCAGCCTGGGCAACAGAGTGATGCCTTGTCTCAAAACAACAAACAGCAATAACAACTAAAAACAAAACAAAAAACCAAACCAGTTTGTACTTTCGGGAATTCAGGAAAACATTAGACAACGAGTAGACAAACTCATTCTTGATCTTTTAGCTCAAATTTCTTTACTCCTCTGTCAAACCCTCCTGCCTAAATTCCCACTGTGTTTGAGTATGCTTTGAAACCATTATATTTGTAGACATTGAAAATAGATTTATTGGGCTGGGCATGGTGGCTCACACCTGTAATCCCAGCACTTTGGGAGGCCGAGGCAGGCAGATCACTTGAGGTCAGGAGTTCGAGACCAGCCTGGTCAACGTGGTGAAATCCCATCGCTACTAAAAATACAAAAATCAGCTGGGTGTGCCTGCCTGTAATCCCAGCTACTCATGAGGCTGAGGCAGGAGAATTGCTTGAACCTGGGAGGCAGAGTTTGCAGTGAGCCAAGATTGTGCCATTGCACTTTCTATTTGGAAAGGTGAGAACTTCTGGAGGTAGTTGGTGGCAATGGTTGCACAACAGTGTGAATGTATTGAATGCTACTGAACTGTACACCTAAAAATGGCTAAATGTAAGTTTTATGTATGTTTTACCACACAAGAAAGTCTAATGGCTCATTCTTAGTCCTTGTCTTATGTGGCCTCTCAGCAGTGTTTGACACAGTTGGTCATTCACACTGACTTCTTCATTATTTATTTATTTTAGAGATGGCATATCATTATGTTGCTCAGGCTGGCCTCAGCCTCCTGAGTAGCTGGGACTACAGGCACACGTGACCAGGCCCAGCTTCCCCCCCGCCCCTCCTCCCTTTCTCCTTCTCCTCTTTCTCATTTCTCCTCTTCCTCCTCCCTCTTCTTCTTGTCCTTCTTGCTCTATTCTGCCTTCTTTTTCTCTTCTTCCTTCTTTTCTCTTCTTCTCTCTTTTTAAATAAGAGCTTTATTGAGATATAATTTACTTACCATAAAACTCACCCATTTAAAGTATATGAGTAAATGTTTTTTTTTGTATATTCACAGAATTGCTCAACCATCACCACAATCAATTTTAGAGCATTTTTATCTCCCAAAGAGAAACCTGTACCTATCAGCAGTCATTTTCCATTTCTGTCTTAACCTTGCCCCCAGCCCTAGGCCATCATAAATCTAAGATTTGCCTACTTTGCACGTTTCACTTACATAGAATCATACAATATGTGGTCTTTTGTGACTGGCTTCTTTCACTTAGCATAATGTTTTCAAGATTCTGATGTACTTAGCATAATGTTTTCAAGATTCTTACATACTTAGAATAATGTTTTCAAGATTCTTACATATTGTAGCATATATGAGTGCTTCATTTTTTAAATTGCCAAATAATATTCCATTGTATGGATTTACTGTGTTTTATTTATCCATTTATCATTTGATGGATATTTGGGCTCTTTCTACTTTTTGGCTATTATGAATAGTGGTGGTATGAACATTTCTGTGTACATTTTTGTGTGGACGTAACATTTTCATTTCTTGCATCTTAAAAGGTGTTTTTCATCTACACTCTGCCACAGCAGTATCTAAAAATGTAAATATTAGAATCCTAATTAAAAATCTGTTCATTTGCTATGTCAAGCACTGTTGACATAAGTAACTCCATCTTAGAAAGAGACTCCATCTTATATTTCACAGGGTACTTTGCCAACAGGGACAAGATGTTTGCTTAATAAATAAAGACTGCATCCAACCAGATGAGGACATAAGCAAGCACATTCTTCCACTATCAGTCCTCACCAGAGGACTGTGGCTATGAAAGAACAGGACTTGCGCAGCTCAAAATGGCTGTCTTAACTAACACCATCTTGCTTTTAATCATGATAATCACCTGGCATCTGCCACTGAAGGCTCTCGGACTGCCGGGCCCAGACCAGGAGATTCTTTTTGCCTTAGTCGCTCTCCCTGAACAGATTCATTAACCCTTTTTCCTCTCTTTCTTCTTTTGATGTTAAACGTTACTTTGTTGTGGAATGTTTAATCTATCATATTTACATATTAAGTGTACTATTCTGTATGGTCTGCCATATTATCTGACTTGTGGAGTGGCTTGAGCTTGTGTGCATGCAGCTCTGACTACTGACTAAATGAGAAGCACTGAGGCAAACGGCCTCCTTGGGAACTCTGTGCAGCTCGTGGCTTTTGTGATTGAGATGATTTCAGTGAAAGTCAGACATTGTGGAAAGACACAGATGTGCCTGGGCCTGGTCATCTCTGACCTCACACTGCTCACGAGACTTGCTCTTCTAAAAGGAGGACTTGGTCCGGGCTTTCAGAAGCACTGTGAAGGATCACCTAGTTTGTTTCAAATTAAATGTCAGAATTTTGGTTTAAAAATGCATGAATTCGACCAGGCATGGTGGCTGACACCTATAATCCCAGCACTTTGAGAGACTGAGGTGGGGAGATCATTTGAGGTCAGGCGTTTGAGACCAGCCTGACCAACATGGTGAAAACCCATCTTTACTAAAAATACAAAAAATTAGCTGGGTGTGGTGGTGCACACCTGTAATCCCAGCTATTAGGGAGACTGAGGCAGGAGAATTGCTTGAACCTGGGAGGCGAAGGTTGCAGTGAGCCAAGACTGTGTCATTGCACTCCAGCCTGGGCAACAGAGCAAGACTCAATTACAAAAAAATAAACGAGCAAAAAACCAAAACGAACCACATTAATTTTTTTTTCCTGGATAACGGGCATCACTCTGATTGTGATCTGTGCTAAGGAAATGTTTTAAGAACTTCTTAGCACTCATTTTTCTGGGAGAAAAGCCACAAGCAAGCTACTTTGGCTATTTCCTTGCCTCTTAGTTCATGGCATTACTAAAGGGCAAAGGGCAAATTCCACTTTAAACTCTTTGGTATCAGGATGATGTTGGTCTCATAAAATGATTTGGGAAGGATTCCCTCTTTTTGGATTATTTGGAATAGTTTCAGAAGGAATGGTACCAGCAGAGACTCAACAAGAAAAGAAAACTACAGGCCAATATCCATGATGAACATAGATGCAAAAATCTTCAATAAAATACTGGCAAGCTGATTGCAACAGCACATCAAAAAGCTTATCCACCATGATCAAGTAGGATTGATCCCGGGGATGCAAGGCTGGTTCAACATACGCAAGTCTATAAATGTAATTCACCACATAAAGAGAACCAAAGACAAAACCCACATGATTATCTCAATTGATGCAGAGAAGGCCTTCGACAAAATTCAACAGCCCTTTATGCTAAAAACCCTCAATAAACTAGATATTGACGGAACGTATCTCAAAATAATAAAAGCTATTTACGACAAACCAACAGCCAATATCATACTGAATGGGCAAAAACTGCAAGCATTCCCTTTGAAATCTGGCACTAGACAAGGATGCCCTCTCTCACCACTCCTATTCCATATAGTACTGGAATTTCTAGCCAGAGCAATCAGGCAACAAAAAGAAATAAAGGGTATTCAAATAGGAAAGGAGGAAGTCAAATTGTCTCTATTTGCAGACGACATGATTGTATATCTAGAAGACCCCATCATCTCAGCCCAAAATCTCCTGAAACTGATAAGCAACTTCAGCAAAGTCTCAGGATACAAAATCAATGTGCAAAAATCACAAGCATTCCTATCACCAATAACACACTTAAAGAGAACCAAATCAAGAATGAACTGCCTGCCATTCACAATTGCTACAAAGAGAATAAAATACCTAGGAATACAACTAACAAGGAACATAAAGGACCTCTTCAAGGAGAACTACAAACCACTGCTCAACGAAATAAGAGAGGACACAAACAGATGGAGAAACATTCCATGTTCATGGTTAGGAAGAATCAATATTGTGAAAATGGCTATACTGCCCAAAGTAATTTACAGATTCAACGCTATCTCCATCAAGCTACCAATGATCTTCTTCACAGAACTGGAAAAAACCACCTTAAACTTCATATGGAACCAAAAGAGAGCCCACATAGCCAAGTCAGTTCTAAGCAAAAAGAACAAAGCGGGAGGCATCACACTACCAGACATCAAACTATACTACAAGGCTACAGTAATCAAAACAGCATGGTACTGGTACCAAAACAGAGATATAGACAAATGGAACAGAACAGAGGCCTCGGAGGCAACACAACATATCTACAACCATCCGATCTTTGACAAACCTGACAAAAACAAGCAATGGGGAAAGGATTCCCTGTTTAATAAGTGGTGTTGGGAAAACTGGCTAGCCATATGCGGAAAGCAGAAACTGGACCCCTTCCTGATACCTTACACTGAAATTAACTCCAGATGGATTAAAGACTTAAACATAAGACCTAACACCATAAAAACCCTAGAAGAAAATCTAGGCAAAACCATTCAGGACATAGGCATAGGCAAGGACTTCATGACCAAAACACCAAAAGCATTGGCAACAAAAGCCAAAATAGACAAATGGGACCCAATCAAACTCCAGAGCTTCTGCACGGCAAAAAAACAGTCATTAGAGTGAATCGGCAACCAACAGAATGGGAAAAAATTTTTGCAGCTTACCCATCTGACAAAGGGCTGATATCCAGAATTTACAAAGAACTAAAACAGATTTACAAGAAAAAAACAAACGAGCCCATTCAAAAGTGGGCGAAGGATATGAACAGATACTTTACAAAAGAAGACATACATGAGGCCAACAAACATATGAAAAAATGCTCATCATCACTGGTCATTAGAGAAATGCAAATCAAAACTACATTGAGATACCATCTCACGCCAGTTAGAATGGCGATCATTAAAAAATCTGGAGACAACAGATGCTGGAGGGGATGTGGAGAAATAGGAACACTTTTACACTGTTGGTGGGAGTGTAAATTAGTTCAACCATTGTGGAAGACAGTGTGGCGATTCCTCAAGGATCTAGAAATAGAAATTTCATTTGACCCAACAATCCCATTACTGGGTATATATCCAAAGGATTATAAATCGTTCTACTATAAGGACACATGCACACGAATGTTCATTGCAGCACAGTTTACAATAGCAAAGACCTGGAACCAACCCAAATACCCATCGATGATAGACTGAACAGGGAAAATGTGGCACATATACACCATGGAATATTATGCAGCCATCAAAAACGATGAGTTCGCGTCCTTTGTAGGGACACGGATGAACCTGGAAACCATCATTCTCAGCAAACTGACACAAGAACACAAAATCAAACACCGCATGTTCTCACTCATAGGCGGGTGTTGAACCACGAGAACACATGGACACAGGGAGGGGAGCACTACACACTGGGGTCTGTAGGGGGGAAATACGGGAGGGACAGCAGGGGGTGGGGAGTTGGGGAGAGATAGCATGGGGAGAAATGCCACATATAGGTGAAGGGGAGGCAGGAAGCAAATCACACTGCCACGTATGCACCTATGCAACAATCTTGCATGTTCTTCACATGTACCCCAAAACCTAAAATGTAATTAAAAAAAAAAACTCTTTGGTAAGCCAGATTGAAGGAGTTAACATTTTTTTTATCAGCACTTTTAAAGATATGAAGGGTTAGTGGAAGTCAACTCAAGGAGTTCTGTATAATTTTTTTTTTTTTTTGACGTGGAGTCTCACTCTGCTGCCCAGGCTGGAGCGCAGTGGCACAATCTCGGCTCACTGCCACCTCTGCCTCTGCAATTGCTTGAATCGGGTTCATGCGATTCTCATGTCTCAGCCCCCGAGCAGCTGGGATTACAGGTGCACCCCACCATACCTGGCTAATTTTTATATTTTTAGTAGAGACGAGGTTTCACCATGTTGGCCAGGCTGGTCTCGAACTCCTGACCTCAAGTGATCTGCCCTCCTCGGCCTTTCAAAGTACTGGGATTACAGGCATGAGCCAGCGTGCCTGGCCAGCTCTGTATAATTTTGAACCTCTGAAAAATGTAAACAATCACATATTAATATATGGGAAGTTTGCTGTGGAAAGCTCTATTGCAGATTCTTTTCACAAAGGAAGTACTTATTCCCTCATTTGACTGATTGACAAGTGAATTTTGCATTGTCTATTGCTTTTTTTATTGTTTTGCTTTGGTATTGTTTGCTCAAAGTGTAGCATTTTATTTATTTTTTCGAGACAGTGTCTCACTCAGTCACTCAGACCTGAGTGCAGTGGCGCAATCACAGCTTACTGCAGCCTTGAACTCCTGGGCTCAAGTGATCCTCTCACCGCATCCTCCCTAGTAGCTGGGACTATAGGTGCACACCACACATCCAGCCAATTTTTGTAATTTTGCAGAGATGGGGTTTCATCATGTTGGCCACGCTGGTCTTGAACTCTTAAACTCAAGCGATCTGCCCGCCTTTGCCTCCCAAAGTTCTGAAATTACAGGTGTGAGCCACCATGCTGGGCCAAGTGTAGCATTTTAAACAATCTCTTGTATTTTCTGTCCTTTAATGAATTGTATTGTGGAGCTGTATGTTTAAGTAAAACTCTTGCTTTAATGATTGTGGTGGATTGGACAGTGATCCCCCAAAAGATATACCCATGTTCTAACCCCCGGAACCTGTGAGTGTGACTCATTTGGAAAAAGGATCTTTGCAATGTCCTAAGTTAAAGATCAAGAGGAAGCTGGGCATGGTGGCTCATGTCTGTCATCCCAGCACTTTGGGAGGCCGAGGTGGGCAGATCACCTGAGGTCAGGAGTTTGAGACCAGCCTAGCCAACATGGTGAAACCCTGTCTCTACTAAAAATACAAAAAATTTGCCAGGCATTGTGGTGTGTGCCTGTAGTCCCAGCTACTCGGAAGACTGAAGCAGGAGAATCGCTTGAATCTGGGAGGCAGAGGTTCCAGTAAGACGAGATTGTGCCACTGCACTCCAGCCTGGGCGACAAGAGTGAAACTTTGTCTAAAAAATAAAAAAAGATCGAGAGGAAATTACCCTGATTACTCAGGTGGGGCCTAAATCAAATAATAATGGTCTTTCTAAGAGACCAAAGGGGAGAAGAAGGAGCAGGTTATGTGAAGACCAAGGCAGAGATTGGAGTTTTGCAGCCACAAGCCACGAAATGCCTGGAGCCATCAGAAGCAGGAAGAAGAGAAGGATTCTGTCCCTTTCTTTCTCCGCTCCCTCCCTCCCTCCCTACCTCCCTCCCTTCCTCTCTCTCTCTCTCCTTCTTTCTTTTTGGAAGGATTCTTTCTTAGAGCCTATGGCTTCCTTGATTTTAAACTTGTAGCCTCCACAATGGTGAGAGAAGACATTTCTGTTTGTTTTAAGCCACTAATTTTGGTAATTTGTCACAGGCAGCCCTAGAAAACTAATCCAAAGAGGATGCTGGTTTAATGGTTTTATAAAATATCTTGAGTAGCAAGAGGGATTAATGTTCTTATTCTCTAAATTGCTTGATGCCCGGGGGGTGTGAGGGAGGGCATCCACATCTCCTAGACAGTGTGTTTCTCTGCAGTCCTGCCACTTATGCCTGTTTGCCCCACCCCAGTCCTTGCCATGCCCCTGAGCTGCTTGGTTCTGCTTTATTGTCACTGCCAAGCTCTGGCCTGAAAAATCCCCATTCCCCTACTGTTAGCTAACTTCTCTTTTCCTGGACAGTCTTTCCTTTCATCCTGACTGTGGTCCATTAACATGGTACTTACCTCTGCAGATGGCCAGGACATGGGTCCCAAATTCAAAATGTAAAGGCATTCTGGATGTATTAACAACAACAACAACAACAAACATTAGTGCAAGAACAAAGTTGAACGGCAGCTGACAAACTGCGTGTCCAGAAGGCAGTAGGACCAAATCCTCTGTCCCAAGGTGCAACTTCAATTTTGCTTCAGGGAATTAATGCCACAAAAGACTGAGATACTAGTGTTGCCAGATATGATTTTTAAAAAGAAGCTAGAAGTCTAGATTTTTAGGTGAGTCTTTCGATTTCTAAATAAGGCAATGAAGTCACAGTAAGAAATAAAAGAAAACCTCAAAACAACAAACGATACTGTGTGCACCAAACAAAAATGCATCTGTAGGCTATGCGGGTCAATGAGCTCCATTTTGCGAGGGGAACCTCTGTCTCGAGATATTAAAGGTGGAGGGTAAGATTACTTCATATATTTCTCGCATCTTTTTGGGCTCTTTAAAAATCTCCAGCCTGCCAAGTGTGATGTGGATTTAACAAAGGTTCATAATAATCCAGGCACTTGGGAGGTTGAGACGGGAAGATTGCTTGAGCCCAGGAGTTCGAGGCCAGCTTGGGCAACATAGCAAAACCCATCTCCAAAAATAAAAAATAAATCTCCAACCACAACTGCTAGGAAATGGAAGAGTCATCAAAGGTTTTACAGGTTGTCAGTGCTTTGCTGAGCCTACTATGCTGAATTGAACAATATGCAGACAGTTGAACACGTTAAATACTTTATTCACATTGTTTACAAACTATATCCACCTGGAAAACACATGAATCCAAAAATAGATTATTTTACAGTAATTCACATTTTTTAAAACAAGTTATTTTGAAGTTAAACTCTAAGTATGGAGGTCTTCAGCCTGTACAGTGGTTCAGTGCCTTACCACTTGATTCCTGCTGTGGTGAAATAGAAGTCCTAGGGGCAGTCTACCTAGTCGTAAGTCACTAATGACTTACATGCCAGTGACTGATGAGAAAATGTCAGTGCAGACTTTAACCCATGAACATTTATTGGTGTAAATTCACTGTCACTATTTTTGTCAAGGAAATAGGTGTTTTAGCGCTTGAATACACATCAGGTAGGAAGACAAAACAAAAAAGACTCGCCATTTAATTGGCCGTTACAGAGTTGTCAGGACATTTCCGGTTCTATAAATGTTTAACATCTGGACCAGAGATGGAATCAATGAATTACAATTTTATTGTGTTGACAGCTTGATCATAGAAACAGCAGTGATTTGGTAATTGATGCCAGTGTCTGTTGACTAACTCTGCATATCAGATGCCAGCCATCAATTAGAAGGGGGAATAGACTCAGCAACAATTAATAATGTGGTTAATATTAAGTAAGTCCAGAAGGATGTCTGTGGAAATTTTGCCGAGTGGTCAGAAAGATGCTCTGGTTAAGAAATTTACTATGAACCTATGCTAAATCCAATTATGTCCCAGCTTGATGGCTTAGCTCTTTCATTAATTAAGATACTTTTCTGGCCAGGTGCCATGGCTCACACGTGTAATCACAGTACTTTGGGAGGCTGAAGCAGGAGGATCGCTTGAGCCTGTGAGTTCAAGACCAGCCCTGGATAACATAGTGAGAACCCATCTCAAAAAAAAAAGGATACTTTTCTATGGATTTTTGGCTTTAATAATTTAAAATCTAAAGTATGTATGCCTTATATCTCACCCTCTCCTACCATAACCTGCAAACTACTCATGCTTTCCCCTGCCTTTGGTGAACTGCCACAGTTAACTATTTGAAAACTTTTGAACCTTTGGGATGGGAGTATTGGATGTGTCTCTAATGGCAGAATTGAATCGTTTTTCTCTGATCAGCACCAATGGCATTGGCTGTCACTGTTCCACAACTCTAGGAAAATAATGTTTGATCAAGGCACCACAAAAGATCATCCCCTCATCCCCTTATGGGGAAGAAAGGATTTCTTACGAGTTGACACTGTCACCCCCCCGTAGACAGCAACTCTGAATCCAAATGTAAGCTGAGATGTGGAGAAATTCTATCAGCACGTTTGCAGGTTAAAAAAAAAAAAAAGAAAAGAAAAAGAAGCCTTTCCAATGTCTATTGCAATCTGATTGTTTTAAAGGACAGAAATCCATAAAATGAGCTTGATGCCTGGAGCAGATCATAGCTTGTCTTCCTGCCACCCGTGTGCATTTTTTCCAAATTTGTACACTAACCTTCGGTCGACCCGCTCCAAAATTCCCGTTTTATAGTAGTATCTGAAAAAGCAAGCAGAAGAGAAATTCTGGGAGGGCTTGCACCCTAGGAAAACAACAGAACACAAACTCTCTCTCCTCATTCTTCTCAGGTGACAAGGCTGGTCTTTGGTTACCCTGGTATTTTCACACCCTGTTATCAGCTTACACTTAAACCTTTCCCAGACATCTTGAAGACTGAACCTCACCATTCTCAGTTCAAAATGTGTTTTGTGCGTGTGTGTGCGAGATGGCCTGGATTCAGAGTGATCCCTGGGGAATACTGCCAAGAATGCTAAGGACGGCGTGTCAATTTACAAACCGTAATCCTACCTGTAACTAAGAGCCAAAGTTTTGTCTCATGACCTTTCCATTATCAGGTAAAAAAACTGCAAAAACTGTAATTTTCTACAGCCATCCATTTTATATAACTCTTCTTGAAGGCTCATGGTATTTTATGCTATTAACTTACCTCAGGGCTCTGCTCAACTTTTCATACGTCATTCTGTCATTTTTCTTCCTTTGTCCCCACATCTTTGCCAGGGCTTCTGATTTAACCACCCGAAAAATTCCTTGTTCCCTATCTTCCCATTCCAGAATTCCACAGTTTTCTTCAGGAGATAGAAGTAGATCTCGTACAAATTCCCATAGATGAGAACTTTGGAGGCCTTTTGAAAATGGGAAAACATTAGTGATTTACAGTTGTTTTTTAAATTTTTTTTCTTTTTGAGACAGAGTCTCACTCTGTCGCCTAGGCTGGAGTGCAATGGCACAATCTCAGCTCACTGCAACATCTGCCTTCTGGGTTCAAGTGATTCTCCTGCCTCAGCCTCCCAAGTAGCTGGGATTATAGGTACCCGCCACCATGCCTAGATAATTTTTTGTGTTTTTAATAGAGATGGGGTTTTGCCACATTGGCTACACTGGCCTCGAACTCCTAACCTCAGGTGATCCACTCACCTTGGCCTCCCAAAGTGCTGGGATTACAGACATGAGCCACGATGCCCGGCTTGTTTAATTTAAAGAGAACAGATGTGCAACTTCTCACTAATCCATGACTGATTGCTCTACCAGGAAACTTACTGAGCTGTGACATGTGTCTGTCTTTGATTGAAGCAATTGTGAAACAAACACTGTGACTCACAGATGTTCTATGGAACTACAGTTTAATTCTTTTTTCTGAGACAGAGTCTCACTCTGTCACCCAGGCTGGAGTGCAATGGCGTGGTCTCAGCTCACTGCAACTTCTGCCTTCTGGGTTCAAGTGATTCTTTTGTCTCAGCCGCCCTAGTAGCTGAGACTACAGGTGCGTGCCACCACACCTGGATAATTTTTGTATTTTTAGTAGAGATGGGGTTCACTATGTTGGCCAGGCAGGTCTCAAACTCCTGACCTTGTGATCTGCCTGCCTCAGCCTCCCAAAGTGCTGGGATTACAGGCATGAGCACCTGGCCTACAGTTTAATTCTTATGGAATGAATGAAATGACAGTCAAATGATCTTTCGATTCTTCTTTCTGACAGGAAGCATGGTTGTACTGATTCTGCAGCCACAGCTGTCTGGGTGGACTGATCCTGCAATTTAGTTTTTCATGAAAGGCTGGTATTTCTCTTATTCTATGATATGGTGGTTAAGACCAGCTCTGGAGTCCTATTGACTGGATCTGGGTCCTGAATTAATCTCTTCCTACCTTTATAACTATAAACTCTTATAGTTACTTTACCTATAAAATGGGATAATAAGAGTACCTGTCTCCTAGGATAGGTTAGAGAATTTAATGATTTAATACATACCAAGTAGTTAGAATCACGGCTCGCGTATAGCAATTGTTTTCTACACACTCATTTGTGAAATTACAAGCTTGACACTGCTCTGGGCAGATCTCTTAGTGCTAGGAAAGCTAATAGAATTGCCGATTCCCAGTGTTTTCTTTGTTATCCTCCTCTGAGAAGAAGCCACAGTGGACCCAGGATTGGACATGGCTCCAGATGGTGGAGCCATAACTTGAACCCAGAGAGTTTTCATTCCAAAGCTAATGTTCACAACTATAATCATGTCTTTCATAGTAGGTGTTCAATAGACATTTAATGGATAATTATTAGCCATGATTTGTTAAGCATTTGCTATTGTCAGATGCTCAATCTCACCCACTCTTATGAGAAGAAATAAATCTGATTTTGATAATACATATAAATCAATCATTGATTTCTTAACTACCTTCCTTGGGAAGTAACTGGTCCAACTCAAATGTTTAGTTCCAAAGCTTATTAAAGTAGATGACTTTGTTTTAGGAATGGTTTTAAGAAAGTGGAAATGAAAACCGGCCTCCTGCACTTACTTGTTCTACTATGACTGTGACAGTCTTGACTTTTGATGCCACTGGTTTTCAAGCAGTTGGAATCGGCATCTGAAAAAGAATAATTTATAGCAGTGGAAAGGTATACAGACCTCAAGTCATACCCAAATGAGCAAACTAATTGAATGCCTTTGTGGTAGAAGACACCACGTTAGGCACTTTGGGGGTGATTAGTAGGTGGCAGGTGTCAAGATGCTTTAAGATGTGCCTTAAGGAGCAGTTGGATTTAATCTCACCCACCCCAATGAGAATAAATAAATCTGGTTTTGATCAAGGCCCATGCCGGGCCTTCTTGGGAGGCCATGGTAAGGACTTGGGACTTTATATCAAAGTGCAGAGCAAAGATCCATGTTTTAAGATCTCTCTTGCTCCTATGTGGAGAACAGACTGGAAGAGACACAGGTAAAAGCAAAGAGACTAGAGCTTATGAAGGGTAGAAAGCAAGGCGTTAACTCCAAGCTGATTTAAATAATAACTCGGGCTGTGAGTCACAACCTGAGACACCTGGACAAGCACTGTCCCAAAGTAGTATATGAGTTTTTAAAATGGTGGCACCAGATCTGCCCCTCCAGCCCACACTCAATCTCCACCGCTTCCCATAGCCCCCAGCTTGCTTTGCCCTAGCCACCCTGGCTTCAGACTCTCTGGAAACGGGCAGGCACATTCTACATCAAGGGCTTCACAGTTGCTCTTCCACCTGTCCAGCACGCTCTTCCCTTGGGTACTTGCAGTGCACGCCCTCATCTCAATCCTGGCTCAAAATCACCTTCCAGTGAGGCCTCCTCTGACCATCCAAGTTGGGACTGTACATCCTCCCCACTGCTCCGCATTTTACATAGAATATTCAAGTGTATTCTATGATGTGTTTATTCATGTAGTTCACTGTCTGTCTGTGTCCACGAGGGGGCAGCAATTTGTGTTTCCAGACATAACCCTGCAGAACCTAGCACACTGCCGGGGCACATAGTAGGTGCTCAGTGAGTATCATCGAGCAGCCACTGTACTATGCTATAGTAACTGTACTGCACTATACTATACTAACTCTACTGCACTATACTACACCATACTGCACTGTACTATACTAACTATACTCTACTGTACCATACTATACTAACTACACTGTACTGTACTACACTACATTAACTATGCTATACTATACTACATTATATTATACTGTACTATACCATACTACCTATACTGTGACTGTACTGCATACACCATGCTAAGTATTCCATTCCATACCATACTGTATGATACTAACTATACTATCACTGTACTATACTGTACCATGCTATACTGTACTATACTAACTATACTATATTGTATTATACTGTAGTATACTATACTAACTATACTGTACTGTACCAACTGCATTATGTTGTATTATACTATAGTATACTATACCAATTATACTATACTGTACTGTAATAAGTATACTATACTGTGCTATACTAACTATACTGTACCTCCTGTACTATACAAACTAGACTATACTGTACTATACTATACTAACTATACTGCACTAACTCTACTCTACTGTACTATAGTGTACTAATGATACCGTATTGTGCTGTACTATACCAACTATACTATACTATACTACATTATACTGTACAACAATCCCTGCTGCATCGCCTAGTATGTACACTGTCACTGCTAAATGCAGGAAGGGCGGGAATGACATCCTGTGCCCCACACTGCTGCTCAGGGTGACCTCTCTCAGTGCCACTGGGTCATGTCACTCCCCGGCTGAACATCCTGCAGTGGTTCCCCATTTCTTCCAGGATGAAGGCTGCACATTAGATAGGCCTTTCACAGACTGACCCCCACCCAAGTTTCCAGCCTTATCTCATCTGTCTCCCAACTTTTTCCCTTCCCTTGGGTCAAATGGTTCCATTGGGGTGTGGCTTTCTCCTGCCTCAGGACCTTTGCACGGACTCCCCACCCCCTACTTCTACCTAGCCGACCTCTCACAAGACCTCTTCAGGAAGGCTTCTCTGAACTTACCTTCTGGGTCAGATCCCGTATGAGCCCCATAGACAGCACCTGTGTGTTCCCTGGTATCACAGAACTGGGCCCACTTTACTGGAAAGATTCATCTCATCTCTTTTTCTCCTCTACTATTAGCCGATATTCACAGAGCACTTGCTAAATGCCAAGTGCTTGTTAAGGGCTTCACACAGAGTATCTCATTTAATCCTTGTAACAACCCTATGTGATATTATTAGGATTTTTATTTTATTGAGGAGAAGTTTGACGCCCAGAGAGTTTAAGAATTTTATCCAGATGGTGGAGCCAGGATTTGAACCCAAACAGTTCTCATTCCAAAGTTAATATTCACAACTACTACTTTATCACATCTTTTGCAGCAGGCATTCAATAGACATTTAATGAACTATTATTAGCTAAGATTTGTTGAGCATTTGCTGTTGTCGGATGCTCACTCAACCTCCCGAACCCTTATGATGTATGTCTGTTACTATCTCCAGATCGATCTGTTGTTTTGATTTAATCTTTTAGAAGAGAAAACAAATGGAGTCACAAACAAAGGTGAATTATGAAGTGTGAATAGACAACAAGCTTTCACTGAAATGCCAAATGGCAAGAAGTGGGAGGAAAAACATTGCCCTTCGGATTTTATGATTTCTCCTGTGTTTTGGATGCAGGGGATCTGGCATGGTAGGATAAACACAGCACAGATCAGCACGAGTGGGGTTTATGAGGACAGTGGGAGTTTCTTCTGTGGGTCTTGCCAGAGATAACCCTGTTCTATCTGTTCCTAGCTCTGCAGTGATAGCTTTGAAGGTACTCAGTGGTTGACTAGTCAAGGCCTCGCTTGGCTGGTGGTGGCGGGGGCAGGGAGCTAGTCATTACTGCAGTGTTAATATTGAGGCAGGTTCCCAAATCAACCCCCACCAGGACTGGCTGGTGGATCTGTAGCAGCACCGTGAACCCACTATATTTCTCTGTAAATGCCAGTTGTGTTTCAGGGTGCAGCTCTCCCTGGCTCACAACTTTCATCATCTTGACTATGTCCCTGCAGCTGGTAGGGAATGAGGGGAGACCCAGCCCAGGCTCTCTACTGTCTGTGAAATTTAGAGAGGCTTGTTTGGCCTCGAGACTGGACACTTTTAAAATGTGGCCAAAGGATATATTCTCAGCTGTTGATTGCCCCCACCCTGGGGTGGGGGCCTGGCTGGCAGGGTTTCCAAAGCAAGTTCATCATATCCCCATGACACCAGCAGTCCAGCCATGGTACCCATACCCCATGCCAGGCTGGTGCAGAGAAGCTCTGAGGCTCAGGAGCAGGGAGGTGCCTGGCAGTGAACTCAGGACTGTAGACTTGGTTCTTGGGCCCAGCATACCCTCTACTGGCATTGCTGCAGTGGAGGTGGGTAGGGAGTGGGGCAGGTGGAGAGAAGAGAACAAGCAGAGAGGGAATGGGTTGCTTCACTTTGGCCAGCTTTGTAGCCTGTGTGCCTGGACATCTTCAGTGGGCACCAAGTTGAAAATGGTCTTGTTGTTTGAATTACTGTCAATCTAGACCCAGATCCTGTGGGGTTCCTGGGCCTTGGATCTTAACTGAATGGGCAGCTGAATGAATAGAAGGGTCTGGGAGCGTGTGTGCATATGTCCCTGTGTGTGTGTGTGCACGCACATGTATGAGTGTGCATAGCACAATGTGTAAAAGCACAGGCTTTGAGGAAATGTGTTGGAATCTCAGCCCTGCACTTACAAGTCATTACATGTCCAGTTTCCTCAGATGCAAATGGAGACAACAATACTACCTAACGGAGCTAGGACAAGGATAAAATGAGATAATATAAGCAGAACACTTGGCACAGTGTCATGCTTAACACATAGTAAGTGCTTAATAAATGGTAAAGAGAGCTATTCATTTTTGTTGAAGACCCAGTGGGAGCATTGCTGAAAGCCCCAGGATGCCACTTTGTCCTCGTTGGCCAGGTCTTGGTCTTTGAATGGCACATCAACACTGAAAGGTGGCCTCTCATTTTTGGGTCAGGGACTATCTGAGACCATGAAACATCACCTGGGCCATAGGCACTGTGACCACATGTCCTGGACTTTCTGGAATGGGCTCATTGTATAAACTACCAATCTGCTGTCTTCATACCTCCCCTTGTGCTCATCAACTATCCATTCGGGTTTCTGTTTGGAGAAAGTATGGTCATCAGGGTTGTGGGAGAACCAGAGATGGGCCTCAGGGGATTTGGGGGATGGTCATAGTGTCCTGGCCAAGGCATCGAGGCTGGAATATGGCAAAGGCTCTGGGGCTGGCTCTCAGGTGGACTTAAGCTTCTTAACCCTGAGTTCAGTCTAGTTCTAGGCTCCCAAATGCAGCAGACTGGGCAGAGCACATGGCACCCACCATCAGCAGAGGGCTTGTCTCCATGAGTGCATGCTCCAGGGATGCTAGCCCAGAGCCCTTGCCCCACCACTTCTATTTCTAGAAACTTCTCTCCACCTCTTCCCCATCGCTGGGAATCACCATTATCACTCCTCTGGGCACGAACCTCCTGGCTAGACTGCTTTCTGACCCAGACAATAGCAGCTTGAGAGATCTTAAAATGTAAATAGGATCTGATCACTTTCATGCTTATGACCTTTCAGTGGCTTCCCAGCTTGCTCAGAATGAAATCCTAACTCTGCTGCCCACAAGTTGTGCGTGATCTGGCCCTACCCTGCTCTCGGCCTCAGCTCCCACTTCTCGTTCTGCTGATGCTGCTGAGACTCTACTGATGCCCTGTCTGAGTGTTATTCAAGTTATTATGCCTCCACTATCACAGAATTGAACTGCTCAGTAGAATCTGAGCCACCTGTGGCTACTGAGCACTTGAAATTTGTCTAGTGCAATTGAGGAGCTGAATTTTAATATAATTTAACTTTAAGTAATTAAACTGGCCCCTTTTGGCTAGTGGCTACTGTACTGGCCAAGCTAGTGCTAGACTCACTGGCTTTCTTTGGTTCTTTCTCTAAGACACCAAGATTGTTCCTGCCTCAGGGTCTCCGTGCTGGCCATGCACTCCTTGGAACCTTTTCCTCCCTCTTTTCCTGGCTAACTTTTGCTCATGCTTTAATTCAAATATCTCTTCCTCCAAAAAGCTGTCCCTGGACCCAGTTAAAGTGCAATCTTTCCCCATTACACACAAAGTACCCTGATCTTTCCCTTTATATCATTGTGATGAGCAGTATGTATTTATCATTCAGGTTATTTGTTTAATATCTCTACCCTGACCCTGCCTCAGTGAGAGCAAGACTCAAGTAGTGCTCATCACGGCAGCTACAGTGCCTAGCTTTGGGCCTGGCATATAGTAGGTGTTCAATGAATGTTTGTTCAAAGAGTGAAGGAAACAGGAGAGAAATAAATAGGTAAGGGGAGCAAAGGCGTCAAGGGCTTCAGATTTAGACACAACGGGGTCATCTGCTGCCTTCTAAGCATGTCACTTTAACCGCTAAGCTCCAGCTCCTACCCTACAAAAAGGCTATGGTACTAGGACTTGTCTCATATTGGGAAGATTACCTGACACAACATCTGTAAAGATTTTAGCACAGGGCCTGGTTCATAGGAAGCACTCAACAAATGCTAGCTGCTATTGTCATCCTCATCCTCATCCTCCTCCTCATCATCACACTGATTCTAACTGTGGCTAGTTGTATATTCAGGTAACACCTACTTGAAAAGAACTGACGGGACACACCTTCCCTTTCTATTGCATGATCTTCCTTTTGTCATATGGAAGGCAGGCTGGTAAGTGATCCTATTTGTAGGTTAAGATGCTGACCCCTGGAGAAAGGGCTGGTCAGGTCCCGGTCACCACTACTTAGAGAGTAAAGCAAATGCCTGCCTGTGTCTCAAGCCTTTGGCCACAGTAATGTCTCATTTCTTCCAGGGCCTTTGCCTGGGTTAGGTGGGATGGTGAAAGCTGGGATTTGCATCCCCAAGGTTGCTGCAGATGGATCACAAGGGATTCTGCCAGCACCAGGAAACTGTGTGAGCTTTGTTCACAGATGGGTGAGATGCTACACCCGGGGGCCCGGAGTGATGAAACCTGGCAGAATGCAGAGCGGCTCATGAAAGGGTAGTTGCGGTCTGTGGGGCAGGGTGCGCCTGCTTAAGCCCGTAGCATGTGGTCCACAAACTGGCTATTCCTGTGCTAAAGCACCAAAAACAAAACAAAAACAAAAATCCAAAAACTTTTGTTAACTAGGAGCCAAGTAACGTGACTCCTCAGTTGATTGCTCGGGACTTTAAGAAGAAAAACATCATAAACCATAAGAACAGTCCCTCTGTGTCTGCCCCTCCAGCTTGCACCCCTTAGAGGCCTTGGAAATCACATGGGCTCTGCTCCCTCTCTGCAGATGACTGAGCTGAAGCCCATGGGGGAATGGGGTTTGCCCAGGACCACATCTCCTCCTGGCCTCTGGGACTCAGTAACTAATAGCAATCATCACTGTCGTCTTTAAAAAATGAAAGGACCGCAGATCCCTTTCCCTAGCCTTCTTCATCTGCCAAAGTGAAACAGGGAAGGTTAATCATCAGCATCAAGGTTATTTGAGATCCTCCATCATCTTGTGTTTACAAACCCTCCCTACTTAGTGAGCTCAGAGTCTTCTTAAGCACCATGAACCACAAGTCTTCTAATAGCATTATTAGTGTTATGAATAATAGATACTGGTTTTGGGGGCATCTACACTGGTGGCACATGCTGGACCCTTTGTGCCTGTCGTTTCTCAAACTCACCATGACCCACAAGGGTCACACTATTTTATAGACAGGGGAATGGAGTCTCGGAGGATAAGTAATCCATAGACCCAAGCTGTGGTCCCAAAGACCCATGCCCATGCTCTTTCTGTCACTCTTTCCACCACGCTCTTCCCCACTGGCTTCTCCAGGTCTGGGATTGTTTCAGTTCATCAACTTTTCAGTACGATCCTAAAAGAATGCTCAAGCCTATCTGCCAATGACAGCCTTGATAGAGCCATGGGTGGCTTGTGCTTGGATACTTACAGTCTTTGATGGTGGCCTTGCTCTCTTCAGCGTCATTAAAAAAGGAGTAACCTGGGAAAGAAAAAGAAATCCACAAACCATACCATACAATCCTGGTTTCCACTGGCCAGGCCAGGTGAGGGGGTGTTGGAGGGAAGTGGAGTGACTGTCCCTCTCAAGTTTGGTTACGTTTTAGAGGGAACCTTGGAGACCATCTGGTCTTAGCGTGCCACCCTGAAGTCATCCCTGAGAGGTAACAATGTCCTCATTTTTAAACGTCATTTGGAGGGAGCACCCAGAACCAGGTATCCCAGCAGCCTCTGCAGATTTTCTGAGCAGGCACTTGAGAGTAAGCTTTAGTCTGGGGTCCAGGGCTGGGCTCTGAGCTGGGCTGGGCTACTGACTCCTGTGCAGCCTTGTCCAGTCACTCAGTCTCTGGGCTTATTGGTGTTTCTCATTGACATCATGAGACAAAATACCCACTAAGTTCCCCTTTGGTGAAGAGTCGATAGTCTCTGACATGGCCTCTAATCCCTCGGGGACTGGAATGCCTGTTATGTGCTGGTCAGCAGGGAGAATGGGCATAAGAGATTGCAAGAAGTGTGAAACCCTATGTGAATGCTGAGTTTAATGAGGATGTGGAAGATGAGGCTAGGGCCTTTGTTTTCTCCCATGTGGGGAATGGGGTGGGCTGGGGTTGAAATAGGAGTTTCAGATCATGTTTCCACATAGCAGTGTAGGCTGAAGGATACCAATTTCCTGGCTTGGTCCAACCCAAGGACTAATTTCTATTTGCTAAGCACACTGGCGCAGGGCGCAGTTGTGATTGTTTATTCCTTGTGTCATGTTCTCATTGGTTTTGGTCAGCCAGCTACCTCAGTTGACTCTGCCCAAGGGGCCGACTGAGAACAGGATGGGAGACTGAAGAGGGGCTCATTTCTCTCCTAGGCTGTGGAAGCCACCCTCCGACCTTGCCTCCCAGCAACCAGTGTCCCCAGGTTTCTGGGCCCGTAAATCCTACCATAATACCTATGGAGCTGGATGGTGCCCGGCCCTACAGCACCCTTCCGGCTCATCTCCTCAACAAAACTGCCTTGTTCAGTATCCTGTTCTGCCAGAGTCCTAACCTATGGGGTAGCATAAGGCATACATGAGGTAATAACCCTGAGTTCACTATATAATATGATCCAAACAGAGACACTTTTGAGAATGAAAGGTAGTGCTGTAGTAACAATTATTGCAGGATAACAGGTGGAAATGATGTTTCTTGGGCAAATGGGGACAGTGTGAACTTTGGTCACAATATACATATCTCCACAATCTACAATCCACATACCTGCTTGAGAAACATTAGAAGAGGAGTTTCAGAATGGAGCAGATTGGTGGAGCAGATAGTTTTACTGATCAACATGGAACCCTCCTGGCTAAAAAGTGTCTGAAATCCCACCATTAAAGGCGGCATTGTGACTCCAGGAATTCCTTAGAATAAGAAGGGGTAATGCATGGCCTATTAAAAAGCAGTTGGCTTTTTAGGTTTGGCCTATTCATTTTGCACAGAGCCCTGGGGTAATAAAACCAGGGACAGGTTTTTTTTTTTTTTTTTTAGATGGAATTTCACTCTTTTTTTGCCCAGGCTGGAGTGCAATGGTGCAATCTCGGCTCACTGCAACCTCCACCTCCTGGGTTCAAGTGATTCTCATGCCTCAGCCTCCTGAGTAACTGGGATTATAGGCACGTACCACCATGCCCGGCTAATTTTGTGTTTTTAATAGAGATGAGGTTTTACCATGTTGGCCAGGCTGGTCTCGAACACCTGACCTTAGAAGATCCACCTGTCTCAGCCTCCCAGAGTGTTGGGATTACAGGCATGAGCCACTGTGCCCGGCAACAGGTATTTTTTTTTATATATGACAATTGCCAGGGAAGAGAGGTGCTTGTGGGAGATGCCAGCACTGGGGCTGCACAAAGGCGTGGAGACAAATGAGGTTGACTTGACATTTGGCCAAGCTGGCATTGCCAGGCTGAATCTTTTTTTAGAATGAAATTCACCCCCTCCATGGTCCTAGGATTTTTGTGCAAGCCTGTTCCCTCGGGAGGATCCTAAACGGAGTCCCAAGCTCCTTGTGGAGCCATTGTGACTTGTTCAGACCTGTCCTCTCTCAGGGAGTGCCCACTCTGAGCACAGGACACAGATCTCAGCTCTTGGCAGGTCACTGTCACTGGAGTTGTGGCTCCCAGGGCCCACGCCATGAAGCAGCCAAGGGCCACCGTTCTTAGCTTTTCTACCCTCTAGAGCTCATGATGGATGAAGATCAGGAAGAGGTCAAAGAATCACAGAGCAGGAAGGTCCTCTGTGGGTCTTCTGTCCAAATAAGAGTGGCTGTCATAGCCTCCCCTTCAAGCAGGGGGTTATGAGACTGCTTGATTATCTCTGGTGGTGGGGAGCTTCCTATCTCTTGCACCTTCTGAATTACCTTTTCAAAAGAAGGTGCTACCTTTTAAAAAGATCCTTCTTAAAACTGAGCTGAGATATGTCTCCTTTAGCATCCTGCAATATGCCTCTTAGTTATATTAATGATGACGGAAACAGCTGCCATTTACTGCATTTCTATCTTTATATGCCATGCTAGGTAATATTTCCCTCAATCCTCTAAAAAAGCTCATAGAGGTGTCATTATCCCATTGGACAGATGAGGCAATGGGGATTCAGACAGGTTAAGCCACTCGCCAGAGGTGCTATGGTTCGGGAGTGTTGGAACCAGGGTTGGAATGCAGGTCTTTCGGATCTCCAAGCCCTTGCTTTGTACTGACATTCTGTGAATCAGCCCTGTGTGCTGTGTGACCTTGAGGAAGTCACTTAACATCTCAGGATATCAGTTCCTTTCATCTGTGTGTGACTTTGAGACATTAGAACTCGATGTTCTCAAAGAACCTTTCTGGATTGAAAAAATGTGCTTCGACATTCTGCATGCAAAAGGCCTGTTGAAAAGTTAAATAATGCTATTGGCGCCACCTTCTGGCCACTTGATCCTCAACCATTAGGAATGTGAAGAAAGTGTAATTAGTTGGACTCCTGTGGAAATGGGAAGGGAAAGGGTCAGTTTAATTTTATTCCCCTTCTGCTTAATGAGAGATGAAGCACAAACCTCTTTTTTGTTCATCCTGTATGGTTTCAAATCGTTATGAAGATACTGTATTATTATAAGCCTGGTGCCTGGGCAGTCCCTGAATGTGGTGTTAGTTTTTCTTTTTTCTTTTTTTTTGAGACGAAGTTTCACTCTTGTTACCCAGGCTGGAGTGCAATGGCGTGATCTCAGCTCACTGCAACCTCCGCCTCCTGGGTTCAAGCAATTCTCCTGCCTCAGCCTCGAGTAGCTGGGTCTACAGGCGCATGCCACCATGCCCAGCTAACTTTTGTATTTTTAGTAGAGACAGGGTTTCACCATGTTGACCAGGATGGTCTCGATCTCTTGACCTGGTGATCTACCCGCCTTGGCCTCCCAAAGTGCTGGGATTATAGGCGTGAGCCACCGCGCCTAGCCAGCTTTTCTTTTTTTAAATGCACTCAACTTGCATTTCTGTAACTTGCTCCCTTTTCCCTAAAATCCCCACTTCTGGCATGCTAGCTTCCAGTTGTTGAAGGTTTTGGTTAACAGAGAACTCCAGTTAGTAAAATTTTGCTGTGCAAGTCACATGGTGAAAAAGGACTTCTCCAGGTTGTTTGGTCCTAATCCTTGTCCCTCCCCTGGAGGCCCGGCCCTCTGAACACTGACCTTGTGTGCGGATGTTCTGGAGGATGAAGTACAGGTACTCCCCGCAGAGGCCGGCCGCCTCGACGAACTCCTCCTGCGTCATGCTGCACAGCTGCAGGCCGCTGATGTTGAAGTGGCAGAAGGAGATGCAATTGGTGTCCAGCTTGTACTGATCGCAGCAGAACTGAAGCCACTCCCACACATGGCGCTTAGTCCAGTATTCAGGGTGGACTGACGTCCAGTACGAGTCGCAGGCTGCACCAAAGGAGAAAGAAGTGAGGAATGATAGTCCCAAGATAGTCTTCGAGAGGGCCCCTGAAGGCCACATCAGTTAAGTAACATCCTCATCCCTCAGCCAATGAGTTGAAAAGGGCCTCCACCCCTGGGTTTTCTGTAGGGCCCAGGTCACCCTCTATTCTGCAGAGAAGATCAGAGGGACTGGATCCTGCAGATAAGCTTTGGGATCAGAGAGGGAATGACAGGGGAGAGAAAGAACCAGAGTTAGCGCTGGTGCTTAAAAAAAAGCATTTAGTGGAAAAAGAAAGAAAACAGCCCTTCAGTTATTTGATTCCAGACAACATGATGTCAAAAGCACAGACTCAGCTGTTTGACAGACCAGGTTGAAATTCTGATTCCACCACTTTCCAACTGGGCAAGGTCTGTGGGCATTGAAATCTCAGTTTCCTCATCTGTAAAATGGGGATAATATGCTCAACACCCAGGACTGTTACGGAGTTTGGGGTTAATGTATGTAGAATGGCACATAGAAACTTAGCAACCAGTTCAATAGTTACACATATCTACTGTGTATCAGACACCATTTGAAGCTGGTTTGAGTCCCTATACTTTAAAAGGCAGCTGCCCGATGCTGGCTGTTTCTGCGCAGTTACTGACCATCTTGTGGCAAGAGCCTTGGCTTCTTAGACATTGCCCAGAGTCTGACTGTCCTTGGGTCACCATAGTAGGCGCCTCCAGAGGAAGGTGGTCACGGGAGAGCTGGTTGTTTTGTTGTCCTTGTGTTTTTGGTGCTGTTCGGAGTAATTTCTATCCTGAGATCAGAGTCCCTCACTCCTTTAGAGGAGTCGTGTACATGCCTCAACGTTGTGAGTGCCACCTGTCTGGGAGGCTGGGATGTGACTGTGCGTGGCCCAGGGACAGAGATTTGGTGTTCAACAGTTCTGTCCTGCTGTTCCTGGGAGAAATGGAAAGTGAGGTGGACACAAGGTATGCAAGAGGTGAGGTATTAGGTACTTGGTCAGGCTCTTTGACATAAACAATTATTGTATCTGCCATGGAATTTATTTATTCATTCATCCATTTATTCATTTCATTCAACAAATGAAAGCTTTAGTTTCTTAACTGGTAAAATGGGAATAATTATAGCACCTACATCATAGTGTTGTTCTGCAGATTAAATGAGTTAATTAATATACATAAAAGTACCTGGAACAGAGCCTGGAGGATTTAAACCCTATTACAAACATTAGTATTGAATATCTACTATGTGTACAGCAACACACTGTGTGTTAAGGATTCATGGTGGACAGGTTTGGTTCCTGTCCCCCAGGAGGTCACAGAAGAGGAACTTGAAAGTCATGAAGGACTTTCCAAAGAACCCACGCCAGTGAGTGGTAGAGCTGGATTTGAACCCTAGCCTGAACTGGAAAGCCATTGCTCTCCCCATGCCACCTAGCGGTCCTCAGAGGGTCAGCGCAGAGCAGAGATGAACATGAAGAGTGGCTGAGACGGGAAGAGCTGGAGAGAACACAACGCAAGGGCCTGAGTAGAAAGGCAGACAGCAGAGAGTGACATGCAGAGAGCAAGGTGACGATGACAGAAAGGGTCCCTCACATGTTAGACCCCACAGCAAATGGCAGTGGTGCGATTTGCAGCATTTAAAGGTGAGTAGCAATCGCACCACTGCCAGTTGCTGATGATTCCAGGCAGGAGGTGGGTTCTGTGCGATCAGGTGCTACTGCTCACTCAGCACCCTCTGACTGGCAGCCAAGGTGCTACGTGTTTTTGTTGTCTCAAGTTTCCCAGGTCGTCCCAACAATCCTATCCAGTAGGTGTAATTGGGCTATTTCACAAAGGAGGAAACAGAGGCTCCCCCTAAAACTCAAAGCTTTTCCAGAGATCTCTTTTATATGCATGCAGATCAAAGCGTCAGTATTGTGCCAGGCTGCTTGAGGCTGATGTCGTAGCCTCTACCTGGCGGATGGGAAGAGCCAGGGAGCAGGTGAGGCCAGATCTTGATCACTGGTCACTGGCTGGAGCCGGCCCACCAGGCCCGTGGGGGCTCTTCAGGGCAGGCAGGGGCTCCTGGCAGAACAAGGCGCCATTCCCGAGTTCGGCCTGCGCTTTCATCTACTGATTTCCGGCTTGAGTAAACCTGAGGGGCCTTTGGACTTTCCTGGCGTTCCGCGAGAGACGTTTATGAGCCTTGACATTCTTCAGCCGCGGGTCCTGCCCGGGCCCTGCCCGAGATGGCTATCGGTGTGCGGCGGTCGGAGGGCACAGCTGATTTCTTTTCATGGAAAGGTTTCGCCAAGGCTCTGTTCCCCCGTTCCCCTCCCTCCCCTCTCCGCTTCCACCCCGTTGCTATTTTCTTTGGCACTGGAAGAGGGCCATATTGTTTGCGGAAGCCAAGGGGGCCTCAAGGATTCGGAGAAACGCCCGGGCGGGAGTCGGCCCCACGCGGGGAAGGTGTTGCTGGCGCTGGCTCCCTGCTCCTCGGCGCTCGGCTTTGAAGCTCACCCGCAGAGCGGCTTTGTGTGCGGCCCCGGCCCCTGGAGGGGAGCCAGAGCTCGGCGGAGGCCCCCTCTCCTCATTTGCAAGCTCCTTCCCCAGCCCCAGGGCTGGGAGGAAAATGGCTGCTCTGGGTGTCGTGGCAGGCCTCCAGGGGGCGCTTTTCCGAGGGGGGGGATCCCATCCTCAGGACGGGAGGAGGGCGGCAGAGCGGAGGCTGCCCAGGGGAGGGAGGGCAGCGTCAGCCCCTCCTCATCCGCTCCTCTCCTGCTCTCCTCGCTCAGGAGGCTTCACAGCCTGGAGTCTCCCCACAGGGGCTTCTCTTTGGATGGAACGTGGTCCCCATCTGCCTTCTCCTGAGGAATCCCTGTTCATCCTCACTCTCCCTTGCCTAGAGTCTCCTCCTCTCCACTCAGTGGCCCTCAGGCATCCTTCTCATTCCCTCCCCTCCAGACCAAGAGTTTTGCTCGCCCTGAACCAGGAGTGCTTGGAGCCCGGCCTAGCCCACCGCAGGCCTCCCTCAGTGAGGGTGTCTGATTGACCAGATGACTGGCAGTCACTCTCTCCACTTTACACACGAGGAGACTGAAGTTCCAGGGACTGAGGGACTCCTGTAAGGTCAAACGGCCTGCCAGTAAAGGCGTTAGGCACCCCCATCTCTTCTTGAATGTGGGGATTTTCCCTCCTACCATGCCCCACCCTTCTTGGTTGAGGAGGACCAAGGTGGGCACACATCTCAAGACTGACTAAAGCAAGATTTAGATGAAGGTAGATACGTAGAACCCTAACTATAAATAATGGATAAGCAGAGCCTGACCAGAAAAAATAAAAAATACAATCTAGATTTGAAAAATTAGAGGATGGAGAGACTGAAGGTGACAGTGTTTATACTGTTAATGAAGACATGAAGAAGACCCTTTTGCTACTTGGAAGAAATGAACTCAGGGCAAATAAAATAAGGGGTTATATACCAGCAGAATATATTATTTTTAAGGGGTTGTGTTGTCTGGAAATGTTGAGTGATTTTCCCAAAGCTTCTATCATTTATAAAATAATCTCAACATTTTGAAGTTGAGCCATGAGCCCTTTTGCCTATGTCGACCAGTAGAGGCCCATCCTGTGCCTGGTAGGCTTACTTCGAATGCCCATAGGTCACTATTACTAAGCAGCAGACTCTGCCAGCTCCTTTGAAGTCTGAAGTGGGTTAGGACACTTGTTTCAGGGCCAGCTGCATTGGAAGGAAGAATTGAGCTAGAGGAAGTTTTCAGAAATTCTGGGGGAATTTTCATAAGTGATGCTATATATAACCTGGGATGCATTTAAATTCAGAAAGAGGACTAACTTTCAGAGCTGGGTGGATGCACCAGATGCTCGCAGGGTCAGCGGATAATGTCTATGCCTCAGCCCCCACGTGGAGACAGTGGGGACTGGAAAGTTCATGCCAAATTAGGAAATGGCTACCTGACCCCTCGCCTTGTGGAAAGGTGGGCCTTGTGTTGCCAGGACCAGATTGCTAACTGAACCCTACTGATTTCTGTTTTCAAATGTGGCACCTAACTTGATTTTTACAAAACAGCACGGGAAGCCCAGTCAAAATGTTCTCATAGGCTGGATCACTCCTGGCCATCACTTTGTGATGAAGAATCTCACGGGTTTTGGACACTTGTCTCTTTCAAGATTATTGTTTAGAGTGGGCATGCTAAGAACTTTGAAGGATTCTTTTTTAGTTGAATACTATTTTCTTCAAGTTAAAACTTATCTGGAAAGAAGCAACCCTGCTTTTCTGGGAGTGGAGGTGGAGGTACTAACTCCAGGGGGCTCCTTGAAAATCACTGTTCTCGAACTTGTAACCAGGATTCCTATATTTTGAATTCCCCTTCAAAGTTGAAAGGGGACATGGTCTCTGACACTTAGTGGTCCTGCCTCTTCAGATTCATCTGCAAAATAAAAATAATAGGATCTACTTATTTGGGCTACTAAAAGGATTATGTAAATTAATACATGGAAAGTACAGAACAGGGCCAGGCATATGGTGAGTGCTCAGTAAGTATCATCTGCTTATATTTGTCAATATCAGGGTTACCTCCTGGGCTTCCCAAGCCACCACTTTAATTACATTCCTTCAAACACTTCTAATTTTTTTCTAAATGTGTAGGCCAGCAGCTTTGTCCTTTTCTAGACCCTTGGTTTATTTTCTTCATTAAAACAATAGGAATTATATGAGAAACCAAGCTTAGAAACCAAACCTAGCTAATTTGTCTTTGCATTGCCAGCCTGGGTTAGGTGCCTTAATGCTGCCATCCCATCTTCGGTTTAAAACATGGGGACACAGGTGAGTCTGTGTGACTTTGTAAAATTCTTGATCATCAGGACACACACAAGACTCAAGCCTCTGAAACTGAGCAGAGGAGAGGGTGGTGGTGGTGCTGCTGTATCCCCAGGGTGGTGCAGAGCAGGTAATTGAAAGTCACATAATATTCATTGTGTATCTTCAGTAGAAAGGCCAGAGGGTGGGTCCATTAATCCCCCAACTCTATTCTTTGTTATGGATAACTGATGTCTTCTCAATCTTACACAGTGTTCTTAAAAAATTATTCCAGGTCAGGTGCAGTGGCTCACACCTGTAATTCCAAAACTTTGGGAGACTGAGGCAGGTGGATCACGTGAGGTCGGGAGTTTGAGACCAGCCTGACCAATAAGGTGAAACCCCATCTCTACTAATAATATAAAAATTAGCCAGGCATGGTGGGGCATGTCTGTAATCCCAGTTACTTGGGAGGCTCAGGCAGGAGAATTGCTTGAACCCAGGAGGCAGAGGTTGCAGTGAGCCGAGATCATGCCATTGTACTCCAGCCTGGGCGACAGGAGCAAAACTCCATCTCCAAATGAATAAATAAATAAATAATTTCCAGACAAGTCCTTTGGCCATGTCTTCCAAATGGATTGTGGTCCCTAAGCCCCTCCTATGTAAAGATTCTGGAACCCACGCTGTTCATTTTCTTGGAGCCTCACTCAAAGCAAACATTTTGGGGGAAAGTTTTAAGGTTTTTTTTTTTTTTTTGAGACAGGGTCTTGTTTTGTCATCTGGGCTGGTGTGCAGTTGCTTGAACATGGCTCACTGTGGGCTCATCCTCCTGGGCTCAAGCAATCCTCCCGCCTCAGCCTCTCGAGTAGCTGGGACCACAGGTGCGTAATACCATGCCTGGCTAATTTTTGGGATTTCAGACATGAGCCACTGCACCTGGCCTGATTTTTATATTACAACAAAACGGATATGCAGCAGGATGCAAAGTTTGCAGATTGTGAAAGTAGTTTGAATTTAGAGCTTTCAGTTACGTCCCTCTGGAGGAGAACTTGGTCTTTCTTCTCTACTGATTGGGGAGCAGAGATAAAGTTTATGAAGCTAGATGAACCTGCCAGCTACAGGAATTCAATCCATTCTTGTTCCCAGCCTCCATTCTAGGACTCTGCCAAAGAGCCTCTTGGAGTGGAAGGGACCTTCCAATGGAAGTCACAGGGTTGGGTGGGGCAACTGAGCCTGGGCTGTGGAGAGGGACCTTCCTGATTTGAAATCTTGGCTCTTTGATGTATTAGCTGTGCAACTCTAACAAACTTTCCTAACCTCTCTGGACCTCAGCTTCCTTCACTGGTAAAATAAAAATAACAATAGTACCTATATCTCGGGAGGTTTGTTGTGAAAAGGAAACGATGCATGTAAAGAATTTAGCACAGTATCTGAATGACAGTAAGTTTTCAGTATAAGTCACCTGTTAATGGTTATTGTTTTGGGACTCCATTTGTTCTCAGGGAAACAGGGCTTTCCTCAACGTAGCTGAGGAGCAACTACAGTAAAGCAAGCTCAGGGCCGGGCTGGGACAAGACAGTCTGGGTCAGAGGAGGCCCGAGTTAGACAACGGTGGACTACAATTAGCATGATTTACTAGCATAGGGAGTTGGGAAAGTGTTTTGCCTGGGGCAGCACTGAAGAGAGGTGGAGAATGAACTGGGAAGCAGGGGCACCATCCATTGCAGCTTTGTCACTGAAAGGAAGGACTTTACGAGGAAAAACCTGAAATGGTAACTGGCTTTCAAGTTTCCTCCCTGAGCCAGTCCAGCTCCATCCCATATCCCATCCTGGCTTTCCAGCACAGCCTGTGGAAAGACTTAAACCATGAGATGGAAAAGCGAAGTCCAGTGCAGCGTAGGAAACTGGATAGAGACAAGAGGAGAAGGGCTGGCTGCGGAGTAGCCGTGGCCCTGAGAGTGTGGAGTTAGGGAGGTGCCAGGAGAGCCAAGCCCTGAGCCGACCTGGGACCACACGGATGGCTCAGGTGGACATTGAATGGGCTAGAGGTGGCCAATGGGGTGTCCTCCTGTGGTGGGGCGCTGCCACAGGGCTCACCTCAGACTTTCAGCTGATTTTGTGTTTGTTAATCTAGTTTTGATCTAGAAGTTCTTAGCCTCTTTCCTTTGTATCTGCTTTCAAACTTCTGTACACAGCACATAAAGCTTGCTTAGAAAAGCCCATGTGGGGATCCAAATGCCTCTTTCTCTGACCAGTGGGTTTTGCACTTTTTTTTCCCTTTACAAAAGGTGTTCTTCAAATAAAATCTCACATTGTGTAATAATATTATAGCTAACGTATTTATTGAGCACTTAGTATGTGCCTGTCATCATGCTAAATGCTTTGTGCTTTCTCATGGTGTCCTCAACACAATGCTATAAAGTCCTGTATCATGTCACCTGTTTTACGAAGGGAGAAAGTAAGGCATATGGGTGTGACCCTTTTCAAGGTCACATAACCCGTAAGTGGCAGAGCTAGGAGTGGGTTATCTGGGTCTATTCTGGCTCCTGCAGCCCAGAATTAAAGTGGAGGAGCCTGTTTACGGATGGAGATGGAGAGAGAAGGACTGAAGCCCCATCTTCTCAACTGTCACTCTCACTCCCTTCTCTGGTGGTCCCTGAGGAACCTCTGGGAAACCCCTAAAGCCTCTCGGGAACCCTAGTTTAGAAGCCTCTGCAGCTTGACAAAGTATCAGCAAGATTCCAAAGCAAAGGAGGTGCTGCCTGTGCGCATGGCACATTGGCCGTTAGGGGAGGGTGTGGTCCATGGAGGCTAAGGAAAGGACTCCAGAAAGAAAGTAGCGGCCAGGCCAGGGTGTTCAATGACTATCCGAGGGTTGGCTCCTGGAGCTCAACTGGAGAAATCATCCTTTAAAAATATCATCTGCATGTGAACTACATGCAGCCTCCCCACCACCAACCCTCCCTTCCACTTGGGTGCATTTTCCAGTAGTCATCATTCTTTACTTGGAAAAAGCCACAGGCAAGGCAGGGTGAGTTCATGAAATTCTAGAGAATTTTGCAATCTGTGACTGTCCACCTTCCAGCCTGCAATGCAACCAAGCAGAAGTCCTGCCAGGGCAGATTCAGCAGCACTCTGCTCAAGTCATTTGAAGGGTTTTTGAGAACAGCTGGTTTTCCTAAATAGGCTGAGTATTCCCCCCTCCTTCTCCCAGTCATCATTTGTCTAGAAAGCACATCTTTTTTTTCTCCTTTTACTTCCCTTCCCTTGGGTCTCAAAATATCTAAGCTGTTAAAAATTCTGAACTGAGAAGTTTGAGATGAAAATCTCTGTTATTTTTGTTCAATAAGGACAATAAAGAGAGGAGAGGGAAGGCTGTTTTTCCACTCAACAGGGAAGGTGAGCAGTTCCTGGTTAGGGTGAGCTCTTCCCAAGTGCCAGGCATGTGAATAAACACTTTCTACACAAAATCTCATTCAATCTTCCCAACTCCAGGGGGCAGAGGAAAGCATATATATCTCAAAAAATGGGCTGCAGGTCACATGGCTGGTAAATGGCAGTGCCTGCCCATGCACCTGGGTGAACAGGAAGCTGCCACTGGGACAATCCTTAGGGGGGCCCCGAATTGAAGAGAGTGTTTCCTGGGAGGTGGGTAAGAACCTCAAGAGAGGTGTCTCAGAGCCTGCTGGCCACAGAACAGGGGAAGCTGGCTGAGCAGTGCCCAGAGGCAAAGCTGGCTGTTCCCTGATGCATTCCAGAGAGGGCTTTTGCAGAAACTCAGTCGGATGCGCTCTCTGGGGCATTTCCTCATTGAAAAAGACAGAAGGTCCCTCCCGCTTTTCTTCCCACCTGTGAGACGCGGAGGAGAGCAGGGGCTACGAGGCTCACCTGGTGCCCGGGTAGCTCCAAGAGAGGCGTTCACTCCAGGTGAACGTTTTGCACCTAACTTTGACCTTTTGGAGGTCAGAGATACTCAGCTTCCCCTGAAATCCTGAGGGCTGGTGGCTACTCAAAAGCCTGGCTCCACCCCTCAGGGAACCTTAGGAACCTGGGCCCATCTCGAAGGGTATTTTATTTTCACTGGCTGCATGCCTTGGTGGGAATTTCTGTTCTCTCAATGGATGATGGGAAGAGAAAACTGTGTCTTCGATATTGCCTGATGCAGGAATCAGAGAAGTTTCTGGAAGGGATTCTAGCAATGACCTGGTCTAACCTTTCATGATGCTGACGGGAATGCAGAAGCCTCCGGCTGGAGAGCTGGGTCTGAGTGGCCAAGGCTTGGCTGGACTTAAGTAACTTTGGCAATGCCGCTGGTGATCACTTCTGTTAACTTCACGCTTTAAAATTGTGGTAAAATATCCATAACATAAAACTTACCATTTTAACTCTTCTCAAGGGTACAGTTCAGTGGCATTAAGTACATTCACACTGTTGCGCAGTCATTGCTGCTATTCACTTCCAGAACTTGTTCATTATCCCATTCTGAAACTAATATATATATGCTTTTTTTTGACATGGAGTCTCCCTCTGTTGCCCAGGCTGGAGTGCAGTGGCTCACTCACAGCTCACTGCAGCCCAGACCTTCTGAGCTCAAGGGGTCCTCCTGCCTCAGACTCCCAAGTAGCGGGGACCACAGGTGGGTGCTAACACAGCCAGCTAATTTTTGTATTTCTTTGTAGAGACAGGGTTTCTCCATGTTGCCCAGGCTGGTCTCAAACACCTGACTTCAGGTGACCTGCCTTGGCTTCCCAAAGTGCTGGGATTACAGGCATGAGCCACTGTGACTGCTCCCTGACCTTTATTTTGAGATAGTGTCTCTCTCTGTCACCCAGGCTGGAGTACAGTGGCATGATTGCAGCTCATTGCAGCCTCAGCCTTCAGGGCTCAAGGGATCCTCCTGCCTCAGCCTCCCAAGTAGCTGGGACTGCAGACACGTGCCACCATGCCTGGCTAATTTCTAAACAATTTTTTGTAGATATGAGGTCTCACCGTGTTGCCCAGGCTGGTCTCGAATTCCTGGGCTCAAGTGATAATCCTGCCTCAGCCTTCCACAGGGCTAGAATTACAGGAATAAGCCACTGCGTCCAGCCAATCCTTCTATTTTTTAAAAACACTTACGTGTGCTTACCAGGTGTCAGACTCTGTCCTAAACACTTCCCATATGATAACTCATTTCATTTGTGTAACTACTCTACAGGGTAGCATTGTGGTCATTCCTGTTTTACAGATGAGAAAACTAACTGGGATGTGAGAGGTTAAGATGACACAGCTAGCGTCAAAGCCAGACTTCCCTTTTGAGACATGCCAGGTCTTTATGACACGGAGCTGCTGCTTCACTGCCCAGGCCATTGCCTGGGGCAGGTGGTTGTGGCCCACCCCTCCCACCACCACCCCAACTGCCTCCCAGCAGAATAGGCGGAAAGAGGGGGCTCCCATGATGGCAGGTCTGGGTTAAGTGAGGCCTGGCCTTCTGCATGGGTAGGGAGAGGCCCTGGAGCTGGGCCCTACCACTGGGGGACACATAGGGAGGGTATGGGGACTTGAAAGTTTTCATTTTCCTCCTTCAGATTTAACCTCTTAACCAAATTTCAAGGGAAGGAGATGGAGTACATTTCTCACATCTTTCTGGGAAATAAGGTGCTTCTTAGGCCTAAAGGAGCATTGTACAATGTATCTACTTGATTCAAGTCCAAATGCAATAATCTAGACCTTGCAGATGAGGGTGAGAGATTTCACGTGTGTGTGTGTGTGTACGTCTGTGGGGTGGGGGCAGGTGTGGGATTGCATTATGCAGGTAAGTGCCTCAAGTCTGTGTGTGCGGCCTGGCCCCTAGCCCCAGAAGCAGAGGCTCCTGGTAGTGGATACGTTGCAGCCCCCGGAGGTATGGCCTCTCTTCACAATGCCTGCCTCCAGACACTAAAACACTCAGTGAGGACTGACAGCTTGATTGGCACTTGCATCATCGCCAAGCAGTGTGTGCTCCTGTTGTGCCATCAGTCAGCCAGGTGTGCTGTGATGTGTGGTCACCCAAGCACCTCAGGGACAGAGGCCCTCAAAGGGTTTCTGGGGCAAAGCTTGGCTGGCCTCCCTCCAGCATGGGATTTTCTCAAGGTCTCATGCTGCCTTCTCAGGCGGAGACATCTGGGCTGAGAGAGAGGAGGAAGGGTAGGGAGGGTGGCCTGGGGGACATCGAGGGGCTCATATTCACTGAGCACTTGCGTTGTGCCAGGCTATGTATTTACACCCTTTGACTCCCTTAAACCTTATGGTAGCTCTCATCACCGCTGGTTTAGGGAAAAGGAAACAGAAGCTCAGAGAATAATGATATAGTCCTATCAATAACCACAGTGCGATATCAATTATAAGATGGGTCAACTTGCATGGAGTTTAACTGTGAGGCCCAGGGCAAGTCACTTAGCCTCTCTGTGTCTCAGTTTCTTCATTTATAAAATGAGGATAATAATTGTTCATCACATAGGGCTTTGGCAAGGATGATGCTTGGCCCAAGGTTTGGTGCACAGCTCGTGTTCAGTAAATGTTGGCCCAAACCGCCATGATCTAGCAACCACCATATACCAGGGCCTGGGCCAAGGGCTTGCTTTCTACTACATTGTTTAAATATCATAATAACCCCAAGAGACTGACATTTTACTTGGTAGCAAAATAGGCTCAGAGAGGTTAGCTGAGCTGCACACGGCCGCAAAGCCACAGAACTAGGGAGTTGGGGGTGGTGAGGATTGCAGCGCCTTTTATCTGCAAGAGACTTCCCTTCCATCCAGGAGCCCTCCAGCCCTCTGCCCTGAACGCTGCTGTTCCTAGGCCCCAGCACAGCGTTGTCTTCCACCTGAGGCCAGCACCACCTCCCACTCCAGCCAATCCAGGCTGCGCTCGGATGGGCTCCTTTAAACGTACGCACCTGTCTGATGCTCAAAGGCAGGGTAATACTCTTCATTGCTGAACAGATCACTCCACGACATCAGGGGATCGCAGAAGGATGCGTTAGGCAGGAAGGTGCTGTGTGTCACCGAGTCCAACATCACCCTGCAACAGTGGGAGAGGTTGTGAGGAGGCTGGGGTGAGGGACTCCTGAAGCCACCCTCTGCAGCAGCCCTGAGATATTTGGTTTTTAATAATAATAACAAACACACCACTCACTAGGAGCAGGCACCCCCTAATGTCACCTCTGAGTGACATTATTTCACCCTCGCCACATCCTGTCTATCCCCATTTTAGATGAGAAAACTGAGGCAAAAGGGTTGAGGCAATTGCCCAAGTGACATAACTAGGAAGTGTCAAAGAGAGGACTTGAGCATGGAGACTCTGACTATGCAATACTGCCTCTTTATTTATGCTTCCCGTTTGCTGACACCTGACCCCTGAAATCTGACTTACAATGTTCAATACTATGCTCTCAGAAACAGGGTACGATGCAGCCATAAAAAAGAACAAGATCACACCCTGTGCAGCAACACAGGTGCAGCTCGAGGCCATTTTCCTAAGCAAATTAAATCAGCAGCAGAACACCATATACCTCATGTTCTCACTTAGAAGGGGGCACTAAACATCCGATACTCCTGCACATAAAGATGGGAGCAACTGGGGACTACTAGAGGGAGGAGGCAGGGAAGGGGCCAAGGCTGAAAAACTAACTACTGGCTACTGTGCTCAGGATCTGGTGATCAGATCAATAGTACCTGAAACCTCAGCATTATGCAATACACACAGGTAACACACCTGCACACATACCCCCAAATCTAAACTGAAAGTTGAAATGATAAAAATAAAATAAAAATTTTTGGACAAAAAACAAAACAAAACAAAAATCTGTTCACTCGAATTCTTTTACTGATTCTTGAAATAATGCTGAGATAGAGTAGTTCTTCCCTCATTTTGCAAAGGGAACATAGCAGCTCAAGATCACACCGCTGGTAAGTGTCTTGGGATATTAAACACATGGAATTTTAAGATTGGCAGGAGCAAATTCTTTATCTAGTTCAGTGTTTCCTAAACTTCAGTCATTTGTGTACCACTGTGATAATTTCACTCGATCCGTATAGTACAAGCACTATTATTTACTTAAAATATTTTTTAAAAATCAACTCTTTTTTTTTGTTTTAACATAAACATGCTGATTTAAAAGGAAAACCTTATATCAGCATTATAAATGGAAAGTCGAGATTTTTTTAACATACATAAAAATAAATATTTATCATTTGAATGAAAATGGTTCATTCGCCTCCTAAATCAGGGGTGAGCAAACTACATCCTACAGGCAAAATGCAGCCCCCTACCTGTTTTTGTAAAGCCTCTAGTTACAAATAATTTTACTGCCGGGTGCAGTGGCTCCCGCCTGTAATCCCAGCACTTTAGGAGGCCGAGGCACGTGGATCACCTGAGGTCAGGAGTTTAAGAACAGCCTGGCCAACATAGTGAAACCCCGCCTCTACTGAAAATACAAAAATTAGCTGGTTATGGCGGCGTGTGCCTGTAATCCCAGCTACTCTGGAGGCTGAGACAGGAGAATTGGGGGGCTGAGACAGGAGAACTGCTTGAAGCCAGGTGGCGGAGGTTGCAGTGAGCTGAGATCACGCCATTGCACTCCAGCAACACTCCGTCTCACACACACACACACACACACACACACACACCCCTTTACATTTTTAAGTGGCTACATTTTAAGTGGTTATATAAATATTTACATCATATCCTTGCTTTTGCCTTTTGGCCTGCTAATCCTAAAATACCTGGTCCTTTAAGAAAAAGTTTGCAACCCCTAACCAGATTTATCTGGCATATTACCAGTTGATGTGAGTATCAAGTGTTGGAAAATACTGAGTTAGCCCAATATCCCTCCTCGACCTCCATCATTTTACAGTTGAGGAAGCTGAGACTCAGTGAATTTGTGTAACTAGCTCAAAGTCACATAGCCAATGGATGCCAGAGTTAAGTGGCAGGGAAGTCCTTAGTTTTCTGACTCTCAGCCCATCTGCTTCTCTTTCTGGAAACACAGCTGAGCCCCAAGGCACACTTATATAACAAATCAAACCTCAGTACTAAGAGGGGCAGGGTTGTGTGATTCTAAAACCAAAGATTAATTCTTTACAATGCTTGAAAATCTGCCACCACCACCATCATCATCAAATATGCATGAGAGGCTGGGTGTGGTGGCTCATGCCTGTAATCCCAGCACTTTGGGAGGCTGAGGTAGGCCGATCACTTGAGGTCAGGAGTTCGAGACCAGCCTGGCCAACATGGTGAAAACCCGTCTCCACTAAAAATACAAAAATTAGCTGGGCGTGGTGGTGCACACCTGTAATCCCAGCTACTCAGGAGGCTGAGGCAGGAGAATTGCTTGAATCCGGGAGGCAGAGGTTGCAGTGAGCGGAGATCATGCCACTGTACTCCACACTGGGTGACAGAGTGAGACTCTGTTTCAACAACAACAACAACAACAACAACAAACGTGCATGAAAACTCCTCTCCAGATGTAACTATCTAACCGAGTTTGAATTCTGTCACTTAGGCACCTTCTCTGGGCCATCACCCAGGAGTTTCCACCCTCTGCTGGGAAGTCTTCTCTGATGCCTGGAGAGGGTTAATGTGCTCTGCAGATTATCATGGGCATGGATCTCCCCCTGGGAGCCCTATCAAACAGACTTCAAGGCTGCCTGGGTTTGGACTGTGATTTTCCCATGGATTGGCTGGTTTTATATCCTGAGCGTTGGGGGCAGGGAGGGGGCAGGATGCTGAGGGATGTGGTGAGAGGTTATGAGGGAGGGAAGGGCCCCAGGAGCTGAAAGCCACTTCTGTATTCTGGACTAGACTTCAGAAAAATTCCTCTAAGTGAGGGCGGAAGACAAATATATCCCTTTTCCTTTGGGCCAGAAGGCTCAGAAAACTGAAGAAAAGGATGGCAGGCCTGTGATATGACACTGGGTTGGGAGAAAGGAGAGGTGAAATCTACATGGAAGAAAACAGAAAAAAGTCCCTAGGTTTTCAATGTCAAATAAGGAATCCATCAGATACAAAACGCCACAGTGGGAATGAGATCTTCCTCATCTATGCCTGACTAATTGCTCTCTAATGTCATTTGGTATTTAAAAAAAGGGTCAATTGAATGGAATTACATAAAAACTAGGAATATTTTTTGATCAATAGGATTTTTACCTCCTTTAATATTGTTATTCTTTCTCCTCTTTACACCGGCCCACTCACTTCATTTGTAATCTCTCTAGTGCTATACACGTCACTGATTCTGATTCCCTCTAGTAATTCCTTCTAAGGCAAATTATATCCATGAAGTTTTCGTAAAGGGCCTTGTGAGGTGTGCAACATGCTATTTTTCTTCTGTAATTATTTCTTGCTTTTGGAAAAAATGTCTTTTATAAAAGCAGAAAAAGGTGGGGTTTTTTTCCCCTATTACAGTAGGAGCAGGTATTATTAACTCTGGGCTCTCCACAAAAGACCTTGGCTACTTAGCCAGCATGCAGTAGGTGTGAGAGTTGAGGAATAATGGCTGCTTTGTATTCAGCAGCCCCTCTTCCCTAGGCCCTCTAAGGTCCTTGCGATAATTGAACATTTTAGTGCTTAAGGACTTTGTCAGTGGAGGTAGAGCAGGATGGGTGGGAAAAGGCTGGTGTTCGGAGCCCCCTTTCTCAGCAGTAACATTGAGGCCCAGGGATATGTGAACACAGGCCTGAGGTTAGGCCAGGCCTGCTCAAGGGGGGTGATATTGCCCCCCTCTTCAGGGGACAAAAATGGGTTCTTGGGGGTCAAAACACTGAGATTTTTTTTTTGAGACAGAGTCTCATTCTGTTGCCAGGTTGGAGTGTAGTGGCGTGGTCTCACCTCACTGCAACCTCCACCTCCTGGGTTCAAGTAATTCTCCTGTCTCAGCCTCCCGAGTAGCTGGGACTACAGGTGCATGCCACCATGCCCAGCTAATTTTTTTTTTTAGTAGAGACGGGGTTTCACCACATTGGCCAGGATGGTCTCGATCTCTTGACCTTGTGATCCACCCACCTCAGCCTCCCAAAGTGCTGGGATTACAGGTGTGTGCCACTGTGCTCAGCCAAACTCAGATATTAATTACAGTGTTTTATCACCCTCCAAAGGTCTGCAGTAGGTGTATACTATATCTCTGGTATTCACGTTTCTGGTGAGGAGATGATTAAGAAAAAATGATCTAGAAAGGGTCCTTAGGAGAAGTGATAAAGAAAAAAGGTGGAGAAGTGCTGTGTTAGATAAACCTAGTGTCAGCATCAGGACTGACGGGGGTCTCCAGGGAGGTCTCTTGGCCTGCTGTTCTGGCCACACTTTTCATTTTGTGAGGGACTGGCTGGCTCATTCTGGAGGTAGCCCCAGGCTTGGAGTTATGATTCTGCTGCTTACCCCTCTCCAAATCTCAGTTCTTCAACTACTAAACAGGAACACAAATAAGACAGCCCCCAAGCTCTGCCCTAACTCTGTGACTTTCTGCAGACACCCACCTGATTGAGCCAACACATCCAAATCTGGGCACTCACACACACATATGCATCTACATTGATTATATTTGGATTTTTTGGGTCAAGCAAGTCCAGCAAATTGGAGGAAAGTGCAACCAGTACACACACAGACTGAACTTTTAGTGCAGAAAAAGCCCCCGACTTCCTCTTCTCCCTTTTCTCCTATGCCCACTGCCTTCCACCACAGTTGGATGTAGGTATCTCAGGACAGCCGGACATTCTTTGCCTGGGCTAGCTAGGCACCTTAAACACTCTGGGCCCTCACTCGCTGCCCACCAGTAGATTCATGGCAGTTGGAATCAGTTTCCCCCAAAGTAGTCACCGTTCTAGCTGTCTGGTAAGTAGGAAAGGCTCAAGAATGGTTAACACAAGGAGGAGGGGTCAGGTGGGCTCACTTCACACGTGAGAAAGTCGGCTGCAGGTACCTGTGGGAGTGAGGCAGCGATGGCATGGAAGCTGAGGTCCCCGGGAGCCTCCGGTGGCTTCTGAACCCTTCTCAGAGCCAGCTCACACACCAGATGCACACAGAGAGTGTCCACCCAGTTGGAGGGACAGGCCTGTGGGCTTCTCAGCGTCACACAAATCAGAGGCAGCAATAACAGGTGTGGCGCCCATGGCCTGCTCAGCCTCCCAGAGAGAGGGGAAGGAGCAAACCACTCAGCCTTGGCCAGTTTGCCAGAGGAGGAAAATTCCTTCCTGACTCCGGTGGTGATCATCAACTTCACTCTGGGCATGTGACCAAAAATCGACCCAATTAAGCATCTACACATTGGCTGTTTACGTGCCAGATCATCACTGGGCAGAACAAGGCCACAAGGGTGCAAAATATAGAAAAAAGGGGCCAAGAAATGGATTACTTAATTCCACCCTCTGGGTTAGGTATCACTAGGAAGAAAATCAGTTTTCCTTCCCCAAAGCCTCAGCAAAACCCAAATGTTCACTCCATCCCAAGCCTTTTGAGCAAGGGAGGGTCAATTTCCCAGCCCTTGGACCTCCCTAAGAAGGGGCCCATTGAGAAGAAGCCAGTGGAGTATTTCAACACTCACTGCTAAAGAAAGATTGAGGGTTGGGTGCTTGAGTGTTTGTTCTTCTCGCAAGAACCCCAGCAGCTGTGAGAACCAATTTGCTGACCTCTTGTCAAGTGACTCCTCATTTTTCTTTAGCTCGCTTAGGGAGTTTGCATGTTTGTTTGTTGATAGCTATTTTTTTGAAGGTGCAGTGAAGATCCAAAAAGTTAGGCCATGTAGGTTGCTGTGGGCTTCGAAGCAAAGCTTACCAGTTTTGGATTAAATACATCAGGGGTTAAATCCTACCTCTGCTGCAGTGGGCGTGGGGCACATTTCTTACTGCCCAGCCTGCAGAAATTCTTAAGCTTTTTTTCATACAGGTGTGGTATATAAACATTCATGCCCCTCTTTGAACTCTGGTTTCCTCATCTCTAAAATGGGGATTTTTTTTTTTAAACCATGCAATCCTCAAGAGGTCTTGAGGATTTGAGAAAATTTGTTAATATATGCAGAGACGGGGCATAAGACATATATTCAATCCTGTTTTAGAGGGAAAAATCAAACAGCCATCAACAGTGTATCTAGAAATTTGCCACTCTGGTGACTTCTGAAAAAGAGAGACGATCAAACTGAAAACCCCAGTCCGAGACTACTTTAGATTAGGAAAAACATTCTCGCAGAGAACACGAAGACAAAATAATCAAGCCGTCATGGGCAAACCACCCCTTTCCCTGGGTCTCTGAACTAGGACTGAAACACAGAGCTGCCTCCCTAAGTCACCTAGCCTTTCTGGCCTCGGTTTCCTCATCTGTCACATGAAGCAGTTGCACCTAACGATGTCTGACACGCTTCCGGGCGTACAAAATGCTCATCCATCCACACGCGGCCTGGCTTCAGCCTGAGAAGGGAGCTTGTGCTACCGGTGGCCGTCAGCAGGGGGCAACCCCACAGAAACCCACACACTGCAGAGTCTGACAAGACCTGAGAGCACAGTGGAAAAACCCTAACCATTGCTTTTCTGGAAGCATTCTCTTCTGGGGAGATGTCGGAGGGCAAATGGGTTTCTTTTAAAACTATTTTGTACAGACAAATTCCTGAAAAAATGCCCCAAACTATAGTAAAGCAGTTCTCTGTATTGAGGGGGTGGGGGACAGTGGGTAGGCCTGAGGGGAAAGGAATTCAATCAGGGGAGAAGGGCAGGCGGTTGGAGGCGGGGCGGGGGGGCTTTCCTTGAAACTGAATATTCTTCTGCGTAAAATCCAGCTTCCCTTCCTAAAGACAACTTAAGGGAGGGTAGAGAACTGCGCGCCTGGGTGCCTTCTCTTAGTTCCCCTTGGTTCAGCTAAGGGATCCAGAGGGAGTGGGGTCTGTGAGGAGGGTGGGGGGCCGCACGGCCTGCAGAGGCAAACAGGTCTCTCTCAGACAAGCTGTCACATCCGTGTCAAACAGCTCCCGGGAGGCCCCGGGAATGCACACAGCGCAGAGGCCGGCCCTGGAGCTGGAGATGGACGAGCAGACCCAGGCCCCAGGCGGAGCCTCTGAGCCCCAACACCCCCTAAGATTCATCCAAGAAAGCAAAGAAAAGGCGCTTACGTGAGGACAGCGGTGGCTAGGTCCAAAGAGGAGGCTTTCAAGGCAAGAGAAGGCAGGCGCTCCCAGCACCAGCGTGCAGTGGAAATAAAGGCACCTGTAGCCTTGTGATATAAGTGACACCTACAGACAGGTCCGTTTGGTTTTTCAGGTTTATGCACAGCCCCTTTGATGACGGTGACATACAGTGTGACACGGCTCCTGGAGGGGGGGAATGGTTCTCATATGCAGAAAGTTTACCTTTATCCTGCTTTTGTGCCCAGCTCACCCCTGCCCTGCAACCCCCCACTCTCAGCCCAGGGGACTCAGTAAACAAGCAGAAAATTCTTGTCCCTGGGAGCTGTGCGGGATGGTGCGTTTGCTGAGGAATTTTCCTCTGTGCAGGCTGGAGGGGAAACGCAGAGCATCTCCCCTAGTGCCAGTCTCCGCTGCCTCCCTCCCAGGCTGGCTGAGCCCAGTGCTTTTGTAGATCACTCATTCTCTGTTTTTCCCATGTGCTGAGAAGGAAGAGCATTATAGGGCCGGTGTTAAGACCTCAGGATTTGCAGCTAGATGACTTTGGATTCAAATTCTGTGTCTGTCGTTTCCTAGCTGTGCTACCTAGAAAAACGTAGCTAACCTCTCTGGGCTTCATGAGTCTAATGTAAATAATGGGGCCTCTCCTCATGACTGCTGTGAAATTCACATGAGACCAGGCAAGGCCTCCGTTAGCTAGGACGACTGCAGCATTGTCCCTGATAGAGCACGTTCAGCAAGACTCCCCCTCGCTATTTCTTCCAACCTACACCTTCCAACCAGGTGAAGGGAACAGGCAGCTCAGAGAACTGCTTTGGGGCCTTTTCTTCCACTTTTTATCCCTAAGCACCAACAGGGCATCAGACACATTAACTTATTAAACTTCTAATGCTTGTATGTAATGAGCCGTGCAGCGGCTTCCTTTCCCCTCCTCTGTTTTGCAGATGGAGAAATGAAGAGGCTTAGTGGCCCAGTCAGGTGTCCAAAGCTAATAGGCCAGGGGACCTGCTGTGGATGCCAGCTCACAGGTGTCTCGCTGAGAACCACCCGCTTTTTTAGTACTTCTCTGTGACAACAGAAACTCTGCCTAATTTCGGCTGTGAAGCACAGTGCCCCACGTTATTGATGAGGCAGGTATTTATAAACAGAATGCTGTTTTGCATTCTGCTTCTAGCCATCTTGGGCAGCAGAGATGTTGTATTCAAATGGCAGACTCTAAGCTTAAAAGCGAAAGCAGGGACTGGTTTGTTGGGTTTTCTTGGGATCACTGGGCAAGGGTACAAACACACAAATACAAATACGCATATAGTCTGCAGAAACAAAAGGCAGTTCATGAGCGCATTCAGGGTGTCATCATGGAAAAATTGTTGAAGAAAGATAGGTGACTGCCTAGGCCGCTGTCTTGGCTGGGTCACCGAGGCTTCATTTTTCCCCAGTGGCAAAAGGAGGAAGTGGGATTAGAATAGTGATTTTTTCAAACTGCGACTTGAGGAGCCCCAGGGGTTCCCCAGAGCCCTTACAAAGACTTTTGGGGGTGAGAGGATGGGACTGGAGTAGAATGGGTTGGGTGCTAGACCACCCTGGTCCTTCCTGACTCAGTAAGAGCATCTCAGCTTTTCTATAAATCTTCTGGGTAAGATTTCATTTGAACAAAAGAATCTGCTCTTAGAAAAGGTTTGCAAGCAACTGGATTAATGGTCTTTGGGCCTCGCTTACGCTTTACAGTTCTGTGACTTCTCTTTCTCTTTGGTTTCTCGGGGACTGTGGGCTTGATAGTTCTACACACTAGGTTTTCCATTGTGGGCACTGGCCTATCTTGTCACTGGTTTCTCAAATGTTAAAAATGTTTCTTTCTGAACGTATATGTTCTTCTCAGTGGAGAGGTTTTTAGGGAAAGCATGTTATTCTGATTCCTGTTTTTAGAAAAGAGCCTTTTGGCTAAAACAGTAACAGAATAACATGTTTTCCCTAAAAGCCATTTTCTATACTCTCTTGACTCAATTTTCCCCCCAGAGGCTGTGGCTGCCCAACTGGCTCAATTATCTGAGTGTAAAAGTCTTCTGACAATGGATGTGTAAGACCATGAACTCTGTCTCACGGTCCCGAATGTATAATAGAGCATTTCTGGGCGCCTGTGTGTGAAATTACAGGCTTCTGGACCAGTGGATAAATGGGGTGATGAAGATAAACCCAAAATAAAAGAGGAATTTTACTCTAATTAAGTTTAATTATCACTTTAAACTTAAATTTGATTGGGGTGGAGATTTTGGATGATATTGAACATGAAGCATCTAAGAACTGAGTGTTGGATGACAACAAGAATGGGGACTGAGGATGGAAGAGAGAGGTAAAAGGACCAGGGTCGGGGGAGGGGGACAGAAGAAGGAATGAGACATTTTAGAACTCTCAGCCTATCCTGCTTCCAGTGTCCTGGCCATACAGCAATAATTAACACTCATTGGGCTCTTAATCATAACAGAGTGGCTAACAAAGCAGATTCTGGAAGGAGACTTCCTACGTTTGAATCTCCGATCTGCCATTTGCTGTCCGGGTGAGTCTGGGAAGCCTATTGAACATCTCTGCATCCCAGTTGCCTCATCTGTAAAATGGGAAAAAAAGAATACATTTTTTGTAGGGTCGTTGTGTGAATTAAATGAGCGAAAACTTGGGAAGTAGACGGAAGCCCTAACTAAGTGTGACTTATCTACATTTTGGCCTGTTACATTCCTTACATTAAATTTGCATACATTTTTGACAGGGGAGTTACTGATCAACTCCAATTTACAGATGAGGAAACTGAGGCACAGAGAGGTTAAGTAAGTTGTTCATGGTCACACAGCTAAGTGGTAGAGCAAGTATTTTAGTCTAGGATGACTGCCTCTGGAGCCCATCCTCTTAACTGCTGTGCTAACCAGTTTCTGGGGGCTCCTGGGGCAATTCTTTGGAGATAGGGAGGAGACAATCACACCTAAGGAGCATCTATGATGTGCCCAGGATTGTGCTAGGATGAGTCACCTGTATTTCCTTGGTTATTTTTCACAATTATCTTAAGAGGTAGCTATCACTACTTTCTTTTTTAAGACAAAGAATCAGAGGTGTTACGCTTGCTGGGGCTCACCCAGTTGGTCAGTGGTCAAACCTGTGTTGAACTCAGGCCTGACCAATGTTAAAGTCAAGCTGTAGAAACAGGAGCTGAAGTTGGCCTCTCTTCTTTTGCACTGGCCTCAGCATGGGCCTAAAAGAGGGCCGATCCCTCTCTGTTGGCTCAAAATCTCTAGGATTCATGGTTATTGCTGGCACAATCTGCCTCTTGGTATAGAGCGGAAATTCTGGTGCCTCATGGAATCTGGTGCCTAGCATGGTTCTTGAGGTCAAGAATGCACTCAATACCTACATGGATCATAAAATCCACGTGACTTAAAGGGAATGCCATTTGACAGAGGCTGGAGGCTCCCATCCAGTTCTTTTCACTACATATAACAGGTTTCACGTCTCACCTGCTTTTCCTAGAACCTGCTCTCTTTAACCAAGGTCAACATTTCTTTGTCATTTACTTTTCCCTCAACCTGCCACCTTCACCACCAGCCCAAGGGGCAGCACAGGCTGAAGACATATGCGAGTCAGAAAAACAAGTTTAGATAAATTCATAGATGATGCCATTGGAAGGAGAGCTTTACAGTGTGATGGTGAAATGCACTGGCTTTGGATTAGACCCCTGTCACTATTATTCTGATATTATTTTTAGAAAAGAGTCTGTTGGAGAAAATGCAGTTTTCTATGCTGTATTGGCTTAAATATTTAAGAACAAAAAGATTTCTGTCAGTGGTTGTATATGACAACAATCTCCTAGCACCTGCCACCTGGGAGACATTAGATGAGCTATCGGCTTTTCAGGGTCACAGTTTCCTCACTGGTGAAGTATCTACTATGATTCTTGGTGCATGGTAAATTTCAATAAATGGCAGTTATTGTAATGGGCTATGGAGAGAGACGCAGATATTGGTTGAGATCCCCAACCTTTGGGCATTACCATAACAAGTAGGATAACGCCCTTCCTCTTCCACAATGAATAGCTACCATCTGCTGAGCATTTACTGGGTGCCGAGAACTGTCTAGGCATGCTACAGATATTAAATCATTTAATTCTTACATCATTCCTAAAAGGTAGATACCATTATTATCACCTAAAATTTACTGATGAGGAAAGAGGAATACAGAGTTGAAGTGACTTGCTCAATATCACACAGCAGGTGGAACACAAAGCAGGATTGGAGCTGCTGTAGGATGCACCAATGCACATATTCGGAGCCTATGCACCAGAGTCCACAAGCTTTACCATTATGCTACCATTTGGTACCTCTTGGCGAGGCAGAATCTAGGTTGAAGAGATACCAATTTTCTTAGACATCCAAAATTGCTGGTAGGATGCTTGAAAGCAAGGACAAGAGTCATAAATCTTTTGTCCCCCAAAATGCCTTGCACAGACTTGAGCAAAAGTAGGTGCTTAAGCAATTCTCACTGGTTGTGAATTGGATGATTGCGAATAGGTGTTTAAGCAACTCTCATTGGTTGATTGTCGGTTCGTTGATTGGTCAGATTTCTTTTTTTACTTTGTTTCCTCTTTGAGTGTCTTCCCTCATCCTCCTACATCCAATTCACTCTTTAGCTGTAATGTCGCCATCCTCCTGACCACAAGTCCCAATTCAGTTGAGAGCAACAGTTAGGTGGTTCCCTTAATAACCCTTCCTTGGCTATGAGTCTCAGGACAGTAAAGTTCTCTGTTATTTCCAGTTAGGAAGGCACCCTGGAGGTTAAACAATGGCAAAGTCAATGGGAAATATTGTAATATAAAAATGACAGAATTTGATTTCATTAAAATCTGTAATAAAAATATTGATTTTATAGTTATAGGTTTAATTATTATAATGTTTGTGAAATAATTGATGTAACTGCATGACTGTATTGCTGGTCTTTCTTCTTGCAGTAAAGACACTGGAAGTCAACCTATTAGGGGTTTCTATATTTTGGGTAAGCCCAATAAATTTGAAGCCATAATGCCTCTACAAAGGCACAGATCTGAGAGGCACAGCCAAGGGGATCCTTCTCATAAGAAGGGTTCCTGAAGACAGGATTTTCTTTAGATGTTTACCTGTCACACATAAGAAATGGCAAGCATGAAGTGTGCCTTCTGAGAGAGCTGTTTGGAAGGGTAGTCTGAGGAATGGATGACTCCTGTGGCCAGTCCACACTGTTGTTTAGAGGGTGGGCTGGGCTAATGGTGCTGCCATTGGAATCTTGGGCAGTGAATGAGGTGGTCCCTCCCCATCAAGCTAATTAGCTTGATGAATCTGGGATTCACACTAATGAAAGTTATCAATAGATTATCAATCATACAATTATTAAACACTCTTTCTGCAGGCAAGTGAACACTGGACTTGCTGGGAGAACTTAACTTTCTGAACCTGTTTCCTCACCTTTCCAGTGTGAAAGATGCAGTTTGATAATGTGTGTGATCACACACATTGGCTTCCATAGCTCTAGATGAAACACCGCACTCCTGCCGACTGACACCCATAGGCATGTCTTTGGTCAAAAGATGGGAGTGAAAGGATGTGAAGATGAAGCATGGGAGGTGAGAAGGGATGCTGGATCCACGTAGATCCATCCTCATCAGTCAACCAAGTCTTAATGCTAAGATGTTGTTGGTTATAAGACACATCATTGATTTAAACAATTGTCTTAGAGGAAATGCTATGTTAATTATGCAGATAGATAATAAAGCTTGTCCTGACATCAGAAATGTTAAAATGTCAATTTGGTAAATGTAACAATAAAAAAACCCAATAGGGCAGTATTTAATATCAGTAAGAGGGATGTGAAAAAGAGCAAGACCTGGTTGCGGCCTTCAAGGAATAGATACCCTAACAGAGAATTCCAGAAGAAATATTTAGAGGCATTATATAATTCCAAGCCAAATTTTGAGTTAGGGGCTGCAGGACTTCAGAGAAGAGGAGCTAATAGGGCTGGAGCAGCCAGAAAAAAACTTTCTGTAGGATTTGGTATTTGAGTTGGGTGATGAAGGACTGGGATCACCTGCTAGATCTGGATGCTTATTATGTGCTAAGCTCAATAGCTGTGGGAGTAGGGGCTGTTATTATATCCACTTTACATAAGAGAAAACTGAGGCTTAAAGAACTTCAGTAATTTGCCCAAGGTCACACACCTAAGTAGCAGAGCCAGGATTTAATCCTAGGATAACCCAACTCAAAGCTTGGGCCATTGACCACTGGGTTCTGCAGTGTCTGGGTGCGGGGTGTGGGGGGGGGGGGTCTTTCAATCAAGAGGAAACCTGGCCGTGAATGGAAGGAAAGAACAGGCATGGATAGCCCATGACTGCTACTTCCTACTCATGGGAGGTTGGTTCAGTCTTACGTGTGTCACTATGTGACAGTTCTGGGTAAGTTTTGAATCATGTGTCTGGAATATCAGCATCTATGAATGAGGGGACCTCTGACCCATTAATGGGGGCCTCAGTATCGAAAAGGGTTCTGATTTTGTCTACTCTTTAGGGACAAACTTGTTCAGGGAAGCAAAATGAGACTTGGTCTCCAGCTTTGATTCTGCTCTTACTCTTGCTCCATTAAAAATAAAATATGACTCCTACATTTTTCTGAGAGTCATTTTGTTGTGTCTCCTCTCCTCTCCTCTCCCCTCCCCTCCCCTCCCCTCCCCTCCCTCCCTCCCTCTCTCTCTCTCTCTTTCTTTTCTTTTTTGACAGAGTCTCACTCTGTTGCCCAGCCTGGAGTTCAGTGTTGCGATTTTGGCTCACTGCAGCCTCTGCCTCCTGGGTTCAAGCAATTTTCGTTCCTCAGCATCCCAAGTAGCTGGGATTATAGGCTCACACCACCACGCCCAGCTAATTTTTGTATTTTTAGTAGAGATGAGATTTTACCATGTTGCCTAGGCTGGTCTCTAATTCCTGGCCTCATGTGATCTGCCCTTCTCAGCCTCCCAAAGTGCTGGGATTACAGGTATGAGCCACCGTGCCCAGACTGTGCTGTTGTGTCTTATGGAGATTTGCTTGATTTTCTTCTTCCATCAACTCTGAAATAATCTTTTTTCTTCCCCTTGTCTTTACAATCTTTTACCATCTCCCACAGTTTCATTTGCCATTAAAAAGTTTATATGTCCAAATTATACACTGAAATTTCCTGAGTTTGATTCTGTTTGGCAACTTGTTTACAGAAACGGTCTCTGTTGCAAACATAGAATGACAGAATGGTTAAGAATTTAGGCATTGCCAGGAGCGGTGGCTCATGCCTGTAATCCCAGCACTTTGGGAGGCCGAGGCGGGTGGATCATGAGGTCAAGAGATCGAGACCATCCCGGTCAACATGTTGAAACCCCATCTCTACTAAAAATACAAAAAATTAGCTGGGCACGGTGGCGCGTGCCTGTAATCCCAGCTACTCAGGAGGCTGAGGCAGGAGAATTGCCTGAACCCAGGAGGCGGAGGTTGCGGTGAGCCGAGATCGCGCCATTGCACTCCAGCCTGGGTAACAAGAGCGAAACTCTGTCTCAAAAAAAAAAAAAAAGAATTTAGGCATTATGCTTTTAAAAAACTATTATGAAGTTTTCTGATGTGTCACTTTATTACAGAGTTTAACATCATATCTCAACAGAAATCCAATAATTCTGGTACTGTTAAATCCGAGGGGAGAGGCCTCAAGACTCACCAACAGGTTCATGTCAACATGGGCTCACTTGTACCCTGAGCCTGAAGGCCTAAGTAGGCTCCCTTAGAATGTGCCTATCCCTAAGGTGAGTGACTGGGATTGGAATTTTTGGAAATTATCGCGAAGCAATTGGAATTAAAGTGAAGACAGGTATCTTTTATGTCCTGGACATCACTGTTACCCACATCCCTGTTCATGAAACTATGTTTTAATTCTTTCTCAGTGTGTGAAGGGAGATTGGCAGGATTCTGTTTCGTTTTGCATGGACAGCAATATCTCTTTGGTTCCAAAGAACCAGTGAGAAGTGGAACTTGGCTGAATATTTTTGAGTGATGCAATAATTTAAAAAGATATCTGTCTGGGCGCAGCGACTCACGCCTGTAATCCTGGCACTTTGGGAGGCCAAGGCGGGTGGATCACGAGATCAGGAGTTGGAGACCAGCCTGGCCAACATGGTGAAACCCCATATCTACTAAAAATACAAAAATTAGCCTGGCTGTGGTGGTGTGCACCTGTAATCCCAGCTACTCAGGAGGCTGAAGCAGGAGAATTGCTTGAACCTGGGAAGCAGAGGTTGCAGTGAGCCATGATTATGCCACTGCACTCCAGCCTGGGCAACAGAGTGAGACTCCATCTATCTCACATAAAAAAAAAAAAAAAAAAAAAGAAAAGGAAAAGAAAAAGATATCCATGGTTTTGCAAAGAACATAAGCCACATAAGAAGGCAGTTAAAGAAAAACCAGTAACAGAAAGAGCACTGGGCTTTGAGTCTAATTGATGTGGGTTCAAATCTCAGTTCTATCCCTTGGTAGCCAAGTTACTTATCTCCTTGAGACTTAGTTTCCTCATCTGAAAATAAACTGTCACTTCATATGGTCTTGGTTACAATTAAATGAGATAACATAATATATGTAATATTAGAAGCACTTAGCCCAGTGCCTGGTATATATTAAATGCTCAATAAATGATTTTTACTGAAATGTCTCCATTTCTAAATTAGAAAAATAAAAATAATATTAACTACTCACTAGATAAATTGAAATAATAAAGGTGTATGTGTGTGGCACATGGCAGATATTCATCCATCCATTTGTTCATTTTCAGTTTGTTTAGAGTTCATCAAAAGTTTAAGAACCCTGAGAGTTACGAGAAGGCCATTATATTTGGCCGACAGTCCTCTTTTATCTTAAATGGAGCAGTAGTTTTATAAAATATTTATTTCCTTATTTAAATTGTTCCCCCCTCCCCTGGGCTCTAATGTGCCCTTCTGGGGGCAAAGAAGCTCCAGGAATCCCAGCAAATCACTCTGCAGAGTGGCCAACAGGTGTGACATCAAAAGTCCTAATAGTGGGGCTTTGATGAGTTCACCTTTTTGCTGTGCCCATGGAAGAATGGATGCTATCTACCTCTATGGGAAGGAAACAGCCACTTGGCGTTTCTGGCTTTCAGGTTGGCTCCACCCCAGGTTTCAGCTGTCATTTTTGGCCAAGTTAAAGGCAGAGGGCAGATTTTGCACAAGGCCCTCTGAAGTGGAGAATAATTTGGGTCAAGTGTTCCAGTCAGGGTGAGCAGCACGTTGCACAGTCAGCCAGCAGAGAAAGGCTGTGTGTGGAGAGGGCTGGTCCAGGCACTAATGCTCAGGTATAATGCTCAGGTAGATTGCCGGGATGGGCAGAGGCAACCAGGCTGGCTGTGCCTGTTTCACAGTCTCTGGGCAGTTGCTCAGCCCTCAGCTTCGCTGTAGGGGGAACCTAGCCTCAGAGTGTTACTGGACACCGACCTCCCCACTGATGCCTGATCAAGTTTAAATCAAACCCGCAGTTTGGGGCTCTGCAAGTTCATTTCTCCTACCCAGTGTTGAGTGGAGTTGACTTCAGGGCAGACCAAACAATATTCAGCAGGAGCCCTACCCTTTCAAGATCCTTTGCAACTGACAAACAGGTTGAAGGTGATGGACATTTAAGACAAACCATGATAGATCTGGAGATAAGATTTGAAAATTTGGCTGAGAGTTAGCAGCCAAGGAGGGCACCTGTGGGTGGAATTTGCAACTAGGAAGCCTATAGACTCTAGCCAACAACTGTACAGATATGGAAAAGCCTCTTTTTTTGGGAAAAGAGTGATGACAAATCCAAGGTATAGTGGATAAAACAGGCACAATTTCAAATCCAGCTGAATAAACCTGAGCAAACACACACACACACACACACATACACACACGTATGTGCGCATGCTGTCAGTGCTACCATATACACTCCCATCCCTCATGCATAGAGCTCACCTAGCACCTGGCACACCCCATGCATCCACCACACTCTCCCTGCAGACACCTTATCCTCCCCATTGTACAGACCAACCTCACACAGCACAGACCCCTCCCCCTTTTCCCATGCACACATTATACACACAACCATCAGATAAACACAGTCCCCTTAGGAAGCTGATTAATAAACTATTTTATCTATAATTACACTTGACTGATAATAATGTCCTCAGAGCCTGCATGGTTAGATTGGCTCAGATTGTAACATCCAGATTACAGCTGAACTCCCTTTGAACTCTGGCCACACTGCTGGTCTCTCCAGCTCAGAGATTACAAATGGCTTTAGGTGGATTCACCCCACGGAACCAAGAAGGTAAGTAGAATTCCAGCTCTCCTTGCTTTGCTTTTCTCTGCAACCCTGTACAGATGATGTGATCTCTGAAAATACACAGCCAGATACAGGAGGAAGGCCGAAATCAAATGACATCCTCCAACCCACCCTTGTGTATCCTGGTGGGTCTCCTTGCAAACCAGTGTCAACCTCAGATTCCATAGAGGAGGTTGCCCAGCATGCTCTCTGGAAGATTAACACTTGAAAGCCATCAGTTTAATTTCTGGGTCTTGGGCTCTTGGGGACGGGCTCCAGTGAGCCATAATTAACTCTTTAAAGTCTTCACCGTGTGCTGCAAATAGTAAAATATCTTATTCTTTATGATGTAATGCTGAATGGAGGCAGCAAGGAGGCTTTTCAGGCTAATTACATGTTGGAATGAGGTTAATGACATGCCGGAGATTCTTTGCGCGGCTGCCCTGACATTGACAAGTCACTCGGTAACATGCTAGGGCTAAAGACAGCGACTGCTTTTAAGGAAGGCATGGGGACTGGAAACTCAGCTAGACAGGCCCCAGACGTCATTCCCTAATCTAGCCCCTCCCCTGTCCGCCACCCCCTAGCTCCGACCCCACTTCCCAGTTTTCGCGAATTAAGAGATCCTGATTTTAAACTGACATTCAATACCAAGGGCCTGGAGATTTGAATCGGCGTCCTCTTGGGTCTCAGTTCTATCTTTATGCTTTTTACAGCAGCTGAATTTAGCCAAGTATGCAAACAAAAGCCCACTAACTAAGGGGATGCTTTTGGATCATGCAAAAGGCATGTCTGTACAAACAAGCAAGGTATACATCAATATGAATGACTAGATCACAGTCAAATGCCCAAGAAACAGGAATGAGTTCCGATTCCAGCCAACTGAAGAGCTCACATTATGGTTCCATTCTGCAGGTGGGCACACTGGCATCTTAAAATCATACAAGGAGACCCAACATCCTTTTCCATCCTTCTCTTCGGGGCCAGGCAATAGGTTAGCCACATGCAGAGCTGTCTCCAAGAGACTCCAGCCCAAGCTCCGGTGTGCTGTGCACAGCTTTATGACTCCCGACATTCCCTATCTAGATGAAATTAGGTAAAAGTAAAAATGCATCGCACAGGCAGACTGGATGGGACATAGTAGCTATCAAGGACAGTCCCGCTTCCTAAGGACAGTTGTCCCACCCTTTAGGAGGGCAATGGAGGCTGGCTTGCAGGCTAAATGTAAGGATAGGGCCTTAGTTTCCTTGGCATTTGCTACGGGAGCCACCTCTTCTTCTTCCCTGGCGGAAGGGTTGGAGCACGGGCAACTTTGCCGGCTGGACCCCAGCACTTCCTCCCACCCCAGGTGCCCTTTCCTCTCCCTGCATGCTCAGACCCACGCAGCACCCACCTCAGCTCATTCGTCCCACCAGGCTGGGCCGGACTCGGGTCCTCCGATGTTGTCATCACCCAGCCCTGCGAGGGCCCCGGCTGGATCGGCCCCTCCTCCTCAGCGAGAAGGACACTGCATGGCTGCCTCCAGGCAGGGGATGCCGCCCCTGGGTGTTCCGGCCCCGGGCAGCCTCCCAGGCACAGCAGGGTCCTGGAGGACCTGACAGGTGGCTCTTCCACCTCCACAATGCCCAGGGGTCAGCAGAGGCTTAGGCCAGTCTTTCGTTTTAACATGAGCTACCACAGAGAGAGACAGCCAGAGAGACTCCTGCTCTGTGGTAAGTGGCTGAAATCTCAGCGTGTTGCTGATGGGTCTGTGGTCTCCAGTGGAGGGGAGGCGTGTGGCGTCCGGAGGAGCCAGAAAGAAATGTGTCAGACAGGGCTTGTCAGCACCTCAGCACCCTGCCAAATAGTAATTATCAGAGCCTCGTGCCACTCAGGGGAGGGAGGGAAATATTTGTATCCCCGTTTTATAGAAGGGCAAGTGGAGGCCCAGGGAGGTCAGACAACCACTTTAGCCAGTCGCTCAGAGGCTAAACTTGGCCCTGAGTGGGGCTGACTCAGAAGTTACCACTGGAGCTTGGGTGAAGCCAGGCCTGCGGGGACAGCCACAGGCACCTCTGCCCCATGAAGTTGTGGAATCCAACCCCTGCCCTCCTTGGGGCTGTGCAGAAGGCACTGAGGTGACTCCCTTATCTCTGCTGGCTATGGCTCCCCCATATTCCTTCTCTGACTCTTTTCTATTCTGGCCCACTTGACATTTGCCTAGAGCCCAGTTTCCCTCCCTGGTAACATGAACCTCCTGAAATATCTTGCAAAGAAAAATTTCCTTGGACAGCTAAGTTAGGAGAGGCTGACATCCATATCCCTGCTTGGGGTTCACAAAGCATATTAGCTTATTAAAAGTTCCAACAAGCTTTCAGTAAAGAAACCTGTTTAATTTTGCTTAGCCCAGCATTTTCCACACTTATTTAGGCAACTCTTTCTCGTAATACCCATTAGCATACCACCAGCTAGTGTTCCACCAGACGCACATTGGGAAATCTTCATTGAGATGGTCCACTCCCCAAGAGAAGGGACGGTACCTCTTTTACCAGCCAACGTGTTCCCTGCACCACCCACTTGTGGCAGGCTTGGTATGTTGCGCAGAACTGAGCAGCACCTTCATTTCCCTAGTTTCCCAGGCACGAAGATTGAGGTCCTCTTGAACACTCATTCCCGAAGTCCTTGCATGAAACCAGCCACCATGTCACATTGACTGTGATGTTTCTCTCATATTTATCCCGCTTTTTTAATTTTTAAATTATTCATTATACTTTAAGTTCTAGGGTATATGTGGAGATTGTGCAGGCTTGCTACACAGGTATATGAGTGCCATGGTGGTTTGCTGCACCCATCCCTGAGGTCATCTACATTAGGTGTTTCTCCTAATTGTATCCCTCTCCAAACCCCCTACCCTCTGCTATCCCTCCCCTAGCCTCTCCACCCCCTGACAGGCCCCGGTATGTGATGTTCCTCTCCCTGTTGAACAATGTGTTCTCATTGTTCAACACCCACTCATGAGTGAGAACATGTGGTGTTTGGTTTTCTGTTCTTGTGTCAGTTTGCTGAGAATGATGGTTTCCAGCTTCATCCATGCCCCTGCAGATGACATGAACTCATCCTTTTTTATGGCTGTGTAGTATTCCATGGTGTATATGTGTCCCTGACCCAGCAATCCCATTACTGGGTATATACCCAAAGGATTATAAAATATCCAATTAGAAAGACCCATGCGCATGTATGTTTATTGTAGCTCTCTTTTCTTAGAGCCAGTGTCAAATTATCTGCCACCTCCACAGGGAGGCTTTTCCTCACTACCCTCTCTAAAATAGCACCTCCTATCAGGGTGGCCATGTTGCTCAACCCCAAGGGCACCATTTCCAAAGACCACAATGCAATGGGTGCCTTTTGGAAGTGTGCACATTGGATGGCTGCCCTTATCATTCTCAGCCCCCCAACTTCACTTTAGTTTCCTTCACGGTACTTACCACTGTTTGACATTGTATTTGCTTATGTCTTTATTTGCTATTGATCATCTTCTGGACATCAACTAGTTGGTATGCAGGCTGTTCACTACATCTAGGGATAGGCCAGTCATAGCCTTGTGTCTTTTTGTTTCATTCCTGAATCCACACCTGGATTGCAAATCCCTGCCCCTGATAAGGGAACGGAGGCAGAAAGGCACACTGAGCTCTGCCTTCCAGGCTGAGCATTCCATAAAAAGTTCTTTATTCATTTTGCACAAGGGGCATATCTACTTGTCCAACTGCACACCTGTGAGCTATGTCTGTCCAGAGGAGGATCCTCTAATTTACACAGAGGCGCCGGGTGGACTAGCTTCATGATCTCTTCTACAGAAGGTAAGCTCCATGAATTAGGTGACTGTTTATTAACTGAACCCAAACACTTTTGAGAATAAGTATGGTGCCATTTAATAGTTATGTGGGGCCAACGAACAAAAATTGGGACTGTCCTAAGCGAACCAGAACATGCGCTTGCCTTGTCTGTGTCGGGAGGACTTTGTTCTTTTTACACTGTCCGTTGTCTAGAACAGTACCTGGCACATCATATTTGTGGCTTACTAATTGAGGGACTGACTCCCGCTATATTCCGCAAACTGGGCTCCCTGTTTCAAGTCCCTCCCCTTTGTCAATCTATCCTACCAGATTAACCATAGAATATCATTGTGTATGCATAAACCTCCCATTCCAGCAATTTTAAAACTTCCCATTTCTGCAGCTCTATCTCCCAAAGTGTCGTCAGAGAAGCACTAAATCCAGAGTAATGTATTGAAATAAAAAAAAAGGGCCGGTCTTGTGGCTCCTGCCTATAATCCCAGTACTTTGGGAGGCTGAGGGGAGTGGATTGCTTGAACCCAGGAGGTCGAGACCAGCCTTGGCAACAGGAGGAAACCCCGTCACTACTAAAACCACAAAAATTAGCTGGGTGTGGTGGTGCGTGCCTGTATTCCCAGCTACTTGGGAGACTGAGGCACTAAAATCCTTTGAAAACCCAGGAGGCAGAAGTTGCAGTGAGTTGAGATCATGCCACTGTCCTCCAGCCTGGGTGACAGAGTGAGACTTGGTCTCAAAAAACAAAAAGGTTGCTACAGATTAGTACCTGGGCACACTCGGATATCCACAATTATGTGGTGAATGTGTATGAAAGAACTACAGAAAAAAAATTTTGTTAAACTTTGTTTAGCCCAGTGTTCCAAAAATGTACTTAACATGACATTCCTGTTTTTGACCTAGTACCTCCCATGGAGTTGGCTGGGAATACTCTTCAGTAGGTCAAAGTCCTTCGTTTGATATTCAAAGGCAATGTAGTTGAGCCCACATATTTCTCCATACTGAGCTCCTGCAAGTGCCCCTGCAGAAGCCCTTAGTCCCTTCACTCATTCAGGGAATATCTTCTGAGCAGACCATGTCCCAGGTGCTGGGAACACTCTGGGGAATGCAATAGACAAGGTCTCTGTCTTGGTGGAGCTCCTAGTTTAGATGACCAGGAAGAAAAACAAAGTGTCTGTTTTAGCTGGGCTGGTCAGGGAAGAACTCTCTGAGGAGGTGAACCTTTGACCTCTGAATGACCTTGACGTTGGCTAAATTGATTTGCTTTCGATTCCCGGAAGATACCCCAGGCATTCCTGTCTGTCTCCGAGCTTTAGGTCACATTCTCTTTGAGGTCTGGATTCTTCTCTTCATTTTCCTCCATCATCTTACTTTATTTTTTATTTTATTATTATTATTTTTTGAGACAGAGTTTTGATCTTGTTACCTAGGCTGGTGTGCAATGGTGTGATCTTGGCTCACAGCAACCTCTGCCTCCCGGGTTCAAGCCATTCTCCTATAATCCAAGATACTCCTCCTGAGTAGCGAATAGCTGGGATTATAGGTGCCCACGACCACGCCTGGCTAAATTGTTGTATTTTTAGTAGAGATGGGGTTTCACTATGTTGGCCAGGCTGGTCTTGAACTCCTGACCTCAGGCAATCCACCCACCTCGGTCTCAGCCTCCCAAAGTGCTGGGATTACAGGCATGAGCCACCATGCCCACCCCATTTTATTTTATTTTAATTTTTGTATTTCAGTAGGGTTTTGGGGAACAGGTGGTGTTTGGTTACATGAATAAGTATGTTAGTGGTGATTTCTGAGACTGTGGTGTAACACACCCTCCACTCATCTAAGTCTTATTCCCACACAGCCCCATCATCTTCTTTAGTCTGACTTTCCCAGCAGCTTTCCTGGAGCCCTCATGGCCGCCACCGACATCTCAACAGCACCCAAACATTGAGTGCATCACAGTTTTGGCCCTTAACTCAGGCCACCTGGCTTGCCTTGTGTCTCTTTATTTATATGTTCCCTGAATCCCATTCCCTGAATCCATACCTGGATTGTAAACCCCTGCAGGCATTAGGAGCTCAATCCATTTCTGTTTGTTGATAATGAAGCTCAATCCATTTCTGTTTGTTGATATTCTTCACCACAGGCTAGATGAGGAACGGCAAATCTCACATGTCAAATTGGACCAGTGGCCATAGATGCCCAAGGAGCTGTGTTTAGAAGGCTCTTGTTGCTATCTGCAAAGATTGTCACAATCAATTCGCAATGTGCTTGTGTGTGTGGCAGGCAGAGCACAGTCGCATCAATTAGTCATTCTTAAGCTAGACCCTGTAGAGATTCAGTGCTATTTTCATAAATGGGATTAAGGGGTATGTAGTGTGGAAGGGGTTCTCAGGTGGGAGACTAGGCAATAAATCTCACTCTCAGGCGGGCGCGGTGGCTCACGCCTGTAATCCTAGCACTTTGGAAGGCAGAGGCGGGTGGATTGCCTGAGCTCAGGAGCTTGAGACTAGCCTAGAGAACACGGTGAAACCCTGTCTCTACTAAAAATACAAAAAATTAGCCAGGTGTGGCAGTGTACGCCTGTAATCCCAGCTACTTGGGAAGCTGTGATGGGAGATTCGCTTGAACCTGGGAGACGGAGGTTGCAGTGAGCTAAGATCGCGCCATTGCACTTCAGCCTGGGTGATAGAGGGAGACTCCATCTCAAAAAAATAAAATAAAATAAAATAAAATAAAATAAAATAAAATAAAATCTCACTCTCAGATGCTCAGCCTCTGGCTCTGGTGTTCAGCAATATTCCCAGTGCCAGAAGGGAGAAGAGCAAAATGACAAGAGATCCCATCTTGAAACTTCAGTGTCTGGCTTCACGTTGCTGTGAAGTGGCTGCAGAAGTGAAAGTGGGCGGGAGGGCACTGAGATTGAGAATTCGTCATTCATTTACCCTCTTGAGATGCAGACAGGCCAAGAAAACTAGAACCCCCTCCTGTGCTATAATATTGGACTCTAGGAAAGTTTTAGCTTCTTAGCTTTAAAGGGAGAAGAAAATATCTTTTTTGGAATGGAAACAGTAGTAATAAAAAATAACAAAGAAAAATTAGACAGGAAAGAAGCCACTTATAATTTCTCACCTTGAACAAAGTGCCTACTCTGGGCAGTTCATTCATCCTTTCAACAAATATTTACTTTGTGCCTATCATGAGCCAGGCAGTGGGCATTCCGGCAAAAATCATGTGTGAGCTAGTGAGTCTTTAAAAGGAAAACATGAACTTTCTTTTTGTTGATTATAAAGTGAATTGGGCTGAAAGGTGGATCCCCCAAAGCTCTGTCCATGTCCTAATCCCTTAGAACCTGTGAACATTACATTATGTGGTCAGGAGTAAGTAAGATGTGTTTAAATTAAGGATATTGAGAAAAAGAGTTTATCCTGGATGATCTGGGAGGGTCCTAAATGCAGTCACAGGTATCCTTATAAAAGCGAGGCAGAAGGAGTTTAGAGACAAACACTTGGAAGAGGAGAAGGTGAGGAGAAGCCATGTGATGTGGAGGCAGAGACTGGAGTATGTGGACACAAGCTAAGGAACACTGGCAGCCACCAGCAATGGAAGAGGCAAGAGGCTAGAGCCTTTGGAGGGAGCGTGGTCATGCTGACACCTTGTTTTGGGACTTCTGGCCTCCAGAAATGTGAGAAGATAAATTTTGTTTTTGTAAGCCACTAAATTTGTGAAAATTTGTTTGGCAGCCCTGAGAATCTAAGAGAAAAAATGCAGACAAGGCCAAAGAAGACAAGAAAAGTCACAGTAATTCTGCTTCACATAGTGACAGTTCACACACACTTTCTCTCTGTCTCTCTGTCTCTGTCTCTCTCTCTCTCTCTCACACACACACACACACACACACAATGGGATTATTTTTAATACCTTACCATGCTTTTTTGCTCTTCACCATAATCGTAATGGCTTCCAGGCTATTCTGTTTTATGCGTGTGCTCCATTTATTTAATTTCTTAGTGTTAGATGTTTAGGCTGCTTCCAGCTTTCTGCGATTACAAGAACCACTGCACAATGTGTTCCATGATAGCTCCTGGGGGCAGGGTTGGGTAGGGGTACAGGGTGAGCCTCCCAAAGCCCAGAGTGAACCAGTGAGTCCCTGGGGTTGGGGCAGGAGTGGCGGGCAGGCCAGGCTAAGCTTATTAGCATGAAAGAGTGGCTTCAAACCCCACAAAACTATCTACTTTTAAAAAATTAATAGGATTAATGAAATATTTATGTCCCAAATGAAAAGAGCAACAGGGTGTTTTCAACTTTGGATCCAGAGAAAGATAGGAGATGCAGTGAATGTAGATTTGTGGATATGCGATGGTGTTGCTTGGAGTAAACATTGGTTAGAAGCTGCCTGTTGTTTCAGACCTGCCCCACCCTATAGGATGAGAAACTAACAAAGCCATTCCCTGCAAGAAACACATTCATCATCGAAGGGGCCATGGGTGATGATGATGTGGCCTACAGAGGAATTTGGAACTGTCATCAAATGCTCCATAGGAAAGAATATGCGTTACGTTTTTAGTCAGGAAAAAGATATTTTGTGTTTCGTTTGTACACAGATACTGTCTCGTGTGTCATTATGTCTCCATATTTCCAATTGGCAGAGGGGTGGCCTGAATTGGGGGAGGGAACAACAAATAGACTTGAACTTGAAAATAAAGGGTCAGAGAACAAAATTTGGACACAGGCTACAACATGGATGAATCTTGAAGACGTTATGCTAAGTGAAAAAGGCAGCCACAAAGAGACAACTAGTGTATAATTGCACTTATATGAGATACTTAGAAGAGTCCAGTCATTGAAACAGAATAGAATGGTAGTTGTTAGTGTGGGACAGTGGAGGGGGTATGGGGAGGTGTTGTTTAATAGGTACAGAGTTTCAGTCTGGGTTGATTAAAAAGTTCTAGAGGCCAGGCACGGTGGCTCATGCCTGTAATCCCAGCACTTTGGGAGGCTGAGGTGGGTGGATCATGAGGACAGGAAATCAAGAGCATCCTGGCCAACATGGTGAAACCCTGTCTCTACTAAAAATGCAAAAATTAGCCAGACATAGTGGCATGTGCCTGTAGTCCCAGCTACTGTGGAGGCTGAGGCAGGAGAATAGCTTGAACCCAGGAGGTGGAGGTTGCAGTGAGCTGAGATTGCGCCACTACACTCCAACCTGGGCCACAAGAGTAGAACTCCGTCTCAAAAAAAAAAAAAAGTTCTAGAGAGGGATGGTGGTGATGGTTGCACAGTATTGTCAATCTATGTCATGGCACTGAAGTGCATACCTAACAAGGGTTAAAATAGAAAATTGTATGTTATATATATATTATCACAATTTAAAAAAACAAAAGGAAATGGTCAGAACTCACCTAGGAATCCCAGATAAAAAGGTAGGAAAAGAACAGAAGATAATAGCAAGAGCCACAGGGCCACGTAGACAGGAAAAACAGAGCAATGACTCGCCTTTATGTGCTAAGTGTTTTATATATTTATTCTGTGAATCTCACAACAATTCCATGAGGCAGATCATTATTTTCCCTATTTTATGAAGGGGGAACTGAGGTTTAGTGAGGTCTAGTGGCTTCCGAAGGTGGCATTGAGCAGAGCTGGAATTCAAATCCAGGTCTGATGTGTCCAAAATCTGCTTTCATGACATTTATAGAGTCTTTTCTATCACAGGATGTGCTTTGCGTATTTGTTTCACCCAATCCACATAAGAACTGGGCCAATTTGTTGTTATCATCCCATTTTATAGATGAAGAAACTAAGACTTAAAGATTAGGAGATTTCCCTAATTGCATGTAGCTAATGAGTAGTAGACTCTGTATCGGAACCCAGGCTTGACTGGATTTGAAACCCATGTGAAGTTTTTTCTGTGGCTTTCTGGCTTAGACCAAGATTCAAGGTAGTGTCTCAAGCATACGCTTTTCAGTCTAGCTTTCTGCCATACCAGGAGCAGGGAGATTATTTGCTGGCATTCTCTTGTATTATAGTTTCATGGTTTTTTGGGAGGTGGAGTCTCCCCTTCTATTGCCCAGGCTGAAGTGCAGTTGCGCGATTACAGCTCACTGCAGCCTCAAACTCCTGAGTTCAAGCAACCCTCCTTCCTCAGCCTCTCGAGTAGCTGGGATCACAGGCAGGTACCACCATGACTAGCTAATTTATTTTTATTTTTTGTGAGACAGAGACTTGCCATGTTGTCCAGGCTTGTCTTAAACTCTTGGGCTCAAGTGATGTCCCCACCTCAGACTCCCAAACTGCTGAGATTACAGTTGTGAGCCATCATGCCTGACCTATGGTTTGATATTTTAATATGGTCTCTGGCTTATAGGGTCTCTTCTCCAACTTCTTAGAAGTTGTTTAAGTCCTTGTCTTAGAAGGCAAGTCCTGCCTTCATTATTTTTCTGAGGACTCCTGACTCCAAAACAATCTTTACTTGAGAAATAAGTGCTCCCTGAGATATTGCATTACAAGGATCTATTGACTCATCTGTCTTGTTTACCAGGTTGTAAGCTCTAAGAGGGTGTATGTTCTGCCTGATTTATCTCAGTGCCTAGTAGTATGCTCAACTCATAGGAGAAAATCATTAAATATTTGTTGAAAGAATGAATAAATAAGCCAGAGAGACAAATAAAAGCTTCTTTATTAACTCTTTAAGATAAGCATTCTCTGATTCAAAAATGAAATAATCCAGGAAGAACACCTGCCAGCTTTTCCTCTGATCTTGGTGTTCACCTCTGTTCATCTGAGAACTATTGATTGTGCCCTTGCCGGGTGGGCTGGGGAAACAATAGGTTCAGGCCGGGCGCAGTGGCTCACACCTGTAATCCCAGCACTTTGGGAGGCTGGTGGATGGATCATTTGAGGTCAGGAGTTCAAGACCAGCCTGGTCAACATGGTAAAACCCTGTCTCTACTAAAAATACAAAAATTATTTTTGTATGGTGGTCCGTGCCTGTAACTCCAGCTACATGGGCGGTGGAGGCAGAAGAATCGCTTGAACCCAGGAGGCGGAGGTTGCAGTGAGTTGAGATCCCACCACTGCGCTCTAGCCTGGGTGTCAGAGTCATTGAGACGCTGTCGCAAAAAAAAAAAATAAAAATAAAAATAATAAGTTCAACCCCTGTTTTTTAAAGAGGTTACAGTCTAGAGGGTGATGAAAAATTATATACAAATCCCATAAACAGTGTCCTGTTGAGTCTGCTGAGTGTCCTGAAGAGAGATGAAATTTCTGGAGAAAAACAAGAACAGAGACATAGTGAAGTTGTTAAGACCCCAGGCCTTAGCATCTAGGCTGCCTACTGGCTTTGTGGTCCTGGAAGATTACCGAAATTCTCTGTCTCAGTTTCCTCATGTGATTTAAATAGATTAAATCACATGCCTCCCAAAAGATGTTGAAGTTCTACCCTCAGTATCTGTGAGAGTGAAGCAGGGTCTTTGCAGATGATCAAGTTAAGAAGAAGTCATTAAAGTAAGTTCTAATCCAATATCAGTGTTGCCCTTATAAAAAGGGGAAATTGGCCGGGCTTGGTGGCTCACGCCTGTAATCCCGGCACTCTGGGAGGCCGAGACAGGTGGATCCCGAGGTCAGGAGTTCAATACCAGCCTGACCAATATGGTGAAACCCCATCTCTACCAAAAATACAAAAAAAGAAAAAAAGTAGCCAGGCATAGTGGCACATGCCTGTAATCCCAGCTACTTGAGAGGTTGAGACAGGAGAATTGCTTGAACCCAGGAGACAGAGGTTGTGGTGTGCCGAGATCACGCCATTGCACTCCAGCCTAGGCAACAAGAGTGAAACTCTGTCTCAAAATAAATAAATAAATAAATAAAATAAAATAAAAAGGGGAAATTTGGAAACAGAGACAGACATGTACAGAGAGAAGACAATGTGAAGACACAGGGAGAAGATGGCCATCTCCAAGCCAAGGAATGCCTAGCGCTTGAGGAGTGGCCTGGAACAAACTTTCCTTCATAGCCTTCAGGAGGAACCAGCTGGACTAACACCTTGACTTTGGACTTTTAGCCTCCAAAAGGCAAGAGAGTAAATGACTGTTGTTTAAGCCACCCAGTTTATGGTTCTTTGTTATGACAGCCTTAGCTATCAAATACAGGGAGAAATAACTGTACTTATTTCCTGGAAATGTGAGGATCTGGGAGATGATGTAAGAACCCAGCACCATCACTGGCCATAGTATGCCCTTGACGATGGAGGCAGGATGACTACTTTTGATCTTGGGGAATCAGGCAAGACCTCACAAAGGTGGTAGCATTTGGATTGAGGCATGAGGCTGTGTAGGGTGTCGGGATTGGGCATATGCAGAGGAAGGCTTCATCGCACTGTCATCTGCAATAACAGTCTTGGTCCCAGAAAGGACACAGGCCCAGGGCCAAGTAGCCACTGGATGGTGCAAGGGATCTCAGTAATTTTTGCCTATCCAGTATTCCTTTTCTTGTCTTCTGGCAACAGACACTCATTTTTCTTTTATCAAAGTCACTTCTCCCTGATCCAATCACTACTTAGCCCTTCCCCAGGCTGGCCAGTGAGAGTTCTCCAACCTCCTGGGTCTCATGATGGGCCCAGAAGGTAGCATATGCCCCAACAGGGCCAACCAAAGTTATCACTAGGGACAGATAGAGGTCCTGAGAAAGGGAGTGTTTCTCTTCCTCTGGGATAAGAAACAGTGAGGACAATGAACCTGGTGATTGTCGGGGACATTTTCCCTGACTACCTGGAGGAAGCCATTATCAGATGAGGGAAGGAGACAAATGTGCAAAGAGAAGTAAATCTGAGAGAAGGAGAGTGATGGAGATGTGGAGATGGATGGAGAGAGAGAGAGAGAGATGACTCTTTACTTATAAGGGCACTAATCCCATCATGAGGGCCCCACTCTCATGATCTCATCTAAACCTAGTTACCTCAAGTCCCATCTCCAAGTACCATCGCACTGGATGTCAGGGCTTCAGTATATTAATTTTGGGGGAACACAATTCAGTCCATAGCAGGCATATATTAAGCTTGCAGAATTCACTGTGACAGTGCCTTTACAAACTGGTTTTGACTACATGTTCATATAAAACCTAATTACTGATTGAAGCCTAGTGATGAATTCTGCTCTTTTACTGAACACTCAAAATGTATGCCCAGAACAGTGCCTGGCACATAGGAGACATCTAGTAAGTAGCTGGTGAATACATAATTGGATTATTTGTAGTGGATTCTATTTTCTGTCTCCTTCAACATTCCAGCTTTGCTGGACTTCTCCTTTTTGTTCCACACTCTTTCTCTCAAGTCCTGTGCACATGCCAATTCCCCTGCCTGGAACCCTCTGCGTTCACCTAACAAGTATTAATTGAGTGCTTTTTATGTGCCGGGCGCTTGCATAGGTACTGGGGACACTACAAGTGAGAGACACAAATTTCCACCCTCATGGAGCTTACGTTCTAATAGGGATAGAAAGGCAATAAAGAAAAATAAATGCATGACGTATATGCTATGTTAGATGAAGAAAAGAGATATAGAGAAAACTGAAGTCAGGAAGGTGGATGGGATGTGTGGGTAGGAGGGGGCAAGTCGTGGGAATTTTAATAAGAAGGTGACAGCTCACCAGTAACTCCCACTCATCCTTCAGATCCTCCCTGAACCCCAAGACAAGGTGAATGCTCTCCGTTTTAGGTTCCATGGTATATTTATTTCATTTGCCATTATAATCATTATAGCTGCAATTACTCTACAAAAACTGTCTTTCCTGCTGGACTAGAGCTTCACAAGACCAGGGACCATGTCATCTTGTTTATCACTCTATCCTAGCACCTGGGACTGTGCCTTGTCCATGTAACTGACACTCTGCAAATATTTGCTGAGTGAACGGACAAGTAAAAATTGGAGATTACTTTAGAAAAATATCCTGTTTTCCTACTTGCTATGTGTACACAGAGGGAGCATTTGCAATATAAATAATGTTCACTATGTTTCTTTGGTTGCTATACATAATAGGAAATTTGGAAATCTTGGTGTCCAATAAATAGTGAGCCCAACAATTGTTGTAGTGCAGGGCTTCTCAAAGTGGAATACACACACCAGTCACTGGCAGATTGTATTTTTCAAAGATGGTTACAATAATATATCTTTCCCCATGTGCTCTTCTTTGACATGCCAATGATTGAAAGCTGGGTTCTATCTTCCCACTCACTCACCTGAGACCATGACTACAGTGGAAGTGACATTATGTAGCTTTTTTGGGATGTTTGCTTTGGAACTCAGCCACCAGGCTGCAAAGAGACTTGATTTTGGCATCTTTCTTGGAGCTATTTAAAAGAATTTCTCTTTCTCCTGGGTTTGAAGCAGGGAAGGTGAAAGCCTGGAGCTGCTGGGAATGTATCATGTGGTAGGAGACTGCTCAAGAGTGAGACCCACACAGGAAAGCAGAGCTGACACACAGAGAGAACAAGTCTTGTTGATTGTTTGAGATCCTTGACCCAGCAATGCCTGAAGTCCCCTTAGAATTTTCACTTGGATGAGTCAATCATTTTTCTTTCTTTCTTTCCTTCCTTCCTTCCTTCCTTCCTTCCTTCCTTTATGTTAGTTTGAGTTGAGTCTTTGTTACCTGTATTAGAATCATGACCAATCGAATGGACAATATTCTTGGAAGCACAGAGTTTGCAAACCTAGTCTTTGAAATTGTTTGGTGCTATAAAGAAACAAGGATCTCATTAATCCTCCTTCCCTAAGAATATCCTTGAGGAGCCTTGTCTGTCAATTACTATTAATGAGCACATCCAAAATGCCAGCCCTTTGATGATCCAGGAACCCTCATCAACTATTTCCACCCTCTTCCCTCTGTGACCTCTGCAGTTTCCCTGGCTGCCCTGGCTGCCCTGGATGGAGGATAAACACCTTACACCTGCTCCCAGCATCCCCTGCTGGGGACAGGACTGGCTCAACCCAGAGGAACATCTTGGAGATCTCAAGTGACTCATCCTGAACAGAGCCCCAGTTTTGCCTGGGGACCTCAGGCAGTTGTTGGGTGAGAAATTCTAGAATATGCATGAATAAATAAACCGGAACTCAGTGCCAGTTTGGAGTGATTAAAGGATCCTGTGAAAGCAGAACCTCTGGGGAAATATATATGCTTCTACTGTATAAACTCCTAAATTCAAAAAGGCAGAGGAGTAGCCTCTTTTGATCTGAGCACCTGTGGGTACCCACTCTTGACCTGAGGGTTCTTGGATTGAGCCAAACTTCTCATCATGGTGGCTGGTCTCAGGCTCTTCCCTGTCACCCTGTAAATGCCTTTATAAAAGTTCCTCCAGAAGTTGGGTGCTGGGCTTGTGATGATTACTCTCAGTAGGTTGAGGTCTGGCCCCTGGGTCGTTATTAACAGCAGGAATGAGAAGGCAGGAGAGTGAAATTCTTCCTTCGAGATGGTTCTTCCCGCTCCTTTGTTTTACAATGGCAAAAATCGCAATTACTTTTGCACGAACCTAATAGTGGGAAGTAGTGATGTTGGAGGCTGGGGGTTTCAACATGTTCTTCCCTCTCTCTGGAATGTTCTTCCCCACATGCCTCCCCTCACTCCCCAAATTCCATTATGCTCCAGGGCTGTCAGATGCTACCCTCTCAAGGAATCCATCCCTGACCCTACTTCCTTTCAGGCCTGTTTAGTTCTTATAGCTGTAGGGTTTCTGGAGCTCTTTATCCATCTTTTAGTTCTTAATGAGTTTTCAGCACACTGCCTGACACCATGCTCCTCAAGTATTTGGTAGTGATGCTTCAGGCTTCAGAATTAGCTTCTTCAACTCCCATTTCTCTGGGATAGCCTGTAAAAACCATGGAATGAGACATGTTGAAATCCTGTGGGCTTTGGCTAATTGAAGGCAGTAACTCCCCTTTCTCCCCTCCCAGAGGGCAGAGTGGCTAAATTCTGGAGACAAGAGATCAGGATTGGAAACCTGTTCCATCACTTTCTGGCCGTAGCATCTTGGGCATGTAGGTTAACTTCTCATTACCTCCTCACTTTTCTTATCTGTACAGCGGGGATAACGTTGAACCCTACTGCTTAGCATTGCTGAGAAGATTAAAGTGACACAGAATTAGTTCAGTGGCTGGCATATAAGAAAAACTTAGCTGTGGTTGCTATTATAAATCAATAAAAATCTACTGAATATTTAGTAGGAGACAGGGCAGAGTTTTAGGAACCCCACGTGGAATTGACTTCTAGGTAGCTCAAGGCAGCATCCAGACTTCACTGTGACCCAGTACACGCTGTTTCATCATTTTATTCATTACTTAACACATGTTCATTGCCTGTCTATTATATATAAGCTACTGCAGCTTTCACAGTCCTGGTGTGGGAATCAGGATTAATGCTGGGAAAATATTTTGTAGTTTTGGCTGACTGATGGATTAGCATTCTAGACTGTTTATTTCTTCACTGGAATTTACTTTGCCAGCTCCCAGCCCTCTGGTCAGGGACAAGAGATCCTTTGCTTCACTTTAGGAGACTGCTAAAGGTGAAAATAATACTTCTGTTTCTGCTATTTTTTAAACAGAGCGACTGTAAAGGAAGCTTAAGAGAGAAGTGTATGGGTTCAGACAATACTTTCTGGCTGGTAAGACATGAAACCGCAAGGATTAGGAGGTACGCTGCACTTAAAAAAAATACCCAAACCAAGAACAGGCTAGGGACTTAACTCTTTGTGTACTGGGCTGAAATTCAGTATTCGTGATCCACAGTCTTTGGTTGGTAGTAGTAGAGTGTTCAGTAAACATACATGTATTTTTAGATTTGTAAGTATTTTGTTCAGAATATAGTACCCTTTGCCTGACTCCAGGTGGAGGAGCATTGGTTATATGCAACACTTTATAGATCTTTTCCCTGTTAAATTCTTTTTGCCCCTTCAATTCTTAGAACTTTTGGCCCCATAGATTCTGCCCAATTTTTGAATGTCAAGTACTCTAAAAAAAAACTTTGGCAGGTGGTGGTTTGACGTGCAGAACATTTTGTTGGATAGCTGTTTCGTGTTGATTGATTCTAATTTTTTCTCTAGTAAATCTGAGTACTATTAGCATTTTGAGGAGGACAACTTTTCTTTTTATTTCCTTTCTTTCTTTCTTTTTTGAGATGGAGTCTTACTCTGTCACCCAGGCTGGAGTGCAGTGGTGTGATCTCGGCTCGCTGCAACCCCTGGGGAAGGGCAACTTTTCTTTCTGTGAAGCTGTTCTTCGCATTTCCAGTGAAAGCTAACAGCACCTAGTTATTACAACAGCTGAAAATGCCTCCCCCTTTTCTAGAAGCCCTGGAGAGGGACTGCACCTGCCCTAGCTGAGAACCACTAGCTAATACTGTACGTCTCTAGGAGGTTTCCTTGTTTGGCAATGGTGTGGAGTCCAGCCTAGAACTTTCCCCACTAGAAGGGAAGCTCCACAAACCCTGCACAGACCCATGCTGGATTTTATTCCCTGTCATTTTTGGTGCTTGAGGACAGGGCTTGACCCTTATGGATTCTCAATAGATATTTGTACTGGGTTGGTGGAAAGAGTATACGTATAGTAATTATAGCATTAATTTCACATAACTTACTCAAAATGAATTGCAGAGTTTTTTATAAACAGAGGTGATATTCAAAATATTTAACAAATAGTACTTGCACAAGCATGAACCAGTCAGAACTTATTCTGGAGAATCTGGAAACCCCCCTGATGGAACAGGCAATCTTTACCTGCTAGCTCATGGGACAGTCCAGGGGGTTCCAGTGATAGGAGTCAGGAAAGCAGGGCACAGTGAGAGATGGCATGTATCTGTTAGCAAAATTTTAGTGGCCAGCAAGGCAATCTTACAACATGCTTCTGAATATTAGAAGACCATTTTGCAGAGTACAGTACACAGAATGTTTTTACTACATCCTGGTGAAATTTCCTTACAAAAGTTTCTCTTCTGGTTTCTACCTTTCACCACTTATTTTTCTAGAATTCTCTTCCCCTTATCAGTCAGTGGGAGTCCACATTATTCAAGAAAAGCATGAGAAAGTATTGGGATTCACCCTGGACTTCATGGGAGTAACCCACAAATGCCTGTTCCTCATGAGCTCAGGCGAGGTTTGCTACACTCACAAAGCCTTCTAACCCTTCTGCTCCTACTCTTGAAGCCATGACCTTTGGAAGAATAGTTCTCCCTGTGACAATCCTAAACTTCAGTCTCCAGAACTTGGCTGAGAACTTGCTCCTGTAGGAAGAAAGGGCTAGTGACAAACATTTGGATTGCAGGAGATCAGAAGCTCTAGAGTTTAGTTCTGCTTCTCCTCTTACCAGTAATTTTAGGCAGAGAGAGAAGTACATATTAGTGTCGGGTGTCTGTGGGCAAATCTCATAGCCTCTCTCAGTTTCATCAGCTATTGAATGAGAAATCTGCACTGACTGCTGTCTAAACCTCGTCCAGCCAGGAGTTCTTGAGTCCCATCTCCTTTGACTGTCTCTGGGTCATGGAGGTGGAAGGCTCATTTCTGTTTTAGTCTCCTGCCTACTGCCCTGGCTGCTGGTCAGCTCCTCCCTCGCCTACATGGCTGGCAGCTTTGGGCTCTACATATGGGAATCTGGGGCTTGGTTCACTCTCCTTTGGTGTTTGCCAAAGGGTCAACTGGGCAGTGGGGCCTCCAGCCCTAGGCCTTAGCTTAGGGCGTCTCCCATGGGAAACTGTGGCGATGCCTGCACTTCCCTCTCTGTTTCACTGACTCTCATTCATGCTGTTTCTCTTTCTCTATCTCCCTCTCCTCCTCTCATCTTCTTTCCTTCTTCACACCCTCAGACCTTTGCCAGCTCACCTACTTCCACTCCAAGGAAGCCAAAATGCTAAGGTCCCTGTCTCTGTTGTTAGATTGGTGCTTTCTTTCTCTGGGTCTTCAGGAAAGTTATGTAACCTCTCCTTGCCTCAGTTTCCTCATTTTTAGATGTAATGTTAATTCCCAGTTTGTTGGGTTAATTCAATGAGATGATCCATGTAAAGCACTTACAGCAGTGTGTCTGGGAAATGGGAATTGCTCGCTGCTAGTGATGTCTTTTGTCCCCTGCAGCAAGTTAATTTGGCTCATTAAATACATATGGGTGTGATAAAGTTAATTATTAATTTGCTCTGGGAAATTTGCATTATCTTTCCTTCAAGCATTTAAAAAATAGGTGAGCCATTTGCTAACTTAGTTTTCTTTTTAGATTCAGCTGCCATTCTCATCCTTTCCCACAAGCACACATATACTTCAGTTTCCTTGAACTATTTGGGGTTCCCAGACTCGTTGAGCTCTGCTATGCTTCCTTAATTTTGCATTTGCCTGGCATGTCCTTTCAGCAGTCTGTCTTCTTTGTCTTTGGTGGTGGTGGGACAGAGGGACTTCCTGTCAATGGATGTTTCAGGAATTGGCTCACATGTCACCTCCTCTGAGAAGCCTTTCCTGACCACACATCACCTCCTTCAGGAAGCCTTCCCTGACTGCTACCCTGCTACACAGCAAAGTTAAATGCTTTTTTATGCTTTGTAGATATCATTGTCATAGGGCTTATACCATGGTGGCACCATTATTTCTACCTACTTGTCTCTCATTCTAAATGCAATCCTTGAAGGCAGGGACTATGTTTTATCATCTTGTTCTCAGCAGCCAGCCAAGTTTTTTTTTTTTTTTTTTGCATACAAAGTGCTTAGTAAATGTTGAATGAATGAAGAAGGTGGAAAGAGACCTCCTAATACCTCAATAGAGAAGTCACAAGTCATTGTTCTAAAGGACATTCAGTTTACTAAGATAAAAGCTTCTGTATCCTATTCTTACCTTAAGTACAATTTTAACAATTTTTAAAAAATCCATAGCTGATTAGAAAGAACAGATTAGAAGAAGTGGGGAAGAAGCTGTTAGAAGTAAGAATACTGAAAGCAGAAATGACACTTGAACTCTGATAGTGATAAGAACAGCAAAATTACAAAACACACAATGGAGCGCTCATGTATGGGCTTGTTTCATGTATGGGAAGCAACTTCAGGTGGCACAGGACATTCCTGCACAGCCCAACAATTAATATTCAGCAGAATGCCCCGAGTTACAAGAACATTAAATTATACTTTGCATACTCTGCTTAAGAAAAAGCAAAAGTGTTGAAACCTATTGGTTTTTTCATGGAAGAAGCTACAGCCATCTGGAAATGACATGGGGCTCTTTAATCATGAAGATGCTTGGACATTTTAACACAGAAACTGTTTTGCTGGGTGGAGGATATTCCACAGTCTCATCACTGCATTTGGGTACGAAGGCCATCTTGCCAGTGAACAGCAGGATGGCAAGCAGAAGACATCATCTTAGGACATTGCTTTTCATGCTCTCCTCTTCAGAGCCCTAGGGTTTCCTTAGCATTCTCTTGTAGATGGTGCTGGGGGGTGGCAGGTGGTGGGGAGTTGTGTTCTCTCTGTCTATCATGATTAGCCCCCTATTTTCTGTGCAACTGGTTGGGTGTCAGAGGAAGATTTTGTTTGAAGGAAATAGTCCTCATCTGAAAAACATGGTAATAGTTTTCTTAGGACAGGTAATATGCATATTGGATATACGGTCTTAGGATGCAGTGGGTAAGAGCTGTATCCAAGGGAGTTTGAGTCCCAGCTCCTGGGATTCGCATCTCTGTACTTCAGTTTCCTCATCTGTAAAATGGGGATAATAATAGTACTTGTCTCACTGGGTTGTTATGAGAATTAAATTGGTTAAATAAAATATGTCAGGTGCTTAGAAAAGTGCCCAAGATATAATAAATGCTATGTTAACTGTTTGCTGTTTATTATTTAAGAAGCTCCTTGATCAAGCATGCCCCATGTAGGGGGAAGATGAAACTCTGAAAACTGGTGCTATTTGATCTTTGAAAAATAGGCAGGTACACCGCCATAAAAAAGAATTAGATCCAGCTGGGGGTGGTGGCTCACCCTTGTAATCCCAGCACTTTGGGAGTGTGGATCACCAGGTCGGATCACCAGGTCAGGATATTGAGACCATCTTGGCCAACATGGCGAAATCCCATCTCTACTAAAAATACAAAAATTAGCTGAGCATGGTGTATGCCTATAATCCCAGCTACTCAGGAGGCTAAGGCAGGAGAATCTCGTGAACCAGGGAGCTGGAGGTTGCAGTGAGCCAAGATAGCGCCCCTGCACTTCAGCCTGGCAACAGAGCAAGACTTGTCTGGAAAAAAAGAAATATAAGAAGAAAAAAAAGAATGAGATCCTGGCCTTTGCAGCAACATGGATGGAGCTGGAGATCATTATCCTAAGAGAACTAGCACAGGAACAGAAAACCAAATACTGCATGTTCTCACTTATAAGTGGTAATTAAACGTTGAGTACACATAGACATGAAGAGAATGAAAGACACTGAGGCCTACTCGAGGATGGAGGGTGGGAGACGGTAAAAATACTACCTGTTGGTTACTGTGTTTATTACCTGGGTGATAAAATAATCTGTACATCAGACCCCTGCAACACATAATTTATCCATGTAACAAACCTGCACATGTACTCCTGAAACTAACATGACAATCTAAAAAAAATCTTGGGTGGTAAAATATGAATTTTTTATGTTATTATTTGCTTAGTACTTCATTTTGTAATTCCTAAAAATTAAAAGATCACCAAATCGAGAAAGCAAAAAACATAAATAAAGATAAACCTTATTTTGCCTAAAAATTTTGAAAAAGGAAAATATGTTGGTACTTGCCACATGGAGAGGGGCAGTGCATTTCAGATGGAAGATCAAGGCAAGGAGGGTGAAAGATTGTATGTCCAGGCACTGTCAGGAGGTAGCACACAGGAGATGTGTGGCAAATGGCAAATGGGTCCCAGGTCAGCCATTGTGGTCAGAATGTAAGGGTGGGAGGGAGGTGATGAAGAACAACCAGTGCTGTACCTGTGCCATGCTGGGGATGATCTAGCTCTCTTGTTTGCCTTGCTAAGGAACCAGAACTTTCTTCCCAGTGACATCTTTATTGTTTATTTATTTATTTATTTATTTTTGAGATGGAGTCTTGCTCTGTTGCCCAGGCTAGAGTGCAATAGTGCAATCTCGGTTCACTGCAACCTCTGCCTCCCAGGTTCAAGCAATTCTTCTGCCTCGGCCTCCCGAGTAGCTGGGATTACAGGCCCCCACCACCATGCCCAGTTAATTTTTGTATTTTTAGGAGAGTCGAGGTTTCACCATGTTGGGCAGGCTGGTCTTAAACTCCTGACCTCAGGTGGTCCACCTGTCTTGACCTCCCAAAGTGCTGAGGTTACAGGCTTGAGCCCGGCCCCAGTGACATCTTTAAATCTGCATTCTAGAAAGGTGCTCTGGCAGTGCTGTGGAGAATAAATAAATCAGAAAGGGAAGAGGTAGATGAAGTCAGTGGCTGTTGTAAAGATAAAACTCATAGGGTGGGGTATGAGACAAAGAGAGGGAGAGGTCAAAGATGATTCTGGAGGTTCCTGGTTTGAGCAGTTGGGTAGATGAGATGCTGTTCATCAAGATAGAGAAGGCAGGAGGAGGAGCAGGTTTGGGTGGGGCAAGAGAATGAGTTCATTTCTGGGACAGGTTGAATTTGAGGTGCCTAAAGGGAAATTGAGGGGGATATACCCAGTAGAGAGTTGGATGGCTGAGTCTGGACCTCAGAAGAAAGAGAGCCAGAGATATTGATTTGTAAGTCAACAGCTTGTAGATGAGAGCTGAAATTTCGAGAATGCTTGAGTTCACTCAGGGAATGAGTACAAAGTGACAGAAGAATAGGGAGAAGAATGGAACATGGGAGAACATGGACAACAGAGGGGCAGGCCCAGGAAGTGGTCAGCGTAAGAAAGGGAGGGGAAATGTGACAAGGGTCTTGGCTTGGGCAAGTGGGATGCAGAGCAGCTGTCAAAGGGGACCCTCCTAGGCCTTGCCCACTCTGATAATTGATCTGAAAAATACTACTGCTCTCAAAGGGTAAGAAGGGATTTATGGTCTTGGGAACAGTGTGTCTTGGAGTTGGAAAGTATCTCAAAGATTTTATGGTTCAGTGGTTTAAAAAAGGTTTAAAGGAGACAGTCCTTTATTATAAAAAAACCGAAACCTTGTGCTAAATCCCAATCGATGGTTGATAAACAGGCCAGGCCTGGTGGCTCACACCTGTAATCTTAGCCCTTTGGGAGGCTAAAGTGGGGGATTACCTGAGATCAGGAGTTCAAGACCAGTCTGGCCAACATGGTGAAACCCCATCTCTACTAAAAGTGCAAAAAATTGGCCAGGCGTGGTGTCAGGTGCCTGTAATCCCAGCCGCTTGGGAGGCTGAGGCAGGAGAAACACTTGAACCCAGGAGGTGGAGGTTGCAATGAGCTGAAATCACACCACTGCACTCCAGCCTGGGTGACTGAATGAGACTCTGTCTCAAAAAACAAAAACAAAAAACCAGAAAACTCACAGAGCTGCTGTTATTAAGGCTGGAGCTGGACAGCTCCCAAATGTCTTGGAGCAGCCCACAGATCCCATCGTTCCACAGACATTTATATGCCAAGCTCTCTGCTTAGCTCTGGTTGTAGCTGTGGATAAAAAGACAGTTCTTGCCCCTGGGCTCAATGGTTTTCAACCTTGGCTGTATCTTAAAATCACCTTAGGAGCTTAATAAAGTTCCCAATACCCAGGTTGTTCCCCATACCATGAAATCAGAGTCCCTGGGCAGATACCTCAAGCATCAGTAGTTTAAAAACTCTCCAGGTGACTTCAATGTGCAGTCACATTTGAGAACCAGCTGAGTACAGTGTAGACAACCTGGTGAGCTAAAGTATTTCTACTGAAACCAAATGGTAGAACCTTGAACCTGTCCACTCTCCTCATTTTATTCAAGAGAGTCGAGGAGTTAAGTTGGCCAATGTGGACAGAGAAGGGGTTGAGCCTGGAACCTCTGTCCCCTGACTTCTTAGCCCACATTCCTGTCTTCCTACACACTAGTGTGGCCTCAGCTTGCTGGGTGCTGTGTGGCCCTTTACCTGGTTGGTCACTGGGTTTGGATGTTAAGTAAAAACCTGGTGAATGATCTCCATTGTTCTCTCTTTTCACCAAGGCTGTCTTCTTTCTCTGTGAAAAACTAGCTGAATTCTTTCTCTAAATGGGGTATTCTTCATTCAGAGGTGGCACAATGGGCCTCTTTCACTAACAATTCAGTTTCTAGTAACAGAGACCGTGGTGCCTGCCAGCAATCTCCTTGTGAAACTGGCATGCTCTCCGTTCTGAAAATGAACCGTGAGCACCAACACCTGGAGAAACAGGGGGCCCCTGTTTGAGCTGAGAAGGGCGCTTGAGGCACCTGTGTGATGTTGGGTCAGTGGAGGAACTTCTCTGAGCATTAGTTTCAGATGGAAATATTGGGGACATAGGATTGCTGTGAGGATTAAATGACTGGATGTATATAAAGGGTGGGGCACCCATCATGGGCCAAGTGCTAAGCTAAGGCTTTTGTATACACAATATGCAATTTAATCCATAGGATTAATTCAGCAAATTTGATGTTATAGATTGTTATCCCCTGTTTATAAATGAGGATATGTAAGCCCAGAGAAGAGAAGTAACATGTTCAATGCCACACAGTCATTGAAGGAGCTAATCTTGGGCTTCCCCACAGTGAGAGGTCAGTATTGTGTTAGCTGTTACATTTTATGAGACATTGTTTAGAATTCAGATGGGAGGAATGAAAAGATGGCATGGGAGGTAAGATTTTTCTTACTACTTTGGAGATGGTGCTGAGAACCATAATATTTAAGCTAGAAGCTGAGGAGTTTCATACTGGGAACAGAAGGAAAGAAACTAATTTTTGCTGGGTGCAATTTAAGCACCATCCCATACCTGTTTTGTATGCATTATTTAATCCACAGGAATAAACTTGCAAGGAAGGTGTTGTGGATTTTTATCCCCATGTTGGAAATGAGGATTCAGAAGCTCAGAGAACTTAAGCAACATGTCCAGTGTCACAGAGCAAGATCAAAGCCAAACTTTGGACCAAGATCCATCTGGCCTTGGAAGCGTCTCCCCTTTGGCTTGGGCTTTGCTCTGTATGTCTTGTTGACCCCAAAGAATAAAGTCACCTACATGTTCCAGTTGGCTTTTTAACTTCCTTTTGAATGTCATCCCCACTCCCTAGTTCCCACAATAATCAGAAAGGGCGGTTTCCTAGGCTGTTTCCTTGGTAGTCAGATTGGGAGGAGAATGGCACTAATACTAGTACTATTACTAATAACCATAATTATGAGTAACATTTATTGAACACTCTGTTCCAAGTGCTCAATATGTTCTGGACACTGTTGCAAGAACTTGACAGATATTATCTCATTTAATTCTTACAATGCTCCTATACAGTTAGAATAGTTGCTTCCCCCATTTTTGTAGATGGGAAACTTGGCACAGATCAGTTGAGCAACTTGTTTAATATTACACAGCTGGGACTTTTTTTTTTTTTTGAGACAACTGGGATTTTTTTTTTTTTCCAGATCTCAGCTAACTGCAACCTTCACTTTCCTAGTTCAAGTGATCCTCCCACCTCATCCTTCCAAGTAGCTGAGACTGCAGACATATGCCACCACACTTGGATAATTTTTTGGATTCTTTTGTGGGGACGGAAGTCTTGGTATGTTGCCCAGAATGGTCTTGAACTCCTGGAATCAAGTGATCCTCCTGCCCCGGCCTCCCAAAGTGCTGGGATTATATTGAGAGCCACCGTGCCTGGTTGAACCAGGATTTTAACCATGTGGTAATACCCAGAAACCACTTGGTAGAATGTGCTGGAAGCAGATATGGTGGTCCTCATGCCTCTTGACCTGGCTTTCTACTGGCAGCTGCCAGGTGTTTGATCAGGGAGTGCTCACTGTGGAATGACTCTCCTTCCACCTGATTTTGAGGGAACAGTGGTTCCTGGTGTGTGAGTTTCAGAGTGAGCCCGAGAGGAAGGTATCTGACTGTTTCCTGCCTGTAGTTGTCCATGGACTTGGTCTCCGTTTAACTTGGCTCCAACCTGCTCCCTCAGCTGGGCTCCCAGGCCTACCACATACCCCTGCTCTCTGAGAACCCAAGGCAGAATTCCCTGCCTCCTTTAAGGAGGGGGCTCCCTTCCCAGAAGTGGGTCTCTTGTGCTTTCTTGTCTTGTTCTCATGCCACACTCTCTCACTCTCTGCTTCAGGTCACCTTTGTTTCCCCAACCTAGGATCCGGGAGTCAAATCCGCATCCTGTCTGGGATGGCTAGAGATCCCTTGTGTGTCTCTGGCCTTGGCTACTGTATTCTTACGTTTGAATAAATTTAATGTGGAGAGATTAACTTGATCCAACGCACACAGTAAGAAGTAGCCAGGCTAGGATTTGAGCTCAGCTGTCTGACCCCAATCCTTCTAGTCACTATCTCATGTGTCTTTCCATGTCTTTTTTCTCCCCTCTCTCTCTTTATTCTGAAGTCCAAAGTGTCACATGGGTGGGGGAGCACTTGGGTCATTTGGGTGAGGAGCGCGGCTCTTCTACTTGCCATTTTCTCCCTGCTCAAACTGTGTGCCTTGTGATCCCTCAAATCTGGAACCAGGAGGATCCTACACAGTTTGTCTGGGGCCGAGTGTAAATAAGTCACTTGTCTTTCTGAGTGTGACAGGAGTGACTCCGTCATGTGTGAATGTGTGTGTACATTTGAACGATCCACCCTCCCTTACTTGCTCCTCCTGACAGATAGCTGGTCCTGTGCCCGAGTTTGATTCATTTTTGGTGAAAAACAACCCCAACCTGAAGATAAGAAGTCATCCCAGCAAGATTGGAGGTTGAGATAATGTGGCGCTTGCAATGAGTTCATTTTAACTGGTGACTTCTTCCACCTGAGTTCTCATGTGTGACGAGTGAGTCCTGATGTGGGGAGGCATGCTGGGGGAAGCCAAAAATTCAGCCAAGTTCTCTAAGGAGAGCTGAGGTCTTCCCACTGCAAATACTTAGGAGACCAGCCCCTGGACCAGTTTCAGAAGATGCAGTGGGGCTCCTGGTGCAAACCTCTGGGTACCATGCATTCTGTAGTGAGCATTTCCCAGGCTCGTGGCAGCTGGCTGTTTTGAATACTCTTCTTCGGTTTGTTTCTGCTTTCTGAATCTTGGTTCCCCAACAGAGGAGCCAGACTCTTGTCTTCTCAGCCCCCTTTACAGCTGGGTTGGGGAATAGGACTTAGGCTCCTTCAATGAGATACCCTCAAAGCGGAATTTGATTTTGAAGTGGGGGTACTAGGAAAAAGCCCACTTTTCATATTACCCCATACAAGGAATAATTTTCAAGCATCCCTGCAAGGGATCCATTTTCAAGGGCAGCAGTGGTTGGGGTCCTGGCAGGGTCAGTGTGGAGTTTGTGCCTAATGGTGCTGGCAGTGTCACCTCTGCAGGAGCAGGTGGAGATTGGGTGTTATTCTTGGTGGCAAAGTTTCCAATCTGATTCTTTTGGAGATTTGTGAGATACTCAATATGTTTTAAATATTTTGAGTTGTGTTAAATGGTCTAGGCTATGGTCTATCTTGGTATATATTCCACAGATGCTTGAAAAAATGTGTATTATTCTGTGTCTGAGTGGAGTGTTCTGTAAATGTTGATTAGACCCTTTTGGTTGATGGTGTTGTCAAATTCTATATTCTCATTGGTAATGTGTCTAGTTGTTCTATCCGTTGTTGAGAGAGGGGTACTGAAGTTTCCAACAGTAACTGTGAACTTGTCTATTTCTCCTTTCAAGTTTTTGCTTCTTGTGTGATGCATGAAGCATCATTTTTGCAGCTCCATTGTTTGATGCATACCTGTTCAGGATAGTTATGTCTTCCTTGTGAATTGGCCCTTTATCCTCATCATGTAATATTCTTTCTGCCTGTGGTTATCTTCTTTGCTTTGAAATTTACATTATCAGATATTGATATAGCCACCTTACTTTCTTTTGATTAAAGTTTGCATGACCTTTTCTTCCCATCCTTTTTTACACTCAACCTACCAATATCATTTGAAGTGAGACAACATATAGTGAAATCATATTTTACAATCCAGTCTAACAAGCTCTGACTATTTGTATGTTTAATTTGTATCTAAATCATTTACACTTAATGCAATTATTGATGTGTTAGGCTTTATGCCATTTTATTTTTTGTTTTCTGTTTGTTCTCTGTTTTCATTTCTCTATTTTATTTTATCTGCCTTCCTGTGGTTTAGTTGAACATTTTTAAAATTAAATTTTGATTTATCTGTTATGCTTTTGACTGTACCTCTTTGACAGCCTTTATAGTGGTTGCTCTAAATATTATATATGTGTGTTTATATATATGTACACACATATATAAAACTTTTATATGTATATTAAAAACTATATGTATACTTTTATATATACATAAAACTTGTTAAAGTCTACTGGCATGGACATATACCAGTTCAAGTGAAGTGTAAAAACTTATCTCCCTTTATATCCTTTTACTCCTTTCATTTATATAATGGTTTCAAATATTTCCTCCAAATACACTTAAAAACATATTAGGCAATGTTATAATTTTTGCTTTAATTATCAAATGTAATTTAGAAAACTCAAGAGAAAAAGACCATAGATTTCACTTACATTTTTGTTGTTATCATGTTCTTTTTTCTTCCTAAGAAAGAAAAAGATTTCTTTTTTTGGCCTAAGATTCCTTTTTTTTTTTTTTCCCAGAGAAATTTTTCCACCCAATCTTTTAGGGTAGGCCTGGTGGTGACAGATTTTCTTGTTTCATTCATCTGAGAATGTCTTAATTTCTTATTCATTCCTGAAGGATATTTCTGGTGGATATTGGATTCTGAGTTGACAGTTCTTTTCTTTTAGCATTTTGAGTAATTTTTTTGTGCCGCTCCCTTTTTCCTTCCATAGTTTCTGATGACAAATACTCTGTCATTCAAATTGTTTTTCTTTTATAGGTAAGGTGTTTCTCTCTAGCTGCTTTTAAGATTTTTGTCTTTGATTTTCAGAAGTTGACTATGATGTATCTTGGAACGGATTTCTTTGGATTTATCTTGCTTTGGGTTTACGACTCAGCTTCTTTAATTGGTAGGTTTATGTCTTCCAAATTTGGGAAGTTTTCAGCCATCATCTCTTCAAATACTTCCTCAGGCCTGCCCTCTCTCTCCTTTCATTCCCAGGACATGCACTTAAATCTTTTTTGATAATTCCATAAGTCCCTGAGGTGCTGTTGATTTTTTTTCATTCCAGTCTATTACCTCTCTGTTATTCAGACTGGGATATTGTTATACTACTGTCAAGTGGACTGTTTCTTTTCACTGTGCCCTCCATTTTGTTGGTGAGCCCATTCATTAAATTTTTAAATTTTTGATCATTATATTTTCCAGTTTAATTTCTATTTATTTTACTGTGATATTCTATTTCTTTGATGAAACTTTCTTTCTTTCTTTTTTTTTTTTTTTGCGATGGAGCCTTGCTCTGTGGCCAGGCTGGAGTGCAGTGGTGCAATCCTGGCTCACTGCAACCTCTGCCTCCCAGGTTCAGCAATCCAGGTTCGGCAATTTTCCTGCCTCAGCCTCCCCAGTAATTGGGACTACAGTTGCGCACCACCACACCCATCTAATTTTTGTATTTTTAGTAGAGACGGGGTTTCACCGTTTTGGCCAGGCTGGTCTTGATCTCTTGACCTCATGATCCACCCGCCTTGGCCTCCCAAAGTGCTGGGATTACAGGCATGAGCCACTGCGCCCAGCTGATGAAACTTGCTATTTCTTCACTTGTTTCAAGCATGTTTATAATTTGTACACTGAAGCACTGTAATGATATTTGCTTGAAAATCTTTGCAGATAATTCCAATGTTTTTGATATTTTGATGTTGACATCTATTGATTGTTTCTTTTACATTCAAGTTAAAATTTTCTTGATTCTTGGTGTAGAGAGTTATTTTCTATGGGAAGTGGACATTTTGGTTATTATGTTACTCTATCCTGGATCTTATTTACACCCTCTGTTTTAGCTGGCCTTTATTTTTTTGACACTGCTCTGATAGAGGAAGTGGAGTGCTGCCTTGCTGTCTACTGACGCCTGAGGTGGGCAGGGGCTCCTCATTACAAGGGCAGAATTGGGAGTTTTGGTTCCCCACCAGGCCTTCCTGATACCACCCTTGCTGGGAGGGATAGGAGTGCCTTATTACTGCTTGTCACATGTTGTCCACTGACACTGCAGTAAAGGGAAGTGGCCTCATTATGTCTGGGTGATGGTGAAGCCCTGACTTCTCCCTTAGCTCCACTGACACCGCCTTGCATGGAAGCAGAAGGGCACCTTGATATTGCTGGCTGGGGGTGGAGGTCCAAGCTCCCCATGAGAGATCTACCTATACTGTGGTAGGTGGGTGCTTGTTACCACTGGGTGGTGATGAAAGTCCCAGCTCTCTACTTGGCCTTCTCTGACACCATGCTAGCAGGGGTGTTAAGGAGTCATAAGACAGCCTGGTAAGAGTGGAGGTCTAAGTTCTCCACTTGGCCTTTGCTGGCCCAGGTGAGGGTGGGCACAATTTTTTCTGTGGTATTTGGCTGGACTAGGGCAATTATTGCCTAAAAATTTTCTGTCTTGCTACCTTCCCCCTTTCTGGTCCTTGGCTAAAGAGAGTTGGCTTTTATTGGGGCTTTTAATGTCTGTACTCATTTGCATTTCTAGGTTACAGAATACATGCTTCACTTAAGTCTGGGATATAGAAATCTCACATCTCTGACTTTCCTGGGGTTCCATCTACCTAGTCTGTCTGCCTTCCTCTGTGTACCTTTCAGAATTTTCTTGTGATTGTCTATGGTTTTCAGACATACTTAGTGGGAGAAAGAGTGTGAAGTACATCTACTCCATTTCCTCAGGAACAGAAGTCCCAATGTCCTTTGAAAGTTTCTTTTCTGCAGAAACTAGCCATACTGAGCTCTGTTGTTTGCAACAAAGAACCCCAGCTGATACCCTTTCCCTTTATGAAGGTCAGGAGCACAGAAGAACTGTCCTCTGAGCTGAGAACATTGATCTCATCAATAAGTTCCCAGAAGTGGTAACTCTCTGCTTTGCCTATGAGTGGCTTTCCTCTGTTTTCTCCAGATCACAAAGGTTATCTTCAGAACATGACCAAAAACATTTTGTTTTTTTAATTTCAAAAGTAATACTTGTTGCTTATAGCAAATTTAGAACATATAGGTAAGGGAAACAGAGAACACCCACATCAGAATAGCTACTGCTAATCTATGACATATAAATATTGTGTATACATATGTGGTATATAAATATAATACAGATACTCCTTGACTTATTATGAAATTACATCCAGATAAGCTCACTGTGAGTTGAAAATATTCTAAGTTAAAAATGCGTTCAATGCGCCTAACCCACCAGATATCATAGCTTCACCTAGCCTACCTTAAATGTGTTCAGAATACTGACATTAGCCTACAGTTGGGCAAAATAAGCTGACAAAAAGCCCATTTTATAATAAAGTATTGAACATATCATGTAATTTATTGAATACTATGCTGAAAGTGAAAAAAGGATGCTTGTATGGGTACTTGAAGTATAATTTCTACTAAATGTTTATGATTTTTGCAGCATTATGAAGTTGAAAAATCATAATCAAACCATTTTAAGTCAGGAACTGTCTGTATATTATTATATCTATGCAAAAAAAATACAATATGCTCTACTTTTGTTTAGAAACTTGCTTTTTCACTTAACCAGATACCTTAACATCTTTCCACTGCAATAAAGAAAGTTTTAGATCATAATTTTAATGGTTACATAATATTCCATTGCAAGAACAGTTCTTTACATATCTGTTCTGTTGTAGAATATGGAGATTATTTCCAATTTTTTTCCATTGTAGACAGTTCTGCAAGGAACTTCTTTGTAGATAGTCATTGTGCACTTATCTGATTATTTTGAGATAACCCCCTAGGAACGGAATTTCTGGGCTGTACGGAATGTACATTTTTGAAAAAGTATCTTTTGATATGTATCTTTACCTAGCCTCCTATCCTGCTTTTAGTACTAGTCCCATTGGTTGGCTCTCATTTGGCTCTAGAGTGATCTCATTCACAGAGCACCCATGGTGCCACCTCCAGCCTCCCCTCTGCTTTCTGTCCACAAGTGCTAGCTTGCAGTAGTATGACATGTGAGAAGTTAATACAGATGCTATCACACATTCCCTATTCCACTTTACCACATCCTGAGGGCCTTTCTTCATTCATGACATGGTGGAACTTCTGCACAAAGGTGGCAAGCGTTTCATTTTAGGTTCAAGTGCTTGAGGATCCAGATGTAAGACAGCAAGATTTGGGAAGTAGATGTGCTCAGTCAGTTCCTTCCCCTACCACTGACCTCTGACCTTCTGGGAATAATAGAGGTAGAGAGGAAGTAAGGGGGTTAGGCATGAATGGGAGTGGCCTTACTTTGTGTCTCCCTCCAAAGAGGAAGGTGTAACTTGGCAAGGAGGGGGATGGTAGTCCTATTTGTTTGAACACAATTTTTAAGGATGGCCAATATCATGTAAAGCCAGTAAAAGTAAAAAACAGCTGGTGGGGTAGGGCGGAAGTTTCCCATCAACTCTGAGGTTCATGAGGGGCCTCCAGGGAACCCTTATGGTTGTGTAGTGTGCACATTAAACAGACATGCTGGCCAAGGGGTCATGGAGTTGAGATCCACCACAACTTTCATTATCAACAGTTGGGCTCTGGTAGAGGACTGTGGCCATCTAGGTGAATGGGTGCACTTTTCTTTGCACAAAGTACAATCTGCTTATAAACGGTGTACCCAAAGAGTAGCATGTACCCAGAGGAGGTTTCTTTACAAATTCTTCCACCTAAGTGGGGCACCATTTTTATGCAGGCCACATAAAGGCAGATGATGCTCCTGCATGAATATACGTTGAGAACCACAATAAGTATTTACCAGTACATAGAATTTGGCCTTCTGTGTTAAGTCCCCAGTTTGCTGGTAAATTTCAAAACAAGTTCAGTACATTTCCTTGTCCCAAACTTAGAACATGACTGGTTGGGTGTGGGCAAGAGGCCAACAGCCTGTTGGAAGAGCAGTGACTGATATTGTCACTAAACTATGGAGAAACGTGCTAGGCAAGACCTTATCTTGGCAGAATCTTCTGTTGTGACTTTTTTGGGATCTATAAATCTCAACACAAGGAGACCAAGGGACCCCTCCAGTGAAACACCCTTATTTTGTAATCAGAAAATGATGACCCTGAGAAATGATAGCCTATTGTCAATGCTACAAGGTGGTGGAACTGGAACTCAAATCTGAAGTTTCCTGGCTGTGTTCCCAGGATTCTTTAGTTGGCTGTGTGATTACGGGGACCCTATTGCCAAAGAAATGATGGGGTCTTCCTCACTGATCTCTTTCCCCAGAAGGCAGATATATACTTCTTGGAAATGTTCTAGGCATGGTCCTACATCCAGGGAGGAGTATGCCTCAGACCACATGGGAAGTCTAGGAATGTGCCCTCCTGTGATGTCAATGAAAGGGGTGGTCTCTATATCAATGGCTTCTGCAGTATAAAATGCCTCCTCATTCTTGCTGTGGTACTGACTCAGCTGTAAGAGTCATATCTAGTTCCTGGGCTGCAACATGGCCACTCCAAACAACAAAAACAATAATGATAACAACACTAATGATGGTAAACACCATCATCATCTTGCTTGGTTGAGGCAGAGCACCTTTGATCTGGGGATCTCCGAGCATGTTACCAATGTGATCCAGCGGCTAGTGTCATTATCTCCCTTTTACAGACAGAGAAAATGAGACACAAGAAGTTTAAACCAGAAGCTCAAGGTCATGTGGGGTATTATTAGTTGGGACATATGAGGAGCTCGGATTGTTAGCTCTGAAGTAAAAGGTCAAGGCACTTAACAGGCTTTTGGTTGGCAATGGCTGCTGTTTATGAAGACTTTATATTTTTATAAACTATGTCATAAAAATAAATGCCAATCATTAGATTTTATTTCAAGCATGTCTTCCACAATCTTAAATGCAGTGAGCATGTGGCAGAACTTCCCCAGCTCTGAGTAACCAGTGCCACACATATCACCTCTCTAATATTCAAGTAGGTCTCCTGTAGTTCAGGAAGGTGAGCCTAATCTTCTCTACCAGGACTCAAAGCGGGCATTATGTGGCAGAGGAAGCACTGGTCAGAGTCTTGGTGACCTCAGTTTGAAACACAGCTCTGCCTTTATTAGCTGTGCCACCTTAGAGAAGGCACTTAAATTCTTTGGGCTCCCTCCTTCAACTGTCATGTGAAGAATTTGCAAGAAATGATTTATGTCATGTTTTTAAAATGAATTCATGGCTTTGTGAAAATTCATCCTACTGCTTTTTTTTTTTTCAAGCTTTTTCCCAGAGGCATCAGAGAACCTGCCTTTTCCTAGGTTTGAGCCTTTGGAATACTCCACATCTTCTTATATGTTGCTCTATTATCATTTTTCAAAGAGTTTCAAATTTTTGAAAGCAACAAAGATTCAGTCATAGTTCAGTGAAGGAAATAGACACCAATCCAGGTATTTCAAGTAGAGAGGGATTCAATTCCGAGAATTCAGAGCATATAGAACTGTTGTTGAGGGCTGGTAGAGTGGAAGTCGATAGATATTACACTATCTCAAAGTCATTCCATTGTAGCTGTGATCTAAATGTCAGGGAACTGCTGCCCCTGCTGTTTTCACTAGTGACTGGACACTGAAATGAGGACTCTCTAAGCACTTATGTCTCTATTATATTGTTGCTTCACACAAGGGCATTACTGGAGGAGTTCAATTTGCCTCCAGAACCATGCCTTTAGGGGTATCTCGGAAATGTTGATTTTTTTTTTCTAGCTCCAGAGTTATAGGGAATGGGAAATTACTCCCAACAGTCCTATTTAGCACAAACACTGCAAATGTCACCTTCCCTGCTGTATTAGTCAGGATAGGTTCTGCTACCCTGTAGTCATAAACAACCCTAAAATTTCAGTGACTTAATATAACCAGTGTTGATTTCTCACTCACCAAATACCTGGTGCAGGATGGGTAACCTTCCTCCTTCTTATAGGCATATCATCTTCTAGAACAAATGACCTTCAAGACATCAAGGCAGGAGAAGAGAGAGAGATGAAGGAGGCACATGTGTCATTAACCACTTCAGCTCAGGAGTGGCACGTGTCACTTATGGCTGTAGTTTGTGTCCAAAGCTAGTCACATGGCTCACCTAGCTGTGAGGCAGACTGGGAATACAGGGAAGCACATGGAATATTTGGTTAGCACTCACTGTTTCTATTAGTCATGGTAAAAAGAGGAGGTGTTTTGGTTTCAAGTTGGGGTAAGCCTGGTTCTTAATCTCTCTTTCCTTCTCTGAAAGTGCTAGAAGACACAGATTTTAGGGTTTCTCCAATGCCAATTTAAACCCATTTCCTATTAGAGGTTTTGGAACCATAACCTATAGATCTCTGTGGCATCTTTGGAAAATCAGAAAAAATGTTCTTTCTCTATAAATAACTCTCTGATTGATCTAATCTGGCACCTAAAACTTCTACCATTAATATGATCTTTTTGAGCCACCTTAAGGATACGCGTATTTCAGTAAGTTAAACAATGAGTCCTCTTGGATTATATTGGCACACTTTCAGGAAGCAGCATGTGGGATGAATGTGCTGAAGGCACGTATGGAGGGATGAGAAAGGAAAATTGGTGTTAGGGGATCCTCTAGATCAGCAAGAGGGCTCTGTGGACATAGAGCTGAGGATCAGAAGGGAGAGGACTGGTTACCTCAAGGAAGAGAAGGAGGCTTCACAAAGATTCTCCATATCCCCTATTTACCAAGGCCTGGATGTACTGAGTCCTCTGGGGCAGCTACATCTTTACCCAACTATATCCAGTAAGGTCACAGGTTCTCTGGACTGAGCCTGCTTTTCGAAGATAAACTCAGAAAGAGCTACCCAACTAAAGTATAGTGAAGAGAAGTGAAGTTGAAATGTATTAGCTGATTAATCTTCCCTGGCTTAGAAACCAGCAGGTCTGCCCTTGAGATTGGAAGATGGATTTTAAATTCTGACTCAGCCACCTACTCACAGGAGCTCCCATGGACTTGTAAAACAGCTGTGTGGCCTTGGGCAAGGCACTTAATGTTATTGCACTTCTACTGGAAGAATTCAATGAGGAATGCCTGATAAGGCCAAAGTAGAGACTCAGTGGATCCAAGCTCAGCGTCTCTTCCCATAGTTATTTCTGTAAAATAAGGTATGTGAACCAGATCTGTCTCCAGAGTCCTGGATCTCCATGGTTTTCTTAAGGGACAGAGGAGATGAGGAGGAGGCTGAGCTGGGGAACAGCATTTGGACTCTCCAGTCCTGTTTAAACCAGAGAAATCCAGGTAAGATTTAGTTTGGAGAAAAATGTGTTTTGCTGTGAAAATGAACCCTGAAATCCTCTGGAGTGGGTGATCACTAGAATTTCTTCTCACTAACACATTAACATCCCAAGAAATAGTAATGTTTGTGAAAATGCCTTAAAAATGATAACACACTATACAAATGTAAAGCTATATTATTGTCATTATCATTTTTCATTGTGATTTTAGCTTGAATTTTGGTCAGAACAGGTCATGTATCAGCCTCCATAACTCTTCCCAATAGCTCCACTAAATTATTGCAAAGCCCATTTAAAGTGAGATTGCTCAGATGAGATGAGAAGCTCCTATCTTTTCTTAGGAAGGAATGTGTTTTTGCAATTCAGTTCAATGCATTTATTGATATTACCATATCTAATATAGTGATAGGGTGTTTCTATCTATCGCTGTCTTTCTTGAAAAACGAGATTATCAGCAGGGCATGGTGGTGTGAACCTGCAGTCCCAGCTACTCAGAAGACTGAGGAGGCAGGATCATTGGAGTCCAGAAGTTCAAGACCAGCCTGGGCAACATAGTGAAACCGTGTCTGTAAAAAAAAAAAAAAAAAAAAAAAAAAAATCCAAACAAAGTTTCAAAGGATTTACAAATATTTTACCATTTGTATAAAATTTCAAACCATGCGACTAATGCCAAATATTGCTAATGGATACTTGAGTATATGATAAAGTATAAAATAGGTGTAGAAATGATGAACCCATGATTCAGGAAAACGCTTAATTCAACATCTGGAAACCACTCATGGCATAGAGTAGGTATTTCAATAAATACTGTTAAACAAACAAATGACTGGCACTTTCTGGGGAAGGTGGAAGAATAAAAGTAAGGGAGGTGTGCTGAGACTTTGGTTTTAATATCTCGTTTCTTAGGCTGAGTGTTACACAGGCATTCGTAATCACATATACTTTTGTACACTTGATATATATGTGTGTGTGTGTGTGTGTGTGTGTGTGTGTGTGACAGAGTCTCACTCTGTTGCCCAGTCTGGAGTGCAGTGGTGTGATCTCAGCTCACTGCAACCTCTGCCTCCCAGGTTCAAGTGATTTTAGTGCCTCTGTCTCCTGAGTAGCTGGGACTATGGGCAAGCACTACCACACCCGGCTAATTTTTGTATTTTTAGTAGAGAAGCGGTTTCGCCGTGTTGCCCAGGCGGGTCTCAAATTCCTGGCCTCAAGCGATCCTCCCACCTCAGCATTCCAGAGTGCTGGGATTACGGGCGTGAACCACAATGCCCGGCCTGAAATATTTCATAATTTAAAAAACTAAACCCAAATTCAGATGTCTGCTTCCAAGGTGCTCACAGGCCAGACCTAGGATGGTTACTACTAACTGATATTTATTATCCCAGCACCAGCATGTTTTGGCTGTGTGTCGTGGGTAAGTTATTCACCTTTTCTGAGACAGTGTTACCATTGTAAAATAGGGATAAAAGAGTTTAGACCTTGCCGAGTCCTTCAGATTAAAGGAGATAATCAGTACGTGGCACTGAGTACCTGGAATATATTAAATAGTGTGTGCTCAGAGATATGATCGCATACAGTATCTTGGATCTCCCCAGCAACTCTATGAAGATGAGGAAACAGACTCAGGCAGCTCAGAGCCAGAACATGATGTTGCTGGAATTTGAACCCAAACGTTATCCAGGCTGAGTGCTAAAGGAATTGTAAAAATAGAATTAGCCTGTTGCCTGTGTCTCCCTCTTTCTTTCTTCCTCTGTGTTCTCTGACCTGCTAGCACCAGTGGGAAATTTACAGTGTTGGCCTCAATGCTGTGTGCACACTTGTCTTCAGCTCCCTGAGTTAGCAGAGCATTGCCCCAACTCTGCCCTGTGTCCAGCCCATGTGCCTTACAACTTTCTGTTGCCAAAAGAGAGCCCTGCTCATTCTCTAGACTCAACCAACAAAAGCTGCCTGCCATTTTTAGAACACCCATAGGCACTGAGAAGTGCAGAGCTAGTGTCCTGAGCTTGGTAGCCATCTTGCTTGGTGTTAACGAAGAGTAATTAAGTCATCTCATAAAACTCAGTGGTGGAGGTTATGGTTCAGAGCAAGCTGAGTCAATGTCAAGGCCATTTTGGCTTCATCTGGTTCATAGCCCTACGTTTCTCTTCTGATGGTTCAGTTCAGGGGAATGAGAATCAGTCTGGATGTAAGAACACTTGAGTTTGAATCTGTCTCCTCCAATCACTAGCTATGTGACCTTAGAAAAGTGACTGAACCTCCCGAGCCGCTGTTTCCTCATCTTAAATGGTGATAGTAATCTTCCCTTAAGTCTCATCATACAAAAAGCTTTCAACTCATTATATTATTTAAGCTGTTGAGCAGCTTAAATAATATAATGAGTTGAAAGCTTTTTGTGTGATCTATTATTAGGCATGCAGATAGTGTTTTATAAATAGGAGGATAGAAATTGGAAAAACAGGATTCTGAAGGTTGGACTCATTGCATTCTTTGCAAACTGCCCCCTGAGCCCCAACTCTTCTGTTGGCTCAAAGTCACTTCTCAGAGCAAACCAGATTGTCTTGAACCCTGCTCTTGCCAATATCTCCTCCTCTTCCCTGATGTCAGATTGGGGCTGAAGTTGTGGTGGGTGAGGGGAAGGCAGGAGAAATAAAAAAAATGATGTTTTAAGAAAACCTATGGTTTTCTCGGATGCAAAGGCATAAGAATCATACACTGGACTTTGGGGACTCGGTGGAAAGGGTTGGGGGTAGCGAGAGATAAAAGACTATATACACTGGGTACTCCTCAGGTGATGGGTGCACCAAAATCTCAGAAATCACCCCTAAAGAACTTTCTATCTATCTATCTATCTATCTTATTGTGTTTTGGGTTTTGGGGTACATGTGAAGAACATGCAGGATTGTTGCATAGGTACATACATGGCAATATGGTTTGCTGCCTTCCTCCCCATCACCTATATCTGGCATTTCTCCCTATGTTATCCCTCCCCAGCTCCCTACCCCCCGCTGTCCCTCCCCCCAGTTCCCCCCGACAGACCTCAGTGTGTGATGCTCCCCTCCCTGTGTCCATGTGTTCTCATTGTTCAACACCCACCTATGAGTGAGAACATGTGGTGTTTGATTCTCTGTTCTTGTGTCAGTTTGCTGAGAATGATGGTTTCCAGGTTCATCCATGTCCCTACAAAGGATACGAACTCATCTTTTTTTATGGCTGCATATTCAGGTATCCAAACACCACCTGTTCCCCAAAAACCTATTGAAATAAAAACAGAAATTCTTTAAAAGAAAAAACCTACAGTAGTCTTGGAAGAAGCACGGTGGTGAAGTGGAATAGACGCAGGCGTGGAAGTGATGTGAACTTCGGTAAGTTGCTGAACCTCTGAGCATTCCCCTTTTCTGTCAATTCAGGAAACAGAATCCCTTACTTGTACAATGAGTATTATAAGGATCAGTTCAGATGATGCATGTAAAGGTGCAATGTGGGACTGGCAGGTAGTAAGCATTCCATAAATGGCAGCTATTAATAACTAATAATCACTGAGTGGTGGGCTGCCTTCCATGAAAACATTCCCAGCAAGCTGCTCTTTGGAGCCATCTCTGTCCAGTTCTTTCCTTCCAAAGCTTTTCTGAATATTCATTTGTTCCAGATTTCTCCTGTGTACAAAGCTGAGGAGTGAGAACCCCCACAGTGGGGCTTGCACAAAGATAGCCTGGGGGGGGACTTTTTCTAAGAGCTATGACTTTGAATGGTCTCTTCATCGATGCTGACAGATGAGGGCTGGTGGAAGTGGTCATGTTTTAAAATGTCTGATGTCTGGAAATACAGATGTGCACATAAAACATTCGTTCATTCAAGATGGAATCACTGTTCCAGACACAGAGACAGGGACTGGGGGTAAATAGCACACAAGGCTTGATTCCTGTCCTCATAGAGCTTACTCTCTTGAGGGGAAACAGATGAGTAAATTCAGCAGAGTAAGGGCTCTAATTGGGTAAATGGGGGCTGGGCTGCCTGTGTCTTTGGGTTGGTATGAAGGCTGCTGATCCAGGGTGCCAGGAGACCTGGGTTTTTGATGCAGGCTCTGTGACTTTGAGCAAGTCATTTCCAACTTCTGACCTTCCATTTCCCTGGCTAAAATTGGGGGCTTGCCATACTTGATGCTGTATTGTGTGGGTCTTTGCAGCTCTGACATTTTTTTTTTCTTTTGGTCACTCAGAGACTCCAGGATTGGGCGAACAACCTGTATTCTGATTTAAAGTGTGAATCTAATAATTTCAAAAAGAAAGAGACTAAAAGGGACAAACTTGTTTCTATTTATTTTCCATCCTTCTTTGGGGAAGCATAACATTTGAAATCAAATTCTCGCTGGCTTAGCCAATGTGGAGACTTCCAGGGGAAATTCTCACTGCTGGAATTTAGAGAAGTGGCTTAAAATGACCATTGCAACCGAAAGGAGAACAGTTTTTTTGAAATCTATGTAAAATCATCCATCTCTACAGATGGATGATGTGCTGCTGCAAATGGACAGAGTACGTCTGGACATCCAGGGTGAGCCCAGGGATCCAGAGAACGGACTGGCTGACCATAGACAGGGTGACCTATCAAGGTTAACTGTGGTCCTGATCTATGTGGTCTCTTCCTAAGGGAAGATTTTTCTCATGGTTGTTTCCTTTTTCAGCAGGTGTTTGTGAAGAAACTGTATCTGTAGTCTCATTTGGTCCTTGCAGTGACACTGTTGGCGGGATTATGATCAGTAAGGGCTGGCAAAGCACCAGGAACCATGAGAGCAGGAAGCCTTTTGCTCCACTAGGTAGATGGACCTAGTGACCGCTGGCACCATGTGTGAGGGGGCTGCCTGTCAGGAGCTGTGGCCGTAGCTAGGGGGTTACAGCTGCCACCACAACCCTGGCCCTGTAGGGAGGGAGTGGGGGAAATAAAGAGTTCACATCACTCTCCTGTTTTCCTGGAGTCTCCTGCTGGTACCTTGCATTGTCTGAGTCTAACTGGAAGCCAGAGGGCAAAGGAGGTACCTTTCCAGCTCTGCAAATTCTCTTCACACAGGGCCAGGATTTCTGCAGAGAATTTGCAGAGCTGGAAAGCAGAGCAGAATCAATGCCAAGCAAGAGACTCTGCAGACTCTCATAGTCTTGGGATCTGAGAAACCAGGTCTCCAGTGAGCATTCACTTAAGCCTGTGCACCTGGCTTTTTCTTGCTTTCTCTCCTACAGCAGCAGCAAAGGAACCATGGGCCAAAGGGGCTTGTTGAGTAGAGGTGGGCCAGCATTCTAAAGAGGAGTGGAGGAGAAACCTGATTTCTTTGACTCACCCTATCTCTGAAGATGAGGGGCAGGCACAGACCAGCCCTCTCCACAAAGACAAATGTATTCTTCCATTCACAGGAGGGGTAGGAGACCCTAACATTTGTTAAGTATCTATTACATGGGGGGTATGGATGTAGGCCCTTTGTGTGTTTGCCTCTTTTAATTCTTTGTTGATCAACTCAGGAAAATAAACAGCTCTAGAACCAGCTGTCTTTGGAGGGTGCAGGCAGGCCTGGCTCTAGAAAATCTGGTGACACTGACCAAGTTTGACTTCAAAGCCTTCCCTCTTCTCTGATTCTGGTGAGCCCCACCCTAGCCCCATAATATGGCCAAGCACCCAGATATTGCTTCTATCAGGAGAAAATAAAATGCCTGATGAATTTCTTCATTCAAGGTGTTAGGAACTTAATGTGTTTCCCCTCCCAGGAGAATTTGTGTTTTTCAAGACAGTCAGCGAGTGGGTGGCGCTGAACTCAACTCAAAAGAGTGAATCACTAATAGTGGAATCTCAGGCATCCAGGGAGGTCCTATTTCTGGGGTGGGTTCCTTCCTGGCACTTCATTTTCTACAAAGGTGGCAGCCACCTATTGTCTCTAGAAAGGAGGCTGTCCCTGTGGGTGCGGTGATGGTGGGAGAGGAGAGGCACCTGCAGGCGGAAGCCAAGGTCATCTGATACTCAAAACCAAATCTGTCCCTTTAAAGGAGAAGCAGCTTAAAAATCTACACAGCCTCCCGAGTGAGGGGAAGAATTCCCGCTCTCCTCTCTGAAACAGGGTTTTCTTCACCCAGAGCACGGTGCTGTTGTTATGCAATGTCCCTGTTGGCAAAGATATTTGAACCCCTTGTTTTCAGGTCTGTGTCATTTCCAAGAAAGAGCAGTGGCCTTTGAGTAGGACTGGGCTCCTGAATAGGGGCCCTGGTGCCAAATGAGGGAGCCAAGAAAAGGCAGAGAAGAGGAAAGTCCTGACTTTTACTCGAAGATGAGACAGCCAGCCCTGTGGCAGCCAGGTGGCAGCCCTGTTGTTCTGCAGTGGTCTTGGGGTCAGAGTAAGGGCAGAGCTGGGCTGAAGGCAGAAAGGCCAGGACAAGCCAGGTGGGAAGGGCAAAGTCTCCTGCAACCTGGTGAGAGGATGTGGGCTAAGCCACTCTCATCTGTAGCTGAAGGCTTGGTGGAGAATGGCCCTCAAGATTCAAGTTCACACCCATGGATTTATAGAGGGCAGGGCTGGGGCAAAGGTTTTTCCCATTATACTTAGTAACATCATCAACAACAATAATCGCTACTACCATTTATTGAGCATTGACTCAAAAGACAGGCCCTTAACAAAAATTATTTACTTAAATCCTTACAAAGGTTCTATTCATTCACCCAACACGTGTTTACTGAGTTCCTACTATGAGTCAGGCACTATTCCAGGTGCTTAGTGTAGATCAAGGGACAGGATAGACAAAACCTCTGTGCTGGTGTCAGGGTTACACATGCAATTAACAGCACACAACTCTAGGGGGCATCACACAAGGGGCCACCTTATGAATGGTGCACTCTGGTGTTGAGCATCCTGGTAGCCCCTTTCTGTGGTGTTTGCATTCTAGTGAAGGGAGTCTGATACCAGTGAGGTAGATGTTATTATCCCCTGACTACGGTTTAGGAAACAGAGACATAGGAGTTAAGTAACTTGCTGAGTTTTTCAGCCAAAAATGACTGATCCATGATTTATACTGAAGTCAGTCTTTGCAATTCACCTGTGCCACATACTTGTCTTTCTCTCCCTGGTGGGCACAGGGAGGAGGGAGTAGCCAGGCTGGCCGGGTGAGTGCTGGGCTGGCTGGCCCAGCAGAGTCACCGTGTCCTGACTGGATGGACAAGGACTGGGTAAGAGGTAACAGAGAATCCCTTGGTGAGTCTAACTTAGCTATGGGAAGGCTTGCTGAGAGCAGCTGCCTCCATGCAAAGGTTGGGGTGACTGGCCTTTAATCCTCCCCAGCTGAGGATTTATTCAAAGAAGTCTGTCTCTGGGGATACCCCTCTGTGGTCTTGAAGGGCCAGAGTTAGCTGTTAGTTCATCCATTTATTTATAATTCATTTGTTATTTTTTAAAAAAAGTCCTAGCTATGTCTGGGGGCAAAGAAGTGGGTCCAGAGACCTAGAGATTTGCAAGGGTAGCTTCTAAACTGTTTTGGTTCAGAACAGAATAGAAAGGATCCTCAGGTGACCTTGGGTCTGCTTCCCAAGTATATTGGGCGTATGCAGCAAGAACAAAGACTGCACTCTACTCTGGTAAGCTCAGCCTGCTAGGGTTGGATGGAGATTTTTTTTTTTTTTTTATGAGTGATTTACTTCCAATTATGTAGTCACTTTTGGAATAGGTGTGAGGTGGTAATGTATGTTTTGTGTATTTGAAGTGGAGAGTTCCATAAGTGTTTATTAAGTTTACTTGTTCCAGATCTGAGTTCAAGTCCTGGATGTCCTTGTTAATTTTCTGTCTCGTTGATCTATAGAATCGTTAGCTCTTCTTGTTACATTGATCCTTTTGCCATTATGTAATGTCCTTCTTTGCCTCTTTTGATCTTTGTTGCTTTAAAGTCTACTTTATCAGAGGTGAGAATTGCATCTCCTGCTTTTTGTTTAGTTGTTTATTTGTTTATTTTTACTCTCTGTTTGGTTGGTAATTCTTCCTCCTTCTCTTTGTTTTGAGTCTTTGTGTATCGTTGCATGTGAGATGGGTCTGGATGCAACAGATCGATGGGTTTTTGCTTTTTATCCAATTAGAATATATATAAGTTTAATACTGGCATTTGATGCTAGCTGGCTGTTTTGCCCATTAGTTGGTGTAGATTTTTCATTGTGTTAATGTTCTTTGCTTTTTGATATATTTTTGGAAAGGCTGATATTGGTTGTTCCTTTATATGTATAGTGCTTCTTTCAGAAGCTCTTGTAAAGCAGGCCTGGTGGTGGTGAAGTCTCTAAGTACTTGTTTGTTCGCAAAAGATTTAATTTTTCCTTCGCTTATAAAGCTTGGTTTGGCTGGATATGAAATTCTGGGTTGAAAGTTCTTTTCTTTAAGGATGTTAAATATTGGTCCCCACTCTTTTCTGGCTTGTAGGGTTTCTGCTGAGAGATCTGCTGTGAGCCTGATAGGTTTCCCTTTATGGGTAACCTCACCTTTCTCTCTGGCTGCCCTCAGTATTTTCTCCTTCATTTCAACCCTAATAAATCTGGCAATTATGTGCCTTGGGGTTGGTCTTCTTGAAGAATATCTTTGTGGTGTTCTCTGTATTACCTGGAGTTGAATATTACCCTGCCTTGCTAGGTTGGGAAAGTTTTCCTGAATGATATCCTGAAGAGTCTTTTCCAACTTGGATTCATTCTCTTCGTCACATTCAGGTACACCAATTCAACGTAAATTAGGTCTTTTCACATAGTCCCATATTTCCTGGAGACTTTGCTCATTCCTTTTTATCCTTTTTTCTCCAATCTTGTCTTCTCGTTTCATTTCACTGCGCTGGTCCTCAACTTCTGATATCCTTTCTTCTGCTTGATCAATTCGACTGTTTAAACTTGTGCATACTTTGCGAAGTTCTCGTGTTGTGTTTTTCAGCTCCATCAATTCACTTATATTCCTCTCTAAATTGTCCATTCTCGTTAACATTTCGTCAAACCTTTTTTCAAGGTTCTTAGTTTCTTTGCATTGGGTTAGAACAAGTTCTTTTAATTCACAAAAGTTTCTTATCACCCACCTTTTGAAACCTGCTTCTGTTATTGGAACACACTCGTTCTCCATTAAGCCTTGTTCCATTACTGATGAGGAATTGCGATCCCCTGTAGAGGGAGAGGCATTCTGATTTTGAGTATTCTCTGCCTTTTTAGGCTGGTTTCTTACCTTCATTATATATTTATCCCTCTGTCGTCTTTGTAATTACCGACTTTCTAAATGGGTCTCTGAGCGGACGTCCAATTTGTTGATTCCCAGCGCCGAAATCTGAGCAATCCACTGCGCCGGCCAAAATAGCGGTGTTAAGATTGATGGTGCTTTTCTGCCTGGGAATCTCCGGACTCTGCACCAAGAACTGCTGCGCTAAGGCACCAGCAAAACCGCCGTACCGGCCACAAGAGTCACTCTGGCAACCTGTGGGGCTCCTCCGCTGGGAATCTCTTGGTCTGTAAGTAACAAATATTCGTCTGAAAGTGTGGCGTCCTCTCGTTCTCTGTGCTTTCACTGGGAGGTACGAGCCAGAGCTGCTAGTGATCAGCCATCTTGGATCTCTCTCTGGATGGAGATTTTATAGCAATGAGCTTGGAATCTCACCTTTGGGCCAGATAGGGTACTACTCCAGACATGATGTAGGGAGAGCCTTGTCTATATTCCTCTACCTTTGTCCAAGCCTGCTTTGTCCTTCCTCTTGACGAGGATTAAAGATAGCCTCTGGGTATGCATCCCCTTCTTTCTTCCATCCCCGGATATACCTGTGTGTGCAGTGGGCTTCTGAGACCTGGGTGGGGATGCCAGAGACTGCATGCCAGATGTTTGGGATGCCAATCCTTGGGACTTTGAGGAGGAAGAGAGGTTCTGAGGGGTATCTCTCTATGGGACAGAGTCAAATGGAACACATGCAAGTCCCTTGGAAGGCTGGTATCTAAGTGTTGGTTACACAATGTCCATTCCTTTTCCATTGTTTGAATTTCTCCTTCTCTATTCTTTCATCCTCACTGGCATCTTGAGCCCAGGTCTGGGGTGAGAGAAAGGATGGTGTAGGTGAATTAGCAGTTGTTACCAGAGGAAGGCAATAAACCCAGAAAAAAGGCCATGTGACTTCTGTCTTGGGCCCAGTGTGATGCTTCTTGTTAGGCTAACGTGAATCCTGGGACTCTTCCTGAGATTTTGTGGGAGAGTCTTTGTGCTGGTAACAGAGGAAGGAAACCAGAGTTAGAGCTGGTGGGATGAAGCAGTGGGAACACTGATTTCTCCTTTTTTCAGATTCAGGGATTTCTTCCTGTCAGAGACATCTGTGAGGGAGGGATGGGATTGGGAGTGAGGAGAATCCCTGCCCTCTCCTCTCATCCAGTGGTTCCAGTGCCCACACACCAGCTCATTAGATGGACATTTTGATTCCCCTGAACATGTGCATTCTTTAAATCATTGCTTGTCATTAGCTCCCGGGAGAAAATGGAGGGGCTGAGATATTAGTGAGAAAACATAAAGTTAATGGAATGATGGAGACTGGGAGAAGGGGAATGTTAGAAGGAAGTGAGCGAGGTCTACTAAAAGCAAACTTTATCTTCTTCTCAATTTTTCCTAAGACTCGTGTTGCCTGGGCAGTCTCTTTTTGGAAAAGAAATTTTCATGACAGTTTGGGCCAGGGATGACAAATAAATGTCTGACAAGGTTGCTGCCAGCCCCTGTCTCCCAACACATTAGCAATGGCACACACCACTTCTCCTCCTCTCTGTGACTATAGACGCAGACCCATCGCAATCCAGCATCCTGCATGGCCCCATTGGTCAGAGTTGACATTTGCAACGAAGCCACTTCCCTATGCCTGGTTAGGCCTTTTGCTATGAGTTCTCTGGAGTTACCTATTTCCAAGGAGCTCCATCTTATTCTTGTGGTTTCCATAGGACCTGGAGCCCCAGAAGACAATCCTGTGTGGATTCACAAAATGCCCTCTGGATTTGATGGCTGTCAGTGCATACTAAGCCTGACTGACTCACTGGTAGATACTTGTTTCCTCCACTGACACAGCTGGTTCTTAGGCTCAGCCGGAGTTCGGGCTGAGACCTCTCATTGCACCATATTCCCTCTGTTACTAATGAGGCGTTGTTCCTTAATTACTAGGTGCCAGATACTAGAATTGCTTTTCTTTGTTTCAAGGGATTTAGCAAAGGGCTTATAAATATTTGTTATGTCTGGCATGAACTGCCTGATTTTTTCATTCTTCAGGTCACTGAGTAGGCAATCAAGGCAAATCCAAGTTAGCTGGGAATCAGAATGAAGGGAGACCAGGAAAAGTCATGCCTAGAACACCAACAGCTGTGGGATTTATCCTCATTGTACCTTTCAGAGCCTTAGATAAAATCCCTCTGGATATACTCTGCTTGTTTATTTAAAGGAAAAAAATCAGAATGTGGGAGAAATGGGTGCTTTGGGTAATTTCGTATTCTAATAGATGAACATTAATGAAATTACAATATTAAACTACTAATAGCCCTTGCTGTAAAAAACTCTTCCAAAATAGCTGAGTCTAAGTTTCCTGCCTCAGTGTGTCCCACCTCCTGCTCTCGAGTCCTTAATGATCCAGAGTTTCAAGGCCCCAGTACCCTAATCTTGAAAACAGAAACTTCAGAAGTTTAAATATATGATCCATCAAGAAACTGTCTTTTTTGAATTAAATTCAAGATAGTTAAAAAAAATCAGTTGTTTGTTTGTCATGAAAGCTAAAAAATTAACTGAAGGTACAGGCTAGTTGGAATTCCAGTTAATGGATGGGCTCTTTTTTCCTTCTTGAAGAAACTTGTGCCCAAGGGCAGACTGAATCCTGGTGGTCTGTGCTGGCCGCCTTCAGCAGAAAATGGTCTGAGGTTCTGATGGTCATCATTCTCAAAACTGTCCCTGCCAACACACTCTGTAATCCCAGGAGATCACCTGACCTCTATGAGCCTCAGTTTCCTCCTCTGTAAAAAGGGCAGGGTAATCAAGTTAGGCAAAACATTTAACCTAAATGAGGAAAATGTATTATTAGTGCCCTGAAAACCATGTAGAAAGACATTAGACATATTTATTCAATATCATGTTGAAATTAGTTTTTTAAAAGAAGACTTACTGGATTTTCCAAGAACAACTAAACTGAGTCCTTGTAGACAGTTTAGAGAATACAGAAAATTAGAAATAGGAAAAAACAAAACAAAACAAACAAAACCATCAAACAAAGTCTACTCAAATACAGGTACTCTTAACTTTTGGTTTATTTCCTTCTAGTCATTTTTAGGTACATTTTAAAATTGTGGTAAAACATATGTAACACAGAATTTACCATTTTAGCCTTTATTTATTTATTTATTTTTGAGACAGAGTCTTGCTCCGTCACCAGGCTGGAGTGCAGTGGCATGATCTTGGCTCACTGCCACCTCCACCACCTGGGTTCAAGCGAGTCTTGTGCCTCAGCCTCCTGAGTAGCTGGGATTACAAGCACATGCCACCACGCCTGGCTAATTTTTGTATTTTCAGTAGAGATGGGGTTTCACCATGTTGGCCAGGCTGGTCTCGAACTCCTGACCTCATGATCTGCCAGTCTCGGCCTCCCAAAGTGCTGGGATTACAGGTGTGAGCCACTACACTCAGCCTCATTTTAGCCATTTTGAGGTGTAGAGTTCAGTGGCATTAAGTACATTTATATTGCTGTGCAACTATCACCACCATCCATCTCCAGATTTTATCACCCAAGACTGAAACTCCATATCCACTAAATGATAACTCCCCATTCCCCTCTTCCTACCCTGGTGACCACCATTTTACTTTCTGTATCTATGAATTTGACTTTCTTGGTGCCTCTTATAAGTGGGATGATTTTCAGTCACTTTTATAATAGGTTATCTTAAAAAATATGAATGGAGCCTAATGAATATTGAATTTAGTGTACTGGCTTCTTTGAACATTTCGGCATCATAAGCATCTTTTTGTATTCTATACTCTTCTTGTATTGCTATATTATATAAATGAACATCTTTTTTTTTTTTTGAGACAGTGTCTCACTCTGTTGCCCAGGCTGGAGTGCAGTGGCACAATCTTGGCTCACTGCAACCTCTGCCTACCGAGTTCAAGTCATTCTCCTGCCTTAGCCTCTCCAGTAGCTGGGACCACAGGCGCACGCTACCTTGCCCCACTAATTTTTGTATTTTTAGTAGAGATGGGATTTCTTCATGTTGACCAGGCTGGTCTTGAACTCCTGAACTCAGGTGATCCACCCACCTTGGCCTCCCAAAGTGCTTGGATTACAGGTGTGAGCCACTGTATCCGGCCTTGAACATCATTTTTTTTGAGACGGAGTTTTGCTCTGTCACCAGGCTGGAGTGCAGTGGTGCAATCTTGGCTCACTGCAACCTCCACCTCCTGGGTTCAAGCAGTTCTTCTGCCTCAGTCTCCCGAGTAGCTGGGACCATAGGCGCATGCCACCATGCCTGGCTAATTTTTTTGTATTTTTAGTAGAGATGGGGTTTCACCATGTTGGCCAGGATGGTCTCCATCTCTTGACGTAGTGATCTGCCCACCTCGGCCTCCCAAAGTGCTTGGATTACAGGTGTGAGCCACCGTGCCGGCCTTGAACGTCGTTTTTAATGGCTGAACATTATAGAATCCAGTGGGTGTACCAGCCATTATTAGTCTTCTGTTGTTTCCAAATATTTGCTGTTTTAAACAGTGTTGTGAAAACATATTTTTGGGTTGAACTTTTATCATACTGCAAGGCACTTCCTCTGTGTGAATCAATAAATTAATTACTGGTTTATAAGGAATGTGAAACTTTCAGGCTTATAATCTGTATTACCAAATGACTAGGAAAAAAATGTCCAGAAGGTGCCATTCCCAGATGGAGTGGGTTGCCACCAGGGGCTGTGAAGCTCTAATCTTAAAGGATGTTGAGTATTGGTAGGGCTGATTCAAGTGTTAGATACCTAGTAAGGATAGGAAGGGCAGGGAAGCTTCCAAAATTCCTATGTAGGAGAGGTGTAGGGGTGCTGATCTCTTCATGAGCGGTGATGGGAGTTTTCCTCGAAACAGCATGCACAGATCAAGCACTGTTCGTTCCTTTAGATTGTGTGTTTATTAGGGGCGACTTGGAAGGTTGCTGGTGGAGATTATGGGTAATCTAAAGCCAAACTCCAAACCAGCCCTTGGTTCCCCTACCTGGGAGAGAGTTGACAGTAGTCAAACCTCTCCCATCTCTGAGATTTTGTGATTCTAGGACTCTTGTCACTGCACAGACTCTAGCTGGACCCAGAGACTCCAGCCACTCACATCACCCTGGCTCATCCATAACTGTCTTTTGTTTCACCTCAGACATCACTGAGAGGTGGCTGCCTCCTCTCCCTTCCTAGGAAAGCCCATGTCACAATAAGCATGCCTGTGCTTCTCCTCAGTGCTTTCTTGGTAGCACCATCTGACAAACACTGCTCCCGGCTGCCTTCAGCTGCTCTCCAAGAAGACGTCATAACCACAAGAGATCCGAATCAGCCCGTTTTTTCCCCTGTGGCACTGTGTGCTTTGGCTGCCTGGCCAGAAAGTTGGGACTGTATTTACCTATCATTTTGATACTATCTTGGGGTGTAATTGGAATTGAGCTGTTAGTGTGGAAACTCTTACTCAGAACACAAAGGATTGAAGAGCACTTGAAGGCTGAACTCTGGAAGGACACTTCCCTGAGGCCTCTTGGCATCTGGCTCTTGTTTCTTGGAGCGGTGGTATGGCCAACAGGTGGATGTTTCCTTTGGGAGCAATTTCTTGCTTTTTCAGTAGCTCTGGGCTGTCATTGAGCCCACTGTTCCTTGTCTTCTCTGCATTGCTTGGTGACGATGTGGGTGAATTACTCCACAGTTCAATTCCAGTGACAGAGCAGTCACCATTTGTTGGTTCTAATTGTCCCTATGGGAACTCTGGTATGCATCTCACTGTGTTTCTCTTGAATGTGTCTGGGGTCCTTCAAACAGCTTCATGTCCCTCTCAGTGTGGACACTGAGATTCCAACTCAGATTCTAAGTCAATGGTCTCAGCCTTTAGAACCACAGAAGGAGGCCAGGCATGGTGGCTCATGCCTGTAATCCCAAAACTTTGGGAGGCCCAGGTGGGTGGATCACCTAAGGTCAGGAGTTTGAGGCCATCCTGGCCAACATGGTGAAACCTTGTCTCTACTAAAAATACAAAAATTAGCTGAGTATGGTGGCATATGCCTGTAATCTTGGGAGGCTGAGGCAGAGGCAGGAGAATCGCTTGAACCTGGGAGGTGGAGGTTGCAGTGAGCCAAGATTGTGCCGTTGCACTCCAACCTGGGCAACAGAGCAAGACTCCATCTCAAAGAAAGAATAAAACCCACAGAAGGCACAGAAGAGGGAGAGATCATATATGACCTTGTGTGTGTGAAAAGTCCTATTATTGCTACCCACACCAACAATATTAGTGGAAAAATGTCTTCAAAAGACATTCATTTCAGTGATACAAGAGATTTGTTTCTTTTCTTAATTTTTCCCTGTACAAATATGTAACGATTTTTTAAATCACATCCTCTCCCCCCCATTAATTGTATTTATAGGATGAGATTAATTCTAACACAATAGCAAATGATGTATGCACATTTAACACAATTCATGAAGGCATGAAAGGGCATACAATAAATTTTGTGAATTCCACACTAGATCATTCCTTGCCTTTCTCAATTGAGAGGTGGGCTCTGACAGTGCCCAAGAGAAGAAAAAAATCAAGTGTGACAGTTTAAAAAAATATTTTAAGTATTAAACTCTTTATTATGGAACTTAAAACATACACAGAAGTTGGCAGAATGACATCGTGTACCCTCAATTTCTGTCTCCAAGCCTCAACAGTGATCAACCTGTGGTCAGTTCTGCCTCTTCTGGCTCCCATCTGCTCCCTGACTCCAGTTTATTTTGAAGCACGTCTCAGACATCCTGTCACTTCAGCATTGCACTCTGTATGTCCCAAAGGTAAGCATTCCCTTTAAAAAAATAGATCCACTTTTTAAATGAAGAAAAATGAGAGGCATTTTCATAAAGGTCTTAGAAAGGGAAGAAACTATATTTCTTTACTTTAAAAATGTATCAGAAAATGAATCCATGTTTACTGCTTCTAACATGGATACCATAATAATAGGATCATTCTATTATATGTAGTCTAGTGAGATCAGTTTTTCAGATAAACTTAGAAGGGCCATTAAGTAAGATATGTCATAGTTTTTAGTTACTTGCTGAAACCAAGACTTTAATTCTGCAGAACGTCATACCACGATTCCAAATTGTACACATTGAATGTATTTGTCCAGAGGTAATCTCAGATCCACTGTATATGTTTCCATTTGCCTAGCTATGGGGTTGGTCATGTCAGTTTTATCCAGACCAGGGGTCTCCTAACTTTTCTTTCTTTTTTTTTTCGGAAACAGTCTCGCTCTGTTGCCTGGGCTGGAGTGCAGTTGCATGATCTTGGCTCACTGCACCTTCCACCTCCTGGGTTCAAGCAATTCTCATGTCTTAGCCTCCTGAGTAGCCGGGACTACAGGCACCTGCCACCACACCTGGCTAATTTTTTTTGTATTTTCAGTAGAGACGGGGTTTCGCCATGTTGGCCAGGCTGGTCTTGAACTCCTGACCTCAGGAGATCTGCCTGCCTTGGCCTTCCAAAGTGCTGGAATTATAGGTGTGAGCCACTGTGCCCGGCCTCCTAGCTTTTTTTGGGTGCACACTTCTATCACTAGATAATTCTTCTATCACTAGATAATTAAGCATGTACTCATACTATTTTCCACAATGTAAGTTATTTATTATAAATTGCATTATGTACTCTATTATGCTGGTAAATTATATTCATTATAAAATAGAAACTAAAGGGATGAAATGAGAAGTAAAAGTGAGTAGCAATTCTAATATCTTCATCTTCCCTCGGTGGATCCTCTTGCACATACCCCCATTTGCAGACCACTGGAGAAGGCTGTGGGAGGCAATATTACATCCCATCCCAGTGAGGTGTGTGGGCCGTAAAGCTGAACAGCCTGGGTCCAAATCCCAGCTCCATCGCTCTTTTGTTCTGTGATCTTGGAAACATCACTTAACTTCTCTGCATCTATCTTCTTCTCATCTGTAATATGAGGGCATTAACCCTTTATAAGTTATTGTAAGGTTTAATTCTTACACAGTGCCCGTGATAAGCATGCAATACATTTTAGCCAATAATCATAGTAATGATAATAAGGCATTTCTAACTGGGATGGGTCTAGGTTTTTCTTCCCCTTTTAATGGAGGACTGAAGCATTATGCATGAATTTACATTTCCTCAGGCATTGCTGGTGTTGATGATGATAATGATGGTGAGGCCACGATGATGGTTTCAGGAATGGGTGTGTTGGGTGTGATGAACAACATGACCTATATTGTCATTCATTTAGTTTATCTGCATTGATGAAGCTGCTGATGACATGATGACTGTTACAGGGATGGTCACATGGGGGTGATGAATATGACCAGAAATGGAAGACTTTTACAGTCCCTACCCGAACTACATCGTCGATATTTTCATTTGTCTTTCCTAGGAACCCTTACCTTATCACCTGACCAATATGCTGATGACTAACGTGTTGTGCCCTGCCTCCCTTCCAGGCCTCTCTGCCTTGTTGATCTGTTTTGCTTGTGCGTCTTCCACTGTGCTCTTGGGTCTCTGTCTCTCAGTAAAGCCTAGTACTGCAGTTGCTGTACACAAACCCAGTAGATGGAGTAAGATCTCTGTTCACTGCAGGGCCATTCATCTCCCAACAACTATTTTATACTTATTTCAAGAGACTTGCCTCTCAGCCCCTGGGGACCATGGAAAGAGTGCTAGAAACTTACAGAATATGACCCTTTGTGACCTTATGTGAGAAGTGACCTGTGTCTTTCCTGTCATGAAAGGACAGATATTGTAGAAATCAAACGCGTAACACTTGTGCAGAACCAGGGGTAATACCCAAACCTAGTTAGACAGGGGTGCCTGGAACATGGTTGTTTAGGAAATCTTCCACTCAGTTCTGCTGCCTCCATGTACCAGATGATCACAGAAGCCTCCTGGGAAGGGCTGAATCCCCCCTGGGCTGGGGATTCCAAGAAAGCTGCAGAGGAAAGACTTTCTTTTCCAAGATCAGAACAAAGGAGGGTTAGCCTTGTGCTCAGTAGTGCCAAAAGGCAAGGGTGGATTAAAATAAGAATTTGCATTAAGCTTTTTTTCTGGGGGCTTGTTTTTATCATTAACCTTGTTGATGGGACTTGAGGGAAGTCTGCACCATCTTCTCCAGAAGTGCTTCAGATTTTGTATTTTTAAGAAATTGAAGAGTCTGAGATAGGCACTTCAAATTAACCTCCCCAAACCTTTCGTTCTAGGAATTGACTTGGGGATTAATCTTTTTAGCAAATTCTGACACAGCAGCATCTCACAGCTTTTTATTTTTTTCTGCAGACCACATTGTTTCCACCTGGGATATTCTGAAAATGAACAGTGACACCTAAGAATGTACCATTATCTCTTCATGCCAATTTTCCAACCCTGATGTTGGCTATGTCTTGAAATTACTTGGCTCCAATTTTAGGGCATGAAGTATGAGATTCTGTAGCATGAGATATGTTCTTTTTTTTTTTTTTTTTTTTTTTTCGAGATGGAGTTTTGCTTTTGTTTCCCAGGCTGGAGTGCAATGGTGCAATCTTGGCTCACCACAACCTCCGCCTCCTGGGTTCAAGTGATTCTCCTGCCTCAGCCTCCTGAGTAGCTGGGATTACAGACATGTGCCACCACGCCCAGCTAATTTTGTATTTTTAGTAGAGACAGGGTTTCTCCATGTTGATCAGGCTGGTCTCGAACTCCTGACCTCAGGTGATCCACAAGCCTTGGCCTCCCAAAGTGCTGGGATTACAGGCATGAGCCACCCTGCACAGCCAATATGTTCTTAAAATACTAAGTATATATGAGTTATTCCTTAACATCTTTAACATGCAATTTATTTTTTATTTTTTTTTAATTTTAATTTTTTTTAGAGACAGTGTTTCTCTGTGTTGCTCAGGCTGGTCTTGAACTCCTGGGCTCAAGAGATCCTCTCATCTTGGCTTCCCAAAGTGCTAGAATTACAGGCGTGAGCCACCACACCTGGCCTAACATGAAATATTCTTTAACAGTATTCTTTAGGATAATATATTATTCTACAGATTTAAAATAATTTATCAGTTCTATACTTAATTATAAATACTCTTGGGATTAAAACATACTTGTCTAATAAGCAAATAGTCATGCTATTCCAAACAATTTTGAATTGCCTTTCCAAGCATCTTTTTTGGGGGATTCCTTCAACTGATTAAGAAACTCCAGGCCAGGGAAGAGGAAGAGAATTTGATTTGTGACACTGGTGGAATGAACTACATCCTTTTGGTGGTGACTCTACTGGGGACTTGTCACAGAGCTTATTTTCTAAACAGATGTGAAAATGAAAGTCAGGCTGCTGTCTGGGTGGTAAGATAAAGTTTGCATTAATACTTGACAGCATTATTTTGGCCAAAGTGTCAGATCAAATGCCCACATTATCACCTCCCCTTCCCATTTCCAACTGCCTATGATAGGAAAGAATTTATAAAAGACTAGAAATAGGTCCAGCAACTGATGAGTGGCTAAAGAAAATTAGGTATATACATACGATAGATTGTTACTGAGTCGTAATAGGGGATGAAGTACTGATACATGCTACGAATAGATGATCCTCATAAACATCATGCTAAGTGAAAGATGCCAGATAAAAAATGTCACATATTGTATGATTCCATTTATTTGAAAAATGCAAAGTAGGCAAATCCATAGCGATGGAAAGTAGATTGGTAGTTTCCAGGTGCTGGGGAGAAGGCAGACTGGGAAGTGACTGCTTAATGGGTGTGGGGTTTCCTTTTGGGATGATGAAAGTATCTTGGAACTTAGACAGAAGCGATAGTTGCACAACATTGTGAATGTACTAATTGCCATGGAGTTGTACACCTCCAAATGGCTAAAATGAATTTTATGTTATGTGAATTTTATCTGAATTTAAAAAAAGAGTAGAAACAGAAAAAGACCAAGGAAAAGGGAGGAAAGGAGGCATTATTGAACAAGACATTTCAACAAGTTTTGGAATATGGAGAATATATGGAGAAGTGGCAACTGACTTATCAGAGTGGCAGAAGAAATAGTCTACATGACTGTGAGGAACGGGGTAGATATGGAACCAGTGAGAAACAAGCTGCTTTACTGGGAAGAAGTATAGAAAGACGGAGGCTTGGAAGCAGCTGGTGCTACTACAGATAGCAGTTATCAGGGAATTTGTTGAACTTCAGAATACGGAGAATTTGGATGTAAGGGGCTTTTTTCCCCCTCATCTCAACCCAGGAGACTGTTTTTTTTTGTTCTCTGGGTGGGAGAGATCTAGAGACAGCCAAATACAGGGTACGGTATTATCTAGAAAATAAAGAAGAGGTTCGAGCCTGCAGGTGAGACTCTTGCTCTCTTCCTGGAATGCCGGCAGCCAGGCTTAGATCAGGCTCTCCACCCTTCCCCAGGAAGATGATAGGAAGATCCTTTTCTGGAGAAACCGACTCATCCAAGAGTGAACAGCTCAGATTCTTACTTTTTAAAGCTCCCCAGTAAAAATGTAGCTCACCACTTGATCAGTTTCCAGTGATGACCCCTGATCAGGCTCTTACTACAAACCTCTGGATTTTAAATTGTTGCTTAGTATCTCAATTTTAAAGATCAAAAGACAGGGTTACTTTTGAAGAAACGTCCAACTTGAATAAAGGAATTAAAAAAAAAAGGAAAAAAAAAGTAGTGTAAAGAGCAGGGAAATGAAAATTAAGTTAAAAAACAGAAAGTTTTATATAATTGTAATCCTTTGCAGAGATAAAGAAAGATATTGCACACCTAAAACAAATACAGGTTGCCATGGAAACAGATTCATTAGTGAAGAGGAAAGAGACCTTGGAAATTAAAGACATAAAAGACAAAATAAAAATTAAAAAAATTAAACGTAACTTAGAACATAACATTGAAATGATAAAACTTTAGATTTCAAAAACAACAACAGAGAATCAACCAAGGAGATTGCGTGTGACCAAAAGAAGTCTCAGAAAGAGAATAGAGGAAAGGAAGAAATATTATAAGAAAAGTTTCCAGAATAAAGCATCATGGGTCTCCAGATGGATAAAAATCTATCCTGTACCCAGAAAAAATGGACTTTTTATGAATTGCATCAGAATCCATCCCTGTGAAATTTTAGGACAAGTAGATCCTAAAATCTTCTAGAGGGAATCCATACAAAGGACTTGAATAGCATTAGACTTCTCTATAGCAATATTGGATACTGAAAGAAAAAGAGCAATACCTTAAACTTGCTAAAAGAAAATGATTTTTAACTAGAATTCCATTTCCATCTCAATAAAAAAAAACTTGGTGTGAAGAAAAAATTCAGATCTTCTCAGGCATATAATAGCTCTAAAACTCTACCTCTTGTGCACCTCATCTTGGCAAGTATCTCAGGAAGGTGCACTTTGTCAGAACAAAGACATAGTTCAAGAAAGTGGAAGAAATGAGATCTGGTAATGAGGGGGATCACATTATACAGAGGCACAGCCAGAGGGGTCCCAGGGAGAACATGGCCAGGGTGACAAAGGGATGGACAACTTCAGAAGGGGCAGCATCAGGGGAAAATGTGAAATGAATATCTGATGGGCATAAACATTTGGAAAGTAGTATGGTTACATAGTGTGTTGTTACATTTGCCAAAAAAACAGTAAAAGGCACAAAAATTCCCAAGCAGATGAAAAGTAAAGGCAATGGTTAACTCCTGGAAAACCAAAAAACAATATTCAAGAAAGGAAATGAAATCATGGTGTACCTCTGGACTAATGGGTGAAAAATGAAGATGTATGTAGTTATTAAAAAGCAAATATTTATTATTGATTTAACCCAAAGTTGTGACATTTGGAAGCAGGGGTAGGGACAGTGGGATGTAAGAGACCTAGATCCTCACTTACTGTAATGCCTAAAATTGCCATACCAAAGAATAGCAGCATAGTATATTATTTAGAAATGTGGATGCAAATGCCAGAAGAAAAATTAAAAGAAGTAAAAAATGCTTTCCTCCAAGAATAGGACATAGGAGGTAATAGTTAGGGAACAGGTACTCTGCATCATCTCAATTAATTCTCACAACTGTGACTGAAGCTCTTTTGCTCTCCTTGTTTTACAGATGAGCAAACTCACAAAGGGATGCAACTTGCCTAGGGTCCTGTAGCCAGCAGCTCATGAGTGTGGAATGGGGATTCAAACGAGGTCCAGGAGACTCCAAAACCCATGTGCTTAACCATGAAGTTTTACTAACTCTTCTCTGCTTCTTCATTAAGTATTTTTAGTGTCTAATTGCCCATACTCTGTGCTGGGTGCAGTAAAAGAGGATTACACAGGTGCAATATGGGCCATGACTCTTGTTGATATCAGCACATCAAAAATCAAGGCTAACGAGCACATGAAAAGATGCTCAACATCACAAATCACTCGGGAAATGCAAAACTGCATTGAAATACCACCTCACATACATTAGGATGGCTACTGTCAAAAAAACCAGAAAATAACAAATGTTGGCAAGGATGTGGAATAACTGGAACACTCATGCACTGTTGGTGGGAATGTAAAATGGTGCAGCTACTGTAGGAAACGGTATGATGGATCTTCAAAAAATTTTTAAAATGGATTTATCATATAATCCAGCAATTCCATTCCTGGATACATACCCCAAAGAATGGAGGAAACAGGATCTTGGAGAAAGGTTTGTACACCCACGTTCATAGCAGCATTATTCACAATAGCTAACATCTGGCAGCAACCCAAGTGTTCACCAACAATAGGATATTAGCCTTAAAAAGGAAAGAAATTCTGATACATACTTCATGGATATACCTTGAAGACATTATGCTAAGTGAAATAAAGCCAGTCACAAAAGGACAAATGTTATATGATTCCATTTATATAAGCTACTTAGAGTGGTCAAAATCATAGAATGGTAGTTGCCAGGGATATAAAGGTGGGCATTTTTCAAAAACTGAGAAATACAGACAAATAAAAATCACTGAAACACTGTTTGCCATACTTCTACCTTAGTTCCTCTTAGTTCCTTTTAAATCTATTTTTCTTCTTCTTTTTTTCTCAAAGAAATACATGTTTATAGTTTAAACACTCAAATAGTACTATAGATTTGTAATAAACAAGAGCAGTCTAATTCCCCTCCTCCAAACCCTGTGCTCCAATCCTTTCACATGTTATTTCTGGTCTTTATATTTATCAGTAATATGCCTAATGGCTTCTCTGGCTCCTTGTATTATTTGTTTGTTTATTATTTGTTGAATTTACTGCTATGAAAAATAGCGATTAGATCACTTACAGGGCCTTCCTCACACCGTGCTCACCGTCCCCACCTATATGCATAATTCTCCTTCCCTGTCCTCCTGGAAGCAATATTACTCTTTTAGTTAAGTCACAGGTCAGTATTTATGTTATAACTATGTAAATATTGTTTATGTAATGTGTTAGGGTTACACACACACACACACAATATGTATATATTTACTATTCCTTATTGTCTTTCACCCCCTCCCCAACCCCAATCTCATCCTGGAGTTCAAAATTACCTTATTTTTTTTTCCTTTGCTTGGTTTTCTAAAATCTATCTCCCGACTCCTCCAGCCCTTCTCTCAGCAAGATCGTTTCTCAGCTCCACCTTTTCCCCTTGTTGACATTGCTCCCGAGCCCTCCAACCTGACCAGGTGGCTTTTCTTCTTGGTCGCTCTCTCATCCTCCTAGGTTTTCTTATTTCCAACATCCTGGGAATTCTGGTCTTCCATTTCCTGTGTTGGACCAACTGTGTCTTGGATCCCATATCTTTGTCTCTTGGTTTATTGCTTTGCTTTGATGGAACATATTACCTATGATGTTCCTAAGAAAGAATGAAAGAAAAATGAGTTTTTGAGTTCTGGGATGAATATTGAAGTCACCACCCTGGAAGCATCATTGTGCCTTTATCTGTACGAGAGATTCCCCTTGCACTTCTCAACCATAGATAACTCTATTCTGTCTGTTGAGCTCATGGTGAACCCCTCCCCCAGGACAACCTTTCTGTGTGTCCTGGTCTGGCATGAGGTGACCATCTATTCCCAGCAAATGCCAATCAACACTTGTCTTAATAATACCTTAGCCTCAACACCTGAGGTTTAAGTTGCATTAATCACCTAATAAAAAAACCGTCACAAGTGCTAATTACTAACCTAGTCCTTAAGCTCGACTCATTTAAAGAGGTGGCATCTTAGAAGTTATAGTGTTTATAGTCATTCAACAAACATTTATTGTCAGCCATATAGAAGACACCATGCAAGGGCTTTACATGGGTTATCCGATGTAGTCCTCATGAAGGTCCTGTGAAGTGGGCATTATTGCCGTTCGTAAATGAGTTTCAGAGAGATAAAACTTCTCCAGCCATTCATACAACACATTTACCAAGTATCTACCATGTGCTAGAAAATGAGGATACTGCAGGGGACAGATGCATGTGTTCCTGGCCTCCTGGAGTTTCTAGTCTAGTCTAGTCTGTTTCCAAGGGTAGCAGATATTAAATAAATAATTTCACAAATAGTTTCTTAAATACATTTGATACAAGTGTCAAGAAAAAGAAATGCAAGGTGCTATGGGAATGTATAAAGGCCATAAACTATCCTAGTCTGGGGACTCAGAGATGGTTCTCCTGAAGCAGTGCATTAAGTCTGCAAGATAAGAAAGAGTCAGCCAGATGAAATGAGGTCTGTGATTGGAAAGGGGGAGGGAAGAGCATGAGCAAAGTCTCAGAGGCAGGAAGGGGCTTTGCATATATAAAGAACTGAAAGGCCAATGTGGCTGGAACAAAGAATGGAATAGTGTGGCTTAAAGTGCAACAGAGACCAAGTCAGGGAGAAGACCATGAAGCATTTGTGCATTCTGTTAAAGAACCTGTATGTGACCTTGGCGGACATGGAGACATGACTTAGAGTTTTGTGCAATGGAAAGAAATGATAAGATTTATTACATAAGCACTCATTCTTATTTTTGTGCAGACTCCATTGGAGGGGACAAGAGTGGACATGTGGAAGGCCAAGAGTAGGCTGCTCCAGACACTATGACCAGAGGCAATGACTGCTGAACTTGAGGGGCATCCCTGGAGATAGGGATAAATGGAGGAATGCAGGAGGTATGAAGCAAGAGCCTTGTCCCTGGTCAGAGTCGGCATCTGAACCCAGCTCTCAGGATGAGTCCGCTGCTCTTTTTGATACACGAAAACTGTTTCTTTCTCTGTGCGAGAATGAACAAGGTGCCTGCACATTTTTCTCTCCCAGTGCAGTGTTTGGGATCCTAAATTATACCTCAACAGCTGTGTAAATCCGTTTCTGTCCTGTGCAGCGATGGAGGCTGTACATTATGTTGTACAATGTGTCAGTCATTGGGGAAATTAGAACAAAACATAGTCACTGCCTTTAATAGCACAGAGCCTAATAAAGGCAATAGGAATGTAAATAGGGTCCCAAGCCAAAACTAAACATGAGGAAGTTATAAAATCGTATACAATTCTTAGCTTGGGGTCATAATTCTAGGGCTACATTTTTTTTGACTGTTTGACCACACTATATGCAGCAATATCGTTAATGGTCCTGGAACTAGGCAGCATTTTCTAAAGTAGACTTAAAATAACATCATTCTTAGACTGGCCTGATTCTCTGTCTTGGCTAGGAATTGTGTTCCTCAAGAAGAATAACAAAACATTTGAAATCATCTTTATTTTTTAAGTTCAGGTATTCTGCTAAATAATTGATTTTCATGGATTCATTGGTCAATATTTTAAAACTTTCTCATGAATGAGCTTATTGGAAATGGAGGCAGAAGATAAGCTCTTCAATAACTGACCACATGGCCTAAATTTCCTACAATATGCTTAGTTTACATGTGCAACACCTTTGTCAGACAAATACCCAATTTTGGTTTGAAAATAGTGTTTACTTCCCAGGAGTGGTGTGTAGGGACTTAAGGGTGTATGTCTGTAGTGGAAACTTTGGGGTTCAGTTTGAAAAGGCAGTGGATCTCATGTGGATCCCTCTGATTCTCAGGGCTTCTAGACTAGGGGAGTCCCTGTGGATGCCTGGGGAAGTTGGGCTGTGATCCTTAGAGACCTTCTCTGAGCTGCAATATGGATGAGGCAGGGGGTGAGTGATGGAAAAAGAGCAAATATTGCTGATGGTCCATGATGCATCCTCAAAGATTGTAAAACCCTGTATTCCCTGGCTTATGCCTTAACAAAATAGCTTGAGGGACATGAAAAAAGTAGTATTCCCTGGTGTGCTGGCAAATATTTAATGATACAAAGATTGTGTCATCACAATTTAAAATATACAGTACTCTTGATTGTAAATTCCTTATAACCAATGGATCCCCATAGAATGCTTTTGTTGATTTTTGCTTGAGGCTCTTGTATCTATAGTGTATCCAATCTATTACTGCAATTGAGGAATAAGTGCCATTCTGATAAGAATGTGGGCTGAGATTTCCCTTTATGTTAATGAGTAAGAAGAAAGGGAAATGAAAGAGCTAGACATTGGGCTTTCAATTGTTTGTTAACAACATGAGCAACATTTTTGTTGAACTGGATGATAGTTTTTGAATACCGGAAGAATATTTCCTCAATCTTTTCCTGCTATTCACCATGCATTGGCTACAGAATTTTAGAATTTAACCTGCATTATTAACATTTCTCCATCACTTTTTCTAAGTCTAGACTAGGGATTATTAAACTATGGTCCAGGGGCCATATCTGGTCCCCCGATCTGTTTTTGTACATAAAATTTACTGGAACACAGCCATGTCCACTAGTTTTATATATTGTGTATGGCTGATTTTGTGTTACAATAGGAGAGGCAGAGTTGAGTAGATTGAACAGAGATTGAATGGATGCAAAGTCAAAATTATTTAATATCTGGCCCTTTGAAAAACAAGATTTACCAACCCTTGGTCTGTATAATCAACAAATCAATAAATCAAGCCTTGATCTGTAGTGTCTGCCAATTTCCATGGTGTAAATAGTCTCACCACAGCCAATTTCCATCTACCAACGTGACACAGCAAAACAGAGTTGGGAAGAGATGTGTAAAGTGCACCATTATAGAGTATATTCACTCTATAGTGACAGTGGCCATAAATAACTTCCAGAGCATAGACAATAGTAAAATGCAGTCATAATTAAGAACTGGTGAGTTTCAAGTATTTATTACCTTTGTTTCTATATACAATTTATTTATTTGTAAGTTTATATTTTAATTTCTAATAATGGCTGGGCTTAACAAGTGGTTTGCAAAATCTCTGAGAACTTAACAGTCAATTGCCATAAGTTGGCACTACTGCTTTCCTTTAGTGCCCAGCTGTCTTCTTTTTTCAGCCATTTCCCTGTCTCCAGGAGATAATCCCTTTTTTCTTCTTAGCCTGTCTGCTTCCCAAAGTATCCTTTGCTGTTTTCATGGCGCTCTGGAACCCTACACAGGAACCCCACTTTTTGCCAAACTAGTCTTTGAAAACATTTGTCCCACTGAATACCATTCCCTTTCATCTGCTTCCCAACAATACTCTTATTTCCACAGTAGGGTTGATACCAAATGGCCAGCAACAATTTACAATAAGGTGTAAATGATTAATGGCCTGGGAACACTGGCATTTTTTTAAAAAAGGAGTCTTGTCAACCCAAAGGTTATAGGGTTTGAATGTCTGGCAACACTGCAGGTGTGAGGAACGTCTTCAGAATTCCTAGTTCCCCCCAAAAGGTTACTGTCTTCTCCAGTGGCACACCACCAATCCAAGCATGTACCTTGATGTTTCTCATTTCCCCTGAAAACTTTTCCCTCTTCTCTTTTTTTCATTTTAGCTCTTTCTTTCCCCTCCACTTTCCCTCCTTATTTAAACCTCTCAGTTGTGACTGAGGCAGATGTTATATGAACTTGAAGAAAGGGATCAAGAAATCATTCAGCTGTTTGTGCTTATCTAGAACTGTCAGCCCCTGACCTGTGTGGTCTTGGCTGGTATCTGAGCACACCTGTACATCATCAAAATCAATGTGTTCTCAGTTCCTCGTTGGCTCTACTGTCTGGCACCATTCGGCTGTTTGTACTTACCTAGAACTGCCAATGGGAAGATCACATGGTCATTGAGAAACCGCACCCTGAAGAGAAGGCTAGAAGCCTGGAGGGCATGCCCATCACAGCCTTGCCGGGAGTGGGAAAGGTGGTGTGAAGCCCCTGAGGCTCCCGGACTCCCTCACCATGGGCACAGTGTAAGAAGGTCCAGGGTGAAAATGCAGTAGGAGGCAGTTACATCAGGCTCTGGACCAATGAGGTTAAGGAACAAATTGGGCTGAGGGAAAGGGCGTTTGTGTTTTAGGAACGATGTATTGAGCCTCATCCATGCTCCAAACTTTGTTTAGGCACTAGGTTACAGCATGGAATAGAAGGACACTCCCGTTCTTTTGTTTCTTACAAGTTGAGTGGGTGACGCAGAAAGCAGCAATATGGTAACGAGTGAGAGCAGGGGAAAAGTGGTAGGAGGTCAGGTTAGAGAGGGGAGTGGGCTAGATCATGGAGCAACCGGGTTTTGGGCAAGAGGATGTCACATTCTGACCTACATCTTAAAAGAGCAACTCTAGTTGCTGTACAAGGAGACCAGGTCAGAGGTTATTGCAATTGTCCAGTTGAAGGTGGCTGGGTAGCGATGGAGGAGAAGTAGAAAATTCCGTGAAGGCAGAGCTGACAAGATTTACAGATTGGTTGACATAGGTCATGAGAGGAAAAGACGGACCCAGTGATGATGTCAAAGTTTTTGGCCTGAGAAACTGGAAGAATGGAATTTCCACTTACAGTGATGGGAAGGTTGTGAAAGGATGAGTTAGCAATTGGAGAAAACCGGGAGTTTGGATGTGGGCCTTAGACATTGCCATGCAGATGTTGAGTAGACAGGTGCACATATGAGTTGGAAGTGCAGAGGGAGGGGCTGGGGTTCTGAGTATCAGTATATGAATCATCAGTGTCCATATGGCATTTAAAGCTGTGAGACCAGATGACCCCCCTGCTTACAGAAAAAGATCAGATTCAGAAAAGCAGTGGTCTGAGGAGTGGGCTTTAGGTCCTGATGCTTAGAGGTGAGGATCCAAAAGCATAGAGAATCCTCTTTGTCAGATTATTATGAAAAGGCTATTTGGAAATGGTTTAGGTGGTGACTGGGTGAAAAGTCCTTTGAACAGCCTCAGGGACCTAGGCTGGTGGCCTCATAGGCTGAGTCCTGTTGTGGCTCACAGGAGATGTTGTATATTTGGAAAAATTTCTGCAAGTCAAATATAAATTAAAATGAATGTCGGCCGGGCATGGTGGCTCACACCTGTAATCCCAGCACTTTGGGAGGCCGAGGTGGGCGGATCACAAGGTCAGGAGATCGAGACCATCCTGGCCAACATGTTGAAACCCGTTTCTACTAAAATACAAAAAATATTAGCCGGTCGTGGTGGTGCGTACCTGTAGTCCCAGCTACTTGGGAGGCTGAGGCAGGGGAATTGCTTGAACTGGGGAAGCGGAGGTTGCAGTGAGCAGAGATTGCGCCATTGCACTCCACCTTGGGCAACAGAGCTAGACTCCATCTTAAAAAAAAAAAAAAAAAGAATGTCGTATGGCTTTTTAGTATGTTCTACAGTCAAGCAAATAACAATTGGATAGGGTAGCTGCAGGAAGACTGGGTGCCTCTACAGTTGTCAGGCTGGAAGAACAAGTAGTGAGGGAACAAGGAATGAGTGATTGATCCCTCACTACTCACCAAGGGGAGAAGCCATTGAGAGCCTCCTTGGAAGCACTTTGTACCTCATCTGGCTCAGTGTAGATTAAATATCAAGTTTCCTCCCTTCTTTCAAGTCCTAGTGCTGCCATAGTGCTGTGACTTCAGGAAAGTTGCTTAACTTTTCCAAACCTCGATTTCCTCATTAGTAATGAGCAATAATTCCCAGCATAGGGTGTTTATAAAGATTAAATAATTTTAAATGCATTGAAGCATGTTTGAACTGCAAAGCAATATGCAAACATAAGAGGTGGGAATGACTATGCCTATGATAACATGGCTCAATTTACACAATAATAGATTTTCACACTTTGCATAAATAATGAGGGTTTCTATACTCAAATCACTGAACTTTCTATCTTCAGGATCCAAAATCCCCAAGCAGAAAGCATCCCCTACTGTTAGGTCAAATATCTCTTGCTGGTTTAGAGAGTTAATGTGAACCCTGCTGCCTCCTGGGCTGGAAACATGAAACAAAAATTTCAGTTTCCTAATCAATCCATTCTTTCTTCCCCTGGCTTCTGATAGGCCTCCTCCTTATCTTTGTAAACCCTCTAGCTGGTTGCCAGTTGAAAGCGCCTCTTATTTTCCTCTTCTGCCTCCCATGACGTTGATAAAGGGCACGAAAGAACATGCAGGATGAAAACGATCCTGGTCCTGTCAGCCTGAATTATTAAAGCATTGCAGGCTAAAGTATGAGGTGTGTCTATGTCAGGGTGCAGAGTGAGTTGTGGAGCTGGGAGAGAGCTGAATTACTCACATAAAGGTGAGAAGATCTGGGTTCTAGTCTTGAAATTCACAAGCCATCTCTCTACAGTATTTCCATTACTCAGTAAAGTAAAGGCATTGGATTTAAGCTTTAAGGACCCTTCTAGTTCTTTCCAATTAGAATTCTGTGACCTCATCTCTGGTGGATTAGAAACTCATCACTCTGTTCAGTTATTTCTATATTATGCCACCAGATGGCAATGTTTCCTTAACTCCAAAGAAAGTTTTCGTTCTGGTAAAAAGTCAAGTTTTGTGGCCAACTTTTCCCCCTCTGAACATGCAAAAGAATGAATTCTCTGAAAACTGTGGAGGAAAGAAAGAACTTTCCTTCTGAACTTCTCAGATGGTTTATGCTGGAAACAGACAGGGCCCCTGTTTAGAGAAGATCTCTCTTCTCTTTGAGAACTGGGAGCTCCAGTCAGAATTATATCTTCTGTGATTGCATATGGTGGGAGCTGGGAGATACTGGAATTGGCGGGTCCTCAGGAGGCTTAGGGGGCGTGGAGATGTGCTCTAACTGGTGGGCCTGCGTGAGCCCTGCAAAACTCTGACTTATAGAGGGGCATCTGATGCCAAGTTTTTCCAGACCATGCAAAACCAGGAGTTGTCAGATGCACTCACAGGGCAGCTAAAATGGTCCTGGCAGAATCAGACTCTCACTCATAAAGGTCAGAGTTGCAAGGGAGCAACATAAAGTCCAGCCCTTTTCTTGGGCAGATGGGGAAATTGAGGCCTAGAGCAGATCAGCTCTCCTGATTCTATCTCCTTGCCAAATTACTTTGTACTTAAACATTTCAAGTAAACTTTTCAACTGTCTCATCTTGCTGTGTTCAGCTAGCATACCGTGTTAAGCCTGTAGGCCTCTGGGCCTGCCAAGCCTCCACATCTATACACACCAGGGCATGCTGCATGCACTCAGTGAGACTCCAACAGTTGACAGATTGGTTCAAAGCCATCCAACAGCAGATCTAGCCAGTTGAGTAGAAAAGTCTTTAAAGTAATTGCTTATTAATCCGCAACACAAATCTCATAGCAGGTTTTTTTTTTTTTTTGCATTTAACAACAATATAATAACAATGAACATTTATTTAGTGTTTCCTGTGGACCAGGCTCTGTGTTAAGCACTTAACATCACTATGTCATGCACTTTTCCTAATAAAGCTGTGAGATAGTTATTATAGAGACTCAGAGAGGTTAGGTAACTTGCCCCAGGTCACAGAGCTGGAAGTAACAGAGCCAATAGTCACACCCTGTTTTGCTTAATTCCAGATTTGATCTTCTGGGCTGTATGCTGTGCTGCCTCTTCATGATGGTTTTTCTCATTTACAGGATATGATGCAGAAACTTAGCAGTTTCTTACGGGAGCACCAGTCACCTCTCATCATTTTCCTGTTGTGACATGAAGTCTCAGTGATAGCGAGCAGGCTTAGGGTCTATAGAGTTGGTGATATCAGCATCAAGCCTACAGGACATTTAGAATGTGGACTCCAGGGATATTGAGAGAGAACTCCTGCACAAAGCTGCCAGCACCTGCATCCAAGAAACACTCAGAATCTAGGTCTCCTTGGACATTTTCCCCACTGCCTACAAAGGCAAAGAGGAACAGGCAGTGCTGGGGACCAAGGGGGCGAACAGTCCTAATGGAAGCTAGCATGTTGGGAGTCTCCTCTGTGCCGTGCTCTGAGAGAAGTGTTTTACATGCATGATCTCATTTGGGCCTTGTGACAGTGTGAAGTAGCAAGGACCCCATCCTCACAGGTGGCAACGTCTGCAATACAGAAAGTCATCCTGAAGAAATGGATGCCAGATAAAAATGGTCTTCATAAATCAACGTTCCTGTTTTACCTTAAAAGTGTGTGAAATGGAAATGGAAATGGAAAGATCTTATGAAGATGTAGACAGATGACAGTCAATGCCCAGAGCAGTAGTTACTGTCAGAAAAACAGGCAAGGATTTCCAGTCTGACAGATTGGATTCCTGGCTCAGCAACACCCCCTTCTAACCATGTGACCTTGGGCAAATTACCTAACCTTTTCTGAGTCTCAATTTCTTTATTTTCAAAGAGGGATAATATTATATACATCCCAAGATTGCTGTCGGTATTAAATGAGATGATGTATGTAAAGTACCTGGCCTGGAAGTTTCTGGCACATAGTAAGTGTTCAATAAAGACTAATGGTGTGGATGAGTGTAGGGGCTACTAATGCCCACCCTTACCCCAGAGCCTTCTTTCTGACCATTGTGAAGCACTTTAGAATCTCTAAACCCATTTAAAGTCCAATTATCTCGAGGGCTGGCTGTTTCTACTTACTGACAGCTCATTTGCCTCATCCTACAGACCCCTTCCATGTTGTGTCAGACTCCAGAAATTAGGTATTAAATTCTCAGGGCTTCAGGATCCATGGTCTATGATGAGTTTACTACCTGTGCCCAGTAAATGTTTAAGGAATAAATAAGAGCCCATATAACTATAAAGACCAAGAGCCAAAATAAGTCTCCTTGCTTGTGCTTTAGATCTTAAGAGTCCTTTATATTCAGGCTGCTCAGAGTCAAACATGTGCCTAATAAACATTTTACAAAGGGCCTGGTGTGGTGTGACCAAAGGAAGAGAGAGGGCTCCAGTGTCTGTTACTGGAAGACAAGATGGACAGCCATCTGGGGCAGGGCCAGTGGGGCCACATCTCCAGGTCTGTTAAGCTCCATGAAAGACATCTGAGTCAAAATCTGTTTCTATCGAAGAAAAGAGACCATAAATGGAAGAGGGAGAGAGGAAGGGACCTCTCAAGGGCATCCCCCTCTAGAAATAAGAGACTGTGAATCTATAACAGAAAGGTTTTAAACAAGGGATAGCAAGATGCCTGGATGGTGTTCTAGTGCCTGAATGGAAAAAGGCCACAATGACCAACAAATCCCACCTCCATCCACCTTCCTCACTGTCTGAAACCCCACCATTAAAATTTTTTCCTTTGGGTTAGCAACCAAGAAAGAGTAAGGTCTGGAAGACTCTTATTCCACATCTTCACTTTGGATGGCCTCTTCTTGATTACAAACACAAACAAAAACTAACAACTTCCGAGTTTTTTCTTCTTCTTTTTTTTAATTACAAAAGAGATCCGTATTCATCACAGAATATTTGGAAAAAAGAGATAAAATCAGAAAAATAAATTCAGCCTGTAATCATCCAGAGATAACAATTACTAAAATGTAGGTATTCACTTTTCCTTTTTTAACAAAACTTTTTTTCTTGTGAAACTTGATAGAATACAACTGAAGAATCTTTTACTTTATGGTTAATGATTCTTGTTTCTTATTTAGGAAAGTGTTTCCTGAGTCATAAACAATTGTCTTATATTTTCTTCTAAAACTTTATACAGTTTTGCCCTTCAAATAAGGTTAATAATACACCTAGAATTGATTTCTGTGTATGGCATGCAGTAGAGACAAGTTCTGCTTTTTTCTCTCAAATGAATATTTGGTTGGAACAAGGCTGTCCTGTCTCCACTACTTTGCAGTTTCACTGTTTGTTGAAAACTCAATTGTTTACACATGGGTGGATCTCTTTCTGGGCACTCTTGGAGTCCATTGGTCTGTCTGTATGTTGGACAGGATCAGATAGGCTGTGCTTTGTTTCAGGTAACAAAGAATCTCATGAATGAACATACTAAAGTCATTTTTGTTTTCCATTGGCAGGTCACTGCAGAGGATGCATCAGGGCAACCGCCCTTTGCAAGATGAAGTGTCTACATCATTAGGAGTACTCTCCATCCAGGGGAGAGAGACTGGAAATGGTCCATGAGGTTTTCATTGACCCAGAATGAAAGCATCACCCATCATTCCCTTCCTCTTACAGCCTATTTGTCAGAACCAGTCAGAGTTCCAACCACCTACGAAGGGTTATGACATGCTGTTTGCCATTTGCTTGGAAGGAGGGAATACCCAGATGCTGGAAAATACTAGTGATGTGTACTTCCATCTAACTATCATTGAATGAAAATGACAGTCTTAATTACTGCAGTAAGATAGGAAGACTCTATAACTGTTAGAGCAAGTCCTCTTACCCTCTTCCTTCTTCAAGAAGGTCTTGGCTAGTTTGGAACCTTGGCAATCCCATATAAACTTTAGAAAGTGCTAGTTAAGTTCTTTCTGCTGAGACTTTTATTGAATCCATAGCTTCATTTAGAGAGAGCTGACATTTAAAATGGGGAGTGCTCCAATCCACTAACAGAGAATTTCTCTCTTTGACTTCAGGTCTTCTTTAATTTCTCTCAAGAGTGTTTTATAATGTTTTGCTCAAAGGTCTTCACGTCTTTTGATAGATTTCCCCCTGGGTTTTGGATATTTTAAGATGCTAGTATAAAAGTTATCCTTGTATATTTTTCATTTTACAAATATATGTGTTTAGTATATAGAAATTTAATTCATTTTTCTGTATTGACTTTATTCAGTAAGCTTATGAAATTTTCTTAAATTCTAAAAATTATCTGCAGCTTCTCATAGATTTTCTGTATAAATAGTAACATAATCCACAAATAATGGCAATGCTATTTTTTCCTTTATGGTTCTTATGCCTTTATTTCTCTTTCTTGAATTTTCCATGTGGGGAAATACAACTTTAGAATGGTGTGAAAGCAATATGCATTCAGTATGCTCCATGACTTATGATGGGGTTATGTCTGGATAAACCCATAGTAAGTTGAAAATATCCATGGGCTCCTCCAGATGTAACTCCATCATAATTGGAGAAACAGCTGTATATTTACCATGGTGTGCAACAGATCTCAAAAAAATACTTCTTCCTCCTAAAATTTTGTACCCTTTGGCCATCATCCCTTCATTCCCCTTATCCCCAGCCCCTGTAACTATCATTCTACTTTCTGCTTCTACAGGTTTGGTTGTTTTAGATTCCACATCTAAGTGAGAACATGTGGTGTTTGTCTTTCTGTGTCTGGCTTATTTTACTTAGCATGATGTTCTCCAGTTTCAGGGACATTTCTGCAAAGGACAGAATTTCCTTCTGTTTAAAGGCTGAATTATCCCATTGCACATACATACTACATTTTCTTTATCCATTCATCTGTTGATAGACACTTAGGTTTATTCCATAATGTGGCTAGCATGAATAGTGCTGTAGTAAACATAGGAGCAAGAACATCTCTTAGACAAACTGATATCAATATTTGGATAAACACCCAGAAGTGGAATTGCTTGGCCCTATGGTAGTTCTAGTTTCAGTTTTTTGAGGAACTTTCATACAGTTTTTAATGATGGTAATATTAACTAACACTCCCAACAGTGTACAAGGTTCTCCTTTCTCCACAGATGTTCTCTTTTTCATTACTGACATGAGTTATCTCTGCCTTTCCCGTTTTTTGTCTTCATCTGTCTCAGCAGAGGTTTATCAATTTTATCAGTCATTTAAAATTTTTATCTTTTAAATCTTATCTATTATATTTTTTCTGTTTCATTAATTTTTGCTCTGATATTTTGTATTTCCTTTCTTCCGTATTTTTAGGAGATGACTTTGCTGTTCTTTTCACTTCTTTTTCTAGGACTCCTAGAAAGACGTTAAGTCTGCTCATTGTATTTTTCTCTTTATATTTTCCATCGTTTATCTCTCTTATGCATTCTGGGTAGTTTCTTCTCATCTATCTTCCAGTTCATTAATTATCTCTCTACCAGTGCTGCATTTGCTATTAAACCTATCTGAATGACTTTTTCATTTATTTTATTGGTTTTTAAATGTTAAAATTCTATCATTCTCATTTGGTTTTTCCTCAAATTTGCAATGATTTTGTTTCAGCTGATGGCTGAAACATTTTTAGTTCAAGTTCATCTCTTTGAGCATAGCGAGCACAGTTGTTTTACAGTCTATGTAAAGACCTTCTATTTTATTCATCTTTCCACATTTCTGGTGGAGGATTAGCCATGAGAGACAAAAACTTTCTTTCAGGTGCCTTTAGGACTTACCCACATTTCTTTCATGGTGTTTATTATTTTCTCATCTCATCATTTAGATATTTTTCTCCTCTACTAAACTAATAGTTCAAGGTTTATCAAAGGTAAATTCTCTGTCTTGTTCATCTCTGTGTCTCTTATGGTACCTAGCAGACTTCCACCCAAGTTACAAAGACACTATGACTAAGTGAATGATTTTAGTCTTACCCTCCTACCTGTTAACCTACCTACTTACATCTCACTTATAGTTTGTCGCTTGGCTTCATCCCTAACCTCAACTACCCCACTCTTCCCATGGCTCACTGTGCTCAGTCTACACTGGCCTCCTACTGTTCCCTAAATGAGGAAGCTTGCCCTAGCCTCAGGGCCTTTGCACCTGCTCTGCCCGCTGCCAGGAATGCTATTCTCCCCAGATACCCATCTGTTTTAATCCCTCATCTTATTCCCATCTCTTCAAATGTCACTTCTAGAGAGGGGTCATCTCTGACCACCTTATCCAATAACCAGCATTCCTTCTCCCCTCTGCCATTCTCTATCATCTCACCCTGCTTTATAGCACTTATCACTAAATGACAGAATATTACAAATGTATCCATTTGTTTACTGCCTGCCTCCATGACTCATATATAAGCTCTCTGAGGGCAGGAACTCTGGTTTTTCTATTCACCGCAATCATCTTCAGTGCCTTAAATAGTGTCTGGCATGTAGAAGGAATTCGAGACATACTTATAAGCTAGGTGCTGTGATAACTACTTTATATGAAATTAAGTATTTTTTCTCCAGCAGCTCTAAAAGTTTAGTATGTTATTATTGTCTTCATTTTACTGATGAGTGAACTGAGGCTCAGAGAGGTTATTTAGCATGCCTAAGGAGACAGAACTAGTGAGTGATTGACCTGAGATTTGAACTATGCTGTGCTGTCTAAAGCTAGCTAAGGAACCTCACATATATGGAAAATGCTTACTGAGACATGAATATGCAATTAAAAGAGGCAGATTGGGATCCTAATCTGTTGGGAAGCATAAAAGAAAAACACTAAAGATGTGGGAGCATAGGACTTTTTTTTTCTTTTCTGGAGACGGAATCTCACTCTGTCTCCCAGGCTGGAGTGCAATGGCAGAATCTCGGCTCACCTCAACTTCCGCCTCCCGGGTCCAGATGATTCTACTGCCTTAGCCTCCCATGTAGCTGGGATTACAGGCACCCGCCCCCATGCCTAACTAGTTTTTGTATTTTTAGTAGAGACGGGGTTTCACCATGTTGGCCAGGCTATTCTCGAACTCCTGACCTCGTGATCTGCCTGCCTTGGCCTTCCAAAGACTTAAAAAAAAAAAAAAAAATAGGCCAGCAGCCCTCTCTGCAACCCTTTGAATGATCAGCTTGATCAGAGAATCCTCTACCCCCACTCCTGCCTCAGCCAGTTTCTATCTGGCTGTTTCATCAGCTGGCTGATCCAAATAGCAATGTCAACAAAAGAATGGTGATCAGGCACGTAAAGCAATGTATCAGAAAGAAAGAAAAGGCAGCTCAGGTGATGCAATATTATCCGGATGTCAAGCACTGTGTGCTTGCACACTTGCCCATTCATGTTGTTGATTTTTTAAACATTTGTAATGAGAACTATGGTTTAGCTGCCTCCTTCAGGTCCTGTATGGATTAGTGCAGACATCTGCTGCTTCAGGCTTTCTGATTGGTTCCCACTGGTTTGGGGCAAAACTGGAAGCTTCTGAGCCAAGTACAGGGGCAGAAGAGCTCCCAAGAGCTCCTGGGAAAAACTAGGAAGGACAGTCAAGAGACCACTGGTAGCTCCACTTTCAGGATCCCATCTGGTCAGGGGGTGGTTCAGAAGAGGGGATTGGAATACCACTCACCTGTCCCCTTTGCAGATACACTGATGTCTTGTTAAAGAACAAGCAGAAAGGAAACACCAGACTATCCAGAGAACAGGATTAGGACATACCATATAGAGCCAGCTCAGCATATAATTGTTCACCTAATCATCTGGGGATGAAGCAGGCTCCATTCTGGAAGGGGCGAAATAGAGAAGGCTCTGACACTGGAGTCAAGCAGAACTTGGTGATCCAGAGACAGTTATTTAATCTGAGTCTCAGATTTCTTGTCTGTGAAGTGGAAATTACAGTAGCTGCTTTACAGGATTGCTATAAAGAGTACACAAAATCGTGCACCTGCAGTGTGTAGTGCTAAGCCTGACACAAAGCAGGGTGTCAGTAAGTGCTACCTCTTATTCGGAATGGAAGCCAGAGGAGCTGGACCCTTATTTGACTGACCAGAAGCCAGCACTCTAGTCACCTTCCTGATCCTTCCTTCTTTTCTGTGAACATGGACAATGTTCTTCTATCTCATGGAACAGTGGTCCTCAAAACTTGTTTTCATAAGAATTATCTGGGTTGCTAGTTGTTATTACTAGTTTTCTAGGTTGCAAGTTAAAAATACACTGTCCCAGTTCCCATTCCCCAGATTTTCTGTTTCAGTAGGTGGTAGCGGGTCCTGAAAAATTGTGTTTTTACCAAAATATCCCCTGCTATAGAATTAATTTTTGTGTTCCCCCCTAATTCATATGTTGAAATTTAAACCACCATTGTGATGCTATCAGGTGGCTTTGGGAGGTGATTAGATGATGAAGATGAAGCCCTCATAAGTGAGATTACTGACCGAACAAAAGAGACCCCAGAATGCTCCCTTGTCCCTTCTGCCATGTGACGTTACAGTGAGAAGATGGCATCTATGAACTAGGAAGTGGGCCCTCACCAGACACTGAATCTGCCAGTGCCTTGCTCTTGGACTTCCCAGCCTCCAGAATTGTGAGTAATAAATTTCCATTGCTTATAACCTAGTCTATGATATTCTTTTGTAGCAGCCCAAATGGACTAAGACCTGCACCCTCATGCCCTATAGGGAATTGTGACTTTGAGAAATACTGCCATAGGATTTACAGAGTGCTGACAAAGCCTTGTTGACTCAAATGCAAAATATTCTTATAAAGACCAAAATAGAAATGAATACTCCCTTGAACTCCTTTGGATGTGCACTTTGCATAGTTATAGCACCTTTTCATCATGTGCAAATGAGACCCAAATGAATCCTTATTTTGACCCAGAAAGAATGTCTTTGCCAGTAAGGACTCGGAGAGAGAGAGAAGGGCCTGAATACTGTAGGAAAATTAACACTGGCCACAAGACACCTGGCTGCTAGCTTGGTAGCTGTGCAACGCTGGCACGTTACTTGAGCTTCTATAAATTTGTTCTTTCTTTTCTAAAATGAATGTGGTCTGGAAGGTAAAGGCCAGTCACCTCCTCTATCAGTTAGAATCTAACCAGGAAGAAACCTAAGTGTCTTCAACAGAAGGAATTTAATACAGGGAATGGGTCACACCAGTGTTAGAAAAGTTGCAAAGCCAAATAGGGGATGAAGAGGTAGCTCAAAAGTTGGTAAGAACAGAAAGTCACTAGTATTCGTAGGCTGAAAAGAGAAAGGGAGGAGGTAGTGTTACCAGAATCCCTGATGGGCTTGTCTGGAGGAGGCTGGGGCCATGGAGGAAATGTATTAGCTGCTGGAGGCACTCCCAGGGCAGAGATGGAGCAGAGAAATACACTGGCTTCTCATTTCCTCCCACTGGTCCTTGCAGGCACCCCACTGGCTGAACTCGGGGGAGCATTTCTCCTCTACAGAACAGAGTTTCCTTGCATACAACAAGAGGATCAAACAGAGGTTGGCTCAATTTTTCCTTCCATTTCTCACTTCTATGATTCTTTCCTGCAGGGTAAGTAAGTGAGGGTAAGTAAGCTACCCATTAAGCAAACACAGTTTTCCAAACAAGCCACAGCACCACCTCTATATGCAGCAACTCTGTTTACCAGTGCTGCATTAATCAGGACTAGGACTTCCAGCTCCTTAAATTTCTACATGGTTCCTGTGTACTCCCAAAACATCTTCATCAAAGAAACATTAAGTTATGCTTAGAGGCCATTTCCCAATTGAATATAGATGATAGATTTTAAGGCCTTGAAAAAAAAATCAATACATGCATATTAGATATCATAGCTATAAAAGCCTGACTATCTGATTAATTATGTGACTGTATAAACTGTTTGGACAAAGGTTGGGTAAATTCCCTACAAATACTTACTTCCCTACTTCTGTGGACAAGGAAAAATAATATTGACCAAAGGTTCAGATAAAAGCTTGATTCAATTTCATCTCTTTTCTCAAGAATCTTGGTCATGTGGGGAAGTGACCTAGATCTAGAAACTTAGCCTTTGGGACTTTAAAAAAAACTTTTGGGTTGAATCATTTAGTGTTATTGATGGACAGGATGGAGGAGGGTAGCTTTCTCAGTTCCAAGCCAAATTCTGTTAACAAAGATCTGTGGGTAGACCTGTGTCTGGGCAAAAGATCAGAAGATGTCCTGTTCTAAGCCTCTTTGCCCTCAGACCCATTCCCTACCCTTCCCCGCCTCACTGTACCCCACCCCCATCTCTTCTTCTGCTCTTCTCCTCTGGGTCTGATGCTTGAAGCTCCAGAAGTTTCTCAGGCTCCCATGTTCCACCAATCCAGGCAATTCGGGACTCTTTCCTAGTAAGTAATGAGTACAGGAGCCACATGTAGCCCCACCAAGTTTGGTAATGCAACTTGAAATCGACTTGCAGAATGAATAATTATATATGATGTGACTCAAGGACACCACATGCAGTTGTGTCACATATTCTCACAAAAGGTCCTCATTTCTTGGACTCATTCCCAGACTCAGTCTTTCTAAGGGTAGGACCAGGAATTCCGCCTTTTTCACAATCTTCTCAGGTGATTCTATACATATTATAATAATACAAATTCATGGAAATGTATTAAATGAAAAATGAATAAAAGAATGAATGAAGCAGCAGATGAGGATGGCTGGCACAATGTATGTATCCATTCTCCTACTGCACTTACATTGCTTCCAAATGTTCATTTTATAGATAGTGATGCATTGAATATCCTTGTACCTGTGAGCATGCAGTAAAGTTTCCACAGGCTTGTATTTGCTGGATTGTGGCCATATGCATCTTCCTCTTTTCTAGATATTAACAAATCACTCTCGAAAGTATTTGTAACAATCCACACTCCTGAACCAGCAGTGGGTTAGAATTCCTTCCTCATCACATCCTAGCCCACAATTATTATCATCAGATTTTAAAAATTTTGCCAATTTGAAGGAAATACAGTGGCTTCTCATGTGTTAGTTTGTGCTTCTCTGATGATCAGTGAGGTTGAACATCTTTTTTTTTTTTTTTTTTAGATGGAGTTTTGCTCTCGTTGCCCAGGCTGGAGTGCAACGGCATGATCTCAGCTCACTGCAACCTCCACCTCCCGGGTTCAAGCAGTTCTCCTGCCTCAGTCTCCTGAGTAGTTGAGATTAAAGGCATGTGCCAACATGCCTGAATAAGTTTTGTATTTTTAGTAGAGACAGGGTTTCACCATGTTGGTCATGCTCGTCTCGAACGCCTGACCTTAAGTGGTCTGCCCGCCTCACCCTCCCAAAGTGCTGGGATTACAGGGGTGAGGCGCCACACTTGGCCAACTGAGCATTTTTTATGTGCTTAATAATGTTCATTTTTTATTGACTTTCTTCTGTGTTTTCTTTTTTTTTTTTAGCAGTGAATTTGAGTTGTAAGAATATATATTTCTTTCACTCTGGGATTCACTTCCATAAAGTAATTTTCATTTGAATGAAAAAGAAATAAATTGCATAAACATTTGTTTTTTCTGAATTTTGCTGGTGTAAAAATGGCCACTCAGCCCTGGAAAAAACAAAGGCACTTTACAGACTGAAGGTGCACATGGGAAATTTTAGAAAGGTTCTGTTCAACCTCTGTAAGGGACAGATCACATCTGAATGTCAGGGTAATCCACCTAACCCAGCTGTTTCCTCTACTGCAGATTCTGAGGATTAGTCCCTGTTTCTTCTGTTTTGCTGCCATCTATCTGATTTTCTTTGCTAGGTTCCTCTTGCTATCTGGGCTACAAAGAGGTGCTTTGTGGCGCAGAGTCTTTGCCTCACCTTCAGTCTTGCGGTCCCCTAGGAGTTATTAGTAGTTGCCACTGGAAGTCATTCGAACAAACACAGGGAAGGCACAAAGAGATAGAAAGCCTTTAGCCAATATGATGCCAACAAAAACAAACAGAGCTCGCTGCCCAGTCCTCTTCTGGTTACCTTTACTAATATATCAGTCATACTTCTTCTGCACTTGATCTTAGCCAAGAGGCGGAGAAGCCATAGTCATACTTCTTCTGAAATTAATCTCTTCCTGCCCCACCTCCCCATCTTCTGTCTTTGAATTCCCAGGGCTAGTACTCATAAGATTATCTCTTTCTTCTCTTTTATAAGGAGACCCATTCTTTTTCACAAACCAGCCACAAAAGTGAGAGTCATTACCCCCCACCGGAAATACCAGACAGAGTTCATCTGGGATCAGTTTCTAATCAAGTCTCCTACCTGGGTTTTCCCTACTCCTTTCTTGAAGCTACCACAGGGAAGTGCAGTCTCCAGATATAATCCCTCCTTTCCACTGTCACTTGTCCACCCAGCCCACTGTCATTCTTCTACTTGCTTCTCCCCTGGGTCAGCCAGGAGCCTAGGTCAGTGACAGGACAGGCAGAAGAGAGAGGGGCTTCTGGAAAGGAGAGGGGGCAGCTCACAAAGTGGCAGCAGGGCAGGAAGGTGGGCAGGGGCTGAGAATCCAATACATATCTAAGTACATTTTTCTAGGATAGGCTTCTACACTCAGCCAAAGTGTATCTCGTTTATTATTATTATTATTATTATTTTATAGGTTTACAGGTCTCCCTGTGGAATTATAAACCTCTAATAAAAAATCCCAGGGTTAAAGAAAGGAAAAGATGAAGGAGAGGCCCATACTCTGAATGAAATGGTCCAGTGGCTCCTGGAAGGTTCCGGATGGTGCTTCCTGGACCAAGTCAGCTGCTTCTTCTACCTGGTATCCTTTGTGGTTCAGCTGGGGTGGGGCTTGCTAGAAAAAGCTGTGGGAGGTGGTTGCTCCAACCTATGGGGGCTGTGTGTAAATGCAGGTGTTATCTGATGAAAGTGGCCCAGGGTCAGGGTTTGTACAGAAAGCTCCTGGTGGTGGGGAGATAAGGTCAAGCTTCTCTCTCTCTCTCCCAGATTCTGGTTGTATCCCCTGTCTCATTTCACACCCACCCACAGACTTCCAAGGAACCGGCGCCTGCAGACATGCCTCTCTGGTGCCCTTCCAGTAACCCCTGGCAGGCAGCACAGCGCCAAACCTCTTGGCCTTACCCCACTGGGCCCATGACCCAGTGGCTGTGTCTCTGGGTCCTCCCTGTCCTGCAAAGAGAACTCGGCCCTGAGTCAGGTTCTTCTGCTCCAACTCAGTGGCCACCTGTGCTCCTGGGGAGCTCGGGGGAGGCTGGGAAACTTTCAAAGAGCAGTTAATCACTAACTAGCTGGAGATAAGAGAGAGAGAATGAAACAATTGAGAAAATGCCCAACCCAGAGCCTAGTGCTTCCTTGCCTGCACACGCCAGAACTTGGCCCGCCCAGAGAAACCCACAATCAAACTGAGTTTATTCACTCAAGAGAGCTGACATACCAGTCTCTGGGGGGCTGCAGTACCCCAGGCTGAGGGTCCAATGGTAGTTGCTGCCCCTTTCCTTCTAGGATCCTTTCCTTCAGCCATGCCTCAGCCTGGAGGACAAACAGGAGCAGTTGCTCAAGGAGCCCTTCCCTTATCTCTAAGGTCAGGGCCTGGAATTCAGCTTGTCCCATTTACTATGCCAGCTCTGTGCGGGGTACAGAGATCCAAGATAAATCAGACAGGGTCTCTGCTGTCAATGTGCTCATGGAAAGAAGCTTTTAGGGTAAACAAAGCTAAATGCCTGCCAGCTGGAACTTCGACTCTGCAAGGGAGCACCCTGCCACATCTGCCTGCTGGCACATTTTCATCTGCTGGGCTCACGTAGCTGTGGAACAGCTGGGGCTGGGGGCACATTCTGGGCTAATCTAACCATTATCTTGGCTAGGGTGGGCCCATCCTTTTTGGTTGCAGGAGCTGTTCAAGGGTGGTCTGGTGGTTTGGATGAAGACTAGCCAGATTCCAGAAAAGAATACGTTGACTTTTCTGGGGTGGGGTCTGGGACAGAAAGCAAAAAGGCTGCCTTACTTTAAGGAAGGAAGGTTCTCCTTCCATCTTCTGCCCTCTGAGTGCCTAGTATTAGCAAGTGACATTAGACAAAATGCTTAACACGTATTACCTGATTTAAACCTCCCAATGATCCTGTAAAGCAAGTACTCCATTATCATCACCACCCTTATTTTTACAATCAAGGCACAGTAAGTTTAAATAACTGGCTCAAGGCTGCACGGCTGATAAGTAGCAAATTTGGACTTTGAATCTGGGCACTCTGGCTTCAAAGTGTGCTATACATTGTTCAGGTTCTGGTCTGGTACTGCAATGTCAGCATCACCGGGAAGCTTGTTATTAATGTCGAATCCTCAGCCGACCCCAAACTCCCCAAATCAGCACCATGATTTTAACAAGGTCTCAGATGATTGGTGTGTACATTACAGAAGCACTGCCCTTTCCACATTATATGGCTCTATGCTCAGTACAGATTTAGTTTTCAAACTATTCATTCCACCTGCCAACGATTACTGACCTCCAGGCGTTGTGCCAGGTGACCAATGGAGGTACAGAGACACATGTCCTTATGGAACTTGGTCACACCTTTCATGCAGGCAGTGTGTGGAGTGCAAGTCAGGACACTTGGATCTAAATCCAGTGCTACCACTTGCCAGCTGCGAGACCGTGGCTGAGTCATTTCACCTTCTTGGGTCCCAGGTTCCTAATTGGTAAAACCAAGAGGCAAGCCAGAGATGCGCCCGGCCCCAGCAGCATATTCTATGTGCACAGGATGAGGTGCCCAGCAGGGACTCAGTGGGGAATCTGCCGAATGAGGGAACCAGTAAAGGAGTGAGTGAACTGATCATCCACTACAAAGAAACAGCCCCCATTTCCAAATGAAGAAGTATGTGGCTGGGTGCGGTAGCTTAAGCCTATAATCCCAGCACTTTGGGAGGCCGAGGTGGGTGGATCACGAGATCAGGAGATTGAGATCATCCTGGCTACCTTGGTGAAACCCCCGTCTCTACTAAAATACAGAAAAAAAAATTAGCCAGATGTGGTGGTGTGTGCCTATAAGCCCAGCTACTCAGGAGGCTGAGACAGGAGAATCACTTGAACCTGGGAGGCAGAGGTTGCAGTGAGCTGAGATTGTGCCACTGCACTCCAGTCCAGCCTGGGTGACAGAGCAAGACTCTGTGTCAGAAAAAAAAAAAAAAAGAAAAAGCAAACAGAAAACAAAAGAAGTATGCTAGTAGAGGGGAGACAATGTCAAGCATATCTGCTGTGTGTCAGGGAAGAGTAGGGCCTTTCCAAGCTCCCCTGCTGTTAACATTACACAGCAGTCCCAGCTTGCCCTTCTCAATGGTCCACTCAGTTGATTTCTCTTGGTGAATGTCTGCCCCACATCTGTGGGTCACTCAGCAACTTTGACCACTTATCCAGTGTGGGATCTCCATATCAGAAGGTGGGGAAAAGGGTGACGAATGACCTAGAATCCTGGCTTCTGACCTTAGAGCCTCACATGTTAAAGGGACAGGGACAAATAAGATCTGGACATCAACGATTATTTCAGCTTGCTTTCCTTCGCACTCTTCTCTGTCCCCTTCTCCTCTTGTCTTCCCTGCAAACCACTTTGAGTCCCCTTTGGTTACTGAGATAAAACCAATCCACATTAATTATGGCCGGTATTTCTTTAGCTTTTACTCCAAGCCAGTGCATAATACATTTTGCATACATTATATTATGGAATCCTTCAAACGACCTGATGATGGGTAGGAGCCATTGATACCCCCATTTTATAGCTGGGATAATTGAGGCTCAGAGTGGTTACGCAGCTAACTTGAGTCACTTCCTTGTGGTGGGCCCATGATTTGAATCCAGGTTTGCTCAACTCCAAAGCCTGTGTACTAAATGACACTTCCTGCCTTGATAAGATAATTGTGGTTGTTACTTGGCCAAATAAAGAGCTTATGGAGAAGTTGTTTCCAGTCAAGAATATCAGCTCCCAAATCTGACTGAACATTGGACTCTCCAAAGGAGCACAACATGCAGCTTTCTGGGCACCATCTTCAAGTGCCCGATTCAGCAAATCGGTGGTAGGCAGTGAGGCAACTGTATTTTGGTAAAGCTCCCAGGTGATTCTGATATTAAACTTGTGCAAAACCCATTGAGCTAAGGAGAACACAGGTTCAAAGGGACTGGACGGCTCCTCCTTATTTATAGTAGGAGACTGTTGGCTTCTGAGAATGACGGGTAATTAACTTTGGGGAGCTTCCTGGAGTGACCTTTGCCCTCAGTGAAAGTGTGGAGATTGAGATAAGAGACAGAAATCCTTGGTGGCCAGGAGGAAAGGCAGGTGTTTGCTGTCAGTCTCCAGGCTTAGCCCTTGTGGTGTCCCACCTGGAGATGGTGCACATTGAGTGCAGTGGCTGCTGGAGAGTCGGTGGTGAGATGGAGGTGACAGGTGTGGGATTAATTAAAACATGAAGCAGTGTAGCCGGGCATGGTGGTTCACACCTGTAACCCTAGCACTTTAGGAGGCCAAGGCGGGTGGATCACCTGAGACTGGGAGTTCGAGTTCAGCCTGACCAACATGATAAAACCCCATCTCTACTAAAAAAAATACAAAAATTAGCTGGGTGTGGTGGTGCACTGCAATCCCAGCTACTCAAGAGGCTGAGGCATGAGAATCTCTCAAACCCGGGAGGTAGAGGTTGCAAGTGAGCGGAGATCACGCCACTGCACTCTGGCCTGGGCAACAGAGCGAGACTCTGTCTCAAAAAAAGGAAGCAGTGAACCTTTAGACCATCCTGCTCTAAAAGTGAGGCAACCTTAGTTTGTCTGGGTCTTTAGAAGCAGAAGTGCTCTTGGCTGTTCCCAGGCTGAGGGCCCCACCTAGTTCAAGTCTTCTAAACATCCAGTGTTTTGCTATATTCATTTACCACTTGTCCTACTAGCCTCTTAGGTTTTTTTCTTTAATGACTCACTTATTAAAGAATGTGCATTTATTTACACAGCAACAATATCACTACCTTTAATGGAAAATTAGCAACCCTGGCTACACCTGGAAGGTAACTGGTGATAAATAGGATGAAACCCAAGGCTGGAATTAACTTCTCACTGGATCCTGCAGCTGTGCTCTTTTAGTTGAAGGGGGCTATCAGCCAGCTGAGATCTCCTCTAAAGTCTGTGAAGGAATGAATTAAGAGAATTGGAAAGGGCACACATTTCTCATGATGTGACTCAATATTGATTAATTCCAGCTCCACCTATCATCTAAAACCATGTCACTTAAAGCTGCTTATAAATACCACATCACCAGAATGTAAGCTCCACGAGGGCAGGGTTTTTTGGTTTTGTTTTGTCTTTTAAAAATCTGTTCATTGCTGTATTCCTAGACCCTGGAACAGTACTTGGAATATAGTAGGTGCTCACATATTTATTAACTACGTGGACTCTTTCTAGACTGAGAAGCAAAAGATAAAGTGCAGAGGGTCCGACTGGTGATCGAATATCTTCGTTCCTTACTCTGAGCCCACTCACCCACTTGTTTTGAGAACTCTGGTGACCCGACCTACAGCCTGTCCCACCTTTGGCTTCTTCCCATTTCTTGGGTACACATGTTACTGAGAGGATCAGACGAGGTCATGGATGGGCAGGACTCTGAACCGCATGTCCTCTGCACAGAGAAATAGCTGGGCCGATTGTAAATAGCAAAGGGGATGCCTGGCTGTGGCCCCATGACTTTGCACATGCTTTTTGGGCTGCTGTTAGAGAGAGGACCCAAAGCCTGATTCTGGAACATTTTCTTTGCTGTCTTCTAAACCAGAACCTGCTTGCTTCAGTTCTCCCACTGAGCAATCATCCTGACATGAGGGAGATGGAGTCAGACCTTACATTGTTGAGACAGAGTCTGTGTTCTACTGAGTACTGGGAAGGGTGATGCAGGGAGGCACCCACATGTTCCCTGTGAGTGCTTATTTTTAATAAAAACCTTGCTATGTTGCTATTAATGATGATAATAATAATTACTCCTGCTAATAATATAAGGAAACACCCACTGGTCTGTGACTGAGCCAGCCCTGCCTGAAGGAACGGGAATGAATTCAATGACCTCTTGACATTGGTCTCAACACTTTGGTTCTATTACCACCTTGTAAACCTGAGTGTGTTCTGTTTTTATCCTTAGGAGTTGTGGTTAGAACCTGCCAGAAATTTCTCACAATGGACCAATCTTCCATTGTTCACTGTCCTTTTCAACATGCCTTGTCATTCATGACAGAGAGAAACTGGCCATGTGGTCCAAGGCAGTGGGATTTACGTGACACCTGCCAAGCCAGTGAGGCTAAGTTCCATTGCTGAAGTCTGATACCTGTCATCTGCCATGAGGTGACATCCATACCGTGTCATTCTCCATTCATTCAATACATATTTGTGGATTCCTAGAGTGCCCCAGCCACTGTGATAGTCCAGCTTGAGAGAAAGGAAGTACACGAGACATTACAACACAGTGCAATACGTGCTGGAGAGAGGAAGACTCTGGAGCAGGAAGACAACAGCTCAGTGGGGACTGAATGGTGGCGGCGTGGGTTCGTCGGGAAGGGCCTCCGGGGAAGCTGAGTTTGGGCTGGGTGTGAGGATGAGTAGCAGTTAGCCAGGGAAGACAGAGAGTCGAGGTGCTCCAGGCATGTGGGATAGTACATGCAATAATGGGGCATGGGGACAAAGAAGAGAGAAAGAGAATGGAGAATGGCCTGCCTGTTTGGGGAAATTAAAGGAGCCAGTATGTAAAAAGCCAGCTGAGAGATAGCTGGAGATGAGGCTGGAGAAATAAGTAGGTGCCAGGTCACAGATGGCCTTGTGAATAGTGTCATGGAAGCTGGACTTTATTCCAAAGGGTATGGGAGCCATCGACGGGTGTCGAACAAGGAGATGCACATTATAGAAAGGCCAGGAAGGCCTCTGGGATCTCCTCTTCTCTGAACTGTGGCTCTGGGGGCAGCTCCCTGTGGGGATCTCAAGGGCAGAAGTGGTCCCACCACTGCACTGGGGTTTAGGCTCAGCTCACATGGGGTTTAGGTGCAGCTCAGAGCAAGATGGTGACAAATGACTCATCCTCAAACAACAGAGCAGGCATAGGAAGGAGACTCCGGTTAGGGTCTTGCCTACCTGATTTGCCGATGGCCTATGCATTTAATTATAGAACAGGATGCCAAGCCTCTTGTGCCTTCTCAAACACTTTTTTTTTTTTTTGAGATGGAGTCTTAGTCTGTCACTCAGGCTGGAGTGCAGTGGCGCCATCTCAGCTCACTGCAAACTTCACCCCTGGGTTCAAGCAATTCTTCTGCCTCAGCCTCCCTAGTAGCTGGAATTACAGGTGCTCACCACCGCACCCAGCTAATTTTTGTATTTTTAGTAGAGATGGGGTTTTGCCATGTTGGCCAGGCTGGTCTCAAACTCCTGACCTCAGGTGATCCACCCGCCTTGGCCTCTCAAGGTGCTGGGATTACAGGTGTGAGCAACTGCACACGGCCCTCAGACAGTTTTTTTTTTTTTTTTTTTTTGAGACAGTCTCTCTCCATCACTAGGCTGGAGTGCAGTGGCACAATTTCGGCTCACTGTAACCTCTGCCTCCCAGGTTCTCCTGCCTCAGCCTCCCAAGTAGCTGGGACTACAGGCATGCACTACCACACTCAACTAATTTTTGTATTTTTAGTAGAGACAGGGTTTCACCATTTTGTCCAGGATGGTCTCAAACGCCTGACCTCAGGCGATCTACCCATCTTGGCCTCTCTAAGTGCTGGAATTACAGCCATGAGCCATTGTGCCTGGCCTCAAACACTTTTTAACCTTTCTTCTCCACCATGCCCTACACTGCCCCTTCTCTCTCTGCTCTTCTCCCTTCCACCTTCAAATTTCTTAGCCATGCCCAGGTCTTGTTTTCACCTGTGCCAGAGAAGATCTATCTGACTTTGGCCATGGGAAAGATATTGCAGGTATCAGTTGGGGAGGGCTGGAAAAAGTGCCTGGTGCTGGATATGGACAAACTGGGCTTCCAGTCCTGGCTCTCCCAGCCACCAGGCATTTGACATGGGGCAGAAGCACTTTTCCTCTCTGAGCCTCTGTTTCCTCATCTATAAAATGGGAATTATATCATAGTGATCGTGTGAGATTTAAACAAGGTTTTGTTTGCAAAATTGCTTTGTAAACTACAAAGCTCTGAATAAGTGTTTGTTTGGGGTTATTAGGCACTACTTTGCCGAAGTAGTCTACCAGAGGGATGGAAGGAGAGGAACTGAGAAATCTATTCTTTGAAATATTTTTTATCATATGAGATATAAATATATATATCTATAGAAATTTAGATATAAATATGAACAAATGTATCTGTTATAAAATTTAAAAAGAATGAACTTTCCCCCATCTCACCCCTAGCAGCAACTGTTAATTGTTTGTTGCATATCCACCCAGGCATGTGCAATGTATATATATTCAAACAAAAATATAATCATATTATAAGCTTTGTTTTTTAGCTTTTTTTTTCACATTACGTGGAAACCTTTCAGCATCATGGCATATAGATCTGCCTTTTAAATATTACTTCATGGTTTAGGTGAACCATAGTTTATTTAGCATTCTCCTTTTGATAAACATTAAAGTTAGCTGCAATTTTTCATCATTTTTTTGTACATATATTTTGTACATATATGTCTTTTGTACATATATTTATGAGAGAAATTCCTAGAAATAGAGTTGCTGACTCAAAGGATATGAGCATTTTAAATTTTGGTAGGTGCTACCAAACTGCTTTTTATAAAGATGGTACAAATACATCCTCCCACAAACAGAGTACCTGCCTTCCACACCTGGACCAACCATAGGCGTTACCACCTCTGCTGAAGCTTTATTTGAGACAAGGTCTTGCTCTGTTGTGCAGGCCGGAGTGCAGTGGTGCGATCTCTGCTCACTGCAACCTCTGTCTCCCAGGTTCAAGTGATTTTTTCATGCCTCAGCCTCCTGAGTAGCTGTGACTAAAGGTGTGTGCCACCACACTTGGCTGAGTTTTATATTTTTGGTAGAGATGGGGTTTTGTCATGTTGGCCATGCTGGTCTCGAACTCCTGGCCTCAAGTGATTTGCCTGCCTCAGCCTCCATGAAACTCTCCTCTTCCCTCAACTGGTCATGTGGCCACTGCCTGCGTCATCACACTGCTCCTCTGTCTGACAAGTCTATTCTTATACAACACCAGTAGGTAGGGCCATCTGAGACATGGTTACCCAATAAAATGGTAGGAACCAGCCCTAGGGGATTTGGGAAACTGGCTTTGAGGGTTCAATGGAGTATGCACACTTCCAAATATACAATCTAGCAGCAGTGGAGAAATGCACTTTAAGTAGATAACTTTGCACCTGACACAGGAAATAATTATTGTTATTATAGAAAGTTCTGACACACACATCTCGGTTGTGTTTGGAAGGAGGATAGTCAGAGAGAGGAGGAAGGTATGAAGAGGTCGAGGTGTTAGTTTTAAAAAGTGTGTCTTTGTCATTGTTGAGCTGTGGCTAGTCCCACAACCTCATTCTATCCAGGCCTTTGGTGTTACAAAATGCAAATCACCAGGCAACCAAATAGCATTTCCATGGGAGTACCCCATGACCTCTGGTGCTGTGTACAGGTGAGACAGTGAGCACTTAGAAAGGGATGGCCAGGGTGAGGAGGAGGGTCAAAGCGGCCTCTCCAGCCTCTGCAACCTAAAACAAGGGGCCAATGGGAAGTTCTGGAACTGGATCACTAAGAAGACAGGCCCCACTGCTGGCATGCCTGGGATGACCAAAGAATTAGGAAACTGAGATTGGAGTTGGTCTCCAATTCAACTGGCCCCATTTAAAAACTCTCATAAGCAGAAACAGAGGATTAAGCCCAAGAGCACTGGGGAGATGGTAATCAATGGAAATTGTGTAAGATAGATGGCTATGTGCTGGGGAAGGAGGAGGCAGAATTCAGAATTATAGGAATAATAAATGAAATGACTGATAAAAGTAGCCTTCTACATGTGTTATTTAATTTAATCCTCTTAACCCTATAGAGTTAGCACTGTCAGGATCCTCATTAAAAAAAAGAGATGAAGCAGAAGCTCAGAGAAGTCAAATTACTTGGCCAAAGTCACACAGCGACACATGGCAAATCTGGAACACAAACTTAGGTCTATCTGACTTTAAACCCAAGTGCTGCATATAGCTTCGATTTCACCATGGCAGGGTTCAACTTGGAGGTAGAGGGTGGTGTGGTAGATTACCAGATATGATAGTGGTAGGTTTTTTTCTTCTATCTTGAAAGAGAAAATGAGCTACTTTTTTTTAAAATCTGTTGCAAGACATCACAAAGGATCATGACTTCCATTTTTGAAATGACATTGTAGATTTGTGTATATTTGACAGCTGTAGTACATTACCAACCTTATGCCCTCCTCCCACCCTTTCTGAGAATACTGGTCTAGTTGTGGGGAGTGTTGGGGACCTTGCGCATGGACATATGTTGGGAGAAAAGGCAAGGAGGTTATGCCGTGTGTTAGTAGGGACTGGGGGAAGTTTTTTTGGCTTGGGTTTTTGTTTTTAAAATCCTAGTTGGTCCCCAGTGTCCTGGTGGAGCCTCCAGACCTCCTCAAAGTCTTTGAGATTGTGATTAATTACTGTATAAACTAGACAGCCCTTGGCCTTGGTGCTGCCATTCCAGCCTGTAATTATCTTTGTCACAAGTTGCTGTCTGGCTTTGTTCTATAGGTAAGAGGCTTTTTCGTTGGTCCCGGCATGTCCCTGAGTCACTCGCAGGCTCACTTGTGCTTATCCAGACTGGTGAATCATTCGCCGTCACCCTAGAGAGCAGTGCAGTTTGGGAAGGCGTGGGTGCTCCCATGGAGAGGGTGAGCCCCTCTCTCTTCTTTCCAGACATGTGTAAGGAGCAGTGGCAGAGAATTGCAGAACAGACGATGCAATCATAGAGTGACCTATGAGCCAGGCACGTTCATACGTGTCATCTCATTGAAAGCTTTACAGCACAAGTTATACAAGTAGAACACAGGGATAAAGAGCAAGGTACTTATGTGGGTTTCAGACCTGGCTCTGCCACTTATCTGGAGGTATGACCTTGGCCCAAACTTCTTAACTTCTCTAGGCCTTGATTTCCTCAACTATAAGATAGAGATAAAAATAGTAACTGCATCCAAGAGCTTTCAAGAGGAATTGATGCAAAGAAACAAGAATAGTGCCTAGCAAACTGCAAGCACTCCACTAGAACTGGTGATGATGTGGATGCTAATGCTGATGCTGGGACAAACTTACGCCCATTTTACAGATGGGAAAACTGAACCTCAAGTTGTCCAAAGTGGCATAGCTAAAAGTGATAGACTTGGGATGAAAACCCCAGTCTGTTTCCAAGTCAGAAGCCCTTTCCTCCATAATGCTATCTACATAAATTAGACTGTTTGGCTGAAAAATGATCTGTTCAATCCACAAGGGTACCTTGGCCCAGGTTGCTTCTATGTTTTATCGTCAATCTGAAGCAATGTAATGAGCAATGTAATGAGATTATGTTAATATTTACTCAGGGTTCTGGGAAATCCAGAAGGGTTTCAGGGTAAACCATCTACCAGCAAGCAAGGGCTCGCCTGCTAATTCCCCTTTCTTCCAAGACTGATCAGATTGCCCAGCGCCTAGTAAAATGCCAGTTTCCTTCTGTGTGGAGGGGAGCAAAGCTGTTAGCTCCTGCTGAGGCACAGGGAGAGGATGTTTCTTGTGCATGGATAGGTGGTGCTTAGGGGTAGAGGCTCTGAGATCAGGCAGACCTGGTTTCTATCTGTCCTTCCCAGCAGTGTGACCATGGGTAAGTTACTTAATCTCTCTCAGCTTCAATGTCCTCATCCTTAAGATGGAGGCTTATCATGCTACTTTGTGGGGCCTTTGTGAGGATTAAATGAGAACTTGCATACAAAAAAGTTCTTAGTATCTGGCACATAATAAGTGCTTAATAAAAATAATAAGGCAGAGCTGGGTCGATTGAGAATTTGGTTTACAGCACTTTGCCAGCAAATCTCTTGTTTCCTGCCACTCAGAGACCATGGCCTAATTATGTCCATTGTGGCCACATGACCATTGGCATGTCAACCTCCAAAAGAGAGATGGCTTCTCAACAGGCATTAACCAGCTCAGGTTCTTTGATTCAGCACAGTGCTCTCTTTTTGCACTGCTCTCAGTCCATCAACGGTATTAATCACAGCAACCATTCATGGTGCAAGGTGCTCTCCCTAACCTTACATTATCTTTTTAATCCTCACAGCAGCCTTGGGGGAATGGTATTATTTGCATCTGTAGATGGGACAGTAGGGGCTCAGAGATGGTAGGTAATTGTCCAAAGACACACAGCAGTTGGACAAAGTACTATTGGAGCATAATGTATGTGCATGCAGCTGGGTTGACCAACCTTCCTGGTTTGCCTGGGAATATGGGGTTTTCTAGGATGTGGGGCATTCAGTCCTAAAATCAGGAAAGTCTAAGATGAGTTGGTTACTCTATACACAGCCTCTCTGTGGAGGGTTGGTTGGTGGGCCTGGAAAAGGCCCACCTTTCAATTCAATAAGCAGGTTTGAATGCCCTGCTCCTTGGAGGGAGTCGTGTCAGGACTTTCTGGGTATTTGACCATGATGAAGAGCCCTGTCTGCCTGGGTTCACCAGGCTGGATGTGGAAAAATGGTGCCCCAAACCAGCCCCACATGGCAGAGTAGGAAACATGCTGTCATCTTGCTTCACCCAAATCTGTGTTACATGAGGGCAGGAATTCTTTTCTTTTTTACTTCTATAGCTGAAGCCCCAGTACCTAGCACGGTGCCCAGCACATGGCAGAAACTCCAGAAACATTGGTGGGATGTTGACTATCGAATGGTTTCAAGTACAAACCAATGGTCCAGGGAAATTTAAATTCTGATGAAGGCAATTTGGGGAAGGGAGAAATGGCATTGGAAAGGGTTTGGGTACCATGTATTGGGATCAAGAAGCAGAGGAGTACAGGATGCCTGTGCAGAAGTGACATGTGTCCTTTGCACCTGGGATGGCCCCTGTGAGGTAGAGGTGGAGACCAAGGGCCTGAGAACTAGACATGTTGGTGGAGATCAGGTGGTGGGGGATGAAGAATGCTGCACCTTCAGGGAGTCTGGACTCCCTTCTTTAAGCCATTTTTTTGTCCAAATTTCAATCCTTCTTATTCCATTGCCACTATATTTGCCATGTTTGTGTGCCCACCTATATTATTTATTTAATACTTTTCCTTCAAATGACTGACTTTTTAACTTTACATTTGTTTTCCTATCAAACACACATGGCTGTTAAAATTAAAATTATGATTTGAATGTAGAATCATCTTGCCCACCACCTGAGGTAGGTGTACTTCCCTCTGAGGACCACAGCTCCAGCAATTGGGGAACCCGCAAAGATTTTTGAAAGAAGAAATGATTCAGTTGCTTTTTGAGAAGACTACACATGTGAGGAAGTACTGAGTGGAAGATATGTGCATAAAATGTTGGCACAATTGTGACTAACATGGTAAGAAACATTATCAATGCAAGTTTGGGGTGGGGCATTCCAAAGTCTCTCTGTGGTCATCAGGATGAAATATACAAGAACTGCTCGCTGTCACTGTCTTTTCCCTTTCTGGTCTCATTTTGCTCTTTTTCCCAGAAGCTCTGCCTTCTCCCCAACGCTTGCTGCCAACAGCTCTGAGGTATGGGAGGGATTGCAGTTCAAAGAATAAACAGTTCTACTCTGAGTAAGGCCGTGGGCCGTGCAGTGACCCCCAGTGGGTCTGGGTGCCTGGCAATGATGTCTGCACTGGCATGATGCTGTGGCTTTCCAGGCTTGTTTCACCTGGTTGTACAAAGAATGTTACCCCCAGCCAAGGCTCAAGTTCACAGAGCATTGGCCCATCCCCTAACAAGCATATTATTCCCAGCTGGGCATTGAGCTTCCAAGTTAAGGTGACCTGCCAAGCTGGAAAGAAAATGGATTTGCAAAAATCAGATGTTTGCCAAGAGCACCATCCCCCACCACAACCATACACAATTGTGAGATCTAAAGTTGGACTCCCTGAGGTTTTCTGCCCTGGTGGTTCTGGCAACTCCTGGAGAACCACACAGACTGATGAATTTGAGGATCATAAACCTTAAGCAGACTTTAAGGTATTTTTGGCATTGGTAAACAAAGTCCACAGTAAGCCAGGCATGCCTCTCAGTCTCCTTGTGAGGGATGTCTCCTTCCCCTTGCTCTCCTTACCCCGTTCTTTCCAGCATAACCGAGCCTAACAGCCTCCATGTTTCCACTGTAAGGAAGTGAGCCCAGTGTGGCTGGTCAGTTTCACAGCAGGGCTATCCTCACATGAGAACTTTTCAGATGCACTGACTATGCAGATTTTTGGATTAGTTTGCAGAAGACTTCCTGATTTCAGTTTTACTGTATACCCACCTACACAATACTTTTTGGTTCTCAGAATTACAGCGCTATTAACCTCTAACCTTAAATCAAAATTCTCATAAAATTTTCCTAGGGCCTTGTCATAAAAGAAACTAAGTCTCAAAATAGGACTTTTTGGCATACTTTCCTTGTCCAGGAAGACAGATTGACTAATTCCAAACCCTGGACTCACATGTGATTGCTAAGAATAGGAGTGGGGGAGAGAGAGGGGACAAAAATCACAGATACGCCATGACACATGTTGGGAGATTTCATCTGAATTTCCCCTGAGTATGAAATTATTCAGAAATAATTCCAAGGGCTTCTTTCCTGACATTCCACCAATGTGCAGGTGCATATGTTTTGAATGAACTGAATGGATAGTTTATTTATACAAATGAGTCTTTTTGCATAGTTGCAATGGATGTGCTGTCAGCTCTCTGATATCACTTCCAGGAGGTTTGTAGATGCATTCTTTCCATGGGCATGAGCAGGTCTGGATCTCCTACTTTCTATCTGAAAGGCATTTATAGGCAGCAGCTGTCTGGTTCATTTTATGCTACTTTGATACACTCTCAATTGCAGATGAAGAATGGGGATAGAGAAACTGATAGTGACCCTCACCCCAGTTAGGTTTCACTACTGCCCTTCACCTTCATATTTAATGCCTTTGTTATCACAGCAACTCTTTGTTCTATTCCTCTCTGCTATTTCTGGATCCCGATGCCTAAAAATCTCCCTGGAGTGTTTAGCCTGTTCAGTGCTATTAAACCTGGTGGGTGGCAGAGTGACTTTTGTATCACAAGAGCCTCATGACTTCCCAGGCAAGGTCAAGTCACAACTTTTCCAATGGATTTCCCCTTGATTCTTATTCTGAGCATTTAGCTTTTTAAATATTTGGTTCTGAAGGGCAAGGGCTAAACATTGTTCTATAAGATCCAAACCTGTTTGTATATTTTATACTTTGTTTTCATTTCAACTTTCCAGTCTCCTCTTCTGAGAAACATTCACATTTCCAATTGCATTCCAAAACTGAGCTTGACTTTCCATGTCTATGTAAGATCTTGTAATCCAAATTTCAGCCAGCTGCTAAGCTTCTGTTTTCTGGAGGGGGTTGTGGTTAAGGGATCTTGTTTTGCAATGACGCTGTCTGATCTGAGCTCCAGCTACTTGTCTTATTTACTGTGCAACCTCAGCCATGTTAACTTATCAGGCTCATGAGGCTTGGTTTTCTCATCTGTGAAGTGAGAATATTAATAGTGCCTGTCTGATGGAGTTTTTGTGGGGCTTGAATGAAGTAATGCAAATTAAATTCTTAGTCTAGTCACTGGGACAAGATAAAACTTAACAAATGTGAATAGTCATTATTCTGTTCCTTTTCTTCTATGCCATTCCAACTTCACCACCTTCTCTTACTTTTTCTTTTCTTTCTTCCTTCCTTCTGTCCTTTCTTTTTTTTCCTGAAATATAAGCTTTATTTTTTCTTTCTTTCTTTCTTTCTTTCTTTCTTTCTTTCTTTCTTTCTTTCTTTCTTTTTCTTTCTTTCTCTCTTTCTCTCTAGCTCTTTCTTTTTCTTCTTTCTCTGTCTGTCTGTCTCTGTTTCTCTCTCTCTCTTATTTTTTTTTTTCAGAGTTCCACTCTTGTCACCCAGGTTGGAGTGCAGTGGCACGATCTTGGGTCACTGCAATCTCTGCCTCCCAGGTTTAAGCGATTCTCCTGCCTCAGCCTCTTGAGTAGCTGGAATTACAGGTGCACATCATCATGCCCAGCTAGTTTTGTATTTTTAATAGAGACAGGGTTTTATCATGTTGGCCAGGCTGGTCTCAAACTCCTGACCTCAGGCATCCCACCCACCTTGGCCTCCCGAAGTGCTGGGATGACAGGCGTGAGCCGCCATGTCCAGATCCTTCTACTTTTTCTTATAAACATGGAGGGTTAGTTCTCTGGCCACTCATATGAAACTTCATTCCTTACTAATGTGGAGGTACTGGGGTTCAAGCTCTACACTTAGTGGAGGGAGTAAAGAAGCATTTCCAGAGACCCCACCAAGTGCCATGCAGTCTCCTAATGCTTTGTACTATTTCTCATTTAACTCCGCAAGCAGCTCACTGCGTATGTCAATATCCCCAATAGACAGATAGGGAAACTGAGACCTAAAGTTTGAGCAAATATGGCAAAGTTGTCCTAGTGTGTATGGCTCTGAGAATGATGTCCTCTTCACCACACCAGCCTGCTTCTGAGGCAGCAGGGCCACCTTGCTTTTCTAAGTCTGATGGAGGAGGCTCTGAGAGTCCCTCGTCTTCTGACACCACAAGTTATCCCAAATAATTAGGCATATGGATGGAGATTTTAGACATTTTCTACTTGGGCCTGAGAGTTTGCTGTCTCTCATGACTCCTGGGTGAAAGAGACCAGGCCCTGAGACATTTACCCAAGGCTGGCTCCACCAAAACATCCTCTTGAGTGGCATGAATGGAGTTCTCTGGTTGATCATCCTTGGAATGATGTGGGAGCCCACTAAATATGAATGGATGATGAGCAATTCAAAACGGATGGCTTTCTCCACTATCACCTCACACTTGGAGGTGTTTGCTGATTTGGTAGATGTGGGAAGGAACTCAGGAGTCTGAATTTATAAAGGTAATTTGTGTGCTCCATTAGCTTAGAAAGGACACAGCAGGGAGAACTATATAGCAGAGAAGGCTGGATGCCTATGAGGGTAGAGAAGGGAAAACAAGGAGTAGGGGCTGTAGCTGCCCTACCTCTGGTCTATATATATCTGCATTTCTTTAATCTCTTTTATATTTTGGGATTCCATGGTAGTAGAAAAAGAGTTCTTATGTTGAAACAACATACGGAAACAATTGCTATCTAACTGTACAGTATGGTGAATATAGCAATAGCGATGTATCATGTATTGGCAAATTGCTAAGAGAGTAGATTGTGTTTTCACCAAGCACAAAAATGGCAAGTATACAAGGTAATGACTATGTTAACTAGCTCAATTTAGCTGTTCCACAATGTGTGTGTGTGTATATATATATGACATATCAAAATGTTCTGTTTTACTCCATAAATATATACAAATTTTATTTGTCAATATAAAAAGAATAATACCTGGAAAAACAAACAAAACATCCTGAGTGCTATACTTATAAAGAACTCTTCCTCATACCAAAAAGAAGGAAATTCTGGCCACAGGAAGGTTGCCTGGAAATGGCCACCTTTTTCATGGTCTCTCCCTTTCTGAGACTGAGAGATGAGCCTTCTTGAAGACCCTGATGGAAATGCTGTGAATAAACTGAAGACAGTTGGATTCAAGAACCAAAATGCTTACCGTAGCAGTGAGGTTAGCTTTAAGTCAGGGAACTGTGTAAAGCTATTTGTGGGGAAAGGTAAGGCCAGAAAGAGATTAATAAAATATAAGCAAGGTCAAAGAAACAGAGGAGGGGCAAATTAGTTTAGGCAAAAATGGATGTGTCCTGGGAGTAATTAAATATGAAGGAGGAGTCCAGAAAATTCATCCTTGGTGCTTGGGTAAGTTTAGCAACATGTTCAGATGCCTAAGTTTTGTGTGTGTATGTGTGTGGGTGTGCATGTGTGTGTGTACACAGTGGGTCATTCTTCCTAGGAAGAGTGAGCCACTCTCCCCTCCTCCAGACCAAGGTGGTCCCCACCTCGGCACGTCAGTGGTGCATGCCATTGGCCAAGGATTTGCTCAGTATGCAGGCACACAGATGTAATGGCAGGAGCCATGACTGGTGTGTTTCACATCAACCTGTTAGAACAACTGTCAATGTGTCACCTCTCAAACAGAACAGGTGCCCTTTTCAGAGACTGTGAAGCTTGTCCTTAGAGGATAATGAAGATCCTCAGGAGTCTCTTCTAATCCAAAACCAAAAGATTTAGGAAACATGACCTTTAGAGGGGAGTAGTGTTCAGAGGCAAAATGATACTTATTAATTCTGTTCCTTATTTGACTGTAACCAGTGTAATAAATGATTATATTCTGCTTGATTTAATTCCCCCTCCCTGTGAGTTTCACAAGACCAGAGGGAGTTTCTTCTTCCCCTTGGTCTTACATTAATATTCTTGTATGGCTTTCACTAAATAGATGCCATGTTCTGCCCTGGAGGTAACAGCATGTCATTAGGAGGAGATGATAGACAGAAATATATACAAACACATACTTGCTTTCAAGAATAAATATAGGGCCTCTAGTTAAATGGTATTGTGTAAAGTGTGGAAGCATCCTCTTTCTTGCAAAGAAAGCATGCAGCTCCCATTAACCTTGTAACCACAGCCAGTGTTGGTGTTAAGACTCAGACTCCTTAGGGCTTGATACTTGGCTTAAAGAGATTATTTGCCCTGGCCTTGATTTGGGAATTACGATCCCTAGGATTCTTTGGTTTTACAATATGGATCTTCTAGCAGACAACCCAGCTGACCTCGGGATCTTCAGTCCACCACACACAACCTGGTCTGGCTTACTCTGTTCTCCTTTTCTCTGTGGGGACCAGCACAGGACTCGACCCAAAGGCTCCACGTCTGTCTGCAGGTTGGAGACGGTGATAGGGCCTTGACCTGTAGGGAAGACCAGGAAGATTTCTATGCAGAGTAATTGGGTTTCTAGCGTTTGTTTCAGTCGATTTGAGGGCAAACTGCCTGGCCTCTCTTGATTCTTCACATCCACACAATGGAGGCAATTAGCTTTGTTTATCACTCTGTTCACTTTGCTGTGTTTTTATCAACCTCCCAAAGAATTCAGGAGGACAGAATAAGCGTTGGGTCTCTCTTGCCAGAGTCCTTCTTGAGAACTTACAATGTGTCCACATAATGGATCTGCTGTGTTTGATGATTTTGTGATCACACTTGAAAATTTCTTATCCATAAGGGACATACTTGATATATCTGAGACTTGTAGTAGAAGGCCTTGGGACATCCATCCTATCTATCTATCTATCTATCTATCTATCTATCTATCTATCTATATCTATCTGTCTATCGATTGCCAGTGCTGTCTTGTTGAAGCTGGCAGTAGGGTGAAAGACCTCAAACTCCAAAGAACTTTCCCTATGGATGCAATATACTTGCAATTCTAGTTTTTTTTTTTTTAGGTCCAGGGTGAGGGGTATTGTTTTTATTTTTGTTTTTCTTCTGGGATGTTCAACTAAGACCCAAGTAGAGAAGAACCAATACTTAATAAGTACCCACTAAGTAGCAGGCAGATTTTTAGGTACTTTATTTACAAAAAAAAAAACCTCCATAAATAAAGAGGCTTGTGAGTATGAAGTGATATCTTTCCCTCCCCTACCACCATTACCACCCCAATATGACTTCTCAGAAGTCCTCCAATCAAAAATGGACTAAATACAAGTGGTTAAAGACATGAAGATTTAACCAGAACTCTTCAGCTAGAAATTTAAGGGCCTGTAATTAAAGGTAATTGGGACTGGGTTAGAGAGCCATGTCACTTTTGGGGTTGCATTTGAAGTTCACTACCTCTTTTTTTTTTTTTTTTTTTTTTTTTTTTGAGACAGAGTCTTGCTCTGTCGCCAGGCTGGGGTGCAGTGGCACAATCCCGGCTCACTGCAACTTCCGTTTTCTGGCTTCAAGCAATTCTCCTGTCTCAGCCTCTTGAGTAGCTGGGACTACAGGCATGCCACCATGCCCAGCTAATTTTTGTGTTTTTAGTAGAGACGGAGTTTCACCATGTTGGCCAGGATAGTCTCGATCTTTTGACCTTGTGATCTGCCCACCTCGGCCTCCCAAAGTGCTGGGATTACAAGCATGAGCCATCGCACCTGGCCAGAAGTTCACTACCTCTTGACCATACAACCCTACTCCTTCTACTCCCACCCTGCTGTCTCAGGTTAATCTCAAGCAACAGAGTAAAGAAGGCCAAATGTGCTTCCCTGGAGTCCTGCAGGCTCTAGCACTAATGCTTCCCTGCTCTCACGTGTGTATGCACCCCCACCACCTTCCCCGCTTCACCATCACCACACAGGAATGCCCTGCAGTGGGTGAAGTGTAGTTACTTCAGGTTGTAGCAGATTCGTCTCTTAAGCAAAACTCCAGCAGGCCATTCCCTCAGGGCCCTGCTCTCAGATCTGGAGCTGATAGACTAATTGGGGCTAATGTGATAATGGGCAGTAATGAAAATTGTTGTTTTTAATCAGTGCGTGTGTGGGGCGTGGGGTTTACATTTGCATTTTAACAGGGCCCTTGGCAAGTTCACAGAGTTGAGCAGTAGGGAAGGGTGGGAATGTCTAGATCAGGTTAGGGAGGCAGAGGGTCTTGTTAGAACTCCGCTAAAAAGCACTGGCCAAACCCTCAAAGACCTTCTTCAAGATCTGCCCAGCTTCCAAGACCTTCCCAAGACCACCCTTGTCCTCTCATCAAGTCTTTTACACTTTCGGAAACTTCTGAATTCTTGTTACATAAACTAGAAAAATAAAAAAAAAGCAAGAAAGAACTAATACTACTGCTCACTCACTGTTCCCCCTTAATATAATAACCACTTTTCATTCTATTTGGTCAGCCTTTGGCCATAAGCAGATCTTTTTTTTTTTCCTCCTTTTTAACACAAGGAACTTCTTGGTTTTGATCACACAATCTTCATCTCTTTGCCAAATCTCAACTTCCCTTCCCTCTCCTACAAAGGGGAGGCCCGTTGAGTCAAAGAAATCTGCTTAGACGCTTTGCTCATGCCAGGCCAGTGTCCTGGAAGGTTCAACAGGGAAAGTTGATGGTTAGGGGATGGTATTTTTCTTTGCTAGGAGCAGTCACTCACCTGTGTGGGAGAAGGTACATTTGTGACCCAGTGAAGCAGGTACAGGTGACTCCCCATATGTCCCTTGGCCCAAGGGAATAGAGGTTAGATGGGTATTTAAAATCCATAGATCGTCCCCAATATTCCACCTTCTTCTTGTCCAAACTGTACTGTTTTATTTCTAGTTTCAGCATTTTGGTCTTCTCATCTCTAGCTTCTATAGGGAGTGTCAATAAACCTTTAGGAAAAAGATCATGTAAGTGTCAAGAGGAAGTGAAGAACCTAGATAATCCACCAACCGGATAATCAGCTCTTGCATATTTGAGAGTTGACTGCCTGACCTGAACATCTCCTCATAAGGGACCCTCCCTCCCAGGACCTTCCTTTTCAAACCTCTCAAGGCTCTTACCTGGGGCCAGGGGAGATAGGCTTTTCAAAGTCCATTGAATTGCCAAGAGTCTCTGTCAAAGAGGCAGTCATGGTGCCTGGAGAGGGATCTTGCTGGGAGCCCCTTCAGAGCCTGGTACTTAAACAGCTAGGGCAAAGATCTTGATGCCAAAGCAGGGTGGACTAAATACACACTAACAAATGAGACAGGTGCTCTAGAGGGTCCCCCAGTCCCCTATGCCATCATCTTCTCCAGATTTGGACTTTGGCTCACTTTGCTTTTACATTCCCTCTTCCCGATAGTATCTTTGGTGAGCAGGGTGCTTTTCACCTGAAACAGCCTCTGAGCTGAAAAGAACAGTCACCACCAAATCAATTCCTCATCCATTAACAGGTTGTCTCTCTGTTCTTGAGACACAGGCATTACCTGGTTAGACCTGTTTTGTTTGAACACTAACGTGTGAGTTGGCCAAATGCAAATGAGCCAATGTTTGTAATCCTTTATTTTATTTTTTTAAAGGGCTAGGCAGCCAATCAGAAGAGGGGGAAGTAACTTAGGGAATTCCCGGTTGGTGGCTTATTGCTTAACATCCTACAAAATGATTTAAAATTATTGTCATATGCATTTATCTTCACTCTGATGAGGGCTCAGACGTGATAACCCCATAGGAGCTGGTGAGCTAGCAGCCTACTGCCTCCCCTCCATCAGCCAGAGCTATTGGATTTCCCACCCAGAATCTTTAGGTAAATGAGGTAAGTCCTGATTTTTAAAACTTCTTTTGAATCTGGAATCCAAACACCTGAGTGGAAAGAGAAGCCTGCCTTAAACTGGACAGATAAAACTAGAACAGACTCTTGGAGACAGCTGGCAGGAAGTGAAGCTCACCTTACCTGGGCTTACCTCACTGGGTCAAATCAGAATTTTATGTCTTTAAAGGGCAAGTTGGCTACTTTGGATATTATCTGTGAATTTCCTGCATTGTCTGGACCGCTAATCTCTGTGAATTTAAAAGTCCCCTGGCTTCCCTCTGTCTGTGTGGCAAGACCATTTCCCTGGGTTGAATTCTTCTTAAATAAATAGGCAGCTAGAGATAAGTGGCTCTAATATAGCTCAGGAAAGAACTGGTTGGCTATATAGCTGTTAGTGTTCAGAGTACACGGTCTTGCTTTCTAGATATGTCTTCTGCTGGTAATTTTTCTGACTCATGAACTATAGGGAAAGGCCAATTTGTTTTTAATATGTTCCAGGACTGGAAAATGGCTAGAAATAGGCAAGAACATACACATCCACACTGGAAAAAGTGGCCAGGCAGCCAAGGCACGCAGGGGTATTGGGGAGAGCTGAATATCTTAAAAAAAAAAAAAATCCAGAAAAAACAAAAATAAATTTTGGCAAAGGCCTTCACTGTATAACAAGGGGACAAACTAACCCTTTGTTTACTCCATTTTGGGAGACTATGATCAGACAGGCAGTTGTGACTCAGCAGCAACAAATGCCTTCTAAGACAGGGATTCTTTTGATTTTGCTTGGACACTGTGGAGAAGCGTTAGCCCCAGTGTGGACTGACCTGGGAATGGTGGGGAATTATTTCTTGTTGGTAAATATCAGACTGAGGTGGGAAAGTGACATTTTCACCACCCATCTTTGCTGATTTATCATGCTCTCAGTATGGTGGGAGTGTGTGTGTTTAAGATGGAGTGTATGATTCTGAGTCCAAGTTCACAGGCGTCTCTGCTGGTTATTTGCACTCACCTTGGTAACAGGGGAAAAGTGAGTGAATGGATTCCAAGAACTTACTGATGGAAGGTCTAATTCAGGAGTCGGTTCTGCAGCCATGGGGGTGAAGATGTGTTCAGAGTCTTTCAATGTGTAAAAGGGCAATTAGAGACCCTGTATGGCTATGTGTTAATTCCACTGGGGTCAAGGGAAAGGTTTATTTCTAACAGAAGAGAAGATATGTTATTAGGAAGAATTTCATGGTTAGGAGATGCTATTGGAAAAGGCTCTAAAGAGATTTTAAGAATGACTTTAACAGCTGCATTTGGAGTTTGCAGAATGATCCACTTTTCCTCTTTTTGTGACTTCAAATTCTGGGACTATGAAATAACTCACGAATTCCATCTTCTTATAATATGGAGTCATGTCAACCACATCATTTTCACGCCAATGGCTAATGGTATTTAAAAATCATGATGGAATGTGAATTGAGAGTTATTTAGAGGTCTTTAGTTGAACTTGAAAAGAATAGTAAATGTAATGGAGACAATACTTCACCATGTTTCCAAAATATTTCACAGAGGCATTTTAAATGAAAGTCCCTTTGAGGGAATAGCTGTGAGTTCTCTTACATAAGCGGGCAAGATGGTGGCCATCATCAAGACCTTTCAAGGCAGTGTGGGTAGGATGATGTGTTTGATTCAGGTCTCATTTGTTATGAAAGGGCTCAAATTCGATGGTATCTTTTCTTTTTTTAATTAAAAAGCACTTATTTGTTAAATTCAAATTATCCTTTTTGGGTATTTTTGTCCATTTTTAATATATTAATCTATTGTGATCTACCAATGAAAGTGTCTTTGGCCTTTTGGACTTCAGAAAAGCCCTACATTCTCACTCATAATTCCATGTTTATGGGTACCCTAAATGCTCCCATTAATTGATCAGCTTGACCCTGATCTTCTTTCAATATCTTTCTGATTCCTTGAAGGTGTAGGACAAAATGGAAACTGAGAGGTTAAAGCGTTTACTAGGTTGCCTTCAATTAGCAAATTGGAAACTGGAAGGAACTCCTATCAGGTCTCAGGTCAGAATGTGAGTGCGTCTGGCCAAAGTTAACTTCTAAGGAAGTAGAATTTTGCTTTCTGGAATCTTGCAATGTTTTATTTCCTCCATATCTTTTCACCCCCGTGTCCCACCCAATCTCCCCAACTTTGAGGATTTGAGCACTGGGTTGTGATCATTAGACTATCTTGCTTTTCTGAAAGCCCAGCACAAGATTCCTGCTTCATGTCACAGCATCAAGCACAGACACAGAAGCTTATACAAATTATTGAGAAGTTATTGTCTTTTCTCCCTTCTTCCAGATGGAGTCATCTCTATGTCCTTTCACACAGATGTGATTTCCAAAGACCTCTGGGTTAGGGGTGGGGTGGAGAGCAAGAATGCCACTGTAGAATCTGCTAACACACTTGAGAAAGAATGTCACGGTTTTAAGGAACTCAATCTAAAGCTTGAGCCTGATTTTCAGAGATACCATTTTGCTGCCGTTTCAGCCCATTTCTCTGGTTAAGATCGCTCTCTGGTAGAGTTGACATGACAATCATTTCTGTTGTGGGTGGGGCTCTGGTTGGGAGGCATTAGCTCCGCTGCAGCCTTGGTGTCTAGAGACCACATTCCCACCCTGCCTTTGTTACTGGGAAACCAAACGCGGTGCTGTGGCTCTCAGCTTGGGTAAGCCGGGTCTGTGATGGGGATTGCCGTCTGAAGACAGAGGCAGGAGGGCAGCCACACTTTGCTCAGGTTTTCTTAAATCTCTTGCTGTACAACCAAAAGGAAGGCATAGATCATTAACTTTATTTCACATTTTCATATCTAATTTTTAAGAATATGATTTTAGAATAATAGATTTGTTCTAAAGAGCAAACAATTGTGCTGTTATTAAAAATGTGATTACTTAAATTGAACGGGTTTCACAGGGCCAAGCTCCTAAGCTGTGCAGGAAACACAGTTCAGGGAGGAGAATGGCTTGTCACCACAGCTATTCTTAGGGTGGGACATAGTTTCAAGCCAAATGGCATTGAGGTCCGGAAGCCAGGAAGTAGAAATTTCCAGGGATCCCTCCATGTTATATGCTAAAATGATTATTATACTTCAGAGGGGAAGAATATTTCTTTAAGAATCTTCCCTGAAGAATTTCGGACTCCAGCTTTGGAGTGATGGAAGCACAGTGCAGGGAAGGCGGTCTGTGAGGCGGTGCTCTGGACGGCAGTCTAGGGACCTGGTCTTCCAGCCCTGGCAGAGCCGTGTGGCTAAGACCACATATTGCCCCTTGCCAGGCTTTAGTTTCCTCCTCTGGACAAAAGGGTTTGAATCTGATCATCTTTAAGATCCACTTTAACCCTCAGATTCTGTGGCTGTGGTGATTGGGGGTGTTGGGAGTGCCTAGGGGTCAGCAGGATTAGCACAAATCTGTGAAAGCTGACAACAGGTGGGAGAAGACGTCTAAGGATGAGACAGGAAAGATTAGCAAGAGCCCTTAAATGGCTTCTTTAGGGCCTTCAGCATTTTGGCTAAGGGCTCTATAATCAGTGGAAGTGCTGAGACCTGACGGGAGCCTTTATTAGGGATGTTAGAATCTACTCCTGTGACAAAATCCAGCTTTGTCAATTTGCCTCATGTGTCTCAAGCTGGTAGGAGGGTAGACGTGGATGAAGCGGACTGTTTTGTGACCGCGGGGAGCAGTCTATGCACGGTGGCAGGAGCTCTACTGGTGTCTTCTAAAAGCAGCCTGACGGAAAATGGACACTGAGGCACTAGTGATGTCTACTGAGTTTGTGTAGTACTGATGAGCTTTCTTGACTGATTATCCATGACTTACTGAGTAGCTCGAATGTATGTGGACTCACTTCTCCCAGAGGAAGACCCTGTGGCTGGCCGAGCCACCGAGCAGCCTAACCTGGAGACCATGATATACCCAGAGAGCCTCAACCTTGTATTTGGAGAAACCAGAACTTGCAACAGGGCCAAGCAGGGTGGCCCATTTAAAGAGGCTCCTAGGGTTTTAATTGACCTTGTTTTAAAAGAGACACCCTGTAAAATACTCCTGTGAAAACGAATTTCACTAGCACCTAACCACATTCTGTCTTTGGTTTGTTTTATGGGGCCGGGCCCCTTGTTCTGGTCGATTGGTCCGCATTATCTCTCCTCCTACAATCTTGCTGCACATCCTAGCCCTGGGAACTTTCCTCACTTCTTTACTCAGAAGCATCTTAGTTGTTATTAAGGGTACTTGCCTACTTATTTAAAATATGGCCAGTATAGGTGCATACAAAATGTGCTTTCTGATTAAAACAAAGCCAAAAATAAAAAGAAACCAAAATGCCTGTTTTAATAGTTGGATTTTTAGACTAATAGACCACCTCATATTTTACCGTAACAACTTGTTTTTACTTTTATATGACCCTGTCTCAATGTCCTTTTTCTTTGATGTTGTTATAATTATGAACATAAAATTTCATAGCTGCTTTTCTGCCTCACTTTCTATCACAGATGCATAATAAATCATCTTGGGGGCTGGGCTCTTATTGGCCGAACTATGACTTTGAAAAATTTCTGTTGCCCATCCAGCCCTTTCTCATCCTGATACAACGTCCCCCAAAAGTCTGTTGAGCTTTTCCTGGAGTAAGAAGAGGGTCTTCTACTTTTTGAATAGAGCAATGGAGACTGAAATATCTCATGGAGATTATTCCAGGCTTCTTCTTAGGAACCTTAAAAAAATTCTCCTCAGTAGGGCTGATGATATATTCTGGATAATAAGGTGAGCAGGGTCTGAAAGATGAAAGCAATTTTTAATCTTGTCATCATGGTGACTAATGATAAGACTTGCTTTGTCTTTGCAGTGGACTCTAGATTTGACTCTAAATTCAGCCTCTGTCTCCACCATGCCCACTTAGAAAATTAGAGTGCACCTAGCTCACCTTTCAGTCACCTTAATTCCATTAGGCAGAAGGCTGTGAGTTGAGGAAGGCTGATGGAGTCAAATTTGACTGCATGTGTATCTGAAGGGGTAGGAGGCTGAGTTTTTATGGCTTGGAAGCTGCTGAGATGTGGTGTGAAGACCACCGGACATAGAGTCCAGATATCTGAGTTCAGATTGGACTCTACCACTGGGCAGTTGGATGACTTTGAGTGAATTACACAAGCTCTAGCATCTAAGTTTTTTCATCTGGAAAATGGAGTTAATAATATCTACTGTCGTGGGCTGTTGTAAGGATCAAATTAAACAAAGAATGTGAAAGCACCCGAACAAAAGCTTGTGAGTAAATATTTAGTAATTTGTGGAATGGACCTCAAAGTTAAATCCTCAATTTGGGTGTTTTTAGTGAGTTTCTGTTGGGTCAGAGTGGATGTGTATTAAATTCCGGGATAGAGAATGTGTGTGTGTGTGTGTGTGTGTGTGTGTGTTTAAGTGGTGATCAACGTTGGTTCTTCACTGTGACCTTGGGAAAGAAATGCAACAGGGTTTTTACTGGAAAGGTGGGCAGCAGGGAGATGGATGAACCATATTTAAGGGAGACCTCCAAATTGAAACTTGTTTTGAGTCAGCTGCAAACCACAACCAAGGAGGTCCTGGAAAGACCTCGGGTGAGTGGGTATGCAGCACGTTCCTGTCCTTGTGTCATGATGCCTGGCATGTAGGGACCTGCAGAAAATACTGATTCTCCTCCAGGCAGTTCACGTGACTAGCTTTTAAGCATGAGTATACCATTGTCCACCTCTAAAATTCCTGATCATGTCTCCAGATGTCTACTGACCACTGATGCCGAGGTCATTAATCTTGGACATTTTAGAGGCTTTGGGAAAAAAAATTCTACTTACTTCTTTTGCCCAGACGCTCTGGGGTCTACCTCTTGGTAAATTATTCAAATGAGGTTTACCTGGTCATGCAAATGTGGTTCCTAGAGGCTATTTGAGTTGAACGAGTAGTTCTTGTTATTAGTAAAACAGCAAGGATTCCTAACCTGGGGTCCAAGGTTAAATTCAGGGTTTCTGTGAACTTGGATGTAAAAAAAATTGTCTTTATTTTCAATAATCTCTAACTAGAATTTAACATTTTCTTTCAATATGAATGTAGGCAAAACTTCACAGTAGTATTAGCTGCAACTGTGATGTCACCAAGAGAAATCACATTTTCATATCTCATTACACCTATTACATATATCTCAAAATGTGGATATTTGATATCAAGTTAGATCTGCACTAGGTAGATATTCTTATTCAATGTATTAATGAAGAAGCACATATATTGTTATTAGGTTGGTGCAAAAGTAATTGTAGTTTTTGCCATTAAAAGTAATTACAAAAACAGCCAGTCTGGCCAACATGCCAAAACCCCATCCCTACTAAAAATATAAAAATTAGCTGGGTGTGGTGGCACAGCTACTTGAGAGGCTGAGGCAGAAGAATTGTTTGAACCTGGGAGGAGGAGGTTGCAGTGAGCCAAGATCGAGCCACTGCACTCCAGCCTGGGCAACAGAGTGAGACTGTGTCTCAAAAAAAACCAAAAACCAAAATAAAAATATTTTGATACTGTATTTTAATATAAATTTTTAAAAATCTTATAACATTTTACTTTGTCAGGTAAAAATACTATTTTGAGAAGAGGCTCGTAGGCCTCACTAGATTACAAAACAGGTCCATCATACAGATGAAAGGTTAAGAACACCTAATTTACAGCATTTTCTTGCACAGGACTAACAAAACGACTTCTGAACAGCACCTGCTGATAGATGGTCTCTGTCAAAAGGGGAATATGTCCTTCCCGTATATTCCTGCCTATGGGTAGTCTTGGGGTTTTGAAGGGACTTTGGCATAATGAAGATAATGATAAGAATGAGAATGGTAATTTGCTGAGTGCCTGCTCTAAGCTGGGTGGTTCCCGGACTGTTCAATGTCATGTTTAGTTTAATCCTCCCAACTACCTCAGGAGGTAGTGTATGGAACGAAGACAGAAGAGGTCCCCTGCCCACCCACAGTCATGAAACATGGGTACAGGCAAAGGCAAAAGTGGGGACTGACTCCTTGGAGAAGGCTGATGTCACGAGTGTGCAACTTGTGCAGCTCCACAGGGCCCCATGCTTAGAAAGGTTCCGGATTTGGTTTAAAGCTCTGCTGTTGCCCTCTTCAAATTCTTCATAAGTTTTGAATAAAGGGTCCTGCATGTTCCTTTTACGCTGAGCTCTGCAAATGATGTAGCTGGTCCTGCCTCTGGTTGTGGTGAAATGGAATGTGTGGCAACTCCTGAGGCTAGGAGTCTGGGACGCTGCTGCAGAGAGGCCCCTGCTCATTTTCATCAGGCTCATCTATGCAACTTTTGGTGAAAAGCTATGGCCTGTTGAGGAGGGAGGGTGGAGTTTTTGAGTTAGTGAGTTTTATAGTTTTGTTTGAGCTCCAAAAGTTTGCTCCAAGCAACTGGAAGGATGGCTGAATAATTGACTGGAAGGGATTTAATTCCTTGAAAAACCTTTCTGGTAGGGAGTTGCTGGCATTGCTGGTGGTTTTTCATGATTTTATTTTCCAGAGGGCTTGCTACATAAACCAGTGAGCCAGGAGAAGGAGAATGAAGTCTGTTCTGGAAGGAAAAATGAGACCTGGTGTGCCATGAGTCTAGTAGGTTCTCATAGGCAGGCTCTGAAAACAAACTTAGCTTTCTTGCCTGCTGCTATTGAATGAAGATCACTACAAAAGGAAAACTCTACTTCTTCTAAAGAAGAGGTCCTCTAATTTGTGAGAAAATTAAGATGTCATTTGCTTCTTAAGCTGCAAGGATGCTAATGAAATAAGGCTTATGAAGTTCTGTCAGTGTTTTAGGGCTAAGTTTTTGTAAACTGTTCCAACATTCAAAACAGGGTCATGAACGTAGTGATGGTGGAAGAGGGGAAGACTTTTCCTAGATTTATTTGCCTGAGTGATGGAATTCAGCCTCCCCCAATAACATATTCATCGTCAGTCAGTGATGTTCACAACACAAGCAAGTCTGTCATCAGGACCAATTCGTGATGGCTAAGACATCAGGCGCTCTTCAAAAGAGCCACAATTCACCCTTCGTTTTCCAAGTTTTTTTTTTCTTGCTGTTATTATTGCTCTTTTATCATGGCTAATAAGCCTGAGGTGGCTTCAGGCAGTCAATCCTAACCCCTGAGTCAATCTGGAGCCTCTAGCAGGAAGCCAGACTGAAGTTCTGATAGATGGGTTTGAGTGGCTGTGAACTGGCATTTCTGTAGCATCCAGACTGATTTGCACTGTAAGGGAGCTTCCATATTAGGGCACAAGGATGATTAATATGACTCCTATTCACATTTGGTGGAAAATGTGGGAGCTGTGCTTAAAGGATCTCAACTTTCAAATTAAAAGTATGAGGTCCTAAGACACATCCTTCTCCTCTTTAGAAACACAAGCATCCATTTTCAAATAATTTTAAAAGAATTATATTGCTTTCCCCACCCCTTCCCAAGTACACTTATTATAATATATCTAGTCCATTTGCTAGCTGCATATCTTTGGAAAAGTTGTTTAACCTCTCTGCCTCCACATCTATAAAATGGTGCTAATATTATTACTAACATTCAAGGTTATTGTGAGGATTAAATGAGATAATTCATGTAATGACTAGTTCTACTTCTAGCACATTTTAAACTCTCAACAAATATGAACTATTATCACTGTTACAGCTTTTGTTGTTGTTTAGTAATTATATAGCCTTCAAGATTCTGAGCTGGGGGCTGTTAATCTTTCCTTGGCTTGAACATCTTGGTCTTTTCCTAGGAGGAAACTTGACTCTTGAAATGGTCAAATCCATTGTCCTAGTCCATCCTGACCCCTCCCTGGCTCCAATCCCCACCCCTTACCGTCCTCCACCCTTCCCACATTCCTGTACAGTTGGTCTTATTTATTTTTCAGTCAACTAAGGATGTTGTTAAATCTTTTATTTTCCTGCTGCCCGATTTGGTTCTAAGCACTCCACTCCCTGCCCTGTTCATGACAAGAATGTCTGGGAATGCTCAGCCAGCCATATCCCTCCCCTGTCGGAACACCTAGTTCTTAATGCTCCTGGAGACGCAACATTTCTGAGGCCATTCCCCACTGCTGTAAGCCCCCTCCCCCATGAAGCCAGTGGTCTGACTGAACCCCCCACGGACCAGAGAAATCACCCTCTCTCCCATGAACCCCCCATGGCCCAGAGAAAACTGGGGCAAGATGTTTGTCTGGGGAAATGTTGCATGTTGCCTTGACTGAGCTTTCTTCTATGAAGCTTAAAAAGAGATATGATTTTATTTTATTTTTATTTTTTTTGAGATGGAGTCTCACTCTCACCCAGGCCGGGAGTGCAATGCAGTGGCACAATCTTGTCTCACTTCATCCTCTACCTCCTTGGTTCCAGTGATTCTCCTGCCTCAGCCTCTGGAGTAGTTGGGAGTACAGGCGCCTGCCACCATGCCTGGCTAATTTTTGTATTGTTAGTAGAGACAGGGTTTCACCATGTTGACCAGGCTGGTCTCGAACTCCTGACCTCAAGTGATCTGTCTGCCTCAGCCTCCCAAAGTGTTGGGATTACAGGCGTGAGCCACCGCACCCGGCCAAAAAGACATATTAAAAAGCTTCCTCTGATGGTGTGTGCTGAAGGCTGAGTGCTGATGCCATTGCTTAATTAGTGGTTCATGATCTCCATCTGAGTGATTTGTTTAGCTCCTTGTGGCCCTTTTTGGACTTAGCTTATCATGTGATATTGACAAACTAATGAGAAGTGAGCATGTGATGATGCAGGGATGAGGACAGAAATCACATCTAGGACACCTCAGGCCCTTTCCACCTGGGACCTGCAACTTCGAATCTCTTGGCAGGAGATGAGTGGGTCTTCACAGTCCACTTTTGAGGTAGGAGTGTCTAGCCTCATTTATGCAATGGGAAAACTGGTCTGGGGACTAGGGGTTTTCAAATTATGCTCTTTGCCCAGGGCTGGATGTAGGATGTCTGTGGGAGAGGCTAGACTGAAGTTTGGGTACACTGAGCCTCCACTTTAGGAGATAACCCAGAGACTACACCTACTCCCTAAACTGTATTGACTTTCGGAAGTCAACCATTTGGAAGAGTGTGGTTTTGGTTTCGATCATATCCCAGCAGTCTTTTCTCTGCCCTTGTTAATCTGATTCATGATCTGAACCTTGGCTGTCTGGAGGCTGGCCATGTCACTCTGCAGACCTTGGACACCCCTGAGTGCCCTCACAGAACCAGCCAATGGAAAAGTACAATGTCTTCTGGCTTCTCAGCCTTGCCAGCACCCGCTGGCCTATTTGATACCCCTTTTTATATTGAGGGAGTGAAAATGTAGCATCTAAACTGAAAACGAAGGTTTTTCTTTGGTTTTTATATGGAAAACAAATTGGCATGAACACTCAGTAAAACCAGCTCAGGCTGTTTGGGCAGATGCCTTTCTTTGCTTTTTTCTGTTTATTTTCCTACAAATCAATGCTTAACTGTGTTGTTATCGGAGCAGAGCAACAGGTGCAAAAAAATAACTCTGCTGCCAACTCAAATGAAAAGGTAGGGCTTATACCCTCTGGGAGGTATTCAGAAGATAACAGAAGTCCCTGCCAGCAGCCGAATTAACAGCTCTGTTTATGGTGGGTTTTATGTTAACAACCTGCTCCTGACCCTCCTACACATAAACACCCTATTGTCTTGGAGAGAGACATTCAGCCATCCAGACAGCCTACCACTTTATTCTGCCCTGACGGAGATTGGTTTGGCTCAGACTGCTTTGTGAAACTCAGAAGCATTATCCTGTCTGCCAACCCATGTCCTAGTCAGAGTTTTCTGTGAAGGCAAGGGCATGGGGTTGCCGGAGAGAAGAGGATCGGTCCTGCTTTTAAGCCTAGTTGAAATTCTTTTCAAGGTTGGTCATTCTCAAATGCCAGAGAGGGTTGCCTGGCTCCCTCTGCTCTTGCCCCGTTCCATTCACAACAGGAGGTGGGGAATGCGCTCAGATGACTTTGGAAGGAACCACTATTGTTTTGGAAGCCGTGTCCTCGCGAATAGTCCATCAGGGTAGGGCAGCATCTATGTCTTGTTTACTATTGTGTCCCCAGCACCTAGCAAAATGCCCGGCATCTAGTAGACATCTGGTAAATATCTATGAATTATAGGGGGTCTGAGACATTATTGTAATGGCTGGATAAGCATTTCTTGGTGATAGTTTCTGCTAAAGGCTGAGAGACTAATTGTCTTGGGTCCAGGGTAGTTAAGTAATCTTTTGAAGGACTGAGATGGCCGTGAGATGGAGTAAGGGGTGGTTTGGCCAGTCTTGAGGTCCTTCTGATGGAAGTAACCATCAGAGAGTTCCTCTGCAAGCGCTGCATTCTGAGGCCAGATTTGTCTGTTTGGCTCTCGGAGACTCATACTTGCAAGTATCCAAACATTGTTGAATTTAACCATTTGGTATTAACAGAACTAAGCAATTACCTGCTTTTTTCATGCTGGCAAATAATATAATAGTAGGTTATCTGCAGATGGATTAGAGCTTGAATTCTCTACATTGAATCTTTTGTCTCTGACTTTGTAAGGACTTCCTTGAATTTATGGACATTTCTTTCAAGGCTGGTATCTCCTGGAGTTAGTCATCTTGTGGTGGCAAAGGGAAGGGAGGCAAGTGGGTGGGTCTATAGACCAGAAACTTTCAATGGTGAGCACATTCAATACTTCATTAAGGGAGGTTTGCAGAAATGCAGATTTTAGTTTAGAGGTCTGGGGTTTCAGTAGCCAAACATTGTTGAATCTAACAATATGGGGGTACTGAGCATTATGACCTATTTTGTTTCAAGTTGGCAAGTAATATGGTGATAGGTTGTCCACAGAGGCCCACAGAAAACAAGCAAAACGAGGAGGATGTAAATATTTGGAAGAAGAGGAGAGTCAAAGCTTCTTTTGAGGCCTCAAAAGTCTCTGTGATCTTTTACAATCGGAAGCTTGCCCTATTCTTACTTTATCATATCTGAATGGGTTTGATAAAGGCTCTGGGGGTCATCTTAGGCAAGCTTGTCTTTTGATCAACTTGGGTGACTGCCACTGTCAGTATGTGCCGCCTTGTCTGGGTCTGACACCAAGACTGATAAAGATCAGCATAATATGTATATTTCCAAATGGCTTGCAGTCAATTAAGTGTACCGATCATGGATCCAGACTTGGCCTCCCAGTACTGCATTATTGGTCATGAAAACCCTTGAAACCCCAGCAATAATACATCAGATGTTGCCCCTGGGAACATGAAAAATGTCTGTTTCAAAACACATTATAAGGCTACGAAATTACCTGTGATGTAATCCCAAGAGAATCAAATACATTCCCCAAGCTTGATTCACAATTTGATTCATTTGTAAAAACACAAATGATTGTCTGTATTATATTCAGTTGCCTTTCACATGTACATGAATTTTTTTTCCCTCTTATTTGGGAGTAGTCCTTTGAAACGACAATCATATTGAAACAGGAAGTCAGTGAGCTGTTGCAACATCCTTAGGGCAAATGCTGTGAATTCACCTGCTGGTAACTTTGATTAAGGACTGAGAATGATCTAGGTATCGCTGTCATCACAACAGTAATTACTTAAAAGGACTAATTGCTTCTTTGGCTTCAGGAGTCTAAATGCCCACCTGGCAGCCAGTTGTGCGGCAGTTTGGGGATGATGCGGTTGGATGAATAAGGGAGCTAGGAAGAAGGCTGATCATGGCCTTTTCTCAATCCTCTGGGGCTGGGGACAGGGAATGCAGGTGCAAGCCCTGCTTAAGATCTGCTCTGTGGCCCTGGTGGCTTCCAGTGTACCTTCGCCTTTGCAGCAGGAGCAAATCATCTTCTCTGGCCTGAGGTCTGATTCAGGTAAAACATAAATAATTACGGGTCAGTTTATTTCCCAAATACAAAATTAAAATAACTATCGACTCATAGGGAGAGGATTTACATTACATATGCATGTATGTATATATGCATGCATATGAATATATGTGTGTATGTGTATATATATACATATGTATGTGTATATATATACACATATATATCTATTTATCTATTGATAAAGGTTTAAGGCAGTAGATGATACAGGGAGAATGCTGTGATCATGTCTAGAATGGGGATCAAAGTAAGAATGAGTCTTCTCTGGCAAAACGCCCTCTTCTCAGCAGAGAGTGGCCAAGTTCCCAGGTTTTATTGCAAGACAGTCTGAGTTTGAATTCTCTTCTAGCTCCAATTCTTGCTAAGCTGTGTGACCTTGAACAAGTCACCGAATTCCTCTGTGCCTCAGAGAGGCCATCCGTTAAATGACATAATGCCTCTAGAGTTGTTGTGAGCATTATTGAGATAATATGTTTACCCCAGCAGTGCAGAGCTGGCACATTTGTTGAAGTATTCAATAAGTCTGAATTACTATAGTAAAGTTATTACTATTACTATTTTTAAAGTGTTCAATCCTGAGTCTCAGTAGCCCCATCACTGAGCAAAAGAAAGAACTCCCTCCAGCTGAGCAGGCCCAAGCCTGCATTGGTCTCTCCTGGGAGGTTCACTCTGTATATTTAAGAAGGGAGGCCAGTGGAGCAGTCCTTTGCCTGGTTAGGAACCTTGGGGCTGAGCAGAGCCTCCTGGGTCTTGGGATGTGTGGTTCCAGCTCCCTGCTAGAGTCCCAGGGGTTCTTCTTTCTTTTCTGTACCTACCAGCCCCAATCCCAAACCTTATTATTTGCAGTAATGGAGCATTCCCTGTGCTAAGGGACTCGGAGGATAGAGAAACTCTTCAGCTGCTCTCTGCCAGGGACTCGCATTTTAGACATGCTGCTCTTCCTGGTTTTTTTTTTTTTTTTTTTTTTTGCACCTGCAAACCAGCCATGGTGTGTGGGAGTGCAAAGCCTTTGACAGCCCAGAGCTTCGGATCATATGCCCTGCTACTGCTCTTGGCAGCCTTGGCAGTGTGTCTGCTGAGAAGCAGCGGGGCAGGCGGGATGGCTTTCAGTCCTTTGAGTAACAACTGTGCCCAGTCAGAGGGGAACATCATGGCTTCTGCATGCAGGGTCGAAACCCTGCTGTTCATAGTTCAAAGTCTACACATCAGCCCTCAGAATAGGGAGAGAGGAGCAAGGAGATCCAGTCCTAGGCTCAACTGTGCCAGTCAGCTGGAACTGGAGAAGACTGTACAGATAAGAGAGGTTTGAAGCCTTGCTTGAAATGAACTTGGCTCTCAATTTTCTCCTTGGGAGTTCAATAAAATAAAAACTACAAGTATGATTATGATCATTATTATGAAAACCAGCAAACATTTATCAAATATTTACGATGTGTCATGCTTTTCCAAGCATTTTTACAGATATCATTTCACTGTTGTCTTTCAACAACTTTTTTCATATCATCTCTACTTTATAGATGAGGAAACTGAGGTCCCAAGAAGTTAAATAACTCATCCAAGCTTGCCCTGTTAGGAAATTGGCAAAGCCAGGATTTGAACTGTGGCCATGTAACTCCAGAAGACCCTGGGGCTCCCAACCATGACACTGTCCTGCTTCTGAGGAGTCTACCGCTACCACAAGGATGTCTCCAGTGCCAGTCAACACAGCTTAAAGGGAAACTCATAGGCAGATCCTCTAATAAGCTAGACACTTGCCACATATAAGACATTATGCTGGGGACTTTCCAAACAATCTTATTTAATCTTCATATCAGCTCCACGTTCCAAAGTGGAATTTTGTTATGTGGGGAGACTGAGGCTGTAGAGAGGATAGAAATTCTCCAAGGTCAACAGAGGCCACCAAGCTGCAGTACCAACATTTCAACCCTTGCCATCTGAGTCATGAGCCCTCATTCTCCTAACAGCTTCCCTCAAGACACGCAGCACCACTAGGCTGCATTTGAAGCTCCTCACACTCTTGAATGTGTCCTCTCAACTCAGCTTTTAGTGGGATCCAGTCTCCATGGCCAGGCCTCACCTTCTGCTATGCCCGTATTTGCCACTGACCAGCAGCCAAAATGGGAGACTCTTAAACTTCAGGGTTCGACCAAGTGCTCTGTTCCCCCTGCTTCCCTTCATGGGTCCTGCCTGTGCGTGGTGGGCAGGGTGATGCTCTCTGGAAGCAAGGCCTCAACGAAGAAAGCCTGGAGAAGCAGGCACAGGGATCTGGGATGTGTCTCTATGTGTGGCTGGCACAGAAGCAGTCCAAGTCCTTTGCAACTCAGGGCACTGTGAGAGTTTCTGTTTACCTGAAACTGCCCTTTAAGAAGTGAGAGGCAGAGGCTGGCCTATCTCCTGCCATGACTCAGGCTACCATTCAGCACAGAATGGGGCTTTCTTGTTGCAAAAAGAATTTTAGATTGGCCAAGCCCCAGTGGCCCATAATGTTAGGGGAGTTGATGGCACCTCATCTGTAGGGGACTTGCTGCCTCAGGTTAAATAGGTCCTGGCAAGAAGCCTGGCGTGATGTACTTGCCGGTTCTTCAGTCTATTGGGTAGCACACATGGCTCCTTCTCTTCAAATAAAGAGTAGAATTCTGTCCCACAGCTGTCAGTCTTACAAACTTCTGCACAAAGGGGTGAAGTTTGGGACAAATGTCAACCTCAGGACAATCAATAGTGTCTCAAAATCAAATACCATTCCCTCCAATTGTTCCTACCTATGAAAAAGGATAGGGGGATATATATGAAAAAAATCTCTGGATAATCCACATTTCATTTCACTCTTTTTTTTTTTTTTTTTTTGAGATGGAGTCTTGTTCTGTTATCCAGGCTAGAGTGCAGTGGCACTACCTTGGCTCACTGCAAACTTTGCCTCCTGGGTTCAAGCGATTCTCTAGCATCAACCTCCCAAGTAGCTGGGATTACAGGTGTGCACCACCACACCCAGCTAATTTTTGTATTTTTAGTAGAGATGGGGTTTCACTATGTTGGCCAGGTTGATCTCGAGCTCCTGATCTCAGATGATCCGCCTGCCTTGGCCTCCCAAAGTGCTGGGATTACAGGCATAAGCCACCGCACCTGATCTCATGTCACTCTTTGAGTTTGAAATAAAAGGTATAGTTTTTCTTTGTGTGTATGCAGTTTTTAATAGCCCAGTTAATAAGTTATACTATCTCCCTAGAATACACACCACCTGGGAACAGACAAAGGTGGCTCTGATACCCAGTGTATTCTCTTAAACCTTCGAAGATCAATTACTCTATAGGTACCAGGCACTGTGCTGTGGGCTTTGAGGTGCTTCGTCTTATTTAACCCTTTAGCAAGCCTATGCCTATTCTCCAAGAGAGGAAATGGCAGTCCAAGAAGGCTAAGGGACAGCCTAAGCTTGCACATCAGTAAGAGCAAAGCCTGAGCGGTCTGCCTCCACAAGCTTTTAACAAGTATTCTCCGCTGGGGGTGATTTTTGCCCCGGAAACATGGTATGTGTGGAGGGATGCTGCTGGCATCTAGAGGGTAGGGGCCGGGGTGCTGCTAAACGTCCTACAATGCATAGGCCAGCCCCCACAGAAAGGACTGTCCACATTTCAGTGGTGGAGAGGTTGAGAAACTCTGCTTTTAACCACTACCTAGGGTGGCTGAGGATTTGTCCTCTACCTCCCAATCCGAGGTTCCTGCCTCCAGCAGAAAATGGGGAGAAGCAAGTCCTTTTCTCAGCTTCCTTTTGACTCCCAGGGTGGAGTCATTCTGACTTAGGCTCTCAACTGGGGATTCAGTCCTGGAAGAAGCAAAATGTGTTTGAGGAACACCTTGAGAATTAATGTTGAAGGAAGGGAAAAGAAACTGATTTGATGGTGGTCATGTTTGCCAGGTGCTAGACAAGATCCATTATAATTATTTATCTTTCAAAACAGCCCTTAGGCTTAGGAGAAACTAATATTCTCCCCCCAACCCCCTCCAGTCCTCCCATTTCTAAACCAGTGTGAGAAATGGAGGCTCAGAAAGGTTAGCATGCTCAAGGTCACATGGCTGAAAAATGGGACCCAGATTCTAACCCAGGATTCTCAGATTCCAAAGTCTCTACTTCCACATATTTGATGGTATGTGTATTTTTTAAGAAAATAATGAAAGCTATGCTGAAGGTAAAGTAGGGAGCGGAAATAAGAGCATTCAATAATTTCCCTACTTTCTAATTAAAAAGATTGCTTCTGATACCCCCAGAAAGCAATGACTATATACCATAGAAAGTCTACATTAGCACATGGGGTGTGGGTGAGTTGTTTATAATAAGACTTTTTTTTACAATTCTCAAGTCATATTGTTATCCATGATTTCATTCCATCTCAACAGTCCTGTGAGGCTGTTGGGAACCAATGTCCTCACTTTGCACCTGAAAAACTGTGCCTCAGAGGAGGGTAGGACTTGGCCAAAGGCCTTCAGTTACACTGGCTGTGGGCCTCTTGGGCCCACCCTGAGGGCATCTTTCCCTGCAGCTCCCTGCCAGGTTGGAGACGCTGACCTTCTTTGCTTACAAGCCCAGGTGAACTCAAGCGAACTCTGACTCACTAAGGGTTAAGCCACACAAACTCTTTTATGAGTGGTAACCACTTAATGTGCCCTGTAAAAAAGGGCCCCTCACCATGCTGGCTGCTTTCTCTTGAAAAGGGGGTACCGGCAGGGAGCCGTGCCATGCACAGGTCATCCTCTGGCGGGAGGATGGCGATGGGGCAACTGCCACCCTGTCATCTTAAAGGCATCTCTGGGGGTTGGAAGAAGTTCTGGATGCTTCCAGAAGGTCATGGTGGAAAATGACGTCGGCCCTAAGGAGAGGGGCTCATGGGCATTTGGCCACAGGTGGAGAACTGGTCTATACTGTTCTGCAATTGTTATTAAATTCTTTTTTTTTTCACTACTTGCTAAGCTCTCTACATGCATGACCTCATTTGATTCATACAGCCCATTTAGTTTGAGGTTGTTCCCATTTATCAGGTATGGAAAGTGAGGATCAGAATTATTTTGGTTAGACAGACTCAGCACTGTCTCAGGGTCACGCACAGTAAGCCGGGGAACTGGAATCTGAGCCTGCATCTCCCCAGTGCCAAAGCCTGGGTGCTCGGTCTCCACATCACCCTGCTTTCTGTTTGTCAGGAAGCATAGTTGGCCCAGGCAGGTGCTGCCACTGAAATGACCACTTTGAAACAACCCTGCAGGCAAATCCTTGTGAAACAATTTTAGAGAAGCCTTTCCCTGCCTGTCCTCCCTAAGCCTGGATGGCCAATCTCTTCGTGCGAATGGTCGGGGCTCTGAGCTTCAGCCGTTTCAGGGTTAAACAGTAACCTTTCCACTGCTTGTGGTTGAGCAAATGCTAGCAAGGAACAAGCCCAGCCTTGAGCAAACAAGAGACTGTGCCCTGTGTCCCCCCTCCTTCCCCCAGCCATCCCCTCTGGGGACTTGGAGATTTTCTTTCACCTTGAAGTTCCCAATCTGATTTCTTAGCTTTAGGGCAATTGCTCTACAAACCTGGATGAGAAAATGCCCAGTTATTGTGAAAAAGGAAAGATTTGACTTGAGTTTGTTTTCTTTGAGAATCAAAGAAGTTTTCAGAAAGGGAACTTACAAATCAGTATAGTCACCCTCTTCACATTTTAAATTGGGGAAACTGAGGCCCAGCGTTATTTCTGGTTCAGGTTGTCCCCAGAGCTAGTGATGCACCTCATCATAACACCTCCCATGTATTTGTGACCTACTTTGTGCTAAGTGCTCGAGGTACAGAAACTCATTTAATCTCCAACCAATGTATAGATGAGGTATGATTAGGTGCATTTTGCATATGAGGAAACTGGGGTTCAGAGAGGTTTGGTAACTTGGGTCAGTACTAACCTTAACTAGCAAGTGGGAAAGCTTGGAATTGACCCCAGTTCTTCTGGCTTCAAAGCTCCTATACATGGTGCCAGGACGTAGAATCCAGTGCTCCTATCTTCCTGCCCAGTGGCTCTTCACTGTTATAACATCCATCATCCCCACCCTGTCTTTCCTTCTCCACCTTCTACTTAGGCTGGATTCAGTCTTAATTATTTACCAAGCAACAGTGATGATGATGCTAATAATCATTATACATATTTGTGTCTAGCCTAGCTCAACCTTTAATCATTGCTCTCTCCCCAGCACCTAGAATAGTGCCCAGCCCATTATTGGGTTGATAAATATTTGTTGAATAAATGAATACATAAATACATTTGTATGCCTTTGGCAGACCCCTCTTCCCCCTCCACAGGCCCTACACAGAACCAGAGGAGCAGTAGTTAAATTAGGAGAAGGAATGCCCAGGGCTGAAAATACTCTGGGTTGGCAATTTTAATCCTGTGGACATTGGTAATACCTGAGGATGCAAAATTTCCCCAAAACAGGCAGAAAATTTTCCATGAATTGCTGCTATAAAGCTGAATTCCTCTCCCCACCCCAACATTTTATAAAGAGCAAGTGAATTTTACAGCCTCTGGGTATTGCCCAATAGCGATCTGGAAACAGGCTGCTCTTCGTTTGAATGACCGAATGCACGGTTGCGGCTCTGGTCTGCAAGGTGGAGAGTGTCCCAGTTGGGAGAAGGGACATTATGAATGCTGGACATTTGAAGACAATATTTCTGAAGTGTACAACGTTTACATTGTTATAAAAAAAAATCCAAAGAGTCCCACAGAAGAAATCTCTTCTCCCGAGTCCTTTACTGAGAAAATGATCCCGCAGACGAGGAAGCCACTTTTATTTAGGTCAGCTAGGAAACCCACTAAATTCTCCAGATCTCTAACAGGAGAAAAAAACTAGTTATAATTGTTGCCAGAAAGGAAAAATGTTTTCTTTATCAGAAATGGTCAGTGTCTGCCAGAGAAATCAACTGATTCTTGATATTATCACAAAGCTAGGTACTTGAAGAGCTCTATTAAAATATGACTGAGGCCCTCTGATGATCAGCCCAGTCTGTGGCAGATATCCACACTGAGGAAACCTGTTACTGGGTGTGCAGGTGTGACTGCTGTTCAAGTTCCCACACAGGTGCTGGGGCTGTGCTGCTACTGGCTTGGATTTTCATTGATCGAAATTTCACTTTAAATAAATTCTCCTTGGCATTTTCATTTTTGTAAAAAAAAAAAAAGAAAAAGAAAGAAAAGAAAAAAAAACCCAACACTTGGATGCCAGCCAGCCTCGCCCTGAGAGCAGGTATTTCATTTTCCTCCCGCTTCATTCCTGATCAGAGATTATTCATTTATGAATGGGTGGCTGTAAAAACTTGCCTCATGCATATGAAAATTGTACCTGGAAATTTTTAATTGCCGTGAGTTTTGCTTTTACAAAAAAGGCTTTGGCAATGGGTGGCAGGCGATGGGTGGAAGGACACATTCTCTTTATTTTTTTCCTAAATTTACCCTGTGATCTGCACTTTCAAATGGTATTTGTCCAAGAGGCACTGACTAAACAGGCTGTTTGATCTCCTAACAGATCATGATTCTGGAAGGAGGTGGTGTAATGAATCTCAACCCCGGCAACAACCTCCTTCACCAGCCGCCAGCCTGGACAGACAGCTACTCCACGTGTAACGGTAAGGGGGCCCATGGGTGTTGGTGTCACTGCTGCGTAGTGGGGACTCTTTGCTTTAATTCCTCTTCCAACCTGATGTTTGAAAAATATAGGCTTTATCCAGCAGGAGATGTGGGACAAGAAGGAATGGAGAAAACTCTCAATTTTGTAGTTCCCTACCGGCCCCCAGAGTTCCCACAAAAGCCCATTTGAGATATTCTATCATCTCCTCCCAAAATTCAAGGTTCTAGGATGACAGCCTGGCAGTGAATGGGGTAGAAGATGCCTAAAGGAAAGACTCCCTGTTGAAGCTTTTAATAGTATTTTGCTGGGATATCAAGATAGGCTAGGAGAGAAAGGGGTGTGTGTGTGCGCGCGTGCGCACGCACGCGTGTGTGCGTGCGTGTGCATGCACCTGCATGGATGTTAGGAAGGAGAGGGTTATACAGTTTAATCTTTCTTTTTCATCTTCCAGGAGAATGGGTGTTCTCCTTAGTGCTTTAACCTAGAACACATCTATTAGAAGAAGAGGGGACCTGGTGGTGTGGCTTATAGAGGGTTTGGTGATCAAGACTGTGGCTCCCTGTAGAAGCTGAACTGAACCAATTGCTGAATCAGGAACCCCACACCCCATTGTGAAGGCATCCAGTTTAGGCATTCAGCTGTGTATCCAACAGCAGCGAGTTTTAGGAGCTGTGGGCCTCTTTCCATTCCACACCCACCGCTAATCTCCCTGCCAGAGGCTCTCCTGTTCGAGTTTGCTTTAAAACGTGGAGATGGTTTGTTGGTGACCAGAGCTTGGGCAGCAGGAGTGGGAGGATAATGGGAGAGTTATTCTGCAGCAAGTGCTGATCCGTGTGGAGCTCCACCTCTTCTAATTTGGAATCCCAGTCAAACACAGTTGAAAGGGTGAACAGGTGACCTTCCCTTACTCGGTCACCTGTCCCCCCAAACTAATGTACTTTCTGGGCAGCTGCATTTTCTGCTGTGGACCTCGGATGCCCTGTAAAACTGAAATAAAACTGAAAGTCTTTGGCATCCCCAGGACCCTGGTCTCTCAATTAAGGCAACGTTTCTCCTGCTTGCTCTGGGGAAAACTAGGGAAATGTGTTTAGTGGGAAGTAGAACTGGGGTGCCTGCCACTTTTATTTCTTAAATCCCAGAGATCTCAAAGAAAACTCAGCTCTTGATCAAGACTGAAGAGGAAAAGGAGATCAGCTGAATGGCAAAGTGGATGTGAACTCATAGGATTTTTTATTGTTTCTCCTGAAACTTCAGGAATTTAGTGGATTCCATGTCTCATGCAGAATCTCACCAGTCAACTTCAGACAAAATTCTCTGATTCTCCCAAGTTTGAGCAACAAACACTAGCAGGGACTACCTTTTAATCTAGATCATATTAAGTTTGCAGAAGAGATTATTCTAGATGTGCTGTTAGGTTATTAAAAGTGCCTCTTGTTGGTGCCTCTTGTTGCCAAAAACAGAGCTGTACTATCATAGCATCACAATTATTTTAGAAAAAGGAAGATGAAAGACTTGGGGAGCCACAAAATATATGCCCCATCCATAAACAGCTTTATTTGTGAGGCACCAAAAATTGGGGGAGATGGAAACATCCAGCCCAAGGTCTGTGTATTTGGGACTATTTCCATATGATTAAATTTTTAGATTAGATTGTTCCAATCCTCCTCCAACCCCAACTATTGGCTTCCTCTTTAGAGCCCACATTGAGGTCCTGGGGCTGCTTCTGTTTGGCCATGAGGTCTGAGGAGTGAAGTGCATACTGTGAGTGATGGGTATTACTAATGGTGGTCACCTTTGTGCCCCATATAAACTTGACCTCCTGCTCTTAGTACTTCTGAGGTCTGGAAGCTGTGGATCAATTCTGAATGAATGAACAAGAAGAGGGATTGGTTCAGAAACATTTCCTCTTCGGTCTCTCTGAGGGTGTTGTGGGTTGGACCATGGGCGTTATGGGAGTCAAGCTTTTCTGAAGCCTTTAGCTCCTTGTAATTCAATAGACCAGCAACATCAGCATCACATGGAAGCTTGCTAGGAATGCAGAAACTCAGGCCTCGCCCCAGACCTGTTGAATCAGAATCTGCATTTGAACAATATTCCCTGATGATTCACAATCATATTAAAAGTTTGAGAAGAAATGATCTGGCATGACCTTGAAGAAAAAGTTAGAGACAGTTTTCTTGCAATACATTTTCTTCTACTGGTCCACCCTTGAGTTTGTGGGAATATCCATGTGTCACGTTGGGTTGGATTTCCCCTGCTTCAGCTTGGTGGGATGCAATAGCCTTTGCCCCTTGCCCCTGCCACTCACTTTTCCTGAAGGAGAGCTCCTTCCCGACCTCTATTTCCAAGGGAACTGTTAAGATCTCTCAGTCCTGTTCCATGCCCCCAGATGCGGGCTCTGTCTTTTCCATCACCCCAGAACTTCGGGCAGACTATGGAATGTTTTTTGAAGTGAGCATGAGTCACATATATAGACGGTTAGCACATATTAGGCTCAACAATATTTATGCAGTTGAATGAACGTCACTTCTTCATTGGTATCTGAATGCACCATCTTGTAAATGCACCTCCCAACTACTCAGATGCTTGCCTTGTGTCTTCTTCAAAAACATATTCCATTAAATAAGTATACGGTGAACATCTACTATGGCAAGGTCTCTGAGGTCATTTTTATAGGCGATACAAAGATAAGTAAAACAGTCTGTGACCTCAAGGATACAATTTACAAAGGAGAATAAGACGACACTCAGAGACTTGTAGAAAAAAGCAGAACATGACAAAAGCCATTAAGACAAATACCAAGCATGTCTCCTGGAGTGTCAGAGGACAGTGAGCCCTTGAGGCAAATTGGGGAACTGGTGATGACTTTATGGGGTGGTCAGAGTTTGAAAGATGGGTAGGAATTCAACAGGAGTGAGAGGTAGAACACAAGCTGAGCAGACAGAACAGCACAGAAAAAAAGACAAGAGTCATTGTGTACTTGAAGAGTTAGTGAAAAGTGTCAATGCCTAGCTAGGCAGTTTTACACATAATTTCAGTGGATGATGAGGCCTACTAAAGGTAACTGAGTAGGGAAGTGACATGATAGCTTTAATGACCAGGCTGGGACAGTGGGATATCAGTCCAGTTAGCAGATCAATAATCTGAACCACTCTGAGAAAAGCAAAGGCATCGTAGAGAAAAGAACCTTAATTTCAGGCCTTATTTTTGATTGCAAATGGTCTGAATTTGGGGGGGGTGTGTGTGTGTGTGTGTGTGTCTGTGTGTAAGACAGAAAAAATGGGAAAGAGTGAGTGAGAGAAAAGAGGAAGATAACTATCTAGGTATGGACAACGAGCTAATAAATTGCTGAAATGATAGCAATGCTTTAGCTTTCATGATATTTTACTTCGGGTGAGATAGGGAATGAGCTCCGAGCACTTCAGCTCTCTTGTCCTCATCCAGTGCCCAGGCGTAGGCAGCATGCTAGGGAGGACATGCAGATGCATTTCCGCTCCAGCCACCATGCCGGCACATACACGGACTGTGGTTGTGTCTCCAAGATATCTGGCAGCCAACACTGCATCTCTGTGTTGGATACTATGGCCAGAAACAGGCAGGGGTCACTCACAAGGCTGCCTCCTGTTTTGCAGTTTCCAGCGGGTTTTTTGGAGGCCAGTGGCATGAAATTCATCCTCAGTACTGGACCAAGTACCAGGTGTGGGAGTGGCTCCAGCACCTCCTGGACACCAACCAGCTGGATGCCAGTTGTATCCCTTTCCAAGAGTTCGACATCAACGGCGAGCACCTCTGCAGCATGAGTTTGCAGGAGTTCACCCGGGCAGCGGGGACGGCGGGGCAGCTCCTCTACAGCAACCTGCAGCATCTGAAGTGGAACGGTGATTTTCTCTTTCTGTGTCTCTCCCTACCCTGCTAGGAGCCAGCTGGAAGAACAGAAATTCTGCAGATGATAGGATTCTTTGTCAGGGACAAGAAAGAGTGGTCTCCCTGTCCTAAGACAGGGAAGTGCAAGGAAGATGAGAGGACAGGATTGAAGCCCAGGGTACCTGGTGTGTCTAATCCCTTATAAACGCCAATGTAATTTAATTCTTTCCTTATGGAGATAATTTTCAAGAAGACAAAAGCTGGCTAGGAATTCACAGAATATTTACTACCCTTGGAAAACATTTTCTTCTTTCCTTTGCAAACAGAGTTCAATAGTTTAACATCCAATCACTTGCTTGTTAAAGATTATCCTGGTTACTTAAAACACACGTGCATGCACGCACGCGCGCACACACACACACACACAAAACCAATCTTCTAGACCTAAGTTCTTAAGATAGGGCCCCAAGGGTGGGAAGAAGTTATATAAAATTAGATCTATGTTTGTGTTTTGGGTGGGGAAAAGACTCACTATATTTCAGCAGGTTGTTAAAAGGTCTGTGATTTAGAAAAATGGTTAGAACGTATGGTCTAGACACGTGTATGGGGAATGTTTCTGTGGTGGTTTCTGGAATTTCTGTTGCCCTAATGCCCCAGTTGTCTCTCTGAGGCTCCCCTAGCACAGCATGGGCCACCATTCCAGATGTTGTCCTTAAACGGTAGATTATTCATGCACGCACACGTCCTGTGCTGACATGTAAGACCTGGTAGGGTGGACAACTGACCTTCAGCATGGCTTTGACGCTGCCATAAGATTTCCCCGACAGTGGCTGTAAAAAACTAGCTCTTCTGAGAACTATGGGCATCCTGGAAAGTAGCAATATGTAAGAACAGGGAGTTGGCTTGTCTGCACTTGGAAAAGGCATTTATGTCTTGGTAGAACCCATGTTTAGGCAAGTAACCAGGGCTGGGGCAGCATGAGCTCCAGGGCTGTGAACCAGAGTCATACCCTGGCAACAGCCATCAACACTGAAGAGGACCTGGGGCTTTGCAGCAGAGCTTGTGGCTGCGGTGGCCATTTTAGATGATGTCATCCAGCTCCCTGGCCACGCCCTGCTTCCCACCCACCTCACATTGGTGGCTGCTCATATTTCTTTGACTAGAATCAAACCAAACAAGGCTTTATAAATAACCCTCAGGAATCTTCAGAAAGATCAGACTTACACTTGAAGAATTAAAAATATTTACCTCCACCTGCAATTAAATCCACTCCTTTAAAGCTTTGCCCTAATTGAGGCCTGAAGCAGGGAGGCCTGGGAGGTGCTGTGGCCACCTTAGACCTTCTGTCTCTGACCTCCCATGGCTTGTTCGGTCTCATGGCATGCTGCTGTAGCCTCTGAGTTCCTAGCATCCAGCCTGATTTCTCACTCTTTTGTTGTTTGCCTTTTTATAGACATTCTTTTAACTTACATTTATTGACTATTTACTTATACTAGGCACTGTAAGTGAATTAATTCATTTAATAACTTTACGACAAAGTAAATATTGTGCCCATTTTACAGGTGGGAAGACTGAATATCATAGAGGTTAGAGGCATGACTTCTGCTCCTGAGATGTTTAAAATCTGTCTGGGGAAGAAAAATACAGTAGATTTATTTGTGTATTTACATATATATATAAAAGCATACATATATATATGCTTTTATATATGATAATAGGAGAGGTATTGCAAGCAAACAAAGTCATGTGATGTGCACTGCTTGTATGTGTGCTGAAGCATAAATAAGAAAAGAATCACTGCATTTTATCCAGACATATCATAGATTGGATCTAATCATGATGAGTTTGATTAGATTTAAAATCAAGGAAGAATCAAGCTAGTTAAAATGGTTTTCCCTGTATTTTCATTTTCATATCATATCTTAGTATGGGCAAGCACGTTAGAAGTCATCTAGTGACCTTATCTAGTTTAATCTCATTGCAGATGGGGAAACTGAGACCCAGAAAGGTGAAGGGCACATACCTTCTTCATATCTAGCAGTGGAAAAACGGGGCTTCTGAAATTCTATTTCCACCATACTGGATGCCTTTAATATACTACATCAAATAATTGCTTCTAATGTAGTGTCTTAGATTCCTGATTTTCTGGGGCCAGGGACTGTAGGCTTGAGTTTGTAGAGGCTGACAGAGAAACCCCCTCCCATAAACAAACATAGGTGACCAGGTAGTAGGATGGCAGAGGCTCTGCAAAGAAGCCAGTTCTGTCCTAATTGAAGCATCCGGTTCTGGCTCCATCTGGGCCCTCTCTGACTATCTCAATCTGTCCTTCACAGGCCAGTGCAGTAGTGACCTGTTCCAGTCCACCCACAATGTCATTGTCAAGACCGAACAAACTGGTGAGTAGTAGTGGACAAAGGGAGACAACCTAGACAGGCAGAGCCCCGGGGAGGACAGTTGGGAGAGAGCAAGAGAGAATGTGGGAGTGTGTTTTGGCAAAAAACACAGGGAGGCCTTTTCCTTGGCTGTTCCCAATGGGCCAGCCTCACCATGAACCTCATTCCTCCCCTTGCCACCAGTGACTGCCACCTATTTCCGATTTATAGACTTATGGGGAGCCACACTTCTCTGCTTCCTACGGACTGGCCTACCATTATTAAAGAAAAAAGGAATAGCTGCTAAGCATGTGAATTAGGCTTTGCTAGCCCTGCCCTTCTCTTCAGAGGCCAGGGGATGGGCCACCTGGATGTTCTGTGCTTTACAGACCTGGCCTTGCCCTAGAGACTGATGCAGGACTTGGTCGGGAGGATGGCACCCCCTCCCCTGCTTGACCTGACAGATAGCCCCACCGGAGGAGCCAGGGAATACTGGAGAGGTCCCAAATAACTTGATAATTCCTCCTTGACCATCCAGACGTTCTTGTGTTGCCAGTTCAGAAAAGCTGAGCTGAAGGGTGGAGAAGAAGGTCCACCCTAGGAGGAGGGGAGAAGAAGCTCATAGAGGGGCCAACACCCCCAAACCTCTCTGGTTCAGTTTGTTTTCAGAGACAACAACAGGTGTACAAGGTGACCCAACAAGGAGAGAGGGTGTAACCCTAAGAGATTGGGCTTGGGGTGTCCAAACACGTAGCTATTAGTTAAAATACCAGCTAAATCCCTATGTCGTAAACAGGAGGACTTAGCCAGTAAGTCAGGTTTTATACCATTTGTGCTACAAAAACAAAATGAAACTCAGCCAGTGGCTTACACCCCAGCCCTAAAACTCAGAACCTAGCAAGGAGGGGAGCTGAGGGTAGCCTAGGTCTGTGGTAAGGAGAAAGCAGGAAGTTTCTGGTGAGGACAAGGTGAGAGATCTCACAGCTTTTGGCTAGCCAAGAAAGAGAATGCTTCTGTTGGAGACCAGCCCAGATCTGGGGGTTGTGTGGGAGTTGAGCTCCATTTGGGGTAGGCGGAGGGGAGTTCCCCTTGAATCTGAAATCTGAAGAGTCAATCAAAGTGAGACGTGCTTGTGCGTACTACAGCACATAGAAGAGAGAGAGAGAGAGTACGAGAGCGCTTCCTCTTTGTGATGGGGCTCCACTCTTAAAAGGTGCTTGTTTGATTTAGTAACACTGTCCGCCCGTCTTCTTTTTTTTTTTTGAGAATTTTATGTCTTCCTCTAAGCTAATTGGAAAAACCTAGAGGGAGGGGGCTGTCACCCAACTTGGATGGCAAATCTCTGTATTTCAGCAACTAAGAAACTGTGATAAGTCTGAGACAGACTAGACTCTTCCTGAAAGAAACATCATTAACGCTCCAAAGAAGATATTAATAGACAAAGATGCTTATTAATTATTTATTATACCTTTAAATCAATTTAACCCTAACAAGGCCTTCCCCTCACCACACCCCAGGGTAAAAATATTCTGGCGATTATGCAGTAGAATGTAAAACAGTGCCAAGCCGGGTTAGGAAAATTCCCGGGAACCACTGGTCTAGGACAGGTTCCCACTCTTGCAACTTCTCTCACTTCCCTAAAAATGTGATAGGTATAGAACACATGGATGAGGCCATTTCCTGAGGACGCTGAAAGGCAAATGAGACGACATTATTATAAAGTAACACGGCTGAAGCAGAATCTTATCCCTCGTCTCTGAGGACCACTCCTCACCCTCCATACCTTGTTGATGAACAGTGAGTTAGAAAACACAGCCTCTTCTCCCTGGGGAAAGTGATCGCTGACCATTCTCCTTCTCTATTTTTTGTAGACCCTTCCATTATGAACACCTGGAAAGATGAGAACTATTTATATGACACCAACTATGGTAGCACAGTAGGTAACTAACTCTCTGACACTTAAGGCCCTTTACATTCTTATTCTGTTTGTCTAATAGCCACAATGTTCTATTACGAGGTGGAGTGGGGGCTCTAAATGTCCTTTATCTTTTCATGGACACAGATTTGTTGGACAGCAAAACTTTCTGCCGGGCTCAGATCTCCATGACAACCACCAGTCACCTTCCTGTTGGTAAGTTGTCATCACATCTGAGGCTGGGTGTGCCTATGCTTAGGGAGAATTGGTGGGAATTACCAACAACCGACATTTCTGCCTTACTGGAGTCTTTCTCATTAAAGGGCTAGGAAAGGGATGGAGTTGCCGTTAGACAAGGTTTGCTTTTGAGGCAGTATTTGTACATTGAAGATGACCAGTAGGGATCCTCTCGGCAAAATGTTGGCCCCTGTGATACCAGTGACGTGACAATGAAAGTTGTTTAGGCTTTTCTTTCTTTTGAACGAAAACTTACTCTTGCAGTATAGCTGATGAAATTATTCATATTTGTGTATACTTATGGGAAATAAGGCTATTTTTAATTTTCAACAAACTACATCTGGCTTTAGAGAAAGAATACCCGATAGTGAAATTCAAAGGTCTGTTACCCTGTAGTGATGGTTTCTAGGTGAAGGGGTAGCCATTGGAAACTTCCAGAATCCCCACAATTACACTGTTTTGTCAGTTTTTAAGTCTAATTCTGATGACTCATCAGTGCTCTCTAATCAGTCAGAGCACCTGCATTTTATGAGTTACATTCATATTAGCTGCATTTGGTTAAGATTGAACGCAACTGGGGCTATCCATGCTTCTTAACCAAGGTTACGCTGGATGAGAAGGTTGGGATGTTGGGAGTCTGGGAGAGGGGATTTCAAATTACCACCCCCACCTACAAATAGGTTTATTGGCATGTACAGTGTGCGAACTGGTTGAAAGAGGATCTCATGGTTTCTGGTGATCTGGGTACAAACTTGTGGATCTCTTTGGGTCTATGAAATGGCACTTAGACATCATTCACAAGTGATAGCACCCCTCTCCTGGAATTGAATTTGGGGCAACTTCAGAACTGGGATTTAATTGAGTCTTTGTGAAAGAAATTAGTCTGCAACCCTTGCTTCCTATTTTTTTTTTCTGGTTTTGTTTTTGCTTTTGAGAACTGAAATAATGAAAGTTTTTGGTTTGAGGTTTTGTTTGGGTCAAGCCCCTTAAATGAGATGGGGCTGGGAGCCAGTGTAAATGCTTCTGGAATTGAGGTTAAGAGCTGAGGCCAGCGTAGCTCTTGCCTTCTCCTTCCCCCAGTAGCCCTTAGCATTATGTGTCACTTGAAATATTTGTTAAAATTAGGAAATACATCAAACACTGGCAAGGCTTGGCCATATATTTGCTCTTCTGGGGGAATTGAGCGAACAAGGGTCAAATTTCTGTGGCAATCGTTGCCACTCAGTCAAGACCATGGGTTTCAGGGCTGAGGAAACCTCCCGAGTCACACTCTGAGTTCCTCTGCAACTTCCTACGGTGTCACTTCCCACACCCTTCCATCCTTTTGGGTGGGTCTTTGGTTTATGGCAAAAGATTCCAGCTAAGAATGAAGCTGAACCATTCACTTCCTGAGCCTCAGGGGCTGGTAGGTCTTGAGGTACCCAGGAAACCAAAATGTCATGGCCACAGCTCTGCTGCCCTGATGGCGGGACATCCTCTTTTCTATATCTTGACTTACACCTTCTAGAAGCTCAAAATCAATACGGGCCTTAGGGGCCAGTTTCTGTTTTCACATTTGCAGCAGCAAGGAACTCATTCTCTCCAGAGTTCACCGATTGTATTTTTTAATTGTCCTTCTTAAGATGGGCTCAGGAATCTGCTCTCCTTTAGCCTCCTGATCCTTGTTCTCCCCAGCCTCCCATTCCTAGCCTGTGATTGTAACCCAGGCTGGAAAATGAGATCAACCACCCAGGCCCTAAAGAGTCAATGCAGTCTCTGGGGTTGGTGTATTCGTTGGGGTAATAGCCAGCCCTTCAGTAGGATAGTTAATTACAACCTTATATGGGTCAGTTTCTTTCAGAATAGTTTATAGTCTCTACTGGATGGAACCAGAACCCCCGGAAAAACCTTTGTCATTTGCCTGAGTCTTTATATTTCAAGCTCCCATGAAACTGAATGCAGTGAAATATCTTTCTATGTTTTAATGCTAGTTACCAGCTGAGCTAAGGCGAGGCTCAGTGTAAACTGATGCCCTCTGTGATAAACGCAGGTGGGGAAACAGGCTTTGTTTTGATTTCTCTGTCATCTGTGTCATCTGCCCATTTCATAAAATGCCCGCTGCCAGTGTCCTGTTCTGCTCGACAGTCCTCCAGCCTGTCATGCCAGCTCGGGCTTGATGTGTTTATCCACTGACTTGTTGAGCCTAAAGCTAGGGTGGCACGGTCTATTAGAACACTGAAATTTGTATATCCCGTAAAGAAATGGCTCACAGCTGAATCATAGGCAAATGCTTCTAATCTTTGCTTCTTGTGAAGCAGCTTAGCTGAAGTCATGCTCTCACACTTGCATCATAAACCTGTGGCTTGTTGCTGCCCCTGCCTGGACTGGAGAGACCTTGGCCTGGAGTGCCTGGGAGCCGAGCAAGAGAAAGCCAGGCTGGACAACTTCTCCAGGGCAAGCCATTATTTTATAAGAATGAATCACTTAACCACATGGCTAACTTCAAAGGTCTTAACTTTTATTCTAGGGCACGTATTAAAGCGAGGTTAGAGATCAAAAGATATCGGTGGTAAGGCAGGCCAGTGATTCCACAGTTTACTCTTGCACACTGCGACAGGCAGAGGGGGCTGGAAGAAATTCAGTTCTTCTTTTGCCCTTGACTGCTTATTCCCCTTTATTATGACAAAAAGATTTTTATGTGGGGATTTAAAAAAAAGAACGTTCCTAAGCTGGATGGAGTCTAGCTTGGGTAAATGACTGACAACTCAAATAATATTTCCTCATGGTTTATCTAGTCTGGGGGCTTTAAATTTACAGTCCATGGACTTCTACACGGGCCACAACCCCCTGAAATTGCTGAAAAAATTTCATGTGTACATATGTGCACATTTTTCTGGGGAGAGGGTCCAAGATTTTCATTTTATTCACAAAGGTACCTGAACTCTAAAGTAACTGATTCCAGATCAACTAGGAATCCACAAACAATGATCGAGGCCAATACACTGAGAGACTCTTGTATTTTTCTGAATTCAACTCCTGGCTCTCAAATAATGGCTCTGCATCCCTCCTGGATGTCATTTGAAAAGGAGCTTTGCTTGTGGCCTGCTGGGTAAATGCCACTCTTTGTCTACAGTACAACGTGGCCCTGTCAGAGTGATGCATCACTTGGAAACCGGGGTGGATGCCAGACCTGTCGCAATATTGTCACATCCTGATGGGATGTTGCAACCTCACCTACAACCTCCAGGGAGGGAGAGTGAAGTCTCCTTGCATTTCCTGCGAATTTGTCCTCTCACATTTCAGAGAAACTCAAGTCAGGTGCAGGCTCTGCTAGTGACAATGCCAGGAGAGAAATTCTTAACCAGGATGAGAGGTTTCTAGTTTACTCACGTCTTATTAAATCCCTCTCTTCGTCCTGCCATGACGTTTCGAGAAATTGCTGGGAGCGCTGAGTCTTGACCAGCTGGGTGATAAGATGGGTGAAAGTGTCCATGAACGTTGGGAAATATCGAATTGTCAGATTGAAATGATCTTTTCCACTAACAAGAGCATTATAGAAGTGAACCTAATTCTTGGTAGGAAAGGCTTATGTGAAATCTGTTATGTGCCTAGGGATATTATGTACAGGCCACCATTTCTGGAAATGACATAGAATCTTGGTTATGTGTAAAGCTTCTGGATTCAAAACTGTGTTCATATCCTGGCTCCACATTCTGGCTGTGTGACTGTAGACAAATCATTTGACCTCCCTGTTTCTCAGATCCTCCACAGCTGAAAACTGTGGATCATATTAGTACTTGCCTCATATAGTTATTGTGTAAATTAAATTAAGTGATTCATGTAAAGTGCTGAGTACAGTGCCTGGTACATAGTAAGTGCTCATTAAACAGTAGCTTTTTTTTTCTCTTAACCAATTTAATTAGGAGCTAATGGTCAGCAGTTCATAGCTTTTTTGAATAATAGGTCTCTCTTGATAATCAAATGGATGCTATGAACCCTGTCCCTTCACATGTGGTTTCAGTCAGTCCAGATGCCCTTGAAGGCCACACTGGTCAGAGGACCCTAGGTGAGGAAGGGCACATGGAAGAGATCAGGTTTGCTGGCCCAGGGACTGCTTTGTATTAAAAATGGCTAGTTTTTGAGTGTGAGAGTCTTTGTAAGATCTGCTTTGGTCCTCCCAATACACACACACACACACACACACACACTCTCTCTCTCTCTCTCACACGCACACACACATACACACACACATACAGCTTAGATCACTTAGTTTTCTTTCTGAGAAGAATTTTTATTTCCCAGGTCCGCCTCCGTCATCTCTTCTTTGGTAACAGTCCCACGCATGGGTTGCCATAATGAGTCATTTGTTAAACTAATCTGTGTTTCCATAGTCCACTGTGGCCCTCTGTACTGAGCTTGGGCCACTCAATGGCCCCTTTGTCAGGCTGATTAAAATGTAACTTTGCATGCCAAAAAAGGGCACTCCTCTGGCTTAAAAGCCATCTTTCTTTGTTATAAATGTTTACATTTTTGTATTATGTAAAAAAAAAAAAACAACCTTTCAATGATCTAAATCTTTCAATGGTTTCTATCTTCTCAGAGTCATGTCCTTAAAAGTCCCATAAGGCTTTAATGATCAGAGCCTCAGCTCAGCCCTCTCTACCTCTTACAGCCACACACATACCAAACACACATCAACCTCAGGGCCTTTGCACTTCTATCTTCACACATGGAGGCTGTTCCATAACCTTTCCACATGGCCGTCTCCCTCATATCCTTCAGGTCGTGGAATCAGAGAGGTCTCCTATGACCACTTTATATTAAATTGCAAATTATTCTCAAGTCCATACATCTATCCCCATTTCTTACCCTGCATCGTTTTTCTCCATAGCATTTATCATTTTTGTTTGGCTTGGTTCACTAGCACATACTCAAAGAGTGCCAGGCATGCAATAGGTGCTCAATAAACATTGCTTAAATGAGTGGATGCATGAATGAAAAGGAGAATTACAGGAAATAGGTCAACTAAAGGCTCTCATTTTTTTCCTTAGCAGAGTCACCTGAGATGAAAAAGGAGCAAGACCCCCCTGCCAAGTGCCACACCAAAAAGCACAGTAAGTTGGCTGGCTTTCAGATGGCCTTTGGGCCTTCCCATCACATCGGGCATATCTGTGAGGCCACTAGTTTTTAGGCAAATATTGCCTCCGCCTGATGCCTTCATGTCTTCACCCCAAATAGGGTAGAGTGAGAAAACAGAGGCATCACTTTTTAGCAAAATAACCTCCCTCTGCAGCTGTTTCTCAAAGTGGAGCCCCACTGGACATTTCTTCCTCATTCTGTCATATGTGCTCTAAAACTGAGACACCCAGTGCCTGAGAACTGCTTGCAGGCATGGGGTTAGCGATTTCCATCTCTCCCAGAAGAAAAGGGTGGGAAGAGGAGGGAGAGAAGAAGAAACAGCTGAGATGTTTCATCCTTTCTTTTGCTGAATGTTGGCCTCCTACCTTTGTGGAGTTATCATTCCAAGAAATGACTGTTTTTTCTTAAGATTCAACTCTGCTCTTTGGAGTTGGATCTCCCCCAGTAATAAAATCTTATGAACATATACAAAATATCAGAGACATGGAATTGCGGGTGGAACACAGAAAGAAATCAAGATAGTATAATCCAGGCCAGGTGTAGTGGCTCATGCCTGTAATCCCAGCACTTTGGGAGACTGATGTGCTTGGATCACTTGAGCTCAGGAGTTCAAAACCAGCCTGGGAAACATGGCGAGACCCCATCTCTGCAAAAAATACAAAAATTAGCTGAGCATGGTGGCCCATGCCTATAGTCCTAGCTATTTGGGAGGCTGAGGCAGGAGGATCGCTTGAGCCAGGGAGGTCTAGGCTGCAGTGAGCTGTAATTGCACCACTGCACTCCAGCCTGGGCCACAGAGTGATGCCCTGTCTCCCCCGCCTAAAAAATGGTATAATCCAGAAATTATAAGGAATTGGAATGTCTTTACTATTTGCTATTGTGCACCATCCCACAAAACTGAATTAATGCAACCCCCAGTATGTTGGATGGAGTGGGAGTGGGACATCACAAATTCAGTAGGAGCGAAATTGAATTTGGTTGATAATCTCATTGCAGTAGTGGCTTCATTTTCAAACTGGGTCCTCTAATCCCAGTGTGACCACCCGCTTCCCTACCACCCTCATCTATTCTGGAAGTTAACGTTGTAGAGCCTTATTGATTTGCATTTGGCTGAAGCACAGTTGCTGAGTCAAAGCAATTTAATTGGTTGAGGTACTAAATAAAAGTGATTGAGAGTTGCTCTCTGGGGAAGTAACAGGTTGAAATGAACCTGAAGCAATCTGTGTATTCACATAATCAGAAGAAACGTCCCCCTGGCTTAGGAGACCTAGGACCTATTCCTTACTCTTGATTATGTCACTCGTTAGCTGTGTGACCCTGATCCAGTCACTTAAGTTCTCTGTGCCTCAGTTTCCTGATTTGTAAAATAAAATATTGTGATAATTTATTGTTAAATACCTTTTTAACGTCTAACATCTGGTGATTCTGTAATCTATCTTCCCTGAGAAGTAGGGGAAAACTGAGTATCTCTACTTAGAAAAAGATGACATCACTCAATGCTCTCTGCCCTATCTTTGCTGTGACTTAGGCCATTAGTAACCTCCGTTTCTTCTTTTCATCAGACCCGAGAGGGACTCACTTGTGGGAATTCATCCGTGACATCCTTTTGAACCCAGACAAGAATCCAGGATTAATAAAATGGGAAGACCGATCTGAGGGCATCTTCAGGTTCTTGAAATCAGAGGCTGTGGCTCAGCTATGGGGTAAAAAGAAGAATAACAGCAGTATGACCTATGAAAAGCTCAGCCGAGCTATGAGGTGAGGAGCTTCATGTCTCGGAAAACAATAAGGCTGCATGACCCATTATTTACCTAGCAACCTTCATCTGATCAGTCACCTTATGCAATCTCCTTTGTTACAGATATTACTACAAAAGAGAAATTCTGGAGCGTGTGGATGGACGAAGACTGGTATATAAATTTGGGAAGAATGCCCGAGGATGGAGAGAAAATGAAAACTGAAGCTGCCAGTACTTTGGACACAAGCCAAAACATACACCAAATAATCACAAACGAAGAACTCCTGGACGTAAATATTTCAAAGACGACTTTTCTCTGATATTTATGTACCACGAGGGGAAAAAGAAACTACTTCTGATGGGAAGAAGAAACACTACAGTTGATTAAAAATTATTTTGTTACTTTGAAGTATGTCCTATATGGGGAAAAAACGTACACAGTTTTCTGTGAACTATGATGCTGTATGTGGTTGTAATATGTTTTCACCTCTATTGTGAATTCTTTTTCACTGCAAGAGTAACAGGATTTGTAGCCTTGTGCTTCTTGCTAAGAGAAAGAAAAAAAAATCAGAGGGCATTAAATGTTTTGCATGAGACATGATTTAGAAAAAGGTGATGCATCCTCCACACATGAGCATCCACATGGCTTCGTCAAGGGAGGTGAACGTGGTTGCTGGGTTGAATTCTAGGGTCTCAGATGGTTAGGACAAACTGGACGGATGCTGGGAAATTGAACCTGAGCCTTAGGATCCAGTGAGTGGAGAATGGGGACTTCAAAAATCCAAGGTTGGCTATAATCTCTGCATAATCACATGACTTAGAATGCTTAAATCAGCAAGAAGAATAATGGTGGGGTCTTTATACTCATTCAAGAATGATTTACCTGATGCCAGGGCTGTCCTCCTTCCTCCCCCTTTGGATGATTGGTGAAATACTTTAATTGCCCTGTCTGCTCACTTCTAGCTATTAAAAAGAAGGAGACCAGCTTGGTTCTTTTTTGTTCCAAGTGCTTAAAAATAAGTTGGGAAAAGGAGACAGTGGTATGGAAATGGCTGAAGAGTTTACTCTTGTATCCCTATAGTCCAAAGTTTCTCAATCCGCACAATTGACATTTTTTGCTGGAGCATTCTTCGTGGTAAGGGCTTTCCTGTGCAGTGTAAGATGTTCATCAGTATCCATACATGACCTCTAACCACTTGACACCAGAAATTCCCCAGCTGTGACAACCCAAAATGTTCCCTGGGGACAAAATTGCCCTTGATTGAGAACCACCAGTTTAGTCAGTCAACATGAGGATGGTGGTTTATACTCAGAAGAAAAACATTTGTGAGGTCTTTCAGTCTTTTAGAATGAAGCAAAAGCAAGACTTCAACCTCAACCTATCTTCATGTTTTAAATGTTAGGGACAAAGAGGTGCTTCTTTTCAGAACCCCAGATGAGAGCCAATGTCAGATAAGGTAAAGATAGTAATGTGGCAGGAACTATAATAGAAGACATTTTCACAGGATTACAATGCAGAGTTAAAATCATATTGTAGGAGGAAACACCAAGAGAAGATTTTCCAGGGAAAATCCACTTTGCAGGTATTAATTCTTATAATTTCTTGTCTTTTGGATTACCTGTTTACTGTCTTCTCTGAACTGACTCCAAGTGAATGGTTTGTTGCCTAGATTTGTACTCAGAGGAATTTTTTTTTTTTCCCTAAGAAAATCAAGAAAGGGCGAAAAGACAAACAGAAAACTCAGCTCAGGCACTATCGTCACCAATGAGCTGGAAGCTTCTTCTTCAATAGAGGAATTGTTCTGGGGGTCCTGGAGACTTATCACTGAGCCATGAAATCTGGGAAGAACATGAATCAGTAGACACTTTGAAAATGGATTTGAATGTTCTCATCCCTTCTGTAACTTTTCTTTCTGGCTCTCTCAGGTCCTTGGCTTGCTCCTCCATTCTACCTCCCTTTCTCCAGCAATAATATGCAAATGAAGACACATATCTATAAGAGGGAGTGCTCTTCGTCAACTAATAGAGCAGCTACCATAGTGTCTTAGCCAGCAGAGGTGAGCAATTCATATTCAAAGGTTGCAAGGCGTTTGTAATATATTTAGAAGGCTAGAAGTAAGAAGAATTAAAATTTGTCCTAATTATAATGAGAACCATTCTAGGTGGTGATCTTGGAGCACCCATGAATAACCTTCTGAAGGTGCAACCAAATCCATTGTTATTTCTGCCTGGCTTGGTCATTTCTGCAAAGGTTTAACTTGGTGTTGTCAAGTAACAGTTCCTGCAATAGCTGAGAAAAAGAACAATGAACAGCAAAGATCTTGACTCTGCAACTCAGACATTCCTGCAGAAAAGACGTATCTTGCTTTCCAAGCAAGGCCAAAGAACTATGGGGCCTTCTCAGCATTTGACTGTTCATTACATAGAATAAATTAAATATCCAGTTACTTGAATGGGTATAACACATGAATACTTGTGTGTATGTGTGTGTCTGAGTTGTGTGATGTTACTAGAGACATCTGCTAATTCTCTCTCTGAGGTTTTCTCTGGCTTTGCCTGCTCATCATCTAAGGAGACTAGATCCTTCTCTGAGTTCACCCTTCCTTAAACCTGTAAGTTTCTTACTTCTTCCAAATTGGTTTTGGCTCTTTCTGCAACCTTTCCATTCAAGAGCAGTCTTTGCTAAGGAGTAAGTGAATGTGGAGAATACCAACTACAACAATTCTACAGATAATTAGCAGATAGTGTTGTTTGTTGAGAGTGAAGGTTTCTTGGCATCTGGTGCCTGATTAAGGCCGGAGTATTAAGTTCTCAGCATATCTCTCTATTGTCTTGGCTTGAGTTTGCAGCATTTTCTATGTGGTGTTCGTGACTTGGAGAACTTATAGTAATTGAGCTATGCCAACTTGGGGTGTGAACAGAGTACTTCCCACCACAGTGTTGAAAGGGAGAGCAAAGTCCCATGGATAAGCCTTCCTTTCTTTTGGGGACACACAGCTCTCACTTGAGAAGCTCCCCTGTGCTGAAAGTCCACATGGTCCCTAAATATGTTATCCTTAAACTCCTTTTATGCTTGAGTTTAAAGGGCTCTCTCTTATTAGGTTTTCACGGGAACCTGAGGCACCAAATCCATTGTTAAGACTTTACTAGGCTCAAATCATCTGAGGCTGCTCGATATTTGACCTGGTAAGACTTAAGCAAGGCCCTGGCTCCCAGGGACATAAGCAACAGTTTCTTGAATGTGCCATCTAAGAAGGGCAGACCCAGGTTGAGTTTTCCTTGGAACACATTGGTCTTTTCTCAAAGTTCCTGCCTTGCTAGACTGTTAGCTCTTTGAGGACAGGGACTATGTCTTATCAATCACTATTATTTTTCTGTTACCTAGCATGAGACAAGTACACAACACATATTTGTTCAATGAATGAATGAATGTCTCCTGAAAGACTCCTCCGATTGGGAGACCATATCTATAACTGGGATGTGAATCATTTTCAATGGAATAAGAGCACAACGGCACAACCTTCAAGGACATATTATCTACTATGAACATTTTACTGTGAGACTCTTTATTTTGCCTTCTACTTGCGCTGAAATGAAACCAAAACAGGCCATTGGGTTATAAGTCAACATATGTTGGATGAGAATTCTGTTGCCTTATTTGGAACTGTGAGACTTATCTGGTATGAGAAGCCAGTAATCAACCTTTGACCTGTTTTAACCAATGAAGATTATGAATGTGTCAATATGATGTAAATTGCTATTTAAGTGTAAAGCAGTACTAAGTTTTAGTATTTGGGGATTGGTTTTTATTACTTTTTTTCTTTTTGAAAAATAGGGATCTTTTGATAAAGTTAATAATGCATGTTAGATTTTAGTTTTGCAAGCATGTTGTTTTCCAAATGTATCAAGTATAGAAAAAGGTAAACAGTTAAGAGGGAAGGCAATTATATTATTCTTCTGTAGTTAAACAAACATTTGCTGAGTGCCTACTATGTGCATGGCATGGGCCCATGTGTGTGAGGAGCTTGTCTAATTATGTAGGATGCAATAGATCTCGGTAGTTACTTATTGAGCAGATACTTACTGTATGAATGAAAGAACATCACAGCAATCACAATATCAGAGTTGAATTATCCTCAGTGTTGCTTCTCTGAATTCAGTTTCTGGAACTAGAGATAGAGCATTTATAAAAAACTCCTGCTGAGATTGTGTCTTATGAACCTCTGAAATGTACAAGCCTTCACAAGTTTAACTAAATTGGGATTAATCTTTCTGTAGCTATCTGCATAATTCCTGTTTTTCTTCCCGTCTAGCTCCTGGGTTGACAATTTGTGGGAAACAACTCTACTGCTGCTATTAAAAAAAAAATCAGAAATCTTTCCCTTTAAGCTATATGAAATTCAGACTATTCCTGTTTTATGAAAGAATTATGTTTTTCAAAATATGTTTGTTTAATGGGTCCCAGGAAACACTAATAAAAACCACAGAGACCAGCCTGGAAATGTGTGTTTTATTCTTCAACAGCCATTCAACTCTGAGCTTAGAGAAAATGCACTTAGTCTCTAGCAACAGAATGTATACAGCTTCTGCATCACTTTACTCAAAAAGCATTTATCAAGCATCTACTATGTGCCAGACATTGTTCTAGGCACTAAATTATAGCAGAGGATGAAAGAGACAAAAATCTCTGCTCTCATAAAATTTATGTTGTATTGAGTAGAAACAGTCAAGAAAAAAGCACAAATAAATAAAGCATAGCATATCAGATGTGTAGTAAAGAAATATAGAGAGGTAGAGAGTGCTAGAGCACTTAATACAATAGGGGTATGCTGTAAATTTAGGCAGTGTTAAGAAGGAAACATTTCAGTAAAGCCCTGAAGGATCTAAAGGAAGGAGCCATGCAGATACAGAGATAGCTGGGGGAGTAACCCATACTGAAGGGATGTGAGAGGGTCCTGAGGTGGGTGTGTTCCTTATCATGCCCAAGGAATAGTGAGGAGGTCTGTTTGCCAGAGTAGACCAGCAATAGTAAAAATAGTGAAACAGAGGTACTGGTGGAACAGATCACATAGAGCTTGGAGGCCATTGAAAGGCTCTAGTTTTCCCTTTGCATGTGATGGAGAGACTAGAGGAGTAACATGATCCAACTTCTGGTTTAAAAAGATTTCTCTGGCTGTTGTTTTGAGAATGGATTGCAGGAAGGCATTCAGTGCTGGGTATAAAGAAAAGTAGAAAAGATAACCCTCATATCCAGGTCTCCAATGCAATACTTAAAAATGTTTCCAGGCAAACCATCATTCTCAGCAAACTGACACAAGAACAGAAAACCAAACACTGTATGTTCTTACTCAGAAGTGGGTGTTGAACAATGAGAACACATGGACACAGGAGGGGAACATCACACACCGGGGCCTGTTGCGGGGGTGAGGGGATTGGGGAGGGATAGCATTAGGAGAAATACCTAATGTAGATGACGGGGTGATGGATGCAGCAAACCACCATGGTACGTGTATACCTATGTAACAAACCTGCACATTCTGCACATGTACCCCAGAATTTAAAGTATAATAATAATAATTAAAAATGTTTCCAGGCAGTAAGTGGGCTCTAGTAGTTCATAGCATATTTCTCTCTGGGTCCAGAAAGTCTCAGCTGTTTAGTCAGATAATTTCAGAAATGACCATGAAAATAGTAATAGTTAACGACTCTGGGAAGATTTCACTTGTCCCAGGAATTGTGATAATGTTCTTTACATATATTCAATCCTCATATAAGCCTGGATATGTAGATATTATCTCCAATTTTCAAATGAGGGAAATGAAGAACAGAAAAGTTAAGTGACTTTCTGAAGGTCACACAGCTAGTAATAAGTGGTAGATCTGGCATTGTTTACACAAGTCCCTCTTTCCTCTCTGCCACCCCCAACCCAAGTCCATGTTCTACCAGTAATATTTCTCTAGTTTCTCAGGATGCTAATGTTTTACACACACACACACACACACACGGACCGACACAGAAGTTTCCATGGTTAAACAGAGTTAGTTACTGTAGGACTTCTCAGAGTTTTTATTATGATAACGTACATTGTGAATCTACAAGAGAGGGGAAAATTGTACCCACTACCTCAAGCCTATTAGACAATGGTCACCTTTCATCAAAGAAGACCTCATGAAACCAGCACCCCTTAGAACACTCCTAATCTCTAAAAATTACTTCTCAGAAGAGGCAGTATTTTTCACGTTTGGGCCAAATAAGTTTTCTGATAATATTTCTGCACTTCAAACTTGGCCAGCTTTGAATATATTCTGTTGTTTTCTCCTTGAGAAGAAATCCCTCACTTACCAACCTGGACATTATTTATTTGCATTGATGCATTTCTCAGTAATCATAAAGATCTTGCAAAGTGACTCTTTGAAGACTATGAACTCTCCTGAATTTTAATTCATTGGAATTATTTACTCAAAACTATAGGCATTAGCCCCAGGTGACAATTTAAGTTTAAATTACTTACAATTACATAAATTAAAATTTAAGTTACTAATCACACTATCTACTTTTCAAGTGCCAAACAGTCACATATGGCTAATGGTTACTATACTGGACAGTGCAGATACAGAACATTTCTATCATCAGTGAAAATTCTATTCGATAATACTGCTCTAAAATCTGACCTGGGAGAGTGGGGTAAGGGTGGGAAGGATAGTGAGCAAAGCTAACCAACAGTGAAATAAAATCCTGGGAGTCTTAGAAACCAAAGGTGACCCTGAATTGTAGAGAACAAAAAATATAGATCCAAAGCAAATAACTCTGTATTTGCTGGAGCGCTGACAGTATCTGCCAGTACAAACAGGTTTGATATTGTCAGTGGAGCCTTAGAGTGGGAGGATTTGATTATTCTTATCTCCAAACCCCAAAAATACCCTACAGTCATTAATATGAATGTTCCAAGGATGTGGTTTTTTTTGGTTGAGAATATTGGCATTGAGGGGAGGTGACCAAAATGGGAAGGGAAATGAAAGGTCCCCAAATAGGAATGGCTGCCACTACCCACTGCTATAAACGGCACTAATATCACTTTCATCCTTGTATTCAAGAACAACTTCTTGCATAAGTCATCTGCCCTTAGGTGCTCTCTTTCCTTACAAGTCAATTCTCCTTCATTAACTATCATGATCTGGCCTCTATTCACATCAAGTCACTGACGATGCCCTACTGGAGGTCGTAGTCAAACTTATTCCTGCTTCAGGAACTTTGCTGTAGCTGTTCCCTCTACACAATGCACTTTCTGTCTTCCTGTGGCTGATTACTTCTAGTCATTCAGGTCTCAGTTCAAAACGTTGCCTCTTCTGATTGTACTTGCTTTAGCAGCCCACCTACCCTGCGTTGCTTCGTATTATATTATCCACATTTAATCTTCACAGAACTTACAGAATCTGAAATTACTTTTAAAAATTCATTAGTTTATTAAGTCCTTATGATTTTATCTCTGACCAATCAGCACTCCTGACCCACTGGCTTCCCTCTACCCAAGTTATCCTTAAATGCTTGTGGAATCTGATTTGAGTAATAATAAAACTCTGGTCTCCCACCAAAAAAAAAATTCATTAGTTTACTTTTATAGTATTTCTTATCCCTGCTAGAACATAAGCTCTCAGAGAGCAGAAGCCTGGAACTTCCATGTTGACCAATGTGTTCCCAGAGTGAAGATATGCCTGACATGTCCCCCTGACCTCATCAACATTTGTTGAACAAATAAAGAACATGCTTATTTTCAAATTCCAAGGCCTTTCTTTTGACTTTATGATTTTTGATACTGGTGACGTCCTACCCCCTCTAATTTTGGAAAATAATCGAATCCCTTGTTTTCTGCACCAGTGAAATTCTTGCTCTTCTGCTTTCCTGAGTATTCTTTCTTCAGTTCTTTCTCTTCCTATTCCTCTGTGTGTGTTCCCAAGATTAAATCCTCAGCCCCCTCCTTTCTTCCCATTCTCTCCTTCGAAGTTTAGTGTGGGAAACTTGAAAGGTGAGCCTCAAGAAACATCATAATGATATAAGGGAGGTACAGGCTGTTTTCTTCCTGGTTCTGGCTTCAACTCTAACTGGTTGGAGACTATGAACCTGTCACTTCTCCATTCCTTAGCTTCTTCTTCAATGACATGGGAGCATACCTTCTTCCCAGTGTTGTTGTGGGAATCAAGCAAACAGATTCTAGTCCCTGTTCATTTCACAATTTTAAAGGGTTTATATGTGCAGGTATTGTGCAAAACACTTTGATTTACCCTAACCCCAAGAGACAGGTTTGGAAAACTGAGATTCAGAGAGGTGAAGAATTGTAGAGATTTGAACCTCTGCCTGGCTGAAATCAGAATTCAGATCTTAATCATGATGCTCTATTTTCTTCTTTTGAAAGAATTAAGAAAATAATTAAGCACTAAACAAAGTAAGAGACTTATTTTCGAATTTATGATGACCCAAAGAGAGGTATTAATATTCAGAGTGTCCAGCATAGGAATGAAATGATAACTAGTCAACATGGTGTCTTCAAGTCATTTTACCAAGTGTTAAAGGGCATACCTGACCATCCCTGGGTAGGGACTAAGATTCAAAGGGGATTTGGTATCTGATCTGTGTTAAAATCATTGTCCCAGAGCTGGAAGATTATTTGTTACAAACTCTTGTCATAAGAGTTTAGAGAGCTTAAAGAATAAACCCAAGGTCACCCAGGCTCATGGGTAGAAGGAGAAGACACTCTTCCCTCTTTCCTCTTCAAAAATCCTTTCACCCAATGTGAATCTTCTTGGTCATCGTCCTCTCATAATCGCAGGGCTCTTCCATCCCCAATGCAGAGACATCTTCAGGGACACTCCTCTTTCCTCCTGGCCTCCATGGTGATACCGTGCAACTTTCTCGTGCTGATTCCTCAAACCCAGCCAACATCATCTTCCCTCTGGGCCACAGCCAAGTCAGGGAAGAAGAATTGCACATCCTAGACATTGGTGGAAGAACAGATGTGTGGAACCAAAGGGACCATGTCAGCACTGCTAAGAAATGATAGATGGATGCAAAAGTCCCAGCACTTCTGAGGAAGGGACACAGAGTGTTCCTGGAATCTGGTAAAAGATCCCATTAATCATCTCTCTGTCTTCTCTCCTCTGCTTCACTGTGTGTATGCGTGTGTCATGTGAGTGTGCGTGTGTGTTGTATGTCTGTATGTCTGCCTGCCCTTCTCTCTCTTGGTCTCTTTCAGAGTCCCTGTTCCTTTATCATACCCTTTCTTCCTCTTGCTCACCAATCCCTTTCAGACTCCTTCCCTCTCCAAACCTGTCTTTCCAGGTTGCTGAAAGAGCCAATGAGAGGACAGTCCAGGACCAGGAATGGTGCCATCTCTCTGAAAGACTCAGCAGTGACAGTAACAAATGGTATTTACCTAAGAGTTATTAACACATCAACTGTTCTCTCTTTTACTGTTTAGTCATGTCATTCAGCACTAATGGACTTTTCCAATGACAAACAGAAAGAGAAAAAGGAAAACAAACAGTGTATTCACACTAGATAGAATCGGTGATCCCTGCTGAAGCTGTGAAAACAGAGGGTGTCTCTTAGGCTTGACCTGAGGACATGTCTCACCTGGATGTGGATTGCAAGATTCTGGGCCTATGGTGGCCTCTCCACCAAGGTTTCCTATGAGAGAGAAAGGAAGACGTGAAGGAGATAACTTCATGGTGCAAAAAATAAGTGCTTTACTTATTCAATACTCTCAAGTATGAATTGATGACGATCAAGGTGCACTGCACTAGGTGCTGCCATATTGCAGCAGACAGACTGAAGACAGGTTATGACTGGTCCAAGTTCACACAGTAAGTGAGCATGACAGCCCATCTCGCTTCCAGTTTTATCCCACCATGCTGCCTCCATTGATGCCCATTCTTCTTTCTCTCTTTCTTTTTTGACAGGATCTCTCATTGTCACCCAGGCTGGAGGGCAGTGACTTAATCAGGGCTCACTGTACCCTTGACCCCCTGGATTCAAGAAGTGATCCAGCCTCAGCCTCCCAAGTGGCTGCAACTACAGGTACACACCACCACAACTGGCTAATTTTAAAATTCTGTTTAGAGACAGGCTATGTTGCCCAGGCTTGTCTCAAACTCCTGGACTCAAACAATCCTCCCACCTTGGCCTCCAAAGTGCTGGGATTACAGGCATGAGCCACTGCACCTGGCACCATTCTTACTTTAGTAAGGAAACTGGAATACAGGCTAGCAGAGACTGGAAAACAGGCTAACAGAGTAAAAAGCACAGGCTTTTGAGTTGGAACAATGCTTGTTTTAATTCCCATACCTTCACTTACAAGCCAGGTGATGTTGGACAAGTGACTTAACCTCTCCAAGTCTCAGCTTCCTCATGAAAAAGCAGAGGTTCTAAGTGGGAGCTTATACTTATGGGGAAGAGGGCCAAATAACCAGGCTATTACGTTGCAGTATGATCAATAAGAGGGAACTGCAGGGAGACAGGATGCCTGGTTTCCAGGCATGGCTCTAACCCTAAGTAGCCATGGACCTCAAGTTTTTAAAACTCTTTTGCCTTAGTTTCTTTGCCTGTAAATCACTGCAAATCAACAGATTGGACTAGATCATCTCAGGCCATTTCAAACAGAACTTTCCAGGAATTTATGAAAATCAGTTTGAATCAAGTCCAACATCTCTTTAAGTATTTCTATCTCATTTTAAATATTTCTATCTCATTTAAAAATGGTTTCCTGTATCCCCCTAGGATGGGTTGGGAGCTAAAGTGAATGCTGAGCCATCTCTAGTAGAGTTTTAGGGTTGAGGAGGTGGGAGGGGAGTGGAGACAAAATCAGCAGAGCCTGGATCCCTGGACATACTTAGCCAGTTCCAGGGGATGCTGTCCTTTTGGATCTAAGAATTGCATCCCCACCTGCTAATGTTGCTTCCGGGGACATGGCTCCAGGTAACAGCAAAGGCTGATATTTATTGTTTACTCTGTGTCAGACAAGGTATTGTACTTTACCTGTATGATTTTGCTTAACTCTATGAGCTAGGTGCTGTCATTATTATCATCTTCCCCTTGGGAGGAAGATACTGAGATTCAGAATGATGATGTAAATTTCCCAAGTGGCAGAATTAAGATTTGAACCCAGCTCCAAAGCAGTGACATTTCTTTCAGTGAAATGCCTAAACCGCTAAAGGAAGCACTGTCTGAGGTTTGAACAGCTAAGTGAAGTCCCTTCTTTCTTTGAGTCTGCTTTCTTAGAAACAGGAAGTAGGTTTTGCCAAAAACACAAAAATAAACAGGTCCCTGGAGCACCACATGTAATATGGGATTCAAAACTCTTGAAGGATGCTGAGTCTGGTTGGTTCCAGCCATGCTAATGATGGAATCACAGATTGGACTCTTAGGGAGCTCCTGCAACAGGAATATATGTCTACTCTTTGTAGACATGTAACTCCTAAGTGTCTGGGAATACAGGTATACACATATAGCTACAGGTCTACAAAGAATGCTGGTCTCAAGGCATATGTGTGGTGTGTGAGTGATGCAAAGTTGGCATACAGGATGGCAGAGAAAAGCAAGGTGATCTCTGGTCCCGGCAACCGGGAAAGCCTTTTCCAAAGCATGGAATTTAATTGCCATTAAAAGACAGTAACCATTTTCGTTTCTAATATTATAACTTAAAAAAAACCCTGATTTCTGATCATTTTGAAAAATAAAGAAATATAGAAAATACAAATGAAGTTAAAAAATATGTACTACAAATCTCACAACTAAAAGAATCATTGAACACATTTGATAGATACCTTTTCAGGGTTCTAGAATAATAAAAAAAAAATGATTGTAGGGTGGAAACTGAGAGTGTGCAGTGAATCAAGATTTGCAAAACTTTGTATCTGAGCCATATTAATGTGTTACTCATTAAAAATAGTGTAGAGACAAATAATTTTATAAATATATGACCTGACATGCTATTTAAAATTTAAAATTAGTCAATTTCACTTGAACTCAACTTGAGGAAAAAGAGATGGAGTCAATTCAAATAAATGTTCTTATATGATATCTTCAAAAGATAGCTATAAGTTTATAAAAATAAAATTATGAAAAGATGGACATTGGAATAATTATGCTGTTACAAAATTCGTTCATTTTTAGATAGGATTGGTTGGCTCCTTGCTGTAAAAGATGATAACATTAACTCTTGTGTTGTTTCTCACATTTTCCTTTCCCTACTTACCGATTTGGGTTAGTCCATTTTTATTTTTACGTTACTGAGGCTTAAATATATTTTTATTCTTTTTGACAAAATCAGGACCAAAATACTAAGGTTGTTTATTCTTAGATCTAAATCTATGTGTGTCAAATATTTGCCACCTGTTCTTTCACATTTATTACTCATCTTGTACTTCTTTATTTGGATTCACCTCTTGGTTGGCCAGATTTCGTAATGTAATAAATTCTTGGTTCCTCCTGAGTTTACATTCTTCTCTTTTCTCTTTCTAGTTGTTCTCAGTTTACATAGGGAACTATGTGGTTCTGAGGAAACTAGCTCTTTCTTCAACTCCAGACATAAAACCCACTACCAAGGCTGAGCAGATCACAGCATTCTGCATCCTTTGTGAGGGTTATCTATGTGACCTCAGATAGCGTGACCTCAGATGGCGTGACCTCAGATGGCACAGAGTGAATCTCAGGACTTTTGGCTGGAAATGTTGGAACACATAACTCTCTTCCTCAAGATTGAATGGTATGAGGATGGGAATCCCAGAACTACTGCAACTATCTGTTTGCTTTCATGAGAGAAGTTAGCCTGAGGATAAAGTCAATACATTGGGAGGGGTTAGGACAAACCAAATTTCAGAGGACTTTTGCTAGGTCCTTGATGATATAATGAACTCCTGGATCAGGTTGGACCTGAAGTAATCCCTCTTATTAAATTTTTCAGTTACAGCAGCCAATAAGTTCTTATTTTAGATAGTATGAGTTTTATGTTGATTACAAAATGAAGAGCACTAGTTCATAAAATTGTGACAACAGCTGGTGATGGCGGCTTACGGAAAACAGTTCTGTAGAGAAAATGACATCAACAAAGCTTCAGAGGTCAAAGAACAGAGGGCATATGGCCCACTCTTTGGGAGTTTAGCTTTTTCTCATGCTGCTACAAGGGGACTTATTCTTGTTAAAGAGGAACAGAACATGGTAGTGATGGCTTGCCTCTTAGAGCATAAGCTATTTCCTTACAGGAACATTTATCTGGAGCTGGAAAAATGTAAGGAAGCCAAGAAGGCATTGAAAGCTGCTATGGCAACCAGGACTCAGGGGATCAAAATTCAAGAGGGAATCATGCAGAAATGTGAAAGGACGTTGTGACTTTTTATCTCTGGGAATTTTTCAGTTTGGGATTTGGAAAGTGGGCCCAAGCAAAGGGCAGCTACTAAGAGGGCAGAAAAACCTAAGGAGATTTTGATACTCTTGTGAGGCTGAAGAGACCAAAAAAAAAAAAAAAAAAAAAAAAATTTGAAGGGTCAGAATATCAGTGAGAAGGAAGGGCTGGATAACTGATTGAAACATCATATCAGCTTCCCTACCTTTGATATTTGTCAGTTTGAATCTTCTTGGGGCAGGAGATGAACAAACTTAGACTCTGAAAAACAGAATGAAATTTTGGTAGTCGCAGAATACCAAAGAGATGAGGATTAGAATTCAGGACCAACAGTGCAGAAAAATCTCCAGTTAACAACTTAGGCTCTTATTGAGAATTCCAGGAAGAGGACACAAATCAAAGATGATCCTTGCTGTAATTGAAAATCTACTTAAGATCAGCTTAGTCCCTGATTGGTGAAACTTAATAGTCTCCAATCTATCTGTTCGGCAAAGGAAAGGGTGAACCATTTCAGGAGGACGATAACATTATTCAGAGGCTTTCTCATATATAATTCAATCAAAAATTACTAAGACCAAGTGGCCAAAACCAAGAGAAAAACTAGACGATAAAAAAGACTCATGGAAGAGCCAAGTGTTGAAGTGATCAGATGTGAACTTTAAAATAGGATTAACATGTTTGAGAAAAATACAAAAAAAGGTGAAGAAAATATATGAAAAGATAGAGAAATTTAGCAGTAAGTTAGATTTTAAAAAGCAACAATCAAATTAAAATTTTAGAACTAAAAATGTAATAACTAAAATGAAAATCTCAATAGATGGATCTGACAGAAGATAGGATACAAAAGAGGGCAGATTAAAAAGAGAACTTAAAAAAGAACTGAAGAGTATAATAATAGATATATGAGACACTGTAAATACGTCTAAAAACTGTATAATTTGAGTTCCAGGATGAGAAGAGAGAATGTGATGAAGCAAAATTTGAAGAGCTAATGGGATACAATTTTTCAAAATGAATAAATCTCGCAAGTTTAATCATTCTTGCGAATTCCGAGAAGAAAACATCAGAAGAAAACCACACCGAGGCTTTCCTTGTAAAACTGCTGAAAAGCAAAGACAAAGAGAAAATCTTTAAAATAGGCAGAGGAAAAAAAAGACAATAATATACATTTTCTTATGAAACAACAGAATCTAGGAAACAATTGAATAACTTCTTTGAATGCTGAAAAAATGTCTAACTTAACATTCTATGTCCAGAAAAAATTCCTCCAACATTAAAGCCAAATGGACTATTAAGACAAACAAAAACAAACAGAATTTGTCAGTAGCACAACTAAAGTAAAATAAATACTAAAAGCAATTCTTTGAGAAGAAAAACACTTATCTTTTTTTGCAAAGAAGTCAAAAAGATCATTCAATTATTTCCTCTGTCTCTGGATATACATTTTCTCAGTTTGTTCTTGACTACAGTGGCCCAGCCATTAAAGACTTTCCTCTTAAATCCCCAAAATAAAAATTTTACACCACCTAACTACTGTATCCAGGGATTGGCATTCTGTCCCATCTGGCCATATTTCTTCACAGCCAAACTGAATCCATCCTGTTGCTACTAGGACTCATTATCTTTTAAAAAACAAAACATTTTTTTTCCTTTCATACTGTGAAAGTAAATCACTTGTAGAACATTTCTAAAATACAAAAGTACAAATACGTAAATAAAAGTTATTTATGTTCTCATTTTCTTTTCTTTTTTTTTTTTCCTAAATGTAATTGCAGGTTGCTCTAAGGAATTAGAGAGGAAGAATTAATGTTAGCATTTCTTAATTCACATGATTTCAAAATGTTTTCTCATTCAACCTCACCCCATTTATTTCTCTTTATCTTACAGAAGGTTTAAAGGTTTAAATCAAGAAACTGGGAAAGGTAAAAAATTTGGCTCAGTATACCTACTGCATATTAAATATCATTCAATAACTCATTTATATTGAAGAATAGTTTCTTAAAATTAAAACTGTTAAAGTTCTTACATCACAAATGGTATAAAATAATTATTTAACATACCTTAATACACTAACAAATTATCAGTTTTAATCTTTTGTGGTTGTGGTTTCTTCATCAGATTTCAAGATTTGTGAAATTTTCTGTTTTTCTTATGCAACTTGTCAATATATTTTGCTAAATATTTTTTATAATGATAATTGTACCTATGCTGCCAACTAGACTTTAAGGGAAAGCATTGCTTTCAGATTTCTCAATATTAGTTGAGTTGTTGCATAAAAAAAGAAATGATGCACTACAGAATTATCTGTATTTTTTGTTTCATTAATTTTAGAATATTCTTGTAAAAATTTTCATGAAAAACTTGCATTTATTTAATTATAACATTGTATCATATACTCAAATTTTTTTTTTTTTTTTTTTTTTTTTTTAAGAAAGAAAGAAAGAGACAGAGAAAGGGGGAGAGAACAGGAGTCTTGCTCTATTGCCCAGGCTGGAATGCAATCTAAAAATAGGTATTAAAAACCTCTTTTATGCTGATAATTGTGCTTAACAGCGGAGAATAAGGAAGGAATAAGGGAAGAAAATAACAAACAAACAGCCAACCAATCTTTCATTTAAGTCTGTGAAATGCTATGCAAATGCTGAAGAGTGATTTACTTCCAATTATGTGGTCACTTTCAAAATAGGTGTAATGTGATACTGAGAAATATATATATTCTGTGGACCTGGGGTGAAGAATTCTATAAATATTCACTGAGTTTACTTGTTCCAGGTCAGAGTTCTAATCATAGATGTCCCTGTTAATTTTCTGTCTCATTGATCCGTCGAATATTAACAATGTGGTGTCAAAATCTCCCGCTATTACTGTGCGGGAGTCCAAGTCTCTTTATAAGTCATTAAGAACTTGTCTTATGTATCTGGGTGCTCCTATATTGGATGCATATATATTTATGATCATTGACTCCTGTTATTGCATTGATCCTTTTACCATTATGTAATGTCCTTCTTTGTTTCTTTTAGTCTTTGTTACTATTAAAGTCTATTTTGTCAAAGACAAAATTTACAACTTCTGTTTTTTGTTTTTGTTTTGTTTTGTTTTTTGTTTTTTGTTTATTTTTGCTCTCCATTTCATTGGTGAGTCTTCCTCCAATCCTTTATTTTGAATCTTTTTGTGTCCTTGCTTATGAGATGGATCTGGATACAGCCTACCAATGGGTTTTGACTTTTTATTCGATTTGCCTGTCTGTGCCTTTGATTGGGGCATTCAATCCATTTACATTTAGGATTAATATTGATATTTGTGAGTTTAATATTGTCATTTAATGCTAGCTGGCTATTTTGCCCATTAGTTGATATAGATTCTTCATTATGGAGATACTCTTTACCTTTTGGTAAGTTTTTGGGATGACTGATACTGGTTGTTCCTTTCTGTGTATCGTGCTTCTTTCAGAAGCTCTTGTAAAGCCGCCTTGGTGGTGATGAAATCTCTGAGTGCTTGCTTGTTCACAAAAAATTTTATTTTTCCTTCATTTATGAAGCTTAGTTTGGCTGGATATGAGATTCTGGGTTGAAAATTCTTTTCTTTGAGAATATTGAATATTGACCCCCACTCTCTTCTAGTTTGTAGGGTTTCTGCTGAGAGATCTGCTGTGAGTCTGATAGGCTTCCCTTTATGGGTAACCTAACCTTTCTCTCAAGCTGCCCTTAGAATTTTCTCCTTTATTTCAACCCTGGTGAATCTAATGATTATGTGTCTTGGGGTTGCTCTACTTGAGGAATATCTTTGTGGTGTTCTCGTATTACCTGGAGTTGAGTATTGTTCTGCCTTACTAGGTTAGGAAAGTTTTCCTGAATAATATCCTGAAGAATGTTTTCCAGCTTGGATTCATTCTCTTCATGACATTCAGGTACACCTATCAAACATAAATTAGGTCTTTTCACATAGTCCTATATTTCTTGGAGACTTTGCTCATTCCTTTTTACTCTTTCTTCTCTAATCTTGTCTTCTTGTTTCATTTCATTAAGTTGGTCTTTGACCTCTGATATCCTTTCTTCTGCTTGATCAATTTGACTGTTAAAACCTGTGCATACTTCACAGAGTTCTCGTATTGTATTCTTCAGTTCCATTAATTCACTTATATTCCTCTCTAAATTGTCTATTCTTGTTAGGATTTCGTCAAACCTTTTGTCAAGGTTCTTAGTTTCTTTACATTGGGCTAGAACATATCTTTTAACTCACTGAAGTTTCTTATTATCCACCTTCTGAAGCCTAATTCTGTTAATGGAACACACTTGTTCTCCATCAGGCCTTGTTCCCCTGTTGATGAGGAACTGTGATCCCCTGTAGAGGGAGAGGCATTCTGATTTTGGGTATTTTCAGCCTTTTTATGCTGGTTTCTTCCCATCATTGTAAATTTATCTACCTATCGTCTTTGTAATTACCGACTTTCAAATTAGGTCTCTGAGTGGACGTCAAACTTGTTGATTCCCAGCACTGGAATCTGAGCAACCCACTGCGCCAGCTAAAACAGTGACATTAAGATTCATGGTGCTTTTCTGCCCAGGAATCTCTGGTCTGGCTTCCCTCTTGAGTCCCTTTTTCAATCAGCTGAATGGGCAACTCTGCCTTCCCAGAGCTCCAAACGTTGACCAGAAGGGGACCCAGTCCTGTTTACTCTGTACTGAGAACCGCCATGCTGAGGCGCTGGGAAAACTGCTGCGCTGGCCACAAGAGTCGCGCTGGCGACCCATGGGGCTCCTCCACGAGGAATCTCCTGGTCCATGAGCAAAAAAAATTTGTCTGAAAGTGTGACGTCCTCTCGTTCTCTGCACTTTCACTGGGAGCTACAATCCTGAGCTGCTAGTAATTGGCCATCTTGGATCTCTCTCTCCTATGTTCTCATTTTCTTAAGTAATTGTTTTTGTTATTTTATTTGCCATTATGTTTTTATTGGACATATAGGTGTACCATATTATTTTTTAATTATGAGTAACCTTTATAAATGTTCTTTTCCATAAATCTTTATATTTCTTAATGTTTTGTTTCTTAAGAAATGTTTCTTTCTTTTTTTGTGATGGTGTCTTGCTATGTTGTCCAGGCTGAGTGCAATGACTATTTACAGGCATGGTCATAGGGTGCCACAGCCTCAAACTCCTGGGTTGGAGAAATCCTCCTGCCTCAGCCTCCCAAGTAGCTGGGACTACAGACATGTACTTCCACACTTGACTCAAAGACATATTTCTGAAAGTAAAATTTGGGGGTCAAAGGTATGGATTTCTTGCTTTTCTGAGTCTGTTTTTTAAGAAAGTTACTTCTGTGTCTTTGTTCTTTCTTCTCCAACATGTCCCTTAATCCTTCTACCCACTGGCAGCCTCTCGTAAGCCTCATTCTACTCTCTGCTTATATGAATTTGACCTTGTTAGATTTTACACATGTGAAATCATGGATTATATGGTTGTCCTATTTTTAATTTTTGAAGAAAATCCACACTGCTTTCCATAATGGCTATACTAACGTACATTTCTACCAACATCTCCCTTTTCTCTACAACCTCATCAACACTTGTTATTTTTTATCTTTTGGAAAATGGCCATTCTAACAGGTGTGAGATGATATCTCATTCTGTTTTTAATTTGCATTTCTTTGATCATTAGTGATGTTGAGCATTTTTTCATATACTAGTTAGCCATTTGCATGTCTTCTGAAAATTTGCTATTCAATTCTTTTACCTGTTTTTAAATGGGTTTTTTTCTTACTATTGAGTTGAGTTTCTCATATATTTTGGATATGAACCCGTTATTAGATGTCTGATTTGCAAATTTTTTTTGCCTTTCTATAGCTTATATTTTCACTCTGGTGATTGTTTCCTTTGCTGTACAATGCTGTTTATTTTTTAGTGTAATTTCATTTGTTTATTTTTGCTTTTGCTGCCTGTGCTTTTGGAGACATATTCAAAAAAATTATTGCCTACATGTCATGGAGATTTTTCACTATGTCTTCTTTCAATAGTTTTATGGTTCAGGTATTACATTGAAAGATTTAATTTATTTCCAGTTGATTTTTGAATATGGTGTGAGATGTGGATTTAATTTCACCCTTCTGCATGTGGATATCTGGTTTCCTAGAATCATTCATTGAAGAAAATTTCCTTTCCTCATTGTGTATTCTTAAAATCTCTGTGGAAAATCAATTAAAGTAAAAGTGTGTGAATTTATTTCTGGGCTCTTTATTCTATTCCATTGGTGTCTGTTTTTACACAAACACTGTGCTGCTTTGATTTTTATATTATAGCTTTGCCGTGGATTTTGAAATGAAGTAGTGTGATGCCTGCAGCTTTGTTCTTTTTGCTTAAGATTGCTTTGGCTATTTAGGGTATTTTGTAGTTCCATATGAATTAGGATTTTGTCTATTTATGTGAAAAATGTCATTGGAATTTTGATAGAGATTATGTTGAATCTGTAGACCACTTTGTGTAGTATGGACATTTTAAAAGTATTAATCTTTCCAATCCATGAACACAGGATATCTTTTCATTAACTTGCATCTTCTTCATTTCTTAAACAGAACTGGGACTAGTATAAAATTCAGGGGCTCCACAGTTTGCTACTTAAACCTACATATACTCTCTTCAAGTATCCTGATACCATGATAACTTCATAGTTACAATCTATTAATATTCTCTAAAGCAGAGAATATTAAACACCACCTGTTAGCAGGATGTTCTCACCTTCCCCGTGTTCTCTTTCTTCTTTCTGACTTCAATGGTATCTCTTAGTGTGGTGCTTCCATTGTTGTCTATGAAATTCTTCTTATGGTAAGGTTCTTATGTGTAATTATTCGATACTGTATCCTACGTTATCTGGTCTCAGTGCACTGTCTTGATGAAAGAACACTGTTTAGAAACCAAAAAGTGACTTCAGAACAACTCAAATTCTTTAGTTATGTGTGTAAAAACCTGTAAAGGATAAACATTCATAGCAATTCTTTAACATTTTTTTATTCTCCTATCTACTTTTTCACAATAGCTGCTCTCTTTTGCCTCTCAAAAACCCTCATTTCCTTCTTAAAATGTATTCCTCCAACCCTACCTTGACCTCCTTTCTCTCTCCTGCTTCCATTGCTTTTCTGATTCTGATCCTAACAGTTTGGAAGACTCTTCTGGCAATGGAAGAATTATTCTCCAAATATGGGATCTGGGAAGAGATTGAGTAGTTAAAATCAAAGTTATCACTGGCAAGTAGAGGATTGGGGAAAACTTAGAATGGTTGCAAATTAACAATGTTATCTGTTCACAGGTCTTTCATGCAGAGTGAAAATCTGAATGTGTGTGTGTGAGAGAGAGTGTGTGCATGTGTTTAGGGATCTATCACTTACCTTTCCTTCCAGGGCAATAGTGCTCATCCTTAGCTACTCTATTACCTTCATAACAGGTAAAAAGGAATCAACTTTTCAAATTGTAGTAGATTGGAAATAGCTCATTGTAAAGCATCTATGAAGTTATATACTTCTGATATAACCTCAGCCCTTTTTGTTTTTGTATTTTAATTGGTCAGGATATATAGTAGAAACAAAGGAGATGGTGGAGTGTGATGGATAAGAATACAGGCTTTGGAACTACCTAGACCTACATCCCAAGCCTGACTCTACCCCATATTATCTTTATGATTTTGGTCAAGCCAATACAATCTTCTGATTTCTCATTTATTAAAGAGAGATAACATTTACTTTGCAAGGTTATTTTGAAGGTTTAATTGTATCATTCAGTCAATAAATATTTATTGAGAACTCCTGTGTGCCAGTACTATTCTAGGCACTGGGGCTCTGATAGTGAACCAGCAAACAAAACTCACTGCTCTCAAGTAGCTTAGGGCCCAGTGATAATCTGTGTAAAGTCTGCACACTGTCTGGCACATAGTGAGCACTCAATAAATGGAAAAAATAATTATACTATTACTAGATTTTATCTAAAATATTTGCCTTTCTGATCTTGCTGGGTGATGGTTAGTTTCTTTACTTAGCTAAATAAAGTCTTAGAATTCTAAAACATCTAAGTTGAAAGGGTTTTGATCTGTTTCCTTGTTTCAGGGCAAGGGACCTGGGGACTGTATCACTTTGGTGTTACCAGCCTCCAAGATTGCCTCCCAGTGATGCCTGCTTTCTGGTATTCACATCCTTATATAATCTGCTCATTCACTGTGCCAGGTTAGGTTTGGTTTGTGCTAATATAATATGGCAGAATAACGGTATATCACTTTTAACATTAGGTTATAGAAGACATTCAGGCTTCTGTCTTGAGCATTCTTTCTTTCTTTCTCAGATTACTTACTCTGGGGGAAGCCAGCTACCATGCCATGAACAGCCTCATAGAGAGGCCTATATGACAGAGAACTGAGGCCTCCAGCCAATAGCCATAGCAGTGAGCTTGGGAGTGAATTCTGCAGCCCCCTTAGGCCTTCCCATGATAGAAGCCCTGGCTAACAGCTTGACTGTGACTTCATGGGAGAAACTGAGCCAGACCTTTCCAGCTAAGCAGCTCCCCGATGCCAGATCCTTAGAAACTCTGTGAGCAAATAAATGTTTGTTATTTTAAGATGCTAAGTTTTGGGATAACTTGTTGTGCAGTAATAGATGCTATTAATAACACACTCATTATGGGTGCTTAATCAATATTTTTGGAATAATTTAATTCACATGTATTTGGTTTCTCATCCTAAGTTCAAGATATTCAGTAACTTCCCAAAGATCCCACACTTGCCTTTTCCTTGTTAATGAGCCTCTGTCTCTGATATGGTTTGGCCATGTCCACACCCAAATCTCATCTTGAATTGTAGCTACCATAATTCCCACGTGTCATGGGAGGGACCCAGTGGGAGGTAATTGAATCATGAGGACAAGTCTTTCCCATGCTGTTCTCATGATAGCAAAAAGGTCTCATGAGATCTCATGGTTTTATGTAAGGGAGTTCCCCTGCACATGCCCTCTTTGCCTGAATGTAAGATATCCTTTGCTCTTCCATTGGCTTCTGCCATGATTATGAGGCATCCCCAGCCATGTGGAACTGTGAGTCCATTGAATCTCTTCCTTTTATAAATTACCCAGTCTCGGGTATGTCTCTATGAGCAGTGTGAGAACAGACTAATACAGTCTTAATGTTTGATCTGCCTTGATCTTAAGGTTTCCCCAGGTCTTTCTCCTTCCCACATCCTGCCTTCAGCCAGAAAGGGCAAGAACAAAATCTCTGGGCTCCCTGATTTGGATTGGTCCCTCTCCACCAGCAATGACTGGGCCTATTTTCCTTAAGAGACAATAATCCTGGCTTATTATGTATTCAGAAGCTATGGGAACATTTGTTTCCCCTCTGAGCCTGTTTTATCTATAAATTTCAATATATTAGCTAAGAGAGCTTATATCTGAGCCCTAGAGGGAAGTGCCATTTTAAAAACTATTGCCTTCTGATCCTGATATTTCTTTCCAGAGACTAGGTTGGAGGTGGAAAAGGTACTCATGGTAGAAAAGAAAGGCTTTTCAAGTCATTTTGCTATACCAGGAGTGGGAAAATCAAGGCAGAGGCTGAGAAATAAATCTCAGGGTCAGATCAGATCCAGAAAAATCACAGAGTCCTGAGCTGTTGAGACCTTAGACGAAGCCTATCCCATATAATAAACTTCTAGTATTTTTCTCGTTGTAATACGAACAAGCACAGGGACTACAAAGGTCGAGGACACCAAGCTGCTGCAGTGTCATAATTTGCCACACTGAGAAGAGTTTGGGATTTTTCCCTCTGTGTGTGTGTGTGAGTGACAGGTACACTAGCCTCCAAGGCAGGTAGTAGGCCACATTGCTTATTCCATCCCAGAACCACCACTTCTGGGCACACAGTAAATGTTGAATCAAGGCAAGGATGTGCATGTTTCAGCCTCTGTGATTGTGTATGCTTATCTTAAGGCATTCTTTCTTTATTCATTTTAACCCTTAAATAGTTTCTTCCACTTTCCACAAAAACAAAACAAAACAAACCAGAAAGACAAAACAAAAACCAAAATTGGTGACCTCATGCCTTACAGTTGCTTCCTCTCTTCTGAGTGGCATTTGCTGTCTGAAGATGTTTTCGTCTATCATTGCATTTTTCTCTCAGGTTCAGATCAGAGCTCATTTTTCAGTAAGACATGTTCAGAAAAGCTATCTTCCTTTTCCAAATTACACAGTTTATAAAGGACAGATATGAGATTTGAACCTCGGGCTGTCTGACTTCAAAGGCCTTTGCATGATCCACTACCCAGGCTGTCTCTATCCTCATGTCGAGGCCACAGTCCTTTAGTCTCCAGCTGCATGCCTACCCCTCTTGAATAAGGAGGTGATGCCTGGCTCCTCGGAGGGGATGAGGCTCTGGGCTTCCCATTCATTTTCAACAGAGCAGTTCCACTTTTGTTGGATTTACATTTTGAGCTTTCCTATAGAATTTCATTGGAACAAAACATTCCAAAGCAAAATGAAACCAAATCAAACTGGAACAAACAAACAAGTCCACTGACCTTTGGTGATTAGGTGACCTCTAAACTCTTCACTATAAAAGCTCACTCCAATGTCTTTCTTTCTGAGCCATTGTCTTCCATCTCAGTCTCCTGGCGTTGAAGAGTGAGCATAGATCCAGACCTCCCTTGGTACAATACAGCATCTGCTTCCCTCCAGCTGGGCTCAGCTCCAGGGCTTGGGCGCAGGGGAGATTTTTGGGGAAAGGAAAAACCCAGGCAACATTAAACTGAGAATGTTCGACCTATCACAATTTTCACAAGCAGGACTGTAAGCCAGTATATTCTAATAGCTAAAAGCACAGGCTTTGGCCTCAAACATATCTGGGTTATGTGTTGACTGCTTTCTAGACTTTTGGCCTTGGCCAGCTTCCTTTATCCACCTAATCCTCAGCATCGCCATTGGTAAAATAGAGATCATAATGCCCATTTCATAAAGTTGTTACAAAAACGAAATAAGCCTATATAGATAAAGCACAGGCAGCAACCATTTGTTGAGCACTTACTAGAAGGAGCTCTGCTAAGTGTTTTATATACATTGCTTTAGTGCGTCTTCACAATAAACCTGTGAGGTGGGCATGTTTGGCCTGTAACTGGATACAAAAGAAACAGTAAGTGGGAGTTTTCATTATTATAGCTATTGTTATTACAATGACATGGTGTTGGGTCAGAGGTGAGTGATGACTACAGTGAGCACCCACATTCAATGATTCTGGGCTGGACCCTCCCACGTGCTGCCTTCACCTGGTTCTCCAGCTGGGGAGAATGACTTCGCTCCACAGAGCTAAGGGATTTCTCAGCAAGTGTTTTCTGTGGAGATTTCTCCTTTCTTGGCTCCCCTCCTCAACATCAATCCCAACTGCCTGGTCTACCTCTGGCATTGGTAGGTGAGAAGGTAAAAATAATTGTCAGAAAATATATTATATTTTAAATCTGAAAACTAAAGTTTCAGTTTTTTTCATTTTCAAAGAAAGGCTGTCATTCACCGTTCATTGATGTGTGACACCTTTGGGGGAATCACAGTGTCTCTCTAAGCCTACATTTCCATACCTGGAAAAATGAAAAGAAAATGATTAAGGGATGAAACATTTATTGAGCATCTACTACATACCAGGAGCTCAGTATAAGTTGTCTCAATTGTTCATCTCAACATGCTGTAATTATTGTCCTTGTTCTATAAATGATGAAAACTGAGGCTCAGGCAGGTTGAGAATCACCCAAGATCTCATGGCCATTAAGTGACAAAAGCAGAACTTGAATGCAAGTTTTCTGAAACTTATTATATGTTGCTTCCATCACATCAAGCAACAACTCAAAAGCCTGTCTTAGAGCTGCCTCCCCTCCCTCCTTCTGGGTATGTGGGAGGACACAATCTCTTCTTTGCTTCTGCCTTTTCATAGGTAAACATCTTTTGTAAACTACCCATTATGAGAGAAGAGGTGCCTACCGCCTTTTAGTGAAGTTTCAAAGGCTCTAATACCTCCACCTGCAGCCAACCCAGCACCTTTTGCAGGTACTTTGCAGTAATATGAGCCTGTGGTTATTTTCTGAGATGGATTCTTTAATCTTCATGCTTAAACACAAGTATGGCTTCAGTCCCCGTAAACAAACACAGTGACAAAGCTGCATGACTCACCTACCAGTCATTTCCAGTGGCTTTCCAAAGCATGGGCACGGCACAGTACTGACCACTCATTCTGTCTCCCTGGAAACTAGTTCTTAGGACATGCCTGAGAAAATTAGTTCACGTGTCAGCCACCTGCACTGTGCCATTCTGTTAGGGTGGATTAAGGAGGTAAGCAATGAGGTCTGGGAGCAAGGGGAATCATGGCTTTGCTGGGAAAGAAAGAAGTCTCTTTTTGGCTAGGAAGACTTGATCACTTGACTATTGATTTAGGGTGTGTTGAGAGCCAGGTGCCTGGAATATAAAATGAGATGATTTTAGGGATCTTGGAGGCAAAACAAAGGTTAGAACATGTTGTCCGACAAGCACAAGTTGTAGAATATTTGACATTATTACTATTTAGGAAAATCTGGACTTATACCATAAGCTCAAGACATGGGACCCTGTCATAATTTTACCATCTTTTGGTAAAGGAAAATGAAGTTTTGGAATTGAAAATTCTCTTTCTAAATCTCCTTTCCCAAATATTGGCCACTTAGAATTTCACCTTAAGTTTTTTTGTCTTTTGCTTAAAGTTTTGATCATTCTTAAGATGCAAATATCCTGGGAAAAAATAATTCATAAGATCAGGAACAGGCTTCACCCATCATACTATTTCAAAAGAAGAAAAGAGCGAAACAATTGTGTTGAGAAGGACTCTCAGGTAGAACTCGGTGGGGGAGATCTGTCCTTGGGCTGGAATGAGAAATGGTAGGATGGACGCTTTACAGGCACATTTATTTACCTTACAGTGGGATGCATTGGTTTACTCATTCAATAGTGGTACTTGAGTATAAAGGAAGGATCCAAGAGTAAGTCATGAAAATACTTATTTCTCGTTAAAGTTAATATAGAGAAGTTAGGAAATCAGAAAAGAAATAAACATAAAATAGACAAATATCCACAATTGTGCCTCCCAAGTTTATATTTTATGTGTTAACACACGTGTTAATGTTTTTGTATATTTCTTTCCAGCAGTTGTTCTATGCATTGCTTTTTAAAAATGTAGTTGAGATTAAATTACAGTATAATTTTGTATCTTATCTTTCATTATCATTATACTCTAAGCACTTTGCATATTACTATAAACTTTTCTTTAATATTAAAACAGCTAATATATTTTAAGTATTGATAACCAGTATGTGCTAGATACCATGCTAAACACTAAATGAGATTCACTATCCCATTTAATCTCCCCATAAATTAGCAGGTACTGTTACTGTTTTTATATTACAAAGGCTGACACTGAAGCTTAGAGAGGTTAGTTCACTTGTTCACAGCCACACAACTACAAATGGAAGAGTTGGAATGTAAATCCAGGCTTTCCAGGCTGCTAAACATGTATTACCATTTTTTCAAGGATGGTATTGTGTCATACTTTAATTGAAAGTGTTTTTTGTTACTTAATGATACATGAAATACCAGGCTCTTAGAATTAATGGCGCCTTAGCATAGATGAAACTTAGTTCTATTAATCTAGGATTACTCTTTATACCTCGTAAATCTCTATGCCCTTAGCCAATCAGTTTTGAAAACATATTTTATTTTCTTTTTTTCTCCATGTGTGACCGGCTATTGTCAACAACAACTATTCCGAATTCCCAAAGGATTGGTAGAGGTGTGCAGTTGGGATAAAGCACTAAGGATACCAACCAAAATGACTCATCAGGGAGAACTTGAGCTCTGCTCTTAAATCTGTCTGCATTCCTGGCCCAGATGCATCATTTCCCCTCCTTAGTGCTCTCAGTCTTCTTCTACTTTAATGTTATTTTTCATGACTATATAATTTTCTTTCAAGTGGGAAAAATGATGGGCTTGACTGTTCTCCTATTCATGGCATTTCTTTAATTTCAATATATTTACTATATAAATAAGGTAGGAGCAAGCATTAAAACATGATGGTTGAGAAACTCTAGAGTGGAGGGAAAAAGAACACAGGAATTATTTATGTTCTCTGGGTACTGTGCTCTTCTACAGGGTGTTAATAAAGGCTAGAAACAGACAAATATACATAATAAATGTTTTATTGATATTACATACAATAGGTGATTACTGTTCAAAGTGCTGGCTCTCGTTATCAATGTGTAGTTCAAAGTGCTGATTAAAATTGCAAAAATCTAGGTACTCTTAATGCATTTCCATAAATCTGTACAGATGCATCTATGATGCATTGTCTCAGACAACTTATGCCTAGATTTTTTCATTGTGTAAACTGTGCCACTAATATACCCCCAGAGGAAGGAATATAATGAGTTCAGTCTGTGCAAAAGTAGATGTTGGTCACGCTGAGTTATGTTGTAATACACCCTGTGTTACAGCTTTATATCACAGTTTTCCTGGCTTAATACAAACATCTGTATATTGAGCATCTCTACCAGACACCATAATTCCATATATATATAATTTCTTTGACATATGTAGTATATTTTTACCTATGAGAGAATCGGCACTTACAGGGCAAGAGCATTTTCAGCTGCAGAGCTAATCATAGTCCACAATTTATGTAACATAATTATTATTAATCCCCAAAGGATTCCTTTTTAAATTTTACTTATTTATGTATTGTCTTTTATTTTCCTACGCACTCCAGTTTCCATGCCTCTTACCATGGGCAACCATTCTATTTAATGTGTTTGTTTTCATGGTTCCCATTCAGGTATTTTTATGTGTGTTCTTCAAATATATGTTTTTGTTTACGCACTTTATTTCAATGTATGCAAATTGTGTTTGATTTTATAGCTTATTCTATGTTTTATTTTTTTATTAAGTGTAACATTTTTGAAAGTCTCTCCATATTATTATATTTACACAGAACCCATTGCTTCTCATTGCTGTGTAATGATCCAAGGTAAGCGTCTTCCACAATTTATCTCTGTCCTCTCTTCTGATGAATATGCTGGTTATCTCCAATGCTCTGCCACCACAAATAACAGTGCGGTGAACATTCTTGTACGTGGTCTCTTAAAGGGTTGAGTAAAGAATTTGTTGGGATGTACACCTGGAATCTTTGGGTCCTAACTCCCACCCACAGTGATGAACTTTCTTGTGGCATCTCATCCTCATCAACACTTCCACTGTCTAGCTTGAGATTGTTGTTGGTCCAGAAGGTAGAAAGTGATAACTTCTTGTTTTAAATTACTTTTCTCTAAACGTGGTGACCATAGTTAACAACAATGTATTGCATACTTGAAAATTGCTAAGAGAGTAGATTTTAAGTGTTCTTACCACATAAAATGGTATGTGGCACTACTGTATGGTAACTAGCTCAGTTTAGCCATTCCAAAATGTATGCGTATTTCAAAGCATCATTCTGTACACCATAAATATATATGCTTTTTATTCATCAATTAAAAACATTAAAATTTAAAAAAGCTCTTCTCTGATTACTAGTAATTTTGAATGTCTTTAATATACTACGTAATCTTTTGTGTTTCCTCTTCTGCAAATGTCTTTTCATACCATCTGTCTAATTTCCTATTGGGAACATTGTATTTGGGGAAATTTATTGAACTTGTTTGACTATTTCAGATATTGGTTTTAGAGATTACAAATATCTTTCTCTGAGGTGCTCTCTCACTTTTCTTTTAAATGTTGTCATTCACCTATTTATTTTTTCATGATGTCCTTCAATGAACAAAAATCTATAGTTGTGTTATAGTCAAATAACAAGGATTTTATTTTTTATTTTTTTTGCCGTTGGGTTTGTGCTCTGGAATTTTTATTAATGCTCTCTCTCTCTCTCTCTCCCTGCTACCAGCCACTAGGTCACAAAAATATTCTACATTTTCTGCAATTTATTTTTGTTTTATAGCTCACGTTTAGGCCTTTAATTAATCTAGAATCTACTCTTGTTTATGGAGTTTGATGGGGATCTAGTTTCAGTTTTCTAAATGATATTTATTAAACAAAGTGTCTCTCAGCAAATGTGTAAACTATTATCTATTTGCCTGACACTAACTTTTTCTCTTCCATTGGCGAATTTGTTTTTAAAACATAACCACACTGTTTTTATTATCAGTTTCTAACATGTCTTAAAGTTAGTGTTGTCGACCGGGCGCGGTGGCTCACGCCTATAATCCCAGCACTTTGGGAGGCCGAGGCGGATGGATCACGAGGTCAAGAGATCGAGACCATCCTGGTCAACAAGGTGAAACCCCGTCTCTACTAAAAATACAAAAATTAGCCGGGCATGGTGGCGCGTGCCTGTAATCCCAGCTACTCAGGAGGTTGAGGCAGGAGAATTGCCTGAACCCAGGAGGCGGAGGTTGCGGTGAGCCGAGATTGTGCCATTGCACTCCAGCCTGGGTAACAAGAGCGAAACTCCGTCTCAAAAAAAAAAAAAAAGAAAAAAAAAGTTAATGTTGTCTTGGTTATTTGTGAACCAATATGAATTTTAGATGATCAAGTTCCTTGAAAACAATCCAACTGGAATTTTAATTGGTATTGCATTCATTTTACAGGTTCTTACCTGAACCCCAAGATGATTTTTGGCTGTTGGCGACCTTGTGACCGTTGGCAGTGGGTCAGATGTGGCAGTCAGAGTTAGGGGAAGGATTGGTGATGCCAGCACATCTGGTGAAGCCGGCACTTCAAGGCACTCCTCAAGCCTGGAAATCCTCACCAATAGGTATGACTCATGGTTTCGTGAAAAGCTGCTGATCTCATTAGTTTCAGAAACGATTGCATGGCTGGGCAGGGACTCTCAGGTAGATGCAGCGCTGACTGGGTGCCCCCGGGAAGAACACCTCGCACTTCTCCTGAGGTGGTGAAATAGGCAGAAACTGGTTCTCATCCAAACCCTGGAAACCACCATGGGTGAGGTCATGTCCACACATGTCAAGGCCTTTATGAGATAGTTATCTGCATAGTCCAGGAAAATCACTTTTCCACCAAACATTCTAAATGATTGATGGAGAAACAAATTTTCCAATTGTGTTAACTTTCGTTGTTATTACTAAAGGAGTATGTGCTACACTGCACACACACACAGACACACCCCACACACATCCCCCCGCCACAATATTCAGATAAAAAGAAAGCCTAATTATTTATATTCAGAAAAAGAGGAATTGGCCTTACTGAACAACCACAAAGATGAAAAAGGAAAATAAATCTGTTAAAACTTTAATTTTACTTTTCCTTTTGTGTATTAAAATAATTGTGAAATATTTCAAACACAGAATATATAGAGTTTTTATTTCTTTTTGAGAAACAGAGTTACAATGAAAGATGCCATTGGAGACCACAGGGTACCTTAGCTCAGTCCTATTCTTCTGCTTCTCTTCTGAGAAACTGTGCTCCTGAATACTCAGGCTTATTTTATACTTTTACTATCTATGTATGCATCTCTAAACTGTAAATAGCAAAATCTTGCACATTTTAAGATTTTTATCTGAATGGTCCTATGTCTATATCATTCTTCAATTTGTGTTTTATCAGTATTAATATTTATTGTTTTCTCAACTTCATTTTAGGTTATCGACCTTCATTGTAAGTATTCCATTAAACATATTCCATTCCAGAAAATATATTGGAATTTATTCATTTCTGTTGATAGATACTTAAATAATTTCCAAACCTCTCCCAGGAAAAGAGCTTCAATGGACATTATTACACATATTTCCCCATGCACAAAAGTTAAAGTTTCTCTAAAACACTATTTTGGAGAGAGTATGAGCATCTTCAGAGTTCCTAGATAATGCCAAATTATTTTTCAAAGTAGTAGTATTAATTTACTCTCCTACTAGCATGTCCTTACCAACACTTGGCATTGCCAAATGTTTGAATTTTCATAAATTTGATGGATGTGAAATGGTATCTCATTAGTGTCATAATTCACATTCTGCAGATACTAATGAGTTTGAGCACATTTTCGTATATTTATTGTCCTCTCAGATTTTCCTTCCTGTGAATTGCCTGTTTATATACTTGACCCATTTTTTCATTGTATTGATTTTGTTTTCTTATTGAATCATAGACATTTTTTGAAACAGACTCTGGAGATGAGTCTTTTCTAGCTATATACTTTGGAAGTATCTCTACCAGTAGATAGATTACCTTTTGTTTTGATTATCTTTTGTTGTGCATAAGTTATTAATTTTGATGTATTTAACCTTACATGTTTTTCCTTATGGCCTATACTCAACTTGTGTTTAATAAATAAATATTTTCTATGCTGAGGTCATAAATATATGCTCCTCAATTATAATATTTTACAATTTTTGCTTTTCACATTTACATTTTTAATTCATCCAGAACTTTTTCGTGTATGGTAATTTTAATTGCGTAGGAAGTTAATTTTAGTTTCTGTCTTCTACATAAATAATCAACTGTCCTGGTACCTTTCACTACATAATCTATTCATTCTGTTGTGCTTGATGACACCATACTCATCTGCAGTATATTTTCCCATATGGCTAGGTCTGTTTTTAGGCTCTCTATTCAGTTCTAATTATTCATTGGTCTGTTCCTATGCCAGTTGCATATTTCATAAACTCCTCCAGCTTTTCTTCTTCTATTCTTGGTCCTTGTTTCTCTTGCATGCATTTTAGGATCAAATTGTGAAATTGAGGGAGAAAACCTACCAGAATTTTATTTGGAATTGCGTTGATTTTAGCAATTTAATTTGGGAATAATTAATGTCTTTAAGATTTTCTGCCTTCTCATATATAACTATGGCAAATATCTTCATTTATCTAGATCTTCTTTCATTTCTTTAAATAATGTTTTATAATTTTCATCATGAAAGTTTCATATATTTGCTAGATTTATTCCTAAATGCTTTATACATTTTTGCAGTTTTGTAAATGGGATTTTTTCTATTCAATTTTTCTAATTGTTCTTACTTATTTATGAGTAAACTATTAATTTTTGATATGTTTACCTAATGTTCAAAAATCTTGCTAAGTTATTTTATTAGTTCTCATACATTTTTAAATTACTTTCATGTTTTGTACATAATTCAAGCATATCTTCTGAAAATAAGAACAGATTTGACTTCAATTTTACATTTATTTATTTTCTTGATTTATGCGACTAACTTAGGTGTCCAAGACAGAGCTGAATAGAAGGGGCAATAAAGAATGACAGTCTTGTTCCTGAGAAGATGATACTTCTAAAGTGTTCCATTTTAAATGTCATATTTGCTACAAGTTTTTGATAGACACTGCTTATTAATCTGAGGAAGTTTACATCCACTCCTAGTAATAAGAGTTTTTAAAAAAATTATGATAAATGGAGAATTATATTGGGTGCTTTTTCTGTACGTATTGAGATAAGAAGTTTCTATCATTGCATCTAATAGTTTAGATTATAACTGGTTAATTTCCTGATGTTGAGTTATCCTTGTAGTCTTAAGATAAACTACTTTTGGTCATAATCTATTATTGTCATTAAAATGCTATTGGATTTAATATTTATCCTCCTGTATACTTATATCTAGTTTTTCTAGCACTATTTATTGAATAGGGTGTTCTTTCCCCCATGTTATTGGTGTCTTTGTCAAAAATTAGTTGGCTATAAACACGTGGATTTATTTCTGGATTCTCTATATTATTTCATTGGTCTATGTGTCTGTCTTTATACCCATGACATGCTGTTTTGGTTACTATAGCTTTGTAGTATATTTTGAAGTCAGGTAGTATGATACCTCCAGCTTTATTCTTTTAGTTCAAGATTGCTTTTTCTACTTAGGCTCTTTTGTTTTTCCACAATTTTGATTTTTTCTATTTTTGTCAATAATTTTATTGATATTTTGATAGGAATTGCATTGAATCTGTAGACTGCTTTGGGTAGTCAGGTCATTTTAACAATATTAGTTCCTCTGATCCATTAGCATGGTGTCATTTTTTGTGTCCTCTTCAATTTTTTAGACTGTGTTTTGTAGTCTTACTACAAAAAGGATGATTTTTACCTCCTTGGTTAAAATTATTCCTAGGTATTTTATTTTTTTTAGCTAATATAAATGGAATTGCTGTCTTTATTTCTTTTGCACCTAGTTTGTTACTGGTGTATAGAAACATTATTGATTTCTGTATGTTAATTTTGTGTCTTGCAACTTTACTGAATTTATCAGTCCTAAGGAATTTTTGGTAGAGTCTTTAGGTTTTTATATTTCATGTCGTTTGCAGAATAGAACAATTTAACTTCCTTTTTCTCAATTAAAATGCTTTTATTTCTTTCTCTTGCCTGATTGCTCTAGTTAGGACTTCTAACACAATGTCAAATAAGAGTGGTGAAAACAGGCATCCTTGTTCTTAGAGAAAAAGTCTTTCAGCTTTTCCCCATTCAGTATGATGTTAACTGTGGGTTTATCATATATGTTTTTATTAAAAATTATATATGTTTTTACTTTTATTTATTTATGTTTTTCAATAAACCATCATTCTTAGTAAACTGACACAAGAATAGAAAACCAAACACCGCATGTTCTCACTCATAAGTGGGTGTTGAACAATGAGAACACATGGACACAGGGAGGGGAACATCACACACCAGGGCTTGTAGGGGGAGGGGGGATGAGGGGAGGAATAGCAGGGGGTGGGAGGATTGGAGAGGGATAAGATTAGGAGAAATACTTAATGTAGATGACGGGGGATGGATGCAGCAAACCATGGTACCTGTATACCTATGTAACAAACCTGCATGTTCTGCACATGTACCCCAGAACTTAAAGTATAATTTTAAAAAAATCAGGAGACAAATACCCATAAACAATAAAAAATGGTATTTATTATGTCAAGATCTGTTTCTTCTTTGCCTAATTTGTTGAGTTTTTATCATAAAAGATGTTGATTTTGTCAAATGTATTTTCTGCATATATTGAAATGATTGATATAAAAATTTATTTTTGTCCTTCATTCTGTTGATGTGATATATCATGTTTATTGATTTGTGTAGGTCAAACCATACTTTCATTCCTAGATAAAACCCACTTGATCATGGTGTATTATCTTTTTAAGGTGTTTCTGGATTCAGTTTGCTAGTATCTTGTTGAGGATTTTTGCATTTATGTTCATTAGGAATATTGGCCTGTAGTTTTCCTTTTTGGGTTGTATCCTTGTCTAGTTTTGGTATTAGGGTAATTCTGGCCTCATAGAATGAGTGTAGAAGAATTTCTTCCTTTTCAATTTTTTAGAAGAGTTTGAGAATAATTGTTTGGTAGATTTCAGCAGTAATGCCATCCAGGCCAGGGCTTTTGTTTGTTGAGAAACTTTGTATTACTGATTCAATCTTGTTCCCCATAATTAATATGTTCAGGCTTTCTATTTCTTCCTGGTTCAATCTTGGTAGGTTGTATGTATCCATTCATACAACCATTTATCCATTTCCTCTAGGTTGTTTAGTTTATTAGTGTAGAGTTATTTATAATAATCTATGATGATCTTTTGTGTATTTGTGGTATCAGTTGTAACATCTTCTTTTCCATTTCTGATTTTGTTTATTTGGGTCTTCCAGTTTTCTTGGTGTGCTAGCTAGCAGTTCATCTTCTTAAAAAACAACTTCATTTTATTAACCATTTGTATCTTTTTTAGACTCTATTTCCTTTTTCCTTTTATCTTAGGTTCAAAGGGGTACATGTGCAGGTTTGTTACATGGGTAAATTGCATGTCACAGGGGTTTGATGTGTAGATTATTTTGTCACCCAGGTAATGAGCATAGTACCCAATAGGTAGTTTTTTAACCCTCACCCCCCTCCCACCTTTTACCCTCAAGTAGGCCCTGGTGTCTATCGTTCCCTTCTTTGCATTCATGTGTATGCAATGTCTAGCTTCATATTTGGTTTTCTGGCTTATTTGATTTCATGCCATATTTGATTTTCTGGCTTCTAGTTCCACACACATTACTGAAAAGGGCATGATTTTCTTCTGTATGGCTGCATAGGATCTCATTGTGTGTGTGTATATATATATATCACATTTTATTTGTTCAGTTTACTGTTGATGGGCATTTAGGTTGATTCCATGTCTTAGCTATTGTAAAGAGTGCAGCAATGAATATATGTGTGCATGTATCTTTCTGGCAGAATGATTTCTATTTTTTTGGGTACATATCCAGCAACTTATTCTTTTTCATCCTGTTTTTCTTGTTTCATTTTTATTTTTGTTGCATATTTTTTTTCTTCCTTGGAAGTTGTTTTTTTGTTGTTGTTATTTCAGGGTCTTAAGAAAACTTATTTGAAAGTCTTTGTCATATTGCTGCATAACATTAATTTTATTTAGAGTGAATCTGTGTCCTGATTGTTGATTTTGTTTGCTGTCTTTGTTAGCAACTGATTTCCTTATGTGTAGTGGATTTTGGTATAAAATATCATTACGTGTGTGATTTATTTATTTAGTGTTTTATTTTTATTATTATTACCTCATACACAAACCTCTGTGTTCACACTGTTTTTTGTAGTTTTGTGATTGTTTCCGCCTGGCTTTCCTAAGCTTACCATTTAGAATCAAGTTCTGTAATGGCATTTTGGAGCTCCTGCTCCTACCACAATTCAGGATATCACAGATAGAACCACCCACTGTAGCAGATGCTATTGCTATTTGTGTCCCACCCAGCTGCCCTGGGTGTTGATTGCTAATAGATCATTCTTGTATTCTTTTCTAAAGGATCATTTTTGACTGACAGAAACTTTTTCTTCTTCTTTTTTTTTTTTTCTGAAGGATTCACAACTTCACTTTGGGAGCTGGCACATGGCCAATGACTGACTGAAGCAAGAGTATGAGAGCTTATCCCTCCTTCTTCTGGTCAGGGCAATCTTTGACACATTTTAAATTTCAGAGCTCCCTGTGGGATTTTGCTTTTCCTAAAATGATATGCCTAGTTGCTGCTTCTACACTATTCTGCTTTCATCACTCCGTTATGGATTTCTCCTGAAAGAACACTTCCAATAAATTCAGCACCTCATCTCAGACTTGGCTTCTGGGGAAGTCAACCCAAGAGAAACCTAAGGTGGCTTAGTTTATCATCGGGTCGCAAGTTCTGTCTGTTCTATTCTAGACACACAGGTCAGCCTCCTTTCATGACGAGAGGGACTGAGAGAGAAGTCTCTTTTCAAGCAGTAATGTAGACAATACTGTCTTAGATGAAACCTTTCAACTCTCCTTAGCTCACAGTGGTGGACTCTCAGCTGTTACATGGTGCTTCAGGATCCAGAGCTCAGTGAATCTTTGGCTTCAACCACTCTCATAACTTTACACTTATGTTCTTGGTAAATCTTGTTTCTTTACCTCAACTATATCTTTTTAATTATGTGTTTTTACATAAAACATTGTTATTCTAGGTTTGGATCAGATAGTTGCATCAAACCTGGGGAAGTCACTGAGATATTTTTCTATTTGTGCACATTTATGAATTTTCCCTTCAAAGAGATTATATACCATGATCCACTTTTTGTGGCCTGATATTTTCCCATAGTTTTATTGTAAGTGTATTTTCTATGTCAATAGATGTATTTTCTGCAACATTATTTTCTTTTCCTGGGATAAGTCACATGTAGCCATTGTGTGTTATTTTTTTTATATACTATTGGATTTAATTTGCTAGATTTTTTTTGAGAATTTTTGAGTCTATGTTCATGAGGCATATTTATGTGTTGCCTTTTCTTTTCTTTTTGTAATGTCTCTGTTTTTAGAATGAGAGTAATGTTGACTTCATATAATGAATCAGGATGTATTCTCTACTCATCTGTTTTCTGAAAGCGTGTTTATAATAGATAAAATTTTTTTGAATGTTAGAATTTATCAATGAAACCATCTGGGCTCAGCATTTTCTTTGTAAAAATATTTTAAATTATAAATTCAATTTATTAAATGGATAGAGGACTGTGAAGATTTTTGAATTTCTTTTTGAGGCATTTTTGGTAGTTTGTGTATTTTTCAAGAAACTTGTACTTTTTGATCTACGTTTTAAAAATTTACTCAGGAATGGGAAACTAAACTTCATATGTTCTCACTTATAAGTGGGAGCTAAGCTATGAGAGTGCTTAAGAATGATATAATGGACTATGGGGATTTGGGGGAAAGGGTGGGAGGGTGGTGAGGGATAAAAGACTACACATTGGGTACATTATACACTGCTTAGGTGATGGGCGCACCAAAGTCTCACAAATCACACCTAAAGAACAATGTCCTGGAGAGTTTTTCCAATGTTTTCTTGTAATAGTTTCTTAGTTTTAAGTCTTTGATCTGTTTTGATTTGATTTTTGTAGATGGCAAGAGATAGGGATCGAGTTTCCTTCTTCTGCCTCTGGATATCCAGTTTTCCCAGCATCATTTATTGAAGAGGTTGTCTTTTCCCCAATGTATGTTCTTGGCACCTTTGTTGAAAATGAGTTTGCTGTAGGTGTATAAATTTATTTCTGGGTTCTCTGCTCTATTCCATTGGTCTATGTGTCTGTTTTTATGACAGTGCCATGCTGTTTTGGTTACCATAGCTCTGTGGTTATAATTTGAAGTCAAGTGATTTCTCCACTTTGCTATTTTTGCTTAGGAAAACTTTGGCTATTCTGAGTGTTTTGTGGTTCCATATAAACCTTAGTATATTTTTTCTATTTCTGTGAAGAATGCCATTGATCTTTCGGTAAGGATTGCATTGAATCTGTAGATTGCTTTTGATATTATTGATGGCAACAGTGGCCCATTTGGAGTGGCCGCTACAAAGATTCTGGCTGCAGCAGAGGACGCCTGGCCAGGGCTGTGTGCTCTGTGGAGCCCACGGGAGCTGGGAACAGGCCGGAGACCCATGCTTCCAGGTGCAGCTGCACAGGCATCCCTGTGGTCTTGGGGACCCAGAAAGTGCCCCTACCGCCACAGGCTCAGAAGTGCCTGTTCCCTCTGCCTGGGCTCTCCCTACTCCTGGTGCCCACTCCGATTTCGGAGTAGAGTTATGGCTAAGCCTGGGTGCTGTCACTACTGGTTAGGTATGCACTTGCTCAGGCAGGTGCTGACACAGAAGACTCCTGCTGCTGCTGAGGCCCCCATACCACTTGTGGTATGTTTAGTCTAGCCACAGCAGGGAGACAGTGCTTGTGCCGGCGTCTGGAGTTGCCTGCCCCACTGCAGCCAGTGTGCCTGGCTGTGTGAGGTGTCCAGACCCTGTATTCGCTTGTCACGCACCCCTCACCACACCATACCTGGCTTACCCTTGACAGGAATGGGATCGGAGCTGGTAGTGAAAGTCCAGCGCAGTCTGCCAGGCCGAGTGGGTGGAATGAGCCCAGTGGACCCAAGCAAAACGTGGGCAAAGGTGCCACTGGCCAGAGAGGTTTCTGACTGGCAAAGCAACATCCTAAGGATCCTGTGACAGTATGAACATTTTAGTAATGTTGATTCTTCCAATCAACAAACATGAAATAGCTTTCAATTTTTTGGTGTCCTCTCCAATTTCTTTCATTAGTGTTTTCTAGTTTTCTTTGCAGAGATCTTTCATTTTTTTTGGTTATTTAATTTCATTTGAGGCTCTTACAAAGGGGATTACTTTTTAAATTTATTTTTCAGATTGTACACTGTTAGCATTTAAAAATGCTACTGATTTTTGTATGTTGATTTTGTGTCCTGCAACTTTACTAAGTTTGTTTATAAGTTCTAATGGTTTTTTTGGTGGAGTCTTTAGGTTTTTCCAAATATAAGATAATATCATTTGCAAACAAGGGTAATTTGACCTATTTCGTTCCAATTTGGATGTCCTTTTCTTCTTTCAGTTGTCTGATTCCTCTAGCTAGGATTTGCAGTACTACATTGAATATTTTTTTGCAGTACTACATTGAATAATTTTATCAAATGCTTTTTCAGCATCAAATGAAATGATCATATGGCTTTTGTCCTTCATCCTATTGGTATGATGTATCACACTGATGGATTTGCAAATGTTGAACCATCCTTGTATCCATAGAATCAATCCCACTTGGTAATAATGAATGATCTTTTTATCGAATTCAGTTTGCTAGTATTTTGTTAAGAATTTTTGCATTAATTTTTATCAGAGATAATGGCCTGTAGTTTTCTTTTTTTGAATATGTCTTTGTCTAGTTTTAGTGTTAGGGTAATACCGGCCTTGTAGAATGAGTTTGGAAGTATTCTCTCCTCCTCTATTTTTCACAACAGTTTGAGTAGGATTCGTATTGGTTCTTCTTTAAATGTTTGGTAGAATTCAGCAGTGAAGCCACCAGGTCCCAGGCTTTTCTCTACTGGGAAACATTTTATTAATGGCTTTGATCTTGTCACTTGGTTTTGGTCTGTTTAGGTTTTGGATTTCTTCATGGCTCAACCTTGGTTGGTTTTATGTGTCTAGGAATGTACCCATTTCCTCTAGGTATTCCAATTTATTGGCAAATGATTATAGTAGCCATTAATAATCCTTTGAATTTCTGCAATATCAGTAATGTCTCCTTTTTAAATATCTGATTTCATTTAGGTCTTCTCTTTCATCTCCTTTGTTAGTCTGGCTAAAGGTTTATGAATTTTGTTCATTTCAAAAAACAAACTTCATTTTATTGACCTTTTGTATTGTTTCTTTCATTTCAATTTCATTTATTTCTTCTCTGATGTTTATTATTATTTTTTTCTTCTACCAATTTGGGGTTTGGTTTTCTCTTGCTTTTCTATCTCTTTAAGATGCATTGTTAGATTGTTTATTTGAAGGTTTTTTTTTTTTTTTTTTAATGTAGGCACTTGTAGCTATAAAATTCCTTCTTAGAACTGCATCCCATAGGTTTTCTGCTGCATCCCATAGGTTTTGGGATGTTGTTTCCATTGTCATTTGTTTTAAGAAATTTTTTAATTTTTCAATTTTCTTCTTAATTTCATAATTGATCAACCAGTCATTCAGGAGTGTAGTGTTTAATTTCTATGTGGGTGTATAGTTTCCAAAATTTCCCTTGTTTTTGATTTCCAGTTTTATTCCATTGTGGTCAGAGAAGATGCTGGGTATTATTTTAATTTTTTGACTGTTTTAAAACTTGCCTGTGACCTAACACATGGTCTTTCTTTGACAATGATAACATTTTTTAGGAGATGCATGTGTATTTTGTGCCCAGTGGATAAAATTGTATGTAAAGATTAATCAGTTTCATTTCTTCTATAGTGCAAATTGATTGTGTTGTTTCTTTGTTGAATTTCTGTCTGGGAGGTCTGCCCAATGCTGAAGATGGGGTGTTGAAGTCTCCAGCTATTTTGTTTGTCTGGGAAAGTCTTTATTTATCCTTCATGCTTGAAGGATATTTTTGCTGGATATACTATTCTAGGGTAAAAGGTTTTTTTCTTCAGCACTTTAAATATGTCATGCCACTCTTTCCTGGCCTGTAAGGTTTTCACTGAGAAGTCTGCTGCCAGATGTATTAAAGCTCCATTGTATAATTTTTTTTCTTGATGTTGTTAGGAACCTTTCTTTATCCTCAACCTTTGGGAGTTTGATTACTAAATGCCTTGAGGTAGTCTTTTTTGGGTTTAATATGCTTGGTGTTCTATAACCTTCTTGTACTTGAACATTGTTACTTTTATCTAGGTTTGGGAAGTTCTCTGATAGTATTCCTTTGAATAAACTTTCTACCCTGATATGTTTTTGTACCTCCTCTTTAAGGTTCATAACTCTCAGATTTTCCCTTTTGAATCCATTTTCTAGATCTTGTAAGTATACTTCATTCCTTTTTCTTTTGTCTCCTCTGACTGTGTATTTTCAAATAGCCTGTCTTCAAGCTCACTCATTCTTTCTTCTGCTTGATCAAGTCTTCTATTAAGAGACTCTGATGCATTCTTCAGTATGTCAATTGCATTTTTCAACTCTAGAATTTCTACTTAATTCCTTTTTAATTATTTCAATCTCAATCTCTTTGTTAAATTTATTTTCTAGAATTTTGAATTTCTTTTCTGTGTTATCTTGAATTTCTTTGAGTTTCCTCAAAACAGCTATTTTGAATAGTCTTTCTGAAAGGTCACATAGCTCTTTTTCTCCAGAAATGCTCCTTGGTGCCTTATTTAGTTCATTTGGTGATGTCTTATTTTTCTGTATAGTCTTAAGGCTTGTGGATGTTCATCAGTTTCTAGTATTCATTATTGTCTTTATAGTCTGGGCTTGTTAGTGCCCGTATTTCTTGGGAAGGCTTTCCAGGTATTCGGAGAGACTTAGTCCCCAAGCCCCAAATTGCTGTGGTTCTTGTAGACTTGTAGAGGTACAGCTTTGGTGGTTTTGGATAAGATAATCTCTGGATTATCAGGCAGAGACTCTTGTTCTCTTTTCTTACTTTCTCCCTAACAAATGGAGTCTCTCTCCGTGTGTGCTGAGCCAGATGGGGCTGGGGTGACAAGAAGCTCTGTGACCACCACCACTGGGGCTGCGCTGAGTCAGACTTAAAGCCAGCATAGCACTGAGTCTTGCCCAATGCCTTCTGTAATCACTACCTGGCTATGGCCTATGTTCACTCAAGGACTTTGGGCTCTAAAATCAAAAGGTGAGGAAGCCAGCCAGGTTTGTGTCCTTCCCTTCTGTCCCAGAGAAAATCCAGAAATGCTGTCTGAGAGTCTAGGCCTGGACTCAGGAACCCCAAGAGCCTGCTTGGTGCTCTACCCCATTGTGACTGAGCTGTTCTCTAAAGTTCAAGACAAAGTCTTCTTTACTTTTCACTCTGCTTTTCTCAAGCAGAAGATCTTTCACCATAACCACCACAACCAGGGACGTACTGGGTCCCACCTGCAGCCAGCATGTCTCAGAGTCTTATCCAAGGCCCACGATGTACTACTCGGGTATTGCTATTGGTTATTCAGGGCCCAAAGCCTGTTTAGTCAGCAGGTAATTATTTCTGTCTATCAGGATTAGTCCTTCCCTTCAAGGCAGTGAGTTTCCTGCTGGCCCAGGGCATGTCTCAAAATGTTGTCTGTGAACTAGGGCCTGGAATAGGGGCCTGACAACTCTGCCTGGTGCACTATCCTACTGTGGATGAGCTAGTATCCAAGACACAAGACAAATACCTCTTTACTCTTTACTCTCCTCTCCTCAAGCAGAAGAAAGGAGTTACTATCATTGCTACAAGCTACACTGCTTGGGTGTCAGAGTGGTGGCACAAGCACTCCCTTAGCTGCCCCAGCTGGTGTCTTACTAGGTCATGTGCTGCCCTAGTCCACTGGCTGTAAGTCCAGCCTCGGCACTAGGACTCACCTAGAAATTGTAGTACTTGTGTCCTAGACTGCATTTTGGGTTTACCTAGAACCCCAGAGCACTTTAGCCTGCAGTGTCAAAGTTTGCTGAAACTCAAGTTCCAACCACTGGGATGGGCAATTCCCCTCTGGCTGGGACTGGTCCAAATGCTCCTTCTGTGGGTGGGTGCGTGCCAGTAGAACCAAGCAAGGCTTTGTTCCCTGCTGTGACAGGGCAGCACTGAGTTCAATGCCAAGACCCCTAATCACTGAGCTTGCCCTACCTCAAGTGCACAGATTCTTTCTCTGTGTGATCTGGCCACTGCCAGGGAGGGGAGGAAGAGTGGCATAGGCAATTCAACACTGTCTTTCCTACCCTCTTCAATGTCTCTTCAGCAATATAAAGTTAAAATCAGGTACTGTGATTGCTCACCTCATTTTTGATTCATGTGATGGTGCTTTTTTGTGTGTAGTTAGTTGTTAAAATTTGGTGTTCCTTTGGTGGGGGGATAATTGGTACAGATTTCTGTTTGGCCATGTTGCTCTGACCCTTCATTTTCTTGATAATCTGTACCTTTTGTCTTTGTTCTTGGTAAGTCTAGATATGTCAACTTCAATAATCTTTTCAAAGAATAGCTTTGTTTTAATCAATTTTCTCTATAGTTTGTCTATTTTCTCTCATTGAGTTCTGTCTTATTTTCATTATTTTCTTCTTGTTATTTTGGGTTTAGTTTGCTCTTATTTCTCTAGATTACTAAGATAGATGCTTAGATAAATTATCTTGCACATTTCTTCTTTTAAGGTATACATTTAATAATATAAATTTTCTTGTAATTACTACTTTAGCTGCAGCTTAAAAGTTTTCATATTTTGTGTTTACATTTTTATTCAATTAAAATATTTTCTAATTTCTGCAGCTTAAAAGTTTTCATATTTTGTATTTTCATTTTTATTCAGTTAAAATATTTTCTAATTTCCTTTATAATTTTTTATTTGACCCATTAATTGCTTAGAAATATAATGTTTAATTTCCATATGCTGTTTAGTTTCCATATGTTTTTTAGAGTTGGCATTATGCAAATATCTTTGTTATAGATTTCTAATTTCATCCCGTCTTGTTGAAAGAACAACTCTGTATGATTTCAATGCTTATGAATTCATTGAAACAGGTTTCTATCTCAAAATATGGTTTGTCCTGGTGAATGTTTTATGAACAATGGAAAAGAATATGTATTCTGCTGTTGTGTGTAGTTCTATAAATGTCAATTAGGTCAGGTTTGGTTAATAGCCTTTTAAAAGTCATCTATATCTTCACTAATTTATCTATTTCTGTTATCAATTATTGTGAGAGTAATGATAAGTGTTTCCAGCTATATTTGTTGATTTGTCAAATTCTTTTATTTTTAATTTCAAATACAGGTTTTGTATCATGTATTTGAAACTTTCATTAGATGCATGCACTAAAGTTAAGATTTTTATTCTTGATAAATTGACCCTTTTATCACTATGAAATCACTATGAAATGTCTCTTCTTGTCTCTGGTAATATTTGTTATTTTAAAGTCTACTTTGATAAGAATATAGTTACTCTAGACATCTTTGATTAGTGTTTCATGATGTATTACTTTATCTTTTTACTTTTAATTTACTTGTGTCTTTTTTTTTTTTTTTTTTGAGATGGAGTCTTGCTCTTGCTGCCCAGGCTGGAGTGTAATGGCGCGATCTCGGCTCACTGCAACATCCGCCTCCGGGGTTCAAGTGATTCTCCTGCCTCAGCTCCCAAGTAGCTGGGATTACAGGTGCACACCACCATGCCTGGCTAATTTTTGTATTTTTAGAAGAGATGGGGTTTCACCATCTTGGCCAAGTTGGTCTTGAACTCCTGACATCAGGTCATCTGCCTGCCTTGGCCTCCCAAAGTGCAGGGATTACAAACGTGAGCCTCCACACCCAGCCCGGTGTCTTTTTATTTGAACTAGGTTACTTTTAGACATAATATAGTTTTGGGTGAAGATGAAAGTAGCCAGGACAGGGGTCCTGGGAATCTGGTAGCTACAAAGGGCAACCCAGAATGTGGTGTCATTGGGTGCATGGACAGCCTTCCACATGATCAAGGACATTCCCCTCGGGTTTTATTCCAAAACCCCAGAAGAATGGGCCACCACTGCCAAGAAGTATAATATGTGTGTGGAAGACTATCAGCCTTTCTTGGATGATGGCTTGGGTATGGTGACTACTCAAAGTTCCTTGACCACTCACAGTAAAAGAGGGATCTATGGTTTGATCTGGACCACCAAGACTTGAGGTTGAACTGGAGTGAACTGATATACTGGCATCTGAACATGTATATTAGGAGCCATGTGGATATGGCCCTCCACACCTATTTCTTGGAATATCATGTATGATAATCTCTTCAGCTTCCTGGCTTTCATGAACTTTATGTTCTATGTGGGAGAGAATCATTCTACCTACCAGTCTGTGGGGCTAAAGCAGTATCCTTTTAATAATCGGTACCTGGGACAAGGCACTGATCCGACTAAAGAACCTGAGCTAGTGGTTCACTATGAGATATAGGGCCTTCATGAGCTTTTGTGCCTTCTAAGTAGGACTCCTTCATTCCTAGAAATTTGACTTTAGTGAAATCTTTAATAAAACTTAGTGCCATAGAAAAAATATATACATGTATATGTACATACATAGTCTTTTCTTACTTTCTTATTCATTCTGAAAATCTCTGCCTTTTAAATGGAGTGTTTACACCACCTACATTTAATGCAATTATCAATTTGATCATGGTTACGTCTATTTTCTTATTATTTGTTTTACATTTATACCATGTGTTCATTGTTCTTCTTTTCTTTTTTTCTGTCCTTTTTTTAAATTTTTAAAATTAAATATCTTTAGTTTTATCTTACTATTTATTCCTCCTTGTTTTTATTTTTATTTTCAGTGCTTGCTGTAAAATGTGCAATAATAGTCTTTAAATTCTTTCCTACTGTTCTTTGTATTATTGTCATAGAATTTATTTTTGTTATAAACCCCATAACACATTGATATTATTTTGGCATAAACAGACAGCTGTTTTTTAACAAAATAAAAAATAGAATGAAAGTATTATATTTGCTTACATGTTTACTATTTTCAGTTCTCTTTATTTCTTAAGTTATATCCAAATTTATTTCTTGTGTTAGTGTCCTTCCTCTTAAAGAACTTCTACATCAATTCTTATAATGAAGATGTAATGGCAGTAAGTCTTATCAACTGTGCTTTGAAATATATTTACTTCATCTCCATTTATGACATATGCTTTTTCTGGGTGTAGAATTTTAGGTTGGCAAAAGTTTTTCAGAGTTTAAAAGTGGTATTTTCTCTTCTCACTTGCCTAGATTCTAATGAAAAGAGTACTATCACTCTGATCTTTGTTTCTTTGCATATAATATGTATAGAAGATTTTTCAGATCATCTCTAGTGTTCAGCAATTCGATTATCACATATCTTTATCTTGTATTGTTTGTGCTTTTTTTTTATTGTTTCATTGACGTACTTGGATCTGAGATTTATTGCATTTGTAAATATTTTGGCCATATTTCTTGAAAAAAATTTACCCTTCCTTCTCTTTATAGGACTCCAATTACATAAATATTAGACCACTTAATATTGTCCCACATGTTACTGAGACTTTGTTTATTTCTTTTCAATATTTACTCTCTGTAAGAGTCACTGTGAATAGTTTCTATTGTTCCATCTTCTAGCTCACCAATCTTTTCTTCTAAAGTGTCTAATCTGCTATTAATCTTATCCAGTGAATTTTCTATTTCAGATATTGTTTTTATCTCTAAATTTTTTTATTTAAAAAATATTTTACGTTCCTCTTCTATTTTGTTTTCCTTTATATATTTGAACATAGTTAAAATAGTGGTTTTAATGTTCTTTTCTGCTTATTTTACCATCGTTGTCATTTATGGGTCTGTTTCTGTTAACTGATTTTTCTCTTGGTTATGGATCACATTTTCCTGCTTTCAATGTCTAAGAAATTTTTATTTGATACTGGATAATATGATTTATGTGTTGTTCAGTATCTGGATTTTGTTGTTGTTCTTTACCTTAAAGAGTAAGTTTTTATTCTGAAAGAGAGTTAAGTTTCTCATGATTCAGTGTTATCTTTTTCAGCCTTGTTTTTAAGCTTATTGGGGTGGGTCTAGCATAGCCTTTATTTTAAGAGTCATTTAATTTCAAATAAGTTTTATCTTCATTAATAAGTTTTTAGGGATCTTTACTGTATGCAAAAAGTGATCAGTGAGGATTCTCTATTCTGCTTGAAGGTGGAAACTTCCTCTGTATAAATAAGCTCTGGGAACCATTCTTCTTAAAGATTCTTAGATACTCTTTGACCCAACTCATGAAGTTTAACACTACACATGTGAATTCTAGTAGTCAGGAAACATTCAAGAGGATATTGATATGGTTTGGCTCTGTGTCACCACCCAAATCTCATGTCAAGTTGTGGTTCCCAGTGTTGATGGAGGGACTGAGTGGGAGGTGATTTAATTATGGGGGTGAATTTACCCCTTCTTGTTCTTGTGATAAGGTTCTCATGAGATCATTTTGTTTGAAAAGTGTGTGGGACTTGCCCCCCCACTCCCCTGCCCACCATGTGAGACACTCTTGCTTCCCTTTCACCTTTTGCTATAATTGTAAATTTCCTAAGGCCTCTCCAGCCATGCTTCCTGTGCAGCCTGTGGAATCATGGGTAAATTAAACTTATTTTCTTCCTAAATTACCTAGACTCTGGTATGTCTTTATAGCAGTGTGATAATGGACTAATATAGAAAATTGGTGCTGAACAACGGGGCATTGCTATAAAGATACCTGAAAATGTGGAAGTGACTTTGGAACTGGGTAACAGACAGAAGTTGGAACAATTTGGAAGGCTGACAAGAAGACAGGAGGTTGAGGGAAAGTTTGGAACTTCCTAGAGATTTGTTGAATTGTTTTGACCAAAATGCTAATAGTGATATGGATAGTGAAGTCCAGACTGAGAAGGTCTCAGATAATGATGAGCAACTTACTAGGAACTAGAGTAAAGGTCATTCTTGCTATGCTTTAGCAAAGAGACTGGCAGCATTGTGACCCTGCTCTAGGGATCTGTGGAACTTTGAACTTGAGAGAGATGATTTAGGGTATCTAACAGAAGAAATTTCTAAGAAGCAAAGAGTTCAATAATGTGGCCTGGCTGCTTCTAACGATATATGCTTATATGCATTCACAAAGAGATGCTCTGAAATTTGAAACTTATTTTAAAAGGGAAGTAAAGCATGAAAGTTTGGAAAATGTGCAGCCTGACCATGTGATAGAAAAGAAAAAAACATTTTCTGTGGAGAAATTCAAGCCTGCTGCAGAAATTTGCATAAGTAAAGAGGAGGAGCCAAATATTAATAGCCAGGCAATGGGGAAAATGCCTCTAGGGCATTTCGGAGGCCTTCACAGTAGCCCCTCCCATCACAGGCCTGGAGGTGTAGGAGGGAAAAATCATTTCATGGGCAAGTCCTGGGGCCCTGCTGCTCTGTGCAACCTCAGAACATGGCTCCTTGTGTCTCAGCTGATCCAGCTCCAGTCATAGCTAGAAGACACTAAGGTATAGCTCAGGCCCTTGCTTCAGAGAGTGCAAACTCCAAGTTTTGGCAGCTTCCACATGGTGTTGGGCCTGTGGGCATACAGAGGGCAACAGTGGAGACTTGGGAACCTCTGCCTTGATTTCAGAGGATGTATGGAAATACCTAGATGTCCAGTCAGAATTCTGGTGCAGGGGCAGAGCCCTAATGGAGAACTTTACTAGAACAGTTCAGAGGGGAAATGTGGGGTTGGAGCCCCCACACATAGTCCCCACTGGTTCACTGCCTAGTGGAGCTGTGAGAAAAGGACCACCATTCTCTAGACACCAGAATGGTAGTTTCACTGACAGCTTACACCATCAGCCTGGAAAAGCTGCAGGCACTCAACATCAGCCCTTGAGAGCAGCTGTGGGAGCTGAGCCTTACAGACCACAGAGGCAGAGCTGTCCAAGGCCTTGGGAGCCTACCCCTTGTATCAGTGTGACATGGATGTGAGACATGGAGTCAAAGGAAATTATTTTGGAGCTTTAAGATGTAACAACTGCCCTATTGGGTTTTGGATTTGCATGGGATCTGTAGCTCCTTTGTTTTGACCAGTTTCTTCCTTTTGGAAAGGGAGTATTTACCCAATGCCTGTACCCCATTGTATCTTGAAAGTAACTAGCTTGTTTTTTATTTTATAGGCTCATAGGCAGAAGGAACTTGCCTTGTCTCAGATGAAACTTTGGATTTGGACTTTTGAGTTAATGCTGCAATGAGTTAAGATTTTGAGGGACTGTTCAGAAGGCATGATTATGTTTTGAAATGTGAGAAGGACATGTAATTTGGGAAGAGCCAGGACAGAATGATATGGTTTGACTCTGTATCCCCACCCAAATGTCATGTCAATTTGTGGTTCCCCGTGATGGATGAGGCACCTGGTGGGAGGTAATTGAATCATGGAAGCAGACTTATTCTTTGCTGTGCTTATGTTTGATTTTGCATGAGATTGGTTGTTTGAAAAGTGTGTGACATTTCACATTTACCCCCACCTCCTGCCCACCATGTAAGATGTGCTTGCTTCTCCTTCACCTTCTGCTTATAATTGTAAGTTTCCTAAGGTCTCCCAGCCATGCTTTCTGTACAGGCTGTGAAACTATGAGTTGATTAAAATTCTTTTCTTCATAAATTACCCAGTTTCAGTTATGTCTTTATGTCAGTCTGAGAATGGACTAATACAGACATCTATTCATATTTTTGTAGTTCTTTTTCTGTAAAGCTTTCTTCACTTCAGAACTCTAACACAGAACTTCCAACCACCTTGGCTTTATTTAACTCCAGTATCAAAAACTCATCAAGACCACTGCATACTTATCATGATCTCCTTCTCTGCCTTGTAGTCTAGAATGTCTTTCAAGAAAGACAGGGAACTCATAGAAATCATCTCTTTTGTTTCTCTTCTCTCAGGTATTATATTTAAGTACTGTCTGCTGCCAAAGATCTGAAACCAATGATCTCATATATATTGTATAGTTTTCTAGTTATTTACAGTGAGAGAGTAAATTATCCATGCTCAGAAGTGTTAATCTTGTGTGCCTTATTTTTAAAAGTTTCCTAGCTTATTCAGATGCACAGTCAGGATTGGGAACCACTCAGAAGTTTTAAATTTTATATTAATGGGGTCTAAGGTGGGTGGATATATTGGTGGGTGAAATGAATGAATGGATAAGAAGTTAAGTATATATAAGGGTTGGCTATATGGATAGGTAACAGAGCCAAGTGTATAAGCACTTATTTATTACCATGCATTTTCTCTTGATCCTTTTGCAGAGTATATACTAGTCTCACTAAGCCAACAGATTTCCCTGGATCCAGGCTTGGAGAAAACAATGTTTTCTCTTCTCTATCTGCAATTTTCCTGAAGCCAATTCTGACAGATATTATAACTGTGTCAGTCACAAAAGAGGAACAGAATGGGCTTTAAATCCTTCCTTTACAGCCATCCAAGGCAGGTAGGTGATACTGGAGAATTAGGGGTATATGATGTATTGAAGTACAGATCCTGTCTCCTTTTACAGTATTAAATCCTAGATCACTGTTCTCTGATTGACTTTACCATTTTTTTTTGTTGTTGAACTGCATCAGAATGATCTATCTAGGTTAAAATTCCATTCTATCTTACAATAGCACCAAAGGACTAGCTAAACCATCTATGAAGTAATTCTCTGAAGGAAACTGATAGCCGGCTCATTCCATCCAGTGTGTAGATATTTATTTTTGCCTTCAGTATATTTTTAAAACTTAAACTAGTCACCAATACTTAAAAATAGAGACATTTAACATCACATTTTAAAAATCTGATTTCCAGCTTTTCTTCAAAAATCATAGGTCCTGGCTACATTCCCACATGGTAATGTTTCACAGGAGCAGTGTAGTGAGGTCTTTTTCTAGACAAACTCTGTGATCTCCATTTTCCACAGTCTTCACCCAGCTCATTTCGTTCATTTATGTTGTCTTTTAGTCTCTTCAGCATTTGTGTTTGAGGTCTTGGCTCTAAAGATTAAGCATGAAAATTATGGATAAAGGTAGAAAAATTAAACCATATCATAAGCACACAATCCCCTACATACTGCACAAAATAAAAGGAGTTTTGAAAGAAACATAAAAATGTCTTAGTTATACAAAGATGAGTATAATATCATGTCAAAAAAATTAAGATAGTAACAAGAAAAGAAAGAGAAAATCCTAAGACAGCTGGGCATCATATTCCTTAATCTCACCCCTTCCCTGAATAATAAACGCTGGAGAAAGAATGAGAGCAGGCATATTTCTGAGAATTTTCACTATGATTCTCTAATTTAAATAGAAGCAAAATGAGACAGTAACAAGGCAGCTCAAGGAAAGTTATGTGAAATACCAAGGAGAGAAAAACTCCTGCCTGCCTGAGCAGAATCTCAAGACATTAGTAAAGGCAGGTAAACACATAAGGAGTCACCATTTTAAAGATCCTACGTAGCACTGAGAGAATGAATTCTACCACCTAGACCTCATATCATGATAATACGTGTATTTAACATAAATAAAAGTCATAAAGAGTAAAAAGGAATAATGAAAACTGCATTTCAGATGAAGCACTTCTTACATAGGAAATCCCAAGAAATCTATAAAATGACCATCGTAATTAATATGTAAACTTAAAAAAGTCACAAGATGAAAGGTTAATAGTATACAAAAATCAATTGTATTTTATATATCAGAAGCAAATAATTAGAAAACAAAAATTTAAATACAATTTTGTGAACAATCGCATTAACATAACACTTTTATTAATAGATTAGAATACGCACAGGATTTCTACATTGAAAACTATAACACTGCTGAGAGAAATGAAAGAAGAATTAAGTAAGTGGAGAAATATACTATGTTCATAGATTAAAAACATATAATTATTAAGATTTGATTCTCCCCAAGTAACCTACAGATTCAATGCAAGTTCCATCTCAATCTCAGCAGGCTTTCCTGGAGAAATTGACAAGGTGATTCTAAAATATATATGGAAATGCAAGTGATTTAGAATGTCCAAAATAATCATAGAAAAGATTGACCTTGCAGGACATATATAAAATTTGAAGACTTATTGTAAAGCTACAGTAATTAAGACTATGGTACATGGATAAGTATTTTACTAGTTTTCCAAGGGGTATGTAACAAAGTGCCACAAACTGGGTGTTTTTTTACAACAGAACTTTATTGTCCCACAGTTCTAGAGGATGGAAGTTGAAATCAAGGAGTGAGCAAGGACCTGCTGCTTCTGATGGCTCTAAAGGAGAAGCTGCTTCCTGCCTCTTCTTAGCTTCTGGTGGTTCTTGACAGTCTCCGGTGTTCCTTGGCCTGTAGATGCATCACTCTGCTATCTGTCTCTGTCATCACATGGCTGTTTTCTGTGTGTCTCTGTTTTCACATGCCATCTTTTTAATAAAGATGCAAGTTATATTAAATGAGGGGCCCACCCTACCCCAGTATGACTTCATCTTAGCTTATAAAATCTGCAACAACCCTATTCCCAAATGTCACATTCTGAGGTGTTAGGGAGTTTACGTTAAGACTTCAACATATGTTTTCAGGGTAACACCATTCAATCTATAATAAGAATCAAAAAATAGATTAATAGAGCAAAATAGAGAGCCCAGAAACAGACTTCCAATTATGCAGTCATCTTATTTTTCAGCAAAGATACCAAAGCAATCCAATTTCCCATGGGAAGGAATTTTATTTTAAATAGATGGTACTGGAATTACTGAACTTCTATGTGAAGCACCCCCAAAAATACTTATATGACAATGTTCACAGCAGCTTAATAGCTAAATATTAGAGAGAGCTAGGTGTCTGTCAATGGGAAAATAGATAGAGAAACTGACTTATAATCATGCTATGAAATACTACATTCATATTACTCTGTTATAAAAAGTAACAAACCACTGCTACATGCAACAACTTAGTTGAACCCCAAAACAATGCTGTGTGAAAAGAGCCATATGATTTTATTTATATGAAATTCTACAGGGTTCCTTTAGGTAAATTTAAGTGAAGGTGAAAAAAATCAGAAACATGTGATTCACTCCAGTGGCTGGAGTGAATGCGAAGAGATTGGAGGAACTTTCCGGAGTGATGGTAGCACTTTCCATATTGATAGGTATTTCAACTAACCATGCGTATGCATCTACTAAAACATAATGAATGTACTTTTGAGATTTGGGCATTTTGTTCTATGTAAACTTTTCTTTCAAGAGAAAATACTATAAACAAACACAGAACTATAGTTAATGATATGCATGTTAATTATTTTGATGAAAGTGAACAGTTGTTTATTTACTTTGAAATGTGTCAAAAAAAGAGAGACTGATGGATGAATATAAGTATGGATAGATGGATAAATATATGTTAAAAATATGGTAAAATGTTAAGGATAGAATATAAATGTTGAATATACGGGGTTTACACTGTAAAATTATTTCTTCTTTCTGTACTCTCAAACTAACCCGATGGTGTATGTTGTCCTACACACCAGTTATTCATTCAGTGAATATTTATTGAATGTTTACTATATGCCAAGCACCATTCAGGATAACAGGAATAGAACAGTGAATGAAACAGACAAAGCCCTGCCCTTCTGGAGCTAACATTTTAGTTGGGAGAGACAGATAAAAAATTGATTTTATAAAAAGAAATATACAACATATCTGATGGTGATAAATGCTATGGAGGAAAAAATAAAGCAAGGAAAAAAGAATGAGAGTTACAGAGAAAGGTGATGTGTATATCTGTGGAGGCTGCTATTTCATGTAGACTATTAGGAAAGGCCTCAGTGATAGAATGACATCTGAACAACTGTCTGTAGGAATAAAGAAGCAAGCCATGAGATTTAATGAGGAATGATTAAAGCAAAGGAATTAGCAGGAGCACAGGCTCTGAGGCAGGAGCTTTCTTGATGTATTCAATTAAAAGAAGGCCAGTGTGGCTGGAGCAGAATAGGAGAGAGACAGGGTAAGGAGGGATGAAGAGAGAGGTGATAGAGCCAATTACACGGGGCCTGCAGGCCATCGTGAAGGCTCTGGCTTTCATTCTAAATGAGATACAAAGCTCTATTTTATAAACCCTATTTGTAATATAACATAAAGTTTTAAGAAGTTGACTTTGGCAGCTCAGTTGGTAAATATGGGTGGTGGTGGAAGTGAGGAAATGCAGGATCCAATAGCAGAAACAAGAAGGTCACCTGGGCGTTATAATAATCTGAGTGAGAGATAATGCTGGTTTGAACCACAAGAGCTAGCAGTGAAGGTGATGATAAGTGATTAGACATGTCATCAGACTCTGGATACATTTTGAAGATATATGTAATTTGAGTGATACATGAGAAAAAAGAGGAGACTAGCGTGATAAAGATTCCGGCCTGAGACAATAAAAGGATGAAGTTGCCAGTACCTGAGTTGGGGAAGATGTGAGTGTAGGTTGGGAAAAAGAAAGGAGCTCAGGTTTGGACATGAATGAGACAGGTGCCTATTAGATGACATTCAAATGCAGATGTTAAGTAGGCAGGTGGGTATACGAGGCTGGGATCAGAGGCGAAGTCTGAGCTGCTAATACAAATTTAGGAGTTCTTGGCAGAAAGATGACACGAAAGTCATAAAACTGGATGAGGTCATTTCAGGAAGACATGAGTGTAAATAAAGTCATCTGAGGATAAAGCCCTGGCTGTTTAACTGTTGAAAGCATGGGGTTGATAAGGAGAACAAGGAAAGGAACCTGAGAGAGACTGACCCGGCAAATGTGATGTTCCAGAAGAAATTATTTCACCTAGGACAGAGGGATCAATCATGTCAAACACAGCCGTAGGGCAAGTAAAATGATAAGAATTGACCACTGGATTTAGTGACATGGAGGTCATTGGTAACCTTGGAATGGGACAAAAGCCTTCAAGACAGAACAGGAAGAGAGACTAGAGACAACTGGAATAGATTATATTGTAAAGGACAGCATGTGCCAGTGACTAGACTAGATATGAATGCAAGTCCAGGATACAGGTTTTTTTTTAAAAAAGATAAGACAATATATTTGTATATTTATGGCAATATCCAAGAGAGAGGTCAAATTTCATAATGTAGAAGAGAGAGGGGAGAATTGTTGAATGAAGTTCTTGAGTGGTTAGGGCAGAGATCCAAAGTATAAATGGAGCACTGGCCTTGTATAAAAACATGGAGAGGAACAAGAGGAAAGGAAAGATGATAAGTTCAGATGCAGGTGGCCAGAGGTAATGGGAACATGCAGAAGTTCTCTTCCAAATTCTTCTATTTTCCTTGTGAAATAGAAAGAAAGATCATCAGCTGAGAATGAGGGTGAGATAAAGATGCATAAGAAGAGGCCTCTGCCCAGAGAAGCTCTCACTCTATGGGGGGAAAAAAAGACGTACATACAGCCAGTTACTGCCATGATGGGTAAGAAAATCGAAATTTGAAAAAAGTACTGTGGAAACACTGAGGGGGAAACGATTAACAGCGGTACTATTGTTTGGTCAAGTGAAAGTTATGTCATGTTATCTTCATGTAGAGATAACATTCTCCAGGCAGTAATAATATTCTAGAAAAGAGAAATGACATGATCAAATGCTCTTTTTTCCCTTCAGGTCAATAAGAGTATTTTAAGCAACACTGTATTGAACATCCTGGTAGCAAAATCTTTACTCACATCCTTAACTATTTCCTTAGGATAAATTTCTAAAAATGGAATTTCTGGGTCAAAAATTCATTTATTGGCTCTTGATGTACTCAGAAAGACCTCTGGATTTCATAATTAGAAATTTTATGGATGATTACATAAAATTTTCACAAGTAATTCAGTTTGACCAGTAAAGGGTGGGGGATATTCTGGATTATGGCAGATAAGACTACAGAGAGTAGTTTGAATAAGATTGTTAGGGAATTCTGAAGCATTAGTAAAGATGTTGGATTTTATCCAATGGAAAATAGAAGCCCTCAATGTCCTTAAGTAGAATGAATAACACTTTGTGCTATTAGGGACATAACTTTAGGGGCCATTTGGAAGATGAAGCAACTTCTAGCAGACGATCTGCTCAGGTCTGATCCCTACTGGCTGCTGACTGAACGGAACCCCTTCTGAAGGCTCCACTCTGGCCTTTCTCTGGCTATGACTTTCCCTATAAGGCAAAGGGTCTATGAAACCAAAGGAAAAGACTCACCAGGAGCCCATAGCCTTCCTTCAAGGCAATGCTTCTAGGCCCAATAATTCCCTGCTCAAATAGTCTTGAACCTACTTCAGGGGCTTGCAAAAACCCCTTCCCTGGGTCTATTCTCCTAAGGATGAATCTCCTGCATCTCTAGGAGAGGTAGCCAATGGGCCTCAGTTTTTGAGAGGTATGATGCAGCTTGGATGTGTAGGCTGGGATGTTTACCTATCTGTGCATGCAAGACATTCTTTGTGCAGGATGAAGCCAGGGGTAGGAAGAGAAGAGAGAGCATAACTGGAGCATAGCAGGGGCTGGTTCTTCCTGGGCCTTCATGTTGCAAGATGCTAGAGAATTCCAAATTGTAACCTGTCCTTCTCTCTTGTTTTCAATGTGTGTTTGTCAAGGTAGGGGGTAGAACAATTGTATTTAATAGTATGTGAGCTTAATTTATACATTTTAAATACAGTTATTTAGAAATATGGCATGTGGACCTTTATTTTAATTCTTGCTCTGAGCTCACCTGAGTGTCCCCTCACCCTAGAGACCTTGTCTTGCAACCTAGCATGGTTTACGGGCAGATATTCCTTGGAATTTACTCCTTATGGAAGGAGCAAGAAAAAGGTTAAGGATACCACCCTGGCTTTCTGCCTGCAGATGTGGACAGTTGGCATTATTCACATGGACAAATCAAGTTATATAGCTCAGGGCTTTTTATTTTATGCCAAATTGGTGGGTTGACAGCGCAAAGGAAGCTCAAAAAGGTCCTGGGTCTTGGCTGCCTGTCAAAAACCCCATGAATCTGTGATTTTGCATGGATAATTTTTCTGTAACTCTTCTTTTGGTAAACCAATTTGAAGTTCTTTCTCACGTCATTGTAGTTTCCAGTCTGGCACAATATGGTTGTAACTTTGCCACAGAAGTAAACTGTGGCCAAACTGGGATTCCACATGGCAGGGTCTTATCAAGCTGAACATAGTATATCACTTGCCCTCATGTAGCTCACACACATAGACAATGATAAGATATATGCTAAAATAAAAATACAAAGGGCAGTAAAGTAAATTCCAAACCAAGGGAGCCTCCATGGACAAAACCTTTGGGAAAGAAACAAGTTATTGACATTTTGACAGATAGAGGTGTTGGATAGGTGAGTGATAAAAACAAATCAGACAGAGGGAACAGTTGAGCCCAGGATCACTGTCGCTCTGTTCAGGGGATGATGATTGGCTCAGTGCTGCTGTCACAAAGTGAGGGGAAGGAGTGGGTGAGTTCCCTGTACTCACTCTGGCCTAAGGGACCTTCCTATGACCTATTCCATTTGCTGAGAGGCTCTTCCCACCCATGCACCACAAAAGTTTGCCAGGTATCTCACAGGGCTTCTATCTCTCCTTCATGACACTTATCACAATTTAATCAAAGAATTAATGATGTTATTACTTGTTAACCTTCAACCTCCCTTTGCTAATATATGTACATTCCATGAAGAGCAAGATTATATTCACCTTGTTCATGGCAATATTCCAACTACTCAACACGGCATAGGCACTCTAAAAAATCTTTGGATAATGAATAAATGAATGAATGAGTTAATAAATAACATATACATTAATTAACAATGCATTAATTGATTGATAAGACTGAAAGAGTAGGTTGCAGTTAGAATGTGGAGGTACCTGAATGACTTTCAAATGAATTTGGACCTCATTTGCAAACAATGATGTTTTATTCATTTCCTTTACAAACTTAAATAAATATCCACTTATGTGTTCATTTTCTTCCAGGCACTGTGTTAAACACTGAACATAAAATGATAATTAAAACACTCTGCCAGGATCTTGCAGAACAGTAGGAGGTAACAGATAAATAAATAACTGTAATAAAAAATGTGAGAGATCATTATTAAAGCCACTTTCCAAGTATATGAGAACACAGGCAATAGACTAATTTATTCTGTTTCAGGAGAGAGTAGGGCAGTGAATGTCCCCTAGAAGAGACAACATCTCATCAAGGAATTTAAAGATAAGTGGGGGTTTTACAAGAAGGAAAACAGGGGAAAGGACATTATGGGGATTTATATTTTCAGCAATATAGAAGACTGGATAGTGTAAAAAAAAATCCTTTGGAAAGAAAAGAAAGAAGAAAAAAGAAAAAAAATGAGAGAGAAAAGAAAAGAAAAAAGAAAAAACTTAAAATATAAAGTAAAACTCTTCTAAGTAACATAGCTGCTATTACAAGACAAGAATGGAATCTCTTAGATGCCATATTAATCTGTTTTCACACTGCTGATAAAGACCTACCCTAGACGGGGGGGAAAAAGAGACTTAATTGAACTTATACTTACACACGGCTGGGGAGGCCTCAGAATCATGGCGGAGGTAAAAGGCACTTCTTACATGGTGACAGCAAGGAAAAAACCAGGAAGAAGCAAAAGTGGAAACTCCTGATAAACCCATCAGATTTCACAAGATTAGGAGGAAGCAATATTGAGAAGACACATACTCAGAAAGTTTAACAAATTGCAAACAGAGTAAATGTAAAGAAAATCAAAAGCTAAAATCATTGCAGTAAAATGCACAGTGCCTAAAAAGAAGAGAAAGTCTTAAAGACAACCAGGAAGATAATCAATAAAGACAGGTAATGTATAAGTAATTAGACTGGAAATAATCTTCTGAAAAGAAATAATGAAAGACAGAGCACAGAAATATCTTTGCATACTAGCAGGAAATAAATATCAACCTGCATTTACATATCCAGCAAAACTGAGTTCAGGAACATGGTTGAGAGATTCTACTTTTGGAAATGCAACATGAGGAGATTTGAAGAACTTCTCTCTGGTGAAACTACCATGACTGGAGAAAATTATTTTAAAAACCATCCATTTAAAGTCTCTGAAATTGTCTGGAGGTATACAGCAAATAAGGAAACATTTATTTAAAAGAGTTTACTAAATCTCAATAAAAACAGTGAAAGTCTATAGTACCAGAGCCGTGACTTTCTTTCTCCCTGTCCCCAACTCAGTGTGATGTTGGTATCATTCTGGGTGGTTTGGCTAAGAAGAAAAGGCTTCCTCTTTCCCAAGTCCTTAGTCAAGGGCAACATGTGGTAGCCAGATTAATCCTCCTGCAATATCCACATTCTGTTCCCCAGAACCTGTGAATGTTACCTTACATGGCAAAAGGAACTTTGCAGAAGTGATTAAGTTAAGAATATCGAGAGAAGAGAAGATTATCCTGGATTACCCAGGTGAAGCCAATGTAAACAAAACCTTTTAAAATTGATTAATTCAATATATTGAAATAAAATATGTTTGCCAAAGGGCATCACAGAGTGAAGGACAAGCCACAAAGCAGGACAAAATATATGCTATATGTATAACCTACAAAGAATTAGTATCCAGAGTTTCTAACATATAAAGAACGTCTACAAATCAAGAAAAAAAAAAAAAAATAGAAAAGCAGCCAGAGCTATGAATAGGCATTTCACTAAAGAGGTAACACAAATAGCTAATAACTTCCAGAAAGGGACTTAATCTTATCAGTTGTCAGGAGAATGCACATTGAAACTACAGTGAGACACCATTTCACACTACTAAGTTAGAAAAAACATAAAACTTTCACGATGCAAGTGTTGGCTAGCAAGTAGAGTAATACAAACTCTCCTAAGCACAAGTAATAGTGTAAATCAGTACCACTTTACCTAGTAAAGTTGAAAATGCTCCTCACTATAGGAAACAGAAATTCTACTTCTAGGCATATAATGTAGAGAAACTCTTGCTCATAGGCCCCAAGAAAACATGAACAAAATCATTTATGAGTAAAGGTGGCTTATAACAGTTTAACATTCGTGTAAAGGGGAATTTGAAGATAGCTATATAAAAAAGAGAAAAAGACACCACTTGGTAGCTTTTGTGTATTGATGACAATGCCTCTTAACATGAGCTTTAAAGATAGGCAGAACTGGGTTTGAATCCTGGCTCAATTGTTTACCAGCTACATGACCTTGGGCAAGCTGTTTATATTTTCTAAGCCTTAGTGTTTGCCTCTGTAGACTGAAGATATAAGACTGAAGAGATGAAATTTCTGTGAGAATTAGGTATAGGATATGCAAAACACCTGGCACATAGTAATGCTCTATGAATGCTAGCTATTATTACTGCTCTATTGAACATACTGGAGTGACCCACTAAGAAAAGAAGGAAGAAGAAAGGTGCCAGTTACCTACTGAGCATCTACAACATTTCAGTTACCCTCCAAAAGAAGGAAAGGTAAAGTCTTTGGGGCTGGGTAAATTCAAATCAGAAAAGACTCTTCCCTTCAAGTAAAATGTCAAGTGTGGGGATGAGGGTGTGGTGGAGAGGGCAGAGGATTTAGAGACTCAGGATCTGCATTTGAGTCTGGCCTTCACTACACAATAGATCTAAGTGCCACGTACCATTGGGTAAGTCATTTAATTTCTCCAGATGTCAATTTAGTCTATGTAAAAAGGAAACAATAGTGTACCAGGCTGCTATGAGAATTAGGAGAGAAAATATGCACAAAAACTCCACTCTGGAAAGAATTGTACAAAAGCCTTAAAATCAACAGTAACAATATCTTTCTATTTTTCACCCTTCTCTTTACAGGATTCCTCTCTCTGGACCTTTTTGGCACCCAACATTCTATTGCTGGTTCTGGAGGCTCCTGTTTCCTTGAGGTCTCCATCCTATGCATCGGAAGTTACACATCCCAAATACTATGTCCTCAGCAACTTTCTAGACAACTGGCTAATCTGATGAACCAATTCGTACTTGTCTATCGCGTTATGTTGGCTCTTATGTAGGCACTTTAAAGATGAAACTTGGTCATCTTTATATTGTTATTATGTTAGTTATTATGTAGGGATTTTAAAGATGAACCTCTAAGAGGGAAAATTATTTAATGAAAATGCTGCCAAATGCTCAAAATCATAGGTTTGTGGCAGACTGTTGGGTAAGACCCATTGGGTCAAACAAAGCTTCCCTAAATGACATACCAGAGGCATCTGGAAAAATGGAAATAACATTAAAATAGCATTTTATGCTGCACAAAGAACTCTGCTGTCTCAGTCCATGTTTACATCAATGCTGGGAGGAAAAACCTGAGACAGGTTTGTGACACCCAGCTTTGTAGATGAAGAAATTGAGGTTTAGGAGGTTAAGAAACTATCACACACAAGATCACACACCTATCTAGTGGCTGAGTTTAGCCACCCCTTTCTTGTGTTTCTCCTCCCTTTCTAGTCTCTAGAACATTTGGTCACACCTATCACCTGGACCACCCAAGAAAATATGGTGGGTGTGGAGTCGTCACAGACCAGTTCTTCTCTGTAGTGTTAGGTGTTCCCATTTCTTAGGTGGTCAAATTGGCAGGTAGTGTCAGCTAGCAGCCTAGAAGAAAACCATTACAGAGTTCAACCATTGTGGAAGACAGTGTGGCGATTCCTCAAGGACCTAGAAATAGAAATTCCATTTGACCCAGCAATCCCATTACTGGGTATATATCAAAAGGATTATAAATCGTTCTACTATAAGGACACATGCACACAAAAGTTCATTGCAGCACAGTTTACAATAGCAAAGACCCGGAACCAACCCAAATGCCCATTGATGATAGACTGGACAGGGAAAATTTGGCACATATACACCATGGAATATTATGCAGCCATCAAAAACGATGAGTTCACGTCCTTTGTAGGGACATGGATGAACCTGGAAACCATCATTCTCAGCAAACTGACACAAGAACACAAAATCAAACACGGCATGTTCTCACTCATAGGCAGGTGTTGAACAATGAGAACAGATGGACACAGGGAGGGGAGCACTACACACTGGGGTCTGTTGGGGGGAAATAGGGGAGGGACAGTGGGGGTTGGGGAGTTGGGGAGAGATAGCATGGGGAGAAATGCCAGATATAGGTGAAGGGGAGGAAGGCAGCAAATCACACTGCCACGTATGCACCTATGCAACAATCTTGCATGTTCTTCATATGTACCCCAAAACCTAAAATGCAATTAAAAAAAAAAAGAAAAGGAAAGGAAAACCATTACAGACTGCTGCTCCTTGTACATTCCAGTACATGACAGTAGCACCCCATAGGTTGGTTACTCTGGATGCAGAAAGATCCAGCTTCCCAACAAGGCTGAAAGCAAGTGGTGAGGGGTAGACCTGGGTGCCTTCTACCTTCCCTATCCTTTTTCACCATTCTCCATGTTTTCCCCATCTAGAGCAACAGGCAGTTATCCCTTTCCATCAGTAGCTATATATTTTTATTTTTTCAACTTTTATTTTAGATACAAAGGGTATATATGCAGATGTGCTAAATGGGAATATTGCATGATGCTGAAGTTTGGAGTGCAGATCCTGTCATCCAGGTAGTGAGCACAGCACCTGATAGGTTTTTTTTTTTTTTTTTTTTTTTACTCTCCCTCTACTCTGTCATAATCACAGTCCCTATTGTTTCCATATTTATGTCCATGTGTGATCAACATGTAGCTCCCACATATAAGTGAGAATATGTGGTTTTGGTTTTCTGTTTCTGCATCAATTTGCTTGAGATTATGGCCTCAAGATCCATCCATGTTGTTGCAAAGAGCATGATTTCATTTTTTATAGCTGCATAGTGTGCCATGGTTTATATACACCACATTTTCTTTATCTAGTCAAATATTGGTGGGCACTTGGGTTGATTCCATGTCTTTGCTATTGTGAATCGTGCAGAGATGAACATATGAATGCATGTGACTTTGGGAGAATGATTTACTTTCTTTTTGATATATATCCAATAATGGGATTGCTAGGTTAACTGGTAGTTCAGTTTTAAGTCATTTGAGAAATCTCCAGACTGCTTTTTTCAGTGGCTGAACTAATTTACATTCCCACCAAAAGTGTTTAAGTGTTTTCCTTTCTTTGCAGCCTCACCAACATCTGTTATTTTTTGACTTTTTAATAATCACCATTCTGACTGGTGTGAGGTCGTATCTCATTGTGGTTTTAAATTGCATTTCTCTGATCATTAGTGATAATGAAAATTTTTTCTTTTTTTTTTTTTGTCACTTATGTGTCTTCTTTTGAGAGATGTCTGTTAATGTCCTTTGCCCATTTTTTAAATGAGGTTATTTGGTTTATGCTTGCTGATTTGCTTAAGTTCCTTACAGATTGTGGATATTAGGCCTTTATTGGATGCAGTTTGTGAATATCTTCTCCCATTCTGTAGGGATTATCTGTTTGCTTTGTTGATAGCTTCTTTTGCTGTGCAGAAGCTCTTTACTTTAATTAGGCCCCATTTGTCTATTTTTCTTTTTGTTACAATTGCTTTTGGTGACTTAGCCAAAATTTATTTGCCAAGGTTGATGTTGAGAAGAGTATTTAGTAGGTTGTCTTCCAGAATTTTCATAGCTTGAGGTCTTACATTAAAAGTTTTCATCTATTTTGAGTTAGTTTTTGTATATGGTGAAAGGTGGGAGTCCAACTTTAATTCCATATATGGCTAGTCAGTTATCCCAGCACCATTTATTGAATTGTGGATCCTTTCCCCATTGTTTTGTTGACCTTGTCAAAGATCAGATAGTTGTAGATGTGCAGCTTTATTTCTGAGTTTTCTCTTCTGTTCCATTGATCTATGTGTTTTTGTACCAGTACAAAGCCCTTTTGTTTACTGTGGCTTTATAGCATAGTTTGAAGTCGGATACTGTGAGACTTTGTTCCTTTTGCTTAGCATTGCTTTGGCTACTTGAGCCATTTTTTGTCCCATATTAATTTTAGAATAGTTTTTCGAATCCTATGAAGAATGACATTGGTAGTTTGATAGGAATAGCTTTAAATTGCTTTGTGCAGTATGGACATTTTAAATGATATTAATTCTTTCTATCCATGAGCATGGAATGTTTTTCCATTCATTTGCGTCATTTCTGACTTCTTTCAGTAGTGTTTTGTAGTTCTCTTTGTACAGATGTTTCACCTACTTGGTTAGCTGTATTCCTAGATATTTTATTTTCTTTGTGGCTATTGTGAGTGGCATTGTTTTTTATTTCATGCGCACCCTGGATGCTGTTGGTGTACAGATTTTTGTATACTGATTTTGTATCTTGAAACTGTATTAAAGTGGTTTATCAATTCTAGGAATCTTTTGGCAGAGTCTTTAGGATTTTCTAGACATAGACTCATAATTGTCAGTAAAGGGAGATTGTTTGGCTTCTTGGTTTCCTATTTGGATGCCTTTTGTTTCTTTCTCTTGTGTGATTGCTCTGTCTAGGACTTCTAGTACTATGTTGAATAGGAGTGGTGAGAGTGGGTGTCCTTGTCTTGTTCCAGTTCTCAAGGGGAATGATTCAAGCTTTTGCCATTCAGTATGATGTTGGCTGTGAGTTTATCACAGATGGCTCCTAGCTATCAAAGAAAAAGAAAGAGAAGAGATCCAAGTAAGCACAATCAGAAACAACGAAGATGGTATTACAATTGATCCCACAGAAATGAAAAAGATCCTCAGAAGCTATTAGGAACAACCTGTGCACACAAATTAGAATATCTAGAAGAAATGGATACATTCCGGAAGCACACAGTCTTCCAAGATTGAATCAGGAAGAGATTGAAACCTTGAAAAGACCAAAGACAAGTTCCGAAATTGAACCAGTAATAAAGAACCTACCAACCAAAACGAAGCTCTAGATCAGATGGATTCATAGCCAAATTCTACCAGACATAAAAAGAAGAACTGATACTAATCCTACTGAAACTATTCCAAAAATCAAGGAGGGATTCTTCCTTAACTTTTTCTATGAGACCAACATCAGCCTGATACCAAAAGCTGCCAGAGACACAACAAAAAAAGAAAACTTCAGATCAATATCCCTGGTGAACACAGATGCAAAAATCATCAACAAAATACTAGAAAATTGAATCTGTGGGATATCAAAATTAATATACCACAATCAAGTAGGCTTTATTCCTGGGATGCAAGACTGGTTCAACATACACAAATCAATAAATGTGATTCACCACATAAACAGAATCAAAAGCAGAAACCATTTGTCATCCCAATAGAGACAGAAAAAGCTTTTGATAAAATCCAACATCCCTCCATGATAAAACCCCCCAACAGACTAAGCATTGAAGAAACATACCTCAAAATAATAAGAGCCATCTATGACAAACTCAAGCAACTTTAGAAATGATACTTAACCAGTCCTCCTAATGACTTAATAATCATGCCTTGCGTGTCAATGGACCTGGTGTTTTCAGGCTCCCTTGCAGTCATTAATTAATCCTGCACCAGCTTCCTGGAGATGTAGGTCACCTTGATTAATTTCAGGGTGTGGTAAGTCACTGAGACAGGCCAGAGATCTGCCTAAGGTCACCCAGCAGTGGCTGCAGCCCAGTCACCCCACCGGCCAGTGGTAATCAACATATAAAGTCAGACATGTCCTCTGTCCCTTCCTTCCCAGGGCCCAGTGCTCTCATATTGCCTTGCTTGGCATTCCACCTTCCTCTGATGAAGCCTCTCATCCAAACTTATGTGTCCTGGATCTCTAACGGCCATGTTAAATAACAAGAGGAATCTAATACAATAGTTTACATTAATGCATTACTAATTAACATGACTTCATTCATTTCCCCAGAGGTACATGCATTTTAACAGAAGGTCTTCTGCAGCTCCAAAACTTTAATCCATGGGGATGAATTTCTAATGGTAGAATTCCAGGCATTTGTCACTATCACTAGACAAGCTATTTTAGCAATGGGGCTTTTCAGGGAGAAGTTCCTCACACACCGTGGCCATGTAGCTCTAGTGTCTTGCTGGCTCTGTCCCCAAACAGAGCTCGTCGTGCTCTGGCTTGGTCATTAGTTCCCTCTCTAGGGACTGGAGATGAGTTGGCCACTTGGATGCAGGTGCAACACATTAATAAAGAGCTGCAAGTTGGTCCTCTGTTAACTTATTCCACCTGAATCCACATTCTCTTAGACAACCAAACCGTGTGCCAAGCCAACCTTTGCCCTGGTATGATCTGGGCCAGTCCCGCATAGGGTGCCAGATTTCGGGATGCTCAAACTTATGACTCACGAAAGTTCAATGAATGTATGTGTATGTGTGAGTGTGTGTGTACTGTGGGTACTGCGTGTGTGCGTGTACACATGCGCATGTGCCTGTGTGTGCCTCACGTGAGGCAGAGCAGCAAAGGTGACCACCTGAGAGATGAATCCTGCCCAAGCTACACTAGCTTGGAGGCCTGAGGAACCGAATGAATAAAGACCAATAAAGTGCAGATAAAAGACGACAGTTGAGCATTAAGTTCTCAGTTACGTGTTCTCATGAGAGGTTAAGGAGGCACAGGGATGCAATGGCTAATCTCAAAACCTTTACAAGATTTAGCAGTACCCTGGATAACTTCTTATTTGTGCTTGAACTATGATTATTAAAAAGGAATTGATTGGGATTGGAAATCAAGAGGGCCAGGCAGGCTGGGGGAGCCGAGGATCTTGGAAAACCATCTTGAATATGATTTTCTTGCAGCTCCTTCCCCAAAGGGGAGGTTTGAAGCACTTCATCTTAAGGATAAAACCAATTGACTACAAATCATTTTAGCTGATGCACTGAGACAATTCTGTAGCAAACTATCTTATCCTGGACTTTCTCAGTAACTGGAGTTGAAGGACTTGAAGATTCTCAAGGTAACATCTATGGAAAATGGGCTTTCTCTTTTTGTTCATCTTTCCACGTCCTGAATTCACCCCTTGAAAGTTATGTAGATCACACATGACAATCCTCTGAGCCTCAGTCTGTTGTAATTTGGCAGAGTTTCTGTGATGATTAAGCAAGGTAAAAATAACTGTGATTCTTGTTTATGATAATGATAATTGTTAACATGTATTGAGTATTTACCATCTGCTAGCTTACATTTCTATTACTGGTTTACAAATACCGTGTGAGATAGCAAGAAACTGGGGTTCAGAGAGGTGACATAACAGGTGCTCAATAAATATTCATTTTCTCAAGATAGTATGTGCAAAGTAATTCTATTTGGGTTAGATTGAAATGTATTTGTATAGAGATAAAATGAAAAAGACATTATAAAATATTAATTGCACTTTTATTTAGGAGGTCGGTCGTATACAAACCTTCCCCCTCCCCCACCGTTTAGTCTGTATGTAATATGAAAAAATCTACAGTGGAGGTGGAGGGTGTGGTTGCCTGCCACCTGCCTTGTTTGAAGCAGTTAAAGCTCCAAGACCTGTTCTGTTCACTTGGCAGGGATTATGCTAGGCCTGTAGCCCTTCAAAGAAAATGGACACTTGCTGGTTAAATCTGACACATGTGTTTTTTCTATTTCATATGCTTTTCGGCTTAGAATTACAAATTGTATCAAAATCAAGAATTCTGCAAAGAATATTTGCTTTTGCTTTGTTTACACACACACACACACACACATTTGTGCCCTTCCTGCAATTCTCTGACGATGAGTTCTGAACACTTGACCCCAATTCAATTAAGTGCAACATATATTTCTGTATTTAGGGCCCCAAATTTGTAGACTGAGAAGTGAAGACCCAGGCATAGCAAGCTCACTGCCTTGGGTCATAAAGAAGAATGCATTGGCAAAAGCATCTGGGGAAAGGAGAGGCACCCAAGCCCTCTTTCAGGACATGGGAACATAATTTTGTTTGAGGACTGATCTTGGTACTGTCCCTTTGTCGCCCGTGGTTAAGCACTATTTCAGGGGAAGTTGCTGATGGATGCAGGGAGAGCTTTTGTAGACTAGGTTCTACCTGCATGGTATTATAAAGGTCTATGATTGTGGGAGCAACTTCACAAAATCCATGAGGTTGGCATGGTAGGTAAGGAGAGGAGGCTGGCAGAATTCCCCCACAACCCACCTGTTTGCTTCTCTCAGATTCTGTCCCCTCAGGGCAGGTGACCCAGCCATGTACAAGAAGGACTTGGCTGGTAATACCAGCAACCTTTATTAAATTTTAAGCACTTTAAATTGTCTCAGTCAAGTCTTCCAACAACCCTAAGAGACATGTGCTATTGTTAGCAGCTTCACTTCACAGTGGAGGCAACTGAGATTTACAGAGGTTAAGTAAAGTAAGCCCATGGTCACACAGCCAAGTGGCAGAGCTGAGACTCGGACCCAGGTCTGACTCCACAACTCCCATGCTCCTTCCTCTCTTCAGCGACATGCTGCCTCACCAAACTTGCCCAGTCAAACCTGCCTCTGCTTCCTGTCCTGTGTCATGTCCCAGGGCTGCACTCCCCCACTGTGGGCGCACCTGGCAGGGACTTCCCATTCTCTTTCTGCATGCTCAGCCCTCAGCCTGGAGTCCCCTCAACAGCCTAATCCCCCATCTCTGCCTGTTGGAGTTTTCTGATCCGTCAAGCCCAGCTGAAGTCTTCCCTGGTCCCATTTAGAATTACTCTTTTCTTCCTTGGCTCATCTCAATGAATTACGAATAAATATGTAAATTTAATATATGTCATATATATATATACATGTATATATAGTTTGTATGTATATATAACATATATATGTATGTGTGTATATATACGTATATAATTTTTTTAAACAGTGGCAGCCAGTATAATGATGTTCTTCCCCCAAAGATATCTATGCCCCAATCCCTGGAACCTATGAATATGTTACCTTACATAGTGAAAGGGACTCTGCAGATATTGTTAAGATTAAGGCCCTAGAGATAGGGAGATTATCCTGGGTTATCCAGGTGGTCCCAGCTTAATCACTGAGTCTTCAAAAGTGAAAGAGAAGAAGAAGAGGAAGAAAAAGAAGACGAGAAGAAAGACGAGGAGCAGGAGAAGAAGAAGAAGAGGAGGAAGAAGAAGAGGAAGAGAAGAAGAAGGGGTCAGAGACATGTGACATGAGAAGGACTTGGCTTGCCATTGCTGGCTTTGAAGATGGAGGAAGGGGGTCATGAGTAAAGGAATGTGGTGGCCTCCAGAAACTAGCAACAGTTCTAAGCTAAATCCAGCCAAACAAACAAATGAAAAAAAAAAAATGGGACCTCAGTCACATAACCACAAGGAACTGAATTCTGCCAAAAATCTAATGAGAGGATTCTAGAGCCTCCAGAAAGCAATGCAGCATGTCAACACTTGGGTTTTAGTTTGTCGATACCTGTGTTATAATTCTGACCTACAACACTATAAAATAATATATTTGTGTTATTTTAAACCACTAAGTTTATGGTGATTTGTTACAGCAGCAATAGAAAAATAACATACTTTCATTGGGTGTTATTTTATAACACTATAGCATTCGTGCCAGTCTACTACTGTGAATGCTTCAAAATGCATATATTTCTCTCACTCACTTATTGGACTTAAGTCTTAGCTATTTTTATGATTTTCTCAGAGCCTCAAGTAGCACCTGGATTTTATTGCATTGCCTTACATCATCTATCTTACCTGAGTGACCACTACATGCACAGCATCATCTTGGGTGCAGAGAAACAAAGTCAAGTCAGTGGGGTAGTATGCTAAGTACTTCACAGACATCTGGGGTTTCACTCCTTCTAGACACATGAGAAGAAGATTGTATGTCTCTGCCCACTCAAAGTTCAGTGTGGCCATGTGACTTGCTTTGGCCAAGAGCTGAGAACAAATGCTTTATCCTTCTCTCCTTTCTCTGCAACGTGTTACCTTGCAACGTTTTAGATCGTGTGGGGTCTGGCAGCTTGCATCCCTTGGTGATTGTGGTGTTTAGAATCTGTTGGCTGGCTCACAGTGGACATGTACTGAAAGCAAGAAAGAGTCCTTTTGTTTTGACAGACATCTCAGATTTTGAGATGGTTACCACGGCATAATTAACCCACTCTGACTGATAAAGTCAGTTTCTGCCTTTCATATTCTTATAATTTTGGAGAGAAGAAAAATTAGGCATACACACAAATAACTACTATCTAGAAGAGAAAGGCTGGGATTGACTATAAGTGTTGATGGTTTAGTATGCATTCTTTCAGACTTTATATACACGCACACACACAAACACATCTGTAGGTATGTAAGTCTGTAAAAATAAATGCTTCTTTTTATGAAAATGGGATGATACTCTACACATTATTTTGTAATTTGACTCATTGACTCTCAAAAAATAAAGCCACTTAGCCTTCACAGCAAGCGATGAGGTAGGCAGTGTCCCTTTTTAACAGTTAAAGAAACTGAGCCTCAGAGAGATTAAGCAACCTCCTCAAGTTCACTCAGATGGCAAGTCATGGCATTGGGACTTGAACCTGGAACTCTCTGTCTACAAAGTCAGCAAATAACATATATCCTTCCTCCATAGAGCAGGACATGTGCACAAAACACCTTAAACATACAAGATGGTGCATGTTGAATGATCAGTCAGCACTGTGGATTGCATGTGTGCTAAGTGTTCCAAATGAAGAACACTTAACACATATGGGCTGGAGTGATGGGAGAAAGACTTCACAAAGACGTGGGACCAGAGCTCAGCCTCAGATGCAGGGCAGGACCTAACTAGTTGAAGTGGAAGGTGTTTATTCATTCATTCATTTATTCATTCACTATTTAGTAACTTATACAACAGCCATTTATTAAGTGCTTGACACAGAAGAGGCACTGTGTCAGTCCAGAGAGGGGACATTATGGGGACAAAGCCTTGGAGGTTGGAACATTCAAGAATAAGAGGCAGCCCTGGCTGACTGGACTCAAAGACTGGGGTGGGAAAATATGGGTAAAAAGGCAGGATAGGCAGGTAAGAAAACAATCAAAGGAGATCTTGGGTGTGCTCCACCACCACTGCCTAAAGAATAACCCCAAACTTTGGAAGAGTTTCAAATATTACTATGAGAATTTAAGAACTCAACTTCCAGTACAAAGCTAACACAAGATGATAGGGTGGAATTGGAGGGCAAGGTGGAAGACGGGGAAAAGCTACAATTTTCCATAAAAATGATTTCACTAGCTCTAAACTTCACACATCCACATTGGTCCAGTGCATTGCTGGGCACTCAGTGAGATTCAGAGGAAGAGGGACACAGCCCAACATGGTCAAAGACAATAGAGTCCACAAGGCAGTCAGTATATGGTTGATATCTAGTTGATGCTAGAATGTGAGCTATAGACAGAAGGACTGGAGGGGTGGAAAGCAGCCCTGTATATGAGAGGGATGGAGGAAAATTTACCAAGCAAATGGAAAGCAAAAAAGAAGCAAGGGTTGCAATCCTAGTCTCTGAGAAAACAGACTTTAAACCAATAAAGATAAAAAAGACAAAGAAGGGCATTACATAATGGTAAAGGGATCAATGCAACAAGAAGAGCTAACTATCCTAAATATATATGCACCCAATACAGGAGCACCCAGATTCATAAAACAAGTTCTTAGAGACCTACAAAGAGACTTAGACTCCCATACAATAATAATGGGAGACTTTAACACCCCACTGTTAATATTAGACAGATCAACAAGACAGAAAATTAACAAGGATATTCAGGACTTTAACTCAGCTCTGGACCAAGTGGACCTAATAGACATCTACAGAACTCTCCCCCTCAAATCAACAGAATATACATTCTTCTCAGTACCGCATAGCACTTATTCTAAAATTTACCACATAATTGGAAGTAAAATAATCCTCAGCAAATGCAAAAGAACAGAAATCTCAACAGTCTCTCAGACCACAATGCAATCAAATTAGAAATCAGGATTAAGAAACTCACTCAAAACCGCACAGCTACATGGAAACTGAACAACCTGCTCCTGAAACACTACTGGGTAAATAATGAAATGAAGGCAGAAATAAATAAGTTATTTGAAACCAATGAGAACAAAGATACAATGTGCTAGACTCTCTGGAACACAGCTAAAGCAGTGTTTAGAGGGAAATTGATAGCATAAAATGAGCACAGGAGAAACGAGGAAAGATCTAAAATCAACACCCTAACATCACAATTAAAATAACTAGAGAAGCAAGAGCAGACACATTCAAAAGTTGGCAGAAGACAGGAAATAACTAAGATCAGAGCAGAAATGAAGGAGATAGAGACACAAAAAAACCTTCAAAAAATCAATGAATCCAGGAACTGGTTTTTTGAAAAGATTAACAAAACCAGCTAGCCAGATTAATAAAGAAGAAAACAGAGAAGAATCAAATAGACACAATAAAAAATGATAAAGGGGATATCACCACTGATCCCATAGAAACACAAACTACCAGCTGGGCGTGGTGGCTCATGCCTGTAATCCCAGCACTTTGGGAGGCTGAGGTGGGAGGATCATGAGGTCAGGAGATCAAGACCATCCTGGCCAACATGGTGAAATCCCATCTCTACTAAAAAGTAGCTGTCCCAGCTACTTGGGAGGCTGAGGCAGGAGAATTGCTTGAACCCAGGAGGCAGAGATTGCAGTGAGCCAAGGTCGCACCACTGCACTACAGCCTGGGCAACAGTGTGAGACTCTGTCTCAAAAAAAAAAAAAAAATACAAAGTACTATCAGAGAATACTGTAAACACCTCTACGCAAATAGACTGGAAAATCTAGAAGAAATGGATAAATTCCTGGACACATACACTCTCCCAAGACTAAACCAGGAAGAAGTTGAGTCCCTGAATAGACCAATAAAAAGTTCTGTAATTGAGGCAGTAATTAAGAGCCTATCAACCAAAAAAAAATCCAGGACCAGATGGATTCATAGCTGAATTCTACCAGAGGTACAAAGAGGAGCTGGTACCATTTCTTCTAAAATTTTCCAAATAATAAAAAAAAGAGGGACTCCTCCCTAACCATTTTATGAGGCCAGCATCATCCTGATACCAAAACCTGACAGAGACACACAAAAAAAGGAAATTTCAGGCCAATATCCCTGATGAACATCAATGTGAAAATTCTCAATAGAATACTGGCAAACTGAATCCAGCAGTACATTAAAAAGTTTATCCACCACAATCAAGTCAGCTTCATCCCTGGGATGCAAGGCTGCTTCAACATATGCAAAACAATAAATGTAATCCATCACATAAACAGAACCAATGACAAAAACCACATGATTATCTCACTAGATGCAGAAAAGGCCTTCAATAAAATTAAACACCCATTCATGCTAAAAACACTCAATAAACTAGGTATTGATGGAATGTATCTCAAAATATTAAGAGTTATTTATGACAAACCTCCAGCCAATATCATACTGAATGGGCATAAACTGGAAGCATTCCCTTTGAAACTGGCACAAGACAAGGATGCCCTCTCTCACTACTCCTATTTAACATAGTGTTGGAAGTTTTGGGTAGAGAAAGGGCAATCAGGCAAGAGAAAGAAATAAAGCATATTCAAATAGGAAGAGAGGAAGTCAAATTATCCCTGTTTGCAGATGACATGATTGCATATTTAGAAAACCCATCATCTCGGCCCAAAAACTCCTTAAGCTGATAAGCAACTTCAGCAAATCTCAGGATAGAAAATCAATATGCAAAAATCACAAGCATTCCTATACACTAATAATAGACAAACAGAGAACCAAATCATTAGTGAACTCCCATTCACAGTTGGTACCAAGAGAATAAAGTACCTAGGAATACAACTTACAAGGGATGTGAAGGACCCCTTTAAGGAGAACTACAAACCACTACTCAAGGAACTGTGGGAGGACACAAACAAATGGAAAAACATTCCATGATCATGGATAGGAAGAATCAATACAGTAAAAATGGCCATACTGCCCAAAGTAATTTGTAGATTCAATGCTATTCTCTTCAAGCTACCATTGACTTTCTTCACAGAATTAGAAAAAACTACTTTGAATTTCATACGGAACCAAAAAGAGCCCATATACCCAAGACAATCCTAAGCAAAAAGATCAAAGCTGGAGACATCACGCTACCTGACTTCAAACTATACTACATGTGGAAGGCTAGCACTCTGATAGCACCACATTACATAGCACGGTGTCATCTAACCTATAAGCTAACTGGAAGGCAGATGAAATACAGTTCAGGACCATTGGCAGGGTTTTCATAATCTGCACTAAGTAAGAGTTTCATCTAGCAGATCAGCATCTTTGTAAAGGTTGCTGATGGGAGATGACCTCTCTGTTACCTCCAAGTTTGATGCTTGGATGCTTCTTGCTTCTTACAATAACACAAGGCAAGCCCTGACTCACCAAACTTATGTGAGCAGGCTGGATCTTGTGGCTGCAGCCAAAACTTAATCTCTTAGCCACCTGAACCAGGTCTGCTCAAGCCCATGCTCCAAAAAGTCAGATGCCATAGGCCAGGAATCACCGATGAAAAAGATGAAGGAGAATCCCCTATACCATGGAGGGATACCTCTACATCCAGGAGAAACATCACTTTGGAACTTCTTGGGTGAAACACTACTGTATATATCAATGGGATTTCCAACAAATCACCATGGTATCATTTGACCCAAAGTCAGGAGGAAAAGGGGGAGAAGATGAATCAGTTACCCTCAAATCCGGTACATGGTGGAAAACAGACTCCATTAAGAAGAGATTTTGCTTTAATGTGGAAGCAGTAGATGGGAACTTTTGACCCAGAGATGGACCTGCACACGAGAAGAATATGGTGTTAACATGAAGGCAGAAGTCGAGGAGATGCACCTACAAGCCAAAGAACACCAAAGATTGGCAGCAGAGCACCAGAAGCTAGGAGAGAGGCATGGAGCAGATTCTTCCTCACACATCTCAGAAGGAACTCTTGATCTTGAACTTCTAGCCTCTAGTCTCATGAAACTATACATTTCTGTTGTCTGAGACAAGATATATATATGTGTGTGTGTGTGTGTATATATTCGTTTCTCCATACACCTTGGAGAGCCTCCTTCAAGGCTTTTCCTTGGTTTGCTGAAGCCCTTCCTTTCTTCTTTATCCTAGATAATTAAAATACCTCTTTTTTTCCTTATAAAGTAAAGTCAGATTATCATTGATAATATAAATAAGCAAGAAAAAAAAAAAACTGACGATTACTTCACCAACCCAGAGATAACCTCTTTGAACTCTTCTGGTGTTTTCCTATCATACATATTTTTTCTTTTTTTTGAGACAGTCTCATGCTGTCACCCAGGCTCACTGCAATCTCCATCCCCTGGGTTCAAGCAATTCTCTTGCCTCACTCAGCCTTCCTAGTAGCTGAGATTACAGGCATGCACTACCACACCCAACTAATTTTTGTACTTTTAGTAGAGATAGGGTTTTGCCATGTTGGCTAGACTGGTCTTGAATTCCTGACCTCAAGTGATCTGCCTGCCTTGGCCTCCCAAAGTGTTCAGATTACATGCGTGAGCCACCTCACCCCGCCTCATATCTTTCCTGAATTTGTATAGGTACATGTATAAAAATAATATGTTATATATTATGTTGGTATTTTTCCTATCAGATATTTTTCTGAATATATGCATACAGATATACATATGTACAAAAGTAAAATATAATATAAACATCTTTCCACATTAATAAATACATTTCTAGAATATATTTTTTAATGACTGCATAGTATTCTATTGAAAGAGGATACTACCCAAATTTTTAATGAGGAAGATATTTACCCTATTTCATTTTAATTTTATAGGAATATTTCAGCAAATATCTTTAAGACTATATCTTTTCTCAGACCTTTCATTACTTCAAAATTTCTAGCAGCAACATCTCACATCTTTCAATATTTCCTTGGGAAAAATTGTAGCAGTAGTGTTGCAGGGTCAGAAAAGAAATGCATTTTTATGGCAGTAATCTTTACTTTTTGTTGAATTTCTTTCTTGAAATTTCACTCACTGCAAATGAAAAACATCTGTGGAAACCAAAGCAGAAGTAAGTGTTATGTCTTATGTTGCTGAGTCCCTAGCACAGTGCTAGTGTTCCAATTAGTCATATTAAAGTGATGTTTCTCTGACCAGGCTCACACCTGTATAATCTTAGCACTTTGAGAGGCTGAAGTGCATGGATTGCTTGAGCACAGGAGTTTGAGACCAGAATGGGCAACATGGTGAAACCCTGTCTCTACAAACAATAAAAAAATTAGCCAGATGTGGTGGCACACACCTGTAGTCCCAGCTACTGGAGATGTTGAAAGATCTCTTGAGCCCAGGAGGCTGAGGCTTCAATGAGCTATAATCTCCACGACACTCCATCTTGGGTGACAGAGCGAGAGTCTGTCTCAAAAAAATTTAACAAATAAATAAAATAAAGTGGCATAACTCTTCTGACTTCAGTAGCAACAATAAAAACAACTATTACTATTGTCATTGTTGTTGCTATTGTATTATCCTTTTTACTATTCTCCTGCTCTAAGATTCCCTCCACTTGGGCTCACTTAGGAGGAATGGGCCATTTGCCAGAAGCTCCAGGGACTTCTCCTGGAGCAGAGCACAGTGGTGCTGGCACTTTCACTGTCTGAAAAGCTGAGGCTGAGCTTTGCCTGATCCCTCAGAGCCCCTCACCTCTAGACAATACGTCTTCTGTACTGTGTGCTGAGTGACACCTGCAAGAAGCTTGTGTTCATTGTTATGTCATTTTCCTGGCATGCTTATCTATTGAGTTTGGCTTCTGCTGACTGCAGTGAGGGAAGCTGACCTAGTTGAGGAGAGCAGCTTGACAGAAAAGTCTTAGTGTTGCCATATGGCCTGAGGGCTCCATGTGAACCTGTCAAAATAAATATATATGAATTAATCATCTCAATCCTAAACAAGTCCTAGCATTGAGCACAGTACACGGCACAGAGCACAGGTACTCTGCAAGTGTTTGCTGAGTTAAAATAGGATGACAGACGAGGAGGGTATTAATGATCTCTTGCCTTATCTTGCTGTAGATTGAATGTCATGCACCCAGGGTCAGGTATTTATGTCTCCAGAAGCCCTTTCACAAGTGAGATGGAAGATCCTGCCTTATGTGTAGGGTTAAATACACATCTACTCTTCAACTTTTGGACAAAGACCAAAATGCATGGGTCTAACAAGTGCCACTAAGCTGATACTAAAGTAGAAGATTGACCTGCCCACCATTAGTCAAATGTGAACATGTAATAAAATATTTTCAACATCCATGGTCTCCAAAAGAGTCACTTCTTGGGAAGATACTAGAGGATACACTTCCCTAAAAATGGGGGTGGGGTATAAACCAAACCATGAAATCCAGGATCCTGGTACTTAACTCCAGAGAAAGGCTCAAGGTATTCTTGGGATGATGGCAAAAGAAAGAACAGAATAATAGCAGCACAGCAGACTTACAGAGCAACCAGTCTAGACTATGGGAGGGAGACCAAGCATCTCCAAGAGGGATATACCCTCCTCCCCCACAGAAACCATGAAACTCTCTAAGCACATGGTAGATTTGACTTCAGTAGGAGTTTTATAGCCCTATGTGAGAATTTGGGATTAATTAATTTTCGGTACACAAAACCAAGCAAAAGAAAAATAAGACATTTTAATATAGGAAAAATAGTTCACAAAAGGAAAAATAATCACAGTATGTGGCTCATCTAGGAACAATATTTTCATAGATATCATCATGCAAATAGCAACTACTGAATTAACAAAAAGTTGATATAGTTATATGTGAGTGAATACGGGAGGGAAAGTGTTATGGGGTGGGGAGACTTAGAAAGAGCAAAATAGAGGTTATGAAGAGAGATAAATTTTATCCTCCACTATCGAGTGACAAAAGAGAAATGTCTACAATTGAAAAATCCAGAACTAGCAGTATAAGCACATTATTTAAAGATAAAAATGTCAATGCCAAAGAAACAGCTTAAAAGGTTGAGAGTTGTTGCCTTTTGGGAGAGCAACCTAAAAGTAGGAAGGAATAGAACAGGCATTGCTGTTTTTCATGAGACGATTTTGACTTTTTAAAGATATTATTTTTAAATAAAATTACTAGAAGTGTCAGAGGGTGTATAACTGGAGGAATTGATGCACACTTCTTCCCTTGGGTTTTGATAGCTAAGTCAGTTTCTTTTAAAAATCATGCTCCCCATAGTTGTTTCAGAGACAGTCACAAGGAGAAAGGGGGTGACTGAGAGATTGGGGCTCTTTGACTCTTCTATCGGTTTTATATGTTGAGGTTCCTAGTGGGATTACATTTCAATTAAAGGGTCAATTGCTTAAACATTTTTTTTGTCTTGAAGTTTGAAAGCACAGACCTAGACATAACTTTCTGGGGACTAGATTTCTCTTGGTGGCCCAGTGAGTCGGTGTGCCACATCCAGAGCCCCCCTTACACAGTGCCAGGCTTACCCTTCAGGCAGGAGAAGGATCCCTCCCTCACCACCATGGCCTGGAGCTGCTCTCTCCAGAAGGAAGAATGGATGTGTGATGCACTGTCTACATCTTTGTATTTTTCTCCCCAGGATCAAAGGCCTGTTTCTGCGAGTTTAATGATCTGGAAATGTGGTGTGATTCTAGGGACTTGAGGCCCTGAGCTCACAGTTTTAGCTCCAGTGCCCCAACTCCAGCCAACTGAACTGAGCCATTATGAACACAAAGCTAGGACCACATCAACTTTACAACACACCCACAGCAATAAAAGTGAGCAACCTTTGAGTCCTTACGATTTGCCAGGCACTACTCTAAGTGCTTCCTATGTATTTACGTCTTCAATCATCACAACACTAAAGGCACTGTTGCTGTCTGCATTTTACAGATAAGGAAACTAAGGCACAGAGATGGTAGTTATCCACCCAGAGTCATGTGGTGAGCAAGATTCGAACCCAGATGGAGTCCAGAGCTCAAGCTCTTAACAACGTCCCTTTTATGTCCCCTACTACACATGCTTTCATATTCCTTTTCTTAGATGAGCCCACAAACCCTTTCACGGAGACTTTCATTGAGGTATTCTACGCCCTTTCATTGTCTCATTTGTCTGGTTTGCTTTTAATTAGGCTGGAGTTTCAGTAAACAGCAGACTCACTTAAAATTGAAGCCGGCAGAGAAATCCTTCGTTGACAAAATGTCTGGCACACACAAGCAAATCATGATTTGAAGTCATTAGAGGCAATTGGATACCCATGTTGTAATGGTTTGGAATTAAGAGTTTAAATCTCACACCCAAGGGCTGACACCCAGAGAAATCGCTCACTAATCTCTGTGCCTGATGCTTGGGCAGGGAGGTGAGGAGTTGGAGCTTTCCTGGGAGGGTGGATAGAACCAAGAGGCCTCTCCACACAGTAGAAGTCAGAGACTCTCCAAACCAACCCCAGATAGAACTTTAACAGGATCAACCCAGCCACTGAGTAAAGGGACAGGGAACCGTGGATGGGCCTGGCGGCCAGCTCTGTACCCCACTCCAGCCTCAACAAAATTTATTTGCATTTCTCTAACATGCAAGACTGGCTCCTGTCTCCGACACTTGGGACTTGCCATTCCCTCTGTCTGAAATGCCCTTCCCTGCCTCCTACTCACATGGGTCTCACCTGGATGAAGAAGAAACCATCCTGATCACCATAATTTAAAGTAGCCACATGCTCCCTGTGCTCATTTCTTTTTTATACCCTGTTTTTTCTTAAACAAACAAAAAAACTCAAAACCTATCATCGGGCTTATCATTAGTGGACTTTATTTATTCATTTATTTTAAATATTTATTTGCTGTATTTATGTATTCATTTATTTTAAATATTTATTTGCTGTGTACCCGTTACCTTTCTATGAAAGAAGCACTTTGTTTTGCATAAATTTCATTACTCCCAGAGTAATGAAATCATGTTAATATGTGGTTGAACTCCACTGAATATTTTTTGAACAAATGAATAAGTGAGTGAATGGTTGGATGGTATCCACAAGTTAGGTAGGTAGGAGGGTTCAATCTTTAGCCTGTGTTGTAGGAAAGAGAACAAGGACTTTCTCACTGGGGAATTATTCTTCTTGGCCTTTAGCAAGCCATCTCCTTTTCCAGTCCTCCCTCCTACCTATCTAGCATTGAAGAACTTGTTTCCATGCTCAAGGACACAGTGTGAAACCTTCCTGTTGGGAGCTCTGTGGCTTTTCTGGGAGTTGAAAGCAGATTATCTCAAGGTAGAGAAAGGTCTGAGTCCCATTTAGCCATATTGTTGAGGATCACTTGGAAGGAGTTGATGGGGAGAAAAGCCTGTCCTTTATTATTGCCTTCTAGGGGTCTAATACCATGACAAGCTGGCCTGAGCCATGAATCCTGGGCTCTCAAATCAGTGCATTCTCAACTCTCTGCATCCTGATCTTGACTAAGCGCATCCTGTTCCTCTCTTTGGAGGTTCCTGGCTAAAGATACCTCTATGCTGATGAGTAGGCCAAGCCTCTCTTGAACCAGGTGCTGAACTTGCTCAGCTCTGTAGATGTTCCGGCCTGTGACTCTTGTCCTGATCCCTGCAATAAGAATACAGTCATGATATTTCAGTCAATGAGGGACTGCATATATGATGGTGGTCTGATAAGGTAACAATACTGCATTTTTACTGTACTGCTTCTATGTTTAGATATGTTTAGATACACAAATACCTACCATTGCGTTACAATTGCCTACAGTATCCCATACAGTAACATGCTATCCAGGGTTGTAGCCTAGGAGTAATGGGCTATACCATATGGCTTAGGTGTGCAGTAGGCGATACCATCTAGGTTTGCGGAAGTACACGCTATGATGTGTGTACAACGACAAAATCACCTAACTACACATTTCTTAGAACAAATCCTTGTTATTAAGTGAGACATGACTGTACTCATCTCTAAGTTCTTCCTACTTTGCCAGGATTATGGAGACTATGATTGTAGGGGAGTCAAACTCAGCTTTGGTGGGACTTTCCACGCAGGCCTTTTCCTCTCCTCTCTTCCAGCCTCACCCCAGTGTGGTGCAACCCTGTCCTAATGGGTCACCAGACTGGTGAAACCTGAACAGTTGGAAGCCAAAGGAAGCATTTGATGACAAGAAGAGGGGGGAGGTGAGCAAGTGGGGGCATAGGAAGGGGACCTGGGGAGGGTGGAGAGAGAAGGGAGAGGCACTGGGGCTGTTTTCAAATAGAGATGGATTTTAGATGTCAATTTCATTGTTTTTATCATAGTGAAATCTTAGGAAGTTGATGTGAACAAGGCCCTGTATGCATTGTTATGCTATTTGGTTTTGATAAAAAAAAATGGCATTGTACAAGATGTTCCCTGGTGACATAAAACCTCACTGCATAGCTAATGGTGGCAGAGAGCCACACCACAAGTTGTGCAACGCCATGGCAGGGAAAACAGAGCTGCTTCCCAGGGATTAAACCTGGTATTTCTATTTGAACTTTAAGAAAGAGATTGAAGGACCAAGAAAGAAAAAGAGAGAGGGGAGAAAAAGGAGAATGCAAAGCAGGAATAAAGAAAGATAGAAAAAAGGAATCTAGGAAAGAATAAAAAAGGAAGACAAAATAAAGAGAATGATACCGTTTAACGGGGGAAAATTCTCTTTGCAAAATAGGGAAAGGGAATAGGTTCTGAAAGAGAATAAATGTCTTTGTTCCTTTTGCTACATTCTTTTCCTTCTATCTTTGTTCCAAAACTTCACTATACCTGTAAGGGAACTCTTTTCTCTCCATGTTTCCACTTAAAACTAGGAGTCAAAGTGTCTGTGGTGCTTTTGCCAACCTCGTAGGTTGCCAGGAGAGTTTAGCAATGCACTTATATTAGCTCCAAGACATAGACCTTTCCCTCACCTAAATCTAAACTGGAACTCTCGGTGTTTGTTCATCAGCAGCCTCCGTGAGACATGAGGAGACAGGAAGACCACTTTCTTCTCAACACTTTTCTTTCTTTTTGGCTCCTTTGAAGCAAAAGGTTAAGACCTACCCAAGGCACTTTGAGAAGAGACTTAGAGGCAAGGTGGTATAAATGGAAGGAGTATGAATTTGTAATTAGAGGGGTAAATATCTGAATTCCACACTGGGTTGTGAGAATGTCAAAAAGCACTGGCACATTTTAGACATTTGATAACTCTGGATTCTCTTGTTGACAACTCATCACTCCTTACTGAATATTGTGGGTTCTCATCTTATAAACAACAAATTTATTTCCTAATCTTGTGCCTGAGCAATGACTGTGCAGACAGTGAAAAATCTGGTCCTGTTATGAAGAAAAACTCAATCAAGGTATCAGAATTACACAAATGTCTTCCATTTAGTGCTGCCTCTAAGGACTATGACCTGAAATAGAAAGAAATCAATCCAAGTGTTGTAGAGTCCCAGGAAAACCCTGAAGAACTGTGTCCAGACCCATTGCATGCAACAGAGCTGTGGCCCGCCAGTGTGAATGGTAGGCAGTGGAGTTGGGACTTGGTGAGTTCTTCTTCTGTTGCCACCAACAACTTTGCAGCATCTGATGTCTTCTTGTCCTAAGACAGCATTTGCTTAAAGAGAACCCTTCTAACACTCCCAGCTTCTTCTTTCATGAGGTCCAACACTCTGTACCCTACATTCCCACAACCGCAACCAAAATGCACTTGCCAGATTATACAAGGCTATTGCACACACTCAGGCCTTTGTGCATCCTGCTCTCTCTGCATGCAGTTCCTTTTGTCTTGTCAGCACCTTGATTTGGTGAACACCTACTCATCTGCTATGACCTGAGGTGTAGCCTCAACTCTCCTGTGCAGCCTTTCCTGACTCCTTCCTGAGAGAACCTACTGTGCCCTTCTTTGGCCCCTACTGTATCCTGAATAGACTTCTATCATAACCCCTGTGCCTCCTTACTTTCACGTGGCAACTTTTGGAACTTAAGGACAATGTCTGATTCATTTATTTTATTTTATTGTATTTTACTTTATTTTTGAGACAGAGTCTCGCTCTGCTGGGACTGGAGTTCAGTGGCGTGATCTTGGCTCACTGTAACCTCCCCCTCCCAGGTTCCAGAGAGTCGGGGTTTCACCATGTTGTCCAGGTTGGTCTTGAACTCCTGATCTCAGGTTGATCCACCACCTTGGCCTCCCAAAGTGCTGAGATTACAGGTCTGAGCCACCGCGCCTGGCCAATGTCTGATTCATTTATGTATCCCTAGTATTGTGTCAGGCACATAGAGGGGCTCAAAATTGCTAGTTGAATGAACAAGTAAATGAATGGAGTGAAAAATAGGGGTAAAGAAATTTTTAGAAAATCAACTTAAGTATCTAAAAGAACAAGAGGTCAATTTTAGCATTCTGAGATAGTTCACCTTTGTCATAGTCAAAAATGTATTTAAACACTCTGTTAATGAATAACAAGCATCTCCACCAAGCAATAGCATTTGGCATATGACACTATGAATATGGACTAGATGTGCTTTGTCAATAAATTGAACAAAAATATACATTTTTAAAACTATGTGGGAGTCCATTATACTCACAGGAAAGAGGAAGGGAGGGAAGAAAGAAGAAAGGAGTAAAAGATGAAAGGAAAGGAAGATAAAATTTGGGGGACAGAAACTCTGTTAAGAGCTTTCACATACATCATCCATCTGGTTTTCATAGAGAGCCTGTGGAGGTGGGCATTATTATTATTCCATCTTACATACAAGAAAATTTTGGCCTAGAGAATTTTTACAGCTGGTAGGCATTAAGAGTAGAACCAAATTATGTTTGCCTCCCTATTCCAGAGGTTGCAGAATTCTAGAAGTTGGCTTGTTAAGCAATTCTAGATCACCTAGGCTTACTCCTGGAATTTGCAGATGAGAAAACTAAAGCACAGAGACATAGGAGTCTTGGTCCACATCATCCAGCAGTTGGTGGCAGAGCTTAGGATTCAACCTCAGGCCTCAGAAGTTCAACCTTATGAGGAGAAGATTGCAGGACCATGGTTCATGCACAGGTGAACACCCTCCAAGGCCATCTCATTGTTATGTCTGGATTATGCCTGGGGTGGCTGGAGTGGCTAATGCCAGAATTTTGGGGCCAAAAAATTGCAGAGATTTCAAAATTTGTAGAAATCATGCAACCTTGGGGGACTGATTCTGGGGAAAGAGTGAGAGAAAGAGTAGCCTGCATTTTTGACTGGCCCAAGCATTTCTTTCGACATTCTTAAGTAAGTAGTTGCACATAGCCAGAGAACAGTATAGATTAACTACCATTTTAATTCATTACCCATCTCTATTTTTCACATTGGTGATAGTTGCTGAATTTTTTAATGGTACATTAGAAGATTGTGCATTTATTCTGATGAACTTAAGACTCCCTTCACCATCTCCCATCATGTTAGGAATTCATGAAAAACATTTCAGTTTTTTGTCATCCCACCTTCTGAAGATTTCTTGTTGGATTTCAGAGACATGCAAACTTAAAAGAGCTGACTTGGTAACAGGAGCAAATGCACAGCGAGGGCTCACTCTCTCCTAGGTGCTGTTCCAAGTGCTTTACAGACATTATTTAATTTAGTGGTGGCATGAATCCATGAACTGTTTGTATTTCTTAAGTCAGTTTTATCAAGATATAGTTTAAATGCAGTAAAATTTGCACTCTTTAGACATACAAGATGATGAGTTTTTACAAATGTATGTAGAGTCATATAGCCACACCACAACCAAAATATCAAATATTTCCATCACTCCACAAAGTGCCCTTATGCACCTTTATATAGTCAATCCTGTCACTGCCCCACCCCCCCCCACCACGAACCTCCAAATAACTACTGGTCTGTTTTGTATCTGTTTCTAGAATGTCATATAAATGGAATTGTATAGTAACATAGCCTTTTATTCTGGCTTCTTCCACTTAGTCTAATGCTTTTGAGATTCATCCATGTTGTGAATTCCTTACTTCCACTATCCCACTTCACATATGAGGAAACTAAATCCCAGGCTGGTTAAGTGACTCTTTCAAGCTTAAAAGTAATGGAGTCAGAACTCAAACCCAGCCAGCCTGACTCTAGCTCCTGTGCTCTTGTTCAACTCCCTACATTTCTGTACGTGTGGCACGGCTCCTGGCCCAAGGCTGGCCCTTGTCATAACATGCTAAATGGACTGGTCTTGGCTAAATGCTTCATTTGGATGTTTTCCACACTGTGCAATCATAGTACTAGTTTTACATGTGAATGTAAAATCCTTATATGTTGTGTAAAGAATATGAGCTGCTTTTTTTTTTTCCATCTTCAGGGTTGATCCAGAAAATGTTCCAGCATAGAGCTACAGCAGAGTAACTTTGGCAAAAAAAGTTCACTTGCTACCAAGGAGCGTCTCTGTCTCCTGACCTCTGGATTTCTAAATCTTCAGCTCTGGCTGCCACACAGTGGCAGGCTCACACCTGTAAGCCCAGCACTTTGGGAGGCCGAGGCAGGTGGATCACAAGGTCAGGAGTTTGAGACCAGTCTGGCCAACATAGTGAAACCCCCTCTCTCCTAAAAATACGAAAAATTAGCTGGGTATGGTGGTGTGTGCCTGTAATCCTAGCTACGTGGGAGGCTGAGGTAGGAGAATTGCATGAACCCAGCAGGTGGAGGTTGCAGTGAGCCGAGATTGCACCATTGCACTCCAACCTGGGCAACAGTGCGAGACTCCATCTCAAAAAAAGAAAGAAAGAAAGAAAGAAAGAAAAGAAAATATAAGACTTATTAAGTTCACTTATCAAATATTTTTTAACCACTTACTATGTGCCTATGCCTTGGACTATGCTAGAGATACAACAGTGAACATCCTGACTAATGGAGATTATGTTGCTATCTTGAAATTTCGCCTGTTCCCAAAAGCCCCCAACATATTTATTTTGCTAAATATATACCCTTATTATACATATTATCCTCATTTTATACATACATATATATATATATACACACACACACACACACACAAACACACACACATAATATATGTCCTATATTATAGGGTAATGGGTGCCAACTACTGTGTTGAGAGCTCATTATGTATATGTTTCATTATTTAGTCCTCAAAATTATTCTGTGAGCCTCCAGAATTCTTTTTTCCAAGTGAGAAAAAATGAGGCTCAGAGCACTGAATGAACTTGCAAGTAAATGACTGAACTGGAATTTGGAACCAAAGCCTAAGCTTTAAACTGCTTTATTCAATGGCTTTTGGTTGTCTCATATTCACCACTGTCTATGTGATTGGTACACCCAGAGTGGTGCAGGGCGCCTCATGCAGCCCTGGCTGCCAAGATGAAGGCAATGGGCTGTCTGTGACAAACATCATCAAAAAAGATGTGCTTGACAAATACTTGGTCCTCAATACACAGTTATCAAATTTTTAAAAGTGAGCTTGGCCTTTTGCTGATTCAAGCACTCACCTAAGAGTTTACAGTCTGAAACAAAGACATCTATGCTAGAGAGAAGGAAAAACAAACAATCCCTGTGAGAAGCAATATCCTTCACACTGGCTGAGCTCACCAGCCCATCATTTCTGCCTTTGCAGAGAGCTCATGATCTTGTGTTTTAGATGAAGGGGAAGGTACAAAAATCATGAGACTTCCTCTTAGTCAAGAGAGGCTTTGTGGAGGAGGCGTGCTTCTCAGAAGGCTGTGGGAGTGGAAACTGTGAAGGTGCCAATGAAGCTAGAGAACTCTTTCCATGCAGAAAGTGGAGCAGAAGCTCATGGTTACATAAATACAGTGGGAAGTAATATGGCGATTATAATCTGGCATTTATAAAAGAAGAATCATACCCTGGCACAGTGGCACACGCCTGTAGTTCCAGCTACTTGGGAGGCTAAGGCAGGAAGATTGCTTGGGCCCAGGAGTTCAAGGCCAGCTTGGGCAACATAGTGAGACCTTGTCTCTAAAAAAAAAAAGATTCCTTTATAAAAAGGAGGCCTCTCCTTTTTAAGAGGAAGAACAAAGGAGAGTCTCTCTGCTATTCCTCAAATGGCCTCTTCATTCCACTCTGCACAAGTAAACCTCTCTTTTATGTTTGTCCACTTATTATTTAAGTCAGAGGTTTCTGAATGCTCTTGGTTAAAGGTCCACTCTGTGTCTTAGTAAACTTTCCAGTGTCTTAAGCCAAAAGAAATATCTCACAATTGTATTAAGTAGTAAGTTTCGTACAACTTCATAAACATTTATGTGCTAACAAATTAGTAGATGCTAAAAATAACACATACATATTGAAAAAATATTTAATTCTTAAATAATTACAATTACAAATCAGATGTGTGTGCCTTTTGTGCACACACAACTTCTCAAATCTTGGAATCAGATTGGGTTGTCCTATTCCACAATGACTTTTACTAAACTGAGTATCATACTACATGAGCTACTTCAAATACATGGAAACAACAGGGATGGAAAAAATTGTCCTGCCTGAACATCGGGAGGCAGGTGGTTGCAAGCATAGGTTCAGCACATCAATCATGCCAAGATGATTCTCTTGACTTTTTCCTTTCATTTGCAAGATGACCGTTATACTCCCAAATATCAAGTGCATATACAAGGCAGGAAGAGGGGCGGGGAAGGTAGTGCCAGCCTTATGTGATCTCTTTTAATGAGAAAGAAAAAAGCTTTTCAGAGACCGCCCTCCATCCAAACAGATGCCCAGTTATAGTCAGGCACTGCATAACAATGTTTCAGTCAGCCATGAACCACATATACAACAATGGTCCCATTACATTATAATACTGTATTTGTACTGTACTTTCTCTATATGTAGATACACAAATATACTTACCATGGTGTTAATTGCCTACAGTATTCAGTACAGTAACATGTTTTTCAGGTTTGTAGCCTAGGAACAATAGGATGTAGCATATAACCTAGGTGTGTGGTGGGCTATAACATCTATGTCTGTGTAAGTTCACTTTATGATGTTTGCACAATGAGGCATTTCTCAGAATGTATCCCTGTTGTTAAGCTATGCATGAATGTTTATCTCATGGGCCAGGAACTGTGTTATATGTCAATTCTTGGCTGCAAGGAAGACTGAGCTAGTGAACATTTAGCTGGGTAAAAAGTGCGCCAAGTCAGAGTTCAGTAGCAAGGAAGGAGCAGGTGGATACTGGGTAAATAAACAGTGTATGCTATAGAGTCACGTTTACTTGCACAAACATAAATAAGACACTATATTAATTCCTTATCTCAATAACCTCAAGTCTAGCCAGAAGACAAATAAGAACTTCTTGGAAAAATAATTACTATGTGATAGAATAAACTGACATATATTGCTGTGGAAAGGTACTTAATTTGCTTGGGGATGGGGGCAATCAGAGAGAGAGTTCTAGGAAGGAACGGACCACATTGCATTCTGGCAGAGGAACAGCTAGCACAGACGTTCAGAGATGTGAAGATGTGCTATTCAAACAGTTGAACAGCACGTGAACCACTGTCTAGAGTACAGGGTGGGTAGTACGAGAATGGCAGGAAATGATACCAAACAGGTTGTCGAGTCAGCTAGGGTTCTACGTGCCCACCAGCTTTTTGGGGAATAGCATAGGAAGGGAAGTGGACATCAGCTATGTTTTTTTCCCCTTTGGCCCTCCATCTCTTTCTTTGGGGAATTGTTCTTTCACACTCTACAAGACAGACAATCACATGACCCAACTTTCCATTTTCTGTGTGTGGACCCCTGACTCACGCAGAACTAATCAGAGTCCTGTACAGAAATTGATATGGATACTGAAAAAGAGACCCTGTCCTAAGAAGGACATCAACCTGGAGCTGCCTGTGGCTGTATTTTCCTCCTTCAGAGACAGCTTGCCTGAAAAAAGGAGGAAAAGGGAGGTGGGTTGGGGAAGAGAGAGTAGAGAAGATAACTAATGAAATAATTCTAACATCCTGGATCCATCTTACCTAAAATTATCTTTACTACTTAAGCTAGTAACATTTCTGGTTTTAGTTACACTAGTTGAAGCTGGCTTCCTATTAGTCACATTTGGAAGAGTCTTGGCAGAGGGGTTAGAACCTAGAAGCAGGATGACCAATCAGTAGCTCTTACAGCATTCTCGTCTTCTACCTGGCTACGGGCTGGGCCTCGCCTGGCTGCTGGAGAGAGGAAGGAGACCAGTTTTCCATCGTACCCACCTCAATCTTCATGCACAGTCTCTGAGAGAGGTGCTGGTTCTCACCCAGCTGGCTGGATGGCACCCACTTCCTGTCCTGCAATTGTCGGCTGCCTTCCCAGTCTGTTATCTGACTCCACTATCAGCCAGAGGCATCCAGGAACACATTGGGCTTCTAGGAAAAATGATGTTTTACAAGAGCAAACACATGTGGCCAGAGCTGACGGTAACCCTAGCTACACAATGAAGCCCTGGATGATATTCATGGCCTCTGGTATTCAGGAGTCTCGCATGAGCTCCAGAAGTCAAGATAACCAGCATTTCTGAGCTGGTAAGTCAAATCCTTAGAGACTATAGGGCTGACAGAGTCTTTGCTTTGAAAGAGAATCATCTCCAGGTGTTAGTGCTTCTTACATCTCAGTGTAGTCACTTACTCGCTGTGTGAGTCTGGGGAAATTACTTACCTCTCTGAGATTCCAACTCTCAATTTTAAATAGGCATGATCACAGTGATCACTACCGTGTATTGAGTGCTTACAATGTACCAGGCATGCTAAGTGCTGTACATGTAGTCACCTTCCTCTCAGGGGATATACCTCAAGGGAGTGTGGCCAATACAGTGGCTGGCATATTATGAAACTTTAATTTGGGTTTGCTATTATTATTATTACTCCTGGTACCATGGAGAGCATCAACTTCAATCCAGTCCTTTAATGGGTGAGAAAACTCATACCAAGAAGCAGTGAATGACTTGCCTAAAATCAGGCAGAATAATCAGTGACAGAGCAAGATCCAGAATCCAAGCCTCATTCAAATTAAGGGACATACACAAAGCAACAGAGATTATAAGGTATCTACAAATTATTTAACTTAGGATATGCATAACTTCTATAAAGAAAACTTTAACATTCTAATGGAAAACAAAAATGATCTGAATAAATGGAAATATTCCATGTTCTTGAATGGGCAACCTTATATTTTAATAGTAATAGCTATTCCCATGTTAATCTATAAATTAAAGGCTGTCAGATCCCAATTGGGCTTTTTGAAGAACTTGAAACATGTAATCCAAAATATTGGAGGAAGAGAGAGCTATAATAAGTAAGTCAAGTTTAGAAAAGAAGAAGGGGAGAATTGCCTTACTCCTCATTGAGAAGAATTATAAGCTGGTAGTAATGAAAAATAGTTTGATATTGGTACCGAAGCAGAAAAATAGATTCATGAAACAGAGTAGAGAGGCAAGTGTCAGACACTTAGAAACAGGGAGCCTAATATATGGCATAAGAGGACTTTGTGATTTTATGAGGAAAAGCCAGATTGTTTAGAGATGGAGTAGGGGAAAGTGACTCACTATGTGGAGAAAATTAGAACAGTATCCCAATTTAAGGAGACTCCAGATGAATTAAAGATCTAAATATGAAAGATGAGACATCAAGTTGTTAGGGAAAAAAATCTTGGCAACCTAGGACGAGGCAGAGTTTGTGAACAAAAGTATGAACTTCTGTTTAACATAGGGCATTATAGACAAAGTTAATAGGTAGCTGATAGGCAAGATAAAGATTTTTTCAATATCTAGAATGAAAAAGCCATAAGTGATATCCTTGTGATTCTACCATAAGAAAACAGAAGTTCCTATAGGAAAATAATTTCTTATGAACAATTACACAAGAAATGTAAAAGTTTATAGAGAAGTAAAGAAATACTCAAGATCATTAATAGTCAATAGATGAAAGTTAAAGTAATAAGATATCACTTTAAACTGAATAGACTGGAAATATTAGAAAGCTGTGTAATTCAAGTGTTGGTTGGGTAGGAACCCACATGCACAGATACTGATATACACTGATGAGAGTGCAAACTGATACAACATTCTAAAGAAAATGTGGATTATTTAATGGAATTAAGAATGTGCATTCCCTTATGGCCCAATAATCCCCCTTTTCTCCTTCTTTTCCCTAACTCTAGCAATTACTATTCTATTCTCTACTTCTATGAGCTCAACTTTTTAGGCTTCTACATATGAGTGATAATATGTGGTATTTACCTTTCTGTTCCCTGGCTTATTTCACTTAGCATAATGTCCTTCAAGCTCATGAATGTTGCTTAGCATAACATCCCTCAAGCTCATCAGTGTTCACTTAGCATAACGTCCTTCAAGCTCACCAAATAGAATTTTGTTCTTTTTCATGGCTAAATAGTATTCCACTGTGTATATATACCACATTTCTTTGATGGAATACTTTTTGTCACAGATTTAATCTTATTACTTTTAATTGTTCTGTTCAGTTTTATATTTCTTCCCGGTCCAGTCTTGGTAGGTTGTATGTGTCCAGGAATTTATCCATTTTTGCTAAGTTTTCTAATTTGTTAGTGTATAGTTGTTCATTATAGTCTCCAATAATCCTTTGTATTTCTATGATATCAGTTGCAATGTCTCCTTTTTCATTTTTTATTTTATTTATTTGGATCTTTTCTCTTTTTTCTTCTGTTAGTCAAGCTAATGTTTGACAGATTTTGTTTATCTTCTCAAAACATCAATGTTTTGTTTAGTTGAGCTTTTGTATTTTTTTAGTCTCAATCTCATTTCTTTCTGCTATTATTTCTTTCCTTTTGCTAAATTTGGATTTGGTTTGTTCTTACTTTTCTAGTCCTTAAGATGCATCATTACTTTGTTTATTTAAGATCTTTCTACTTTTTAAATGTAGGCATTTATTGCTATAAAATTTATCTTAATACTGTATTTCTGTATCCCATAGATTTGGGTATGTTGTGTTTCTGTTTTAATTTCAATAAATTTTTAAATTTCTCTCTTGACTCATTGGTTGTTCAGGTGCATGCTGTTGAATTTCCATGTATTTGTACAATTTCAAAAATTCCTCTAGTTAATGATTTCTAGCTTTATTCTATTGTGGTCAGACAAAAATACTTGATATGATTTCAATTTTTAAAAATTTGTTGAGACTTGTTTTGTGGCCTGACATGTGGTCTCTCTTAGAGAATGCTCCAGGTGCTGATGAAAATAATGTGTATTCTATAGCTTTTGGATAAAATGTTCTGTAAATCTCTGTTAGGTTTATTTGGTCTAAACTGCAGTTTAAATTCAATGTTTCTTTATTAATTTTCTGTCTAGATAACCTGTCTAAAGCTGCAAATGGGGTGTTGAAGTCTCCAACTATTATTGTCTTGGGCTGTCTCTCCTTAGATCTAATAATATTTGCTTTATGTATCTTGTGCACTGGTTCAGGATAAATATATACTTCCTGTTGCTATATCCTCTTGTTGAATTGATCATTTTATCATTATACAATGATTGTCTTTGTTTTTCCAATTTTTTACTTAAAGTCTGTTTTATCTGATATAAGTATAGCTACTTCTGTTCGTTTTTGGTTTTTGTTTGCATGTAATATCTGTTTCTATCCTTCCACATTCTGTCTATTTTGTGTCTTTACAGATGAAGTGAGTTTCTTGTAGGCAGTATATAGCTGTGTTATATATTTTATCCATTCAGATATTCTATATATATTTTAGTGGATGCTTTAATCCATTTGTTAATACTAATACATTCAAGATTACTTGATAGTTGAGGACTTATTCCTGTCATTTTGTTAGTTGTTTGCCAGTTATTTGTATTCCTTTGTTCCTTTCTTAGTTTCATTGTTTATTGCTGTAGGTCAGTCTTTTTCTGTAGTGATAAGGTTTGCTTCTTTTCTCCTTCTCTCTGTATTTGATCTGTCAGAGTTTTATACATTTGCATGTTTTCATCATAGTGGTTATTATCTTTTCACTTCCAGATTTAGGATTCTCTAGAGCATTTCTTTTAAGGTTGGTCTAGTGTTGATGAACTCCCTCAGTTTTTCATGTCTAGGAAAGACTCGTTCTCCTTCAGTTCTCAAGGATAGCTTTGCTGGGTATAGTTTCTTTAGCTGACAATTTATTTCTTTCAGTACTTTGAACGTGTTCTGTAATTCTCTCCCAGTCTGTAATTTTTTTTTTTTTTTGGCAGAGAAATCTGCTCTTTGTCTAATGGAGATTCTCTTCTATGTGAATTGATGTTTTTCTTTTGCTATTTTTAGAATTCTCTATTTATCTTTGATTTTTGATTATACTGTGTCTCAAAGAGGACTTTTTGGATTGCTCTTATTTGGGCAACTTTGAGTTTTCTTGGATTTGAATGTTCATAAATCTTTCCAGACTTTAGGAAGCTTTCAGATATTATTTTATTCAATAGTTTTCTATGCCTTTTCCATTTCCTTCTTCTCCTGGAACACAAATGTTATGAAAATTTGTTCATCTAGTGGTGTTCTACATGGCTTGGTGGCATTCTTCACTCTTTTTCAATCTTTTTTTTTTCTCTGACTGGTAAATTTTAAATGACCTATCTTCAAGTTCAGAGATTATTCTGCTTGATCAAGTCTGCTACTTAAACTATTTTATTTATTTTATTTTATTCATTCAATTCTTTAGCCACAGAATTTCTGTTTGGTTCTTTTTTTTTTAATAATGTATATCTATTTGTTGAATTTCTTGTTCATAATTTATATCTCTTTGTTGAATTTCTTGTTCGTGTCATGAATTGTTTTATTTCATTAAATTGCCTGTTTTTCACCTATCTCTCATTTATCTTCCTTAAGATCATGCTTTGAATTCCTTTTCTGTCAATCTGTTGATTTCCTTCTATTGAGGTCTGGTACATAACTATTATCTTCCTTTGGTGGTGTCACATTTCCTTGTTTTTATGTTTCTTGTGTTTCTATGTTGATGTCTGTGTATCTGGTGGAACAATCACCATTTCTAAACTTTATAGTCTTTCATAGAGAAACAATTCCATTTGCAGCTGTGTTGTAGTGTGCTGGTTGGGGAGGGTGTGATAACTTTGTTTCCAGATAAATACAGTGATAGTCTTTGTGCAATTTCTTCAGCTATGTTCAATGTCAGTCATAACTGTAGACACTTCAGTGGCCTAAGTTGTAAAAGTCTGTGTCAGTAGCAGCAGCAGCAGCAGCAGCATAGGTTGTTAATGTCCTTGGTGTCAAGGACATTTTGGGGTTCTCTTATTCTCTTTTTCCCCACTATAGAGAGACTTAGCCAAGGGAATCCCTATTGGTGTCAGGTCTGACATGGTCTACAAATAGCTGCAATAGTACTGGGATCTAGATGCAGGTGCTTGAAGTTGCTGAGGGGATGGGGTCCTAGGCTCAGGGTCTCATGAACCCACTGTGGCACCTGGATCTTGAGGTGCAGGCTTACTCTCTGTGGCAGATTTGGATGTAGGTTGCCCACTGAGCCAGGATCTGTGATTTAGAGGACTGTTCCTTTGTCTGCCCCACCTCCCTCCACCCAGCAGCTTGAGTCTAGAGGGCTGGTTTATAAATGCCATTTGACCTTTAGAGGGCAGGGCACAACACTGGCCTGACTCTGGGAAGGAAGGCGTCCTCTGGAGGTTTGGACATGGGTATCACAGTATGACTAATTGAGAATCTGAGCCAAAAGAGCTCAATGGCAACTTGGGTCCTAAGGGATGCAGCACCATGTAGTAGTGACTTTAGACCCTGGGATATTGGGGTTTGGCCACATCCAAGACTCTGTAAGGCCATATGCTGTAGCAGCAAGTACCCTAGAATGGTGGAGTACAGCTATTGTTCAGGTCCAGGGGGCAGGGAGCAGCACAGAGGCGACTCCACTTCCCAGAGAGAGGGAAGTCTCAGCAGCTCAGACTCTAGAAGGCTGGTCCAGTTCCAGGGAATCTGTATACTAGAGTCGTTTGACCTATAGGGCAGGTATCTCACCTCAGCCACTGCTCTGTTCTCCTGTTATATGGGGGTACTATATCAGCTCAGTCCTGGAATGCACAAATGCTCAGCTCAGCCAGGACACTGATTCCCCAAGGGGAAGTGCACTTCTTCAGCTTAAGTCTGGACAGCCCAGGCACCAATTCCTGGGATGCAGGGCACTACTTCAACCTAGGCATCAGGAAGGGATGATTGCTTTAAGTGACCAAGGTACTGGTTTCTCAGGAGGCAGGGTGCCACTTTGGCTCCAGACTGAAGGGGCAGGCAGAGAGGTAGGTGGAGTGGCTGAACGCTTGTTTGGCCCTATGAAGAATGATGTAATAACTGCTTGCAGCTCAGCTGGAGAATGTTAGCCACCAGGCTGGGTGGGTTGGTGGTGGCTTAGCCTGGGAGTGAAGGAGAGCCATGGCTAATAACCTGCAGAGCAAGACACACTCTACCCACAGTTCCAGTTCCAATATGGAGTAGCACAGTAACCACGTGGGGCATAAGGGGGACAGTATCAGCTCCTTCTCTAGGGGGAACATAGATATGTGGCCTCCAGGTAACCCCCTCAGCTGGGCTTAGTGCTAGTGAGGAATGCAGGGGACCTGGTGGTGAGGTCTGTAGGTGTCCAAGATACTCACTGGGGCTTCTGGGATCCTCTTGCTTACCTCTTTGCTGTAGGGAAAAGTTCCCCTGGTTTCCAGCTGATCTTGGTTGAGAGGGTGGTGAAGGCCCAGCAGTTCCTTAGTTTGGAGGGACACAACATTCTTGATTCAAATTTCTTTTCTCTAAGATTGCTTAATATAGTCCCCTAATCTCTTCAGGCTTATAGGGTTTCTACTGAAAGGTCTGCCATTAGCCTGACAGGCTTCCCTTTGTAGGTAATCTGCCCCTTCTGTAGCTGCCTTTTACATTTTTTCTTTCATTTCAATCTTGGAGAATCGATGACTATGTGTCTTGGGGATGGTTATCTTATATAGTATCTTACAGGGGTTCTCCACATTTCCTGACTTTGAATGTTTGCCTGTCTAGTGAGGTTGGGGAAATTTTCATGGATGATATTCTCAAATATGTTCTCCAAATTGTTTGCTTTCTTTCCCCGACTTTCAGGGATGCCAATGAGCTATAGATTTGGTCTCTTTACATAATCCTATATTTCTCAGAGATTTTGTTCATTCTTTATTCTTTTTTTTTTTTCATTTTTTGGTCTGAGTTATTTTGGAGAACCAGTCTTTGAGTCCTGAGATTCTTTCCTCAGCTTGATTAATTCTGCTGTAAATACTTGCAATTACATTATGAAATACATAAAGTGAGTTTTTCAGTTCTATCAGATCAATTTGGTTTTTTCTTAAAATGGCCATTTTATCTTCCATCGTATTCTTTTATTGCATTTCTTAGATTCCTTGGGTGGAGTTTTGACTGTCTCCTGAATTTCAATGATCTTCATTCCTACCGACATTGTGACTTCTATTTCTGTCATTTCGGCGATTTAAGCCTGGTTTAGAATTATTGCCGGGAAACTAGTGTGGTTGTTTAGCAATAAGAAGACACTCTGGTAGCCAGGCACGGTGGCTCATGCCTGTAATCTCAGCACTTTGGAAGGCTGAGGTGGGTGGATCACGAGGTCAGGAGATGGAGACCATTCTGACTAACATTGTGCAATCCCATCTCTACTAAAAATACAAAAAAGTAGCCAGGCGTGGTGGCACGCACCTGTAGTCCCAGGTACTTGGGAGGCTGAGGAAGAAGAATTGCTTCAACCCGGGAGGTGGAGGTTGCAGTGAGTTGAGATTGCACCACTGCACTCCAGTCTGGGCAACAGGGCGAGACCCTGTCTCAAAAAAAAAAAAAAAAAAAAAAAAAAAAGACACTAGTTTTTTGAGTTGCCAGAGTTCTTGTGCTGGTTATTTCTCATGTTTGTGGGCTGATGTTCCTTTGCAAGAGTTTTTTGCTTTTATCTTTTTGATGCTCTTGGGGGTTTAACTGTAGTATAAGATGGCTTCAGGCAACTGGTTTCATTTCTGGAAAATTTTAGGAGGCCAAGGCTCAGCTCCTCACTCTTGGGCTGTATGTTCTAACACTGGGGCTAGTACTGGGCTCCCAGCTTTGGTCTCTGGTTAAAAACCTGCTGTGCTGGAGAGGCCAAAGTGTTCCCGGTCTGCTGGCCACCACACTCTGATGAGTGGTGCTGGCCACAGTGCTTCATTGGGGTCCGTGCTTCCCCTTGTGTGCCAGCAGCCCTGGCGGCATGGTGGGGTGCATATGTGTCAGCTAAGGTGGGGTACTGGCGGGAGCAGGGCTGTGGTGTTCCCGCACGCCCAGAATAACTGTTTAAAACCAGATTTTGCCAACTCCCCAGGAGAAATAACAGTAGAAATTGGCCCACTGGGTAATTAGAAAATGAAGATGGGAAACGTGATCTGGTTTCAGAGATGAAAAGCAGTTGAGTTGGGCCCTGGGGAACTTGGGTTGGAGCTATCATTAGCAGCAGAATAAACCTCCTGCCTAGGTTTTGGCTCCACTCCAAGGGAAAAGATGAGGTACATATTGGCTTCCTGTGTGAATTTAGGTTAGCAATTTTCTACTATTGCACAGAATAATGTCTGGTAGGCAAATTGGAGTCAACATTCCTCACTCTGACCCATCTATGGACAAGGAGTAGTGGTAGTTCCTAAACACTTCAAAGACCAGTTTCATTTCTCCTCATGTTTGGGGGAATCTATTCACTCTGATGCCTGAAAGAAATGTGTGTTGATTGGAGTGAAACAAATATCAAGAGAACCTTCTGCACACTTTTTAATGGTGGAAGAATTGGGAATGAATAAAATTACAGGAAAGAAAAGTATTCAGGAGGAAGAAAATAAGGTGCTTGAATGTAGGGAATTGAGTCACCATAACCGGCATAACATCAATGCCTAATGCTGGTGAGAAGTCTCTTTCTATCCCCAATCTTTGTGCCTATTGACGCTGGCAGGCCAGAGTCTCTTGGGCATGTTCCTCAAATTAAGAACAAGTTCTTATTGCCAAGTCCATGGAATCTCAACTCCAATCTGACCCCCGGAGTTTACCAATCCTTATTAACTTGCTTTAGCTTTTAAAGGTGGATACAAATTAAAGGACTTGGTGTTTGCGTTTAAAGCACCTTAGGGATAACTTTTTCCCATGTCTGGCAGTGGTGGCCCCCAGGCTTATCCAGGCTGCATCTATTCTAGGCTAATCCAAAGGGAATTCACATTCCCTCACCTGTACATGACCTATTGCAGAATCACAAAATCACTTTTACTCTGAGTTGCAACTGAAGTAGACTCTCAACTCTTCATTTACCTCACTATTTTTTTAAACTTAAATTCAAATCTTAACGTCTTAGGGATGATGGGGATTATGGTGAATTCCAGTTCTGTCTTCATCACTTACTATTATGGAGTGACTCAATCTCTGGAAATTTGTTTCCTTATTTCACTTCAACAAGAGAAGCAAAAGTGAGATTTTTTTAAGAATAAAAAAAATTCAGTGAAAACCACTATAAGAATCCTTTAGTTGCTTTGGGGTAAATAAGATTAGTTTCCTAATAGCAGTTTCTGGCACAGTTCCTCAGCCAACCGAACTAAACTGAATAAATAGCTCAATGATGCTGTAATGTGGGGTTAAAGTCATGGTGGCTAGAAAAACTATTAGGCAGCTGCCAAGGAAAACCACACAAATATATAAAGCCAGCAGTGACCCTAAGCCTTACAGATAGAACAAAATTATTCCTTTTCATGCAGCTTAACATTCATAATACTCTTCAATGTTGGAAGATTAGCTTGGTAAGTATCCAAGGAAACACAAGAACAGGGCTAGCTTTTAAGGATTAGAATTCCAAAAAACAGAGCAGAGAAAGGGTTAGAAATCAGGGGGTCTGAAATACTCTAGTAAAAATACTGCTTCACTGAAGTATTTTCACTAAGGCCAAGAAAGTTTTTTCATTTTGAGTGACCTACTTAGTGTCATGTTTCTATAGAAGAGATCATTGGAAAGTATATTTCATTCTAATTTGCAGTTCAATTGATTATGCTCTTATTGATTAGGGGAGTTTCCCTCAGGGCATAAGCTTTCTGTCTTCTGTTTCCTTTTCCATTTGCATATTAGTATGTTCAAGGCACATGTGGCAAGAGGACTTTGTAAAAACCAAGTCTCAGATTCTAAAGATGTAGCAAGATGCTATTTTAAAATATACTTATTGTGATTTCTTTTCTTTTCTTTTTTTTTTTTTTTTTTTTGAGATGGAGTCTCACTCTGTCGTCAGGCTGGAGTGCAGTGGCAAGATCTCTGCTCACTGCAACCTCCACCTCCCAGGTCCAAGCGATTCTCCTGCCTCAGTCTCCTGAGTAGCTGGGACTACAGGTGCTTGCCACCACGCCCAGTTAATTTTTGTATTTTCAGTAGATACGGGTTTCACCATGTTAGCCAAGATGGTCTTGATCTCCTGACCTCGTGATCCTCCCACCCCGACCTCACAAAGTCTGGGATTACAGGCGTGAGCCACCATGCCTGGCTCTACATATTGTGATTTCTTATTTCTACTTCCTCAAGCAACAATCATCCATTGCCTGAAGAGGATTGGGCAAAAATAGCAGAAACAACATCAACTTATTTTTATTGAGTCTTTCCTAAGTGCCTGGCATTGCTCTGACCACATTATACATATTATTCAATACTCCCAGCAATCTTATGAGATGAGTGCTATTATTATCTCCATTTTACTGATGAAAAAACTGAGGCCTAGAAAGTTTAGGTGACTTATCTATGATCGAAATCTGGGAAAGATGAAGCCCTGAGATTCAATGTTCAGCTTTAACCTTCTAAACTACACTTATTTCAGAGAAGATGGCTACGAAAACAGAAGCTTCTGATTTGCAAGTTCTTGGCTTTCTTAAAAAAACCATCTGTTGGATTTTAACATTCACACATACCAAAAAGTATACAAATCAGCTGCATAGATCAGCGAAGTCCCACAAAGTGAACAGGCTCATGTAACCCAGATCAAGAAACAATATTACCAGCACTCAGAACTTCTTAAGTTCCGCCTCCAAATAAGATCTCTCTCACCAATACCTTGATTTCTAAAACAATTTATTTTTGTACCTTTTTGAATCTTTTATTATTGAAATTATATACTATGTACTTTTTTGTGTGTCTGGCTTCAGTCAACATAAGAAATATAGAGGATGAATCTCTAAGTAGAAAGGTTTTGTTTGGAGATAAGCTATTAGAAGTAGCATTGCAATCTGGGATGTGTATATGTGGCAGGGTGGTCTCTGGTATGTCCAGGGAACAACAGATTAAAAAAAAAAGGTTAGGGTTTTGTTGGGGAAAGAGGAGATTTATCTGTTTTATTTATTTATTTAGACAAAGTCTTGCTCTTGTCGCCCAGGCTGGAGGGCAATGGCATGATCTTGGCTCACTGAAACCTCCGCCTTCTGAGTTTAAGCAATTCTCTTGCCTCAGCCTCCTGAGTAGCTGGGATTACAGGTGCCTGCCACCACACCCAGCTAATTTTTGTATTTTTTTTTAGTAGAGATGGGGTTTCACCATGTTGGCCAGGCTGGTCTCCAACTCCTGACCTCAGCTGATCTGCCCGCCTTAGCCTCTCAGAGTACCTGTTGTTTCAAAAGACACTTCATTGCATTGACTGTCCCCTATAAGAGCTGAGTTCTGATTGGCGAATGCCAGTAGTTGCTAGGTGTGTAATCTTGAAGTTACAGTTGACTTTGCCGTTTTGGATTGAGCTTGAGAGGCAAGTGTTTCTGTGCACATGGCTAGCTGTCCTTGTGCTGCTAGCTGTCCTTGTGCAACTCATGTAGTAAGCTGCAGTGTGGAAAAAATTTCTTGTGATAGTTGTTGTTATAAGGCAAATCATGCATAAGAACCATCCCTTCATGACCTTTCCTGGCTCCGTTTTCCAGGTTTGACTTGAGTGACTCCATTTTGAGTCTGACAACTTTCATTCTTCTTTCACTCAAATTTATGTGGTAAGATCCATTCATACTGTGCTTTCTTTTCAATTTCATATGGAGTTCCTTGTGCATATAACAAAATACATTTATCTATTTTACTATTGATTGACATTTGGGTTGTTTCTGGTTTGGGGCTATAATGAATTAATATAACTGAAACTATTCTTGTATATATCTTTTGATGCACATTAAAACATATTTGTTGGATATACACCTAGGAACAGAAGTGATGGGTCATATGTTATACTTATGATCACTTAATAGATATTGCTCAAGAGTTTTCTGAAGTAGTTTAACTACTTTATTAATTTTAACATGTTAATTTATAAATTATTTATTTTGTAATTAGTTGATTTTGTATCAAATTTAAGAAATCTCTGTTTATCCCGAAGTCATGAAGATATTATCATCTGATTTCTTCCAAAAGCTTTGTTGTTTTACCTTTTTCACATTTAGATGTAAACATTTTAAAATTTTTATTTAATTGACAAATAAACATTTTTATTAATTGAACAAATAAAAATTTTGAGAATTTTTATCAAGAAAGGATGCTGAATTTTACCAATTTTTTTTTCTTCATCTATTGAGACTACCATGTGGATTTTGTTTTTCATTCTGTTGATGCAGTGTATTACATTTATTGATTTGCATGTGTTGAACCATCTTTGAGTCTTTGAGTCCCAGGAATTGAGTCCCACTTGATGATGGTGACCTTTCCTTTTAATGTGCTGCTGAATTCAGTGTGCTAGCATTTTGTTGAGTATTTTTGCATCTGTGTTCATCAGGGATATTGACCTGCAATTGTCTTTTCTTATAGTGTCCTTGTCTGGCTTTGGTAACAGTGTAATACTTGCCTCATAAAATGGGTTTGGTAGTATTTCCTTTACTTCGGTTTTTTTAAAAAGTTTGAGAATTAACATTGGTTCTTTAAATGTGTGGTAGAATTTGGCAGTGAATCCCTCAGGTCCTGGGCTTTTCTCTGATGGAGAACTTTTTATTATTGATTCAATCTCCTTGCTTGTTAGTGATTTTTTTTTTCTTTCAGATTTTCTGTTTCTTCATGATTCAGTCTTGGTCGGTTGTTTGTGTCTAGGAATTTGTTTCTTCTAGGTTATTGCAATTTTTAGCATATACTTGTTCACAGTAGTCTCATGATTCCTTGTATTTCTGAGGCATCAGTTATAATGTCTCCTCTTCCATTTCTTTATTTACTTGAGTCTTCTCTTTTTTTTCTTAGTTTAACTAAAGGTTTGTTAATTGTATTTATCTTTTCAGAAAACCAATGATTAGGTTTTGTTGATCTTTGCTATTTTTTTCTAGTCTATTTTATTTATTTTTGCCATCATCTTTATTATTTCTTTTCTTTTACTATCTTTGGCTTAGTTTGTTTTTTCTTTCCCTGGTTCCTACAGATCTAGCACTAGATTGTTTACTTGAGATTTTTCTTGTGTTTATATAGCCATTTATTGCTGCAAATTTTCCTTTTAGAACTATTTTAGCTGCATCTCATAAATTTGAATTAGGTTGTGAATCCATCTGGTCCACGGCTTTTTTTGGTTGGTAGGCTTTTTATTACTTTTTATTTAATTTCAGAACTTGTTATTGGCTTGTTCTGATTTTTACTTTCCTCCTGGTTCAGTCTAGGGAGGTTATGTGTTTCCAGGAATTTATCCATTTCCTCTAGATTTTCTGATTTGTGTGCATAGAGGTGTTCATAAGTCTCCAAGGATCCTTCATATTTCTATGGAATTAGTTGTAATGTCATTTTTGTTATTTCTGATTTTGCTTCTTTGGATCTTTTTTTCTCTATTAATCTAGCTAATAGTCTATCAAAGTTGTTTATTCGTTGGAAGAACCAACTCTTGGTTTTATTGATCTTTTGTATGGACTTGTGGGTCTCAATTTTGTTCAGTTCTTCTCTGATTTTATTTTATTCTATTTATTTTTTTTGAGACAGAGTCTCATTCTGTCACCTAGGCTGGAGTGTGATGGTGTGATCTCGGCTCACCACAACCTCTGCTTTCTGGGTTTAAGTGATTCTCCTGCCTCAGCCTCCCAAGTTGCTGAGATTACAGGTGTGCACCATGAAGCCTGGCTAATTTTTTTTTTTTTTTTTTTTTTTTGTATTTTTAGTAGAGTTGGGGTTTCGCCATGTTAGCCAGGCTGGTCTCAAACTCCTGACCTCAAGTGATCTGTCTGTCTCAGCCTCCCAAAGTGCTGGGATTACAGGTATGAGCCACCACACCTGGCCTTCTCTGATATTGGTTATTTCTTTTCTTTTGAGAGCTTTGGGGTTAGATTATTCTTTCTTTCTAGTTCCTCTAGGTGTGGTATTAGATCATTAATTTGTGATCTTTCTAACCTCTTGATGAAGGCATTTAGTACTATAAACTTTCTTCTTAACATTCTTTAGCTGCATCCCAAATATTTGATAAGTTGTGTCTCTATATTAATTAATTTCAAATAATTTTAAAATTTCTGCCTTAATTTTGTTGTTCACTCAAGAGTTATATAGGAGAAAGTTGTTTAATTTCCACATTTTTATGTAGTTTTGAGAGTTCTTCTTGGTATGGCTTTCTATTTTTACTGCACTCTGGTCTGAGAGTGTGCTTGGTGTGATTTTGATTTTTTTGAATTTATTGAGACTTACTTTATGACTGAACATGTGGTCAATTTTAGAATATGTTCCATGTGTAGATGAGAAGGATATATAATCTGTGGTTGTTGAGTGAAGTATTCCGTAGATGTCTGTTAGGTCCAATTTGTCTTGGAATTGTCGAGTTTAATTCCAGAATTTCTTGAAATTAAACTCGACAATTTAATTTAAATTTCTGTTTCGATGATCTGTCTAATGCTGTTACGTGGAGTGTTTAAGTTCTCTGCTAAAACCTGCTACCACAAAAACACACTCAAGCACATAGCCCATGGAAAATATAAAGCAATTACACCATCAGGTCTACAAAACAAATAGCTAACAACATGATAACAAGATCAAAATCTCACATATCATACTAACTTTGAATGTAAATTATCTAAACACCCCAGTTAAAAGGCATAGAATGGCAAGATGGATTAAAAGATAAGACCCAACTGTCTGGTGTCTTCAAGAGATGCAACTCACATGTAATGATCCCCACAGGCTCAGAGTGAAGGGATAGAGAAAGATCTACCATGCAAATGGAAAACAAAAAGAACAAAAGTTGCTGTTCTCATATTAGATAAACAGACTTCAAACCAACTACAAGCAGGAAGAAGAAAGAATGCAATGCCTTATGTAATCATAAAGGGTTCAACAAGAAGACTTAACTATCCTAAATATTTATGCACCCAACACTGGAGCCCCCAGGTTCAAAAAACAAGTTATTCTTGGCCTACTATGATAAGTCACAATTTTTAAGTTTTATTTTGCATTTGTTTGTTGCCAGCATATGGAAATTCAGCTGCACTGGCTACTACCTCCTGTACAATGTTGAATATAAATTGTGTATTGAGTATCTTTGTCTCGTTTCTGATCTCATAGGGGAAAGCTTTTAATGTTTTACCATTAATTAGGTTGTTTACTGTTAGCTTTCTAGTGTTCTTTACAAATTAAGGAAGTTCCTTTTTATTCCAACTTTGCTGAAGATTTTTTTCATGAATTTGTATTATATTTTATAAAAGCCTTTTCTTTAAGATGATAATATAATTTTTCCTCTTTTTGTAATTAATATAATAAATTACAGGGATATTCAAATGTTTAAACTATACATGTGAATATACAGGATATTCAAATGTTTAAACTATACACGTGTTCTTGGGATAAACCTCATTTTGTGATGATATATTAACCTTCTTATATAATATTGGATTCAAATAGACAATATTTTGTTCAAAAACTTTTCAGTCGTGTTCAACAGAGAAAGTGGCTTGTAATTTTTCCATTCCTTGTCAGATTTTGGTTTTGAGATTGTTCTGAACTCCTAAAAAGAGGTGGTAACTGTTTCTTCTTTTTTTGTTTTCTGAAGAACTTCTTACAAATTATTTTGTTGAATGCTTAGGAGACTAGACTGTAGCCCTTTCTTCTATCTGCCGAGGACAGATTCCAAGACCACTAATGGCCTGAAACCATAGATAATGTGAAACCTGATTGTCATTAATAGGAACACATTTCTGTTCATGTCTTCCACCCACAAATTTAATGCCTTTTCCATCTTAACTAAGCACTTATGTGTGGTAGTCATCAGTTTTTCAATTTGAGGTGTGACAGCAAAGCTAGCACAAATTTCTGTTTCCTTCCTCACAATTTCATGGATAGAAGGCTCATTCTTACTGTAACTCCTGGCAATCTCAGCATGTAATTTTTTTTGTCTTATTACTTAAAAAAAGCACTTTATGAATTCTTTCTGGCATATCGAGTTGCCAGCATCACTATATTTTGATTTGCGGCCATTATGAAGTAAAATAAGGGTGACTTGAAGAGAAGGGCTGCAATACCATGACAACTGATCTGATAATCAAAACGGCTACTGAGTGAGTAATGGGTTGTTTTGAGTAGAATGATGAAATTGCGCCTGCTACATGAATCATCCCTTTGTCCAGTGTATCCATGTTGCATAAACTACCCACCTGTTAGTCATTTAGTAGCCATCTTGGTTATCAGATTGACTCTCATAGTATCACAGTGCTCGTGTTCAAGTCATCCTTATTTTACTTCATAATGGCCACAAAGTGCAAGATTAGAGATGCTGGCCATATTTTTCTTACAAGCATCAGATAATTGTTTTTTTTTTTAGTGTTATCTAACAATATTTTAATATGAATATATAATCTATTTATATTTAATGTAATTATTGGCATATTTGGCGTTCTATCTGTCCAGAATTATTTTACTTCTGCCTAAAGAACTCCCTTCAGAATTTTTTTAGTTCAGGTCTGGTGGCCAAAAATTCTCTCATGTTAAAATGTCTTTGCTCCATCTTCATTTTTGAGAGATGCTTTACTGGTTATAAAATCCTAGGTTAGCAGTTATAGTCTATCAGTACTTTGAAGAAGTCATTCCATGTTTTCCAGCCTCCCTCACTTCTATTGAGAAGTTAATTGCCAGTCTTACCATTGTTCCTTTGGAGATAGTGTGTCATTTCTCTTGCTACTTTTAAAGATTTTTCTCTTTGTCTTTGGTATTTAGTAGTTTGATATGCCTGGATGTCATTTGCTTTGTATTTATCCTACCTAGTATTCACAGAGCTCCTTGCATCTGTCAGTTGATGCCTTCCATACATTTGCAAAATTCTCCATCATCATCTTTTTAGGAAATTGATTTGGGAAATTCTTTCCCTTATTTCTCTCTTTGGCTTCTATTGCATATGTATTAAAGTTTTTCACTGTGTTTGGCATGTCTTTTATACTGTTCTGTATTTTTCACCTTTATGTCTGTGCTTCAATTTGTGACTATTTCTTATTGAACTGTTTTCAATTCTCTAATTTTATGTTGCTTGGTCTCAAACTATAATTAACCTATCAATTGAGTGCTTTTTCCAGATTTTTAAATTTTTACTTCTATAATTTGATTATTGTTAAATAGATTTGAAATCTATAATGAAATTTTCCATTTTCTCAGTTTTTTTTTTTTTTTTTTTTTTGAGATGGGGTTTCACTCTGCCACCCATGCTGGGGTACAGTGGATCTCGACTCACTGCAACGTCTGCCTCTCAGATTCAAATAATCCTCCTACCTCAGCCCGTAGGTGGGACCACAGGCACATACCACAACACCTGGCTAATTTTTTTTTTTTGAAGTTTTGGTAGAGACAGGGCTTCACCATGTTTCCCAGGCTGGTCTCAAATTCCCGAACTAAAGTGATCAGCCTGCCTCAACCTCCCAAAGTGCTGGAATTACGCATGAACCACCATGCCACTTTCTTGAACACATAAAGCATAGTTATTTTATGCTTATATGCTAACTTCAATATCTGGATCATTTGCAGTTATATTTCTATTGCTCCGTCCATGTTTGTTTTTGACTTTTGGTCTTATGGTCCTACTCCTTGACATGCTGCACTATACACATATATGATAGATGCTCCAGAAATGAGCTTTCTTTTCTTCTTTGGGCAGACAGAGTAGAACTGTTTACCTGAATCTAGTCAGGGTCTGAGATGAGTCATCCTGGTTGCAGCCTTGGAGAGACTCAGTATGTTTCTAGTTCCCTTCTCTTTTTAGAAAGCTGCTCTCAAGGAGCATCAGCTAAGAGACACTTTTGTTTACTGGGCCTCCTCCTTTTGGATGGTCTGGAATTCGAATCTCGTTTTCTAAGCACTGAGATACTACAGAAAACTCCACTCTGTTTTTCAGAGTTATTTCTTTGCATTTTAAGTTTTCTACATACATAGCTTAAGAATTCAACAGATGTCTTTAGGAAAAACTGGACATGTATTTGAGGATTCTCATTCTCAAATTTGTCACTCCAACCCTTTAAAGTGCTGACTATCAGAAATACAATTCGACCTAGCAATCCCATTACTGTGTATATATCCAAAGGAATATAAATCATTCTATTATAAAGACATATGCACATGTATGTTTACTGCAGCACTATTCACAATAGCAAAGACATGGAATCAATCCCAATGCCCATCAATGATAGACTAGATAAAGAAAATGTGGTACATATACACCATGGAATACTATGCAGCCACAAAAAATGAGATCATGTCCTTTCAGGGACATAGCTGGAGCTGGAGATCATTATCTCTAGCAAACTAACACGGGAGCAGAAAAACAAATATTACATGTTCTCACTTATAAGTGGGAGCTAAATGATGAGAACACATGGACACATAGACAGGAACAACACACATTGGGGCCTTTTGTGGGTGGAGAGTAGGAGGAGGGAGAGAATCGGAAAAATGACTAATGGATACTAGGCTTAATACCTGGGTGATGAAATAATCTGTACAACAAACCCTCATGACACATGTTCACCTATGTAACAAACCTGCACGTGTGCCCCTGAACTTACAATTTAGTTTTAAAAAATTCTGCTGGTTTCTCTGTTCCTCAGCAGAAAACTTCTGTTTGGGAAAAGCCTGGATTCTCAGCCTCTGGATCTGCCTAAAATCAGTATATGGCCCCAAGGAAAAAGCAATTGCGGAAAAAGCAATTATCCTTCCACTTTTCTCCACTTTCTTTTATCTTAGTCTTTGAATATTCATTGCCTCAGCAGCTTTCTCATGGAGTTAAACAGATATTATTTTGCATTTTATCTAACTCTTTAGTTCTTCTCAGCAGAAGTGTTGATTTGTTGCAAATCATTTCCTTCTATACCAAGATACAATCTTTTTGAAAGAAAAAATAGTTCAAAGAAAATATCTTGAAAAGACAGCTGTCAATTTATCTACAGAAATAGATGGAAAAGAGCCTGGAAGAGATAGATAGCCCTCATCTAAGGAGAGTGCCAGAGTAGCTCTGGGGAGCAGACAGACGGAGACAGTGGGAGGAAGGGGCCGGCGAGACTCACAGATTCATGGAAGAGGTCAAGGTCCTGCCTAGCTTCTTCCTGAGTAACCCCTCCATGGCTGGCCCTAGAGGGAATATAGGGACTACAAAGGGAATATAAAGTCCATATTAAGCTATGCCCATAAATGACTCTGCTCAATAAAAACTTGTTGAATAGGTACAGATGCAGGTACCAGCAAAGCGAAAAGTTTAAGGGATATGGGAGAGGCTTGACAGCATCCATTACACCAGATGTGTGGTTTGGAGTTGCATTAATAAGATATAAATGACAATAGCCTCTAGAAGAGACTTCTCGGGGAAGCTTTGGCTGACTACTTCTCCTCAATATTTGTTGAACTCTTCCTTTTTAAACTGTGTTTGCTTTTCTCCATCCACACTAACGTTCTGCCAGTCCATGCCACTTTAATCTCACTGGCTAAGTCTGACATATCTTAGAGTTCTTTCCCTTCTTGCCCCAGGACCCTTCATCACACTACGCACACTTTATGTTCATTGCTCAATACTATGCATTCGCTATCAGACTCTCAGCTTCTCATGGGAAGAGATGGCATCTTTCTTTTGCTTCTTAATGTGATCCCCACACTTAGCAGTGCTTGGAGTACAGCAGATGTCTAATAATTATTTGCAAAATTAATAATGATTTTTTGCATCATAAATTCTATCTTTGGAACATTTGCTCTATAAAGTAGTGTCTTCTAAATTTGTCCCCCTACTACTTACTACTAACAGCAGTTACTCAGTCCTAGTCATCATTCTAGGAGTTTTAAATGATGGATCTATGGTCCTTATAATAATCTTGCAAGGTAGGGATGATTACATTTCTTTAAAGAAAAAATTGATGCACAGGAGAGTTAACTAGCTTGTTCAAGGTTATCATTTGATGAGGGATTTGCCTTCAATGCCCAATCTCTTTCCATGGCACTGCACTGCTTCCTCTTATTTAAGGCTCTGATGAACTTTGTACACTCAGGTGTTATGCAAACATCTTTTCTTCTTTTTGAATTTGTCCGCAGAACCTAACACCGTAATTCTGTTCTGTCCAACTCGCATGTGAAAAATCAAGGCACTTGAGGTCTTCCTGCGTATTATGACAGGGAAACAATCCCATCATATGCATAGGAGAAGGCAAGCTGCCCATGGGATCTACCACATGGAAAGACGTTCAAAGCTTCTCTAGGGCCATGTGCCCCAAATACTTTTCCCACTTGCTTCCTGACTTCTTGATGCTTGAAATTTCTCCCACAAAGTTACATATAAGGCTTTAAATGCAATTAGTTCTAAGGGAGAGGGGACCCTTAGCTTAAAAATCAAACTAAAGTATGCATAACTGATGTTATCTCATATTTCCTAGTTGGTTTGACTTGGGGCAGGGCAGTGAGGTAGTGCTGGAGGAGAGACAGCTGAGAGATCTGAGGAAGGGGTCTGGAAGAATTCGGAATACAACAATGTCAGCACAAGCTGGACGAAGTGGCAGAAGAAAAGTCATGAACAGTTCACAGTTTCCAAAACTGGGATGCCCTCCATCCCAACATCCCTAGAAGATACAGTCCCTTCATTCTTCTCTCACAGAAAGAAGTTCTGAGTATTAGCATCCCTATCAGTTCTATTGGTAAGAAATTCCAATTCTAAGGAATGGGGCCGTTACAAGAAGGGGAGAAACATACCCCAATATTCAATTTGGGGAAGAAGGGTCTACAGAAAACCCTTCCAAATGCTCATGATACCAATGTCTCCCACCAGAGGCACATCTCCGCTTCCTCTGACTAGCATGGACATCAACAGCTTTCATCTACCACTGAGCAGGGCCAGCGACTACGTAGTGGGAGACTTCAGGCTGGGTTCACCTGGTACCTGGTCCTGGCTCAATCGTTTTGTAAAATGTGGAGGTTCATACAGATTTACTAAGGGTTTAGGGTATCAGCCCAAGGGTCAGTATAAAAACCAACAGCAACATTGTTTTTCTGGGTTTGGTCTTATTCCTTGTGAGAAATCCTTCGATTGGCAGTTTCTCAGTTAAGTGTTCAGTGAATACTTGATTAAAAATTACCCCCACCTCCCACACACCCAACTCTCTCTCCCTCTGTCCAGCTTTATGTTTCTCAATAGCAGTGACTTCTGCCTTTGAACATACCATCTAATTTGTTTGTTTATTTATTGTTTGTTTGTTTTTAAGGCAGAGTCTTGCTCTGTCACCCAGGTTGGAGTGCAGTGACGCAATCTCGGCTCACTGCAGCCTCCACCTCCTGGATTCAATTGATTCTCCAACCTCATCTTCTCAAGTTGCTGGGATTACAGGCGTGCACCATCACACCTGGCTAATTTTTGTACTTTTAGTAGAGATAAGGTTTTACCATGTTGGCAAGGCTGATCTCGAACTCTTGACCTCAAAGGATCTGTCCACCTCAGCCTCCCAAAGTGGTAAGATTACTTGCGTGCGTGCCCGGCCCTTTATTTGTTTACTGACTTCCCCATGGGTATATAGGGAATATAAAGTCCATGAAGGATCTCTGAGGAGTTTGTTCACTGCCATATCCCCAGAATATAGCAGTGCCTAGCCCCTAATACATGGTCAAAAAATAGTTTTGAAATGAATGAATAAAATTAGTTTATACATGTAAAGTATTTAGAAAAGTGTCCAGCGCATACCCAGAATTCAAATAGTTATTATCATTTTCATTATTTTAAAATAAAATTATTATGAATAAAACATAAAATTAATCATGAATGAAATTAAATTATACATGCAAACTATTTATAAAAGTGTCCAGCATAAACTCAGCGTTCAATAGGTATAATTATTTTTATATTGGAATTCAACAAAGTAGAAATGTTTGTTCTACATCTCTAATGTTAACAGAAAATGGAATATCCTTTTCATGAGTTTTTAAAATAAAGCACTCTATCCCCAGTGCTTTCTGCTGCACATACCTTTATTTCTGTACATCCAGATCACTTTATCCTTACTTAGTCTTGATCTCTGCTGTATCCTGTCACTAGGGAAGGCAAGCTTCTAGGTAAACATATACAGAAACTAAGCATATAGGCAAAAATGGCTTCTTTTGGTTATGAGGCTTGAGAACATCAATCAATGACCTATACATAAAAGTTGATAAAAAGTAAGTCTCCATATTTTGTTTGCCAACCTCAGGGCACAGTAGGAACCAGATAGTAAAATGGAGTCATATACCATGTGTTAAATGAATTGAATCAACCCTTTTCTCTTCTCAACTTCAGCTTTTGCTCTGTGTCTTCCTGGTTGCTTAGGTTCTCTGGCACCATGTGAATCCTGCTTTATACACCAAGGGACTCTGTTAGGGCTGGAGGTGTCCTTTCTTTCACTATGAACTCCTCCCTCAAAAGCAAACATGGTAAGATATCAAGCTGGCAAAGCTTCACCTTCACCCACCACTTTAAAAATTAGCAAGTTGCTTCACAGATGTGATCTTTGCCAAGTCACTCAGAAATAGATGGGAATGGAAATGAGGTACTTAGGGAGGGACTCGAAGGCTATTAATATTGATCAAAAAGGTTGCCCAACAGGCAGAGTCTCCCAGTGTGAACTTCCCAAGACTATGGAATGGGGTGGAGAATGTCGTGACTGGCTTTGTGGCCATTAAGAAGGAAGAACTGCTTCTCTGAAGCAAAACGAAGGGACTTGGCTCAGAATGATGCCTGGTGCACAGCATCATGGGTCTCCTTCAGGCATGACCTTGCTGTCTCCTGTGTGACTATCTCATATCAGGTTAATGGGAGTCCCAAGGGTGAAACTGAAGTCAAGCCATGTTTGCCTTGCACTTGTTTGTCCTGTTTGGGCTCCTGTCCATCTCCTACAGCCATAGATGGCCTCTTCTGTGAAAAGTATGGACCAGGAGTAGAAAGGGACCAGTTTTATCTCAGTCAGGATTACTTTGTATAGCCCATGTGCTGTGGAGGTAAGAAAGGTGAGAGAAGATGACTCAATTACTCATTCACTTATGTGTACACATTTGCAGGGCACTGGGCTAGGTACTGGATATAACAATAACAATAATAAAATAATGACTATATGTGTCAGGACTGTGTCAAGTGCCTTCCTTGATGAGCTTATTTAAATTTCACAACAATCCTATAAGGTAAGTGCATTATTCACATTATACAACTGAGAAATTTGAGGTTTGGAGAGGTCAAGTAACCAGCCCAAAGTCACACACCTGGCAAACACAGAAATAGAATTGAAATCCAACTTTGTGCTTTTAACCATCATAAATATTTGGGTGAGTTTCAACACTCAAGTGGTTCACAGTCTAGTGGGAAAAACAGACAAACATGTGAGAGGTGTGGTAATTGCTAAAGGGTTGATCAGTTTTAGCCACAGTACAGTAAGTGGCATAGTATGAAAATTATCCTCTGAAGCTTTGAATTATAATTAAGTCCCTTTTATATCCTCTAAAGCAGGGTTTTTAAACCTTGGCACTATTGACATTTTAGGCCAGATAATTGTTTGTTGTGGAAGGCTAGCCTGTGCATTGAGGAACGTTTAGCAGAATCTACTTATTAGATGCAAGTATCACGGGACCCCAGTAGTTAGTGATAACCCAAAATGTCTCCAGACATTGCCAAATGTCAACTGGGGGCCAAAACTGCCCTGAGTTGAAAACCACCACTTTACAAGAATTAAACATTTTTAAAAGGCAAGAATTATATCTTAATTGTCATTTCATTCCTTCACCTTGCACTTCAACATACAAATATCTATAGAACACTTCACCCAACAGCAGCAAAGTGCACATTCTTTATAAACATCCATAAAACATTCTCCAAAACAGGCCATATTCTACACCATTTTAAAGTCTCAGCAAACATAAAAGAATTGAAATTATTAGATATATCCTTTCTGAACATAATGAAACTGAACTAAAAATCAACGACCAAAAGAAATATTAGAAATCAACACATTTCAAAATACCCTATGGGTATAAGGAGAAGTCCCAAATGAAATTTAAAAGTATCTTGAGCTAAAAGGAAATGAAAATACAGTGTAACAAAATTTATGGATTGCAGCTAAAGCAATGCTTAAGCTATGTTTTTACTTAAGTTTCTCCACAGCAAAAGAAACAATCATTAGAGTAAACTGGCAACCAATAGAATGGGAAAAAATTTTTGCAATCTGCCCATCAGACAAAGGGTTAATATCCAGAATCTACAAAGAACTAAAGCAGATTTACAAGAATAAAAACAAACAAACTCATTCAAAAGTGGGCAAAGGACATGAACAGACACTTTTCAAAAGAAGACAAATATGCAGCCAACAAACATATGAAAAAATGCTCATCATCATTGGTCATTAGAGAAATGCAAATCAAAACCACATTGAGATACCATCTCATGCCAGTTAGAATGGCAATTATTAAAAATTCTGGAGACAACAGATGCTGGAGAGGATGTGGAGAAAAAGGAACACTCCTACACTGTTGGTGGGAGTGTAAATTAGTTCAACCATTATGGAAGACAGTGTGGCAATTCCTCAAGGATCTAGAAATAGAAATTCCATTTGACCCAGCAATCCCATTACTGAGTATATACCCAAAGGATTATAAATCATTCTGTTATAAAGACACATGCACATGTATGTTCATTGCAGCACTGTTTACGATAGCAAAGACCTCTAACCAACCCAAATGCCCATTGATGATAGACTGGACAAAAAAATGTGGCACATATACACCATGGAATACTATGCAGCCATAAAGAACAAGTTTGTGTCCTTTGTAGAGACATGGATGAATCTAGAAACCATCATTCTCAGCAAATTGACACAAGAACAGAAAAAGGAACACTGTATGTTTTCACTTATGGGCGGGTGATGAACAATGAGAACACTTGGGCTCAGGGAAGGGAAAAACACTCATAGGCTAGGTGGGGGGTTGGAGGGGAGCAGAGGGGAGGGACATTGGGGTGGGGGGTGGGGAGGATGGGGAGGGATAACACCAGGAGAAATGCCTTATGCAGGCGAAGGCAGGAGGGATGGAGACAGCAAACCACCATGGCATGTATGTACCTATGCAACAATCCTGCAGGATGCAGGATATGCACATGTACCCCAGAGCCCAAATACAATTTTTTAAAAAAGATATGTTTTTAGCTTTAAATGCATATAGTCTAAATAAGGAAGTTCAAATATCAATAACCTAAGATTTTATCCCCAGACACAAAAGAGAGGAAATAAAACCAAGTATGTTGAAGGAAGAAAAAAACCAAAGATTATAGTAAAACTCAATGAACTAGAAAAAAATGGAAAAAAAAGGTCACGCCAAAAGTTGATTTTTTGTAAAAAATCAGCAAAATTAATAAACATTAACTAGATTTACTAAGAAAAAAGAGAGAAGACACAAATTATTAAGATCTAGTATAAAATCATTATACTACAATCACTATAGAATCTACAGAAATTAAAACATTATGAGAAATATTATGAAGAACTTCATGGCATTAAATTGGGCAACACGGAAGAAATGAACACGTTCCGTTTTTAGAAAGACATAAATTATCAAAACTGACTCAAGAAGAAATACTAAATCTAAATAGATAATATCACGTAATGAAATTTAAAATCTTTCTCCCACACATAAAATCACTTGGGACCAGAGTGATGACTTTACGGACAAATTTGATCAAACATTTAAGGTCAAGATAGTACCAATCCTATTCAAACTAACAGAAAGTAGAGGAATAAAAACCATTTAAACAACTTACTTTATGGGGCCATTATTACCCTGATACCAAAGTCAGACAAATAAATTAGGAAGAAAAAAATCTGCAAATTAATATCTTTCATGAATATAATTATGTAAACAAAATATTGGCAAATTGTATCTACAACATATTAAAAGAATTATACATGACAAAGTGGATTTTATCCCAGAATGAAAAGTCTATTTAAAATAAGTTAATGAATATAGTACACCATATTAATAGAATAAAGGTTTAAAATTACATGATCATTTCAACAGACTCAGAAACGCATTGACAAAATCTAACACTTATTCATAATAAAAATCTCAGCCAACTAGAAACAATTTACAAAATCCTATAGCTAACATCATGTTTAATTGTGAAAGACTGAATTCTCCTAAAATTGGGGTCAAGGAAAGGATGTTCACCCTTACTACTTCTTTTCAGCATTGTAGTGAATTCTATCCAGTGCAGTAAGTCCAGGAAAAGAAATTAAAGTCATATAGATCAGACTGGAAGAAGTAAGATGGCCTTTGTTTGAAGACAGGTGACTTTTTATTAGAAAAAAAGCTATTAAAACAAGTGAACAAAATGAGCAAGATCACAGGATACAAAATCAATATACACAACCAGTTGTGTTTTTATATATTAGCAATGAACAATCCAAAAATAAGATTAAGAAAATAATTTAATTCATAATGGTGTCAAAAAGTCCTTCATAGCTTGAAGGACTCAGTATTTTTGAAATAGTAATTCCCTTCAAATTGATTCGTAAATCAACACAAATTTTTAAAAATTTTAGCATGTCTATTTGTATAAATTAACAAGCTAATTCAAAATTAATGTGAAAATGCAAAGGACATAGAATAGAATAAAATTTTAAGAGAGAAAGACTAAGTTGGGGAATTTATACTACTTAACTTCAAAATTTACTATGAGCCTTCAAGAATCAAAAACAATGTAGTACTGGCAAAAGTACAGACATACAGATCAGTAGAACAAAGTAGAGTATCCAGAAACAAACCTGCATATTTATGAACCATTGATTTTCAACAAAGATGCCAAGGTAATTCAGTGAAGGAGGAAATAGTCTTTTTCTAAAAATGAAGCTGGAATAATTGGATATCCATATGTAGCAAAATGAACTTAGATGCTACCTTACTCTGCACATAAAATAGTAATTAAAAGTAAATCACAGACCTAAATGTAAGAGCTAAAAATATAACATTTCTAGAAGAAAACATAGGAAAAAAAATCTTTGTGACTTTGGGTTAGGCAGAGTTCTTAGATACAGCACGGAAACCACGATCTATAAAAGGAAAATCATTTATAATTTGGACTTCAGAATTTTTAAATGTTTGCATTCTGAAAATACCATTAAGAATGTGAAAAGACAAGCCACAGACTGGGAGAAAATGTAGTAAATCATGTATCTTATAATGAACATGTATTTGAAATATGTAAAGAACTTTTTCACTCCATAAGAAGACAACCTAGTTGAGAACTTCCAATGAATTTGAAACAAAAACCTCACCAAAGATACATCGAATACAAAAAGCACAAGAAAAGATGCTGAACATCATTTGTTATTACAGAAATGTAACAACACCACAGTGAGATACCACTATATACTGACCAGTATGGGATTTTTAAAAAAGATATTTATTGCATTTCTGTAGAAAAAGCTTGACTCAAAAATCTGTTGATAAGGTACAGGTTCCTGTCTTTAAATTTGTCAATAAAAGACAGATTCCTAAGCTTCACTCCAGAATTCATGAATCAGATATTTCACTGATTCATAATCTCTGGCGGAGGCTTAAGAGCAATAGCAGAATCTACATTTCAAATAAATCCAGTGGCATTTTAAATAAATATTACATTCAACAACTATTGATGTAGGTCTTACTTTAGCCATTGCAGTATGAGAAAATCAAACTGGAATTATTGTAATGTTTTTAACTCTAATTTTATGCCTTTTTCATCCTATATTTTTCCCTGTCTCTTTCAAAGCCCCTAATTTGCCCCAATCAGATTTTTAAAATTTTGTGCATTTTCTAATAAAAGAATAGGGAGGAGAGATCCAAGATGGCCAATTACTAGCAGCTCAGGATTGTAGCTCCCAGTGAAAGCACAGAGAAGGAGAGGACGCCACACTTTCAGACGAATTTTTGTTGCTCACGGATCAGGAGATTCCCAGCAGAGGAGCCCCACAGGTCACCAGCGCGACTCTTGTGGCCAGTGCCCCAGCGCGACGGTTCCCAGTGCAGAGTAAACGGGACTGGGTCCCCTTTTGGTCGACCCTATTCAGCTGATTGAAAAAGGGACTTAAGAAGGAAGCCAGACCAGAGATTCCGGGCAGAAAAGCACCACAAATCTTAACGCCACTGTTTTAGCCAGCACAGTGGGTTGCTCAGATTCTGGCGCTGGGAATCACCAAACTGGACATCCACTCAGAGACCTAGTTTGAGGGTCGGTAATTGCAAGGACGACAGGTGGATGGATTTACGATGATGGGAAGAAACCAGCGTCAGGGAGCTGGGAATACCTGAGATCAGAGTGCCTCTCCCTCTACAGGGGATCACAGTTCCTCATCAACAAGGGAACAAGGCCTGATGGAGAACGAGTGCTTTCCATTAACAGAATTAGGCTTCAGAAGGTGGATAATAAGAAACTTCTGTGAGTTAAAAGAACATATTCTAGCCCAATGTAAAGAAACTAAGAACCTTGAAAAAAGGTTCGACAAAATCCTAACGAGAATAGACAATTTAGAGAGGAATATAAGTGAATTAATGGAACTGAAGAATACAATACAAGAACTCTGCAAAGTATGCACAGGTTTTAACAGTCAAATTGATCAAGCAGAAGAAAGGATATCAGAGGTCAAAGACCAACTTAATGAAATGAAACAAGAAGACAAGATTAGAGAAGAAAGAGTAAAAAGGAATGAGCAAAGTCTCCAAGAAATGTGGGACTATGTGAAAAGACCTAATTTACATTTGATAGGTGTACCTGAATGTCATGAAGAGAATGAATCCAAGCTGGAAAATATTCTTCAGGATATTATTCAGGAAAACTTTCCTAACCTAGTAAGGCAGGACAATACTCAACTCCAGGTAATACAGAGAACACCACAAAGATATTCCTCAAGTAGAGCAACCCCAAGACACATAATCGTTAGATTCACCAGGGTTGAAATAAAGGAGAAAATTCCAAGGGCCGCTTGAGAGAAAGGTCAGGTTACCCATAAAGGGAAGCCTATTAGACTCACAGCAGATTTCTCAGAAGAAACCCTACAAACTAGAAGAGAGTGGGGGTCAATATTCAATATCCTCAAAGAAAAGAATTTTCAACCCAGAATCTCATATCCAGCCAAACTAAGCTTCATAAATGAAGGAAAAATAAAATTTTTTGCGAACAAGCAAGCATTCAGAGATTTCATCACCACCAGGCCTGCTTTACAAGAGCTTCTGAAAGAAGCACTATACACAGAAAGGAACAACCGGTATCAGTCATCCCAAAAACTTACCAAAAGGTAAAGAGTATCTCCATAATGAAGAATCTATATCAACTAATGGGCAAAATAGCCAGCTAGCATTAAACGACAATATTAAACTTACAAATATCAATATTAATCCTAAATTTAAATGGATTAAATGCCCCAATCAAAGACACAGACAGGCAAATCGAATAAAAAGTCAAAACCCATCGGTACGCTGTATCCAGATCCATCTCATAAGCAAGGACACACAAAGACTCAAAACAAAGGGTTGGTGGAAGACTTACCAATCAAATGGAGAGCAAAAAAAAAATAAAAAATAAAATAAAAACAGGAGCTGTAACTTTTGTCTCTGATAAAATAGACTTTAATAGTAACAAAGACTAAAAGAGACAAAGAAGGACATTACATAATGGTAGAAGGATCAATGCAACAACAGGAGTCAATGATCATAAATATACATGCACCCAATATAGGAGCACCCAGATACATAAGATAAGTTCTTAATGACTTATAAAGAGACTTGGACTCCTGCACAATAGTAGTGGGAGACTTTGACACCACATTGTTAATACTCGATGGATCAACGAGATAGATTAACAGGGACATCTATGATTTGAACTTAGACCTGGAACAAGTAAACTCAGTGAATATTTGTGGAATTCTTCACCCCAGGTCCACAGAATATATATTTTTCTCAGTATCACATTACACCTATTTTGAAAGTGACCACATAATTGGAAGTAAATCACTCTTCAGTATTTGCATAGCATTTCACAGACTTAAATGAAAGATTGGTTGGCTGTTGGTTTGTTATTTTCTTCCCTTATTCCTTCCTGTCTCCGCTGTTAAGCACAACTATCGGCATTAAAGAGGTTTTTAATACCTATTTTTTAGATTGCATTCCAGCCTGGGCAATAGAGCAAGACTCCTGTTCTCTCTCCCCCTTTCTCTTTCTCTTTCTTTCTTTAAAAAAAAAAGAATAGGACCTCCTTTCAATGCATTCCTCCCTCCCAGTGAAAGGCCCACATTCTAATTATTGACAATGCATCAGTTCATCCAGATGTGCTTTCAGCCTTTCTAGGTGTCTCGTTTCATCCACTATCAATGCAGGAGGGTGAGCTTTGTGCTTGGCCAATCAATGCTGATGAGAGTGAGATGCTGAGGAACCAGATCAAGGATTCAGATCCCACTGCTGCACTGCTCCCAGTGGATTTCATCCTCTGGCTCCATGACTCCTGCCTTAACTACAATTCAAAAGGGCCTAGTGTAGGGGTCGAGAGTGTGGCCTCTGGAGTCCAACACCTGAGTTCAGATTCTGGCTCTTCCACCTAGTGGCTCAGACACAGTCTGACTTCTCTATTCCTATTCCTCACCTGTAAAATGCAGATAAGAGAATTCCTGACTCACAGGTCCTTAGAAGGACCAGATGGTTAAAGTGCTTGAAAGAGTACCTGGCATATAGAAGGGACTGTGTAACTGTTTGTTAAATAAATGGACCTGTTTGGGTTGATTTCAGGTTTCAATTTCCCATGGTACAGTTCTGAGGCATCTGAGCAGTGCTTGGGAACATGTGTGAGATATAGATGTTTGCTTTTGGCTGTCAGCCTTTGGGGGTCACAACACAGCTCGATGCGGAAACTATGTTCCAAGAAGACCTAGAGATCCACTGTGTGTGTGTGTGTGTGTGTGTGTGTGTGTGTGTGTGTGTGTGTGTTTTGAAGTGAAAAGGACAGATAGTAAACAACTAAAACTGTAATGAACAAGATACTCTCAGATATTATGAAATAAATAAAACACGGTGATGTGATAGCAAGACTCTGTGGTCTTGTTAAAGGTGTTCCCCTTGCGGCTGCCTCTGTCTCATTCCTCCCCAGTTGCACCCAACCCCAGCCTACTCCCTGCCCAAGATGGGGCAGCCAGGGCCAAACAGTCACACATGTGTAGTCCACATCACCACACTTGATTTGCTCCACTCCCAAGGGTCAAATAGGCTAATTTCCCACATCCTGTGCTTCCCTCTATTTAAAAGCCCCAAATGACTATTCCAGTGACACTCCTTTGAAAAATTTTCCATGAACTTTAGGTTAAAACCTCCCTTTATTTAATTTCACCTTAATTGCATCAATTAGGCTCCTTTCATGTTTGCTCAACAAACTCTTTTGTTTCTTTCACTCAGCTCTGAGCAACAGCTGCCAAGTGGATTCTTTGTTCTGAGGCCTTTTTTTAATGGTCTTCACACCAATCCTGTTTGTTTTCCTCAGTGGCAGCTCTGAACAAACCTGAAAAAGTGTTGCCATTAAGCTGCAGAGGGCAAGCTTAGTTGCCAGCTGCCATTTACCCCCATCCAGTTCCCAGAATGGAAAACGAGGCCTTTCTTCTCTCATTTAGAAGGGAAAATGTTTGGTTTGGTTGCGTTGGGAGAGGTGTCAGAGACCTCAGATAACTTATGCCCCTCAGAGTCTCACTTATGACACCCCTTCTCCCATCCCCAGTCTACAGTCCCTGAAGTTGCTTTTGCTCTTTCAACCTATAGAGATTTCATGGCTACCTCCCTGACTGTAGTTTTCTCCCACCTCCCCCATTCTCACAGCTGGCAGAGAAGGATAATCATAAAATGGATCCCATCAGACCACTTACATGTTAAACTCTTCCATGGCTTCTCACAGAATTCAGGGTACCTTGCTCACTCCTTAGCTTGCTACTCCAAGTTCTTCAGGCTTGACTCTTTAGTTTCAAGTTTCTCACTGCCTGCAACCCACATGAGGAAGCTTTTTTCCAAGATGGTTGCCATCAAATTCCCTCCCTCCTTCTGTAGACAAGCCATTCCCCTATTAAGGGAAAGGGCTCTTACTGTCCCCTCTCCCTTGGATCTGGGTTGGCTGCAGTGACTTGCTTGATCGTAAGAATGCAGAAGTATGTTTTGGAACTTCCAAAGCTAGGTCACAAGAAACTTTGTATCTTTTACCTGGGCTTCTTGAAATACTCTAGGATTTACTCTGGAGGAAACTAGCTACCCTGAGACTGCCATGTCATCAGAAGCCACATGGAGGAGCCCTGGATGATGAGAAAATGTAGAAAGAGAAGTCAAGAAACACCAGGCCACTAGAAATGTCAGTGAAAAAAAACATCTTGAAAGTGAATCTTCAGCCCCAGTGGCCTAGCTAATGACAAGTAAATGAGAGATGATCCACCTAGTTTTGTCTTTCTGCATTACTTACCCACAAAATTACAACAAAACCAAATGGTTGTTTTGGGGTAGTTTGTTATACAGCAATAGACAGCCAGGAAGTCACTTCTTCAGACTATTCATTCAGACCTTGACGTCCACCCTAAGCTATCAGGCATATTCCCAAGTCACTGTCCTGGCACCTGCTACTGTGTCTATCTGAAATAACATTTCTGTTCTCTGCATGGCTTAACTCTTGCTTTTTCTTTGGAAACTTAAGAAGTACTTTATTTGGCAAGACTTTCTTTTAACGTTTCTAGTTTGTATAGGACAGGTCCCCTCTGAAATTCTTTTGACAAATATGTATTAAGCTTCTACTATGTGCCAGACACTGAAGTTTCAACAGTGAAGCATATTTCTATGATGGTCTGTGGTTCCCTGTTGTATCAAAGGCTCTGTATTCTGTTTGAAATAGCTTCTACCTTTATCTCATAATGAGCTCCCCCAAGGCTGAGGCTGTATGCTTCTCTATGTACATCCTGGGCATCTGGCACAGTGCTAGTATATAGTAGGTAATCAATAGATTCCAACCAAATGAACAAATGAATTGTGATCTTCAGTCGGTGTTTATATGAGCACTTGAGTTTAGGTTTGGCTGATTTCTGCCAAGTCCAAGCTTCCTGAAGTGGAAGCATTGTCAAAACCCTGAAATGATAGTGGTGGGAATGAAGTCTAACAGCAAAGTTCCTGGTTTGGGTACCCTTCAAATGCAAATGCACCAACACTAAGAACCCAAAGTTGGAAATGCTATAGAATAGCGCTAGGACGCACTTGTTCTGAAATAAGAATACTTTCTACTTTGATAGTGAGAGGGAAGAGGCAGCATTCACATCAGACTGTACTACATAAGTATATGAACCTCTGAACTTAGGCCCTCTGTCTCTTCTGCCCTGAGGGTAGCAAACAAATAGACAGATGGGAAGAGGCCAAACTCCAAAGGCTTTTTGTTTTGTTTTGAACCTACCAAGTAATCCGAGAAAGAGAACTTGTTCCTAAAATCAAAGTTATGTGTGCTTGCTTAGGGCTGGATACAAAAGAAAGATTTATCAATATTGAAAAACTCCATCTGTTTTTAGGAAGCTGCCTTGTGGTTACCGCTTCTTGTGCCTATTATCATCTCATGATAAGGAGCGATGCAGATAGTCTGGTAGCTGTTTGTCATTATGACACAGAGACAGCAAAAGCCCAGAGCCCAGAGGAACAACAAGCAGTTTGTCTATTATCTCAATCAGGGCTGGATTTACCTCCTTTGCTCCAGGACCTCTGACAATGACCAGAGACATTTTCAGGTATCATGTTGGGGTGGGGGTGGACTACTGCTTCCAGTGGATAAAAGTCAGGGATGCTGCTAAACATCCTACAATGCACAGGACTGCCCCCATTACAAAGAATCACCCAACCCAACGTGTTAGTAGTGCCAAGATTGAGAAATCCCGGCTTAGGGCACTGGTTTCAAGCATTAGTTTACATCAGAATCACTCAGAAGGCTTGTTAAGACACAAGTTGCTGGTTTGGGAGCCATGGAGTAGGGCACAGGAATTTGCATTTTTTTCTTTTTTGAGATGGAGTCTTACTCTGTCGCCAGGCTGGAGTGCAGTGGCGTGATCTCTGCTCACTGTAACCTCCATCTCCTAGGTTCAAGTGATTCTCCTGCCTCAGTCTCCCAAGTAGCTGGGACTACAGGCATGCACCACCACGCCCAGCTAATTTTTGGATTTTTAGTAGAGATGAGGTTTCACCATGTTGACCAGGATGGTCTCAATCTCCTGACCTCGTGATCCACCTGCTTCAACCTCCCAAAGTGCTGGGATTATAGACGTGAGCCAGGAATTTGCATTTTTTCAAATTCCCAGGTGATTCTGATGCTGCTCCTGGGACCAACCTTTGAGAATCAATTGTCTAGAGCTCCTTTTCCCTAAGTAGTGGAAGCTGAGAGTGGGTACCACTCACTGGGGCATGAAGAGAAGGTCTAGAAAGCGGGTTTCCATATAGGCCTTTTGGGGGACCTCTCTGACTTCTCAACAGGAATCTTTCCTTTGGGTCAGTGAACTTCACACTAATTCAGTCTAAACACCTACTCTGGGTTAGAACTGAAAAAACAAAAACATTCTTGAAAGAAAATGAGCAACCTGAACCAGGAAGGGAAATCAGCTACAACTGGGGTCAATCTTTTGGCACATTCCACGGGACTCACAGAGTGGGTAACAATAGCTCCAATTCTCCAGAGGGGCAGCCAGATCAACAAAAGTTCAATTAGTAAGTCTTGGCAAATAAAGGCAACAAACAGTTTGGCAATAATAAATTAAGGCCATGCTTGGCTTTCACCCAGGCTCGTTACTGTCTCCCTGCCAGGCTTTGTGAAAGAGTGGCTTTGAAGGCTCCTGAAAAGGGTTCATTTCTTGAACAATTCTTGCTTTTGTTTGCTGCCATTCTCTTCTTTTCTTTGCTCCTTTCTTCATTTATCATGAAGGGCACTCACAGGAGCATTCGGCTTCTGTCCTCCTAAGAGTATGACTTATTCCCAAGAAGGTACAAGGAGCCCACGTCAATTCTGCTGTCACCCACAGAGGACATTCAGGGATGAGAACTAAGGGATGGCAGACTCAAAGAGATGAGCTTTCTAGTTTAAAAATTCAGTTTCTAAGAAAACAGAGAACAAAGTCTCCTCACACTTAGAGACACTGCTTCATTTTGTACATGTTTCTAAAAATAAGGAAATGAAATCATTTGGTGAACATGCCAAGCACCTTGAAACTTCGCAAAATATAGTGTGGGGTCCACATCCTCCAAGCCCTCTGCATCCCCTAAGATGTGGATATTAGCATTAATGATAATGATAATTTTCTAATATTCCCTGAGCTTTTCTGTGTGTCAGATATACTTCTAAGCATTCTACATCTCTTTCTTTTATTTATTCTTTTTAGAATGGCCTGCAAGATTGATATTTTATTATTTCCATTTTATAGTTGAGCAAATAGGGGCAAAGAAAAATTAAGTGTCTGAGATGGAGTTATTTTAGTTTCTTTATGCAGCGATGCAGCCTGATTCTTGCCAATGGTGTAATTACAGTGTGCTAGGTGGCTATTCTACAACTTGTAGAGGGTCCTGTAGCAGTGGTGTACTCTCAAGCAAATGTTCTCCTTTAGGCAAACACGTAGCAAGAGACCAACTCTTACCACCATTGAGTGAGGTCCTGCTGGCAGTTAGTGTTTCAACTGTGCCTTGGCTGCTACCATTGATGGTTTGGGGACAAGGAGTAATGCTTGGGTTGTACTTAGGCGGCACTGAACTCACAGAGAGAATAGAAAAGGGAAAAGGGACCTAACAACAGCAACAACAACAAAATGGCAGATCTAGTTTAATATGTCGGGAAATCCAGTCCCATTGGGTCATTTTAGGTTTGACTTTACTGATCATCAAGGTCACCCCTTACTTGCATTTCCAGTTTCCCAAAGGAGGCAGTGGAGGCTAACAGGATGAACCTATCCAAAGATACATAGTAAATGGTAGAAGTGAGACTAGAACTTGGGACACTGACTTTTGTTCCTGTGTTCTTTTTATTATTTTTTTCAGACCCTCCCATTGGTACATCAGCAGTATGAGCCAGGTGGAATTTCTGGGCATAACGGATTTAGTAAAATTGACAGAATCACAGAATCTTACCATCCAGAGAGATCTTACCTGGTTTAATTGCCTACCTTCTCGGAAGGTGCAGTGAGAGCCATAGGAACATTACAGACATTTCTCTGTGTCTGTTTTAAGAGGCGTGAGCTCCACATGCCTGGGGCTGAGATAGCATTGACTAGCCCAGTCAGCAGACACTGTGGGCCCCCTTGTGAGCCAGGCACTGCCATATGTTACAGGGTCAAGTAAAATGGTGCCTTTTAGACAATGGTCCTACAACAGCCTAGAATCAGAGAGCATGTCCCCAGCTCCCAGAGAATATCAAGGCAGAAGTAGGAAATTAATATGAGGAAATTAAATTGAGGTTGGGTGCAGGGGTTATGAATGCCAGGCCAGACAGTCTTAACTTTACTCTGAAGACAAGTGGGGAACACCAGAACTTCTTAAGTCAATCTGAAATGGATAGAGTTTTGCTTTGGGAAAAGGAAGATGATGTGATGCCTAGACTTGCAGGCTGATATCAGATGGCAGAAATGGAAGCTAGATTACGGTAACCATCTAGACAAAAACTAATGTGGTGACTCAGCAATTTTGCATGTAGGATTTATCAAATGGAAATGAAAATCTAGGTTCATGAAAAGGCTGTACATAAATGTTTGTTATAGCTTTACTCATGATCATCAAAACAGAAACAACTTGAATAAATGTCAATCAACTGGAAAATGGATAAACAAATTATGATTTATTTCTACAATAGAATACTACTCAGCAGTATTAAGAAAAGAACTACAGATGCAGGAAACTATGTGGATGAATCTCACAGACATTATGCTAAGTGAAAGATGCTGAACAGAAAAGAGGGCATGCTGTATTATTCCATTTATATGAACTTCTGGAACAGCCAATCTAATCTAAGATGAAAAATCAGAACAACAGTTGCCCTGGGAGATGGGAGCAATTGGCTGGGCAGCGACACAAAGAAACTGGAAGATAAAATTGTTCTAGATCATGATACAAGCATGATTAAATAGATGCCTACATTTGTCAAATTTGTACACAAAGATTTGTGCTGTGTAAATTCTGTGTAAATTTTACCTCACCTAGAAAATAACTGTAGAATAATAAAAATAATTGAGCCAGGCAGGGGTACAGAATGGCATAATATTGACAATTATAAAAACTGAGTGATAGGCACATGGAGGTTCATTATACTAATCTGCTTATTTTGTATAAGTTTAATATTTTCCATAATGAAGTATTAAAATAAGTAATAGACCTGAACCAGGACAGTGGAGAGGGAGAAACCAGGACAGACGAAAGACATTGTAGGCATGTACCTGAAATGTCTTGATAAGTACTTGGATGTAGGGAGCAGTTTTCAAAGGCAAATGTCAAAAATGACATAGAGTTTCAGTGGTGAAGCCTTTAACAAAGAAAAAAAGAGGTTTTAGAGGCCATGGGAAAGGTTGAGTGTGAGGATGTACTGTTTCTGAAATGCTAGTGGAATGAATGGAAGGAAATGCTCAGGAGACAGATGAAAAGGAAGGAGGATGACATCCTACCTTGAGTGTCATCTTCCTTCCTGTCATCCTGAGTGCAGGATCAAAGGGGAAACTTCAATGATGGCAATAAATTATTGCACAGGTTCGTACATCACTAAGCTAACCACAAGTCCCCAGAGTTATCTACATTGGATGCTTACAATGTGCTAAGCCTTGTGTCCCACTGGGGCTACAGCCTAATGGGAGAGACAGGAAAACCAATATAAATGCAACATAATGTGGTTAGTGTGAAAATAAATGTATGTAAATCATTCTGCCAAGGCCCAGAAAGAAAGCTCTTGGCCCAGCCTGGCTGAGAGAGAAAGGAGAAACCCAAACCAAGTCATCCTTGAACAAGACCCCTGAGCTTAGATGGAAACCATGGCCAATGGGTGCTTCTGAAGTTAAGGGACCTCCTGGATGCCTGGGAAATTACTGTGATCCTTATATTTACCACTTGAGCTAGAGTTCTCATAATTATAGACTTCAGGAGATGAAATGAACCATGAATTAGATTCACAGGACATTTATTGGGGACCTACTAAGTCAAAGACATTGTGCTAGCAATATGGTTTGGCTATGTCCCCACCCAAATCTCATTTTGATTTGTGGTTCCCATAATCCCCACATGTTATGAGAGGTACCTGGAGGGAGGCAATTTAATCATGGGGTGGTTACTCTCATGCTGTTTTCATGATAGAGAGTAAGTTCTCACAAGATCTGATGGTTTTATAAAGGGCTTTTCTCTCTTTGCTCAGCACTTCTCCTTGCTGCTGCCATGGGGAAAGTCTGAAACTTTCTAGAGACTTGTTGAATGGCTTTGTCCAAAATGCTGATAGTGATATGGACAATAAAGTTCAGGCTGAGGTGGTATCAGATGGAAATGAGGAACTTGTCAGGAACTGGAGCAAAGGTGACTTTTGTTATGCTTTAGCAAAGAGACTGGCAGCATTTTGCCTTTGTCCTAGAGATCTGTGGATCTTTGGACTTGAGAGCAGTGGGCAGAAGAAATTCTAAGCAGCAATGCATTCAAGAGGTGATAGAGCATGAAAGTTTGGAAAATTTGCAGCCTGATGATGTGGTAGAAAAGAAAAACCCCATTTTCTGGGGAGAAATTCAAGCTGGCTGCAGAAACTTGCATAAATAGTGAGGAGCCAAATGTTAATCACCAAAACAATGGAGAAAGTGTCTCCAGAGCATATCAGAAGTCTTCATGGTAGCCCCTCCCATCACAGGCCCAGAGGTCTAGTAGGAAAAAATGGTTTTCTGGGCCAGGTCCTGGGCCCACCTGCTGTGCGCTGCCTAGGGACTTGGTGCTGTGTATCCCAGCTGCTCCAGCCATGGCTAAAAGGGGCTAAGGTACAGCTCAGGCCATGGATTTAGAAGGGGCAAGCCCCAAGCCTTGACAGCTTCCATGTGGTATTGGTCCTGCTGGTGCACAGAAGACAATAATTAAGGTTTGGGAACCTCCACCTAGATTTCAGATGATGTATGGAAATGCCTGGATGTCCAGGCAGAGGTTTGTTGCAGAGTCAGAGCCCTCATGGACAATATCTGCTAGGGCAGTGCAGAAGGAAAATATGAGGTTGGAGTCCTTACACAAACTCTCCACTGGGGCACTGCCTAGTGGAGCTGTGAGAAGAGGGCCACCATCCTCCAGACCCTGGAATGGTAGCTCCACCAACAGTTTGCACTGTGTTCTTGGAAAAGCTGTAGACACTCAATGCCAGCCCATGAAAACAGTTAGGTGAGGAGCTGTACTCTGCAAGGCTACAGAGGTAGGGCTATCCAAGGCTATGGGAATCCACCTCTTGCATCAGTAAGCCCTGGATTTGAGACGTGGAATCAAAAGAGATCATTTTGGAACTTTAAGGTTTAATGATGGCCCTATTGGATTTGCATGGGGCCTGAAGTCCCTTTGTTTTGGCCAATTTCTCCCATTTGGAATGAGTGTATTTACCCAATTCCTATACCATCCTTGTATCTAGGAAGTAACTAATTTTCTTTTGATTTTACAGGCTCATAGGTGGAAGGGACTTGCCTTGTCTCAGATAAGACTTTGGACTTGGACTTTAGAGTTAATGCTGGAATGAGTTAAGACTTTGGGGAACTGTTGGAAGGGCATGATTGTGTTTTGAAATGTAAGGACATGAGATTTTGGAGGTGCCAAGGGTAGCATGATATAGTTTGGCTATTTCCCCACCCAAATCTCATCTAAATTGTAGTTCTCATAATCCCTATGTGTTGTGGAAGAGACCCAGTGGGAGGTAATTTAATCATGAGGGTGGTTACCCTCATGGTGTTCTCATGATAGAGATTGAGTTCTCACGAGATCTGATGGTTTTGTAAGGGTTTTCCCCCCTTTGCTTGGTACTTATCTTTGCTGCCACCAAGTGAAGAAGGATGTGTTTCCTTCCCCTTCCACTATGATTTTAAGTTTCCTGAGGCCTCCCCAGCCATGCTGAACTGTGAGTGAATTAAATCTCTTTCCTTGATAAATTACCTAGTTATGGGTATGTCTTTACCAGCAGTGTGAGAATGGACTAATACAGCTAGGTACTGTGGAGTATTTCAAAAGTGAGGAAAAAAAGTACATTCCCTGCCTTTAAGAAGCTTCTACCTAGTAGTGGAGACAGAGTCAGCTATATAACTCTATATCACAGAAGTCAATACATGAAAAAAGCAGTAACTTACTATACACATAAAAAATGTAACACAAAGAAGGGAGAGATAATATACAACTAAAAGATCATAGGACAGCCCATTTCATTTTACAGATAAGGAAAGTAAATTTCAGAGAATTCATGTCACCTGTTCAATATTGCATTGCTATTTAATAATTTTGATTGATTTCTGAGAATACTGAGCTATTTGATCCTAACTCTGGCTTCCTGGCCTGGGCTTCATCTCTATTTCTGTGGCAGCATTCCAACTCTTATGTATTTACTGTAGTTAATGCTCACTCACCCACTGCACCTGCTTTTCTACTCCTCTTTGATATAATGAACACTGGCTACAAAGTACTCAGAGTAGATAGAAGTCATTTCTTCCCTGAGTATGAGCTTAGTATAATATGCTGTAAAATTCAATCTTGGACAAATGGCTCCACTGATTTGCTCCCATTGAAAGCCAATTTTGACATCAGTTAAGCCCTTTACATAATCTCTGATTTGTGATTAAACACATTTTAAAAATACAATTAGTTATAGGCTGGAGCTACAGAGGCCTTTGATTCATAATTGGCTGATTGTTTCTAGAAAATTAAAAAAGGAAGGAATCATACCTAGTTGACTCTGCAAGACCCATTGCAAACACATACCCTGATTCATGCACCTTCCCAGGGTTAAAGAAACATCTTCACAAGTGGGACCCTACCAACCTACATGACTTTAGTTTTCTAAAATATAAATGTGATTATGTCACTCCCTGGCTCAAAATCTCTAGGGTGCCCCATTATCTTCTGGACAATGTCCCAACTCCTTCCTTCCTTTTGAGGCTTTTCATGTACTGGCCTCTGTCTCCTATCCAGCCTCATGGGGCCTTGCTCATTGTGTCCTAGTGACCCCAGCCTTTCAGATCACCAAATCTTAGTAGCAAATTCCATTAGCAGTTTCACTAACAAACCCATATTAATTCATCTATTCTTTCACTCTTTCACTAATTCATTCCATAAGTATTTCATAGAACTTTATTAGGTGTCAACCCCAGTGCTAGGCACTCGGGATTAAGTGATGAGCTAGGCAGTCAAGGAGCTTTAATTCTCAGAGGTAGACGTTAATCGAATAATCACACATCTACATGGTTACAAATGTGCATATACAAAGAGCTGGCAAAAGGGAACAGTAAGAACAAATATCCTAGGAAGGAGAAGAGCCTGGCACAGTTGAGCAACTGACACAGACAGCATAGTAAAGGAAGAAATGGAATGAATTGAGTTGGGAGAAGTAGCAAAGGACTAAATCATGCAGTACCTTGTAACCCATGGTGAAGACTTAGATTTCTTTTAGAAGGCAGGATTTTAAGAACAGGGAATATTACAATAATCTATGCAGTTAAAAGATTGCACTATGGGCTAGTGGGTGGAGATAGAATTAAAGACTAGCAAACCTGGGAACCGAAAGACCTATCTGGAGATTACTGTGAAAGACCAGGCCAGTGAAGTCACCAACCATCTTGGATTGCCTTCAATTGAGGGGTTCCCTGAAGGTAGAACTTGCAGTACTAAAACCTGGAAAGCCCCAGGCATATTGGGATGTTAGTCATCTTCCAGGCATGATATCATTATGTCCTGAATTTTTGGATGACACTAAATGGAAGGATGTGGATGGTCTAGAGGTTGATGACTTATTGATGGACTGGACAAAAGGGGCAGAAAAAAGGAGAGCTCTTGGCTTCCGACTTTTGCAACCAGTTAGTAGGTCTTTCTATTGAGATAGATGATTCTCATTTCTCTGACTCAGGGCTTTTTGAGCAGAAAATAAATCAACACAGAAGAAGAGAGTGAAAGAAGACAGCTTCCCACTATGTTATCACTTCCAGGACTTCAAGCAAATAATTGATGTCACACTAGGGTCAAAGCCATGGTCAGCCAGGAAAACCCTGTGTCTTGTTTGCAAGGGATCAAAGCAATTTATGAATGTTATGATGCTGTTCATAAAATCCCCATGTGGCACCAACTAAGAGATAGATGAGGAGATGGACAAAGGGAACCCAGATTATCATCAGTATTGCTAGTAGAGTCAATGCCTTAGTGGATAACTAGAAGCAGGTAAGAATGTAGCTGGCAAAGAGCTGCTTCCCTGTAGAGAAAGGGCTGTGTGCTTCAAGGAGCATGAACTTTGTGTTCCAGTCCTTTCCCAGCCACTTACCTCTTGTGTGATCTTGGGCAAGTTACCTAATCCTGAGATCCTTCATTTCCTAACCTGTATGATGATATTAATAATTACCTGCCCTGAAGGGTTCTGATGAAAACTGGAGAGAAGATGTGTGCTTGCTACATGATAGGCTTTCAATCATGCTTCCTCACATTATCTTAACTTATATTGTTCTCAGTATGGTATTTAAGCTTTTTTAATACACTGTAGAGGGAAAAAGCAAATCAATGTGTTTCTTCTGACCCACTTTTAGGGAGACCTTCCCCAGATTGCTTCCCAAATAAGCAGAATTCTTGTAGAGTGGATGGAAGCTCAATTTAGAGGACATACATACCACTGTGTCTGAATATCAGCTCTGTCACTTGGTAGTGTGATCCAGAATCATTTACCACAGGCCTCCATGCATCACTATTCTCACTTGTAAAAGAAGGATGATTTCCACCATATCTACCTTATAGGACTTTTGTGGGTATTAAATGAGATTATCCATGCTTGGTGTTTAGTGTGGTTCCTGGCACAAAGAGAGAACTAAATAAATATTTTGACTATTTGCTGTTATTAATAGTGGGAAAAGGTTGTAATGGGCTCTTTCCACTCTCCCATTCCCTTACACTCATGACTAATATTATACATGTGTGTATCAAGGGGACTCTCACTTTATAGATTGGGTTCTTAAGATAGTGTATATAGTGAAAATTACAGGTATCCAAATTTTCCCTGGAAAATATCTTCCAATCCCCCCAAAATACTGTGTACATGGTTCTGTGCTTATAACTATGTAAATGCAGATAAAATTATATAGATAAAATTTTCTTTTACAATATCTCATAGTATTTTAATATTTTTGCCACATAAGGAGCTGAATTTACATGGGTTAAATGCATGTGTGTGCGATTCTATTGTGATTGTCAAGGTCAAAGTTTCCTTGCAAATCCAGTGCTTTTCTGTAGCTAAAGAGACAATAGATGTAGTAACATTAAAGGGACAATATGTGTAGTCTTTCTTTTATTTATTTATTTATTTATTTTATTTATTTATTCAGGAGGTACATGTGCAGGTTTCTTACATGAATATATTGCATAGTGGTTTGGACTTCTAATGTACCCATCACCCAAAGAGTGAACACTGCACCCCAATAGGTACTTTTTCAACTCTCACCACTGTCTTTTTTTTCTTTGTCTAGTAATCCCCAGTGCCCATTATTTCATTTTTATGTCCACGTATATCCATTGCTTGGTTCCCACTTGTAAATGAGAACATGTTATGTTTTATCTTCTTTCTGAATTAGTTCACTAAAGATAGTAGCCTGCAGGCTCCTATCCATGTTGCTGCAAAATACATGATTTTATCCTTTTTATGGCTGTGTACTATTCCGTGGGGTATATATACTACATTTTCTTTATCCAGTCATATGTTGATGGACATGCAGGTTGATTCCATGACTTTGCTATTGTTGACTAGTGTTGCAATAAACAAGCAAGTGCAAGTGTCTTTTTAATACAAGTTCTATTCCTTTGGGTAGATACTCAGTAGTTGGATTGCTGGATCAAATGGTAGTTCTATTTTCATTCTTTGAGCAATCTCCATGTCATTTTCCATAGAGATTGTACTAATTGATATTTCCACCAACAGTGTATAAGCATTTCCTTTTCTCCACATCCTTGCCAACATCTGTTGTTTTTTGGCTTATTTTTTAAATTTAAATAGGTTTTAGGGGAACAGGTGGTGTTCAGTTACAAGAATAAATTCTTTAGTTGTGATTTCTGATATTTTGGTGTACCTACCAACTGAGCAGTATACATTGTACCCAGTGTGTGTTATTTTATCTCTCACCACCCTCCCACCCTTTCCCCAAAGTCCATTGCATCATTCTTACACCTTTTGCATCCTCATAGCTTAGCTCCCACTTATGAGTGAGAACACATGATGTTTGGTTTTCCATTCTGGAGTTACTTCACTTAAAATAATGGTCTCCAATTCCATCCTGGTTGCTGCAAATGCCATTATTTCGTTCCTTTTTATGGCTGAGTTGTATTCTATGAAATATATGTGTATATGTGCATATATGATATATATGCATATATAAAAATATATATGCATATATTACATATATGTGTGTATGTATAAAAATATGTATGCATATATTATATATGTGTATTAAAAATATATATGCATATATGATATATATGTACTGGCATAAAATATATATATTTTATATATATACTGGTGTGTGTGTGTATATATATATTATGTATATATATATATTTCACATTTTCTGTATCCATTCATTGATTGATGGGCATTTGGGCTGGTTCCATGTTTTTGCACTTGCAAATTGTGCGCTGTGAACATCTGTGTGAGTATCTTTTTGTTATAATGACTTCCTTTCCTCTGGATTGATATCCAGGAGTAGGATTGCTAGATCAAATGGTAGATCTACTTTTAGTTCTTTAAGGAATATCCACACTGCTTTCCACAGTGATTATGCTTTCCACAGTGATTATCCTGCCAACAGTGTAAAAAAGTGTTCCCTTCTCACCATATCCCTGCCAACAGCTGTTATTTTCCAATTTTTTGATTATAGCCATTCTTGCAGGAGTAAGGTGGTATCGCATTGTGGTTTTGATTTGCATTTCCCTCATCACTAATGATGTTGAGCATTTTTTAATGTTTTTTGGCCATTAGTATATCTTTTATTGAGAATTGTCTACTCATGTCCTTAGCACTTTTTGATGGCATTATTTATTTATTTATTGCTAATTTGTTTGCGTTCCTTGTAAATTCTGGATATTGGTCCTTTGTCAGATGTATAGATTGTAAAGATTTTCTCCTACTCTATGGGTTGTCTGTTTACTCTCCTGACTATTTCTTTTCCTGTGCAGAAGCTTTTTAGTTTAATTAAGTCTAATCGATTTATCTTTGTTTTTGTTGCATTTGCTTTTGGGTTCTTGGTCATGAAGTCTTTGCCTAAGCCAATGTCTAGAAGGGTTTTCTCCAGTGTTATCTTCTAGAATTGTTATTGTTTCAGGTCTTAGATTTAAGTCTTCGATCCATATTGAGTTGATTTTTGCATAAGGTAAGAGATGAGGATCCAGTTTTATTCTTCTACATGTGGCTTGCCAATTATCCCAGCACCATTTGTTGAATAGGGTGTTCTTTCCCCACTTTGTGTTTTTGTTTGCTTTGTCAAAGATCAATTGACTTCAAGTATTTGGCTTCATTTCTGGGTTCTCTATTCTGTTCCATTGGTTTATATGCCTATTTTTATACCAGTACCATGCTGTTTTGATGACTATGGCCTTACGGTACAGTTTGAAGTTGAGTAATGTAAGGCCTCCAGATTTGTTCTTTCCAAACAGCTCCTAGAACTGGTAAATGAATTTAGCAAACTTTCAGGATACAAAATTAATGTGCATAAATCAGTAGCCCTTCTATACACCAACAGTGACCAAACTCAGAATCAAATCAAGAACTCCACTCCTTTTGCAATAGCTGCAAAAATGAAATACTTAGGAATATAGTTAACCAAGGAGGTAAAAGACATCTACAAGGAAAACTATAAAACACTGCTGAAAGAAATCATAAGTGACATAAACAAATGGAAACACATCCCATGTTCATGGATAGGTAGAATCAATATTGCGAAAATGACCATACTGCCAAATTCAATCTACAAATTCAATGCAATTCCCATCAAAATGCCGCCATCATTCTTCACAAACTAGAAAAAAACAATCCTTAAATTCCTGTGGAACCAAAAAAATGCCTGCATAGCCAAAGCAAGACTAAGTAAAAAGAACAAATGTGGAGGGTTGTGTGTGTGTGTGTGTGTGTGTGTGTGTGACTTTTTAATAATGGCCATTCTGACTGGAGTGAGCTGGCATCCCATTGTGGTTTTAGTTGCATTTATTTGATGATTAGTAATATTGAGCACTTTTTCATATGTTTCTTGGCCACCTGTGTGTCTTCTTTTGAGAAATGTCTGTTTGTGTCCTTTGCCCATCTTTTAATGAGGCTATTTAGTTTTTCTTGTTCAGTTGAGTTCCTTATAGATTCTGAATATTAGTCATTTTGTCAGATGTATAGTTTGAAAATATTTTCTCTCATTCTGTAGGTGGTTTACTGACTATTTCTTTTTCTGTGCAGGAGCTTTTTAGTTAAGTCCCATTTGTCTATTTTTGTTTTGGTTGCATTTGCTCTTACTTATAATTTATTTGCTTAGGCCAATGTCTTGAAAATTTTTTCCTAAGATTTCTTCTAGGATTTTTATAGCTTCAATCTTACATTTAAGTCTTTAATCCATCTTGAGTTAACTTTTGTAGATGGTGTGAGGTAGGGATCTGGTTTTATTCTTCTGCATATGGCTAGCCAGTTACCCCAGAACATTTATTGAATAGGGTGTCCTTTCCCCATTATTTATTTTTGTTGACTTTGTCAAAGATCAATTAATTGTAGGTATGTGGCTTTATTTTTGGGTTGTCTATTCTGTTCCATAGATCTATGTGTCTACTTTTGTATCATGCTATTTCAGTTACTCTATCCTTGTACTAAAATTTAAAGTTAGGTAATATGATGTCTCCAGCTTTGTTCTTTTTGCTTAGAATTGCTTTGGCTGTTTGGGCTCTGTTTTGGTTCCGTATGAATTTTAGTATTGTTTTTCCTAATTGTGTGAAAATAGCATTGATAATTTGCTAGGTATTGTATTGAATCTGTAGATTTCCTGGCTCTGTTTTGGTTCCGTATGAATTTTAGTATTGTTTTTCCTAATTGTGTGAAAATAGCATTGACAATTTGCTAGGTATTGTATTGAATCTGTAGATTTCCTTGGGAAGTAAGGTCATTTTAACATTAATTCTTCCATTTCATGCTTATGAGATGTTTTTCCACTTGTTTGTATCATGTATGATTTCTTTCATCAGTGTTTTATAGTTCTCCTTGTAGATATCTTTTACCTCTTTACTTAAATATATTCCTAGATATTTTTTATGGCTACCGAAGTGGAATCAAGTTCTTGATTTGTTTCTCAGCTTGAATGTTACTGATTCATAGAAATGCTACTAATTTTTGCACATTCATTTCACATCCTGTGAATTTACTGAAGCCATTTATCGAGTCTAAGATTCTTTGGCAGCATTTTTAGGGTTTTCTAGAATAAAGAGCATGTCATTAGTGAACAGGAATAATTTGAATTTGAATTACTTTTATTTCTTTCTCTTGCCTGATAGCTCTGGCTAAGACTTCCAGTACTATGTTGAATAGAAGTGATGAAAGTAGGCATCCTTGTCTATTGTGGTTCTGGGGGGGAATGCTCTCAACTTTTCTCCATTCAGTGTGTTAGTCATAGATGGCTCTTATTATTTTGAAGTATGTTCCTTCAGTGCCTAGTTTATTGAGGGTTTTGAACATGAAGGGATATTAAACTTTATCGCATGCCTCTTCTGCATCAATTGAAATGATCATGTGGTTTTTGTTTTTAGTTCTGTTTATACACCTTGCTTCCAGAGACAAAACCTATTTGATCAGGGAGGATTAGCTTTTTTTAATTTTATTTTTTTATTGTATTTTAGGTTCTGGGGTACATGTGCAGATCATGCAAGATTGTTGCATAGTACATTCATGGCAAGGTGGTTTGCTGCCTCCATCCCTCCATCACCTATACCTGACATTTCTCCCCACATTATCCCTCTCTACCCTTCCCGCCACTATCCCTCCCCTAACCCCCTACAATGGACCCTAGTGTGTGATGCTCCTGTCTCTGTGTCCACATGTTCTCATTGTTCAACACCCGCCTATCAGTGAGAACATGTGGTGTTTGATTTTCTGTTCTTGTGTCAGTTTGCTGAGCATGATGGTTAATGTGCTGCTGGATTCAGTTTGCTAGTATTTTGTTAAGAATTTCTGCATCTATGTTCATTAGGGATATTGGTCTGTATTTTTCCTTTCGTTGTTGTACTCTTGCCTAATTTTGGTATAGGGCGATACTGCTTTCATAGAATGAGTTAGAAAGGAATCCTTATCTTTGATTTTTGGCAACAATTTTAGTAAAATTGCTAACCAGCTCCTTTTTATATGTCTAGTAAAATTTGGCTATGAATTTATCTGGTCCTGGTCTTGTTGTTGTTGTGAAATTTTAAATTACTGATTCAATTTGATTACTCGTTGTTGATCTGTTCAGGGTTTCTATTTCTTCCTGGCTCAATCTTGGGTTGTTGTATGTTTCACGGAATTTATCACTTCCTGTAGGTTTTTCTAGTTTGTGTGCATAGAAATGCTCAGAGCAGTCTCTGATGATCTTTTGTATTTCTGTGGTATCACTTGTAATGTTACCTTAATCATTTTGGGTTGTGCTTGTTTATAGCTTTTTTTTTTTTTTTTGGTTAATCTTGCTAGTGGTCTATCAATTTTGTTTATCCTTTCAAAAAAGCAACTTTTCATTTCATTGATACTTTTTGTCTTTGTCTTAACTCATTGAGTTCTGCTCTGATTTTTGCCATTTCTTTTCTTCTGCTAGCTTTGGGTTTGATTTGTTCTTGTTCTTCTGATTCCTTGAGACACAACATTAAGTTGTTAATTTGAGATCTTTCTATCTTTTGATGTAGGCATTTAACACTATAAACTTGCCTCTTAGCACTGCTTTTGCTGTATGCCATTACAGTCACAATTAAAAGCATAAATAAACAAAGAATCTATTCAACCATGTAAACACAAATAAAAAGCCATATTTATTGGATAATATGCGTTGCTTTATAATCGATTACAATAAATCAGCATGTAATATATTCCAGACACAATGCTAAGTGCTTTGCTTACATTTTACAGAATACGGTGTCAGGACAGAAAGTTTATATAACAATGTTTAGTTCGTGTTTACTGAGTACTTTGTTATTGTTGCCAAAAATAACAAAATTGTTGCCAAAAACCAAAGATAAGGATTCCTTTCTAACTCATTCTATGAAAGCAGTATCACCCTATACCAAAATTAGGCAAGAGTACAACAACAAAAGGAAAAATACAGACCAATATCCCTAATGAACATAGATGCAGAAATTCTTAACAAAATACTAGTACAAACCTGAGACATTCTTGGTGCTTTACCTACGTTCCCTCATTTAATCCTTATGGCAAACCCATGAGGGAAATACGATATCAATTATATTTTCAAATGAAGACAACAAGGCTCATCATTAAGTCTGAAGAAATAGTTTGAAGAGAAGCCCACTTGAATCTCTAAACAAGGGGCTAGAACTAGTGACATTCTTATAGAACACTTTTCAGCTTATCTCTATTCTGGGTCAAAAGAGATTACCTTTCTTTAAATTTGTTCTTTCCCCTTAACGCTATTGCCCTTTGCTTGGCTACTATATGCAAAGAATGTAGTAAAGTCAGTGGTTTATTCATTCCCACAACTAGTGTTTACTGAGAACCTACTCTGCCAGCCGCTGAGGACTCTGTGATTGAACTACTCCCTGTCCTAGAGTTGCAATAGTACATTAAAAGGCTAAAAGAGAACAGCAACTTCTCATATAGCATTTGTCCACATACATCCTCTCTTCAGTTGCATCCCAAGAGAGATTTCCCTGGTATCATATCTCATATCTCACATGAGCTCTTCCTTTACAGCCAATTGATCCAAGTGGCCCTGACTAGGTCCCCAACCAAGAGAAGGCTGTCTTTGGAGATAGGACATTTTCAACAGGGAAACACAGAAAAGGATGACATGTTGAAATTTGCAATGGAGGCTTGGATAGTTTAATTTTTCTCTACTTCTACAGAAAGATTTTAACACTTCCAAGTTAAACTGGTTCACTGAGTGCCCTGATTCATATACATACATTCACATACAAGTCAGGAGAGCAGGGTGGGGTTGCAGACAACCTGGAAATATTGAAAAAACATTAGATTTTACACAAAAGGTATGTGTATTTTCTCCAAATCTACATGTCATTCAAGCATCAACCAAGAAGTTCCAGGAGTCTCACTGAATTCTCGGTTTGTCTTGAAACGTCATGTGACCTTGACGGCGCCATTCATCAGCACTAGCTTCAGTCTGGCCTTTTTCCATTAGAGTCTATTAGCCATCAGTTTCCTTTTAAGACTAATATTCTGTGACTCTTGCATTTGATTTATAAAAATGTCCCAGTTGCCTGGAAACTCCCACCTGTGGGGCTTGACTTTGTATGTTACTGATGGACTAGACTGCTGTACCCTCGCAGATATTAAATATTAAGAGAACGAGAAACAGGGAGAGTACGCAAGCCAGGAGAACATATACACTTGTTGTCTGGTAAGCAAGCAGATTTTTTGACCTACACTGCGTTATAATAAAGGCTATATTTATTTTCCTCATCTTAATATGTTCTAGGATTGCCTTTGAGTCCAGACAAGTAGAAAGGTGGAGACTTTTTTTTAAACATAGGCAACCCAACACACTATGTGATTGAGGGGTGTGAGACTAGCCAGGCAGCAAAGGCTGTTACTAACAGATTCGACTTCCTCACTTCCTTCCACTCTTCCAAATCTAATCAGTAACCACAAGGGAAGGGCAAAGGCATTTAGTAAGTTTTTAACACCCAAGATTCCAAGAAGTGTACCAAGCTTTTACCAGGACTGTTCAGGTTTTCAGAGCCAAACCAACAGGAAATGACTTTTTCTATTCCCGGCCCATCAAAAGAATGAAAGAAAAATTGCCAAACCTGACTTGGCATGTGACCACGGTGCTGCCAAAGAGAAGGGACATGATTGAAAGGAGAAGTCAATAAACCTGGAGTCACCGTCCTCATCCAACCCACCCCCACCGCCCCCTACCCTAAAAACACACACTGCTGCCTTCACCTCTTTTCCCAGTTTGGCCAACGGGTAGTTATATGAGTATTAATCTCAGCAAAGGTCAAACTAAAAACACTGAGAAGCCTTAAAATTTTCTTCAGATGAGACCCTAAGGCATGGGAGATAATTCAATATGTTGTCATCATTATGGAAAAAGATACTGTCTCTTAATTTCTGCCAAAGTCAACAACAAATCTCTCCTCAACTCTCTTAATCTCGTGCCAAATAAAAGAGCAACTCTGTTCCCCCAAACTCTAAACTTGTATCAAACCTGTTTCTGATGATGAAGTTAACAGTTTGTAAATTTGAATTTTAAGTGGGTTACTTATCAATTTGTAGAGACAAAACTTAATAAATTGGATGTGCTGCTGGTAATCTCATGGATTTCACTGCAGCAGTTAATAGGATTATAATCACCACACATAATTTTCCATGCTTCAAGGACAGACATGATGTTACCTAGATATCTTCAAGGAAGTTCCCAAACACAGACTACATTCATATTTGCTTAATCCAACAACCCCTTTTCCAAGTGCTTTCAAGTGTTTTCTGAGATAGGTTCATGAGAATTTTGTAGTTACAATGGCATTAGAACATCTCATGTTTAGCTGGTCCAAAGAATTTTTTCAACCTTTTGACCTAGTGTATATTCAAAATTATATGGAAATCTATGCCACATAAAATAGCAATTAATCCTAGCTGTGATACAGAAGAGGTAGGGAAGGTCTATGTCTTCATTGAATTTCATGGTTCTTTATTTCAAACTGCTAGAGGACAAGTTTTTTTGTTGTTGTTGATGTTGGCATCCTCATTAGCACTGAGCATCACAGCTCAAAACGCATGGTTGAATTGATGTTTATTGGTGATGTATATCGCCATGAAAAGAACTGCTAAGTTTTGTCACTAAATATCCCTCAGCCATTTTGGGGTCCATCTAGAGAACCAGACTCAAGGCAGGTCAAAGTAACAATATGACATGAGGTAGATAAAGCCTTGGAGACAAAATGAATTGTCGTAGGGTCACAATAGGAGACAAAGGTTAGAACTTAGACTGTGGGGGTCAGTAATTTAAGTCATGTAGTCCCCATGTTCCTTGCTCCTTTTAACCTTTTGAAACTAACCTAAGGAATTCTGCTTCTCTCTCTCTTTTGTTTATGCAACTTTTGAACTGGGTTATTTCATTAATTTCAGAAGCATTTATTGAGGAATTAATATGGGCACAGCACATAGAAGGTAGTTTATATAATATATGGTCTTGAGCATATATAGAAGTCAGGCAGAACTGAATTCAAACCTCAGTTGTACTTCTTACTCATTCATTACTTTAAGCAAGATAATTGGTTTCTCTGTGCCTCAGTTTTATAATTTCTTCATCTATAAAATGAGAATAGTAATAGTGTATATCTTACAGGGTTGTTACAAGAGTAAACTATTGTTACTATCATTATTCTTATCATTGTAACATGTGCTAGACACAACAAATGGTACAAAAGTACAACCATTAATTCCAGGAGAATAGAGAATAGGTACCCTATGAACTGAAAGAAATATGTACTATATAAATTCAGAGGGAAAAGTCAGTGAAGGTTAGGGTGATCAATAAGGTTTTATAGAGAAGAAAGGGCTTCAGTTGTATTATTAGAAAAGAATACACCATGAGAACAGGCAATACACCACGAGCATTTGGTCAAGAAAAGTGTGCTTGGAGAACGTAAGAGTGGATGTAGTGAGGAATACATTTGAAGCCAGGCTGAAAACGGATTGACTATCTAACTAATGATTTTTGACTTTCATTCATTCATTCATTGATTCATTCAACAAGCATTTGTTGAGTGAATATTATGGTCCCATGCACTGTTGCCTTGATGATACAATCATAAGCAAGGCATGGTCTATTCCTGTGGAAATAAACTAATACCAACCAAATGAGAAAAGTAAAGGCTACTTATTCTGAGCTCGAGACATAATTTATTCTGAGAGCACTATAACTTGTATTTTGGCAGAAATGCAAAGGGAAGTTGAGGAGTGGAAGTGGGAAAGTCTTGTAGTGGGAAAAACGGAAGGCTTCAGGTGTGCCCTAACTGGAGGTTACTGGCATGGGAAGCTGTAGGCAGGATAACTAGAACTGGGCTTCCTGTGTTATTGGTTAGCAGGGCATATTTGGTTTTCTCTGGTTGGGTAAGTTGGAAGTAGGAACAAAACTTGGGGAAGCTTTCAGTTTTTAATGAAGTCCTGGCCATTTTGGGCCAATTATTAAATGAGTTTTTTTTATTTGTAGCTTCTGAATTGTCATTAAAGATAGCAATCTGATTTCCCGCTAGTCTGACTGACAGCAGGCTGGCTTCCTGAATTGTTTATTGCAGATAAAGAGGCTGGTTTCCTGGGCAGGTTGCTGCAGGTTCTGAGTCAGAGTTCTACTTTTATATGTGGTCTGGTCATTTTCTGTTTGCATATTCAGTTTCTCAGTCTAGTGGAGAAAAAAACTAAAAAAGGTTGTGGGGGGCAGGAGCAAAACAAATACGTTAGGGCATTATAGGGACAATGAAGTTGGGCTGGGAAAACCTACTTTGGATGAAGTAGTCAGAGAAGTCCTTTCTGAGGAGGTGACAACTATGCAGAGACCTTGAAAATGAGAAGAGGCCAGCCATTTTAGGAGCATAGGGAAGCACATTTCAGGTAAAGAGGCAGAGAAAATATTTTAAGCTAGAAAAAGTGTGGTGGGTTTAAATAAATGACAGATCAGTGCAGTTAGACAGGAATAAGCAAGGAGGAACAGCATGATATGAGGTTTGAGAAGTAATTAAGATTCAGGTAAGACAGAGCTCTGTGTGTCAAAGTGGAGAATAGATTCCATGAGAGCAGAGAGCTTAAGTAGAGAGCCTATTACAGATGCTTTTAGCAGTTCAGGCAGAAAGATGATGGTAATGGTCTGGCTTAAGATGATGGGAAGTAGAGATGAAGAGAACAGTACACCCATTCCTTGAGATATCTTGAAGAAAGAATAAAGAGCACCATCCAGTAGCCTGACTATGGAGGAAACGGGGAATGGCGATAAAGGAAGGAAATTAAATAACTCCAAACTTATTGGCTTAAGCAACTGTGTAAATGATTATAGCATTTACTGAGATGGGGATACAAGACACAGAGAAAAATAAGTTATGGGGGTGAAAAATCAAGTTTATCTTAGGTATTGAGAAGGCCATTGTTATAATAACAGTCATCTGAAGATAAGAGGCAGGATAGATTCAAAAGTCAGAGACCTCCTGACCACAGCCTACATTGACAGTTCACACCCTTTTAGTTGAGAAAATAGGGAGACATTCAAATAAAGAACAAGCAAGAGAGACAAAAGCTGCAGAAAAAGAAAAAAAAAGCTGGAGATATTTAGCTAGGAACACCTGGCCCCAAAGTTGCTGGTCAGTTCAGCTTTTAAAAAATTGAAAACAGTGGCTCACATCTAAAATCCCAGTGCTTTGGGAAGCTAAGGCAGGTGGATTGTTTAAGCTCAAGAGTTTGAGACCAGCCTAGGCAACACGGTGAAACCCCATCTCTACTAAAATGTATATATTTTAAAAAATTAGCCAGGCATGGTGATGTGTGCCTGTAGTCCCAGCTACTCAGGAGGCTGAGGCTGGAGAATTGTTTGAACCCAGGAAGTGGAGGTTGTTGTGAGCCGAGATTGCACCATGCCAAGATTGCACCACTCCACTCCAGCCTTGGCAACAGAGCAAGACTCTGTCTCAAAAAAAAAAAAAAAGAAAGAAAGAAAGAAAAAGACTTGACAACAAGAAAATAGAATTGTTTAACATTGTGTGACCCAAATACCTAGTCTATTGGTTGCACTTGAAGTATCCATTGGTGATACAATCATACAATACATTTTCCATTCTTGCTTATAGTCTAAAGAAGGGGAGAGAAGTGTCAGGTTCACGTCAGGTACTAGTCATTTAAAAGAGAAAAGCCTATCTTAGCTGTTGACCTTGCTTTCTACTTCATGGAGAAAATAAAAGCAATAAGAAGAGAACTTCTAGATTCCCACAACATCTATCAACTGCTAGCATCTAGACTCTCATGTTGTACCCTCTCTCCTGTTACAACTGGAAAATTGTTCATGCTTAATTATGAAGCCAATACCTTCACTCTAGATCCCATCCTTTCTCATCAATTCAGGGACATCTTTCCTGCAATTCTCTTCTCTGCTTTTCATATAATTTCCATCAACCAACAAATTCACTGCTCATGCTTCCATCATCAAGAAAATAATAATAACTACAAAACAAATTTTACAACCTTTACTTCATTCTGACTTGACTTCTTCTCCCATTTTATGACACTCATTTCAGGAAACTACTTGAGAGAGTTGCCTCTTTTTGATGACTTTGATTCCTTTCCTACCACTTTTTTTATTTTTCCTTTGCTCAGCTATATTGCAGTATAATCAACATGAAATAAAGTTCACCTTTTTAAAGAATACATTTTTATAAATTTTGAAAAATATATTGGTCATGTAGCCACCACTATAATCAAAATATATAACATACATATCACCTCAAAAAGTTCCCTTGGATTCGGGTTCCAAAATGATGGAATAGAAGCAAGCCATCTTCACTCCTCCTCCTCCCCAACTCCCCAAAGAAAACCAAAAACAAATATAGAGAGCAAAGATTGTCACCAGCAATATACCAGAACTTAAATATCAGAATGAGACAGTTTCTGCAGCCACAGAAGAGTGAAAAAAAAATCTAAGCAGATGGTAAGAAAATCATACTCCCAAGTCCATGATGTCCCTTTTCCTCAATCTGCTCAGCACCAAGCATGCAGAAAACCATCCAGCTTCTCCATTATCTTGGGTTTCTTGGCAGTGGACCTGCCCCTGCCTCAACCCATAGGAAGCATTGCAAGTACCTAAAGGAAAAGCTAGCCTTGGAATGCCAAAGGAAAAGGAGAGGGACTATGATTCCTAGGCTGAGAAACCCTGCTCTGTAACTCAGCCAAATGAAACATCAAATCAGAATGGTTGTTCAGCAGCACCATACTGTAGGAGGTTTGTTCCACAGGACCCCTGGGCATGAGCTCCTAGCCTACCTTTCCATACTACTGGAATATAACCTTTGGAACCTGCTTCATTCAGGACGGGCAGCACTCTAATTGTTTACTACAACCAAGACAAAGCAGGGCTTAATAAACTGTCTAGTATCTAAAAGGAGACAGCAACCAGGAAGGGGAAAATAAATTAACAGGTAAATTATGAAGAATTTCTAAGCAATTGTATCCAATAAAAATCAAAACAAGCAAGACAAATAAGACTAGAATAAATAAATAATCCTTCAATGCAAAGACATAGACATACATCAACAAGAAACAACAACAAACAGGGAATCATGATCTCCCAAATACAAAAAGCAAAGAACCAGTGACTGACCCTAACTAGCTGATGACATATGAACTTTCTAAGAACTCAAAATAGCAGTTGTAAGGAAACTTAGTGATCTCTAAGACAACACAGAAGGGCAATTCAGAAATTTATCAGAGAAATTTAACAAAGAGATTAAAATAATAAAAAGAAATAAAACTAATCTTGGAACTGAGAAATACATTTACTGAACAGAAAAATTTGTTAGAGGATCTCAACAGCAGAATTAATCAAGCAGAGGAAAGAATCAGTGAGCTCAAAGATAGGCTGTATGAAAATATATAGAGGATACAAAATAAAAAATAACAATGGACAAAGATCACCTACAAGATTTAGAAAATTATGTTAAAAGACCCAATTTAAGAATTTTCATTACTCAAGAGAGAGTTGAGCAAGAGCAAGGGGTAGAAAGCTTATTCAAAGAAATGATATTGAAAACTTTCCAAAACTGGAGAAAGAGATAAATGTTCAGGTAGAGGAACATGAAAGAACATCAAACAGATTTGACCCAAAAAGGACTACCCTAAGGCACATAATAATCAAACTCTCAAAGGCCAAAGACAAAGAGAGGATCCTAAAAGCAGCAAGAGAAAATAAGCCAATACCATATAAGGAAGTTTGAATTTACCTGGCAACAAACTTCTCAATGAAAACCATATATGCCAGAAGTGAGGACAATGATAATTTAAAAGTTATTTTAAAAAAACCTATCATTCAAGAACACTGTATTCAGCAAAGGTATCTTTCAAATATGAAGAACAGACAGGGTCTTTCCCAGACAAACAAAAGCTGAGAGAATTCACCACCAGCAGCGCTTTCTTATAGGAAATGCTAAAGGCCGTTCTTCAGTCTAAAAGAAAAAAAATACTAACATGCAAAAATAAAACATTTGAAGTTATAAAACCCAATGATAAAATTAAGTACATGGCCAAACCCAGAATGATCTAATGCTGTAATTGTGTTTTGCAATCCACTTATAAGTCTAGTATATAGCCCAAAAGACAAATCTATCAAAAACAGTAATAGCTAAAGCAACCTGATAAGAGATAGGCTTTATAAAAATATGTAAACTGAAGCAACAAAAAATCAAAATGTGAGGGGGATGAAGTTAAAGTATAGTGTTTTTTCTCTTTTTTTTTCTTGTTTGGTTATTTCCATTGTTTTCTTTGTTATCTAATATAAGTTGTCTTCTTACTGAATTACTTGATATATCTATAAGATACTTTTTGTAAGCCTCATGGTAACCACAATGCAAGAATCTATTGTACATTAGCTAAAAGTAAAAAGCTGTAAATCAAAATATATCACCAGGAAAAAAAAAATCACTTAATCACAAAGGAAGTCAGCAAGGGAGGAAAGGATTAGAGAAGTTACAAAACAATCAGAAAACAAACAATAAATGGCAATAATAAGTCCTACTTAGCAATAACACTAAATGTAAATTTGACTCAATTCTTCAGTTAAAAGGCATAGAGTAACTAAAAGGACAGAGGACCAAAGTCCAACTATATTCTGCCTTCAAGAAACCCACTTCACTTACAAAGGCACACATAGACTGAAAGTGAAGGTGTTGGAAAAGATATTTTGTGCTGTTAGAAACAAACAAACAAAAGCAGGACTAGCTACACTGATGTCATATAAAAGAGACTACAAGTCAAAGACTATGCAAAAGGACAAAAAGGGTCACTACATAATATTAAAGGGGTGAATTCAGCAAAATGATATAACAATTATAAATAACTGTGCACCCAAAACTGAAGCCCCAAGTATATAAAACAAAGATTAACAGATACAAAGGGAGAGGTGATAGGCTGCAATACAACAATAGTAGGGGACTTTCACACCCCACTCTCAGTAACAGATAGGTCATCCAGGCAGAAAATCAACAGAGAAACAGCAAAGTTAACTACATGTTACACCGATAGGTTTAGCTGACATTTACAGAACATTTGACTCAACTGTTGCAGAAAACCGCATTATTTTCATACTCAAATGGAACATTCTCCAAAATAGTCCATATCTTAGGACACAAAACAAGTCTCAACAAATTCAAAAATGTAGAAATCATACCAAGTATCTTTTCTAACCACAATGTAATAAAACTAAAAATCAGTAACAAGAAGAACCTCAGAAAATGCATAAACACATGGAAATTAAAGAACATGTTTCTGAATGATCAACAGATCAATGAAAAATTAAGAAGGAAAATTTAAAATTTCTTGAAACAAATGAAAATGGAAATAAAACATACTAAAGACCTATGAGATACAACAAAAGCAGTTTAGAGAGTGAAGTTTATAGCAATAAATGCTCATATCAAGAAAGTAGAAAGACTTGCAATAAACAATCTAATAATGCTCCTCAAATAAGAATAACAGAAACAAAATGAACCCAAAATTAGTAGAAAGAAATAAATAAATAGGATAAGACTAAATAATTACAGAATATCAATAAATGAAAAGTTGGTTTTTTGAAAAAGATAAAATCGACAAGCCTTTTGCAATATTAAGAAAAAGAGAAGGCTCAGATAAAATCAGAAACAAAAAAAGGAGACATAACAACTGAAACCAGAGAAATAGACTCATTAGACTATTCTGAACAACTATATGCCAACAACTGTAAAACCCAGAAGTGGATGAATTCTTGGACACACACAATCTGTCAAGATTGAACCATGAAGAAATAGAAAACCTCAGCAAACTTATAGTGAGTAATAAGATCAAAGAAGTAATAAAAGTCCCAAGACCTGATGTCTACACTGCCGAATTCTACCAAACATTTAAAGAACTAATACCAATTCTTTCAAACTCTTCAAAAAGAAAATTGAAGAGGAGGGAATACTTCCAAACTCATTCTACAAGACCAGCATTACCCTGATACCAAAACCAGAGGACACAACAAAAAAATACAACTACAGGCCAATAGCACTGATGAACGTAGATGCAAAAACCTTCAACAAAATACTAAGGAACCAAATCCAACAACACGTTAAAAGGATCATTCAAGTGAAATTCATCCCAGGTGTACAAGAACGGTTCAACATACGCAAATCAACAAACATGATATATAGCATTAATAGATCTAAGTATAAAAACCATATAATTATTTCAACAAATGCTGAAAAAGCATTTAATAAAATTCAACCACCTGTTATGATGCAAACCTTCAACAAACTGGGTATAGGAGGAACACACCTCGAGATATGCATTCCAATGTCAAATGGCAAATTTCAACAATGCAAAAACTGCAATTACATTTGCACCAAACTAATATATACTTTTATTTTAGTTTCTAGGGTACATGTGCAGGCTGGTTCTCTCTATATATAACCTAAATCTAACTACCTCTTGTGTCTTCCATCTCTACCACCCTGGTCTAAGCCACATCATCATCTCTCTCTAAATTTCTGCAGTACTCACTAAGTGAGCTCTTTGCACCCTTACTGCCCTCGGTCTCAACACAATAGGCACCATGATTCTTTTCAACTCTAAGTCAGATCATATCACTCCTCTGCTTCAAACCATATAATGATTAAGCATGGGAAAAACTATAGGTCAAATTGACTGAGTAATTCAACAGACAAATGGTAGGGAAAAGAAAGGGATGGAGAAATACCCATGAGTTAAAAGAGACTTAAAAGACAAGCTTAAACTATAGTTACTAGAGATGAGATGCAAACTTGGGTGATAAAACATAAAGAAACCAGGGAAATGGTTAGTATGAAAGTCAGAATACTGGTCACATTTGGACAGAGGCAATGAACTCTGATTGGGACACAGCCCGTGGAAGGGCCTCTGGGGGGAATGTCAAATTTAATTCTTGATCTGGGAAGTGGCCCGAAGAGCACAGCCCCATCATAACTCAACTAAGCTCTACATTTGTTTTGTGTGGTCTTCTGTATTTGTATCTTTTATTTTTCAATAAAAAGGTTAAAAACAATCTCTGCAATTGCTCCCCACATCTCTTCAGTTAAAAGCCAAAGTCCTTAAAACCCTTCACAAGGCCTGGAGGGATCTGGTCCATTCTTACCTTTTGGATGATTCCTTTTCTTGCTCATTTGCTCCTACTATGCCTGCCTTTCCTCACTGTTTCAGCCACAGTTGACTGCCTGCTTTTTCTTGCACATTCCAGCACATCTGCTCTAGCTCCTTCCTTTGCCCAAACATCCCCTTGACTAAACCCATCAACTCTTCCAAATCTTCTCTTAGATTTCATATCCTCAATGAGGTGGACATTGTTGACTGCTTAATATAGCCACCTGCCTCCTACCTTAAGTTGCAGACCCCCTTACCTGTCTCTACTTCTGTTTCCCATATAACCTTCTATCATGTAGACTTCACTTATTTATTTCGCATTTTCTTTGTGTGGTTTGTGACCCCACTAGAATGGGAGCTTCACGAGAACAGAGACTTTTATGTTTTACTCACTGATGCATCCTACAGGAAAAGGTAAAACCAAGGCCAAAGCCTGAGTGATTTGACAGGTAAAGGTACAATCAGCCACTTTTCGATTTAAACAGTGTATTACCTACGTAGACAGGGAAGAGAAGAATGAACAAAAGGCACCAACCCTCTGTGATCCTTTTCCCACGTGCCAAAGAGGATAACATTGGAACCAAAGGGGCCTAACGGCTACCTGAGTTGTGGGATACCTTGTAGTTGAGTGTATTAGTCTGTTTTCTTGCTGCTGATAAAGACATTTCAAGACTGGGCAATTTACAGGAAGTGATGAGAGATGGTTTTGAGATAGCTTCCCTGTGAAGATAGAAAGGTGAATGGCAGATGACCTCAGAGCAGCTCTTCATAAGCCTCTTCATAAGCCTTGGTACTCTGGAGTACCAAGAGGACCACAAGACATTTTCCCAAGACTCAGGTAAGCTGTAGTTTAAGCCTTTGCCTGTGTGGCATATGTGGATATGTATGAAGTTTCAGGGTGCCAGGGCAGAGCTGTTACCATGTAAGTAGGCATTCAATGAGTAAATGAATACATGAATAGCTAAAAGTCCCCCAGTTGGATTGACCTATGGGGAAAGAGAAGAGGAGATATAAATTCACTTTTGTGGAGAAACAATGTAGTTCAGAGCAAGGAGCATATGGTCTAGCATCAGACTGTACCAGGTTGTAAATGCAGCTTGGCTACTTAGTGGCTGGATCAACTCAGGCAAATAGGCGCTGTAAAAGTGGTTGCTATACTTACCTGGCAGGGGAGATACCATGATTACGAAGGTGGTTTTCCCAGGGCGAGGCTTGTCCATTGCACGCTGGATGTGCTGACCCTGGCGATTTCCCCAAATGTAGGAAACTCGACTGCATAATTTGTGGTAGTGGGGGACTGCGTTCTTGCTTTCCCCTGGTCTTTTTTTTTTTTTTTAAGTTGTTGCTATAATATTTATTAACTTCATATGTTATATTTTAATATGAAATTTTATATTTGCCAAGAGTCTTTGGGGCATTTGGCTTCTTCTGTCCATACTCCCCATCCCAATGCTGGAGACTTGACTGTCATTATACTTAATATATTATAGAGATAATAGAACCACCTCTTGAACACTGGAGAAAAGAAAAGAAAAATTACTCCTATTCAACAAGCTTAGTATTATTGCTAAGCCTTTTAATATAACTCTTTCTAGTCTCCTCCCCCACATATATAATAAGAACACCTAATGTTTCTAGAGGGCCTTCTATGTGACTTATATTAACTCATTTAATCCTTACAATACCACTTTCAGCCAGATGCTATAATTATCCCAATTTTCAAGGCAAGAAAACAGAAGCACGGAGAGGTTTAGTGGCCTGCCCAAGGTCACATACTTGGTCAGAGCTAGAATATCAATCCATTTAGTCAACTTCCAGTACATGCTGTGCATTTAACCACTGTCATAGCCAACAAACCACTCTACATTCTAGCATGGTCAGAAACTCTACTTTTCCATGCAGAAACATATTTGTAAGCATTCATTTTAATGTCCATCAAGCCACTATATCACGCATGGTTTCCTTAATCACTTCTCCTCTTTGGGGGCATTTATTTTTTAATTTCTACTTCTATAAACAAAGTGAGATAAATATCTTTGTACACAAAGTCTTCTCTGTGGTTAAGATTATTTCCCAGAAGTGCAGATAGAGAGTCAAAGGCAGGAACATGTACTTGGCATCGGATCCTATCACTCAGTGACTTTCCAAACTGGCCCACTCTCTGTCAATAAGTAGCAACTTCGTGACCCAGCCCTGGATGTTCTGATCCAGTAGGTGCTGAGGGCTTCCCAGGAAGCTTTATTTTTTTACCAGCTCTCCTGGTGATTCTGATGCTGACCAATTTGGGGAACAAGTGACCTACCCAAGTGCCCTCCCTGTCCAAGCATATATTCTAGGATTTTATATGCATTAGTGTTTGTCATCCCCTTCAGGAAAAAATCAACTGCAGTATCTCCAATTACACAGATGTGATTACAAACTCTAATTTACTCTACCAATTTCATAAATACATATGCAGTTATGGTTTAGCTGCTGGCCACACAACAGTGTACAAGACAAAGCCCCCATATTCTTGGCAGTCACATTAGCGTATGATTTGACAGATAATATACAAGAAAAAAAGTAAAGAAGATGACTTCAGAGAGTGATATATGCTTTGAAGTCACCAAAATGGAAAAAAATGTGACAGAGTAGTATGGGGGCATAGGAGGGCTACTTTATACAGGATGGTCAGAGGAGGTGACGCTGTGTGAAAAGGGTGTGCAGATCTGCCAGAAAGTGTTCCAGGCAGAAGAAACTGCAAACTTAAAATGTTTGAGCAACAGAAGAAAGAAAGGTCAGCATGGGTGGAGTATAGCTAGTGAATGCAACAGTGTAGAGAAATTTGGAGAAGGAGATAAGGTTCAGATGACATAAAGGTTATGGCCTTGGTACGGAGTGACTGTGGTTACGTTAGGGACACCACTGATAGACTTTAAGCTGGTGAATGGCACAATATGCTGCATGTTTTTAAAACTCACTCCAATCTTTGTCTCTAGAAGAAGGTAAAGATGGGGCAGGGGAGCATTTGAAAAACTTAGGAAACTCTTGGATTCCAGCCAAGAGATAATAGTAGTTTATGGAAATGGGAATGCAGAAAAGTGAATCAAATCCAGCTAAATCTAGAGGCAGAGGGATGGGGAGGCTGTGTAAAAGAACTAATGTCTTATATAGTTTGAGCCAAGAGCAGAAACTAAAGGTAATTCCCTTGATGAATGACTTGAACCTTAGATGCTAGTCCTAGATGTCTTCTTGCCCAGCCTTGTAACCTTGGACAAGACAGCTTATCACTCCTGGAAATTTCTAGTTCCAACATTTCTCATCTATTGGTAAACATGATAGTCTCTACATCTCCTCCTTCTTTATTCCACAAATGTTTCTTAAGTGGCTACTAAGGACTATATTAGGTCCTGATGAATCAGCCAGACACTAAACCTCCTCTGTGCAACCGACAGCTTGGAGGAGGTGACTGATATTAAACAAATAATTGTGCAAATAATTATTGAAATTACTATTGGGATTAGGACTGCTAGGGAGAACCCCAGGGGAAAAAAATCACAGGAGCCCTTGTCTTGACAGGGGGTCATGGGAAGACTTCCCTGAAGAAGAGGCATTTTAGCAGTGGCATTTGGTGAGGGCACAGTCTGTTTAAGACAAATCAAAAACCTCGTAGACCATGTTTCTTTCATGAGCTTTGGGTCCACAAGCACCAGTGACTTTAAGTTAGAGTCAGTTGCTTGTGAAACTGAAGGGACTCTATCTCAGGCCTTCCACAAGGGGCCACGTGGTTCTGGGTACATTCTCTCCTGAGATCAGCTAGTTCTCTTTGACAAAGCCAGGCATTTTTCCTAGAATGGAATGTCACAGGAGGCACATTAGATGACCCAATGTCATGATACCCAGAGTGAGGGAGGCACTTGGCAACACGTCAGGCAACTTGGCCTCTTTCTCTGCCTCCACCCCAGGGTTCTGGGACAGAATGCCAGTTGCTAAGTCTCCTAGGGCCAGATTTGGCCTATTCATTTGGAAAATAGGCACACTCCCCAGTTATCAATTCTGAGGATTATCTCAGGAATTAGTCTCTTCCATACAAGATAGCAAAAGGTGCTTGAAGTTGCTCTGGCCATTTTGTAGGTGACACTTGCACCTACATAAGAATTGCCAAGCACTAATCACTCCAGCATTTCCATCTTCCTGTCCCCTACAACCTTCAACACCAACTGTCACACAAACACACTGAAACAGGATCTCCTTTGGGCGAGAGTTTCCAGGATCTTGGGGCTGTCTTGTCTGCCTTAGCAGCTGGAGCCCGAGGTTAATTACGATGTTTTTTTCCTCTTTGGAAGCTTCTAGACAAACTCTCGCTGTGAGGGAAGTCACCCACTGACCAGATCCAGCCTCCTTAGAAACACCGCAGAAGGAGAAGAAACCCTTTCTCAGAAGCTGGAGGGCATAGAGGAGAATCGTGCTTTGTCTCCGGGGCCCTTTCCCAGGGTACTAAAAACAGCCACGGCTCCCTAAAAGGGTGCCCTGTTGGACAACTGGTTTTATAATCAGGAATCCTGAGATCATTTTAAAAAACTATCTTTATGGAATATTTCCATAATTCTGAGTCAGAGTCCATGGCCCCACATCCTCCCCGGCTAGCAAGGCAGTATGATGGAATGGTTAGGTGAATAGATTGCCTAATACTGCCTTGCTAGCTATATCTGGAGGTTCAGCTATATCTGGAGGCAGATAGATGGGGAGACTGTAGAGGAACTAATATCTCACATAGTTTGAGCCACCTCACATAGTCTGAGCCAGGAGCAGAAACTAAAGGTAATCCCCCTTGATGAATGACTTGAACCTAAGGGTCTTTGATGCTAGTCCTAGACGTCTTGTCAAATTTTAAAACTGTAACTTCAGGCAAATCATCCTCTCAGTTCTTTCCACATATTTATATTGAACCTAGGAAAAGACACCTGTCATAGGCTTTGAATTAAAAAATTACTGAGCTGATGTAGGTAATGTGCATAGCACAGAGTGAGCTCAATCATCCTTATCACGGCATTACTAGATGTCCACAGGAATCTGTATTTCCTATGCTGCAGCCATTTGAGAGCTGGTCTAGTCACCAGCTACTGAGCACAAGCGGCTGTGTGAATAATGGAAAGAGCTACAGGTAGGAAGCAGACCTGCCACCAGCTCTTTCTGTGGCCATGGGCAAGTCACTCGATCTGAAAATCCAGGGTCTGAAAAAGAAAAGAAGTCAAACAAATTCCAAGATCCTGATGAGCACGTAATCATTTTTCAGGAGTGCTCTCATTAGTCACTGGGAAGAAGGTAAAAGCCCCAAATTAGTGGGGTGCCTTTCAAGTGCTTCCTTTTCCTTTTTGGTTTCTTCACCCCTACCCTACCCTTGCCATGATGCTTTCTCAGCAGCGTCTGGTAGGAGTTCTCCTGCTCTCAGTGGAATGCTATCTAAAGAATGTGAGTGCTGGGGCTGACCCTGGAGATCGTCTGTCCTGGCTTTCTATTCCGGGAGATAAGGTAACTGAGGTTCTCACACAGTTAGAGGTCGCTGCGCCCAGACTAGAACCCACCTTCTATTTCAAGTTTGCCATAGCCACTGCTTATCCTCCTCCATCCAAGTGACAATTAGGGGCACAAGGAAGGAACAACAATGCCTGGACTCCTAGTATAAGGAAGGAGCCTTGCTTGGAATCAAACTTCCCAAGCAAAAGTAATTCCTTCTTGGGCCTCCAAAGAGGCCAGAATACAAGAATCAGGAAAACCGTCTTGCTTTGTGTCCCAGGCCACTCTGGCTGTATGCTTTTGAGTGAAGTGCCTAATTCCTCTGTGCCTTTTGCCTCACCTCAACCCCAGCTACTCTTAAAGCCTGACTTGTCCCTACCTAACCAAGTCATTATGCAGAAGGGCCTTAAGGTGAGAAAATCTTGTTTTAGTTACGAAGTCACCAAAGGTATTACTCAGCCCCTGACTCCCACTGAGAGAATCCGTTGGAAGCTTTAAGCTCCGTTCCATGAGTTTTGTGCTCAGTCTTGGAGTTTTCTCCTCCAGTGAGTGAACAAAGCCCATTTAGAAACCCAAACCTGCCCACCAGTCCCTGGGGTCTAGGCCCAACTCCTATATTCGTGCAGTCCAGAGAGGAAAGTGCCTGCTGCCTGATTCAATGGGCCTATTATGCATGGCTAATTCTGCAGTAGAACACTGTGTCTTTGAGGGCCTGGCAGCAACAGGTCATACCTGTTTTAGAGTGAGTACATTGTGTTTGCTGGAGGGATGAAGGAGAGCAGCACAGAGCACCATCTCATCATCGTAAATGCCATTTCAGGTTAATGATTACCACGTACAGTATTACTGTAGTCAAACTGCTCACACCAAGGGCCCTTCCCATGCAGGCTGGCAGGCAGCATATAAAGGGGGTCATTGTGTGCGCTGGGTAAAGGAGTGAGAGGTGCCTACAGGTGCCAAGTGTGGTCTCATAGCTCATAGGTTCAGGAGGGCAGAGGTTCACCGCAGGGGGGACACTGCACACATATTTTCTCATTTTATAAGATAATCTATTTACATTCACTATTGACACGGAGGTACTGTTACTGAAGCTGGAATTTGTGTCATTCAACAAAATACCCTATCAGCCTAACCTGACATTACAGAGCATCAGCTAGATCCCACAAGAAACTTGCCTGTCTCAGACCAGAACCAGTTCTTTTGTAGCCAGAAACATCCTACTCCCGCTGGGGTGCTGGGACATTGTGTAGGCCTGCCTACAAACTGACAGTTGGGGGCTGTTTCTAACCACCTGAATGACTGAAGCTGATGGCTATCAGGCCTGAGCCAGCCTTCTCTGTCTGCCAGAAACAAAGCAAGAATGTTCCCCTCCTAAGGTCTCAATTTACAGGCATTTGACATTGATAATTAAGCAAGGTTTGCCACCTGCACTTCTATTTAGAGGTTCCTCCTGAGACAGTCTTGACATTGCCTTTAATCAGCCCAGCTGTGTCTCCACCTGTTTTTATTGCCACCTTCAGCCAGAGGGGATTGCTCTAGGGCTAGAAGGCTATGACCTTGGTCATATTCCTGGGTCACTGAAACCAGCTGCATGATTTGGCAGAACCACAGAGATCCTCTCCTCCAAATAAAAAAAAAAAAACTAATACTGGAAATTCCATCTTTAGTTTCACAATTGCTTTGGGTCAAGCATTGTTCTCTGTTGCAATTCTCACTCAAAGTCCAGAAAACTCTGGGATGAGTAGTAATATACATCTCCAGCATTGAAATGCAAATACATTTATCTGATTGGGAAAGGTGGCATGAAAACCTTGGGTGTTGGAGGTGAGAAAGCTGCACTGAAAATGGGAGAAGAGAAATCAGTTGAGTGCTAAGAAAGAATTGTGGCATCAAAGGCACAATGACAATGTTTCCCAGTGGCCTGAGTCACATCTTGTTTTTCCTTTCCTCTTAAAAAATAAACGAATAAATAAATAAAAACAGGAAAATGATAACAACAAAGACATAGCCTTTCATGCACATAAAATCATAATGGCTGTAGTGGACACTGTTGTTTGCCCACTAAGCAAACATCATTCCCCTTTCTTTCAGGAACATTTTCTTCCATACTTTAAGTGAGTGCGGTTCAGGTGAAGCTGACCTCATCCCCAGGCTTCAGGCATCATTTAGGCTAGTCCATCAAATCACTGCATCCCATAGTCCCACTGGCTGAAGTCATTGTTACGTGAATAGCCATGTGGCCTGAACTAAGTCAATGAAACTCAAATGTAGGGATTTTGTAGAAACTATTGGGGAGAAAAAAAGAGCTTTCTGTTGGTGCTGCTAAACTGATGGAATGCAGGCTTAGACCAGCTATGGACTCTTTACCATGGCACATGAAGAGCCTTCTTGGAAGTGAAACCAATTCAGAGAAGCATAAACTAAAACTTTCAGAGAGCCATATTCCTAATGATATCATCCAAACACCTAGAGCTGACTATACCTGACATTAACATGAACTTTCTAGTTACAGCCAAAAACTTTCTTTGCCCTTTCCCTGTTTCTGATACAACAGAAGTTCTTAGTGTTGCAATGACTTTATCATACCATTCACAGTGGTGCTAGTCCCCAGCTGCTGGTAGTATTCTTTTCTGCCTGATTCTGCCAGGTTCCAGTGAACTTGGCTCAAACCTGAGCTCAGTGTACCCCTCAGTGACCTGGACAATACTAGGATAGATAGTAAGGAGGAAAACGGAATTACTGATATGGAAAAATTTTTCCCTTCTTGGAAGAAACACATTGTAAAATTCCCAAGTCTTATGTCAACAAAAGCAGACTTCCGCCTGTGGCTATGAAAGTACTCTGGGGCTTTGCCACTCAAAGTGAGGTCCCTGGACCAGCGATAGGCATCACCTAGAACTTGGTAGTTTGTTAAACTGAAGAACCTCAGCCTTATTCCAAACCTACCTTCACAAGGTCTTCAGGTGATTTATGTAATATGAATAGTAGGGAACCAAGTTCAAGAGGCTGCAGGAGGTCAGGGCCCTAGGTACACTTATGTTTGTTGTATATCCTGAGGAACCATGCATGATCTCAGTTAAAAGTGCATTCCCTTGCTTTCAAAAAGTTTGAAAAACACTGATCTACTTCAATCTTCACATTTCGCAAAGGGGTAAACTAAGGCTGAGAAAGAATAAATGACTTGTCTAGCAGGAGAATCAGCCACTGAGTCAGGATGAAAAGAAGATGTTCTGAAAAATCTTTGTGGCCTTGGGTTAGGCAAAGGGTTTTTAAAATATGGCAACAAAAGCATTATCCATAAAAGAAAAAAAACGATAAATGACTACATCAAACTTTAAAACATCTGCTTTTCAAAAGATGCTATTGGGAAAATAAAAAGTTAAGGTTCAGATTGGTAGAAAATATTTACCAAATACATATTTGATAAAGGATGTTTGTCCTGTCTAAACTGAATAATAAGAAAACAAACAACCCAGTTAGAAATAAGGAAAAAATTTAAATCGATACCTTACAAGAGAAGTTATATGGACAGCAAATAACCACATAAAGAGAGGTTCAACATCTTTAGTTATTAAGAAAGTGAAAATTAAAAACAAAATGAAATGCCTGTATATACATAGTAGGTTGGCAAAAACAAAAAGCGGATAATATGAAGTACAATGAGGATGCGAAGCACTTAAATTTTCACACACTGTTTATGGGAATGCAAAAATGGAACAATCACTTTGGAAATGATTTGGTAGTTTCTTACAAATTTAAGCCTGCTTATCATATGACCCAGGAAACCCAACCCCTAAATATTTATGCAAGAGAAATGAAAACTTACATTCACACACAAAAAAGTTGAAATGTGAACATCTATAGATGCTTTAGTCACAGCAACCAAACCCTGGAAATAATACAAATATCCTTCAACTGGTGAGTAGATAAACTGTGCATCCATACGATGGATACTACTTAGCAATTTTAAAAAGGAATGAAACAGAAAAGAAAAATGTATCGATCTCAAAAGCTTGTGCTGAATGAAGGAAGCTAGATTCAAAAGGCTGCATACATTTTGTGTGTGATTCCATTTATATAACTTCTGGGAAAAGCAAAACTATGGGGGCAAAAATCTGATCAGTGGCTGCCAGGGAGAGAGTCTGGGGGAGGTGATTGACTATAAAGGTGTTGTATTCATTTCCTAGGACCGCCATCACAAAATACCCCAAGCTATGTGATTTCAACAACAGAAATGTATTGTCTCAGAGTCCTGGAGGCTGGAAGTCTGAAGTCAAGATGTTGGCAGAGTTGGTTCCTTCTGAGAGCTGCGAGGGGAGGATCTGTCCAGGCTCCTTTCCTTGGCGTCTCTCCTCTCCAGCCATGAGGATGGCTGCCTCCATGTTCACATCGTGTTCTCCCTGTATGTGTCCAGATGTTCCTTTTCATAAAAGCATCTGTCGTTTTGGGTTAGGGCTCACCTTAATGACTTCATTTTAACTTGATCACCTCTGTAAAAACTCTATTTCCAAATAATAAGACATTCTGAGGTACTGGGGCTAGGACTTTAACATAGGAATTTTGGCGAACATAATTCAACCCATGACAGGAGCACAAGAGAATATTATGGAGCCAGAACCTTACTATTCTATCTTAATTGTGATGATGGCCCATGAATGTATGTATGTATTTGTGAAAAGTCATAAAACTGTACATGAAAAAGGGTGAACTTTACCACTTGTAATGTAACTTGATTTTTTAAATGAAAAATAGAGCGGGTCTCCCAAATTTTTTCTCAGAAGATTATTACTCATTCTGATCTACTGCACTGTCCTGTCTACACTGTAGGTTCTCAGCATTCACGAAGGTAAGAGATTGCTTTCCAGAACCCTGAAGTAGGTCGTGGTTTCATCAAAAAAAGGCTGTTTTGTTGCTCTATGAATGCCTCTGTAAGCAACATTCCACCAAAGCACAAAGATTTCATGAACTGCTTTTCTTGAGAGGCATGAAGTAACACAAAGTGAGGACCAGCTGGGAAAATCCAGTTCAGGACCTGCAAAGGTGAGCTGGAGCTGCTCTCCACCCACTGCAGGTAGAAGCTGCACACTGCCCACAAGCCTCTGTAGTCTCAGCCCCAACCTGAGGCCATTCAGAGGTCACCTGCAGCAGAGGGAGACAGGATATCGAATGACCTGCCAGCTATACTCAGATACACAGGAAAGAGCCCAGCAGGTGACCTCGTATCTTCACGGGAAGGGAATGTGAAGCAGAAGCTGGGGGTGTACTACATGTAGGTTAGACATAGACGTCTTCACAAGGCAGGAAAAGCATTGGAAGGGGTCGAAGATAACCCTTGGAGTGCCCCCTTCTCCCCATCCCCGGCAGCTTCCCCTGCCTGTGCATTCCCCTCTATCTTTTCCTGCCACCATCTGACATGGAGCCATTCCCCAGGTTACTTACTATGTACCTGCTCAGGCCAAACAGAACCACCTGACCAGCAGTGGAAGCAGATCCAAGGTTTGTGACAGCACCTCTAAAGCCGGCCCTCCACTTCCAGAAAAGGTATTCTATTAGTAGACAGCCCCTTCTTGGTCAGTCTGCACGGGGGTGGGGTGGCTGAGACTGGGAACCGAATGGCGAGTCAGTTGGAAAGAAAGGGGCACACAGCTTATTTTCTTTAAGGGACCGGATCAGAATGTCCCTAGATGTGGCCGAGTTGGGTTTGAAGGCATGTGAAGCCACATGGCCGCACGCTAGGCCAGGCTGCTGTTGGCACCGGGAGGGCTGCCAGGAGGCCTCCGAGACGCTTGACAGCACCACCTCCATTCTTTCCGGTTATCTGTCAGAAATGACATCACTGTTTTGTTAACCTTCTCAGCCTCCGCATGTTTGTGGATGCTCCGTCTAGCTTCTATTCCATCAGGCCTTGCTCTTCTGTCTCTTTGTGTTTTTATTTCAGGTACTTAAAAAAATACACACACACACAACTCCACCCCCTAATTTGTTTCCTAAATGGAAACAAAAAGCCTTTTATATTCTCAGGCTTAGTTTTCTCCTCTGTACCATGGGGATAAAAGATGGGTGTTTCTTTTAGTTCTATATTCAAAGAGCAGTTTAGACTCAAAAGGTCTGAATTTCTAAGTTTTTTTTTTTTTTCTCACGCACTTATAAAGACTACTGGTAATGACCATGCATTACACACACGCTCACACTCACACACACTCATTTCATCTTCACAATAACCCTGTGGGTACGATTATTATTCTCACGTGTGATATTCATTCCCTAGGGCTGCCGTAACAAAGTACCACAAACAGGGTACAGTCACCCATGAGGCAACTGAGGCACAGAACCTAACAGATGTCTCTCATGTCACATAGCTAGTCCAAGGTGGCAGGCAGGGTTAGATTCCAGGCTTCCTGACGCCGGTGGTCATGCTCCTAACTACTCCACTCCAGTATTTCAAGGCCAGCTCACATCTTTGCTGTGTGGTTCCTGGCACATCATTTGGGCTCTCTGAGTTTAACTTTCCTCATTGGGCAAATGGAGACAGTCACACGGTTCATGTCAGAAGTAGCAAGGTGCTCTGTGTGAAAGCTGCTGAGTCCACATAGATGTCCCCCCTCCATAAAAACTCTCCTTTTAATTCTCACTTGTTCTCTTCCCTTGCTTTTATGTTGGCTGCCATTTAAGAGATGATTGTGCTGCCTTTCGCTGAATATTCTAAATAACGAGAGCTAAACTTGGGGAAACTCATTACATACCAGGTATTGCACTTAGCTCTTGGCTTGCTTTGCCTTGTCTGCCTTTTGTTTAACCTCTCAAGACCCAGGAGGCAGGTGCAACAATTATCCCCATTTTGCAGGTGAAGGTGAGGCACCAGGAGGCTGAGTAACTTGCCCCAGGCCACGCTGCCAGTTAGCGGTGGAGTCCGTACGCAAAGTGAGGTCTCTGTGACCCATTCTGTTACCTAACTGCTATCGCACCAAGAAAGGAACTAGGGTGAGGGCAGGGAGAAATTATGTGACTAAGGTTGGAGGCAGCTTGTAAGCTTCACCCACAAGCAATAGCAAGAATCTAAGTTAGGGGAACATTCACACTTATTTTTTTAAAATCATGCCTCTCATCTTTTTCTCATTATTCATACTATCGGTCAATAGTGGACTTCTCCACATATTCAGATATAAGAGAAGCCACTCTGACATGTAGTTCTAGATATACAAACCCAGATATGTAAAGATAAAGAGAAGAAAATAAACTTTGATGGCTCATAGCTGATTGATCTAACTCAAACACAAGATTGAAAAGACCCCCTGCTGCTGTCATTTAAATGTCAGGTCTTCACCCTGCTTAGCACTTTGCATTGTCCTGGGCAGAGAGAAGGTCCTTAATGAATGGTTTAGGGTGGCTGGGTTTTTTTCTTTCTAGCCTTTCTTTCCCATCCACCACCAAAAATTTGAGTTTCCCATGTTCCAGGAAGAGGGGAGGCAGAGGCCAGGAATGACCCACAAGCAGCAGCATGGTGGGTTCCACTGGGCTCACAGACCCATGGAGCCAGGGAGCACTTTTGGGTATGCGGTCACAGAGCTGAGGGGTATGAGTCAGGGCCTATCTTAAGCAGGGCCCACTCCAAAGCGTGAGATAGATAAGTCTAGCATCAACACCTGGCAGCCTTCCTTTGCAGGTACCTCTCCATCCCCCTGCTAACTTCTCACCTCCAGGCACTTCTTCACCAGCTATTCCGGTGAGACCTTCTTCACCATCAACTATTTGCTACTCAGACGTGTAGCTGTGGATTGGCTTACATGGACTAGCTACCTGAGAGTGTTTGAATTTTAATAAAGGATTTTTGGAGACCCAGAATTAATCACCAAATTACAGTCTCTCGGAGGGAAAGCATTGAGCCATCAGCTAATCCAGGGATTATAGATTCACAGGTCTCCAGGAGCAGGCAGGTAACTGCAGATGTGTGAAACAGGCTCATGGCAATAGGGGATGGCGGAAGATTGTGGCAGAATAGAGAACCAAGCCGCATCTGAGGGCCTTTAGGGACCAGCTTCTCAAACCATTCTTCAGGAAAATAACAAACACAAACAGAAAGAAAAACAAGCAAAAACAGCTATACCCTATGTGCAGTGTGGTTTGGATCCTGGGACAGAAAAATAACATTAGTGAAACAACCAATGAAATGTGAATAAAGCCTGTAGTTTAGATAATAGTAAAGTTCCAATGCTGACAAATGCACCTCACTTGTGTAAGACACCACTGTTAGATGAAGTTAAGGGTCTATGGGAACTTATTGTACTATTTTTGCAAATTTTAATAAATCTACATTATTTCAAAATAATGTAGATTTATTAAAATTTGCAAAAATACTTTTTTATTATAATATGTTTATTATTTAATAATATGATCTCTCCAGCTATGTAGTTTTTAAAAAAAATAAAAACAACTACATAGCTGGAGAGATCTATGATAATATTAGCTATCACTTAAACAAATATGGTGCTTACTATGTCTAAGAGTTTTATATATATTAATCCATTTATTCCTCGCAACAATTTTAGCAGGTAAATAAAATTATTCCCCTTTTATGGGTAAGAAAACACAGGCAGGTAAAATATTTGGCCCAGACTCACACAGCTAGTAAGTGGTAGAGCCAAGCTTGTAATCCAAATGCACAGTATTTTTTCCTACATCAGCTCAAGTGAGGGATGTAAAAACATGTCTGTCAGGATCAGAGGCTCAACTGGGTGATGACTTATACCTAAGGGGCAGGGCCGGAACTGCAGTGAGTCAAGTGAGGTCCCCGCCTTGGCTATAAAATGTAATGGGGGGGCACTACCATCTCACACCTATGAAGATGGCTACTATTTTTTAAAATTGAATATTACTTTAAGATTTTTTTTTTTATTCCCAAACCCGTGCCAAAGAAAATACTTGTTTTAACATGTTTTGGGGCAAACTGAGATCCAAAGAGGTTAACGTTTTCTTAACCAGAGATCACCACTGGTCAGCAATACATATGCAGGACGTGCAGGTTTGTTACATAGGAAAACGTGTGCCATGGTGGTTTGCTGCACCTATCAACCCACCACCTAGGTATTAAGCCCTGCATGCATCAGCTATTTGTCCTGATGCTCTCCTTCCCCTCTGCCCCCCGACAGGACCCAGTGAGTATTGTTCCCCTCCTTGTGTCCATGTGTTCTCATTGTTCAGCTCCCACCGACAAGTGAGAACAAGCAGTGTTTTGTTTTCTGTTCCTGTGTTAAGTTTGTTGAGGACAATGACTTCCAGCTCCATCCAGGTCCCTGCAAAGGGCATGATCTCATTCCTTTTATGGCTGCATAGTATTCCATGGTGTATATGTACCACATTTTCTTTATCCAGTTTATCATTGATGGGCAGTCAGGCTGATGGCTACTATTTTTAAAAAAACAAAATAGAAAATAACAGCATTTGAGATGCATAGAAACTGGGAATGTAAAATGGTTCAGCCACTGTGAAACACAATATGGCTGTTCCTCAAAAATTAAAAATAGAATAACCATATAATTTCGCAATTTCATATCTGTATATATACCAAAAAGAACTGAAAGTAGGATCTCAGATATTTTTACACCGATGTTCATGGTAGCATCATTCATAGGAGTCAGAATATGTAAGCCACTCAAGTGTCCCTTAGCACATAAATGGATAAAGAAAATGTAAATACATAAATGGAATATTATTCTATATATTTACATGTATATACATACATATATTCCATATATGTATATACATTTTACTTTTTCATTTATTCAGCCTTTAAAAGGAAATTCTGGCACATGCTACAACATGGATGAAGCTTGAAGATATTATGCTGAGACAAGTCCATCACAAAAAGACAAACACTGTATGATTCCACTTAAATGAGGCACCTAGAGTTATCACTGTCATAGAGACAGAAAGAAGAATGGTGGTTTCCAGGGACTTAGGGGAGGAGGAAATGGGGAGTTATTGTTTAATGAGCGCAGAGTTTCAGTTTGGGAAGATAAAGAGTTCTAGAAATAGATGGTGGTGTTGTTTGCACAACGATGTGAGTGTACTTACTGCCAAGAGCTGTACATTTAAAAGTGATTAAGATGGCAAATTTTATATTAGGAATATTTTACCACAATTTAAAATAAAATAAAATAAGCTGCACTAAAAACTCAGTCATCAAGATAAATAATATTTTAATGCAATATTTTATGAGATCAAAACTAATGTACCAGCCTGGGCAATAAAGTGAGACCCCGTCCCTACAAAAAATGGGGAAAAAATTAGCTGAGTGCAGTGGCATGTACCTGGAGTCCCAGCTACTGGGGAGGCTGAGGCAAGAGGATCACTTGAGCCCGGGAGTTTGAGTCTGTGGTAAGCTTTGATTGCACCACTGTGCTGAAGCCTAGGCAACAGAATGAGCTCTCATCTCAAACAGCAGCAAAACAAATCATGAGGACAAAAATATCAGATTTTTAAATAAAGACAAGCTTAGGGACGGTGTGCTTTCAAACTATATTGGAGCCTGAGACAAGAGAAAATATCAGCAATATTGATCCTGAAGAACACAGCCCTTCTCATGTGCTTCAAGAGCATACAGGAAATTTAGCAGTGGATGGGACTTAAGGTGTACAATAAAAAAGCTCCCTAGATGATTCTGTTATTCAGTATTTCCCACCTCCTGCCAAAAAAAAGACTTACTTTAACATGTTTTGGAGGAAACTGAGATCCAAAGAGGGAGGTCACCAGCATTTAGCAAAGAATTCATGGTGGAATGGCTGGGAGCTCAATGGTTGGGGGGAGATCCTGGTGTTTCATTCCAGGGCAGTTCTGCCTTAGGGGCCCTGTGACCCAGGCTGTGAGGTGGCCATTAGGACACCAAACGTGCATAACATCTGCCAGATCTTTTGCACATTTTGCCCACCTTCCAGCTCCAGGCTGATTCTAAAATGTATTTCAGGCCAGGTACAGTGGCTCACACTTGCAATCCCAGCACTTTGGGAGGCTGAAATAGGAGGATTGCTTGAGCCCAGGAGCTTGAGACCAGCCCTAGCAACATAGCAAGACCCGATCTCTAAAGAAAATTACAAAATTACCGAGGCAGGTGGTGCGCACTTGTAGTCCCAGCTGCTATGGAGGCTGAGATGGGAGGGTTGCTTGAGCCTGAAAGGTCAAGGCTGCAGTGAGCTGTGGTCACATCACTGCACTTCAGCCAGGGCGACAGAATGAGACCCTGTCTCAAAAAATAAAATGTGTTTCAGACCTAATCACTCAACACTCTGCTGCCCTTAGCCAACTCACTTGGGATGTTTCAGATGGGAGGCAGCGAGACAAGTCTCTGCAGCAACACCCGGGTTTAGGTACTGCCATTAACAATGCAAATTCAGGGGAGTGTCAGCTGATTTATTAAACAGCATCTTTGGCATGTCCTTGCACCCTACTCGGGTTCATCTGTCATCCCCTGTCAGCCCTGGGAGCTGGCTGGATGGGCTACATGTGCTAACCGAGTTCCATTAATATTGTCTCAGGGCTCTGGATTTATGGAGGCTTATTTCTTAATTTTTGGATTCTGATGATTAGAGTTTTGAGATCCTGTCATAGTCCTGTAGGCTCCCACCCTCTCTCCGAATGTTTCTGTTTTCTTTACCAAGGAGCAGACAACTCATTTCCTTCTTTCTCAGCCTGCAGGATCTGGCCTTGTCTGCCTCTCAGAGTGCAGTGCCAGCCCCTCCCCTGGCCTTCTCCAGTCTCAGCTGACCCTATGACCTTTGCAGTGCTTCTCCTTTCTTCTTGTATACCTCTCCCCTTCCCACTCTTCTCCATTCTCCAGCCTCTTCCCCCAGGTCGGTGAGTCTCCACTGGGGGTGATGTTGCCCTGCAGGGAACATTTGGCAATGTCTGCAGACATTTTGATTGTCACAACTGAGGCTTGGGGGTGGTGCTACTGGCATCTACTTGGTAGAAGTCAAGTCTGCTGCTCAAGATTCTACAATGCACATGACAGCCTCCCCTGTCCCTAAAGAATGATCCAGTCCAAAGCATCAATTAGGGGCAAGATTGAAAAACCCTCCTCCAGCTAAGCAAATCCATCAGCCGAAACTCAAAGATCTCTTTCTCTCCTGGGGAAGCTGTCTCTGAGGGCACTCTCATGCCATCCTCATCCCAACACCACCCAAATGCACACCAGACTATGCCATTTTCAGGGCATACCACTTTTTTCCTTTAGGGTACTTCCCTTAGTTTGTCCCCCATTGTATTTCTGTGCTCTGTGTGATGAGTATCTATCCCATACTGAAAGCTGCCCAACACTGGGGACTTTGTGCTGATCTTGTATTTGTGTCTATGATCAAGTGTCTGTGTCTGTGATCACCGCTGGATTCCCTGGGCAGAGCAGCTTGTTTGATGTGCAGTAGGTTCTCAACAAACAATTGAAGCAATCAATGAATTCTCCTATGTCTTCTTTGGAGGGCCCACCAGATTCAAAGCAGTTTCTTTGACCTGCTGGACTGAAATTGGGAAAGGGTGAGCCTGTGTGTACCACTGGGAGCTGAGAGTGAGGATTAAACACATCTGGATAAACTTCCTCATCCCTCTGTTAGCAAATATTTATTGAGACACCTATTATATGCCAGGAACTGTTGGATATTAATTGCATAAAAATGCACAAGATGGACATAGATCTTGAGCTCATCAATCTTCAGTCTTTTGGAAAGACAATCATCGAATGAGTGATGAATGTTTCAAAGGGAAAGGAAATGGGGCTGTGGACAACCATGCTGAGAAAATCTAAACTTGTCTAGGTGGGAAGAATAAAAGAAGGGCTCTCTTTTCTTCTTCCTCTTTTTTGTGGTCCTCCTCTTTGGCCTCTACCTCCCGTCTCAGGGCTGGGATTAATATGACCTATGTTCTAAATTATCTTTGGGAACCATCTCCAAAGCAGATATGCACAACCCAAGGATGTACAAGGCAACTACTGGGATATACATAGAAAATATTAGATCTTGTTTTACTTATTTTCATGTCATCCTTGCTTGAATTTTTATTTGGGAGTATGTTTTATAATCTCCAAATTGGGTCCAGAGAAGCAGACTCTGAAACATAGAGTTACAGGTAGGTTTGTTGGGGAGTAATCCCAGTTGGTACACTGGGACTGTATCAACTTTCCACTACATGGAAGCGAGGAGGGCAGGACTGGGCGTAGAGGAAAGCTGACCTAAAATGCATATGCAACAGAGGTCTCAACCAACCCACAGGGAGCTCTGGGGCTGTGATAGCCCTTGAGAGTGGTCTTGCATTGAGGCAGTGGAGTGGCTTTATATCCCCATTAGTCAGTCACTGGCTACAAGCTACCCTCTGGGAGTACATGGCCATGGGTGAGCCGTTTGTTATAGCCAGGGGCAGTTTCCAATCAGGAATGTAGCTGTGAGGCTTTGGCGACAAAAATTTCCGTTGCTGGGAGATGGCGGCATTAACTCTAAAGAGAGGGTCTGGACAGAGCACCACAGTGTCCACCACAAGAGCCTATTTCTACAACAATACATGTGAATTTCACATGTGCATGCACACACATGCACATACACTTCAAAAATTGTGTGTATATGCCCCAAAATGTTATGCTGGTAGGGACATTGCATATAGATAATTTGATGACCACCAATTTAGAGTAGGGGTACCCAAGTGATAAAAGGACTTCTTTTTATCAGTCTGCCCCCACTCTCCCGTTATCATTATGGGCATCATTTCAAAAAAGGTCCTCACAAACTGCTATAATAAACAATGCATTTATTCCCCCATTTTGAAAATAATAAAAGACAAAACAAGGGCAGGTGATAGAAAACAAGACAGAGAACAACCAAAACTAATTTGATTTGGAATTCTGATATGATTGTATTTTTGTCAGCACAGTGGTTGGGAGTCTGGGTTTAAAGCCTGGTGATCTGGGTTTAGGTACCAGTTCTACTATGTATTATGTGAACTTGAGCAAACTAGTTAATATGCCTCATGTCTGTTTCTTATCTATAAAACAAGGATAACAAAGCACCTATTTCATGGGATTATAATGAGGATTAAATGAACTCATACATTTAAAGTGCTCAGGACAATGACTGAGACATAGTAAGCACTCGATAGATGTTACTCAGCATCATTAGTCTTACATGACTTTTTCCCAGAGAAATGGAAGTTTGGGGCTTTTGAAACTATTATGGAGCCCCCTGTATCCGTTAAGAGTAGGCTTGACTGTGAGTGACAGAAAATTCAAAGCAAGAGGTAGAAGTTTATTTCCCTTTCAGGGTAGGTGTTGCCAGCTGAGATAACGACCCCACAGTCTTGAAATACCAAGAATCCTGCTGACTTATAAAGATCCTACCTCATGGTCCATTACAGTTGCTCCAGCCTCCGACATCACATCTGCATTCCAAGCCAGATGGAAGAAGGAGGGCATGCCCCCTACCTTTAAGAACATTTCCCGGAGAGATCCAAGATGGCTGATGATTAGCAGCTCGGGCACGTACCTCCCAGTGAAAGCGCAAAGAACGAGAGGACGCCACACTTTCAGACGAAAATTAGTTGTTCACGGACCAGGAGATTCCCAGTGGAGGAGATCCACGGGTCGCCAGGGCGACTCTTGTGGCCGGCGTGGCGGTTTTGCTGGTGCCTTAGCACGCCAGTTCTTGGTGCAGAGTCCGGACATTCCCGGGCAGAAAAGCACCATCAATCTTAACACCGCTGTTTTGGCCGGCTCAGTGGATTGCTCAGATCTCGGCGCAGGGAATCAACAAGTTGGACGTCAGAGACCCAGTTAGAAAGTCGGTAATTATAAAGACGACAGATGGACAAATATATAATGAAGGGAAGAAACCAGCGTAAAAAGGTAGAGAATACTCAAAATCAGAATGCCTCTCCCTCTACAGGGGATTGCAATTCCTCATCAGTAACGGAACAAGGCTTAATAGATTACACCTGTGTTCCAATAACAGAAGCAGGTTTCAAAACGTGGGTGATAAGAAACTTCTGTGAATTAAAAGAACTTGTTCTAACCCAATGCAAAGAAACTAAGAACCTTGAAAAAAGGTTTGATGAAATGTTAACGAGAATGGACAATTTAGAGAGGAATATAAGTGAATTGATGGAGCTGAAAAACACAACACGAGAACTTCGCGAAGCATGCACAAGTTTAAACAGTCGAATTGATCAAGCAGAAGAAAGGATATCAGAAGTCGAGGACCAGCTCAGTGAAATGAAACGAGAAGACAAGAACGCAGAAAAAAGGATGAAAAGGAATGAACAAAGTCTCCAGGAAATATGGGACTATGTGAAAAGACCTAATTTACGTTTGATAGGTGTACCTGAATGTGATGAAGAGAATGAATCCAAGTTGGAAAATACTCTTCAGGATATCATTCAGGAAAATTTTCCCAACCTGGCAAGGCAGGGTAATATTCAACTCCAGGTAATACAGAGAACACCACAAAGATATTCTTCAAGAAGACCAACCCCAAGGCACATAATCGCCAGATTTATTAGGGTTGAAATGAAGGAGAAAATACTAAGGGCAGCCAGAGAGAAAGGTCAGGTTACCCATAAAGGGAAACCTATCAGACTTACAGCAGATCTCTCAGCAGAAACCCTACAAGCCAGAAAAGAGTGGGGACCAATATTTAACATCCTTAAAGAAAAGAACTTTCAACCCAGAATTTCCTATCCAGCCAAACTAAGCTTTATGAGCAAAGGAAAAATTAAATCTTTTGCGAACAAACAAGTACTTAGAGAGTTCACCACCACCAGGCCTGCTTTACAAGAGCTTCTGAAAGAAGCACTATACATATAAAGGAACAACCAATATCAGCCTTTCCAAAAATACATCAAAAAGCAAAGAACTTTAACACAATAAAAAATTTACATCAACTAATGGGCAAAACAGTCAGCTAGCATCAAACGCCGGTATTAAACTTATATATATTTTAATTGGATAAAAAGCCAAAACCCATCGGTATGCTGCATCCGGGCCCATCTTACATGCAACAATACACAAAGACTCAGAGAGAAGCAGGAAGATTTACCAATCAAACAGAGAGTAAAAATAAACTAATAAACAAAAAGCAGGAGATGCAATTCTCGCCTCTGATAAAGTAGACTTTAAAGCAACAAAGATCAAAAGAGGCGAGGAATGACATTACATAATGGCAAAAGGATCAATGCAACAAGAAGAGCTAACGATTCTATAGATCAACGAGATAGAAAATTAACAAGGATATTCAGAACTTGAACTCAGACCCGGAACAAGTAAACTTAATAAACATTTATAGAACTCTCCACTTCAAATACATAAAACATACATTACCACCTCACACCTATTCCAAAGGTGACTATAATTGGAAGTAAATCACTCCTCAGTAATCGCATAGCATTTCATAGGTTTAAATTAAATATTGGTTGGCTGTTTGTTTGTTATCTTCTTCCCTTATTCCTTCCTGACTACATCATTAAATATAATTATCAGTATAAAAGAGGTTTTCAATACCCATTACTAAATTGCATTCTAGCCTGAGCAAGAAAGCAATACTTCCATTCTCTCTCCCTCTTTCTTTTCCTTCTTCCTCCTCCCCATTCTCTCTCTCTTTGTCTTCCTTTTTCCTCCTTCCTATTCTCTCTCTCTCTCTCTCTAAAAAAAAAAAAAAGAAAAGAACATTTCCCGAAAGTTGCACAACTGTTTCTGCATTTATCTTATGGACAAGAACTTAATCTTTTGGCCAAGCTTAGCTGTAACTGAGTCTGGAAAATGGAGTCTTTGTTCCAGGCAGTCACATGTTTAGCTAAAATTTGAGAGCAGTCTATACCTCAGAAAGAAGGACCGAGGAGGTATCAGAGAACAGTTAGCAGTCTCTGCCAAATGTCATGACTTTGCTCTTAACATCAGAAGGGCAGGAAGGCACGGCCCATTACCAACGATGCTTCATGATAACTAACATCGAATCCAGAACATCTAGAACTGTTCCTTCCTTTTGTCTGGAGCTGAACACTGTGATCCCTTGGAGATCACCTTTGGCATGGCACCTGGAACAGATTCTAACTCAACCGCCGGTTGATGGCCTTCTCCTCACTTGCTCCCTCAGGGAACCTCTTTCCTCTGCGGGAGCTCTCTAATCACACAACCCCTATAGGCCCCTGAGTCCCCTAAATTCTTCTACTTATTCTCCCTCACCTGACCATTTCCTTTCCTTAGCCTTTAAGCTAACTTCAACCATTCTTTTTCATCCCATTTTCAGTGTTTTGGTCATTTTTGCTGGCTTAAGATGGAGAGGCCTTAAATGGCTGTGTTTCAGGAGAGGAGGGAACAGACAGACGTGTTCACTGCATAGGGGGTCGCCTCCTATAGCCACTCCTGTTATGCAAGGCCATCTCAGTGTCTTTGCCACTTTGAGGTTCTTTTTATCAAAAGCTGCTTCTCTAGCCTGGCTGGCCGTGTGCCAGCCCCAGAAGGAGGTAGTAGTGGGTTGCGTCCTAGGACAGATTCCCCTCTTCCCCTTCATGAACGAGGAAGGGCTCCTTCTGGGTACAGCACATGATGCTAGGGAGGCCCACAATGCTAGCGTGCAGCCCCAGAGGGCAGTAGACTTTATTCTACTTTATCTGCCCACTCCACTTCAATTTAAGTTAATACGTTGTGGGACTAATTGTTCTGGCTGGAAAGTTTCATCCAATATGTAACCTCCTTTCCTCAAACAAACGTTAGTTCCTCTCCTCTGGGCCAATTTTAGTTGAGAGCTACAACCGCTAATAATTCCCAGAGAGAGCTATTGTAATTACTTCAAATCATATTGTTTTTGTCACAGTTGTACATACTAATTTCTGGTAGTCCCCAGACTCACATCTGAAATTCATAACTACATGGATTTTTTCCATCTTTTTCTATTTATCAACCAGAAATAGATTACAGAGGGGCAAGCACAAGTCATTATTAAGAGGGAAACCACTGCATTTTTAAGAATTATAATTATTCAATTATTCAAGTCAGTAGCATTTTTCCAGTGCCGGCAATGCAGCCTCCTCTCTACTGTAATGTAGTTGCTGATTGTAACGTAGCGGCTGTGTTCTCCCTCTCATTATACTTCAGCTAAGTAGACCTATGGCTTTATTGTTAAGGCACCTAGTTCAATGTTTTCTTCTATGTGGTAGGAATTGTTACATTAAAATATAAAGGAAAAAAGTACCCTCAATTGTAACAAAATCTGTTTTCTTGGAAACAGTTTTTACAACTTTGCAAAGGGATGACTTTGTTACTTTATAAATCAGTTTTTCAGTACAAAAGCGATTAGCCCGAACAAAGAAATGTTTCTACTGCTAAAATGGTTACAATGACAAATGAGCAAAAATCCAGGGAAACTATAAGTCCTGATGCTCTGAGGCTCTCAGACGATTCAAAGGAAGTATTCTCCAACAATGACAATAAAAATCAAGACCACCTTGGGCAATGGAATGGAGCAGAGCTGATGTACCATGAAGTGATGAGGCCATCATCAGCCACTCTCCACAAACATCTCTGAGGCAGGAGAGCTCGGTGGCATATATATGCTCCCTTGGTTCTTTCCTGTTGTTCCCTTAGGTGGACACATAAACCTCTTTAAGACATCATCTGCCTCCTCTAAAAGTAACTGGGACTTCAGGAGATAAGTGGGGCGTAAGTTCAGAGATAGTGGCTTCAAGCAAATATCCCAGGCAGGAGTCAGGAGACCCTCTCAATCTTTCTGGTGATCTCTGCAGCGAGCACCACAAAGTCCTGCTAGTAGTCTTCAAATTCAGGCAACGGGGAAGCTCCAGACTGACTGGCCCGGGCCAGAGCCTAGGTTGGAGCAGTAGCTATGCAGGGTGGAGTCCCTGGGAGACACCCTCAAGAACTGAGCCCATTAGACAAATATTGACTAGTTACTGTGTGTCAGATGCTGTACTGCCCCTGAGAACACAGGCACAAATGAAACAAAGGTGGCAGTGGGCTGTGATTATGCGTTTGCTTCATCATGAGTGAAGACCTCAAGAGAGGATTTCTTTGCATTTATGGCTAAGTTACTTACAAGGGTCAACACTCCTGCCATGTGAACAAGCACATTAGAAAAGGCTACCCATTGGCTTGTCTATAGATTGCCCTCCCGATCTATTACATGACTTCTTCCAGACAGTTTCTGAGGATTTTCTTTAATTGCTTGGCCTATGGAAAAGCATCCAAAATAAATTCAATGATAGAGAACCACTCATTCCTACGTTCTTGGAGGTCTCACAAAATCATTACCAGAACACAGTTCTTGGGGCTCAGGAAAATGCAAGGCCATCATTTAAGTAGAAGAAACTCTGATCCAACTGAATGGATGTACCTATGGTATGACTATGAAAAATGAAAACATTTTAAAAATTGTCCTCACATTTTGTGATTATAAAGTCATATATGTTCATTGCAGACAGGTTGAAAAATATAAAAGACAGTAAGGAAAAAATATATAAATGATGTATACTAATCATTAGTGGTTTAGTGCACCATTCTCTTGAACTCCTAACCTCAGGTGATCCGCCCGCCTTGGCCTCCAAAGTGCTTGGATTACAGGCATGAGCCACCACGCCCAGCCCAGTGCACCATTCTCAAAGTGTGGCCAAAAGATTCTCTGGAGGTTCCAAAAACTCTTTCAAGTGGTCTACATGGTCAGAAGTCTTTTCATAACAGCAAGCCGTTATCTGTTTTGTTTACTCTTATTCTGTCATGAGAAAACAGTGAAGTCTTCTAGAAACTACGTGATATGAGACGACATCATTGCTCTAACAGCATGTGTGCTTGTGCATTCCCATGTTTTATATTTCCTTATTTTAATTTTGACAGCAAATATTGGTAGATACAACTCACACAAACAAAAATTCTTTGAGATCCTCATTAATTTTTAAGAGCATAAGGGATCCTAAGAGCAAAATATCTGAGAAGCTTTGGTTGAATGCTGTGCACTGGTTATGGTTTGTGTCCACCAAATCTCTGAGTCAGTGTTGGAAAATGGAGCCTAGTGGGAGATGTTTAGGTCATAGGAGTCCACTCGACCCCTCATGAGTAGATTGATGTCCTCCCTTTCGGGCAAGTGACTTCTCACTCCGTTAGTTCCCAGGAGAGCTAGTTGTTATAAACAGCCTGGCACCTCCTGCTTTTCTCTCTCTTGCTTCTTCTTTCACCAGGCGATCTCTGAACAGGCTGGCTCCCCTTCACCTTCCTCTATGAATGGAAGCATCCTGACACCTTCCCCAGATACAGACGCCCACTCTTGAATTTTTCAGCCATCAGAATCATGAGCCAAATAATCCCTTTTTCTTTATAAGTTACTCTGCCTCAGGCATTCCTTTATAGCAACACAAAACAGACTAAGACATTTAGTGTACAGTAAATTTTTTTCCAGTCTTTGGCATATGACTTTGCTTAATCATAATATTTTGAGATCATATTATAGGTATACTTTGTCTAAACAACTGTGATAGCATTTCCATGAGCCAGGCACTGCTCCAAGTATTTCTCATAGCAACTCCTTGAGATAGAAGTTATTGTAATTTCCATTTTTAAAAATTAATTAATGTTAATTGCCTTGATCAGGGTTACACAACTAGGGAAAGACAGAATTGGAATTTAAGCCAAGGCAACTTCAAGGCATAGTATTTCAACGTCTGAATGTTCCAGAATTTATGTACTCATTCTATACTTTTTGGACATTTAAGTTTTTAATTTTTCACCAATATAAAATAACACTATCTGAATGTCCTTAAATATACAGCTTTGTTGGGCTCATGGATTATTTCTTTGTAATCAGTTCTTGGAAATGGAATTATTGGGTTGAGAACGTATCAAGTCTTTTCCAAATTTTGATACACATGGCCAAATTATCTTCCTAAATGTCTACTCCCATGCATACTTCCAACCCAAATGCTTGATGCATGTGTCAATTAATCCTCAGAGGTATTTTTGCAAACATGAAGAAAATAGAAAAGTGTCTTCTAGGCATTTTGAAAATCTCTGGGGAAGTCAAATACCATTTACAAATATTTTTAAACCATTTATATTTCTCTTGGTGTAAATTGTTTGCTCCTTTTTATGATTTTCTTTAATGAGATTGATCTGATTTGTATTGCACACATTCACGAGCTTATGCCTAAAAGTGAGTTTTGCCCGCATCAGAGTGATCAATTTGACACTTATTCTAATGATAATACCATCTGACAAAGGTATGTGGAACTCCTTTATGGGACTTACATGCAAAGTAGTTTAAAACCACATAAGAACCAAAAAAAAGTCTTTGTATAAAGCATTGTTATCACCTTTAAATAATGTGATTTGTATTTAAGAGAAACACACAATACTGTATTGTTCATTAATCTGATTTGCCAGGTTGGATCCAAATAACTTCTTGGTTTCTGCTAGTATCAGGACTACTCTTAAGGGGCAGGAGTTATCTTTACAGAAGTTATCTGTAGTGGACATTGTGGCTGCCCTGCACCTGGCTGGGTCACTCATCCCCCAGCGCTATGAGTAAAGGCTACTAATGACCTACAGCTGTTCTTCTTCATAGACTTCTCTACTGGACAAGGGTGCCTGCCCACTAGGTTATGTACCGCCCAAGAGCAGCCAGTAGCCAGTGACTGACACAGGGATACAAAAGGCTGACATCCTTGCCTCAAGGGGGCCCAACTATGTGCTGCAATTTGTGCTCTAGAGCTTTCTATGGGACCAGACTGATGCAGGTCTTCAGCTGAGTCTGCATCCTGACTGAGCTTTTTTTCCCTTGCTCTATTCTGCTTCCCTTACTTTGCATCTGCTGAGAACACCTTTTCAATAAACTTGACAAGACTCTCCACCTCAGGCTCTGCTTTTAGGGAAATCTACCTAAGACTGTTGGTGCCAATAGTGGTCATAGGAAATAGACTCTAAGGTATGGGATCCTGGGGGTGGATCACTCACTGGCTGGATGACAATGAGGACCCCTCCTGGCAGTAGGTGGAGTATTGATATTCGCTGGCATACTGTACATTGGCTGAGAATCTCACTGTGGCAATCTGGGACAGGATGCAGGTAGAAGAGAATGCACTGCTTAGTACAATGTCTCTGGCATTTGAGAGTTATGGAGCAAATAGAAAACCTAGGATGAGGAACTGGGAGACTGCTGTTAAGTGCCACTGATTCATTAAAAAGAGAAAATGCAAGGCTCAGATGTATTATTCAGCAATTTTAAACAGAGAGCTTCTTTGATAGCACTTAAAGACATTCATCTCCTGCAGCCAGACAGTGGACAGAGCTGAAGGGCAAGTAGATTGCTTTCCTAATGGTAAGAAAAGCAGAACTTCAAAACAGGTTGAATTATCAGCTTAGGCAAATACCCTATGTGAATGTTAGGAACCTTTGATAGGAAAAAAGTGGGGCCCAAAGACTTAGGATACAGATATTGGGGTGGCGCACTTGAGAACCTTGGAACCCCCAGATTTCAAATTTCCCTCAAACTTCTTGGCATGGAAAAATGAAGATAAAGCCCTTCTCCATTTTCTAGATGATACTAAGACCTCAAATAGGGCAGGTGCTTTATAATGTCTTATCTTCTTAGGATCAGCCATCACATTCTCTTCTGGACACAAAACTTTTAATTAAGGTCAAATCTCACCAAATACTAGAGTAGTACCAAGCCTGCAAGGGGAGGAGAGAAATTATATGCCAGGGGAGGTGCAGGAATGGGTTAATATATACCAGCAGGAACTGGATGAGTATGCCTAGAAGTGGATCACGAGGATGCTGGATGAAGGTGGGAAGATAGGGGAACATTTGTCAAGGTAGGGCTAAGGACCTCAGGAAACATGCCTAATATACTGATGGGGTGGTTGTTAGAAGCTTAGAAAAAGTGTTCGGTTGCAATAAATGGCATAGAGATGCTAGATTGCCTGGAAGACTAAGAAGGAAGGGATTAAAAGTCTCAGAGAATGAAGAATGCTAGAATAGGTCAATCATATAATCCTGGAAAACTCACCAGCTATGTTCCACCATTTACCAAGGTGAAAAGGAATGCACTGTCAGCTGAGGACGGTTACAAGGACTACTGAGAAGCTCTACAGAGGCTTTTTTTCCCCAGAGTCTCCTTCTATCACCAGGCTGGAGTGCAGTGACACAATCTCAGCTCACTGCAATCTGTACTTCCCAGGTTCAAGTGATTCTCCTGCCTCAGTCTCCTGAGTAGCTGGAACTTCAGGTGTGCACCACCACACCCAGCTAATTTTTTTGTATTTTTAGTAGACACAGTGTTTCACCATGTTGCCCAGGATGGTCTCGATCTCTTGACCTCACGATCTGCTGGCCTTGGCCTTCCAAAATGCTGGGATTACAGGCATGAGCCACTGTGCCTGGCCTACAGAGGTTTTATCTTTAGGCTGGGTCTGACAGTAGAAGGTGCTATTCCAGAACCAGGCTCCCTGGAGTCAATGAGAATAATTGGGCCTTGGAATAGCAGAACCAGGTGGTAACTCTTAACCATCAGAAGCAGGGTGAATGTAATTACTGTAACAGGCAGCAATATTGAAATGACACCCAAGGAGGTCTGACCTACAGGTATCAATGATAGTGTCTAATGGGTCATATTATTCCTAGGGGCAAGATAGATTGTAGCTAATAATATTCACTTAAAGTGTGAAATCAAATGAGATTAAGAATAGATGAACAGAAGGAGGCTGAGGTCAGCCATCCCAGTAGAAAACAAGATCCCTTGCCCAGTTTCTAGACCTAAGTCAGTTCTCAGATCTAAAACCCACTGGCTAGAGAGTGGTTGGGTCCCCATGATATGGTTTGGCTGTGTCCCCATCCAAATCTCATCTTGAATTGTAGCTCCCATAATTCCCACATGTTGTGGGAGGAACCCAGTGGGAGATAATTGAATCATGGGGTGGTTTCTTCCATTCTGTTCTTGTGGTAGTGAATAACTCTCATGAGATCTGATGGTTTTACAAGGGGAAACCCCTTTCACTGGGCTCTTCTCTTTTGCCTGCCACTATGTAAGATGTGCCTTTACTCCTCTTTTGCCTTCTGCCATGGTTGTGAGGGATCCCCAGCCATGTGGAAATGTGAGTCCACTGAACCCCTTTTTCTTTATAAATTGCCCAGTCTCGGGCATGTCCTTATTAGCAGTGTGAGAATGGACTAATACAGTCCCCATGTGAAAAGACATTGCAGCATCATAACAAGTATATACCATAGTGATTCACCAAGAACTTCCCCAAAGGGACCTATGGCTATACACTAAGGAAAAGGAATACCCAGTTCTTTCGGATGCTATTGGATCAAGTCAGAGATGCTCCTGATACATGAGAACCCAAAGTGCTCTCATGACCCCTTTTAGGGTAGGGGCTTATGCAAGTCAGATAATAAGTGGAGTTCTGACCCAGGTTTGTCTCACAGTTGATAAACTGAGGCCATGAATCCACCCAGGGGTCATGTCCCAAGCTCCTGAATGTATAAGTGAAATGAATATTCTCAGCAGTTGGCAGACACTTACATTGGTTCTTTGACCTGTAGAGTGAAAGCAATTGTAGTACAAAAGGCCATGTGTAAATCCCCAAAACTTCACCCTTTGGTCAAGATAGGATATAAAACTGCTCAACATCCTAGAGAGGATGGCAGATTGAAGACATAAAGGATGTAGGAGTGGTGGGTCCCACAATATCCTCATTTAACATATCAGTCTGGCCCTAAAAAACTGGATCATAGGGGAAGACAACATATGGCTGCAAACATAACCAACTAGTACCTCCAACTGCAGCTGTTTTTCACTAGCACAGATTAACATATCCTCATATCCATGATATTAAGCTATTACCTGGCAAAATTTTTTTTCATTTTTGAACTTTTTTATTATTATATTTTAAGTTCTGGGGTACATGTGCAGAATGTGCAGGTTTGTTACAGAGGTATACATGTGCCATGGTGGTTTGCTGCATCTATCACCCCATCATCTACATTACATATTTCTTCTAATGCTATCCCTCCCCAGCCCCCCAGCTCCCTGCTATTCCTCCCCTAGCCCCCAAATCCCAACAGGCTTCAGCGTGTGATGTTCCCTTCCATGTGTCCACGTGTTCTCATTGTTCAGCAACCACTTATGAGTGGGAACATGTGGTGTTTGGTTTTCTGTTCTTGTGTCAGTTTGCTGAGAATTATGATTTCCAGCTTCATCCATGTCCCTGCAAAGGACATGAACTCATCTTTTTTTATGGCTGCATAGTATTCCATGGTGTAATGTGCCATATTTTCTTTATCCAGTCTATCATTAGTGGGCATTTGGATTGGTTACCTGGCAAATATTTTAAATGCCTATCAAAAATAAGGATCAGAAGCAGTTGACATGCATATGTAATGAACAACAATATACGTTCAGAGTTTTGATTCAGGGATATGTTTGTTTCCTGCTTTCTCTATCTCAAAATAGTCCAAAGAGACCTAGACCATCAGATGATTATACAGAACTCTACAATGGTCCAATATATTTGATGTCATCATGTTAACCAAGCCAAATGAGAAGTGGCAAATTATCTGAAGGCCTTGACAAGATACATATGCTTCAAGGGATAGCATTTGTAGAGATAAACACTAAAAAGGTTCAGGAGTGCACTACATTGGTAAATTTTTTAGGGGTTTAGTGATCTGAACATGCTGGGTTATGGGTTATCCTGCACATGCTGGGTTATCCTATCTAAGAAATTTTTATGCTTTATACCTTACACAAGTAAGGAAAAAGCACAATGACTGACAGGCATCTTTGAGATTAGGAGGAAGCATATTCCATACTGGAATACCGATCTTTGTATGGGGTGACACAGAAGAACCCTAGATTGTGTGGGGTTTAGAACACTTCTCCAGTGAATCTCTTAAACTAGAATTCCCATCTCAGGCTTTACTTCTAGGGAAACTGACCTGAGACAGGTGCTTCAGAAGAGACCAGGTTGTTTAGAGACAGGAGACAGGACACCTGGGTCTCAGTTCTACTGTGTTTTTTTTTGACTGAATGACCCAGGCATGTTATTTTGCTCTCCAGGCTTCCATGTTCTTATCTGTAAAATGTAGGGTTTGTGTTGGTTCAGCATTTCTTCCATCAGATAACAGACATGACAGATAAGAATTATATGCATGACACATTCCCAAGGGTGTGTCCCTCTGCACCCATAAGAGAGGCTGCAGGTTTTGTGCAATTCCCAGCAGGCTGTCTATAACTCCACCCCTCTTTCCCACTTAGGAAAGGATATTGGACTGCAGAGTGATAAAAGTGAAATCACAGAGTATGGAGAACCTTGAATATGTTCTAGTTTGCTTTTTAAAATGTCATTCACAATCTATCATACTTTAATGTGTTTTTAATCATCATTTGAACAAACCTCGCTATGGGTGTGTCTTGACAACATAGGTCAGAACCAGTGGTTAAAAATACTCATTAAGATTACTTTCTACCTCCAAAGTTGAAATTCTGAAAACTAGTCCCCCAAAGGAGTTCTGAGATCTTCGCATTCCAGTGCCCCTGTGATACCTGAAGCAAGAGCACTCCTTTCTATATAGAAGTTTGAGGATAAGCTGAATACGTATCCAATAGGAGCTTCATTCAGTCAATTACTTCCTATTTACTGATTGCCTACTTTTGCACTATTTGTGAGATCCCAGAATTCTAAGATGTGCTGACTTCATTCAAATTTAGTGTCTTTATAGAGGCATTTCAAGAAGTTCAGAATAATGAGTGTCAAAAGAGAAAGGGATTCTGTAGTCAAAGAAGTTTGAATCAATGAAGGTTAATCAGATGTCTTTGCTGCAGAATTTAAGTCCTTTAATCTAATCTGTTAAGATGCTTTGGGAATCTCCAGGAGATAAATTTAGTGTGTGTTTCCCCAAGATTTTAAACATGAAATACCATAGAATAAATGCTCAGTGAATATACTTTAGAAAAAAATGGGCTTTATAGCAATATTAGGTTTCAATGGTTCCCAAGTAGCTTCAGATAATTCCGCAGTGACACCATCCATGCTGGCTTGCCAACCACCAAGAGAAGTATGCTCCTGAGTGATATACAGTGTTGTCTACTCAGTATGTCTTACTCTGTTTCCCATCCACTGTCCAGATTCCACAAAAGCAAACATTAGCTCCATTCTAGAGAGTATATTGCTACTCTTCTCAGGTACTGATAGGCTTTTTGTGAGAAAGTGGACCAGAAGTCAAGAGATTCCGTTCTGCCCAAAAATAAGACCACACACCTACAGCTATCTAATCTTTGACAAACCTGACAAAAACACACAATGGGGAAAGGATTCCCTATTCAATAAATGGTGCTGGGATAACTGGCTAGCCATATGCAGAAGCTGGACCCCTTCCTTATACAATATACAAAATTAACTCAAGACAGATTAAAGACTTAAATGTAAAACCCAAAACTATAAAACCCTGGAAGACAATCTAGGCAATACAGGATATAGGCACGGGCAAAGATTTCATGATGAATACACCAAAGACAATTGCAACAAAAGCAAAAATTGACAAATGGGATCTAATTAAACTAATGAACTTCTGCACATCAAAAAACAGAAACAAAAAAAACTATCAACAGAGTATACAAACAAGCTACAGAATGGAAAGAAAATTTTGCAAACTATGCATCTGACAAAGGTCTAATATCCACTATCTATAAGGAACTTAAACAAATTTACAAAAAAAAAAACTTCATTAAAAAGTGGGCAAAAGACATGAACAGACACTTTTCAAAAGAAGACATACATGTGGCTAAAAATCAAATGAAGAAAGTTTAATTGATCATTAGAGAAATGTAAATTAAAACCACAAGAAGATACCATCTCCACCTGTCAGAATGGCTGTTATTTAAAAAGTCAAAAATATTAATAACAGATGCTAGTGAGGGTGTAGAGAAAAAGGAACACTTGTACACTGTTGGTGGGAGTGTAAATTAGTTCAACCATTGTGGAAGACAGTGTGGCGATTCCTCAAAGACCTAAAGAAAGAAATTCCATTCAACCCAGCAATCCCATTACTGGATATGTACCCAAAGGAAAATAAATTGTTCTATTATAAAGACACATGTACATGTATGTTCATTGCAGCATTATTCACAGTAGCAAAGACATGCAGTCAACCTAAATACCCAACAATGGCAGACTGTGTAAAGAAAATGTGGTATATATATACCATGTAACACTATGCAGTCATAAAAAACAATGAAATCCCCAGCACTTTGGGAGGCCGAGGCGGGTGGATCACGAGGTCAAGAGATCGAGACCATCCTGGTCAACATGGTGAAACCCTGTCTCTACTTAAAATACCAAAAAATTAGCTGGGCATGGTGGTGCATGCCTGTAATCCCAGCTACTCAGGAGGCTGAGGCAGGAGAATTGCCTGAACCCAGGAGGCGGAGGTTGCGGTGAGCCGAGATCGCGCCATTGCACTCCAGCCTGGGTAACAAGAGTGAAACTCCGTCTAAAAAAAACAAACAAAAAAAAAAACAATGAAATCATGTCCTTTACAGGGACAATGAATGGAGCTGGAGGCCATTATACTTAGCAAACTAACACAGGAACAGAAAATCAAATATCACATGTTCTCACTTATAAGTGGCAACTAAGTGATGAGAACACATGGACACAGAGAGGAACAACACACACTGGGGCTCTTAGAGGGTGGAGAGTGGGAGGAGGGAGACATCAGGAAAAATAACAAATGGGTACTAGGCTTAATACCTATGTGATAAAATAATCTGTACAACAAATCCCCATAACACAAATTTACCTATATAACAGACCTGCACATGTACCTTTGAACTTAAAATAAAGTTAAACAAAACAAAAAACCCAAAACATCCAGTTCTGCACCTTGCTCTGGCACTAAATAGCAAACCAGGGGTGGCGGACTAAGAATGATATTAATGAAATACAATAATTAAAAATAGTTGTGTTTGTGAAATGAGATGATGTTTTTTAAATACTGTTCAGATTTTTTTTTTTTTTTTTTAGACGCAGGCTGATCTCCAACTCCTGGCCTCAAGTGATCCTCCCACTTCAGCCTCCCAAAGTCTTGGGATTACAAACATGGGCCCCCATGCCTGACCTAGGGATGTATTTTTTAAAATAAAATAAAGCAGCTATCACATTTCCAGGTATATAGTCTGTGAGCATCTTGAAGATGAGAACCTGGAGAGTAATATTAATTGTCCCATTTATTAAACATTCTACGCCTGAAATACACTAAGTATTTTTCATTCAGATCTTTGCTCATATGCCACCTCATCAAAGCGGGCTTTCCTAACTATCTTACTATCTTTTCTCAAATACCTTCCCTTCCATACCTCTCCATCCCTAATCAGATTTATGTTTTATAGACTGTATCACTGCCCAACATTTTATTCTATTGTATTCCTGCTTATTATCTATCTCCCCAACTGGAACGAAAGCTCCATGAAGACAGATATTTTGTATGTTTTGTTGTATGTTGTATCCCTAACACCTAGAATAGTGGTTGGAACATTACAGATCCTCAATAAGATATTTACACAAGGAAGTAATCAATGAATGATCTTGTAGAATTCTATCCACAACCCTATCAGCTAAGTCTGTTACTGTCTTCATTTGGTAATCAAGGAGACCAGGCCACAAAGCAGTTATGTCACTTGCTCAAGGACATAGTATGAAGAAGTAGAGCCTGTATTCAGATCCAGGTCTGACTTCACAGCTTCAACCACCAGGCCATTCAGTCTTTTAATGAATACATCGTTGCTTCTCAGAGGCGGTATCTGTACTCCCTCCAGGAGGGAGGCTCATTAAAGTGTAGATATAGTGAAACAGAATGGGTGGAAGGAGAGTAAGCCATAAGGAAAGGGATGAGGTGAAAAGAAAAGAATCATCTGTCACAGATATCAATTCCCAAATGGATGAGTCTGGCTCTTTGACTCCTGTCTGAACCAGAGAGAAAGAGATGCAGAAGCAGCAGCAGAAGCTGTTTTCACAGCAGATTCCATGAGATCTGGGATGCTTTAATTCCCAGGTAGGAAGATAAATACCAGTCTGGTTCTTTTTGAGTTACTGGCTCTGGGACCACCAAGAGACACAGCTCGGGCTGATACTAGATTTACTATGAAGGGCATAGAGGGACTCCCAGGTATCAGACTTCAACACAGAGGCTGGAGTGGTAAACAATAGGGATGTGTGCAAATGCCTATAAAACATCACCTGGGACTCCCGGAAAGCCTTGGAAGGTGGGCAGAATTTGCCAGAATCTGAGTTTCCATGTTTAAGTAAGTGTGGGCAAGTGCTAGCTATGGACATTAGAATTATTATTGTGATTGTGATTTCACTAGTAGTTATGAATATTGCTTTTCCTCTTTCAAGGTCTGTGTTTTCTTCGCATGGTTGAGTCTGGGGTGGTTCTGCTCCCTTGGGCCATACTGGCCTACAGGGCTTTCCCCATCATTTGAGCCAGAAGGGAAAGCCCAAGGTGCAACATTAATCTTTTCTTCTCGAGGACTATCTGTTTTCCTCTGGTGGCTTTAAACAGAAAACACAAAAGCCTTGAATAACAAGTACAGGGGAAAATTCAGAATCCACTCTGAAGTCCCACCTCCTGGTGTTCTATCTCTCTGGACATGGGTGAACTGCAGAGAGAGAAAGGGGCCTTTTGTCCTTCCATCGGTCCAGGCCTAAGCATCTTGCTATGCCTAAATTCCACAGTGTCATAGGATTTGAGTGAAGTTGCCCTTCATTTCTAGTAGCCAAGCTTTCTTGAGAGGCCGCTCCCGAGGATTGAGCTGTTAACCTGCCACTCCTTTATTTATATATCAGTTAGATGAAGTTCACCCACTCAGATTGTGAAACACCTTTCATTGTTTTTGGCAAGTTGCTCTTCAGGCGCAGTTAAGAAGTCTTCGTTCTGAGGGGTTCAAAAGTGTTTCATACCAATGTCAACCCCATAGTTATGGCCTTAAGTAAAAACTGTGACCTGAGAGATGAGAAAAAGTCCCAATAGGCGAGGTAAGTAATTAAACAAGGGACTGCATTTTATTGTGTAAATTGCACTACGTTTACTGTAAAGCTAAACTTCCAATAACCCTTATAAAGTCTCACAGGCAATGACTTAACCATGAATAGTGAGTTCCAAGGCTGCAGAACAGAACACGTTTGTCTTTTAAGTGCTATTGGGAAAGAGAAACTAGATTTGAAAAAGGCATCTTTCCCAGTCTCCAGTCACTGAAGATTTGGCTTGGCTTCAGGGGTGGAATTCTGGTTTCCCCCAAAACCTCCCCAGAACTAAGTTATGCAAATCTTGGGTGTAGCAAGAGTTGGGCATGAATCAACAGTAGTTGTGGACTGTTGGTAGGTTATGTGCGACTTGTTGAATGTTCTTTCTCTTCTTCTGGGCCATTTTGCTCCTTATTTCCCTGGATATGATAGGCGGGTAATGATCACTCTCAGGCCTATGAATTTACAGAACTCCAGGGAGCACCATAACCATAGAATGCAATTCAATGTTGCCCCCTAGAGTTGGACAGTACACCAACCCTGATTCCTTTATAATGGGGCTATTCATATAACTGCCTGCCAAAAGCAATGTCCGTAGCTGGTTGGATATTCCATTCTAGCATGCTTTTCCTACCATCTGGTTCAGGTTAAATGATTATTTTAGCTTCAGTTTTTTTGTTTAACTTTTCCATTTCTTCATTCAGATTGGGACCTTTCATCCAGTACCAAGGGTTATGATATGCAACATATATCACAAAGAAGGTTGGAGAGGGTGAAAGAAAGACTATTTTCTTTTTATTATTATAAGTTCTGGGGTACATGTGCAGATCATGCAGAATGTTACATAGGTATACACATGCCATGGTGGTTTGCTGCATCCATTCCCCCGTCACCTACATTAGGTATTTCTCCTAATGTTATCCCTCCCCAATCCCCCCATCCCCTGCTATCCCTTCCTTAGCACCTCCAACCCCCAACAGACCCCAGTGTGTGATGGTCTCCTCCCTGTTGAACAATGAGAACACAAGAAAGACTGTTCTCTAAGCTTTTCTAAAGAGGACGGAACATTTGACCTGAAAAAGGCATGAGAACTGGCTTTGTGATAGAAAATAGTGTCTTGCATTGAGATGAAATAAGGGCATGGTGTTCCTGGCAGGTGATGGAAAAAGGCAATGTGTGCCCCCATATTCTCCAACCTAGATAGGTTGGTTTCTTCTTGCAGCAGGCCTTTACTTACAGGAACAGCTGGTTTCTTTTAGAAGCATGCATCCAACTAATCCTCCACACAGATACTTGGCTTCAACAGGGAAAATAAGTTTGCCATATTCAGCATTAAACTTGATTGCACTTGCCTCTAGGCCCTTAAACAAGCAGGGTTGCTTTATCTATTAGGTTCTATAGGCATAGTGCCTAGGCTAGGGCCCAGGAACATTTCAAGAGATGATTAAAATACTTGAGACCTGGAGGAGAAAAAGAAAGAAAGAAATATTTTAATTCCATTGAACAATGTGATATCAAAATTTTTAAATGCGTAGTGACATAACTGCAAATTGTGACATATTCCAATTTCATCATTATTAAATTCAATATTCATAAACATCTCATTATAGTTGAAAGCAATTTGTGGATTAGTTTTTCTCATTTAAAACGTCTTACAGGTACCCAATGATTGCTAAGAAATCATAACCAATTGTGAATCAAAGGAATGACTAATACAAAAATAATTTGAAAACCAAATTAGAAAATACCTTTTTTTGCCCCCAAATTATGTTGGATGTGTGTACATCTGAATATGTTTCATAAGATATGGGAGGAGCTGCATAGAACTTAGGGGCCCCCACGTGTTCTGGGTAAAGGTCATTCCCCTTCCCTGCGATGCTCTCTGTAATTGTCTCTATAATCCATGGTCTTTCTCGCTTTAAGCTTTTAAAGGAAATTCCCTTTTCTTTATTCTAATCCACTGGGCTCCTTGACTATTTCTTTAGCAACCAAATGTAGAGAGACTTCACATTTGCTTGTGTTATGCACAACTTACATTCCTATATCTTTATTTTGAGGCCTTTCTTGAATCTATTACATGTATTTATGCCATATTTCAACTGAAGTAAGAGACTTGGATGGAAAATCATTTATTTATTTATTCATGCATTCAATGAAACCACCATGTGTTGGGCACTTGAAATATAAAGTTGAATAAAGCAAAATACTTGGCCCCTTCTTTCTGAGACATTCACAGTCTTGGAAACAAGGTAGGCAGGAAAGCAGATAAATTGCTGCACAATCGCCTCCTGGCGGTTGACTATTTGTTGCTCAGACTGCCTCTGGGCTCAACAAGTTTTGTTTATTTAATAAGCATTTTCTGTGTGTCAGCACTATTCTCAACACAGATGCTGTTTAACACTCATGAATTTACTTCTCAAAGCAGTCCTATGAGGCATTACCATTATCCCCATTTTGCAGATGAGGACATTGAGGCACAGAGAAGTCGAGTAATTTGCTCAGGGTCCTTCATGCAACAAATAAGTAGCAGAGGTGAAATTTGAACCCAGCCAGCCTGAGCCCATACTGCTGGTTTGTAGGTTATGAACTAAACCATGTGATAAATACTAATGAGGTTCAGAAAATGTTTCATAACTAATTAGGCACAGGTGAGATGAAATAGGCAGGGAAGTCTCCACTAAGGAAGTGATATTTGAATTGCTTTGTATGAACAGAAATTTGTCCAACAGCTACATGTGGAGTACACGATTACGGAAAGTCATTCCACGTGAAAAGAAACGCCTATGCCACAGTCTGTATAGATGAAACAAACAGATACCAATATTTGTTCTGAGAAATGCAAACAGTGTATATGATTGGAACTTACTTTGCTTAGAGGGGATTGATAGAGATGAGACACGAAAAGAAACCAAGGAAAATCTAATCTTGCTGATCCTTGTGAGGAGTTTGGCTTTTGATCAGTTTTGATTCGAGTCTGTTAATGTTGATTGCCTCCCCTCCATGTTTACTCCTTCAAAACCATGAAAGAAAATATTGATAAATTTAACTACACAGGAAAAGGCTTTTAATATGAATGGAAGAAAATGCCACAAAGTTATGAGTCAACCAACAAATTAGGATAGAATGTTTATACCACATGGCACAGTCCATTTTTCTCAATGTACTAAGTGTGAAGGCAAATCATTACGAGATTTTTTTAAAAAGACCAACAAATCAAGAGACAAGCACCTAAACAGAATTTTTTTAAAAATGTATTTAAACATCAGTAAAGGTGCTTTGCCTACTTACAATAAGAGAAATGCAAATGAAAACAAGAATAAGACATCATTGTCACTGTTGGTTTGGCAAAGACTGAAAATTTGGTAACACCTTGGCCTGGTCGGGGCTTAAGGAAACAGCCACTGGTATTGCTGGTACGATGTGACCTGGCACAACCTCTGTGAGGGTAATTGGCAGTATCTACCAAAATTACACTTGTAAATATTTTTCAGCCTGACAGTTATATTCCTAGGAATTTATTCTGCAGGTAGATTCACACATGGATATGATATACTTACAAGATACATATGTTATGGCATGATTTATTATAGCAAAACACCGAGGAACAAACCTAAATTAATAAAATAAAAAAATTGGTTAAGTCTGTTATAGTGCATTCATACCATAAAATTCCTTGCTATCTTTTTTTTAAAGAGAAAGGAGGTGTCTCACTTTGTCACCCAGGCAGGTCTCGAACCCCTGGCTTCAAGTCATTCTTCTGCCTCAGCCTCTCCAAGTGCTAGGATTACATGTGTAAGCCATTGTGCCCAGTCACTTTGGTGTATTTAAAGAGCAAGTCTGTCTGATATGCATCAATGTGGCAGAATCTTCAACACCTGATTTTAAAGAGTGGAGTACAGAATGATGGGTTAGGTTTGTTACCATTTATATACATGCACGCTTGGAAGTGCATTAAACACTTCTGGAAGAAGTGTAGGAAACTGACAACACTGGTTGCCTCTAGGAAAAGAAACATTGCAGCTAAGAAGAGAAGGGTGGTGCTCATCTACTTCTTATTTATGTTTTAAAATGCTGATCATCCCCCGCCCTTGCATTGTTCTGCATTTGGTAGGAAGGTCAGTTGATATGTTTCATAGATTTAACCTTCCATAACACTCCAGACTAAGATTCTGGGAAGCAGGAGGAGAGTGAAGAACTTGACCATGATACCCTGGAGCTGCAGGTCAAAGATGGCTCTGGAGGTTACTGCTTCATCCCACCTGCTGTTGTGGAGCCAAGGCACCAGGCTCCCTGCAGGACAGGCAGGTGGAAGAGAACATGCATCTAGGGAAAGACGTGCAGTGGAGCTCCTTGGAAGACTTGTGTTTATATACCTTTCCCAGTGCTGGCTCTCTGTTTAATTAAACCCAGATATAAAGGCTGTGAAACTCCTGTCTGGCCTCAGTTTGCTTACAACCCTGAGTATGTGTCCCCTGACACATTCCAGCATGTAAGTAATCTTCACTGACCCTAAGTGGAACAAAACTTTGGCTGAAAGGAATGAATTATGTACCTATTTTTAGTGAAGTATCTGGTATCCATCTGCTTTGATTTAATATGCTTATGTAACTTCTTTGAAGGACTGATTTCCTCAGTTAATAAGGATGAGTGCAAAAGACCAGAGTGCTCACTTGAAAGAGACTATTTTTAGACCTCTCAAGAAATAATTAATAAAGGGAATCAAGGGCCAAAGATTATTTCAACTGACAAGCCCAGGCCCTTCTCATTAGTAAAAACTGCCCAGTTGCCTTGCAGTATTTTCTTTGCCAGGAGACAACTCCTATCCTAAATGTTTAAGTGACTTCTTGTTGAGCTGGTTTCGGAGGATTAAGCTCAGTGTAATTTCATCCTTCCCAGGTGTGAGACACTTACATTGCAGTAATATGATTCTGTACTGTCAGGGAAAAGAGTGTGTCTTTGTCAGCAGCGTTTCACAGTCAACTCCTGAAGCATGACCTCACTTCCAGGTAATCACTCTTCGCAGGCTTAAAACCCCTGGCGTTACCACTTGCCCTTATGCTGAGAGACTCAAAGGTTTGGCTGCTGGCACGTGGCCTGGTCAGCAGATTGGAGATGATCCGTGCTGGCAGCCAAACTGGACTTCAGAAAGCATTCCCTTCCCAGCTCTTTGGATTCAGTTTCTAAGTGCTGAGCCATACTATCTCTATTTTCAAGAAGGGCAAAAACCACAATGAGTAGTAATTATTCGGATTTGCTTTAGCTGGTAATTAGATCAATTCTTTTTCTGATGCTTTGGGTAATGACCTGAAAAATGATTTCCTACTGAATGTTTACAATTTCGACATGTAATATGTACTCTGGATAAAGTACAAACTCACAAATCACCTGATCAACAAGGTGAATCCTATGTCTATCTTTGTCCACCTGGAGACTAGCATGTGTGATTGACAGAAAGATATGGACCGCATTGTCATTTGGCTGCACCTGTCCACACAATGAAGAATTGGAAATGAAAAATGGTTGTATTCTGAGCTGGGGATTATAGAACTGTGTTACTCTAAGTATTGCTGTCTTACGGTAGCAAGGAGCAAAAAGAGTCTTGAAAGAGTGGAGCCTTAATTATCACATGTGAAGCTCCATAATTTCACAGATGAGCAACTATTGCCTCAGAAACAGAAAGCAACTTACACAAAATCACAGAGAAAATGCGAGTGGCCTTGCTGGGGTTAGAGTCAAAGCTTCCTGACACCCACATTGTGGTCTGTCAGCCACGCCTTTTCATTTCTACTTAGTTTTACCGACCCTTGTATTGAAGAAAAAAAAAAAAGATAAAAGAAAATGGTTTAAGGTCAGTTTTGTTCTTCAGCATCAGCACTTTCAGAAGTCTCCATATGGTTAGCCTGAACCAGATGAAATTGCTGCCTTTATGAGTCAAAAAGTTGAATATAGTAGATTTCAGATGGATCTACCTGATAGTTTTTCATTTAGAAAGTAGCGGTTAACATAGTCGTCCTTAAATTTAGTCAGTTAGGAAATCACACTCTCTACTGGATTATTTATTGAACCAAACCCTGCCCTCTAAACCTATATGGATACTTTCTGCTTCTCCCTTTCCATCCAGAGGGAAACGTGAAGCAATGTAAGAAGAATAGGGGAGGCTCACCATAGCTAAGACTCCCAAGTCTACCAAATATGAGGTATTACCAATGTATTCCGTGTTCCTGGCCATTAAACTTTAAGATATCTCTTCCTTAACTCCACTGTTCATACCACCAAGACCAGGTCCAACTTCCTGATAGCACATTCTCGTAGCACCTCATAGCTCTCTCCTGCAGGACTTCTACTTTTCTACTTACTTCTAAGGTTATTTTACTAACTTCTTCCAGATCCATCAGGGCAGGCTCCTGACTGGTTTTGCTTATGCTGCACTTGGAGCACTTAGCACAGTGTCTAGAAGCAAGTATGTGTTAAATGAATGAACAAAAATCAAATAGTCTGATTTATCTCTATCCACTCCACTGAGTGAACCTAATGTCAGGACATTTTTATTTATTTGTTTGTTTGTTTATAGACAGAATCTTACTCTGTTGCCCAGGTTGGAGTGCAGTGGTACAATCGTAGCTCACCGTAACCTTGAACTCCTAGGCTCAAGTGATCCTCCTGCCTTAGCCTTCAGAGTAGCTAGGACTACACGCACACACCATCATGCCTGGCCAAGAATATTTTATTTACATTTAAATCCAACAATGGAAATCTGTGAGAAAACCCCTCATGTCACTTGGAGAGGCTTATCCTGTCCCAGGCCAGCCAGTGACCAACACCTGGTGCCAATGTACTCAGGAGGCAGGGCTCCCCTTGAAATTTCTTTGTATGTTAATGAGACTAATATGTAGGTTAACTTAAAATTTGAATCTTAAGCTTTCAGGGGCTTTAAAAATCCATCAGCAAGACATCATCATAAACATTTGGTCATGATGCTTTCTGACTATTGGGAAGAGCACTCTGGAAGTTCTTGTAACCCCCCAGCTGGTACATATGAACACACAATGGCCCAAAGGAAAGTCTCTAGCTATGTGGATGTCAGCTGGTAGAGCCACTTCAGCAAACAGAGGCAGGAGTTGGAAGTGAGAAGGGCCTCAATGGAAAGTCTGGTCTCCCCCAGTTCATGAGGGTTAGAGAAGGTTTTGTAGATTGGGTTGGAGTTAGAACCAATTGGGGTATAGTAGAAGGAGCTTTATAACAGATTTGAGATGTGGAGCGGTCTTCAGATTTTTGAGCCAAACCAGAGTCTTCACCCCTTATCACTGACTGGTCCCTCTTTGAAGAAAATGATCTGACCATAAGGCTAATCCACAGACTGCCAATGACCTAGGAAGGCCATATTCACACAGACTAACCTAGATGCTGCCCTACCTGCATTCCAGAGTGAGACCTGATATTATACCTGATGTTCTTGCAGAGAATGAGACTTCTAGTTATTGCTTTGTTTACCTAAGCTCAGGCACAGAGAGAGTGATCTTTTCCCAGCTGGAATAAGTACAGTGTGACCTGGTGCCTTAATTCCTCTTAATTACCTTACACTTTTCTAGTCAAGATCATTATCTGCAGGCTGGGCATGCTAGAATGTGAAGTCTTTCCCACTGACATCTCGGCAAGGATTATGATCCTCTCTGCTTATGGAACATGAGAAAGCCGGGCCTTGGGGAACATCCGAGACAGAATGCTTGCTTGAGAAACCAGCTCATCAAATAGTACTTACTTGAAATAACTGGTCTAGGCTTGGGTTGAAATTGACGGTGGCATAGGCAGAATTCCCTGTGTCTCTGTCTTTTCACTTCCAAACTTCTTCAAGAAGTGGTCCCTGTCGCTTCTCAAGGTTTTCTCCTTAAACATCTGCTTTCATTGTTCAGTTTGTCCTCCCAGGCTGGGCAATCTATGCTGTTGGATCTAGGTTGGTTCGAACTTTCTAAGGTTGCTACTGTCCTTGTCTTCAAAGTTCAACTAAAGGCAAGAGGAAATATTCTGTAGACTTCCGACTTGGGTTGAATCTGTTGCTTGATTTATATGAATGCTACACAGACTATGGGAGAGGCAGAGTCCAACTCAATCCTATGTTCTGAATTGTGAGAACCAAGATACATACCTTGTTTAAATGTCCAACTGTGTGTTGGACTACATTCTCTAAATTAATAGGTAGAGGCATCTGAACACGAAATCATAGCCCTAATTTGTTATAACTAAAGTCCCCTTTGATCGTGCCCTTTCTACATCTTATCAGAGGAACATGTAGTGGAAGATTGCTAGTCTGAGATTAATAAACACTGAAAGGTTGATACACAGACATTGGAAGGTTTTGTGAGAAACTGCATGCTGGATTTTAAAGTTTAAGAACTTTAGGCAAATTTCATAGAGTGTACCAATTCTCCTTTTTGCCAAATTCAAGAGTGAAATAGAAAAAAAATTAAAAACCAAACTACTGTTTATTAAGCAATATACTGGACACTTTGCATACATTATTTTCTTGGTCACATTGCCAATGACTGGTGGAGGTAGGACTCAAAGTTAGGTTTTTCTGAAACTAGAATCCATGTACTTAGCACTACTATACTACACTCCTTTTCCCTCAGTCTTATTCTTGATTTTTTGCAGCAGACGATATTTTACATTGTCTCTTCTTTTTGAAACTCTCACAAGTTAAACTAAATGTTATGCTCCTCTGGTTGTCCACATACTTCCTCTTTCCCCATTTCCTAGGTTGGTTCCTTTTCTCTCTCTTGCACTCCAGAATGTGCCCTAAAGCTTAGTGTTTCTTCACATCTTTGGAAAGATTACCTGTACACATGGCTTCAATTTACACTTCCACATCCCACCAGCCCCTGAATTTCAGGACAATGGAAACCTGGTCTATCTTATTCACTGGGAAATTCCTAGCATCTTGCAAAGTGCCTGACACATAGTAGATGTTTAATAAATGGTCAAATGAACGGATGGGTGAACCACAGATCTGCTGAAAATTCTCAGATACTCTCCCAAAGTCTAGACCCATATTCCTAGACAACTACTAGATCTTCCCTCCTTAGTATCTTGCTATTGTTGTGAAATGGTAGTAAGAGTTTGGTGAAGCCATTGAGGGTTTCAACAATTTGCTGGGGCTACCACACCAGCTGGACTCTCTCATGTTTTCCCAATGAAGGCAGCTTTATTTCCTCTAAGCTGGGATATAGACTTTCTACAGAGGAAAACGGCAGCTTGACTCCTTCCAATGGCATGGGTTTGAGACAGGGTCTAGCTCTGTAGCTCAGGCTGGAGTTCAGTGGTACAATCATAGCTTGCTGCAGCTTCCAACTCCTGGGCTCATGTGATCCTCCTGCCTCAGCTCCCTGAGTAGTGGGGACTGTAAGTGTGAGCCACTACACCTGGCTTCTGATCTTTTTTTCTGATAGAAATGGCTGGCTCCATGCTGTGTACCCAAAGCCATATTCACCTGCTCTAGCACAGGTGCCACATCTGACACAGCAGCTGTAATTGTGTTTGTGTAGTCTACTCGCGTGCTCCAGGAGATCCATCTAATTTCTGCAGGGGGTCCAGATTGGATAATTAAGTGGAGATAAAATGAGGATCTCTACTCTGGCCTCCTTTAGATGCTTGAATGTAGCATTAATTTCTGTCATCCCTCGAGGATATGAATTTATTTTGTATTTAGTATCTTAGCTAGGGGCAGGGTGTGAGTAGATGGAAATTTACTTGGCCTTCTCTTCTATCATAGGCTGCTTTTACCCAACAGGCCAAGGATTCAATGTGCGAGCTGCACCATCTATCAGCTATGTCTACTCAAATTATACATTTGGAAATGATCAGTAGGTAGGCCCACTGTGAGCTAGACCTCAGTTAATAGTTCATTTGTAAACTGGTCCCATATGATTCTGTTATAATGGGGGGATCAATATCACATTTCAGGTCTCCAGCTATCAATATCACCTCATAGTCTACGTCCAACAGTAATCACATGCTTGGGTATTCCCCTGCCCTCAGTGTAGAGTTAGTCATAGGCCCCTCGGGGAGAGGAGTGAATCAACATCTCCTGCCACGGTGTTGCAAAGTCATTTTATCTGGAGACTGTCCTTTCTTTTTCATCAGTGGGTTCTGGGGCCAGATATCAGTTGAGGTCATGAAATTGGATAAGAGATTGTGTTTTTACTGGGGTGACTGCACTCAGCCTCCTGATCATCGGGTCTTGATTTCTTCTGAAGGTACAAGTTGAATTCCAGGCCTCTGAATATTTGTAGGGTTTATTTTGGGGTGCCTTCGTTGACCCTTTGCTCCTGTGGATGCTGGGGTTGTTGTTGTTGTTGTTGTTTGTTTTTGTTTTTTGAAAGAGTCTCATTCTGTCGCCCAGGCTAGAGTGCAGTGGTGCAATCTTCACTCACTGCAATCACCGCCTGCTAGGTTCAAGTGATTCTCCCGCCTCAGCTCCCCAAGTAGCTGGGTCTACAGGCATGTACCACGATGCTCGGCTAACTTTTGTATTTTTAGTAGACATAGGGGTTTCGCCATGTTTGCCAGGCTGGTCTCGAACTCCTGACCTCAAGTGATCCACCTGACTCAGCCTCCCAAAGTTCTGGGATTACATCGCGCCTGTCCTGATGCTGTGTTGTTTTAACCATCTATGCAATTCTGCAGATGAAGTCCCCTTGGCTGTGATCTTGACCTTACTACTCATTATGAAATAATTTTATTACCAGGTTTTTGACGGTAAAAAGCTGCTGACAGGTGTCTATTGTTTTCTATTGTTTTGGTGTCTTATCGTCATTGCTGCCTGTGAGGTGAATGCTGTAATGATCTCTCCTACTGTCACCCGGGGTAGTTAGTAATGCTGGGACCCCTGTCACCAGTGCTGTCTGCAGCCTTGATAAATAGCATGTCCAGGCCTTCCCACAGACTACAAAAATCTAGTGTGCTATCTGGCCTTGCACTGTACATCCACTCCAGCCTGCCCACTTTCCTACTTCTTTTAATCTATTCTTCCACCATGTGCTATGGAAATTCTTATAGCTCAGTTTCACTCAGCATGGGTCCTTGCTTTTGCCACACCTCTAGGAGCCATTTATGTAGCAAGTTGGCCCCATCTGCTGGAATCCTAGCCAAAATGTTAAATCCTTATTTTAGGAAAGTAAATAAACTTTCATAACCAGCCTTCTGTCCCAGCTTTCTTGATTGAGCACCCTTGGGATTCATTTCCATGGACTTCCCCTGGGGCCTGCTGGTACCTGCTAGTTAGGCACTGCAGCTTCTTTGGGGTCCCTTTCCTCCCTTGTCAGACCTAGCACAACCCTGGCTGGGTTATTCTGTGAGTTAACCCTAGTTATGCACCTTGTGGCCAGAAGGGGAAGTGGAAACAGATGCTGGGGGGATTATATGCTGCCCGGAGCTGGAGAGGCGAGGAAGGAGGGCTAGCTTTTGATAGGAAGGAATTTCACTTTTGCAGGTTTGGGAAGTGCAAGAATCTGAGAATTAAAGATTTTCAGAGCCATCAATACTGATTTCCCCATCCCATGTGTCAGAGTCCTATTTTTTCCCAACAAGAGCATTGGCCTTGTCATGGTAGACCTGCCTTAGTTGGGAGTATAACATTCTTCTGAATCGCAGGTATTCTGATGATTTAAATCTTGATCCTGTTCTTCAGCTTTCTCTGCTTTTCTACTGCAGAAGCGTCTTTCGGCTATCAAGGAAGCCCTCGGCTTCCACACCTCACTTTTAATTGCCCATTAATCGCTCTCAGCCTTTTGTTATCTTTAACAAAGCAATAATCACAGTAGTCATCCAATCCCACTGTCCTTATTGTGACTATTTCCTCCGTCATTTCAAATGCCTGATACATGGTGTGTACCGGTGTTTTCCCTTCCTTGGTGTGCTATCCCACTTCATCATCGGTGAAAGTTTCAATAATTGGACCATCACCTTAAACCAGGGGCCATCTACCCCACCCACCTCTAGATGGGGTCCTCAATGCCAACTTGGTGGTAAGATATTCAGCTCCAGAGCTATCTTATCACTTACTTCCTTAGACCACTCTTGCTACTGACTGTCACAGGCTGAGTTCCCCAGGGAGCAGCCCCTGAGAGCAAGTTTAGTGTGCAGGATGTCATTATTAGATGGTGTCAACACAGGTGTATGATAGGGTGACTCATTTGTCCCAGTTTTCCTGAAATAGCTGTAGTTTTAGCACTGAAAATCCAGCATCCTGGAAACCCCCTCAGTCTTTGGAAAACCGGAACTGTTGGCCCTACCTGTGGAAGGGAGGAAGCAGAAGCGGGATCGAATAGAGGGAGAAGTCAAGCTGCAGTAGAAGTCTGAGGGCCTCAGCTGCCCCAGGGAGAGTTCTGGAACTAAATTGGCACATCAGTCACGTCCAGCATCAGGCTGAACTGGCTGAGCCCTCGTACTCTGGTCCCTCAGTCACTGGATATGCTGCTCTGGGAAGGGCATGGCCTTGGGTGAGCGGCTCTGCAGCTGAGATCTCTGAATGGGGAGGACAGCACTCCTAGGAGTTGAAGCAATAAGTCCCCATGAAAAGGGATGTGGGTGGTGAATCCTTGTGTCCAATGCAGATATCTGTAGACATATTTTTATATTTGCATAGACTATCTGTGAAGGGATGTACAAGAAATTAATACTCCGGTTGCCTCCAAAGAGAGAAAGTGGGTGACCAGAACAGGGTGGGAGGAAAAATTACTCTAAGGATATATTTTAGATTTTGAATATGTACATTTTGAATTTTTAAAATCATGTTAAATGTACATGTTTATTACACACATGAATTTAAGTTGAAAAAATCCATGCAATAAATAAATGTAGAAATAACTTAAAAGTTTTAACAATTTTAAATAAAAGTCTCTACCATATCCCTTGTTAACCAACGGAGTAAGAATATTTAAATTCTCCTACCAAATTTATGCTCTTATTTTTAAATATAAACCCAAATAGTCAACCTGATAGCATTGACTCCTCAGTAAGGTTCCCCTTTTAATGAAAAGCTGCCCCCAAATTATTTATTTTCTAACAAAAATAAGTCTGAAAAATTGAGCTGTAGGCATCGATAAGCAAGCTGGAAACTTGCACAGTGAATGCCGGCAGCTCTGCCAATAGAAAGGGCTACCTGGGGGCCAGGCATGCTCAACGTGGAGGCTCCATCTTCCCTTTTCTTTGTCACCACATGTGCAATAAAGGAACAGGCAACATGGTGCTGGCCAGGAAGAGAACACAACTGAATAACAAAATATCAGAGTTGGGTGGAAGGTGGTCAGTTTTTCATGTGCTATGCAAATGGCACACCTGGTCTGACCAATGTCTCGTGACCCATGTAAATCAAACACCGCCTCCTCAATATAGCTCATCTATAAAACCTCCTGCACTTCACCGCAGAAGTAGCAACCCACGTCTCTTCTCTTTCTTTTGCCTATTAAACTTCCGCTCTGAACCTCACTCTTCGTGTGTCCGTGTCCTAGTTTTCCATGGCCATGAGACAACAAATCTCAGGTATTTCCCCCAAACAAGACAGTGTTCAGCATGAGATAATTAATAATAGTAATAAACTGGTTTGTTAAGGAATTGCCACTTTATTTGGCACAAAATCTGAAAAGTTTATCTACCAACACGGCTTTAATTTTGTTTTAGCTTTAACCTCACCCTGCAACTTAAGTATCTATATTTCTATTTCTTCCTTTCTTTCCCTTTTCCTCCCACACCTTAATATGTAAATTTTAATATTATCTTATCCTATATTGTGAAATATATATTTGGTCTTTGTCTCAGGTTTCCTGGCATACAATTCCTGAAAATCCCTGGACTCTTCAAAATGATGTGTCTTTTTGTCTGCTAATGATTGACTGATGGCTGGCAGTCTCCAGGTAGCTTCAGATGGGGGTTAGTCACCAGAAAGACCAAGGCAGGATTAGAGGGTTGAAACTTTCAGCCCCACTCCCTAACCTCCAGGGAGGGAAAAAAGGGGCTGAAGGTTGAGTTGATTACCAATTACCAATAGCCAATGACTTAATCAATCATGCTTACATATTGAAGCACCTATAAAAGTCCAACAGGACAGAATTTGGATAAAATTCCAGATACCCGAACAAGTATAGGCTTCTAGAGGATGGCAAGCCTGGAGAGGACATGGAAGCTCTGCACCCCCTTCCCCTGTGCCTTGCCCTATGCATCTCTTCATCTATGCTCTTTGTAATATCCTTTATAATAAACTGGTAAACATATTTCCCTGAGTTCTGTGAGTCACTGCAGCAAGCTAATTAAACCCAAGGAGGGGAAGGTGGGAATCCCAATTTGTAGCAGGTCAGTCAGAAGCACAGGTTACAACTTGGGGCTTGCAATAGGCATTTGAAGTGGAGGGCAGCCTTGTGTGACTCAGCCTTCAACCTGTAGAATCTGATGCTATTTCCAGTTAGATATTGTTGAAATTGGATTAGAGGACACCCAGCAGGTGTCTGCTGCAGAAGTGACTGGTTACTGATGGGGAAAAATCCCCTGCATACATCTTGGTAACCAGAGGTCACAGAAGTTTTCTGTGTTGTTGTTGAGCAAGAGAATGAAAAAACAGTTTGATTTTCCTCTCTGTATCTTCAGAGATCCTCAATCCTTTGCGGAATGAGTATGGGTATATATAAATATAATATAAATGCTCTAACACAGGGGTTCCCAACCTCCAGGCCGAGGATCTGTACTGGTCTGTGGCCTGTTAGGAACCGGGCCACACAGCAGGAGGTGAGCAGCAGGCAAGAGAGCATTACCACCTGAGCTCCGACTCCTGCCAGATCACTGGTGGCGTTAGATTCTCATAGGAGCAGGAACCCTATTGTGAACTGCACATGTAGGGATCTAAATTGTACACTCATTATGAGACTCTAATGCTTGATGATCTGAGGTGGAACACTTTCATACTGAAACCACTCCGCACCCCCATCTGTGGAAAAATTTGTCTCTACAAAACCGGTCCCTGGTGCCAAGAAGGTTGGGGACCACTGCTCTAACACCATATATGTGTTCCTGAAAAATCTATGCTGTACCAAAAATAATAAGATAAATGGAGTAGACAAGGTTGAGGAAGACACTAAAAACTTATGAACTATGTAACCCGAATACCAATAAGAATATTACTAATAAAAATGCTAGCACAGTTAGCTTTCTTCCAGTATTCATGACTGTTAATCATTTGCTTCCTTATAATTTCCTGGACTTGTGTTTTCTCCTTTAAGATGTAGGTATTAGAAGGCATTTTCCTTTAAAAAACTCAATTTTCATCAAGTTTTAAAATCTTATCCAGTCTGTAGTCTTTCTAATTAATCCATTGTTTTATGTAAGTAGAAATATCTTCTTAGTGTCTTTATCCATGCCTGCTCCAGATGGCTTAACAGAATGAAAAATACTGAAGATCCCTAAAGCTACTAAATCAGCCTTTTTTTCCCCAATAAAAAATAAACTTCTGCAGATTTTCAGCTTTTTTTCAAAAGGTTTTCATATATTTCTAAAGCTTTCTCATTAATTATAAGAAATTGAACACCACATGTTCTCACTCATAAGCAGGTGTTGAACATTGAGAACACATGGACACAGGGAGGGAAGCATCACACACTGAGGTCTGTGGAGGGGAACTAGGGGAGGAACTGCAGGGGGTGGAGAGTTGGGGAGGGATAACATGGGGAGAAATGCCAGATATAGCAGATATAGGTGATGGGGAGGAAGGCAGCAAACCACATTGCCATGTATGTACCTATGCAACAATCCTGCATGTTCTTCACATGTACCCTAAAACCTAAAACTCAATAAAAAAAATATATATATATAAGTAAAAATTAAAGAAGAAATCTTGCCATGATTGCTTTAAAACAATGTGCTGAGAAAAACTGGGTATGAATCCATGCAATTTCCATATTATACCAGTGTACCAATACAATTTCTTTATTTACCAATTCTGTATGAAGTAATATGCATAAAAGACTTGAGTCTCATCAAGATTATTGTGAGTTAGCCTTTTATTTCATACAGTTGCATAGCATTTGGTTTGATATACTATTAGACTACTGTATAAGACTCTATTATGAAATAAATCATCTCAAAATAACTTTCAAAAAAGCAAATCTGTTAATCTCTTCTGACTCAAAAAGCTGAAGGTGAATCCAAAGGTACAAGTACTGAAATGGTGTAGTAGAACTATTTCTATATCTTGGCTCTGCTTTTTATAATTTTCTTTGTGTGTCAGTTTCATTCTCTTCAAACACAGACAGGTTTTCTTTATGTGGTAGTGGAGGTGGGTCCTGGCACCTCTCCTTGAGTTAGGAACCTAAGACTTGGAACCCCTCTGTAGGGAAGGGAATGGTGTGCCATGACTGGCCAGGACTGGCCAGGTCCAGGTCATGTGGTTATGGCTGCAGAGAGAGGGCAGGCAGAACACTGTGACTGACACCATCCCAGGGCCTCATGGGATGGGGGTAAGTGGAGGCGGGTCCAATGAGTGAGGGAAACTGGGTAGATACCAACAGCATCTTACCTCTACACAGGTAACAACACTTGAGCACTGAACAAGTACTGAGTACAAAAGAAGATTTGCTGAAATTTGAAGTTACAAGATCCTTAGAAAATGCCAACCAGAAAATGAAAGAAAGTTACGTGATTCTACTAAAGGTCAACGTAAAATTATTAAAAATGCTAATGATATGGACAGGAGGCAGGGATATACTAGGTAGAAGAGGGCAGTTCCCCGGCAAAAAGCCCCACCCGCAAGCCTGGAAACCCATGGACCTAAATGTGAACAGGCATTCCTATTTTTGCGAGCAAATGTTGCCTTTTCTAAGACCACCCTGGCCTGCCACGCCCCTATCCTGTGCCCATATAAACCCGAAGCTCCATGAGCAGAGAAACAGAAGAGTAGCAGAACAACAGAGCAGCAGAGTGGCATGGCAGAGAAAGAGAGAAGAGAAGGAGCGTGTGAACATCAAGAAGCGTTCCACTGGGGACAGTCAGAGAGGAGATCGGCTGTAGAGTGGCCGAACTCTGGGGGAATATCATCTTCCCACTCCATCCTCTTTCCAGCTCCCTATCTATCCCACTGAGAGCCACCTCTTTCACACAATAAAATCCCTGCATTCACCATCCTTCAAGTCTGAGTGACCTGATTCTTCCTGGACGCCGGATGACATGGTTTGGCTCTGTGTCCCCACGCAGATCTCATCCTGTAGCTACCATAATTCCCACATGTTGTGAGAGGGACCTGGTGGGAGATAATTTGAATCATGGGGGTCTTTCCTCTACTATTCTCATGATAGTGAATAAGTCTCAACGACATCTGATGACTTTAAAAATGGGAGTTTGCCTGCACAAGTTCTCTTCTCTTGTCTGCTGTCATGTGAGACATGCCTTTCACCTTCCACCATGATTGTGAGGGCTCCCCAGCCACGTGGAGCTGTAAGTTTAATAAACCTTTTTCCTTTGTAAATTGCCTGGTCTCAGGTATGTCTTTATCAGCAGTGTGAAAATAGACTAATACACTGGATAAGGACCCGGGTACCAAGAGGGTTGGGTGTAAAAGGCTGTCACCCTAACTTTCCACTGAGCTGGACTAACACTTAGCTGTCCACCAATGGCAACTGCTAAATGAGCATTAATTGTAACACATCCCTAGGCACTACCAGGGCTGAAGCCCAAAAGCACTTGCCCCAGCTCTTGCACTGGCCCATCGGGGTGCTTCCCCTCCTGAAGGAGTTTTAGCCTGCCCTGGCTGAGCAAATGAGCCACACCCCTGCTTTTAAGTCCTTTGAGGGGGATCACAGCACTCTCCTAAGTCCTTTGAGGGGATCAGGGCACTCCCCTGTTTCACTAACATATGCTGAGAAAATGGGTGTCAGGTGAGAAAGTATAAGCTTAAGACAGAAAATTAAAAGAATAAAACAAAGATGTATGTTTAAAGATAGAGAAGAGAAAGGGAGAAAAGAAAGTAATAAGGCAAGAAATAAAATCTCTCAAATTAAGAATAAATTGACAGAAGGAATTGAAGGAAAGAAAAATTAGTAGGAAAACCTCAGTCCCAGGGTGTGAAAGCATTAAGGATTATGAATGATAAGTGACATATAGCATTTTAGATTCGGCTTATCGTACAGTTATTTTATTTCATATTGGAACAATAGATGGTGATTAGTGTCTTTAATACATAGGAAAAATGCCTGAACAATATGTGAATGGTATTGAATTATTGAAGATTAAGGTTCATAGTTAAGGCTTATACTTAAAATCACACTTATTGGTAAGCTTGATGAGTCAGAATCAAGCAGTGGTAAATGGTAAATGGCTAAATGGTAACAATTTTTACCAAGTTACTATGGGCCAAAGTAATATCCTTCAAAATGCCAGCTTTCACAGCATAGCAAGGTTTTTAAACGATGTCATTCTTGGCTGCAAAGGGAGTCAGCAACTTGAAGTATGTTTTGCTTTCTGGATAAAAAGAGGTAAGAAGATCAGAATAAAGTTCTGGAGTTTAGGAAGATAGAGGAAAGAAGTCTTTTTCAGAGTGTTTCTATAAGTGGCACACATTGATTGCTGATATGTCATTGATGAATGTTGATCAAAATAAGTTCATTCTATTGTGTGATAAGTGCACTAGAGATATCCTACAATTAAATTAACTGCAATAATTGCTAAAACAAGGAGAATTAAAGGGCAGAATTATACTTGAAATCCTGTAAATGGTTTTGAAAGTGCCTTTGGAAAGTGTCACTTAGGTGCAAAGCCTTTAGAGGTTTTAATTTAAAGCAGAGTCAATGCATTTTTAAGCTACACCAGACAGGGGTTATCAGGATCTTCAAATCTGTGAAGGACTACTAGAACAAAGTAGAAGAGCAGAAATGTGCAGTCTTATCAGTTTAAGTACATTCCTAAAAATCATAGAGGGAGATAGAGAAATAATTGCTTCTTTGATAATATCCTAATATTCTAACATGGTGATGTTAATCACATCTATGAATATTGCTAAAATATGTATGCAGTTTTACTAAAATGTTAGAACATGCCTGAAATTTATATAAGGAATAAAAACAGATAAATCAACCTGAAAATGTCCCTATGTTTATTATCGTGAATAATTTCAAAATGCATGAATAAAATGCATAGATGTGCATTTGCTGAGAGGGATTCATTCATGCAGGTTGAGAAAATAACACACGATTCAGAGCCAAAGGCCTAGGACAAATTCCCAGCTCTCCTGTTCACAGGTCTTGAGTAAGTTAACCTTTCTGAACCTGTGTCTTATTGTTAACATGAGGGTTTATTCAAAAAGCAAGTATTTTTTGATTGTCTACTCTAAGTAGGCACAGGGCTATGGGAATAGATAGGACATGGCCCTGTCTTGCCAGAAGCTCATGTTTTTTGGTGGATGGTGATAACACTAACATCAGGATTGTTGAGAAGATGACTAGAAGGGTGAAAGTGCTTGCTGAACTATAATAATTTCATGCAATTATTAAACACAGTTAATGTGTAAAGTGGTTCACAGTCTGCTACTGGGAAGACCTGTAAAAATTAAAAGACATTTAGTAAAGAGATATCAGATAAGCTTTATTGGCTCAACAAAATTTTATAATCCTACTCTTTCCAATTCCTTCGAGATGTAATATATTACTGATTTATTTATTAACCACCCCTCCCATTCTGTCCCAAACAGGAATTTAAGACTTTCTCAGTCCTACTCCATTAACAATAACCAATTATGTCCCATAAGATATAAGTTAACATGACATTCATTCCTTTTTACTCCTCAATCCCATTTGCTTTAATATTGCTGGAGGACCAAGAGTCATTCATTCAACATTTATTGGTATCTACTTGCTAACAAAGGTTCACAGCAATATTACTTGAGGGATAAAGATTTCCTACCCCACCATGGGCAGAAATATTCGGCGACCTGAGGATGTCTACTCCATTCTCTTGCCTGTTGTACCCTTCTTGGGGTGTCCTTTCGGTCATTCATATCAAACAGATAAGCTTACAGATGGTCCTCAGGGCTTTGACGGGAGCATTTGCACCAACACAACACAACTTACTGCTTCATGAGTTTACTCCTTACACAATTTTTTTTTTTTTGGTCTAGGGTATTTTGCTTTTCATCTAGTTTTTATAAAAGAATGCAACACCAAATGAGCATAAGATTATACACATGTAATACTTTTATGTTTAGAACATGGGAAAGACATGTTTATTAACAGAAAAGTTTAATCATGCATGAGTAAAGAGAACAGAGCCTATCTAGTGAGTTCCAATCACTGTGTATTGAATTATTTTAAAGTTAACCTAAAGGGACTGCATACCAGGAAAATAGTCCCTTTTCTTTACTTATATTAAAAGCAGTAGATGTAATTAAACCTGAACGTGACAATGAACAACTGTGAAACCAATGGAAAAATTTGTGGATGATTTAAAACACATTATTCAAGATAGATAAATGGCTGGTGATGACTTGATCAACATCCTCAAGAAAAGAAACAAAGTATGATTATTGGAGGACATGGATAAACACTATTGAATGGATGAAACAATCTAAATTCACAAATCACATATACAGTACTATATTTAATGGGTTATTTTAAAGGATTTTTAATGATAATTTTGACTATTGGAAATTTTTACTTAACTTTCAAAGCTCTACTGTATATATATATATATATAAATTCCTGGTTTCATTTCCAAAGATGTGGTCCTTATTGCAATAATGAAGTAGAAAAAGTAAAAGGTACTTACTAAAAGTATAAGTAAAATAACAGAACATATTAAAAATTCTGCTAGAACCCTAAGTCCCTAATACCTATATCAGAAGCCAAATATACTTTGAGCATACTTGTGTTTATAACTTAAGACCACAAAAGAATACCTATTTCAGTGATTATCATCCAAAACTTGATGATTCAGTGCTTATAGATTACAGATCAGTGAAATGGAAACAGAAAATCACTCCCCTCCATCACCCAAGCTGGAGTGCAGTGGCGCAATCATCTTGGCTCACTGCATGCTCCACCTCGCTGGTCAAGCAATTGTAGTGCCTCAGCCTCCCGAGTAGCAGGGACTACAGGTGCCTGCCACCATGCCTGGCTAGTTTTCTTTTGTATTTTTAGTAGAGACGGGGTTTCATCATGTTGGCCAGGCTGGTCTTGAAACTCCTTACCTTAGGTGATCTGCCTGCCTCAGCCTCCCAAAGTGCTGGGATTACAGGTGTGAGCCACTGCACTGGGCTTTGTAGTCCTGCTTTAAAGAAACTTGGTGGGAGAATTCAAATTGCCTCTTGAATACTGATGTCAACATTATTAGTCCCACATCTGACCATCTTGACTAGAACTACTGAGACAAGGCAAAATTTTCTCAAAAGAGAAGTATTTGAACAAATTGAGATATAAAATGAAACACTCCTTAAGATTATGACTTTACCTTTCTGATTTTGGGACACTCTCTGGGGAACTATGCTATTTTGAAGTATCTCTCACAAGAAAGTTGGGTGGGATCAAAAGGCTCTAGAATCGGCCGGGCGCGGTGGCTCACGCCTGTAATCCCAGCACTTTGGGAGGCCGAGGCGGGTGGATCATGAGGTAAAGAGATCGAGACCATCCTGGTCAACATGGTGAAACCCCGTCTCTACTAAAAATACAAAAAATTAGCTGGGCACGGTGGTGCGTGCCTGTAATCCCAACTACTCAGGAGGCTGAGGCAGGAGAATTGCCTGAACCCAGGAGGCGGAGGTTGCGGTGAGCCGAGATCGCGCCATTGCACTCCAGCCTGGATAACAAGAGCGAAACTCCATCTCAAAAAAAAAAAAAGCTCTAGAATCATCTGAGAAACAAATGACAGTCTCTGGACTAAAATGTTAATCCCTTATTCAATATGAGAGTGAATGGCCCGTACTGCACTTAATGAAATAAAAATGTGTTTGATCTAGATCTCTTACCAGTTTAATCATGCATCTGCAACTAAATTTTTCTCTTATTTAAACAAGTTGGAATAACTGAGAGAACAACAGTCACAAGGGCATGTGAAGAATGCCTGCTTCCCGCTTCCTCATTCACTGAACTCCTATATGCCAGGCACTGAGGATTAGCTCCTAGCCTGGATTTGCATTCAGCTTTGGACCTCAGCTCCCAGCAGTCACATAGGAGGGATCATATTCTTAAAAAAAAAAAAAAAAAAAGGGACATTAACTAGGAGATATAGCCTTCCACCAGCTGTTCCCCCACCTCTAAAGCAGGTTTTACAATCTTTTCTGCACTCCAGGGAAGAAATATACAATTGATGATGTGCTGCTACTGCTGCATAGTTTAAATGGTTTACTTGCATAACAATTACTTTGAAGATAGCTAGGTGAGGGGTTTTTGGAAAGGAAGTTTATATTTTGAGTACATACATACTATATGACAGGTACTGTGTTGTTTACATATTTTCTCTTATTTAAATCTATGTATTTATTATTCCTATCTGAGCCTCAATTTTCTCATCTAAGAAAAATAGGGATAATATCTATCTCAAAAGACTATTATGAGGATTAAAAGGGATTTTAAAAAACACTAATTTAATTTATTGAACATCTACCCTGGATTAAGCACTGTGGTTTGTTCCTCGACATACTTTATCTTATTCATTAGGTGCATTTTAAACAAGAAAAATGAAGTTAACCAGAGATAACTAAAACTATTTTTCCCCAGTGGAAGAACCTCTGCCAAGAATCCAGAAAATAGGCTGGGTAAGGTGGCTCACGCCTGTATTCACAGCACTTTGGGAGGCCAAGGCGGGCGGATCACTTGAGGCCAGGCATTTGAGACCAGCCTGGCCAACACGTCAAAAATCCCGTCTCTACTAAAATTACAGAAATGAGCTGGGTGCAGCTACTGGGGAGGCTGAGGCAGGAGAATCGCTTGAACCCAGGAGGCAGATATTGCAGTGAGCTGAGATTGTGCTACTGCACTCCAGCCTAGGCAACAGGGCAAGATTCTGTCACTGTCATATACACACACACACACACACCCAGATGCAGGCAAGGTTGCAGAGAAAAGAAAAGAGAACCCTTACACAGTGTTGGTGGGAGTATAAATTAGTTCAAACATTGTGGAAAGCAGTATGGCAATTCCTCAAAGAGCTTAAAGCACAACGACCATTTGACCCAGCATTCCTGTTACTGTGTCTGTGCCCAAAGGAATAGAAAGCATTCTACCATAAAGATATATGCAGACGAATGTGCACTGTAGCACTATTCACAATAGCAAAAACACAGAATCAACCTAAATGCCCATTAATGACAGACTTGATAAAGAAAATATGGCACATATACACCATGGAATATTATGCAGCCATAAAAAAGAACAAGATCATGTCTTCTGTAGAAACATGGATGGAGCTGGAGGCTATTATTATTAGCAAACATACACAGTAACAGAAAACCAAATACTGCATGTTCTCACTGATAAGTGGGAACTCAATGGTAAGAACTTATAACTACAAAGAAGGAAACAACATACACTGGGTTCTACTTGAGGGTGGAGGGTGGGAGGAGGGAGAAGAGCATAATAACTATTGGATACTGAACTTAATACCTGGGTGATGTAATAACATGTACAGCAAACCCAGTGACATGTGTTTATCTATGCAACAAACCTTCATGTGTACCCCCAAACCTAAAATTTATAACAATTTTAAAGAAAGTACTTGCTGATTACATCACTGGTTTGATCAAGATTTGTTTGGTTAAGGGAATTTGAGTTAATATCACCTGACCTGAACTTCACAACCGATCCCACTAAAAAATGAGCTCCCTACTGTAGACTACAGGGAAACACTAAAACTAATAGGGAAAATCTATAAAATTGTTTTGACATCGACACTGATGGATACATTTGGACTTACTGTTTCATATACATTTTATGATACTAACATTTCAACAAGAAAATGTTCATTCCACAAGGAAGAAATTTTCCAATGAATTTTATTATCACCCACAGCTTTAAAAATTAAGAGGAATTCTCTGAGAGTATACATAAAAAAGAAATTAAAGGTAAATATTTTGCTGTTAAGGATTTAAAAATAAAAACAGTATAAAAATTTCATTTCACTGTCTCATCATTTAAAATTATAAGAATATAGCAAATAACATCCAATGTCAGAGATTTAGGGTAACCACTTACAGTAGTTAGTGGCAAATTAGTAGCATCATGAAAAATTTCAATTTATTTAAAAAAATAGCTTTCATTTAAATAATAATAAAGTTTAGCTTTATCTCTGTATATAATTAGACTTCCTTTTGGTTTAGACAATTCCATTTTCTCCAACTGGTAGCTGTGTAGGATCAAGTCCTACTTTCTTCATTGATACGGCAATATCAAATAAATAGTCATAGCACTCACACCTGTAAAAGAAAAAGCGAAAAGAACCAGTGTTTATTGAAACAGAGTTCTCCAATCCTAAAGAATCACATTTCTCCTCTCTTGCAGTTAACTTTGCTTTGTTCCTAGTACATATTTTCTCTCAATTCTAGGCCAAAATCTTACTTTGCCCTCAACATTTTTAAAACATGGAAAGGAATCATATTAAGTCATGCACCATATTACATACTTCTCAGGTAATAAAAGTTAGTTTAAAATATATACTGCCTACATAAATTTACATTTTTTTTTTTTACTAGATGTCACTTTTTGAAATAAAACTTTTATAACTTGGGATCTGTGTCTCCTTAGTCTTTCTATCAACATTCCTGAGACTTGACAAAGAATAGCTCATCTAATAAATACTTCTTCGTGAATGAATACAAAATAAAAATCAAGTATCTAGAAATAATGATAAACAATTTAAATTTAAACCAACTGACATACTTTGTTCTCTTTCACATTTAGCGGGTGGTAACTTGTTTGATTTACACTCACATGGTTTTGGCTTTCTCCCATGTTTCCCCCCACACATATACTCCATGACGTCTGACCAGTACTGCACAGGAATCTGGGTATTCATTCATTGCATGAGCCATTCGATCTTTGAGGTCCTTCTCCTCAGGTGTATTCTCAATAATGGGTACCACTAACATATCATCATATCTGTAAGACAAAACAAGCTCTTTCTTCCATTAAAACAAATAAAGCATTAATATGTATACAATATGTAATTTTTTCAAGTAACCAGTTAGACGTGCTCTTTACATCTGGAAAGCCACTCCAAATTATGAACAGGATGTTGCATGTTATTCAGTGTATCTTGTATAAACATCTCTATCAAAAGGTATCTTGGGAATGTGGCAGGCTTGGTCTAATCCTAAGTCTAAGTGGCAGAAATCTGTATAATATACCAAAACCTAACAAAGAAATCAACAAGATCATACAAATGTTCCCTTGAAGCAGGGACAAGCATAATATTTATAACAGGAAATGGCAAATGATATATTTCAGAATCAAAAGCATAGAAAAGATTAAAAATTGAATTATATATTAAGAATTTCCCAATAATACAAAATCACTGTATTTCATTTCTGCAGAACCCTAAAGTAGATAGGCAAATCAATAAACACAAGCATGGTTTGTATACTAGGACAACAAGCACCTTCTAGAGATAACTATTAAAGATATGATGCTTTCAGAACATTCTCATATCTGTAGCATTAAATTGCATATATATTATATATAATACACCTATATATATATAATATATATATAGGTGTATAATATATGTGTGTAATATAAGATATATATATAATATATAGGTGTATAATATACAGGTATATATAGTTACATATAAATATGTATATATAGGTATGTATATATTATATATAGGTATATAATATATAGATATATATAGGTATATATATTTTATATGTAGGTATGTATAGTATACATATATAGGGGTGTGTGTGTATATGTGTGTGTGTGTGTGTGTATATATATACACACACACACACACACACACACACAATATGTTTTAAGGTACTATTACGAGAGTCCAAAAGTTAGAAAAAAAAAGTAAAATCTTGATAAACTAAAAAGTTATAGTAAGCTAAGGTTAATGTATTATTAAGAAATGGTTCCAATAAATTTAGTGTAGCCTAAACGTACAATGTTTATAAAGTCTACAGTGGTGTAATGTCCTAGGCCTTCACATTTACTCACGACTGACTCACTGATTCACCTGGAACAATTTCCAGTCCTACAAGCTCCGTTCGTGGTAAGGGCCTTACACAGGTGTGCCACCTTTTATTATTTACATCTTCTATGTTTAGATACACAAATACCTATCACTGTGTTGCAACTGCCTACTGTACTCTGTACAGTAACGTGCTCTGCAGGCTAGTAGCCTAGAAGCAATAGGCTATAATATAGACTAAGTGTGTAGTAGGCTATAGTGTCTAGGTTTGTGTATGCACACTCTGATGTTCACACAGTGATGAATTCACCTAGTCACAATTTCACAGAACATATTCCCATCATGAAGTGACATGCGACTGTATTTTAAAGTTGTTCTTTTTATAAAAGATAAAAAAAAATACAGTAGAGAATTTTAAACTCCATCCTTTCTTACCTCATCCAGCTTTCATTGCCCTTCTTTTGATTAGATTCAGGATTCTCTTCAAATTCAGATAAAATAACACTGCCTCCTGAGCTGTGATAATGACTCTATTACTCATTTCCCAGCTAGGTCCAACAATATTGCAAAGGGCCAACATGCTTGGCCTCTTCACAAAATTGCAAAGGCTCTGTCATATGTTCTGTTCCTCTACCTCACCTTTTCCCTCTTTTCAGAAAAACTGATTCTTCTGATCTATTTTTATTTCTTCACCAAAACAATAAAATTCATATGAAACTGATAACAACCATAAGCCCTCTTCTTCAGCCCCAGATATGGAAGAAGCAATCTGGGGCTCTACTTTCTTCAGTATGTACACTTCTCTTAATTTAAATATTTAACTTTTGTAAATAGGTGTTTCACAGTGCTGAGGAATGCTTTAAGCACACAACAAATATTAACTGAAATCAAATAAATTTCGCGGTGCACTAGTTTAAACATGTACATTCTATTACGTGCAGTAAGAATATGATATTGCAGTAAGAACACTTTAGTAAAACTGGCACGGTTTTCCTCTAAACAAGGCAAGGTAGAATCAAGCCCTTTAGGAAATTAAGGGTGAAGGTTCAGGAATGAGAATGCTAATAAACTCAAAAGAAATGCTTAGCTTGTCCCTGAACACTGAGAACATGTTTCTTCATGCGATTACACTCTAGAATTATGAAGAATTACTACATTTTTGTGGGCTGGTGAATTTATTTAAACTCATCTAGAATGGTAATCTTCTATACTTACTATCCATATGACCTTTCACATTGAAAAATTCTAAAAATATAGAGACCTACTTTAATTAAAAAACTTTTATAAATATGAAAATATTTCCGAAATACTAAATTAAAGCGTCATGAAGTATAAACTTTAGTCACGGCTCACATTTTTGAAGACAAAGTGAAGGTGAAGAGATCTCTGGGTGCCTCAATATAGGAACATAGTCTTTCCATCATGACAGAAATCTAAGCCAAGATTTTTTTCAGTTTACTTATACAAACATTTCATTATTCATACTGCTAATAATTTACCACGGCTGGGGTAGGGGTGGGAAAGGAGGGAAGACATCCCATTTGTGTCATGAGAATAGATCTGGAAGTATAATACTAAATGGAGCATTATTTAACACAGATCCCACGACATCTCATTATATGCATAAAATGATCAGTATTCTGTTCATCAAAGAGAAGGAAGAATTCTTTTCAAATTATTTAAGAAAAAGAAAAAAATACCTATAATACCCTCCGGAAGTACATTTCTTTATTCCTTTTATCATCTCTTGATGTGTAATTTTAAACTCACGTCCTGGAAAGAGAAGGGTGGCCATCACAGCAGCTTTAGAGTGGGTATGAATCACTGCACCTGCTCCTGAAGGAGGAAGAAGAACGCTGCATGTTCAATGAAGACTGAATTACAGCTTTTAAAGAAAAAGTCGATATAGTTATACATATATTTACATATCGTTATGGGATTATTTTTCCTGGCATGGAATAATAAGTTGGTGGTGGGCAGGAGGGTAAGTGGAATAATGGACCTTCCTCATAGGTTGATGTGAGAACCGAGTACGTTTATGCACTTCAAGTTCTTGCATATGGTAGGTATCTAAGAAATGTTAACTGAATAATAATGACCATTATTTAGAGGAGTCTACTCTGCAAAAATGCTTTATGTTGCATACATTTTCTACATACCTCTCATTGTGTAAGCATTCATGAAAAGAGGAGTACACTGGCTTTTTTTTAGCTTCTTAGATGGCGAAGGTCCCCTTATGTCCTTTTCATTTATATCACAAACAAACATGTCTTCAGGCTATTTATAGAGGGAAAAAAAGAACGCCATACAGTATCAATTAGAAATGCTCCTTTTCTTGTGTACATATACAAAAGAATATAAGAAAGTATTTATAGTATACACACTTGTATATATATTTAGTGTACATATACACAGAGTGCTAATATATGTATATATTTAACTTACATTTCGAATACATAATTACAGTTTCTCAAAATAATTTAGCAATTTTGAGAAATAAAAAAGTGATTTCTACTTGTGAAAACACTCTCAAAAGTTTAATAAAAATCTCAAAAGTTAAAAAAATCTGAAGACAAAAAATGATATGGAAAATTACTCTGTATATGATGCTACTGCTGTCATTTCATCAATTTAGCTTCTCAACTTTGCCCTATAATTTCACAACTATATTTCAGAGAGCCTATATAAAGAAATTCCAAAGATGGGTGTTAAAAATTTTTTCCCACATTTTGTAAAATAAAAGCAAAATTTTAGAGTAAAATTTTCTGATCTTTGAGAAATTTAGCTGGTACTCAGAAAGGTTAATCTCAGTAGGGTATATTCTTCTTAAAGTTTAAGAAATTATGTAGATCTACAGGTTTTTCTTTCCTAAAAAAACTTTTATTTTAGATTCAGGGGTATGTGTGCAGGTTTGTTACATAGGTAAACTGCATGTTACGAGACTCTGGTATACAGATTATTTTTCACCCATATAATCAGCATAGTAACTGATAGCAGTTTTTCCATCCTCACCCTCCTCCCACTCTCCACCCTCAAGTAGGCCCCAGTGTCTATTGCTCCCTTCTTTGTGACTATGTTTACTCAGTGTTTAGCTCCCATGATAAGTGAGAATATGTGGTATTTGATTTTTCTGTTCCTACATTAATTCAGTTAGAATAATGGTTTCCAGCTCCACTCATATTGTTGCAAAGGATGTGATCTTATCCTCTGTTATGGCTGCATACTATTCCATGGTATATATGTACCACATTTTCTTTACCCAGTTTACTGTTGATGGGTATCTGATCCACAGGTTTTTCTTAGTAATGCATGTGTATTTCTGATTTGTAGCTTTCAGCTGTCAGAGTTTATTAAAAAAATATATAAATGTTTTATTAACAAAGTAGCTTTTCTTTTTTCTTGTCTTAGAAGTTAAATAATTATGTGTTTGCTTGAACTAGATTTGGGATATTATTCTGGTATTAACACAGAACGAGACCTCTCAAAATTTGAAACAAAGTTTCATAACTTGAAATTAGAATACTTTGGTATTATGAAATATGAATTTGGTTCATCTGAGACCATCAATCTGATTATGCCACCAGCCTGATAAAGATCATAGGCTGCAAAGTTATAATTGCTCTTTACTGTGATTTAAGATTGCACTATTCACTTTTGCTCCCTGTACGTTGAATGAGATTTCAAAACATATCCTGGTTGTATGGAGGATATCACTACGTTAAAAAAAAAAATTTAATAATTACTGAACAAATGCTTGCTGATTATTCAAACTGTTATGATAAAATGAACATTTTCTCCTAAAATTAATTCCATTTCACAAAACAATAATTAAGAAGAAAAGACACTGCGGTTAAAGAATCCATTTACTATACCTGAATACGTTCCTTTTGCACTCCTGAAGGAGCAATGTAGATTTCATTGCTGGCAACAAAAAGACATACAAATTGGTATTTATTTAACTTATTTTCTGCTTTTGCACAAAGAAAAGTATATCTTTGCAGTCCAATCACGCATGTTCTTTATAAATCAAGCAATACAGCTAGTTGCTTCATTTAATTATGGATTTTGGCTGTACAGAAAGAAAGCCAAACTACATTAATGCCTTTGTAGTGCTGGTGGTATAGTAAAATATTAGTTGTTGCTTTTGCCTTCCCTGTTTTCATATGTATTTATTCTTTTTACAGTGCAAAGTTGGTAGTAACTAGGCCTTTATCCAGTTAGGGGTATAAAAAAATCTGAAAACTTGTCTTTAGCATCTTCAAACATGAATAAGCAGAGTTTAACCTATGTGAAATAGTTATTCTAAAATCCAACCTGGAAAACATGCTCAATTGAAGTGTATTTCTGTCATGCAAAGAATCAGGTTTGAGTTATCGTTTGAAATGCTCTTACTAAACCATGAAGTTCAGAGACCTCTGCTGGACAGGTTCTTAAATTACGGCATTAACACTGCACCATGTTTTGGATAGAATCATATGCTTCCTATTTGAAAAGCATACATATCTTGGAAAATATTTAGTAATAAAGCTAAAACAATTACAAAGAGTTCAAAATATAAGAATGGCTACATGTGAAGATCTCTCTGTTACAGGATGTTGTACTAAGGGAGATGCTATAGCCTACCATTTACCACAAGGTGCTCTCAAATTTGATTTGGAAATTAATTTCCAATCTTCTCTAAATTCTCTTCACCCTCAACAATAACTAAATGTCCCTTGGCTCACGTATCAGTCTTTTTTCTCTTCTCGTTGGATATCTTTGATAACTTACCAGTTTCAACTGCTGCCAGAGAGTATTAACAAGCTGCCGCATATATGCAAACCAAGAAAATGCCAGTACCTGCATGCTCGTTTCTGCTAGTAAGTCACAGACATAGGGACACTGAACAAATATAAAACGTTTCATAGTGCAAAGGAGAATGATGGCCTATATATCGAGCTGCTGAAGTTCAAGTTACTAATAAAGCTGTAGGCTTGGAACTGATAAAAATGTAAGGTGAAATCAAAGTTTCTTTAAGGTTCCATTGATAAAGTCTAGGAAACAAATGTCTGATATTGTGAGTGGAAATCCAATGCACTGTAAGCTGCATGCAAGCATCTGCTTTCATGAAGTGGCTACTGTTTCCGAGTTCTGCTACGTAAGGATAACATAAAAGGACACTCCTCTGGAACCAGTGAGAATGGGTTGGGATCATACTATTAACTAGAGCTTTTTATGAATACCAGTGATGCAAATCTTGTGTCCTTGTGTAACATGGTCCACTCACCTCCATATATAAGTGGACTTGTGGGTCTTCTTATGTGGGGAGAAATTTATGCAGTCCTGGGAATAGACTCAAATAAAATACAAAATGGTCTGCTGGTAAGTAAAACCCATCTATCAAGCAGGAAAACCAAGAGTATTCTGTTTATTCAAGTGACTTGGTATGCTGAGTCTGTTTTAATTACTGTCTTTGTAAAATGGAAATTAATTTAGACTTTGACGAACTTTGGGTAATTAAAAGATTAGCCAAACATGTTTTAGAAAAATATATTTACACCTACAAAGAAAGAGCTATCTGGATAAAAATATAAAGATGACAGAGCTTTTCAGGATAGAAACACACCAAATATTAAAGTGAAATATCTACTTGGCGCTTTAAGCCACAAACAGAAAGCATTTTGAATTTCAAATTATTAAATTTTGGAATAAACTTCTCTGTACTCCTGCTCTTCCACTGTGGTAAGCAAGGGTCAAACCCCAAGAGGTCAAAATACATCTATATTCAGTCGCTTCTATTTTTATTTACCTTCTGGTCATTTAAAAAATAATTTAAATCTTACAGTGCCTCAATTATTTTGTCTACAATATGGATTAATTGTAGTCCTAATCGTAGGCAACAGGATCAGTCTCTCTGACACCTGTCAATATTACTCTGTGAAAATAGGAAATTAAACATTTGGCTTTTTTTTTTTCTTTTGACAGAGTTTGTTGCCCAGGCTGGAGTACAATGGCATGATCTCAGCTCACCACAACCTCTGCCTCCCAAGTTCAAGCAATTCTCCTGCCTCAGCCTCCCAAGTGGCTGGGATTAAAGGTATGCACCACCATGCCCAGTTAATTTTGTATTTTTAGTAGAGACGGCGTTTCTCCATGTTGGTCAGGTTGGTCTCGAACTGCCAACCTCAGGTGATCCATCTGCCTCAGCCTCCCAGTATGCTGGGATTATCAGCATGAGCCACTGCATCCAGCAGAAATTATAGATTTGAATAGTAGGGACCCAATCTAAACACAGTGGCTATTGAGTATCCTGGAATTGCCTTGATTACTAATATTTTCTTGGTCCTTTATTTCCTTCTTCTGACTTAATTTTTGGTACTACACACTTGTAGCGTAAGCTGGAATACTCCAGCCAAATCTTGGAATCAGTAAATCATTTTATGTTCCCAAAAAGCTTGTTGTCTATATTATTCTGGAAACATAATTTATTAGGTTTGCACTTTATTCCAAATTTATTTGCCCTAAGCATCAAAGAGCCACACTTTCACTAACAACATGAGAATAATATTGCTGAGAATGGTAGTGATTTATTATATCATTTAAATATCAACATTTTTACTACAAAATTTTCATTTTAGTATGTAAAGCACAAATTTAATAAGATTCCAAATACAGTGCCATATGACTGTGTCTCTTTCCATCCATGACCTCCACACTCATTAAGAACTAATGATAAAGCATTTCACATATATGATGAAACTTTCCTACAAACTGATTGTAGTGCTATAAGAGCCATTTAATTTTAAAAGATGTGCCAATGAGTGGTTTATATGGCCACATACAATGGTAGTACATGGATTAGTAAAATTCTACTAGAAAGAACAGTCCTTTATGTCTTTTTGATAAAAAGAAAAAAAATTGTCTTGAGTTCTGCATTCACCTATTTTTAACTTTGTTGGGTTTTTAAAGAGCCAGTTGGGGCCGGGCGCGGTGGCTCACGCGTGTAATCCCAGCACTTTGGGAGGCTGAGGCGGGTGGATCACGAGGTCAAGAGATCGAGACCATCCTGGTCAACATGGTGAAACCCCATCTCTACTAAAAATACAAAAAATTAGCTGGGCATGGTGGCACGTGCCTGTAATCCCAGCTACTCAGGAGGCTGAGGCAGGAGAATTGCCTGAACCCAGGAGGTGGAGGTTGCAGTGAGCCGAGATTGTGCCATTGCACTCCAGCCTGGGTAACAAGAGCAAAACTCTGTCTCCAAAAAAAAAAAAAAGAGCCAGTTGGAAATGGTTATTTTAGCTCATTTGGTAGAAAGCTTTATTTTGTACATATACAAACTATTTCTGAACATGCAAATAAAAAGCAGTTAACTAAAGGCAGCATTTAGAATATGATTTACTATAAATAATAGAGTTGGGAAACCAAATTGCTGGGACTCAACTTCTAAATGGATAAATGAAACCAAGAATAAATGTTGTTATCATAGGGTTTGCTGTGAACAGGCCAACTTGAAAGTTTTGGCAAAATAATGTGAAAACTTGCGCAATGCTGTATTTACACATTAGTAACTAGGATGATGGTAAGAGAGGAGGCACAGATGGATTTATTGATCTACCACGTGGAATATAATCTTACTAGACTGAGAGAATACTTATATCCCTAACTGTTGATAGTTGTTAACAGAGGCACTTCTTGTCATTTCCCAATGTTCAATGAATACTTCCCAATGTTCAATGAACATTTCATGAGTTTTAAATTAACTCATTAATTTAAAGCAGATAAAATTATAATGGCATCATCTTGTGGTATGTCATAGAATCCCTTTTGTTCAAAATGACTTATATCCCTAACTGTGCTAGTTGTTAACAGAGGCACCTCTTGTCATTTCCTAACGTTCAGTGAAAATTTCATGCATTAACTCAGTAATTTAAAGCAGATAAAATTATAATGGCATCATCTTGTGGTATGCCACAGAATTCCTTTTGTTCAAAATGTTCTGATTATATTTTACATTCCATTCCTTAATATGCAATGCAGCCTCCTTGGGGGCATGACTATATTTATCAGCATATAAATATTTTACTAATCCAATTCTGTTAAAGAAAGTGAATTAGAATAAAGAAATAAATCAATATCACTCAATTTAACACACAGTCTCCAGACAATAATATTCCTAACATATTTTAGGAGGAAAAATAGATTAATCCTATATCAGAAATCCTTGAATGAGGTTCTATAACCTTAATTTCATTGATAGCAAGTTACTTCTTACTAACACTAATACTTTATTTCTTAATCTTCTTGAATAAATGACACTAAATAAATACAATGAGCAATTGAATACTATTTATCCTTTCTGCTTAAAATTAAGTCCAGTACATTTTGTTTTGTCCACTAAGGAATACACATTAGCAGGTACTGTATTCATTAATGATACCAGTGCTTAGAAAGCATATTGCCTTTCTTTTGATTCAATAAAAAATAATTACCAGGATTTTTAATGATTAGTCATCTGTATTTAAGTGACTTTAAAATATGTATCTGGAAGGCCCAGCCAGGTGGATTGCTTGGGCCCAGGAGTTCAAGACCAGCCCACACAACATAGTGAGATCCAGTCTCTGCAAAAAAAAAAAAAAAAAAACAACAGAAAAAATTAGCCAGGTGTGGTGGTGCACACCTGTAGTCCCAGCTACGCAGGGAAGTCAAGGCTACAGTGAGCCATGATGGCACCACTACACTCCAGCCTGGGCGATAGAGCAAGACTCTGTTTCAAAAAAGAAAGTACTTGAACCTTTGAAACAAATCCTATCTACCTAGACAGGATCCTCTAGAATTTCAGGCATATGAGCACAGTTGGTAGCATGTTATTTAACTCTGGTACTCCAAAAACTGAGGACTAAATTATTGTGCTTTGAAATTTTGGTTCTTCAATCTTTAAGTAATTGTTATATCTGCAGCTTTTGTACACTGCTTCCGTTCAGTTATACAAATGTCCACTTGTCCATTTGGAAACGAAATACCTTCAGTATTACATAAAACTGATCATCAGTTGTTCTTTGGATGTAACACATTAGACTCAACTGTGGTCTAATCAAATGGAGAGTTCCCAGTAATAAAGGCTTCCAGAAACTTACCCATGCTTCAAGCTAATTCCTCCTCCAGTCCCAGTGACCCAGCCCAAATGGTAAAACTGTTTGCAAAGTTCTGGGATCAGGTATCTTGGATGCTCCTTGTCCTTAAAAAGAAAGTAATGATTTTTAAAACAGACATCATTTTATCAAGTAACTATTCCAGCTGGTGTTTCTAGTAAGAAGCTAATTTCGGAAAGTTTAAGAAAATATACTATAGAAAGAGCACAGTGAGGGAAAAAACTATTACAAACATATTTTGTTTTTAATGTTTAGAAAGTGGATCTACTATATTATTTGGCAACCTGGGATTATTCAGTATAGGGTCATATAGTCTAACACTAAGGAACAAGCTGCAAAAACAAGGTGGGGAAATGCCCAGTGTACATTACAAAGCATCAACTGAAATGGCTGAAAGAAAACAGAATTTCACGCTGAAGGAAAATAGAATCCCATGCTGAAAGAACAGTCTGTCTAGAACATTTATTTACATAAAACACCTTATTTAATTAAGGCTTGATGATGTATACATGAGATATTATGACAGTTGTATGTTCAACACATACTCTGTGTATTGGTTCAGTTGTATTTTTATACCACAAAAGTCCTGTCTTTTTCCCATAATGATTTTAGTTTTTCTTATTGCAAAAGCAACATATACTCTTTATAAAAAATAAAATGAAGCAAATTACAAAAAACATTCAGAAATGATCTTAATTAATACTTGCTGAACCCATTCTATGAAGATATGTGTTTATGAGTGTGTGTATGTGTGTGTATATAGAGAGACAGATAAATATCAAGCCTTATTTTTATAAGTCCAATGATTACTTCTTTAGAAAAAAAATCTACACCATTTTCTCCTGCTTTTTTGTGGTTTAAATTAATGAAAACGAAAACAATGAAGAAGAAATACAATGAATTCCATTTTGGGCAGGATGACATACAATTCTTACCTTGAAAATAAGTACAAATGCTGAAAAAATTATTTTAAAAATTATTTCGGCCGGGCGCGGTGGCTCATGCCTGTAATCCCAGCACTTTGGGAGGCCAAGATGGGTGGATCACAAGGTCAAGAGATCGAGACCATCCTGGCCAACATGGTGAAACCCTGTCTCTACTAAAAATACAAAAATTAGCTGGGCGTGGTGGTGTGTGCCTGTAGTCCCAGCTACTCAGGAGGCTGAGGCAGGAGAATTGCTTGAACCTGGGAGGCGGAGGTTGCAGTGAGCCGAGATCATGCCACTGCACTCCAGCCTGGCGACAGAGCGAGACTCCATCTCAAAAAAAAAAAAAAAAAAAATTCAAAATAAGTTGTTGAGCTGGCAAAAAAGTAAGGCTTCACAGGGGCCATAAAAAAATGAGAATGAGACTTGGGAGAGAAATGAGCTCCACAGCCAGAAGATTCCTGAAGTATTTCAAAACCCTGGTGACCTTAAGCTTCAATTCTGATAGCCATGTAAGACACTAGAAACACGAGATAAAACCCAGGGCCTGATCAATTCGAGGGAATCTAATGAAAAATCCCCACATAAACTGGAGATCCCAGTGAGGTCTACCTTCAAGGTAAGAGTGAGCAAAACAAGATTCACTGTGGAGAAAATCACAGAAAAGCATGCCTTTATTGATCCTGTCACTCGGCAAAGGAGGAAAAACATCTTTGAGTTCAAAGAGGGATAATTATTTAACAGACAGAATTCTTAGCTACTTAACTGGACACTGAAATTGGAGTGTTTCCCCCAGATTTACTGCTAATGTTCTACTTACTTTAAGTATTACAAACGATGACTGATGGAGTAACCTTCAAAATATAAAACTAAAAACATGAAAGCCTAGAAATTTCTAAAAGTTCTGATTCAACTTAGTCTTGGAGTTAGCCGACTTAAAGGCAAACCACATTACTTGATTTATTACTTATATAACTTTGGGTGTCAATTTACTTATCCATACAGTGAAAATGCTGTAAGGATTAAAATGAGATAAAATGGACATAATACAATCAGCACACTAACTGACCCAGTCAATGTTAGTTTCCTTCTCATTTTAAAGAGCTGGAAATTCTTGAAATAGCAAAACTATTATAGGAGTTATTACTAAATCATTTTAGGCAGATAGGGTAAGGAGTCCTTGGTAAGGTTTTTTTTTCTTTTACTAAAGCAGCTCCAAAAACATTTCTTTTCTAGCAGAAAAGCTGCTTGAAGGGCCAGGCTGGCAAGCTTTGATATGCAAATGCTGGCCAGTAGAAACTGAGTCCAACATGGTGATTCCCACCCTCTTTTCCTTGTCACCACATGTGCCAAGCATCATGGCTGCCCCAGATATCTGCACATGTGCAGAACATCATGGTGGCCTGTATTTGAATATTAAAAGGCTAGTGTGGGAGGGCTAGTTTTTTTGTGGGCTACATGAGTGACATACCTGGTCAAACCAATCCCTTGGGCCCTATGCAAATCAAACACCACCTCATCCAGCCTCCTAATACAACGGATGGATTTCTGCTGCACACAGGACTTTTTCTCTCTGCTTGGAGCCCCCCTCCCTCTATCTCTGTATTGGGGAGCTTCTTTCTTCTTTCTTTCCTATTAAACTCTCTGCTCCTTAAAACCATTCCACGTGTATCCGTGTCGTTTATCTAAACTGGCGCGAGACAAAGGACCCTGTTGTTCCTCCAGTCGTCAGAGCCTATCATTCTGGTGCGTTGGCCTGGAATCCGAGGTACAATATTCATTAGAGTAGTGAGTATAAGAGCAGGCTTACAGTCTGTTCTATCATTCCTAGGTGCTCTTGGCCTCTATTTTAAAATCAAATCAAATCAATCAACAGGCATCCTTCAGCCGTTAAAAATACGCTTATCATGGGTGCCGTTCTAAAGCCTCGGATGTTAGGCTTGCTGGTGAGAACATGGAGAACCCCCCAATACCCACGGGTCATTGGGAATGTTGGCCATATTTTGAATCAGTTTCCTTTCATGGGGAAACCTTACCATTGTGTGAAGCAGGGAAAAGTTCTGAAGCAACTGAGAATTTTTGGCCATGGCACATCCTGGTGTTATCCAAAGGCCTCTGGATAGGACACAAAACTTTCCTTCTTTTTCTATGTGCGGTCTCTTACTCTCTGTTGAAATTTAGTAACGAGGAGTTTAGCACAGGAATGCTGTTGAAATATTCTAGGAACAGAGGGTTCCTCTTCCTGCCACCCACAGCTAGTGTCTCTCTCTCTCTCTGCCCTTGGTCTGGAGAGTGCATGGCATTTCCAGGTCTCTCTCTCTACCCCTTGGATGACAAGCACATAGTATTTCTAAACCAACAGCGCCACCTAGTGGAAATAGAAATCCTCTTCATGAGGTACATTTTTTTTTTCTTTTACAGTAACACTGCAGCTTCCTTTTGCACCACTAGAAATCAGGCTCTAAGCCTCTTCTGTGAACAGGAAAACTCTGCTTTCAACAGTTAGGAGTTACATATCTTCTGTGGTCAAATTTTAGTCTCGATATTATCCCATCAGCAGGAAAATGGCCATTTGGTTCCTATGTTCCTTTAAGTCACCTATTCTGTCTCCAATTAAGATAGTACTTAACTAGTAAGGGGATTTTAAGTCCAGAAGTTAACCAGAACCATTTTTCTAAGGGTAAATGCTTTAGCACGGGCCATAATAGCAGGATATAGAGTTCAATCTAGCACACCCCCTCCATTAAAGGGGACTTGCCCAATTATAGTTTTTCTTGAGATCCATTTTTTTTTTAGGGAGGCACAGGTCACACAAGTCTAGGAGGTCGAAGAGAAATAATAAGAAGAGGACTAGGACTGCTTGGGGAAGTGTGACTAGGCCCAAAAGTCTAGTTCCTCTGGTGCTATGGCTTGGAGGGTCATACCTACAGTCATGGGTGGCACATTTAACAGAGTGGTGGGACCCAGGAACCAGGGAGGGAAAATAGTTGGGGGACGCCCCCACTATTTTCTTCTCAACCCTGGGTCACATACGGAAAGGAAGGAGACTAAAAGGACACTTTTATTCTCACTTTTCTTTCTAGATGGGTTACGAATCGTCTTCAGCATGCACTCCCTTGGAGTGGATTTTAAAACACAGGAACTGCTTCAACCCTGAGACTTCGAAGAAAAAGTGCCTCATAGTCTATTGCACAAGGGCATGGCCTTCTTAACATCTTGGGGACAAACAAACCTGGCCTGCTGGGGGGAGCCTTGATTTTAATATTACCCAACAATTAGCTCTTTTCTGCAGACAGAGGTCAAATGGACTGAGGTCCCCTATGTATAGACTTTCTTTGCCCTGTAAGACAACCCAGACCTTTACAAGGTTTTCACAATCGACCCAGTTCTTTTAGCAGCTTTGGCAGGCAAGCCCACAGGGAATAGTTCCCCAGAGCTAAAGCAAGTTCCAGTGGAGCAATCTGAGACAGCTATTGAATGTCCCAACCCTTCTGGTCCCCCTCCAATTGGACCATCAGCTTCTCCAGCTCCATCATCTCCAGTATATCCTACTCTCCCTACTTCACTCTTACCTCTGCAGGAAATGCTTGATGGGAATGGTGCCATAAAGGTTCAAATTCCCTTCTCATTACAGGATCTTCAACAAATAAAGGGAGACTCAGGCCGATTTTCTGACAATCCAGATAGGTATATAGAAATTTTTCAAAATTTAACTCAGGTATTTGACCTCACATGGAGGGATGTTATATTGCTGCTAAGTCAGACCCTCACTGCAGCTGAAAAGCAGGCTTCTCCAGGCAGCAGAAAAATACGGAGATGAGCAACATGCTTCCTATAGAAGACCAAGGAGAAAAAGAGGAGATAGGGAAGGTGAGGAAGAAGTAGAAACTCCATTCCCATTAGGAAGGAAAGTAGTTCTGGTAGACAACACTGATTGGAACCCCAATAACTCAGGAGATGAATGGAAAAGGGAGCACTTTTTAAGGTGTATATTAGAGGGCCCATGGAAAACCAGGGCCAAACCTCTCAATTATTCTAAACTGTCCATGATAGACCAAAGACCAGCCAGGAATTCCACAGCCTTTATGGAAAGGCTGAGAGAGGCACACCTGTTTATCCCTGGATTCAGTCGAGTGACAGTTATTCTCAAGGACAAGTTTATTACTTGTCCTTGAGAATAAGCAGAATCGGCAGCTCTCAATATTAAAAGGAAACTATAGAAGCAAGCTACAGGATCAGATAGTACCCTTGAAAACCTCCTGAGAAAGCCACTTCAGTCTTTTACAATAGGGATCAGGAGGAGGCCCAGGAAAAGGAAAGGAAATACAAGAAAAGAACAGAGGCTCTAGTAGCAGTGGTACAAGTTTGCAAAGTCCAGGATCCCCGAGGTACATCCACTAGCTGTTATTGATGTGGCAAGTCAGGGCATTTTAAGAAAGAATATCCAGGCAAGACAAAGCCACCTTGACCCTGTCCAGCCTGTGGCAGAGACCACTGGAGAAAGATCTGCCCCCAGAAATGGAGGTCACTGGGTTCAGAACTAGTCTCACAGATAGTCCAGCAGGACTGATGGGTCCTGGGGCTCAAACCCCTGGCTCCAGCAACTCAGACTGCTGTTACAGCACAGGAACCCTGGATGATTCCGGAAATCAAAGGTAGGAACTTCTGGATACTGGAGTCAGTCTCTCTCTTCTCCTCTCTAATCCAGGCCTCCCCTCTTCCTGTGGTATGACTGTAAAGGGCATCTCAGGAAAAACTCTAACCTGGTATTTTTCTCAACCTCTTAGCTGCAGATGTGGGAACCTACTATTTACACATGTCTTTTTAATCATGGCTGAAGTACCATTCCTTTATTAGGTAGAGATATCCTAGCTTGCATTGGGGCCAGCATCCTTATAGCCCCGGGACAAACTCTTTGTCTCCCACTGATGGAAGCTAACATTAAACCACAAGTGTGGGCAACTCAAGGAAGAAAAGGTCGAGCTATAACCACTAGGCCAGTCCAGATCTATCTTAAGGATCCCACTTATTTTTCTAACCAGAGATAGTATCCCCTGAACTCAGAGGCTAGGAAAGGGCTAGAAGCCATTATTAATAACCTAAAGATACAGGGCCTCCTCAAACCCTTTACTGGCCTCTGCAACACCCCAATATTAGGAGTGAGAAATCCAATGGGGAATGGAGACTAGTTCGGGACCTTCGCCTCATTAATGAAGCTCTCATTCCAATCCATCCAGTGGTATCTAATCCCTACACCCTGTTAACTCAAATACCTGAGGGAACTAAGTGGTTTACAGTCCTAGATTTAAAGGATGTCTTTTCTCTGCATACCATTCTCTGACTCTCAATACCTATTTGCCTTTGAAGATCTCTCTGGCCAAACTGCCCAGTTAACATTGATTTTGAGATAGTCCTCATTTGTTTGGGCAGGCACTGTCACAAGACCTCTCTGAGTTCTCTTATCCTCAAGTTAGGGTCTTACATTATGTTGATGACATTCTGCTCTGTGCCCCAACTGAGGAAGCTTCTCAGGAAGGCACTGAAGCTCTTCTTGACTTCTTAGCTAATAGACAACATAAGGTTTCAAAACCCAAGGCCCAGCTCTGCAAAAGCTCAGTGAAGTACCTAGGTTTAGTACTGTCCAAGGAGGCCAGAGCATTAGGGGAAGAAAGGATTAAGCCTATTTCCTCCTTCCCCTACCCCCAAGCCCTCAAGCAACTAAGAGGATTTTGGGGCTACAGGACTTTGTAAACTATGGATACCTGGGTATGGTGAAATAGCCCATCTGTTATATAACTTCATAAAAGACACTTTGGGAGCCCTCTTCTTTTAACCTGGGAACCTGAAGCTCAAAAGGCCTTCACCCAGCTAAAACAGGCCTTGCTCAAGGCACCAGCCCTCAGCCGTCCTGTAGGGAAGACCTTTAATCTGTTTGTATCAGAAAGGAAGGGAATGGCCCTGGGAGTTTTAACACAGGCCTGAGGACCAGCTCAATAGCCAGTGGGTTACCTAAATAAGGAACTTGATTTGGTGGCTAAAGGATGGCCAGCATGTCTCCTAGCCATTGCCTCCGTGGCTCTACTGGTCCCAGAAGCCTCCAAACTAACCCTGGGAAATGATTTAATTGTTTACACCCAACATAATGTGGCAGGACTACTGCACTCTAGGAAGGAACCTTTGGCTAACAGACAGCTGACTCCTTAAATATCAGGCCCTGCTGTTAGAAGGTTCTAACACCCAATTAAAGACTTGTTCTCGTCTAAATCCAGTCACCTTCTTCCCAGAGGAAACTGGGGAACCTGAGCATGACTATGGACAAGTCATAGTATAGACTGTGCAGCCAAGAAGATATCAGGGAAACTTCCCTAGAGAACCCAGACTGGACCCTCTTCACAAATGGGAGCTCTTTTGTAGAACAAGAGTCCGTAAGGCAGCATACGCAGTAGTCACTCTAAATGACATAGTGAAAGTGCATCTCCTTCCAGGCACAAGTGCTTCATTAGCTGAGCTAATAGCTCTTACAAAAGCAATCGAATTAAGCAAAGGAAAGATAACTTTTTTTTTTGAGATGGAGTTTCGCTCTGTCATCAGGCTGGAGTGCAGTGGTGCAATCTCGGCTCACTGCAACCTCTGCCTCCTGGGTTCAAGTAATTCTCCTGCCTCAGCCTCCCGAATAGCTAAGACTATAGGCGCCTGCCACCATGCCCGGCTAATTTTTGTATTTTTAGTAGAGACGAAATTTCACCATGTTGGCCAGGTGTTCTTTATCTCTTGACCTCATGATCTGCCCACTTCGGCCTCCCAAATTGCTGAGATTACAGGTGTGGGCCACCATATCTGGCCCTGAATAGCTAACAATTACACTGACTCCAAGTATGCTTTCCTGGTTCTCCATGCTCATGCTGTCATTTGGAAGGAAAGGCATTTTCTTACTACCAATGGACCTCCTATAAAATATCACCAGGAAATTAACAGGTTATTATCCTCAGTTCCCTTCCACAAGCGATAGTAGTGACGCATTGTAAAGGACATCAAAAGGGAACAGCTAGGTAGCCAAAGGATATAGATTAGCTGATCAGGCAGCTAAATCAGCAGCAAGAAAGCCTCAAGACATCAACACACTTCACACCCCTCTAATCTGGGAAGGCTCCGTAAGAGAAATTAAACCTCAGTACTCCCCTATAGAAATAGAATGGACCACTTCTTGAGAGTATACATTTCAGTCCACAGGATGGCTATAGTCAGAGGCAAAACTCCACTTGCTAGCCTCCAGCCAATGGAAAGTCCTTAAAATCCTTCACCAAGCGTTCCACTTGGGAAAGGATAAAACTTACCAATGTGCCCAGAGATTGTTTTCAGGAGAGGGCTTACTAAAAACAGTCAAGTAAGTTGTTAAGCAAGGCTTGCTTAACAAGCAAAACTTGTGAAGTCTGTCTTAAAAATAATCCCCTGAACAGGTGATTCTTTCCTCCTCAAACCCAAAGACTAAGAAATTATTCAGGGGAAGATTGGCAAATAGACTTCACCCACATGTCAAAGACAAAGGGCATTCAATATCTGCTGGTATAGATAGATACCTTCACTAACTGGGTAGAAGCATTTCCATGCAGTACAGAAAGAATCTCTGAGTTACTAAAAACATTAGTTAATGAAATAACTCCCAGTTTTGGTCTACCTAAGTACCTTCAAAGTGACAACGGGCCCTTGTTTAAGGCAGCTGTCACACAAAGGGGTCTCAAAAGCACTAGGCATAGAATATCCTCTCCATTGTGCTTGGCGACCCCAATTCTCAAGGAAGGTAGAGAAAACTAATGATATTATCAAGAGACACCTCAGAAATTATCCCAAGAAACTCACCTTCCTTGGGTCACTCTTCTTCCCATGGCCTTGCTATAAATAAGAAATACTCCTTCAAAATTAGGTCTTAGACCTTTTGAGATGCTGTACGGATGGCCTTTCATTACCAATGATTTTCTGTTAGATTGGGAAACCTCTGAGCTAGTTAAGCATGTAACCTCTCTGGCTCACTTCCAGCACAACTAGCAAAAGCCCAACCCCAGGAAATTGGACTACCTCTATCAACCCAGGAGATTGGGTACTGGTAAAGGCTCTCCCTTCTCTCTCTCCCTCCCTCAACCCAAGCTGAGAAGGACCTTACACTGTTCTTCTTTCAAGCCCCTTGGCAATAAAAGTTGGCAGGAATCGACTCCTGGATACATGATATTTGAGTCAAAGCCTGGAGAGCTAAGGGAGCAACCCCTAACAGCCCAGAGGAACGTCCTAAATATCAATGTAAAAAAAACAGGAGATCTTAAGCTGAAAATGACAAAAGACAAGTAACTGAATGAGAACTACTCATCTTAGTCTCACCCCCACCTCACCAAATACTTTTTGTCGTCTCTACCTCTCCTTTTGAGATTTGTCGCCAAATATTGTAACTTCTTTTTGATGGAGATTATTTACTACGCCACCCTTGTGGGAATTGCTTTACTCACTCTACTATTTGCAGTAGGACTACATACTGTAGCACTTCAGGGTGGAATATAGGACAGAGAATCTCAATTACTGTAGCATTTTGCTTAATTATTATCCTCATAGCAGGAATAACAGTTACTAAAAGGAACTAAACAGCGTTTCACTAACCCTCAGTCTGCTAGGACTTTTTAATCACTTAGTAATACATCACACCCTTTAGCTCCTGCAGTATCTGCCATGGCCCATTTATACAACAAGACTAATTGTTGGGTCTGTCCTATGTGGTTTGCTTAGTTCAATGACACTAAGGAAACTTCCAATGACCCAGAACTCACCATCTTAGGATTCCCTTTATTGGCTTTACCTTTAACCCTTAAAGACCTATCAGGCATAAATTGGACATGGTATGGGAGCACTTTCAACTAGGTAACTAACTCCTCTCGGGAGAATACTCCGCTCTCAGTGCCAGAAAACACTGTTCTCCCAATGCCAAAGAACACCCTCCTCAAAGATAAGCTTCATATCCTCAGGTTGGGAAAATTAAACCAAGTAATAGCAAATGCCTCTCTCTGCTTTAAAAGCAGCGGGGAAGGGCCATATGTGGGAGATCTCAGATATTGTAACATCATACCTGTAACTGGTAATAGTTCAAAGATTTGGGGAGGAGAGTGCAACAAGGATGATCTAAAAAGATCAGAAGCCCTAGTGGAGGGCTTTCAGAATCTAGTCTCTCATTCTGGTTGGAAGTCCCAACGGAAATGGCATGCTCTAAGTAACCACCTTGACTATATTGTAAAGAATAACACATGGGCCTTTCTGAACATGTCCCTCATTAGATTCCAGACCCTTGTATGATGTTTGCTAATAGTAGTGGCTTACAGATCTGTGGGCAAACTGGAGATATCTGGACTAAGAGCCCTTGCCACAGGATCATCTGAAATATTGACCAGGGCATATTATGTCTCTAATTTTTCAAAGCTCCATTTGTCAGATGGATCCTTCTCATTCGGCATATCAAATCCCAAACGACATCGTAAATATCCTAAATATGGATATCCTCATCCCAAGAATGCCCCTATTATATGTAAAGAAGGAAAACTTTTAAGATATGAGAAAAATCTGCCCGTGTCTCTCACAAGCCACAATTTAGAACTATGCCTTCAAGGAACAGGACTAATTTTTTTTGTGTGTGTGTGTGGCTCCTGGATACACTTAATCCTCCCAAGGCATTGGGAGGGAACTTGTACTACAGTAGCAGTAGCTCCTGACTTATTATTTTTAAATTCTACCAAGATGGCGGCATCATCTGGGGTCCTCCCTAACTCAGGCTCTTTTCTAAAGACTACACTATCTTGAACATGCTGGACAAAGAGATCTATCATTTCTATGCCCTCATATGGAGATTTAACTGAAAGGGCAGACTGGGGAGGGTGTGCACATCCCATCAAAGAAAAACCATGGATGGGAAATTCTATAGCCAGACTCTAGACTGGTTTATGGGGATCCCTCTCCCGATCAGTACTTAATATTTCTATTATGATGCAACGAGGGTGAAAGACAACTGTAGGTGCCATAGAGGCACAATAGCAATCTATAGACTCTTTCACCTCAGTAGTAGCACAGAATAGATGGGCCTTAGACGTCCTTACAGCTGAAGTAGGAGGTACCTGTGCACTTTTAAATGAAACATGATGCTTCTGGATTGCCACCTCTAGTAAAGTAGAGGAAAATCTACTGGTACTTAAAGATCAAATCAAAAATCATTGACAGGCTATGAGAACATGCAAGCTTCAGCCCCAAGAGGCTACAATTCCTCTTTAATGAATTCCAGTCTTCTTTATAGAATTGGTTAGCTACTTTATTAAGGCCCCTCTTGCTTATATGTCTTGTAGTAATATTTGGACCTTGAATACTCAATACTATTACTCAAATTGTTTCCTCTCATCTAGAAGCAATCAAACCAAATAGTGCTCCCAAACTGTGGTGCTCCACACACGGACATGCCATTCTTCCGAGGACCCTTAGATTGACCCCAGGAGGAGCCCTAGCCTTGATGCTCCTTTTCAGCAGGAAGTAGCCAGAAATAGTCCTCACCCTAAACTCCCTAACAGCAGCTGGGGTGACATTTCCTCAGAAAGGGAATATTATAGAAACTATTAAGGAAAAATTATGTTGGTACTTCATATATCTGTCCTTAAGAAATCTAGTCCAAATTACCTATGTGTGTATAATTTGCTATTTCCTTGTTTAGGTATGTGATATTTTAATTACAACTTAAAATACAGCGAATGGGAAGATTCCTGCAGTCTTCCAACCCTTAAAACCACCAATTTGCACAGCAAATTGCAAACATTATAGAAAATGGTCTTTTATTACAGGTCTCCCTTTTCTCTTTTGTCTTTTCCAGTGCTGAGGTATTACCGCAATTATCCAGCTTGAAACTACAGTAATAACAATGACAAGGCAGCTGCTGTTAATAAATTTTCAATCACTGAGACCCATGAAATTAAAATTTCAAAGAAAATTATCACTTAGCAGGCACCAACAGAGATATACTTGGTGAAAATGAAGTCATTTAAACTGTCCAGAAGAAAGTAACTACCACAACATATATTTTAACAAGAATTGACAAGAAGGAAAGGTTTAGTTAGTATCTAGCTCTAACCCAAATGTCAATATTACTTTCCTATTATTGCTAGATCTGGTTTTCAATTATAATAATAATTTTGAAATATGTATCTAAAGATTGATTACAATAAACTATAGTAGAGGTTCTATAGTGAGGAGAAAACATATTTAACAGCATTTTGTACATATCAACATCATTAAAGTCTAACAAGTTTTGATTTGGCACTTTATTTTTCCAATTTTTTCAATCTAGTTATTTTAAGGAAGTCAGCCTGGCTTGTCTCTGAGACACCTACTCACAGCCAACAATGGCTCTAATCCACTGCCCCCAGCACCCTCCATCTTTTCTTTCAACTTAAGCAAATATAGGCACACATTCCTCAGATATAGGTTTTCCTGGGAGATTCTTACACAAGTATAAAAAACATGCATCAAAGCTATTGCTTAACTTATCAATAAATGGGAAAACTAGTAAGATGTTACAACTGATTCAAAAGAGAATGTAAAACATACATATATAAGTAACGAAGAATCCTGACTTAGCAAAATTGGGCGATATCCATGTTAACAATAAAATGAATCTCCACTTTATTTTATTTACTGTTCAGTAAATAATCTTTTTATTTGTTTCAAAGTCTTTCACTTATTTTCCTGACACTGGCCTCAGGGAGGGACTGAATGGAGGCATAGTAAAGATGTGTCATACTTTCTGTCCTCGGTCTTTACTTCGTTCTGCACATTTGTTGCACTTGCCTCTCTGTGCATATTGGTTTTTACTTGAATGCCCCAGCTCTCCTTTCTATCTTCATCGTACTTAAAAACCCTCCTCCTCCTCCTTGTCAGACAAGTGTTGATGAGAAATCAGAAGACATGGAGCCTGTTTTCAGCTTTGACCCCCAGTAGCTGTGTGCCCTAAGGCAAGTTAGTGATATTTTCTGGGCATTAGTATCCTTATATTAATAATCTGGATCAGTGATCTCCAGACTTCTAAATTTCAACACCAGTAGTTTGTTCTATATTGGTATTTCTATTATCTGTCTTAATGAAGGACGGTGGGAGTATACACTGGGTAGGTGAAGAGGAGAAAGGGCATTTCAGTCAGAGAGAATGCTCAGTAGTTGGAAGAGGCTGAGTCTAAGCCTCCTTTTACCTCCATCCTCCAGAACCTAATGCTATGCACAGGGCTTTGGCCTATATTTTACAGATGACTGAAAACCACTGAGGTGTTTGAAACGTAAGATATGTGTTAAGAGTCTGTTTTTGAAACATTTGCACAGTGGCAGTAAAGAGGCTGAAAGGCAGTGGCCAAGAAAGCAGAAGCCAAGAAGAGCAAGGAGGCTGCTGAAAGAGTTTAAGAAGGGAATTGGAAGGGAGGGAAGGTGGAGATGCATTTGGAAGATAGAGGACTTGGGGTGAGAAAACTGAAAGAGAGAAAGGAAAGCTTCAAAGACTCCCAAGTTTGCGGTCAACTGAGTAGCTGAGTGGATGATACCATTCACTGAGAGGTGGGTCAGAAGTATTACTATGTGCTGAACCCTATTCTAGGCCCTGGGAATTCAGTCATAAACTAGACCTGAATTCCCAGGGCCTAACCTAAAAGAATTCACACTCTAGGGAGTTTTAAAAAGGTATACATAGAATACATAAATAAATTGCAAAAAGTGCTAAGAGGGAAACAAACAAAGGACTTGGAGAAAAACAGCAGGGATCAACTTTGATTAAGGCAGTCAAGGAAGGCATCTCTGAGCAGGTGGCATTTAATCTAGGACCTAAAAGTCATGAACTAAACCAGTGTGTGATGAATGAATATGTATGCATGTGCATGGTTTGGTATTGGGGAGAGGCAAGTACTCCAGGCAGAGGAAATAGCAGGTGTGAAGGCTCTGAAATGAGCAAGTACTTCACAGATAGAAGATCAGTTGGCTAGAGCAGAGTGAGGAAGTGCTGAGAGTGGCAGAAGATAAATTTGTAGGGGCCAGATCATGGAAGGACTTGAAAGCTGATGAGAACAGTCCTACCAGAAAGGAAGTGATCCTAATAAGAGACATGGGGAGAGGAAGAGAAATAACTATAGAAGGTGAGAGGGCTTGGAGATCCTGAACTCTTGAGGAGGAACTGGGCTTCTTCCATTTCATGAAATGAGGAGAACCTGGGTTCACGCTCCAGCAGATTGGTAGGTTTTTGTGGTAGGAAGGTAAGGAAGTTCATTACCTAATTACTTCTATTGTCTGAAGTATAAACAAAGACATCAGCTGGGAGTATGGAGGGTGTGAGAAGCTTGACAACAGAATGAAAGGTATAAAATAGTCATCTTGGGGAGTGGAACAGTGAACTACAAGAGAAACAAAGAAGGGCTGTTGGACAGCATTAAGTGCCAATTTGAGGTTGAAATCATGAAGCAAGGCCAGACAACAAAGTTGTGCAATATTCTCCAGCAATGTTCAGCTGCTCAATGCAGGCTCAAAGAAATGGGTGGCAGGGTTCTTCCTGGCTAAAGGTTTGGCTTGGCCAACTACACATGTAAATTAGATCAACCATGATCTTAAGTAACAACTGTTTCAATAGACTGGGTGTGGAAGCCAAATCGCAGTGGGCTTCACTCACTTTCATTTAGAAGTGAATGGAACTTGGAGGCATGGAGTTCTAATGACTGTTTAAATAGTGTTGCTATAAAGAAGGGCTAGACAGGGAAACAGAAGGGAAAACTGGCTAATTAAGAGAGTTTTCTATCTCATGCTAAGGGGTAACATTAGGAGACAGGGAGAGATTAAACATATAGGAGAGCAAAGGTCTGAGAGGTCAGCCTTTGTAGAGATAGAGAAGCTGGCATTAGAAAAACAGGAATGGGAAGAAAGATAAAGATGCAGGTAAGTACGTAATAATATTTATAATGTAATATTAAATACTGTAATAATACCACTGATAATAAGAATTGCTAACATTTATTTATTGAATGCTTATTTTGTGCCAGGCATTCTTTTAAAGACTTTATATGGACTACTTTACTTTATCCTTATAACAACCCTATATTGTACTACGCGAGATTAAGTAACTTGTCCAAGGCCACCCAGATAGCAAGTGGCAGAGCCAGGATCTGAACCCAGGCAGTCTAATTCTAGATCCTATTCCTTAAGCTTTACATTATACTGCAGGTGGGAAGAGGAAAAAATTAAGAAATTTGCACCTAATAGCTTTCACTTTCTCTGTGATTTTGGAGGCGAAGTCACCTTTGAAACAGGTGTGGGGTGGAGGATGGGGTGAGATGGTGAGGTTATGGAACAGCTACTTACGGGAATATAAAAGGAAGCTCCCCAGAGGACTGTCACATGCTACTCAGAGGCCAGGTGCAGTAGGACACCAGAATATTTGTAGGTACTAATTCATATAGTTGAATATACCCAAAAAAGTGTATGGTAAAGGGGTAGGGGTTAGGCAGAGAAGGAGATGACCATGGGAATGAGATGTTAGAGTGAGGGGGAGGTAAAGATGAACAGCACTGATGAGGTCAAGGAAAACAAAGGGCAAGGTGTTGGATGTCCTTGTGTTGTAGAAATATCAAAGAACAGATATATATTCAGGGTCAACATATATAGGACACTGTGATAGTTAAGGTAAAATTGAAAAAATAGAAGTAGTCTCTACCTGGTTTTTGTCTGCAACTAAGCAGAGCTCCCTAAAGGGTAGGGAATGAGCTCTTGGTATAGCCACACCTTTCATAGTACTTTGCTCAACAAACATTGGTTGCATTAAGATCATATCCCTTACATTAAAAAGTCCTGTATCAGAAGTTACTATATTTTGTGGACTGCTTCAGGCTCACAGGAAGTTATTTATTTGGTCTACACAATGCTTAGAAAAGAGTTTGAGGCTATACTTTAAAATCAAGAGATTTCATATAAAATCTGAGTTTCCAGTTTTGTTTAAAATAGCAGAACTAGACAACGGGCATATAATACTCTCACATAGCAAAAAACAATCAGTGTTGTATAGTGTTACCTCTTAAGATAGGGTAAATGCTGGGCCTATTATCTTCTTTTTGGTTCCATCTGGCCAATCTACAATGCCATATTCTCCATATAGCCTTCCATGAGTCACTGTTTGAAATGACCTTCCTCTCCCTCTGTACTTGCAAAATACTTGGTTATCCTCTAAAGGAACTTCGTCCTTTCCTCCAACGCCCCACTGCCCATTACTGGTATATATTAATTATAAATATGCATTTACAACTGCCCAAGTTTCTGAAGGGTAGGAACAACAACTTACTAATGTTTGCATTTTTCAGCCTGGACTTTAATATACGGTTTCTGGGTAAATGCTTTCTCTTTTAAGGAAATACTCCTTGACTTTTGCTGATGTTAGAGAAAATCAGTTCATGGGCCAGTCAGTAGGGTTTTAATTTCAGAAGTGTAAAATCAGTTTAGAGATTGTTGTTATTTCGAGTCTGACCTGAAAATAATACACTTGATGCTTGAAGAATCTTTAGAATTCAAGAAGCAAGTCCATGTAACACAAATCACTTGGGAAAGTTACTGCAAAGGATAATAAAAAATTATTGAAAGGGCTACAGAGGGAGGCAAATAATATAATATGGGTTCAGAAAAGAGTGTCTATCAAAGACAGAATAATAAATAAATAATACAAAGGTCTTGAGAGGGAAAGTTTTGGTGAGCAAGTCTTCCAAATCTTTATCTCCAATCCAGCTCTCTCTCCTAGCTTGAAAGCAATACCCAGTGTGATGGTTAATACTGTCAACTTGATTGGATAGAAGGATACAAAGTATTGATTCTAGGTGTGTCTGTGAAGGTGCTGCCAAAGGAGATTAATTTGAGTCTGTAGGCTGGGAAAGGCAGACCCACCCTTAATCTGGATGGGCACAATCTAATCAGCTGCCAGCGTGGTTAGAATACAAGCAAGCAGAAAAATGTGAAAAGAGAGACTGGCCTAGCTTCTTAGCCTACATCTTTCTCCCATACTGGATGCCTGAGTCTCCAACTCTGGACTCCAAGTTCTTCAGTTTTGGAACTTGGACTGGCGCTCCTTGCTCCTCAGCCTGCAAACGGCCTATTGTGGGATCTTGTGATCATGTGAGTTAATACTTAATAAACTTCCCTTTATATATATATATATATTTTTTTCCCATTATTTCTGTCCCTGTAGAGAACCCTGATTAATACACCCAGTGTATAGTACCACGTTTTGAGCATGTATCTCAAACTCAACATGTCCACAATACGACCATCATAAACTGCTTCTTCCTCCTGTATTCTCTTTCTGGTAGACCACCAGGCCCTAATCACTAGATCAGAAACCTAAAAGTCATTCTTGATTTCTTTTCTCACTACACACATCTAATCAATAACCAAGACCTCCTGATTTTATTTCCTCACTCAGACCACCAGCATCTCTTACTTGGATTACTACTACAACTTCCTAGTCTGTCTCCATGCCTCTAGTCTTTTTAACTCTAGCCAGCAATCTTCAGGCTTTCTTTGGTCATCTTGCTGATTATCTCAGAGCCCTTAGTTTAAAAATCTAAGATTTGCTTATCAGGCCCTTTAGGTCTGGTCCTAGCTTTTCTCTTTAGCCTCATCTCTTCTCAAGTCCCTGGCCACTACTTTATGTTCCAGAACGCCAAACTTAATATGGTAACACACCATGTCCCTGTCGCTGAGATTGTGTACATGCTTCTTCCCCTGCTTGGAACATCCTTACTTTCATCATATGTGGTTATGTCTTCCTGAGTTTTTAGGCCTCAGTAGATACTTTCACTTTTTCCTGAGATATTCTCTAACCCATTGAAGTGCATGCTCCTAAACTACCTTGAACTTTCCCATCTATGTCTTGCTGTCATGTCATACTATGTCATATTGTCATACCATCCTTGTCTCTTTACTAATTTGTATCTCCCACTATACAGCATGTTCTATGGGAGAAGGAACCAGATGCAGCTTGCACTCTTAAATCCACAATGCCTGGCACATAGTAGGCACTCACTAAATATTTTTTGAATTAATCACTTACAGTTGAACACTCCCCTTCCTTAAGGCCAAAGAGACTGTCTCTTTCAATTGTCCAAGACTCCCTAAAACTACAAAATTTTATAATTTCTTAAACTTTTCTTACTGCTGTTTTTATGTATTTGTACAAAACCAGATAAATACAAATATCTAGAGGGGCTCATGTATTTAACTGGATATGCAAATCTAGTGTAAGTAGTGGAAGCTATGGTAATCTGGCCAGCACATACCCTTAGTAAAGGTGAAGGTGGTGTTCACTAGTAAGTGCAATCCAGATCCCATGAAGAAATAAGGGACCAGGCCAGGCGCAGTGGCTCAGGCCTGTAATCCCAGCACTTTGGGAGGCTGAGGCAGGTGGATCACCTGAGGTAAGGAGTTCAAGACCAGCCTGGCCAATACGGTGAAACCCCATCTCTACTAAAAATACAAAAAAATTTAGCTGGGCTTGGTGGTGGGCACCTGTAATCCCAGCTATTCAGAAGGCTGAGGCAGGAGAATCCCTTGAACCTGGGAGGCAGAGGTTGCAGTGAGCCACGATCATGCCATTTGCACTCCAGCCTGGGCAAAAAGAGCAAAACTCCATCTAAAAAAAAAAAAAAAAGAAATAAGGGCCCTATGCAACCATATGTTCTGAAGTTTTAAAAGAGGCTGAAATGGTTCTGGATTTTGAAATGGCCGTGGTGGCTTACACCTGTAATCCCAGAACTTTGGGAGGCTGAAGTGGGTGGATCATCTGAGGTAACTAGTCAGAGAACAGCCTGGCCAACATGGTGAAACCCCGTCTCCACTAAAAATACAAAAATTAACTGGGTGTGGTGGCACGCGCCCGTAATCCCAGCTACTCAGGAGGCTGAGGCAGGAGAATCGCTTGAACCCAGGAGGTGGAGGTTGCAGTGAGCCGAGATCTCACCATTGCACTCCAGCCTGGGTAACAAGAGTGAAACTCAGTGTCAAAAAAAAAAAAATATATATATATATATATATTTAAGCCCATGAAAACTTTAAGTCCATATATATATATATATGTCATGTCATACTATGTCACATTGTCATACCATCCTTGTCTTTAAGCCCATATATATATGGGCTTAAAGTTTTCATGAACATTGAGTGCAGCAAACAAAACATGCCTGTCCACCAAGCTGTCTATGGGTCATATCTAGTTTGACAATCCTTGTTTATTCTCGGGTTCTTTGATTAAGGCTCTTTGATGCTCATTTTGATGACATTACACTAAGATTTACTGATTGAGGGTATGATCCCTTCTCCATACACACCTGCGTAGGAACGATCTCCAATTATCAGTCCTATCTCCAAGATCATCTCTCTCCCATCCAATCTTGCCTATCCAGCATTCTATTTTTAGAGTCGTCTTTGCTAATTTGGGGAAGTCATTTATTCACACAAGTCAGTGGTTGACAAACGTTTAGCAATAAAATCTCCCGCAAACGATTACTTTTTAATTAGGACTTTCAACCCTAAGAAAGATATACATAGGAGGAATAAGACGGGGGGAATAAGGAAGCTAATTTGAGGGGGTTTCCCTGCTTCTTAAGTGAGGTTTATCATATTGTGCTGAAACTGCTTATTCGTCTAGTTCTCCAGACCCGGGCCGTTTGTCTTATGTACCGCTATCTGAACGCGTAGAAGGCGCTCCATAAAACTGTTGGTTTGTGTAAATGGCCGAAAAATACATTCAGCGTGAGGGTGGCTTTCCCTTCGACTTCGGCTTAAGGAAGAATCGTTCCCATAATCATCCCACAATCCATCTAAACGGAGGTAGGCAAGGAGCAACCGCTCAAAGCAAAACGCTGGCTGCTGAGGCACAGCTCTGGTTTGTCAAACGTCTCCCCAAACGCCGAACTGGTCGCCAGGGTGCAGAAAAGCAGCTCGGGGAGCGCAGTCTTCGCCCCACCTCCACTTCGGTCCTTCACGATTCCTTTTCTAGCTGCCTTCCTGATAAACACCCGCAGAGGTCACCTCAACGCTCTCCTCTCTTCCGTTATTTGCTCCTTTCCAATGTTTGGCACCCAGCTCCTGACGTCGGAGCGCCCCGCTCGGGACCACGGATCTCCGGGGGGCCTCAGCCTGGCTTCCGAACCCGAAGGCCGCGGTGCACTCGGGTAGCTAACGGCCGGGCCCGAAGCCCCGCCCCGCAGCCAGACGCCAGGCTCGCGACCCCGCGCCCAGCTCCGGCCGCCGCGTCCCGACTGGGCTCCCTTCGTCGGAATACCGGGCACCGGCGGCCCCGCCCCTACCTGAGCGTCGCATCTCCGAGAACAACAGTCTCCCTCCCGAGCGTCACAGCCAGACATGGCCCAGACCAGGGACCCGCGCGGCCTCCAGTCTCCGCACAGCTTTGAGCGCAGCGCTTAGCCTGGATCAGTCAGCTAGGCCGCAAATGCAATCAGGCGGCGCTGAGGGCAGCCTGGGGGCGGGGCGAACGGGGCTGGAGCCGGGGTCTGGTAAGGCCCCGCCGGCTGGGATATCCAGCGGCGCAGCTGACTGCTCGGGAGGCGTGGCCAATGTGGTTGGAGGCGGGGCTAGGAGGGCCGCAAGTTAGACCCAAAGGCACCGCTAGCGTCTCGGGGCGTGGCCAACGATGCGGGAGGCGGGGCCATGGTGCTGGACATCAGGCTGTGCTGCGGACAGCCCTTCAGAAAGCCTTGAAGATGGCGGCCTCCTGGAAGCTAGGTTGTGACCCGCGGCTGCTGCGTTACTTCGTGGGCCTCCCTGGCCGCCGAAGCGTACCAGGGCTGGTGAAGGGGGCTGTTGGGTGGTCTGTAACCCGCGGATCTAGTTGGAGATGGTTTCACAGCACACAGTGGCTTCGAGGTGAGTGGCCGGGGCTCGCTCAGCTTCTCTGTGTAGTTGAGTGATGGGTCTGGGTCGGGGCAGTCTTGAGGGCCTGCGTCTGGGTGTGGAGGTGCACGGGCTCCCTATTTCCTTCTCTCTTTCTCGGAGTGGGGTCCGCTGACTTGGCCTAATGCATGCCGTGAAGAGCTTTCTTGGCGGCTAGGGGTACTCGACTCTCTCCCGGGCCCCTTAGTTTGTATGGCTTTATGACCTTGCCTTGGAATTTGGGTTGTGAGGCGCGGAGAGGGTTCCTAAACGCTACTCCCTCAGCCCCCTTTGCAATCAAGACTCAGGTTTCTTTAGTTAAGTTGTCAAACGTCTGGGATGAGAAAAAGCTGCCCAAGATTGCCGTAATTGAAAAGCCACTGTTGGAAGTTCTTACTTATTCTCTAAGCCTCTCTCTGTTGGAAAGTATTTTCATCAAGGCCAGTCGAGTTTTACCCCCACGCCATGACTCGTAAAAGACTTAAATGTGCAAGTTCCTACGGCATCACAGAGATCCAGGAGAACGTTTTAAGCAAATATTCGCTTGAAAGAGTGAACATTTAGGAGCTAAATCATACCAAAACGTTTATTATAGGAAATTGTCATTTGGTGATGATACTGATACAGTTAACACGATTCTTGCAGTATTTAACGGTACGTAGAAATGCAGGCCGGGTATTATTTTTCCTTATTTGGGGAGAGGGTTGGAGGGAGGTGAGGATGGAGAATAGGACTGACGTTTTTTAGTATGACGTATTACCTGCCAATCATCGTTCCTGGCACTCTACAGAATGAATTTTAAGTAGTTCTAGTAGACATTGCCTTCATATTCTGAGCTACTGAGGCTCAGAAAAAGAAAATTCCCACAAAGTCATACAGTAAGATGAGTGCATTGGGGTTCCTAAAGATTCAGTAGTGGGAACAATTTATTTCAGTTTTTTTGGTGTAATGTTTCATAACATACTCCTTGGAGCAGTGGTGCTTTAACAGTGTATATAGAATTCCCTCTCTTCCCTTCTCCAAGTTTGTTGAAATTAAACTTTTTTACAGCTCCTAGAGATTCGGTCTGGTCTGGTGTGGGGCTCAGAAATCTGCATTTTACAAATAATGTAGGATGATTTTTGATGTTTTATTTTGACATTTGATTAGAAACATTGATATAATCTTTAACCTTAATTCCCTCTTGCCATGTAACAGCATAGTCATAGGTTGTGGGTATTAGGATGTGAACCTCTTTGAGGCATGGCATTCTGCATGTGAAGCTGTAGAAAGTATTTGGAAATACTAAGTATTTGGAAATTTTGGACTTTTTTCAAATACCAAGCGAAAATTTATCCCCTTCTGACTTTCATCTACATGCAGATTTTTGTTTTGCCATGCCAAAAACACGTGGCAATCCTTGAACTATTTGTTTTACAAAGTGTGAGTTTATGACAGTGTTTTTTTCTCTGAGCTTGGTGGAAACTGTAGTTTCATAAAACTGAGTATTTGGGTTACTGTAGACTCTGTAAATTAAGTACATTTATTGAACTGTTTCCTCTTTCACACAAATATACAGGATTTAAAAATTTGACAGTTGGAACTACCTTTGGAGTTTTGGTTTCCTTAAGAGGTGTTGGCAGTATTTTTATGGGCTGTGACATATGCCATTTTCTTAGCACTTCCTAGAATTTCCCATTCACTTCTCACATAACCAAGTAAAGTTGGCATCATCTGCATTTAGTTGGACAAAAACACTAACACTCAGAGAAATTGAGTCTCCTAAAGGCACACAACTATGTTAATGAACTGAAGTGCATGTATACATTTTTATACATATATTAGTTTGTTTAACAACTCTTTAATTTGTATGATTCTCTCAACAGATTTATTGAGAATGCAGAGACTGTCTTTTTCACCACTTATATTGTTGAAGAATGAGTGAATAAATTAGCATCTGTCAGGTGCCAAGCACATGGTAGCCTGCTTGGGAAGTAGTGGCCAGCTGAATGAAACAGATTCTCAGTGTTTGCCACATGGCACATTTAATCATTCTTAGCTCCTGGACGTACAATACAAACGGTATTTATAGTCTCCTTGGGGACATAAACAATAAAGGCATGATTTCAATAGTGTATACAGTAAGCTCAGAAGGGGTAAGTTTGAGATGATGAGGAAATAATATATAAGGCAGCTTCGTAGAGGAAGAGGCGACAGCCCTTTAGGCTGAAGGAACAGCACAAACAAAGACCCAGAGGTCAGGGTGATATTTATATAATTGACACAGCATCTTAAACAGTTAAATTCAAAGAGTTTATATTGCTGCCCTTTCAGAGTAGGTAGCATGATTTGGAATATAATTAATAAGATGTTAATTAATAATATTGGTTTTGAGTTGTCTCTGAAGAATAACATGTTGAATTTAAAATAACCTGTGAATAGAAAAATAAATGAGGTTCAATCTTGGTGGCAATTTGCCTAATATATAATTATAGGCCTTGCATATTATAGATATTAAATAAACATATCTAAGGAAGCTAGAAACCTAGGAAGTTATAAAAGAACACTAGACTCTACAGTAGGATTGCAAGTTGGCAGCCAGTGAACTGACCCACATTGTTTTAGTAGAAAAATTTATGGCAAAATTTTAAAATCAGGAGACTTTACAGAAAAAGCTAGATTTTTGTTTTAACTTTAAAATTTAAAATTAAACCCTATGTGGTGACAGTTGCCTAACACTGGGTAATGATTGTTCTTTTTAGGTAGGAAGTTACTTCCTACTTTGTCACTATCCCCCCACCCTATATTACATCTCAGCAAGGCTGAATGTCCCTTGGTATTTGCATCACCTCTAGTTGTCTTTTTTTTTTTCTTGTACCCTTATCTCTATGGAAAGCAGAAGACAAATGACCAAGAGAAAGTGGGAGAAAGCAGATATCGTGTATGTATGTAAAGGAGGAAACTGCTTATCCATTTAATATGAAAATAAAGGATGTCAGAATCTAAAGAAAAAACCTTAATATGCTAGTCCTCTTCTCTCACCTGCCTGTTTTTTGTAGGCATCTGAGTTTTTTGACAGCAGTGCAACAAGGAGAGAGGGAACTTCTTTGATAGAGTTAGTGGTATGGTATTTCTGCCAAAACATGGATCCTCTTTTAGGCCTCGTTCTTATTAAGTGCTTATACACTGATAACTGATAAGATTGATACTCTTCTTCAAATTCTCCTTTAACCGTGGAAACAAACACATAGAATAGCTATAGTAAAAGTAGGATTTATTAAAAGGATATAACTTCACTTATCAAGGGGAAACCATAATTATTCCATCTATTTCTTCTAGGGCTCCTATTGTTTGTCTGTGGGGAAACCATAATTCCTTCTATTTCTTCTAGGGCTCCTATTGTTTGTCTGTGGGGAAACCATAATTCCTTCTATTTCTTCTAGGGCTCCTATTGTTTGTCTGTGGGGAAACCATAATTCCTTCTATTTCTTCTAGGACTCCTATTGTTTGTTTGTCTTCTTTCTCTTATTTGTTTTTCTCTGCATACTTACCAGTCTGTTTACTCCTGGCTTTTCTTTCTCATTGTCAGCTTGCCTTGCCTCAATGGTCATTCAGGCCTTTACTCCTGATGCTCTGTCAGTTTAGTTTAAGTGCCCACCATCATTTCCATAATCTCCTTCCAAATTCCTTGAATAAAGAAACTGACCCAATATAGATCAGTTGTGGGACCCAATATAGATCATAGGGGATGCAAGGCTGATTTCTTTCGAAGGCTATGACTTGAATATTTTAAGAAAGTAGTATAAGTTGAAGATCAATGATTGTCATGTTTGTTGCTATGACCATTGACTAAAATAGGCCAGTAGTGCAGTAGTCCTTTATGTTAATAGTTTCTACGCTAAGTAATGACCAAGTAAAATGTATCATCATGTAAGCAAAGCAGATCTAGGCTACTCAGATCAGGATGTTTACCCATCCAAAGAAAATAGGGCAGGGGTAAATGAGATCTTACTATAGGTAGCAACAGGAGGGACTAAGAAGATTTAGATGATCAGGAAATACTTTGTATATGTTTACTTTGTTTTAAAACATTTTATTCTCTATATGAAAGCAGGGTATTAGAGAAGTAGCCATCACATACTGAGCTCACTATATTTGCATTACTTCTAACCATCGTAAAAACCCTGCAAGGGTTTGTCAGGTTTCATAGAAGAAGAAATAGAGAGGTTTTAGCATTTTGCCCAAGGTTAGTGGATAAGTAAATGACCACTTTGGAACTATGCACATGATGATGTCCAAAGGAAGAAAAGAAGATCTTTCTTCTTGGATGTCTTTTTAGCAAAACAAAGAAACATCTTCTACTGTTACCACAGCACAATTTCCTTATATTGTATTGACCAGAATTGGGTCATATGCCCTTTCTTAAGTTAGTCACTGGCTTGACTTCACTGGTGTGAAAAATGGATAGACTTTGGCTAATCAAGGGACTGGGTGTGGAATCACTAACTCTGAGTACATATGCACAAGAAAAATAGATAGCTGAACAAAATTGAGCTCCTACCAGCAAGAAAGAAGTTTGGGAAGTAGGTTTGGGAATAATAAGTAGCATTTATTGAGAGCTTACTATGTACTGTACACCCTTGCAAGCACTTTACATGAATCAGCTCATTTAATATTCACAACTTATGCTATACTCTGGTAAATAGTTCCAGTTTCAACCCAGATCTGACACCAATGCCTGTTTTCATAACCATGGTCTGCCTCAATATCAAGTGATAGTTTGATTATAGATTTCAGCAGAACAGTGTCAGCATGCTGATGTTTTGTTCATCATGTGTACATTCTATAGGAACACTTCTGCTTTTTTTTAAAAAAATGAAATCAGACATTGTAGTAATAACTGCATTGTATGCTAGCATTTCTGTGACAGCCTATCATTTTATAACAATTAAGGACACTAAAATACTTGACTAGATATAAGGGTAGCAGGACTATTTAAGAGTTAGAGTATATATTGACCTCCTCTTATCTGTTAATTTCTAAGATGATGTACTCTTAAATATACCTTTTCATTGTTGTCTTGAGCTTAATTTGCCTTTTACAACAAAATATGTAAGTCCCCAAAGTATCATGTGTGAGAGAGAGAGAGAGAGAGAGAGTGTGTGTGTGTGTGTGTGCGCGCGCGCGCGTGCGCGCTTTTGCTTGGCTATAAATGGAATGGTGGTTTCTTTTTGCTCTTGTCCCAAGATGGCAAAGTAAAGTGAGATTCATGTAGAATTTTAATATAGTTTAATACCAAGAAGGCCAGTATTATAAGCTGAAATCTCTTCTAAAATGTTTGGTTTATTTCATTCAAAGGAAATGCGTTCTACACCATAGGCTATCTAAAAATTCCAGCTAATCTCTTTTCTAATGTGCCATTGGATACTAAGTACAAGTATAAAAATATAGAATCAGTAGATTCTATAAACAAGATGGGGTATATGGTGATTCGTTCATTTTTTTGGTAGGCAGTACATTTACTATAGCTAGTGATCTGCTTGATAACCTTTCCGTTACTCTATAAATCAAGGACTTTATTCTAGTATATGAAACATTTCTAGGGAAAAATTAGGATCAACAAATGTATAATTCAGGAAATATTGCTTGGGAATCTATTGGCCCTGGTTTTTGGAGGGAAACAAATCTGTTAGACAACTGATAAAAGCTATACCACTTCTTCAGGAAAGTGCATACATGTAAAATTTTGTATATAATTCTGAGTCCAGAGGACTTTGATCTCCCTGTAATTTATCCATAAGTAGCACATAGTCTAGAGCCTATTTCCAAAAACATTTTGGTAATTTCCTAGCTTTCTGTTTTTTGGATAATATCCATTCTAATGGATGTTAAGCAGTACTAGTACAGATTTTGTTTTTGTTTTCCTGTCTTTATCAGGTAGAATCTCGGCTCTCATAATTTTTTGATGGTCTAATGGCACTTTTATCTACTGTGTAGTACTTGTGTATTTATCTTATCTAAATTGCAATCCTTTTGAGGTCAAGATTCTGGGCTAGGATAACAGGTACTCAGTAGGCATTTGCAAAATGCCTAATTTGGCTTTTAGTTTTGGGAGTGAATAGTATGACAGCACTGAAGGTAAAACATTTGCCAGTGATTTTAATGAGAGCTTGGTTTTTAAATATGAAATATAGTTAGAACAGAGAACAAGAATTAGTATACATTGGTCATGAGAACACTGCTGAATTAGGTAAAGAGGAGGGTAAAAAGGGAACCTTCAAGTTTAGGCTGGGAAGGTGAAAGGAGCCTGTGAATGCATCTCGCATTACTCCAGGAAGGAACTGAGATATTCTACAATATTGTGACATCCTACAATGTTATAGGATATTGTGATACATCTAGCCAGCTATCCAGATGCCTCCATCAAAAATAAATAGCTGCCCATGAAAAATAAATAGCTAACATTTTTGAGACTTACTCTTTGCCAAGCCCCGTGTGTTACCTTATTTTATTTTTTTATTTATTTTGAGACAGGGCCTTTCTCTGTCACCCAGGCTGGAGTGCAATGGTGCAATCTCGGCTCACTGCAACATCCACCTCCTGGATTCAAGCCTCCCAAGTAGCTTGGACTGTGGGCATGTGCCACCATGCCCGGCTAATTTTTGCATTTTTAGTGAAGATGGGGTTTCACCATGTTGGCCAGGCTGGTCTCGAACTTCCAACCTCATGTGATCTGCCCGCCTTGGCCTCCTAAAGTGCTGGGATTACAGGCATAAGCCACTGTGCCCGGACTACCTTTTTTCTTTACAAAAATCTATTTATGTCACCATTTTAGAGAAGAGGAAGGAGACATAGATTGAATAAATAACTTGTAGGTGGTGGATCTCAAATTTGAGCCTAGACAGTTTGATTCCAGTGTTTGCTCTCTAAATCACTATGGTATTCTGCTTCTCCTTGAGTTTTTTTTTTAATTAAATATTTTACTAAATAATAAGTATTTCATTTAGCACAGTAGTACATGCATATAGTTAAAATAGTACTGAAAGGTTTGTAACAGTACAGTAGATCTCTGCCCCATCTCACCCAACTTCCCCAGTCTTCCTTAGAAGCAACCGGTGTTGTCTCTTAACTTTCTTCTGGCATTTGCCCATTTCCCTGATTCTATTTTAGCCATTATTGGTGGATGACTGCCAGTCAATGCCATCCTCTGTGTTTTCCCTCCCCAATGAAATTGTTTTGTAGTTCTTGATCAAATATTCAGTGTTTACACTAAACAGATATGCATAATTGAGGATTGTCCCATATTTTGATTATTAGCTTTGTTTTTGCTGTAGTTATTGCTGCCTCTTTAATTTTTAATTAGGTTTCTCTGTGATTATTTCTAATTTATCTAGCACTATGTAATAGCTTCTCCACACAGTTTTCTGTAATGTCAGCCACATCAGATACTTTCTCAGTTAACTTATTTTTGCAGTTTTATATATCTCCAGCTGGGTAGATTGAACCTCAGACTCTTCTTTTTGCCCTCTCCAGAGAAAACCAGCTTCAGTCTTCTGTTGAATGAGGGTGGGTTGTTACCACTGGATTAAGAGGGGACATCCAGGTATCTAGTAGCTACTTTTCATACAGCAGCCACCCAAATCCTCCTTGGCTTAGGATACGGCTTTCTGGGGTCTCTATAATTAATTATTATTTATCTACTTACTTTTCTGCTTCCAAAATTATGTGCCATTATTTCTTCTTTTCTCTGTCCTTGTGGGTTTCTGTTTAAAAATAACAAAAACGAAAAGCACATTTTTAAACTTAGGTAAGTTTGGAAAAGAAAGTAAGATTGGATAAATTTATTGTAGAAATGTATGAAACTGTAGGTTATCAGAAATAAAAGCAATAATAAAAAGACCTTATAGTAAGATAAGTAGTAATCATCACTAGCTAGAGATGACTACTGTTGTCATTCTGGAATATTTCATTTCAGTCTTTGTGTGTGTACAAGCTGGGCAGGTAGAAATTGGATGATGCCGTATGCAAGTTTGAGCATCTCTAATCTGAAAATCTGATATCCAAAGCTTTTTGAGCACTGACCTGATGCTCAAAGGTGATGCTCAAAGGAAATGTTCATTGGAGCATTTGGGATTTTGGACTTTGAGATGAGGGATGCTCAACCAGTAAGAATAAATCAAATACTCCAAAATCTGAAAAAAATCTGAAATTCAGAACTCTTTCTAGTCCCAAGCATTTCTGATAAGGCATACTCAACCTATATATTGCTTGTGGGTTATCTTTTTTATGTTTATTAGCATGCCAAGAGCTATAAATGCTGTTTTCACATGAACTGTTGTGCATTCATTTTCTGTGGTCCATTGACATTTTCAGTCTATTTTTACGCCATTACCACAATAACTATTTGAACTAAGAAGGCTTATGTGACAAACGATCATTTAAAAAAAATGCTGTAACTGCCTTTATTCCAAGTGTTAATATTACTCTGTTCCTAGTGCTGATTTTTAAATTACCTTTACTTTATTCTGCTTTATTTCATCCAGCCTGCAGATGGCAGAATTGTTTTATTTGAACAGCAATTTTGAATGCTCCATTTTATTTAGTGTGTTCTGACATTGGAATGAGAAGCGATTAAATGAACAATCTCTTTCCCAATTAAAGAAGAAGCAAATTAATGTTAGAGACAGGGAGCCACACTAAGAAAGTACTGGGTACTTTTTCATTTGGTCTATCTTCATTTCATGATTTTTGCATGCTTGGATTATAGGCCTATAAATGAACTAGAGCATAATGTGTAAGCTGTACCATATGTAAACTGCTGAATTTCCTTAATTACTTTAGTCAGAGGGAGCTTAAATCTGCTTCATATTAACCGTAAAGCAGTTTGTTTTGCATTTGTATTTTAAGAGTTTGCTTGTATTATTATTTTTTTAATCTGGAGACCTTTTAGTGTTCATGTATAAATCATCAATTTAAAGCTTTGATATGATTGAGTTTGCTGAAGTATGAGTGTTTTGTTGTTAGGATAAAAGAAATACTTTAGGGAACAAGAAATTAGAATTAGATTAGTGTACCATATTTGAAATTGAAGTCAGATATTATGCTATAGAAAAATTGGAAGAGCAGATTTGAAGAAATAGAGGAATTGCTTAGAAGAACTACTGTAAAATTCAGTGATTGATAAATTGCTCATGTGGCAGTTATGGCAGGGAAAACAGTAATATACTAAGCAAATATTTTTACTTCATTGTGTCATTCTGTTGATGTTTAAAAAGGTAAAATAGTTCTAATAAGTCATGAGACTTAAAATCACGTTTAAATATAAACTACTGGACCACATACATTACAATAGTCATCTTAAAATTATAAAAGTATTTTGTAACTGCTGTGGAAGGGTAGACTTCACAAGCTGATTAGGTATAATTTGCTAGCTTTATGAGAAGGAGCAGAATACTAAAGTACTACAAAAGTGTTAAATTCTGACTAAATTTTGAGTACCTTGTGAGTACTAAAACCTGTATAATGATTGCAGCAAACGGCTTACCCATAGTTGTGCAAAACTAATATTGGTAAGAAATGTAATTGGTGCATATTTTAAGGCCTTCTTAATTTGACAAGAGAATGGTAGAATGTACTGCTTACTGGAATGAGGAGAGAGTCTGTATATAATTTCAAATGCAAATTAATATTAGGTAAAGGTTAAAATTCCATTCAAAGGCGTCTAGAAAAGTCTACACTATCTCAGTAGAGCCTACTACAGCCATAAAGGGCAGATATTAATTATGTGCAGCCCTGTCACTTTTGAAGCTGATATTATGATTGCGTAATTACTTTCCCATCAGGAAGATACATCTGGAAAAGATATCACATGGTGTTCTAATCAAAAGAGGGTATGATATACTAGAATGAAATATGTACTTTTATTATACATTAATGCTTATGTTATGAAATGATTTTTCTAGCATGAAAGTCTGAGGATAGATTGGTTAGAATAATCAGAAAATATATTGCACATTTAACTCTCCATAATAAGTGAGTATAATCAATCCAGAGATAGTATTGAATAATGGAGATGTCCAAAATAGCTTTCTTTGGTTTTTGTCACCTTCATTTCAGAGTAAAGATAGTGATGAACAGAATTTTTGTATTATCATAATTGAGATAAGCAATTTCAATTCATTTCATGAAGGGTGACTGTATAAGGAATGATTATATCCTTTTTATCTTTAAAATATGAAAATTTTTGAGTTTTTTGATGTGGTAACTTAGAAAATAATAATAAATGCAGAGGTTTCATAATATAGTCCTTAATGTCAAGAATAATGGAAATGTGAAGGTCTCTTAGGTGAGAGATTATAATAGGAGATAGAATTATAAAATAAATATGAATTGTGTCATAACAACTGGAACCAAAGCATACAAACTGGAATCTGGCTATAGAATCATTGAGGTCCGTTTAGCTGCTTCTTTGAAATTGAACACTTTGATATATAAATGTAATTTGCATATATTTATGAAATATTCTGTTCATATTGCCTGGCTTGAACTTTTTGATAGAAGGAACACATTGAGACTTTTTTTTTTTTTTAAGCTTTTGTTTTCAAAAAGAGCTATGGTGCTATTTAAAAGGTAGGAAGTTTTTTTTGCCCACCCTACCTTTTATTTATTTTATTTTTTTCAGAAAAAGTGCATTTGTTATTCTGAGCTTTACAAAATAAATGTTGAGGCTCAGGCTGACGGTACATTCTTTTTCTTTCTTTCTTTCTTTCTTTTTTTGAGACTGAGTCTTGCACTGTCACCCAGGCTGGTGTGTAGTGGTGTGATCTCGGCTCACTGCAACCTTCATCTCCTGGGTTCAAGCAATCCTCCTGACTCAGCCTTCTGAGTAGCTGGGATTACAGGCACCCACCACCACACCTGGCTAATTTTTTGCATTTTTAGTGGAGACGGAGTTTCACCACATTGACCAGTCTGGTCTCAAACTCCTGACCTCATGACCTGCCCGCCTGGGCCTCCTAAAGTGCTGGGATTACAGGTTTGAGCCACCACGCCCAGCCAACAGTACATTGGGTAAGCAACTGTTTTTGATTTCTTCACCAAGCCATGTAAAAAATGAAAAAGGCAATAGATAAACCATATATTGATTAGAGAGCTCATTCTATTATTTCCAAATGCATTTAGTGTGTTAAGCTTTATACACTTTTTTTAAAATTGTACTTTAAGTTCTGGGGTACATGTGCAAATCTTGCAGGATTGTTGCATAGGTACACACATGCCATGGTGGTTTGCTGTCTCCATCCCCTGTCACCTACATCAGGCATTTCTTCCAGTGTTATCCCTCCCCAAACTCCCTGCCCCCTATTGTCCCTCCTCTAGACCCCCATCCCCCAACAGACCCCAGTGTGTGATGTTCTCCTCCCTGTGCCCATGTGTTCTCATTGTTCAACACCTGCCTATGAGTGAGAACATGCAGTGTTTGGTTTTCTGTTCTTGCGTCAGTTTGCTGAGAATGTTGGTTTCCAGATTCATACATGTCCCTACAAAGGACAGGAACTCTTTGTTTTTTATGGCTGCATAGTATTTCATGGGGTATATTTGCCACATTTTCTTTGTCCAGTCTATCATTGATGGGCATTTGGGTTGGTTCCAGGTCTTTGCTATTGTAAACAGTGCCTTAATGACCATAGGTGTGCATGTGTCTTTATAATAGAATGATTTATAATCCTTTGGGTATATACTCCGTAATGGGATTGCTGGGTCAAATAAAATTTCTGTTTCTAGATCCTTGAGGAATCGCCACACTGTCTTCCACAATGGTTGAACTAATTTACACTCCCACCAACAGTGTAAAATTTTCCTATTTCTTCACATCCTCTCCAGCATCTGTTGTCTCTAGATTTTTTAATGATTGCCATTCTGACTGATGTGAGATGGTATCTCAATGTGGTTTTGATCTGCATTTCTCTAATGACCAGTGATGATGAGCATTTTTTCATATGTTTGTTGGCCGCATATATGTCCTTTGAAAAGTGTCCGTTCATATCCTTTGCCCACTTTTTAATGGATTTGTTTGTTTTTTTTTCTTGTAAATCTGCTTTAGTTCTCTGTAGATTCTGGATACTAGCCCTTGATCAGATGGGTAGATTGCAAAAATTTTTTCCCATTCTGTTGGTTGCCAGTTCACTCTAATGATTGTTTCTTTTGCTGTGCAGAAAGTGTTAAGTTTAATGAGATCCCATTTGTCTATTTTGGCTTTTGTTGCTGTTGCTTTTGGTGTTTTAATCATGAAGTCCTTGCCTATGCCTATGTCCTGAATGGTATTGCCTAGGTTTTCTTCCAGGCTTTTTATTGTGTTAGGTCTCATATTTAAGTCTTTAATCCATCTGGAGTTAATTTTAGTGTAAGGTGTCAGGAAGGGGTCCAGTTTCTGTTTTCTGCACGTGGCTAGCCAGTTTTCCCAACACTATTTATTAAACAGGGAATCCTTTCCCCATTGTTTGTTTTCATCAGGTTTGTTAAAGATGAGATGGTTGTAGATGTGTAGCATTGCTTCTGAGGCATCTATTCTGTTCCATTCGTCTGTATCTCTGTTTTGGTACCAGTACCATGCTGTTTTGATTACTGTAGCCTTGTAGTATAGTTTGAAATCAGGTAGCATGATGCCTCCAGCTTTGTTCTTTTTACTTAGGATTGTCTTGGCTATGCGGGCTCTCTTTTGGGTCCATATAAAGCATTTTTTTCCGGTTCTGTGAAGGTCAATGGTAGCTTGATGGGGATAGCATTGAATCTATATATTACTTTGGGCAGTATGGCCATTTTCATGATATTGATTCTTCCTAACCTTGAACATGGACTGTTTTTCCATCTGTTTGTGTCCTCTCTTATTTCCTTGATCAGTGGTTTGTAATTCTCCTTGAAGAAGTCCTTTACATTCTTTGTTAGTTGTATTCCTGGGTATTTTATTCTCTTTGTAGCAATTGTGAATGGTAGTTCGCTCATGATTTGCCTCTCTGTTATTGGTGTCTAGGAATGCTTGTGATTTCTGCACATTGATTTTGTATCCTGAGACTTTGCTGAAGTGGCTTATCAGCTTAAGGAGATTTTGGACCAAGACAATGGGATCTTCTAAATATACAATCATGTCGTCTGCAGATAGAGACAATTTGACTTCTCTTTTCCTAATTGAATACTTTTTATTTCTTTTTCTTGCCTGATTGCTCTGGCTAGAATTTCCAATCCTATATTGAATAGGAGTGGTGAGAGAGGGCATCTTTGTCTAGTTCCAGTTTTCAAAGGGAATGCTTCCAGTTTTTGCCCGTTCAGTATGATGTTGGCTGTGGGTTTGTCGTAAATAGTTTTTATTATTTTGAGATATGTTCCATCGATACCTAGTTTATTGATGGTTTTTAGCATAAAGGGCTGTTGAATTTTGTTGAAGGCCTTCTCTGCATCTATTACCATGTGGTTTTTGTCTTTGGTTCTATTTATGTGGTGAATTATGTTTATAGACTTGCGTATGTTGAACCAGCCTTGCATCTCCGGGATGAAGCCTACTTGATTGTAATGGATAACCTTGTTGCTGTGCTGTTGCATTCAGTTTGCCAGCATTTTATTGAAGATTTTTGCATCGATGTTCATCATGGATATTGGCCTGAAGTTTTATTTGTTCGTTGAATCTCTGCCAGATTTTGGTATCAGGATGATGTTGGTCTCATAAAATGAGCTCGGGAGGATTCCCTCTTTTTGTATTGTTTGGAAGAGTTTCAGAAGGAATGGTACCAGCTCCTCTTTGTATGTCTGGTAGAATTTGGCTGTAAACCTGTCTGGACCTGGACATTTTTTGGTTGGTAGGCTATTAATTGCTGCCTCAACTTCCGCCCTGGCTACTGGTCTATTCAAGGTTTCAACTTCTTCCTGGGTTAGTCTTGGGAGGGGGAAAGTGTCCAGGGAATTTATCCATTTCTTCCAGATTTATTGGTTTATGTGCATAGAGTGGTTTGTAGTAGTCTCTGATGGTAGTTTGTATTTCTGTGGAATCGGCAGTGATATCCCCTTTATCATTTTTTTATTGCATCTATTTGATTTTTCTCTCTTTTCTTTTTTTATTATTCTAGCTAGCAGTCTATTTTGTTGATATTTTCAAAAAACTAGCTTTTTGATTTATTGATTTTTTTGAAGGATTTTTTGTGTCTCTATCTTCTTCAGTTCTTCTCTGATCTTAGTTATTTCTTCTCTTCTGCAAGCTTTTGAATTTTTTTGATCTTGCTCCTCTAGCTCTTTCAATTTTGATGATATGGTGTCAATTTTAGATCTTTCCTCACTTCTCATGTGGGCATTTATTGCTATAAATTTTCCTTTAGACATGGCTTTAAATGTGTCCCAGAGATTCTGGTACGTTGTGCCTTTGTTCTTGTTGGTTTCGAAGAACATCTTTATTTCTGCCTTCATTTCATTGTTTATCCAGTCAGCATTCAGGAGCCAGTTGTTCAGTTTCCATGAAGTTGTGTAGTTCTGAGTTAGTTTCTTAATCCTGAGTTCTAATTTGATTGCACTGTGGTCTGAGAGATTGTTTGTTATGATTTCCATTCTTTTGCATTTGCTGAGGAGTGATTTACTTCCAATTATGTGGTAAATTTTAGAGTAAGTGCGATGTGGTACTGAGAAGAATGTATATTCTGTGGATTTGGAGTGGAGAGTTCTGTAGATGTCTATTAGGTCTGCTTGGTCCAGATCTGGGTTCAAGTCCTGGATATGCTTGTTGATTTTCTGTCTCTTTGATATGTCTAATATTGACAGTGGAGTGTTAAAGTCTCCCACTGTTATTGTGTGGGAGTCTAAGTCTCTTTATAGGTTGTTAAGAACTTGTTTTATGTGTCTGGGTGCTCCTGTATTGGGTGTGTGTATATTTAGGATAGTTAGCTCTTGTTACATTGATCCTTTTACCATTATATAATGCCCTTCTTTGTTTCTTTTGTTCTTTGTTGGTTTAAATCCATTTTGTCAGAGACTAGGATTGCAACCTCAGCTTTTTTTTTTTTTTTTTTTGCTCTCCATTTGCTTGGTAAATCTTCCTCCATCGTTTTATTTTTAGTCTGTGTGTGTCTTTGCATGTGAGATGGGTCTCCTGAATACAGCACAGCGATGGGTCTTGACTTTTTATCCAACTTGCCAGTCTGTGTCTTTTGATTGGGGCATTTAGGCCGTTTACATTTAATGTTAATATTGTTATGTGTGAATTTGATCCTGCCATTTTGTTACTGGCTGGTTGTTTTACCCATTAGTTGATGCAGTTTCTTCATTGCATCATTGGTCTTTACCATTTGGTATGTTTTTGCAGTGGCTGGTACTGGTTGTCCCTTTCCATGTTTAGTGCTTCCTTCAGGAGCTCTTGTAAGGCTGGTCTAGTGGCCACAGAATTTCTCAGCATTTGCTTGTCTGTAAAGGATTTTATTTCTCCTTCACTTATGAAGCTTAGTTTGGCTGGATATGAAATTCTGAGTTGGAAGTTCTTTTCCTTAAGGATGTTGAATATTGGCCCCCACTCTCTTCTGGCTTATAGAGTATCTGTCAAGAGATCTGCTGTGAGTTTGATGGGCTTCCCTTTGTGGGTGACCCAACCTTTCTCTCTGGCTGCCCTTAGCATTTTTTCCTTCATTTCAACTGTGGTGAATCTGACAATTATGTGCCTTGGGTTTGCTCTTCTTGAGGAGTATCTTTGTGGTGTTCTCTGTATTTCCTGGATTTGAATGTTGGCCTGCCTTGCTAGGGTGGGGAAGTTCTCCTGTATAATATCCTGAAGAGTGTTTTCCAGTTTGGATTCATTTTCTGTGTCACATTCAGGTACACTGATCAAGTGTAAATTAGGTCTTTTCACATAATCCCATATTGCTTGGAGGCTTTGTTCATTTCTTTTCCCTCTTTTTTCTCTAATCTTGCCTTCTCGTTTTATTTCATTGAGCTGATCTTCAATCTCTGATATCCTTTCTTCTGCTTGATCAATTCAGTTCTTGAAACTTGTGTATGCTTCATAAAGTTCTCGTGCTGTGTTTTTCAGCTCCATTAAGTCGTTTATGTTCTTCTCTAAGTTGGTTATTCTAGTTAGCATTTCATCTAACCTTTTTTTGAGGTTTTTAGTTTCTTTGCATTGGGTTAGAACATGTTCCTTTAGCTCAGAGAAGTTTGTTATTGCCTACCTTCTGAAGCCTGCTTCTGTCAATTCATCAAATTCATTCTCCATCCTGTTTTGTTCCCTTGCTGGTGAGGAATTGTGATCCCTTGGAGAAGGAGAGGCATTCTGGTCTTTGATGGTTTCATCCTTTTTGTGCTGGTTTCTTCCCATCTTCGTGGATTTATTTACCTTTGATCTTTGAAGTTGGTGATTTTGGATGGGGTGTCTGAGTGGACATTCTTTCTGTTGATTTGAACCTATTTCTTTCTATTTTTTATTTTTCCTTCTAACAGGCCCTTCTGCCGTAGGACTGCTGGAGGTCCACTCTAGACCTTGCTTGCCTGGGAATCACCTGCGGGGGCTGCGGTGCAGCGAGGATTGCTGCCTCATCTCCTCTGGTAGCTTCGTCCCAGAAGGGTACCCGTCATATGTCAGCCAGAGCTCTCCTGTATGAGGCGTTTTTTGGTTATTCAGGGGTCAGGGAGCCGCTTGAGGAGGCACTCTGTCCCTTGTCTGCCTGCAGAGGCACTGCTGGGTTGCCTCGGACTCAGCCTGGCTGCTGTGTAGGCTTCTTCTGGCCTTTGTTTACACAGATGAGATTAGACCCAGCTTTGCAATGGCAGATGCCCCTCTCCCCCACCAAGCTGGATTGTCCCACGTTGAGCTTGAACTGATGTGCTGGCTGCGAAACTCTCAAGTGAGAGGGCTTCAGTTTGCTGGTCTTTGTGGAGGTGGGACCTGCCAAGCCTTATTACCTGTCTCCCTGCTTTAGGCTGTCCCTCTTTCTGGGGGTAGGTAGATCCGCTCTGCAGGTGTGCTCTAGGGGCTAGTCAAACTTCCGCCTAGATCTGTGTGGACAACTCGCAGTGCTGGGCCAGCTGGAGCCGTTGCTCAGATCTGTGTTGGTAACTCGTGGCGCTTTTCAGCCCGGTGTCATTCGCCTGGATTGTGGGTTGCAAAGGCTATGGGAGAAGTGCAGTATCTGAACCGGCGTGCTTAGCGGGTAAAGTTTCCAATCCTCAGGCCAGTTGCACTTCCCGGGTGGGGCAGCTACCCTGCCTTGGTTCGCCCTCCTTGGGCTACACCCACTGTCCAACCAGTCCCATTGAAATGAACCTGGTACTTGGGTTGGAAATGCGGAGATCACTCTATTTCTGCGTCTCTCTCACTGAAAACTGTGCTCAGGAGCTGTTCCTATTTGGCCATCTTGGCGGAAGTCCCCAGCTTTATGCACATTTTAATAGTTCTTGCAGTTAAGTGTAGGATTGTGATGATTTGGATTTGGAGATGCATCAGTAGTGTTATAAGTTTCCCTGTGTGTGTGTGTGTGTGTGTGTGTGTGTGTGTGTTTTCCTTAAGTACACTTCACTAAATTTAGTTCACTCAAGAATTTATTTATCCAGTGCTTTATAGACAAACATTATGGTTGTACATAGTAGTTTGCATTATTTTTTACCTATTTAATATTTTAATGTGCCTGTTTTAATTTACAAGGACTTATTTTACTAAGCAAAAAGTGCAAAAGATTTATAAAGCTATCTTCTAGTTATAATTAGCATTTCAACTAGAGGTAGCTTGGGAATTAAGTGAAACTATTGCAGCTACAGTTATTGAGAGTCGTTGTGGACTGGAGTTGGATGACCTTTGTTCTCTAGCATCTTCCAAAATAACTGTTTCATGATTAGGAGTTAGGAAACTTGCTGTGGCTATTTTTCCTCCTGTTTTTCAATGAATGGTGCTCTTAGAGATAACCTGTTCTCTTATGCATTTGAAATATTCATTGTCAGTAGTAAAAGTGGTTTTTTGTTTTGTTTTACTTTTCTCAGGCAGAGCCTTGCTCTGTTGCCCAGGCTGGAGTACAGTGATCTTGGCTCACTGCAACCTCTGCCTCCCGGGTTCCAATAATTCTCATGCCTCAGCCTCCCAAGTAGTTGTGGTTACAGTCATGTGCCACCATGGCTGGCTAATTTTTACATTTTTAATAGAGTGGGGTTTCATCCTGTTGGCCGGCTGGTCTCAAACTCCTGGCTTAAGTGGTTTGCCTCCTTTGGCAAAAGTGGTTTTTTTAATACAGGAATTCTACATGTGCAAGGTGGGGAAAACGGCTATTAGGATATTTGATTAGACATATGAAGAGTGCTCACATGGATCTGATATGTCTGGTTTGCTATATTTGGATTTCTGAGTGAATATAGGCTATCAACAACCAGTAATTAACTGATGATCCATATTTGTAAGGAACATGAGATGTAAAGTTAGCACAACTTTGAGAGTTAAGCATGCAGATTCACATCCTGTAATCATTCTGAATTGTGGTTTTCTCATTGATGAAATGGGCATGTTTGACTTGGACTTTGGTTTGGGCTATGTCGTTGTTGGGGCATTGGGAGTGATAATTCTACTTTTCCAGCCTTTTTAGAATTTGGTGCCAGTTGAGAGAGAGAAAGAGTAAGACAGATGGAGATCAAATGCTGTTGGTTACATTGGATTGGAAAATGTGACTTAGATGTGTGGCATTCTAAGGTTAGGCTTCTTAGTACAACCCTACTTTAGACTTTGAATTTTCTGCTTGAGAGGGAGACTGTGTGTGTACAAAGCAAACACACATATCCGTGGGCCATGATGGCAAGAGCACAGAGAGGTGGGCCTGTGGAGCTGCCTTTGAAAGGCAGGGCAATGTGTGCCTAGCACGTGGATGGAGGAGCTGAGGGGAAACTGCAGGTTGTCTATAATCGGGAAGTTCTTAAAATAAGGAAGAGAGTGGGGCAGGTATGCATGCTTGCATTCTTTCTCCAGACCTTCAGAGAAGAGTGAAGGAAAAAGGGAGAGGTATAGAAACTTTCTCCTAATTACTTCAAAGAGGTGGACACACCTTTATTGTGAAGCTATAGGAAATCTCCATTTGAAAATGCAGTACAAGTTCTTCAGCTTCCCAGGAGAAATATTTATTCTCATTTAACATTAGTGCTAAATTTACTTGCTTTTAACCCTAAAAGATCAGTGGAGACAAAAGAAGCTCTGTTCTTCCATATTTGAATTATGTTAGCTATGCTACAGTGTTTTGCTTGTTTGGGTCTGGAGAGTTGAATTATCTGAGGAGCGAATAGGGTCTGTGGAAAACTACAGGGGATGTATTTGTTGCCATGGTATTTTATTAGTAAATTGTAATCTAAAAGCTGTGTTGCTCTAGAATGTGATCCTGGACGGTGGATTGGGAAGTGTAGCTGGACAAATATATAGTGTTTCCTTTTTTGATACCTAAGGAAAATGTAGTTATGTTTCACTGGGAGGTCATTCTGGTTTGAGGTCTACTTTTCTGGATCCCCAGTTGAATTGTGGTGTGCAACAAAATGTGAGGTTAATTTAACCACTTAAATTCTCTTGCCTCCTCATCCTTGACAAGGCAGACTTTTCCTTTCACACTTATTAGTAGGAACCTTTGAATCTTGAATAATATAATACTAGAGGAAAATAAAAACAGCCAATTTCTTAAAGTCTGATCTTGATTATTCTGTTGTAGATCATCAACTGTGTTTTTGTAGTTGTTGCTATTTTTTGTTGTTGTTGTTGTTGTTGTTGTTTTCTTATTTGCCTTTTTCTTTGGTGATTTTACCTGTAAGTCTTTTTTTGCAGAGACAAAAGGGAAAGGAAGAGGTGAAACCTAAATCAGTCCTTAATCAATTTTTCTATTTCTTTTTTTGACTTGTAAGCACCTGGCTTGAAAAGATGCATAGACCACTGGGGGATTATGAAAACAGTTTCAAATATTTGAAAAAACAGTTTTATTGTTATAAAAAATTGAATTTTATGTTTCCATACTATTTACTGGACACTTAGTTTACCAGTTGGGAATCTTTTAGACTTTGGAATACCTTCTTTTTCAAACTGAATTTGACGTTAATTTACTTGAACTTATATTGATGCCTCATGAGGTACATTATTTATTGTGGCTAATCTTTCCTTTTTTCAATTTCAGGTGATCCCATTAAGATACTAATGCCGTCACTGTCTCCCACAATGGAAGAAGGAAACATTGTGAAATGGCTGAAAAAGGAAGGTGAGGAAGTACCTTCCTAATGTCCTGTGTGCTTTGCTATTTGGTTATTTTGTTTTTCCTTCTATTTGTCCTATTACACATTATGTCATATAAATTGTGTTTCTTTGGTAGTTAATGTAAGTTTGGTTAAATAAAATTTTCCATGATAATGTAGCAAAGGTTTTTTGGATTCAGCCTGTATCCTTACACAAGCACAGAATGGTAAAAAATATTTTAAGGCTTTTCCCCTAAGTGTAAGTCCTTATACCTATACTAGCTTTTAGTTTCAACATCATAATTTTGACGTTCTCCTTAATTTATAACTTTATCATGATTGTGTGTGCCTGTGTGTTCCTGGAGGTAGACAAGTTCATTATAAATTTCATTGGAAAGAACAAATAAATAGAGTGTAAGGAAAACCCTCAAAAGCAGAGCAGCAAAGGAGGGTTGTAGCCCTGCTAATTATTGAAACATAGTAATAAGGATCTTTAATTAAAACTGTGGGATTGGTGCTTAAAAGACCGACTAGTGCAGCTGAGTAGAGAATAAAGAAATAGAGGCAGTTGCACATGGAATTTAAGTGTATAATAAAGGAAGACAGTGTTAGATTTATTCATACGTGAAGGATAAATTACAAATGAATTATACACTTAGTGTCTAAAAATAAAACTATATAAGTTTTGAATTCCTCTCAACCTGGAAGTGGAATAAATACCCTAACCATAACTCAAATTCCAGATTTTAATACGGGAAGTAAAATTTGATTATAAAAGTACTAACTTTTATATGGCTAAAACTATATGTCAAGTAAAAAAATGACAAATTGAACAAGAGTATTTGCAGTTTCTATCACAAAGGGTTAATATCCCCAAAAGATAGCTAAGACTGTCAGCTCAGCAAGAAAGTGGGCAAGATACATGAACAGACGGTTTACAGAAAAATAATTGCAAATAGCTTTTACTATATCCACAACTGTAAAAACGAATGACGAACATTTCTTTATATTGCTATGGAGTGATCTTCAGTGAAGGATGCAAGGTACAGACAAGTGAGTATAGTATATATTATTTATCAAAGAAAGAGGTGGCAGTGCTAATACTTAAGAAATTAAAAAGGAAGGATAAAATAAAACTTTAAAAACGACAATAGATGGTTATCTACAAAGTAATGGAGGGAAGAGTGTGGGGGAGAAAGTGGAAGCTGGTCTTCTTTGAATATATCTCTTTGACTGAATATATCTTTTGTCTCTTTGACTTTGGGACCATATACATATTTTGCATAATTATAAAACAAAATTAAAGTGTAAAAAAGCTCTAAAGATTGAAACAATGAGACCGGTGATTCTAATTCATTTTCTCTTTCTCTCTTTCTCTCTCTCTCTCTCTCTCTCTCTCTCTCAATTTGCTTACATAACCATAAAGAGGGGCATTATTTCAAATGTCACATATTTGATTATATCCCCCAATAGATTTTAACTGAAGGACAAAGCATCTCCAAAAGCGTAATCCTCAACTGTTAGAGTCATCGTATTATGCTAGTTATGTTGGTATTGTTATTCTAAGACTTTATGTGTATTCTATGGGATAAAGGAAGTAAGTGGTTAAGATAATATCATTGGAAACTTGGATTTTTAGTGTAGTTTAAAGGAGAAGCAGGTAAAAGTGGCTAAGGTTAGGAAACACTCTGTAACGATGAATTTTCTAGCCCTTTCCCTTGGCAATGCCTGGAAACAAGAACCAATCCAGTCACAGTTTGCTCCCCTAGAACCCAGACTGTAGTCTCTAAATATCAGTTCCCACTAATGTAAATGAAGGCTTCTTGGAAAATAGCTACTTGCAAGTCTAGGGCAGGAAATGTGCAGATAAGCTTTTAATATCTTGTCAGTTCAGAAAGCAAGGAAGCTGTCAAAAACTCCTGAGCGCATCTTAAAGGACTTAGGAGCCAGAGGTAAGATAGTTGAGGTTCACTAAAGATAATAAGGATGATATATTTAATGTATTGAAGTACACAACCGAGTCTGATTGGACATATCACTTAATTCTATTCCTCAGTGGAACAGAATATATTTCAATACATTAAATATATTTGAACTCTAAGTTCACAGTAATACTAAAGGAAAAAAATTAATAATAATTGATTAGCTTTAGAGGGTACTAAGAAATTAACTCATTTGAAAACGTAATAAATGGAAGGACTCAAGCTTTTTTCTCTGCCTCTTCTGCTGTATGAACCATAGCTCTGAGTAACCACATAATTGATGAGAAGTTTCTCATTATTAGCATATTACAGTTCTTAAAAAATAGAAGAATCATAGAATGTCACTGTATCACCACTTTGCAGTCTCTAATGAAATAGTATAGCCAGTGATCATTAATAGCTGCTAACATCACAAAAAGAGAGATAACCAGATATTACATGCTTCCCGCTGTGAAGTAGTCTTGTCAAAAAATAGTACGCTCAAGCTTGGAGCTCTAACTATCATTTTCCAGGAAATACAGGGGAAAATATAACGTGTTTAATGACACCATGAGAAACATATCAGGAAAAACTAGACTGAGGAATTCTGCATGCCAGTTTCTTCAACCAATAACTTTCAGGGTGGCAGGGAGGAGCCTGGGGAAGGAGGGTGGGTGAACCTATAGCATACAAGAAATTTGAGACCAGTGCCAATGTAGGGACTTTATTTTAATTATGATTCAAGGAAATAAAACAGATGGGGACATTTGAAAACTGGCTATCTATATTTAATGATATTAAGGAATCTATATTTAATGATATTAAGGAATTTTTATTTTTTTGAGGCATGGTCTCACTCTGTGCCCAGACTGGAGCGTAGTGGTGCGATGTCTGCTCACTACAGTCTCAACCTCCTGGGCTCAGGTTGATTCTCCCACCTAAACCTCTTGAGTAGCTGGGACCATAGGTGTGTGCCACCATACCTGGCTAGTTTTTTATATTTTTGTAGAGACCGAGTCTCACTGTGTTGCCCACACTGGTCTTGAACTCCTGGCCTCAAGCGATTCTCCTGCCTCGACCTCCCAGAGTGCTAGGATTACAGGCACGAGGCACCACACCCAGCATAGGAATTATTAATTTTAAAGGTTTAATAATATTTTGATTATTTTTTAAAAATAATCTTACCTATAAGAGATATGAGATGAAATACTTCTGTATAAAATGACAGTATCTCTGGGATTAGCGTCAGAATAACCTTGGTAAAGGTTGAGAGGGTAGGGAGGGGTATAACTAAAATGAGATAGGTCATGAATCAGTTGGCAGTTGTATAAGTGAGGTAAAAGGTATATGTGGCTTCATTACCTTTCCTCACCACTTTTGTCAGTTTGAAACTTAATGTATAAATTTTTTAAGTATACTTTAAAAAAGTTGTACATAATGCTTTCAGGATATAATTTGAGGTGAGAAACTACTCTTTGTTTAGCTCTTTGGAAGTACCAGATGAACTGGAATATTGATATTATTAAGAGACTATTTGATACAATACCATTTATAATGCTGTATTACCATCACTATTTCTGGGAACCATTTTGCCAGATGTTAAGTACCTACTATCGTGCTTAGAAAATAAGACTATGAATAAAAGGTGAGTACGTTGCAGTGCTCATACAGAAGGACAGAAGAACAGTTAATGTGAAGGAAGCTGAAGAAAGGGACTTGTTTTTCTGGCAGCTACTTTCTTTTCCTAACTCCTTTTTCCTTTGCCATGTGTAGTGGTAGAGTCACCCCTCCAGGTATTGGTCACTGAATAGCCTCTTTTAGCATTCTATGTAGCTGTCTTTCTCTGTGCCTTTGACTCATTCTGTATCCGGTTAAGCTATTGTGGAGGAAATAGGATGAATCTTCAGTACCTGTTAGAAATTGTTAGACAGAAATACAGAGAATTTATAGGTGACAGGATGAGTTCCCCACAGCCATTATTATGCTTCACCTGGAGCAATGGTAAATCGAGTGTTAAAAAGGGAAAGAAAGAAGGGAAGAGCAAGTGGAGAATGAATAACATGGCCTGGAGTGGACTTCTTTAATTCCAGAGACTAGCCCTAGCAAGGACTTCAGGGTATCCTAATGTGATTTAGTGGGCACAGATGTCACTTACACAAATGCTGGTATTGATTGATCCAGTCTAATGCTTGTAAAATAGCATCAAAAGAGTTTAGGCAGCAGGCAGAAACACCAGAGTCTGGAAGGGCTGTGTTGTGATTCTAGGAGGTCTAGCCTTTCATATCATCACTTTTGCCACTAATGACAGGTGTGGGGATCAGAAAGAGGTCCGACAAGTATTTACTTGAGAACCCTAGCCAAATGAGCTTGGGAGTTTGGAACAAGGCCTCACTTCTTTGAGGGAGTCTGGGGTATAAGGAAAGGCAAGAAAAATTGCTGTGGGTTGAGCCATTATGGAGGTTAGGAGGTATGGTGCAGTGAGGTTATGCAGATGAACGTAACTGGTCCTTGATGGACCCAACCAAGTCCGATTGGACATATCACTTAATTCTATTCCTCAGTGAGAAATATGTCTGAGTTTGTTAATGTTTGCGCTTCCCATTATGACTAACATCGTAATTGGAATAGAACTGCAGTGTTGTAAGTAGTCAATTAGTAAAGGTATCAGCAGAGGGGAGAGTAAGCCAAAAGCAGGGTACAGGACAAGAATCTAAGAAGACTTTGTAGATAAGGTTGTATTTGAACTGGTCCTTGTAGAATAAATGGGCTTTTTTTAAAAGTGAGAAAGGAGGACATTCCAGGTAAAAAACAACATGGGTAAAGTCTTGGAAGAAAGATGTCACTGAAACAGCAGGTGGGTCTGGCTGCATTGAGGGCATAATGCCTGTAAGATCACACAGATTATGGGAAAGGATCTTGAATGCCAATCTGCAGTTTGTCAGTCTGTGAGGGGTCTTTATCCTAAAGCCAATATATATCCACATTCATGGTTTCTTAATAGGAAGTCGTTTCTTTTTTTTTTAATTTTTTAAATTTTTTTATTTGAGACAGTCTCACTCTGTCACCCATGCTGTAGTGCAGTGGTCCGATCTCACTCACTGCAACCTTTGCACCCTCCACCTTCCAGGTTCACATGATTCTCATGCCTCAGCCTCCCAAGTAGCTGGGACTGTAAGCGAGCACTACCACCCTTGGCTAATTTTTGTATTTTTAGTTGAGATGGTATTTCACCATGTTGGCCCAGTCTGGTCTTGAAATCCTGACTTCAAGTGATCTGCCCACCTTTGCCTCCCAAAGTGCTGGGATTATAAGTGTGAGCCGCCATGCCTGGCCAGGAAGTGGTTTCTACATGCTTTTCTAAGTCCTGTTAGTAGCATTGTGTTGAAAGGAACAGACCCTAAGAGTAGTCTGTTATCAAGAGATAACAATAGGCAATTGAAAGTAGCCTCCTGGCTGGGAGCAGTGGCTCATACCTATAATCCCAGCACTTTGGGAGGCCGAGGCAAGCAGATCGTTTGAGGTCAGGAGCTTGAGACCAGCCTGGCCAACATGGTGAAACCCCATCTCTACTAAAAATACAAAAATTAGCTTTGGCCGGCACCTGTAATCCCAGCTACTCGGGAGGCTGAGGCAGGAGAATTGCTTGAGTCCAGGAGGCAGAGGTTGCAGTGAGCCAAGATCAGGCCGCTGCACTCCAGCCTGGGAGACAGAGTAAGACTCTGTCTCAAAAAAAAAAAAAAAAAAAAGAAAGTAGCCTCCTTTGCCTGCTCCCACTTGAAAAGCCAACAGTAAGGACTCCTAATCAATGCAACCATCTAAACTGATGGGGTAAAGCTTCTGCTTACTATCAGACATAATATTATAAGTAAATCTTTCAATGTTAAGTGGTGCTGGAATGCAGAGAAAGGAAATCACCAAGTGTCCCCACATTTGGAGTGGTGAATGAGAGTTTGGGCCACGAGCACCACTAGGCCTGAGCTGGAAGGCTGGAGTTGCTGACTTTCTTTTTTTTTTTTTTGGTGGTGGTGGGTGGAAGAAGTGAGGAAGGGAATCAAGAATTAGCTTCAGATGTGGATGTGGTAAGATTTGAGATGCTTATTAGACATTCAGGGGAAGGTGTTCAATAGACAATTCATTATAGGGTTTGAAGTTCAGGAGTGAAGTTTGGCTTGGAGACAAATTTGAGGGTCAGCAGCATGTGGATGGAATTTAATGCCATGTGATAACAGGCAAATTGATTTGCTTGACTTTGAACCTATGTGGAATAAGAATGCCTGCTTCCCTAAAGAGTCCTCCTGAGGCTCAAATTTATAGTACTTGCATTTTCTGGGAACCCCCAGGTAGAAGTGAAGTTTGCCTGGGCTGATTGTCCCGGTAGGTTACCTGGTAGAAGCCATTATTCTGGAAGAATACAGCTTCTAATCCAAATCACACAGAATTTGCAGATAAAGTCTTATTTATCAAAAGTCACAATCCCACATTTAATAATGTATGTGGAAGAAGTCTTTTAGGAGTGAAAGTCAGTAGGCATAACAAGTAACAGGGCTGGACCCCAAGAACTTCAGTTAATTGGAATTACAAAAGTCCAGGCAGATTTGAAAAGAATAAATAGAATTTCTAGTAATGAAAAATGCTGTCCCTAAAATTAAAAGCCCCAAAACCTCAAGAGTGGGCTGAAGTGTGATTAGATAGGACTGAATGAATAATTTGTAAATGGAAGGACAACTGGAGGAAATTAGGTTGCATGTAGCACATAGAGACGGCACGGGAAAATATGAAAGAGAAGATGAGACGTGAACGGTAAAATGAAAATTATCCAATAATCCAATAGGAATGTCAGAAGAAGGAGAAAAAGGAGGGAATGGGGAAGAGGTAATTTTCAAAGAAAAACAATGGCAGATAATTTTTTAGAATTTAAGAAAGATATGTGTAATGTAAATGAAAGAGCCAGTACTCCACTGGAAAGCATTTTGAGCAATTGGCTCTGCATTGCTGCTGCCATCGTTTAAAATAATTGTCAGTATCTAAGAAGGTTTTACCTTTATAAATAATGTAATCAATTGGAATCTATTTTTAGGTTTCTTTTCTCTAATGAATTATAGAGCTTTGGCTATTTCCATATTCAGTATGACAGGGGGTGTTGATGTCATTAAATAATGATTCAGACACAGCACAGTCTTTCAGGATTATTTTTAAAAGATTAACTTTCTTCACACTTTGAGAATTTATAGGTAAGCAGATGAGGAGATTCTTGGGCCACATTTATCTTTCAGATTTCCAGCTCACTGGCAATCTAATAAGTTATCCACACCCATTAGAATATGGGCGGTAAGATAAAGAGCCAGGAGACATATGGTCTCATTATTCTGTTCTTTTTTTCCTTTTGATTACAGTGTGCTATTTTCATGTGAGACAGGCCAGGGTCCCTGGAGCATGTTTCCCTGAATGTTGCTCTTAAAATTCTGTGTTCTACCAACCGAAGGGAAATTTGTTTTTACCAAAACACAGTAAATAATTGAGAGCAGTTTTAATCCTTGGTTCTTAGTAGTTAACTAGCTTCTTTTTTAAGCTCATCACCTTTGTGGTTTGTGATCTTTTGAGTATAATTTGCTGTTATTCATTAACACTTATGTACTGTACACATGGCTGGTTCTTGGTATGTTTATGGTAACTTGGTTCCATCATTTTATGTTAAAAACAAATTTATATTCTGACATGATAGTTTTCATATTTCTTATTTTATTAACCATGTTTTTTGTTTGTACGATTTTTAAGATCTTTTTAAATGTGTGGTCACCATAAAACAATGAGTTTAGACCTTTATACATTAAGAAGATTGATATTTTTCATGAAAAATGATAGTGTTGCATCTAATTATGAATCTAGTTTACTTCTAAGCAAAGACTAGGTATTTGAGAACATTTAATGAACAGCAGTTCAGTCTTAGAAACCATTAAGTTTTCTCAAAAACCTGAGACTAATTCATAGCTTCTTTTACTAATGCTATGTGTGGGTGTGGGTGTGTCTGTGTGTGTGTTGTGTGTGTGATGTTTTACACCAAGGAGACAAGGGTGCAATGAAAAAACTCTGGCTCAGGAATCATGATTTTTCCTTTGGGATTCCTACTCTGCCATGAACTACCTGGGAGTGAGTTGAACTAGATGAAATTGAAGGTACAGAATATCCTGGATTAATAATTCTATGATAACTCACTTTCATTTTCTTTATTTAAGTCACTGAAATATGCAGTAGTATAGCGTATACATTATTTCCATCTTTGTTGAACTAATGAGTCTAAGAAAATAAGTTTTACAATGAGTTTTAGAATACTTCATTTCTGTCAGAGGATTGACGAAAACATTTCATGAAATTATTACAGAAAACACTATGAAAGTGCTAGGTAACACCCACAATTTCAAAATCTTTTGAAAGGCAAAATGAGCTATCATTCTGCAATTTTATTACAAGTTTTTTATTTGGAGGGGGGATGTGCTTCGGATATTTTCAGTTTAAACTGGACCTAGTTTATTTTTTTAATCAACCAAATGCTCAAATCTGTTAAATTAACAAAAAGGAAAAAAAAAATCTTAGTTTCCCTTTCATAAGAGAATATTTGAGGTTATGAAAAACCTTGGTTTTTCCCTCAAAATATGTGAGATTTTTCTGATCTGCCATGAAGCACTATAGAACAAAACCAGGCTGAGGTAATTCCATCAAGCACTTAGCCACAATAGTGCCCTAGAACATATGTAGTAAGCATGCTTAGGAGTGGTGCTTGCTGCTGCTGCTCTAGTATCCCTCAGATACTGTCATTCTTTGTGAGCACTCCTTATGTTGTGAGACAAGGGACTTTTCATATTTCAAATAGTTTTTGTGAAAGTCTTACAATATGTCTAATGTATTGTTACTGTATAAAATTCAAAAATAAAACTGTTTTGAAGAAAGCCTTATCCTATGTCACTAGGTGCCACTAGGGAGTTATATGGGTCTCTGGGTTCTCCTGTAGAAGACACTTTGGTTCTGTTATTTCTGGGAATATGTGTATGTTTGTGGTGCTGAAATGGAAAATTTGAAAAGTGCATTTCACAAATAGCTTCCTTTTTTTGGTGTACATATGGTTTTAACAGCTTTATTGAGGTATAATTTATATCATAAGATTTACCTATTTTAAGTATTCAATGATTTTTAGTAAATATATAGAATTGTGCAACCATACCACAATCCAGCTTTAGAACACATTTCTGTCACCCCAACAAAGATCCTGCTGCCTGATTGCAGTCATTTGTTTCTCCCGTCATCTCTAGCCCTAGACAATCTGGATCTGTTTTCTGCCTCTAAAGTTTTGCCTTTTGTCTACATTTCATATAAATAGAATCATGTAATATTTGGTCTTTTGTGACTAGATTTTTTCAGATTTAACATGATTAAGGTTTATCCATGTTGTAGCATTTACTAGCTGTTCATTCCTTTTATTACTAAATTATATGTCATCATTATGCCTTTTTACATTTATTGCTAAATATTTGTATTATCAGAATTTTAAAATTAGTGAATGGAATTATAGATAATAGGTTTATTTAGTAGAAGTTTCTGTGGTGATGGAAATGTTCTGCGTTAAACTGTCGAATACAGTAGCTACTAGACTTAATGCAAGAGGCCAGAGGGATATGTGGCCGGTTGACCTTGTCTGACAGGCCCCTTCTCAAACTACTACTACTCACGCCTTCAACCGGTAGGGTAGGACCTCAACTGGCCTAGCAACCAGGTTGCCTCGCTTCTTGGGCCATGCAAATATTATCCTTCTTTGTGTGTGTGTGAAGTGAAAAGGGACAACAGACACTGACTAGGGGTCCCTCCTATGTTCCCATTCTGCTGTAGGTACTAATTGGATGGGACTGGCATTGCCTGCTTGTTGTACTCTTCTTCAGTCAGATTAGGAACTTCTTGAAGTGGGTCTGTCTTATTTTATTACTATTTTTACCAGTGTCTCACACAGTGTCGTTCACATGAGGCAGCTAGTAAATATTTGTGGAGTAAACAGTTGAATTATTTTTTTCTCTGATTATGTTGTCATTGTGGTTCAACATAGCACTAAGAAGAGGAATTTTTCTTTAATGTTCATGTTGATCTGATAACTTGGTCTTACAGATAAAAACTAGTTCTCTTCCACTATACCACCATGCATACCTTTTACATAAAGACTTTTATTCTTAATTTTTGGCAAAACAAAATTATTTTGTGAAAGCCTCAGGACTTATTCCATTAATAAAATAAACATTACCATTAACTGTGTTTGACTAAGGCTATACTTACTATCTAGAATTTAAAAAGAGAAAGGGAAGCTTCTGTATACTTCAGTCCTCAGCTCTGGCAGTTGCCCATTGGACAAAGGAACAGGACGATGATGCTGGTGTCGGTGCTGGGGAGCGGCCCCCGGGCGGGCCTCTGCCCCTCCTGGAGCCCGCACTCTAGCTCCGGGTCCGCTCCACTTCCACCACTGACATGGACCACAAGAAGTTGGTGCAGGAACACCCCAGGGCTGCCATATCTTTCTTCAATCAGCTATGCACCCGACAGCTGAGAAGCCATCTGTCACCCTCACGCTGTCCAGGAGCCTCTATCCTAGCTGCTCAGTCTTTTCCACTCTTCTCCGCTTTAAACTCCTTGTCGACAGAACCTTCTCTTTTTGTTGTTTTCATACCCAGTGCTTAGTACAATGCCTTATACGTTAATGTTTGTTGAATGATCTGGTAGAAATGACAGAATGTGGAATAAATCTGTCTTGATTGTGGTAGAAATGACAGAATATGGAATAAATGTGTCTTTATTCTAAATGGTTGTATAGCTAACATTTAATTTTTACCTGGAGATGTTGTAAAGTGTTACCTAAAGATGTATGTGAAGTGTTAACACTTCCAGCCCATGATTTTAAAAATATATATATCTATACATTTAAAATTTTCCTGAGAGTCAGAGAGATTAGGTAACTTGGTCAAGATCACTACTGTCAGAGCTTGGAATCAAACTCATGTCTGAATTAGGAGAGGTTCCTTGTAACTACTTTGCCAAGGAGTCTAAGTTATAGCACTAAATTTTTTATCACTGCTGAAATCAGTAGATTTGGAATATTCATGGCTTATTATTTGGTCTCAGAGTTTTCTTTTGGCATTTACATGATATTTGATTATTGAAAAATAGAACTGTGTTTCCTTGATTAATTGAAGGTAATGCTTCCATATGTAGTGTTGCTATGTATTTAAAACTTCCCTGTGGTTTATTGGTAAAGTTCACGCAATACATAGATTTTTCTGTATTTCTTTCACCCGCCTCCCTCTCTTTTGTCCTCTTCTTTTTTTCTCTCTCTTCCTGCTTTTCTCCTCTCCCCTCTCCCTTGTCATTCTCATATATCTAACATGTATGTCTGTGTTACGTGAATAGATATAGGTATAGTTTTTTTTTTTAAGGCCATCTTTTTAAGTATTAGAAGCATACTACAAATCAAATGTTAGAACCAAAAGAAATGTAAAGTACGGTTTGATATATACCTCATGAGGAAATAAGGATTGGTGAAATTATTATTTTTTTTTCTAAAGCATTTTAATCTAAAATTCACTATGTATTGTGCACTGGCCTGAAGCCTGAGGAATGGGGATGGGAATATAAAACACTTAAGTGTCCTGTCCCTATTGTGAAGAAGCTCATAGTTTAGTAAATAGAGAAAATCAGAATTTTAAAAAGTAATTAGCAGTAATGTAATATTTTATATGCAATTTGTGATTTTTAAATTAATTAGACCTATAGGAATCTGGAATATGAACAAAATTATGTAGGTCGTTACTCAGAGAAACTTATATGGCTGAAGTCAAATCTATAGTTCTTAAAATGTGGTTGGAATTTGAATACTGATGAACACAGATGATATAGCATCATTTTAATTTGTCTATGGCTAGAATCTATTTTCTAGACATCTGAAAGGTATTTAATTGCTGGGTTGACTAGTTCTATAGTTTCTCCCATGATTATAGCAGAAACCTATGAGGGTGTGGTTTTTTCCCTTTTGAAATACAATCTGTTTTAACCACTAAAACATCTGCCATTTAAAGAAGTATGTAAGATTATATAATCTGACACTATAGCTTTCTCTATGACATACAAAGGTCATTTTTGGTCTTTTCCTGTATATCTTACCATCTTAATCTCTCCTCACTTCTCTCCTGTACTATTTGCCAGTTCCTCTGAAGTTTCCTGATCTCTCTGCCTCCAGGGCTATAAGTATACCCCCTTCTAGTGGATCACTGGCCATTTACAGATTGTCTCCTCCCAACCTCTTCAGGCTCAGATTAGGTGGTTATTTTATTCTAGGAATCCTTTTCTCACCTTCCAAAAACTAAATTAGATGCCCCTCCTGAACATTACCAAAGCATCCTGACTTCACTTTATCCTGCTGTATTTTCCAGTTTACTTGTCACTGGATACTAAGCAAACTTCTTGAGGTCAGGAATCTTAAATCTTTGTTGTTATTGCTGTCCATTGCTGTATCCTCAGTGCCCATATATATAGATATAGATATAGATATAGATATAGATATAGATATAGATATAGATATAGATTTTTTTTTTTTGAGACGGAGTTTCGCTCTTGTTACCCAGTCTGGAGTGCAATGGCGCGATCTCGGCTCACCGCAACCTCCACCTCCTGGATTCAGGCAATTCTCCTGCCTCAGCCTCCTGAGTAGCTGGGATAACAGGCACACGCCACATGCCCAGCTAATTTTTTGTATTTTTAGTAGAGACAGAGTTTCACCATATTGACCAGGATGGTCTCGATCTCTTGACCTCGTGATCCACCCGCCTCGGCCTCCCAAAGTGCTGGGATTACAGGCGTGAGCCACCGCGCCCGGCCCCCAATATATTTTTAATAAATATTTGTTGACTAGGGATATCTCTTTGGGGTTAGACGAGGGACCTTTTAGGTGGTAAATAAATATATAACATATAAATTTTTTTTAAAATGACATATATTAGTGTCTCTGAATTATTTTCCCTGAAGATATAACTATCAATTTGAACATCTTGGTACACAATGAAGTACTTTCTATACTGTGAACATTGAGAGCATATTTGTTAATTTAGTGTTTTAGATTTTCTTTCATATTCTTTTATGATGCTTCCCTGTTAATATTGCTATTCTAGCTATTTTTGGTGTGTGAAGAGGTGTATTTATATGTTATATCTTCTTTATCCCCTTGTTTTTTATTCTGTTTTTATGTTAGGGCTATCTCTTGTAAGCTACATTTACCTAGATTTTATTTTTGTATCCATTTTGATAATCTCCACTTTTAATGGGTGATTTTAATCCATTTGTATTTATTGTGATTACTGATGCATGTGGACTTATTTCTACCATTTTTTTTGTATATTTCTGTTTTTATTCTCTGCTTTTTTCTTTCCATGTGCCTGCCTTCAGTTAGATAATCACCTTATTTTCTATTTTTCCTCTGCTTTTTTTTACTGTAGATTATATATATTTTTTAATTTTAAATTAAATTTTGCCAATAATAATGTTATTCAATATTTTCCTCCTATTATAGGCATTGTAGGTTTTGCCATACTTTTAAAAGTAATGTGGTAAAAATAAAATTACCATATTTACTTTTGCACCAACTGAATATATGAAAGTTATTAGGATGCTTTACCATCTAAACATTTCCTTAACTATCTTATTGTTTTCTAGTTTGAGTTTTATACTTTTTAACCCCTCAAACATTACTCTAAAAATATTAGTAGTTAACATTTTAGTAATTTTCACAATAACTTGTTTCTCGTATTCCGTGGGTTCCATCTGCATCAGCTTTCTTCTTAACGAACTGCATCTTGTAAGAGCTTTTTAGAGAGATCTTTAATAGGTGGTAAAATTTCTTAGCTTTATATATCTAAAGAATACTTCTCTTCCATTCTCAAATGATGGTTTGGCAGCATATAAAATTTTAGACAGATATTTTTCCTCAGCTTTTTGAAGATACTGCTTCATTGTTTTCTGACCTTTATTGCAGCTGCTGAGACGTGTGCTCTCGGTCTGTGTCATTCCATTGAGGTAGTCTGTTTTTTTCCCCTTTGATAGCTTTTAAAAAGATTATGTTTTTATCATTGATAGTATGCTGTTTCTTTACAGTGTATCTAATATGGATTCATGTTTATATAGTCTAACACTCTTTTCTCTGTTTAACTTTTTTATCACATTATAACTTGCATAAACTTGAGGCTCAATTAAATTTTATATACATATATACCCACATTCCCACACCTAGATCAAGATTTACGACATTCTTAGCAAGGTATACAGATCCTGTATGCCTCCTGCTAGTCAGTACACCTATCCTAAACTCATTCTAAACTCTTTCATAATGAGGGTATACATCTCCAGTTTGGGGAAATTCTCAGCCACTATTTCTTCATGTATTGCTTCTTCACCAGTGCCTCCAGCATCTCCCCTCAGAACTCCATTAGCAAACATTGCAGCCTCAGTCTTTGTCACTTAACTGCTCTTTTCTGTTTATTTTTTTTAATGTTTGTATCTTTTTGTCTGCCTGTGTGAAATTCTGGGTCATTCCTTAATGCTACCTTTCAATTTACTAATTCATACTTTCACTATTCCTTGTCTAGAATATATTCTTTTGTTTTTTTTATTTCAGTTACTTAACTTTTCATTTTTAAGATTACTTATTAGTTTTTTTCTTTCTACCTTATACTATTTTTTTTAAATTTCTTGTGATGAATCTTTTACTTTCATGTATGTTTTTGGACATCCTCAAGATACTTACTTTACAATCTTTGATGGATTGCACTAGATAAATTGCTTCTGAAATGAATTTTTGTTACAATTATTGATTTTGTGGCTTGCTTTCTTAGCATTTGATTTCTTCATGTGTTTTAGAACTTTGTTTTGCAATTTACTTTTAAGTGGAAAGTTTATGTTTTAATGTCTTCCCTCCTACACAGTCCTCCCTTGCTCCCCTCTACCACCCAAGGAATTTTGCAATTGGTATTGGGGATATTGGCAGATAAAGTTCTGGACCCAGAGGGTGACTTGGCTTTGTTCCTGGTATTGAAGTAGTATTCTGGTCCCTACCTTCCTAGACCCATGGTTTCTGACTAAAATCATAGTCTCAGTCAATAGGTTTTGATTGTGCATTTTATCAGCCTCATGTTATGAGTAGAAGAACCCTGACTTAGTAGCTTCAAGTAGTGAATCTGATTTGAGTCCTCTGTACCCAACAGGCTACTTTTAGTTCCCTTTAATCCCCAAAGGAAACTGTTGTACCTCTTTCTCCCTCTTTACTCCAAACCTGCTCCTAGATCCAGAAGCTAATAAGTCTGTAACTTCAGGTCTTCCTCAATATTTTTGAGTTTCCAGATATGTTCTGTTGCATAGAAGTGGTCCGTATTTGACTTCAGTTGTGTCTTTGATTTTCTCTTTTTATATTTTGTTCATTCAAACTATGTGCTGCCAACAGGTTTTTTTTAACTTGCCCTAAGATGTGAACCCAGAAGTACTGTTAATTGTAAAACTTTTCTTCAGGGAATAATAGTCAAAATGTTTGAAAAAGTAAGGGGGATATGGAGTCTGGAATTGATTTGTTCAGAGGTGAATATCCATTTTTTACTATTGTCTTTAAAGTTGATTTTATTTTTGAGACATGCTCAATAATCTTTGTAATAGCTTTTTTATTATCACATGTATAATTTATGTTCATTATAGAGCTTTTGGAAACTACAGCAAAGCATACACACACACACCCCCCCCCACACATAATGAGAATTATTGTATTTCTACAACCCAGAAATAGCTATGGAATATTTTGGTATTTATTTTTTATTTGTATAACATATATACATAGCAGTATTTATATTTTAAAAAACAGAACAAACCCAGTCTTGTTTTGTAGGTGAAGCAGTGAATGCTGGAGATGCATTATGTGAAATTGAGACTGACAAAGCTGTGGTTACCTTAGATGCAAGTGATGATGGAATCTTGGCCAAAATTGTGGTAAGTTTTTATTTTAATTCTCTTCAACAGGATGAAAATTTCTTGAGTATAAAGTTCCTTATAGTAAACTTACGTTTTGTTTTTGCCTCTTTATTTTTAATGTGTATTGTCTACTGCATAATACATTTTTAATTCAAGTGTTTAAAATGTTTTAGAGTTAAGGTCTAATAGACTATTTTTCTGTATCTAAATCTTCTGTAATGTGTATTATTTTTATAATGGAATATTAGAGCTTATGTGAAAAGTAAGTGAAATAAAATGCTTAGAGCTACATATGGTAAAAACATGACTATTTAGCGTTATATGGCATATTCCCTGATTGAGCCAACCAGCATGTTTGTTTCTTAACTTCCAGAACATTTACTAGATAATATGGTGGAGCAGCTAAGATTAAGACTGTGGATTCTGGAATCACCCCACTGACTGATTCATATTATAGCTAAAAAGTTCTGCCAGTTATTAGTTATATAATGATTAGCAAATTCTTCAACCCCTGTGCCCTTTTTCTTCATGTTAAAGTAGAGATGATAATAATACCTACCTCATGGAACAGTAGGGAAGATTGAGAGAATACATACACGCTCATCTCAAAAACTTACCCAATTGTTACCCAGTTGCTCAATAAATGTTGCTTTTCCCATTATTACAATTGTTTCTTTAGCTTTTGGTGACCATTAGCCCCCAAGTCAGTCTGTATGTTTGCCTAATAATTTGTATTGGTTGGTTGCAACTGGATAATAAGTATCCATTTGTGCCTCTCCAATTTGATTTGTACAGATGAACTGCCTGTCCCTTAGCATTCCCTTGTGGATGTGCTTTTAGTCCTGAGGCATCAACTTACCTCTGCTTTGAGCATAGATATAACACCTTCCTTTGTATATTCTATTCAAAGACTATACTTCAGAATGCTATACTCTAATTAGGTGCAAATATAAAGACAGCTTTTTGTTTTTCTTATAGAAAATCCTCTTTTCCTTTTTTTTCTAGCCACTTATGTTGTGTTTTTAACTTCTGATATGTCAAACTTCCTTTACCTGTCATCTCTAATATTAGATACTAGATATAACATTCCAGGTTGAAACATATTGATAATATAGTTAACTTCCTTGTAGGAAATACGAATCAAAGGCTAAAATTTCTGTACATTTGTAACTGGGAAAATAGAAATATTCATACCAAAAATATTTTCTTGACTAATTTATGCAGCATGTTGAAAAAGATTGCTTGGATTACCGTGTAATAATCCCAGCTACATTTTATTATGTTGCTTTTGGCAAGCTGTGTTCTTGGCCTCAATTCTGGATTGTTTGGCTGTGGAAATCTTCCAGAATTGATAGCATTTTCCATTTAGCTGCTTAGTAATGCATTTCAAATTGCTAACCATGTCAGTGGGTAAGCAGTGCCAATTCCTCTGCCCCCTAAGCTCTGAAAAAGGTTGGGAGTGGGATTGGATATGGTTGATAGCAGCTTTAGTGGCATAGCTATTTTCTTGCCAAAGAAAAGATTGTACATATATTTTAGGGCTTTGTGGCTTTATTATTATTCCACATGCTTTTTGGATAATATTTGAGACTCTATTCACAACACGATGTTGCACTTTTATGGGGGGAAAACTAGTAAATTGTTATACAAAAAAAAAAAAAACACTTCAATCATTATACACTTAGAGATCAATTCATCAGTTTATTCTTAAAGTTAGTATTTAGCAAATTGGACAGCAACTGTTTTAAATGATAATGAAGTAGAATCTTAGGGTGACATATTTGGAGGGTTTATTAGAGGTTCTCTGATTTGACTTCCAGTATATTTGAGGTTGCTATATAATTTGGCATACCAACTAGGATATTTGTGAGGGTGAAAAGGGTATAAAGATGTTAAAATTATTTATACTTTTGTAATTTTTGAAATGTAATTATTGACTAGCAATATGTTTATTGATAGATTTTTTGGTAGACCATTATTCAAAACAATTTTCAAAAATAGAATTTTTTCTAAAATCTAATATCCATGGGTATTAAAGCAAATTTTTTTGAAAAAACTTTTTTTTGTTGATCATCTGGAGATTAAAAACAGCAGAATAATTATTCTCGATACTGTTCACATTATTCAGTTGGTTTCTTTACTGTATCTCATTCAAATACTGTGTCACTGGTATTTTTCTAAATAATATATTTTTAAATATTGTATTTGTTAGATTCCCCTTCCCCACCCTTATATTTTCATTAAGTTGCCCACAGTCCCATTCAAAGTTGCATTTTAATGATTTGAAAGTTTATGGTTGAAATTTGAAGTTGTGGAGCCTTCAATTGATTCTTCTTTTTAAACAATGATATTTTTAATTGAGAAAATACCCTCTCAAAGCTCAGAACAGATTCTGTTAAATGGAAGATATTCTCAACTCTGATTTTTTCATATTGGAATAGTTATGACACATTGTGAGGAAAGATAGTTTATGTTCCCCATGAATCAAAAGCTAAATTGGTATATCCACTTTATGTCTTTTTAACTTGTTTTTTAAAGATACTAGCACCGTCTTGAGGAGCTGCATGATAATTTTGATCTGTTGGATATAATTTACAGATTTGGTAAATTACTGATTTGGTAGGGATTATATTGTTACATTGGATACCATCTCTGATGTCAGACTACATTTAAATCCTCCCTCTGCTACATATTAGTCTTGTGATCTTGAGCAAGTTATATAACCTCTTCATGCCTCAATTTTCTCATCTATAAATTGGAATAATAATAGTATTTACCTTAGAAGATTGTTAGGATTAAATGAGTTAATGCTGTGCTAGAACAGTGCCTGGCACTTGAAAGCCAGGCAGCCATTACTCAAGAGCTTAATGAATGTTTCTTCTTCCCCTCTGCATTTTAGCTTATCATGAGTTTTCATTTTCAGTATTTCTTATGTACTTCCTTATAAACCAAAGTTCATTGTGTGTATAAGATAAACAGTATACATTGAAGAATAAAAACAGTTCAAAACTGTATAATGGTTCAAACCATGATGGAAAATCATAGTGTTGAACCAGATAAGTCAGTCATGTGACTCAGGTCATCTCCACTAACTGCTGCACATGCTCTGTCAGTAGTCTCTTGGTAGCTTTCAAACTGCTCTATTTTAAAGAATAAAAACACTTTAATAATTACTTAATGTACGAATTTTTAAATATCAAAATTAAAACAGACAATATTTCCTTGTACCTTTAATGGAGTGAACCCCCTTAATTTCTCTGTTGGACATACTGCTGAAAATGTTTTGCATCTCATATTCTTGTGTACATGAATGAGCTTAGGTGAGTTGTTTGTAGCATATTTGCAGGTGATTCATTGGATAAGCTGTGAGAATGTCTCTAGTACAGAGGCCTCACACTAGTGACCTGGGCTTGAGGGATGGAAATCAGCCTCTGTATGAGATGAAGAAATAGTTTGTCACAGGCCCTAGTACCCATTATCATATATGTTGATGTTTGCCTTTTAGTGCTGCCAGCCACCTGCTGGACTTTTAGGCATGAATTTCTAACCCATACCAAGGGGACAGTCCCCTGTAGTTTAATCTTCATCCTTGTTGAATGTATTGTTTTAAAAAATCTATAATTTGAAGGAAAACACCACCACAGCAATAACAACAACAATAATAATACCTTTAACAATGAAACTGAAAATGAAAACAAGTTACTAGCTACCAGACGCTATTCTAAGGGTCTTACATGTAACTCATTTATTCCTCATAACATCAATGTAAAATAGCTACTATTATTATTTGCATCTTACAGCTCAGAAAACAGGCATGGTGAGATAGGGAAACTTTACTAATGTCACATAACTAGTAAGTGGTGGAGCCAGCGTTGAAACTCAGGAAGTCTGTACACAACTGGGAGAGAAGGCTAATATTTGAAATGATGGACTTGACATTCAGTATTTCAGCATCGATGAGCTCTAAGTTAATAGAGCTATGTGTAAGAACCCTACATTTAATATGAAGAAATCATTGGCACAAGAGTAAGAGAGGGCTTTGATCAAACAAGCCGAATGCATAGGAAAACTCTGGCATTTGAGGTGTCCTTAGCTCCAAATGCTTTGGTAGATCAGAGTATATCCATGGTGCTAACTCAGAGAGGAGAGGGAACAGTAACAGAGGTCTGCTTGGTTTCTAAACCCAGTTTTGCAAAGAGTATTGTTTACTCTTCTGTTACTAAGTCTAAAAGATCTCTGCACTAAGGGAATAGAAAAAGTTGAAGAAATTATCTTAAATTCATATAGAGATTTTAATGACTTTAAATGGAATTATAATCAGCCATATTTTATCTTTTCTTATATATTCAAGTTGTATGGTAGTATGTCATGTGTCATTGTCCATTGTATTTTGGTTTCATGCTTCATGGTGGCACTCTTTTAAAAAAAAAAAGAGTTCAATTAAAAATAAATTTTATTTGATATTTAGATTCTGGTAAAAATTGAAATGATAAATGCTGTTTATTGCCTACTTGTGAAGGTCTCAATGTTATGTTGGTAGAGTACATATGGAATCATTTATATGGTTTATAGCAAATGAAACAGAAGGTGAGGTATCAGTTTCAGATTTAGTACAATTGTCTGACTCAGATTTTAGAAATCTATTGATATTTTTAAAATAAAACTGAATTAAAACTTTTTTTTAATGCTTTACATTTGAAGGATGTTCTTTGTATTTGGATATTGATCCTCTTTCTGATTCAGTTTTGAAAGGAATTAACATCAAGTGGACTTTGTGTCACTTAATGCTTTCTAGACAAATTTTTAAAGAAAATTCGTCATTTTACTTTGATTTTTGAGTTAGCAATTCATAAGCAGGTAATTAAACACTTTCAGATGGAAAATGTCTAATTATAATCTTAACTCATTTTTTTGACATGGTAAAGACAATGAACTTTGCAGAAATAAATTTTTTTAGTATGTAGCAAACAACTAAGCAACTAAATTTTTCTTGGATTGCTTAATATTTTTCCATAGCTTGTAATTCATTAAACATTTCTATTCAATTTTCTGTACTAATTTCTTATATATATATTTTGCTTCATCAAAGCATTGCTCCTTTTCTTCCTCATTAGTAATTAGTAAACTTAGCTTCCTAAACCCCTTAGAACTTATGCCTTATTAACGATAGTGAACATAACCAGTGAGCATTGAAATTAGTGTTACTCTGAAATGTCAAACTTATTCTAGAAGTTATGCTTTTCCTTATAATTACTATATTAGTGAATGTCCTGCAGCCTATCATTTTATTGTTTATTAAATATATCTAATAAACCTTATTTGGAGTAATTGAAAGGGAATAATAGAAAATTTGAAGGGAATGATTTTTTTTCAGTAGTGAACTTATAAAATATTGTTATCCAAAGTTTTCTAGGGACTTCTTTTTAATAAGTAAATTAGAATCATTCCCCTTTTATATATATATAAATTAATGCTGCTGAAATGCTTAAAATATGCTTATCTTTACTTTTTAAAACACTATCTTTGATCTTATTTAAGTGTTTAATTGGCATTATCTGTGCAAAAAAAGATTTTGTTAACTGAGACACCACTGTGTTTCTGATATACTTACAAAAAACTCATGAGGTTTTATTTTATTTTTCATGTTTTGTAAATAGATATACAGGGAAATAATTAAATGTAAAGAAGTAAACTAAACATTAACCGGAATAAACAGTTCCATCTATACGTTGGAATGTTTATTTTTTCAGACTAAGTTTACTGAAAAGATTTTTGCTTTAAGTAAATTTTAGTAGATTGGACTAAGTTGAGGGACTTAATCCCTTCTGAGCTTTTGGAATTCTGAAGCCATCGCATAGAAACTATCTGGGAAAGACAAATGGTTAAGATATGTAGCCACAGCCTCCTGTTTTGGATTTGTATTGACATCAGAAAGGAAGATGGTGATGATGGATCTTATATATTTGAAGGCTGTCAGAAAGAGGATACTTGCTAGATTTATCCTTTATCTCAGAAGGTAGCATTAGTAACTGGGAAGAGGAGAATGGTGATGGAAGGTGTAAGTGGGAGAAAGTGGAGAGGGTGACAGGTAGAAGTCAGAGGCAAACTGTCTTGGAAACAGCTTTTAGCTCAACTTAAGATGTCTTAAGGGCAGAATGACCCAACAAAGGAATAAACTACTTATTGCAGTCATGGGACTTTCCTTCTCTACAGTTATTTCTTTTTTAAATATAGGTTGAAGAAGGAACTAAAAATATACGGCTAGGTTCACTAATTGGTTTGATCGTAGAAGAAGGAGAAGATTGGAAACACATTGAAATTCCCAAAGATGTAGGTCCTCCACCACCAGCTTCAAAACCTTCAGAGCCTCGCCCCTCACCAGAACCACAGATTGCCATCCCTGTCAAGAAAGAACACACACCTGGGACACTACAGTGAGTATATTTATTCAAAGGCTGATGTAAAAAAAAATGGTTATGGCAGTTCTCATGGGATTTTAATCATTATCGTATTCACACATCTTTGTACATGACGTAGGAAGTTGCTGTTCTCAGCACACTCAGACCTTAGAGTGTTTTTTTTTTACTATCATTGTTCATTTAGTAAATAAATAGTTATTGAATATCTGCTATGTTCCAGGTACTCCAAAAGCCCTGCTTGCACAATGGAAAACCAAACAATGTGTGCAGGGTGTGTCCATGTTGAGCTTGAATTAGGTTTTAAAATTCTAGAATGGAATTCAATATCCCAAACTTCATATTCTGTTCCCATTTATGGAATTCTGACTACTGTTATAGGAATTCCAAGCTCAAATGTCTATCTGATATAAAATAGAATTCGTGTTTTAGCATGCATTCGTTTTCAAACTAGTCTACATTATGAGTTTCTGGCACAGATAGAGCTCTGTTTTGTCTGATTGTTTTGTAACAAAACAGATACTTAATACATACCATTTCACTTTAGTTTTATATTGCTTTAATAGATGAACTCTATAAATTCTAACATTTCATTTATTTATTTTGGTATTCTATATAATTGTACATTACTTTTTCTTTATGAGAAAAAGATCTTCATAAAGTAGACCTCTTGATTTTAAAATATTTTTTCCTTTACTTATGATTGTCAGTTCTTGTCAGAAAAGAAATCCACAGTGCTTTTTGAAATACTGAGTTTTAAGTTCCCTGTGCAAAGTGTTTCTGACTCTGTTGCTTTGACTCTTCTTCACTGTCTCCTCTTTCATTTACCCTAAAAATTGGAAGACAATCTCACTGATGTTTTCTAACTAATGATCTTCTCCCCTTGCAAAGATATTAATGGTGTATACTCTAAGATCAGTGACCATCAGAGACTCACATGAATCTGAGGCCCCACTGTGTAGGTTAAAAACCTACTGACCTGTGAACTCTGCGTACTGTTGGGACCACGCTGTGATTGAAAAAAATTTTGTTTTTGGTTGGTTGCTTACTAATCTTACCTAAAAATCTAAAATTTCAATTTCTCTTGAAAAATCTAAATATTTAATAACACTGGGCCCATATCAGAGTTATTTAATACTTCCTGAGATGCAGCAAGATCCACAGTTGTTTCCGTTTCTTACCTTTAAATTTCTAGACCCAGCCTGTTTTAATTTGTACTAATCTGGTTTATTTTCTTTATGTAGTCATTTGTTTACTACTTTGCTTAAAGGAGAGAAACTGTTAGTCATGTCATCTTGAGTATGCCATATATATATATATATATATATATATAGAGAGAGAGAGAGAGAGAGAGAGAGAGAGAGAGAGAGAATTCAACCCCAGCAATACAACCCAATTAAAAAACAGGCAAAGGACTTAAATAGCATTTCTCCCAAGAAGATAAATAGATGGCCAGCAGGCACACAAAAAAGATGTTCACTGTCACTAACCATTAGCGAAATGAAAATCAAAACCACAATGAGACCCCCCTCCATACTCTTCAGGATGGCTCTTATCAAAACAAACAAAAACCAAACCAGACCCAGAGTATAACAAGTATTGGCAAGAATATGGAGAAATTGGAACCCTTATGGTTGCCTAGCAGAAGTGTAAAATGGTGCAGCTACTGTGGAAAATAGTATGACAGTTTCTCAGAAAATTAGTCATTTTAGGTTTATTATAAGATTTTTTAAAAAATTATTTGCAAAACTGTAGACATTTAGATCTATTTGAATCAAATGTTAGTGTTAATTGGTTCTATTAACCGTCATATTTTTTTCTTAGGTTCCGTTTAAGTCCAGCTGCCCGCAATATTCTGGAAAAACACTCACTGGATGCTAGCCAGGGCACAGCCACTGGTCCTCGGGGGATATTTACTAAAGAGTATGTGTTTGCTTTTTGTAATAACCAATTCCATTATTTATTATGATCTTGTTTTTTTGAACGAATATAAAAAGAGCTTATTCAGTCTTAAGATTTAAAAGGAGGTACACTGTTCTTTTGTGCTTTTAATTGCTTTTATCATTATAAATTGTATTCTACGCAGGGGTTTTGTGAATAATTATAGCATCACTGAAGAACAGCTCTAATTTGATAACTAAGCAAGATCCTCAGAAGTGGTAATAAATGCAGGAAATTAGAGTGCAGAACAGTGAAACTTCTTACAGTGTTAAGTGTATATGAAATCATCATGCAACCTTTACATTTCTGAAATGAGGAAATATATTTTTAAAAAAAATTTTTCATGATATTCCATTTGAATTTTATTCACATGTACTGTTACAAAGCAATCTCCATATACAGTTTGGTCTCTTTTTAGATTTTCTTTTCTATTTCATTGATCCATCTGTCCATGAGTTAGTACCATACTTTTTTAGTACCACACTTTTAATTAGAAATGTTTTATTGTATGCTTTAAAATCTGATAGAGATAGCCTTGCTCTTTTTTTTTTAATTAATCAGTTTTCTTAGTTCATTCTTATTTTATTCTTCAAAATGAATTTTAAGCAGTTCATCTACCTCCATGGGTAAGAATGAGGGGTATTTTTATGAGATTGTATCCCAGTTTAACTTAGTGAGAATGACATCTTTATGATGATGGATCTTTCTATTCAGTAGCACTGGTGTGTCTTTCCAGTAATTTAAATTTTTGTGTCTTTCAAAATAGATGGCCCCTGTTGTGTTGAAACTTAGTCTAGTAGGATAGACAAAGATTAATCAAATAGGCTTATGAACTAATGTAAAATTTCAATAGTGCTATGTGCTACATTTCTACTGGCAGTAATAGTAAATATTTCAAATTGAGTTTATGTTTCAAAGCAATGTACTCATTCCATGTTTATCTAATATTCATAGAAAATAATAAATAATATTGGCCAGAATTTTATAAGTTGAGAGAGAGCAATGGTTATGAAATTATAAATGGCAGTGCTGGTCCAGGCAACTTTTTCTTTTTTCCACTGGGTTATTTTATTCTTCATGAAAACATTGGCTTACTGTTCAATGTTTATTTTATTGAAAGCAGTATATAGCTTTAATTCTTAGATATCCTCATTTATCTGTATTACACTCTTACTGATTTGTTAACCAAGTATGAGTATGTGGTTCTATCACACACGTACTGTAAAGTTTGTGCCACACTGCAGGAGTTGCAAACCAGCTGTCCTGAGAGCTTACTGAAAGGCAGCATCCCAGACCGTGGGATTTTTAGTTAAAGGACTTAAAGGTTATACTTAGCTATAAAAAATTAAAATTAAGAACCTGGTTGCCAGTTAATCCTAGATTTTCCCCCTTACCAATCCCTATTTACTATCTACTATTGGTATCTTAATCTTGTTAGTTTCTACCAGTTTGTGCCTTAGTAACACTCTCTAAAAATGGGAGAAAGCAGCTGTTTTTATAACAGAGTAGACTTGCGTTTCTCATAATTCTGAGGGTTAGGATGAAGAGTCTGTATTTAATTCATTAATCATTGAGGATTTGGTGAAATATAAAATAATTATTGCTACATCTTAGAGGGACCAGTTCTGCAAATTTGTGTAAGATAAACTGGAGCAGAAAAAGATGAGATAAGGAGATAAAGTAATAGACTCCTAAAGTAATCCAAGTAAGAGAAAATGAATACTCAAATGTGGGTAGAAGGAGGAAAAGGGAGATTCCTTATATAGACAACATTTTAAGGATAGAGTCCAGAAGCCTCTGCAGATTAAATGTGGAGTGTATACCAGAGTAGCAACAAGTCAAGGAATGAATCTGGATCTGGTCTGAGTGATGATAGTTTTGGCTCCAAAAATAGAAATAAGGGATTTGGGAAGCATTTGTCTTGGTGGAGTTAGTAATGTGTGAAGCTTTGTCAGGACTTAGAAGCCATGTAGGTATCAGGATCAGTGAGATGAAGATGTATCTCAGGAGATTGTTTGGGATTAGAGAGGTGGATTTGGTAGATAATAATGCAGTAGTTGTAATTGAAATCATCAATAGGGAAACTATTTAGAGGTTAAAATCCTAGAGTTGGAGGATAGTTGGGAAATGGAAAAGTCAAGAACGGTAGGATCTAAGAAAAGCCTCTTAAATTTGGTGATATAGTTACCTTTTGGAGGGCAATTCAGTAGTGTGACAGCAGTGGAATAAAGAAATAAAGTTTTCTTCCTTCCTTTTCTTTCCATGTGTGCTTAATACATATGTGATGCACAAATATCTTTTTTTAACCTGAGTTGAAAGTTATAATATTAATGAAACATTTCTTAAGAATAAAATGGTATTATCTTCTGAATACCATAAGGAAGCAGTATTAAAGAGTTAGGCTTTTAGAATTTTTGCCATCTTTCTACCCTCTTACCCGATTCTCTTCCCTGCCCTTATTCCTTAACTCTCCACCAGAAAGAAATCAACCTCTGATCTTCAAAATAAGAAATGGTACCAAAGATTTCTTGAGAAAAGTGGATCCTGAAAGCATACATTATTGAGGATTTTTGTTTTTCTATACTACTAAAAATGCCTGCATTTTAAGTTTAACATTAAGGTGAGCTTTGGAAAAAATTTTAGCCTAATGTCATCTTCTGACATGGTTGAAAAATTGCAGGCCTTAGCGTAGTTGCCCCCAAAATATCTTAGCATGCTTTCTTATTTTTTAAATTTCTTTCGTCTTTAAGAGAGAGACAGGCTCTCATTGTGTCACTCAGGTTGGGATGCAGTGGTGTGTTCAAAACTCACTGCAGCCTTAAACTCCAGGTATGCCACCATGCCTGGCTAAATTTTAAAAAGAATTTTGTAGAGACAGGTTCTCACTAGATTGCCCAGACTGGTCTCAAGCTCTTGGCCTCAAGTGATCCTCCGACATCAGCCTCTCAAAGTGCTGGGAATCCAGACGTGAGCCCACGGTGCCCGACTGGCACACGTTCTTGACATGGTGAGGACATCCTCCATTCCATGTCCACTAAAAGTGCAAGTAGAGTAGAAAAATCAGTTCCAAATGCTGAAGGAAATGCCTCCAGCCCACTGTATTTGTGAAGAAAATCTTATGTGTCAGGGCTGCTATTTTAATTTTGCCTTAAAACAAACATTGTTCAGAATACATGTTGTACCAAAGCATATAGACTTTCCTTTGCTTGTACATGTGACTATTTTAAGAAAGCAGTGTCAAGGCCACAATTGGAAGCAGAATACATTTAGGTTCTTCACCTGCAGCCCCAATGTCTTTGGTACATCTAGGTCTTAAATCATAGTGGTAGTAATATTTGTATTCATCACACAACATCAGAAATCCAGTAAGTATGACAGGCAAGTACCTAGTGTGTTTTAGTGGTATTTCTTTTCAAAATGAATTCATGTCACACCCAAATGAATTGCTCTCTCAGGGAGCCCAGTAGAGAAGGGTCTACCTGAGTTAACTTGCAGAACATCCTCTGCCTATCTGCAGATTTTTTGTTATGTTGGTTTTTCTCCTATTTTTTGTAGCTTTTAATATCTACCTGATGCTCCAGGTTTAGTCTGATTATTTAATGTACAGAAATCATTGAAACTATTTTCTGTCTTACAAAAAACTAAATCGTTGGCTGTTACTAAACAATAATTAAGATTTATACTTCAAAGGTATGTAAGTATAAAATCAGCAATAAAAAGGCCAGGTGCAGTGGCTCACACTTGTAATCCCAATGCTTTGGGAGGCTGAGGCTGGTGAATCACTTGAGGCCAGCAGTTTGAGATGAGACTGACCAACATGGCGAAACCCCCGCCTCTACTAAAAATATAAAAATTAGCCGGGTGTAGTGGTGCACACCTATAATCCCAGCTACTAGAGAGGCTGAGGGATGAGAATCTCTTGAACCTAAGGGGCGGTGGTTGCAGTGAGCTGAGAGTTTGTGCCACTGGATTCCAGCCTAGGTGACAGAGTGAGACTCTTTAAAAAATAAAAACCAGTGGCCAGAATGAATTTTCTACTTAATTCTTTATGATTAACCTTCCCAAGAATCTTTTTTTTTTTTTTTTTTTTTTTTGAGATGGTGTCTTGCTCTGTCACCGAGTCTGGAGTGCAATGGTGTGATCTTGGCTCACTGCAACCTCTGCCTCCCAGGTTCAAGTGATTCTTCTACCTCAGCCTCCCAAGTAGCTGGGACTACAGGTGCACACCACCACTCCCAGCTAATTTTTGTATTTTTATTGGAGATGGAGTTTCACAATATTGGCCAGGTTGGTCTCGAACTTGACCTTGTGATCCACCCACGTCAGCCTCCCAAAGTGCTGGAATTACAGGTGTGAGCCACCTTACCCAAGAATCTTAACTACTATAGAAATAAAAACTAAACTGCTTTAAAAAAGAGTAGCAAATAATAGTTAGGCTGATAATGAGATAAAAATGTGTCAATTTAGTGTCCGTAACCTTTTTTTAAATAGATGTATTCAAGCATTAACAAGTTACAGTGTTCTGGCTTGTGTTGATATGTTGTTGCATAAGTTACAGTAAACTTACCAGCTTAAAATAACACTTGTTTGTTTTCTAACAGTTCAGTAGGTTAGAAGTCCTGGCATAGCATGACCGGGTTCTGAACTCATGGTCTCACAAGGCTGAAATCAAAGTGTTGGCCAAGGCTGGGAGCTCATGTGAAGCTTGGGGTCTTCTTCCAAGCTCATGCTGTTGTTGGGAGAATTCAGTTCCTTGGGACTCTAGGACCATGGCCCTTGTTTCCTTGCTAGCTGTCAGCAAAGAACCACTGACAGCTCCCAGAGGCCACATGCAGGGCCTTGCCATGTGTCGTCTCCGTCTCTGTAGTCTGTTCACAGCATGCATGTTTGCTTCTCCAGGGCCAGCAGTTGAATCTCTTTATTCAAATCTCTTCTTCCAGGAAGGCCCAATTTCTTTTAAGAGATTACCTGATATATCTGTCCCTTCCAGGATAATTTGCCGTTTGATTAACTCAAACACAACTGATTTGGAGCCTTAATTATATCTGTAAAATACTACCAATTTTGTCACATAATAGGACCTAATCATGGGAGTGATATCCATCGTATTCACAGGCCAGCTACAGTTAAGAGGGATTACATGGGGTGTGTATACTAGGTGCAGGAATATTGGGGCCATCTCAAAATTCTTCTACCATGTTGCAACAAGTAAAAGGGTCTTCTCAAATACGCTCAACAGATGCTAGGTTTTTTCTTTCATCAATTTTTTTGAAAAATAATACCAAAATATTAACTGTGTTTGAGAAATAATTTTTCTTTAGATTTTGTGTCACCCTGAAGTTTTTTTTTTTTTGATTATGTAAAACAGATTTTTTTCTTAAATTGGAAAAAATATAATTAATTATTGGATATTAAAATCTTCTAAAAATTATTTTAAGAAAATATATTGCCTAATACCACTGTAATTTAGCATAGTGTGTTGACGGCTTGACATATTTAGTAATCTAATTACATCCTTTTACAAGGCAAAGATACATTTGTTTTAAAGAATACTACAAAGGCAAGTCTGTAACTAGTTATTTTTTTCATTCTAAAAAATATCATGGGTTAGATTTGTTACATTAGGTTGTACTGATGACATATTGAGCAAAATTTAAAATGCTTTGGTTTCCTGGTCATGAATAAGCTGATTTGTACCGTAATAAACAATGAAACAATAAGTGAACAATAAAATAGAAAATATTCTGGTGAAAGCCATATTTACAATAAACCTGACACTTTTTGAATGCCATGTGAATATCATTTTGTAAGCATAAAGGATGAGAGTATGGTTTAATTGTTCGTGTACCAGATAACATCCACTGCACAGATAAAAGACTGATTTCCTTTTTAAAAATCACTGCCTATATCCAATTTTAATAAAATTCTAACTATTATTTGGTTTTTGAAAATATACAAATATTAAAACGTGACAAATAATGGGAGTCCACAGACCAGGTAAGAGACAGGATTTAATTTTCTAGATCAAATAATTGGTTTTTAATGATAACCTTGACATCTGTATGTTTCTGTATCTTTTCTACACATCTTACCTGCATTTTCTGAAAGCTCTCTTATAATCCTTGTTGCTAATCATGGTTATCTACTTTGCTTTTATTTCCAGGGATGCTCTCAGACTTGCCCAGTTGAAACAGATGGGCAAGATTACCGAGTCCAGACCAACCCCAGCCCCTGCAGCCACTCCCACAGCACCTTCACCCCTACAGGCCGTAGCTGGGCCATCTTATCCCCGGCCTATGATCCCACCAATATCAACTCCTGGACAACCCAATGCAGTGGTAATGTTCTCTAAATGGATTTTTCTTTTTCTTTTTTGAGACAGAGTCTTGCTTTGTCACCCAGGCTGGAGTGCAGTAGCACAGTCTTGGCTCACTGCAGCCTCTGCCTCCCAGGTTCAAGAGATTTTCCTGCCTCAGCCTCCTGAGTAGCTGGGATTACAGGTGCCCACTACCACACCCACTTAATTTTTGGATTTTTAGTAGAGAAGGAGTTTCACCATGGTGGCTGGGCTGGTCTCGAACTCCTAACTGAAGTGATCCGCCTGCTTTGGCCTCCCAAAATGCTGGGATTACAGGCATGAGCCACTGCACCTGGCCTGGATTTTTATTTTTCAAATTTAAATGAAAGAGAAAATAAGAACAATTACTATGTGTTTTAAGAGCAGTTTTAAAACAGATTAGTTTTACTAATCTGTTTCAGTAGTAGCTAAAAGTGATAAAGAAAAAAAACACTCCAAATGCTTCATTTTACAGATTTTCTATCAGAAACCAAAATTTGTATGTTAACTTCCTAATAAACATTAGATAGAACTATAATTCAATTTAAGCATTAGAACTATAATTCAATTTAAAGTTACCACAAGTTCTACAACTTCAATAACATATATATTCTCTATAATCTCATGTCTTTTTTTCTCAAGTGTAATACTATTAATTGGTAGCTGATGCTAGCTCCCTTTTCTGACTATGTTTTACTTTCTAACTAGGGAATTGATAATCCCACTATAAAGAACTATATAGTCATTCTTTCCTTTTCAGATGCATGCAGTATAGCAGCCCCTTTTTGTTTTCAAATTACTCCATTTTGCCTCTCTGTCTTTCCTATTCAGGTTACTTCCTATCAGAAGAAATGTAGGATAACCGAGTTTATTTAAGTGCCCAAATGGGCACTTAAAAAATTAAAAGCAAAATAAATAGATAAATCTATACTCCTTCTAATGGAGAACTATATACTAAATGATATTTTAAAAGAGTTGAAAACAGTACAAGCTTCATGGGAAACAGATTTTCAAATATTCATTCATGATTAATATACTACATACTGGAATAACCTACTTTTAAGGACATGTAATTGGACTATATAATGTATAGTCCAAGAGTGAACTATGCACTCAATATAAGATATGTATAGTCCAATCATATGTCTTTCAAAAGTAGGTTATTCAAGGCTGGGTGTGGTGGCTTACACCTGTAATCCTAGCAGTTTGGGAGGCTGAGTTGGGAGGATTGCCTATGCCCAGGCATTCAAAGACCAGCCTGGACAACATAGTGAGACTTCATCTTTACAAAAAATTTAAAAGTTAGCTGGATGTGGTAGTCCCAACTACTAGGGCAACTGAGGTTAGGGAATCACTTGAGATTGAGAGGTTGAGGCTATAGTGAGCTATAATCATGCCACTGCACTCCAGCCTGAGTTACAGAGGAAGACTATCTCCAAAAAAAAAAAAAAAAAAAGTTATTCAAATTAGGAAGGTAAATGATACTTTCAAATTCTTATAATATGTGGAGAGCATTTATTCTGCTTGACCAAGTACTTTGCTAACATAGAGTGTTTAATTTCTTGATATTTGTAAAAATGAAATCAGTGGCACTCTCAGTTGCTTTGTATTATCTTGAAGTGATTGTAATGAAATCCCAAAATAGAGTTAAGGACAAGAAAGGAATTAGATATAAAGTCTATTGTGCTTTTTTGTCCATGGAACAGAATGGAACAACTATAATGAAGTTACCAGAATATTTTATTATCTCATTCATACTTTCTATTATGAATCCCTAAGAAATAAGACACTCATGTTATTTTTAGAAATTACAAATCAAGATAGAAGTAATTGAATTGCCTGTATAGAAGATCCCCACCTTCTAATATTCCTTGTAATTTCTTTGATCCACGAGTTGTTTATAAGTATAAATTTAATTTCAGAATATTTGAAGACCCTTCAGTTACCTTTCATGATTTCTAGTTTAACTCCACTGTGTTAGAGAATACACTTTGAGACACGCTTCGTTTTTAGAACAATCATCTTCTCAAATTTATTGAGATTTATTTTACATTTATAGTATGGTCTGTCTTGGTGGATGTTTCTTGTGTACTTGAAAAGATGGTTCAACTTACAAGTTTTTGGCTTTACTATGTTGTAAAAGTGATACACATTCAGTAGAAAGCAATACAGTACGTACTTGCAATGCTGGGGAACATTGGCCAGCCACAGCTCCCAGTTAGCCACGTGATCATCAGGGTAAACAACTGCTACTCTGCAGTGTACTGTGTAGCCAGATGATTTTGCCCAACTTTAGGCTAATGTAAGTGTTCTGAGCACATTTACGGTAGGCTAGGCTAAGGCTAAGCTGTGATGTTGAGTAGGTTAGATGTGTTAAATGCACTTTTGACTTATGATATTTACGATGGGTTCATCAGAATGTCACCCATCATAAGTCAAAGGGCAACTATATATTAATAGTTGGTTTCTTGCTTTATTGGCTGTTTTATTTCAGTTGTGTTAAGTGATATTTGTAACAAAATCTGCGTACAGATGGCGTATGTCTGTGTCTCTCTTCTCTCTCCTTTCTTCTCTCTCTCTGTGTATGTGTGTACACACACACATATCTATTGCCCAGTGTGTGTGTATGGTATGTGTACACACACAAACACACCTATGGAGGAATTACTCATTATTTGGTAGATTTCTTTTTTATCATCTTAAACATAGTAACATAAGATATCCCATTCACGATTAAAACATGAATTTTATTACTTTTTTCTGTAGTTATGTACTATAAACCAAAACTTCTCAGATTTTTTTATTTTCTTCCCTTATACTAAGAATTTTAATAGTGCTTTTCTTGTATTAATCTTTAATAAGTTAGATTATTGAGAATTTCATTTATAATGTTGCTTGTTTTTTGTTTATTTTTCTATTCCACTTGTGGTTTAACAGACAGGTTGCTATCTTTTTGCAGGGCACATTCACTGAAATCCCCGCCAGCAATATTCGAAGAGTTATTGCCAAGAGATTAACTGAATCTAAAAGTACTGTACCTCATGCATATGCCACTGCTAACTGTGACCTTGGAGCTGTTTTAAAAGTTAGGCAAGATCTGGTCAAAGGTCAGTGAAATTGAATTTACTTAATACAAAACACATGCTAACTTAATTTTCATGAAATCCTTTACAAAATTCACATTGTGTAGCTTTTGATTTCAATTTCATAATTTACTTGTACTGTACTCTGGGTATATTTGTGCTAGAGAAAAAAATTAGTAATGTTTTCCTATAAAAAGTAAAATGGTTCCACAGTATTAAATAAATCACAGATGCCTTTATGCAGAATAAGGGTTTCTGTTCTACCTTACTTTTATTTCCTCTATGGTCATATTTGAATAATGTACATTTAGTTAACGTTCATTTAGCAGGCAGTTATTGAGTTTAATTCTCTGTTACATACTGAGCTTTAAAAATACAGATTGAGCATCCCAAAACCAAAATTTCAAAATACTCCAAAATTTGAAACTTTTTGAGTGCCAACATGGAGCTCAAAGGAAGTCCTTATTGAAGCTTTTCAGATTTTGGGATTTTTGGACTAGAGATGCCAAAACCATAAATGTAATATTCCAAAATCTGAAAAATTTTGAAATCTGAAACACTTCTGGTTCCAAGTATTTTGGATAAGGGATACCGAAATCTGAATTACTATAATTTGGCTGGTTAGTTATTTTAAAAGCAAAACTGGGCTTCATGTTTTGGTGTGCTTTAGCTTTTATATAGGTAAATTTTTTTGTAAGAACACATGATTTGCTGAGAACAAATGGCTATTTTTTGTTTTGAGTATTTTTTGGTATGATATTTAAACGAAGTAGTCCTTAACATTTCAGTAAGATTAAAATCTAAAACTTTGAAGAATGTTTTATATTAGAAATATCTTAGTTATTCTTCTCTGCTTTCAGTTTACTTTGCTCTTTTATTTCAGGTTTCTTAAGGTGAAAACTTGGATTGTTTATTTGAGACCTTTATTTTTTAATATAAGCATGTAATACTCTTGAGTTCCCTTTAAGCACTGCTTTAGCTGTATCCCACAAATGTTGATATGTTTTATTTATTTATTTTTTTTAGAGACAGGGTCTTGCTCTGTCACCCAGGCTGGACTGCAGTGGTGCAATTTTGCTTCACATCAACCTCTGCCGCCTGGGTTCAAATGATTCTCACGCCTCAGTGCCCCGAGTAGCTGAGATTACAGGCACACTACCATGCCTGGCTAATTTTTTGTATTTTTACTAGAGACGGGGTTTCACCATGTTGGCCAGGCTGGTCTCCAACTCCTGGCCTCAAGTGATCTGCCCACCTTGAAGGATAAGGCCTTAAGTGATTCACCCGACTGAAGTTCTGAAATTACAGGTGTGAGCCACCGCGCCTGGCATTATTTTTCTTTTTATTCAATTAAAAATGTTTTCTCATTTATTAATTTTGTGATTTCTTTGATCAATGAATTATTTATAAGTGTGCACTTAATTTCAAAATATTTGAGGAGTATTCATTTCTCATGATTTATAGCTTAACTGCATTGTGTTTGGAGAACATACTTTATATGATTTCAATCTTAAATTTGTTGATATTTATTTGATATTATGATCTTTCTTGGTATGTGTTCTTGAAAAGAATTTTTTTATTTTTGCAAGGGAATGTTCTATAAATGTCAGGTCAAGCTCGTTAATAGTGTTGTTTATGTCTTTTGAGAGGAGTGTTGAGAGTCCTCATTATAATTGTTTATTTGTATGTTTCTCCTTTCAGCTCTGTCAGTTTTTGCTTCATGTATCCTGAAGGTCTATTATTAGGCACATACACAGTTAGGAATTTTACGTTTTCTTGAACAGACTCATCTTTATGTCATATCCTTGTCTATTCCTTGTAATATTCTTTATCCTCAAGCCTTCTTTATCACATCTGTAGCCACGACAGATTTCTTTGACTTGTGTTTCTATAGTATATCTTTTTGCATCTTTTTACTTTTAAATGTAAATATGTTTATTTAAATAGGTTTCTTGAAGGCAACATGTAGTTGGTTCTTGCTTTTTTATCCAATTCTTTGGTCTCTTAATTAAGGTGTTTAGACCATTCACATTTAATGGAATGGTTGGATTTCAATCTGCCGTTTTGATCTTTCTTTGTGTTCTCTTTGTCCCACCTCTTTTATTCTTTTCTCTTTCTCTCTTTTGGTTATTTATTTTGTTATCATTTCATTGTATTTCATCATTTTATTTCCTTTTTTTCTTCTTATCTGTCTTTGCAATTTTTTTCTTAGTGTTTACAATATAATTCTTTAATTTATCACAGCCTGGGTTCAAATTATATTGCACCCCACTCCATGTTCAACATAAGAACCTCATAACTATATACTTCCATTTCTTCCCTCTCATATTTTGTGCTGCTGTTGTCATGTTTTACTTCTATATATGATATAAGCCCCAGAATACATGCTTAATGTTTTTACTTTAGCAAATCAACCCTTTTGGAGTTTTAAAATGAGGGGAAAAGTGTCTTTTATATTTATCTGTACTTTTTTTCATTTATTTATATAGAATGAAAGTGTTATCTGCTATTATACTTCTTCTGCCTGAAGAACTTCCTTTAATGCTTCTTATAGTACAGATTGACTGGCAATAAATTTTCTTAGTTTTTATCTGAAAAAGTCTGTTTATCTTTCACATTTTTCATTTTTAAAACATTTTTTAAAAAATTGTAGTTGAATATATAACGTGAGTTTCACCATTTTCATTGTACAGTTAGTTCATTGGCATTAAGTACATTTACATTGTTTTGCAACCATTACCACCATTCATCTACAGAACATTTTTTATCCAGCAAAATGAAAACTCATAAACCTCATTCCTCTTTCCCACCACCCCTGACAACCATCATTCTACTTTCTATTCCTATAAATTTGATGATTTTAAGCACATATTAATGGGATCATATAGTACTTGTCCTTTGGTGACTGGCTTATTTCACTCGGCATTATGTCTTCTGGGTTCACTCATGTTGCAGAATGTGTCAAAATTGCCCTTTTAAGGCTGAGTGATACTCCATTATACGTATACACCATACTTTGTTAATTCATGTGTTAATGGATAAATACATTAGGATGTGTTTACCTTTTGTCTATTGTGAATACTACTGCTGTGAAAATGGCTGTACCAGTATCTCTTTGTGTCTCTGTTTTCATATTTTCTGTGTATATCCCCAGAAGTGGAATTACTGGATCATATGGTAATTCTGTTTTTAATTTTTTAAGGAGCTACCATACTGTTTTCCATAGTGGCTATGCCATTTTGCATTCCCATTAACAGCACACCAATGGGTCAAGCATGATGGCTTATTCCTGTAATCCTAGCACTTTGGGAGGCTAGGGCAGAAGGATCACTTGAGGCCAGGACTTTGAGACCAGTCTGCGAAACAGAACAAACCCCATCTCTACAAAAAAAAATGAAAAACTACTTGGGAGGCTGAAACAGGAGGATTGTTTGAGCCCAGGAGTGAGGTTACAGTGAACTATAATTGTACCACTTCACTCCAGCCTGGCTGACAGAGCAAGAGCTGTCCCCAGAAACAAAAACGAAGTGCACAAAGGTTCAAATTTCTCCACATTTTTGCCAATACTTGCTATTTTCTGTTTTTTGATAGTAGTCACCATGATGGATATATTGTCATCATTTTTAAGGATATTTCTGCTGGATATAGCTTTTTGAGTTAATAGGTTTTCGTTTCAGTTTTTAAAGTTAGTATTTCATTATTTTCTGGCTTAAAGAATGTCTGCTGCCATTCTTAATATTTGTTCTCTTGTATGTGATGTTTTCCCACTGTCTGGTTGCTTTCAAGATTTTCTCCGTTAGCAGTTTGACTATTGTATGCCCAGATTTTTTTTTTCTATTGTATTTATTCTGTTTGGGTTTCTCTCAGCTTCTTAGATGTATGGTTTGTTGTCTTCCTTTAATAGTGAAAATTTTCCACTTGTTATTTTTAATGATATCTTCTGTTTCATGTGGTTTCTCTTTGGGACTCCAATTTTAAATGTTAGACTTTTGAATTGTCCAAAGTTCTTAAATGTTCTATTCCTTTTGTTCATTCTTTTTTCTCTTTAGGTTTCATATTGGATAATCTTTGTTTACCTGGCTTCAAGTTCACTGATTTCCCAGCTGTGTCTGCAAAGCTTAGCAAAATATGTATTTTTTTTAAATCTTGATTAGCATGGATTTTCCCCTCTAGATTTCCATTCAAATGTTTTTATACTTTCCATTTCTCTGCCACTAGTCCCCAACTGTTTATGCACATTGTACCATACTCTCTCTTCTTTGCTCCTGTCCTCTGACAATGGTTATTTACTTCCTGTGTTTGTCTCTCCTCTGAATGGACTAACACTCTTTAGCATTCAGTTCACCTGTTTGCTTTGTAACCTCAACTCCCTAATGGGCTCAAGAAAAGTTATGATTTTGTAATTTATCCTGCTTTTTCTTTCACCCTGTCAGGATGGGAACCACTTTCTTTTGCAACTTTCTACATCCCAGGTGAAAGCAGGACTCTTAACAGTTTATATACAGATTTTCAAGATTTCATATAAAGAAAACTTGAGAGCTTTTAAAAGTTCAGGGAACTCTAAATGGAAAGCTATTTTAGAGAAAGTGATAAATTTCTAAAAAATGAACCTTGGAAGCACTCCTATGGTTCTCAGATCACACTTGTTTAGTCACTGTGAATACCTGTGGTTAAGTAGATAAAGTGAGGAGAAGGCTAAGAGAGCCATGAGAGGTAAGCAGAATGATTTCATGAACTGTTACATTTGAATTTGTACAGACCAAATATTTTCTATGTGGTTATCATTAAAAAGCCTCTAAACACTGTAAGTCCATTTATATCTCTATTCCTAAAGGGATTTTAAACAAAAACTTTTGCATATTTCTGGAATTCTGAATTAGAGGAGCTTTGATACTTTGCAGCTGACAGTTACCATGACAAGTTGACAGTATTTAGGATTATGGTAATTCATCTAATCTTTTTCTGAAGTCTCCAGCATGCCTTTGAAATGAACTGTTATTCACGTAAAATTCCATGATACTTTAATAATAGGATAGGTTTCTTGCCACATACCATTGACTAGATCTTGATCTTAAAGTCTAGATCTAGTCAATGGTAAAGTCTTGATCTAGAAGTTTTTGCAAGAAAGAATCAAATATTGTTTACATTTTCCAACACTGTCATAACCACTGGCAAATACAAAGGCATCAACAAATACTTTAGTTATGATTAGCGCTGTAGGAAGTGACAGGACCTCAGCTTTATCTTAAAATAATTATGTATACTGGAAAGAAATTGATTCAAATGCATTCACCATAAAACTATAGACAGAGAACCTCGTTTTATTCATCACACTAGGACCTATGCCAGCATTGCTTCATCTTTGGCTTTTGTTATATCCTGTTTTATTAAGTTAAAAGCAGTTAAATTTTTTTTCACCTACACTCCATTAGTAAAATGAAATTTTTGAACATTCTCTCATATGTGTATATATAACTGTTTTATATAAAGTACCTACATGTATCACTGTTCTGGTATAATTAATGTGTTATAAAGCATACAGAGAATAAGGACATTTAAAAAGAATGAGGAAGAAGATGAATCATCTTGTAAACTTCCTGACCGCACACACCACAGAGAGACCATTGAGTTGGTTCTTTTTTTCTGATTATACTTCTAATGTATCCTTCAGGTTCTTGCGTATGATGTAAAAGCAATTTAAAAAATTGATAACCAAGGCCCAGAAGTAAACTTACATTCATGGTTAATTTTATTTAACCAGGACCTCCTATAATGCAAGTTTTTCTAATCATGAGAACCTTACTGACTAAGCAAACAAAAGGCTGTAATTTTTTGTCATTGTGAGTACATTCCATAATTTACAGGTTTGAAGTTGTAATGTCAGTGTTAAAGTTATATTAAGAATATTAATTTTACTAAGCTTATTTTTCTTTTAGATGACATTAAAGTATCTGTAAATGATTTTATCATCAAGGCAGCAGCTGTTACCCTTAAAGTAAGTAGCAGATTTCAAATTATTTTGTCTTCTAAAGTAGTTTCATGTCATGGAATTTTTATAATGACAAATAGAACTCTAATTTTTAAATCACAAAAATTTTATAATTGTCTTGCTAAAAATATCCTATCATTTGGTCTCACTCCCTACTAATGAAGAAGCTGCAAATCAAAAGAACTCACAACTAATTAGAACAGAATTAAAACCATTTTTTCAGCAAATACTATTGATCCCTTATCTTATGCTACGTGCGTTCTAGGCATTCAAGATACAGCAGTAAACAAAAGCTTACATGATTTTTGCTCTCCCGCAGCTTACATTCTAGTTGGAGGAGACAAACACTATTATATGTCAGATGGTGAAAATGCTGAGGAGAAAACGAAAGGATAAGGGGACAAAGTAACTAGGGGTGCTTTTTCGAAAGGGAAGCAAGGGAAGCCCCTTTGACAAGGTGATAATTGAGATATGGCGTGAGAAAACAGAGGGAGTCAGCCACATAGGTATGTGATAAAAGTGCATTTCACACAGAGGGACCAGCAGACATCGAGGCTGCGAGCAGAGAACTGCGTTATCCAAAGATGTGGTGCTGAGGGTGGACTGTGCCTAGAGTGGAGAGGGTGGGAGATAAGATTTTAACAACGGTGGGAGAGCATGAAGGGGAACTGAAGTACATGAGGCCTTATTGGACATGGTGAGGACTAGGGATTTTATTATGAGTGAGAAGGAAGCCTTTGGAGGGTTTTGAGCAAAGAACTAATGTGATCCAACTTGTACTTTAGAAAGGAAAAGGAGAATCTGCCCTGGGACTGTGTAGAATACGGCCTGTGGAGAGGCAAGGGAGAAGGAGATAATGAGTTCCCCTGGGAGGCTTTAGAAGATGACAGTGGCTTGGACAAATGTGGTAGCAAATGGAGCTAGGGTGAAGTGGTGATTTTGGTTATGTTTCGAAAGTAGAGCCAACAGGATTTGCTGATGGATTGGATATCTATCGGGTGTGAGAAAGAGGAACAAGCATTTTGACTCAAGCAATGGGAAGAATGAGTTTTCCATGTACTAAGATTGGGAAAACTGGGAGAAGTATAGCTTTGGAGTAAGGAATCTAGAGTTTCGTTTTAGACGTGTTAAATTTGAGGAGCCTAACAGATGTCCCAGTGGAGATGGCAGGAAGGCAGGTGAACATACGAGCCTGCAGTTGAGTGGAGGTGATGTAAACCTAGCTGGCTAGAGATGTAAATCTAGAACCCAGGCTTCTTGCCTTCCTGCCTGGCACAATTTTTCATCATGCCTTCTTTCTGTAATGAAGCTATTTTCTGTAATCACTGCTTGTTAACAGATTGTATTTAAAGTACATATATAATTAACTTGTTTTTATTTCTTAAAATATATATTAATAAGGAGGGTTTCATGGTGTAATGGTTAGCACTCTGGTCTCTGGAAAATACATTAATGCAGAACTTAAAAAGCATGCCTTTTCAGCATTATCTAATTATTCATGTAACTTTTCTCTTTTTATCAAATATTTTGAATTAATGACTATTGTGATTAATATCGTTAATTGTGAAGCATTTCATACTCCTTAAATAAATCTGTAATTGGCATAAGCTATTTGTTAGTATTTTATTACATAATGTTTTGTATCCAGAATCACAAGTAGTGGTAATTTAAATTTTGTGCCAACATTATCAGACCCTTTTTCCCCTAATTATTGAATTCATTAAATGAATTTGGATTATTTCTTCTTTTCTTTCCTCTGTACTCATTTCAACAGTATAAAATTTTTTATCTTTTCTAGTTTTATATAATTCACCAGTAAAAATATCTGAACCTGTTTCTATTTTGAGGAGGGGATCTTGACAGCTCCCCCCCGCCGCCACCTTTTTTTTCATCATAATTACTGATCTGTTTTAATTTTCAGCTTTTTTAAAAAATCAATTTTAAAAGCTTATATTTTCCTAGAAAATCATTTAATTTAGATTCCCAAACCTACTAGCCTAGAGTCATTTAAATTTGTTTCTTATAATTATTTTAACATCCTCAATGCCTGGGGTTATTCTGAACTCTATTTCACTTCTATTGCAAACATATATTCTTAGTTTATATGGTTTTGTTATGCATATCTTCCTTTATTTCTCTATATTCATTTTGGTTAGAAAACATGAATGTGTAATTCATTTTATTTCTTTTTTTTATTGTACTTTAGGTTCTGGAGTACATGTGCAGATCAGGCAGGATTGTTGTATAAGTACACACGTGGCAATGTGGTTTACTGCCTCCATCCCCCCGTCACCTACATCTGGCATTTCTCCCCATGTTATCCCTCCCAACCCCTCTGCTGTCCCTCCGTTGGCCCCCCACAAACAGACCCCAGTGTGTGATGCTCCCCTCCCTGTGTCCATGTGTTCTTATTGTTCAACACCTGCCTATGAGTGAGAACATGTGGTGTTTGATTTTCTGTTCTTGTGTCAGTTTGCTGAGAATGATGGTTTCCAGATTCATCCATGTCCCTGCAAAGGACACGAACTCATCGATTTTTGTGATTGCATAGTAGTCCATGGTGTGTATGTGCCACATTTTCCTTGTCCAGTCTATCATCGATGGGCATTTGGGTTGGTTCCAGGTCTTTTCTATTGTAAACAGTGCCACAGTGTACATATGTGTGCATGTGTCTTTATAATAGAATGTTTTATAATCCTTTGGGTATATACCCAGTAATGGGATTGCTGGGTCAAATGGAATTTATATTTCTAGGTCCCTGAGGAAGCACCACAGTATCTTCCACAATGGTTGAACTAATTTACACTCTCACTAACAGTGTAAAAGTGTTCCTTTTTCTCCACATCCTCTCCAGCATCTGTTGTCTCCAGATTTTTTAATGATAGCCATAATAAAAAGGTTTAAGATACAGATTTTTAAGACCGGTGGATCACAAGGTCAAGAGATCGAAGCCATCCTGGCCAACATGATGAAACCCTGTCTCTACTAAAAAATACAAAAATAAGCTGGGTGTGGTGGTGCGCACCTGTAGTCCCAGCTACTCGGGAGACTGAGGCAGGAGAATTGCTTGAAACCCGGGAGGCGGAGGTTGCAGTGAGCCGAGATCATGCCACTGCACTCCAGCCTGGCGCTTGGTGACAGAGCAAGACTCTGTCTCAAAAAAAAAAAAAAGATAGAGATTTTTAATACAGCTTTGACCGTGTCCTGTAGGTTTTCTTTACATTTTATAATTAAATTTATTTGCCAGATGTTCTTCATTCATCAGGGCTTTTTTTGTTTGTTTGTTGTTTCTCTTTTAGTGGTGTCTATGAAGAGTTTCAAATCTTCTGAGGGGTTGGGACTTTATTCTTTTAACATAGTGACATTGTTGAATGAGTGAAGGAACTGAGTCTTGAAAGATGGAAAAATGGAAGAGCAGTTGAAAAGCAATGTGAAAGTAGCCTTGAAATGGAAATGAGCGTAGCATGACAGTGAGCCAAGTGGAAGATTCATCTCAGAGGAGTGGTCACAAGTAAAATGAGATAGATAGAGCGGAATCAAATTGTATATTGCCATGCTTAAATGACGTGCCAGGAGGCCTGGATCTTCTTCATTAGAAAACAGAATTTTTGGTAACAGAAATTTGCTTTTGATTTCTGTTTTTCAGCATCATTTTCACCTATGATACAGGGAAACATTAGTAATAGACAGGGTTTCCAGGCATTTAGTAATTTGATCCTTTTTTTCATCCTCAGTATAGTTGCTTGCATGTTAAATGTATGTATGTTCATATTATATAGTATATGTCATGTGTTTATGAAGCTTATGAAATCTCTTTTAAATAGGGAAGTAATTTATTGAAGACCTGCTTATATATATATCCCAGAGCTGGGCTAGAAAGTAAGATTTCCTTCATGCTGAAGGAATAATGTGATCTAATATCATTACCCTTTTCTACTTTCCTCCTCCCCTTAAGATCTTGTTCGTTGTCATATGAGGTAAGAAGTACAACAGATATTAAATACCTTCTAGCAATCAGGAAAGAAAGCCCTTTTTTTCCCCACCATGATATAAAGAGTTAAAAACATGTACCTCATCAGAATTTCTTCAAACTTGCTTCAAAAAGGTGGTATGATCATTCTCAGCAAACTGACACAAGAACAAAAAAATTAAACACCGCATGTTCTCACTCATAGGTGGCTGTTGAACAATGAGAACACATGGACCCGGGGAGGGGAGCATCACACACTGGGGTCTGTTGTGGGGTAATAGGGGAGGGACAGCGAGGCGTAGGGAGGTTAGGGTGGGATAACATGGGGAGAAATGCCAGATATAGGTGATAGGGGGATGGAGGCGGCAAACCACATTGCCAGGTATGTACCTATGCAACAATCCTGCATGTTCTGCACATGTACCCTAGAACATAAAGTGCAATAAAATATATATAAAAGGTGGTATGTTTAATTATTCTCGGCAAACATGAAAGATAATTGACACAGAAATCCTAACCATTTTTTCAAACCAAATTTTTATTTATTTTCTTTTGTCTAGCTATGTTCACTTTGGAAAATGCACAATGATTTTATTTTTCTGTAACCACCTTGGTCTAAAGCTGCCTTTTTGGTAACATGTTTTTTTCTGTTTCTAGCAAATGCCAGATGTTAACGTAAGCTGGGATGGAGAGGGCCCAAAGCAACTGCCATGTATTGACATTTCAGTGGCTGTGGCAACAGATAAAGGCTTAATTACACCAATCGTTAAAGATGCTGCTGCTAAGGGTATCCAGGAAATTGCTGACTCTGTAAAGGTATGTCTTAAGAAAGACCGGGCTTTCAAAATGTTAGCATATAGTTTTGCATAATTACTTTCTGATAAAGTCTTCACTTAATCTAGTCAGACTGTGATTTTGTGTGTGTGTAAAGGGGAGAGCTATTTCAAATGATTGTCACATATATAGGTTTTTAAAGTTTTTATCCAAGTATGACCCATTATAAGAAAATTTAATATTCAAAAATTAAGAGATATAAATAAATTAGAGAATAATTTCATTCATGCTAAATATGAGCTTTATTTTCCAAAGTCCAGAATTCAACCCTAAAGATGCTATTTCAGGTAGGTTTTAAAGTTGAAGTTAAGCTGAAACTGTATTTCTGTGAAAGTGGTAATAGATAGACCTCAGTGTTAATAACTTTTTATTCTTAAAGTGTATTCACTTCTTCTCTAAAATTAAGACCATTAAAATGACTTCGCAGCCAGGTTCGGTGGCTCACATCTGTAATCCCAGCACTTTTGGAGGCCGAGGCAGGAGGATCACAAAGTCAGGAGATCAAGACCAACCTGGCCAACATGGTCAAAGCTTGTCTCTACTAAAAATTCAAAAATTAGCTGGGTGTGATGGTGCGTGCCTATAATCCCAGCTACTTGGGAGGCTGAGACATGAGAATCACTTGAACCGGGAGGCAGAGGTTACAGTGAGCTGAGATCCACCACTGCACTCCAGCCTGGTAACGGAGGGAGATTCCATCTCAAAAAAATAAAAATGAACTTAGTGTTCTAGAGGCAAAGTTGATATATTTTTTCAGGGTTTCTTAAAAAGCAGTTTTTGTAACTCCAGTGTGAAGGAATTTTATTTCACCAAAAAAACAGCACATTGAAAAGGCAAGAACATAGGCAGTGGGGCAGCTTTGATAGCCTCAGTAATTTCAAAGGGTGTTTTTTGACAGAAGTATCACAAGTCTCAAAGTGATTGCATCGAAAATTTCTGATTCATTGGTTAAGTGATTCTCCTTCCATTTGCCAAGGACCTGTTGTATATATAGCGGTAGAACAATTTATAAATTTAAAAGGGCTATAAGAGGTAGAAGGTAAGACTTCTTTGGGGAGCTGACAGTATATAGATGTGTAAACCTTCTTACTCAAATGAATATGTACAAGTTAATCTAGCTTTAAAAGCATACCCATAAATATTGAGTTTACTTGGAATTTTAGAGGTAGATATAATTAAAAGTGAACCCACTAGAATCAATATTTTTAGGTCTTTATTCACTCCTTCACTCCTCTTTGAAAAGATTTGCAGAAAGTGTTCGTATAGATAAAAATGCAACTGTTAATTGAAAGATGAGGCTGGACATGGTGGCTCATGCCTTATTCCCAGCACTTTGGGAGTCTGAAGCAGGTGGATCACTTGAGGCCAGGGGTTTGAGACCAGTCTGGCCAACATAGTGAAACCCCATCTCTACTAAAAATACAAAAATTAGCCTGGCATGGTGGTGCACACCTATTATCTCAGCTGCTTGAACCTGGGAGGGGGAGGTTGCGGTGAGCTGAGAGCACGCCATTGCATTCAAGCCTGGATGACAGAGCAAGACACTGTATCTCCAAAAAAAAAAAAAAAGAGAGAGAAAGAAAAAGATGGCATTAATTTGGTCAATTCAAAAGTCAAAGTAGTAGAGATTGGTTTACTGGGATATAGTATATTCCTTATATTTATCAAGGGTTTTCAGCAACACTGAGAATACTTGTATCTGTGTTTTTGTGAAGGTTAAATGAGATTAAGTGTTGAAACAACCGGTAAAATATAAAGTACTATTATAATGTTATGGAACTGAACTGCAGAGCTAGAATTTCCTTATTTTTATATACATTAAATTTTAAAAACCATTATAGGAAGATTTCCTTGATTCTGAGCAATTTACAAATTTTGCTACTATAATACGTAACTCTTAAGTAGCTATTCCTTGCATCCTGAAAGACCCTAAGTTTAAGAGGTAAGGAGGCAGTCTCACCAGCCTCTCAGCTGGGCCTCACAGCAATGGGAAGGGCAGTCATAACCCTGTGGAGTGCAGTGGTCTCTGGTGGTCCTTGGGCATTTCCTGTAACTAAAGCAGGAACTCGGAGTTTGCTGAGCTCTGACTGCCCTGTGTGCTTCTCATTCTGCCTGCTTCTCTTTCCCACCCTGCTCTCTGTTCAACACTTCACTCTTGTTCTTACACTGTGCCAGACACTGGGCTAAGCGCTTCATTTAATCCTATTAACCCAGTACAATTGGAACTTTAACTTCTTTTTGAAATTCAGGAGATTGAGTTTTAGCAACTTTGACAAATTTGCCTAAGGCAATACAGCTAGAAGGCAGTGGCAATGAGGACTAGTAACCCAGGCAGTTTGATTCTAGAGTCCCTACTTAATGATCTTTTTATTATACCACCTTTCTCCTTCCTTTTACTGTTTACCTTTTTTTTTTCTGTCTAATCCTTTACTTCTCTACCTCCTCTTTGCTTTTTCTCCCTTAAAGTTACCAAAAAGGAAGGTTTGGTTTGGTCCACGATGTAGTACTTTATTTTATGAAGTATTCTTCTTGCTGGACAGGTCTCTTAGGCCAGGCCAGTGTATCACATGGTACAGGGCATAACAACCTGATAGATATAATCAATCGCCTTTGGTTGTACTCAGAAGAAATATGAGGCCTCCCATGAGAAGCAGTCACCTTGTATGGCCTATTTAGCATAGTAGTTCTCTAGTTTACAGGAGAGAGTGAAAGAAAGAGAGACAGAGCATGTGTGTGCACACCTGTGTGTGATAGAGAGACATTTGAGTGCCTGCAAAATTAGTTTATTGCTGAAATGGTTTATCTTGTAAGCAAGATTATTTTTAAAACTTAAATCTTGGGTGGTTTAAACTGTGGCTTAAAAACTAAATATTTTAGATAGTCTCTATAAAGATATGTTCATTTAGCTGCTGTGGATTAATAGGCGTTAAAAATACATATGCACCAAGTAGAAACCCTGAGAGAGAGCAAGAGAGAGAGAGAGTGTGTGTGTGTTCTTCATATTCAGTGTAAATTTTGACTCAATTCCAAGTCAAGCAAGATTATATTGAATTCAGCTTTACTGTGCAAAAAAAAAAAAGCGTCTGCCTGAGTGTGCAAGTATAGTAGTGAGTTGTAAAGTTGGTAATAAATGGATTTTCTGTCCTGTGCTTTAATGTTGTTATATTTTACCCCTGTCCCCCAAATAGGGTAGGTGGCAAATATTCCATTTATGGAATAGTGCCATTTTATACAGTTTGATTCTTGTCAGTATTTCTACATCAGACTTTGTGCTATGGCTTATTAAAAAGTAGAATGTTTATGTATTTAAACGGATAAAATTTAGAATGATTTTAATTCTAAGGTAAAATCTGCTCCAGCCCAGAGAGAAAAATGGCTATTTCATATATGAATATAGTATTTGTAATCCTCTTATTTAACGACATACAAGTTCTAGAAGTATTTGTACAGTTTAACAATTTTAACAACTCTAACAATAATAGCAGCTGGCATACTTTGTACCAGTTTTTGCTGTAAGCCTTTTATATAAATCCTCTTTAAAACCACCCTGTCAAGTATAAGATAATAATTTGACATGGTTGATGAAGCAACTGATGGGGAAAAAAAGAGAGGTTAAATAATTTGCCCCAAATCTTATACTTATTAAATGATGTAGCCAGCATCAGAACCCAGTCAGACTGTAGACTAGAGCCTGTACCCAACCACTCAGCTTTTCTATTTCTCACATACTAGTTATATAACTAGTAGTGGTCAGGTTATCAACCTTCTAGAATCAGTAATGTTTTCTCTGAAAAAAAAAATAACTTGAGAAGCAGCTCCTGGACTTTGAGAAATAAACAAGAAGAATAGCTAAAGACTCAACAGTTATACCAAATGCACCACAATTAGTTGATTCACCAGATAGAAGAAAAGGAGTACAATCATTGGTTTTCTATGTCTGTAAGACCAACCTTTTTATTTGGAATTTAAGATGCTGTAGTTCTCTGTTATCCAAGGTTTCACGGGTTTTAGTTACCTGTGGTCAACCACAGTTGAAAATAGGTGAGTACTATACAAGATATTCTGAGAGAGACCACATTCACATAAATTTTACATTGTTAAAATTGTTCTGGGGTGTTTTTGTTTGTTTGTTTGAGATAGAGTCTTGCCCTGTCATCCAAGCTGGAGTGTAGTGGCTCAGTCTTAGCTCACTGCAACCTCCCCATCCCGGGTTCAAGCAATTCCCTGCCTCAGCCTCCTAAGTAGCTGAGATTATGGGATTACAGGCGCTCGCCACCAGGCGCGGCTAATTTTTGTTATTTTAGTAGAGACGAGGTTTCACCGTCTTAGCCAGGCTGATCTTAAACTCCTGACCTCATGATTCACCCACCTGGGCCTCCTAAAGTACTGGGATTACAGGCATGAGTCACTGTGCCTGGCCTGTTCTATAATTAGTTATTCTTGTTAATCTGTTACTGTGCTTAATTTTTAAATTAAACTTTATCATAAGTATGTATGTATAGGAATAAATAGTATAGTCATGCATCACTTAACTTCAGGGATGCATTCTGAGAAATGCATGGTTAGGTGATTTTGTCATTGTATGAACATCATGGAGTGTACTTACACAAACCTAGATGTTAGAGACCACTACACACCGAGGCTTTGTGTGGTACAAACCTGCAATACAGTGTATTACTGTACTGAATAGTATAAGGAAATAGTGCTACAATGGTAAGTATTTGTGTGATAGGAATTTTTCAGCTCCATTGTCATCTTATGGGACCACTGTCATATTTGTGTTCTGTCTTTGGCCTAAGTATCCTTATGTGGCACATGACTGTATGTATAGAGTTCAATACTATCTGCCATTTCAGGCATCTGCTGTGGGTTTTTGAAGTATCCCCTGCAAATAAGGGAGGACTACTTATTCCTCCTTATTTTTGCAAGTGGGAGAAAAAAGGGTTAAGAAAGAAGAGTCAAACGGAAGAGTACTCTGCCAAAGAAGCAGTGAGGATTCCGGGAGGAATGTGAGGTTGTGGTCTTAGCAAATAGGCAGTGGACTAGAGAACCTACAGCAACGAGACCAAGGCTTTCTACCTGGTGAGGCAGGAGCAGTATTTTTGAGAAGACTGTGGGATCATGGACAGGTTGAGCTCTGGATTCTCACTAGCAGACATACTATCCAGTACACACTTCCCTCTGATCGTCACTTGGCTGGCTCTTTTTCATCATTGGTTTCTCCGTTCACTTGCTAATTTCTTAGGCCTTCTGCAGCTTCCATAGCTGAAATAGTTCCCTAACACTCTTTTTTTTTTTTTTTAAATTAAAAAAAATTTTTTTTTAAAAGACAGGGTTTCACCATGTTGGCTAGGCTGATCTTGAACTTCTGACCTCAGGTAATCCACCCACCTCAGCCTCCCAAAGTGCTGAGATTACAGGCATGAGCCACCACACCCGGCCAGTTCCCTAACACTCTTATCTCATTACCCTGTTTTACCATCTTCATATGGTTTGTTAGTCTTTGAAAATTACCTCGTTCATTTCTTTGTTCGCCCTTCTGTGTTCCCTACTGTCTCATGCTCACTGTCCATTGCCATTTATCTAATTCTAGAAGAGTGCTTGGAATATAGTCGTTGTTTGATGAATTTATTTTAAAACAAATTTCAGTAAAACCTGTTTTATCGAAATTAATTTTTCAAGAATTTGTGGCTTTCTGCAGATTCATCCATGAACCCCAGGTTAAGAACACTTGTGCTGTGCATTTACTTCTTGACCCTCAGTAATCCCAAGGATGCCAGTGTGGGGGCTGTAGGCATGCCCCAGCCAAGTTCAAGTTGGTATTCCTTGAATAAAGTAATGTAGTAACATGCCTTGGATCCTGTGCTATATCTTAATTCTTCATTACTTGTAACAGTATTAAAAGGCAGAGGCAAAAGTTTACCTTATAAGTACTCAGTAAGTTTTTCTGAATGAATTAGCAAGGCATGTGTTGTATTGTAGAAATATTTGCTGGTCATTTTTTATTCTTTCAGCTAGATGCTTGAAGTAACATATACCTTTGCTTTTAAGTCCACATTGCCAGGAGAGCCCAATGATAATTACAAATTTATAAAATCAATAGTCCTTCTTAGATTCCGTACCTATTTCAGACTCTTACTAGAGTTCACTGACAGGAATTTCCTGTTGATATATTTAGGATCTAGAGAGTTTAGGTTTTGTGTGTGTTTTGTTTTGTTTTTAGTATATGTGTTTGCAATCTAGTTATTAAAATGAATTTTTTTCATTTGTTGCAGTGTGGTAATTCAGGATAAATTGAGACCATCTGCCTGCCCATTGCTTGCTTTTAGGTTTTATTAGCCGATATTTGGTTTTTCACTGTAGGCCACGGTGGACTCTGATGTATTCCAGTCTAGATTCTACACAAAAAGCATTTCTAAACTGCTGAATCAAAACGTAGGTTCAACTCTCTGAGATGAATGCACAAAGTTCATATATGTATCTTTTCAAATCATGTGAACAATTACCTTGCTTAAGGGAGGAAAAATGCATTTGTCAATTATTCTCTCTCCTGTTATTCCAAGAACTATATAAGTCAAAGTTCATCTCATTTTTTACTTTGGATCCAAATAGTGTTAAATAACTATATCTAAATAGTATACACCTGTAATCATTTTCATCTATGAGTTAAAGTTAAATAGTTATCAACTGTGATTGTAATAGTGCCTATGTAATACAAAATATTAAATAAACCCCACATTTATTTTATCTACCCAAATGGCAGTGACTTCATTTTTCTCTATGCTTCCTCTTAATGCATTATTGTTTATATATCATGACTCAACCTCTGTTCCCTTGCTTTTGAAGCACTGAAAAATAAAAATTAACAGAAACATGATTAATTCCAAGTACAAGTGAGAGGAAAATTTAATTAATGTGTCATCTGTCTTGTCTTCTGTAAGATTTTTAGAAATCAATATGATCAAGAGTGATATGAATCAACTACATCCTTATATTCCTTGTGGCAGTGTAAATTGGACTAACTTGTTAAGGAAATGATTTAGCTATAGGATCAAGAACCAAAAGAAGTCTATGCTCTAGGGCACTGCAATTCCACTTCTGAAAATTTACCTGAAATAATTTAGAAGAAACTAGTGAAACAAATTATAACACTGGGAAATAACCAAGTAAATTAGGCAGATGCATTCTTTAGGAACAAACATTTAAAAATCATTTCTGAAGGCTGACAACATAGAGGATACATATAATATTGAATAATGAAATATAAAATTTTATTTTTTATAACCATTGTATGAGATTGAGATTGTGGATAAAAATGAAGCAAACCCAAAAGATAAAAACTGAATATTGGTTGTAGGATTGTGGGTGTATACTGTTTTGGTTGCCATTAGATAATTTATTTAAAACACACTAGATTGGTCAGGCATGATGGCTCACACCTGTAATCCCAGGACTTTGGGAAGCCAAGGCAGTGGATCACTTGAGGTCAGGAAGAGACCAGTCTGACCAACATGGTGAAACTCCATCTCTACTAAAAATACAAAAAATTAGCTGGGCGTGGTGGTGGGTGCCTGTAATCCCAGCTACTCTGAAGGCTGAGGCAGGAGAATTGCTTGAATCTGGGAGATGAAGGTTGCAGTAAGCCAAAGTCATGCCACTGCACTCCAGCCAGGGCGACAGAGTAAGATTCTCTCAAATAAATAAATAAATAAATAAATAAATAAATAAATAACACTAGATTGACCAGAATGGTTTCTTGTATTTTTTCTTACGATAAAAAGTTTTATAGGCAAAATAGAAAATATCATTGCGTACATAGCAAACTGTAAAGCATTCTGCATAGTAATTGATGGTACACAGGGTAATTCCCATATTTGAAAAATTGTTAAAGGAAGTGATTTTTCTAGAGTTTTGATTAACATTTTTAGTTTCTTGAATTATCTGTGCTTTTGTTTGTTCTTATAATTAGAGAAAATTATTTTTATATAGGTAACAAAGTCAAATCAAGGCTTATCAGATTGAGAGTGTACCACATACAAATATTTCAGGTGACAAGATCAACTGTATAACATTTTGATGGTTGTCATACTCTGTTTATATTTTTCTCAGGCTCTATCAAAGAAAGCAAGAGATGGAAAATTGTTGCCTGAAGAATACCAAGGAGGGTCTTTTAGGTAAAATTTAAACTCTTAATTATCCATAGCATCAAACAGATATAAAAGTCCATGTCAGCCTTTCATTTATCTGAAATATTTTTTTAAATTCAGTCTAAAAATACTTTATTTAGACAACAGAATATGGGGAAATATTCTTCAGACTAGTCAGGCTTTCATATTAAAGCTGGTAGGAACCTATCAGTGTTGAACTAAACATTCGTTGGACATTGACTAACATGAAGTGATAAATACTATGTACTCTTTAGTATCTGACCTCTACAATATCAATGTCTGTGATATTGCTATGTGAAACAGCCACTTACATGTTATTATTGCAGTATATAATACTTGTATAAATATACCAGAATCCATTTTACTGTTTATGGGCATTTGTGTTGCTTCCAGTTCGGTGCTATTACAAATAATGGTGATGTGAACATTCTTATTGGTGTCTTATGGTGAATATGTGTACACTTTCTGTTGTATAGACCTAAAAGCAGAATTCCTAAGTTAGAAGCTTCAGTCAATACTGCCAAATAGTTTTCCAAATGGTTATACAAATTTATACTTTCATCAGCAGTCCTGAGAATTCCTATTGCTCCACATTCTTGCCACTGTTAATGTTAGGTTTTAAATTTTAACAATTCTTGGAGTGTGTAGTGGTACTCTTTGTGGTCAGTGATGTGCAAATTAGTGATGTCGAGTACTTTTCACTCATCAGCCATTTGAGTATCTGGTAATTCATGAGATAAAGTACCCATTGCAGTCCGGTGTCCATTTAAAAAAAATGATGTATAGTTCTTATTTCCAGATGCACGGTCCTTTGTAGGATGTATATTGTTTCAAATACCTTTCACACTCTGTGACTTGCCTTTGGGGCTCTCTCTCGGTGATTTTTTTAAATGAATGGAAGTTCTGAATTCTAATGAATTCCTTTTTATCAGTATCTTTCTCTATAGTTGACATTATTTGTTTTCTATTAGGATATTTTGCCTATCCCAGAGTCATGAAGTTACTCTTCTGTGTTATCTTCTGAAAGCGTTTTACTTTACTTTTCACATGTAGATCACAATTCATCCGAAATTGGATTTTGTATATAATGTGAAGTTCAAAGTTGTCTTTTTTCCCCATATGGATACTAAGTTTGAACTGCATCATTTATTGAATATTGATCTCTCCTTTTTCATGGCCTTAAAAAAGTGATTATATAAGTATTGGTCTGGTTCTGTGCAGTTTTTTTTCATCGGCCTGTTTCTCTGTCTTTTGTTTACTGCCACCAAGCTACAACTCTTGAAAGCTGATAATGAAGTCTTCCAATTTTGTTTGTCCTCAAGATTGTGTAGAGATCTTATATATGTTTCATTAGCTTTATTCTTTGGTATTTTTTTTATACTATTATAAATGGTATTGTCTTAAATTTTTATTTTCTAATTATAGCAACTTGGCTATAGAGTCATTTGCCACTTTATGATGGGGATATGAGAAATACATAGGCAGTTTCATCACGCAAACATCATAGAGTATACTTTCACAAACCTAGATGGTATAGCCCACTACACACCGAAGCCTTATGATGTAGCCCATTGCTTCTAGACTACAAACCTGTACAGCATGTTACTCTACTGAATACCATAAGCAATTGTGACACAATGATGAGTATTTGGGTATCTAAACATATCTAAACAGTTTAAAATATACGGTAAAAATATAAAAAATAAAACATGGTATACCTGTTTAGGTCACTTACTGTGAAGGGAGCTTGCAAGACTAGAAATTGCTCTGGGTGAATCAGTGAGTGAATGAAGGCTTAGGACATCACTATATACTACTGTAGACTTTATAAGCACTGTATACTTAGGCTACACTGAATTTATTTTTAAAATAAAGTAATTGCAATATGACATTTTTCACAGCTATGATGCCACTAGGCAAAAGGGAATTCCTCAACTCTATTATAATCTTATAAGAGCACCATTGTATATGTGATCCTTTGTTATGTGAGACATGACTCTAGATATAAAATGGGTTTTTTATATTGACCTTTTATCTGATGACATAAATAAATTTACTTATTACTTTTACCAGTTATCTGCAGTGTCTTATTTTTACTAAGTACACAATTTATTTGTGAACACTAAATTTTTCCTGTTTTCAGTACTTATATATTTTTTTTCTTGCCTTACTACACTACCTAGTAAAATATATAAAATACATGCTTCAGGAAAAGGGGATTTTGATAAGGATGTATCTCCCTCAGAGCTTTTTGTTTTCTCTCTAGTATTTCCAACTTGGGGATGTTTGGCATCGATGAATTTACTGCAGTGATTAACCCTCCTCAGGCCTGCATTTTGGCTGTTGGGAGGTTCCGACCTGTGCTGAAGCTCACTGAGGATGAAGAGGGAAATGCCAAACTGCAGCAGCGCCAGCTCATCACAGTCACAATGTCAAGTGACAGTCGAGTGGTTGATGACGAACTGGCAACCAGATTTCTTAAAAGTTTTAAAGCAAACCTAGAGAATCCTATCCGACTTGCCTAATCCTCAAAGATAAGTTGGTGTTCGGCTCAGTTGATTCGGTAGTTTTTACCAAGAAACATACGTTATAGAAAGACAACTAGGTATTTAAGTATGAAGTGGATGAAATGTTTATTTAAGGTGAAAGTATTTGACCCAAGGTGTCTTCATTTTCAATTTGGGTTTAATGTTATAAAATAAATGATGATAAATTGTAACTCATAAAGGAAAGAGAATATTTGGTTACTCAAATCCATTTTTAACCTCTGGTGCTGTATAAAGGGAATATTAAACTAGATGTAAATCAAAGTATATGTTTGACTCATTTGAGCATTTGAGAATATTTGAGAATGTATGATACATGTAAAATAAAAAAACCTGTTATAACTCTACCATAATTGTGTTGAAGTTAGAAGTGATCTTCAAAGAGATACCCATTAACTTAGCAGTGGGGGACCTCACTTTTACAAGCACTGCTCCAGATATACTTGAAGAATTTAATATGTACAGAAGTTTATTCTGGATAATAAATAAATAAGGATCACACTGTGTTGGGGTTATGGCAACATTATTGAATTTTTATGTACATAAAGCCATATGTTTAGGGTGGTTTCTATCTGTCTTGTTTTTCACTTATATAACACTGTGAACTTCTAAAGTGAAAGAATAAAAGAAGCATGAATGAAAAGAAAGACATTTCAAAAAAATGGTTCAATGAAAAACTATAGTTAAAACATAAAAACATATAGAAAGGTTTACCTTTCTAGGTAAACCGCTCGCCTTCATCTTGAGTTGGAATATATTTAAATAAATTGTGTTATCTCTTGCCAAACATTTTGTTATTTTTTATTTAAACACAAAATGTCGTTTCTTAATGCATTTAGATAGTTTTGTATTGTGCAATAAAATGTGAGAAAATATAAACATTTCTATTGTATCTTAAATGTTCAGACACAAAAGTTTAGTAAACCTTGATTAGTAGTTTTTCTAGAACACCTTAAAAGGGGCTCTACAGGAAGAAAGAAGGAATTTAAAATCAGTATGACATTAGGAAAGTAACTGTTAAAAAACAGAAAAATTTGGAAAGAGAATAGAAGACTTATGAAACCCAACAGATGAGAACTACCCTTTTTATTCCATTAATAATATGAAATTTTCACTAATTATTATAAAGTTTAGAAGAGCTTATTTCTCTCTACCCTTTTTAGTCCATTAATAATAAGAAATTTTCACTAATTATAAAGTTTAGAAGAGCTTATTTCTCTCTTTTGGCAACTCTGCTCTAACTGTCAAGATAACTATTTAAATTGGATGATAATGAATGATAATTTAATTAACTTGTCACAAAAAGGTTCATGTTAGTGTCGGCTGACATGAATCACCAGAAGAAAGGCTATATGGTACAAGTTGTACAGTATGACATGATGAATAAACCCTGACAAAAGAGCCTTCTAAAATATTAGCACCCTAGTGTATTAATTGTGAAGAAAATGCTTAATCCAACTATTCAACTCAGTTTCACAAGCGATTTAAAAAAAAAATAGTCTTCAAAACATTTGTCATATTAGCAATTATACCAAAAATTATAACCAAATGCTATTTTCAAAATAATTTTTATGTTACATTATTTCCATGTCGGTTTTAATTGAAATCATTTGAATTTTTTTTGTTTATTTGGTTTTGCTTTTGTTCTGTTTTCCATCAGACAGTCTTAGTCTGTCTCCCAGGCTTTTTAAGTGCAGTGGTGTGATCACAGATCACTGCAACCTTGACCTCCTAGGCTCAAGTGATCCTCCTGCCTCAGCCTCCCAAGTAGCTGAAGACTACAGGCATGCACCACCATGCCCAGCTAATTTTTGTACATTTTTTTAGAGACAAGGTCTCACCGTGTTGTTCAGGCTGGTCTCAAATTCCTGGACTCAAGCAATCCACCCACCTTGTCCTCCTAAAGTGCTGGGATTACACAGGTATGAGCTATTGTTCTGGGCCATTGTTTTTGTTTGTTTGTTTTAATTTTTATATCTGAGGAACAGAAGATAATGAGGCAGCCATAAATAAGCCTGGCTGAGAGTTCTTTTCATGGACTGACATACATAAACAATAGTGCATCTGTTTCCCTTTAGGTGAAATGGAAGTTAATATTTACTCAGCCTGCCTTAGAGAGTTGAACTGCACAAGGGAAGTAGCTGTGTAAATTTATTTTAATTCTTCATGGACCTCATAACCAGGCTTTTCATATAATCAGCTGCTTCTCATGGTTTGACTTCTCAGCTTTTGGTACAAATTCTTGTTCATTCTAACCAAAAATATTTTCTCTGATATTTCTGTACTGATTGATGAGGTAGTTTATGTAAGGAAGTTTTCATTTCTAAAAATAATTTTGTTGTGGTTTGAGATCAAAATGTAACACTGAGAAAGGAGTATGGTATACTTGGTTTGAACTGTGTGCTATACTGCCAGGCCTCTTCCACATTATACTACTAATTTATTTATAATAGATAGGTATCACACTGAGAGGAAATAAAAATAAAATTTTCTGCCTATTCTTTTTTTTTTCTTGTCTGAATGAGAAAATGAGTAAAATATTGGGTCTACTTCTAAAGAAAAGGCAACACACATTCCAGTTAACACTTGAATGTGAAAATGTCAATGACTATTAGAATTCGTAGGTCAAAATAGCTCTGCTTCTCCCTGATTGCAATTTTTAGTTACATTCACTATTTTGTGCCAAATTAAAGTTGTTGATATACGACTGACCAGACTCCTTGGTTTGAAACATTACTAAGAACTTCATATATATATTGTTATAGGTATTTTATATAGCATCGAATGAAACTCTTTTTTTTCTTTCTTTTTTAACCAGGGGAAAGCACGAACGCAGTCCCCCACTACCACAAATTATACAGTTGAGTTTCCCACATTTGGGGAAATCGCAGGGGTCAGCACATCCGGAGTGCAATGGACATGCCTCACCCTGGGAAAACCACCTTTGTGATCATGGTATCTCCCCTGCCATGTAAGTATATGTCAAATGAAACTCTTATTTTTAGATTTTTAAAAATTTTTTTGCACCTTTGACTTAATTTTATACTAAATTGTATATGCCAGCCTACGGGCATGATGCTAAATATAAACCTATTTCTTGGTTAAGCTTTCATTGAAAGATAGGTGGTGCTGTAAGTTAACATATTGTAGTGAAAGTGTGGAAGAAAAGTTAAAATGGCACTTAAATGTTAGTTTTCAAGGAAAATGTGTCCTCATTACACATACTGTGTCATGATGGACTTTGTCTCCGGTGAAGTGAAGAAGTGAAAGAATCAAGTGTATGGCCAGTAAGAATTAACCATTGATTTAAATAGGATGCTATTAGTGGGAAACTTTTACTGATGTTTGAAGAAGGAAGTAACAGTACAGATTTACTTCTGTCAGTCTGGCCCTAAGTGCAATTGAGTAAGTCAAAACAGGGAGAGGATAGCCATCATCAGAAAATAGCTGAAAGTTTTTGCCATCATGAAAACATAAGTTGATTAGTACTTGCACTAGGTCATTGTCTTTAAAAAAGGAGAAAATAAATAAAAGTTGACATGTTACCATCCTGTGGTGTCTTATGAATATATGGAGTGGATGTATTCAGTCAGATAATGCAGGAACAGTGATATAATTTCCCATCTAAAACACAGTCCTCCATGGCTCACATTCACCAGTATGAAAAGGAGTAAGATTCCAATACGTTATGAACAGCAAACAGTGTATTTCAGTAGACATTTAAACTTTTCATGAATGGAAAAGGCAATGGTCTTCCTATAAAATCATTTTACATAGTTTTATGTTACAGAAACGTGTGTGTGTGTCCATTGGTTTCAGAAGATGGGGGCAAATGGTTGGGAGGATATGGTTTGTCTAGACTTGTCTTATTGAAACAGCATTTAATTGAAACTATAAGGTATACAGATGTATTCTGAAAAATTATTAGCCTCTCTTAACAGCAGTCTTGTTTCTTTGATCATATAAATTTTATTTTCACATTTTGTCCTTATTTTTGTTCGTTTTGTTTTTGCAACAAATCCAAGCAGCTTTCTTCCTGGGAAAATGAATCCTTTGTAAATATCTCCAATTTAACCCTGTTGTATAATACATGTCATTAAGGGAAACGAGTTTTCATTAAAAGTTGAGAAATTTTTAGCAAAATCATACCTAAAATGTGTATTTTAAAATTTTGTAGTTTATGAAATTGTTACTTCTATTAATAAAAGATGGGCATTTTAAATGACTCTAGTGATCAAGTGGAATAACATTGATCATAGCACTTTATAAAGCATAAAGTATTATGGAAATGTAAGATGTTAAATTTAAATTTTTAATCTCATAAATTGCACTTACCAGCTCATCAGTCTGTTTGATTGGGACTGGTATTTATCAGGAACTTATGGGATGGTACTTAATAAGTTATTCATCTTCCCAGTAGAACTACTGGTCATTGTATATAACTTTGTTTCCCAAGTTTGCATACTGTTAAAATTAAGACTATTTTAAGCCTAGTTTCAGCTTTATAAGTTACTACGCTCTCGGCAAAACCTTATTTCTGTGCCTCAGTATTCTTACCTATAAAATGAGGAAGCAAGGGGAAAATTAATCACTGTACTGGTTGCTTATCTTTTTTAATTTCCTCAGTTATATGCAGGAAGTGTTTAGTACTTATCAATCATCGTGGATGATGTAACATTTACCTCCCACATAGAATCTCAGAAATTACACATACAAATTCAGAGATTATGTAAGTTGGCCAAAGCTCGCAAGTACCACAACTGGGATTGGAGCCCAGGTCTGTGTAGCACCAAAGCCCAGACTCACCGCATTGTAATGTGCAGCTTTCTAAGTTGTGCTGCTGCAGCTGAAAGTTCTATATGCAAAGATGGTGTTTTCCACCTAAAATAACTGAAGGTCCTGAGGTCCTGTTCTTCAGAATTAAAGCTAATGTGTTTACTACATAACCACTCTTAAAATTCTCTATATTGGCTCTCTTTGTACCTTTTCTAGTAAGTGTACAGAAAGTACTGAGGGATTTTTTGTTGTTGTTTTCATTATGAACAGCTCTTAACCTGAAATAACTAATGTGTGTCATCACTTGTACCTCTAAATAGAAGGTTTAGAAAAATAGAAGCATGTGGGGCTTACTGCCTCTAGGTATAAAAGAACGTTCTAGAAGCTGCTACTTTCTATAAATAACTTGATTCTTATCCAAGTTAAGACCAAAAGTAGTTACCATAGTTTTCATTTCCGAGGCCCCAGTCTTCTGTATTGATAACTGTATCAGTCATGGTCTAATCAGTTAGGGTTCAGTAGTTTATTGTGGAGAAGTTCATTGGGTCACCAGGCTGGATCTCTTCCTAGTTGCCAAGCAATCAGGAAGCAACCATCCAGGACACAGGTAAGCCTCAGCTGGCACGCTGACAGGGTCAGGGTGCCACTGCAGGTGGGAGGCCTGGGGTATGTGGTGTCTGTTGAGAAGACCATGCAAAGGTGTTGATTAGGCCAAGCTGGGGCTGCTATTCTGGGCAAACAGCAGGGTCAAACACCACTGGATGTGCACCATTTTGAAGCCGAGAGACAGTAAATTTATAAATGGCACAAAAGCCTAACCAGAGAGTCTGGGAAATAAAATGTAATCTTATAATTTGGAATTATACCAGATAATAAGATAGCTTAAAATGTCGAAATATATTATGCATTCACAACTGTGAATATCTGCTATGCATAGCTAACATCCTTTACCCTCTGTCAGTTTATAGGTAAGTGATATTTACATGCCCAAACATAATTCAGCAAATTCTATAATCAAAGCATGTGCATAGTTGAGAAGAAGGCTTTATTGATTAGGTGACATTTGAACCAGCTTTTTGCATTACTGAGTATAACCCACTCCACTTTTTCTCTGGTTTCTCTAACTTCAGTAACTAAATATTTAACACCCAAATACATAAATTCATTAGTTCATTTTTCCAAGACCTTAGCTCAATATCTGTCTACACACCACAACAATAATTCCAACAAAGCCTAAAAACTTTTAGTTGGAAGGAAAATTACTCACATGGCATGTTAGTTGTTCGGAGAAAGCTTTGTTTACATCCTACTATTTGCCAAGAAAATATTTCTTGTCAATTCATTGGGCCTAAAGAAAGGAATAAACACTTATCCTTTGTTTAATCAAAATATATTTCAGTTCTTCAATTCTCCTACCTCTTATCTGCCCCTGGCTTTTTTTTTTTTTTTTTTTGAAGGTGTCTTGTGTGTGCAAATGCCTCTTTACATATCTTGACACCCATTGTTTTGTTCTCAAGGGGACCGTCTTTAAAGTTATTTTCAGAGAATCATAAGCATCTTTGGACTCTTGAGCTAATTGCAAAACTATAGGAGTGAGTGAAAATCAAATTTTAATTTTAACATTCAGTATTTTTAATGCTAAAAATCAAGTTAGTATGCTCTTCATTAGTTCAAAATGAATGTTTGAGATGTGGGAAGCCAACTTATACACCTGCTAGTACCATGTAGCTCATGAATTGCACAGCTCCCACAGTTAACTAGATTTTTTTACTTACTAAATACATTATTGTGGGCATTTTATTTTGACACCATATTGTCTATTACTGGTAAATTAATAAGAAATTAATAAAGTATTCTGTCTTCACCTGTTAAATACTAGTCAGAATGTCATGATGAGTTTCAGGTATTCTCTTTATACTTATTATTTTTTTTTTGAAATGGAGTCTCACTCTGTCACCTAGGCCAGAGTACAGTGGTGCAATCTCAGCTCACTGCAACCTCCACCTCTGGGTTCAAGCAATTCTCCTGCCTCAGCCTCCCAAGTGGCTGGGACTACAGGTGCCCGCCACCACACCCAGCTAATTTTTTGTATTTTTAGTAGAGATGGAGTTTCACCATGTTAGCCAGGATGGTCTGGATCTCCTGACCTCATGATATGCCCACCTCAGCCTCCCAGAGTGCTAGGATTGATTACAGGTGTGAGCCACTGTACCTGGCTCTCTTTATACTTTACATGTTTTATACACCTTTAGAAGAATGAGAATGGACACTTAATATCAATGTACCTATTTTGAGAGCAAACCCTAATTCCGCCTTTTTCAATTTTTGCTATTTTTACTAGAGATTGCTGAAAGTCATTATTTCTATGAACTGAGAATGCATGAGACAGTGACTTGGACAAAATGGAAACTCAAGATTCAGTAGGGTACACGGCTTTTGTGTATTTATTTTCTTATTTACCAAATGACTCCTTGCAACTTAGGAAAATACTGAGAGGAATAGCTTCATAAAACGTCTTTTTTCTTTTCTTTTCTTTTTTTTTTTTGAGACAGGGTCTCTCTTTTGCCTAGGCTGGAATGCAGTGATGTGATCATAGCTCACTACAGCCTCCAACTTCTGGGCTCAGGAGATCCTCCCACCTCAGCGAGTAGCTGAGACTACAAGTGTGTACTATTGTGCCTGGCTAATTTTTTATTTTTTTTGTAGAGATGGGGGTCTTGCTTTATTGTCCAAGCTGGTCTCGAACTCCTGGCCTCAAGTGATCCTCCTGCCTCAGCCTCTCAAAGTGCTAGGACTACAGGCATGAACCACCATCCCCAGCTGTAAAAAGTCTTAAAAATGGAAAAACTGGTACATATAGATTAATAAGTATCATTTTACTTGGGAAATTATAGGACTTTTATTTTCTAGGTAGATATTTCAATATTTTTCTAGTTATCTAATTACTTGGTTCTCATTAAATAAAGACCTTTTCTTCAAATTATACATATGCTGACCATGAAAATGTAATATGATACTAATAGCTAACTTACTGTATTCCAGACATTGTTCTGAATATTTTATACATATTATTAACTCATTAAGTCTTCACCAAAACCCAATAAGATAGATTGTGTTACCAATATTTCACAGAAAGGTATTCGTATTTCACAGGAGGTTCATGAAGTAACTTAAATCTAAGATTACACAGTGACCAGATTCAAGGCAGGCAGTCTGACCCCAGAGTCTCACAAGTCTCCTTTTAAAAATGCCTATTAAGAAATTTTGGAGTTCAGCACGTTAAAAAGATATTTATGAGTTGGGTAATAGCTCTCTTTTGATATAGTGCACACAGCCTGTTGAACTTCTCGGGAGCATCTTCTACAGGGATTGCACATGTCATAGAAATAAGGCTGTGGCTAAAACCACAGTAATTTGACATTTGGTTTCCTTTAGATTTTAATATTAATGTATAGTGTATTCCTTTAATCTTCTGATTCATGAAGGGGAGTGGTAGCTGGTGTGAATTAATAATTAAGAGTCAAAAAGGAAAATAATACCTCAGTGTTCTTATTTAGAGGAGAAGTTATAGGGTGATGACTGAAGAGTTCTTTAGTTTTGCTCTGGGATGACAAGTTACGGGGGGGAAAGTCTAATAAAATTTTAAAAGGAAAATATAATAAATGACCTTGTGGTTGAAATACATGTTCTTTCTATGCAGTTAGCAGAGATTGGCAGGTAGAAATACCTCCTTGGTTTTCCCCAGATTATTTTGCAAGTTTAAAGTATGTCACTTGCCCTGTCATTCTTACTGTTACCAACACAACTATTTTGTACAGTATTAACACAAGGCTGACACCCTGTTAAGGATGCCAGACCGATTGGATTTCCCACTCATCCCTGCTCCAACCCTTTCAGTGTGTCAGTCTGACCACCACCAAATGCATTCCTTTTTTGAGGGACTGGGGGAATCCTGCTGGAGTGTTCTGTGTCTAGCTGTCAAAAACATACTGATAAAGTAAAAGCACTGTTTGTCAAGACTAGCCCATAACATTATGCTTTTTTGTACAATGTTCTGAGGCCAGTCTCTCTTTTATAGTGGGTGGACATGTGAACATTTTATGCTAGTAGCATTGACTTATTTCTTCTTTGGAGGCCAGATAAGTAATCTTGTAGGTTTATTTTTTATGATACCATAAATAAGACATTGAAAGGCACTAACCTGAAGACTCCTTTTTAAAATCTCTCCCAGTTGTGGTTTTTCATAAATGAAAAATTACACTCCCTTTAATTAGGGAATGACTCTTTAGCCAAGGTTTCTACCTTATGATACTCAGATAACAGATATTTGGTGGACTTTTGCTTTTTTTTAAGGGAAAAAATTATTAAGGAGAAGGTGTAGGGGGGAATAAGACTAACATCGAAAAATACTTATGGTATGTTTCATGAAAAATATAGAACATACAATTTTATGGAAGTATGTAAAAAAAGTTAAATAGACACATGCACAGGAGCTCAAGAATAATATGGTCAGTCAGTCATCTGATTTGATGAGAGGCAGAGCTGGCCATTTAAAAAGCAAAATTTAAAGTTTCACTGTATTTCTTTTCCTGCACCAAAAGACACTCCTTAGTGGTTAGTGTTGGTTATTAGCATTGGCCTAAAGCCCAAACAAGACCATTGAGTAACAACAGGATTTTTAAAGATTCCATATATTTGTCTGGTATTTGTGTTTTATTTCATCTTTACCAAGGCGTTTTCAAATACAAGTAATGATGATTTTAAAATAATTGTACACAAAGCTGTGATGTTCATGTGAACTCCACATGGTGGAAGGCAGAAATGCTCACTGATCTTTTGTTATGTACCCCCAAACATGTACGAGATCTGACCCAGAAGCAAGAGAAACTGCTTTTGTTCCCTGCTTCTTCCCCACTGCCCCCGAGGAGCCATCTGATGTGGACTCATTAAAAGGGAGAATATTAGGCTACGGTCCCAAGGCTGCCATCTGTTAAGATTGCTCTCAGTTTATCCACATGGCAGATGTGGTCAGATCAGCCTCAAGCCATTCCTACTTGAGAGGCAGCCTTCTTAGGAACGGCTGGATTAGGCAGATTAAATTATCTGCCTTGGATCTTAGGGAATATTTCTTTTCCTTTTGGTCTAATTATACAAAGATTTCTATTCTTTGTTTTCTTCTTGACAGGAGAAGAGTAAACTAAAGGGCTGAGATAAGGGTGTGAACCTATGGGATAGAAGCCCGGGAGGCTGTTTAACCTGTTTCTGTTCTTCGCTTAGGCAGTAGTGAGCCAGGTAAATGTTTAACAAGGAGCTCTTTGGAGAAGACGTGCATGTGCATATATAACCAATTGTAAGTCTGTTATAAATTTTATTGATTTACAAGTAGTAAAATATACAACTTACAAAGAATTATAGAACATACAATACTCCTTATTGTATGTTATCACAGAATGCTTTCCCTGATCTTAAAGAACTCTTTTATTTGCAGCCAAACTATGGTTGCAGTTGATGAATAAGTATGGTTTCTGACCTGATTGTTGGTTGATATTTTCCTTTACACAAAAGAATAAGATAAAAGTTAAAACAACAGTGACATAAGTTAGAAGTTCACTTGTTTGTCAATGAAGAGAGTACTTTCTCTACTAAATCAGACAACTTTCAAATACTGGAAGAATATTTTCTCAAATTTTGTGCTATTCACAGTGTACCAGCTACAAACATGACATTTATTGTGGATTGTCTAGAGATAGTCCACAATAAATCAATCCCAGATTTGTAGCATTTGCTGATTCCTGTGGTATAAATGCTCTGATTTCAAGCTTCCAATGTAATGTCACTGAGTGTAGAATTAGGAGGAGATGCATAACTGTACATCATTGTGTACTGTTTCCACCATTAAAAATACAATAGAGGTAAAAACCTCAAGAACATAGATAATAGTAAATGACTAGGAAGAGGTGAGCTTTGAGTATTTACTTTGCTTTTGATAAAATTTATTGAATTCTAAGCTTATATAATTTAATTTTTAGTAATGGCTATGTTTAATAACCAGCTTGCAAAGTTCTTAAAAGTTTAACAATCAGCTCTCACAAGCTGATACAAGCCAGCTTCAGCACACCACTGACCTTAGGCATTCCAATGGCAGTGGTGATGGGGGTTGGGGAAGACATATGCCAATATGCCCTGCTTTTCAAAATATGAAACCCAGGGCCCCACTCCTGGAGGTGAGTCTAAGGTAAGACATCAGGCCTTGAGGTAGGAACCCCATCAACAACCTCTCTTTGCCAGGTCTTGTTCTCTGCTCATCTCCTTCAGGACCCCATGGGGTGGAGGGTGGAATGGGGGTTTGAGGTGGGAAAGAGTTCATGTGCTCTAGATCCTGGGGCTCAGCCACTCTTTTCACTACTGGTAACTTGGGGTACTGGGCCAGCCCCCCTGCCATCCTGCAGATATCCCGCTGTCCTATGGAAGTGGAAATCAATCCAATTTCTTAGTTCCTAACCAGAAATTAGACTCCTAGAGACCACTGAGAAAGCAGAACTGAATATGAAAGGCTGTGGGTTAGTTAGTTGGAACCATGAGATATTTTGCTGGGGCTGGCTGCTGACTCATGGGGGAACTTTTCTGTCTCGGTAGCCCACATGCTCAAATGTCATTGTTTAGTAAAGCTTAAGGGCAAAGCGTGATGGCCTCTTGTGTTGGTTTAAAGCTTACTCAACAAACGAAAAAGATGGTGGCCTCCATCATTTTTTGAAATTAGTCCATGAAAACCTAAACTTAAAACACATTAAATAAAGAATGATGTTATTTTTAAGAAGGAGTTTTGCTTTACAAAAAGATTCACAGTTACTTAGAAAATACCCTTCAGGTAATTTTAAATGGTGCTTACAAAATCCTCATTTACATATATGTTTGCAGAAATATACCTATTACATTAAATCTATATTCATTGAACAGTACCCAGAGTCTGTTGCATTGTAACTGTAAAATAGGAAATGTGACCCTAACTGAGGGGATCTGGGGAGGCTGCATACTACCATAAGGGTATATTCAGGACAGTAAACACAAGAACTTCTCTTTTGCTAGGCTGAGAGTCAGTTGTGGTCTCTGAGTGGACGTCCTTTTTGTTGATGTTTAAGTTATTTCTTTCTGTTTCTTAGTTTTCCTTCTAACCATCAGGCCCCTCTGCTATAGGACTGCTGGAGGTTCACTCCATACCCTGCTTGCTTAGGGATCACCTGCAGCAGCTGCAGAACAGTAAGCATTGCTGCTGGTTTCTTCTTCTGTTATCTTCGTTCCAGAAGGGTACCTGCCAGATGTCAGCCTGAGCTCTCCTTTATGAGGTGTCTCCTTAGATATAAGGAGGTTGGGGAGCTGCTTGAGGAGACAGTCTGTCCTTTATAGGAGCTCAAGTGCTGAACTGGGAGCTCCATTGTTTGGTTCAAAGCTGCTGGGTAGGTATGTTTACGTCTGCTGCAGTGGAACTCATAACCGCCTTTTTTCCCAGGTACTCTGTCCTGGGAAGGTGGGGCTTTATTTATAAGTTCCTGATGTGCTACTGCCTATTTTCAGAGATGCCCTGCCCAGCAAGGAGGTAGTCTCGTCACAGTCTGCCAGCAGAGGCGTTGCTGAACTGCCGTGGGCTTTGCCCAGCTGCTGTGTGAACTTCTTTGCAGTTTTGTTTACAGAGGTACAGTTAGAACTGCCTTGGTAATGGCGGACACCCTTCCCCCCACTGAGCAGGACTGTCCCAGGTCCAGCTGTGCTTGCTGCGAAACTCTCAATCCAGAATGTTTCAGAACGTTGGTCTTTGTGGGGGGTAGGACCTGCTGAGCCAGATCACCTGGCTCCCTGTTTCAGCCCCCTTTTTTTCAGTTGAATGGGTGGCTCTGTATCCCTGGCATTCCAGGAGCCAATTGAAACGTCTGCCCAGATTTCTGTGAGATTTTGTGCAGAGACCCGCAGCACCAGCGGAAACAGCCATGGTGGAAACCCGTAGCGCTTTTCAGCCCGGGAATCTCCTGGTCTGTGGGCAGTAAAAACACGTTTGGAAATGCTGTGATCATTCACCCTCTGCGTTCTTCTCGCTGGGAACTGCACTCCAGAGCTGTTCCTATTCGGCCATCTTCCTTTTCACTGGCTGAGAGTCAATTGTGGACAACGTGACTGAGCAAGTAATTTTGAAACTATCTAGTAGTCTCTGTAACACCTCCTGGCCAGTGAAGTCACTAATGAAAACTGAGGCATCTTAGCTTCAGCAAAAGTGTTAAAGCTTTTCTTTTAAATGCCTGAAAAAAGTCATAAAACATACATATGAGGGAAAAGACAGTGGGTTGTCATGGAGCAGGAAAGCCATGAAATCAGATAAAGCAAAAGTACCATGCACTCAGAAAATTCTGTTGTTATTTATTAGTTAAATTGGCCCAGAATTCCTTGTGGAAAAATTAAAAGGCTAATGTCCACAGAAGAAAATAAAAAGAATTATTCAGGGATTATTAGCAATCCAGTTGTTTTCCTGAACAGCTTCCAAATCCTGCAGCTACAAGGAGCATCCAAGTCCAGATACAAGCAATAATAGGAAATGATTAGGGCATTACTTGAGCTGTTTTTTTTTTGTTGTTGTTATTTTTTTAGAATAATGACATTTCCATTGGAAAACTTCCTTAAGCTCTATAAATGCGTGATTTCAAAGACAGAATGTCTAACTTGATTTGACAGACTATTCTTGGGCATGGCAAAGAAATTAGAAACAGAGGCATGTGATTTGTTTTATTAATTTCCCACTGCCTCATCTCTGTGCTTAGGCAATTTACACCTTTGTACTTTAGTGTCTCCAACTTGGAAATGTTGTAATACTCTGTGCAGTAATGTTTTCATGGAATACAGGGAAACAGTGGATCTTTTGATCTCTTGTACTGTGTCTCCCACCTCTTCCCCTACTCCCTGAGTTTGACATGTCACATGTGGGGTTTGCTGACCTGTGTCTCTCCCTTATTGTCCCATCTCCAACTGCTATTTACGCTTCCCTGTACCATCTGGATCCCTCATTTTATGACCCTGTGCAAAGAGATCCTGTTCCAGGAAGGCTTCCAGGATGATCAGTACCCTTTCTCCTTCTGCAGACCAGAATATGGAACATGCACAGCAATCTTGGAGAGCTTAGAAAAGATCATGTTTGTAAGTGTCCTGGAGGGGTAGACTGGCTTCATGAATTGGTGCTAAGGAAATGTTTCACTACTGCTACCTTGGGGTACTGGGTCAGCTCCACTGCCATCCTGCAGATATTCCACTATCCTATGGAAGTGGAAATCAACCCAATTTCTCAATTCGGGTGAACTGAGTTTTCTGGTGCTCTGTGTGCTGTCGCTGGGACCAAGAAGCAATGTGAGACGAAGCAAATGGGGACACAGAATCTTACTTTTAGGAAAGTAGCATGAAATTTGTCCTTTCACACATGATACATGCTATATTACAGTTCTCTGTGGCTCGAAATTGGTGGCTTCTCTCTACTTCAAGATAAAGCTCAAATTTCTTAGTCCAAGGGACAAAACCCTTCATGATTTGGCCATGACTCTTTAACTATGTCCTTTGCTGTATCCACATCAACCCATCCATTGTTTGGACTCCCCCAAAATGACTGCTACTTGTCTTTTAAGGTTCAGGTGAAGCATAACCTCTTCTTGGCTCTTGGATGAGTTTTTCTGGATTCTTCTAGGTTGGGTCAAGCAGTCCTCTGCACACCTGTAAATGCCTTCTCACCTTTCCTTGGAGTACTTCCTGCTTTGTTTTGTCATGACCTGAATTATCACATTCACCATATTGTGAGCTTCCTGAGAACAGATCATGTTTCTTCTTGTTAGTATCTCCAGCACCCAGTTGAGTGCGCAGCACATGGTAATTCCTGAACTAGTGTTTGAATGATATTGGTGGCATTTTTTGGTAATTAAAGTTAATGAGTAAGAAGGGCAGGGTCAGAGATTGTCTTGGAGCTCCACTCCTAAAAGAAATCAGAATGTTAAGCAACCCATGGAAGAGAAGAGAGAAAGGCAATAAAATATGCCCCCTGCCTGGGATTGGTGAATATTGGCGATATAACTTGTAACTCAGGTATTCCTAGGAATATAAAGCCTTGGGAAAAAGAAAATTAAAGGGCAAGCAGACACCCATAATGAACTTGAACAAAAAAATATCATTAAGCAAACACTAAGGGAGAGTAGTCTTCAGTAAGAAATAATGCCCTAAGAATGTGTTAGGGTTCAGAACAAATAAATCTAGATAAAGAAGAGACTGTATTAAAAGTAACCTGTTTTGTTAAAGCTGAAAAGTTAGGAAGGATGATTCGTAGCCTTCCTGGGTTACAAAGTACAGTAGGTAAATACATAGCATAGCAGCTAAGAATCATAGCTTATTATGTGCTTTTGGCTCAAGGGAAAGAAAGTTATTTCATTCACTACAATAGTATGTATGCCACAAAGCCATTTGGCTGATAGAATCAAAGAAAGTATCAATATATAGAATTCCTTCCAAGTTGCAATGGTATATATCAGTTACCACTAGCAGCCTGAAGCTGTGTCCACCAGCAGTGTGTTGGTTTCCCCCAAAAGGTGGTAGTAACTTGTGGATATGCTGGTTTGCGTAAGGACAGTGGCAGCCAGAGTTATATGATATTGTTCCCTGCTCAGCCTCACCCTGTGCCAAGAGGATTACTGGTGGAAAAAACCCTAAGGGTACAGAACTAACTGACACTTGGTCATGTTTCTATGAAACTATGGTAAATAAGCATTGAAAAGAGGCACCATTCAGGACCCTGGGCCCTAGAGCAATTAGCTCAGAATCTAGATAGTATTACAAGTTCCCATCATTACTTCTCTGTAGTAGATTGGCAAGCAACTTTCCTGGTTTCCTTGTTTGGTTTGGGGGTTCTTAGTGGACCCATTTTAAAAAATAAGCATGTTGTCCTTTCCTCTGCAAAAAATCTCACTCAGGTAGGGTCAGACTCAATGAAAGACACTTGCTTCTGCAGAGCCGCATGCTGGAGATTAGAAAAGGGCAGTCAGGATCTCCAATTGTCTGTGTTTTGAAGACCCACTAAGTCAGTTTATTTCTCCAAACTAGTCAAGAGTCACTCTCTGGATCTGGGCATGGTGGCTCACATCTGTAATCCTAGCACTTTGGGAGCCAAGGTGGGAGTTCAAGACCAGCCTGGGCAACATAGCGAGATTCTGTCTCTACCAAAAATAAATAAATAGATAATTAATAAATAAATAAGTCACTCTCTGCCTGGCCTCTTGTATTACCTCCTCCAGGATCATTTGATGTATTTCCCACCCTGAACTGCCTCAATACACTGACAGGTCAGTAGGTGGCCAAGAGATCCCAAACTGATCGTTTTATCTTGGAGTGACTCTAGGCTTTGCTGTCAGAATCCCCCTAATATACACCATTGCCATAAAAATGCTTGTATTTTTCTATGGTAATGACATGCACTAAATAATGCCAAGAGAATCCAACAGGTAACAATGAGGACAAGTAACAAGACTCTAGCTCCAGTCTTGGTTTTTTTGTAAATGGTGTTGATTGGCAGAATAGCTATGATTCTCACACTCCCTCTATAACCTAAGCATGCAAACGTCAAGGAAGCTTAGTCTTCAGATCTGCCCATTATCCTGTATATGTACTCCAGCCTTACGACACCAGTTGATGGGTCAAGTTACTCATCCTCTCTCTCTGTCTTCTTTTCTCATCTAAAATATAGGAGTAATAATTATAATACCTACCTCATAGGGTTATTGAGAGGATTAAACGAGTTTATACACATCAAGTGCTTAAGTGCTAGGTACTATTATTTTTTAAGCCCCTTTGGCATGCACAGATTCTCAGATTGTCAACTTTGCAGTTGCAAAGCGTAGAACATATACCTGAAAGAGACATGACTGATTGGCTAACCAGCTTCTCATTTCTAAAGAGGAGAAAACTAATGTCTAGAGGAAAGGCAGGTCTTTTCCCAAAGTTAAATGGCTATTAGGGGTAGTGTGTGAGCTAACATGTGGGCTCCCTGCCAACTGAGGCAACTCTTCAGTGGTCCATTATTATTGGGCAATGAGAAGGTCAGATTTCCGTAGAGTAACCATTTCCTAGATTAATTAATCTTGCTCGCTTAGGCTTTTGGGATGGGCATATAGTGGAGGACTTACATATTTTTATTTATTTATATATATATATATATATTTTTTTTTGGTTTTGGGGTACATGTGAAGAACATGCAAGATTGTTGCATAGGTACACATGTGGCAGTGTGATTTGCTGCCTTCCTCCCCTTCACCTATATCTGGCATTTCTCCCCATGATATCTCTCCCCAACTCCCCACCCCCCACTGTCCCCTCTCCTATTTCCCCCCAACAGACCCCAGTGTGTAGTGCTCCCCTCCCTGTGTCCATGTATTCTCATTGTTCAACACCCACCTATGAGTGAGAACATGCGGTGTTTTTCTGTTATTGTGTCAGTTTGCTGAGAATGATGGTTTCCAGGTTCAGCCATGTCCCTACAAAGGACACGAACTCATCATTTTTGATGGCTGCATAATATTCCATGGTATATATGTGCCACATTTTCCCTGTCCCGTCTATCATCGATGGGCATTTAAGTTGGTTCCAGGTCTTTGCTATTGTAAACTGTGCTGCAGTGAACATTCATGTGCATATGTCCTTATAGTAGAACGATTAATAATCCTTTGGATATATACTCAGTAATGGGATTGCTGGGTCAAATGGAATTTCTGTTTCTAGGTCCTTGAGGACTTTATAGCATAAGAATACATTGGCAATTCTGAATGTGTGAATTCAGAAAGAAATACAAGGATTTCAGAGGGCAAAATGATAGGTAGCCAATGGTCAGAGCTCCCACACTTTGAGGGCCATGGACCTTTGCTTTGACAGTAATAGATGGTTGGATAGTAACCAAGGGTTGCTGCCTAGGAAGAGCAGGTAGTGGGTTTGCCAGCTGGAACTGAAAAAGTTAAAAGACCTGTGGTTCATGTGGGCACAGTGGTGGCTCACATCTGTAGTCCCAGCAGTTTAGCAAGGCAGAGGTAGGTGAATCGCTTGAGCCCAGGAGTTTGAGATCAGCTTGGGCAACATGGTGAAACCCTGTCTCTACAAAAAAACAAACCAACCCAAAAAACAAAATGAAACAAAAAGATACAAAATATTAGCCAAGCATGGTGGTGCATGCCTGTAGTCCCCAGTACTCGGGAGGCTGAGGTGGGAGAATTATTTGAGCCTGAGAGGTCAAAGCTGCAGTGAGCCTAAATGGCACCACTGCACTCCATCCTGGGCAACAAAGCATGACCTTGTCTCTTAAAAAAAAAAAAAAAAAAAAAAAAAAATTAAAAGTTAAAAAAAAATTTTTTTAGAATTAAAAACCACCCTTTAGAATAAGCTAGTCTATAGGCCCAAGTTTTCAGTGGAGTCAGGGTCATGCTATCAACCTTGCTGGTTAGGTGGTCTCTTAGAGCCAGGGACACCGAGGCACCCTCAGGAAGGAGGAGAGTTCCTTTCTAAAGCTGCAGAGCACATTATTCCTTTATTTTTGTTACATCGAGATAGTCTCCACATTCCCCTGAAGGTTGACCATACCTCTTACTGTTTATCTCTTGAGTTCTCAGGCAGTTCTCTGGCAGTTCTCAGGAACTGGCAGATTTTGTCAGTTCATGTATTGTTTAGACCTCACCACGCCCCAGCAGGTTGAAGTAAGTGCTATTTTCTTCTAGGATTGGACCTGCTGACATTTTGAAATAGCCTAGGGCTGCTGGGAAGAGGTACCCAGGAGTTCTCTCCCTCTGAGGTCAGGACCACTTCCAGTTGACCTTCTCCCAGCTTCAGACTAGGATGTTGGCAGCAGAAGATGAGGCTTGGTATGAAAATGAACAGCTTGTGAAAGCGTAACAGGATGTGAGTAAATTAAAGAACTAGGTTTTTTCCCTTTGGTTTTTTAGGTAGAGGAGAGCCTACCTACAACAAAAAGTTAAATAAAAAGTATGCACATGAATGAAAGCAAGGGCAAATCCAAAGCCAAGATACCATTTTCACTCTAAGTAAATCCACTGAGGGAATCCCCTCCCTTTAAAAAAAAAAAAAAAAAAGAGAGAGAGAGAGAAGAAAACTGGCTGGGCATGGTGGCTCACGCCTGTAATCCCAGTACTTTGTAATCTGAGGCAGATGGATCACTTGAGGTCAGGAGTTTGAGAACAGCCTGGCCAACATGGTGAAACCCTGTGTCTATTAAAAATACAAAAAATTAGCCAGGCATGGTGGCATGTGGCTGTAATCCCAGCTATTCAGGAGGCTGAGGCAGGAGAATCACTTGAACCTGGAAGGCGAAGGTTGCTGTGAGCTGAGATCATACCACTGTACTCCAGCCTAGGTGACCGTGTGAGACTCTGTCTCAAAAAAATAAAAATAAAAATTTTAAATTTTAAATATTTTTTTTAAAAGAAAACAAAGTGTTAGAAACTGAAAGGGCTCTTGGAGTTTAATCCAGGAGAATATGTCACTGGGTTACATGGTTTCAGAAACAAATGACTTGGTACTTGATAGCCTTTATAGAAAGAGAAATCAAAGTGCTGTAGTTAACACTAGTCAGGGCTCTTGAATCAAAGCAAAAGTGACAAAAGGGACTGATGTTGCAGTAGGGGAAGTACACTACTACATTAGTAATTAAAGGTGGGGTGGCCTTGATTTTTCAGAGACAGAGGAATCAGTTTTGAAGATGCCTGCCACAGACACTAGAAAATCTAACCATCTAGGGCGTTTTATCTGCTGACTCTGCTGAGGGATAGAGCTGGACAAATTCCAGGTCTCTGTTGAAAAAAGTCAACCAGCATTCTGACCCTGCCCTGATTACTTTGAATCAGGTGGCCTGGAAAGCCCCATAGATTTCAGTCTGATTTCTGGAGGTCAATTGAAAGAGAAACTTAGCAGCAGGAACCTAAAAGGAAATATAAAAGTTAGCACCTTCTAAGAATAACTTCTTGGTCTCAAGTTTGTGCCTATACTTAGTCAGCGCCATTAAGAGTCATCCCCATGGATGGGGGAAGGCAGGTAGCATCGTCTACATGGGGCTTTATAACTTTTACTCTTTAAGGTTTGCCTGCTTGCCAGAGATGTTGCTTCTTTTATTGTTGCTTTCAAACACAGTTGCCTTTTATTTTCCTCTTGCCATGGAAACTGAAATAAATAAAGAGAAGCATGGTTTTTGAATGTTCTCCAGCTTTAGATGCATTGTAGTTTTCAAGATCAGTCAATAAACATTTTTCTGCCTAATTACCCATGAGAGGATATATCTATTGAGAATGAAGAACGGGGAGGTGGAAGGAGAGTATTGGAAACACTGGTCAATAAGGCTGGGCTTCATATCAGTACCCTTAGGCCAATTTCAAATGTTTGGTGATGTTTTGTTCACAAAATGATGGAGTGTGTGCATCATATTTTTTTTTTATTACAAAATTGAGTTAAATCCAATCCTTTTGTTATTGGCTATTCTTCATGTAGTTTTCTTTCGGGTGGTTGTTTACAATGACTTCGGCATGGTTTCACAGAGACTCATTCCAGTGGAATCCAGTTAGGTGGTCCTAAGGCTTTTGTTCCAGCGCTGGACATGTGTTTTGATTCACAGTATGCTTGGATGGACCGTGTGTATGCTTCATTCCTATGGAAGACATAATTTGTAACAGAGAACTTGGAATAGCAGCATCTTGCCTGCAAAATTATTTAAGGAAAAAAAAGACTTTCTGATTGATTCCAAAATCCTTAACTATCCTTCAGATAGGTACAGTTTCAAGTAATTAACCCATTGTAATTCTCAACACTGGGTCCATAACAGCCTCACCTGAGTAGAACATTAACTCCTCCTATTTGGCCCCATCACTCCTAGAGATTCTCAGTATTTTTCTAGTGGGGCTTTGGTGGTGGTGGTGTGTGTATGTTTGTATGTGTATATGTTAGGTATACACATACACATATGTGCCTTGGGTGTATGTAAGTATGTATGTATATACACACACATATTTTTAAACATTAATTTTTATACTATTATTTTAAACAAAAGTATACAGATATATAATCTTAAGCACCACAGGTGAATTTGAAGCTCAGCCATTGTTGGGAAACATTGAATCAAACACAATTTTTTAAAATTGTTTTGCTTTCATGAAAAGTCATAGATAACCTTAACTATAAGAAGAGAAGGAGATGCTGACAGGTACAAAGACAGCCCAAAAAATACCCGCATTCATCAAGGGGCTTGCTTATAACCAATTGCTCTCTTATTTCACGGGCTCATTCGATTTTATATAAAGTTCAGTGCTATAAAACTCTGTAAAATTTCATCCTGTTTTGAAAATCAGAGACAGGGGAAAAAGTCATCTACAAGTGTAAGATGGAGTAAGTCTGAAGCCCCGCAGACGGAAGTGACTTATCTTCATGAGTCCACAAATAAGGAGTTGTTAATGATCAGGATAGTGGTTGAGTGGATCCTGATAAATACAGCTTCAGCTGGAGATGGACTCAAGCTTTATGAGGGTTGTTCAGCACACACAGCAAACACACAAGCTGATGATAACCACTTACTATGTGCTTGGTACTGTTCTGATACTTTGCTTACATTATCACCTCATGACATCTCTACAGCAAGGTAGATATTATTATCCCTGCTTTATCAATCAGAATTTCAGCCACAGACCCTTGACCACATTTGCTCAGCTAGTAGGCAAGAATTGGAACTCAAATCCGTGTGACTTCCAAGCCACGCAGCAACCACTGCACCAATCACATGCTCTGCCCTGTGGATTGGGCCATATTGAAACAATAAAGACCATTGAGCTGTATGGTAAAGAGTGAACTGCTCATAAATCTGGGTGGTTTTGTTTACTTCTACTTTTCTATATGTTTGAGACATTCCATTGCTGTTTATTTTTGGGCAACAGGACATGGAAGAAAGTTGACAAGCTCTTCTGCATTTTGAGTTATTCAGGTAGTTTTGCATAAACTGGAGGGCAGACAATTGCTGATATGACCTCAACAAAGAAATAAGGTGGAGAAAGGAATGTTTGCTAATTAACTACAAAGGAAAGAGAAAGGTGAGAAATAATTAGGTTCTCTGTGTTCTGCCCTTACTTGCCTCTCCAAAGCATTCTCCCCAGTGTGTCTTTTCCAGCTTAATAACTGAAAGCAATTAGTCAACAACAATACACTCTAGTGGAAAAGAGATCCTGTTAGTTTTCTAGATGATGCCTGTTGTGGGTGTATTGTTATCAAAAATTATATTAGTGCTTATGAGATGGAATCGCTGCACTTTTACACACTCAAAATTATGAGGCCATTTGTCCCCAGTGGTAGCTCAGTTTTTGGAGTGAACCTCAAAAGCAATCCTTGGCTAACCGAAGATTCTTCCAGATTCTAGCAATGTTTGTTCAAAGTAGGGCATATCTGGCCAGGTGTGGTGGCTCACACCTGTAATCTCAGCACTTTGGGAGGCTGAAGCAGTCATATCACCTGAGGTTAGGAGTTCAAGACAAGCCTGGCCAACATGCTGAAACCCTGTCTCTACTAAAAATACAAAAAATTAGGCGGGACGCGGTGGCACACACCTGTAATCCCAGCACTTTGGGAGGCTAAGGCAGATGGATCACGAGGTCAAGAGATTGAGACCATCCTGGCCAACATGGTGAAACCCCATCTCTACTAAAAATATAAAAATTAGCTGGACATGGTGACTCATACCTGTAGTCCCAGCTACTCGGGAAACTGAGGCAGGAGAATCACTTGAACCTGGGAGGCAGAGGTTGCAGTGAGCTGAGATCGTGCCACTGCAGTCTAGCCTGGTGACAGAGTGAGACTCCATCTCAAAAAAAAAAAAAATCTGATATCTGATTGATATGGGCAATGAAGAGATAAATCTCATATCATTATGCTAAGATTTTTTTCTAATTCAACATTGGCCTTGTGGAAAAAAATTGATAATTGCTATGTGTGTAAATTTGGACAACTACAGCTTCTGTTTTTATTAGTAGAATGTTGTAGCTTGTTTGTACAAAATTACAGCTTATATCATTGTTCTAACCAACTCTAAGTACAATTTTGTAGCTCAGTGAACCTGTTGCTTTTGTTGAATGGGAACAAGCGATGGGAAATGTCTACTATTGGCTTTAAAAGTCTATAAGCAACGGTACTCATGATGCATAAGTTTAGGGTAGCTTCCAGTTCATCATTGCCCTTACACATGTCAATTACCACATATAAAGTCAAATACAATGTCAAATCCAAAGCCTCAGAGGAAAAAAATAAAAGAGTCCAATTCGCAAGAGAACAGTGATAATGTAAAGCTAAAGTATATCGACATTAACTTAGTACTGCTGAAACAATACATTAAGGATTTACAGTAACATCTGGAAGTTCCTTCTAATATACATATAAATAGAATCATGGAAGCTTTTTATATTGCCTCTTCTGTAGTCTTACAGATTTAGTAAACCTTAATAAACCAAATAAAACTGAACCTCCACTCCACATCTCATTCTTTATCTCTAGATAAGATAAAATCTATTCTGATTTGTAAGGTAGGGTTTTAAGTGTCCATTGTTTCTTAAGCCACGGTTAAAGAAATTATGTCTTTAACTAATTTGGGGTGTTGTCTCTTCATTCTGTACATGGAATCCAGCAGATTTAATATTGGCATTTATCATCTGGTCAAAGCCTTTACATGTTCTTCAATCAGACTTAGAATTGTCAACATTTTCTGTATTAATAAAACAAGGTATGGAATGAAATTCCATGACCTGCTTTTTCCTGGCCATACGAGACTTCCAGAAGTCATTTGGATTGAGGTTAGAGGATGGGAGAGTATTGAAGTTTCTTGGTCTGAGTCTCTGTTTAACACTAGAGAAGTAGAAGGAGCAGGAGATCATGCAGGCTGGCTGTGACCCCAGGCTGTGCTGCCTGCCTTGGTGGTGGCATGAGCTGGATTTGGGGCCACCATGGTATTCTGAGAGGAGTTCCTTGAAAGAATTTACAACAGTTGTTTGATTTGAACAAAACTTTGTGGATAGTGGCAGTGCCAGAAGCAGCAGGCCCCCCACGTGAGCCCTGTCATCGTTCTCTGTGTGAGAATTGAAACTTTGGCCCCCAGTCACTAATGCCTATAACCATGTGCAAAGCTATGTGCCCACATGTGACAATAGCTTTTGGTATTTGAGTTATCTTTACTTTGCCCTTGGAGATTTCCTTTATGTCTCTTAAACTTGGCCATGTATTTCAGCCAGCATTTCTTTAAGTTTATAAAGGGAGGGACCCCATTTCTGTTACCTTAGTATGGCATGCTATGAGGAGTTTATTTTTTAATGATATAGAAACCTTGTATATCAGTCAATCTGTTGCTATGTAAAAAAGAAAAAAAAAAAGTACCTTAAACAATCATTACTCACAAATGAGGGAATTGTTCTGATTCTCAGGGTCTGACCCAGTTGATCTTGGCTGGACTCAGTCATGCATTTGTGCTCAGCTGATAGGTCAGCTGGGTGCTACCTGATACAGGATGGCCTCACTCTCATGTATGGCTATTAGCTATTTATTGACTGGGTTTAAGGACACTGGTAATAAGGTTACATGTTTCTCATCAACCAGAAGCCTAGCCCAGACTCATCCATGTGGCAGTGGCAAAATTCTAAGAGTAAGATTAGAAGTGCACAGCCTCTTGAGGCCAAGACTTAGAATTGTCACAGCATCCGTTTTGTGCCATTATAGTGGCCTAAGCAGGTCACAAAGCCAGTCCAGATCCAGGGAATGAAGAAGAGTTTCACAGTAGCATTATAAAGAGCTCTATACCAAGAAGGGAACAATGTGGACATTTTGGCAAACAAGGTACCTCACATTGGAAAACCAATTTTTTAGACATACGATTACTCAAAACCATTTAACAGTCTTTTATCCTAGCCAATCAATCATGAATGCAGAGTTTTCCATTCATTGTGAAAGCCTATAGCTTTAAAAAATATACATTGATTTAGAAGGATGCAAAAATACATCCACAAAATTAATTAAAAAAAAATTAGTACCAGGACTATTGGGCAATATAAAGGATTAAAGATTACTATTTTTAAAAATCTAACATTTTGTATTGCATTAAGTTTTCCATGTACTTTCGTCTATTTCATTGTTTATGAATTGTACAATATATATATCATTCAGTAAGTGGCAAAACCATCACTTGAATCATGGTCTTCTGACTATAACCCCATGCACTGTCTACTTTACCCTGTAGCCTGCAGGTCAGAAAGGGCTGATCTAAATGAAATTGTACCTATTTTTATGCAATGAATAAATTCTTGATATTTTTCTTGAAAGTCATAGTCATAATTTAAAAGCTATGATAGATGTTTTCAAAAAGTAAATAATCATCTTATAAATGGCCAGTGATTCTCAACTGTTACTGAACGACGTGGATAAAAAAAATCCCTGACAGAAAATGAGCTCTTAGGTTTGCATATGAATTCAAAGATAGCTTGGGAGTTTGGGGTTTTCTAACTATAGGTCCCCCAAAACCCTCTTTCTGGTGATACTGACAGCTTCTTGGGAAAAGTCAAGATGCCTCTGTTTTGGGTGTGGTTCCCGAATTTGCTTCTGTAAGCAGTGTGACTCATTTGTTGAGCTCACTTAATGCAAAGTGGTGGGAAGTTGTGGGAAGTAAGCTACTTACCAGGAGAAAAATGTAGTACTTTGGGGGTTTCTAATGGCTTTCCTGAGACGAGGTGTCTGCTGAGCTGGAACAGCATTAGCACTTTGAAGGGTGTGTTCTGTGTCAGACAGAAAACCTAGAGTTAGTACCATCTGATGAGTTCTACCAGGAAGGAAGGAAACTGACATTTATTGATCATGAATCGTGTAGATCTTATGCCAGGTGCTTTGCATACATTATTATTTTTTAATCCTCATAAAAACCCCATTTTATAAATAAAAGGACTAAGATTTGGAAAATTCGGCAGGCTTGATCACAGTCACACAGCAGGTAGGTAATGGAGCTAGGATTTTAATGCCCATACTCTTTCTGAATCCACTAGGCCTGGGAGGATGTGCGGTAAAGATCATAAATTTAAGTCATTATTGGGAAAGGATGTGAAGGGCTTAAATTAGCAACTGCAGCACCTTAAGAAAAATTAAAGAGAAATTGTGTGTGGTAAAGGGATTTTTTTTTTCTAGTGAAACTTTTTTATCAGTTTGACTGGGCTTCCTGTGTCAGATGCTCTGTGTTCCTGGCAAGGCTGGGCCCAGCAGGCCTATCTTTGTGCTCAGCGACTCTCCCTGGTCTCCAGCCGATTCCCTCTGTCCTTTTACAAGGCTGAATTCTGATGCCCAGGATGAGCTCCAGCAGACATCAAGCTGATGTGTCATCTTGTGAGGGCTTCTGAGCTAGTGCCCATGAGCTCTGACTCATCGGGCTTCTAATTATAATTTGTCCTGGCTTCTCAGATAATGAGTTTGTCTCAATAGTTTCCAGGGACAGATTAGACCAATCCTATATTTTGTGGGATTTGGGTGTTTAGGCAACCTGTGGTGTTTTGGGTGGAAACAGAGACTGACAAGCCGTCAAGAATTTGAGTGGTGCCTCTAAAAGTTGTCACAGCATCTCTAACGTGCCTCTTAGCAACTTTGAGAGCTTGGCAATCCTGCTTCAGGTTCCAACACTAGAGCATACAGTTTCTAAAAGAACTTTGGCATCCCGAGATGTTAATGCCCCATAATGCCCAATGGCTGTGGTTGTAGTGATGGGTGATAGACTTTAGACCCCACAGAAGCAGCTTCCCAGGGCACCCTACAGGGAACAGCAGTGTGCTAAATAGTGGGCACAGCAGAGAAGGAAAGTAACATAGGATCCTATGTATTTCCTACCTGTGGAAACGAACAGGACCCTTGCATGTCCATTTGGGGCACCTCTAGTGACTCCTTGAAGACAAAGCAGATAAGGACAAGAGCTTCTGAAATAAAAACTACATTGACCCAAAACTTTGGGACTGCAAGAGGCCCAAGAGGTCCTAAATTTAATCACTACATTTCACAGACCAACTATAGCTCAGAGAGACTAAGTGATTTTCTGGTATTGCACAGCTAGTTAGAACCTTCTACCTAGTTTCAACCCTCATTTAGCATCTTTGATGCACAACAAATAGTAAGTATTCCTCCAAAATTAAAAAATGTTCTTGTGTTCATGATTCAGTTGATTAAAATTAAGGGTTTTTTTTTGCCATTTTAAAAGACATTGACAGCATCATTCAATGGTGTATTTCCAACTATAGGATGTTTTGAATTTGACACCGCATCTAAAGTTTTTTTCTTTTTCTTTAAACTTTTCTTGTAAAAGTCTACTTGAGGTTGGGCACAGTGGCTCACACCTGTAATCCCAGCACTTTGAGAGGCTGAGGCAGGCGGACAGTCTGAGGTCAGAAATTCAAGACCAGGCTGACCAACATGGTGAAACCCCACCTCTACTAAAAATACAAAATTAGCCAGGCATGGTGGTGCACACCTGTAATCCAGCTACTCAGGAGGCTGAGGCAGGAGAATCGCTTAACCCAGGAGACGGAGGTTGCAGTGAACCAAGATTACACCATTGCACTCCAGCCTGAGCAACAAGAATGAAGCTCCCTCTCCAAAAAAAAAAAAAAAAAAAAAAAAATGTACTTGGATCAATGGATTCAGCAAGTTCTGTCTTTACATTTTTCACACAGAAATTTGTATAGATGGTGCAAAGCTTAGGATTCTGAGAATGAATTTGTTTTGGAGGCTTGCTTTTCTTTCTTGCCTATTTCTGCTACATTATCTCTGCATCTCAGATACTCATCAACACTGACTGAATCATAGAGTCAGCTCATGATAGGAATGGGATGATGAGTGGACCAGAAAAAGGACAAGAGGGGCCTGAGGCTAAATCTTAGCCTGAGTCAAACTTGGGAAGAGACCAGGACTACATATCAAGTGTGGAGGCCCAGAGGGAGAGTAGAACCAGTCTTTGGAGTAGAACAGAGACAAGGTTTGAGGGAGAACAGAAAGCAAAGAAGGAGGGTCTAGGGAGCAGCAAAGAGATTTCCTTTCTAGTGCTCACATTCATCAACTGGTAGGAGTTCCCAGATCAATGGATTAGTGATTCAGCTTGGTAGGATTGTAGTGTAAATGGCCAGTGATGTCTGCTCTGGATGAGGAAAGGAGAGTAAATGTATGAGTGCTGCATAGTTGCAGTCTACAGCAGTATGGCCAAATGCTTACGAGTGCAAACTCTGCAGGTGGTCTCATCTCTACCCCTTATAGCTGGGGATGTTGGACAAGTCATTTAACTCTTCATGGTCGCATTTTCCCAGTTTGAAAAATGGGTAAAAACTCATAAAGGTTTTGTGAACATTAAATGGAACGATGTAGGAACATTGCCTAGAACAATGCCTGGGGCACAGTTGTCACTCAACACATTCACTATTGTGACAGTGCTATCCCTGGTCTTGGACACTTGCTATGGAAAAGCCTTGGAGTATCTGCAATGTGTAAGGTTAAGAATCATTTAAAAGGCCATAGCAAACTTGGGGCTTGTTGGACAACTTCTATTTTTCTGATAATGTCTATAAAGGTGTTTTGAACCAAGAGTACTTAAAACAAAACTTTAAAATATGTTTTGAACCTGAATCCTGTAGCGGATGCTCGGAAACAATGTGGATTACCTAAAAGCAGCCTCCACCTAATCCATGTTGGCGCTAAGTGTGGGCTTTTGTTGAAACCACTCATACCACTTAATTAGCTTGCTCAATGGTTATTTTTAGTCTGTAAACTTTTGAAAATCCTTTCCCTGCACTAAAATTAGGAAATGGAGGAGTGGGAATAAGAGAGGCTCTAATCAAGCAGGTTTGGACCTTGTATTGTGGAACAGACTTTGCCCTGTACCAGAGGGGGTTGAACATGGCATGACCTGTTCTCTGAACCCCATTTCATTGCCCTAACTAGGACCTAGTAGCCCCTGGGCCCACCACTTGACTTCCAAATCTCATGATTAAAGGCTCTTTATTTGCTCACACCGCACATACTTCAGGTTCTGGAAGTGGAGAAGGTGCCAGATCTTGTTCCTCATCCCTCCTGCCCCTTCAGAATGTACACTTCCTTGCTACCTGTAGCCGCTTTCCTTTCTGCCCTCAATCCCCAACCTGCTGGTCACACCTCATTCCCTAAGGACTTAAACCTCTGTCTTTCTCTCAAGGCCAAATTCCATTGTCAAAGAGAAAAAGAGAATTCTTTCTTCTCTACCTTCTGAACAAGTGGACATTCCAAGAGAAAATCAAAGAATGAAGTTCACTGGTTCCATGTCACATTCGTGATCATCAGTCTCAAAAGATGTCTAGCAATCCTACCATTTTTCTCTAGAAATCTAGCCTTTCCAGTTTCCAACGTGACTATTTGTACCCAAAACACATCTTGTTTTCTTCCACTTACCTCTCAGGGCACCTTTCCCCATACCTCACTAAGAAAATAAAAGTGGCCAAAAAAATAAAAAATATAAAAAAATAAAAGTGGCCAAACATGTATCATCTCTATTTCCCTAAAACAAAACAACAGACTTCTCTGTGTGGTACTGATCTGGTACTTGTCTCCTGTTGCAAAGTGTGCCTCATCCCACCAAAGGCCAGTCTCTCCTATCTCCTCTTGTCCTCTCAAAGTAACTCAAATGTAACTCATTTGTTACATTTGTCCTCTCAAATGTAATTTGTCCTCCCAAATGTAACTCATTTCAGACCGACTTACATCTCCACTTCTTAACTGAAATTGCTTTTGTCAGAGTTACCCAGGACCTTAAAATTGAAGAGATAGTCTTCTGACCAAGTGTGGTGGCTCATGCCTATAATCCCAGCACTTTGGGAGCCCAAGGCGGGTGGATCATGAAATCAAGAGATCGAGACCATCCTGGCCAACATGGTGAAACTCCATCTCTACTAAAAATGCAAAAATCAGCTGGGTGTGGTGGTGCGTACCTGTAATCCCAGCTACTCGGAAGGCTGAGGCAGGAGAATCATTTGAACCCAGGAGGCGGAGGTTGCAGTGAACCAAGATTGCGCCACTACACTCCAACCTGGTGACAGAACGAGACTCTCTCAAAAAAAAAAAAAAAAAAAACAGATAATCCTCATACTGAACCTTCTCAAAATGCTTTCTTTTGTTGACTTTTCTCTCACCTCACTGTCTAATCCTGCTCAGTCTCCTAGCCTGTTTATTCTCATTCCCTCAATATCCTAACAGTAAAGTACCCAAGATTCAATGCTGGACATTTTCTCTCTTCTGTCTATGTACTCATATATACTTAAATGCCAGGTGACCACTCTCAAATTCATGTTTCCAACCTTGATAGCTGTAATGACATCCTCACTCTAATAATAACAATAGTAAATAACAACAAAAGTGAGTGATATGCTACATGCTGGGCTATTTGAAGCACTTTAATGATTAGGTATTAATACTTATCACATGCCTTTGAAGTACATATATTGTCATGCCCATTTTATAGATGGGAAAACAGAGGCATAGATACATAGTTTTCTAATTGATAAACAGTAGATTGAGAACTAAAATCTAGCTACTAGACAGAAATTGTTATATTATCCTTCCAATATATTCTCGTGATATGTTACTTAAGACAGAAATCTGAAAGCCATCTTTAGGTTCTTTGTGTCCCTCACTTCCACATGTAATCTATTCAGAATTCTGGGTCCTTTCAACCTCACAGTGTATCTTGAGTTCAATTGCTTCTTTCCATTTCTCCTGCCATCACTGAGTCCAGAGTTTTTCAACCTTGGCACTATTGACACTTTGGCCTGGATAGTTATTTGGTGTATTTTAGGATGTTCAGCAGCATCCCTGGCCTAAACCTAGCTGATGTTGGTAGCATCCGTGATCATCAAAACATTTCCAGACATTGCCAAGTACCCGCTAGGAACTGAGAATAACTAACTTAGTCTGAGCCATCATTACCTCTTGCCTGAACTGTACTAGTCTCCTACTTGTTCTTCTTGCTTCTGCTTTTACTTTTTTTTTTAATTGTTCACAAAGCAAGCAGCAAATGGAAATAAGATTATGTTATTCCTCTATCTAAAATGCCCTAATATTTTCCTATCAGATTTGTTAAAAATGTAGGGAAAAATAGCAGATTTTTACAAAGGCTTTATGTGATCTGGCCTCTGCCAAACTCAGTCTCATCTCGTATTATCTCCCATTTTGCTTAACCCAGATGGGATTTCTTTTACACACACACACTCATTCTACATACACCTCCTGCCCCAACCTGCATGTCACAAAACTGGCTCCTTTATCATTCTTCAGATCTCAGCTTTAACATCACCTCCATGGAGAGACTTTCTTGGATCACCCAACCCAAGTAAGTTTCCCCCATTCTCACCCCATTATTCCCCATCATGCCCTGTACCCTGTTTCCTTTTTTATACTCTTCATTGTTTTTATGTATGCACTTATGCCTATGTGCATGTTTTTCATCTACCATATTAGACTGTAAGTCCCATAGGGCTTGTTCCCTGTGGAGTCCCTAACACTTGGCACATGCCTGGTGCATAAAGACACAATAACTCACTCATTGAAGGGGCTGCTAATTGCATGTCACTTAGAGTGGTTGAATAATTTCAAAGATTTCCCAAAAAACACCTGATGACGGAATGCAGTCTTAGGAAGAATAACATGAGTAAAGGATAGGGATTTAGCCATAATCAGTAGTTTAATCAGAGCCGACATGGTTTGTCTTAGAAAAAGGGTAATCCTCATTGGGCTGCCACTATGCATTCTTGAGCTATGAAGAGCTATGTGCCTTGTTATTTCTGGCCACGATTGTCCACTGCTGAATAAGTCATTGGGTAGCATGGTTTTCCGCCTTTCAGTTGGTGGTTGTAGTATGGCGGAACTAACCCCATTATCAGTTCTTCTGGGCTTCACATTCAGGATGTTAGGAAACAGGAATTAAGTCTAACTCCCTTGGGGACATTTCAACAGCTGTGGTTTTTAAGGAAGTTCCTCTCTCTCAGAGCCAGCTTCAGGTGAAAAGGAAATGCACAGCAAGAATAGTGTTCTGTGACTTTCTCCCTGGAATATACTTCCAGAATCACCCTGCTGTGTTTGTGTCTGTACATGTGTGTGCATGGAACACATGTGCACTAGAAGTGCTCTAGTCATTTCTAAAGCTCAAAGAGTCTAGGCAATATTTAGCTCAATCTTCTCATTTTGTAGAAGGAAATTGAGGCCATGAGAAATCTGACTTGCCCAGTGTCACACAGTTGATAGAAAAGCTGGATTTATTGGCAAGTAACACTGGTGTCTGAAACAAAAAAAGAAAGAAAAAGGAAAGCTGGATTCAGATAAAAGCCAGGACTCTTTTTATTATATTTCCACGTCTGGAAGGTCCATTTCAAAACAACATTTGATTTTTTTTTTTTTTTTTTTGGTTAAAGAGTAATATATGTAGGGAAGATTCACAACTGCCATGCTGGGTGCTCTGGGTTCTGTCAAACCTTGGAAGGATGACTTCCAGCTGCCTTTCTAAGAGGCAGCACTTGGCAGAAGCCATTGTCAGCAAAAGTCATACCTTTTGGGTGGAATCTCAGCCTTGTCCTCTGACCTCAGTTCACCCTTTAGTTTCTTTGGTTTCAGCCGTGACTTATCAAGCACCAGCTAGCCTGCTGAGGTTCCTCCTCCAGCCTGTCCACTTGTGGTTCCCCCTTAATCATCTGGCCAACCCCTAGCTTGACTCTAGACTGCTTTACTAGCATAGTTCTTGCTTGTCCTGAACACACACTGGCCATTCTCAGTACCTGCAGATCCAACCAACCCAGCAGCCCATTGCCTAAAGGCTTCCGCATCAGCACAGCACACCCCTTTGACCACCAAGAGAATACCAGAGCCCAGGTAACTTCCGTCCTCTTTGTTGGCCTCCCCCACCCTAGAAATACTGAGAAGCAGTGATCACACAGAGTACCAGGGCATTTCCCATTGCTACAATCTTTTTTAATTTTCTGAGTGTTAAAATTTGTGAGCCAACTCAAATCTTTCTTGGAAGGAATAGACAAATATTTCTATTTGTCAGGAAATAAATAGATGTGACCACAAACAATGTATTGAACGTGACAGAATTTTCCAAAGAAGACCAAATCATGTGAGAAGGATGGACTATACAGCTCAAAACTGGATCCTCTGAGCAAAGCGTTTTTCTTATGTTCAACATTGGATCTTTTTAAAAGAGGACAGGATTTGGATATAGTTGTCTAAGGAATGAAATATATAGATTTGGCTTTTTTTGGACAAAACTGAAATATGTGATGGATGTTCCCTCACCTTTCTATTTTTGGCTGTCTGCCATCCTACTCCCTCTATTTGGGGAGATTTTCTTACCCTATTGTGTTTTGTGTTGGTAAAACCCAGTGCCCTACTTCCTACTATAGAAGTTGGGAAGAGGAAACTTTTCTCTTCTACTGAATTCTGGCAGTGTTAGTTTGTGACCCATGCTTAGCCAATCAGATATTTGGATATGTAGGACTTGGAATCTTTTCAATGTGACACAACACTGCAGGTATGCATGGAAATAGGATCATCGCAGCAATAGTGGCACAGCAGTAATGGTAGTGACAGCAGCAGGAGATAATGACTACAGCACTGGCAGCATCCACAGCAGGTCTTACATATATTCTTCTTAACACATGATCTTGATTATGTTTACTGTTCCCTAACTCCACAGAGCGGCTCAACTCTTGCATTTTTCCAAACCTCACTTTCCTGCCTTCCTCTGTATTCTATGAACTTCCCTAAATTCTTCCAATAAATTTATTTCCTGCTTCAGTTAATCTAGAGTTGATTTCTCTTGTTTGTGCTTAAAGAATCTGGATCATACCATGTGGGTGAGATGAGTTACTCCTCCTCAGAACTCTCCTAAGTGGAACACTAGAAATTCTCAATAGTGTACTTAAGTAACTGGTTTTAGGGGGAAAAATGATTGGAGAGGTACTTGTATGACCTAGGCTCTTCAAGGAGATAGGAAGAATTGTGGGCATTGATGGCTGTTTATTGTCAGGTCTACAGGACTATGCAAATCATTGAGTGACAAAAGTTTTGCTTGTCTTTGAGTTTCCTGCCCATGTAGAGAACATACATTGGAAATAAATGTACATAATACTTTTTGTTTTTATGGTGCTATTTGACAAAATCCTCTGGAATCTTACTGAACAGCAAAAAATACTCCTTCCTTATCTGATAAATGTCTTGAGATGCACAAGAAAATTGGATCCTGGAAGTCCTGATTCCTTAAAGTCTGTGTCCTAAGGCATTAGAAGAGAAGGACTCTCTAGCACTGGGCTTATGTAGTATTTATGGGTCAACCCTGGAATAAGTTTCTGTACTGCTGGGAGACTACCCAGAGTCAGAAGCTAATTCCCAATTATGATGGAACATGTTGATAAAAAAACCTTAGTTGATCTGCAGTGCACCATCTGGAAGCCATGTGGAAACCACGTGGAATGCAAATCCTTCTTTGAGACCTGGTGACTCAATAAGCAAACTGCCACCAGGAGCCCCGCCCCAGCCATAGCCCCATCAGCATCATTTCAGTTGAAATGTCTCTGTTTTGCTCACAGGGGACTGTCCCATATACTCTCTTTTGTTATTCATTTTGTTTTATTTCAGTGGTCTTACAATGGGCATGCATGAGAACCATTTGCTAAGTGCTATAAACAGCATTTTTTCCTAAAATCTAAACCAAGACATAGAGAAGTTCTGGAAAATAAGAAGAAATTTCCTCTTCTGGAAAATGAAGGTGTGGTGGACCAAAAAATTCTCAATATTGAATTCCTTCGGGAAGGCTGGTGCAGAACTACTCAACACCTTTGTGGAGTTTTAAAGGCAAAGGTTGCCACACATGCTTTCTGAGTCACAGAGCCACGCACATCTTGGTAGAGATAAAACCTGAGAGCGTGCTGGGGTCAGTGCTGGAAATCGATAGGGAACTGGCTGAGGCTTGTTCACACAGGCAGGATATGGGGGAGTATCCCAAGCTATTTCTGAGTCACCAGGAATGATTTTGCAGATGGGGAAGGATTTAAAGAAATCCAGAGAAAAGAGAGTGTCTGAAGGTAGGAAGACCCAATGAGAACAACCAAAGATGATAATCTGATTGCTTTTGCTGAATAGCACCTATCTCATTTGTTACGTCATCCTTAAATTAGTGACTCTTACCCCACTGTGTCCTAAAGGTACTGCTTGGCATGGATTTGACAGAGAGATAAATATGTTTACACTGAAAATAAAATTTTGAAAACCTTCACATGCTGCCTATTCAAGGATATGAATTCCCCAGCTCCTTTTCAGCTACTCACTTTTAAATCTCTTGCTGCTTCTCACTGAGGCTTGGAAAACCATGTCAGCTACCTGATTCCTAGAAAAGCCTGGCTCATCTTTAGGTTATATTTTCCCTGTCCAGGTGAAGGTAAGATGGAATTGACTGCACTTTTGTCTGTTTTTGTCAATGCCATTTCTCTAGGAGTCTTATTTTAGTAGCAGAAGTGTGTTTTCCTTTGTTGACCAAAATTTTCAGATGCAGGAAAAAAAAGAAACAGATTATAAAGATTCTAGTTCCTTAAACTCTGATTTCTAGAGAATTTTTGGAGGATAAAAATCAGTAGAGGGATATGGGTACCAAAAAAAATAGAAAGAATGAATAGGATTTACTATTTGTTAGTACAACAAAGTGACCACAGTCAATAATAATTTAACTGTACATTTTAAAATAACTTAAAGAGTGTAATTGGGTTGTTTGCAAGTTGATGGATAAATGCTCGAGGGGCTGAAAACCCCATTCTTCATGATGTGCTTATTTCACATTGCATTCCAGTATCGAAACAGCTCATGTACCCCATAAATATATACATCTATGTACTCTCAAAACTTAAAAAAATAAAAACAGAAGGGGACTAGAGAGTGAGAGTTTGGAAGATGTAAGGAGGGAATCCCCCATCAAGAGTCTGTTTATGTGCGTGGTGGCCCAGACCTACTGAGATCTGCATAGAGACAAGGGTGAAATAAGACTATGTTTTGGAAACTGTGGTAAGAAGGAGGCAATGAGTCAGTGCTTACTATCCCCAGAAAAAGATATTGCTCACTGGGGAGTCTTTGGGGCAAAGTCTGTACATGTATCTGGGGGTGGAGTTGGAAAGACAGATTGGTATTTGGGTATTTGGAGGAAAGCGGTGGGAGAGAGAGAATGTGAATGAATGAAAAATGGGAAAACACATTGGGGAAATAGTACTGAAAGTGGGTCTCTGAGGCAGAAGGAACCATCAAAGTGGAAGCAGAACTCAGTGCTGTATTGATAGTGAAGGGAGATTTGAAGATTGTATAGGGAACCCACAGACATTCATTTCATCTTTCTCATGATTCTAATTTTAATTTATTTTCAATTTAACACATATGAAATAATTGTGGTTTAGAGCAATGTAGTTTTAGTAACCTTAGGGCTATACTTAATGTCCAAGTTTAGGGCTTAACCAAACATAGCGTACCTGGAAATGGTCCTTTATTTATCAGTAGCTGAAATAGCAGCTGAGTCACAGGAGTGACACAAACACATCTGGTGTCTGTCTCATGCCTTCAGATCCCACAGGGTGTTGGCGATCTTTGCTTTTACTTGCTCAAGACTTGAAATCTCCTTGGTTAATATCCACTCACCTTGCTCAGAGTGAAGCCCCTCAAACAGGTCCTTCACTAGTTATTCTCCCAGATATAAGTGACTTTGTTTCTATGATTGACTTTCAGAATTGAGCTATAGGCCACTTCATCAACTAAAGCATCTGCAATTCCACTCATTATTCCAAACATTAGGAATTATACAGAGCTCATCTTTGGAATTTAAATTGTGTTTACATTGGATTTTATGTGTGCTTAAAGGGAAGTTGGAGGAAGAATCCTCTTGTTGGGGAAAGAAAAACATATACCCTCTTCTCAGCTTATAATAAACTACAATTTCTACCCTTTCTACTCCCTTCCCCCACACCTAGTACAGAGGAAGAAATAGGCTAGGATGGGGACTGCCACTATCTCAGTGGCTCAAGAGCCACTAAAAATCAGTGGGATGGATTGACATCTGCAAGCCATGGTAGGTCATTCCCTTATTTCCATGCATTATTTCTATCACATTCTATACCATGAGAATCCTCTAATGTAAGCTATGCCTACATTAGGGAAAATCAAGATGATCCCTTGGACACAAAAGAATATACCTGAGCTTCTATTATATTTATTTTTTATGTTATCCTTTTAAATTTTCTATTTTTATGTATATGTTGTGTCTCTATTTTTGAGTATATGTTGTGTATATGTTTGTGTATTAGTATATTGGTAAATGTATATTATCTATCTACTCATCCCTTCTCTCTCTCTCTCTGCCCCACACCTCTCTATCACATCTGCCGTATGTCATCTATATAGCCATCCTTCTATCAGGAGTTACGCTAAGAAGCTTTTTTAGAACCACAAATTCGTAAGAGATTCTGTTCCAGCAGGTTTAGGTGAGACCTAGGAAACTGTAGTTATTAGGCTCGTTTATTTCTGTTAAAGAACCTTTTATTTGATGTAACCTTACACAAAATCTTACCATGTAAAACAGATCAAGGTGGGCCATTCTTTTGCAGGAGGGCTAGAGGCAGGGTCAGGATGGTCCAGTCCTCCAGGGTTCCCCTTTCATTTGCTCTCCTCTGCTCTCTGTGGTCAGTGTAAACTTCTGTTTGGAAAGCACTGTGGAAACTACTGAAAGATGCATCTTTGGAGATTGTCTGGTTCAGTGCTTGAAGTTGGACTAACAACACATCCCCCCTCCCCTTTCTCTAATTAGATCTTATAGAATTTCCCACTAGCTGTATTCTGTCTAACTGTTCTTCATGGCACGTGCTAAACACCTGTTCACTGTCACAGCCCAGGCTAAGAGAAAGGATTGTAGCTGCTCAGGTCTGACACTTGGAAGAGATTCCTTTTCCTAAAAGAACCTGTTCTCCCCATGCCATTTCCTGTCTTCCCTTACTCTTCGCTTTTCTCAGCACAGTTTACTTCCCCACAGTGAACAGTCAATACTCATGACCATGTGCATTGCAGAGTATAATCAGACTCCTGCAGCAAGATTTTTCTGATATTATTTCTGATTTCAGTTAACTCCTTCTGCAGAAGGAGAGTCTGCTTGAACTACATGCAATCCGCATATCATAGGAGCACTTCACCCACTGGCCAATGCAATTAGGCTCATGTTTGGCTATGATTTTATTTTTTATTTTGCTGGTTTAGAGATGACCTTTTTCTCAAGAGCACGTTACACTGTCATTTGTAGAGTTATGTTGTCTTCATGAATAACCTTAAGGAGCAAAATTACCTTGTAGAATTAGGGGAAATGTTGAGTATGGCAGATAGAGATATATCATTTCTCTTCAAGAAAGGACTCCCTATGCAGCTAAGAGAGTAGTCAGCAGACAGTGTCCCCTATTAGCAGTTTTTGAGCCCATGTCATACTCTGCTCAGAATGGCCCCATGACTGAGCCCGGCCATGGAGGGAGGGCTTGACTATTTCCATCCGGTGGGGACTCAGCTCCAACAGGCAATTAGGCAGGTTAGTCTAATAAAGACTATATCATGATCAGATGGCTCTCCCATGCCCAATCCTACTTCCTCCCATTTCCTTTCATAATTGTTACTTCCCACAAAAGCTTATGCACTCATAATTCTGCCTTAGCGTCTGCTTCCCTGGGGATGAGGGAGAGGAAGTAACAACCAAATATAGGTTGCAGTATGCTCCTAAACTCCTGAAGTTTACTATTCCTAGCCTGTGGCTATGAATAGCCTCTGGGGAGCCTTAGAGTTATTGAAAGAGATCTGCAAATACACACACATGCCCAACACTGCCTGTAACCTGAATACATAATATGTCTAAATATATTGAATAATAGGTGTGCTGTTTTTCAAATATGTACATAACAATTCACTAAAATAGTTTTTCTAATACTGAATTTTTAGATCAGTGGGTGCTGATAGTACCACACACACCACACACACACACACACACACACACACACACACACACACCACACCACACCACACATGCATCCAGGAAAAGTTTTTGCTTTGAAGAGCTGTGTTAGAAGGGTTGTGAACCACTGTTTAAGATGTGAGCCTCTTGTCTTCATACATTAATGGAGACTTTCCCCAAAGACAAAAAACAAACAAACAAAAAATTTGAGAAGGTCTACCTGATTCCCAAATTCAACAGCTCTAATTTGATAAATCTTGATAACTAAGAGGTGCAGAATGACCAGTTCTAGAGGATAATGAGATGTTGTGTGGCCTCTTAGTTCAATCTCAGACCTCATAAAACATGTGTTTTATTACTGGCAACCTGGGATCCTGACCCTCCTGTTCAGAGAGATGACAGGTAAAAAGCGTTTGGCTTGGGTTAAACATCTCCGCTCGTTTGGGGACAAATTCCTTTGTCTTAGCATACAATAGTTATTTTTAGGGAGCAGGTACCATGCAATTTTGGATTTCCTGTTAAGTAGAATCTTATAGCTGAAAAGGACCAGCTACCTATAGAGGAAGACACAGACTCATTCTGGGGAAGTATAAGAACTTGTTCAGTGCCACACAGCTAATAAGCAGAGCACGTTTCTCTTAACGGTGGATAGGAACTGTTAAACTAAATTTGGACTTTAGAAGTCTCCTCCAAGTCTTATGTATTGAAACCATGTCAGCTACCTGATTCCTAGAAAAACCTGGCTCATCTTTAGGTTATATTTTCCCTGTCCAGGTGAAGGTAAGATGGAATTGACTGCACTTTTGTCTGTTTTTGTCAATGCCATTTCTCTAGGAGTCTTATTTTAGTAGCAGAAGTGTGTTTTCCTTTGTTGACCAAAATTTTCAGATGCAGGGAAAAAAAAAACAGATTATAAAGATTCTAGTTCCTTAAACTCTGATTTCTAGAGAATTTTTGGAGGATAAAAATCAGTAGAGGAATATGGGTACCAAAAAAAATAGAAAGAATGAATAGGATTTACTATTTGTTAGTACAACAAAGTGACCACAGTCAATAATAATTTAACTGTACATTTTAAAATAACTTAAAGAGTGTAATTGGGTTGTTTGCAAGTTGATGGATAAATGCTCGACGGGCTGGAAACCCCATTCTTCATGATGTGCTTATTTCACATTGCATTCCAGTATCAAAACAGCTCATGTACCCCGTAGAGCTCATGTACATAGAGCCTGGGCTGTGACTTTGGGAGGGTGGAAGCCTCAAGACTTGGCAGCTTGGTTGTTGACCCTGTGGGTGCACAGAAGTCAAGAAATGAGATTTGGGAACCTCTGCCTAGATTTCAGAAGATGTATGGGAATGCCTAGATGCCTAGGCAAAAGTTTGCTGCAGGGGTGGGGCCCTCATGGAGAACCTCTGCTAGGGCAGTGCAGAAGGGAAATGGGTGGGGGCACTGCCTAGTGGAGCCATAGAAGAGGGCCACCGTCCTCCAGACCCCAGAATGGTAGATCCACCAACAGCTTGCACTGTGAACCTGGAAAAGTTGCAGACAATGCCAGCCTGTAAAAGCGGCTGGGGGTGAGGCTGTACCCTGCAAAGCCATAGGGGCAGAGCTGCCCAAAACTATGGGAACCTACCTTTTGCATCAGCATGACCTGGATGTGAGACCTGGAGCCAAAGGAGATCATTTTGGAGCTTCAAAATTTGACTGCCCATTGATTTTGTATCCTGAGACTTTGCCAAAGTTGCTTATCAGCTTGAGGAGGTTTTGGGCTGAGATGATAGGGTCTTCTAAGTATACAATCATATGATCTGCAAATAGGGACAATTTGACTTCTTCTTTTCCTAATTGAATGCCCTTTATTTCTTTTTCTTGCCTAATTGCTCTGACTAGGACTTCCAGTACTATATTGAATAGGAGTGGTAAGAGAGGGCATCCTTGTCTAGTGCCAGTTTTTAAAGTGAATGCTTCTGGTTTTTGCCCATTCAGTATGATATTGGCTGTGGGTTTGTTGTAAATAGCTTTTATTATTTTGAAATATGTTCCACCAATACCTAGTTTATTGAGAATTTTTAGCATAAAGGGCTGTTGAATTTGGTTGAAGGCCTTCTCTCCATCTATTGAGATAATCGTGTGGTTTTTGTCTTTTGGTTCTGTTTATGTGGTGGATTACGTTTATAGATTTGCATATGCTGAACCAGTCTTGCATCTCTGAGATGAAGCCTACTTGATCATGGTGGATAAGCTTTTTGATGTGCTGTTGCATTTGGTTTGCCAGTATTTTATTGAAGATTTTTGCATCAATGTTCATCATGTTTTGGTATCAGGATGATGTTGGTCTCATAGAAACAGTTAGGGAGGATGCCCTCTTTTTGTATTGTTTTGAATAGTTTCAACAGGAATGGTACCAGCTCCTCTTTGTACATCTGGTAGAATTCAGCTGTGAACCCGTCTGGACCTGGACTTTTTTGGTTGGTAGGCTATTAATTGCTGCCTCAACTTCAGACCTTGTTATTGGTCTATTCAGTGTTTCAACTTCTTCCTGGCTTAGTCTTGGGAGTGTGCAAGTGTCCAGGAATTTATCCATTTCTTCCAGATTTACTGGTTTATGTGCATAGAGCTGTTTAGTAATCTCTGATGGTAGTTTGTATTTCCAAGGAATTGGTGGTGATCTCACCTTTGTCATTTTTTATTGCATCTGTTTGATTCTTCTCTCTTTTCTTTTTTATTAGTCTAGCTAGTGGTCTATTTTGTTGATCTTTAAAAAAAAACAGCTCCTCAATTTATTGATTTTTTGAAGGGTTTTTTGTGTCTGTATCTCCAAAATCAATGTGCAGAAATCACAAGCATTCCTATACACCAATAACAGACAAAAAACCAAATCATGAGTGAACTCACATTTACAATTGCTACAAAGAGAATAAAATACCTAGGAATACAACTAACAAAGGATGTAAAAGATCTCCTCAAGGTGAACTGCAAACCACTGATCAAGGAAATAAGAGAGGACACAAACAGATGGAAAAACATTCCATGCTCATGGTTAGGAAGAATCAATAGTGTGAAAATGGCCATATTGCCCAAAGTAATTTATATGCTAACCCCATCAAGCTACCATTGACCTTCTTTACAGAACTGGAAAAAAACACTTTAAACTTCATATGGAACCAAAAGAGAGCCTGCATAGCCAAGACAATTCTAAGCAAAAAGGACAAAGATGGAGGCATCACACTACCTGACTTCAAACTATACTGCAAGACTACAGTAATAAAAACAGCATGGTACTGGTATCAAAACAGAGATGTAGACCAATGGAACAGAACAGAGGCCTCAGAAACAATGCCACACATCTACAATCATCTGATCTTTGACAAACCAGACAATAACAAGCAATGGGGAAAAGATTCCCTGTTTAATAAATGGTGTTGGGAAAACTGGCTAGCTATGTGCAGGAAGCTGAAACTGGATCCCTTCCTTACACCTTATCCAAAAAGTAACTTCAGATGGATTAAAGATTTAAACATAAGAACTAATACCATAAAAACCCTAGAAGAAAATCTAGGCAGCACCACTCAGGACATAGACACAGGCAAGGATTTCATGACTAAACACCAAAAGCAATGGCAACAAAAGCCAAAATAGACAAATGGAATCTAATTAAACGTAAGAACTTCTGCAAAGCAAAAGAAACAATCATTAGAGTGAACTGGCAACCAACAGAATGGGAAAAAATTTTTTGCAATCTACCCAGCTAACAAAGGGCTAATATCCAGAATCTACAAAGAACTAAAGCAGATTTACAAGAAAAAACAAATCCATTCAAAAGTGGGTGAAGGATATGAAAAGACACTTTTCAAAAGAAGACATATATGTGACCAACAAACATATGAAAAAATGCTCATCATCATTGGTCATTAGAGAAATGCAAATCAAAACCACATTGAGTTACCATCTCATGCCAGTTAGAATGGTGATCATTAAAAAATCTGGAGACAACAGATGCTGGAGAGGATGTGGAGAAAAAGGAACACTTTTACACTGTTGTTGGGAGTGTAAATTAGTTCAACCATTATGGAAGACAATGTGGCAATTCCTCAAGGATCTAGAAATAGAAATTCCATTTGCCCCAGCAATCTCATTACTAAGTATATACCCAAAGGAATATAAATCATTCTGTTATAAAGACACATACACATACATGTTTGTTGGGATGCTGTTTATGATAACAAAGACCTAGAACCAACCCAAATGCCCATCAATGATAGACTGGGCAAAGAAAATGTGGCACATAGACACTATGGAATACTATGCAGCCACAAAAAATGTTAAGTTCTTGTCCTTTGTAGAGACATGGATGAATCTAGGAACCATCATTCTCAACAAACTGACACAAGAACAGAAAACCAAACACCACACGTTTTCACTCATAGGCAGGTAATGAACAGTGAGAACACTTGGACACAGGGAAGAGAACAACACTCACTGGGCTAGGTTGGGGGGTAGAGTGGGGGGGCAGTGGGGGGCGGGGACTGTGGGAAGGGATAACACCGGGAGACATGCCTGATGTAGGTGACGGGAGCAATGTGGTGGGGATGGAGACAGCAAGCCACCATGGCTTGTATGTACCTATGCAACAATCCTGTAGGATGCAGGATGTGCACATGTACCCCAGTTCCCAAAGTACAATTAAAAAAAAATAATTGACTCCTCCGCTGGATTTTGAACATATATGGGGCCTGTAACCCCTTTGTTTTGTCCAGTTTCTCCCACTAGGAATAAGTATTTACCCAATACCTGTACCCCCATTGTATCTAGGAAGTAACTAGCTTGCTTTTGATTTTACAGGTTCATAGGAGGAAGGGACTTGCCTTGTCTCAGATGAGACTTTGGGCTGTGGACTTTTGGGTTAGTGCTGAAATTAGTTAAGACTTCAGGGGACTATTGGGAAGGCATGATTGGTTTTGAAATGTGAGGATATGAGATTTGGAGGGGACAGGGAAGGAATGATATGCTTTAGCTATGTCCCTGACAAAATCTCAACTTGAATTATATCTTCTAGAATTCCCACCTGTTGTAGGAGGGACCCAGGGGAGGTAATTGCATCATGGGGGCTGATCTTCCCCGTGCTATTCTCATAATAGCAAATAAGTCTCAAGAGATCTGATGGGCTTATCAGGGGTTTCCGCTTTGGCTGCTTCCTCATTTTCTCTTGCTGTTGCCATGTAAGAAGTGCCTTTTACCTCCCACCATGATTCTGAGGCCTCCCCAGCCATGTGGAACTGTAAGCCCAATTAAGCCTCTTTTTCTTTCCAGTCTCTGGTATGCTTTTATCAGCAGCATGAAGACAAACTAATATACTTGGTAACATGCCAATTACTTGACCAAGGGAAGGTGTGGCACCTTGCTTTAAAAGTAAATGCCAAAGAGAATAGCAGCTTCTCAATAAAATAGTGAAGCTGTGTTAGCTGATGGGAGAATAAGGTGTTGAGGAGGCCATAGAAACAGATGTCTGCAGAAGTGTCTCCATTTCTTGTCATCGGCCTCATTGCTGTAATAGCTCCCTAAGGCTGCCTGGGTTTACATTTATTCAAATGGAGTCAACCTGTTTCTGTTTCATAGCATCTTTGGTAAAATTAAACTATATAAAAAGGGCATTACAGTCTTTTTATATAGATCTCACCAAAAGTAAGATCTCTGCCTTTCTGGCCCATCTGGAGAGGAGGAGTATGGGCCATCCCGAAGAGCTCTGGTTGCCTCACCTTTCTTTCTCTTTAGAAGCTCCAATCTGGGGATTCTAGGGGTTTGGGCCTCAAGGTCTCTGGATCCCCAGCCTAGTGTTTCCTTAGAGATTAAGCTAAAAATAAGTGTCCTCAACACCGTTCATGTTGGCCATGACAGTTGGGCCATCACAGTACCACAAAGACACTTGTCATTTGGGGGTTTGGAAAGGGGAAACACTTAAGTGCTAGTTTATCAGCCAAAAGAAGCTGCAACAAAAAAACACAACACTCATCCTACCCACAGACTTCTGGTCTGAGTATCAACTTACAGGGGAAAGTTTAACCTGTTATAATTTAAAGGCACAGAGGTATTTCTTTATTTACACATTTATAAATAAAGGAGGAAGGAGGGATGATGTGAGTCCGCAGCAGCTGCCTTCTAGAAGTTCCCAGGGAGACTGTAAAGGAGAACAAAAGTGTTTTTTAAAAGGTGTTGGAACATTTGCAAAATACAGAGGAACAAAGAAGAAAAGCCTGCAATGATGTATAGTATTAATATTTTAGTGTACTTCCAAACCTTGGTTTAGATCAGGAGGAAGAACTTAGGGGTCGACAGCATTGTGCCATGGATCAAGAGGTTCCTGATTTGTTTCCAAGCTTGCCCTGCTGTATCTCATTTGGAAATGATGCCTGAATGAAACTAAATGTCCAATCAATGTGGCTATTGTGAAGACATGTTTTAATGAGTTTCATTCATAGAATTCCTTCATTCACTTAATATTTAAACATCAAGGCTTTCCCCATGTTTTAAAATTTATTTGCCCCCTGTTATTTTAATAGCTTTATAATATTTCATCAAATGTCTGTTCTATAGCTAATTGAACTGGATCCCCAGCATTGGACAGGAAATATTATTAATAATGCTGTGATGGGTATCTTTGTGAATAAATCAGAGCATTGATTTTCAAAGAAAGGTTCAGCCTCAAACCCTGTTGGGTGTGAGGCCATGATGCTGTCACTTTTAACTCTGTTAAAAGGCAGCTCTTAACTGGACAAAGTCTAATGATCTAGGTCATGGGTTATTCTAACCCAATTTATCTTCACCCTGTTTCTTTCTTTCCTGTCTTTAGAAGTTATTTCCTATTTTGTGAATAAGGAGACTGGAAAATTAAAAAGATAAACTTTATTTTAGATATTTGTTGCTAAGTCAGAAAAAACTTGACAAGGATCTGCAAGAGCTGAGGCAAAACCTGTTTAGGAAAATCAATCAGGCCTGAACACTGCTTTTAAAAATATAGTTTAAGTGTTCTTGTATTTTTAAAAATATATTTTATATTCTATTGTAAAACATGCTTCCATTATGCACATAGTACTTGTGTACGTGACAATCATAGCAATAACATTTATTTTTAAGGCAGGAAGGAGGATTTACAAGCCTACATTGTTTCTCCTTTAAAAATATCTAAGCTGCCTCTCTTAGAAGCCGCTGGGGCCAAGATATTGATGTTATTTCTCTTCCCTACTCCATTTATCCAATCATCTAGGCACGCATTTTTAGAATATTCACTATAACAACGGTCAAAACAGAAACAAAAGCTGCCAATAATTGAGTGCTTACTGTATGTCAGGTGCTAGTGTAAGACTTCGAAGGAGTAAATTTGATACATTGAATCTTGATAGAGGGAGGACGTCTACTTCAGGTTCAGTGGACCTTTTTGAAGAGGTGACAGTCACAGGAAGAGGGTCAGGGGACGATTCTGGCATGGGCAAAGGGTCCAAAGTGTGGGAGAGTGTGACCCATTCTGTTGTGGCTGTGGATTAGTGACAGCACGGGAAAAGTGACATCAAATCCAGCTGGAAAACTCTTAAATATAAAGGGACAAGATCCAATACATGTCCTAAGAAGAGTGTACACATCTCTATGAAGATAAATTGTGGGGTAGATGAGGCGTGCACAAGAAGGCACTGTTGACGTAGTTTGGGCAATGGTTGATGAGTCCTGGACTTGGGTCTGCTAGTGGGGATGGACAGAAATAGATGAGCTCATGATGTACTTTGGAGATAGAATTGACATTACTTGATGGTAAACTGCAAAAACAGGCGATAGGGTAAGGGAGAAAGAAAGGTCAGGTCTTGAGTTTTCGATTTGGGGCCCTAGGCTAGTGGTAAAGCCGTGGTAAATCCATGGTCTAAAATGAAACAGTCTGGGGGAGTAACTGATTCATGGGTGAGGAAATGGTAGGTTCTATTCTTACCTTGTCATTTGCCAAAACTGGCATTCTAACCAAAAATAAAGAATGCAAAACTAGAAGCTCTAACCTTTCTATAATCAGGTTTTTGTTGTAAAAAGAGACCAGGTGTTGGGTTCAGGCTGACCTGGGACTGCCGTTTCAACTTGCGTGACTTACGTTAATTACCTAGCCATTCACCACTTGATCCTTCAATTTCCTGATTATTTAAGAGAGAGTTAATACTACCTGCCCTACATGGATGATGATATAGTACAAGTACACCTCCTAACACAATATCTGGCACATAGTAATTCCATTTCCTAAATGTTAGTTGCACAAGATAGAGCTGCTATATGTACTAAATTCTTCCTTGTGGGTGTCCTGGGCATTCCTCAGCCTGGGTGACAGGATGTGATATGGATGAAGGGCACCTGGAAGGCAGGGTTGGCCCCAGATGGACCTGTCACCTGCCATCTGAAGTCCCACATCTAAATGTTTCATTCCTTCAGCTGAAGGCTTTTTGCTTTTCCATAATACCAAAGGCTTTGAGAAAGAGAATAGTTTAAAGCAGGGGTCCTAAACGTCTGGGTGACCCACTGAAGCTTTGTCTGTATTTATAACCATTCCCCATTTCTCATATTACCACCTGAGCTCTGCCTCTTGTCAGATCAGCAGCGGCATTAGATTCTTATAGAAATGCCAACCCTATTGTGACCTGTGTGCGCAAGGGTTCTAGGTTGCATGCTCCTTATGATAACCTAATGCCTGATAATCTGTCAATGTCTCCTAATGCCCCCAGATGTGACTGTCTAGTTGCAGGAAAACAAGCTCAGGGCTCCCACTGATTCTACATTATGGTGAGTTATATAATTATTTCATTATATATTACAATGAAATAATAATACAAATAAAGTACACAATAAATATAATGTGCTTGAATCATCCCAAAACCATCCCTGCCCCGGTCCATGGAAACATTGCCTCCCACAAAACCAATCTTTAGTGCCAAAAAGGTTGGGGAATGCTAGTTTAAAGCATATTTGTCATATTTATCAGTCATAGAAAGTCATCATACTGTAGTGGTTAAGATCATAGATTCTGGAGCTGACTGCCTGGGTTTTGAATCTCATCTTTGACACTTATGAGAAAGAACCCTGAATTCTCTGTACCTAAGTTCCCTCATCAGTGAAATTGGGACATTAATAATTTCTACCTCATAGGATTGTTAGAGTTTTAATGAAGCTCATATATATAAAACCATAATACATGGGAAATAGTAATTGTAAGGGTTATTGCCGAGTTTAAAATGAGGAAACTGAGGCCAGCACAAGAAGATTGAATACGAATTTATTAAACTCTGGGGCGAGGTTCTGCGGTCCGACAGGAGGGGCCGGAGAAGTCACGCTTGACTCTTCTCAGATGTGGGGTTTTATGGGGAGTGGACGCATCTTGATTGGTTGTGGGGAAGCAGGTCGTGGGCGGGGCAAGCTGCCATTGTCAGGCAAGCGGGATGCACAATGCTATTGGGCAGATTTTGGTGGGACTTCTTTTAAATTTTGGCGGGATTCTTCAACGGCTGGCTAGGTGCTGAGTGCAGAGTCTAGTGCTGAGTGCAGAAGTGGGTGCGGGATGATGACGTGGTTTCTAAGTGCGGAGGGGGGTGGGCGTGTCTGAGCTCCTGGCAAGGCAACCAGCCTTACAGTAATCACTGTGTTAAATAAAATAGTAATCATTAAGGTGTCGTAAAACAGGTGACTTTGAGAAGATGAGAGAAGGGCAAGGCTGAGGAAGAGAGGGAGGGCTGGGGAGTAGCTAGACACCCAGAGGAAGTAGAAACAAGGCTGAAACACTGTGGATCACCATAATAGGAGCTGAAGACAGACTTTTCTGCTTCTCTATTTTGTCAAGCCCCTCAAAAAAGAAAATTCCAGGATGACCCCAGTTCCAAACACTGAAGCTGAGATTTTCCCTCTTAGAAGCAGCCTTTAATCCAGGTTGGGCTAAGGCAAGGTAAAATTCATTCAGACATGCATTTCTGCTGTTGCCACTTCCATCTGCAAAGTCCTTCTACCTGGAGTTTATGAAAAACATGGTCAAGGTGTGATACGGTTTAGCTGTGTCCCCACCAGAATCTCAACTTGAATTGTAGTTCCTGTCATCCCCCTTCATGGAAGGGACCCAGTGGGAAGTAATCGAATCATTGCAGGAGTTGGCTTCATGCTATTTCTTGGGATAATGAATGAGTTCATAAGGGTCTCCTGCCACCCACCCCGCCCAGGCTTCACTCTGCACTTCTTGCTGCTGCCATGTGAAGAAGGACGTGTTGGCTTCCCCTTCCACCAGGATTGTAAGTTTCCTGAGGCCTCCCTAGCCCTGCAGACAACAATGGTTGGTTGTCTTTGGTCATTTATCCCAGAAAAATAAAAACTTACACTTACACAAAAGCCTGTGCTCGAAGATGTATAGCAGCTTTATTCAAAATAGCCAAAACCTGGAAACGACTCATATGTCCTTCAATGGGCAGATGGTTAAACAAGCTGGGACACATTCATACCATGAAATACTACTCATCAATAAGAAGGAATGAACTATTGATGCCTGCAAACACCTGGATGAATCTCCAGAGAATTGTGCTGAGTGAAAAAGGCCAATCTCAAATGGTTGCATAAGGTTTTTGAAATAAGAAAATAGTAAAACTGAAGAGCAGGTTAGGGCCTTCAGGGGTTAAGAAGGTGGTATCAGGAGGGAGGTGGGTGTGGCTATTAAAAGAAAACATGAAGAATCCTTACAGTGAAGGAATGCACTGTATCTTGACTGTATTAATGTCAGCATCCTGGTTGTGATATTGCATCAGTTTTTACCAGATATACAACTAGGGGAAACTGGGTAAGGAATCCCTTTATGATTTCTTAAAATTTGATGTGAATCTATAATCACCTCAATTTAAAAAGTCTTTTAAAATTTGGGGCAGAAGAAGGGCTCTTAACTGATCCCTAAACTCACCTTGGACTCTAGCAGGACCTCAGTAATGCCCTTCAATTTTTCCCATACTCCCTGCTCTAAAAGACTTTTTAGTTGTAGAGAGACCTAACCTGATGAAGTCAAGCAAACACATTTCTTACCACACAGTTAATCTCTCAGTCCACCTGCAGTTCATCCTGTCACTCATTCATTCAGCAAACATTTATGGAGGCTCTCCTATGTACCCAGGATTATACTAGGTGCTGTGGATACAGGGAGACAGATAATAGACTCTGTACCCAAATGGAGCTTACACTATAGTGAAACAGAAAATATATCACACATACATAAAAAGATAACTTCAGAGAGTTGTAAGTACTAAGCATAAAATAAAACAGGGTAATGCAGAGTGTCACTGGAGGGAAGGCTTTTTCCATAGGGGTCAGGGAAAGCCTTTTTTAGTTGGCGATTTGACTTCAGGGCTACATGATGGGACAGAGCACCCAAGCTGAAGAGAACATTTCTGCATTCCTTTTAAAAGGTCACTCCTGGCCAGGAGTGGTGGCTCATGCCTGTAATCCCAGCACTTTGGGAATCCAAGGTGGGTGGGGACTCAAGCCCAGGAGTTTGAGACTAGCCTGGGCAACATGGCAAAACCCTCCCTGTCTCTACTAAAAATGCAAAAATTTGCCAGTCGTGGTGGCGCATGTCTGTAGTCCCGGCTTCTTAGGAGGCTGAGGTGGAAGGATCACTTGAGCCTGGGAGGTTGAGACTGTAGTTAGCTGTGAATGCACCAGTATACTCCAGCGTGGGTGACAGAGTGAGACCCGGTCGTAAAAAAATAAAAGATCACTCTTGTTCTGTGAAAAATATGTAGAAAGGAAGCAAGAAGGCAATGAGGAGACTGGCCCACAGCCTATTTCAGGGGCTTCCTACCGAGTTGATAGTTCCATTGACTCAGGTTTAGCAATGGAGAAAAGGGTGCCATTTTCTGAGATGAGAAACACTATGGGGGAGGAGGGAATCAGGTCAGCTGGGAGAGGGAAGTCCAGTTTGGTTTAGTCACATTCAGTTTGAAATGTCTAATAGACATCTGCATTGAGCCACAAACATTATATAGCCTCATTCTTTCTCTCTCTCTCTCCTGGCCATGACTCTCTCAGCTCTGAGTCACTCTTTCATTTTCAGACTTGAATAAATCATCACACATCAAGGTGGCTTCATGCATGTAAAGGAATAAAGATTCTGATAATCATTATGCATACTGGAAGTAAAAAATTAGCTCTCCAAGGGTAAATCCTAAAGGACAATGGGATCCAAAAGGAAGCCAGTCAGCTACATTCTTCATTCCCTCCTCTGTCTTCCAATAACTCTTCTGGAGAAGTCCCACATGTTGGGTGAACACAACTTCTAAGTGACCTGCTGGGTCTCTTTGCAGCTCCCTGTGAAGTGGTGGCCAAAATGGTAATGCGGCTCACCACATCATATCATTTGTCATATCACAATACATATATTATGTACCTTCCCTGCCCTCCATTCCTTTTTTCTCCTACATGCAATGCCTTGAACTTGCACCTCTCAATTAAACTGTTAGCACCTTAATTCTTGCTTCAGGTTCTGTTTTATAAAGAACCCAATTATGACAACATCCAAACAAAGATATCAAGTAAGAAGTTCAAAGCCTAGAACTCAAGAGAGAAGTCAGGATTGGAGGTATTGATATGGTTTGGCTGTGTCCCCACCCAAATCTCATCGTGAAAGGGACCAGGGGAGATAATTGAATCATGGTGGCATTTTTCCCTATACTGTTCTTATGATAGTGAGTAAGTCTCTTAAGATCGGATGGTTTTATAAATGGGAGTTCCCCTGCACAAGCTCTCTTGCCTGCCAACATGCAAGATGTTACTTTGCTCCTCAGTCACCTTCAACCATGATTGTGAGGCCTCCCACACCATGTGGAACTGTTAGTCAATTAAACCTCTATCCTTTATAAATTACCCAGTCTCAGGTATGTCTTTATTAGCAGTGTGAGAATGAAATAATACTGCTATTAACTTGGGAAACATCAGAAGCTATATAGTATTGACGACCATGGATTGATAAAAATGTGGATGTTGGACAAGCATGGGGCACTCTAGCATCTCATCTTCTGGTAGAGAGAAGTGCATCCCTGCAGAGGATAATTGAGAAAGAATACTCAGTGAGGTAGAAGAGAATCTGAGGGAGTGTAGAGACAGAAGCAAAAGGAGAGGAGAGTGTTTTAAGAAAGAGTGGAATAATCACGTGGGTTGAAGCTAGCTGAGAGGTTAAGAAAGATGAGAGGGGGGAGGCCACAGGGCTGTGCCACATGGAAGTTGTGGGTGGTCTCAGTGAGAGCAGTTTCAGTGAGGAAGTAAGATTGGAGTGGTCAGAGAGAGAATGGGAGATGAGGAAGTGGAAGTAGCTAACATCATAGACAAGACTGAAGAAATTTAAATGGAAACAGGGAGGAAGTAAATTGGGTAGCAGGAGACTCATCTGTTTGCTGGGTGCTGAACCTGGGAAATGTGTGTGAGAGAAGCACATTGTCCTGGAGTCGGGAGACCTGAATTCTATTCCTTTCTCTGCCAATCATGAACTGAGGAGGCCCAAGGTAAATCCATCCTCTCTCTGGACATTCATTTTCTTATTTGTCAAATCAAATGTCTCTCAGGTCCCTTCTAGCTCAGAAAAGCTATATTCTATGGAAACATTGAAACTAACAGAGAAGGAGAGAAAATGGTTGGGGAAATCAGGATTCTTGAGAGGATAGTGTAAATCCATAAGGGGCAGGCACAGGGTATTTACTTCCTACGGTGGTAATCAGGATTAAATAAGGTAGTTCAGGAACAACACTTAACACAATGCCTGACATAGTCAGAACACAATACGTTTTATTTATTACTAGAAATACTAGAGGTAGTATTAGTAGCTGAAACTTGCAGGGTATTGTGGTGCACAAATCTGCTGCTCATAGGAAAGTGGCAGTGGAGATAAAGCAGGAAGGATGAGAAGAACCAGGGACCAGGAACTACCTGGAATGGCAGTGAGGCCTGTGCTAGGGGCCACTTGTAGAACGAAGTGTGGATATAACTTTAGGACATCAGGTCTGAGACGGTGGTCTGGGTGATGTAAGGGCATGTCAAAATGGGAAGACGCTTTACCTCTAAAGATGCTTTCTATCCTACATAATAGTAAGGTGGTGAGACAAAGAGCCAAGGATAGCTAAGCCTGCCTCAAAGAAGAACAAAGTTGGAGGATGTATTTGACCACACATCAAGATCTATTATAAAGCTACAGTAATGAAGACCATGTGGCATCAGCACAACAAACAAAAACACCAATGGAACAGACTAGAGAGCCCAGAAACAGAGTCATGCCATATACAAGCACTTAATTTATGAAAAAGGTAGCACTTTTTCATAAGAGTAGTGGGTCTTATTAATAAATGGTGCTAAGTCAAATGGATATTTGAATGGAAATAAGAATGAAACTCAACCCCTGCCTCACACCATATCAAAAAAAAATTCTATTTTATGTGGTCTGTAGATTTAAATATGAAAGCATCTAGAAGCTAATATAGGAGAATAGCTTCTTGGCCTAAGGGTAGGCAAATACTATTAAATAGGACATGAAAAAGTACTAATCATAAGAATATTTATAAACTAAATTTCATAAAATTAAACATGTTGGCTGGGCACTGTGGCTCATGCCTTTAATCCCAGCACTTTGGGAGGCTGAGGTGGGTGGATCACGAGGTCAGGAGATCAAGACCATCCTGGCCAACTTGGTGAAACCCCATCTCTACTAAAAATACAAAAATTAGCCAGGCATGGCAGTGCATGTTTGTAGTCCCAGCTACTCGGGAGGCTGAGGCAAGAGAATTGCTTGAACCCAGGAGGCAGAGGTTGCAGTGAGCAGAGATTGCACTACTGCACTAAAGCCTGGGTGACAGAGCAAGACCGTCTCAAAAAAAAAGTATTGTTTCATCAAAAGACACCATTAAGAAGATTCTTAAAAAGATGTCACAGAGTGAGAAAAGAGATTCACTATACATATAACTGATAAAGGAATCACATTCAGAATATATAAAGAAGTCTTAGGCCAGGCAAAGTGGCTCACACCTATAATCCCAGTTCTTTGAGGGGCTGAGGTGGGATGATCACTTGAGCCCAGGAGTCTGAGACCAGCCTAGGAAACATAGTGAAACCCCACCTATAATTTAAAAATTAAGAAATTAAAGAATTCTACAAAAAAAAAAAAGACAGGCAGCCTAATTGGCAATAAATCAGGCAAAAGACTTGAGCAGGTACCTCATAGAAATAGAATGGCCAATGAACACATGGAAAGGTGCTCAATCTCACTAGTCATCAGGGAAATACAAATGAAAAATCATTTTGAGGTATCACTGTACATCCACAAGAATGAAAATAATTAAAATTTCAGATGATACTACATGGTCATGAGCATGAGGAGCAACTGGAACTCTCATATATTGTTGGTGAGAACTTAGAATAAAACAACCATTTAGGGAAAAGCTTGGCATATCTACTAAACTTAAATGTAGTCTGTACAAAACCTGTCAAATCTATTCCTGGTATGTATCTGGCAGAAATGAGAGCTTGTTTGTGTTCGTCAAAGACATCACAAAAATATTCATTGCAGCATTATTCATAAGAGCCCCAGATAGAAATAACCCAAAGTTCATCAAGAATAGAACAGATAAATTGTAGTATGTTCATAAAATGGTATGCTGTACATAATGAAAATAAATTAACCACTGCTACACATGGCACTGATGAGTCTCACAGATACCATGTAAAGATGCTTGTTACAGAAGAATACATGTCATCTGATTCCATAAGGGGCACAGGGAATGCTCTGGCTGTTGGCAGTGTTCTATTTGTTGACTTGAGTGGTGTTTCCATGGGTGTGTTTACTTTGCAACAATTCATCTTAAGGTTTGTGCACTTTTCTGTATGTATTCTCTACTTTAAAAAAGAAAAGGAAAAAAGATTTATCTAAAAAAAAAGAAATGGGAGAGGGTGATCTGTATTTTAGGAAACAATAAAATATTTCTCCTGCCCTGCTTCTGACACCCTTCCTACATCTGAATTCTCCACTGCAAGTGAACTTGTTTTTCTCATCACATGAGTCAGGCAAAATGGAAAAAAAAAATTAATGGATCTTGAAAGATGTTTTTTAAGTTTAATGTTTTCCTTATAAGGTCATTAAAAGCTCTACCTTCAAATAAAACTATCAAGCCTCACCCTCCCTCCCTTTATTGTTAAGGGAACTGATATAGTGGGTCCAGAAACAATAGTGCTCCTGGGATCAGAGGGTGGAGGGAGATTAGAAATCCATTCATTCATTCACTCATTTACTTGACAAATATTTATTAAACAACTATTGTTTCTCGGGCACTATTCTACGCACTGCAGATGGAACAGTCAACAAAAGCCAAAAAGTCCCTGTTCTCGTGGAACTTACATTCTGGTAGAGATGGCGAATACACTGTATTGTAAGTATTTTTAATTTTCTGTGTATTATGATGTTTTGACATCTTTAAAAACTTTTCTGGCTGGGGAAAGACTGTCCCTCCTAGGCCTAGCTGATTCTTAAGAGGTAGCAAAATGCTCATCTGGCACAAGCCGTTGATACGCAAACTGATGAATCCAGAGCTCTATCTCATTGATTTTGCCCATGCCAACCCCCCACAAGAAGCAATATCCATCTGCCTTAATTGCCAGGTATCAGGCAACTAGGTATCACCCCTAGAGTTTAAAGCCTGCTGGAAAGATTCAAACTAGCCAATTCTAAACCGTTTATAACTTTGCATGCCTTTCCCATGGAAAGCCAGCAAAAGGCTCTGGCATAATGCATTTCCCTCACTCCCGTCCTCTGTCTCCTGACTGCCCCAGTGCTTCCCCATGTGGTCCTCCATCCAGTGCTGTGTCTCCTGTCTCTAGGATCCAGGAGTAAAATAAACTTGGTTTCCCTGAACCTTTCTTGTGTCTTCTTTTATGGCCACACCCAACTGACCATCACATAAAAGAATAAAAGCATACATGAACAATGAGGAAACGCCACAGAGAATTCTTTTTTTTTTTTGAAGAGTCTCGCTCTTTCACCCAGGCTGGAGTGCAGTGGCATGATCTCGGCTCACTGCAACCTCTGCCTCCCGGGTTCAAGTGATTCTCCTGCCTCAGCCTCCTGAGTAGCTGGGATTACAGGCGCCTGCCACCATGCCCAGCTAATTTTTTGTACTTTAGTAGAGATGAGGTTTCATCATGTTGCCCAGGCAATCCACCCCACTAAGCCTCCCAAAATGCTGGGATTACAGGCGTGAGCTATCACACCCGGCCAAGAATTATTTATGCTATGCTGATGGGACGACCAGTTCCAGAGGTATGATTTTGCTGTTGTATGGAGAATGGTCAGGGAAGGTCTCACCCAAAGGCAAGAGACCTGAAGGAAAAGACAGTGTGACCATGCGAGTATCCAGGAGGGAACTCCCGTGATGAGAACAGCCAGGAGGTCAGAGTGGCAGGAGGGGACTAAGCAAAGCTGAGAGCAGTGGAAAAATGAAGCCAGATAGGGAAGGGCCAGGCAGATCATCAGAGCCTCTGAGACCATTGTAAGGACTTAGGCTTTTCCTTTGCATAAGATGAGAGGCACTGGAGGGTTCTGAATGGAAGGAGTGACATGATCTGACTTAAATGTCAAGAGTCCCTCAGACTGCTGGGTGTGAATAGACAGAAGACAGGTGGGGCAGAAGCAAGAAGACCAGCTAGGAAGTCAAGACAGTGGCAAAGGTGAGATGGCAGTGCCTTGGATCCGGGGACAGCAGTGGAGATGGCAGAGAGCTGGATGTGTTTAATGGCAGTGACAAATGATTCGCTTTGGAGGTGGGTCGTGAGACAGAGGGAGGAGTCAATGTTTTCAGCCTGAGCAACTAGAGGAAGGACGTTCTTGAGATGTGGGTAGAATAGGTGTGGGTAGAAGGTTCCAGAAGGCTGTTTGCACAAGTTTAGATATCCAAATGGAAATGACAAGGAGGCAGTTGGAGATAATGAAGCTGAAGTTGAAAAGCAAAAGTATGGAATAGAGATATAAATTTGGCTGTTGGTGTTTAAAGCCATGAGACTGGATGAAGTCACCTTGGGAGAGGAAATAGACAGAAAAGAGAAGTCATTCAGCCTTGGTCCTCTGAGATCAGCCCTGCCCTAAATCCTGCTTCCGCTGCAGGAAGAGAATATCCTCATGGTGAAGGAATTGGCCCTATTTTGCCTTGTGCCAGATAGCTGATTCCTTAAGGTGTGAGGATAAATGAGGCAACGTCATGTCCTGGAAATTGAACCTCAGTGGAGACCAGCCATTCTGCGAGGGAAACAAGCAAACATCCTCAGTGAACATCTCTCCCTGTCCTCAGCTCAGTTGGGATTTGAACTAGCAGCCTAGAAGACAAGCTCCATGCCTCTACTGGCTCTCCAGGCACCCTCAGCCTGCTCCTGCTAGTCTAGCCCAGGGCATTCTGCTCCCCAGAAGAGAGCTTGGTCTCTAGGCGAGCAGGTGCTCTTTCCACATGGAGGCAGAGACTGACCATCGAAGGAAGGTAAAGTCCGAGGCAGCAGCAGCCTGGCTAGGAGCTGCCCCACACATTTTTTTCATTAGCTGAAAATCTTTTCTAACGATTTCCATTCCCCTTAAAATGAATCATCAAATGAGCAAGGCCCCTGCTGGAAGGTTAATAAAAACCATACATGATTTTATGGTTTGTGCAAAGAGAAAAATTGGCAGTCTGGGGCTCTGGAAGGTGGCAATTCGAATCTGTTTCCACAGTGGATCTTTAGTCCTGAAACTAGATTGCAGGGGGAAATGAAGAAGAGCATGGGGGAAGAAGCTCTTGAAATATGTCCCAGCTTTCTCTCTTCCTCAGCTTTTGTGTCACCACTCAGGCTCCCAGAACTTGCCTGAGGGATTCTCAGCCACAGAAAGCACCCACGGAAGAGCAGAGAAGCTGGAGAAACAATAGCAGCAGAGATGGCATCTACTGCACTCAACTTTCTGGTCCCCCAGCTCACTGTGCAGACACTCACTCATTCATTTCCCCACCTTAGTTGTCATTCTTTTAAAGGATTCTCTCATACATGTGGTTTCCCTACCCATGCCCTCCTACTATCAGCTTGATCCCTTTTTCCTTCTCTCTGAACAGATACAACTATTCCATGATCATCAGAGCCTCAATTGGCTAATACCTGTCTGAAGCCCTCCCATTCTTTCATCCTCTCACATTCACTAGAGACTCTACGCTTTGCTTTTCTGCCCAGGAGGAAAAGTGGTCCAAAGACTACGCATCTTAACACTAGGGCAGTATTTATGCAGCCAGTGTCCATCTGTTTCAGGATGGAGCTCATTTTAAGTCATCTCTGGGAGCTTGATACACAGCAATAAAAAATGAGGAGTTTGAGATCCCTGGAGAATTAGAAAGACAAGACTTCTTTTCTCTTACCTTTAACCAAGGTCCTAGAGCACAAAAATGAATTGGAATTTTGTCTTTCTTTCTTGTAGCTGGTGAGATAGCAACGGATTTTGCTGTAGCCAAACTCCATGTACGAATGGCGATGGAAATCACTGGAAAGAGTGCCTTTCTTGGCCCTCCTCCTCACGGTCTTCCCTACTGGGAACCAGGGATCCTCAGCAGGACCTACAGAGGCAAGCATTAAAAACAGTCCTTTGTGTTCAATAAAAATTTGGGGAAGACGTCGCTAGTACTGGGTGCCTCTTCTGCTCTAAGGAGAGGCCTTGCAATTTACCAGTCCAAGATTTTCATTTATTCTTTTATTCATTCAACCTTTTTATTGAATGACTGCTATGGCCAGGTTTGGTGCTACATGCCTCAGGTAGAATGGTGAACAAGATAGATGAGTCTTACAGTAAAGGTGCAGGGAGAGGCAGAAAAATAAACAAATCCATCAAATCATTACACACTTTAGTAAGTGCTATGAGATATTTGTGGGCTGCTAGCCCAGAGGGTGAGGTTTGATGAACTCAAGGCTAAACATAGAAGTAAAAGCAAGCCGCATTTTTTTAATAACTTGCTTTTACATGTAACTTAGGAAATGTTTTTTGGAGAGTCACATCACAGCAGGAATTTAAAATGGAACTGCTTACCTCTGAGGTAGGACATCAACAATATCCATAATCTTATGGAGGCAGATTTCGTCTCCTAAAATGCCTTTCAAATGATGTGCCTTTGCCTCTATTCAGAAAATAAATCAAAAGGACAGCTCAATCACCCCAGCAACAGGCACTACTGGTTGTCTACTCAACAGCTGTTCTCTCCTTGCCCCATCCACTCTTCCATGTCTGGGGAGGTCTTTGTGACATTGTGCCTGAGAGAATGGTCTAAAGCTCACTATGAGGCATTTGTTTGGGGAAAAGTGGATCATGTCATCAGCTTGAAAGAGATATTGGGAGGTCTAAATAAAGCCATGGATGTTGATGCTTGCCCTTCTTAAATTGTTTTCCCCTGGACTAAGACAGTGAAATTTATACCATAGGCCTATGATTTCTCAGTTCCTCTTAACAGGACTCAAGCCACAAATCCTCTTCTGTGGCAACCCAGACACGTGGCCATTTTCCTTCTCTTTGGTAACTAAGGCTCTGCCTGGTGAAAGAGGGTAAGCAATCATATTTTAGAGAGACTTAAAACCCTAGTGGCCTTCCCCTGGCCTCCCCAATCTGACCTCACATGGTCAGAATCCTATGTGACAAAGGCTGTTTAGAGACTTCATCTAAACCTGACTTGATTTTAGAACAACAGAAAGTGTACGTATCCTTTCCATGGAACCATTAAGTTCATTCTTGGGTAAACCAGGATAAAAAAGAGAAACTAAAGCTTTCTTATGTTAGGGTAGAAAGATGGTCTGTAAAGTCTATCTTTTTGTTTTGTTTTCCTGTTCCTGGTCTTTTAAACCATCCCATCAGCTCAAACCACATTTATACTCTTATTTGTCCATAGATCCAAACCAGCAGCAACCCCTGATGGTTAAGCAGTTTGATCAGGACCTTCTCTTATTGTTTTCCACCAGCTTCCATTCCCACCTTGTTCTACAGCTTCCATCTCCAGCCCTCCTCCGGTTTCTCCAGATTTGCTTGTTTTCTATGGCTCTGCTTTCCCTTGTGTTAGCACCATGCTTTAAGCTCTCAATGAGAGATCTACAGCCCAACTTGCCCCAGCTTGACATGAATCCCATTAGCATGGGACTTGCTGACCTGCTCCAGTTCTTTCCATTTCTTCTAAGGCACCATTGGCAAATGCAGACTCCTGTGGGTAGTGCTTCCTCTAAGAAAGCACATCAGGGTAAGCGTAAGAGGGATGCCACAGTGGGTAGGTTGTGTTTGTAAAGTTAGGCCTTGAACTAGTTTTCACTTTGTCCACTTCTCCTCTCATCTTGATAGTATCCATACCCCCTTTATTGCTAGTCCTAGTCTTGTCTTAGGAAACAATCAACTAAGTTAGTCCTTAACCAGCCTGCTCTGCATCTGAGACTTGGACCAACATTTTCGCTCCTGATCTAGTACAAAATGGGCTTTTGTGTTTATCTGCTCAGCACTCTTTGAGAGAAACCACTTCCCTTTCTCTCTCTCCTTTTGCTCAGTCACAGGATCTAGCCCATTTCAGCCACAAGAGTGGGAGTGAGACCAGTCATACAATTCAAATTTGACTTTATGTGACCCCAAGGTTTCATCAGTACATAGTTGTGCCTCTAGGTGTGAAAACTCGATAGAAAGTAATTAGAACAAGGTTGGGCTGATAAGCTCCGTGGTTGGAAGAAATGAGAAAACAGCTCACTGAGCACTGTAGATAATATAGCAGCCAGTGACCAGTCTACTTGGGGAGGTCAGAGAGGCTGCTGTTACACTATAGAACAATTTTGTGTCTTAATAGAAATAACATCTTGTATTTCCTGGCCATCCAGAATCTCATCTAGAATCTGCTGCTGTTGGAGCATGCTACTTCTTCTGGGGAAGATCCCATGTCTGAATAACAGTTGTCACATAAAGAATTTTCTTTTTTAAATTTTACCAATAGTTTTATCATTATTATTATTTTAACTTTTATTTTAAGTTCAGAGTCACATGTGCCAGTTTGTTATATAGGTAAACTCATATCACAGGGGTTTGTTGTACAGATTATTTCATCACCCAGGTGTTAAACCTGGTACTCATTAGTTATTTTTCCTGATTCTTTCCCTCCTTCTAGTTTCCATCCTCTTGATAGTCCCCAGTGTCTGTTGTTCCCCTCTATGTGTTCATGTGTTCTCATTATTTAGCTCCCACTAGCGAGAAGAAAAGACAGTTTTATCTCTACAAACTAGCAATGAGCACGTGGATATAAAATTTAACTATACAATATCATTTACAGTTGCTAAAAAGAAAGTACTTAGATGTAAATCTAATAAAACATTTGCAAGAATTATATGCTGAAAACTACAAAAGCCTGATGAAAGAAATTAAAGAAGAGTTAAACAATGGACAGACACATATTGTGTTCATGTATCGGAAAACTCAACATGGTAAAAACGTCTATTATCCTCAAATTGACATAGAAGTTTAATACAGTTCCTATCAAAGTCCCTTGCAAGACATGTTGTAGATAGAGACAACAGTGTTTTAAAATGTATATGAAAAGGCAAAATAACTAAAATAATAAAACTAATTTTAAAAAGAAAATTAAGTGGCAGGAATCATTCTGCTCCAATTCAAGACTATTTATCTGGCTATAGTAATCAACACTGTGTGGCATGGTGGAGAAACAGACACAGATCAAAGAAACAGCACCCATAAGTAGACCTACACAGATGTGCCAACTGATTTTTGATAAAGGTGCAAACGCAATACAATGGAGGAAAGATAGTCTTTTCAAAGAGCAGAAACAGTTGGACACTTATAAGCAAAAACAGAACAGAAAACAATCTCAACTTCAGTCTCATAGCTTATACAATAATCAATTGAAAATGGATTATGGATTTAAATGCAAAACATAAAACTTAAAAAAAAGGAGAAAATATTTGAGATCTAAAACTAGGCAAAGAATTCCAAAAACATGATCTATTAAAGAAAACATTTAAAAATTAGACTACATCAGCAATTTAAAAACCTATTTTTTGTGGAAAAGTTTATTAAGAGGATAAAAAGACAAGCTACAGACTGGGAAAAAATATTTACAAATTATATGGATATGCTATCTGGATCCAAAATATATAACAAATTCTCAAAACTAAAAACAAAAAACACCTAATTAAAAAAATTTATATTTGAGCAGACATTTCACCAAAGAAAACATCAGAGTCAAATATGCAGATGAAAATGTTCTTAACACCGTTAGTCATTAGAGCAATGCAAATTAAATAATGAAATGAAATCATGAAATTGTATTAGTCTGTTCTCACATTGGTATAAGGAAATACCCAAGACTGAGTAATTTATAAAGGAAAGAGGTTTAATTGACTCACAATTCTCCACGGTTGGGGAGGCCTCAGGAAACTTACAATCATGTTGAATGCAAAGGGGAAGCAAGCTTGGACCTCCTCACATGGTGGCAGGAGAGAGAAGAGTAAGAGAGGAACTGTCTTATAAAATCATCAGATCTCATGAAAACTCACTCACTATCATGAGAACAGCATGAGGGAAACCACCCTATGACCCAGTCACTTCCCACCAAGTCTCTCCCTCAACACCTAGGGAATTACAATTCCAGATGAAGCTTGGGTGGGGACCCAAAGCCTAACTATACCAGAAATATCTAATGTACACACATATTGGAACGGCAAAAATTTAAAAGACTGACCATATCAAGATGTAGGACAGCTGAGATTCTCATATATGGAACTCTCATATATGGCTGGTGGGAGTGTAAAGTAGTACACACACTTTGGAAAAGAGTTCAGCTGTGTCTTAGAAAGTTAAACACATATCTAACATATGGACCCAGTCATTCTATTCCTAGGTATTTACCTAAAATAAATGAAAGTATACAACCATATAAATACCTATTTATGAATGTTCATAGCAGCTTTATTTTTAATAGCCCCAAACTGGAAACAACCCAAAAGCCCATCAGCAGATGAATACACAAGCTGTATTTAAACAGTTAACAAACAAATTGGAATATTACTCATCAATAAAAATGAATGAATGATTGATGCACATGTTAATATGGAGGAATATGAAAATAGTTTTGCTGAATGAAAGAAACCAGATGAGAAAGAGTATATAGTGTGGGGTTCCAGTTATATAAAATTCTAGAAAATGTAAACAAATCTATAGTGACAGTAAATCAGTGGTTACATGGAGATGGCGGTAGGGAACAGATGGGAAGGGATGAGGGGGAGGGATTACCAAGGGGCATAAGGAAACTTTTAGGGCATATGGATATGTGCATTATCTTGAAGGTAGTGATGGTTTCATGGGTTTATACTTATGTCAGAATTTATACTTATGTCAGAATTGATCAGATTGTATGCTCTAAATATGTGCAGTCTATTGTTTAACAATTATACACCTGTTAAAAAGTGTGTTAATGAAGTTTTGACCATCAGTCACAGTTATTACATAGCATTCATCAGTATTTGTGGATCACCTGTGTAATGCAGTTAGCTATAATCAAACCACAAAATGTCGGTAAGGTAAATATCTGATAGTTTTAGATTCCTTCCAAAGTCATCACAATTATATTATAATAGTTGACTGGTTTAAAGGAGTTCAGATAATTCAAAACAGATTCTTCCTAGGAAGGTATAGAGAGTTCCAACTTAGAGATATAATGGCTATTGAAAATCTGTTATGTAAGAAAATAAATCAAAAATACATTGTTTAAAATGAGAGAAAGACATCTCCAAAATTAAAAAATGAGCTCTATGTATTTAAAATAGGATTTGGCTTACAAAACCTTCAACTGCGCTTAACTTTTGTGAGAAGTATTTATCCCATAAAAGGATGTGTAGTCAAAGTGATCACACTGACCCAGAACAGCAGCCAGAGTCAGTCAACATTATTTTTATAGGTTTTTGTGGACTTGGTTTCAAAATTGTTGTTTTTTTCTAATTTAAAATTTTATTTTTGAAATTCATTCATTAGGTTCCAAAGGCCTGCCCTTGTGAATAAATGGATGTATTCATACACATATTTCGTTGTTTATAAAATCTGCTTTGCATTTTCAGACCATAGCAAGATCGTTTTAAGGTCATATAATTACTTTTAAGAACATCATTAATACAATTTATAATGTTGATTTTTTTTCATGCTAAAGCACTTTACATGTATCCCTGAAGCCATGTTCTAGCTGCCTTTGCCTGGTTCTGCAAGCCATTTTTAATTATTTGAGAGAGAAGGGTTTTTCTGTAAATCCATAGCTATTATAAGGCAACCCGTTCTCAGCACTGGTGGGTAGTTTCATGGGCTTATTATGCAAAGGAAATCACATCAGCATTGATGGGTAGTTGAATATTTCTCAGGTAGAAGTACAAAAAGGAGACAGAGTCCAGTCCAAAGCATTGGCAACTAAGTCTCAAAGTAAGGTAGCATTTGTGGAAATAAAGGGGGTGGTGGATCCTAGCTATAGTGTGGAAACAGGCAGAAATTGGCTTATTGAGTGTGCTCATCGTCAAGTCATACAGGGTCCTCAGAAGCTGGTAGAGGGGAAGAGAAGACAACTGGGAACTGCCAACCCCAAGATGAGGGTACCAAGACTGTAAAATAGGACTAGCTCCTGATGGAGGCATGGAGAGGCCATCAACATCACATTAAGTAAACCATGTATGGTTTCTTGAGCTAATAGGCCAGCATCTATATCTAAGTGGAACCTTTTTGGAAAGAAGAGCAAGATAGCAGGATCTTCTAGAACAGAGGTTAACAAACTATGGCCTTTGGACCAGATATAGCCCATGACCTGTCAAAGCTGTATTTGTTTATAAATAAAAGCTGTACAGAAACACATGTCTGTTCACAAGTTACAATGGCAGAATTGAGAAGTTGTGACAGATACTGCAGGGTTTGCAAAGCCAAAAACATACTTTATCTGGCCCTTTACAGAAAATGTTTGGCAACCCCAGTTCTAGAAGATGGTGGGGGTGGAGTCAGTGTTGTGTTTCTAGGTGATATGTTTGTCATGGGCTGAGGGAAACCACTGAAAAGAGGGAAATGGCAAGGTTTAGGTAGGATGTCAAGACCATACCTGAATAGTCCAGGATCTCAGGTATAGGCAGAAACCAAAGCAAAAGATCACTCTTATTGACTGGACAAACATGGGGAGGATTAAGGCAAGAATGAGGCTCATTAAGCTTGTGAAATCCAAGCTCACCTTATAATAGATATAGACAATTCCAAAGCAAGTCCAGTTTCAGTGATTGGCTGATGGGTTTCCGCCAATGGTCACTTTGAAGTGCTCAGTGCTGAGTGGAGCTAGGAAGGCAGAGGCTGCCCGAGGAGTAAGAAATTACCAAGTTTAAATAACCTGGATTTTTCTGCTAGACAATAGGAGGATGGTGCTATCCTCTCTACTTCCTATTCAAAATGGTAGCTCATCACACTCGTCAACAAAAGGAATGTGATGGAAATTAAAATATCTCCCAGGTAGGGTTGCCAGATTTAGCAAATAAAAATACAGAACACCTAGTTAAATTTGAATTTCAGATAAACCAAGAAAAAATTTTAATGTAAGTATGCTTGAAATATTGCATTGGATATTATACTAAAATTATTTATTATTTGAAATTCAAATTTCACTGAGAATCCTGCATTTTGTCTGGCCACACAACTCCCAGGAAACTGTCCACCTTTGTGATAAATTACGATTAAATAAAACAACATTTTAACTTCTGGGACAGTAAGAAATTTCTAGACCTGTTGTCCTTTTTGTTTCTCTTTCTCTTCACATACTTCCTTTCCCACCTCCTTTTATCTCCTCTCTACCACTTCCATTTGAAGGCTTGTCCATGAAAGAGGACCAGTCACATCAATACTTCCAAGAATTATAATGTGGCTTTAACTGCCATTGATTAAAGCAGAGAAGGGCTGGAAACAGAGAAAGAAGAAGTCAGTCTTCTTAAAGTGACTAACAGGAAGGAAACCTGGTGGATGGACAGTTTGGTGATTGGTTTCTGACTCACTGGAGGTTTCTTTGCTAGAGATATGCATCGTTAATTTGCTATCAACAAACCATTGACATTTCTCAGGCAGTACATAGAATGCTGTCTTGGTAAAAACAGATTTAGATTAACTGCTGGGCACTTTCTGGTTCCAAACATGAAATTAAAATGGACATTTTGGGGTTTCACAGAAATCTCTGAGATAAAAAGAAGAAGGCTCTGTAAGGACCATGCTCATGGTTTTCAGGCATCATCCCAGCACTATATTCTGTGAAGATGTTTTTGAGAAAGGTTCAAGAGAAGTCAAATCTGTAACTTGCTGTAAACTGTGGTCACAGTGGATAAACCTCACCTGCAGTGAAGAGGATGTGGGCTAAGATTATGCTCAGTGATGACTTTAAAGGCTTGGGCAATATGTAAAAAACACTCACAAAATATTAAACTGATGGGATTTTCATTATTCCTCCCTACCAATCATTCTCCAGTGACCTTTCCACCACTGTGACAGTATTGGAGGCACCCATGTGGATTGCCCTCTGAGAAAGAACTTGCTGTTCAGCTGTAAAAAGTGCAGTTAGTCTACAGCCTCCAGCTGTTAGCACCTTGCCATTGTCTCATCTGTGAAGCTGAGGCCGTCCTCTTCCTGGGCAGCCCCCAGAGAAGGGCCATTTCTTTCAACATGGGGCTCCTCAAATGAGCAGTATTTGTTTTAAAAATTCCCATGAAGTCAGCCAAAACTTTGTCAGATCTGCATTGTGTTCTGAAGCTCTTGCAGTCCAATCCTTATTCCTCCCGATTTTGTCTTCATTCCCCAGTGCAATGGATTCAATGACTGTGTCCCCTTAAATTTATATGTGGAAATCTTAACCTCCAAGGTGATGGTATGAGCAAGTGGGGACTTTGGGTGATTATTAGGTCATGAATGTTCAGCCCTTATAAATGGGATTAGCGCCTTTATAAAAATAGAACCCCAGAAAGCTCTCTCACTCTTTCCACCATGGTAGGATACAATGAGAAGTTGGAATCTGCAACCCAGAAGAGGGCCTGGCCATAACCCAACCATGCTGGCACCCTGATCTTGAACTTCCAGCCTCGGGAACTGTGAAAAATAGACTGCTATCCTTTCAGCCACCCAGTCTGTGATACTTTGTTATAGTAGCCAGAACTAACTAAGACACCCAAGAAACCTCTTGCTTTCCTAATTCTGCCTTCCTGGCCTCTTCCCTGAGAGCACATCTGACACACCATCATGGCCCCGAGGAAACAGGCAGAACAGGTGCCGTTTTAACAAGAGAAAAGATATTTTACCAGAAAGGAAAGGGAAAAAAGTGTTAAGTTTAGTCCTTCCTGCCCAAGAGAGAATGTGAATGAGAAAGAAATAGAGTCAGAGTAAGACTTTCAAATATCGGGGTCTCGCCTCCGCTCTTCCTTGGGGTCAAGCCTTGTTGGGGGCAGGCTATAGACGCATTTAGAAAGGTATTAGGAACCTAAGAACACTGGGCAAGTGACATACTTTCCCACACATGGCCTGGCGGAGTCTGAGAGCACCTAGGAGAAGCCCCATATTTGGCCTGGCTCCACGTCTAACATGGCGTGAATGAGATTGTGCAGCATTAGCAGACAGAGGAACCTTCATAGATAGCAATGTGTTGTTTCCCTTTGTTTCTACAGGCCCTGGTAAAGATCAGGGAAGTTCAAGGGGAATTGTAGAAAATGTAGAGCCCTGAGGTTGGGAAGTAGAAGCCACTGAGATCAAGAACTTTGACTTCTAGGGGCAGTGACATTGTCAGTGTTCCACAGCTGTGAATGCCATTGCATACCAATGGAGGACCTAAGCCAGGATCACCTTAGGGGAACTAGCATAGAACCTAAATGGACCCAGAGGTCACCATACTGATTCCCACCTGCATAGTCACATAGTAATGCCACCCCCGCAACCACAGACTCAGGTGCTGATATAGGGAAATTAAAGATGCTGAAAGAGACCAAGATACCCTGACTGACTATGTAAGTCCAGTCTTTTCCTCTTTCCTCCACAAGGTTAAGGGTGCACAGGGAAGATTTGATCAGTTACAGAAAACAAAGAAGCTGCATATTTTTGCACAGCTGAGAGTGTGTGAATCAATTAGTGACCCCACTGCATTTGAATACAACAGTTTACATTTTGAATTTTAGTCCAAGCTATATAGCTAAGGAGGGTCAAGCTTGGGGTCTCTTAAGTCACATCTGAGTAGCAGCCACCTGAAGAGAACCTCCATGGGCAGACAAAATTATAGCCTGTCTGTGTGGTGAACGTTTGGCTTTTCTCTGGACCACATTTTCCAAGTGGTGGGAAATGAACCGCCAATGATAACCAAGATGATGTTAGGGGGTGTAGGGACACCATTAATCAACACTGAATACACCCAAAGTATTTCCAGTTTCTATCAGTCCTTCTGATTACAGAAAAGAAAGCTTTTGTGGTACTCTGGTCTTCATCCTCTCTAAAACTTTCCAATTCCCATTCCTCCCCCTCTTCCCCACCTTTTATTTTTTGGAGATAGGGTCTAGCTCTGTCACCCAGGTTGGAGTGTGGTGGCACCATCAGGACTCACTGCAGCCTCAACCTCCCAGGATCAAGTGATCCTCCCACCTCAGCTTGCTGACTAGCTAGGACTACAGGCATGTGCCACCATGCCCGGCTAATTTTCTTTTTAATTTTAGTAGAGATGAGGTCTTACTATGTTGCCCAAGCTGGTCTCAAACTCTTGAGCTTAAGCGATCCTCCCACCTTGGCCTCCCAAAGAGCTGGCATGTGAGCCATTGGGCCCAGCTCCAATTCTCCTTTTTGACGGTGAGATCTGACTTCAGAGATTCAGCAACACCCTCCATCCCAATCTATTATCCATGCAGCAGCCAAAGTGACCCTCAGAGAGATGTCAAGTCATGTCCATTCTCTTAAGAACCTCCCATGGCTCCACATTTAACTCAGAGGAAAAGCCCAGTGGCCCACATGGCTCTCCCTGCCCTGGCACTTCACACTCCAGCCTCACCCCCTTCCCATCCTCTCACTTACTGCTTCAGCCTCAGTGGCTTCCTGATTGGTCTCGGAATGTTCTTTCCCCAGTCACTGTGACAGCCCACATCCTCTTCTGTCAAGACTTGACCCAGATGCCACCTTCACTGTGGGGGCTCCCCAGGCTATCCTGTCTTAGATTGCAAACCCCTCCCCACTCTGTCTCTTGCTCTGCTTCATGTGTATGTGTATGGGCACAATATCGTCTACTTACTTGTATTTTGGTTGTTTAAATAAATATGTGATTTCTTTGCCTGCCTCTGCCACTAAAATGGAGGTTCCATGAGGTCAGGAGCTTCTGCCTGTTGTCTTCATTGCTGTCCCCTCAACCTTTAAAGCAGAGCTGGGTACTTAGTGGATACTCACACCATATTGATTAAGTAAACAAATGAAGGTTCCCAGCTACCACCAGCCCCTCCTACCTGTTATGGTCAATATCATGTCTTCTCTCCCTCAAGGCTCCCTTTTCACCCCTTCCTTTTCCTTGCAAAGCAACACAAACACAACAGACAAAAAAACTGCATGATGCTGGGAGGCCAAGGCAGGTGGATCACTTGAGGTCAGGAGTTCGAGACCAGCCTGGCTAACATGGTGAAACCCTGTCGCTACTAAAAACACAAAAATTAGCTGAGCTTGGTGGTGCACACCTGTGATCTCAGCTACTAGGGAGGCTGAGGCAGGAGAATCATCACCTGAACCTGGGAGGTGAAGGTTGCAGTGAACTGATATCGCACCACGGCACTTCAGCCTGGGTGACAGAGCCAGAATCCGTCTAAAAAAAGAAAACAAAAATAAAAATAAAAACAAAACAAAAAAACCCTGCAAGATGCTATAATGCTTCTTTCTCACTTCATGGAAATTCTGAAATATATATGGGATTCATTTTTCCTTCCAGATGTGTGATTTGGGGCGTGGAGTGTCAAGGGAAGAGAACTGAGGGAATTCTTGACCTGGCTGGGCTCTTCTTTGGCCTCTGCTCCCGGTTCATCCTTCACCTCCCACCCATCCCGGCTGCTCACATTCCTACGTGGTGAGTTCTGCTCCTCAGCAGTGGATCAGGGGCTGGGCTGGGCAGGGGAGAGTAGCAGGCTCCATGTGTCCAGGCTGCCCTGGTGGACTGATGATGTCACCCACGAAAGCCATGTGAGGCCACGGCTTCTGACGGCCGCAATCTGCAGTTGCTGTTAAGTCTGACTGAATGACTGGCAAACCACAAGCAGAAATCTAGAACTCTGAAACCGGTCTTGGTGGAAGGAACCAACTCTGCAGTTTCCTCTTTTCACCACAGCACCGTGGCGGGTTACCACGGAGATAGGGAGGAACCTGGCAGCCACAGTCAGCCAGGGAGGACCACACCCAATCCTTGGCTCCGCCCCTCTTCCCACACCCCAAAAGAAACCACACAGGGAGCTGGAGAGGGGCTGCCTCTGGAATGCACACCAGGGCTTGCCCACACACACTCCCTGGTCCTCTGTGCCTCTTGAGGGAGGTTCCTGCTGCTGGATCTGCTGCCTTCTTCACCTTGAGAGTGCATTTATGTAACAAGAAAACACCTGAGTGTTTTCACAGGTCAGAAGAGATTGGCGGCTGAGCGGTTCTGCTCTCATTTGGATGCAAGACTGTGAGATGGGGCCTCTGATGGCCTAGAAGCCCTGAGAAATTGGGGGGGAGAGGTGCCAGCAGCAAGCCCCAAGGGCGGGGTTCCTCCTCTAACCTGTCTGTAGGGTGGAGGCATCCACACCAAACCTTAAAAGGGAGCAATGGGTCTAACTGCTAACTCTGAAGGTGAGCAGGCCCGTTTCCACACGCCAATGTCAAAATCCAGCCACAGTTTGACAAGCCTTTGGGAGTACACAGTAATTACATAATAGCACTCCCAAACATGCCGAGTGCTTTCATCTTTACAAAGACTGTTGTGTCTGTTCTCACTCTCCTTCCCATATGAGTTGCTTCTCTTCCTTACCTATATTTTACAGATAAGAAGGTGGAGGCTCAGGAAGGTGGAGTGACTTTCTACCACTAAAGAGCTAGCAGGAGAGTGTTTCAAATTCAAGTCTCATGACCCTAAATATAGGGCATTTCCCAGTGACTCGTGGTAAATGAGTTTCTTAAAAATGAGCCACTGCTGCTTGAGCCCTGAAACCACAGGGCTTACTGATGTGGCTGCAAGCTGCAGCTCTAAGCCAGAAAAGGGACAAGCTAAGAAGAGGAACCACATTTGCACTGGCGGACCTCAGCGTGTCTCACGCATGCTGAATGTTTACATGTGTTCTTCACTCGGTCTCCGTAGCAACTGGCAAACATGCAAAAATGCTTCATTGGTATTTGTAAGAGGATGAGAAGAGAGCCTTCCGATATCCTCTTTCTCCCAGTGGGCAGGGCTATTTCCATCCATGGCTTCATGACTTCTCCCAGCAGCCGTTTGGCGTGAGGATTTCAAACAGCAGGGAACCAGTGAGTACACTGGATGGGTATTTGAACTGTAGTCAATGGAAAGACTCATCTCCTGCTCCCTCTTCCAGGCAATTATTCATGGAGTCAGGAGAGGATTGTGTTATTCAAGAAGTCTCCATAGTAAGGGACTAAGTTGTAGTTTCTAGCCTTTAACCACAGCGTTTAAGGCGTGGCTCCATTTTTGCTTAAAATTTCCGAGTGTACATCATTACCTAATCCTCCCTGAAGAATCTAAATGGCTTTATGATGCATATGTATTAGTAATGTGAGCTGAGGTTCTGAACCAGCAAACATCTTTCTCAGAAACCTCCCTCTTGTTCTCCTCTCCCATGTTGCCCCTTGAAGTTACCCCTTCTACCAGAGGTGCTCAAAGCTTCTTGGTCAGAAAGTCTATATTGCAGCAATTAAAACTGGGGTTCAACTCAAAAATATGTGTAGCAGAATATTTTCTTTCTCAGCATCTCAGTTTGTGACTTAAGTGATTCATGGGATGTTTGTTAGTGCATTGTGGTCAAAAACACCTTTCTAAGTGATTTGAGAGAAACAAGAATAAAAGCATTCCTAACTGTGACCCCTACATCCCACCAAGAATCTTACAAAGTCCTTTTAGCAAAGTTCTTATGTACCACTGAACCAATCATTGCACACTCAGCATGTGACCAACACATATATTGAAGCCCACATGAAAAACCAAGCACCAATGCAGGTTTCCCAGGCAGGGCAAGATTCATGGGTAGGTAACCAGTGCCGTTGCACAGGGACCCCAATCAGAAGGCCTTGCTTGGGGTTTAATGACAGTTCTTAATTTATCTTTCAATGTGTGTCCTGTGTCTCATGGGACAAGGGAGCTCACTCATGGTCCTGCCTCCTACCACCCTCTGTTTGGGCCCTTAGCATCCCAGACTCCACCCTACCTCCTCCCCACTCTCTGCTCCATGACAGCTGCTACCCTTCCCTCAGGGTGGCTGCTAGGTCAGGTTGGCAGACAGGGAGGCAACATTCTGCCCACACCCTCTGCCTGCTGCAGGGACCTGGGAGCAGTTGTGGGAGAGGCTCCTCTGGGCATGTGCACTGTGGCATCTTGGGAAAGAGCATGGCAGTGCTGTCCCTATCCTGGGCTGGCACGGTGATACATTCGGAAGGCTACTGGATGGGGCCTTCTCACCCACTCCCATCCATGTAACAGGTGTGTTTCGATGTGGAGGTTGCAATCCCTTGGTAGGGGCGCTGTAGGCTGAGGATAGGCAGGCTGTGGGAAAGAGAGAATTATCTGCCATGGCTAAGCCTCATTTTCACTTTAGGTACCACAATTATGTAGCCAACTTTGGTCCTGGACCAAATGGCCTCTAGTGACTCCCTCCTTCCAATCTTAGCAAATCTTGCACAACTGTCATGAATGAAGCCAATTCTGATTTCCTATCAGTTCAATTTTTTAAAAATTGCGTTCTGTTCCTCAGAATCCATTTCAACTATAAAAGCACAAAAAATTGATTTGATCTCAGTGGAAAATCACCTCACAAATATATTTGATATAATCATGATCTTTGTAACTTGTTATCTGTATAAAATGAGTTTGACACCTCAGCTCTTAAAAGCACTTGTTTATTGTGGAAAATCAAGCACAATGTAAAATGTACGTCTTGAGCATGCCTTATGAAGGATTTTCCTGCAGAGACAGGACTAAATGAAGCTTTGTTCTCTAAATCCGACAGACATTTTACGTGTTGAAAAGTATCATTTTGATGATGATTTCTTTTCAACACTGTTCACACTTTCGAAGGAAGAATTACAAATAACAAGGCATGAGATTCCCCTCAAAGGTATATTTTTAGCAAGTTAACACTTGGCAAATTTTCCTTTCTTTTTGCTCAACAGCTAGGCGACTGCATAGGAGTTTGGTCCAAGCCAACACACATTCATTGGACATCTGCCATGATGTGAGCCAAACTCTGGGCCCCAGAAAATATGGAAAATATATAGATAAATTAGAAGGTTTCTGCCCTTAAAAAGCATCTAAGGCCCTCAGTTGTGGAAGAGACATAAATTTGTAGCTGCTGAAGGAGATGGCCAAGAGCTGGAGGGAGGCTGGCAGGCATTGCTTAGTGGCTTACTCCTCTCTGAGCACCATATTGTCAGCAGAAGAGGCCACTTGGCCCAGGCTAACTGCACAGGGCTTGATTACTTGAGGTCCACTGGGAGTTGCTGTCTGCAGCCTGACACATAGAGCGTCTTGCTTTCTGTTCTCTCTCTGTTATAGAAGTTACTTTTGGAGAAGGACTGTTTCTTGGGTCAGCATGAAGATTACCCTTGTGGTACTTGCTGGAAATATTAAGTATTATTAACAAATATTATTTAGAGCTTGCTATAGGAGAGGCCCCATGCTGGATTCCAGGACTATGGTCCCTGCTCTCAGGGCATCATGGTAAACCGGAAGATATGTAAGCAAATAACTAAAGTGTGTATGGAACTTGGCACTGGGGAAGTGACAGTCAAATGTCAGTTAAATCTCAGCTCTGATTTCGGCTGACCCAGTGACTTTGATCAAAGCCTGCAAATTCTCTGGGCTTTGGTTTCTTTATTTATGAAATGATGTGTGGCTGAGGGGAGAGAACTTACCTATCTGATCTTCAAGTTGCCTTTTCTGCATCCAATAGGCAAGCTTTCCTTTGACCTGTGTATTAGTTTTCTAGGGCTGCCATAGAAAGTACAGCAAATGGAATGACCTAACAAGAGAAATTTATGGTCTCACGGTTCCGGAGTCTAGAATTTGGAGATCTAGGTATCTGCAGGTTGGTTCCTTCTGAGGGCTGTGAGGGAGAATCTGTTCCATGCCTCTTCCCTGGCTTCTGGTTTGCTGGAGATTTTTTACATTCCTTGGCTTATAGAGCCCAGTCTTCATGTTTATATGGTGTTCTCCTCTGTGTGTCTGTGTCCAACGTTCCCCCTTTTTATAAGGATACCAATCATATTAGACTACAGGCCCATCTTACATCACTATACACTCATCTTAACTAATCACACTTGCAAAGACCCTGTTTCCAAATAAGGCCACATTCTGATGTATTGGCAGTAGGACTTCAACATATGAATTTTGGAGAGACACAATTCAACCCATAACAACTTGGTTTATTCATTTCTACCTTAGAATCTTTGGTCCAGTCAGACCCAAGATGGTAAATAGTTTTCATTTAATTTGCTAATTCTGATCTGTTAGTAATTACCTGGAGTGATGTGTGAAGACATGTGAGTCGACATCTTTTTCCCTTTAGCGGGAAAGGCAACTAGGATTGGTTCTGCCCACCTGAGAAACAGGAGATTTAAAAAATCCTACTGTCTGTCCTTGAACCAAGGATTCTACCCAAAAGTGGAAATCTACAAAGACCTACGTTTTTCAGATCTCTCCAATTGAAATGATTCCCAAAAGGTGATTGCCAATTTGCAATCTTGCTACAAACAATCATGCTAGCAGGGCCATCAAGCCGATCTCATGAGAATGATCAAATATCCAATAAGACTCAGCTGTTCCATGGGGGAGTGAGGGAAATAATGAAGCATTTAGAAAGACAAAATCATCTGGGTTTTCTGAATGCTTTCCCTGTTGAGGTTGAGGTGGAGAACTTGCATTGGCTGAAGACTTGCAGCGGGAACCAGATAGGTAGTAAGCTTTTGGAAGCACTAAAATGAATTGTCACTCCCACCAGATGCTGACAGCTGCTGTGGAAATCTAAGCAAGTGGAGGGGTGTCCAGATTGAGCTGGCCAAGTTTGGTACCAGAGCTAAGAGTCTGGGAACAATGAGAGGTCAGCTTTCTGTGTGACTGTGGATACAAAGTAAGTACTTCTAAGACACAGACAGGAAGTAACTGAGGACCTTAATGGCAGCTTGGGATATCCAGGAAAGTTCTTCATTCTTGTTTTATCTGCTGAGGCTCTAGAGGGATGCCAGGCAGACTGACCAAAGCTGAAGCCGGCTCACTACCGGAGAGATTCAACTGAGACCTTTGATTTTGAGACATTCATCTGAAGCATGATTGTCACTGGCTTGAAACTTTCCTCATCATAAGAGAGGGACTGGATCTACTTCAAATGTTTCGCACTGATGAAGTTACATTCCCTTTCATGGTGTGGTAAGTTGATTGCATTAACAGCCGCAGTTTTTCATTTTCCCCTGAGGCCACCTGTTTGATAGTACCCTCCCACATTGATTCTTGGTTTAGTCATGTAACTTGCCTTAACCCCCAACAGAAGCTTGAAAAACACATGTTCATTTCTGCTTGCCCTCCTTAAGCCCTGCCCTCATCATGAGACCATGCCCAGACTAGTCTGCTGGAAGGAAGTCAGAGGCACAGAGAAGAGAGCCACATTCAGCCAAGGCCATTCTAGACCAGTTATTCCTGTCACTTCACAAATTGACCACAGCACAAGGTGAGTACAGCCAAGATCAGCAGAATCACCCAGCTGACCTGTGGAATTACAAGAAATAAGGAATGGTTGTTGTTTTAAATCACTAAATGTTGCAGTGGTTTGTTATTTAGCAATAACTAGTAAAAATCATCTCCCTCATGTAAGGGTAAAGAGGGAAGGGTGATAGATTGGGTTTAAACTCTATTCACTGTTGGAATTCAGTCTGACTAGGAAGTTCTGCGAAACTGATGGGGCACGTCTCTTAGAAGGCTATTTGCATGTGGTACCTCCAGGAAGAGAACTCATCCCAAGGCAAGAACAACTCAAGAAGAGAAGGTTGGCTGGGGAACAAAGACTTAGTCATTGAGGGCCTGAGAAAATCCACCCCAGTGTCTGTCATTCTAGTGGGTCCTCTGGCTTAGGCTCAATGGATTCTTGTCTGACTCTTACAGTTGAAGGTACAGGGAAGGTATAGGTAGAAAGGATTATTTCACTAACAGCTTTGTGGGACACTGGTATACAAGATCCACAGCGTTAAGATTAGTGTAAAAATAATGTAACACAATTGCAGCAGGCTGGGTGTGCTGGTTCACACCTATATTCCCAGCAATTTGGAAGGCTGAGGTGGGAAGATTGCTTGAGGCCAGGAGCTTGAGACCAGCCTAGGCAACATAGTGAGTTCCCATCTCTACAACAGCAATAATAATAATAGTAATAGCCAGGTGTGGTGGTACACACCTGTAGTCCCAGCAACTTGAGAGGTTGAGGTGGAAGGATTGCTTGAGCCCAGAAGTTGGAAGCTACAGTGAGCTATGATCACGTCACTGTACTCCAGTCTGGGTGACAGAGCAAGACCCCATCTCAAAAAAATAAAAATAAAAATAAAAGCTATTGCAGCAAGAGAGGATCTCTGTGAACAAACTACAAGTTCACAACCAGAAGATTTCAGCATCTTAGTCAAAGGCTACTACCCAGGAGGAGAGGGTGGTGCCCAGAAGTAAAAGACTTAGTAACATCTGTCTAAATAGCTACATTAATTCATTATTTCATTCATTTATGCATTCAACAAACATTGAAGGCTATCCTGATTACATTATGTAAGGTTATTGATGAGGTGGGAGCAAATGTTTTCATAAGGTAATGTTCCTAACCATAAGAAGACCAAAGACTGGTTCACATTAAAATATACTTTTTCTCTTGCATTCTCTGATTGACTGGTAATGACTGCCTACAGCAGTCTCTCCAGGAACACTTGAGAGCCACATCCTGGTGCAGAGGAGTGCCGTGATTGATTAGCAATGTCTGCTTTGGCCACATATGTGTAACCCTGGTGTTCTGGATTTCTGTCTGGCTCCATAAATAGCATGTAGTTTGAGACCTATGAACCTGGCCATTTGCATGAGTTATTTGAAAAATCCTTCTCCTATTTCCTCTTCTGAGGCTGAGGAACAAAGAGATGAACTGATTTGAGAGAGGTACTCTCTCAAGTTGGTACTCTTCTTTTTTGACAAACAAAAGAGTGTGATATTTTCTCTGTATCTACTTCCACTTCTCCCCTGTAAGTCAGAAAGATGATCCTTAGGACGAGGGGAGTAGGGTAGAGTGTGGAGAAAAAAAATCTATGTACAATGACAAAAAGTACTCCCCCTTCCACCCACAGAGTGATGAAGGATTTGAGGATGTGGGAGACCATAACCCAGCCTTGAAAATGAGCACTGAAATAGTAGCAGCCCATGCTGACTTGGTGCTGTATGACAATGAAATAAAATCCAACCAGCCAGGTTTGTCTGGTATGAATGTGATTAATCTGTTGACAGTTTGGGAGCCTACAGGAACTACAGATGGGCAGAACTCTCAAAGCATATTTAATAACTTGTGGCTGACTCTTCAGTAGTCTCGCTAAGAAGTTCCACCTCGCTAAGAAGTTCCACCTGGATTTAGATGCTCAATACTCACACAATTGTGGGAAGACAAAAGATTTTCAATTCACCCTACTACCCTGTTCTAGAAGGTCTATTTGTTTTGTGAGCCAACAAGAACTCAAAAGCTGATAACTTAATCTAATATAGCTTTTGTCATCTGCAAGACCTGCTCTCAAATCTCTGCTCTGTCATTCTTTACTTGTGTGACTTTGGGCAAATGCCATAAGTGTCAGGATCTTCATCTGAAACCCTCAGGGATAATAATAATGCTTGTCTCCAGGTTCTGTTGAAGATTGAATAAGTTCGTAAAGTGCCCAACAGAAAGTCTGGCATGTGGTTGAGTACTCAATGAACGGTTACCATAGTTATGAGCAGTAGAGTTAGGGACACTGGAGTCATCACTCACCTCATCTTCTTTCCACCTTCTCTTTTCTACTCACAAACAGCCTTGGTGCCTCTGAATGTTTATGTCCCCCCAAAATCCATAAGTTGAAATACTAACCACCTGGGTGATGATACTAGAAGTGGGGCCTTTTGGAAGAGATGATTAGGCCATGCAGGTAGAGCCCTTATCAAAGGATTAGTGTCCTTATAAAAGAGGCCCCAGAGAGTCTCCTCATCCTTTCAGCCATGTGAGGACACAGCGAAAAGTCGGCTGTCCATGAACCAGCAAGTGGGCTCTCACCAGACACCAAATCTGCTGGTGCCATGATCTTGGACTTCCCAGCCTCCAGAACTGTGAGAAATAAATTTCTGTTGTATAAGCCACCCAGTTGATGGTGTTTTGTTATAGTGTGGTCAGAACACATTGTGACAGTTGGGCTTTAATGCCCCTTGGCCAGAAGCTCTGGGTGCAGGCCCTGAGGAGGGCTGAGTCTCTCCTCTTCTCTTTCCCCCAACCTGGCCTCAAGCTGCCCCAGTGAGCACAGGCCATGTGGTGATACACTGGCTTCCAAAAGGTCTTGTGGGTTTACATGGTATTTCTAGTTCTGGATCTTTGAGGAATTGCCACACCATCTTTCACAGTGGTTGAACTAATTTACATTCCTGCCAAAAATGTAAAAGCATTCCTATTTCTCTGCAACCTTGTTACTGGGTGTATACCCAAAGGAATAGAAATCATTCTATTACAAAGATATATGCATGCATATGTTCATAGCAGCACTATTAACAATAGCAAAGATATGGAATCAACACAAATGCCCATCGATGATAGACTACATAAAGAAAATGTGGTACATATACACCATAGAATACTATGCAGCCATAAAAAGTAATATGATCTAGTCTTTTGCAGGTACACGGATGGAGCTAGAAGTAATTATCCTCAGCAAACTAATGCAGGAACAGAAAACTGAATACTGTATATTCTTAAGTGGGAGCTGAACAATGAGAACACATGGACACAGGGAGGGGAACAACACACACTGGGGCCTGTCAGGTGGGTTGAGGGAGGGAGAGCATTAGGAAAAATAGCTAATGCATGCTGGACTTAATGCTAGGTGATGGGTTGATTGTGCAGCAAACCACATGGCACACATTTACCTATGTAAAAATCCTGCACATCCTGCATATGTACCCTAAAACCTAAAATAAAAATTAGAATTTTTTTTAAAAAGGTCGTGCTGTTTTCTCAGCAGCCCGGCTCACATTTCCAGACCCCTCTGGCATGTGTTACTCCAGACAAAGCCCGTGTGTGTGAGACCCAGGCCTCTGTGACAATGTATAATGAGAGGGACGGTTAGGGAGGAGGAAGTAGGCTGCTCCAGCCAAAGCCAACAGCACCCTGGGAGCTGTGTATGGCCAAAGACGTAGACATCGTTTACGCTTTGCTGCAGACATTGAGGCCTGCTGTTCAGGGGAGGAGGATTTCAATATGTGACCCCATAAGACACAAGCAGAGCCACCTCTGTCAGACTGACCTGCACAAAGTAGTAGGGCCAAGTTTTAGAAAGAAGTTACACTGGATAGGGAAGCAGGAAAGAAACACTTTGGTTCTTGCTCTCTGAGCTTGTTTCCTTTACTCTTTGGAAAAACAAGGCCAAAAACCACAGCGCCTCCCCATTTGTGTGACAGAGTGGGAAAAGAATTGGAATTGACGGCAGTGGCTCAGCTTCAATACTGGCCTCTGCTGCCTTCCACCTACATATTCTCCTGCAAATCCCATAGTCTCTCTGTGTAGACTCAGATTCCACATCTGTAAAATGGGAACCATAACAAGGTTGACACGAGGATCACATGGAATACTGTATGCCTTGGACTTTTTAAGGCAGGCAGCTATGTTCACAAATATTTCCTTTGCTTATTTGTCTTTTTCTCTGTAACTTTTCCCTTGGTTCTACCTACTTCCTATTTCTCATTTTTTTTCCCCCCTATGCCTGTACCTCAGGCCAGAAATCTTCACATTTCCACCAAATATGTCCCTAAGAAGCAAAAAAACATGTAAAAAGCCCAAAGTGCCCGACACGAGTGTAACATTCCATTGACATTTTATGTTTATTTTTAAGATGCATGTGAATCTTGAGTTTGATTCCATACTATGTTCATGTGAATCATTTACAGTTAGTTCTTGGTTGAAAACAATGGAGTCCATTCTAGGTAGCTCAGGCAAAACAAGAATGTGAGGACAACTGTGGATCTTCCAGGAAATCTAGAGCATTGAGCTCCCCACATACTGGAAACATGATCAAGCCAATCCCCAGGGGCTGCCACAGCAAATGTTCAGTGCTGTTGGCCTTGGACACAAATACCCCAGCCTGCCCCAGACAGAGGTGCTTGCTCTGATCCCACTGGGGACTGGATACAGAGGCTCTGTCACAGTCCTGCCCAAACAGATTCCTCAAGGCCCCTTCCTCATATTGCTTTTGGCCAAATTGAAGTTTTCCACTGTTGTGTCTGCATGGCACAACCTAAGACCCAGCCTATAACCCAGCTACAAGGGATGATGGAATGGTAGATTCCAGCTTCTACTTTATTGAGGCAGGGCTCACAATGTAGGACATTTTCCCAATACTGAAAAGACTTTTGATACATACTTAGTGGTCATAAACATTATATATCTTAGCTTTCTTTTTAAACCACCTATCTGCAAGTAAAGTGAATGCTTTGGAAACATACACCCTGTTTTTCTAAGCTTTGTGTATCTTTCATAATCTGTGTAATCCCAGGGGCACATGCACTGCAGTTTGAAAAGCCAGGCCCTAGGCCCTCCAGAGACATTGCCCATTTTCATGGAATGTACCTGAGTTTAAAGAGATGAGTTATCCTCAGAAAGAGAGTACAGTTTCTATCTCCTAGGAGTGGAGGCATCTTCAAAATCATTTGAATAATCCCAGGTATGAAATTATCCTATCAGGCTAACAACACTGATGCCCTTTAACTGCTTTGGTGTCACCAGTCCCACCATGAACACCCATCTCCTAATGCTTCCCCTGACGTTGGTTTCCGTGTCTTTGTCCCACTTTTTCCCAGTGCAAGCTTAGTTCCTATCTAGTCAGAGGAATTCAGGTCCATTCAGCAGGTTTCATGCCCAGTTTTATTCATAGTAAAGGAGTAAGCCCCTCTTCTATCACAGCTAATAATTCCTGTTGGAAATAGAACACATCGGGAAAAAGTCACAAAAAAGCCAGCACTGTTTTCTGGGAACTTTAACTTTTCTTATTTACATGACCTGAATTTTCATCATCTTCATTAGCAGAAAGCCCCAGGGTCTGTAATGGAATCTTGGAGAGAAACAATACAATTCAAATTTCCCTGTGGCTGGAAGGTAGTGGGATTGGCACTGTGGAGGTTAACATTCTCTGCAGACTGCAGGATGACATTCTCCTAACAGCACAGCCCTGTCATTGTTTGGAAACAAATCTATCTTGCTATCCCTCTCCAGGGAGTGGACTGTAAAACCACTGGCCAAATTTCAAATATGTCCATGCAGAATGACAGTTATTTTCCAGTTGGTCACTAGAAATAGAGCCCAGGCAAGGGCTTGAAAATTGGAAAGTACAGTTCATAGCAGTTTTCTATTCTAAAAATAGAAAGATAGCTTTGTTGTGCTCTAGCCCAGGGGTGAGAGGAAGGCTGTCCTGGTCAGTGGGGCAGCAGGGTTTCAACCTGCTGAGACCCCACTTCCCTACTTCAGTAGGAGCCTCATCTTTTGAACTCTGACTTTAAGACCCTGAGCATAGCCCTCCTGCTGCCCATCCCAGCTATATTCCACAGAAAATGTGGGACTCTCATCTCTCACCATCCTGCCCAGACCAGTGTGTCAGGTTGCCAAAGTTTGCTACTGGGACAGACCTGGGGTCATTAATAGTACTTGTACTGGCTCCAAGAATAACCAATATTTTGGAAGAGGTAGTAGATACTTATGGCGATGACAGATATATTTGCTGGATGGGCAGAGATGTGGGTCTCTGTAGTCTCACATGAATTTGAAACATGACTTGTGTTTCCCCAAGAAGACATGAGTCTGGGTGGCAAAGGTAGGGTGCAGTTGACAGCCATAAATCATATTTCATTGGCCCCACCTGCAAGTCATACTTTGCCTCTTCTCAAAGTGTCACCCAAGTATTTCTGAACATTCTTAGGGGTATGTCAAATATGCTCCTAAACAAGCCCTTGTCATTTCCATTTGGTGCCATTTGCCTCCTGTGCACCTCTGGCTCTTGAGTGGAGTCTCCTGGCCATGATTCTTCAGCCTGCAACCACTAGGAGAACCCTTATATCCAAGGCTTCCTCTGCACTCAAGGCTCAGCTCCATGACAACTGGAAATCTTCCCCGCTCAGATTTTTCTCACAGCTTGTCTTTTCCTAGAACTCTCACCTTGAGTCCGCGTGGGGCTGGACCCAATATTGACATAGCTGTGACATCATTACCCTACATCCAAAATCATCCTGTCCTTCACACAACAAATGCTTTGTCATCTGAGCATGCTTCTCTGCTGCAATTCTCTCCTTAGAGTTCCAGTCCCAATCTGATGACTTATGGTGGGCAAAGCACTCTGGGTTTCAATATACTTATCTATAAAATAGGGGAGGTGAGCTAGATATCTTCTAGAATCCCTTCTATTCCAGGGTTTGATGACCCCCTGGAAGCTCAATGCTTTATCAACTGATACACAAGAAGATATATTAGGTACTTCCATGTGTCAAGCACTAACTAGGTGCTCTGGAAATGGAAAATTGCTACTTTCTTTTGTCATTCTGACAAGCACCCAGCCTCTCTGGTCATCACTTTGATTAAAACCCTCCAGTGACTTCTTGTCATATTTTGGAAAAACTCCAGACTCAGTGGCATCCTACCTCAGTGCTATCACCTCATTCTTCTTTCATTTTTTATTTAATATACTCTAGATGTCCATCTTCTTTCTGACCCTGGAATGTGCTGAGTCCCTTCACTGCAGGGCTTCTGGAAGTGTTCGTTGTCCTACCTGAGATGCTCAGGTAACCCATGACTGGCCTCTTCTGATCAGTCAGGTCCCTAAGGTGCCTTGCTTGACATCTGCCCCACTCTCAGCCAGCTTAACTCTGTCTCAGAGATTGGCAAATTATTGTCTATGGGTCAAATCTATTCTAATTTATTTACACATTTTCTATGGTTTCTTTTGTGCTACAACAGCAGCATTGAGTTCCATGTATGAGGAGCAGCAAGAGAGATGGCCCACAAAGCTGAAAATATGACCTTTACAGGGAAAGTTCAAGAACCCCTGCCTATCCCATAGCATTGTTTATTCACACTGCTTATCAGTATTAGAATTGCTAAATCAATCTGCTTCTTTCTGTCTTATTTTCTCTCCTACTAGAATGTAAGTGCCTGCAAGTTGAAGGACTCATCTTGATCCCGGTGCTTTTGTTTATTCTTAGCACAGTACCTGACACAGAGCCAATAAATAATGGTAAGCTGGATGGATTTAGGTCTATTTCCTTTTGCCCTGTTGAAACAATAACAAAATTCAGTACAAATCCTAAAATAAATCCACCACCTCCTTGGTTCTTTCTACACCCCCATGACCAACTGTCAAACTTCTCTGTTCCCACTTTCATCTTGTTATGTCCTTTTCTGATTCTGCTCTGACACCCCCAGATGCCAATGTCTTCTTGTCCTTCACCCTTTATACTTTTCTAACCAGCTCTTGGCTCTCCATAACACCAGCAGCCCTCCAGGGAGCAGCTCATGGCTAGAAAGTCAAACAAAGGGCAACATTGCATTCCTCTAAGGTATTTCTGGGTAGGGCTTGGAGTTTGAGTTGGGTGGACTCAAACTCAGACACACATTTGAGGGAGCTTCATATCTTTCTAAGTGAGCCTTTCTATTTGGGGCCACTTGAAAAATGAATTCAGGTTCTCATGGAATGGAACTCTAGGGTAGGAGAAGTTTGAATCTAAGAATCTCTGGTTATCAAATATGGAGGAAATCCTAGGAATCATCTAGCAATTCTCAAACTTCTCCACCAAAACCGGCCTAATAGCAGATAACAGTGACACATTTCCCTAGGAGGGAATGGGGTTGATATTTAAACTACACCACTCTAACTTCATTTTATTTCGAGAATCCATTAGAACATTGTATTCTATCTCATAACATATTTTTTAAAAAATAATGAATCTTTTCCATTAAAATGTGTGACTGTGGCAACCACACATCTGTAATCTTTGAGCAAAAATTGCAGTCCACCTTTATTCTTAGTATACTTCTGCCTAGGCCCATATACCCACTGGTTCTAAAACAGCTTGAAAAGCAGGAAATCTAATCCAATGTATCCTTTAACAGATGAGGAAACTGAAGGCCCGACAGAGACAGCAGTAGAAATGGAGCTCTTTCTCTTTAGGGGAACTCCATTTCTACTTCTTGGGAGGACAAACCAGTCTGTGGGACTAGAAGTGTGTTGAACAGTCTCTGCCCTCCAGACACACCTGCCACCCTTCCCACCTGCTCTGTGACCCTGCAGGCTGACATCTGTGTACTGCATCACCAGCCTTCCATGCTCTCTAACTTTTGGTTGGACTTGACCAATGGCAAGCAAGGGAGGGAATTGGAAGGCAGTATGGGAGTGTGGTCAGGGTATTTATTTCCCCAGCTCCCTCTCTGCAAGACCTCAGGTTGACAATGGCTATGCTCTTCTGCCAAAGCAGGCTGACCCCCACAGCTAGAGATCTACTAGGTTCTGGGAACCCCTCCAACTCTCATTCTCCTCAGACCCAGGAGTGCAGCGGCTTCCTCATTTGCCAACCCCAGAGTTCTTTACTATCCCAGCCACACATTTATAACTAATGCCATCATTAGACTCTCCTAATCTCCTGTATCAAGGAATTATTTGTTTCCTGATGGAACACTTAGAGTAAATGGTACTGGAAGTAGCCCAAAGAAACACCCCTCAAAATGGGATTCTGAGATTAGGTTGCTCACACATTCATTAAGCACACATAAGCACACTATCTCGTGGCATGGGGAGGGGCAATGGTTATCGTGGTTTGCAGTGGCCTCACAATTACTTAAATCATCACCCGTTGTGGCATGGGATGGTGAGTAATACGCATGAAGGACATTGTGTTTTCAGATCAGGAGCCATGAATCTTCAGTGACAATAATGATTGCAAAACTTATGGTGTGAGCTGGCTACCTCTGAAAACCCTGCAGAATATTCACAGAGAAAAGAACAAATGAAAAGCTTTGAGTATCCCACTTGGAGTACAAATAGAAAATCAGAAAGCCCCTGTGTTCTGAATGACACAAGTAACCTGGATAAGTAGATGGCCTAGGTGCCCATGACACTCCTTCTCCTTGAAAGCATGTCTATGGCTCATGAGAAGTTTCTGATGGCAATGACAGATCAGTTTATACATAGGTCTCCAAGGTGTTCTGGAGCCAGAAGTTCTGGCCAGAAGTCCTGGCCACTACTTACAGACCTACTCAGGGGTGGCCCTAAAAAATAGTGATGATGGTGAATCTTCCAGGTGGGTAAAACTTTTGGAAGTTCAAGGACATGGAAAAAGCAGAATTGGAAGATGGGTGACTAGGAGGTCTGGGAAGAAGTCTGTATATGGATCTCTGGGAATGGGTACAAAGTGTGAAGATACCTGTGTCTCATATATATACTTACTGAGGGCATTTACTGTAGATGGTGTGCTGAGTAATCAGATGGACAAGACGATATGTCTAAGAGATATCAGTCTCTCTTTTAGATAACCCTGTGCTTGTTCCACGTGCAAAATGCTCATGCCAGCTAAGATGGATGGTATTTATGCATATATATAACAAAAAGACACCCCCTTATCAAGGCTTATCAGGCTATCCCCATTGCTAAGACTGTTGTGCCACAAAAAAGAAGCCAGTATAATCCTCTAATGTGGTACCATTTCCCAAGGGAACAGCCAACTACCTGGTAGCAAGATGATTTCATCGGATCCCTCCTGTTATGGAGAAGGCAAGGTTTTTGTCTTCATAGGAAAAGCTATCTATTTCACTTGCAGAATTTTCTTTCCTTACTTACAATACTTCTAGCAGCGCTGTCTTTTGGGGCTATATTGAGAGCTTTATCTATTACCATAGTATTCCAACATTGGCGTCAAGCAAGGAGCTCATTTTATAACAACAACAAAGTGTAGCGCGAGGTTCATGACTGCAGAATTCCCTGGTGTTTCCATTGAACCTCTCATCCATAAGGAGCTAGCTTTATGTATTAGTTGTCTATTGTTGCATAGCAAATTACTCCAAACTTAGCATCTTAAAACAACAAACATCATCTTCCAATTTCTATAGGTCAGGCATCTGAGTGTAGCTAAGCTGGTACCTCTAACTCAGGGTCTCTCACAAGGCTGCAAACATGGTATTTGGCTGGGGTGTAGTGATCTCAATACTTGACTAGGGGAGTAAGCACTCTCAAGCTCACTCATGTGGCCGTTGGCAGACCTCAGGTCCTTGCTAGCTGTTGACTAGAGATATCAGTTTGTTGCCATGTGGACCTCCCCAGAGAGCAACACACACCAGAGCAGCTGGATTCCATCAGAGCAAGCAAGCAGGAGAGTCAGAGAGAGCAGCAAGTCAGAAGCCAGAGTCCTTTTGTAACTTCATCTCTGAAAGTGACATACATTAATTTTTGCCATATTCTATTCATTAGAAGCAAATCACTAGGTTCAGCCCACATTCAAGGAGAGGGAAATACACACGAGCAAGGATAACTGAAAGCAAGTATCACTGGGAGCCACTTTAGAGGTTGCCTATCGCCCTGGAAATAAGAGCACAACAGCCCACTAAAGCCTCAGTTATGCTTCTAGCAGGCAACACCCTGTGAGGGTTGGGTGTCACCCTACAGCCTGCAGTGTATGGCTAACAGCCAACATGTGGTATCATTTCTATCCAGAGAATGCACGAGTCTGAAAAACAGGGGTACAGGTAAAAGTGTCCCCTGTCACTATTTTAAGAAATGACCTACTTAAAAATTGTTGCCTCTCTTTCCTGTGTCCTTGGTTCAATGAATTTGGAGGGCCTAGTGCTCAGGGATAGAATGCTTCCCCTGGAGACCATGGCCATTGTTATAATAAATTACAAGCTGAGCCTGCCTCTGGCCATTATGGGCACCTATCCTTGAACCAATAGAGAATAGAGTCATTATATTACTAAGGAAGAATTTGGGCACTGATGAACAATGGAAGCAAGAAGGACTATGTTGCAAATTTGGAAAATTCCAAACATAAAAGACCAGGAGTGCCTCCTGGTAGTGTTGCCTTGTAATTCTGATCACTGGAAAACTATAGCTTCCAAATAAAGAGAGTACCACCCAGGACTCATATCCTGTGGCCATGAAGGTTTAGGTCACAACAGGTAAAGGACCACATTCAACCATTGTGCTGGCAGAAGGTATGGAGAGCATAGAATGGGTGGTAGAAGAAGGAAAGTATGGTTATAACCTTAATCCCAATGGCAGGGTCCGTAGAAGCTGTATTTTATGTTAATTATATCTTTCCCTATGTTTCCTTCCACTACCTTCTAAGAAGAACGCAGGTAGTAACTAAAGTTTTAGATTGCAAGTGACAGTGTGATTGAATTCACCCTGACATGACACAGTGGTTAAGGGACTTTATGGAGGCTGAAAGGCAAAAGAAATGGACTAGGATGAAGAGTTGCTATCTGCGCTTCCCAGTCTACTTTCTGCCCTTCTTGATGTTTCTCTGGGCCCCAGGAGACTGGTCTCTGCAGACCACATCAACAAGATGTTTTCACTTCTGGTTTCTGAGAGGAACTGGCAGGACATTAGAGGTTGGAAGGTGACAGAAAGGGTTATTCCTCATGTTTCCTCTTTGTTCAGCTGCAGATTGTCAGTGATTGGGCTTCTCTGCCAAAGGTTGGTTTTCTGTGTCTCAATTTGGGTTTTTTGAAAGCAGTGTAACTTGAATGTTGGGGGTTGACTCGGGGAGCAGAAAGAAAGAAGAAAGAAAAGCCAATGGAGTGTTTATTAATGATCTGGTCATTGCTGTGGGCAATTGGGGTACAATTACTTTTGGGGACCCCCTGAGGAATTATGAACATGTGCCTCAGAATGATTTCTACAGAGGCTGAGGGGCTCCAGGCATGTATCCACTGACTTCCACCCACTATCTATTGAATTTGTGTCTGGAGACATATACTGCATGAATTTCTCTGTTGTACCTGTGCTGTCTAAATGGCCTTCTGAACCTTTGGAAAAAGCCCCAAGTAGCATAATTGAGAAAGACCTTGAATAATCTGTTTTTGCCCTTGAGATGGGATCCAGATAAACTGCACGGAACTGTCTAGCCTATGGTGCAGACTGAGGGTATATGTTGTGGTACATCACCAGCACCTTCTTGCCCTCTGGCAGATGCAGGACACCTGGGTTTGCATCTTCTCTTTAATATTTTAGATATAATCATAATAGATCCTGTTCTTACTAGTCCCAGGGTATTTCATTTTCTCTTTTTTGTTTCCTCTAAGGAGGTCTATACATTTTAACAGCCCCTCCTAACTCTCTCTTCAATCATCCTTTGGATCTATTTTGTGCTAAAACTCTAACAGATAAGATGAGTAAATTTTCAAAAGTGAACATACAGGGAGCTAAAATCCATATAGCTAGTCTATATAAGGTCTAGTGTTTCTACCCATCATCCACATATTAGTTCCTTATTAAAATGTTCAAAACCACAGAATCAATTTTTTGAACTCCTCAAGTTGCAGAGACTTGGAGAAAGAACTTTTCATGCCAAGGAAACACAGGCTTCTTTGGGGCTAACATGCAGATTTATTATTATTTAAGTGTCTGTGATACGGTTTGGCTGTGTCCCCATACAAATTTCATCTTAAATTGTAATCCCCATAATCCCCACCGGTCAAGGGAGGTACCTGGTGGGAGGTGATTGGATCATGGGGTGGTTTCCCCCATGGGGCTCTCATGATAGTGAGTGAGTTCTCACAAGATCTGAATGTTTTATAAGTGTTTGACTATTCCTCCTTCACATGCTTCCTCTCTCTCCTGTCACCATGTAGGATGTGCCTGCTTCTCCTTTGACCATGATTGTAAATTTCCTGAGGCCTCCCCAGCCATGTGTAACTGTAAGTCAATTAAACATCTTTCCTTTATAAATTACCCAGTCTCAGGTATTTCTTTATACCAGTTTAAAAATAGAATATGTTAACGAAATGAAAATTATATAATGTTTAATTTCCTAAAACTAGCAAAGTGGACATCTGTCATTCTGTTTCACTGCCCAGCATCTAAACCCTCTTGCTATAATTGGAGAATTTCCCACCTATGACTCTTGGTGGGAGGGTGACATGGTTTTGCTGTGTCTCTACCTAAATGTCATCTTGAATTGTAGTTTCCATAATTCCCACATGTTGTGGGAGGGACCCAGTGGTAGGTAATTGAATCATGTGGGTGGTTACCCCTATGGTGCTGCTCTCATGATAGCAAGTGAGTTCTCACGAGGTCTGATGGTTTCACAAGAGGCTTTTCCCCCTTTTGTTGGGCACTTCTCCTTGCTGCTGCCATGTGAAGAAGGGTGTGTTTGCTTCCCCTCTCACCATGATTTTAAGTTTCTTGAGGACTCCTCAGCCATGCTGAACTGTGAGTCAATTAAAACTTTTTCCTTTATAAATTACCCAGTCTTGGATATGCCTTTATTAGCAGTGTGAGAACAGACTAATAAAGGAAATTGGTACTGGGTAGTGGGGTGTTGCTGGAAAGGTACTCACAAATGTGGAAGTCACTTTGGAACTGGGTAACAGGCAGAGTTTGGAACAGTTCAGAGGGCCCAGAAGAAGAAAGGAAAATGTGGGAAACTTTGGAACTTCCTAGAGACTCAGAGGGCTCGCAAGACAGGAAGACGTGAGAAAGTTTGGAACTTCCTAGATACTTGTTGAATGGCTTTGACCAAATTGCTGATAGTGATATGTACAAAAAAGTCCAGGCTATATTTATCTTAGATGGAGATGAGGAACTTATTGGGAATTCGAGTAAAGGTCACTCTTGCTATGCAAAGAGGCAGCATTTTGCAGCTGCCCTAGAGAGCTGTAGAAATTTGAACTTGAGAGAGATGATTTAGGATATCTGGGAGAAGAAATTTCTAAGCAGTGAAGTATTCAAGAGCATGAAAGTTTAGAAACTTTGCAGCCTGATGAGATGCAAGAAAAAAGAAAACCCCATTTTTTGAGGAGAGATTCAAGCTGGCTGCAGAAATCTGCGTAAGTAATGAGGAGCAAAATGTTAATTACTAAGACAATGGGGAAAATATCTCCAGGGCATGTCAGAGACATTCACAGCAGCCCCTCTCATCACAGGCCTGGAGGCCTTGAAGGGAAAATGGTTTTGTGGGTCAGGACCAGGGTCCCCCTGCTTTATGCAGCCTCAGAACATGACGTCCAGTGTCCCAGCTGCTTCAACTCCAGCCTTGCTTAAAAGGAACCAACGGACAGCCCAGGCCATTGCTTCAGAGGGTGCAAGCTCCAAGCGTTGGTGGCTTACACATGGTGTTGGGCCTGTAGGTGCACAGAAGTCAAATTGAGGTTTGGGTGTCTCTGCCTAGATTTCAGAGGATTTATGGAAATGCCTGGATGTCTAGGCAGAGGTTTGCTGTAGGGGTGGGGCCCTCATGGAGAACCTCTGCTAGAGTAGTGTGGAAGGGAAATGTGGGATTGGAGTCCCCACACTGAATCCCCACTGGGGCACTGCCTAGTGGAGCTGTGAGAAGAGGGCCACTGTCCTCCAGACCCCAGAATGGTAAATCCACTGACAGCTTGCACTGTGCACCTGGAAAAGCTACAGACACTCAATGCCAGCTTGTAAAAGCAGTTGGGAAGGGATCTGTACCCTGCAATGCCACAGGGACAGAGCTACCCAAGGCTGTGAAAGCCCACCTCTTGCATCAGTATGAACTGGATGTGAACTATAGCGTCAAAGGAAATAAGTTTGGAACTTTAGAGTTTAATGACTGTCATGTTGGATTTCAGACTTGCAAGGGGTAGGCCCTTTGGGCCAATTTCTCCCTTTGGAATGGGTGTATTTACCCAATGCCTGTACCCCTATTGTATCTAGGAAGCAATTAACTTGTTTTTGATTTTACAGGCTTATAGGTGGTAGGTACTTGGTTTGTCTCAGCTAAGACTTTGGACTTAGACTTTTGGGTTAATGCTGGAATGAGTTAAGACTTTGGGAAACTGTTGGGAAGGTATGATTGTGCTTTGAAATGTGAAGATATCAGATTTTGGAGGGGCCAGGGTGGAATAATATGCTTTGGCTGTGACCCCACCCAAATCTCATTTTGAATGGTAGTTCCCACAATCCCATGTCATGGGAAGGACCCAGTGGGAGGTAATTGAATCATGGGGGTGGTTACCCCCATACTACTATTTTCATGATAGTGAGTGTGTTCTCACAAGATCTGATGATTTTATAATGGTCTTTCCCCCTTTTGTTTGGCATGTCTCCTTACTGCTGCCATGTGAAGAAGGATATGTTTGCTTCCCCTTCTGCCATTATTGTAAGTTTCCTGAGGCCTCTCCAGCCATGCTGAGCTGTGAGCCAATTAAAACTTTTTACTTTAAAAATTACCCATTCTTGCATATGTCTTTATTAGCAGCATGAGAATGAACTGATACAGAGGGAGAGATCACTTCTCAGGCTCCCTTGCAGTGAGAGTATCCACATGTGACCTAGACTCCACCGATCAGACATACCCATACCAGGGATTGGTCAGAGGTAGGACTAGTGAGCCAACAACCAAGAATCCTTGCAGCAAAGATGGTGGCAGCAGGGGAAGCGTCATCTATTTCCTCAAAGCTGCTAGAAACTTCATGATTACAGCAGTAACATCCAGTGTCCAACATTGGAAGTAGAAGCAGTGCAAATGCCCAGTATTGGCACTGAAGATGTCTGGTTGGAACCAGTTCTGGGCATGATTTTTGATGTCATCCTTGGCTGTGTACGTTCTAATCCTGCTTCATTGGCCTTTGCAGGGTTTTGTGAGTTTTTCATGCTTTTAAATAAATTCCCTCTACCTCCCACTTTTTTGCTGTGATAGCCAGAATCAGTTTCTCCTTTTGGCAATAAGTACCACCAAATAAGTAGGACATTCTCATCAATAGCCCTTTATAGGTAGACAGTATTTTATAAAAATTATTATTGGAATTAGAAGTGGAATTAATATGAGTAAAATAAAGTGGCGGCAGCAATGCTAAATGCAAAGTTATGAGTTCCACTAAATTTAGAAAGCTTTACTGCCATGTGAATAATGTATATCATACATGTGTCTGCATGCATATATATGTGTGTATATGTGTATATGTGTGAATGTGTATATGTATGTGCATATGTATACATTTATATCAAATATAAAATTATGGGCCACTGAAGTCTGTCTTTATGGAAAAAGATTGTAGGTTATGGAAGGTACTCTAGAGCTCTGATTAGGGCTGTGTCATGCTTTTGGGGAGATGAAGGAACTCTGAGTGATCAAAGAATGACGAAGTGACAATGGTTGGATTATGAGACTTTCTTACTTTCATTCACCATGATTTTGTGCCTCCTTGAGATACCAAATCCGATTTTCTTACTTTTTCTATAAATACAGTGTGTGTGTGTGTGTGTGTGTGTGTGTGTGTGTGTGTGTGTGTGTTGGGGGGTGCAATGTGGTCATACTTTTAGGTTATTCCTTCTGCTGAGATTATTCTGCCTCCATCCCACTCAGTTCTACTGTCCACATTCACAGGTATCTGGAATCCTCTCCCTTTGCTTACAGAAGAGTACATACAAGTAACTGACTTTTAAAATGCTTGGGGGTAAGTTCTTTGATGTGGGTGTAGAGGTATGAAAGGCACTGACCCAGTCTTTGAAAGAAAGGATATGCTGATTATAATTGTGCTTGTCTATAATAGTAAACTCTACTCACCCCCTACCCCCTCAATATCCCCCATAAAACAGTGACCTTAACAATGGGAGATCATGTATTTATAGAAGTAGGTGGTCAGAGTCTTTGCTCAATCATCCTTAGCATATGGCTCTTGTCCTCATGGTGACAAAATGGCTTCTAAAGTTCCAGGCATCAATTCTACATTCCAGGCAGGAACAAGGGAAGAACAAATGACAAAACTAGATGAACCTGTCAGAAGTTTTTCAGTATCTCTACCTAATGTCTTATCTCTGGCTACACCTGTGTCCCATGGCTGCTCTGGATCCGAGGGTGCTAAGAAATATAGCTTTTGGCTCTAAACTTTGACATCTCAGACAAAACTGGATTTCTCCGACAAGAAGGCAAATTGGCTACTGCAGAGGTAATTTTAATTCTTTGCCCCATGGGTCAGAATAGATGGAGGAAGTGAGCACTGAGTTCCTAGGCACCTGGCTTTTGCCCTCAGGGGTCCCTTTTGTCACTCTGGACCAAGTGTTACTTTGGACCAAGTCTCACTCTGGCCTTGTAGGTGATCACAAGGCTGGAGCAGGGAAGGGGGACTCAATGAGGCCTGAAGATGACTTCCTCCCACACCTACTGTTTCAGGCAGAATCACCTCCAAACATGCTAGGGAGGCATGCTCTATGTTGGCATGCAACAGTGACCCCAACAAAGCAGCCTCCAGAGAAGTCACACTTAGTGAAGAAGTCAGATAACACAGCCATTCCCAGTTAAGACATTTCAGTATTTTTTCATATCACATTCATCCCTGCAAGCCAACAGTGGGGAAAGCAAGTGTCTCATTATACAGATAAGGAAATGGAAGTCCAGAAAGAGTTGGAACTTGTGCAGTTCACAGTGCTGGTCAAGACTGGTATAGGGTTTGCTTCGCAGTTCAGTGTTTTCTCCTCTCCGGAACCACTTTCTGCTCCCCAACCCCCTACCCCAAGCCTCACTCTGGTGAGAGAGAGAACTGGAAGAGGAGAAGGCGTGGTTGTCCCAGGCATTGGAGCAGCTGAACATGTTCTGAACCAGGAGGCCTGATTAGTTGCCACTACTCTGTTCTCATCATATTCTTGCAAAAGGAAGTGGTGGTGGTTTTCCCCGCAATCAGGAAGGAATTCTATCATTCATCTGCTAGGACAGCACCTCCCTGAAATAATCTCTCTCTTCCCAGTCAGGCCTAGCTCACTCCTTTCCCTCTACAGCATGGTTGGGAAGGTTGGCTCTATTATGGTCCCTTCTTGCTCTTGATTCCTGCAGGGCCTTCTTGACTGCCAGTAGCACGTTGGCTAGGTTCCAGGTGGAGTTGCTCTGAACTACCTTAGGAGGGAGAAGCCCTGGCCTTGCCCCTGGCAGTTTCCCTTTCCCTTTCCCTTCATTCCCTCCCAGTTGTGGCATTCACAGAGTTTCCCCCCTCCAGCTCAGTCCTGGGCAGTCATGGCTTTCATGTTAGTTGTCAAAAGGAACATTCATCCTTCCCCCATGGGCTGGCACTGGGGCACAAAGCTTGGGCACCGAGCCAGGGCCTCATGGAGGCTCATGGAGGGGGGCTGTGTGGACGGGATGTGCTGTATCATGCCTTTCCACCACTGTTCCTGCTCCTGCCTGCCTCCGAGGCCTGCACATGACTCAGGAGTCAGTTCAAGTTTATCTCTCTTGGCACATCTTCCCTGCTCCCTGCCCACTCCATCACCACATCCTCTCCAGAGCTGGAAAATTGCTTCCCACACCCCACAGGTCTCAGAGCTCTTAACCCCTGGTGCCAGTGGACACATCTGTTTCTGTCTTTCACCTCCCTCCTTTTGACTGTGAGATCCAGATCCCTGCATTCTCACAATGCCTTGGCACTTAATAAGCCCTCAGTACATACTGGGTGAATCCAGGACGTGTCCTGGTGCAGAACATTACAGGAGCACATGGAGAAAGCTTTTATCACATTCCTGAAGTACCTTAAACTGAGGTACTTGTAGAGAGGGAGAGAAATCCTAATAGCTCATATTTGTTGAGCGTTTGATAGTTGCCAGGCACTAGTATGGCTTTTTGCACATTTCGTGTATTTGCTCACTGAATCTTCACAGCAGCCCTGCAAAGTAGGTGCTCTCTCTACTTTGCCCATGAGAAAACAGAGGCTCAGAAAGGTTAAGTAACTTGCTCAAGGTCCCACAGTAGGACGAGATAGAGGGATTTTAACCTCACAGCTCAAGCTCTTACCCCTCTGCCATGCATGTTGTGTTCTTAGTACCACCTCCCCACCCTCCCAGCCACACGGGAGCCCATAGCACAGGCAAGACATTCTCAAGTGGATCAATTACATGAAAAAGCAAGACAGAGCCTGCCCCAACACTTAACTCTGAATTGTTGCCCAAATGCTAAAGCAAGGAAGAAGTGATGAGGACTGGACTGGAGGGAGAGCCAGGAAGGACTTCCACGGAAAGGTGTGTCTCATCCAGCCTGAGAGACAGGGAGGAGCAGGGCCAGCAGGTGATGGGAGCAGGGAGGGGAGGGCGGGGTGAGCAAACCGTTTCAGGTTTCTTCCAAGAAGACATATGCAGGGGGCTGGCTGAACTTAGCCACAATTTCAGGAATGCGTAGAAATGAAACCAATGGAAGCATTTGGCTTCAGTTAAACTTGGGGCTGAGCAGAGCCAAGACCAGCACACCTGGCAGAGGAGCATGGGCTGTCCGATGGTCGTCTTGCCAAGATGGGGTGGGAGCAGTGGCTGGGAGGAGACCCAAAGCCAAGGTAAGAAGGTGTCACCAGCTTCCTGACCACATGGGGAGAAAGGTGGCTCCTGTTTATCCATCAAATATTGACTAAGAATAGGTCTTAATAAGACATTGCTTTGGCTTTGAGAGGAGGGCAGGTTTTGTTTTGTTTTGTTTCACCCCTAGATAGTAAGGAAATAGAACCCATGTGAACAGGACTTGTGAATGCCCCCAAAATGTTGCCTCTCCATTCAGATGCTGCCACAGTGTCGGAAATGCCACCATTAGTAAGGGATTTGAAAACTTGATCCTTCTTCTTCATCCAATATGAAAAGAGTTTACATAGCTACAGACCTTAACAGGTCACTAAAAAGTGTTCAGATCCCTGAAAAACAGTATGAAGAATACTCAAAACATTTAAAATAGAATGGTCATGTTATTCAGCAATCCCGCCACTGAGTATATATCAAACAAATGAAATCGGTCAGAGCTATCTGCACTCCCATGCTCACTACAGCAGTATGCGCAATAGCCAAAGTTGGGAATTAACCTGAGTAGCCATCAGTGTATGGATGGGTTTTTTAAGTGCAGAACATACACATAATGAAATATATATCAACCTTAAAAAAGAAGAAAATCTTCGCATTCGAAACAGCATGGCTGAACCTGGATGACATTATATTAAGTGAAATAAACCAGGCTACAGAAAGACAAATGCCATATGACCTCACACATGTCTAATCTAAGAAAAGTGTTGAACTCATAGAAACAGAAAGTAAAATGGGGTTACCAGAGACTGCGGACTCGGAAGATTGGGGAAATGTTGGTCTAAGAACAGAAAGTTTCACTGAGGCAGCAAGAGTAAGTTGAAGAGATCTATTTTACAACACAGTGACTATAGTTAATAGCAATATATTGTATACTTGAAAACTTCTGAGAGAGTAGGTTCTAAGTGTTTTCACCACCAAAAATAAGTATGTGAGACAATGCCTATGTTAGTTTGATTTAGCCATTCCACAATTTATGCAAACACCAACACATCATGCTGCACATCATAAAGTTTACTTGTCAATTCAAAAAATAAATTTAAAGAGAATTCTAGTGCCTTATCTCTGTTGAATCCCCCAGTAGGTCTCTGAAGTATGCTGGGCTCTAGAACGTAGTTGTTTAAGCACCGAAGTGATGAAGCCAGACTGGGTTTGAATCCCATCTCTGACTAGCTGTGAAACCAGGGGCCACCCACAAAACCTCCCTGTGCCTGTTTTCTTTGCCCATAAGTGGTACGATGATAGTACTTACTTCAGAGAGCTGCTCTGATTAAATAAACTACTGATGTAAGTGATTGGAACAATGTCTAGCATGCGGTAAGTGATAGGTAAACATTAACGATTATCATCCTGTTATAGGTGAGGGAAACTGAGTCTCAGAAAGGTAAAGTGACTTACTCCAGGTCGCAACACCAGTTGATGGCAGAATGAAGATCTAATCTCTGCAATTTGGTCTTCCGTCTTCCAGCCCGATGAAACAATGAGGAAGGCTCTCCCTCCTCTTCCATCCTCTCAAAGCAGTGATACTCCTTGTCAAGACCCTTTCTTTTAAATATGACAAAAAAAAAGTACCTGGCAGAGAAGACTTAAAAAACAGGTGATGAGGCCCCGAGGAGAAGGGAGAGCAGTGCTTATTAACATTCTGCTATCTGCTGGACTATTTGATGATGGGTTGGAAAACCTTTTTCTGTAAATGTCCAAACAGTAGATATTGTGGTCTTTTTGGGCCATCTGGCCTCTGTCAAAACCACTCAGCTCTGCTACTGTAGTTCACAAACAACCATGAGCAATATGTGAATCAACAGGCATGGCCAGTCAAACTTTATTATGGATACTGAAATTTGAATTAATTAGAACTATATTTCATGTATGGTGAAATATTTCTCTTCTCTTGATTCTTTCCAGCCATTTAAAAATGAAAAGGCCATTCTGTGCTTGAGGGGCATACAAAAGCAAGCAGCAAGACAGATACCAGGGGGCTGTAGTTGACTGACCCCTGATGCAGAGGCTGAGATTAACTTAATCCTGCCTGCACTGCTGTGACTCATTTTATGCATGAGTAAACTGAGGCTCAGGGGCTCCCATCACCAGCCCATGTGGCAGACTAGTGAGGAGCAGAGCTAGGATTCAGTTACTCTTTCCATCTCCTTCGTGATGCCTTGGATCTCATTGCTCAAGTTCCTTCTGCGTTTGTCACCACTGTGTGAAGAAGTTGCAAAACCCTGTCTTACAGGACAGGGGAAGCCATCCTAATGGACATGCCCCTTCAGTGTGTGATGATGGCATTTGCCACAATGAAGCCTTTTAGGGAAGCAACATCAATCAGCCAATGTTCAGGACATGTCACTTCAGGAAATAGCAGATCCCAGCCACAGCATGGGGCAGGTGCCTAGTACTTACTTGGTATGTGGCACAGGGCAATGGTTCTGTCACTGTCCCAGCTCTGTGGCACTAGTGACGAGACTCCTGATACTCTGACTAGTAGTCAGAAAGAAGGTTGGGAGGTTCCCACATGGCAGATCGCCTTTATGGGATAACACAGAAAGGTGCGTTGGTCTCAAGGGCTTTGGATCATATTGGACAAGCAGCAGCAAAATGAGAGAGGTGCCTGTCTGAAAGATAAAACTGGACTAGGAGGTTTCCTGGAGGGTGTGGCCTGGGACTGGGAGATTTCCCAAACGGCCAACTAGGCTTTATCTCCCTCTTCCTCACAGCCTGCATCTCAGACCTCAGATTTGGCCTCTGCCCCCACCTGCCAGACACACTCAGCTGAGCCAGCTGTGAGACTGGGGTCTGGCATCCAGCCCTTCCTCCCTGGTGCACATTGGAGACCCAGGAGTGTCCCGCACTGGAGCTGCTGTTCCCAGACTGCAGCAAAACCACAGCTGTGGCTGCCTGCCCACAGGTCTGAGCTTGTTTAGGCTTCACCGGAAAGGAAAACACCCCCGCCTTGTGCAATGGGTGCAGTGTGTCCTGGAAGCTGTGGCAAGCCAAGCCTGTCTGAGTGAGGGTCACTGGGGACCCTGGCACTTGCCTACTTACTTTATAACCTTTTTAAATTGTTGTTTCAGAAATAAACACTCTCAAAGTAGAAAATTTAGAAAATATGCATGACAAAAGAAAAAATGAAAATGACCCACAATCCTGCTTCCTAAAAGTAACTGTTGTTCTTTCCAGTCTTTTTTTCTAAGCACGTGTGCCCCCTATCCAAATGGGATCGTAGGATAAATGCTGCTTGGGAAATCTATTTCTTTTTTATTTAACACTGTAGAGTGTGTGTCTTTCCATGCCAAAACACACTTTTCTTTGCCATTATTTTTGCCTATCATCTGTTTTTGGCAAGTCCTCTTTCAAAGGTGTGTAGATTTGGAGGAGATTTCTGTGTATTGGGGTCTCAGGCCCCAGCTGGATCACTGGATCCAGCCCTTTTTAGGATCACCGGATCTAGCCCTTTTTAGGTATGTGTGCGGGGGCAGCTCTGTGGCTTTGAGTAATAAAAAAGCCCTAGGCTCGTTGTTTGCACAAGCATTCCTGCCCCAGCCCTGCCCTGACTCATGGTGCCATGTTAGACTTGTCACTTCATCCCTCTGGGCCTCAGTTTCTTTACCTATAAAATGGGATTGTAGGATTGAGGGCTTTGCCAGCTCTAATGGCCATGACTAAGCACTTGTAGACTCAGGCAGATTCCAAAAGCCTGTGGGAGCATTGGCTGCTGGGGGAAGTTGCCTCTTCCCAGCCAGTAAGCTGGCATCTGGCTCAAGGCTAACCAAGGAGCTAGGGGTCTTGGTCTGGAAGATCTGAAACCTCTCTGGGGTAGCCAGCACCTTGTGCTATGGTGCCCAGGGCTTCACGGATAGCTGGGTTCTCCCCACCTTCCTGTCCCCTGCCTCTGGGGAGAGGGAAGCAGCCGTCTCCTGTGCCAGCACTGAATTCACAACCACACTACTTCTTGGTCATGGTGTTAAAAGCCAGAACCTGCAGCAGCCAATAGCTGCTAGTCACTCTCTGAAATGCAAAACAGGTAACTGGGCAGAGAGTGCTGTCTCAGGCAGTGCCAGGGCCAGTGCCTGGGAGGCTGGGCAGGTGGTAGAGCTGGGGCTTCTGGGAGCTGCAAAGGGCCTAGGAAAAGGGCTTGGGTGGGCAGGCTTTCCTCACCTCTTTTTTCCCTTCCTCCTGTGATCCAGGAATAGCAGCTGGCTTTTCTTAATCTAATGTGAAGAGTCCTGCCAAGAAACTTGGAGGCTGAGGCAGTTGCTGTGTGAAGGTTTGAGGGATCAGAGCATCATGAAATATAAACAGCAGAATCTTTTGTTCTGGCACTTGGGCTATTTGTCTTCCATATTCTTTTATAGAAATTACAACAACAACAATAATAGCAACACAGCTACCATGTAATAAACTTTTGCTAAATGTTTTATTTGCTTCATCTGATTCGGAATGAGATCCTGCTGGTATTGTCTCTATTTCACAGTTGGGGAAATGAAAGTTCCAAGAGGTTAAGCTATTTGCCTAAGGCTCCCCAGCAATGAATTGCTAGGCTACGATTTGGACTCAGAAATGTCTGCTCTTAAGCTTGGTCTCTTACCCACCCGCCCATCGACCTCCTCTAAACTTCATGCTTCATTTGGGCAGGAGCCTCCCACTGTAGTTTCAGTTTTTCCTTGTATGCAGAGATTCCCTGAGGCTTAGAAATTCTGTTACTTCCAGGCATCTATGTGCTAGGTACCACATGCATCAACAGTGTGCCCAAAATGTGTAAGCGTTGGGAGTTTAATATTTCATTGATGAGATGAGGGATACAGATGCTGAGGTTCTAGAATGCCTTTATCTTTTTCATGGCATCATGGAGTGTGTGTTTTTGAACCACATCTTCTGCAATGTGAATCCCACCCCTGCCACTTACCCATGACTCGGGACAAGTCTCTTATCCTCGCTGTGCCTCAGAACCCTGCTCCCTTAAACAGGGAGAATGCTGTACACTTTATGGGGATGACTCTTAAGGATTAAACAGAAGGTATATAAAGTACTGTCACTTGGTATGTGCTTCATGAATGTTAGCTCTTGTTATAAAGACTAAAAGAATGATGTCCTGAGTCAGATGCCTGGACTTTATTCTAACTTAACTACTTAGGAGTTATGTGACTTTGGATCACTCACTTCTATCACTCTGTGCCTCAGGTAATAGGATTGTTGTAAGGAGTAAATGTGTATCTTCTATGTATGTAAGTATACAAACACACACACACATCTCAGAGCAACTATTATGTCCTTGACACATAATAACTGTTCTAGTTTTTATTTTTCATTATTAGTATTCCTCTACTATCAGCATGATTTTATATTTATTACCATGACTATTAGTCATGCATCTGATTTATGGATTCAAAACCACCTCACTCACTCCTCTAGATGACCATATTTCTATTCATGGCATTGATTGCTTACTTAAGTCATCAAAATTTGTAACTTTGGAATTATTAAAAAATTTCCTTTTCCCCTCCACAATCACCCTGTCAGTCCTGTCTGGGACTGTTTCTTCCATCAAAACCCTCCTTTCCATTCCCACTGGCGTCATATGCCTCATCAGTCATTTAGAGTTGGTGTAAGTGAGTGTAGCAGCTCCTTCCCTGGGAGCCACTTTTGATGAGAAGAAGACAGGAAGGGAGTGGGCACATGGTGATTCCACATCCACTCTCCTCTGCTTGGTCATTTCGCATCAAGACATCCAAATAACTATTCCTTGAACTCAATTCTGTTTACTTCTCTCCTGAAAAAGAGTCAATGGCTCCCCATGCCTTTTGTTTTTCACACAGATTCTTGAGTCTAGGATTCAAGGCTTTCCACGGTCTGACCCAAGCTTTTTACAGGAATCACCATGGACAATCCCTTACCTTGCATCTTGCTCAGGCAGTTTTTTTGCACCGTTCATGGTAGGTCTCTAGTCAGTGATGCATTCAGGAATGGACAGTCCTAAGCTACTTTGTGTCAGTGGGATCTGAGAAGAAGTTTGCTTGGGGCTTCTGGGAAAGATAAACTATTTTTTCCCCCTCTCTCCTTTTCAATGCAAACACCTTTTGGCCAGGATCAGACATCTTGCAACCACAAGGATGGCCACCATGAAGTAAAAGGAGAACTGAGAGAAGAACCAAGAAACAGACCAGGAACCCTGACCGAACTGCTATGAAAAGCCCCTGCTTCTGGACTCCAGTGTGTGAAATATATTTCCTTATTGTCTAAGCCTGGTTAAGACATATTTTAATTACTTACAGCTCAAAGAATAGCAGTGGATACACTCATCTTTCCAGCTCTATCTCCAGCCGTACAGGATAACTTGCTTGTCTTGAAATTTCCCCACACAGTCCTACCTTGGTGCCTTCTCTCATTCTTGTCTTCACCTGGAATGCTCTCCCCAGACTATACTGTTAAGGTCTTATACACTCTTCAAAGTCCAGATTCAAAGACACCAATTGTCCTCTCACTTAGAAGGACTCTCTGCCTTCCTGAGTCTCCAAGATGCTTTGTGTACACCTGACGGCACTCAAATGTCCAGCTCTACAGCACACTCATCTGCCTCCTTCATGGGATTGCATGTTCCAGGGAGGCTGTTTTTCTTTATCATTTTGAATCCCCTAGTCTGGAACAAAGTGTGCTTAGGAGATATTTGTTGCCTTAAGATGTGGAATTCAATACAAATGATAACCCAATGCCAAATGATGGTAACAGAAACAATCAGTGTTAGGTTAGGCAGAAATGGTTGGGATCTCTTTGAGCTGGAGCAGTAAAGAAATGGTACTTGTCATGAGGCTGGGCATTGTGGCTTACGTCTGTAATCCCAACACTTCGAGAGGCTGAGGTTGAAGGATTACTTGAGCCTAGGAGTTTGATACCAGCCTGGGTAACACAGCAAGAACCTGCCTCTACAAAAAATTTAAAAATTAGCTAGGCATGCTAGCATGCAACTGTAGTCCCAGCTACTCGGGAGGCTGAGGTGGGAGAGTCACTTGGGGCAAGAAGTTTGAGGCTGTACTCCAGCCTGGGTAACAGAGTGAGAGTCTGTCTTAAAAAAGAAAAGAAAACAAAGGAAAAAAGAAAGAAAGGAAGTAAAGAAGAAATAAGTGATACTTATGTCTTGGGATGTGCCCCAACTAGTAGGTAGAATTTGGATAGGTTGGCTTGGGAGGAATTTCTCCATGGAGAGGACTAAGCAGATGCAGGGATCTGTTTCTCATTCATACCTCTGCTCACTGTAGTATGTTTGAGGGATTCTTTGTCATTGTTGGGAAATATGGACTCCGTAAAAAATTCTGGTGGGTGCAAGAGGAGATCAGTAGGTTTTGTCCAAGTGGAAATGAGTTCTTCATTATTTCTTTGATGATAAAATGAATAAAGCATAAGTAACAGTTGGGGATGGGCTGGGAGCATCTCAAGATGGTTTTTATAAGCCCGCCAAAGTATGGCTGTGAGACAGAGGGGATACTGCATTTATCACCATGTTCCTCCAGGTATCCAGGCATTCCCTCTGTTTCAGGGGCTTAAGTGTTCAGGCTGGTATAAAGAGGGTTGTCTATCCATATAAGGTACTATGGTGGACACATTATGTGTTCACAATTATTGCATTTATTTTTATGGTCACACGAGAAGACTACAAGTGCTGCCATGTGACTGGGTCTTGCTGGTGGAACATAGATGGTAACAATGTATGACTCCACTTCCAAGCCTAGCCCCTAAAATGGCCCATGCAATCTTTCATGTTCTCTCTCTCTCTCTCATTATCTGGTTGAATCTACAGGTTCCAATGGAAGACTCTGAGGAGGACTTAGGCATGGCAAACCCCCTAGATGAAGGAAGCCTGAATCGGTGAGTCTCACTGCTTGGAGGAAAACTGCTCAAGAGAGCTGCTTGACCAAGAACACCTGCATTGACCCTCATATGAGAAAGAAAGAAAGTTCTGCTACTACATTAACAACTAAAATGTTGAGTCTGTTTGTTAGCTAGCCTACCCTGATTAATATGGATGGTAAAGAAATGGCTTAGCAAAATCTGAGGGCATGGGTAGATGGCAGTCCTACCAAGATGAACAGCACATGGCAGGTAGGAGGTCTTTACCTGATGGTTATGAAGAAAGGTCATACAGGCCCTCAGTACTGGAAAGATTCAGTGTTTGCTCTACTAGCAAAGAATGGTTTGCTTTAAACTTCCTAATGTTGGCTGCAAATGGTACCTGCTGGGCAGAGGCTGGGCAGTCTCTGGACACTGATTCCAGTGAAGTTCATGGGGTCCTGTCTGCTCCTATTATGTGATAGACCTTCTTTTAAGCCCTATAAACTTCCTCTTTGATAATGCTCTTCTGATTTTCCTCCTTCCTCTACCTTTGATTTTAAGAGATATTGCCAAACCACTATCCACAAAAGAAAGCCTATTTAAAGTGCCATTGTCTGTTTGTGGGGTGGACATGTATGCCTGTTTCCCTACTTACTGTCCATCACTGCATGTTATCAAACTTTTTAAATTTTATTTCATTACAAAGAAATTATTGTGGTAAAAACATGACACAAAATTTGCCATCTTCAGTATTTTAAGTGTACAGTTCTGTAGTGTTAAGTGTATTCACATTGTTGTACAACCGATTTCCAGATGTTTTTCATCTTGCAAAACTTCAACTTATGTTCATTAAACAATACCTCATTTCCTCCTCCCCCAGTCCCTGGCAACCACCATTCTACTTTCTGTTTTGATGAGTTTGACTACTTTAGATACCTCATGTAAATAGACTCATGCAGCATTTGTCTTTTTGGATTTATTTATTTCCTTTAGCATAATGTCCTCAAAATCCATCCATGTTGCAGCATATGTCAGAATTTCCTTCCTTTTTAAGGCTATTTGTGTGTGTGTGTGTGTGTGTGTGTGTGTGTGTGTGTGTGTGTGTATTTTTGTTTTCAAAATATACAAAACCACAAATTTTGTTTATCCATTCATTCATTGATGGACACTTCCATGTCTTGGCTATTGTGAATAGTGCTGTTATGAACATGGATATACAAATACCTTTTTGAGATTATGTTTCCAATTCTTTTGGAGATAGATATACTCAGAAAGGGAATTTTTAAATCATGTGGTAACTCTATTTTCAGTTTTTTGAGAACCTCCATACTGTTTCCGTAGTGGTTACACCATTTCATATTCCCACCAACAATGCACAGGGTTCCAGTTTCTCCACATCCTTGCCAACACTTATTACTTTCTGTTTGGTTTCAGGTTTTTTTGATAGTAGACATCCTAATGGTTGTGAGGTGGTATCTCATTACGGTTTTGATATGCATTTCCCTAATGATTAGTGATGCTGAGCATTTTTTCATGTTCACCTAACATACTTTAAATTTTAATTTACATTTGTTGTTACATTTAGAGGTCAGAAGAACCTATCTTAATGATGAGATGCTTCTGGTTTCCAGTCTTAAAAGAACTACACCAACTTTGCAAACACAGCTAGTGCCTGGAGTGAGTTATCTCTTGGCAGTGGTAGGGAAAGCTCGTGTTCCTCAGATGTAACGTTTACACAGCACTTTGTAGTTTATACACATTATCTCACTTGATCATCACAGCAGCCTTACAATGTGCAGAAGGCAGATGAGGAAATTGAGGTTCAGAGATGAGAAAAGAGAGAAAGAAGAAGATTGGCTTTTTAAAATCATAACCACAGAAGCAAATGCTTAGTGATGCCTAACAGATATTGCTGGCTGTCTGCCCAACATCTGTTCTCCCCCTTTCCTTTTGTCCGGGCCCCAGTTTTGTTAGGGTATCCACCCTATGTATTCATAACTCCCATAATGGTAATTCTATCTCCTTGCCTAGAGATTGGTTTAGCAGTGGTCAGTACAGTGTGAAAGGGATTTTAGGAGACCTGAAACCAACCCAAATGCCCATCAATGATAGACTGGACAGGAAAAATGTGGCACATACACACCATGGAATATTATGCAGCCATTAAAAACGAGGAGTTCACGTCCTTTGTAGGGACATGGATGAACCTGGAAACCATCATTCTCAGCAAACTGACACAAGAACACAAAATCAAACACCACATGTTCTCACTCATAGGTGGGTGTTGAACAATGAGAACACATGGACACAGGGAGGGGAGCACTATACACGGGGGTCTGTTGGGGGGAAGGGGGGGACAGCGAGGGGGTGGGGAGTTGGGCAGGGATAGCATGTGGAGAAATGCCAGATATAGGTGAAGGGGAGGAAGGCAGCAAATCACACTGCCACGTATGCACCTATGCAACAACCTTGCATGTTTTTCACATGTACCCCAAAACCTAAAATGCAACAAAAAAAATGAAAAAATAAAAAAAAAACTTTAAAAAGTGGTGGAATGGTCTCCCTTCTTCTGGATGATGTGGTTCCCAGATGGGATGCCAGGAATTGCAGCTTCTATCTTAGGACTACAAGGGGAACCAGTCTTAGGATGAAGCCAGGGGCATATGACAGAACAGAGTAATAGAAAGCCCCTGGGTCCAATATCATAGAGTTGTCAATAATAACACACTATGTTTTTTTCTGTACTTCTTATGGTGTAAAATAATACATTTCTTTCCTGATTGAGCCTATCTGAATTGAAATTTTTTAGGGGTATTTGGCAGCTGAAATAATCCTACTAAATGGTGGATAAAATTATAAAATGACAAAAAAGTGGTGCGAAAACATGATTCAGGAGCATAAATGTCACACCCCTGCATCCCCATGTTGGGTAGTAGGTCAACACTGTTCCACAAGTGTTATGAGGAAAACCAGGAGAGAAGGAAAGAGAGTGAGTCTAACCATGGCTGTGAGAAAATGCCAAAGGTCCAAATGGTGAGAATGAACCTGTCATCATCGTATCTATCAGGTCAACATGGGATCAAATATTGGGTCCCAAAAGAAAACTGTTGTACACTGGCCTGATAGTCTCATGTTGAAGAACTTCAGCTGCAAACACTCCTGGTCTCTCTGACCATCCTTTGCTCCCTTCTCCCCACAAAAAGAGGAGGAAATTCTCTTTGTTGATGGTGAGTTTGGAAATAGACTGCACATTTTCCACCTGGTACCTCCTTTTCCCTCTCAGATATGCCACCAGCCATGAGGGTCTGTTCTGGGCTGCTGTCCACTCTGTGGCAAGCGGGGGAAGCTAGAAATGTTAGGAAGTGTGCTCTGCAAGTTCCTTTCAGGGGACAGTATTAGGGAGTCCCCTGTGGCTACATATTTAAACAGTATTCTTTTCTTTGGCTTTTCATGGCCATAAAGCTCAGATTCTGATCTCCATCTATCTGATTCCTATATAATGCCTTCCACATCCCTTCCTGAGTTCAGAACCAAATAAGAAAAATCTTTAGTTCTGAACAGGGCTTTGGTGTGAAACCAGGTTCCATCTGCTTCCTAGCTGTGTGAGTGTGGACAAATCACTTAACATCTCTGATCCTCAGATTCTTTAAGTGGCAATAGCCATTCCTCCAGCAAAGCAGTAAGTGAGATGTTCTGAGAAAGCCCTTCTTCCAGTGCCTGATGCCATAGGCAGTACTTCAATTGTCCTCTGCTTCTCTTCCCTTGGAGAGTTCAGAACCAAATAAGAAAAATATTTGGTTCTGAATTCAGGAAGAGATGTGGAAGGCATTATCCACTGGACTCCTAGACTCTAACTCAAACCATGACATCAAAATTGGTAGGTTTTAATAAAAATAAGGATATGAATAAATTGTGAGGGTAAAACCTCACATCCCATCTACTAGTATACTGCTTTTATATGGTCTGTTGCTCTGATGTAACTATATTTCCTGCCGGATATGAGGGATATTTTCATATTCTTGGGGAGAGCTGGCATGTGGTTTCCAAAATTAAAAAAGCTAGGATTCTACAAAGGTCTTTAAAAAGCCTTAGAAGAGATGATACAAGAACTGAGTTCAGAACAGAGTTTCTGAGCCAGGATGGATGGTAGGAGTTAGTGGCATAAGTGGCTCTAAAATCATTTGACCTGTTGGATTATTGCAAACCTGGCTGCGTTTGGTTCTAGGAAACATTTTGGGTTTCAGCCACATGGTGTTGCACCAGCTGAGAGTTAAAGAATAGAAAAATAGTGTTAGTAGTAGCCATAGTAGAAGTAGTATTAGTACCAAGTAAAGCATGCTGGTTCTGTGCTATTTTATTTCATTATTTTATTAAGTCCTCACTATGACCCTGTGAATTAAGCATGATATTAGTCTTGCTCTACATTTGAGAAAATTGAAACTTAGAAAGATTAAGTAGTTTGTCTAAGGTCACACAGCTAGAAGTGCCAAACCTGGGTTTTAACCTGGCCACTGGGACTCCACTCTTGATACTAACTCTATATTGCAATCAAACCATTTATAGCCATTCCCATTTCTGATCAGTTTTCTGAAGGAATAATGCCACAGAAGCAAAAAGCTACATGGGTAAAATTTTCCATTAGAATGTTTTATATCGCTATGATCCAAGGAAGTGACTTGAATGCACCCCAGCATGGAACTATATCAATAAATCATGCTACATCCAATCAATAGAATGCTAGACATAATTTAAAAATAATAATTCTAGAATTTACATTTAAAAATGAGCATTATGTTCTACTGTAAAGACATATGCATACGTATATTTATTGCAACGCTATTTACAATAGCAAAGACATGGAACCAACCCAAATGCCCATCAGTGATAGACTGGATAAATAAAATGGGGTACATATACACCATGGAATGCTATACAGTCATAAAAAAATGAGATCATGTCCTTTGCAGGGACATGGGTGAAGCTGGAAACCATCATTCTCAACAAACTAACATAGGAACAGAAAACCAAATACCGCATGTTCTCACTCATAAGTGGGAGCTGAACAATGAGAACACATGGACACAGGGAAGGGAACATCACAAACCGGGGCCTGTCAGGGAGTGGGGGTTGAGGAGAGGGACAGCATCAGGACCAATACCTAAGGCATGAGGGGCTTAAAATCTATATGACGGGTTGATAGGTGCAGCAAACCACCATGGCACACGTATACCTATGTAACTAACCTACACACTTTCTGTGCATGTATCCCGGAACTTAAAGTAAAAGTAAAAAAAAAGTTTTGTATTTGTCCAGTAAATAATAAGTAAGTATAAAGCTGAAAGAAATGAGCACTATAGGATATAAGGCTAAGGAAACAAAGCTGAGGAGAAAATGGCAGTATACCCAGATGGCAACAGTGTGAGAAAAGTAGGCCTACCTGTGATCCAACACTGAAAGGAAATGTGCACAGATAAAAATGACAACGTTTAATAATAAGTGGGAGCTAGGTGATTTTTTTTCTTTTGCTAAAGTTGTTTCCAACACTGCAGAGGCCCTATTTTGTCAAGAAACACAGAACCTATCTGTAGGAGGTACCGCTGGCAGAATCACATGCATGTGTGTGCACTGGCTAGTTCATTGGTGGGGAGCAGGGTCACTGGGCATACTTGCAGAGAGCTTTGTCCCTGCTGAAATGCGGCTCGGCCTCATCTGACCTGCAGATATTAGCCTGACCTTCAAGAAGGCTGCAGCCAAGTTAGATTTTCCTCCTCTTCTGAGTCTCTTTAAACTTTAAGCAGACCCTGAAGTCATGAGTGCAGTTTCCTATAATCATCCCACAGAAAAGGAAAACTGTCTCTGTCTCCAGACAGCTTGTATCCTGAGGTATTCAGGAGTTTGCCCAAGATGCTGGTCACACCACTGAGACATGGGAGAGAAGCACATGGGGCAGGACAGGGGAGAGGAAAAGACAATACGCCAAAAACTTTTCTAGAGGAAATAAGATGTAAATGAGCAAAGGGCAGGAAGAGAGAAACAAATGCTAAGGCGTTATATGGTAAGTGACTTTCTCAGAGGGTTAAGACAGAAAAAGGTAGTATGATTGATTAGTCGGTCTCTTCTACCCACAGAGGCCCTCATTGCAATGCAATGAACAGGGCTTAGGTGTGAAACCAGATTCCTTCTGCTTCCTGGCTGTGTGAGTGTGGGCAAATCACTTAACCTCTCTGATCCTCAGATTCTTTAAGTGGCAATAGCCATTCCTCCAGCAAAGCAGTAAGTGAGATGTTCTGAGAAAGCCCTTCTTCCAGTGCCTGTCTGATGACATAAGCAGTACTTCAATTGTCCTCTGCTTCTCTCCCCTTGGAGATGGGGCTTTCTGAAACAATCCATGGTATAGGCATAGCCCCAGACTCTGCCCCAGACAGCAAAGCATTTCCTGTACCCTCCAAGCCCATCCCATGGGACAGCTCCCTATCATTCTCCCTTCCTCTCCAGCTGGGGACCACAGAAGCCTGCCACTGCTTACCAGAGGGAAGGGAGAGGTGACCTGAGGACTGCCCCTGAGCATTTGCTCTTCTCTGCAAGTGAGTTTCCAGATTGCGTGTGATGAGAATGGAAACAAAAACCACAATTAGTTTTGCACCAAGCTAATATAAAAGATCTGAATCAGGCCACCAGGATCTGACACTCTGTGGGTGGGGGAAGAAAAAGGGACAAACCCAAGCTGAGGAGGTGACAGGCAGCAACAAGACCAAGGTGAAGAAGAAAGAGTGACTTTAAACCAAAAACCCCCAAAACGGTCATATATGTGACTGGCAGGAGGGGAACCAGGGCAAGAGATAGGAATGAAGGGAAAATAAGGAGAGGATGCAAAATGAGAAAGTGAAGAGGACAGGGAAGAAGAGAAGGGGAGAAAAGATGGAAGAAAAACAGAAATTAGCCGGGTGCGGTGGCTCATGCCTGTAATCTCAGCACTTTGGGAGGCTGAGGCAGGTGGATCACCTAAGGTCAGGAGTTCAAGACCAGCCTGGCCAACATGGTGAAACCCCGTCTCTACTACAAATACAAAAATTAGCCGGGTGTAGTGGTGCGCACCTGTAGTCCCATCTATTTGGGAGGCTGAGGCAGGAGAATTGCTTGAACTCAGGAGGTGGAGGTTGCAGTGAGCCGAGATTGCACCACTGCACTCCAGCATGTGTGACAGAGCAAGACCCTGTCTAAAAAAAACAAAAAGAAAGAAAAAGAAAAAGAAAAAAAACAAATTAAAAGAAGACAAAAAGAATGGGGAGGTTGAGAAAGATTAAAAACATCTGGCAAATTGGTATAATCACCATCATTCCTCTGTATCCTGGAGAAAGCAGGAGACACCTGCTGAATGCAATGTTTTTGGCAGCAGGCACTGTTCACTGGATGAGGGGCAGCTTCTCTGTGGGATGAGGCAATGGAAATGTCGCTGTTGGTTGGTTTGTCTGTGGAGACATGATCCCCTGTGCTGGGTGTCCCCTGACTCACAACACTAGGGGAGAATAGAGGAAGTTTTCCATTCATGATCAAGGGCAAACAGTGACTTGGACAGTGCCAGCAACCACCATTGGTAGCTCCATCTGGACTGGGACAGGGGACAGTGGTTGCTTGAGACAGTTGGACTTAGGCATAGCTGGGGCTAAAGCCAGCTGAGTGTTTCTGGGTTTTCCCTTGGTTTTTTCTCTGTGCTCAGAGTTCTCATGCCCTCACCCACACCTATGACCCTGGGTCAAATATCCTGGTGAGGAAAGAGCATCTAAACTCATTGACCCAAAGTCAAAAGGGACTGATAAGACTGTAAACGCTCAGATGGTAGACTTTGGATCATCAGCTGGCTGGCAGACAAGGGGCCGGAAGGACCTGCTCTGAAGGACACCATATAGTGCCCTTACTCCTGCTTTTTCGTCTTTGTCACCCTCTCCAGTGTCATTCAGAGGTCCCCTGAAGGGACCACTCACAACACTTGCGCTGTGGGCTGGATGTGAGATTGGGCCAGACCCCCAGCCCCCATTTCCCACAGGACTGGCATGAGGATGGGGTCTTCCTTTTCACTTCTACTGCAGACAGATCAAGTCCATCTAGCATGTGGTGGAGATTGCCCTCAGTACAAGGGTGTTTCCCTAGAGGTGATGTCAGAGCCACTCAGCGTGTGTGTGTGTGTGTGTGTGTGTGTGTTTACTGCATCTTAATATGTTTTTATAATAAGATTTCTCAATTCAAAAGTAATATACACTTTTTACAATAAGAAAACAAATTTATTGTTTATTAATGTTTCTGTGTAAAATTTAAGCTTTTTTTTTTTTTTTAAAAAGAAACACCAACAGGGGATTAGCTCAGTCCATCCCTTCCTCAGTCATCTGCTTCCCACCATCCTCCAAATACTATCCCAAAACATTTTGGAGGCAGGGAGAAGGGGAGGCAGCTAATCAGAGTCTGAGAGCACGATGATCTCCTCTGGATCACATTGTGTGGCCACACTCGTCTTGTAAATACCAGGCCAGGGAGGTTGTGACTGGGGGTTTGGGACAGCCGGGCTGGAGAAGGGACGCAGAGGGAGCTGGTCACCAGGCCATGGCTGGGAGAGTCTACCCTCGTGGAGGAATCAGCAACTGGGGCCAAGGAAGCTAAGGGGGAAGGTGGGCTGGGCAGGGTACATATCTTTTTCCCATTCTTCTCATGCACTGACCTTTGCCTTTCCACATAGCTGTTTCCTAACGGCCCTGATCCTGTTTGCTTCCTCTCTTTCCGAGATTTTTTGCAGGGGGGCCCAGAATCTCCTCAGTTGTGAGGAGAGACACCTCCATCGAAGGAAATAGAAGAGACCACGCCTGCCCCATTCTCTAAGACGGTGAAGGAGTCCTCTGACTGCTTCCTGGAAGAGGAAATGTCCATCTCCACAGAGGAAGGGGTGGTATCCAGGGGCAAAGCTTCAATCTCTAGCTCAAAGAGCTGAGACATATGGCTTTCTTCCTCCAGGGTCAACTCCTCAGGATGTTCTCCATTGCTTTCAGCATCTATGCTGGAGGGGGCCAGGGGTTCTTCTGACAGTAATGATGGTGACACTGTGAGTCCTTTGTTTTGCTGCTCCCCTGAAGACCTGCTGATCTCTTTGCTAGGTTCCAGGTTCTTTTCAGTAGAGATCTGTGGTGAGGACACCGGGCTCCTGTCTCCACCTTTATCTGCTTCTTCCTCTTCCTCCTCCTCTTCATCATTCTCCTGACCATCCTGCATCTGTTCCAGATCCTCCTCCTCTTCAGAATCTGTGGCCTCCTCCTCTTCTTCCTCCTCCCCCTCCTCTTCCTCATCACTTTCCTCATCTTCTTCGTCATCTGTCTCAGCTCTGGAGGTGGAAGGGCACCCCTGGGATGCCATTCCACTAGGGCCCTCACCAGAATCCAAGGAGGCATTGGGGATGTCTGCAGAGTAGGAACAGGTGCCTTGGAGCCAAGCTCTTCTCTTTTTTCTCTCGCCCTCCTCACTTTTGTCTTGCAACATTGCATATTTGGAGATGACCTCATCCAACCGACTGATGGCCAAACTCCGGTTTTCCCGAAGGCGCCGGGCCAACACAGGATCTGATAGCGCAGGGTCAAAATGCCTGGCCTGTAGTCATCTGTGAGGTGGCAGCCAAAGTTGTGATGAGATTGAGGTGTCATCGTTCCTGTAACCTGATGCCCACATCTCGGAAGGCATCCTGAGCCATAAGCTGGAGTTGCTGTCAGGGGAGGCCAAGGCTGTGGCGAGTAGCTGCCTTCTCCATGGCCCGAAGCACATCTCCATAGTCAGGAAAGGTATCAGGCCCTGGCTTGTTGATGAGCCGCTCAATGCGCCTGTTAACCTCTGGGTAGCAGGTACCAAGGTAGGGGATGTGCTGCTCTATGACACGGCCCGTCAGTGAAGAGCAGTCTTTCAGCTCACATAGTCACCCAAAGAGGCGGATCAGCTTACGCTTCAAGCGTGCCTCCTGCAGGTATGTGGAGTCTGGGTCGTCCAATTCCGAGAGATCCAACTCCTTTTCCTGCAGCTGCCGGATCTCTGCCACATAGAGCGCCAGCAGCTGCTCCAAGCGCTGGATCTGCTGCTGGGAACCACGGATCCTTGGGGCCTCAGAGGCAGTGTTTTCAGCATTTGTGGGGTCCAAGGAGAGGTGTGTGGGAGGGTTATTCCCAGAGGGCTCATTGGAGGTGGTGGCAGCAGGGGCCAAGTTCAGCTTCTTTTTGGCTGAGTGGGCCTTGAGAACAGTGCAGAGCTCATTACTGTAGACATAGAGCTTAGCTGGCCGGCTCTGGGCCCAAGATAGGACCCGAGAGAGGATGTTGCAGAACTCCGCCGAGACCAAAAACAGAGAGTGGGCACGTTGCTGCTGGCTATAGAGGAATGGGACCACCTCAGGGTGGTCTGCTGTCTGCGTCTTACAAAGTTCAAGGAACTCTTTGAACAGCTTCTCATTCTGCAACTTGTAGCATTTCTTGCCTCCCAAACTACTGCGTCCTCTGGCCCCATGAGGCTTAGAGGAGCTAGGGGCTTCTGTCTCAGGTGGGGAGTGGGTGGGAGGGCCCTGGCTGAGCAGCTGCTTCATCTTCGTCATCATCATCCAGCACAATGATGCTGTTAGCATGGCCATGGGGGATCAAATCTCCCAGACAGAGGAAGTGGTGGGGGTTTCAGAATTCCTCAGAAACGGTCTCGTAATATACACATTTTTATAATACATGTACAAAACTACCAGTAGAAAGAGTTTAAAATGATCAATAATGTAATAATAGTATTGCAGTTAGATAAGGGTTTAAAAGCCCTTGTCTTTTAGAGATACATACTGAATATTTACAGATAAGTGGATGTGACATTTGGAATTTGCTTCAGAATAATCCAGCAGTGGGGGAGGAAGTAGGGGGTACAGACAGATAACATGGGCTATAAGTGGGTAATTGTAGAAGCTGGGTGATGGCTGTGTGGAAATTGATTATAATTTTCTCTTTACCTGTATATATTTGTGATTGAAATTTTCCAAAATTAAAGGTTTTTTTTTTTTTTTTAAAAAAAGAGTTTTATCTTCCTTTTGTGCCATATGTACCCTTCCATTTATAAAGCAAAGGGGAAATATAACTTTCACTTATTTGAGAAAAAAATCACCAATCGTCCCACCTCACATGTTGTCTTTTTCCTATTCATACACGTAGAGAGAAATTACACTCTAATTGGGATTTGTAAAAATGTGTTGGAAAAAGACCTTATTGATTTGGTCAGTGTTAATGTTTTGCACAGTGTATTTCAGAGTACAGTGAACAGGAGCTCTTGGAAGGTGGAGGCATGCTCAGTGAGTGAGGCTCAGCCAAACGTCTCTGTTTTCATCACTGTTTGTGGCATGGCAGGTGCAGTGGACCTAGGAAATAAGTGAAGAAATGGGTACAGACCAAGACATCAAATGCACAACCCCCATTAGGAGAAGAAACAGGGGAAAAGACTCACAGGAGGAGCAAGGGTTGGAGACCTAAGTGTAGCAAAGACAACAGCTTCCTGAGCTCCATGTTCTTCTCTTTCCTCTGGATTCACAGCTGGACCACATAACCTTCTCAGCTTTTCTTTCAGTTAGGTAAGGCTACGAGACTGCGTTCTGGCCAATGGAATGAGGGTGGAAGTGAGGCTCCCACTGTCAGGTCTAGCTCATAAAAACCTCACAAACAATGCTCCACCATACTCTCTTTCCTTCCACAAACTGAATGGAAATGACTTCAGTGAACTTGGAAGTCATATACTGAAAATTGCAGAGTCTCTATCAGCCTCCATCTTCACCATCCTATCTACCCAGAAATCCTTACCAGTATTTCGTAACCATAAAATAAATGTGAATGTGTTTAATCCATTCTACCTCTTTGAGTCAATTTATTAGTAGATGAAATTGGACCAAAACCACAGAAAGATCAATTCATCTGAAAGGTAGGATGAAAGATGACTATGGCAGTATCTATAAAGCAAAGGGGAAATATAATTTTCAGGAAGAGTGAGTCAATAATAACAATGACTGTTTTTTAGATCCTGTTATATTCCAAACTCTTTGATAAGTTGAATAGATGCATGATTACATTACATAGTTATTTTTCATGATAATTATATCAAGCATTAAATGAGGATCTTAAACTCAAAGAGGTTGAGTACATTGCCCAAAGTTCCACAGCAAATACATAATGCTCTTCAACACCATGTGATCTTACATCCAAGTAAGTCTAAAGAGCCAGTTAAAGTGACTTTCAGAATGGTAGATGGGATTGAGCCAGGGAAAGAGGAGCATTTATTGGGCATGGGATGGTGAGGATTGAGTAACAGGACACTGCTCATCCATCAAGATCTGGTTCAGGTACCCTTCTCTATAGAGCGTTTTTGAGCTACACCTGTCAGTATTACCACTCTGAATTTCTTTATTATGTACTACTCCTTACCCAGTGCATTACAGACTTCCTTAGAGTATTACTGGACTTGCTCTAAGGTTGATTTATATGCTAGATTTTTACTGCTTACTCACATTAGGTTCTTCTCTACCTTTAGGCAAATGGAAGGATGACCCTTCCCCAGTCACCTTGCACTTAGGTGGGGTCCTGTGACTAGCTGTAGCTAATGGGTTGGGGAAAGAAGTGACATCTATTGTTTCTGAGACAAAGCATTTAATCACTGGCATGAGGCCTTCTACTATTTTTTTTCCCTGCTACAGCAATTGTGTTATGAGACAGAGGTAGCATAAGATCAGTGAGCAACTGCAGAGAAGACAGTGGTTTTAGAGAATTTCCTGTACCCTCAGCCAAATTAGCATGGCAAGAAGTCACCTGGGTGATTGTGTTAAACCAGTGAGACTTTGTTTATGTTGTTACTGCAGCACAACCCAGACTATTTTGGCAAATACAATTTAATCTTTCATCATGATCAGAGATGTCAAATATTAATCATCAATGTTACCATTGCCTCATGCTGCAGACATGATGTATGTTATTAATCCACCAATAAACTTTTATCCATTGAACTGTAAAGCCTCAGAATCTTTCTCATCACAGTGAGCTAAGCAGTCATTATTAATTGATCAGATGTGAAAATTAGGGGAAACCCACTAAAGTCATTTCATTCCACTTGGCATAAAATCCAAACTTCTTACCGGGACCTCCAAGGGTACACAAGAGCTGGCCTTACCCTCCTCTTCAATCTCATTTCCTACTGTTTGTTTTCTCATTCACTCTTCTCCATCTACATCAACCTTTTTGGTTCCTCAAACACACTAAGAATACTCCCATCTCAAAGGCTTTACATTTTCTATACTCTTTTTTTTTTTTTTTTTTTTTGGTTCAAGTTTGCCTGAAATGTCACCTTTTCACCCAGACCTTCCTAGTCTACCTTATTAAAATTTCCTGCACTCTCTACCCACTTCCTCAATGATGATAAAATACCACTCTGTCTTTTTGTGCTGTTGCATTATTGGTATTTAGAGTAGTGCCTGGAATATAGAGGTGTCTACAGGATATTTCTTAAACTAATGAAGGCAATTGATCTGCCAACCACAATCTAGATCATAATTTCTGAAGAGAAAGGGCAGGTCCTGTTTATCTGTGGCTTGTCCTCTGTGGTGAATCCACGTAGTGCATACAGCAGGTGTCCATTAAATCCCCATTTGATGATTAGAAGACTTTTATTTTCCATTGTATCACCGTGGAGTCACATCTGTGTCTTTTTGTCTCCTTTCACCTTCATATGCTCTCTCAAAACGTCTCTTCCTTTCTCTTTCCCTCGCCCGCCCTCTCCACATTCTTTTCCATTAAAGTTCAGTTCAACAAGTCTCTTTCTCACCCATGCCATGCCTTCTACAACAGCATTCTTCTGTGGCTGGCAAACAGTAGCCAGCAATAAAATGGGTTTTGGCCTTGCCTCACATCCATGTTCTGTCCTATTCCTTTTCTACAGGAGTTGATGCTAAGCCCAGTCAGGACTTGGCAGGAGTCTTATGCCTGTACATTAGAGCCCAGAATTTCTACCCTTTGGGTGTTTTGAAGAGAAGCAGCTGTTACCATCTGCCAGATGAAAGGCTTTGCCTTTCAAAATAAACTGTGAGGCATGTTCAGGCAGAAAGGGGCTCTCTGGAGAAGATCTGGGAAGATGGGACTCAGAAGACCTGCCACTCATTTGGATTGCCATACAACTGTAGGCAAAGTATCAGGGATGTCTAGTTTCTATCACAGTAAAGGAGAGAGAACTGTATTCTTTGGGTAGAATGGGATGATGTGGGGAGGGATTGTAGGTTTGGCCAAGTGATGAAAAGAGCACAGAACTCAGAATCAGAAGACCTGAGGTTTAGAGTCAAAGTCCTGAATTCAAGACCCAATGGTAGGGGCATCCACCATCCACTTGAGCCTCTGTTTACTCTTTTGTAAAATGGTGTAATGGTCTTCTATATTCATCAAGTCTTTTTGGTTACAAGGAACAGAAACCAGCTTGTGGTAATGTAAACAGAATAAAATGAATTTATTAGGAGGACCTGACTGCATTCTTGCCATTAGCTTCTGTAAGGTACAAGTGTTTCAAGAATGGACTACAACAAGGAGCCAGAAAAGTGTTAGAACTCAAGAAGTATTTCCTGCGTTTCTGTGAGCTTCTGCTTTATTCTTCTTTCCCCTGCTTCTCTGTCCTCATGGAGGTGTGTTGCTACTCCACAGCTTCCAAGTTTATGTCTATACCTTCAGCCATGCTCTAATCCCAAATGTCAAGATCTAAGACTCGCCGGGCGCGGTGGCTCACGCCTGTAATCCCAGCACTTTGGGAGGCCGAGGTGGGTGGATCACGAGGTCAAGAGATCGAGACCATCCTGGTCAACATGGTGAAACCCCGTCTCTACTAAAACTACAAAAAAATTAGCTGGGCATGGTGGCGTGTGCCTGTAATCCCAGCTACTCAGGAAGCTGAGGCAGGAGAATTGCCTGAACCCAGGAGGCGGAGATTGCGGTGAGCCGAGATCGCGCCATTGCACCCAGTCTGGGTAACAAGAGCGAAACTCCGTCTCAAAAAAAAAAAAAAAAAAAAAAAAAAAAAGATCTAAGACTCCGATTGGTCAGGATTGCTTTAGGTGTCCACCTCAGGTATAACTATGGCTGCCGAAGCTGCTTTTCACAATCTGGATGAAATATTCAGAGAAGGAACTACAACTTGTGGGTTGGGCCAACAATCCAAAAAGGGTCTTGTGAGTATTCTTGTCATTGAATAAACTCTCAGGTGCTGTAACTAGAAAATGGTGCTATTTCTAGTCAGAATATACAACCATCTCACAACGATACTATAAGAAATCAAGGCATAGTCCTATGCAAATCTAAAATTGTCCATTGAATAGCCAAGCTCTGTGTCTACACATTTAAAGTTGTCTTATTCTAGGATTCTAATTTTTCAGGGAGCTGGGAGAGTCAACATTCTCCATCCTCTGCCTTTTCACTTCCTCCACTCCAATAAAAGCTTCCAAAGGAAATCTTCCTTCTTAAAAGAAACTTATTTCCATGATTCAGAATAAAATTTAGTAAAGACTAATGAATTAGTATTCCACTGATTTAGTATTTTTGCTATGTCAAGAATCAGAACTTTTCTATCCCCCTATCTCTTAAAGACAGGAAAAATTTGCTAAGTGAAATAAAAATGTGACCGTGAACAAGTTTTGTAACTTTTCTAAGACTTTGTTTCTTTATCTATAAAATAGAAATTAAGTTTTCATAGGATTGTTGTGACAATTAAATGACATTAGGTTTGACATGTAGAAAGTACTGGCTATTAGCTATGATGTTGAAGGTAGTGGTGGTTGTAGTGATGGTAGTGATCACTCTAGTGGTGATGGTGGGTAGTGGTAGTGGTGGTGTTGATAGTAGCAGTTGTGATAGTAGAGGTGGTGGTAGTCTCCAAGGTAGTCATGGTGGTTGTGGTAGTGGTGATAATAGCAATGGTGGTAGTGATGGAGCGGTGATGATTAATTATGACAGAACCAAGAATGTACAAATCGTTCTCAGCACACAGTTATCACATGGTGAATGAATGCAGAGAACATGCAATTTTCAGACAATTACAAGGCTTTTAGTTACCATTTACATATCAACCATGGATATGTCCAAAATAAATCATGCTTAAATAACAGATTTCTAAAGCTTTCCAATAAATGCTTAACCACTTTGTATGAAGTGGGGAGAAGAGGAATAAATATGAATTTTAGTTACTACATGAACATAAAAGAAATATAGTTAAAAATAAATATAATTACATTTCCCTTAAATAATAGTGCATAAAATATACACTGTCTCACTTGTCTTCCTTCCAGTTAGCTTGCTATGTAAAGTCACACATCATTAATTCAAATTTCATTCTCAAATATTCACATTTCTAAATTTATTATCATCCAAGTCTAGGATTTGTCCTAACTGCGTACTATTTTAAACTCCAAAAGTCTGTGTAAAACTCACTTTGTGGCTAACATGGACCTATCTAAACTCTAGATGCATCTGTCTCCTTGGCACTTCCAGGGTATTGCAGCCACACCAATTTCTTTATTTGCCATAATTTGAAAGCCTTATTAATCCTAAAGGCTCAGCTCTGTAATCACAGTTGGTTAGCTTGAGACTAGTCATTGGAGGTCATTTATTTTTATGAAGTTTGCTTCCCAGCCACTGGTTTATTTAGACTTTACTAATAATTATTTCGCAAGAGCTTTTTTCACCACGACTCATTTGTATGTGCAGAATTCACACTGAATATGAACTAAGGATGAATTTTTTTAAGAGTTAAAGTTTAACTGGAATGTCACCTTTTCTTTCCCATGCCAGATCATTCCTTTTCTGGGAAGCAGTCCTGTGAAATAATTAAATATTGTCCTTTTAAAAGAGTCTGTGACCTGTTGCATTTATAATCCTGGAATTCCATGATTCAGCCCAAGATCTCCAAGCTTTGCATTTTACACTCCTGCTCACATTTGGTTTAGATTTGACTTTTCTTTGCTTGAGAGGAACAGGATTTATTACTACCAGTCAGAAGCCATCAGGCCCCAATATTTCAGCAAAGAACCCTAGTCTGCCAGAGTGAGTAATGCTCTGGCTGCACTGAAGTCTCCCTGAGCCAGTCACCCCGAATAGGATACCATTGCTTGCATTTATTTAGAAACTGTCAAGTTGTCTATGTGTTTCCACCCACTAGTACATGAGATTCCTGAAACACCCCTATGTTCTCTGATGGGAGGGAAAAAAATAACAGTCCCTCCTGCATTTATGTAATGCTTATTTATGGAGCACAGTGTGTATGTCAGGAACTGAGAGCTGAGTAGGTGCTAGCACCCCAGACAGATGTGTCCCTGTTCTCAGGTAGCTTAGAGGTCATTGAGTTCCACCATGAGGCAGGCGCCCCAGTAAAAGGTCTTGATGCCTTCTTTCACTGACTACTCATAGTCAACTATGGGACAGGTCTGATTACCCTCATTTTGTGGCTGGGATTACCAAAACTCCCAGAGGTTAAGTCATCCTCTGATAAGGGGGAAAGCCAATGCTCATACCTGGGCTTTCTTGGTCCAAAGCTGCTGTTTGCATTCTGGATTCTTTCCAAATAGTGTGATCTCATGTCAACCCAAATCAATCAAGTTTCCTTTCCAGTTTCCCACATCCCATGGTTTGGCTTAGAAAGAGAGGTGGTGTAACACATTACAGACATGGAACAGCTAAGAGTTTGGGAAGAGTTTGTGTGACCAGGGTGTGGGCAGGGTGTGTTTAGAGTGAAAAGTGGAGGAGAGAAGAGCTCAGAGAGGTGATCCAGGAATTCCCAAAGGCAGGCCCTGACTCAGTAAGTCACCAGGTCAGTTATTTGAAATGAGTCATTTGTGGTATGGGGGCAAATGAGCTCAGTCCCTTACTAAACTAAATACTGCCTACTGGGGAGAATAATCCTAATTACATCCCCTAGAATTTGCATGCCCCTCTATAGTTTGTGAAGCACTTTCATACCTGCTTTTGTCTCGGTGGAATTGTTTACTGCACTGATGGAGAAGGGACCAGGACTTGATATGGCCTAGTTTGTTGTTTTTTATGTATTTTTTAAAAATAGTCCTTTGTCAAAATGAAATTTCATGCAATAGTCTGGTATATAAAACTGATGCAGGTGGAACTTCTGTAGTCAGGATGGGGACTGGGGACAGAGAGGCACAGCTTACTCTTAAGCTTTTACTCTGACCACTATGTCTGCTTCTGAAGGGTCTCTAAGGAACCTCCAGTTTCCATGAAACGCAGTAAGACACACTGTTCCTAGTGACTACCCACTTCACTTTCTTCCTCGAAGAAAATAAAGCTGAAATGCCTGGAGGTTGCATGAGGTGAACAAGGCCACTCCTTGTCCTGTACTCTTGTACATGGAACCCACCAGGGCTGGTTTCTCATGTGGGCAGGGACTGAAGCCTTACCCAGGAGCCGGTTTGACCCCCAGTTGTTTGAAGAAATAAAGTGTCCTCTTGGTCACAGACAGCAGCTGCAGCAACTCTTTCCTGCAGACTAGCAGCATTTTCCAAGCACCTGCTCTTCAGGTGGGAGTTCTGGGGCACTGTCTTCATTCCAGACAGGCAGCACTTTGCATCGTGGCCTGCCAGCTTCTGAGTGGCTAAGGACTAGGTTCAGACATGGATTTTTCAGTCCCAAACACTCTTCCTGAAAATGCAAGAGGAGCAGTCTTTAGTCAAACAGGATCTCTGCACCTGAAAAATTTACACTGGACCAGACAATGGTGGTGGTTGCACAATCTTGTAAAAGTACCACATACCACTGATATATACACTTTAAAATGGGTGAAATGGGCCAGGCACAATGGCTCACACCTGTAATCCCAGGACTTTGGGAGGTTGAGGCAGGTGGATTCCCTGAGGTCAGGAGTTCGAGACCAGCCTGACCAACATGATGAACCCCATCTCTATTAAAAATACAAAAAAATTAGCCGGGCGTGGTGAGGGGGGTGCCTTTAATCTCAGCTACTTGGGAGGCTGAGGCAGGAGAATTGTTAAAACCTGGGAGGTGGAGGTTGCGGTGAGCCGAGATCTGGCCACTGTACTCCAGCCTGGGTGACAAGAGCAAAACTCCGTCTCAAAAATAAAATAATAAAATGGGTGAAATGGCAAATTTTATGTTATGCATATTTTAACATAATAATAATACTTTTAAATATGTACATTGGTTCCTTATTTCCTACAGATTCAAGTTCAAACTCCCTGGCATAGCTTACGCCTTGTTCTCCCCACATCTGTAACCTCGTGTCTGCTGTCTTCCCCGACCCCTTCATCTGCTCTATGTTCAACCCATGTTGCTCTCCATTCTCTGTACAAGCCATGTTCTTTCACTTTTCTATGCTGAAACACAATTTTGCTTTTAGTAACAATAGCAAACACTTATCTATAGTGCTTACTGCATGCATACATAGACATAAACCGAATGCTTAATACATGCAGGGCTTTGAGTCATTTAATCCTCACCAAGTCTATAAAGTACATAGATGCTATTATTAATCCCATTTTATACTTGAGCAAATTAAGTTAATTGCTTTAGTCAAGGTCACTAAGAAGCAGCCAAGATAGGGTTTGGACCTGGGTGTTCTGGCTCCTGAATCCATCCACGCTGTTTGTCACTACATAGTGCTGCCAGTGGATGACTCGTCCCTGTAGTTTCATCTGAGAATTCCCCCTCCTCTTTTGACACCTGCCTCAAATATCACCTCCCCTGTGAAGACTGCCTGGTGTTCTCCAGGAGAGAGTATGACTCCCTTCTCTAGGAATGGTAGCACCCTGAACAAACATATTTTGCAGCATATTTCACCTTGCGTGGTAATGGCTGGCTTGGGAGTTTGATTCCTTACCAGAGGGTGAGGCCTCTGAAAATAAGTCAAGCTCTTTTTACCTTGATACCCCGCAACACTCATGACATATTTGATGAATGAATGGGTAGGTGGATAGTTGGGTGCATTACTCTCAACTTTTTAATTTCTTGAAATAAATAACAAAATCTTACCTTCCCTCAGAAGTTCTGGCATGGTTCCTTCAGTCTTGCCACAGACACTGATAATCACTTTCACTTTCTGTGTAACTCACTAGGCAAGAAGTCCATGCAGATTTACTTTTAGTAGTTCACATGAACAATAAGTACTGCGTTTGATTTCCAAATATTAAAGCATAGTATGTTATAGGTAGATACATTCAAAGTTATCATTCAAAGTATGATATTTCAATCTCAAAAGGCTTCCCTTGAAGAATATTACAATCTCTACTTTAAAAACTGCTGGGTAGAAGAGATGGGGGAAAATAAATTAATGTTTACACAGAAAGGAGGATAATGGGGGCAAAAAATAATAGATAAATGTATGGGTGGATGAGAGAATGAATAAAATGATAGGTGGATATGTCGATCATGGATGGATGGGAGACGAGTGGATATATCAATAAATAGGTGTGTGGATGGATGGGTGGAGAGGAGGATGGTAGATTGTTGTGAGTTTATGAAGAGATGTGAAAAAGGATGTGTGAAATAATGGGTGAGAAGTTGTATGGGAGGATGAATAGAAGAATAGGTGGTTGGGTGTATGAATAAATTAAAAGGTGTGTGTTTGGATTAATGGATGAACGGGATGATGGATGGATAAGTGGTTAGTGGATGGACAGGAAGATGGATGGATGGATGTGAGAGCCCTGCAACGACATAAGGGAAGATGGGTGGATAGATGGATGAGTGGATGGAAGGATATTTAGGAGGATAAATGAGCATGTACGTGGGTGTCTGGAGAGAGATGCCCGCCCCCACTGGCTTGAACACATGGGTTGGCCGAGCCAAATGCCAGCCCTGTGACTGGCCACCTGTAGCTTTCCCTGAGCTGTTCTGACAAGAAGCAAAAATTCACTCAGGCCATGTGGACTTCACTCATTTTTCAGGGGGAAAAGAATGAGTTCTCCCTCTTTCCCCTGGGAAGATTCACCAACTCCCCACCCCTCACTCCCCATCCTTCATTCTCCACTGTGGGCTGGGAGGCACTGCGCCACCCAGAGCAAGACCTCGCCCCGTCTCCATAACTTCTCCCAGGATACCCAACTACCTGTGAAACCCAGAGATCTCTATCCAGCTGGATTCGAAGAGAAGTTTAGCGGGAAAGGAGAGGCCAAAGGCTGAACCCAACGGAGCGAGGTTTTAGGATTCAGTCATCCTCTATTCTGAAGCCTCGGGGCCAGTGGGAGAAGAAAGCCAATGCGTCCCGGGGGCTCAGGGGCCGGTGGGGCTCAGAGGCACAAGCACCCCGCGACCCTCCCGGTTCCCCCACCCTCGTCCCCGGCAGTCCCGATTTACAACCTCTGTAGAGCGCGGGGCGAGGGCAGAGGGGCCCGCTGAGAAACGCGCTACTTCTTTAAACCTCTGCCGGCAGCTTAGTCACAGCCCCTCTCGCTTGGGTGTGTCCTTCGCTCGCTCCCTCCCTCCGTCTTAGGTCACTCATCCTCGAATAAAAACTGCAGCCAACTTCCGAGGCAGCCTCATTGCCCAGCGGACCCCAGCCTCTGCCAGGTTCGGTCCACCTTCCTCACCGGCCCCTGCCCCGCGCCCCCGGGATCCTCCAGCTCCTCTCGCCTGCGCCCTCGGTTCGCTCCGGACACCATGGACAAGTTTTGGTGGCGCGCAGTCTGGGGACTCTGCCTCGTGCAACTGAGCCTGGCGCAGATCGGTGAGTGCCCGCCGCAGCCGGGGCAGCCGGGGCTGCTGTAAGTTTTGGTGCGGGGTGCGTAGCGCCGGCCCCGGGGGCAGCCCGGCCCTGGAGGACTAGAGTCAAGTGAGCTGCCAGCGATGTGCACTGGGCTCGGGAAAGCAGGGCTGGGATCAGCGCTAAACCGTTGGAGAGTGTGTCTGTGGCAGCACCATTTGGTTGAACCGAAAAGAGAAAGAGAGCAAAGTTTGTCGGGCAGGCTGCCGGCGCGCAGTTTTGGGCGAGGTCGGTAGAGCTGGAGCACATGGCAGAAAGTAACCGTTCTCCTGGATGCGCGCAGTCGGTGTCTGGACTAACAGGCTCTTGTGACCAAGGGCTCGCCAAGTCCCACCGGGCTGTGTCTAGGCAGGGCAGAGCTAGGCGGGGTAGGGACTGGGGCTGGGACAGGGCGAGTGGCTGCTGTCAAGGTGGTCACACAAGGGGTCACAATTGCACGTGAGAGACCGTCTGGCAATAGGCTTTCCAGAAAGAGGTCCTGGGTTCTCCCAACTCCCCACTGAGCTTTGTTCCAAAGCTTACTACAGTCCGCACTGTCACTGCCACCTTAGCGCTGTGGAAGCTTGAACCAGCTCTGCAGTGAGCTCTAGGGCGGGTCTCCACGAGATTCCAGCCTGGGACAGGGAGCATGAATAGGAGAGGCAACCACTGGACCAGCTGCTTAGTCCTTGCTACCTCCTGCTTCTGCCAATCAGTGTGGGGAAATCCCAGCAGCAAAGTGGCTCATATTCCCTGCCTGGTAGCCTCAGAGCAGAGAGAGGAGTGTTGATACCAGGGCAACATCAGGAACCCTGGAGCTAGGGCTCCAATAGCACATCTGAACAGGGTCTGTGCCTGTCGGTGACTGTGGAGGGGAGGGGCTGCGTGTGAGGTATTCTAGCACAGCTCAACTCCAAGCATTGTCTTTCTTTGTCTGTATATGTACAGATAATTACCTGGCCGATTTGCTTATCACTAGGCAAAATTAATTTTTCTTTTAAGAAGGGCCAGCTGGGTCATTAAGACACTTCAGCCTGCAGCAAATTATACTCAGCAAATATTTATTAATCCAGTTCTTGGTGCGGGGGGTGCGGTTAATGAGGAAGTGAAACACACAGTCCCACCTGGATACTTTAGATTGAGTACCCAGTATAAAGTATCTTGAACTAAATACCTTGGGCAGTAGGAAAAAAGTGACCCTAGGTAGAGGCTAGGCAGGATGAGTTCTCTGTGCACACACATCTCCCTTTCTGTGTGGGCCAGAGGTCATTGCTAGGTGGGGATATGGGGATCTAGGATTTATGCTACTGAAGCTGAAATAATAATAACAGCAATAACACAGCCAGGCACGGTGACTCACGCCTGTAATCCTGGAACTTTGGGAGGCCAAGGCAGGCAAATCACCAGAGGTCAGGAGTTCGAGACCAGCCTGGCCAACATGATAAAACCCCATCGCTACAAAAACTACAAAAATTAGCAGGGCATGGTGGTGCACACCTGTAGTCCCAGCTACTTGGGACATTGAGGCAGGAGAATCGCTTGAACCTAGGAGGCGATGGTTGCAGTAAGCAAAGATTATGCCACTGCACTTCAGCCTGGATGACAGAATGCGACTCTGTTTAAAAAAAAAAAAAAAAAAAAAAAGCAATACAGCACTAGCTACCATTTACTGTATATTTTCACTGTGCCAGGCATTATGTCAAATCCTTCCCATGTGTTATCTCATTCTACCTTCACAATGGCCTAGTAAGAAGTTTCCTGTTATCAGGCCTGTTTGACAGGAGGAAAACTGATGCTTAGAGAGGTTAAGTGACTTGCTGGCATTCACACGGCCAGGAGCAAAGCCGGATGAAAACCCAGCTCCACTGAGTCCCAAAGCCTAGGCTTAGAATGTGTTGGATTAGAATATAAGATGGACACACTCGAAAAGGATTTCAGGGAGGGAAGGATTTCAGTGAACCCTAGGCCTTAGAAAAAGCTCCAAAAGGAGCCAGAGCTCAAATAGGCCCTTGAAAAGCAGAAACAGTCAGAATGGGAGAGAAGTGAGAAGCTGGAGATCAGGGAGAGCCCTGGGCCTGGCCTCAGAGAAGAGGGTCCTGGTGGTTTCCCTGTGGTCTCTAGGGAAGTTTATTTGTGTGTTACCTGCCAGTGCCATCTTCTGCTTTGTCTCTGGGCATTCTGACTCCTGACTCCTTCTAGCCTGTCTCCCTGATTCTTCTAAAGGGCCCCACCTCCAAATATTTGGCAGTGTCCTAACCCTTGGGGTTCTCCCAGAGACTGGCAGGCTCCCTCCTGCCCTGAATTTCCACAGCCCCTTTGCGGAGCATCATTTAGAGGAAGCACAATGAAGTGCCAGTAGCAATAACTGCCCCGGCCCTCGCTTTCATGTGCTTGTAAAGTTGTTTGGCAGGAACTGAGACTTGGAAAGGAGACATGACTTTGTCAGAGGGCTTGGGTCTGGGCATGGGGTAGATGGGGGGAGGCGGACTAAGAAGGAGGAAGGGGGAAGGAAAGGAGCTCTTGTTGCCCCATTCTGGGGAGTGATGGGCTCTGGACAACCATGAGAAAACTTTGGAAAGGAGCAAGGCTTTTGGGAGGAAGAAGGGGTCCAATCTGTGTATGGGACAGCAAAAAGTGGAGAAATGGACAAATGTAGTTAAGTGACATTGGACCCAGAAACTCTGAGTTGGGGAACAGGTATCTTGAATTAGGGGTCCTGTGCAGGAGCAAGAAAGTGACCCTTGTTGGATGGCAGGGGGGATGAGTCCTTCATGCACACGCATCTCCTTTTCTCTGTGGGTGAGGGGGTCTTTGCTTGGGAATTGCGTGCCTGGTGTTGAGAAAGAGGAGAGCATCTGAGAGCCCTGGGGCTTGGGGTAGGCACACACACCTTTCTGCTCCTTTCTCTCTAATTGAGCATTAGAGACTCCACCTCTTGCTGGGAGTTAGATCTTTGGCTGTGTTTTCCCATGTGAAGAAGCAAAGAGGCAAAGATTCATCTCTGTTGGGGCTGGCATCAATTAATTCAGGTATTCCCCATTTACACATTGGACATCTACTTCCTGCAAAGGCGTGGTGACAAGTCTGTGTGTGGGAGGCTGGCAGCCAGTAGGAAAATGTTCCGTTTTTTTTTTTCCCCAAATTGCCCCACACAGGAGGGAATGCTGGACAGCATGAAATTCTTAGTTTATGACGGATTCCCTTCCATTCATTCAGGAACTATTTCCTGACTCATTGTCATAGACTCAGAGATGGGAACTCCAAGGATCATTTAGAAAACCTTAAAGAGAGGGACTAGTGACTTCCCCTCTCTGAGACTTGTTAAGATATTAGGGCAGGGCACTTTTTATACATTTGGTCTCTGATATATCTCTATCATGAGGACTGTGGGAGCCTCAAACCCACCCCCTGCAGTGAGCAGGGAGGGTGTGGTCTACTTGTGTAACAACATTTGTTTCACGCCTTAAATACTGCCTTACACGCTCATTACAATTTTATGTATTACTGTACAATATACCCAATTTGAGTTTAATATAATAATAATATATATATTTTTTACCATATAGCAAAGTTTGTGTTCGAGAAAGATTTTCTGTATTGTCCTGGGGCTTCTAGTACCTCCTGGAACATCACTAGATGGTTAGGAGCACTGAAGTGTTAAAAGCCTGACACTCTGCTATGGTACCATATAGTCCTATGTAAAGCAGGGTCCTAAGTCCTGAGTCCGTGGGAAATACCACTCAGTGAGCACTGGCTCTATGCTAGACATGAAGCTGGGGGTAGCACAGGATATCTCATTTAAGCCTCCCACCAGCCCTACACACTCTCTTAACTCCATTTTCTAGATAAAGAGATCGAGGCTTGGGGAGATGGCATGACTCGCCCCAGGACCCAGTGGTGGAGTTGGGATTTCCCCATCGTCTAACATCCTCCCACGTTAGACTCCAATGCTTATGCTCCTTTGATTCGTTACTTTGTGTATGGAGGACTTTGGAAACTGTGTGTGGTTCTCCCACACTTCCTGCCTGCTGTGGCCAGCATGAATGAAGCCTTGCATGGGTGGCTTCTCTCTCCACCTCCGGCAGACTCAGGACTCTTGGCTGCCCTGCCCTGGCCTGTCTCTCCCCAGGTTTGGCCACAGCTGTCAGAGATGCCAACCAAGTTATTTGTAACTAAAATAAGTCACTTCTCTTATCAGAGTCCAGCTGCCCTTCTAGACATGCTCTCATTTGCATGCTTGGAATAAAGGGAGAGGTAGTTGCTTGTCTATGAGACAAGTTAGGGCAATGTCCTCTGCCTGAAAATGAGAAAAGAGGCACTACAGAAGCTCTCACTCTGACCCAGCAAGCATGTCACATGCACTGACCCAGAGATCCACTCCTCACATGTTCAGTAGTAGGTTGTGAGACCCCAGGCAGTTGGCTGACATGGGTCTTGAACTGAAACCCAATGTGCAGTTCTAGGTGACACGTGGCCACCCAAGTGAGGTTTCAGATCAGCCTACAGTGTCAGATGCTTCAAGGCTGGGGTCCCCTGATAGAGAGGAGGTGGTGGGAGGTCACTTGGGCCTCTCCAGCACTGCCTCCTGGTTGGGGCTGGGGCTGGGGACAAGATAGTGACTGCAGTTGTGTTTCCCCAGGAACTTCGTTTTAGCTGACTCCACCCAAGAGCCTGAAAGGGAAGTGGTTCTTGCAAAAGAATGAGCTGAAGCAGATGGCAGATACTACCAGGGACCACATAGCTTTTAAAGGGGATCTTTTTCTGCCTCAGAGAGAAATTTTGGGGGTTTGCACAGCAAGAAGCCGATGACTCAATTTCCTTTGTGTCCCTGCTTTAATGGGAAGGTCACAGGTGTTCTTTAGAATAGCAGGGTAGGATGATGCCTTCTACCTTAAATTTGAATCCCACTTTTCACTCAGCAGGTTGAATTTTTTTTTAAGTGTATCCCCCACAACTGCCCAACTGGGTTTGGGTTCTTTTAAGTGTATCCCCCACAACTGCCCAACTTGCCAGAGTATACCAAGAAGGGTACTTTCTAAGTTTGTGGTTTTGGAGTCTGGCTTGGAGTGGATACAGTCATTGTGCCTTCCAGATTTTCCAGGAGAGTCAGGATCTCAAATATGCAAACACTCTACCAACTGATATATAGTGTATATTTTGACTAAATGTTTATATATTTTTCCACAAATAAATGCATGACTTAATGTGATTGAAAGCCAAACACTTTTTAAAAATGCTTTTTGCATAAAGAAATTCACGTGTCTACAACTCCTTAACTAGGATGCTGTCAATCAAATTGATGTTTGATTCAGGACATGTGTACTTTGGAGAGAAATATTTCATATTCCTCTGCTCTCTATTGCTCAATCACCCCACTGTGTGAAGTTCCAAGATAAGCCACATGTTTGATTCTTGTTTGCTGGATGTGGACATATACACATTGCAGGTGTGCCTGTAAGTACGTGCCTGATGTATCTACGTGTGTGGTGGGAATTGGTGATGCCAAAGAATGCTAAAGACTTTCACATCCCTTAAAGGGGAAAATAGCCACAACAAAACAAATTCCAATGTATCTTTTCCTGTCTGTCTTCTGTAGCACTGGGGGAGTCCCCTGATACCAGGGATCATGTCACACTTTTGTGGGCCCAGATCCCAGTAGTATTGATGCATAACTGTTGAACTGCAAGGAACGTCTAGAATATAAAAGTGATGGTATCTATACATATGGAAGCATGCTGTCAGCATGGCTAAGGTGCAAATACATTTATGTGTAAGTGAGAACTGTGGTGATGGCTGTGTTGCTTGGGACAGGGCTGAGGAGAGCGCTTGGCTGGTTGACTGCCCACAACAGGGCTCACGTTTGGTCTACCCTAAACAGTGAGCTCACCCATCTGTTTGTTTGTGGCTTTGGTGGCTGCCTGCTGTGACGGCTGGGGACATCTGTCTAAAGACAGGGTTACTAGATAGTTTGGCTGAGAAGGGAGTGGGAGCCAGTGAGATGGTGACACCAACACCAAATCTAAGCCTCAAAACAGAACACTCCCCAGCAGCAGCCAGCTTGTAGTTCTAGTTATTTTGGAGATGTTGATATGAAGTTGGGATCCCTGGGTGAGCGGCCCACACTCCTCCAGCCCCCAAGCCTACTTCTGGAAGGTGGTGGCAGAGGAGAGAAGTGGAAGTGCTGCACAGGAGATTCTTGCCTTCTCTGTGGGTCTCTTTGGGCAATTATCAAGCTGTTGTCTGACCAGATACTACTGTAGCTTCTTCAGGGGCAAATCTGTAGGGAATCCTAACATCCAATGGGGAGCCACTTTGGCAAAAGCAAACCGTGTCTCCTCTCCACAGAGCTTGTGATGTCAGAAATTACCCATAACTGGGGCGGGTTCTGTCTTCCCAAAGATTGTCTGCCCAGCAAGACTTGAGAGACAGGGAGACAAACACAGAATGAGGGGGTGGGTGTTGTGGGGGTGGGGAACAATGGAAACTCACAGAGCCAGATCTCCCTTAGTTTGGGGTGCAGTGGCTGCCTGGGTGTGTCCTCCTGAAGCAAGTGTCCCTGCTAAGTGCAAGTGTGGGCAGACAGATCTCAGGTGGGTGGGGAGGGGTTGAGTCACCAAGGAGGTGATTTGCAACACTCAGGTCCCAGAAACTTCCAGGTCTTCAGTGTTTAAAAATAAAGATTAATTGCTAAACTCTGGGGTTAAGGGAAGAGATTATTCACATAGACCAGTCATTCTGAGCATCTCCTGTGGTGGCATTGCAAGTCTCCTTTGGCAGTGCCTGAAGTTCTTCTGTTTCTGAGAGCTCTTATGCCTTTTTTGCTTGCATCTTTGGACAAGTTGTACGTTTCTGAGAACCCTCACCACTATTAGTAATAATAGCAAACACTTACAGAGTGTTGACCATGTGCCAGCACCATTCTAATTGTTTCCTATATACTGCCTTGTTTAATAAAAGCACTGACCTCATGAAGGTGGTACTGTTATTATCTATTTTTTACATATGAGGAAACTGAGGCACAGATAATTTAAGCAACTTGCCCGAGGCCATGCAGTTAAGTGATGGCTCTGGGATTCAAACTCAAGTCTGCCTACAGAGATCATGCTCTTTGTCACTACATTAGAGTGCTTCCCTTGGTATACTAAGATATTGAGGCACCCCAGAAACCCAGATGATTGTACCTGGTAGTACTGTGGTTGTTTTTAAAAACTTCATTTGGGAATCTAGTTGTGGGTGAGGTTATAACATCCACAGAACTTTTAAACATGATGTCAGAGGAAGGGGCTAGAATCGCAAAAATGGAGGAAGAAGTTGTAATGGAAACTTCTTCCAATGCATAAGTTGACTCATTCGTTCCGATCTCTGAATAGAAGCTCTACTCTCTTCTATGTGATGGAAAGTTGGGGATAGGGTAGGGCTGAAAGGGATGTGAATTGAATTGTTTGTTCATTATCACTTTATTATTTGTTAGCTGGATGAAAGGTGACGATGGCTGATTAGTGTTTCTCCATCATCTAAAACTTTGACTGGGAAATGAGTCAATCAAATAGCAGCAAAATATTTGCCCTCAGCTTAAGGGCCCTTGGTTCCAGGGTCTTCTCTCTACTGGCTAGAAGGAATGAGGGAGGGAAGGATACTCTGAGAAAGAGGCTGTTAAGAGTAGGGCTGGACCTATCCAGGGCACAAGGAATTTGGCAAGAGCTAGAAGTGTGCTATGGCCCTTCTCTCCAGCCCTAGCCTAAACCACATGACCAGGCTTCTATTTGATCCCACATGTGACCATCCCATCAGCAAGCAAGAGAATTTCCTCTGGGTACCCCTCACTGAGAGAAAAGCCACCCAGGAAGGGAGGAAGCAAGGCCCCTTGGGAACATCTGGCTCAGTCCACAGGAAAGGACCCAGGTCTTTGCCTGGGAATAGGGATTCAACCCAGATTCTACACCCAGCAACTTTTTTTTTTTTTTTCAATTTTAGTGCATCTCTTTACACTTAAACAGGTCTGCAGTGACTTCTAGGAAGACCCACACACCAATTATGGAACTAGGCAGCATTGTTTTCCACTTCTTTTCCAAGATAGTAGCATGATAACAGTAAAGCCTCTTCACAAGTATTTACCATTATGCACATTAAGATGCCAGGGTGAAACGAACGGTTCCATGCAGACAACACCTGGTCTGTTGCCTTTGACTTAGAAGGGCATTTCTGCCCAAGCCCCTAGCCCCAGTCTTTGTGAACTCTAAATGGGTAGTTACTATATGCCAATCACAGATGTTGCCTCTGCTGAGTATGTCCAGTCCAAAAAACAGAATCCAACAGGGCTAACTACGCACCATCTTGCAGGAAACCAGCTGATGTCAGCTCTGCAGCTACCAATGAGTTGCTGGGCCCACATCTGCCTGCAAGTGAGGGAGGGGAAAACTCACTCTGGTAACCCACAAGAGTGCTGCTCACACAGAGGGGATAAAAGTTTGGGGAAAAAATCTACCAGGAAGTTTGTTTTTGCAGTGGATCCTCTTTGGTAAGACTAGTTGTCTTTACAACATCATTAGAGCTCAGGTACATTCCTGTAGACTCCTTTAAGAGATTTACTCTCTCCTGTTGTTCCCCACTGAAAATTCATAAAAATCCCACAAACATATCCATTTAAAAAGAGAAAGTTTAAGGGATGCCATGTAATGGCTCTCTGTTCTCTTTTGCCACTGAGCATAAAAGCTCCTTAGGGAAAAGCCCAAACCCTCTACATATTTTCGTATTCACGATATCCCTGAGCGGTCAGCACAGTTCCCCAATTATAGTGGGTGCTCAGTAAATATTTGGATGGCTGACTGGATTAATAACGTTTCTAGACTTGGCTAGCAAAGCCATCTCAGTCACTTTTTTTTTTTTTGGTGTGATTTTTATAGGTTCTGTCTAATTCTTTGTCACTATTTTTCTTCTTTCTGATCTATACTAATTTTTTTTTTCATTTTTCTCTATTGCTGCTTGTAGCAATCCTCAACTACCCACCCCCCAACCACCCCTTGAAATTTCTGTTCTCTGTATGCTCTTCAGTCTGAAAGGATTTTTCTTGAGGTTTGAAATGTTACGCAAGGCAGGGGAACTTTAGAGCTCATTGTATTTTGTCCAGTAGAATGAGGATCTGGATTTCCTATACGTCTAGCTGCCTCTTTATTCCCACCTTTACTTCCAAATCTGGCCTCATATATAAAAAAAATCCCAAACCTCAAAATTATATTCTCAACAATACTCAGAGAAAAATTGTTGGCTTTTTGGTCACCATATTAGAGGAATAAAAGGGCAATTGTTTCTTTCAATCAATGGTTTGAAGACCTCCCAGACTAAAAATCACCTCCATATACTCAGATGCTCGGTGTGGTATAATGAGAATGAGGAGGTCTGACTTTGAGGAGAGTCATTCAGAAGGTATAAAGGCAATGGCACTAGACAGGAGGACCCACACACCAGTTGATTCCTCTCTCGCCACCTAAGAGCTGCGTGAGCTTGGGCTATGGCACTTGGTAAGTGTCTGGTACAATACTTAGCACATAATGTCTAAAGCTAAATGTTTGGTTCATAAGGTACCCCGAGAATAGAAATGATTATTATATTTTAGCTTCTCTCTATTACTGATACATTATGTGCCGTCAAGCAAAGTATTTCACTCCTATTTACCTCTATTTTTCCATGTGTAAAATGAGAGGGTTGGATTCTAGTTGATCTGTGAATCCTTTCCAGACCTCATGTTCTATAAATTCACCACTCTGTGGGCTTACTAACACCTAAGCCTCATAAAACCTAATGGAAAGAATAACATAAAACGACCATAATGCAGTGTCAAAAAAAATTGATGCCTGATTTGTATTAAATGTCAGAAGTGAATTATTAATCCATGCCAGAAACAAACATATGGACTCAATTACACTCTAACTCCAATGGGCAAGCGTGACTCGTAGGGAGAAAGTACTTTGCCCTTGGTACTTCACAGACTCCTCTAGACCCTGCAGAAGGTAAGCAGATGAAGAAGCTCTGGCCAGAGAAATTAGCAACATGTCCCAGGCACACAGCTGAAACTGCAGGAAGTCAGTCCTGGGATTACCGGCAGGGTCTGAACACTGTACTCTTTGTATTGTACTTTAAAAAACATTGCTTCACGTGACCAAAAAAGCCAAACCCCTGCAGAAGAGAAAAGCTGTTCCCTTCACTCTCAGCTTCATGAGCACCTTGGACTTGCCAGCTTTCCTCAAGCAAACTTTGCAACATGTTGGTGCAAAATTAACCACAATATTCAGACAAAACTGTACTTAGAGGGTGAGCGCTAGTATCCTATGTAACTAGGGTAGCCTGAGAATCTGGGGGGGTGGGTGGGAGCAAGACAAAACAAAATATTATATATAATCTTCCCCCCAATCAAGGCACGAAGTAAGACAGGCCTGTGAGATGGTGAATTTCTGCTTCTACTGAGAGTCTTCCAGACCCCCAGTAAGAATTTCTTTTCATCATAAAACCAGAGAAACTCTTGCTCAGAAAAAAGAAAAAAAAAAAAGGAAATCATAGAGATTGCATAACTTAGGAGTTTGTCAAAGTGCGTCAGAGGCTATAATGTAAGGCTAATTTCTGGCATTCTATCAGTCACTGAATGTCCTTGGTCAGATCACAGCTCTTTCTGATTGTGCTCACTTTATACCCATCTGGAATCCACTGACCATTGGGTTAGAATAAAATCCCAGATGGGCTCAGATCTCACATCCTGTGCAATGCCCTCAGTTATTCCTGATAGGATTCAGTTATCTGTATCTCCAGCTAATCATACAGACACAGTATTCTAGGAGAAGTGAGAACCCACTCATAGCGAGCAGAGGTTCTCCCTCTGAGTCACAGGGTGACTGGAGCAAGGTCCTCCCCTTGTTGTTTGCCTCTGTCTCCCCAGTTATAAATGGTGACAAACTGACCAACTTAAAATTTCCTTAAAATGTATTGGCACTGTGGACAGAAATGAAGACGGTGGAAAACCTAGTTTCTGTCCTCAGGGAGCTTACCATTTGGTGGAAGAAAAGTTAAACAGGTGAAAGAATTATGCAAGAGAGCATAACCAAGTGTCAGAAGATAATGAAAAACAGACATCTTGATTGTATGGGAAGGCTTGAAGGAATTTGAGGATGAGTTGGATGGGGAAAAGAAGATGGACAGAGAGAGGGGAAAGGAGAAAAACCAGGAAAGGGCAAAGCATGAGCCAGGAGTTTAAAGTGGAGGAATAAGAATGGCTTGACTGGGACCAGGGGAGGGGTCAGCCTGCTTTGGATAAGAGAGTTCACGTTTAGAACAGTGAGAGAGGAGGTTGGACAGATTCCAGGCAATCCAGTAACAGTGGCACTGTCCACTGGCAGAAGATTCCATTTTTCTGCCCCAGAAACTCAGAAGTTCTCATGAATCACCCTCTCAGACAGTGCTAGACAGAGTTCAGAAGCAGGCTGCCTCCAACAGTGAGAAAGAACTTTGGCAACTTTGCCTAGGTGGGAGAGTGGCAATTTAAGTGAATTCCGAACAAGACCTACAGCGGCAGTAGCAAATAGATTTTAGCTCATGGAACATTTCCCACTGTGACTCTTAGAGGCTTCCTGGAATGCTGTGCTAAGAAGTCAAACCTTGGCTCAGGTATGGAGAGTGCTGTGATCCATTATTGATGTCTGCCATGGGCACATTATGAAGGATTTGACCTCCATGCATCACATGGACATCACTGTAGTAGAGCAGCAGGCTTTCTTTGTTTATGTTTCTGATAGTTGTGTGTAGAGTCCTCTGGGAGTTTAGCCATTCTAGAATCTGGCTAACTTGCCATATATACTATAGATTCTACCTCCTTCTAGAACAGTAGAAAAGCAGTCTCTTATCCAGAGGGCATAGTTTAGTCACTTGAGCCCTTTGTTAGGATTCATTCCCATTTTGTTTTCCCATTAATCCAAATGAAGTTAGATGCTGGGAGCCAGATATCTCCTCTGTTTGAACAAAGGCCAGATTTTCTGGCAAAGGGTGCCTTCTCCACATCAGCTTCATCTGCAAACTGAGAAGACAAAAGTGATGCCTCACCCATGGGGGCAACAGGAGGAATAACTAGCTAATGTGAGTAAAGCCTTTGAAGATGAAAGGGTGGTATGTGCACGTTAATTACAACGTTTATCAGCCCTGGAGCCTCGGCATTCTCAGCTGCCCCTAGAAGCTCTTCTGTGACTCCCAAATGCAAACAGCAGCTGCATTCCACGAACTGGGCTCACTGGGTCCTGCTTGGTGCATCCAAGTTAAGAAGGCTGGATTCTGAGCTCGGCTGGCCAGCTAGCTCACTCTGGGCCACTCAAGTTTCCCACTACTCATCCCCAAGGGAAAAAGTCAGCTAGCTACCTGGGCAGGTAAGATAAGATAGAACCAAGGTGTAAACAAAAGGCTCCATCAAAAGTCTACCAGAAATAGCCCCTGGGTAAGATTAGGACACTCTGCTCTAATTCCCACCCTGTGAAAGCCTAATTGTTTGACCTTGGGCTATTGGCTTTATCTGTCTAATGGTTCAATATACTGTGTGAACCATTGGGGGATAATAATCCCTCTGCCTCCCCTAGACCTCTCCACCTTTGCCTGCTGGTGTGAAAGTGTTTTGTGCTAGTAGGCAGAAGCACGTGATATAAAACTACAAGGTCCTATTATTACCTGGGGTAACTTTCCTCTCTATCTATGTCTCCTGTTGCTGGTTGACCCCAATCATTGAAACTGTATTCTTTGGAATGCTCAGCAGTCTCCTCCAAGCTGCCATCCCCTCCTTATCTAGGTGGGCCCAGTATTGGCTCAGGCTTCTTGGTTGTGCCATTTCCTGAGGCTTGCAAATGCATTCAGCCTGCCAGGGTGGCTCTCAGTGCCCTTGCTAGGGTAACTCAGTAAAGGGCTAGAGGTGGGAATAGGATAATCATCAGATGCTTTGCTAGGGCTGCTGGGACAGCTTAGAAGGTACAGGCTGAGCTGGGCCCATGCAGCAGCACCAAAATATGGGTTCAAAGAGAGAAAAGAAGAGAAAGAGAGAAAGGACCCTATACAACTAGTTAGTGGCAAAACCCTGGTCTTCTGACTTGTTTGGTTTTCTTTTCATTTTATCCTTTGAGATGATAAAGGAGAGGGCACTAGCTAAATAAGAGGAGAACGATCTGATCAGGACAAGACTTGGAATGCAAAACCAGAAGATAATAGGGTACGGGGTTTTTTGGTGGCACAATGGGAAATGGCATATGTTTTTATGCTGCACTGAACCCCTCGTGGTGCTTGGAATCGGTTTCCTGTGCATCATCTTGCACGTCTATATTTGGTATTTGTTTTGATCTTTTTTGACTTAATGAGCATTTGGAAACCAGAAGGCCCAGAGCAACCTGACCTTTGCCTTGCCCAGACTCTGAGCAATTTTGTGAGTTGACAATCAATGGTTTTCAAATGATTCAATTGTTCACTCAACACACTTGTTGAACGCCAATATGTGTGCTCTGCTAGGCACTGGGGATACCACTGTAGGCAACAGAGGCATAGTCTCGTCTCTCCCGGAACTCGCAGTCTATCTGGAAGACAGAGAGTAAACAACTAATGATGGCTTTGTTTAATTACACTTGTGGTAAGTGCTATGAAGGAGAAGCACTCGATCTTGTGAGCATAACGGAGATCTCATCTGATTTAAAGCATCAGGGAAAACCTCCCAAGACCTGTTGGATGAACAGCAGTAACTATGTCTCCAGAATCCCCACAATTTCTTGGGGATCCTCCTTGTTGGACTTCTCAGAGCTGCACTGGCCCTTTCACTGTCTCATCACTGGTTCTTCAGAGTAAGAGAGCAAGAAAAAAATTGTACTCTTCAAAATTCTGAAAGCAAGTGGTTTATCATGTCTGCCCTGTAATAGACACTGGTGGGAAGAAAATCATGAGAACCTGTAAGCTGACTCAGGATTTCCGAGGCACACATTTGGGGAGAAGGGAAAACAAAATTTTAGAGAAGCAAAAAGTGTCATATGGCATAGAAGTTATTTTAAGCTACTGGGGAAAATTCATAATTTACTTTGGGATCTTGAGTGTCAAGCATTGGTTTAGAGTCAAATCTTAACCATTTCGTTGAAAGTTCCTTGGTCTTGTGTCTAAAGTTTGGGGCTAGGGTTTTATTAGTGTATATGTAAGGAATGGCTTACAGGGTGTGGTCTGAGGGCATGCAGGTGCCTCTTTTGGAGTCAGGCAGGAGGAGTAAGACAAACTCTGGGATATGGATGTACAACCATTTGGCTCCTAGGGCCTCACTCCATTAGCTCCTTGCTTCTGATGACTTCCTGGAGATGACAAGAGTAGACGCTTTCAGAACAGTGAGATATTTATGGTTACAAAACAAAACCAAAAACATCATTTAAGATGCCTTCAGATGCAAGCACATGTAATAATAGAAATATTTAAAAATTAGTAGAGTATAGGCACTAGTTAATTCAAATGCTTGGTTGTAAACAACTATGTCTTGCAAATGAGAATAAATATTATTCCCCAATGAAGATGATAACATCTTTCTCACTCACTTTTACTCAAATTGGCTTTATTGGGCAGAAGAGACAGGGATGGAGTTATAGCTATCATGATTGAACATAAGCTATAACCCATCTGTGCATCAAACCATGAGGTATCTCATGTGTGATTGTTATCTGTTGTGTATATTTTGGTATATCCCTATCAGTACACACCAGCTGAATATTTCTGTAAGTAACAGAACAATCAATCCCCATAAAATATTACCTCCCAGGGCAAGAAGTCTGGGATGACTCCAGTAACTCGATAATATTATCAGGATCCAGGTTTATTTTTCCAACTTTCAATTCTGCCACTCCCAGTGTCTTCCTGCAGTTTAGCACCCCTCATGTTCCTAAACTAAATCCCACAGTTCCAGGCATCCTATGAAAAAAAAATCAATATTTAGCAGCAGAAGAAAGAGTGCATATTCACAAACATTTCTTCTTAAGTTGGAGGAATGGCTTTTTGGGAAGTCGTTAATTGACTTCTCTTTATTTCTCATTGGATGAATGGGGTCACATGCCCACACCTAACCAATCACTGGCAAGGAGATCTTGGACCACAGTGCTTGACTTAGACCAATCATGATCCACCCACTGGAGCTGGGAGTTGAGGTCTCACCTCTCCTGAAGCACAAATTCAGGGTTTCTGATTAAAATTGCACTTCAGGTGGAATAATTTTTCTTGCACTGGTAACAATGTGTGCTACAATGAGCAAGGGAGTCCATCTACCTGCTAGAGTTGTGGTTTGAGACTTCATTTGGGCTAAGGAAAGAAGGCAAAGCTAAGTTTTTGTGTTTCTGTGCCACACCCTCAACCTTTTTCTGAGAAGACACACCTCATGGGTAGTGCTCATACAGGGGACACACTGCAGTTTGAGGCTTAAATGATCTGTGGCTTATACTCAATGATAATAGCAATAACTTTATTCTTTCCTCTCTTCCACAAAAGAGAATCGTATCAGGGAATAACCTTAAATCTGTTATACTTTACCAGAAATAGCCAGTCTTTTGCATACTTGAGTACTCTATTATTAGAAACTCATTACTTGCAACCCATCTCAGCACTGTTGGAGCTACACCATGCATGAGGACCACTGCTCTAGAGTGATCCATTAAAAAATAATTACTACGACATTGGATGAACATCTCTTTCTCTGAATTATGAGATGATGACCCTCAAGGGAAATGGCTGACTTCCCTTCTCTACTGCACTCTTAGAGTGTATTAATGTGTGTGAAGTGTTTTCAGCTCCATTATCTAAAGCAGCCCTCATATTCACGTTGTGGTTGGCATTATTGTCCTCCTGTATAGGAGGGAAGTTTAATGACTTCTGCAAAGTTATGAAAGGTCAAGGTCACAGCTAATTAGTGCAGATTCAGGATTTGAACCCTAGTTTCCACCCCAGAGCTGACGTCCATGTCACCATGGACATCATTGGCTCCCAATAGACCTGATTTACTTTCAAGTTGTCTAGAATTGACTATTGGATTTTGTATTAATTATTCCTCTTTCATAGGCGGGAGAAGTCCTTTCTAATAGTTTGAGTCCAGAGCTTAAGGATATAGCATTTCAACCTTTTAATAAACCCAAAAGTGAACAGGAAGGGTTTCTGGGCCAGTTCTCTGCCTCCACACAGTTAGCTCATGAATCCAACATCATGGGGGGAAGCCTTCAGGATTCTGTTTCTTATTCCTTTTTTATCACCTAAATATAGTTAAAGGATTTGTGATGACTACATCCAGAGATGCTTAAAGATGGACCTGAAGGATGTGATTGTGTCTTAGGCAGGAAGGGGGCCAGTTCTTTTCAGTATCTAATGATGAAAGATCTCAAGGAAATGGATTCTACACCATTTGATTCTATACCAAAATGATGTATGCTTTCTTTTGAGGGTGAATTTCCTGATCATGAGCTCTGTTGAGCATTAGACTGGACGGCTGGTTCCTAACCCATCCTTCAGTTCTCAGCTACAATGGCACTTCCTCAGAGAGACAAATCTCCTTTGGGGACAGAACAGGCCTTGGAGAGGAAAGTCCCCTTTCCGCTGGGCTCGGCTCCTACTACACCTCATGTGTCTGTTACATTTATCGTGCTGGGTTGTCAGCTTGTTTAATGTTTGTCGGTGGCTCATGCCTGTAATCCAATGCTTTTGGAGCCTGAGGCAGAAGACTTGCTTTGAGGGCAGGGGTTCGCAGCCAGCCTGGGCAACATGGTGAAACCCTGTCTCTACAAAAACATATTTTTAATTGGCTGTGCATGGTGGCATGCACCTGTAGTCCCAGCTGCTCAGGAGGCTGAGGTGGGAAGATCATTTGGGCCCAGAAGTTTGAAGTTACAGTGAGCTAGGATTGTCCCACTGCACTACAGCCTGGGTGACAGAGCCAGATCCTGTCTCTATTAAAAATTAAAAAAAAAAAAAAAAAGCCCATCTACTCTGTTGATCCATAACCTCTATTGAGGCAGTGACCTTGTCTGCCTTATTCAATGCCTGGATCTTTCCTGGTTCCCACCACAGTGCCCAGCACATGGAGGCACTGAACTGGGATTCTGCTTTTTGAAGGCCCCATATCCACTTCAGTATTGGGGTGATTTTGGTGGGATTGCAGCTTACCATGGTGGATGCAGCCTGTGAGTTCCAAATTCACCTTCTTAAAAACCCTTGTCTGTCTGTCTATCTATCTATCTATCTATCTATCTATCTATCTATCTATCTATCATTTATTATCTATGCTCTATCATCTATCTGTCATATATCTATATTATCTCTATCTTTATCCATTTATATTTATCATCTATTTATGTCTATCATCTTTTAACTTACCTGTTTCTATTGGACTAAGAGATAAGTGCTTGAAAAGCAGAGGAGAGTCAGTACACAGGCCACATCTTCTCTCACTCCCTCCTTCCTCCTCATGCCTGTGAGTCATTGCAGTCCCCATACCCACTTCCTTGGCTGGCATCATCTAAGAGATCATCTCTTCCACAGTTCCCTGCAAGGGCATCACCCCAAGGGAAGCTGAACATACACAACATCTGAACACTTAGGATGGAGGTGAGGGATCAGAAGGAAACATTTTTCCTCTAAAGGCAATACAGTTGGGGCAAGGGCTGGGGAAGCAAGACATGGATACTCCAGGCTACTTCTTGCTGGGGCTGAGAGGGGCACTCTGTGTGCCTCCCTACCAGGACATGTTTGGGGCAGCTCTCTCTCCTCAAAAACAAGCCTCATCAGATCATCCCCAGGCTTCCTTCTACTTAGTTGCTGATGGTCTAGGAAAGGAGCCCGATTATCTATTTGAGCTTCCTGTTCTTTGTATTGTTTGGAAGGCTAAAGTCAAAAGCTACTTTTGTATTCTGCATTGTTTGCATTAAAACTCTGGAAAACTCATCTGGTTTCTTCTCTAAAACTCGTTTCCCAGAGCCCTGGGAGACATTCAGAAACAAGCCCCTCTTCAAATATGCCAGCAGGGACCAGGGTCTCCCTGAGTCAGCTTTCCTATCTTCTTCCAAAGGCTGGAATCAAGAAAATTTGCTCCAGCCCACATAGTTGAGTGTCCTGGCTGTCAAAGATGCATTAGGGGGATTTGACTCTGGTGTCCTGGGAGCTCAGAAAGCCATGTGGATTGCAGAGATAGAGCTGGGTTCCAGTTCTGCCTGTCACCAATTACGTGGCCTTAAGCTGTTTACTTAACTTTTCTGAGCCTCAATTTTCTCTTCTCTAAAATCGAGTTGTAATATACTTATGGCTTAGGGTTGTGTAAGGACAGATGCGATCACAGACATAAAACCCTTGATAGAACGACTGGCATGGAGTAAGCATTCAACAGGCATAATTAAGATCATTGTTATGATTACACTTGGGACCTCTCCATTCACCATTCTGCCCCAAGTGTGTTTCTGTTGCACTTGAAAATGATTCCGGCTGCCTCTGGAAGATTTTCATTCCATTTCTGGGCAAAACATTAGCCAATCAACTCTCACTGAATTTGGCTAGGAGGGCACACCAGCGAGCTGACACTATGTGCATGCAGGCTTCCTGGAACAACTGTTGCTGAGCAGATGAAGCAGCATGGAACGTTCCAGGAAGCAGGGCTATTGCTGTAGCTGGTGAAAGTGAAGTGGGAAACGCACTCCAGGTCCTGTCTTTACTTGCACAATTACAGTCAATCTTCCAGGCTGCTTGTCTCAGCAGGATCAGCCTCTTCCTGCCTTCTGTCCCAGCAGTGGGTGGTGGTGCTGGAGGAAGAAATGGTGTTTTTCTCCCTCTCAAATGTAATTGTTTCTTTACAGTGCTGTTCTCTGGCCTCAAAGTACAGAAGGTCCCTTTCTAGAGGCCCGATTATCTAGAGGCAGTTTAACAGAGGAGCTTCCTTTTCATTCTGAGAAGTTTGGAGTTCCCCAGAGCTCACTTCCTCCCCAGAAGCCCAGGCTTGGAATTTCTTGGTTGCCAATGAGGGGCCAGCTTCTGAATGCATAGTGTGTCAATAGTTTTTAATCAATTCTCTTATCTCCAAAAAATAGCTTTAATTGAGTTTAGCTGCTTAATTATGCTCTCCTCTACAGAAAGGAAGATCTGGCTGCTCCCAGCCACACCTCAGAAGTGAGTAAGGCTTTTGCACCTTTTAATAGGAGTATTTACATGTGTGTCAGTTTCTCATCAGCTTTTAATTTCATGAGAGTGTGATTTTGGACTGTTGTTTGAGATGAAAGAGCAGATTATCAAAGTGCAAATAATTTTTTTTTATGTTGGAAACACATCATAGATTAGAACCTACGAGACCCCTTTGTAGCAAAGGCTGAAGCCAGTTGTCCAAGGTTTCATCTTCCTGTGGAGAAGGGAAAAAATGGACACGTATTAAGCATTTGTTATGATCCAGACTCTCTGTTGGTGCTTTTTGTGTATTTATTCTCTAACTCCCATCAACTTCTCTTTGAGGGAGGCAGCAAATGACAGCTGAATAAAGGAATGGCTGAATTTCACCAGAGCCAGGTTACAGGCAGATAAATTGAGGCTCATAAAGGGGAAGTAACCCGCCTGAGATGGCTCAGCTCTTCTACGGTTCAGCTAGAACCCTTTCTCCCTTTTAACACTACACCTCAAGTTTCCATTCGGCTTCATGGGATTAATCCTGTTCTTCTGTCCCCAGAATGAAGCCTTGAAAGCTCAAGGCATCTCCTTTTCCTAAGAATTTGGATTTTTCTGGCTCTTTGAGAATTAAGGAGCTCAAAACAATTTAGAACTCTTGGGAGGCATCATCAGGAAAGGAGGTGGTGAAACTTCCCTCTCCCCACTCTTCCCAGGGACAATGGGGCCTACAAGACCACCAAAGAACAGGGCACCAGGTGGGGGCACCTCCCAGCTCCCTATTCATTGTTCAGTTGGGGGCCACTCAGCAGCTCCTCAGGCGAGGATTGTCTCAGAACTGAAGAATTGTTCTAATTGGCCCAAGATGCTGAAATTTATGGCAGGGAGCTTTGGGGCAGTGTGTAGCAACTTAGGAACCTTCTCTCTAAGGGAATCAGTAGCTCCTGCATTTCTTGTAATTGAAACCATTCTTTCCTTCCAGCTTCCATGGGGCAGGTTCTCATATCTGCATGCTGAAAGGCATTTATTTGATGTAATCTGAGAGCAGGATGCTGGTAACACTCTCTTTTGTGTTTTGCCAATTGTTTCTTCTTCCTGGTCAGTCCACCCTGTCTGATGCATTCATTATACCATAACCACCTTGACACCAGAGTGAAATGCCATTTCTCTGCAGGCAGGAGAGAGTCATGTGGATTCTTTGAGTGTTTGTAGAGTAAGTGAGAAAGATACATAGTCTTCTCCTAGAGGCAAAGGGCTGAGTTGGCTGGTGACCTAGAGATTTTCAAATCCAACTCTGTCCTTGTCTGATAAAGAAAATGAGGCCTCCGAAGGTAAAGTGACTTCTCTAAGTACTCACAGTTTATCAGTAGGAAGGCTGATATGGAAGTCCAGGTCATTAGACATTCAGCCTAATGCTCTTCCCACTAAACCAAGTTAACATTTATTGTGTACCATACTAAATGCCAGACACTGGGGACACAAAGATGAATAAGGCATGGTCCCAGTGGAACTCACTTTGGTTACATGGGTTAGGACACTTGAGGCAGGCTCCTCCTTAGAATGGTGCCTTATAGAGACTCTCTCTCTCTCTCTCTCTCTCTCTCTCTCTCTTTCCCGCCTATCTCCAATCTATCCTGTCTATCAAGAGAGAACACATATAATGTAGAGTAAGAGCCCATGTATCTGGATAATTATGCTCCCACCTCCTAATTACCAGGAAGCCTGGAGGTCTTGAGTGGTTGTAACCAAGGATACCAAAAGTGGCTGACCAGTTAATGAAGAATTAAGTTCAAATAAGAGGCACTTTACATTTAAGCTGCCTTAATACACTTTAATCTTTGAGATGATTGGCTAATATTGGTTAAGTACCAGGTACTTTGCAGAGAGTCAAGTCTTTTGCTAAATGATTTAAGTACATTTCCTCATTTAATTCTCAAAAAGCTCCCCATAAGGAAGGCATTACTTTTACTTTACTGATGAAGAAACTAAGGCTTAAAGGTTAAGAAAACACAGCATGCATAACATCCCACAAGAGCGCAAGCCGGGACTTGGACTCAAGTCTTTCTTAGATCTTTCTGATCCAAGCCATACTTGGAGTATGGTTACTACAGTCTCACAATACAATGAGGGTAAATCTCTGCAATCACCAGTTACCAGCAACTGTGAAATAATGGATGGCATAGATGTCAGGGGGTCAGGAGAGCCTCGTAAGCTTTCAGAGGGCTTGGGAGTGGACACATCACAGTTGCATTCTGCCGGGCTGCTCTGTAAATCTCTGGTTGGATTTTGCCTTGAATTTTTCTGGTCAAAACTCAGAAGGGACAGATGTAGCTTCACTTACACCAATTCTACCCAGCTCGTGACCCACGTGGAACTCTTGTCCCTTAAGCCAGGTTATTCAGTTGTTGTAGCCTTTGCCTTCTAAGTTTCCCTTCTGAATTCTAAGGACATCTCCTTATGTGCAGGGTCCAGCCCCGCAGGGTCTAGTGGGTGTTCTTTTATGTGCAGAGATGATAGATCGCAGGAAAGAAAGACACAAGACACAGAGATAAGGGAAGAATTCAGCTGGGCCCGAGGGACCACTATCACCAAGGCGTGGAGTCCAGCAGTGGCCCCAAATGCCGGGACATGCTGATATTTATTGTATACAAGGCAGGGGGTCAGGATAAGGAGAGTGAATCATCTGATGTGATTGATAGGGTCAAGCAAATCATGTGCTTACAGTACAGGAAGCCCTTCCCTTTCAGGTAGCCGATGCAAGGGAGGGAGGCACATATGTCAGCATTTTTCTCCATGCTTATCAGAAAGATCAAAGGTTTTTAGGATTCCCCTACTCTTACTTCTCACAACTTCTAAGAGTTTAAAAGGAGAACCAGGTGGGAAGGTGGAACATGAAAGTGAACAAGGATGGTGACCATCGGAGCACAGCACCACAGAGAGGCATTTAAGCCCCTGGATGTCTGCGGGCAGGCCTGGCTAATGTCAGACCTTCCTCAAGAGCCGGGCAGAGCAGAGTGTTCTCTGAACTGCCCCAGTGAAAGGGAAACTCCCCTTCATGGCCTGTTAAGTAGCGGGCGCCTTCCCAGGCACTGGCGCTACCACAAGGCCGGCCTGCTAAGTAATGGGCACCTTCCCAGGCGCTGGCGCTACCGTAAGGCCTACCTGCTAAGTAATGGGCACCTTCCCAGGCGCTGGCACTACCACAAGGCTCTCACTCTCGTCTTCTGATCACTTCTCATAATGTCCCTTTGGTTTCTAATTATATTTCACCAGGTTGTTTCTATACTATAAGACTAAAATGTTTTTATGCTATAAAACTAAAGCAAAGATTAATAATAAAGAGTAATGATTTAGTGAGATTGATTATATAATTGATTATGTGATTATTTCTAAATATATTTGGTATCATTGCTAAAACTAAGTAATCAGTTGTTTATTATACTGGGACAGATTGTGCCTTCAGTCTCTTGCCTTGGCACCTGGGCAAATTTCTTCCCACACTTGTGGACCGTGGAAGGCAAAAATGAATTCCAAATCTGATTTAATCTGTGTGTGGGGAGCGGGGAGGAGGAATGTATTTCCTTTTGCTAGATATCTGAGCCCACCAAAAGCCCCTTAATAAGTAAAATACGCCCATGAGTTTGTATAAGAGTGAACCTTAGACACACGGACCACATGTCAAAAGAGCCCTGTCATTCTCTATTGTAATATCCTCTTCTATTTTATGTGTAGCACTATCAGTATCTGAAATTAGCGTGTTCATGTATTAATCATTTACCTGTATACTATCTCCTCATTCTAGAGGTAAGCTCTCTGAAGGCACAGATCATGTCTGACTCTCCAGCACCCAAGATTATATCTGGCTCGTATCATCCATATCATATGGAAGGTGCTGTGAATTGACACCTTGCACTATGCCCTATAAGAACTAATGGTGCTTTGGGAGGCACCGATTTCATAGAAAGAGGCCCAGTTGTCCCCATCCTGATGGTTCTAGAGCTACTTTCCAATGTCTGTGGTGAAATAATGGGTTTTTGCCAGGTATGGTCTCGCGTCATGTTTCAGGGCCGTTTAAGGGAAAACCAAGAGCTTATTTTCTTCGAAAACTGCACACAGTGTCATTTGTAATGTCCTTCATTTCCAAGCCTCTGGATCTTTGCATGGGTCATGCTCCTTAAAAGAAGGAAGTTATGTTTGGCCTGCTTCAGTTTTGCATGGAATGGTAAAGATTTTGGTCCAAATCCTGTGGCTTGAGTTGGATTTAAAAGCTTGTCAGAAATGAGTTCTCTGGAACTTGGCATTTGAGACTGGCATCTGTTGTTCCAGATGAGATTTCACAGATTGAAAGCTCAGGAAGAGGTGTGAATTACAAGCAATTAATTCACAGGGCAATTGGAACTGTAGTAATCCTGCAAATCTTTTGACCCAGATTTTAAAAATATCCCCACAACTCAGTTTCTCCCTTTGTAGGGTAGCTCTCAAAAATATCTGAAGAGTGAATAGCAGCAGGGTTCTTGGACTGCAAAGGAGACCCTGCTTCTTGTGTACATGCTCTTGTGCGCACAGATGCACACACACACTCGTGTTCGCTTTAGTATCTGATAGAAAAAGAGAATGAGGAAAGACAGAGATTGAGTCATTAACACGTGACCTGGTGATGTCTGAGTCCTCCGACTTTGAAATCAGTGGAAATCTAGAACTCTACTTTGTCACTTGCAATGCTCTGTTGTTGCAAATAAATATTTTGCAGCTGCATCACTTCATTGCTAATATATTTAAAGAAGACAAGATAACTTAAAGGCATGAATCTTGTTCTGTCTTAATTCACCTGTAAGTCAGTGTTGGTTGTAAGGTAAATTGTAGGTAAGGGCCATTGGCTATCAAGTACCAAGGGTTATAAATGATTTGCTTTTTTTTTTTCTTCTAAACTGAAGCAAACTCATGGTTGTTCCTAGAAAAGCATGCACACTCTCTTGCTTGCATTCGGATAAGCTTCTTCGAGTAACAGGGAAGAGGCCACTGGGATTACAAGGCACATAGTACCCATTGGAGTGTGACTGGCATTGTCCACCCTGTGAATTGTAGTGGTGGTATGGGGAAAGGGGTTAAAAAGCATCAGTCTATGGAGTACGTGAATCAGATGGAATCTGTCCTGTGAAGAATAGATGTCCTTCATAGAAAGATTAGAGGACTATACCAGTCAGGCAGAAATCCAGTCCATTCATCAAGCTTTTCCTCTTGCTGTGGCCCCTAGAGGCCCTGTTTAGGCTTGGGCCTCTTAAATCCCAGTGCAAGACCAATTTCTCTATGAAATACCCCTCCCCGTTGGTCTGATAGCTACTTCTGGGAGAAGAAAGTTATAATCAGCTCCCATCCCCCAGCTAAGTTTGCACGACATTAGCAAATTCTAACCCAAGACGTTAAAACTGTCTGAGAAGAGGCATGACTCTGCTTCTTGCCTGTACCTTCCTAAAGTCAAGGTGCAGCAAGGAGAGAAGAATTTGTATTTGGCAGCCAAGAAAGAAGAGATCTGTCTGCCTTACCCTCTGCTGGTGCAACCTTGCACCTCTCTCAGCCTCAGTTTTCTTTGTGTATAAAGTTTCCATGATTGGAATTGTACTTATCTCATGTGACTATTGTGGGATTGAAACGAGATAGTTCATGTGAAGTACCGAGCACAGAGCCTGGCACACAGTAGGTGCTCTATTAGAGTTAATATTACTGGGAAGCCCAGCTGGGGACTCAGCAGTAGAAGCTGCCGGAGCCTAGTGTTACAGCCACATCCTTTACCCTATCATTCACTTGCATTTCCAGCCCTAGTGTGAGAATCCACATATCCCAAGCATAAACTGAGTCTTAGCTAACTCGTGTCAGAGACCAGGTATTATCCTGGGGTTTGACTCCTGGCTCTTGCCACTTTCATAGTAGGATGTTGGGTGGTTTGTACTCTTAGCCTCACTTGTTTCATCTGTGAAATGGGGGTGATAATTTGACTTGTCAAGGTATAGCATCTGTTAAGGCACGTAGACTACAATCTGACACAAAGTAGCAGCTCCATACATTCCAGAATCTTTTCTTTGTCACTTAAGGAGATGCTAAAAGAGATAGGCAAGAGGAAAGAAAATCAAATTTGGAGATGCCCTGAGCTGTGTCTTAAAGTCGGGCTCTGGTGGAATTGGCGGTTGCCTTTTGCTTCTCTCCATCTGGATGGCTCTATGTTCTAGGACAACAAGTCTTACTGCAATTTTTGATTGTATAAATCTGGCCAAGTCTACTATTTACCTAGCCCCAGTCCCCTTAGGGTAGGATTGGAAACTCGGACTTTGCTATCTGCTCTGCAGAGTGAACTAGAGACAATCTTTATAAAAAACTTTAAGTTGCAAGATAATTATATTCTTGATACTGAGGGGGAAAATACAAAAATGATAATACTAAGCTGAATCATGGACAGCATTTTTGCACAATATATTTCATTTGGTCTGCAGCCTTTGAGCTGTGCTAATTGTTCTGTTTGTCCGTTTGCATGTCTGGTTCGTGGGATGACTTATCCTTCTAGGTTTCCAAATGCTTCGGAGCTCCTGGCCCATTGCAGGATTTACTAAGTGGTAGCCATCATCACTTTGATTGGTCCCAACTACAGTATTTTCCAGACTTTTCCACCAAGGCTCCTAGGGCCTTGTGGTGGGTGCCAGGACCATTGATGGGGTAGGGTGGGTGCTGGATCAGAATAAGCAGCTGGTAGATTGAGTCTCTGGGTCTGCCCTTCCATCCTTATTCCAGCCCCCATTAGCTCCATTTTTTTTTCATTTTTTTTTTTTTTTTATATAGAGATGGGGTTTCACTATGTTGGCCAGGCTGGTCTCGAACTCCTGACTTCAGGTGATCCACCCTCCTCAGCCTCCCCAAGTGCTGGGATTACAGGTGTGAGCCACCATGCCCTGCCCATTAGCTCTATTTTTAACCATTTAAAATATTGTGGTTGTGCCTAAGATATCATGGCAGGGAGAGGAAGAAGAGCCTGAAAACCACCAGTCTTTTCTCTGAGTGCTGCCACTGGTCCCATTTGCCTGTTGACAACCCAAGTTGAAAAGGCAGCACCACAAGGGAATGGAGAAAATTAGCAGAACTGGAAAATCTGAGTTGAGATCTGAGTTTATCAAACTCTCATAAGACTTTGAGTCTGTGAAACTTATGTTCATTAGTTTCTTCATCCGTTAAATGGGTCCATAGCACCTGTCCTCTGGGCCTCACAAAGCTGCCTTTGGATGTGACTGTGCTTTATAATTGGTGAAGGAAACTCCTACATGGCAAGATTAGCAAAGCCTTATGTACTTTAATCGTGCTCTAATTCTGTTCTGCTGAGGGTGAAGCCCAAATGTGTCTTAATTCATATGAGGTTTTTGAGAAGCTTTCTGAGACTTTAATACTGTCCCAGGTATGCACATCAACCCTCTCGTTTTTATCCCATAAGCTCCAAAAGTTTCATAACTTTTTATTTCATCCTGGGTGGTAGGAATGCTAGGTGTGCCTCAGGGAGCTATAGTGAGTTATTCAAGGTCACATAATTAGCTTATAATTAACAGAAGTAAGGCTAGAACCAGTGCATCCTACTCCCAGATGGGGGCCGCTAGCTCATCAACATGTCAGTAACCCATTAATCACCCCTGAAATATAGATATTACTTGTGAGTAACAGTTTCTCAGGCTACCTCAACTGTTATGAGAGTCTTCCCTTAAACTAAAGCTAACCAGGTCCACAAAATGCCAGCTATAGACAGTAGCAGAAGCTGTATACTGATTAGGTGATATATCAGTCATTGAAACTAACCAGAAAAACAAAATACAATGACAAAATCAAATGGATCGACCTTATTTTCTACTTGCAACAAGAAAACTCTATGTGGGCCCCAAGATGCTTTTTCATTTCATTTACCACATCCTGGGTTTGTGCTAGTCAATCTGCTAAATCAATAAGCTCTGAAAAGCAGAAAACAAAGATTGTGAGGCCAGAGGATTTCCTGATCACCATGGCAACACACAGGGGTGCGCACTGTGGTTTCTCTCCCTGAAGACACACTCGTCAAAGACTACCTGGTTTTACAGAATTCTGGTGCAGTGAAGCAACAGTTCTGGGACACACACTTCCCTTTGCCAGAAAGACTCTTGGATCCAGGACCAGGAGTCAGGAGTTAAACAGTTCTCCATATTCTCACCGTCTCCAAGTCCCCATCATCCCATTAGGAGGCAGGGACAGCACTGTTCTCCAAACTCTCAAAACAACCCAAGAGCTTTCTAGACTGTGCATTGAATTGGTCATTTGGTGGCCTTGGCTGAAGGGACAGGGTAACAGCTAAGAGAACCCTTGGGATTCTTCTCCAATGTGATGGGCCCCTGTTGGTTCAGCATTGGCTGCAATGACAGGCTCCATGCTCCATGGAAAAAAGGCAGAGAGATCAGAGGATCCAGCCAGGCACCAAGACGTTGGGGTGTCTTGCCTTTCTAAGTGCCAAGTGATGAATAGCTCGGTTGAAAGCAACCCAGGGCACATTCTGGAGGAAATTCTCTGGGTATGATTGTGCATGACTGTTTTCTCTGCTCATTAAACCCTCATCCGCCTCCAGGGCAATTCCGGGAGAGATTGAGTCACTCAAGACTCATGGTCTGCACTGGGCAGCCAAAGGCTATTCGGCCACCAAGTGTGATTCTGGCCTCATTCAGAAGTGGATGCTGAACAATACACCCTTTCACCAGGAGCCCATCACATGGGCATCAGGAGATGGGAGCGAGTGATGTGGTGGCCGAGGGAAGGCTGCTGGCCTGCTAGACTGGCAGGCCTGGGGGGCAGCAGAGGGCACAATAGCTAGAAAGACTCCAAGATGAAAACTTCTGGGCATGGGAAGAAACCAGCGCAAAACCAGTGAAATCACCAAAAAAAAGAAAAAGAAAACTTCTGGGCTTTGAAGACTTCGAACAAATGAAGACCAGAATGACTTCTTCGTGTCCTATTAAGACAGTGTGTTGTGGCTGCATTGAGAACAGCTTGCTCAGATCTCTCATGAAAGAAGACAGGTCAGTAGCAAAGGCACTGGTGTAGTAGTCGGGAATCTGCAATTATGAACCCCTGAGATTCTGTTTGTTTTGTTTTTTTTTAATATAACTTGCATGCTCAGTTATTCTTAACTTTATTTTCTCCTGTGTCACAAGAGAAATTGGTTAGAAGCTTCCCATTGTCCCTCCTGGCTTTAAAAGTAGATAATCCAATTAGCAATAATGCTTTAAAACAACAAAAAGTTTTTTCTCTTCCCTTCCTGCTTCTGATCAGAACCAGCTCAGTAAGATTTATGAGTTGTGCAATCTGTTTTGGACAGGAGCTTAGCAAATCAAAAGACAGGAATAGAATCCTGGTTTTTTAATGATAAACACTGTAAAAATGAAAAATTTGGAGAGCTTGCCAGTGCTTCTGGCTGCCCAAGTGGTTTGTGTGTGGCTGACTCCCAGGATCTTGATCACTTTGGGTGCAGTCCACCCAGAAAGCCATGCTCCAGCTGCATCAACCTGGAGCCTTAGCTTGGTCAGTCTAGATTTTTGGGTTTGGCTGCAAACATCTCAAAATGTCACAAGGATTGTCTGTGTCTTTGGTGACCCAACCCTGGGCCAATCCCGAGTCCTGGAGTCCTCTCCTAAGCGCCCTACCTAACTGTAGAGAGAGCATTCAGGCTATAAAAGGCAGGAGATCTGGGGGCTATGACCAAGTTTGGGCTCTCTAAATTCCCAAGGGTATGATGGGAAGACCAACAGGTAGAATCAGAGAGAAGTAATCAATCCACTGTTGGGGAAAGCCAGCCAATGTCAAGACTTCAGAATCTCTCTGGGGAAAGAGTGAAAATTCCATTTGTGAAGCTTCTTCCACTGAAGCCTTACCAGACCTTGGTAAAGGCCCCTGTCTTGTGGTCCAGAATCAGGGGACTTCTGATCTTAAAATAATATTCAATAAGCTCAAATTCTTCTCTCTAGGGTTCTATTTTCATGATCACATCTACACACTTTATAAAAAAATCACATGAAGGGTAAGTGAGCTTCCTATAATTTCAGTGTCTGACTTGTGCATAAGCTGCAGTTTAACACTAGAAAGTCATCAGCCAGATCACCCAGTCTGAAATCCAGGCCTCCCCAGTGACTAGCGCAAGTTACTTATATCTTCTCAATGAATCAGTTACTTCTTGTGTAAAATGGGGATAATACAAATACCTGCCACATAGCATTGTTAGGAGAATTAAGTGAATTATTAGGTGTAAAGTGCTGAATACCTTGAACCCAGACTAGGCTGTCAGTGAGTGCTCACTGTGGTTATCATGGACCAGGAGCTGCAGGAATTAGAACACCATTGAGTAGCAGGACCTAGCTTTATTCGCATCTTCATGATAAAAGAACTTCTCCTTACATATAGCCTAATCTGGAACCAAAACTCTAATTCTGCCTCATCCCTCCTGAAAAGATGACAAATAGGGACCAGGTACACCTGGGTGGCTTATGTTAGAAAACAAATTAACTCCTTTTGCAGAATCTGGAGACATCTGTTCTGTAGAACTGACAGTGCCCTCTCTTTGGGAACAGTACAATTGTACAATTGTAGGTTGTCTTCCAGTGGTCTTCATAAGGGATGTACTGTGTTTACCACATTCTCTAGGAGATCTGGCCTCAGAAATGGCCCCGTGATGGTATGTGAATGTACCACGCCTGCTGCTGAGATGATGGCTTGCACATTCAGACAGATAAAACCAGTTACAAAACTAAAAGTTAGTCTCTGAAACGTTTGCTTTAGGGAAGACAGCAAATGTTCACAGAAGCAAAGTTCTGAGTTAAAGACATTTTAAGTGTCCAATAAGGGATTATCAGCAAAGACCAACTGGTGATTCTTCAGAGATGATGTGGGGAAGGAATCTGATAGATGATATTTTTGCCCCCTATAAATCTGCCACCTGTTGGGGGTTGAGGGAAGAGAGAGAACATTTATTAATTCATCATTTCATTCAACATTTGCCTACCATGGGCGCTGTACTAGGTCCTGGGGATATAATTGTGAAGAAGGGAGATACCATTTCTGTTGTCACAAAGCCCATAGGGAAGTTCCAATCTCCAGAATACTGGAATTTCTGATTACTGAACAGACCGTAGAGATAATAATTTCTTGTAATTTTTTACCTGGGTTGTGTTACAGACTTCTTTGAGAACCAATAAAATCCAGAGATGTTGCCCCACCTAAACACACACAGACACACACAGACACACCCATACACCCATGCACACATACAATCTTGCATATAATCTCAAAGGTCCATGGACGTCTTGAAGACCAGCTCCTGGATGCCATGTTGAAAATCCCTTGCAGCCCAGCTCCAATACTAGCTACTGCATGAACCAGCCCACTCACCACTCAGGAAAGTTTGGAAAGATGTAGATAATGGCAATGTGGGTGAAAATTATACAGTGCTCTCTTCCCAGTAGATGTTGTTGTGATTTTCTACGACTTCAGAAATGACTGGTGTGGACCAAGAAGCTATTATTTCCCACAGGCTCTACAATCTAGACAAAGCTTTGAAATGTGCTGGAATGATTTAGAGATCTATTTCCCTTGATCTGAGGCTTATGGAACAGTATAGATGAGATTAATGGTGTTAGGATTTATCCAGGAGAGAATACATAGTACCTGTGTGGTAGGCAGCATAGCACAGAGGTTAGAACCTTGACTCTCCCACTTGGATGACATTGGGCAAACGACTTTACCACTTCGTGCTTCAGTTTCTTCATCTCTGAAATGGGTTTAGCAATAGTGCCTACCTCATAGCATTTTTATGAGAATTAAATTAGCTGAAGGACATAAGGCACCTAATAAGTATGCAATGCCCATTTGCTCTGATTATTAAGTGTCAAACACCATATCAAATGTTTGACATACCTTATCTCATTTAATAGTCCCATAAACCCTGACAGGTTAGTATTGTCATCCCATCAAGGAGGAGGTAGAGTGTCAGAGAGGTTAAGTAACTAACAACCTGTGTCACCTGAAGTGAGTGGCAGGGTCAGGAATTGAACAAGATTTGAGCAGGTCCTAACTAGGTTGAACTACCAACCTTCATAAAAGTTTGACACTAGAGACTAGCTTTATAGGACAAAGAAACTTTCTTGCAGAGCTCCTTTACCTAGCCTTCCTCACAGCTCTCTAGCAGACCTCTTCCCATGTGGGTGGGGAGATAAAGTTCCTGGTCTCCATGATCGCTCTGTGCTGCCCACAGCCCTATAGTCATGAGCATTCTAAAGGCCCAGTGGATTTCTCTCATGGGAAGCTTCCTCTCCAAATCCAAAAGAGGCCTCAAACAGTCAGTATTTTTCATTGAGCCCATTTTTCTCTCAGAGGGAGGGACTTGGGACAGTTTATTCATTACGTGATACAGGAGATTTATTGGAGACCAGAGGGCCCAACGGAAAACATTCTTGATTTATTTCCAGCTGGAAAGCCTTGTTTGAGAGATGCAATCAGCCATTTAGTATTAGCCTCTTCAGTCAAAGTGGATCCTGAATCACAGAGGTCTCTGTTTCTCAGGAGAAACACACAGACATCTGAGGAGTCTTGCCTCTCTGTAGTGGTTTGCAGCATGGAGACATTGGTGTTCTGTCAGCAATGTACTGTGGTCCATGGCTATTCATGCCTTAGCCTTACCTTAACTCTACTTCATTGGGAATTTGGGCATGTTTCTTTACTTCTTCCCCTTCTCCTCATAGGTTTGTTTTAAGGATAAAATGAGTAAATATTTCTAAAGTGCTTAGAAGAGTGCCTGACATGTACATAATGAATGCACAATATTTATTAGCCACTGCTATTGCTGTTGGCATTATGAATACCCTCTGGGGTAATAATTTGGGTTTGCATAAGTATTGAGGAAACCTGTTGAAATGTCTTCATAAGACATTTATACAGCCAACAAACATATGAAAAAAAGCTCATAATCACTGGTCATTAGAGAAATGCAAGTCAAAATCATGATGAGATACCATCTCACGCCAGTTAGAATGACGATCATTAAAAAGTCAGGAAACAACAGATGCTGAAGAGGATGTGGAGAGATAGGAATGCTTTTACACTGTTGGTGGGAGCGTAAATTAGTTCAACCATTGTGGAAGACAGTGTGGTGATTCTTCAAGGATCTCAAACTAAAAATATCATTTGACCAAGCATCCCATTACTGGGTATATACCCAAAGGATTATAAATCATTCTATTATAGAGACACATGTACACTTATGTTTACTGTGGCACTGTTCACAATAGCAAAGATTTGGAACCAACCCAAATGCCCATCAGTGGCACATATATACCATGGAATACTATGCAGCCATAAAAAAGGATGAGTTCATGTCCTTTACAGGGACATGATGAAGCCAGAAACCATCATTCTCAGCAAACTAACACAGGAACAGAAAACCAAACAATGCATGTTCTCACTCATAAGTGGGAGTTGAACAATGAAAACACATGGACACAGGGAGGGGAACATCATACACTGGGGTCTATTGGGGGTTGGGGGTCTAGGAGAGGGATAGCATTAGGAGAAATACCTAATGTAGATAATGGGCTGATGGGTGCAGCAAACCACCATGGCATGTGTATACCTATGTAACAAACCTGCACATTCTGCACATGTACCCCAGAACTTGAAGTATAATTAAAAAAAAGTAATGTCTTCATAAATTATCAGGATTTGAGTGACACACAGCATTGAAAGTGTTGGTTCCTTTTAAGTCTAGAGGAGAAGGATTGTGAACACTTACAGAACAGTTGACCTGAAATGAAGTATTTGACACCATTCTTGCAACTCCTAAGTGGCTTAATAGCATCAGGGTTAGGAGTTGGGCTTTTTCTTGAGATTAAGATAAAAGTAGGCTGTAGCATTTTTACTTTGCATAGGATTTCTTCATCTAATTAGTAGCCCTTGCAGATATCTACAATGTGTCAGGACCTGTTAAGCCTTCACATCTAGGAAGGCTAAAGGTTGAGTTTATCTGTTTCATCCTTTCTTGACTGATCATATGCACATACAACCACACACTCACTTGCATACAGACACATGACTATGAGGAGAATTCAAAATGTTCATGGAAAAATGAAATTAAATGATAAAAGTTTTAAAATATAAACTTTATTTCTCAACATAAACTCCATCAAGTTCAAGATACTGTTATAAGCTATTATCCATCCCTTAAAGAACTGAGGGTTCTGGGAATTTAATCATGTCAATGCAGTCTTTCTTACATTGTTAACTAAAGAAAAATGGGCGCCCTTTAAAGATTTTTAAAGATTAGGTAACAACAACAACAAAAAAAGTCAGTAGGAGTCAAATTCTGACTGTAAGGTGAATGCCTAGTGGTTTCCCCGTAGAAATTCTCAAAAAATTGCCTTTGTTTGATGAGAGGAATGAGTATGAGCATTGTTATGGTGGAGAAAGACTCTCTGGTGAAGATTTTCGATACATTTTTCTTCAAAAGTTTGGGCTAAATTTCGGAAAACACTCTCATAATTAGCAGATGTTATCATTCTTTGACCTTCCAGAAAGTCAAGAAACAAAATGCCTTGAGCATCTCAAACAACTGCTGCCATGACCTTGGCTCTTGACTGGTCCACTTGCTTTGACTGGACCCCTTCCACCTCTTGGTAGCTATTCCTTTGATTGTGTGATTTGTCTTCAGGATCACACTTGTAAGGCCGTGTTTTAACTCCTGTTACAATTCTCAAAGAAATGCTTCACGATCTTGATCCCACTTGTTTAATATTTCCACTGAAAGCTCAGCTCTTGGCTGCAGTCGAACTGGGTGCAATGATTTTGGCACCCATTGAGTGGAAAGTTTGCTCAACTTTCATTTTTCAGTCAGATTTGTGTAAGCTGAACCATTGTTGGCCATTTTTTCTGCTGTTAATCATTGGTCCTCTTCATTTAAGTCACAAATGAGATTAATTTTTTTTCCTCCCAAATTGATGTGGATGGCATATCACTTGCAGGCTTCATCTTCAACATCATCTCATCTCTTCTTCAAACAAGTTATCTGTTTGTAAGCTGCTCATTTTTGGGGGGCATTGTCCTAATGAACTTTTCATAAGGCATCAATGATTTTGCCATTCTTCCACCTAAGCTCCACCAAAAAATTTGATGTGTGCTCTTGCTTTAATTTTAGCAGAATTCATGTTACTCTGAGAGAGGATCTTTTCAATCATGTCTTATCCTTGTTAGTGCCTCAAACTAGATCTGTTTCGGACATCGCAAGTTAGTATGAGTTTATTTTGGTGCAAAATATTGAAATCTGTGTATAGTTTTTTCATAACCTTTTTTTATGAACTTTTTGAAGACCCCTTATGTAGACACACTCACACAATGCATGCACGTATTGTCAATGAAGTTATGTTGGCTGTAGGATATGAAACTCAAGGGATTTTACTGAAAAATCTCAGCCTCACTTGGTTCCTCTTACATTTGCATATTCTATCTGCCAGGTGGCAAGGCAGAATTGACTGTAATAAGAAAGGAACTACCATTTAGCTCCAATTGTTGTCCATGCTTCAGAGCTGATTTTTAACCTGAGAGTGACAGCAGCCACCTGGGCCAGGGGCAGACAGGTAGTTTGCCTCTCCTGGAACTGGAGGCTCCTCTATCAGCCTTACCTTCAAGAAGCTAATTGGAATGCTTTGTTTTCCTTTTGTGTGCTGGACGTGGAGAGGCCCTGGAAGGTCTGTCATGCAGATTGACAGTTTTCCTTTTAAGGCTGGCCAACTGAGGCCAAAGTTCAAAATGTCAGTAAAAACAAATAGTATTGCAAAAGGGCCTTGTGCATTTCCTTCTCTATGCTCGCATTGCCCCATCAGCCAAGTGTTGCATGAGTGACTTAAGAGAACACCATTAGGCTTGAAAGAAGTGAACTGCAAAAACACATTTTCTCTATTTCACCTAGTTGGTATTTTTCCCCCAGGTGCTAATGATGCAAACAAAAGAAAGGAAATATAATAGACATTAATTTATGTCTTTTCAAGTTCCATTTATTGTTTCTTCTTTTTACTATTTTCAGAATCAAGGAAGATAATACAGAATTTTAACAGTTTTCTTATCTCATTTTGCATTTGTTAGATATTGTTTCCTAGTGGTTGGGACCTGCTTCCTGCTCAGGAAGGAGAAGGCAGTGGTTGCCCACACAATTCAGTAATAATGATTCTACATTTGTCATTATTTAACAATTGTTTAAGCGTGCCACTCTCCTTTCTTCAGTTGTGCTAATGATAGAAAAGGAATCTTGGGTACATAGTAAAGGGGTTCAAAGCATGAGTTTGGATGTTAAGCAGGTCTGAGATAGATTTCCGGCTCTGCCACTTAAGAGCTGGATGACTTTGGGGAGTCATTTAATTTTTCTGGGCTTTGCCCATAAATAATACACACACATATAAAACTCAACTCTCAGGGTTCTGGTGAAGATGATGTAACACAGAATCTCAAAGGTACTGGGTACCCAGGGACGCTGCAGTAATAGGTCTCCTCTCCTATCACTGTCAGCTCAGAAATATAGAAAAGAGCAACTGGGATTCAGGAAGGAGACCATAGGCTCTAGATAGAAGTACTCACTCACTTCCTTGGGCAACTCACTTCCCTGAGCCTTAATTTTCTTTTTGGTAAATAAGTAGAACCTTTCTACCCACCTTTAGACCTGTGCAAGGAAGAGAGGGAGCTGGGCTAATGCCAGTTCTGTCTGATTCCAGACCTGGTTCTTAACTAGCAACAAAGAGTGGTGCCTGGCCAGGCACCTGGGCCATTGTCCCAAGACAATGTCAACATGTGTCCTTAGAGAAGGACTGTCACTGAGGCCCAAGGAAGTGTTCAGGAGGAATCAAGCTTCAGCAGGATAGTTTCAATGACTTAACCCTTCTGTATGGAGTTTCCTCAAGTATAAACCGGGGATCACATAGTCCTAGGAGTTTTCAATTATGGCCTTTGAAGTCTTTTGAGATTGTTGCACAGAATCAAGTAGAACAGGATTATTTCTGCCTCTTTACTGAAATTTCAGATTAATGTCTACGAAACTCACTAAAGTACTTGTCTTGAATAATTCTCTACCCAGCTGATAGCAGTTAGGCTTCATTTTCAATGCCATGAACTCTGAGAGCAAACAACAGGCTTTGGGTCTGCCAATATATTAAAAGTGTGTTTCTGAGGAAATTCCAATGAGTCATTTGTTTGTATAATAAATACTTGTTGAGCATCTACTTTCTACTGAGCGCTGTTGTAGGGGTTAGGGATAACAGCTACAAGCAGGTAAATGGCCCTTGCTTTCTCAGAGCTTTCATTCCAGGAAGGAGAGAAAGACAGTAACCACACACACCAATAGATGAACACGTTGTTGTGGAGACACAAAAACCAAATGAGGTGAGGGAGAGACTGGGGATAAGCTAAGGGTGTTTAGGAGAGCATTCTGAAGTGAGGTGATGTGGGGTTAAAATTCTGAATGACAAAAAAAATGAACCACCTATGTGACCATTTGAAGATGGAACATTCCAGGCAGAGAAGAAGGCAGATACAAATGTTCCAGAATGGGAAGGAGCTCAAAGGTTCTGAGAGAATTGAAGAAAAGTTTTGTGCTTAGAGCAGAGCAAGCTACTTTGAGGTTAGAGAGGAAGCCAGGAAACAGATTGCGTTGGTTTTAGCCATAATAACATTTATACTGAGTGCAAACATAAACTCCTGGAGGTTGTAAGCCAGGGAGAGATACCGCTTGATTGTGGAAAAATGCTCATAACATGAGATTAAGTGGAAAAAGGACTCTAAAATCTAGAACTGTATAGTCAGTACTATTTCAATTATGCAAGCACATGTGTGATTATATATACGTGTGTGTCTGTGTGTGTGTATATACATACTTTATGTATATATGCATAAAGTACGTGTGTGTGTGTGCACGTGTGAATGTGTGTGTTCAGTAAATAAACTGGAAGAAGATACAGAAAAGTGTTTGCTATTTTTGTAGTGGTGGACTTATTTTCCTTCATTGCTTTCTTGTGTTTTGTTAAGTTTACCATAAGTCTGTGTGACATCAATAATCAAAATTAAATCGTTTACTTTTTAAAACCTTTGTTGCAGAGCAACCAATGGAGAGAATATAAGTGTGACACTATTTTACCATGTCTTATCTCAGGTTTGAGCTTAATCCTATGGTGCTTTGGGATGCTGGAGTGAATTTTGAAGGTTCTGGCTACTAGAGAAGTTTGGCTTTTTAAGGAGTCTGTCCTAAAGCGAACTTCTAACTATCTCCAAATTATTTATGCAAAAGAATCTGACATTTCTGTTTCTTCCCATAGATTTGAATATAACCTGCCGCTTCGAAGGTATATACCACGTGGAGAAAAATGGTCGCTACAGCATCTCTCGGACAGAGGCAGCTGACCTCTGCAAGGCTTTCAATAGCACCTTGCCCACAATGGCCCAGATGGAGAAAGCTCTGAGCATCGGGTTTGAGACCTGCAGGTAAGAGACCAGCACCCAACCACTGGGGAAAGCGGGTGGCCTGGGCCTAGGGAGCTGGGCTTAGAACTGGAAGGCTCCTCTCCGTCAGCTGAATGGATTATGGCCTAAAGGGTCAACCCCACCTATTAATTTGGCCAAGTCAATCAAATCTGTATGACAACTGGAGTTTAAAGTCAGCTAAAGACACCTTTGTGAATCACAGAGCGGGAGCCCAGAGGAAGCCATTAGGGGTCCTCTCGGCTGGAATCCTCTTGTCTAACCTGCTTCCACAGAGCTCTCCTGGCTTTGAAGAAGCTGCAATATCGTTGTCGGAACCACAAGAAAACATAAACCAAATAACAGTGTTTAAAATAAATATGTGGCTGGTAGAGTCTTGGGCCTGCAGACTTGGCTCAAAGCAGACTTTTCAAGCAATTCTCTCTTGCTCTCACTTAAAAAAAATTTTTTTTTTTGTTTTTCTTCTATGTTTCTCTGGTTTGAGAAAGTAAATAAAAGGCATGAAAGTTATTAATCTATATTATATTAAGATTTATTATTATTGGGAGTCTGAGAAGGCTCCTACCAGGTATCCTACAGCTCCATAGAGTCTTCCTCAAACTATGGCTCCAAGATAATCACAGCAAGTAAGGACTTCATTTGTTGAATTTCATTGGCCTTGTGGTAAGCGGTGCACAAGGAGAGCAAGCCATCGTGGCGGTCGCGGTGAATTGTTTTGGTTTGGTTTGTTTTCACTGGAAGAGGTCTGAGTAATCTCTATAACTGCTCTGAAGTTTCTACCCCAGCCCGCAGCTGTGATTTTGCAGTGTCTTTAGGTGGTACGATTTTCCTTTCTCTGCAACACACACTCACATGCACACAGACGGCTTTTGAAAAGCCAAACTGTAGAACTGTTTACGGAACCCATTAAGTGTAAGTTAAGTGCTTCTATCCCGCTACATTGGTTACAGAGTCATGCACCCACATTACGAGCAATGGCTGAGACTTTTGCTGAAAGTGAAAAGGAAAATCTTTTGTCTTACATTTAAATTAATTAAAATACTAAAGTTAAAACTTGAGTTCTTCACTAGCACTAACTACATCTTTTTTTTTTCTTTGAGACAGAGTCTTGCTCTGCCGCCCAGGCTGGAGTGCAGTGGCATGATGTCATCTCACTGCAACCTCCGCCTCCCAGGTTCAAGCAATTCTTTTGCCTCAGCCTCCTGTATAGTTGGGATTACAGGCGCCTGCCACTGCGCCTACCACCATGCCTGGCTGATATTTGTATTTTTAGTAGAGACAGGGTTTTACCATATTAGCCAGGCTGGTCTCGAACTCCTGACCTCGTGATCCGCCTGCCTCGGCCTTCCAAAGTGCTGGTATTACAGGTGTGAGCCACTGCACCTGGCCACTAACTACATTTTAAGTGCTCAGTCGTCAACGGCCAGTGGCTACTGCATTGGACAACGCAGGTTATAAAACATTTCCATCATTGTAGAAAGTTCTATTGAGCAGCACTGCTCTAAAATAAAGAGCAGATGTATATAGACATCTGTATGGGTTCAGAGCTAGGTCTGGGAGAATATGAAAGGAGCAGAGAAAGGGAGAAAGCTCTGGTGGCTACTGAACCTGTACCATAGGCTGCAGTGAAGACAGGCCAATTAGCAAATCCATTAATCTATTCCCAAGGCTAATTATTTAAATATGGCCCTGACTAGGCCACTGGTCTAAGAAAATGAATTTAGTAAACTGAACTTTGATTGTGAAATACAAACAAGGCATATTTGAAAAATACAGAAATGCTCCCATATGCTGAGGACCAGGAGAGTTCTTACAACTGCCACTGACTGGTCATCAAGCACTTAGATGCTGGGAGACCTACTGCCCACGTGGCCAAAACCCTCACTTAATCCTCAAATTACACTATTGGTCAATATTATCAGCTCATTTTATGAATAAAGCAACTGAGGCTTAGAGAAGTTCCACACCCTGGGACACACAGCCTGCCCATGGAGGATTTGGGATTCTGGATCTGCTTAGCCTGAGCCCAGGACAGGATTTTAATGACCAAGGCCTCTTTGGGAACTTAAAAGGGGAGGGAAGTATGCTGCCCGAATTTGCTGAATATTCTTTGTTCCCTGTGATCAGTAACTTACTCATGCCACATATACACATATAAACTTTAATATCCCCAGTTCACAGCATGACACAGAAAACTGCCAGGCAACATGAAGTGGCAAAAACTCAGTAATAGCTTACAAAGAGTGCAATCTATTCTAGAATGTCGGTGCTATCCATACTTGATGATAAGATGTGATGGGGTGAGTTGGCAGGTAGGTTCACCAAGAAGTATTTGTTAGAAAAAGAAAAAGAAAAACTGTGCCAAAGAAATCTATCATGTCACCAATAACTGGTATTAAGTATTGCAAAACTCATTTCCATAATTTCACTCAGGTAGCTATGAATCAGCTTTCTGACACAGGACAGATGGCAGAGTCTCATGGGCTGGGATAAAACCTTAACAGCTACTCTCTTTTGTCTGCCCCACCCTGATTGGTAGCAACTCTTGGATACGTGAAAACTTATTACCATTTAATTGTGCCCGGTCCCCCTGCCAAGCTAAGGAGACCTTGGGGAAACCAGTCTGTCTGTTCAGATGAGAAATTAGTCATGCGAGCTACAATTGCCACATAGATATGAGTTCTGTGTGCCTGGAAACTTCAAACTCACAGACATTTCCATGGATCTTGCAGGGTGATGGGTTCCATGCTGTTGCCCCTGGCAGGAAAGATGAAAAGCATTGATGCTGTGCATTTTAGCCAGAATTACATTTGCAAACACCTGCTGGATTTAGCTTCCTCCTCTCTGCCCTCCTGCTGCATCACAGCTTCCCTTGCACACAACATTTTCTCAGCCCACATCTCATTTTTTGAGGCATTTTATATTTTTTAAAAAATGTGTAATAAGAGAGTTTTTAGCCACCAGGATGCTGCTAGAAGAGGCTGGGCTCTGGTATCTGAAAGGGCCTCCAGCTGTAACAAGCTCCCAGACAAACCTTGGTAGGGAGAGAGGGGTTAAGCATTTCTTTGGGTGTGCTGCTTCTGGAAATTTCCTGAGCTACATGAGCTGTTGCTATCTGCTTACTTAATTGCTATGACTCCCATTGTAATGATAGTTAATTTATTCCCACTGGCAATAGAATTATACCTGGGATGCTCAGGAGACAGTGTGCTGTGTACTTTGCATATGAATAAGGCTTCATGTTTAGGATAATGGAGTATGGAGTAAGGGGGCTTGCAGACTTGTGTCTGAGAAATAAGCAGGGAAATGGGACATGAGGCAGGTCTGAAATGTGTGTACTGAAATGAAGAACTACCTCTTCCTGTTTATGGAAGCTGACCATTTTGTGTATTTTCTGGAAAACATGAAGGTAACCCAAAGCCAGCATGAATCTCGAATCAAAATTTCTTTCTTCTGTGACTCAGGCTTCCTTCTGCTTGTTCAAATAGACTCACCACTGCTGACCACAAATTTCGATTGAACTAATTATCCTTTTTATGATTTTTTTAAATAGAAAAAGCTCTTTACAGGTCTCTAAATAAAATCACTTTGTTTCTATCAGTCTTGTTGATCTCTTTCCCTCTCTGTGCTGTTATTTTTGGATTTCACATAATTCGGTTGTTGAAACCTCTGATATCCCTAAGGGTGAATTGAGTGAAGAGTTGCACGGCATTAAATGTCATTCAATGGGATATTATGAAATTCCCATCTTAGCCTTTCAGGTCAATATCCTCTTGTTTTTCTCTTGCAGGTACGGGTTTATAGAAGGGCACGTGGTGATTCCCCGGATCCACCCCAACTCCATCTGTGCAGCGAACAACACAGGGGTGTACATTCTCACGTCCAACACCTCCCAGTATGACACATATTGCTTCAATGCTTCAGGTTGGTTCTCAGGCGGGGTGTCTGTTGGCATGAAAGGTTTTGGGAGCCTGGTCTTTGGATCTCAGCTTAAGTGGGGATTCATGTAGCCTCCACTTACATAACAAATGCTCACTCAATATCTATATAGCAGAGATAACATTCCTGTCTCCATGGAGCTTAAATGCTGAATTGGGGAGGCAAACAATAAACAAATAAATATTAAATACAGGCTTGGCACAGTGGCTTACACCTGTAATCCCACCATTTTGGGAGGCCGAGGTGAGCGGATCACCTGAGTTCGGGAGATCGAGAACCAGCCTGACCAACATGGAGAAACTCCGTCTCTCTTAAAAATACAAAAAAATTAGCCGGGTGTGGTGGGACATGCCTGTAATTCCAACTACTCGGGAGGCCGAAGCAGGAGAATCTCTTGAACCCTGGGAGGCAGAGGTTGTGGTGAGCCGAGATCACGCCATTGCACTCCAGCCTGGGCAACAAGAGTGAAACTCCGTCTTAAAAATAAATAAATAAACAGAACCAAATAAACAAATAAATATTAAATACCCTTCAGGGGTGTCCAATCTTTTGGCTTCCCTGAGCTTCATTGGGAGAAGAAGAATTGTCTTGGGCCCCACGTAAATTACACAAAGACTAACAGTAGCTGATAAGCTATAAAACAAACAAAAAAAAATCACTCAAAAAAATCTCATAATGTTTTAAGGAAGTTTACGGATTTGTGTTGGACCACGTTCAAAGTCATCTTGGACCACATGTGGGCTGCAAGTTGTGGGTCGGACAAGCTTGAAGTCAGAAACTGATATAAGTGCTATAAAAAAGAAAGCAGAATACGAGGCTAACTAGTACTAGGGATGCTTTTATTTTCTGAGAAGGTGGTCAGGGAAAGTGCCTCCCGGCCTGTCCTGAGAATAATAGTTCTCAGAGGGGAGAATGCCAAGGAACAAAGTCAGAGAGCTAAGCAAGGGCCCGCTCACAGGGAGTGATTCATTCTCAATGTGATAGGAAGCCATTACAGGTTTTGAATAAGGGAGTGACATGAATCTAATGATAGCTTTGGGGTGTGAGTCAAATGTCTTAGCTGAGAGGTATTTATTATATGAGAGGACTGGAAAAAAGTCTTGGAGAGTATATGGTATGCCTTTGAGCTTCTTAAATATCCCTTACTCAACAGTTGAGAGAACCAGAGAAGAAGAAACCTAAGTTACGATGTAAATGCTGGAACCCAGACCAGCCTTTCTCCATGTCTTTGGGACTTTCTCCCAACCATTAACCTAGAAAATCCTGCTTACGAGCCTAATTCAAGTCCTAGCAAAATTAAAGAATTCTATGCATCAAATTTTCAGATTTTTTTGAGAAGGATGAAAATTATAAATGTCAAATTTCTGGATGCCAACTATCAAAAGTCTTACCTCTTAAACTGGGCCTTCTGTTCCCATGGAAGGTTTGAAGTTGTGTGAAGGAAAAGATGAAGCCTTGAGGTAAACTTGGTACATCCTGCTGGAGTGTCAGTTTTCCTTAAAGGTGGGAAGGGGATATTAAATTAGGTGGAAAGGGACTTAAAACATTATCAGCCTGAGACAAACACAGATATATATATATATATTATATAGATACATATATATCTATATAATATATATTTTGTATATATTATATATATACACCCAGAGAGAGTAAAATATAAAATATGCATGGATTTCTAAGCTAAAAAAAGGACATCAACTTAATTATGAGATATTTTACCTACCAATAAAAAAATTAAAATTAAAATTAATTGCTAGACTGCATCAGTGGCTTTAATCTATACTACCCACCATTTGTTGTATGAACAGTGGGTATCAGAGTGGAAATTCAGAGAAGAAATCTACAGTTTAGGACAAAGTATCAGGGCTGGCAGTTGAAATGGAGTGTGTGAAGCCAGTAGATTTTGACAAAAATTTACAGGTCACTAAACCTGTGGAGAGGAACAGAAAACTCGAAGAACACAAATGGAGCTTGACCAGAGGGAAGGTAGTCCAGTTAACACTAAATAGTACACGACTCATACATACTCATTTCCCATACCCATGTCTAGCATGTCATTCTAATGATACTATAATGAGAAAACCACATATAAACAAGCAAGAAATAGACACAGAGCAATATGTGGTCTAGCTAGCTCCATCTCGGTGCAACGGGTCAGAGGGAGACATTGGGAAAAGTTTATGCTTTAGGTGAAGAGGTTGGCTCAGTGGGGAAAGGGCTGGCATGAGGCCGTACACTCCTGAGTCTCTGGGCACTGCTTATTGCGTCTCCCATTAAGCCTTGCTGAGGGAATGCATGCAATAAGTTATGTAGGTGCATACCCACATTGTCTGACTTGTTTTACAAGTTAGTGTCACTTGCCAGAAGGAACCTCAACCCAAACAGGCAGAAGCTCATGCTGTTTTATTGCCTGGCATCGGAACCATCTAGGTAGCCTGCTACTGAGACTTCTTTCTATCCTTAATTTTGTTCATGAGGTTGTGCCCATCCCTGGAGTTGGGAGTAAGAGCATTGGTTACTTTTTTCTCCTTGGAGGGTTAGTTCAGTTGAAAGGGTTGAGAGGTACAGTGTGGGGTGTATTGCTTACTAACATGGATGAATTAAATAATAAAGCTAGAAGTAATGTTTTTCCTTTTCTGTTTTCTAAATTGACTCAATATTGATGGCTACCTTTGTAAGTTTTATTTAAGTTTAAAGGGAATATTTATTGATCACCTCTATGTGCTCTGTACTGCACTAGGCACAGATGGGGTAAAAAAACTGGTGGCTACATTTCTTAAAGAAGTTAACAATCTTGTTGAAGCAAGGAGACAAAAAAATAATGAAACTGGAGAAGAGGATAAGTCTATTTAAGGAAAAATAAATTGTAAACGTCTTGGATTAGAGTCAGATGATATGGGTGTTAAGTGAGCTAAACATTTCGATAAACTGCCCTATGCAAAGGATTTCATTGCAAGGATCCTTGATTCTAATTTAGCTTGAGAGCTGCTAGCAGGTGGTCCTGTCCCAGTGCTGTGATCCCCCTGTAAAACGGTTCTAGGGACAAAAGTCAGCTTGATCTTAGTAGACAGCTTCCATAAGCTTAAAGTTTTAGCAGTATTTTTAGAAACATGGCCTCTGGCTAACAAATGAAAATAAGGTAGAACTTGAAAAGGCCTTTGTGATTTTTATTTATTTATTTATTTATTGCCTCATTCTCAGTGGTTAAGGCCCAATATGAGCCTGGAGACTTCTGTGTGAACACAGAGCTGACTTTAATTCATTCATTTATTAAGCTTGCTTTCAGTCAAGTGCCTCATTTTCTTTTGAAGGACAGGGAAGATCTACATGTATTTATTTATCCATTTCCTCCTTTATTCAACAACTATTTGAGAACATTTATGAGATACCTAGAATGTATCAAGAATTGAGGAGGGTGGCTTTCTATCTGACACCCAGAGATTAGTAGCTAGACTGAATAATTAATGCTTCTCTTGGTTATTCTGGTGTGTTGAAGCCAAGGTTTATGAGAATGCCCACCTCAGAGAATTTCTAACAAGTCCTCAGATTCAAGAACACCTCACAGGTCTAGCTTTCCAAGTAGTACAGAGCTCATTAAATGGAAAGAAAGGCTATCTAATGAGGCCCTGGAATCTAACATGAGAGCATGAATGTGTTAATTGCACATTTGGATCACCATCCACTAAACATATTTGCCAGATTTGATGTTCTTTATAAAAGTTAAAGTGAATTGGAGCATGAAGGGTGTCCCTGTGAACAAACGCTCTAATAATTTACAAAACTGTCTTAGGATTTTCGACATCATGCCCCATTCTATTACAACTTGCTGCCTGGAAATTCTCAATGTACTGTTACTTGCAGTTGTGTATGAAGTTGGGGGAGATTGTTCCATCCCTGACATCAAGAAGCCATAATCAAACCCTGTTTCCACGTATGCACAACATACAAACATCAGAAGCATCTCATAAGTTGGTATTTCCAAGAGAAACAAGACAGATACTCCCCCAAATCTCCCAGGCTGGCAGTATGCTCTTATTTTCAAGTGCAATAATTTGGAAAATATTTTTGAAAACTGTCAAAAGCTAAATTAATATTAATTATTACTGCCCCCCATGACCTTGTGAATTCCTAAGAAGCAGGGACAGAAACATATTCATCTTCTTTTCTCTTTTTATATGGTCTGGCATATAAGTGTTGAGTAGATGCTTAAAAATAACAAATGAAGAGTATATCTGTAACTTCCTTTAGTTATTTCTTATGGCATTACCATTTAGGGTTTATCCAAAGGCTTGGGCTGCACATATTTGCAGGCCATTTTGGGGGTTAACATCTTAGGTGTGCTTACTGGAAGAATAGACCCTTGGGAAATTATATTGGTACTTTTTTTCTTTTTTCATCCATTCAACACATATTTATTGCATGTTTCTCTGTCCCCACACAGAAATGTTCTGGCCAAGACAGATAAAGTTATTATCTGTGGAGCTTACATATTTCTAGGGAGGGAGGCAGGTAGCAGGAGGTGGGGATTGAGAGCTGTGCCATGAACAGCCATCAAGTAAGATGAACAAGATACGGTTATATAGTGGTAAACATGAAGAAGAAATGAGAGCAAGATGCTATGTGATGGTGACAGGTATGGAGGAGTAATGAAGGAGTTTAGATTGAATGGTAAGGAAGGGCCTCTCCAAGGAGGTGATATTTCTCTTTAAAGAAATCTTTTAGAACAGGCTTTGCAAGAATGGCTTTTCCTAAAACATTTTGTGTTTTCCAGTTGAATGTATAAAACTGCCAGTTAGTTTCACTATGAGGCCAAATAAATGGGCAGGTAAAGGTTACCCTCTTTATCTGTGGGAACAGATGCTCCCAGGTACTAGGAAGCAAACAAAACCTGTTTTGTTCAAGTTGTGTTTTTATCCACTTTTATAAGCACACAAAAATTATAGCAGGACTTTGGGAGGCCGAGGCGGGTGGATCATGAGGTCAAGAGATCAAGACCATCCTGGCCAACATGATGAAACCCTGTCTCTACTAAAAAAATACAAAAATTAGCTGGGCATGGTGGCGTGCGCCTGTAGTCCCAGCTACTTGGGAGGCTGAGGCAGAAGAATTGCTTGAACCCGGGAGGCGGAGGTTGCAGTGAGCCGAGATCACGCCACTGCACTCCAGCCTGGCACCTGGCAACAGAGCGAAACTCTGTCTCAAAAAAAAAAATATATATTATAGCAGAAGACTTAAAATACTTGTGATAACAGCCCTTCTTGTGATAGTAGTCTGCCTGCCTGCCTGCTTCTCTTCCTTCCTCCCTCTCTCTATCCATCTATCCGCCTGTCCATCCATCTCTTTCTTCCTCTTTGACAGAAGCAATTCTGGGAGCAACTAACCTAGCAAATAAATTTCCATTTTATATTTAAGTACACACACACACAGTATAAAAGCTGTAAGGCACAAATGGACTTAACCTTTCTATAGCAGCAAAACCAGTTTAAAGCTTTCTGAGATTTTAGAGCTCAGTACAAGGTCTAGTCCCAGAACAAAGCACTTTGGCATGAATGGAAGGTTGCTTCAGCTACTTTGCAGTCTGCTTTTAAGACACAAGGAATGGAATGCAGGGTGGAAGTTTCAGAGCCTGTTTTCAGGGTGCTTGAGACAGGGCTGCTCAGAGGGCTACCAGTAACGTCTGTGGGGGATCATGCAGGCCCAAGATTCAGGCAGAAATCTTTATTCCTAAAGAAAGAGATGAAAGAGTAGAGGATGAACGGCGAGCAAGAGAAAAAAAACCCAGAAATGCCCATGATGAGATATGCCAAAACGGTAACCTTGAAAAATATTCTGGGCATCTAGGCCAAAGGTGGTCAATCTCAGAAGAAACATGCTGAGAAGCAGTCTATACAGAGTAAGCACTTCAAAAGATCAGCTAAATTAATAAATACATTACTACATTGATGAGAGATTAGAGATTCATTTGGTTTTTAATATTTCAACCAAGTGAATTCTTTGCTGGTTATTTTAAACCTCAGATTGTCATGCTGTTCATGTTGATAAACATTTTATTGTGTGTCTGCCACGTTTTCTCATCATTTCTATAGATTTCGCAGATTATATTTTCTCATGGTAGTTCATACATTACTTTTAATTATTTTACAATATTCCTGCATTACTTTTATAATCATAAATTTAAAAAATCCTCCCTGGTGTACTTACATTAGAGAAGGAGCCATGTCTATCACAGTTAAAATTGTACTCCCAGGCTTTTACAGTGCCTGATATAGAATATATATTTATTAATGAATGAATTCACTGGGGTGGGGAAATTTCTGGAAACCTCGTAAGTTTCCAGAAATTTATGAAGTCAAATAAAAATGGAAAATGCATCATGAAAGACAGAAATTCCTAGCCAACTTACAGAGCTTTGGGAAAAGAAAATTATTTGGGATAAGTTATAATAAAACTCCATTCTAACTGACTAATAAAAATTAGGATAGATTTTGTTCGTATTTTGAAGAGTTCTCATGTTTTTTTTCCTATCCCATAGCTCCACCTGGAGAAGATTGTACATCAGTCACAGACCTGCCCAATGCCTTTGATGGACCAATTACCATAAGTACGTATCTCTTCTAATCTTGATTAAATTTTCCTGTTTTGGGGAAAGGGTTCAGGTGTGTTCTCTATGGTACTATTTGAATAGAATATTAGGTCGGGCGCGGTGACTCACACCTGTAAGCCTAGCACTTTGGGAGGCCAAGGTGGGTGGATCACTTAAGGTCAGGAGATGAGCCTGATCAACATGGTGAAACCCCATCTCTACTAAGAATACAAAAAAATTAGCCAGGCATAGTAATGGACACCTGTAATCCCAGCTACTCAGGAGGCTGAGGCAGAATTGCTTGAACTCAGAGGCAGAGGTTGTAATGAGCTGAGATTGCGCCACTGCACTCCAGCCTGGGCAACAGAGTGAGACTCCATTTCCAAAAAAAAATATGTATATAGAATAGTAGTAATTTCCCTAAGGCTAAGGACAGTTGGCTTTAATTCACTGTCTTTTCCCTTTTTTCTGCAAAGACTTGGAACAGCTCTCTGGTTTACATTCATGCATTGTTCCTCAAATTTCAGTCATTTGAAAATCACTTTCACATTTTTTTTGGCATCTCTGTGTACACTGCTATCATTTACTTATATTTTTTATTTAATTGGCCCATTGTTTTCTACTTAATATACATTCATTTTTAAAAAGAAATCGCACATGGAAAACCAAGATCACATCATAAATAGAAGGCAACATTAATAATACATTTAAATGTAAGAAAAATTAAATAATATTCTTAATTTGTGGCTTCAGAAAGCTCTGGGTCTGAGTCATGTTCTCTCTTATAAAGGGGGATTAATAACTGTCAGGTGTAGGGGCAATCTGGCCCCAAATAGCAATTTTCTGTTTGATATAACTGAAGTATTGAAAGATAATCAGGAAGGATATAATCTTCCTGATATGTGTTTTGACATCATTTATACCACATCCATCTGAAATCATCCTGGTATTTGATTATCCACAGGTGTGTATATTCTGGCACTTTTTAAAAATAGAGATAAGGGTCTCCCTATGTGGCTTGGGCTGGTCTTTAACTCCTGGGCTCAAGCAATAATCCTCCCTCCTCAGCCTCCCAAAGTGCCAGGATTACAGACATGAGCCACCATGACTGGCCAATTCCAGCACTTTAGAAATCAGGAAAACTCAACCAGAATTTTCAAATAGGCTAACCTGCTAACCCTGATGTTACTGTCTTTGAGCGTCATTAATTGGGAAGCAGCACAGTGTCGAGGAGGTCTGATTTCTGCTTCCTCACAGCTAGACACTGACAGTGTGCATGGGCATGATGTTGGCAGCGATAGAGGGACGAGAATCTCCATAGGCCACGCAAACCCAGCCCTGCACTGTTAGGTAAGGAATTGTCCCTGACCTGTGCCTTGCAGTAGGAAGGGGATGCCTCACGCCATGATGGCTACGACAGGAGGTGTGCTGTTTCAGTCAGGCCTGGTTTGAAATCCTAGTTCCTCACCATGTGTGAGATTTTAGAGGAGTGACATGCTTTTTCTGATCCTCAGTTTTCCTGTATGTATAATGGAATAACCTATGAGAATTTTCATGAAATTTGTAAAAGACATTATGTCTAATGTATGCCCAGCCCATAGTAGATGTTTAATAAATGCCCTGTTTCTTTGATGCTCACAGTTCTCTTTTGAAGTCTAGACATGTAAGAGTCTGGTCAACAATATTTCCTTGTCAAATCCTCATATTCAGAGATTACCAGGATGATTGAGACCTTAATTCTTTTTCATTTATGTATTATTAATAGTTCCGCTTGAGACTTGGCACAGCAGCTCACTCCTGTAATCCTAGCACTTTGGGAGGCTGAGGTAGGCAGGTCACCTGAAGTCAGTAGTTTGAGACCAGCCTGGCCAACATGGTGAAACCCCATCTAGCCAGGCATGGTATCATGTACCTATAGTCCCAGCTACTTGGGAGGCTGAGGCAGGAGAATTGCTTGAACCTGGGAGACAGAGGCTGCAGCACGCTGAGATTGCACCACTGCACCCAAGCCTGGGCAACAGAGTGAGACTCCATCTCAAAAAAAAAAAAAAAAAGTTCCATTGAGCAAGCTAAATAGGTAGACAAAAAGAATCTTTAGTCCCATCAATGCAATACAGCAGTAAATAATTTCATCTAAATGCACACTTGTACAGTGAGTGGCCCAGACTTCAGAGCAGCAAATACTTTTAGGGAGGAATAATGAATGAATGCATTCAGGTTTTTTCTCCTCTGGTTCATTCTAGTCATTTCCTTGTTGAAACCACAGACGTTGATCTTCATGTGTATCTGCGCTTGTTAATTTCCAGGTTGAATTTCATAGAGGACTGCAAAGGCTCTATCTCTATTTAGACCTGCTGATTTCCTAGCCAGAAGTGGGTGTTTACACAAGCAGACAAAATTTTCCCAAGCAGTCAAAATTTTCCCCTTAAAACAGAAAATCTAAATCTTCATCAATTTGCAAATGTATCTTCCATGCTGAGGCTATTAGTCTGCTACTTCAAATCTCTTTTGGAGGAATAGATGAAATAAATAGCAACACATTTTATATGTACTTCAGAAGGGAGAGTAGGGAACCAAGTGGGAGAATGATTATTGGGCATCCACTGTATTTTGAATACTGTGCTAAGCACTTTACTTAAAATGTATTACATAATCCCCATTTTACAATGAGAAAACCGAAACTCAGAGTTACCTTGTCTAGAGCTCTATGAAGCTGGGATTCAGACAGGGGGATGGGACTCTCCAGTACTTCTTTGTTTCTTGCCTCATTCCCAGGGTGTGTGGGGGATGGGAGGGTGCACTTAGTGCGTCAGCCATCTCCCACCATCGGATAGATAGGTGTTTTTCATTACACAAGAAAATAGCTTTGAAATCACTACATTAAATGCTAATCCACATACTCAAAATATGAGCTGTGAAGTTCTGTAAGTACCTTTTCTCTCTCCCAGCTATTGTTAACCGAGACGGCACCCGCTATGTCAAGAAAGGAGAATACAGAACGAATCCTGAGGATATCAACCCCAGCAGCCCTACTGACGACGATGTAAGCAGCGGATCCTCCAGTGAAAGGAGCATCACTTCAGGAGGTTACATCTTTTATAACCACTTTTCAACTTCACCACCCATCCCAGATGAGGACGGTCCCTGGATCACCGACAGCACAGACAGAACCCCTGCTACCAGTAAGGAGAATAAATCACTGTGCTTCCCAATAGCATTTCCTTGGCAAAATGTCTCTGACCTTCCTGAGTATTGCCCACTCACATGCTGATTTTCTCATCTCTAGACAGCTGGAAGTTGGTGACACCATTAGGGGAGGTGGACTCTTGTGGTTGCCAGTGCATAGCATGCATTGACTACTGCTGTTTACCTTTTTTTTCCCTCATCTGTAACTGTTTTTCTTACCTTGGCATAAGAAGTGCCATGTTGGAAGTCTTATTTTGGGGAGAGCCCTCCTTATTCTCTTATCCCTAGAGATACAGTGACAACTCAAGCCTGATATGAAAACTATTTTCATTTTTGCATGTTTCCTTCTTGTTCTTATCCACCTATAGATAAGACTGTTTTCATAAAGTTGGATCATAGAGTTTGCATACCACTCCACTAGCACTTTTTTAAAAACCCATTTATGGCTGAGGTTGCAATTTTTTGAATTTTTGCAATAAGACCTTGGTGATGACCTGGGCAGTAGGCTATAAATAACTCCCACATGGTTAGTGTTCCAATAGTGGAAGAGTAGGCATAAATGGGTCAACTGTGCTATGTTTTAATCTGACTTCTACACATAGTTTTGATAGTGTAATATTCAGGGATTTTCATCAACCATGATTTACTAACAATTCCTTCATTTTTGGTCCAAGAAAGCATATCTGGAGGAGCTTTCTGATCAAATTAAATAAACTTGAGAGTTCTATATTCCAGCCTGTTGGGGAAGGATCTCAATACTTGGCGTGTGGGGGTAATTCATTACTTAGGACTGCAAGAGTGGAAGTATGTAAACATTACATTTGATTCCTTTGGAGTTTGCCCCTCGTGCATCAGCTCCACTGGAAAGTGTTTACATCTCTCTTGCCTCTTCTGTTTCCCTCTTGGCTTTTCTTCTATGGTTTGTTTGGAAATGGGCTTCCAGATGGGCCATGTTCCTCCAGTGGAGGATTAATCAAACTCAAATAGGGCATCTGCGTCTGGAGCAGTTTTCCTAGTATGGTGTGGATTTTCTCTTTTCCTGGCTACGGCTCCTGAAGGGTGGAACTTGGGCCTCCAAAGAGTGTGGCAGAAATGCGCTGGCTTGTGAATACTCAAGACAGGGCCCTTCTCTATTCCTCATCACCCAGAAGCCAAGGAAACCTCCCCAGCACTGTGATTTCATTTAAGGTCACTTGCTCAATAGTGTTTTAAATTTCTGTCAGTCGCTGGCTGAGGGCATGAGACAAATAGGCTTGGGGTTCCCATCACTCCCTGTAAATTCTTTGAAGCCTTTCAAAAAGCAGTTTTTTCAAGCTGCCCATGCTTTATTGAATTATTGACACTCTTGACGTTGCATCAGCTTATTGTTGGTAGTCCGATGGGCAACTCTTCTTGAGAGAGGCTTCTGCAAACCAAGCAGGTAGTGCTGCTAGCCACTCACTGACTCTTGGGTTCCCAGTCTGTTTAAAGTAACCATGTTGAAGGTGCTTATCATTAGGGCATGCAATTTTGTCAGATGTTGGCAAACACAATAATTAGTGGTCTCAGCAGGAAGCAGAATAGGTCTACCCTAAAGTATCACTTCCCACCAAAGAAGAAAATCCTGACAAAACATAACTTGTGGGGACTAGACGAAGTTAACATTCAAGCCACTGATAGCCTATATAAAATAGTATTTCATGTGTATTTTTAAAAAGGCAATTAGCACATTTTCTTGACTCCCATAGAATATCTCTTAAGAATAATATATTCCCTTCCTAAGTTAGTCAGCAAATATATTTTGAGAATCTACTATGTACCAGGCCTATTAGAATCTTGGGATCTAAGGATAAACGTGGTTAGGAAGTAATATTGAAAAGAAGCAAGGGTTACTGAGATATTTACTCATTCAATTAATATTTGAGGTCTTCTGTATGCCAGACACTGCTCTAGGATGCTAGGATTTCATCACTTAACTTCATGGAGACTACATACTATTAGTTTAGAAATCAAGGGAAAGGAGTGCTATAAGACTTAACTAAAACATGGTTCAGGATGTGGGCTGAGAAATGAATTGTGCCTTTTTCCTCGCAGATAAATTGGTTAAGTTTCTTTCAGCAGCTAAAAAAGAGAGAGACTAATGAGACTACCAGATGAGTCCAGGGCTAACCTAAAAGTCTTTGAAGTACTATAGGACTCAATGGGACCAGTAGCAGCTCCAAGTGGATCACTTCCTGCAAAGTAAGTTACCAAAGCAAACAACCTGGTGGAAAACTGAGCGTAGTAACAGCATGCCAGGAAAAGTCAGCACTGATAGGTTCCTGAATAGAATCATATTTTCAAAGTCCAGTGAGAAGATTTGCAAAACCTCGTCACTGTTGCACTGAGAGCTGGGACAGAGTGAGAGGGACTAATTGCAACACCTCCCTCATGCATTGCAGGAGGGCAGGGGTCAAGAGGAGCACTGGCTGAGAGCATAGAAGACGCCTATCTTTGGCTCCGCTGGCTAATTCCTTTGTGAAGGGCCTGTAGTGGGTGGCAATAGGGACAGTTAGTAAGAACAACCATCTGGTAGCTTTAGGCTTCCAGGAGGCTGTTTATCTTGAGTGTCATCAGCCTCTTCCTATTGGTGATCTGGAACTCTAGAGATCAAGAAACGTAAACCAATTCAGGAAGCAGACTCCTGCCTTGGAACACTGTATTTCCTTGTCTTCTGGGTGTCAAAGGAATAATTTCTTTCTCTTTTTTTTTTTCAAATCTGGTGTGGCCTATTTGGGTGGGGAAAATTAGAAATTCTGCTGACTAGGCAGTAGCTTTTTCTGTTTTTCCCTCATATCACTCCTTTCAGGAAAACAAAAATAATGCCTATTTCTATCTTGTTCTTGGAGGTTTGTTTCCTCTGGTACTATTATTTTCCTGGTGTACTATCAGGTGAGGGTGGTGGGAACTATGCATCTTTAATAAAGTTTCTGAAGTGAGAACGTTGTGTCTGTGGATTTTCCAGGGGATGCTTAGGTTTATCTGAAGGCTTCAGGGGTAAAATTGGCTCCTGTTTCTCTACTCTCTGTTCTGACCTAATGTGTCCTTTATAGCAGGGATGTCTAATCTTTTGGCTTCCCTGAGCCACACTGGAAGAATAATTGTCCTGGGCCACCCATAAAATGCACTAACACTAACCATAGCTGATGAGATAACAAAAAAAACCTGCAAAAAAAATCTCACAATGTTTTAAGAAAGTTTATAAATTTTTGTTGGGCCACATTCAAAGCCATCCTGGACCACACGTGGTCCACAGGCTGTGGGTTAGACAAGCTTAATTTAGAGGACAGAATATATTGTGCCAGCTATTGGCATTTGATATAGATAGAGTCAAAGTTTTTAACCTAGGGTTCATGGATTCAATGATAGGCCATAAGGCATTCTCAAATCATTTGAAATAATATGCAAAATTTTGAGTGTGTGTATGCGTAAGGTCGCTTTTTTGAGGAGGGAGGTCACAACATAGATTTTCAAAGGGATACATAATGTAAAGTGGTTTTTAAAAATCTCAACTGGCTTAAATTAGATATTTATCCTGATGGTTTTTGCCATTCCGCTTCAATAAGAAAACATCCTGAACTCAAGTCAAACTTGAGAGTCAAATAAGAGATTTTATATTGCGAAAATGTTACTGATGATATTTTCTCCAATTTGAGAAACGAACTTTGGCAACTCTGGTTTTTTGGTAGAAACACATACCGAATTGGAATAAAAAGTGACAGAAGTGATGGATGCTTGAGGAAGCTTTATCTGATTTTGACACTTTGAACACATTTTCTTTGCCAAGTTCCTGCTCAAGTTTGAAGTTTGACTTGAGGCCGATGTGTGTGGGTGGAGCTTTGAAATGCCAGTTGTCATCACAAGCTACCTGGGTACAATGCTAGACAGATGTGAAAAATACACACTAGCAACCCAAAGATAATCGAAAGATAAATGAATGAAAGCAACTGCTTGAAATTCTGCTTCGAAAACCTCCAGTTCATGGCTCAGTCGCCTAATCAAGTAAACTGAAAATCTCTTTCCTTCACAGGTTATTAAGTTGCTGCTTGATTTTGCTTTCATCATGAATTCAGGGGGTTCTGTTTGAAGAATGAATAGCATGAAATTGATACCCATGTGGAATTTGCATTTCTGATGTTGTCCTAAGATTGTGGGAGACATTAGGAGTCTGGAAAGATAAAACCAGGCCTAGATTTTTCTTTTCTAATTATTCAGTGACAGATACAGACATCATATATAGACAGAACTGAAAGTAAAGATGTATAGAGGTCACTAAATGATATTTTCATAATTGATCCAGTTACTTCAACTGTGCACTCAAACAGCCACACAGCAGCTCAGGAGCAAAATACCTGGCTATGGTTCTGGTTTGGTAATTCACAGCCTAAGACTCAGGATCTCATAACAACATCAACGACAGGTAAACTGCTTCGTCTTTTGCTTATCAGCTCTCCTGAATATCAGATCTTTTAGTGTTAGGGGAGAGGACATCTATTATCATGCCAAAACTTCTTCACCATTCTTAGTGAGAATAGGGTCTGGTACCACTTTATTTATCAGAAAGTCTTGTGGATCTGGGGATATGATTGATATTTGTAAATGTCCTGTTTGTTTTCCTTTTGACAATATGTATGTAGAATCAGAATGATTTTTCCATCAGAGGAAGGAAAAACTATGAATTAATAGTTTTGAATGAATGACTGAAATGATGGAAAACTACAAATGAATGAATTGACTCTGTGATTCACTGAGAAAATGTCCTTTAGAAAGAAGTCTGTCTGAAAGTGCAGTTTCCTCCTTCCTACTGATCTGATTCTCACAACCAATAATAAGAGAAGGAAATGCAGATTTCTCTTACCAAAGTGTAGGCCCTGAACCCTTCTTTGGACACTTAAAATCTCAACAGTAAAATGTAGGAAATGACCTGTTTCTCCATATCAGAATCTAGGCCTGTAATAAGCTCCCTGGATGTGTGGCTCTTAGTTCTATATCCCTGCAAAGTGTATCGATAAAGGAGCTTTGGGAAAACTGATTCGAAGTCTGTAAAAATGGGAGATTACAAACACCTTCATTTATTAACTTTTATTGATGGAGGTAATGGCCATATTCGAAAATAACTAGACATTCTTTCTGCAGAGGGAAGTAATAAACATGGAAAGATGATTCTTTACATTTGTTTGGCTTATGCGACACTGGATAAATTATATTCTTTACTTCTATAAATAATCATGAGAAAAATAGTGCTCATTTATGGTTGCCATATCACAATGTCTAAGATCATGCAGAGGTGGGGAGGGGGGATAGTGAGATTGCAGAATAAAGAAAACGCTATTTGTAAATGTTGACAATGTTTATCTTCCTAGGACAAACAATGTGAAGGAATAGGTCTTCCTGGCAATGTTTTATCTTGGGTTATTTTTGCTTTTGGGCTTTCTTGATAGCTGAAAAAAAATCTAGCTCATCTTACTTTTGTGTTTAGGGATGATGGTTTCAGCCTCCCTCTCTGCTTCAACTTGTTCTCAGCTTTTTGTCTGCTGTTAGCTCATATGCTTCTGATGTACATTTTTGTGCATTAGAAATGGCAGTCTCTGGAAATTTTTAAATCATTACTCTTGCTTCTGGTCTTATTAGCGAGATCACTGGGGTCACTTCATCTCTGTCTTTCCTGATTGATTATTCTATTTTCAAAGAATGGGACTCAAAATGTCCTGTTCTGCTTTGCAAAATATAGTTTGATATATGAAATTACTGTGGGCAAGGTTGTTAGACTGATTTGGAATCTAAATGGAGAAAAGCGGAAAGGTATCTTTTTTAGTCTTCTACTTCTACGTCATTTTCCCTGTGTGTTGAATTGTTAGGCTTATGTATCTATTGCTGGCAGAAATATCATATCCTAAATTCTTGGAGAATGATATTGTTTGCCCAAGATTGTATAGAAGATTAAGGAGCTAGGATTCTGAAGAGCTGAGTTTTATAATCATAAACTCTCAGGTTTAGAAAGGATGTTAAATGGTCTGGTTCAATCAACACTTCTAATAATTTAATCTCTTACAAAACTTTCCTGCCAAGTGATCTTCCTGATGATGGGAAACATAATACTTTATGAAGAAGTTCATTGTTGGATCATTCAGATTATTGCTTTTTTAAATCCAACATTTGGAAGAACATTCAACTCCCTGAAATTTTCACTACGGGTCCTAATTTGGCCTCATGAGTCCAGAGACAAAAGTTAAATCTCTCTTTTATATTATATAGACTTTCAAAATTCAAAGACAGCTCTCATGCGTTCCTGGAGCCCTCGCTCTTGCTAATTAGCCATCTGACTTCAGACAAGTCAGAAGCTCTGTCCAGCACAATTTGTAAATCTTTAAGACAAGGAGCATGAACCAGATGATATTTAAGATCCTTCCCTCTCTGACATTCTATGAACTCCAGCTTGGGCCTCTGAAAAAAAATGGAACTTTTTGCTTTTTCCCTTTCTTTTCACCATCTATATCAAATATAGATGATTCTCTTGAGTAGTAAAAGAGTACAAGCATATTCAATGCTATTTCTTAGGAACTTTTAATTAATCTTTCAACAATCAATTCAATCATGATTACAACAGCTTTGATGAGCACTAGTGCCACAGCAACTGAGACAGCAACCAAGAGGCAAGAAATCCAGGACTGGTTTTCATGGTGGTTTCCACCATCAGAGTCCAAGAATCATCTTCACACAACAACACAAATGGCTGGTAATGAGTTATGATTATCTCATAGCATATGTTTTCTTAACAGCCTTGAATAATTTTTATTGACCAATGGGATGTTGTTAAAGCCTAAAGTCTCTTCTATTCTCATAAATGTTTGTTACAACTTTAGAAGGATCATGAACTCTGGTATCTGTTTGGTTGTATAGCACTAATAAGATTTCTTCTTTCTAATCTGTGGATTAGTATAGCCCAGGAGAAGGCTAATACAGAGACTGCGAAAAGGGGACAAGTTTTTTTTAAGTGATGTAGCAAAATTGTGACTCTGAAAGATTATTCACGTATATTCTAAAATTACCACAGTCATAAAAAGTCTTTGATTTTCATAAGGAAATAGCACAGCTAGATCTGAAAAAATATAGAAAATCTTCATCAGTGGAACTATTCTTGGGGTAGACACTAATCGTATGAAAAGACAAATGCTCATTCCCTAAGATAGCCTGAATCTCATTCAGAATGTAGAAAACCCCTTTTTAGTAAAGAGACATCTTCTACAGTAACCACTGAGAAGTAGAAATTTTTCATCTCCTTTTTTTATTCAAAAAGAAAAAGTAAAAATTTCTCAAAATCTCAACTACAGTTCACTTTAGTTAACCCTCTTGGTGGCCTAATAATGCCAGGAATTATTTCTCTGTTAATTGGCTTCACAGTTTTGCTCTATGCTGAAGTATTCTTGGGAACCGCAGTGTAGCTTCTATCTGTGTTTGCAGCTACACTGATCTGATGCTAGAGAAGATAAAAAATGAATTAGCAAATTGTGAACACAATGAAATGATTGACACAGGTGTAGATGCCAACATTTTTCTGAGGGTGTCTTGACAAAAAAAAAAAAAAGGCACATGTGAAACCTTTCCATTCTGTCCTTGATTACTTGACTTTAATGACATATGCTTAATGAGTTAGTAATAAATGCATCTGAAAGCGTGGCGGGGGCGGGGTTTCCACTGGCCTTTAAAAACTTATTCGGGGAGATTATGTCCACACATAATGCTATTTTAGCTTTCTTAAAGAGAATATTCAGTTTTAAAGATCATAGCCAATTGTTTTGAGATTTATGTATCAGCTTTGGAGACCAGAACATAAAAATTTGGGGTATGCAAATCAACTCCTTCATTTTCTTTATAAAATCCTGGGAAATCCATTATACCTTCTGTGCCTGATTTTCTTCCTTTGCAAGTGGGTTGCTTGGCATCCAGCTCAGCCACTAATGCAAGTCACCACAACAGGTACGTCTTCAAATACCATCTCAGCAGGCTGGGAGCCAAATGAAGAAAATGAAGATGAAAGAGACAGACACCTCAGTTTTTCTGGATCAGGCATTGATGATGATGAAGATTTTATCTCCAGCACCAGTAAGGATAATCAATTACAGTATAGCCATTTATGCAAGGCTTATTGATTAATCTGAGTGATACCCAATTGTATCTCTCTTGAAAAGCAGTTAATGTGAAAAATGAGTGAATCTATGATCATACCTTAGTTATATCTTGATGAGATTATGGAGGAAGAAATAGAATGTTTTGAGGAGAAGTGGGGAAAACATCTCACAAAATTTCTAATGTTTCATGTTCTTCCTTTTTTATTTATCTATGAGGTCTGCTGCTACAGATTGTCTTTGAATGATCAGGCTTTGACAGAGAATGACGTATTAAAACAGTATGACAAATATTCATTGTGTACTTACTGTGCTAGGTGCTAGAAACACAAAGATGAAAAAAGCCAGAGCCTTTGCCTTTCAGAAGCTCGTGGTCTGTTGGAGCAGTAGGCTTGGAGAATGTGATTAGAAGGGTATTAATTAAAAGTTGTAGAAGATCCTAAGTTGAAGCCCCTTAAGGCTTAAATGATGGGAGCTAGAACTCAAGAATTATTTTAGTTAATCAAAACCTGGCTGAGGTCAAAGGAACAAATCCAGAGTTTTAACAAATGAGCTGGATACCAATATAATAGAAAGACCTCGAAGGGAAGGGCAAATGTCAGGTTACCTTTCACAAGATATTGCCACTTATTAAAAGCAAATAGTGAAACCACTATTGGTACATGATAGTATCCAAATTTTTGACAATTATAAAATGTTTTTAGAGCAAAGAGATGGAAATTGAGCTCTAAAGATATCCTTAAAAAGTTAAAAACATGCAAAGGTTGGTCTAATATTCTGCCGGATTACTGAATTTTCCCCACATACCTGTAATGACTTAAGATTTTGCTGAACAGAGCTGAGAATCCTGAACCTGACCCCATCACAATTCTGCTTTTCCTTAGAAAAAAGGCTTTTGGGGTGCTACATGAGCTCTCCCAACTCACTGAAGTTCTATCCATTTCATTAAAACCTGAGAATTTCATCCTCACATGGACAGCATCCAGAGATGAAAGGGTCCAGAAAAAAAATAGCTTAGGCCTTGAAGGCATCTGAGTATGTACATTGACATAACAAATACTCAAAAGGAACTAGAATTTTCTGTCTAAGTTTTTAAGTGATTTTTTTTTAGACATGACACCCCTCCAGAGCTTAATCTATGGAATAAAAAAATTCTTTTTGGTAATTTCAGAATGAAACCAAATAATCGAAAACACTGGAGGTTTATGTTACACTGTCTTCTGTGTTCAGGATGTGGCCCAGCTTTGCAGGTGGGCCCATTAGTAAAGATGTGGTCTTGATACTGGAGAAATTTAATTCCCTTGGGTGGTAACCCAAACAGATCTATGTGCAAATGAGTTGTATGTCAGACTTCGGGAAAAACTTCCCATGGTACTTTTTTTAATTTTTATTTTTTTAATCTCTATGGTATGTTTTCCAATTTCAGTTTACTTCTTTGCTTAGCGCCTATGGACATAATTCAACACGATGCCCTCTTTCTCCTGAAGGGGTGTGATAACTGCTTGATAATGTGTACTTTTTCATGCTTATTGAGAATGTGGTTAATGATTCTAAACTTGATTTTCATAACTTGTAAAACAGAGCTGATGGTATTATAGTTCTGAAAACAGTTTTGTGTTATTTGGGTGTCAGAATAAAGTTTGAAACATTAGGATGGATTTGCAAACAACCTTTTCACAAAACACATTGATTCAGATTTTGTTGTGATCCTTCTGCTAGGTGCATCTCCTATTCCAGCTCTAACAGATTGGGTGACAACATTAGGGTGCTGGTGGATGTATGCCACTTTCTTTCCAGTGTGTTGCTATAATGGTGGCTGGTTATCTGTGGTGTCTTATTTTCTTTCATTGGCTAGGAATGGCTTGCTCATGACATATTTTGTATTTGATGAAAATATCATAGGTGTTTCATAAATATTCAGAAATAAACCATATGGCTATTCTAGGTAGATATTCTCTCTCAGAATCATCTATAGGAAAGCTCTGGCTGCTCAGGTGTTTCTTTCTCCACCAAAATTACAAATAACATAAAGTGATAATCACGGTATAACTTTCAGTTATCTGCCTCTTCACCCTGAGGATCTACAAATAGTACACAGTGATTAAGTCCCTGGGCTTTCAAGTGCAGAGGGATACTACAGAGTGCACGGATGGGCAACATGGCGCCTTTGGCTATCCTCGGTGGAGGGCTGGTGTTTTCAAAGCTGTCCTTCCTACTGCTGCAGCTTCTTTGACTGCTTTATCTGGAAGATCTCATGTTCTGAACCCCAAGGTATTCTATGACAGAATGCAAAGGACACTGAGATGCTTACCAATATGGCTGAATTAAGCTGAAGGCACTCTTCGCTTTCCCTCATGGAGCCATCTATACAACTGGGTATAGATGATTCATTGCATAGTCTACAGAAGCAAGATTATGTGCAAGACATGTGGTGAAGGCTCAAGGAATAACGTTTTTCTAATTGCTTCAATCACATTATCACAGTTTCAACCACACCACGGGTTTTTGACCACACAAAACAGAACCAGGATTGGACCCAGTGGAACCCAAGCCATTCAAATCCAGAAGTGCTACTTCAGACAACCACAAGGATGACTGGTAATGGGTTATGCTATTTAATGAAAGATTATTTTTTCCCCTCAAAGCCTATGATGCTGCAAAGGTCAATCATCGGGACACAGTGGGAAATTTAGTTAATATCTCTTCAAGAAATTCTTAGCGGACGTTCATGAGGATACTCAATTCCATTTAGGAGTCGTTTATCAATTATACCATGTGGGCACAGGATATTTTATGTTACTTCATTATAAAAATGAGTATGTTTAAATGGTTTATGGTGCTGCCTTTGACAAACTGATCATAGTGGATTAATAAGTAAACACAAAGAAATTCCAAGCCCATTGATTTTCTCTTGAGACAGATTAGGTAAAGTCACTGAAAATTTTTTGAGAGTGGATGCTCAGAGGTACTACTTTGGCATAGAATTATTAAATAGCATGCACATTAATGGAAGAACAGGATCATTAAAGGTTGGTTGATAACAAGTCACAGTGTATTTAACCATCATCACAGCAGATGTAGACAGAAATGGCACCACTGCTTATGAAGGAAACTGGAACCAGGAAGCACACCCTCCCCTCATTCACCATGAGCATCACGAGGAAGAAGAGATCCCACATTCTACAAGCACAAGTAAGCAAGATGGCGGTCGGCAATTCTGGGTTAGACGAGTTAATGAAGACATTGCAGAGATGGGGAAGGTTTTGTTTAGACATTGGCCACATCTTATTTTCACTCAGTAACTTCTTTTATTCTCAGAGGTTGAAAAGCTGCCAAATCTGCACACAAATTTTAGAAATTGGAAGAAAAATGATAACTCACCAGGTTGCCCAAAGGCCAACATGTTTAAAAAGTAGATTTAGATACAATTTTTGTGTTAAAGGTTCCTTGGGTGACTTGTGTGTGTTTTTGGAAGTGTGTGGTGAAGAGTGTGTTCTTTGGTGCTTAGCAGTGGAATCTGGAAAGAAAGTTTGTCAGGTGAATTGATCTTTGGAATCCTTGTTTTCTATGAAGATCTTTTATGAATACAGTTTCTTTTTTTTGTATTTTGTTCCTGACTGTTCTATAGAAAGACATCCTTTGCACTCTTTAGAGCAAAGTTGGTAGCTCATGTGGTCTACATTTGAATTCTACAACTGCATCTTTTTCTGTTTTTAAGCCCAGAGTAACTTGAGGAAGGCTTTGATGCTCTTACTGTTATTTCTACTGTTAGGAAAACTTCTCAGGTTTTCTAAAACAATCTCAAGTTGCTGCACTGGACTGTGAGGATAGGGAACCCCTTCACCCCGAAACATAAGAAGTATATGTTTTTCTTCTTTCATCTATCCCACTGAGAGATAGATGAAATATCTTATTTGGAACAAAAGAAGAATTTATTTTGGAAAACAGTTTTTTAGCATTTTTAAAATGATGGTTCAACAGTCATTCTCACAGCCCTGAATACACCTAATGGGAAAATGTGAGCAATAGCCACTTAAAAACCAAAGGGCTTTGGGACTCTATGGCTTGAGCAGTGCATTCAGACAACAAAAGAAAAGTTTCAGGTATCAGTCAGCATAGAGGTTAATAAGTCTTGGACATTGTGCTGAATATATCCAGCAGGCCTTACATCCCATTTCATACCCCAGTAGATTTGATGTATGCATAAGGCTTAGGGGCTGAGTCAAAAAAGAAATCTGATAAGAAAAGGAAATACAGAGGAAGCAGAAGTCTCTTTGGAATAGGATTCTGTTCCAGTCCCTTAGAGCCCTAACAGTATATCTTAGAAACTACTTTAGACAGTTTGTACTTAAAGACCAGAAAGCTACTTTAGAGACTTGGAAATAATGAGCCTGTTGTCAAAAGGTGTTGCTTGGGACATTAGTGCTAGAGGGTAGGTGAAAATTCAGGCAGAATGTAACTTGACAAAGAGAAGACAGCAACAACTGTAACAATTCTCTTAGGAGTATTTGCGAAACTCAAAGGGATCTGATTGGTAACTTCTGGGCTTTAACAAATTAACATCACAACTTCTAGAAGAAAGTCAACCTTCATCTTTTAGGATAGAAATCATATGTTCTGCTAACCCATTCCTATTTAAGCTGAAAATAATAAAGGGTTATGGGTACTTAAAAAATCATTATGTTTTTAAAAGTAGTGATAGAAGGAGTGTAGAGTCCTGTACAATCACACACATACACTTCCTTATTTCTTTTATTTAAACTTTGAGTAACACGGCAGTCTATGTTTGGGTCAATTTTCCTTTTTTTATAATTACATTCAGTGGTTTTTCCAACTTCGTTATTGTTGGGAATTAGTGATTTAGCCAGTGGGAGGTAAAACTTAAAGATTTTGGCTTTTCTTCCCCTCCCCCTGGATAACCAGTTACCCAGGAATGACTTGGCCAATGTAAGGGTAAAATGAGGATGGTGTGCTTTATTTTTTAAATGTCATTGCTGTTACCAAATTACACATATCATTTTCTAAGATAATGAAATACACCCATTTTTACAAGTCACAAAAAAATACTCTGACTTGGCAAGTTTACAGGCTCTCATTTTCTTGATAAACTAAAAACAATTTGCTGTAAGTTGCATAGACAAAAATGTTGGTGTCTGACTTTTCCTGAAGGCACCTCGATGAAATTTTATTCTGATTTGTCCTTTTTAAACCATGGTTGAAATTGTAAGCCTGTCATGCACTATTATTTATATAATGCCTCAGACTAGCTTGGATAGTTTTTGTCAACTGAATTAATTTTGTTAAAAAGTGATTTTAGCAATTTTGGATGCCATGTGGACATTACTACATAATGTGCTAGTGGAATAGCATCCAAGCCATCCCAACACCTTTCCTGCTGGGAAAATCCACTGCTGGTGCCTTTCCATAGTGTGTGATTATGGGTTACAGGACCACCATTTGAGAAGGTCTCCTAATGCGCTGATCTTGTCATTAGTTGTTGTACAGTATTTTCCTTTCCTCAAAATGATTGGAGCAAAGAGGTTATTCTTTGGATGGTTTTCTCAGACAGGGTATGTGAAGCCATATACTACAGTAAAATTAAAATAATAATAACTCATAGAACTATGAGAATTCATCAACTATGATCTGCTTAGTACTATGATTTTGAACAAATCAAAACCTCTTTGGACCACAATTTTGACATCTGAAAAATTAAACCTTTGGATCATTTGATTTCTGATATCCCCTTTAGAATATCAGTGGCCTGTTTCTTTGTTGCCTTTCTTTTCTACCTTCTATCCCCATGTGTATCTGCCCTTAAAGTAGAAAGATACGTGACAGCTATTGGCAAGGAAAATAGAAAATTTTGTCTCCCAACTGATATTCTTCTCATAGTCCAGGCAACTCCTAGTAGTGCAAATGAAGAAACAGCTACCCAGAAGGAACAGTGGTTTGGCAACAGATGGCATGAGGGATATCTCCAAACACCCAGAGAAGACTCCCATTCAACAATAGGGACAGCTGGTAATGAATGGTTTAACAAGTAAATTTGGATGGCGACTTCCTTTTGGGTTAAATGGTAGACATTGAGGACATTGAACAAAAGGACACTGGAGGAATTGTCACAAGATGTTAGGTTCCTTAATAAATTATCTTGCAGTTAACACAGAGCCAAACCTTAAAGGCTCATAACAAGTCACCTGAACAGGAATAAATACAAGCCAGTTAGGAATAGGAATGGGAAACACAGAGAATATGCCCTTGAGCATGTGTCTTTCACATTGAATTTTGGGCATCATCTGCTACATCATTTGTAGCAGAGGCTCTTATAAAATACCCCCTTTTGTCATGCAAAGGAATATACTCTATAATGTGGGTCCAAATTTACAATGTGATTTCTCATAAACTATTTTCTTGTGATAAAGCATTTTGTCAGAACTTCAGTGTTTGAAGAAATAGAGCCAGACATTATGTGAAAAATGACACCTGTCTGATGTCATTTGGCTTTTTGGTCATGCCTGTTTGGTAATTTGTTTTTTCAGTATTAAAAAGGCATCTTCTCTATTCTTGAATTGTGAGATTGTGGAAATTGGAATCAAGTCTTATCATCATCTCTAAGTGATGCCAGATAACTTGGCTCTGCAAGCACCCATGCAGAATTCTTTTGTCTGTGTGACATAAGTATTGAAATGTGTCCTGCCTTATAGAGAAGGAGAATTCCATATTCTCACTTGGTATCAGTGAGAAATAGTCCTCATGTTTCTATTTGCAATATAGAAGATAATGCATCATGTCCTTCCGGGGCATGGCAAGTTCTGAATGAATCCCTGGCAGATCAATGGATTCTGTGACTCTCTATGTGGTGTGGTTGTTGCTAAGAGGATGCTATTGTAATCTTTTCTACCTATACTTCTTCATTGGCTCCGAATGAAGCAAGGCATATGCTGCTGTCTTACGTGTCATTTATGCCATAAGTCCCATTGTTAGAAGGTAATGCTTCTAACGGATTCCATTCATGCTTTTGAGATAAATGGCATTGACATTCATGTTGATCACATGGAAAGCTGTTACCTCATTTCTTTCCTGAGATCATTTCCAGCCTAAGGTGCATTCGGCTGGAATATGGTTGTCTCAAAATGACATCATGCACTTGGGCTCTTATACTTCTGCTCTCAGGGGACTGTGGCAGCGTGGCATGGGTCCAGAACTACTTCTCCTTCATCTTCCTTTGATGTCTGTAACTCATCCTCTCTGCGCTGCAGGAGTTGTTAATGCTTTCGTGTCCTCCAGTTCACATGCTGATTGCTAAGAAGAAAATGAGCATGAGTGAACTCAAACCTGCTGAAGCATCCTGCGTTTACACAACTTCCTTGCCCTCTATACAAGGAAGATGGTTGCATTGTCTTGTCAAGAGAATAAAGTCTTTTTAAAAAATAAAATCAATGCACCCCTGACCAAGCGTCCATTAACACTTTGACAATTGCTTGAACTGCATGATCACAACAGCCTCAGCCCACACCAGCCATCCAATGCAAGGAACGACAACACCGAGCCCAGAGGACAGTTCCTGGACTGATTTCTTCGACCCAGTCTCACATCCCATGGGACGAGGTCATCAAGCAGGAAGAAGGATGGGTAATAGCCTCTGAAATTTTTATATATTATGTTTTTTGAAATCCACTGAGTGACCGTTGACTATTTTTCTAGAAATATGCCCTTGGTTTTAGACCAGTCTACTTTCCTGAAGGACTTGAGGTTCTTCAAAAATTCGTTTTCTTGGTAGGAGTGATATGCATATTCATCTGCACATGAACACTTGAGCTGAAAGTAAGGAATTTGGCAGGACAGTTGGCAAAAGAAGACATTTATTGTCAAAATATATCTGGGTGAGGCAGTAAGTAATAGATGTGAAATGAATATTGCCAATAATGAATGCTAAAGAAATTCTGAGAACACCTCCTCACCCTACCACAGCATCACAAAAAGGTGAACTGGACCTGATTTATAAAAAATTTTAAAAACCTGGATAGTCAGAGAAAGGAAATGGGTGGAGGGGTGGGGGGAGTTTTTCTAAGAAGGAGACTCAAGTAAGGAGAAACATGAAGGGAGAAAAGCCAAGGAATGAATATGTCAAGTGAGTGGATCCATTTGTCACAAAGGAGGATATGTTTGAACGACTAGGCCCAGCACACATGAGTTTGCACATGGCAGCTGGAGCTCTGAGGACACCTATGGGGGAAAACCAAGCCAGGCAAAGATCTTCAGAATCAATATTAAGTCTCTGTACTGATGAAGAGAAAGAGATTCCATTAAATTAATGAAGATGTCAAGGACAATACAATTGGCTTCAACTACACAATGGTGTGGTACCTCTTGAAGGACTCTACTTATAAGAGGGAAGATGAACAAGAGTCTAGAGCCGATCATCGAGTGGGGCTTTTTCTGGGAGAGCGTCCATTTGTGACTTTGATTCAGGTTAGCCCTTGCTCTTGTTTGAAATCTGGGATAGGAGAGTCACCACATTTTTGTCCTACAAAGATCTTGAATATTTTAGTGTTGAAAGGCTGCAGTGCAGACATGGGTACCCAGTATTCTGGTGCTTTGCTGGAACCGATTAGCTCTCTCCAGAGGCAGTGATGTGGATGGATTTTGACTGAATTGGAGAGCCAGCAATATTGATGGGGTTTATGAATTGTTTGGCCTCTGTGTCACTCAAGACTTATTATTTCAGCAGAGTAGATCTGTGATAACTATTAAAAACAACATTTGCAAGTATTTCAGTGAAATTTCTGCACTACTCAACATTGTACATGTTAAATTTTAAAGACTCCTTAAACTTGAGTTTCTTGGAAGAATAATTTGGTGACACCCACTGCTTCTTATTTCTTGCCCCTGTATACTTCCTGTAACTCCACCTAGGTGGTATTGGGTGACGATTTTGTGTTTATTTGCACATTCACTTTGTGAAAAGAAAAAGACTAAAGGGGGAAGAGAGCCATTTTTAAAAGCCCCTTTGGTTGATAAGAGGGAGGGGATAAAATAGTGCCTGAGTCAGAGCACTTTGACTTTTCTCCGTGTGTCAGATTGCATGTTTCTGTAAGAAAGGCAATGTTTCTGTCTCTCTGCAAGATTTGGGTGTTCCGTCATGCACTCACTTAGAGTGCTTCTAGACTCAGCAAAAACAAACATGAATCATAGCTTTCATGTAACTCGGCCCTTCAAGGAAGGCCAGTTACTTGTTGTGGTACTCTGTAAAGAAACAATAATCTATCTCAGTTCTGGAGATTAGTCAATATGTGCTTTCTTTCCTCTTGGCCAGATGTGAAATATTTAAAAAATCTGTTGTAGACCATAAACCACCTTCGTAGTGATTTGGGAAACCAAGCAATAACACTAATATTGATTCCTTCAGATATGGACTCCGGTCATAGTACAACGCTTCAGCCTACTGCAGATCCAAATACAGGTTTGGTGGAAGACTTGGACAGGACAGGACCTCTTTCAATGACAACGCGTAAGGATAACGACGCTCAGCCCCTTTGTTGACTTGTATTCCTGCTTCATCTCTTAATCCCCATTAGCCAGGATGCAGAGCTTTGGTGGCGGAATGGTGCATTTAGTTCTATGTGGCTCTGCTCAGCCCAGTGTGTGAAACTGTCTTTGTTGTCTACATTTCTTGTGGAAGTCTCTCAACTTGATTTTGCCTTCATTTCTTAGTGCCTTCCAGATTCAATGACTTTGTGTTTTAAAAAAATATGGGACTCTATTCAACTCCATTTTCATTCTCTAAGTAGTTATGCCAGTGAAACACAAGCCCACTTCTAGGATAGTGATTTCTCTATGTTTTAACTGACCATTTCCTTTTAATATCCATCTTCCCTCCAGCCAATGCAGAAGAGGGGTAGGATTGCTTGCATCGTTGTGAAAAGACATTTTTGGGGCCAGATAATCCTAGAAATTACATCAGTTCTTAGAGGAGAGGCAAGGCATGTTATTGACAATCAACAAAGGTGGCAGGATCCCTGGAACAACAACAAAAAATTTGCTAGTATCTCTTTCTATCACTAAGAAACGGTCAACTTCTAGTAGCCTTAATTTCTACTATATGTGCAGGGATGTCCTAGAGCTCAGCCTAAAGTCATTCCTAATTTCTTAGAAGAATATGAAAAAATATCTAGAATTAAGAAGGTCCCATTTTACTGCTTGTCACACATAATGGGCAGAGCCCTTCATATGAGCCTTTTAGGCAAAGGAAAAAAATCAGCAAGCATGTACTGCTTGTCAGCAATGTAAATAGCACAGTGTTGAGTACCAAAGGAGATACAAATAAGCCTATAAATGACCCTTGTCAAAGAAAGACTTATATTTCCATTTTATGTCACTGTTGGCTTTTGTTCTGACGTTGGGTTTGGGATTTAGTGACTGTCTCTCCTGGTTGTAATATTTATTTGGTGGTGGGTATGGCTTATGGGTGTGCTTCATGAAGTTTCTGCACGTGCAACTCAGAGGTCAGTACCTTTCTTAAAAGAACACAAAAGAAATAAACTTGAAACAGTCCAGGTGATTTTAGATATGGGCAATGGTTCAACCTCAAATTGAGATATATCACTGAGGGCCCTGTGTTTGCCCAGGCAAGCGTTTCCTTGGTGCAGCCATGAGAATCCCCCTACACAGATGAAATAAAAAAACTTAATAATGGAGTAAAATGGTAACTTTAATTTAATGACCTTTACAAGGTAGCTAAGTATTGCCTTGTATAAATTTGATCGGTCTTACTCGAGCAGGCTATTCTAGATAGGCTTCTTTTTCTTTTGTGGTTACAAGTAGACTACGGGCTATCATGCTGTTTATCTTCCCTACTGTCACATTTCTTGACACACAGTTAGATGCTCTTGATATCTGATAGGAGCATTGAGATTCAAATATCCTTTTTTCCTCATCTCTGTGTTCTCTGGTTTTCCTGAGTGACTGGGAACAATGTTACAATTGCACCAGAACAATCCAGGGTAGGCAAAGTTTTGGCTCAGTCTTCACCTTGCCACTTTACCTTTGTTGACTATACTGAGAAATAAAGAGTCTTTGGAACCAACTAGGGGGAAAATAGAATTCTTCCGTATATTTCTATCTATCAGAGGAGAATGATGTGCACAAACCTATGTGCCTACCCATCTGACTCTGCGATAGCTACATCTTCCCTGCTAGCAGATAACAGGATTTGTGTCATAACTTCAAATTAACACTGGATTCATCCCTCATTGAAACAGAGCAGAGTAATTCTCAGAGCTTCTCTACATCACATGAAGGCTTGGAAGAAGATAAAGACCATCCAACAACTTCTACTCTGACATCAAGCAGTAAGGAATACTTATAAACCCTAGTTGGCTTCAGCAATTGATAAGAATCAATAAATTATGGGTGCTTTTGCAGTGTCTTTGGTGGAGGTGCATCCATTTGCTGCTGTTATGCTGTTACTTTTAATCAAAAGGTGCGTCTGGTGGTGGTTCTCTGATTTTTCTGTTTCATACACCTCTTTGTACATTAAGTGCAAACTACATTTCTTAATCTTAAAGGTTGGGTTTCTTTCACTCCAGGGTTAGTGATTTGTTTTGACAATAATGAATTGCTTATATATGATTTATTTTATTTATTTATTTATTTTTAACTTCAGATCGTTCTAACTTTTTGATGTGGGCATTTAAATTTAGCGCTATAAATTTCCCTCTTACTACTGCGTTAGCTATGTCCCAGAGATTCTGGTACCTTGTATCTTTCTTCTTATTAGTTTTAAAGAACTTCTTGATTTTTACATTAATTTCATTATTTCCCCAAAAGTCATTCAGGAGCAGGTTATTCAATTTCCATGTAATTGTATAGTTTTGAGTGAGTTTCTTAGTCTTGATTTCAAATTTGATTGTGCTGTGGTCCAAGAGACTGTTTGTTATGATTTCAGTTCTTTTGCATTATGATTTATAATTGGTGTAAATGTCTGATTATATCACTTTATATTCCTCACATTAATATTATTTTGCTGTTGGTCCTCTGGACCTCCATGGTGCTGATGACTGAAAGGAATCCCTTCTGGAAAATAAAAGAATAATTAAATTAGTAGCCTCAGGCCTTTGAAATCTTGCCTTTGCTATTCTAATTGCAGGGAGCAAAATTTTATCTTTCAATCCAATGGTATGTTTCCTCCACTTCATCAAAAATGAATCCAATTGAGAAAGAACTCAAGATTATCTAGTACTTCGGCCAACTTCAAGGTCACAGTTATAGTGACATAAGCCTTACCTAATAACCCAAGCAGATGTTGCAACAAATGCCAATTCTGGGTATTAAGATAACCAAAATCTCTTCTGTTGAGTGATGTCCAGGTGGTGGTGGTGTCTGTTGAAAAATATTTATTCTGTTTAATAGTATGGTGAACTTCATTCTATTCCTTCCCGTTTATGGGTAACAAGTGGAAAGCTTTTACAGCAATTGTGTGTTCTGGAGACAAGCACGTGGTGGCTGGTAATGTTACAATGTGGGTTCATCATTGATTTCACCTCCACACAGATAGAAATGATGTCAGAGGTGGAAGAAGAGGCTCAAGTCATTTTGAACCCTCAACTACTTTACTGGAAGGTTACACCTCTCCTTACCCAGACCCGAAGGAAAGCAGGACCTTCATCCCAGGGACCCCAGCTGAGACTGGGTCCTTTGGAGTTACTGACATTACTGTTGGAGATTCCAACTCTAATGTCAATCACTCCTTATCAGGTAATTTGGCCATTTATTATCTAGTTTGCTTTCTCTGTGTAGAGAAACAATACATACTTTCATATTACAGAGGACATTTTCTGTGTAGTCTGGGATTGGTCTAGCTTGTGATATGGAAATGTCTTTCATCATTGGTTATCAATTCTAGTGCAACTAAACTTGGATTTATTTTAGATATAAGAATACTACTTTTGCCAGTGTTTTTTCCATTTGTGTGTGTGTGTTTGTGTATTATGTGTACAACTTGGCTGTTATGATGGAATTGCTTTCTTTGTCATATCTTGTGATATATCAAGTTGAACCACATGAAACTGATACTTTTGCAGGTCAAAATAGTTGAATATTAGCAATTCCATTTACTTTGACTAATATATGCTAGTTATTTAGTAAGGTTTTATCCTACAGGTGAATAATTTCTATATACTAGTATCTTTGCTCTGAAATTATTATCTTGTTTTGGTGATAGATTGATCAGTTTTACTTTTGGTGATGGATAAACCTCTTCTAGCTCTGATGCATACTCAAAATCTTCATGATTTAATCTAGTATTAATGAATAGGGACCATTTCTCCTATTGTTATAGTGAAGAGAGGACTGAAGATAATTTACTCAATTAAGTTTGACATGGACCTAGAATAAGTCTTTTTTTTTTTCTCAAATAAGCAGTCATCTCTGCTTCTGCTTTTCTTTGCTTCTCCATTTGTATTAAGAAATTAACACTGAAGAAAGGAGAACTTGCAAACACCCACTGTAGTGAAGAAATTAAAAACAGATTCTATCTTCCTAGTACTAGTTTTTCAATTGCTTTTTAACACAATCACTAAGGCATAGTCAAGATTAGAGACTTTAGATATATACTTTTGGAGCAGAGATCTTCTCTCCTCACTCCCGAAAAAAGAAAAAGAAGAATAGATATCTTATGAGAACCCAATAAGTAAAACAGATGACAGTTGTGATCCAGGGACAGAAAATTCAGAATGCCACATGTGTGGCCTCATTTCTCTGGGTGGCCTACCCCAGAGCTTCAAGAAAAGCTAAGAAAATACCAACTTCAGCAATATTGGCAAGACAAAGCCCCTTACACTCCTTAGTTCTTTATTCAGCATTGTTCTGCTCTTACTTATTAAAAATTCCAAGTACCATTGTCAATATTCTTCAGTAAATCTTACAGTGCTGCCTAATTTCTCTTGGCAAAAGAAAGCCTGTTGTGCAACCTAATGAATTTATTTATTTATTTATTTTGAGACAGAGTCTTGCCTTGTCGCCCAGGCTGGAGTGCAGTGGCACAATCTCAGCTCACTGCAATCTCTGCCTCCTGGATTCAAGTGATTCTCTTGCCCCAGCCTCCCGAGTAGCTGGATTACAGATGTGTGCCACCACGCCCAGCTAATTTTTGTTTTTTTAGTAGAGCAAGTGTTTCACCATGTTGGCCAGGCTGGTCTGGAACTCCTGACCTAAAGAGATCCACCCACCTCAGCCTCCGAAAGTGCTGGGATTACAGGCAGGAGCCAGCACACCCAGCCATGAATTTAAATTTTAAATGACAATTTTAATAGTCATAATACCCTAGAAGGCTTATAGCATAATGTTAGTGAATCAAATGCTTTCTACAAAACTGATATTCAGCTATTCACAAACACTGATTCCTTCTGCTTTTCACAGTGGTACAGACAGATTTTCCACAATTCTCCATGGATTAGACAATTAAGTGACTCAATTCTCATACTTGGTTTTCTTCAAAAACACTCATGTAAATCTCATTTATACCTATACATTTTTTTCAGTCTTTATGCTTAATGTTAAGAAGTAAAGCATTTGTTGAAGTGCGTTGATCACTTGGGGTCAGGAGTTTGAGACCAGCCTGGCCAACATGGTGAAACCCCATCTCTACTAAAAATACAAAATATTAGCTGGGCGTGGTGGTGGGCGCCTGTAGTCTTAGCTACTCTGGAGACTAAGGCATGAGAATCGCTCGGACCCAGGAGTTGGAGGTTGCAGTGAGTCGAGATGGAGACACTGCACTCCAGCCTGAGAAACAGAGCAAGACTCTGTCTCAAAAAAAAAAAATAAAAGAACTAAAGCATTTGGAATTTTGGTGGCAATGGTGGTGGTGGTGGTGGTGGTGGTGGCGGCGATGGTGATGGTGATAATGGTGGTAATGGGATTGTGATGGTGATGGTGATTTTGGTAGTGGGAGTATTGGTGTGGCATTGCATTTCAGCAAATGTTGTTTTCATTTATTTTAGCCATCAGCCAAGGAACAAAGCAATCTGTCTCTTCAATACAATTACACAAGTGACTATGTGTCACCCGCCTCCACTTTCTCTAATCAAAGAAATGGTGATGATTAGGTTACTATAGATTCCTTATAAGGTGCCTTCATAATGGATAACTGCAGCCATGTTATGTAAGCGTTATCCTGTGATTAAAAAAAAGATTCCAGTCTACTTTTGAAAAATGGGGGTGGGGAAGTAGTTTTATGGATTTAGATTTTAGCAATTCATGACCTTGTCTTAATCTAAAGCTTTCTGGTGATAATCCTTCCCTGAAAAGTTAGGATTATATTAACTAGTCATGTTGAAAATACAGATTCAACTTTTAAAAAATACTATTTTAAACTTATCATGATACCCATATTCCAATACACATTACTCATGTTAGCTACCATCTCACCATTTCCTTTTTTACTTATTTTCAAATTTTTTTTCTGAAAATAAGTAGCTGACCTTTCTCTTTGAATCTTTCCATCATTCAATTTCAAAATTTCTTACTGCATACTAATTTCCTGCTCCCAAGGAAGCTCTTTGTTTCATGCCCTAAACCAGAGTACGCCCATTTCCAATGATTACATTTCTCATAATTAAATTCATATTATCCTTATTTAAAATATACAATGTCTAGTCTCAACCTCAGACCTGCAAAGACATTACAGTATTTTTGTTAGCGTGTTCCTTATCACAGTTCTTGGATTTCTACCAAAGCCATGTTTCTACAGAACTTCCCGTGGTCATCCTTCCTAGCCTCAGCTGCCCTAGTTTCCTTAATTCTGATTAAAGCTCTAGGTCATTTATCAGTGGATTAAGCAATGAACAGTAATTAATATTGTGGATCCATTCAAGGACGTTTTGCCATCATTTTTTGGAATACCTTAAAAAGACTAAACTTTGTGATAGGCTGCATGAGAACGAAAATGTAAGGAAATGCAGACGAGAGTGTAAGTGGAAACCTGCAGTCCTGACCTTCCTCTTGCTCATTACAGGAGACCAAGGTGAATTTGACCCCAGCGGGGGCTCCCATACCACTCATGGATCTGAATCAGCTGGTGAGTTCAAAACGGCTTCAGTCATTTACTGTTATAATCCTTGAGCCTGATGATGACTACTAACGAAGTATGAGTCAGTGTCTCCAGAGAAGTGGTTCTCAAACCTTCTTACCATACATCACAATTACAGGGAGGGCTTATTAAATCACAATGTTGGACCCCACCCTTAAAGTTCCTAATTCAGTAGGTCTGGGGTGGAGCCCAAGTATTTGCATTTCTCATCAGTTCTCTGGTAATGCTGACACTGCTGGGACAGGGATTGCACTTTGAGAACTACCGCTCTGGAGAAAAGCCTTGCATCTGAAAGCCTCAGGAGGAATTCAGGCAGTGTCCCAATTTAACATTACGCTACACCAGAGTGATTTAAGAACATGAGTTTTGTAGCAAAAATGACCTCTGTTAGATTCCAGCCCTCCGCATTGTTAACTGAGCAAGATGCTTAAAGGGTCTGAGACAAAATTTCTCATCTAATAAACTTGGAATAATAAGAATTGTCACAGGACACTGTTTCAAAGGCTAAATGATAGAATAAATATAAAGCATTTAGCATAATCCTGGCACATGATATCATAGCTGGTATTTGTTGGGAATTTACTGTGTGCCAGCAGCATCTTCCTCAACACTTTACCTGTATCAGGTGGGGCCAAATGGAACTGCCATTACTGTGGGTCGGGAACAGGTCAATATCAGCAAATTCATAGAGTTTATCTAGTATTAACTCATTCAGTCATCCTACAAACTCTGTGATGACATCAGTGAGTATTATTATTCCCATGTTACAGATGAGGAATCTAAGGCTCAGAGAGGGTAAATAACTTGACAGAGTTGACAGGACCAGGGAGTGATGGAGCCATATTTCAAGCCTGGGGGTCTCATGTTACTTCTCACAGCAGTCTGGAGAAGGCATTCTATAATGACCATAATTACTGCCAGGCATTCATTTGTTTTGTTTGTTTGTTTTGATTTTGTTTTGAGATGGAATCTCGCTCTGTCTCCCAGGCTGGATGGAATGCAGTGGCGTGATCTTGGCTCACTGCAACCTCTGCCTCCCAGGTTCAAGTGATTCTCCTGCCTCAGCCTCCCAAATAGCTGGGATTACGGGTTTTCACCACCATGCTGGACTAATTTTTGTATTTTTAGTAGAGATGGGGTTTCACCATGGTGGCCAGGCTGGTTTTGAACTCCTGACCTTAAATGGTCCACCACCTCGGCCTCCCAAAGTGCTGGGATTACAGGCATGAGCTACGACACCCGGCCTAGGCATGCGTTCTTAAACAGACTCCTGTTTGTTGTGATTCCGATCACACCCCTGAAAACCTTACCCCAGACTGCAAAAGTCTGACATGAGGTAGATTTACTAATGACTTCTACTACTGGGCTACTGGGAGGTGCTGCCAGTGCTGCCTTACTGTGGTCCCCTTGACCATCACAAATCTAGGTGATCCCCATATGAATGATTTAAGCCATATCAATTATTGTCCTCCCTTTTTATACCCAAGTTTGAGTGAGGCTCACAATCAGGTTTAAATGTTTACACATTGAAAACAAATAGGAAGATGGATAGTTACATAGTGGCTTCCATAATAACCCTCTATGGAGGAGCACTAGGAGGTAGGGGTTCATTAGAAATGCCTCCGAAATAGAGACAAAAGTCACAGGTTCACTGGGGACCTTCGGCAGGGCACTTAACCTTTCCCAGACTCAGTTTCCTTGTTAGTAAAAAGGAGATCAGATCACCTACCTCAGTTGCTTCCTAGAGTTCTTGTGAGGAAGACAGGGTACCAGAATTGTGAAAGTACTCTGCAACAGTAGGGAGTTATTACTAAAGGGTGTGCTCTCTAAATCAAGAGACCTCAGCCACTCTCTGAGTGTGGTTCTTTAACCATTAGCATGGACATCACCTTGGAACTTGTGGAAATGCAGAATCCCTGGCCAACCCAGACCTACTGAATCAGGATCTGCATTTTAACTATAGCCTCCCACCCAGGTGGTTTATATGCACATTAAAGTTTGGAAGCTTAGACTATGCTAGACTGCTTTTCTCACCGTTGAAGACAATTGAACGGATCTCTATGCACATGTCTCGGATTACATCTCATCTCCCAACAGGAATATTAAGTGTTCCTCGTTGTGGAACTTGCTATTGTGGCCAGTCCTACCCTGGCTGGATTTGTAGACATCTGGAGCACAAGGCAAGGTCTGCTGTCTCACATCCATCCTCTGTGGCTTTTGCTTGAAGTGAGAATCAGGTGGATGGGAGCCAGTCTCTTTTGTTTGGCTTCTGAGCAGGTGTCTATTGTTCAAACAGGAGGTTTCGTCTTGTTGCACATACACCCAACCCAGATCTTTTCTTGCTAGGAGCACTTTTTTTTTTAAATAAAGAGATTAGGATCCATTAATGGTCTCACTTTTAAATATCAAAGGCTTCTGTGAGTCGGAAAAAAACCAGTGAGAGTGACTGTACCTCCTGGGGAGTTTTCAAAGCCAAAGATCTTCAATTTAGGTGGCCAATGTCCCATGACTTGGGCAGGTGAAAACCTGCCAACCACCAAGGACACTGGAAGGCATGTCGGGAAAGGACCTCGGACTGTTTTGGAGGTTTATAAAGCAAAAGGCCATTGTCAACATAGGATGGGGGGTGTTGAAACAGCCAGATGTCTGGTAGGAACTTGTTTTGCTCCCTTTTAAATTTTAACAAAAGCATTAAATTGCATAAACAAGAGCCATCCTGTCCCCAAATAACCATTGTGATCAAGATTTCCGTGTGCACAGTCTAAAGTTTGACTCTCTGAGGAAAGCTCTCATTTAAGGCCCCACCATCTTCATCCATTGATCACCTTCAGGATTCTACAGTGGGCTTCCATTTGGTAGGGAAAAAAAGTTCATTTTTGTGGGACACTTCGGAATTTTGTTTTGAAGCAATGGAGGAAGAATGTTTTAAAATCCATGAAGCTTTAATTTTGATGAGCCTTTCCACAAGATGTCTTAGAAGTTTCTTTTTTAAAAAAATTTGTGTACTTATTTATTCTTATTTTTAATAGGAACAGGATCTCCCTGTGTTGCCTAGGCTGGTTTCAAACTCCTGGGCTCAAGCGATCCTCCTGTTTCAGCCTCCCAAAGTGCTGGGATTATAGGCATGAGCCTCTGTGCCCAGCTTCTTATAAGTTTCTTTTAGAAGCGTTGTGTTTCACTCATTTGGATCGGCCTTCAGTTCTGACTTGAGGATTGTCTGTCTTGTGATGCTTCCTCCCAGTTTGAGGCATTTTATTCATTTCCTCATTTTGCTTTCTAGCAGTAGAAAATGTTGATTCTTCTAACAACGTGCGTTTCAGTAATATATTAGCAGGGACTCTAAAAGGGGGATTTTTCATAGTCAGAAAGGGCCACTGCCCCAAACTCTTTATTTTTTAGTGTTTATGTTGGCTCCTATGATGCTATTGGATGGGATTTTCAGGTTCCCTTTGGGCTTTCTGGAGCATGTGAATCCTCTGGGGGTCTTGTTAAAATGAAGATTCTGATTTGGTAGCTTTGGGGTGAGGTGGAAGATTCTGCATTTCTAGCAATCTCCCCAGATATGCCTGTACTGATGGTCCAGGGGCCACACTTTGAGTAGCAAGGTCCTAAAGTAAAAATAGAAAATAACAACCACACACAACTACCAATACTGTGTACTTCCTTAAACCTCTGTAAAATTATGATGAACGGGATTCTATTATCCCCATCTTACGAGTGTGAAAATGGAGACTTGGAGAAGGTAAATCGACCCAGCACATATGGCTAGTTAGCAAGGGACAGCAAGGATACTCAAATCCAGGGTTGTCCAGCTCTAGTCCCCAAAGTCCTGAACACTGTCAACAGTGCTGCTGAGAATTCTCATGTTCCTTGATACAGGATAACATTACCAAGCCTTAGCCTTAATCAAACTGAGGGGGGGATATCTTTTGTGTAATGCTTTATAAACGTCTGCAGCTTGAATCCATAAATGGCTTCTCAGTGATTCAGAATGTGGAGAATAGCCCTTACGTGGCTCCACAAGGAACTCGGGGTTATGCATTTCAAACTTAGGTTGAGAGATGTTTTTTTTTTTCCCTTAGGACATTCACACGGGAGTCAAGAAGGTGGAGTGAACACAACCTCCGGTCCTTTAAGAAGACCCCAAATTCCAGGTGAGTTTCAAACTGTGAGGCAGAAAAAGACCCTGAAAGCAACTTTCTCAGAATGTCCCAGCAAGAAAGAAGAGACCCATTTGAAAGCACATTCTCCACAATGCCCAACGTATGAATCCAATTGTTCCTCTTCGCAAGTTAAAGGATGAGTGAGAGTACTACAGCCTATTGGTAGGAAAAGATAGAATAGTCTTTTCCTGGGTTCTGCAGACTAGCTGAGCTCATATGCAGATCTGTCCCTGGCCTGTCCCAGAGAAGTGCCATGTTAGTTACGAAAGCTTTCTTCCTAAATGAATGACCGCCCAGAGGACCCCATGTCATACTTAGGTCCTTTTTAACCCAATCCAATTTCCCCTTATTTCTGGGGTCCAAGGTGAAGCATATAATTTTCCTCGTACAGTTGCAGACAGGGAGGGGCTACAAGAGGCATTTATATCAGATGAAGTGAAAACTTTCTTTTGGTTCTCCAGCTACTTTTTTTTTTGTCGAGGGACTGCCTGCTGTTGTGGACAGAATAAACTTTTCAGAAAGTGTGACATGTGCAGTGAGGAGGCTGGGACACCTGGTTCTCCCGAGCATCAACAAGGCATTTGTTGCAAATTCTTTATTTGGCTTGGAATCAAAATTGATTTGTCATGGAGAATTACTAAAGGGAAGGGTTCTCCTAAGGTTGTAAATTACCCTTTTAATTCTCTCCTCTTCAGAGGTCTCCAAACTGAGCCTCCCTTGGGGAAAGAGAAGAATGTGGCATACACCTTTCTCCTTTGCCCCAGCTTGCCTAAGCACACCTGAAGACAGAGCAGAGAGAGAGGGGTGGGCTGCCCTGGAGGAGGGAGAGGGGAAGCCTTAGCTGTCATCAGACAGCAAGATTCTTCCCAGCTCCAGTGGCAGTGCAGGTGGGCCATCTCAGGGCTGGAGACCAGGGCCACGGTGGGCAGGAGTAGAGAGGAAGAACAGAAATGGTGCCCTCCTGTCAGTCTCCCCACCTTCTGACTCTACCTCCCTCTCCAAATTCATCTAAACCAGGAAAAGGTGAGGTAAAAGTATGCAGAGCAGGAACTCAGAGGTAAACCAAGATTTTCAAGAAGAAAATAGATAATGAGACTTTCCATGTCTCTTCTTTCTCAAGCCCTGGTTCATTGCACACATATACAGCCCACTTTGCAACTGAATTTAGTAGAGTTGTCAAGTCATATTTTAGTCCAATGAGAGCCTGATTTCAAAATGTGCAGAATATTAATCCACAAGTGATACATAATTGCTGAAGACATTTGAAAAAATACAACTAAACAAAATAATGAAAATATAAATCACTTATTACCTTTCTCACCATCCGGAAATACCACGGTTACTATTTTAATATACATCTTTCCCATCATTTTAAAATGTAAAATATGTACCAGAACACGATTACACCTTACATAGCGTTTAGTAAACATTGCCTGCTGGTTAACCATGGCTTCCATATCATTGAATATTTCCTCCTCATATTGTAGTTCATAATCAATAGATGTGCCCTAATTTATTTAACCAATCCTTTATTGTCTCCATTTTTGTTTTTTAACACAATGTAAGGTGGATGCTCTTATACAGGAAAAAAAAGTTCCTTTCAAAAGAAGCATACATTTCCTTTTATCTGTTTAATAATGTTTTACCAAAGGCATTTACAAGATTCAACAAGTTATCCTGTAGTTTTTTAGAAGCATAGTTCTCCTGGAGGGATTTGAAAATCCTGACTGATGATAAAAGATTAAATCAAGGAGCTGGGCACGGTGGCTCGAGCCTATAATCCCAGCACTTTGGGAGGCTGAGGCGGGTGGATTGCCTGAGGTCAGGAGTTCAAGACCAGCCTGGCCAACATGGCAAAACCCCATCTCTACTAAAAATACAAAAAATTAGCTGGGCATGGTGGCGGGTGCCAGTAATCCCAGCTACTTGGGAGGCTGAGGCAGGAGAATGAATCACTTAAACCTGGGATGCGGAGGTTGCAGTGAGCCAAGATTGTGCCATTGCACTCCAGCGTGGGCAACAAAACTCTATCTTAAAAACAAAAATTAAAGCAAGAAGGCTATTGGACAAATACAGCAAATTGTTCTTCCAGAATTACTTGCTTACTGGCTAGACCTGTGGCTAGACCCTCCTGCAGTGCTGACTATGGTGCTTGTTTGACCTAGGTCGATTATAAAGTGCATTTTTGATTTTACAAACCGTATCTCTAAAGCTTACACATGTCTTTTAATTTGCTCACACCAGAATGGCTGATCATCTTGGCATCCCTCTTGGCCTTGGCTTTGATTCTTGCAGTTTGCATTGCAGTCAACAGTCGAAGAAGGTAAGGGACTGTCCTGGGGGGCCTTCAACTTGCAAAAGGCATCATTTAAATTTGGACTTTATATCCTTGCTGCTTAGAGTGTAGTCCCTGCAACCGGTAGCCTGGGCACCCTGGGGGTTTGTTGGAAATGCAGAACCTCGGACCCGATCCCAGACCTCCTATAGCAGAGTCTGCATCCTAATGAGATTCCAGGGATTCATGTGCATGGTGAAGCTTAAGACATCTTTCTCTGCCCCAGAGTTTAGAGAAAGGAGACACCTGTGATTGTTTGGATCATCATTTTTAAGCAGTGGTTGAATCCTTTATGATTTTACCTATTTTTAAGGTTAAACCTCATGCAGACTCTATCTGATGAAAGTTATGAAATATCTCACCAGGAAGGCACATAAAAGTATATACTCATTCACTGATTTGTTAACTACTTATTAAATACATTCACAATGCACAAATATTGTATAAGGATTCAGTGATTCTTCATCCCCTATAGCCTCTCCGAGGCCCAGGGAACTTTAAGAACCCTTCCCAGAAGCAGGCTCTGGCTTGTGCTCTTGTTTGTGTTTTGTAATGATATGTCTTTCTGTTTTATGGAAACCGTAGTTGAAGAGATTCAGGTTATAGCACAGGAAGAGCAATGTTTCATAGGCCTCCTCACTGTTAAGAGGTCTATGGCAGCTGCCGAAATAGCTCGGTTGGGAGAGCGTTAGACAGAAGAGGTCTATGAAACATAACTTTTTTTAGGAAAGTCTAAATGAAGACAGTCACCTCCCTAGAACTGACACGTGGGCTGTTTTTATATTCTTGAAGGCCACTCTCTCTCCCTACCTGAACCAAGACCTATAGGTTTGGAAGTTATTTACATGATATATATATACATATACATGGTTAAGACTTGAACAGGTTCTAGAAATAATGCTACCTAAAGTGAAGTATAAAACAGTATTAATTCTAGCAACAGAGGAAATGAACTTTAACAGGGGTCCTCCAAAAGTGTAAATCTAAATTTCTTACCCAAGACACTTTAAAGATACAGTATTTTTCTTCAGGACATAATTCATAGGAATATTAAACCTTTTGCAAATGTCCCTTTAGGTAGTTTCTTGTAAGGTGAAAGAATCTTTATTTCTAAGCAAGGTCACCTTGATTGTGTCCCCAGATCACCTCACAGGGTGGAAAAATGACCCTCAGTCTGGGAGAAGACCTAGAGAGAATTATGGACTCCTTCTTACTGGTTTTTGGAAGGCCACCAACAGCTCATTCCAACACCATGGGCAGCCCATACAGCCTCTAATTATCTGAGAAAACCAAATGGCGCTGTTATAATAATTACACTGGTACAAGTTAATAAAGCTGCCGTATCACAGTCAAATAGCTATATTGCTATCTATACCATTGATGGCATGATTTAAAAAAGTGGTTATGATAGCTGACTGTATGAGGAACAAAACTGAGAGGAAAAAAGTCTAAAAGGCCTCCTATGATTAAACGGAAAAACATTTTTTAGTTGAATTTAAATAATGTGACTTGGGGGCACCTTTACAAAGAGTCTTTATACTTCCCTTCAGCTTCCTTGTTTTCCCTTGGATTACTTTTGCTCAATTAAATATGAATTTTCTATTGTTTGCGATCAGTCCTTTATTGCCAAGCCCTAGAATGCACCACTTTTGTTCACATACAAAGTCCATAAGCTTTGCACATGTCACCATAGAAACACTGGCACGGATGCTGTCGACATTTAGGGAGACCTAAATGGGCGAGACATCGGGAGAAGCATCTCAGCTGTCCCCAAGAGCAGCTGGAGTCAACACACTGAGGCTGGGTATCTCCCACATCGCCTGTGTCTTGTCAGCAGCAGACAGCAGAGAAGGGGCCTCATTGCTGCCCTCTCCCTCCTCCCGAGACCAGCCGTCACCCTGACAACCGGCAAACAGGGACACACAGGGTCCTGCACAGAGAGTATCTCACCAGGAAAGTAGCTGCTTGGATGCCGTAAATTACTATGTCCTGATTTGATAATTGAAAACAGATTTGCCACGCAGCTAAAGGGTGGTTAACAGCTGCACAGGCCCCCTAATGGGCTCTGTGATTCTAAAGCTGTCAACCCATTTCTAATCCCCTTCAAAGACTGAGGCTTTTCTGCTTTGACTGTCGCATTTAAGAGAGAGAGAGATACAGAATCCTATTTTCATCAAAGAAAGGCTGGTTGAAAATGGGGCCTCCAATGGGTGCTCAATATTCAGCAAACATCTTTTGAGAGACTCTGTGACTATCAATCCTGGCAAGGAGAAAGAGAAGATAAAAAACTAAAGGGGTATCACCCCTTTTCTAAAAGAATTTTGAGGTTCAGTGACAGTCTTGGCCTCTTGAATTTGAATTGGCTAGTATTTATTGAGAACATTCCCTGTGCCAGGCACTGTTACATAAATTATGGTTAAAAGACAAAAGTAGAAAATCATTAGTCTGTGAAGTTGACGTACAAGGATGGACCCAAGCGCTTCCATGATGAAGTGATCTGTGAGTCACGTTGTCTTAAAGATGCTGGCTTGGGGGTTCTATTACTTTTTTAACTTTCTCCACCCCTGTACATCATCCACAACAGCTTTCTTTGCTGTTCCTCATGTCACCTGACTCCTTGAATTACAGCTCTCCAAGGGAAATCATACTTTATTCTCTCTCTGTGAGAGCACATGATTATTTTAGGAGTCAGTTGGGTTGATAGATACTGGATGAGGCTGCAGAGATTTTCCATTAAAGACTCTATTTGGGCCAGGTGCAGTGGCTCAAGCCTGTCATCCTAGCACTTTGGGAAGCTGAGGCGGGTGGATTACTTGAGCCTAGGAGTTCAAGACCAGCCTGGGCAACATGGTGAAACCCTGTCTCCACAAAAAAATACAAAAATTAGCCGGGTATAATGGCACATGCCTGTGGTCTCAGCCACTTGGGAGATTGAGGTGGGAGAATCACTTGAAACCCGGGAGGTGGAGGCAGCAGTGAGCCACAATAGTGCCACTACAGTCTGGGCAACAGAGTGAGACTGTGTCTCAGACAAACAAACAAACACCTATCGGATTTGTCTGAAGAGGAGAAAAAACATGAGGACTTAACTATGCTGCTTGTGCAGAACAGGTGTTCACCAGCCTTCACTTTAATGGGAATAATCATCTTTTCTATAAACCCCAGCAGGCGGTTACCTGTACTCCGCTCAGTAGGTCTCCTCTATGCATCACCATAATTTAGAAATGTTTTACTTCTCTCTCTTTTTTTTGAGATGGAGTCTCCCTCTGTCACCCAGGCTGGAATGCAGTGGCACGATCTCGGCTCACTGCAATCTCCACCTCCCGGGTTTAAGCGATTCTTCTGCCTCAGCCTCTCATGTAGCTGGGACTACAGGCACACTCCGCCATGCCTAGATGGGTTTCACCATATTGACCAGGCTGGTCTCGAACTCTTGACCTCATGATCCGCCTGCCTCAGCTTCCCAAAGTGCTAGGATAACAGGTGTGAGCCACTGCACCTGGCCAATGTTTTCCTTCTTTTATGCTACAGTCTAGCTCCCTGTAATCTGAGCTCACCCAACTTCGTCCTGCTGTCTAGAACAGTGCTATCCAATAGAACTTTCTGAGATTATGGAAATGTTCTATATCTGCACTGTCCAATATATAACTACTAGTCACTTGTGGCTACTGAGCACTTGAACTGTGGCTAGTTCAACTGAAGAAGTGAATTTTTAATTTTATTTACTTGTAATTTAAATTCAAATAGCCACATGTGGCTGGTGGCTACTATATTGGATGGCATAGCTCTAAAACAGTGCAAATTAAATCCCTAAATATCTTTAAGGATTGTCAGGTAGAAGAGTCATGAGATCAGTTGCTAAGTTACCCACCTAAATCTTTTGAGATAAATTCTGCCATGCCATCAAAGTTATGTTACCTGGTTTCTAAACCTCAGCCAGCCTGCCCTTCCTTTCCTGGTGAGGTCCCAGTCTGCCTCCTTCCACACTGTGTGCTCAGCTAATGCCTGAGATTTAAGGGAAGAGGAGATAAAGGTAAGGCACAGGTCCACGAGGATCTCTGATCTTCACAGTCAGAAAATCCAAGCTGTGGCTGGCCATGGTGTCTCACACCTGTAAACCCAGCACTTTGGGAGGCCGAGGTGGGCAGATCATTTGAGGTTAGGAGTTCGAGACCATCCTGGCTAACATGGTGAAACCCTGTCTCTACTAAAAATACAAAAATTAGCCAGGTGTGGTGGCACACACCTGTAATTCCAGCTACTCGGGAGGCTGAGGTGGGAGAATTGCTTGAACCCAGGAGGTGGAGGTTGTAGTGAGCCGCGATGGCACCATTGTACCCCATCCTGGGCGACAGAGCAAGGCTTTGTCTCAAAAAACAAACAACAACAACAACGACAAAAACCCAGAAAATCCAAGCTGTGATTCTGTGATTCTGGCAGTACCATAACTCGCTGCAAGGCTTTGGACAATACCCTTGACTTCTTGGACTTGGTGTCCAGTTTACATAAAGAAGAAGCTGGGCTGGATGATCTCTGAAGCCCCTTCAGGTCTAGTGTTCCTTCTTAAATTCCTATAACTAAGAAGAACTTAAAAATTAAAATTTGTCTTTTAAAAGTACTTATTATGCCTAGAGCGCTGAGTATTGGAATGAGTTATTTATGAGAATCATCCTACCTTCCTGAAAGAACTCAGGCAGATAGAAACACATAAATCCAAAGGGAAATGCAGGCCAGCCAAAACCCAAGCACAACATTCCTGTGTTCAGTAGGTCAAACGTTATTCACTGTCAAGATCAGCTTCGTTTAGATGAACAACATTAATCCCCACCCACTCCCATGCACGTATTTTTTTATGCTCATAAATCACTTTCCCACAATTTTTCATTACATCCCTCAACCACTTGTTGGATAGGCAAATGGGAATTACTTTAACTAGACAACTTTCCTCCAAAGAACACAGGTACCTGAGAATTTGAAATAACACAAGCAGCATTCTACTTTAACCTTTTAAATCCTCTTCATAGTAAATATAACGAGGTAGGTGGAGGCAGCCAGGAGAAACAAGCAAAATTCATTTCATATGGCTTTTGTCATATTAACAATCGTAGATAGAACTTCCTGAAAGCTTACTGTGCTCCAGATGCTGTTCTAAGTGCTTATCCCAAACCTTAGTTTCCTTACCCCACATCATTCATAAGAGCAAGGATAATAGCAATAATAGACTCATTTAGTGACATGCTCTGTTTCAAGGGCTTTTCACAATGCTATGATATTGCTACTCTTAATAACCTGGTATCATTGATGCAAAACTGAGGCTAGAGAGGTTAAGTGAGTTGCCCCAGATCACACAGCAGTAAGGCATCAAAACCAGGCCTTCCAAGCCCCTTTCTTCTTCTTTGTTTTTTTGAGATGGAGTCATGCTGTGTCACCCAGTCTAGAGTGCAGTAGCACAATCTCGGCTCACTGCAACCTCTGCCTCCCAGGTTCAAGCAATTCTCCTGCCTCAGTCTCCTGAGTAGCGCCACCATGCCCCCATGATAATTTTTGAATTTTTGTAGTAGAGGTGAGGTTTCACCATGTTGGCCAGGTGGTCTCAAACTCCTGACCTCAAGTGATCTGCCTGCCTCGGCCTCCCAAAATGCTGAGATTACAGGTATGAGCCTCTTTTTCTTTTTTGAAACAGGGTGTCTCTCTCTGTCACCCAGGCTGGAGTGCAGTGGCACAAACACAGCTCACTGCAGCCTCGACCTTCTGGGCTCAAGTAATCCTCCCACCTTAGCCTTCCAAGTAGCTGGGACTACAGGCACATAATGCCACACCTGTCTTATTTTTGTATTTTGAATAGAGACTGAGTTTTCCATGTTGGGCTGATGACAATCTCCTGGGCTCAAGTGATCCACCCACCATGGCCTCCCAAAGTGCTGGGACTACTGGCATGAGCCAGTGCACCTGGCCTCCAAGGCCCTTTTCTTGACCATGCATCCTGCTGGACTCCATCTGTATTCTCGGTCCCCATGAATCTGTTTCATGGTTCAAGCATCCTTCCCCCAACCCCTCATTAAACCTCATGCCAGAGGAGACAGAATCTACCTCCTGTTGAAGAGGTATAATTTCTATTTCCCCAAACAAGAGATTAAAGTTTATGGCCTTGGCAGTCCTGCAGGGAATGGTCCATGATCATGAATAATAGAGGCTTTCTCTCTATTACTCCAAATATCCAGAGGCAAAGTGAACAATTCTGACTTCATACTGTTTCCAAATCTCCAGATGGCTGGCAGCATTGATAGAGCCAGGCAGAGCCCAGACTTTGGTCATAAAAGCCTGAATTTGAATATCAGCTCTGTCATTCTTACTCCCTATGTGAACTCGAGCAAGTTATTAAACCCCTTTTGGCCTCAGTTGCCACTGCTGTATTATGGGAACAATAGCTGCTTTGAAAGATTCTTGTAAGAATTACAGAAAATTACATGTAAAGCATCTGGCATTCAGAAGGTAATCTGCTTCCCTTCATCCCCATTTTGCTTGTAGTTGTGAAGCTGTGCAACTTTGCTTCCTCTAAGCATAGTCTGACTCCTGTATGCGTAGTAGTGATGTGTGACAGGAAAGAGGAAGCATTGCATCAGGCTGGGTGGTGTGAAGCAATGGACAGTAACCAGGGAAAAGGTCAAGGTCATGCTCTTCCATAGCAACTTTCTTTTGCATTTGAGTCTTAAGTAACGTTTAAGAAACCTTAAAGTAACGAGAATAATTTGTCCTATGTTATTAAACTTCCTATATCAGGGTTATATGGGAGTTAACCAATGTTAGGAAAACATCACCATGGCCTTATACTTCTAGAAAAATGTTGTTTTATTCTGCTTGGTACATTCAGTAATAACACTGACAAGGCTGACAAAGTGTTGACTGGGAGAGGAAGTTATGGGACTTCCCTGAATATACAAATCAGAATGATTTATAATCATCATGTTGATGGTTTATCTAAATCTGCAGAAATGCTATAATGCTTAAAAGAGACAAACATTTCCATTAAAAAGTATGATGGAAGGAGAATCAGAACTTGAGAGTCAGACAGACCAGGGTTTGAATCCTCTTTTCTTACTTGTTGAGTTACTTGGGGGAAGTTAGTGAATTTTCTGACCCCCAAGGTTTCTTCAGTTGTGGTGGGGGATAATAATAACACCAACTTCCTGGAGTTGTAGTTGCTGATCTGCAAACTTGACTGTGCAGAGAAGCCCCCTGAGGGGGCTTCTCTGTGAAACCACAGATCCGAGGCTGTAACCCTAAAGTTTCTGATTCAATAGGTTTGGGATGGGACTGAGAATTTGTATTTCTAACAAGTTCCAAGATGATGCTCTTGCTGCTGGTCCAGGGACCTCACTTTGAGAAGTGCTGGCTGTTAAGAGTTAGTAAGATAAAGTAGAGAAGACACCCACCACAGTACTTGGCACACACTAAGACCATCATAAACCACAGTGATCAGCACAGTGGTGCTCAATAATGATGATAATCTGATGCCTGAGTCCCTGCACTCTTTCTCATATGATACATTTTTTTTTTTTACATTATTAGGTGTGGGCAGAAGAAAAAGCTAGTGATCAACAATGGCAATGGAGCTGTGGAGGACAGAAAGTCAAGTGGACTCAACGGAGAGGCCAGTAAGTCTCAGGAAATGGTGCATTTGGTGAACAAGGAGTCCTCAGAAACTCCAGACCAGTTTATGACAGCTGATGAGACGAGGAACCTGCAGAACGTGGACATGAAGATTGGGGTGTAACACCTATGCCATTATCTTGGAAAGAAACAACCGTTGGAAACATAACCATTACAGGGAGCTGGGACACTTAACAGATGCAATGTGCTACTGATTGTTTCATTGGGAATTTTTTTTTAGCATAAAATTTTCTACTCCTTATTGTTTTTTTGTGTTTTGTTCTTTAAAGTCAGGTCTAATTTTTGAAAACAGCATTGCTTTCTGAAATTAGGGTCCACTTAATAATCAGCAAGAATTTGACCGTTCCAGTTCCCGCATGGAGGCCTTTCATTTCTTGGGTGTGCTATGGATGGCTTCTAACACAAGCCACACATACATAGTCCTGATCCCCAACCTTTCCCCCATCAGCTAAGGACATTCCCCAGGGCTAAGAGGGCCTGGTCCCTGGAAGGAAATTTGAATGGGTCCATTTTGCCCTTCTAGTAGCCCAATCCCTGGACACTGCTTTACAGTGAGGTAGGGGGGTGGGATGTACTGGTTACACATCTGCTTAAACAGACCCCCCTGGAAATTTTTCAGATGCTTTTGGGAGACACCCAAAGGGTGAAGCTATTTATCTGTAGTAAACTATTTATCTGTGTTTTTGAAATATTAAACCCTGGAGGTCCTTTGATCAGTATAATTTTTTAAAGTTACTTTGTCAGAGGCACAAAAGGGTTAAAACTGATTCATAATAAACATCTGTACTTCTTCCATCTTAACCTTTTGTGCTGTGATCCTTCAGTTTCTAACCAGCACTGTCTGGGTCTCTACAACTTATTAGGAAGAGCTGAGAATGGTAAAGAAGACTCTTTTAAAGTCTTTGTCTCAGAGACGCTGAGTTCCCACTCAGACCTACTCAGCCAAGTCTCATGGAAGATCAAGGAAGGCAGCACTGTTTTGTTTCTGATGCTGTCCAAAGGTTTTCTACCCTGTCTTGGAATCAGAATTGTAAGCTGAGGAGCTTCAGCCTCTTTTATAGTTTAATGGCCATCTGTTCTGTCCTGCAAAGTCACATTAAGTTTGCATGTCCTGGGGCCCTATTTCATAGATGCTGGCCCTATTAGTGATTTCCAAAAACAATATGGAAGTGCCTTTCGATGTCTTATAATAAGATGAGGAGCCAATGGAAATCAAAGAGATTGGCAAGGCGAGAAGAGAATGCAGTGTAGATCCTGTTTGACATTTTTATGGCTGTATTTGTAAATACTTTAACACACCTGTGTCTGTTCTTGATGCAGTTGCTATTTAGGATGAGTTAAGTGCCTGGGGAGTCCCTCGAAAGGTTACAGGGATTCCCATCATTGGAATCTTATCACCAGATAGGCAAGTTTATGACCAAACAAGAGGGTACTGGCTTTATCCTCTAACCCCATATTTTCTCCCACTTTGCAAGTCCATTGTGGCATTTATTCATCCGTCATGGTCCTAGAACTTCCTAAGTTCCTAAGTTCTGATTGGTCCTAGAACTTCCAAAGCCTGCTTGTAATAGAAGCCATTGCATCTATAAAGCAAGGGTCCTATTAAATAGTATCTCCTTTCTTAGGCCCCCACAAAAAGTCATTTGTTACCTAAACTTATATACTTAACAGGCAATGCTTCTCAGACCACAAAGCAGAAAGAAAAGCTCCCAACTAAATCAGGGCTGGGCTTAGACAGAGTTGATCAGAAGAATATCTTTAAAGGAGAGATACCAACTTCTTGCACTATTTCCAGCCTCTGCTCCCAGCCTCTGCTCCTCGTCCTCTGTCTACCCTCTTCCCTCCCTCCCTTCGTTTCACCCCATAATCTTGAAAAACTTCCTTTCTCTTCTGTGAACATCACTGGCCAGTTCCATATTCAGTGGTCTGGCTTTCTTCTTATTTTCTTTTCAACTTGAAAGAAACTGGACATTAAGCCACTATGTGTTGTTACTACCACTAATGTTCAAGTGCCCCTTGTTTTCCCAGAGATTTCCTGGGTCTGCCAGAGGCCCAGGCAGACTCACTCAAGCTCTTTAACTGAAATGCAACAAGCTACTTTGGGACAAGGTTCAAAATGCTTACACCAGCCTCTACCTGTCCCCCAGGGATAGTGACACAAATGTCATAGCCAGAGATGGTTTCCACCCCTTCTAGACATTCCCAACAAATAGGCTGAGACGGGAGATTATTTTCAGTTTTATTTTAGAATTAAATATCTTTTTCCCTTTATTACTCTTGTAGTCCCACACTTGGATATACCTCTGTTTTCCAGATAGAAATAAGGGAGTTCTAGAGCTTCTGTTCCTTGGCCACTATCAATGGAGAGCTACCCAAGTCTTTGCAAACCCTTGCAACATTTCCTGAAGTTTATGGAATAAGATGTGTTCTCACTCCCTTGACCTCAAGGGCATAACTCTGGAAGCACAGCTTGACTACATGTCATTTTCACCAGTGATTTTCCAGGTGAACTGGGCTAAGTCATTAAACTGGGTCCTGTTTATAACAGTTAGAGGCCAACATTTAGTTATTTTGCAAAGCAACCTAACAGCTTAAGATGTAATTTTTCCTGCAATTGTAAATCTTTTATGTCTCCTGAGGGCTTCCCTTAAAATTAGCTCTGAGTGCAAAATCAAATGAGACGAAAGACACCTTCAAGTCCATATTTCAAGCCTGGTAGAATTGGCTTTTCTAGCAGAACTTTCAAAAAGTTTTACATTGAGATTCATAACAAGACCAAGAATCGATTTTGTAGCCAACATTCATTCAATACTGTTACATCAGAGGAATAGGCAAGAGGAAACGTTTGACTTCTCTGGAAAAGCAAAATGTACTTAAGAACAAGAATAACATGGTCAATTCACCTTTATGTCATAGGTATGCCTTTGTGTAAATCATTTGCTTTGAGTTTTCAAAGAATAGCTCATTGTTCATTCACGTACTGTACAATGACCACTGTTATTGCTACTTTGACTTTTCAGAGCACACCCTTCCTCTGATTTTTGTATATTTATTGATGGATCAATAATAATGAGGAAAGCATGATATGTATATTGCTGAGTTGAAAGCACTTATTGGAAAATATTAAAAGGCTAACATTAAAAGACTAAAGGAAATGGACTCAGAGGTCTCTAATTTAAAAGAATGGGAGGCTGAGAGGGACAGAACTTTGCTTATCTGGCACTGTCTGTAATTTAGAGGAATGAAGTCAAAGGTATCTGAGATGGCTGGAGCCTCATACTCATTTTTTAAAAAAGCAAAAATGACATGGGTTTCCATCAACTTGAAAGTCTTCGATTTTCTATGAGTGATGTGTGGTTCACGTTTTTCAAACTAAATGAGATACAATGAAGTGTTAGTTCTTTTAAAGCCAAGAACTACTCCTGGACTTCTAGTTAAAGAGAGGAGAGTGTATATACCTTCATTCCTTCATGTAAGCCTCTAAAAAGAAAATAAAGAGATATCTCCAAATGGAATCAACCAATGGAGTTGAGGAGATTGAAAGAAGAGACAAGAGCAACAAAAATTTGAAGCTGAAAAGTGATAGCTGATTAGTAACTGAATGAACAAATCCGGAAAAGCTGACTCCTAAGCCTGCAGTGTGGAAAACTGAGAGACAATCAGACTTATGTGACAGAACTATCAAAAGGCTCAGTAGCTATTCGGGAAATGAAGGGGAAGATGAGGCTAAGATTAGGACAAGCTTAAAGTCTATGTAAGAAGCAGTTAGAACTCCAGGTCCCCTTCCTTACTCTATGTAACTGAATACTGCCCTTTCCCAATCTCAGCAAAACACCAGAAGTTTATTTTCTGTAGATGGGGAGATAGAGAGTCTCTCTTTGAAGGGCAACAACAAGTACACAGTTGACATTAGAAATACCACACTGAGGGCCAGGCGTGGTGATGCATGCCTGCAATTCTAGCACTTTGGGAGGTCGAGAAGGGCTGATTGCTTGAGCTCAGGAGTTAAACAGCCTGGGGAACATGGAAAAATCCTGTCTCTATAAAAAATACAAAAATTAGCCGGGCTGGTGTTGTGTACCTGTGGTTCCAAATGCTCGGGAGGCTGAGGTGATTTGAGCCTGGGAGTTCGAGGCTTCAGTGAGTTAAGATCACTCCACTGCACTCCAGTTTGGGTGAAGAATAAGACAGAGAGAGAGAGAGAGAGAGAGAGAGAGAGAGAGAGAGAAAAGGAAAGAAAAAAGGAGAGAGAAAGAAAGAAGAAAGAATAAACGGAAGGAAGGAAGGAAAACCATACTGAAAAAGTGAAACCATGCTTAGAGTGTTGAGGTTTCCTACCCTCTCCCAGCTTGGCTCTCAGAATGCTGGCAACTAGGCATATGTTCTCCAGGCAGAAGCTCAGTGTTTCTGGGGAATCTTATAAGCCTGAGAGAAAATTCTAAAAATATTAACATGGTAGTTCCCAAGGAAATGGCCCAACAAAGCAATCTGCAATGAAGATCGCATCTCAAGCCCCACCAGGCACCCAGGACTCTCAGTCAGCTTTCTGCAGCTTACTCTCACACATGAACAGTCACCAAGGAGCACCAGGCATTTGGAGAAAACATCTGATGTTAAAGTCAGGGTCTAAAGAAAACAAGAAAAAGTACCTTGACAGAAAAGAAACTGCTTAGAGAAGGAAACTGCTTAGAGAAGGAAACTTCTTCTAATAAAGTCACAAATACCCTCAGTAAGATAAGAGGAGATGGTATATCTATAAAGCAGAAACACAATGCCAGGATAAAAAGGAACGTACAGAGAACACCTAAAAAAGCAGCTTTTAAAAATGTAAACCTGAGAGCACACGTTTAAAAATAAACCTCACAGAAGGTTTGCAAGATAACATTAAAGAAACACCCTCAGAAATAGAGCAAAGCAAAGAAATGGAAATAGATGGGGAACACATTGGGAAGACTGACACTCAGTCCAGGAAACTTAACATATAAATGCTGTAATACAAGTCACAGGAAGAGAAAACAAATAGGAAGCAATTATCCAAGAAATAAATCAAGAAAATTTCCCAGAACTTTAAAACATGAATATCTTGACTAAGGACCAAGTGAGTACTTAGTAAAATGAATAAAAACAGACCCACGCTAATGCATATTATCTTAAAAATTCATGACCCCTGGGGCAAAGAGGTGATCCTATGAGCATGTAGAATCAGAATAGAATCAGACTTTGCAACAGCCACATTGGAAGATAGACTATAAAACAGTGCCTCAAAATTCTGAAGGAATTATTTCCAACCTAGAATTCTAGGTTAGTTAAACTGCAAATTAAGTATAAGGATAGAATAAAGACATTTTAGGAAAGCATAGTCTCCAAACTTGCTCACCCATTCCCAGACAACTCCCAAAGGATGTACTCCATCAAAACAAGGGAGTTACCAAGAGAGGAGAAGACCTCAGTTTCAGGAAACAAAGTAAAGGGAGTTCTTAAGATGAGGATAAATGGAGATCCCAAGATGACAGCTGTATAGCAGGTCTGGAGAACAGCTGTATAGCAGGTTTGGAGGACTGACTAATAATTAAAACAATCAATGTTTTGCCTTCATTGACCTCTAATTAAAAAGAAAATTATTTTTTGTTATATTCATTAACTACTGATGCATTAAAAACTGTTCCAAAATTAGTCACTTAAAATAACAACCATGTATTTATTTCTTATGCGTCCACCAGTTAGCTGAGTGCTTCTGCTGATCCTGGCAGGACTCACTTAAGCATGACAGGACTCATGCATTTGCATGTGGCTCACAAACAGGTCAGCTAGAAGCTGTCTGATCTCGTATGGCTTCATCTGGAATGATTGGGGCCTTTTTCCATCTGACTCTCACATGCCTCCAGCTGGCTGGTCCAGGCCTGGCAGGGTTCCAAGTAAGAGCACATGCTCACAGGTCCTTTTGAGGCCTAGGCTCAGAACAGGTGCCCATCATTCCACCATATTCTGTCGACCAAAGCAAGTCACAAGAGCAGCCCAGATTTTAAAAGAAGTAAAATAGATTCTATCTCCTAATGGGAGAAGCTGCAAGTCATATTGCAAAGAGTATGGTTACAAAAAAGCCAACTATCAGGGCCATTAGTGCAATCAATCTATGATAGACATGTTGAAAGATTCTTGTGCACAAGGGCACCTCTTGTGTTTATGCTTAAAATACACTCACCATTTGAGCCATGTTGGCAATAGCATTAACTTAGAAAACCATAAACAACTTTATAAATCCCATGCTTATTGGAAAAGGAAGGAGCACAGTCATGTTTAAATGTGTTTGGGAAATTGCTTGGTATAGTAGAAACAGTATAAGCTTTGGGATCAGACAAACTTTGGGTTTTAATAGTGATTCTACCACTTACTTAACTATGCAACCCTGTTCACACATCTTAAATACTTTGAGTCAGTAAAGAGATAGCAAAACCTTCATAGGGTGGCTATGAGGATTAAATGTAATAAGTACATGGCAGTGCCTGGGGTATATTAGGTTCTCAAAACTATTAATTCCTACCTGCCATCGCCCACATATGCACAGTAGGTACTTAACTTCTTCCTTCACCATTTCCTCCAATGTTCTGAACTCCAGCTTTTACAAGTGGGTTACTATTAACTTACAGTGGCTGGAGACAATTTATTTCAGAATCTGAAGCTCCCTGTGAAGAAAGCCCTTCAATTTTAGTCGAAAGGTTTTTGCTTTCAAAGCAAGGCTAATAAGCAAGGAGTCCAGGAAGCGAGTAGCTGGCATTCATTGATTAAATCTTGGCCATCCAAGTTGTGGCTGCAGGTTAACCAAGGTTGGGCATCCACCCATGGCTTTGATCGTCATATCCAGGATGTTGTCTTGCCCAACCCCTACCCAAGATGAGCTCATTTTCCCCTTTCTGGGTAGACCTCTTTACCTCGTCCATGTGTCATTGTAGTTCTTACTCTGCAATTTCATTAATCTGCCCATGAGCCTGTCTCTTCTACTATATGATGAGCTTCTCGGTAGCAGGATCTGGCTTTGTGTATTCTATGCACAACAGAAAAACCCATCTCAACAAAAGCTTCAAAAGTTACCATCTACTGAGCACTTAATGAATGTCTAGGTTTACACATCTTTGAGTTTCCCTTATAACCAATGAAGAAGAAATTCTTATCCCATTTTTAACAGGTGAGTCACCTGAGGGTACAGAGAAATTCACTGTGGTCCCCCAAACCTGATAAGTAGAAATGATAGAACCAGGAATAGAGCTCAGCTTTGTCTGAAGTCTCCGGCTTAACATGCCTGAATTGTCTGTTGGCAGATGTCTGGTAAACTGAATTGGCTGAAGTTAAGACATCATCTCCAAATGTTGCAAACTAGGTCAGTATTCCGGCGCTCTCTGTGCCTGGTGGAGCCAAAGGAGGCTTTCAGAAACTACTGAAAACGTTTGAGGATGAGTGCACTCACCATTTAGGCCACATTAGCAATGGAATTAATTTAGGAAACCATAAACAACTTCATAGATGCTGTGTTTATTGGAAAGGGAAGAATCAGTACCATGTAAATATGGCTTTTGCTGTGGTGCCCTGGGCAAAGGCTGAGTGGAGAAAAAAGTCTGGCTGGGCATCCTGGCCTCAAGCCCCATTCCTTGCCTGTGTTGACACCTGGCCTTGAACACCAGTTGTTTGCCTGTCAGGGCTGCCCATAACCCGCCTCCTCAATCTCGCCCATTAGGTTTTCAGACTGCTGATCTCATTACGCGATGACTACCGTTTTCCAGAAGTCTTGTCTAAACCACTTCCTCCTTCCTCTTTCCCTAAAGAGGAATAACAGCAACCTCAGAAAAGGTGGCTAAAGTTTAGCTTTTAAAAAGTAACCACCTTTTAAAATAAGACTCTCAGTTCAAATTGAACCTCAGCCACTTTTGTTTGACATTACACAAATTATTGAACAGTTCTGTGCCTCAGTTTCCTTATCTGTAAAATGTGAATAATAATCTCTACCAAATGAGATAATATATGTAAAGTGATGGAATATAGTAGATGAATACAGGTTTCCCGCCCTCATTTCCGCCATCTTCAACACTTTTCTTGTGTGAATACACAGTAGGGACCTAGATGGAATATGAACCATGATTTGGGAGAAGTCAGAAGTATTCTAAGAATTTCTAAATCTCTCCCAATCCCTTTTAAGCATTGGGATCTGAAAAACCTACCCTCTCCTGCCCTAAGATTTCCAAATAGCATTAAAAAAAGAGACTCCCCTTCCTATTTTCTAGGGAAGGGTGGGATATGCAGGTTTATTATTACCAACATCTATTACAAAAAGGCTCTGCAAGAGCCAAGCTTCAGATAGGGAGAGAGAAGAAATGAGATCGAAATCCCAAGGGCCTTGCTCTGGAGATCCTGAAGATCCCAGACCTTGGGAACTCACCCGTGCAAAAGTGGAGAGACAGGTTTTCAGTAATAAAGGCTTAAGGGCTTCAGATTTCAGCTTGGGTTACTAGAGTTCAGTAAGAGCTTTATTTTATATTTTCTCCTCCTCTAGGATTCTTTAAATCTCATTAAGAAATGAAGAGAAAAATGCCAAGAAAAACTCTCAGAGGGGTAAAAATTGTCAGAGGGATGCAAAGAAGAGTAAGATTTCAAACAATTGTTCTGAAAGAAAGTTAGTAGCTATTTAATAAGGGCTGTCTATGCATATAGCAGATATTTAAATCATAATAGGTATAAAGTAACCTCAAAAGTGTCTCAATAAAGACAGCATCTTTCCTCCAAACCTCAGTGGGTTTTGCTGGCTGCATTTCCAGAGCAGGCTGTCTTGGCCACACTTCTCTTCCACTCTCTGAACCCCTTTCACTGGGCTTGGAGGCACAGCAGCTCAGAAGTACAAAGTCTGGCCTGAGGTGCAGAGACATTGGCTACACTGTGCTTTCTCTCAGGGCAGCGGCAAGCTGGGACCTGTCTCAACAGGCAAGGGACCTCCAACTCCCTCTTTTAGATCACTTCCCCCTTGGACAAAATTTAGATCTTTGTGTCAAAGCTGATTGAGAAAAGTGCAATGTGCTCATCTGTCAAGCCAAGGATGAGAGTAATGGACATTTTCCCATCTAGGTTCACATCTTTTGCAAAAACTTGGTTTTCTTTATTATTATTGTTATTATTATACTTTAAGTTCTGGGATACATGTGCAGAACGTGCATGTTTGTTACATGGTTACACGTGTTACAACCACACGTGCCATGGTGGTTTGCTGCACCCATCAACCTGTCATATACATTAGATATTTCTCCTAATGCTATCCTTCCCCTAGCCCCCCACTCTCCATCAGGCCCCCGTGTGTGATGCTCCCTGTCCATGTGTTTTCACTGTTCAGCTTCCACTTATAAGTGAAAACATGTGGTGTTTGGTTTTCTGTTCCTGTGTTAGTTTGCAGAGAATGATGGTTTCCAGCTTCATCCATGTCCCTGCAAAGGACATGAACCCATCCTTTTTCATGGCTGCATAGTATTCCATGGTATATATATGCCTCAATTTCTTTATCCAGTCTATAATTGATGGGCATTTGGGTTGGTTCCAACTCTTTGCTATTGTGAACAGTGCTGCAATAAATATATGTGTGCATGTGTCTTTATAGTAGAATAATTTATAATCCTTTTGGTATATACCCAGTAAAGGAAATGTTGGGTCAAATGGTATTTCTGGTCCTAGATCCTTGAGGAATCACCACACTGTTTTCCACAATAGTTGAACTAATTTACACTCTCATCAACAGAGTAAAAGCGTTCCTATTTCTCCACATCCTCTCTAGCATCTGTTGTTTCCTGACTTTTTAATGATCACCATTCTAACTGGTGTGAGATGGTATCTCATTGTGGTTTTGATTTGCATTTCTCTAATGACCAGTGATGATTAGCTTTTATTCATATGTTTCTTGGCCATATAAATGTCTTCTTTTGAGAAGTGTCTGTTCATATCCTTTGCCCACTTTTTGATGGGAATTTACAAGAGAAAAACAAATTTTACAAGAAACTCTGTTTTCAGCAATCTTGTTGACATTCTCTGGCCTGTTGATAATGTGCCCCCTAGTGGATGTTTTAGAACATCCCCTTTGTATCTGTAGAAATTGAGTCCCTCCACCTGGATTCAGTCCTTGAATCCTCAAGGTAAAACCAGAAAGAACAGGGTGAAGGTGGGTATCCTTGCACTCAAGGCTTAGTGGGGAGTGGGAATGGGAGTGGAACTGGGTTGTCTGAATTGGAACAAAGGGTTGGGGAACAACTGATGGTCCATGTTTTCTTTTTAATCAACATTTTGTGTTTCGAAAAGGATTTATAGATCATGAAGAGAAGGAAACATTCATTAGTTGCAATTTAAACATTTACTGAGTATCTACTATATGCCGGACACTGTGCCATTTCTGCACTACAGATCCTTGTCTGAAGAACACAGATAATTGTAGCCAAAAACCTGCTATGACAGAGGGATATATAGAGTGTTGATCAATAATAGCCGAAATTGAGCATTTGCTATCTACTTGGGCACTGTCTTAAGCATGTTGCATGTGTTAACTAAATTAAGTTATTTAACCTCTCTGTGGTTAAACAGGTATCGTAGAACATAGCTTACACAGTTATCAGAACTAAACAAGATAACATATGAAAGACCTTAAAACAATGCCCGGTACAGATATGCCAAAATGAGAAAACTGAAATGATACTCTGCACAACCTTGTGAGATAAAGTGCCATATTATCTTGCATCTACAGATGGAGAAACGAAAGCAGAGGGAGCATAGTCACTCTGCTAGTAACTGGCAGAGCAGTTGGCCAGTGTCAATGGCCCAGAGCTAAAATGGCATGCTCTCTTAACTCCTATGCCATTCTGCTTCTGCCTGAACATACTGACTCTTTTAACAGGAATAGTTTTCATTCAGTTCTTAAAGAAGGCTGGCATCAACACCGGTGAGCTATTAAACAAGTGTCCAAATTATTGGGGACTCTAAATCACTTTATGTCTGTTAGTCAATTCTAAGCGTGGCACGGATTACTTGTTCATTTGGTGTTTGAGGAAAAGTTCAATAATATGCCAAAACTTTGTTCTCAGTTTTCATTTATAATGGAGCTCTTGGATAAATAAATTTGCTAAAAGAATGTACAACTACTCAAAGAAAAGACTGGCTTATTTTTTATCTTTTATGATTCCTTAAAAAGAATTTAACATTAAAAACACAAAAGTAATGATCTACTTCATTTCTATAGAAAGGTAGACAAACAGACATCTGTTTTCTAGCAAATTCTTTCTTCCCAGAAATTGTATGTTGAAAATATTTTCTGTTCCAAAAAATATCATCTAATCTTGTTAACAAACCACACAAAGGGATTACATTTTAAGTCTTATCGTTATGACTGGATGAACTGAGATTTCCTCTCTGCCTCCAGGGTTTAGGGAAGTGTGATTTGGAAAATATATTTTTTATTGTCAAATAACAATGAGGTGTCTGATAAATTATGTCAGAGGCAAGGGGGGAGTGGATGCTCTTTTAGCAATATAAGTCCAGGGTATTTAATTCTGCTACTAAGAGTGTCAAAATGAGTAGGAGAAAATGGTATATGTCACACAGGTTAGAACAGAGAGTTTCTGAAAGAAATTAATCCTGGAGGTGGTGAGATGTGCTTGATTTTAGGTAACCCAGGGGAAACCCAGTATAACCCAGGGTGGGAATCTCTTATCATGTTTTTCCTGCTGCCCACGCTCTCACCCCTGGGGATTCAAGTTATCCCTTCTCCCTGTGAAGTGACTATCACTTGAAGGAGAAAGAGTTGGCATCCAACGTGGAAGGCTGGGAAAGCTGAGGGGACCGACAAAGCTGAGACAGGCGTAAACTGGTTACAGAGGTTCCTGGATATCTTTTGGAACAGAAAACATTTCCAGCATAAAATTTCTGGGAAGAAAGAATTTTCCTAGAAAACACATCATAAGAAGTCAAGAATGCATATAATACTGGCATAAACCCATCATAAAGTCAAAACAATTTAAGTCAAACCACTGTTAAGTTGGCGGCTATCTGTATTTCTGTGGGAAGGGGTCGTGGGTATAAGGAGAAAGGAAGGGTTGTGGGGACACCATAGATAGATGAGGTTAAAGGAAGAAAAATGAGGGACAAGAATTAAAAGGAGAAGGGCTGGGCATGGTGGCTCACTCCTGTAATCCCAACACTTTGGCAGACTGAGGCACGTGGATCACTTGAGGCCAGGAGTTCGAGGCCAGTCTGGCAAACATGGCAAAATACCATCTCCACTAAAAATACAAAAATTAGCCAGGCATGGTGGTGCACATCTTTAATTCCAGCTACTCGGGAGGCTAAGGCACGAAAATTGCTTGAAACTGGGATTCAGAGCTTGCAGTGAGCCAAGATTGTGCCACTTAACTCCAGCCTGGGCAACAGAGTGAGACTGTCCAAAAAAAAAAAAACACACACACACAGAAAAAGGAGAGAAATAGCTCTTGGAAAGGCATGCACACACACACACACACACACACACACACACGCACACCAGCTTATGTGACTCAGGGGTAAGAAAACCTGGCCCCTTTCCCTCTATTTCACCATTAGTATTATTATGCAAGGCTTTAAAAAATCGGTAGCTGAGTCTATAATTTTCACATTCAGCTTCACTTTCCCTGTAATGTCCTCTGCATCTAGAAAGGTGCCTGGCACATGAATGCTCAGTCATGTATGTTGAATAAATGCACAAATAATAATCATAAGAGACATTGTACATGATTCCCCCCCAAAATAAGAAAGGAATTAATTCACTGGTTTTATTCCAGGGGCTCTTCCAGGGTATTTGAATTGAGACAAAATGTCTGCTTACTTCCTATCTAAGTCATAGCCTAGAACTGGAGCTGAGAATATATTCCTCAAGCCGCTAAACAGCTAGTAGAATGGCACAAAGGTGCCAAAGTGGACCTTGCCAGGGTGTATATGAGTTTCTTCTAATGAGACGGGAGTACTAGACGCAGTTAAACGTTGGCCTGGAGCTGCTCACTGGGAAGCAGCAAGAAGTGTTACTTCCATTTGGAAATGAATATTCCGTCACACACTTCCAATTAAAGTCAACAGATTGAATATACTCATTATGTGTTTTCCTTCCTAATAGTTACTCAAATGATCATAAATGCATCAAAGAGTGTAGACTCACAAAGAGATTGGAAGAAGGGACTTTAGCAGAAAAAGATTTCAAGAGATTCTGGAAAACAGTAAATGGCAGAGGAATTCCTGATTTAACAGGAAGATGTCACTTAAGTGTGAACAGAGTTAAAGCCTCTGAGTAGAGAACCAGTTGCTCCAGCAGAACCCTGGAGATGCTTATGACGCAGCAGCTGGGCAGATACAAGGGTGAGGAACATGAAGGATTCTCCTGCCCAGGACTTTGAATCTCAGAGACATTGGACACACAGAGACAAGCTTGAGATGAAGAGAGATTCACAGCAGTAGTGACACGATGGCTGTGTCCAATGGCAGAGCTGGTGATGGCGCTGTGGTGGATGCATCTTGGCAAAACTAATCTGCCTCCTAACCGCTACATATCTAACAAAAATAAGTTTAAGGATGTGTCTCTCTGCCTTAAGCCTGATTGACACAAGTTACCCACAATTAAGGCCAGCCTTTCTGCCCTGATCGTTTCTTACTTATTGGACATTATGCCTGAGGGCATTGTAGTTGATATATTTAGACCTCAGTTCCTTCACTGGTAGAAATGTATATAAAGATACATAAATACATATAAAAATACTCATAGACCAATGCCTGGCACCTAATACATGTTCAATAACTGTTGCACAAGAGCATCCTCCACTAGGTATTTCCCCATTGCAAGAACCCAGCTGGACAACGGAGACTTCCGTCTCTTCAAGGGGTGGCTAGAGATTCACGTCTTCAGGGGATAGCTAGAGATCCATCCCATGAGGATGCAAATAAACATGTAATGCTAGTTTTGGGTCATTTTAAATCAACCAATCCATTGTTTAGCTTCCAATAACAGCTATTTAAAAATCTCACTTTTAATTTGAAATTGGTGTAAAAAAAAAATAAGGTTTTGTGAATCTGAAACTCTCCGGTCCCACTTCTAAGAAGCTATCATAACATTATATCTTCAGAGATTGACTTTACCTATCCTGGCATTTCCTTCATCCTGCCTTTGGAGGACTTTTTTTTTTTTTCTTTTTTGAGATGCAGTCTTGCTCTGTCTCCAGGCTGGAGTGCAGTGGCCCGATCTCGGCTCACCGCAACCTCCACCTGCTGGGTTCAAGCGATTTTCTTGCCTCAGCCTCCTGAGCAGCTGGGACTACAGGTGTGCACCACCACACCCAGCTAATTTTTGCATTCTTAGTAGAGATGGGGTTTCACCATGTTGGCCAGGATGGTCTCAATCTCTGGACCTCATGATCCTTCTGCCTCAGCCTGCCAAAGTGCTGGGGTTACAGGCGTGAGCCACCACGCCTGGCCAAAGTCTTCTTTAATGATCAAAGTCTTCTCTTTTCAGGACAGTTAAACATCATTTTTGTAGGTACAATTTGTGACTAGCACATAGGAAGTGTTTTATTTTGTACCCAACTGAGGTTACACGAGAGAAGACAAATCTAAGCTGAAACACCAGAGCAGAAGATAAATTTGCTTAATGTGCTGGGCTCCATGGCTCACACCTGTAATCCCAGCACTTTGGGAGGCTGAGGCGGTGGATCATCTGAGGCCAGGAGTTCGAGACTCACCTGGCCAAGATGGTGAAACCCCGTCTTTACTAAAAATACAAAAGTTAGCTGGGCATGGTGGCACGTGCCTGTAATCCCAGCTACTCAGGAGGCTGAGGCAGGAGAATCGTTTGAACACAGGAGGCAGAGGTTGCAGTGAGTCAAGACTGCGCCATTGCATGCCAGCCTGATGGATCATGCAACAAGAGCAAAACTCTATCTCAAAAAAAGTAAAAAAATATTGCTTAATGTATCAGGCAGTTGTTTGCAGTATAAACAACTAAAAATTCTCAGTGGCCTAAAAATAATAAAAGTTTATTGCTCATTCATGCTATATACTCCTCACAGGCCACAGACAGATTCTCTCATCCTAGTCACTGAGAGACCCTGACTAATGGTACAACTGTGATCTAAAAATGTCTCTATTACCTGCCAGAGGCAAAGAGCGACTTAAGAAATATAAATACTTGTAGAGCTGGAAGAGACAATTGCTTCTTAATCCCCAACAATACAAGATGAAATAGAGAGATGCTTTATGCAACAAAAGCCAACTCAGTCTCAGAGGTAAAATAACTCAAGTGCTGCTTGGTCATCACATTCATTGTTAAAGCCTCTGCATGAGCTAATGTGGTATCCAGCATATTCTTTCACTTAAAAAAATAGCTAGGGGAAAAAAATCTAAGGAGGTGTCTCCCTGCCTTAAGCCTGATTGACTCAAGGTACCCACAATTAAGAAAAATGAACATGTTTTTAGAAAGGCTGTGGTTATGGCTGTTGGCATATATGGCTAATTAGAGTCAAAAGATAAAGGCCAGCAGAGATGTTGAGAGTTGTGATGCCCCGAAACTATGGAGCTTAATTAGAAAACTCTGTAACTGTTCAAGACTTAAAATGAACTTAACTTTCTGTGAGCATAAAGCAGAGGGTGTTACTGAAGAGGAGATTATCTCCTAGTCTTCTCTTTAGATGCATCAACAAAGTATAATGGAAAAAGAAGGACTTCCTAGAAAGTGATATTAACAGCTATGGGGAGAGACAGGGAGATGGAATAGGGAAACTCTCTCAGGGAACAGATCAGAATCTAATAAAAACATTTTCCTTATTGGCTGGATGCAGTGGCTCACACTTGTAATCCCAGCACTTTGGGAGGTCGAGACAGGTGGATCAGTTGAAGCCAGGAGTTCAAGACCAGCCAGGTCAACATGGAGAAACCCTGTCTTTACTAAAAATACAAAAAATCAGCTTGGTGCGGTGGCACACACTTGTAGTCTCAGCTACTTGGGAGGCTGAGGCATGAGAATCTCTTGAACCCAGGAGGCGGAGGTTGTAAGTGATTTGAGATTGCGCCACTGCACTCCAGCCTGGGTGATAGTGAGAATCAGTCTCAAACAAACAAACAAAAGAATTCCTTATTTATGGTGTAAGGGCTCTGTAATGTCTGCCCTCAGGATTTCTGAAATGCTATGGCTCAGTGACTTGTAAGTCTTTCAGGGGTCCCCTTTCCAGACAGGAGTATTTATGGTAACTGAACTGTCCCTGTTCCATCATTGGAGTGTGTGTGCCAGGGAAAGGGAGGAAATGGGGGTGCAGAAAACATCTATTTTCATTCATAAATTTTTGAGTCAATAGAAGCCACATCTGAACCACATGTGAAAACTTCCATGCCTCTTGCCAAGTTCTTAGACTGCGACCTTGATGTCATGACTGGATGAGACTTTCATGTGGACTCCCTTGAAGAAGTGAGTTCATTTTGCATGTGGGAAACAGAGTCAGATAATCCGAGGTGACCAGAGAAGTAGACTGTGGTATCATATTTGTGCTGTTCACCAAATGTTTCTGGATCGCTCTCTATTCCCCAGCCCCCCATTATCCCCAACCCCCGTTCTGAGAACCTGGTGAAATTGCATTTCATTATCCCTTGAAGCTGGGTGGGATTATGTGGCTAGATTTGACCAGGCCAGTGGGTTGTAAGCTGAGATGACATTTAACTGCTCATGTAAATTTCTGGAGCTCTTTTTCCTCACAAGCACACCAACACAAGCCTGTTTAAAAACAGCAGCTGGTTGTCATCTAGGGTCCCTGTGCAATACGGAGATCAGAGCCTTCTGTTGACCTACAGTGGGACTGTGATGTGAGTCAATAATAAACTTATCTTGTTGAGACCATTGAGATTTTGCTATTGTTTGTTGCTGCAGCACAACTCAGCCCATCTTGACTGATAGCTGCAAAGATGACAGATATAAGACAAATATTAGTCACTCCCCCTCCCTTCTTCCTTTGCAGTCATTTATAATCAATTTGGATTCTTTCCTAATCTGCCCAGATAGTGTCTAAGAAACTTCCTCACTCCCAGTTGATCAGCGTTGATACTCAAGATGACACTTCTTGGCCTGTTGACTTAGCAAATGCTTTAGGGAAGAGAATATGTTCTAACTGTTTGGTGCCAACTAGTAATGGGTACATCTATGGGCTCCAGTTATTTTTTGAGATCTCTTTACCATACATGGATTTCATGATTCCAGGAGGCAGGCAAGTAGATGATGCAGGACCTATGAAATAACAAGCATGACCAGTCTTCTTTGAATGTCCTAAAGTCCCAAGCATAACTAAGACTTCAAAATTAGATATCAAGGGAAGGTGCACGCAGCACAGAGGTTCAACCACTAATGTGGCAATATACTCTCTGGGTTAAAACAGAGGGAGCATAGTAGGAAGCATTGAAACTAGAAAGACTTCCAGGTCAGCGTCTTAGGTGTGTATGTTTCTTTCTCTGAATCTCAATTTCCTTATCTGCAAAATGGGGAGCATGATAGCATCTGCCTCACAGAGTTGTTATGAAGACTAAATAACCTACATAAGAGCCTGACACATAGTGGGCACATGGGGAATGGGATATTTAGGAGATGCTGGTGCACTGCCCAGATCCCCTTCCTGGATTGGTACATTCATAGCCGAAATGCTGTGTTGACAGCTAACAACTCACAGCTGGCCCCTCTTCAGCAAACGGCTTTCTGCAGATGGGAGCTGCCTCACCCTGGAGGTTATGCCTCCCTCCCATAAGTAGCCCACAGCCAATGGCTGACTGAAATGAGTGCTCAAAGATAAGCCTCATTTCCTCAAGGGGTCAACTCAAAGTTATACTTTCCCTGAGACTATCTTCCTGCTCATCTCTTTCTCTTCCCTGTCCTGCTTCCCTCATGCCCTTACAGAGCCTCTTGAGAAGTACTCCCTCAAGAAAATCCTGTGAATTTGAATTTTGCCACAGAGATCCCAACCTAAGAAAATTAATAATTGTATTGTTACTAATCTTATTATTAATCAATAATTTATTATTAATAGTAAATAGCAGAGTCTTAAGGTTGTGGTGATGCCCTGAGCTCCTCTGAGAACTACAGAGGGCACCATTTTGAGATGCTTCTAGCATAGCCACGGAGAAGCTCCCTCAACCAAAAAATGCCTAGAAGTTCCTCCTGAGATCTGCTCTTGGAAGTGCTGAAGGAGAAAGCAAGCATCATTTGTGAAGGAACACAGGGCAAAGAATAAAGGGATGATGGGAAAGAGAGCTGCTGGGAACTGATCAACTAAAGGCATTCTGGAGGGTTCTGCTGGGTGGGTACATTCCACAGAAATGGCCTTTCTCATGACATTTGTCTCAGTTAGTCCATGCAAGGCTGTGAGCTGGGGACTCCCTGAGGGACTCTTCCAATATGGAAAAGAATTTCTTCATTTCTGGATGTCTTGTTTCCCTTTGGAAGGACCAGCTCAGGCTCCCATCTCAGTGAGAGGCCACTTGGGTCACGCCGAAACTCCCTTTGTTTCCCTGAAGAAATGCAGTGCCTTCTGTCACTGCTAAGCTTCAGAGACATGGCAAGTAACAGAAGATATCTGGAATATCACATAACGCAAACTCGTAATGCCCGTGAAGCTCCTCTAGAATAAAGGGGGGCAATTATCCCAGGCTGGGTCAGGAAAGATCATGGTCTACTAACAAAGCTCAGATTTGAGGGAGGGCAGCTGAACTGTGGGTTACGTGCTGGTCTCCATGTGATATGATTGGGAAAAGGCCAAATAACGAGAGAGGAGGCATGACTTCTTCCAGCTTGGTCACAAAAAGGTGATGATTGGTAATGCTAAGGAGGAAAATAATGATGATGAGGATGATCACGAGGATGATGGTGGTAGCTATCACTGACTGAACCCTTACTGTGTGCCAAGTACAGTGCTAACTACTTTATGAATGTTCTCATATGAAAACCTCTGTCTCATAGGCATGATTAGCCCCATTCTACAGATGAGGCAATTGAGGCTAAGTTAACAATCCAATCACCCATAGGTAGGAAAGGGATGGAACCAGGACTTAACCTTGGTTTGTAACTGAGTTACCTCTAGTTCGTTAAAACTAGGGTATCTGTTTCCTCATCTGCAAAAAAGCATGGGCTAACAATCTAGCTTTATAATCTGGAATTATCTCTGTCCTCGTTGCCAAGATGAAAGGAAAGTTTGGGATCCGGTGGAGAAGGAAGATGGTGTTCCAACGGAACTGTTCACTCAGAGGAAGGCCGTTGGGAAATTCTATGGCTCCTCCCTTTGTGAGCAGTGTGTTATTCAGGCCTGGAAAACATCTGAGAAGTGACAGAAGCTGTTGGAGAATTCCAGGGGAGCAAGGTCACTCAACAAAAGGAGTGAGGAACAGATGACTGCAATTCTAAATTTGCCTTTTTTTCCTTAACTGGAAGCCACTAGATTTTTCCAGACAATATTTGGAAGGCTAAAATCTGATTACCCCAAATAACAGACACAAAAAGATGTTGAGGCTTTACATATTCATTCGGCTGGTAAAAAGGAAACGGAGAACAGTGAAATAATGTTTTATTTATCTGCTTTATGGAATTCTTCAGAGTTTGACGTCGCTGCTTTTAAATGTTTGAGAGTAAAAACAGTATTTTCATTAGACGGCTTTACTCTTTTAATATTCTTTTTGGACAAGCTGTGTGGACCAGGTCCACACTCTGGAATTTGAACCTGACTCTGTGGCTCAGTTTTTCTTAGGATAACATGGAAATTAAATGTGATCTCTCACTGCCTCAGTGGAAGAATGAATTAATTGAACTTACCAGAAAGAAGAATTATTGAGCTGAAAACATTTGTGTTTTTGCCAGGGACTCCACAGTCTTCTCTCCTTGCTCAACCCCTGTCAAACATGTGGGCATCTCCACCCACACCTTCCTGTCTGGGCTGAGAGGTGACAAGTGGGAAAGCTTCTCATGAAAGCTCTCCTGGAGGTGCCTGAACCCTCTGTCACCTGTGGTTCTTTGACGTACGAAACACTGGCATTCTGTTTACGTCACTGTGACTGGAAGGAGGTGCCCACACAAGGGCAGTGCCTTAGGTGGCATGCCACACAGTTCACCCTCTTTACAGGCGTTGCCCTTTGTAGTTCCACAATCCTCAATCACAGGGCAGGGGTTTGCAATGGACTGCATGTTTTTACCCCAAAATTGATAAGTTGAAATCTGAACCCTCAAGGTGATAGGATTGAGAGGTGGGCCTTTGCGAAGTGATTACGTCATGAGGATAGATTTCTCACAAATGGGATTAGAGCCTTTATAAAAATGAGCGATAGCTCCCCTGCCCTCTTTCTGCCATGTGAGGATATAAGGAGAAGTGAAACCAGAAGAGGGCCCTCCCCAGAAAAGACCATGCTGCCACCCTGATCTTAGACTTCTAGCCTCCTCAACCGCAAGGTATTGATTTCTGTAGTTGATAAAGCACTCAGACTATGGGGTTCTCACGGCCAGAACTAAGTTGGAGATGTAGCTGGAGGAGCTCCTGGCAGTTCTTGGGTTAGGTAGAAAGACTTTTTTGTGACTTCCTGTAATTTCTTCTGTCAAATCGCAACTCACATCGAAGCAAACAGCCCACTGATGTCAGCTAGAGCCTGATGGGCCTCACACATTATATTGGTCCTTAAGAGATCAAAGATGAAGTGGGCTCTGTTTTGCTCCCATCAGATCTGTGCTCAAAGATCTCATCGTTTGAGCCTGAGGAAAGAAGGCCTCAGCCTTGCATCTTACACTCCCCTCCTAAAAATGGTCTGATTTTGCTTATCTCAGTATCCCTGTTGGGAAGATGGACCCATAACACAGCCAGCAATGTATGGATCACCTGGGGATTACTAGCAGTACATGGATCACCCGGGGATTTCTAGCAGTGCATGGATCACCTGGGGATTATTACTAGCAGTGTATGGATCACCTGGGGATTATTACTAGCAGTGCATGGATCACCTGGGGATTACTAGCAGTACATGGATCACCCGGGGATTTCTAGCAGTGCATGGATCACCTGGGGATTATTACTAGCAGTGCATGGATCACCTGGGGATTATTACTAGCAGTGAATGAATCACCTGGGGATTATTACTAGCAGTGCATGGATCACCTGGGGATTATTACTAGCAGTGAATGGATCACCTGGGGATTATTACTAGCAGTGCATGGATCACCTGGGGACTAGTAGTGCATGGATCACCTGGGGATTTCTAGCAGTGCATGGATCACCTGGGGATTATTACTAGCAGTGCATGGATCACCTGGGGATTACTAGCAGTGCATGGATCACCTGGGGATTATTACTAGCAGTGCATGGATCACCTGGGGATTATTACTAGCAGTGCATGGATCACCTGGGGATTATTACTAGCAGTGCATGGATCACCTGGGGATTATTACTAGCAGTGCATGGATCACCTGGGGATTATTACTAGCAGTGCATGGATCACCTGGGGATTATTACTAGCAGTGCATGGATCACCTGGGGATTACTAGCAGTGCATGGATCACCTGGGGATTACTAGCAGTGCGTGGATCACCTGGGGATTACTAGCAGTGCATGGATCACCTGGGGATTATTACTAGCAGTGCATGGATCACCTGGGGATTACTAGCAGTGCATGGATCACCTGGGGATTATTATTAGCAGTGCACGGATCACCCGGAGACTAATAGTGCATGGATCACCTGTGGATTACTAGCAGTACGTGAATCACTAGGGGATTATTAGCAGTGTGTGGATCACTTGGGGAACACTAGCAGTGTATGAATTATTAGGGGTGCCGAATGGTTCACAAGTGGACTCACTGATGGGGCTATGGACAAATGGGCAGATTTGAACAGGAACTTTTCAGTCACATACACGTACATTTTAAAGCCTCCTGGGTCATACACACAGGAGACATAGATGACAATGTTCATAGAAGTCCCACTCGACATAGAAAAACACCTGGAAAAGAGCACATGTCCACTGTCCAAAAAAATGAATAAACAAAACATGGCATATTTCACATGCTATCATACTGTTACACAACCACGTAATGAACAAACCACAGCTACTTGAAACAATACGGATGGACTGAGAAACACAATGTTGAATAGAAAAAGAGCTGTTCAAAAAGACTATATGCAGTATGGCACTCTTTTTATAAAGCTCAAAAATAAGCAAAGGCGGTTTGGATACACCTATGTGGGGAGTAGAAAAGAAAACAGGGAAATTATAAATACAAGATTGCAGGTAGCAGCTTTATCTGGAAAGTAAAGCATGAGAACAAGGTAAGGGAGGAGCATGGGGTGAAGGAATGCTGTTGGCGATGCTCTGTAGCTCTTGCAGTGGGTAACGGGCTTGTGGGTTAGTATCCCATGTGGCATAAGACTGAGATACAGGTTACAGAGATTCTTTTGTAGATATGAGATATTATGTTAAGATAGTAAGATTAAAAAATAGAAATAAATCTGTAGTCATGATGACTTACCTGGGTAAGAGAATTCAAATTTCAGAGTTCAAAAGCTTAGAAGAGACCTAGTTGAAACCCCTCATTTTGTGTATGCCAAGATGACTTCCAAATTGGAAAGACATTCAGCCCCATCCATATGACCCTTCAGTGACTGAGTGGAGACAGAATTCCTGTGTCATAACTCTCAGTCCACAGTTACTCTTTCCCTACTTACCCCTGTAAATTCCTTTTTATTTTTCCTTTTCATGAAACGGTAATTAAAAGCAACACTTAGCTGGCCCTCACAAGGGATGGATTAAACACCCCTGATCCAGAAGAACAGGGAAATCATACTCCTTGAGCAAGCAAAGTCAAGTCTCTCTCTGGTTATGTTGCCTTTGGCAGGAGTGGCTGATTTGGACCTAACAGTGTACATACTAAAGCATTAAGAAGTTTAACTTAACTCTAATTTGTGGCTTTTTCTATCTTAAAATAAAATGGCAGCTCGGAGATTTATTAGTGAGCATATTTTCTGCAATTATGATTTTAATAACGTTTTGAATGTGGATGGGATGTAGACCTGGCTCTAAGGGAAGAAGAAAATGTGTCTTTTCAAATGAAGTTTCCATTTTCAATATTTTAATAAATTACTGACAGTGGTGAAAAGAATTGTGGTGTATCACATTTATGTATTTTACTTAAAATCAAGTATTTGTCTCCTTTCCCCCCCAAGATAGAATGAGATGGAACAATTCAACTAATCCAGCCCATCTACCGTGGGTGCCCTAGAGTGTGACCCAAGAGCCTGCCACTCTCTCTGTGGGTCTCTGTTCCTGGACATGCACCTTTCAGTGCATCAGAATCCCACCATGCTGAGTGTGATCCTGCTGTTGAAGAGCACGCATTTTATTTCTACAGCATCACCACCTAATGCTTGCCCCTTACTTCCATGGTCATCCTTCCAATACTGAGGGGAAAACTTGCTATGTTGAACTTGTTGAGAAATGAAATGTTTGTATACTATCCTTTATGAATGATTTAAAAGATTTCCATGGCCTGATAGTCATTAGAGCTATTCACCAACTGTTTCCAATTTTCTTCCTGTAAATCTGGTGAGGTTGCGCTTCCTTCCTTTCTTGAAGTTAGATGGAGCTACGTGAATTGCTTTGGCCCTTGAAATACGAGCAGAAGTGAGGTACATACATTCAGGGGAAGCTGTAAGAATCCATGTAAGATTTGCCATGTTCCTCTTCCTGCACTGGCAGCTGCAGCAGCAGGGAGATGGAATCTCCCTCATATACCCTGAGTGAGGATAGCACAGAGCAGTCTCCCAGCCAACTGGTAATGGACATGTCACATGAATAAGAAATACACTTTGGTTGTTTTAAGGCCCTGAGCTTTGGGGGCTGCCCCATACTTGCTGATTCATTGATTATACAGCATTTAGTCCAACTCACTAACTTTAGATCACAAGATGTAACTCCAATATATATTTAGGCTTCCTAGAAAATATTCATTTTAACATTGTAGCCATCAATTCATGTCTACAAAAGGAACACTACTATGTAACCAACAATTAGTCTAAAATGGGAATTAAAGAAGAGGCAACAACCAAAGAAATTGGAATCCACATTTATTGATAAGAGATATATACACAGAAGTTAAAACACTTAGTGAAATATTGGATTCACAGGTTATTTCCAGTATATAAAGAATATCCAGTTATTTTACACATGAAATGTTACAGTAATCAGTCCACATTGTAAGAAAGCTTAGAAAGCTAAAGGCGAAAACAAAAGACCTCAACTACCCAAAATGTGCTTCATCAACAAGGCATTTTCTAGTACCATATATGAGAAACAATTCAAAAATTAGTTGAACATTTTATCTTTTTGCATTCATTAGTCTTTGAACACTATGTGCTATTAGATGCTCTGTGCTACGTGACTTCAGACCAATGGGGATTGTGAGTGTGAGGAATACAATTACTTTTATCTTTCGTTCTGGACATACAAGAATTTTCAAAGAGAATCCTGCATAAAGCCCAGTTTTCCTTCAGTGGGTATTCCATCCTAAATTTGAAAAGAGTTGAAGAAGCCACATTTTCAAGGAAAAATTAGCCTGTCCACCGTATATCTTCATACGAAAAAGCCATTGCAAATTAATGTGCTTCATGCCCCCTGATGATATCATAGGCTTTACCCTTCTTGTGAAAAGAGTAGGGCACTCAGAGTTCCCTATAGCACATGGCTATTTCTTCTCTTCCTTGGGGAGAAGAAAGGGATTATAGGAACTATAGATCTCATTGCATTGTTTTTAGTGATAATTACACAGAATGTGAGAACATGTGCTTTAGTAGGCAAGTGTATATTTGCATTAGTTAATCCCATCTTCAGTCATTCAAAACATGCACACAGAACATATTAGGTAGAGGAGGTCATATTCCCTCACATATGTGGGACCTGTGCTTCATTGGTTACCCCTCTACAACCCCCTAAACTGTACACTGACTATTCCTGTGCTTCTAGTACTCTACGTTTTTGCAGACAACTGTGAAGTTCACAGCCAGAAGTGTGCTTCTGTGGGGTTTCACCAGCATGTCTATTTGCAGTTAGTTAGTCAGCAAGTGTTTTTCCTGTACCCTGACTCAAAAAGCCAAGGGAGACAAGGCTCTTCAGAACTTTTCAGTCATGAGCATCATGATGAGTATTTGGCAACCAGAGAGGTCGACCTTTCTCTAAAGACATGATGCTAATATGAACAGGGGCAGACTAACTTTTTGTCTCTCTAAGCCCAATCCACCAAGCAAAGGAGGACTGTAGATGAATGTTCTCATTCTAAACCTACCTAAGCCTAGGTAATCAAAAGTTCCACAGTTGCATTCACCATGTATTATACAGACATGAGATGACCTTTCACTAAGAACCAGGACATACACCCAGCCCATCCCTGCTCTGAATTGTGTATTTACAAAGGTGCTGGACACACACAGACTTTGAAACAATCATCAGTACAAAGGATTTATAGATAAATTCTTCACTCATATATATCCCCAAACCACACTGAGAAGGAGGAGAAATGCTTCACGACTAGTTATCTAAGTAGGAAAAGAAGGGTTTTCAAAACACCGATCAACATGTCTACTGCATTTAGATGAATAGCCAAAAAATAACATATACATTAAATTACAATACATCTATACACTATTTCACTGAAATTACACCTAGATCCCTACATTATAGCTACACAAAGTGCATAGGCACTGTTCTTCATGCGTGAACCAAGTGTCAGTGTGTACACACAAGAGCTTCATGCTTTGACAGCTAGCTGTACTTGAAAATAGATACAATTATTGCCAGTTGAGGGTACATCTAATCTGTTTGTTTAATGAAGAGCAGGTTCAAATACATACCAATACGCTTTCTATGTAACTGACTACTTTTTAAACCATGATAAAAATACTAGCCCTACCACCATCTCAGAAAGTATGTTTGGTGGAAGGAAGACACCTCGTCTTTGCAGTGGCTATTGTTTTAACTTTTGGGGAAGTTACATAGTCTGTTATTCACCTGAGAACAGAAACTACCTGGGCTGCTTCTAAACAATTTCAGTATGATTGTAATCCCCCATTTCCAGCCCCCAGTGATACAGTATTGCCTCATAGCTGGTTCTAAAGAATTTTTAAACTTTCTTTAAAAATATGTGCTCAATTCACATAACAATGTGACATTTACTACTAATTTTCTAAAGAATTAACTGCAACAAATCTGTCCTGATTTCATCTCTAGCACTCATCCTCAGTCTCTGCTACTCAAAGTTTTCCTAGGCCAATTTTCACATAAACATTTAGGAAGGTATGAAACTTTCTGATCTAGAAATGATCCTACTATTAACACCTTGTCTTTGATAGTCTTAGAGAAAAGCAAAATTAGAATGCTCAGCTGGAAAAACAAGGTCTGGTGTCAAAAATTTTAAAAATCAGCACCATTCCTTGAGTTAAAAAGATGAATTATTTAGATGCATATCCTAACCAGCTAAGGGATTTAAGCAATTCCTTGTTCTTAATGGTTCATTTTGTTTATTGCATCACTAAGGACTGGGTTCTTAAATTTGTCAAATGTGACTATATAGTCAGGAAACAATTGATAGCTCTAAATTGCTGAAGAAACTTCTTGTGCTGTAATTAGTTATCATTCTACATGTCTGGTTATATAGAAAATACTGTAAGAAAATATGTCTGCAAAATTACAGATACCAAATAGATTAATTCAGTCTACACTGAGTTCTTCATAATTTCTGATGAATAGTTACAAACCTATAACATTATTAAAGGATAAATTAATATTAAACATATAATATCCAGGTCTATAAATACATTTTCTAATGCTCTTTATAAATAATAGCAAACAAGCTAGGGGATTTGTTTAAAAAAATGTAAGACTGGGCTGGAGGAATTTGTGGTTTTAGGGTGCAATACTGATCAGAGGGAAATATATTATCCCTGGTAACACAGACTCTTACCAGGAAACCAAAATATATCTGCTGGCAACAAGGTCAAGTTAGATTCACAGTTTGCCAGCTCTCTCCTCAAGCTGTAGAAAACAAATAGAAAAACAATATACAAAAATCCTCAAAAAAGTAGTTTTTTTATATACAAATCTCTATAGTGACCAGATAATCTGATCTGTGTTGTGCAACATGGAGATGCAATGCTGAGGTTTTTCCAAGAGGAGGACGAAGGGAGGGAGTTAAGGTGATTTGTAGAAAAATGTAGACGCCAAAGGATGAGTTTCTATAAGGGAAGTAACTCTTATGGAGTATTAAACCACCAGACAGCCAACTTTCTGATCATGTATCTCAGGGAATTCGCTCCATGAGTCCATGGGGGAGAAACCTCAGAGATGTGCTGGACCAACTTCCTTGGCTAGTGTGTGTATTTGCGCCCCCACCAAAGGCAACAGGCTGTTTCCAGGCAGGCAAAATGGTTGCCATGAGAAGAAATAATGCCCCAGAAGGAGTGAGGCTCTGACTGCATCATCTCCACATCCACAGGAGATGATTACAAGGGTAACAGTCAGTTGTCTGGTTCTAACACTCACCCAAGGATTGGGGGTGTCTCCAGAGGAACCGAGAACCTGTTGCTACCCATTCTCTAGGTCAACTGCTGACTCTACAAGGCAGTGAGGTCTGTTCCAACAGCAGGTTTTATTCTCAGCACAAAAGGGCCTTGTGTAAAAACCAGAAGGACTTTGTAAAATAGCAAAATGAATATTTGGCCTGGAGGTTGGAAAGTGAAGCAAGGCTGGACATAGAAAACTGATATGGTTTAGGATAAATGAAATGGGGGCTTAGGGGCATCTCTCACTTTCTACAGGTTCTTATCTGGGTCAGTGAAGAAATTATGCTCATCTTGCTGTCTTTGCATCAGGTTTTTTGCACTCATGGAAAAAAAAACAGCCAACAAGCAAAACCCAATCCTTTTAGTCCTAGCTTTACATCTTGCCCCTGCAAATACTGAAGAGCTAAAGTCTTCTCTAGCAATAAAGGAGTTCACAACACAATAAATACCAACTCCAGTCTACTTAGCAGAAGTCTGGACAAAGAGCAAAGGTGCCAGTCATGGCCCATTGCAGCAGTCCTGGAAAGTGCAAGAGGTTGTTTAAAGATCATGGCTGGTGGCATGCACCTTGTAGAGCATGCATTGTATCCCGCCCATCCTCGAAACTCATCAGACCTTGAAGGGGGCAATGATAGTCAGAAAATTCCATTCTTCTAAGTTAGAGTGTCTCGTCCTGCAATGTGATGCCCATGATAAAAACAAACCAAGAGGAAAATGTGAAAATGAATCTGTGGGCTTACTTGTGAATGGATGTGCATATCTACATACTGGCAGAGAAGGGAAGATATTTACAAACAGTTGTGATTGTGTAAGTCTTGCACCAAATTTCGTAAGTGTTCAAGGTTATTTGCCAAAGGCTCTCAAATCCCCATACTGGCTTGGCAGTTAGGACTGTTGGAGAAAACACGTGTTTTGGGTATTCAGAGTGGGCTCTGTTGCTACAGCAGGAATGATACAAGAGTTTGAGTGAGGCTATAGGTTCATCCAGTCCTCTCATGGTGACTCTGGAAGCATTTTTCCCTGAGCCAAATCACTACTTCTATTAGGAAGATGAGTTTAGGTAAAGGGAACTTTTATTAAAAAATATTTATTGGTGTCTCAAAACGTCAAACTGTGAATGAACATGGCTACCTTCCAAGCTTGTTGTAAAACATCAAATGAATAGAGGCTTGAATTTAATTTCTCCCAAAGGGGATGAGAAAAATCTTAATTGATTATTCGTTATTGTCGGCTTCTTCTACTTAAAATGTAAATAGGTCATATTTTATAGTAGGAAGCCTCTTAAGAAGGAAACAAAGCCAAGATCATAAAACATTGGGCTCACAGGGCTGGAAGGGGATTTTAATCATTTAATCAAACCCCTTCACTTTTCATATGGGAGAAAATGAGGCTTGGACATAAAGTGACTTGTGTAAGTCATACAGCTAAAAATGGGCAGAGTCTAAATCAAGTGTTCCCTCTACCAAACCACGTTGTTTCTTATCATCTCTATGCCTTTGCCTGAATTAGCTGTGTTATGCTATGAAGTTGGATACTATTTAATCGAAAGTCTGTTATCTATTCTAAAACCAAGCCTCACACTAACTTGTGTGATGGTTACTAAGGTACCTGGTGGTAAAGCAGCAACAATAAGTGGAATGATAGGAAAGGAGGAGGAGAAGTAGAAAATTCGGTTTTCTTTTAGGGAAAATCATAAGCAAACATTTCATGAGCAGCTGGAAACTCACTCTATGCTTGGAGAACAGTCTGCCTCTAGTGCCACCTGCCTGGACTGGCACTCAGTGATCCTTCTAGGCTTAAGCAGAAATTACTACAGATACTGAGACCATTTATCTTCTTTGACAATTAGACTTACAAAACTCTCACTCCAGAATTCTTTCAGGCTGTTTGCTTTAACTCAGTCTTCTCATGCACCCAGACTCTAGCATTCTTATTTGAAGAGCAAGTATGACAATAACTGAAAATTTCATTTGGTCCTTTTTCTTGATGTGGAATGAGTTTGGTTAGAGAATAAGTAAAGCAAACCAGCAGCTCAGACAACTGGATAGCCCTAAGAGTTAGAGAGCAGCTAAGTGAGAAGAAGCACTTCCACTGGGGTGCAACTGCTGTGCACTTTTATCATCAAACCAGGTGAGAGACTTGTTTTTCAAGAGTCAGAACTACAGAGAATTCTCTCTGAGCATGGATATACCTACTTGGATTTATTGCTGTATTCCATGAATATTGCACAGGTAGCTGAAGCTTTGATTCTGACAAAAGTAAAAAACTATAACAGAACTTTTGTTGTTGAAAGCAAAGGGATGTGTAGTATTTGCAAAAACATGGCAGAACTGGGTTTCCTTTGGAAGACCCAGTAAATGAGATTCCCAACCACTTTACTCCAAAAGAGCTTCTTGACTAGATACATTTGCAAATGACATATTTCTCCATCCAGAAGTGGAAATGACCAGAGACTCTCTAATCAACAGGTCATTGGGATGCCTGGCATCACCTACTAGGAATCTCCCCACGATTTGAATTTTCCCTAAGACTTTCTCATATTCCATGAGTCTAAATCCAGGATCTAGGCATTTTTTGGCACCCCTTCTTTCAGCTTTCATGAATATCCAGGCTGACTAGTGGTTCGAGAGGAGAAAGAACTATTTGTCTTTTACAGGGTATGGTAATGTCTGCAGGCAGCAAAATCATAGGTTGTGTGTCTACCCTCAGTAGGAAGTAAAAACTGAATCTGATAGCTACGTATTTCAGATCTCATCACCTAGAGTCCTATGTTGAAGATCTATAGGATCTAGATGGTTGCCCTGATTTTCTGATGCTCTTTTTATGGGAAGCATGTCCCCAAAGATCTAAGGTAAAGCATTACCCTGCAAGGTAAGCTATTCTTCTCACTGATTGGATTTGATTTATTGAATTTCAGTAAAGAATTAAGTGATGATTCCACTTGGGTTTCTCAAAGGACAAGTATGAGAAAGAGAAGGATTAAAGTCTATTTAGTTGGCTTTCTCTTGAAATGATCCTGATTTCTAAAAAAAGTGAATGAGTCTATAACAAAATGGCATTGCCAAAGCCCTGATTTACAGACCTTACAGGATGCAGTGTATGTATGTTTCTGGCCTGCTGTAACTGTATATAAATATAACATTTATGCATTATCAAACAGTAACAGACTATTACAAGCATTCATATCTATGTTGAACCAATTAGGAAAAATCTATACATATAATTGACAGGTTAAATGTATTCTATTTAGATAAAGGTTATTAGAGGTATACCCTGGATCCATTTGTTCTGTTTATGGCACATATGTTGGGCAAAGAAAATCCCAAATGGGCATGGCATGGGAGAAATAAATGACGTCTAAAAGAAAAAAACAGAGGACATAGACATATGTCAACTCTACATACATCTTGGATTTTCAGGCTAGTCCTGAGTTCAAGAAACTGTTTATTAATATGACTTATTGAATTTCCAGATGAATGTGATTTTCTAAGTATATTCTCATGAGACTTCCTGCATACAGTAAGTCTCACACCAGAAAAACTTGCTTTGTGAAGTTGTGTACCTTGTTTCCTCTAAACACATGTCTGCTGATATATTTACATGCTAATAGGATAGCTAGGAAAAAGTGGGAGACAAAACACACCAGAAAGGTTTTCAAGCAGAGTTTTGAGAAGACAATCCTGTGACCACTCCTTTGAGAAACATGCCCATGTATAAATGCCAAAGTTGGCCTTCCACAGCAAAAACAACAAGCTCCTAGACACTTTGCCTAGAGCCTCCAACTTACCATAAGAAAGCTCTTGGGAGCACCACTTAAAGAAAATCCTAAACAGTTTCACAGCTAAACCCAGGAACTGTCCCCTTGGTCTACAGTGTTTGCTGTAAAGAATGCATTTTCTGCTACTACACTTGAGCATATCCCTTGACCATCCTGCTAACTGCCCATCTACTGGTAATAAAGACCAATGTCATTTAAAAAGCAAAAATGAAAAGTTGCCTAATACTGTTCAGTAGTGATCCTTATCCAAAAGTAACTAGGGTTTAGAAGACAAAAACAACTGGAATCTCATATCTCTTGTATGTTTCAAAGGTATCTGATTTAGAAGAGAGAAGTCACAAGGAATAGATGAAAGGGTATTTGAGGTCCATAAACACTCTCATCTCAGAGAATTTGGGTTCTATAAACCATGAATATCTCAGCATCCCTCTGCTGGTCTCATATAATACACCCTACTCTCTTCTTATAAACAAGGTTCTACATACTTCTTAGAGTCAAATATGCTTTATTTCTCAATGATTTAAGTCCCAAGCTTACTCCCAAACCCAGCAACCTTAGGAAAATACTGTGCGCTATTCAATAAAAAAGGATAGTAGAGACATTAAAAATTTAGCTTGTATAACCAATCATTAAGGATTTGTTGGCTGTCCACTGCATGAAAGGCACTGTGCTACACCAATTACATTATTTATTCCTTAAAACTTCACAGTCTTAAACAAGGTTGCATCTGCGAAGTGGTACAGAGCCATCCTCTGTTGCCACATCATGGTTCAAGGCTGCCTGGACTCTGCCACAGGAATGTCACTTTTACAGGACTTTGCACAGATGTTTGTTTTTTGTTCCTTTCCACTGAGAAGATTGAGGAGGAAGACTGACTCTGCTTCCAACTGTGTCCTATACCTGGTTTTATGTGCTTTGATAGAAGATAACAAAAACCTTTCTACATATTAGATAAATACGTGTTTTTGTTTCAAGAGACGACATTAAAAGAGGCACAGCCAACACAAGTGTCTTCCATGTGTGAGGACAGTAAAATGATCAGGCTTTCCAGGATGATGAGATGATGACTGAAATAATTTGCAGATTAAAAATGTCTTTTTCATTAGAAACTCAAAAAATCTTTTTGGTTAAACAAAGCAAAGCATAGACCAAATAATCTCACTTGATTTTACTATACCAGGTGAAGGCAAACCAAATATAAATAAATTTGAATATTTAACTCTGGTTAAACTTTATGTTAACCGTGCTCTCTTAATTTTGTCAATATGTACAGTGGTTACATATAAAATACTTCCTAATCAATTATCGAATTTAGAGAGCATTATGAAACATACCTTGAAATTTAAATCATTGTTCTCACAGATTACATAGGGTAAGGCAGAGACATAGTAGGTTCTTTAATCAGCTGCCTTTAAGAGCATGGCTTCCTCTAAAACACTCTGAAACATTTTACTTAAAGAGTCTATGGAAGATAAATTGTCAAAATTCCCTATGACAGGTGTTTGCTTCTAATCAACCTATGTCCAGACTTTACCAGACATTTTAAGGGGAGTTACTTCTAGAGGCTTTTTAACAGAATCTCTTGTGCATAACAAGGCGAGGCATGGAGAACACTTTAAGGAATAACACACTGTGTGTTTGCTCATTATCCCAAGTCCCTGGAGTGTACCACACTGCTTTACGCACGTCCCCTGGGAAAAGAGCATCCACATTTCTGCATCTTGGGAGAACAGGGAAGCTGGCAAGAACGTGTCTTCAATTCAAACTGATTCCTCCAGCAGCATCCATTCAAATAATAATACAAGTGAGAAAATTAGACGGTTATAAAGCATTATTTGGCAAAGACACAGCACCGTGCCTGTCATCACTGACTCACAAGAGCTCCTCTAAGCCTCAGCTAACAGATTAAGTAAACATAGAAACAGATGCATTTTTTTTCCTTTTTAAAGAAAACTTGTTTATATCATCATTTACCATAGGATACGCTGGGGAGTTTATTCAAGAATTTGCTGAGACTCATATCCTTATTTCTCACGTTTCCAAGGTTCTTCCTCAACACTGCAGTCAGCTGACTTTCCATTGGCTGCCAGAGTTACCTGAAAATAATTATCATCAACATCCAGCTTACAGGCCACGAACCAGAAAAAAGCCCTGTGCGTTATGTGGAGAAGCACCAAATCCAAGGTTATACTATATGACTGAAATATTAAACAGAGTTCTTTCAAAATTGAATTTGAATCTGTCTTGGGTTTCAACAGTGATCTGAGAATTTTTAAAATCCATATTTGCCTTGGGAATATCAACGTATTAAAGCTGCTTTGCAATTTGGGGAATAACTTCTATGTTCTTAATGTTGTGGGGTGTATAAGTACCCAGTGATCCATCACACAATAACACAGTCCTTAAAATATAGTGCCCATGTGCTACTCCATACAACCACAGAGGAAGAAATCCAGAACTAGGCATCTAGTTCTACTCATGCATGTGAAAGGTTCAGTTGCAATGGCACCAGGTAGATGGGCATACATGTCCGATTTTTAAATCAGAAATCATGACATTTCAGCTGTGCCAAATAAGTTATCTCAGCTTTAAAAATTAAAGACAAAAGTAGGGGGAATTAAAAGTCTGAGATCAATAACAATGTTTATCTAAATTACTTCAATGCAGTCATTTAATAATCAGATGTAATTACCAGACCATCTATATTATGCTTCCCTGGCTCAAAGTGAACTGAACCTTTATGCAGAATAGGAGGTTTTCCCCTCCACTTCTAAGTAGTTTTCCTAGCTTACCTTCTGTCTGACTGTCCTCAACGTCATGTGCAAACTTAAACCCACGACTGATATTCCACATAATGGAGAGACTGGATTTATGAAAGCATTAGAATATGGAGACATGACAAACACAGCAATGTTTGAAAGAAATCTTTCTTCTTACCCAAGTGGAAGTGAAATGCATGCATCATGACCACATACAACATGCTAGGAACAGAAAACCAAGTGCCCTTCAACGAATCAAGGAAAGGAAAATAAAAACCATTTATCCAATCCCCATTAGCCCCCCTATTTTTTTTTTTCAGAAAAACAGACCATGCAATTAGCAATGACTGTTCCACATGCAGTTATTCTGATTAAACTTGAAAAACTATTGTGTAACTTCAAACTACTATTACCAGGCAAGAGTTTGAATACACAGACCAACAAGACATAACAATGTTTGAAATGGTTAAAGTTTTGACCAGAGCTGCAGCAAATTTGTTTCCCTTTCAGTGAACTGTCAAGAAAGACTGCCAGGGACAGAATGTCTGCCTGGAGAAAGTTGCCTGTTCACTGTGACCTTGAATATGCCTATTTGGCTCTCAGTGATGAACCATATCAATAGTGGTACAAAATTATCAATCATAGTGTAGTGCCTTTGGAAGAGCCAGACAGGACTTGGTGGGAGGTGTTTTTGTTTTGTTTTTCTGTTTGTAAATACTGAGGCCTATGTTTCAAAAGTATCTAGGACAGCAGCTTTTTTGTCATTTCCTTTCTTGGCTGGGCTAAAGAAAGCTAGGACTCCATTCCCCAACCCAACCCATCCCACTCCTCTCTGTTCCAAATACTTGGGTAATAGAAAAGAAAAAGAGGAAGCCATTGGCAGCAAGCACTGACATCTCAGTTTTTAAAAAGTGGGAAATAGAGAGACAGAATTAACCATAAGGAAGTTCAAAGGAATAAATAGATGTGACCCAAATATCCTCAGAAAGGGTGTAAATTCATCTCCATGGCTCTGAGTGCCTCCTTCCCACATCATCATCAACACAGTTAACTGATTTAGAGAGAGAGGAATCACCTTGCTTTACCTAGCGAAAGCTGAGGATCAAATAGCTTTCACTGAGCTGAACCCAACCATTTCATTAAAAATGTAAACAGCTGAAATAGTTGATAAACCAATAGAGCTATATTCATCATCTTCAAGACGTGCTCAGTTTGACCATTGTCCACCTAAATGCTAATTAACCAATGAGTTTGCAGGTGGTCGGCTGGCTAGCTATAGAGACTGAGTCACTGTCTCCATGGAACTGTCCAGCAAAAAGATTATCTGAAATATAGCAAGGACTAAAGATGCTAAAATGATACATTCAACAAATATTTACTGAGCCCCCAACAACATGCCAGACACTGTTTTAGGTGCTGGGTCACAGTAGTATAACTGGGGACAAAGCCTTACTCCTAATGACCTTACTTTCTACTGATGTGGATAATTCACAAACATTTCCCTATAGGGCTTGAAATATTTTGCTTTAAAAAATGAAGCAAATTTATCCTGATGTACTTGATGTCCTTCAAAAACAAATACAGGAAGTCTGAAATCTAAAGATATCTCCATGCCTACACACCTCCTTTTTCAAAAAGTGTCCTACAAAATATTAAGAAGCCTCTTGAGAAACTCCAAAAGGGCCATACGCAATTAACCACCAGGATTCTTCTCAAATATAATTATGAAATTTTTAAAAATTGTGATTTTTTTTTGTTATACATAATTTTCTTCATATGGCAATAATTCGAGTTCAAGTCTTATCGTCATTACAACACTGTACATTCTTTTTGTTGTCCTCTAGTGCCTAATTTATGGCTTTATAGATAATAGACATTCAATAGATACTTGATGAATCATCAAAATACAGGATCTTACAGGAATGAGACAGGGGCACTCAACCAAACCTTACAAGGCACACAATAAGTACTTAAATATAGTAGAACATGGAGCCATTCACAAGATTATTGACCCTTGTGGATTTAAACTAACATTTTGATGGGGAATAATCCAGCACTTCACTCAGATTTGGGAAACACTAGCTTTCCAGGAGAATGGATTATGCCCTTTAGGTACATCTGAATTTCTAATAATTTGAATCATTTTCACTGAGGCAATTAATACACTTATGCAATTGCCTCTTGATGGGTGGTTTTCCTCCCTAATTTGTATCAGAGTCCTTGTTCTCCCATGTATGTATCCTACGTAGAGAGGACAAACAAAGGCCTGTGCTAGTTCACTAGAATTCCGGACCTATGTTATAGTCCAGCAAAGACAATTGCTTCTGTGACACCCTTCGTTGCCCAGCAAGAGCCATGGTATGTATTTGTAATGACCCAGAAATAATATAGGAAGAAATTAGTCATTAAATGTGACCTTGTCAATAGAAGTCAAAAAGGTACCAGAGATCTCTGGCTGGGTTCAGACTGTCCTCAGCTGCTGTGTGAAATCATTTTAGCAAACCAACCGCTAGACTTGATTCTGCTCACCTGCCAGGGTTTCTCCAAGTTTGCTTTACTCTGGTCATGACATTCTGACTTTGACAATGTCAGATTAGTTACAATGAACGCTAGACAGAGCTCATCAGGCTTGAAGAATTAGCACCCAACAGGTTGGAGGAGAGCCCAGAACATCCATGCCGCATAAAGATGGCGCGGCCAGGCAGTTTATGAGATGTAATGTTTTTAAAATGGCATTTCTGGATAATTGTCCTGAAGGATAGCTGTTCTTTACTTGAAATTGTTTACTCACTTTTGGAGCAAGTTACTCTCAGGTCAAAATTCACCTTTCCCACAAAAATAATTAAGAAAAAAATAGTTGTGTAAAGTTATGTGGGCACATTTTTGACCAATAAGTGATATATAGCAAGGAGGAATATCTGTGCTAGGTTCATCAGATGACGCTTGGGAGTTTTCTTGATGCTTCATCTGAAGAATCAAATATTTGAAAATCAGCAAAGCTCTACTAACCACAAATTCTTGGGCAAAATATTCAAGGTAACTGGTCAAATTAGTCGAGTGGGGTGGATGGGAAAGTCAGAATGGTTGTTGTACATCACATGGATAAAATCATCAACTGATTGACTCTTTCACTGTCAGACTTGATTTCCTGCCAAGTTAGACACAGAATTAGATGATCTGGGACTCAGAGAAGCTTGGGTTACATGATTCTTTAGGAAAATAAATGTGACAATAATACATGCAGGGCATTATGGTTTTGTTTGTTTGTTTTTAAGAAATTGAGCATGCACTACTATATACAGGTCTCAATATCCATGAATGGGAAATGTACCTTGCACTCATCTACTATGACAGAGTTGTGTGCGGCATAGACACACTGATTAGAGTTGCTTTCCCTATGGTTCTTCATGTCATCATAAATGGATTGAGTCTTGGTCATTTCAATATCTTCATGCATTCGATGCTGGGAGTCAATGGTATCCAGCTCAGACTTGGAGAGGTGATAGACTATCCCAGCCCCAAATGAGTCACCTACAACATTGACTGAAGTTCTCATCCTGTCCCTGGGGACAAAGAACAGAAAAGATTCAGTGAGGAAGCAGTATTATGTGGTAGTTGAGAAGTCAAGGTCTAGAGTCAGAGAGACATAGGGTTGAGTTCCAGCTCTACCTTTTCCCTCTGCCTGATCTGGGGCAAGTTACTTAACCTTCATGAGCCTTGACTTCCTTGTTTGTCACTTGGAGATGCTGCTTATACTTCTCTCATAGACTGTGTGAAAATTCAATGAGTTAATGTACATAAAGTGCTTAGCAAAATGTCTGGAAAATGGTAAACATCAATAACCAGTCACAAAGGAAAAGTAGGAGGAGGAGGAGGAAAGAAAGGATTAAAGAAAAACAATGTGTCCAAATCAGAATTAGCACACAGGCTCCAGACACACCTAGCTGAGTCCAGAAATCCCTCCTGATTTAAACTGTTCTGTTTTTGAAGACTCTACACTATCTCTGCTTATCTTACTTATTAGTTTTATTGGAAAGACTAACCACCTGTGAACTTTCTCATAGTAGAAAATGTATTCTTTTTGTAAGAATGGAAATTAATTCTTCCTTTCTCCCTGCACCCGCTTCCCTCATACACAGACACAGCTGTTAGATAAGAAATCCAGCCATAATTTTCTCATTGACCAATATGTGTTATGACTGCATGTCCTGAAAAAAAAAAAAAAAACAAAAACAAAATACTTTATCTTGTTCTACTAACCTAAAAAATTTAAATCTTTCAGAGTGTTTCAGGAACCAGGGAATATTAAGAAAATCTTTTTCCCAATCTTGTGTTGCAAGTTTTGACTTGAAAAATATGATGGTTGATAACTCTCTCTCTTAGAAATTCAGTGCCTGGAAAGCTAATTAAATTCTTAAGAGTAAGTTTTGTTCTCTCAACTATAAGTTCAAGCCAAATCAGTGTGAAGAATCCTTTTGGCCATGTTTACCAGATATTCAAAGTCTTAAAAGGAAGGATGCTGGAAAACCACAAAAAAAATGTTTTTAAAAAGTTCAAAATGAAGGAGTAGACGTAAAGATGCTGCTGAGACAGTCTTAGTCCAGGACATTCTAGCTTTCAATTCAAATAATATTAATTCCAGGCAAAGAAGAAACCTCAATTTGTTCTTGAAACAAAGACTCAAAATAAATTCTAGTTGCTATTATCAAATCTATTTCTTATTGGAGAATAAAAAGGACACTGCACTAGGAAGAGTCTGGCCTGGCTCCCTTGCAAGGCCAGTTGTTTGCAAGGTATAAGCTGGTGGTCTTTCTAATTTCAACTAGAAAGAAAATGTGTAGGAAAAAATGTGCTCAGAGCTGGAGTTTAACTGTCGTGGGCATCTTTCCATCTGAGAATGCTTTTGCGCCTCTTCTGCTTTGGAGAATCTGCCTCAGGGTGATCGGTCTACACCTGAATGAAGACTGGGTCTTGGAGGTTATCCACAAAATCGGGCACTTGGAATAGATTGCTAAGAAGCCCAGTATGTGGGTTTAGGAAGGAATGCATGATAGTGGTTAACAAAAAGCACAGATGTTAGAGGCAGCCTGATTTGGATTCAAATGCTAGCTATGTCCCTTTCCTGTGGGACAACACTGATCATACTTGACATTTGTGAGCCTTAGTTGCCTCATTGATAAAATGAAAATAATAAAAATCTCCAAAACATAAGGTTGTTGTGAAGATTAAATAAGATAACAAAGTGCTTGCATGCTTCCAGACATTTAATAAGAACTCAAAAAATTATTTAATCTATAATGTATGATTTTAATATTATAAATTATATGAAGTCAATTCAAATATATTTGTGGCAGCTTCTAGGTAGCTTATCCAAATATGGCTAATCTACTCTCTCCCCCTGAAAACATTAACCCTATTTATAGTACAACAACTCCCATGGCAAAACTCCCAACTAACTCGCTGACCTATGTGCCTGTTATATGGTTGTGGTCTAGTTTGGAGCTACTCCACTATACTTTCATTCCCTCCTGGAATGTAACCTAAGTCATATATCTGTGAAAGGAAAGTAAACTCCGGACCCCAATTTACTATGCCAAAATGAAAAAAAAATTAAGGTGAAAGTTGAATTATGCAAGAAACTGCCTTTCCTTTTGTTCCTAAGCAGATATCTCATAGTTAAATATCTTACCAGTAGCTACTACTCTTTGTTCACCTTATCTTCTATAAAGTGCAGATTTACTGAGCACAAGACAAATACATCCTTGTCTATTCCTTACCAGCTTATTTTCCCTGCCAACATGTGGATTCAGTAATGTGACCAGACTCTTCCTTTTTCCCTCCAGTCTGCTTTTCCGCTTTAAATATGGAATCCCTCAGAATCATCATTGGAGAAAAGTACAGGCTACAGACTATTTCTGATTCTGTGTTTTTTTTTTTTCTGGGCATGTCTTTAACCTTGGAAAAATAAACTTCTAAATTGATTGAGACCTGACTCAGATACTTTTTAGTTTACATATCCAATACCTTTGACCCATTGCAAAATTCCAAAGAATGCCAGTCTTTCAGAGCAATACTCTGAGTACCCATTGATCTTATAGCCCAGAATAATCTGCATTACTGGCAAAAAAAGAGACCGAAGGTAATGGTGGTGATGGTGGTAGTGATAATGATGATGACATGTAAATTTATATCATGTTTACTATGTATAAGAATATACTTTATAGGCCGGGCATGGTGGCTCATGCCTGTAATCGCAGCAATTTGGGAGGCCAAGGTGGGCGGATCACCTGAGGCCAGGCATTTGAGACCAGCTTGGCTAATGAGGTAAAACCCCATCTCTACTAAAAGTACAAAATAAGTCGGGCATGGTGGTATGCACCTATAATCCCAGATACTCGGGGGGCCGAGACAGGAGAATCACTTGAACTTGGGAGACAGCGGTTACAGTGAGCCAAGATCATGCCACTGAACTCCAGCCTGGGGGACAGGTGAGATTCTGCCTCAAAAAAAAAAAAAAGAAAAAAGAAAAAAAATATATGCTTTATTTAATCCTCACTATAACTCTGAAGAGGTACTATTAATCATATTTACTAGATAACAGAACTGAGGCCTGGAGAGATTGGTGGCTTCCCAAAGTCCCACATCCTAGTAAAGGCATAGAGCAAATGTGAACACAGGCAATACCATTCTGGAATCCTCCATCTGCCACATGTTGAGAAGCACCCCGGAACCACACAGCCCTGATTTTGAATCTAGCTTAGCCATTTACTAACTGTGTGATCTGGATGACTTACTGCTGTGATTTGAATGTTTGCATCACTGCAAAATTCATATAATGAAACCTAATCTCCAAGGTGATGCTATTTGGAGGTGGAGCCATTGGGAGGTGATTAGGTCATATGGATGGAGCCTTCATGAATGGGACTAGTGACTTCAGAAAAGAGGCCCAACAGAGACTCCTTGGCCCTTCTACCATGTGAGGTTAGAGTGAAAAAGATAGCCGTCTATGAGGAAGTAGGCCCTCACCAGACACAAAATCTGCCAGTGTCTTGATCTTGGACTTCCAAGCCTCCAAAGAATTGTATGAAATAAATTTTTGTTGTTTATAAGCTACCTGGTCTATGGTATTTTGTTATAGCGGTCTGGATAGATTAAGACACTTGCTCAACTGTAATTTTTCTCGTGTAGCCAAAATAACTATTAATACTTTATAGAATTTGGGGAAGTTCAGTTCCTAGCCCATGGTTGACACTCATTATGTGCTCGGTCCTTCCCTTTTTGTGAATAACTCCACTCACAAACCATCTTCTGAACAAAAGCATAAAATACTATGCTGAAGGGTTAATGACCTTTTCAGTTTGATAAATCCATTTCCACTCACATTGTTGATGTAGGTTTACAAACTACTGCTTCTTCAACCTTTGATATCAAATCCTTCCTCTCCAGAAGCAGCCACTGAAGCAGCCAAGTTTTTGGAACAGAATTTCTAAGTAAGCTTTCCCCACATTTTTTTTTTAATCACCACATCTCTTCCAGGCCATCAGATCTCCCTGAATTTGAAAAAGAACTCTTGCCAATGAAATAGCCATTAGGACAGGAATTAATGGAAGACAGAGTTGTATAGAATAAAAACAGAATGGCCGGACGCAGTGGCTCACGCCTGTAATTCCAACACTTTGGGAGGCTGAGGTGGGCAAATTACTTGAGGTCAGGAGTTTGAGACTAGCCTGGTCTCTACTAAACTCAGTCTCTACTAAAAATACAAAAATTATCTGAGCATGGTGGTGCATGCCTGTAATTCCAGCTACTTTGGAGGCTGAGGCAGGAGAATCATTTAAGCCCAGCAGGTGGAGGCTGCAGTGAGTTGAGATTGTGTCACTGAACTCCAGCCTGGGTGACAGAGCAAGACTTGGTCTCAAAAATGAATGAATGAATGAATGAATAAAGAAATAAATAATTTTTAAAAAAGAATAAAAGCATATTGATGCTTTTATTTATTTATTTATTTATTTATTGATGCCAAATCAAGATGGAAAGGGCCCTGGACCTAGAGTGAGAATGCTAACCCAGGGCTTCTGACACCCACTTGAGAAAATCACTTTTCACCTGAGCATGAAATAAGTATTTAGGCTTATCCCAACCTCACAGGAGGTTGTATTAAGTGAAATAAGAGAAATATTAGACATGCTTTAAGTACTCATTGTAGGTTCAGGAGCACATGAACATGAAAGTGTTCCTTTTCTTACACCTGTTAATAAATAGCTAAGTAGAAAGAAAAAGAGAACATCAACTCTAATGCTTTCTGAGTTCTTTATTAGTGAATTTATTCATTCATCAGATGTTTAATGAGCATCTTAGAGTGTGGAAGGGCACTATGCCAATTGCCTAGGCAGTAAAAACCCTTCTCACACTCCCTTTTCCCCAAGAACCCATGTACTCTTTATTTGTCCATCTCCCCCACTAGAGTGAGATAAATGTTCAAACAGAAATCAGTACGGAGTGCTACAGGGTCACATAGGTAGAACACTTTATCACACTTGGGTCATAACAAAAAGCTCCAAGTAGAAGTGTTTTGAGTTAAGCCCTAAGGATGCGTCCAAGAAAATGAGCTAGAGAGATGAGAGAAATAACATGCATAAAACCTAAGAGCTAAGAACACTTAGATGAATTCAGGATGGCTAACAAGTATAGTGAGAGATGCAGAACGTAAGAATTAACCAATTATGTATGGTCTTATCAGCCAAGTTCAGGAGTTAGTCTTTATCCCAAGTATAATGAAGAACCATTGAAAGAAAAGACCATGTTTGTTCCATTGCGAAGAATGCACTAAAAAAAGCCTGAAAGAGTGAAATCCAGTTAGTGAGGATATGGTGTGTTTGGAGAAAGATGGATTTGAGCAAGACTCAGGAGACAAAATTATAGGACTTGAAGACTGATTGGTTACTGGGAATAAAAAAGAGGCAAACATTCCGCTCTGGTTTCTGGTTTGGGCAACCAGTAGACAGTGTAACCATATGTAGGAAGCGTGATGAGTAGAGTGGGAAAGATTCTGGCTTTGGCTTGGACATGTTGAGAGTGAAGCATGTGACTCAGTTATGAGCAGATGCTCTCCATACGACTGGTAGTATGAACTGATGGTCAGGAGACACATCTCACATCTGAGATGCAGGTGATAATAGGATTCATACCATAGAGGCAGCTGAGGATACCACAGAGGTGCTTAGTTAACCCTTGGAGAGAAGGCAGAGTGAAAAAAGCAGACAATCTAGGCTGGAACACTGAGGTCAACCAACATTTAGTGAATGGGCAAGATAAGAGCCTGCAAACGTGAAAGGAAACTAGAAGAGTCTGGCATTTCGTAAGTAAATGGAAGTATGCTTCCAAAATGAGGGTGTGGCAAACAATGCTAATTATCATCTAGGGATCAAGTGAGATGAGGGTAAGAGTTCTTTGGATTTTAACAACAAAGAGGTCGCTATTGGGCTGGCAAGGGCAGTTTCAATACAGAGGCAATGATAGAAGCCAGCTCAGTATAGGCAAAAAATTGAATGCTAGGTGAAGAAATGGAAACATTACCTATAATTAGCTTATTCAAGATGACTGATGGAGAAAGGAAGGAGAGGAAATGGCTGACAAAAATGGGAAGGAGATCAAATTTTTGTTTTAAGAGGTAGAATATTTGAACATGTTTAAATCAACATGAGAAGATGTTGGTGGAGAAGAAGTAACTGAAGATACAGAGAAGAGTGAATAATTGATGAAGTTAGGTTCCTAGGAAGATCAGAGAGGAGGGAAGTCCAGAATGGAGACAAAGGCCATTTCCTTTGGTGGAGGGACTGTATTCCATCACTACGGAAGGGAAGGAGTCAAAGGCAAGGTTATGAAGATAGGTTTCTAAGTGAGAAGGCAGGAGGTTAAAGGGGATCTGTTAAACAGCAAGCTGTTAATTTGGATTAAACTAGAATATCAGAGCCCTCTCATGCCAGATTTCTCTGCCACAAGGCATTCTGGGAATCTTCCCAGAATGCCTAGCCAGGAGGTAGGTCATGGCTGTGCTGCATGGGTCTCCCTTTCTGAAAATGCTGCAAGGCAGAACATCCTTGAGGCTGCCAGGGGAAGTTTAACTCAGTCCCCAACTCTGGGGAAGTTTAACTCAGCCCCAGAGCAGGACATGGGAATTTGTGGTTCATGTGTGGGAAGTTCCTCCACAGGCAAAGTTTCATTTTCCCTAGCAATCATCCCTGACCACTCAGGAAACCCTGGTCTTTCGTGTTGACCTCAGGAGCTTCAAGCCTTGGCAAAAAACAACTTAAGAGTGTGACGACATCTTTGGGTCTGGATGCTGTGTGTCAGGACTGAAAAAAGGGGATGGAGATGAAAGCGGATCCTGCATTTCATGGGTTTTCTATGATGACATGGCTATGCTTTAGAGGTCACCAGGAACCAAAAATGAGAGAGGGGCTTCACTGAGTTATTTTGCACTGAGTCACTGGGTCTGGTTGACTGGAAGAAAAACAAGCACCAAGGTACTCTGTCTCATCTTCATCTCTCAGTCTAAATCCTCTAGCAGAGAAATATGAAATTGTCTGGAAGTCCTGGTTCATAGAGAAGAACAGGGCCGAGGGAGCCGGGTCACCCACAATTTATCTGGTGTCTTGCATTGGGTAGAACCATATGAAATTGCCATTTATCTTTAAATAAAAAGGTCAAATACTGGCATTTTCATATGGTTCAACTTAATATTGATGGAAACAAAACATAACACCTGTTTCTCAGGATGCAGGGTGCTGAAGGACTGTCTTTAGGGGCAGGGTGTGGCAGAGGGGTCACTTGAGGCCCCAAACCTGAGGAAGGCTGGCACAGCTCTGGGCATTCAAGGGCTAAAGCCACATGGGGTTAGAAAATAAAAGGAGATCCACTTAAATACTGGCTAAGAGCGTAAAGTCTGGATTCCAGCCTGGATGACAATCCTGGCTCCAGCAGAAAAGATTTTTTAGCCTGTCCTCTTCAGCTTTCTCATTCATAACATATGGAGAGTGATACTTGTTTGCAAGCATGTTGAGAAGATGATAACTGCTAACATGTATTGAGTGCTTGTCAACCAAGAGGTCCTCCACCAAGGCTGTTTCATATAAAAGGCTTATATGACCCAGAAGAAGCTTCTCATTATATTACCATTTTTAGTCTAAGTGAAAAGGGGATCAGAGCATTCTCTCTTTTACTCCTCCACTACACCTTATCCACACTCTTCTTTTTGCACCTAGCAGGCTCCACTGGGATTTCTTGACCCCATTACTAGACTATAAGCTCCTTGAGGACTGAAGCTATGTTTTATTTACTTATGGCATGGGTTGGGCAGAGGAGAGTGGGGAGGTCAGTATGTGGAAGGGGAAGGACCAGGATGGATTGTGAGTTTAAGATTTTAAAGCATATTAGCTCTAGAGACACAATTGTTTTTTGTTTAGTAAACATCTGGTTGGATGTTTTGGTGGTAAAAAGTCAGGTTGCAGGGTATGATCTAGAAGGATGAGGAGTGGGGCACAGAGAGCCCAGATTACTTTATGGATGAAAAGGAGAGGGGTGTCCAGAGAGCTGGGGAAAGATCCAAACAGGGAGAACAAGAAGGCCCAGGGGAAATTCCCAGGAGTGGGGAATCTAAAAGTTTTTTTATAAAAAGAAATGCCTAACATTAAATTTTTATTTTATTTCTATGCTACCTGAAATTATTAACAGTGAAACAGCACTTGAAATTCAACAGTAGGTGAAGGGGAGATGACTTCTTTTTCATTTTATTACTCTTGAATTTTGTCCTTCCCTTTTCTATGGACACACATTTATTTTGTGATATATGAAAAAATGATTTTTCTGTGCAGAATTAGAGCCCTACCCCCATCCTGCCTTGATCTGCAATTATACTGCCTTAAGTCAGAGACACTTTGGTGAGAGAGAAAAGACTTAGTGGAAAGGGGCCACATTCTATGGTGAGTTTGATGCAGACTGGAGATAAGATGTAAAAAAGAGAATTCAGTGGAAGTGGGAAATCAAAGCAAAATACTAAGCTAAACATAAGCCCCTAAAATCATCAAAGAAAAGCTTAATGTCTTGAACAATCTCCTTAAACTGATAAGCAACTTCAGCAAAGTCTTAGGATACAAAATCAATGTAGAAAAATAACAAGCATTCCTATACATCAATAACAGACTAAAAGAGAGCCAAATCAAGAGTGAACTGCCATTCACAATTGCTACAAAGAGAATAAAATACCTAGGAATACAACTAACAAAAGACGTAAAGGACCTCTTCAAGGAGAACTACAAACCACTGTTAAAGGAAATATGAGAGGACACAAACAGATGGAAAAACATTCCATGCTCATGGTTAGGAAGAATCAATATTGTGAAAATGGCCATACTGCCCAAAGTAATTTATAGATTCAACACTATCCCCATCAAGCTACCTATGACTTTCTTCACAGAACTGGAAAAAACCACCTTAAACTTCATATGGAACCAAAAGAGAGCCCAAATAGCCAAGACAATTCTAAGCAAAAAGAACAATGCTGGAGGCATCACACTACCTGTCTTCAAATTATATTACAAGGCTACAGTAATCAAAACAGCATGGTACTGGTACCAAAACAGAGATATGGACCATTGGAACAGAACAGAGGCCTCAGAGGCAATGCCACACATCTACAACCATCTGATCTTTGACAAACCTGACAAAAACAAGCAATGGGAAAGGATTCCCTGTTTAATAAATGGTGTTGGGAAAACTAGCTAGCCACGTGCAGAAAGCAGAAACTGGACCCCTTCCCAACACTTTACACTAAAATTAACTCCAGATGGATTAAAGACTTAAATATAAGACCTAACACCATAAAAACCCTAGAAGAAAATCTAGGCAAAACCATTCAGGACATAGGCACAGGCAAGGACTTCATGAATAAAACACCAAAAGCATTGGCAACAAAGGCCAAAATAGACAAATGAGATCTATTTAAACTCCAGAGCTTCTGCACAGCAAAGGAAACAATAATTAGAGTGAACTGGCAACCAACAGAATGGAAAAAAACTTTTGCAATCTATCCATCTGACAAATGGCTAATATCTAGAATCTACAAAGAACTAAAACAGATTTACGAGGAAAAAACCAACAAACCCATTCAAAAGAGGGTGAAGGACATGAACAGACATTTTCAAAAGAAGACATATATGAGGTCAACAAACATATGAAAATATGCTCAACATCACTGGTCATTAGAGAAATGCAAATCAAAACCACATTGAGATAGTATCTCACGCCAGTTAGAATGGCAATCATTAAAAAATCTGGAGACGGGCCGGGCGCGGTGGCTCAAGCCTGTAATCCTAGCACTTTGGGAGGCCGAGGCGGGTGGATCACGAGGTCGAGAGATCGAGACCATCCTGGTCAACATTGTGAAACCCCGTCTCTATTAATACAAAAAAATTAGCTGGGCACGGTGGCGCGTGCCTGTAATCCCAGCTACTCAGGAGGCTGAGGCAGGAGAATTGCCTGAACCCAGGAGGTGGAGGTTGCGGTGAGCCGAGATCGCGCCATTGCACTCCAGCCTGGGTAACAAGAGCGAGACTCCGTCTCAAAAAAAAAAAAAAAAAAAAAAAAATCTGGAGACAACAGATGCTGGAGAGGATGTGGAGAAATAGGAACACTTTTACACTGTTGGTGGGAGTATAAATTAGTTCAACCATTGTGGAAGACAGTGTGGCGATTCCTCAAGGACCTAGAAATAGAAATTCTATTCGACCTAGCAATCCCATTACTGGGTATATATCCAAAGGATTATAAATCATTCTATCATAAAGACACATGCACACTGTGGCATTGTTTACAATAGCAAAGACCGGGAACCAACCCAAATGCCCATCGATGATAGACTGGACAAGGAAAATGTGGCCCATATACACCATAGAATACTATGCATCCATAAGAAATGATGAGTTTGTGTCCTTTGTAGGGACATGGATGAATCTGGAAACCATCATTCTCAGCAAACCGAAACAAGAACAGAAAATCAAACACTGCGTGTTCTCACATAGGCGGGTGTTGAACAATGAGAACATGTGGACACAGGGAGGGGAGCATCACACACTGGGGTCTGTTGGAGGGGAATAGGGGAGGGACAGTAGGGATTAGGGAGGTTGGAGAGGGATAACATGGAGAGAAATGCCAGACATAGGTGACGGGGGGATGGAAGGAGCAAACCACATTGCCATGTGTGTACCTATGCAACAATCCTGCATGATCTGCATATGTACCCTAGAACCTAAAGTGCAGTTATATATATATATATATATATATATATATATATATATATATGAAAAGAAAAGCTTAATGTAGGAATTAGTTTTGTTTTCCACCAGACATGAGTGGAGGATAGGTCAGTCAGTTATGCGTCTGTGTGTGTATGCACATGCGTGTGTGTAGGTGCACATGTATGTGTCTTACATTTTTAAAACAGCAGAGCTCAGATTAGCACACCTGAAACACCCAAGGACATCCAGATCATCTGGATTTGAATCCCAGTTCAGCCATTTAATATCCACTAAATTGGGATAAGTTACTTCTTTCTGAACCTGTTTTCTCAACTGTAAAGCAGTGATACTATTAGCTGCTTCACAATTTGCTGTGACTTTTAAAGAAGCCCATGTAAAGTGCTTAAAAAAATGTCTAACACTTAAGAGGCACTCACTAAGTATTAGCTGTTTGCATCCTGCATCCTTTCAATCTATTTTTTGAATGGATGCATGAAATGTCAACAGTTACTCAAAAAAAAGTAGAAGTTCTCAAATACCCACAATCAGAAACCCCTGTTTTTCTTCCCTATCTCTAGTTTACTGCTTCTGAAAGGGGGAGTCCCCGAAGATTGCATCATCAGAATCACCTGGGAATTTGTTAGAAGTGCCAATTCTCCAGCCCCACCTCAGATAAATTTCTGGGAGATTTTGGTGTATGCTGGAGTTTGAGAACAAATGCTCTATTCCCTCCAGAGAGGAATGCTAATATGAGGAGCTTCAGAGAAGTCCTGGAGGCTGGAGGCTCTTTGAGGTCTTCCTTCTAAATGCCATCTCAACTATATTCCCCAATTAGCACATATAAGTTCAGAAAAGATCTCACCAGCAGATTCTTATATGAGAATTGGGTCATAGGTCTACTTGGATTTCACTTTATTTTGATTTCCCTTTTCCCGCCTGTAGCTAGACCCAGTTATTTATTACCTCTTCCTGGTATTGGCTCCCATTTGTCACTTCATCCTGCCTCCTTCAGAGACTCTGAGGTGTCAGTGAGGTCTCTCACAAATATCTGCCAAGGGTTCCTGACACAAAGGGCTTCTTGGACCCAGGGGAAGGTTCTGATTTTAAACAGTCCCACCCATCTGGTGCTCCAGGACTCGGCATTTTCAGGGCTCTGGAATCTTGGTTTTCACCATGACATTTACAGAGCAGCTAAGCCTGACTGTTGAAAACCATCCAGGGCTTAGAGGGCAGTAACAAGGTTGGCTGGCCTCCAGCAGTTGGCAAACACTGTAACACATTAAATGTCACTGTGGGCTTTGTTCGGTTTTAAATGGAAAAATTGCTGGAGTTATGAAAGCTTAAAAACCTTTGCTAAAGGGGGAAAAAAAAAACCCCTTTTCTTTATCTCTGTTTTCCTCCACAGACTACTTAACTAGGGAATGACCAGGCTCCCATGCACCCCATCTTATCTTAGCCACCACCACTTACACTCTAATGAGCACCCAATAGTCACAGAGCTCACAACCAAGAGCTAGTTTCCAGAACTCCCCTTGCTGTTGAGAATGTGCCACCATTACTAATTCAAAGCAGATCTGACCTAGCTACAAACTGCGATGCACATTTTTCCAGGATCCTCTGCCCTTCCTGTTTCTTTTTCCTCTTAAAAGAAATGTTCGTGCTTATTTGTATACAAACATTCATCCCCAGCAGAATTCTACTCTAGGTCTTAAAACTGGAAGGACAGTCAAAGGCCTTGAACTTAGACTCTTGCTTCCACACTGATAGGTTATTGTTCCCATTTTACATATGATGTAGCTAAGGCTCAGAAAGTCACCTGCCCAAGGTCCTATAGTGTAACTGCAGAGCTCAGAGCCACAGCTCCTGCCTCTTAGACTCTCTTTTTCTTGATCACACTTCTCCCGCCATCTGAGATCAGAGCCCCAGAACTGGAGAACAGCTCTTCATTTGTTCCTTTCTTCCCAGCTCCAGCCCAGGATAGGGTTTTCTCTTACACGATTTCATCAATATAGTTAATCCAAATGTATCATCCTTTTTAAAAAAAAAAATTCAGCCAACTCCCTCCTGCTGACACACTTCAGCCCTGGAATTAGGACGCTTTGCTTTCCTTTGCAAGTGTAAGCATGTGAGCACCTGCATGGGGTGATCTGGGAGGACCCAGCCCTCCTATTTCATTTGCTAACATTTAGGTCAGAAGTAGGCAAGGTTTTGAATGTTTCATGAAGTGACTCGCATCCAACAGGCTTGAAAACAAATGCCAAGAAGTACCAGGGCCCATACTGGCAGACCCACTGGGGCTGGAGGACTTGAATTCTAAGAGTGGCCAAGACCTTGATTGTATCCCATTTGTCCTCACTGAGGCTATTTGTTTTATTTTCATGCTAAGAGAAGAAAACAATGGTTCAAAACAATTTCTCTGGTCAGCATGCAGAATCAGGTGTGTCTTAGTTTATGCTGCTATAACAAAATACCTGAGATTGAGTAATTTATAAAGAACAGAAATTTGTTTGCTCAGAGTTCTGGAGGTTGGAAAGTCCAAGATCGAGACACTGGCATCTGGCAAGGGCCTTCTTTCTGTATAATGACATAGCAGAAGGCAGAAAGGCAAAGGTAAAGAGAGGGCAAGAAGGGGCTGAACTCGCCCTTTCATAGTGCGCCAACCCCACTCAGGTGGAGCCTTCATGGCATAATCACCTTTTAAAGGTTCCACTTCTTAATATTGTTACAATGGAAATTAAACGTCAACATGTTTTAGACTGGACAAATACTCAAACCATAGCCCAGTGGGTGGCCCTAATAAGTGTGTCTTCTCCAACCTTTCCAACTCTGGGCCTCTCTGCTCCTCCTCCCCACTGTTAGAACTGCTTAGTACAAATTAAGAGGCGGTGTGGAGTTAGGTGAAATACCCTGACCTGGCCATACAAGCTCTGCTGTGCATCAGGAAAGAGACTCAACTCTTCTGACTCCCAGTTTCCTCATCTGGAAATACAACATAGGGCACCTTAAGGATTAAATGGAGACAGATGTAAAGACGTTATGGTACCCACCAAATATCAGCCCCTCTTCCTCATTCCTGATCATATTAGTACATTTTTTCCACTCAAAGGCATTTGGATTATAATGGGGGGGCAACCGCTATAATAATAATTTTTCAAAAGATGAATCTCGGCCAGGCACAGTGGCTCACGCCTGTAATCCCAGGACTTTGGGAGGTCAAGGCAGGCAGATCACGAGGTAAAGAGATCCAGACCATCCTGGCTAACACGGTGAAATCCCATCTCTACTAAAAATACAAAAAATTAGCCAGGTGTGGTGGCATGCACTTGTAGTCCCAGCTACTCAGGAGGCTGAGGCAGGAGAATCGCTTGAACCCAGGAGGCGGAGGTTGCAGTGAGCCAAAATTGCGCCACTGCACTCTAGCCTGGGTGACAGAGTGAGACTCCATCTCAAAAAAAAAAAAAAAGATGAATCTCTAATGGAGGTTTAAATAAGTCCAAGAAGAAACAAGGCAATATTGTTGCAGCTGGCGAGGGACCCTCAATGACGACACGCATTGAAAAGACTTGAGAGGTAGAGTCAAGGGTTTAAGTAAGCAACAAGTCATAGGGAAAGCCAGCAGAATTTAAATGGCTTCCTTTGTCTTTTTTCTCATGTAGAAGGACCCTAATTATCACACAGCAACTAGGTGGTTAAGAGTAGCCCACGGTTATTGAGCCCCTACTATGTGCTTTGTCTCTAGACTACTGCCAATGTCTTCATTTCCCTTCTGTCCCCCTTCCATCTATGGCCTACCCCGTTCCTTTGTTTCCTTCATCCCCTTCTCTCACAATCCTTCCCACCCACACATCACCATTGACCCTCAGCTGCCTTGTCTGAACAGATGTCATGAGAAAGGCTGCCCCTTGGGGCCAACACAGGACACAGAGAACAACCAAGCTAGCAGGTTAGGACGCCACGACCACCACCCGGGAGACTGGGAGAGACAGACATGAGGCTATTTTGTTTGCTCTTCACCTTCTGCTAAAGGTATTTTCTGAGCATTTTCTGATGATGAAGGAGCCCATCAGGAAGATCCATGGCCTTCCTTGCAGCCCTCCTGAGTTGAATCGATTCTGTTCAGGGAGCCACTTCTTACTTCTAACCTAAGCCCTGTTGTCTGTGCCAACAGCAGGCACATTGTATGGAGGGGTCAGGCTTCTTTCTAGCCTTTCCAGATGTCTTCTCTTCAGCCACTTGCATTTTTCTGTCTTTGGAAGGCTAGAGGGTAGGAAGGAAGAACAAACTCAAGTCCATAACATGTGGTTTCTGAGACCAGGGATGGTGGCTCATGCCTGTAATCCCAGCACTGTGGGAGGCCGAGGTGGACGGATCACTTGAGGTCAGGAGCTCGAGACCAGCCTGGCCAACAAGTGAAACCTTGTCTCTACTAAAAATATAAAACTTAGCCGGGTTTGGTGGTGCGTGCCTGTAATCCCAGCTACTGAGGAGGCTGAGGCAGGAGAATCGCTTGAACCCAGGAGGCAGAGATTGCAGTGAGCCAAGATTGCACCACTGTACTCCAGCCTGGGTGACAGAATGAAACTCCATCTCTAAAAAAAAAAAAAGTGGTTTCTGGCTCTTAAAATCAATGCCAATAAATGTCAGAAAATTTGTTACTGGCAAGTAAGGTAGCTTGAAAAATAAGCATGGGCACTTTAGCCTTGGGCCTCTGGGCCAGCACTTGTCACTCTGTGCCTCTAACACTGAAGGCTGTCATTGCTGGAGGCCCTATCATTTAACAACGCTGGACAGGAGGCATCAGTGTACATCTCACGGAAGATCAGAGCCCAGGTGGGCACTTAGAGGGGATCCATTCCAACCCCTCTATCAAGGACCATCTGGTTAGACTTGCTCACCTTTGTGAATGGGCAGTGAGTCTTCTACATGAGGAGAATGTCCTTCACTGGGAAAGGTAGCTGAACTGCCATATATGGTCAAGTTCAAGTTTCTCTGAATGGGAGGCTGTCCATCTTGCTCATCATCTTTCACCACTCCCTGCCTCCAAGAGTACCACGTATACATCCTCGCACTGTTGGTAGCCTTAGTGCCTCTGTGAAGGCTGGCCTTGATTGTAATGTCATGTTTCCCCCTCTACTTACATACACCTGAGAAACTTTTACCTATTGGTTATGATTCAGCTTAGCTACACTACTTTTAGAAGCTTGAATGTGACCATAAATGAGAATTTGGCAGGCTCCAGAAGCAGGCCAACCTAGGGTTGACTCTCTGTCCATTCCCAAGGCCCTTTACCTCTATAAACCTCAGTATCCTTATCTATAAAGTGGGAATAATAACGTGGTACTTTCAAAGTTGTTAAAGAGGAAAATGTAAAGTGCCTGGTCTAGTAGCTGGCACCCAGTGAACACTCAAATTCAGTTCCCATTTTCATGTTTCTTGATATTCTCTGCTCTGTCCTTCCCTTCTTGACTAGGATGAAGGCCTCCCTCTACCACCGTGCTTTTATGTGTGTGCTATGTTTTAATCACTTCATTGAAGTGTAATCTACATACAACAAAATGTACCCATTTTAAGTGCATGGTTTGAAGCATTTTGACAAATGTAGACACCTGTGCACATCTATGCATATGGAACATTTCTGTCACTCCCAAAGGTTTCCTTCTGAGTTAATCTCTGTGCCCCTACACCTGGCCCTAAGAAACCCCTCATCTCTTTCTTTTTATTTTATTTATTTATTTATTATTTTGAGACAAAGTCTCACTGTCTCCTAGGCTAGAGGGCAGTGGCACAGTCTCACCTCACTGCAACCTCTACCTCCCGGGTTCAAGCCATTCTTCTGCCTCAGCCTCCTGAGTAGTTGGGATTACAGGTGCATGCCACCACTCCTGGCTAATTTTTTGTATTTTTAGTAGAGACGGGGTTTCACCATGTTGGGTAGGGTGGTCTCCAACTCCTGACCTCAGATGATCCATCTGCCTTGGCCTCCCAAAGTGCTGGGATTACAGGCATGAGCCACAGTGCCCAGTCCCAACTGATCTCTTTCTATTGATATGTGTTACATTGTCTTTTCTTAGAGCTTCATATAAATGGGGTCATACAGTACATATTCCTTTGTGTCTGGCTCTATTCATTCAATATAATGTTCTGAGATTCTTTGAATGCATCAGTAGCTGGTTCCTTATTACTATACTTTTAACTTTGCATCACAATTTATCTGATTCCTCCACTAGACTGTGAGGCCTTGAAAGATTTCATTTTTTTTCTTTCTTTGGTTCTCAAATAAGTACCCAGTAAATGTGAGAGAGAAGGAGCGAGGAAGAGTGAGGGCATTGCCATGGGGATTGGCTGCAACCTTGCCATCTGTCCATCCCTGGGAGGAAGTACTGTCAGTCCCAGCAGAACCCCATCCACAGGCACTTACAGCAGCCAGTCCACAGCCACCAGCAGGCTGATGTCCTCTGTTGGCAGGCCCACAGCTGTCAGAATGAGGAGCATGGTGACCAGCCCAGCACTGGGGATACTGGCCGCGCCGACGCTTGCCAGGGTGGCTGTGAGGCTATGAGAACAGAGAAGTCCAGGTCATGGGAATGGAAAGAATCTTAGCAAAACCAATCCTGGCAATTTTAAGCTCTAATTTTCCTGCAGCCATAAATTTCACCCCCCAAACCCCACCCCTCCCCAACTCTCCACCAAGAAATAGAGGAATCTAGAGTAACAAGGCTCAGGAATTAAGGATTAAGGCCTAGTTGGGTTCTGCTCAATTATGATGTAAGCTTATAAATTCATGGATTGGAGCCTTATTCCCATCATGATATCCAATTAGTCGAATATATCACAGGGCTCAAATAAGGTAAGTGTGGCTCTAAAAGCAGGCAATGAAATATTAAAGAAGAAAAACAAATCACCCTTAATCCTCCCATGGAAATACAACTGCATTCATTTCTGCTTACACTTTTATGCCTCTGTGAGCACCAGAGACTACGTGGCAAGGGTCTGAGAAGGCCATTGCCAAGGTTAACATGAGAACTCAGAATAGCAAATATCCAGACCCAACCGAGTGGACATCAGGGGAACAAATCAACAGATTCCAAATGACACTAAGCGTCAGGCACCTGGAAGCCTCACCATGGGCTGCAAAACACATTATTCAGAAAGAGGATGCCAAGAAATGATAATGAAAGAAAGGGATGCTTTCTTTCTGAAGAATCTCATCAGTTCTTTCCAAGCAATGCCAGAGCACACCCAGCACCATTCTGAAGTTTGTCTCTGAGAGAGGGTTAATCTAGAGTTCAGGTGCACTGTCCTGACACCAGGGAGTCTCCTTGGTCCAGCAAAAAGCGATGACTCTTTTTTTCTTCTTTTCTGGATGCCATTTAAACAAAGCTGTCATATCAAAATGTAAGAGTACTTTGGAAATATGGATTCCCAAGTTGTTTTTGTGGGTTCCAAAACATAAGGTGGCCTGCTTTCTTTGTGGTTGTAAAATCCTAGAAATTTTATAAGCTGAGAGGCAGCCTTTCAAATTGTTCCAATTAAATCCATGCCATCAGTGTGACCAAGCACAGAATTCTGGGGTCTTATCATCGGGAAGGACCTGAATATACCTAGTCTTATGTGTTTGGGGAGATGAAGTTCCCTGGAGAGCCTGTGGTTTGAGCTGTTTTTCCCATATTGCCATCTTTCCCAGGTTTAGGCCCCTCCTTGCATAGACACTTCCCCTAGGTGTGATCTACAGACCCCATCCATGCCTTTCTCCTCCCCCACCAATGTGGAGTTGGTGTCAGAGCTCAGATAACTCCAATTTCCTTGAATCCATCTGGGTCACTGGAGGTACAGTATGGAGTGCTCATCAGTGAAAGTTCTGCAGTTGAACAACCTGAGTTCAAATTCTAGCTCTGCCACTTAATAACCACATGACTACAGCCAACTTAACCTCTCTGTGCCTTGATTTCTCATCTGTAAAAAGGAGATAGTAATGGTATCTCTCTCATGGGGTGGTCAGAAGCTTTCAGGAGCTAATAAATTAAAAAGCACTTAGAAGAGGCCGGGCACATTGCAACCCCCCCAGTAAATGTGAAATTGTTTTTCTTATCAAGAAATCTGGACAGGACCAGGCTGCTTTGCAATGAAAACTTCCCTAAAGCCCCAAGAGCTGGAAGATGGGAATTCTCAACCATTTCCCAAACAGACAGAACACCAGGGAAGGGGAACTCCCCAAGTTCCAACAGTCTTGACCTTGACTGTTTTATTTACAGCGTCAGTTGCTCTGAGTCACTCCTGCACATCCCTTTGCACTGTGGCCAATTATCTGGTTATCTTTTGGTTGTGTGAGACAAAGTCTTATAAAGATAATTCTTCCTGGAAGTTGCTTTCTCCTCTTTTCCTCCACCCTAATATTACCCTCACCCTCCCGTGGGCATTGTGTCTGTCTGTGAAATTCTAAGCCCTGCAAGAGCTCCTTGGGCAGTGATTTTCTCTGCCTCGCCTCATTGCTTTCTGCTTTGCCTGGGCTTCCACTCCCCTGGCTCACTTCTCTAGGGTTCCTGGAAGCTGTCAAGATACTAGACACTAGTACATAGATACTAGACAAAATATCAGAGGAGACCCTCACAGTAACCCTGCAAGGGAAATATATGGTAAAACCTGCTTTCACCATGAGGAAAACATAGATAGGATGGGTGGAGAAATTTAGGTCACACAGTTTGAACATGGTCTGCTGGGAATTTGAACAGGGGTCTGCTTGATTTCAATGCCATGCTGGCCCTTGATGGCTTTGATCTCTCCCTATATTGAAAATTCTATGAATTAATAATAATGCTGAGAATTCCTAATCACTATTTTCCTACATGCAGTGAAAGGAGAGGATGAAGAATTTACTTGGAAGCGCAGCATGAAGACAGATTTGGCTATTTTCCTCCAAATAAACTGCAGGCATGAAGTATATACACCCGTGGTGGGTGGCCCAGAGGTAGTCCTCATGGTATCTACAATTTAGGAGGATTTGACTGAACTCATCCAGAGGCCAGAGATTTAAACATGTATGGTCAAACTCATCTTTTGTCAAGTGAAAATATTCAGTAGCATCACTGTTAATATAAAACAAACCCTGCATAGATAAATTTATATAATTTAAGCACAAATGCAATCACTCGCTGGTCCATTCTCCCATCTATAAGTTCCCATCTAATAGTGGGAACTTAATGGAAAATGTGGTTACCACCTTGACCAATAATTGAGGGACCAGAAATTACCTTTGCTTGGCAAAAGACTTCATTAAGAAGCCCTTTTCATCTTTGAGAATTAAAGCAAGGGAGGTTAGCAGTCTCATGTGATGTCTGTTAGGACATAATGTAGAAAGGCTTGATCTTCTGACCTAAAGTATGTTTTCCATTGTCAGTAACATCATGGTACTCATGATGTCACTGCCACATTTTTCTGTAACATTCTAGGAGTATTCTGACATCAATAATAGTAACATCAGAAGCTAACACTTATTGACAAGTGACTAAGAGCCAGGCACCATGTTCTCAGCCATCCTAGAATTTGTTATTGTTCCCAGTAGGCAGATGAGAAAACTTAGGCTCCCTTATAGTATATAATTCATGGGGTAGTTGTGAAGATTATATTATATATAAAAATTATTATTTTGCAACCCAACAGTATAGTATCGTGGAGGCAGTGTGTGTAATGGTTAAAAGCCCAAACCCCAGAGTGAGGTGGCCTGGGTTCAAATCCCATTTCTGCCTCTTACAAACAGTGTGATCCTGGGCCAGTTACCTTATCTTACTCTGCTTCATTTTCTCCATCTGTAAAATATAGAACCCAATCTGTACGTTTTAGGACTGTTTCTAGGATCACAAGTTAAAATTTTTAATTAATGGAAGCATATGTCAGCATTTGGAAACTTAAATTGTAGTTGTTCCTCTAGATGGCTGTGTGTGATCAATTCTCTGAGCCTCTGTTTCCTTATCTATGTATAAGGTGAGATAAGTTAGCAAGAGAACCTCTAGGAGATGTTTCAGATGATACATTCTAGCTGATTAAATAAATGTGATTGTTATTTCATGTTTTCATATTATGTGGGTGTGTGTATGTATTAAAGATGGTGAACCTTCTCATTTCTCTATTTGCTGACTTAATTGCTAAAGTGAACTCAGATGCATATGGGATATTCACGAAATCTTCTGGAATGTTTATAAGGTGAGAGGAGAAAGCTGTGTTTCTACAAAAATGTCTCTAAGCTGGCTGAATACCTCAGAGCTAGATAGATCAAGCACAGGCTCTGAGGTGGCCATTCCATGGCAGTATCAGCCCCTAGAACACAGAGGACATGATTAGAGGACACTGGGCAGTCCCTGACTTTGACTTTTTAACAATCTGAGCATGTAGAGACATCAGACCCAAATGGGCACTGCCTTTTAGGAGAGATTGTTTCCTAAGACAAGTGGGCCTTCTTAAGAGTGGGCCTACGGGAGAATAGACTGTTGAATAACATGAGCCAACCAGGCATCAGTTTATTACCAAAGTTTCTAATATAGAGGTTGACAGTGCTGCCTGGGGTTTGAAGTGGGAGAAAGAGGCTAGTGCCTTAGCTGGAACCAAAAAAATATTGCCTCTTCTAATGCCCAACAGAAAAAATGTCAATAAAAACACTATTCTAATGTATTTTTTTGAGTCACAGTCAGAAAGCAGAAATGACCTATGGTTGGAAGAGGTAAACTGTGGAATAGACATTTGACTTGTGCCTCTGGCACCCACAGCCATGAGACCTAGGTTTGTCAGATAATTTCTCTGAGCCTCACATGCCTCCTCTGTAAAATGGGAATAATGACTATCCCTTCTCTTCAGGAATGCTGGGCATGTTCAAAGCAATGTATGGAAAATGTATGGAAAGAGTCTGCCACCTCAGAGGACCTGAAAGAGTGGTGTGGTTATCATCATGGAGGATGAAAGTGTATTCCAGTGTCTACCTCATTCATTTTCTGAAGCAAATCACCCAGGCCTGGGCTGTTCTAATATTTGGAATTCTCTTCCTACTACAAGTATACCTGTCACACAGAATGTGACCCACTTACTCCTTATGTTTTCTGATCCTATAGAATCTGAGAGGGGAAATAAAACTTATAAATTGTTGAGTCCGAGACTGACAAACTCCCACGTCCTAAAGGGCCAAGCTGTGGTGACAGGTGCAGCAGACTAGGCATAAGTAATAGGGAGCAGGGGAGAGTGTAGGAAACCGAGGGGCCGCTGTCTTATAAAAGGATGAGTTTCTAATCTTTTACAACATACTTCAAGGCAAACAAAGCAACACTCTGGGCTGGGAGTCCATCCATGAACTACCAACTTGCAGCCCCAAATTCGGAATACCTTCCTTATTTATAGATGAGGAAATTGAGACTGAGGGCAGGGATATGACATAAGTTAAGGTAGAAATTGGCTTCTGGCTTGACTGAAACATTTAGTTGGGTTGAGAGTGCTAATATTAAAATGATGATTGCAAAGAGCTTCATTTCATGCTATAATGTCTCTATAACATTGAATGGGTTGAAGACTGATATTTTCAATGACTTAACCTATAAATAAGAGACTGAAGTGTTGGCTTGGTAGTAGGTGTGATCTTTAAGTTTATGGTGAAGCAATGTGTTTTATTGATCTCTTAGGAAAATGCTCCTTCTGAATTTTTAAAATGATGAATGCATATAAATAAGAATCGCTTTAGTAAAAGCAAAACTATGTGCTATTTATTTGTAATAAAATCTTATATGTCATATTGGGGAATCTCTTCCAGTATTTTGTCATTTCTGCCATCACCCTCTGATGATGGACTATTGAAGGGAGTATATTTTAGTGAAACAAAAATTGGATCCAGAGTCAGCTGATGTTGGCCTCAGTTACAGTCCTGCCAGATCATTACTGATGTCGACTTCACTCACAGTCATGCTGTAGCCATGGACAAACTACCATGCCTCTTGGTGCCCGAGTTTCTTCGTCTATTAAATGGGCAAATAAATTACCCTGCCTACATCACAGGATTGCTAAAAATCAAATAATATTCAATTTCTAAAGCAAGTTGACGTGTGCAATACAAACAGGTGGTAGTAATAAGTCTTTTTTCTTGTTACAACGTTTTCCCTTTGAAGGCAGCCAATAATTCGTCTTATTTTTTTACCTTCATTGTCTTCCACCAGCAGAATTGAAATTCAAGTGGCCTCTGTCACATGGAGTTAGTGTGGAGGGGGATTAGGGTAGAAGGTTGTTTTTGTGTTTCACCCCACCCTCCTCACCTTACAGTCACAATCTGTCCTCCATCCAGCACAACACCATTCATTTGGGCTATAAAGATGGCGGCCACGGCTTCGTAAAGGGCTGTACCATCCATGTTAATGGTTGCTCCAACAGGAAGGACAAATCTAGTCACACGCTTATCAATCCCCAGATTTTCTTCCAGGCAACGGAAGGTGACAGGCAGCGTTCCAGCACTGAGAACAAAGAGAAAGAGAGAGACAGGGTGATGTCCACTTTAGAGAAGCAGGACAAGGCACAAACTGGAATGCCACTTCAAAGTTTTTCTTGTTTTGTTTCAGTCAAGCAATGTAACATGCAAAAAAACAGTATCTGGAGCCAAATTAAAAACTGGTGAGTTGGAGGCTCAAATTCAATCTTATTAAGATGCCAATCAGCAGCAAAATATTTTTGTTGGTTCGGTTTTGGAGATAAACTCAGAACTTCAAGGTTTTTTTCTTTTTGCCACTGTTTCCATCTTGGATTTGATAGTGAAGTGCATCTGATTGCCCACATTAATTGGGCTGCAAAAAAAAAAAAAAAAAAAAAACCAAAACAAAAGCCACCTATGTCAGAAAAAAATCAGCTATCAGCAGTAAAATGGGATGAGTGATTTTTGAATAACCCATAATTTCATGCTAGAAATGCTGTTTCCAATAAAATGAATACATGGATTGCATCCAGTCCCTGGCAATTGACCTGACCTGGGCTTACTAATTTTTACAACAACAAACATGTCCAGCACCCTTCAGCATGAACCTGAGCTTTGAGAAATTCACTGGGGAAACTCACAGATAGTCCAACTCCCCAATATAAGCTTGTCAGCCAATACTACAGTCACTTCAATGGCATGGAGCAGGAAAGCATGTGCTTGATAGCAAATCAAAGATTAAATATAAAGTGACTTCACTCCCCACTCCTCCCAGGCCCGGGATGTGAATTCATGGCCACATGTCCCAGCCTCAAAAGCCAGAATTCCTGACATGTTCATATGTCTTCAAAATTGGAGACCAATAAAAATAAGGATTGCTAAAGGCCAGAATATTATTTCCATGTGGATAGAAGTGCATGGGAGGGCGAATGGATTTGCTGCAAAGTTTAAGTAATGTAGAAAGCAATGCAGAACACTCAAACTGCCATGGGAGTGCTTCATGGTCCATCTGCTTGACCTTTTTCTGTTCAAATTTTAGCAAAGTGAATTAGAAAACCTGCAATGCAGACAACATTTGGAGGTGTTTTCTCTCTTGCATTTATAGCTTTTGTCAAAGTTCCCTCCTTCTACTGGTCAGAATTAGTGACTAAGCGGGACATAGATCCCTGTAGAAGTCTTGGTTTCTCAAAGAGTCAGAGAAGACCATCTGCTTCAGGGAAGCTAAACAAAATGAAGATTCCAGGGCCTATCCAGAACCAACAAATTAGAAGCCCTAAAATTAGGGATGCCCAGATGTGCATCTTATTAAACCACTGGCCCACAACCTCCTAAAACAACCTTAGGAGAGCCAGATTTATATTATTAGAACATTCTTTGTGATTTCAGGACAGAGGTCTGCCTCGGGTGTCCTTCTTGGTCTTGGGTAGGAAGAAGAAATGTTTGCCGGGGAATATCTCATAACTAAAATCTTGTAAACCCAGGGCAAAGTTGGAGTCTGGCCTCATTCACATGCAGGGGATGCCATCAGACCTGGCTTGTTGTCTCAGTGAGAGGTCAGTGTCCCTTTCTTCCTCTTACCCAACCCTTTCCTGGGCCCTTTTGAAGGGTTGCCAGGACACCAGGACTGGTCTGAGATGACTGCTCAGTTGCGGTTGGTGGCCAGGATTCTCAAATCTAAGGACACGTCTGGGATTGCTGGAATACATGTATATTTATTATTGCATTCATTTTTTCCAAAATATCATTAAATGGCCTTTGGACAATTAAGTAGACTGGGGAAAATGATTGGTAAGGTATAAAAATATCTTCTATTTCTTTACTGGACAGGATCTCTTTGTGTCTTAAAAAACCCACTCACCTGATCAAACTAGGACTTGAGACTTTTAATTTCAAGCTTTCCTGTGTGGATGGGCTGACATTCTGACATTGTTTTTTGGTTTCTGCCTCCATGGACATGTGGCAGTCTTCAAATGTTGCTAATAATAACTGTGAGATATTTAAAATGCTTATTTTTTTTCCAGATTCAAGAGCCTGCACTGAAGTTGGAGGGATGAAGACAGTCAGTCTCAGGCCACCCCTCCATCTGTCCCCCCTGACACCAGCCTCTGACCATTGAGAAAAGCCTGTCAACTACCAGCAACATCTTTATTCTAAACAAGGGTCAAGGAGGCAGGAAGGATATTTAGTGGGCTGTCACTGGGTTTTGCATTTTTTTTTTCTTTGTGACCATGATGGCAAAGAAACCTTGAGTTAATTCTTGGTACATGACTCATGCCACACGGCCTTTTAAAAAAAGGAATTCCACATCCAGGCAAAAGCCACATTTTAACGAAAGATTAAAATCACATTTTTTTTTTTTTCCCAAATGAAATACAGGGTTAGGGGAAGAAATTGGTCTCACATTTGCAGCCTTGGTTGGATAATCTGAGTATTTGTCTCTGATTTAAATACAAATTTGGGCCATCCAAATCCCCTTAAGATTCACCTTGTCTTATAAAGTTACTGAAATAATGGTCTAATCATTCAAAAGAAAATAACAATAATATTTTTGAAATAGTTTAAAGATCTAAACCATAAAGGTATTGGAAGAAAATAAAAAGTCATATTGTATTAACTTGGAGAAATTATTCCTAAGCAAAACCTAAATTCTAAATTCTAAAGAAAAGTATTGACAACTTGACTAAGTACAAATTTAAAACTTCTAGAGGCAAAAAAGCACAGTAAATTTTTAAGACAAATGTCAAGGGAAGAGGAACATTATTGGCAACAAGTGACACATGAGCTAATATTCTTATACAAAAAGAGAGCTTAAAAATCAATCAGGAAGGGACAAATACCCCAACAGGAAAATGACCAAGTTCACAAACAAGTCTCAAGGCAGGGGAAAGGGGAGGGGAAAGAGAAGTGAAGATATGCATATCTCATGAGATTACTTTTCACCAATAGGATTGAAAAGCGTTAAAGTGACTGGTAGTATCCAGAGCTGGCAAATAAGTGGGGAAGGGCACACCCTCAAACCCCAGTTAATGGGAACATAAAATAATAAATTTTTCTGAATAGCAATCTGGCAAAGTGCTTCAAAACCATCAATGTGCATACCGTTTGACTCTGAAATTCCACTTATCCTGAGGGGGTCATCATACAAACTTGCAGAGATGTGTGTGTAAGGATGTTTGTCACAGCCTTGTTTAATAGACATGCCTTAAATGTACAATATCACTGAGGTTGGGATGAGGTGGGGTTTGCACTGCAGTACATACAGAGTATTATTTTGCAGTTTAAAAAATAGTAGTAGAGTCTATTGCAGTAGATATAACTTTTATGATATGTTGACCAGTAAAACAAAAAAGCTGTTTGTAAAATTATACACACACACACACACATACATACATATACATAGTAAGAGCTGGAAAGGTATATAACTAATAACTAATTAAAAGGTTATGACCAGTTATCACCAGGTGATAGAATAATCGGCAAAGCTCATTTTCTTCTTCAAAACTGTATTCACTGCCTGAACTTTTTCACAATCAGCCTGCAGAAATTTAATTTTATTTTTGTTTTCTGGTTATGAGCCTCATATGAGATAAAGTATGAGATACCAGGCTCATAACCAGAAAACAAAAATACAACTCAAAACCAGGTTGTTACCCCCCATTTTTTTTTTTTTTTTTCCCAAATGGAGAAGATCTGTATGGAGGTACTTAGTCATGGGAAATTTATAAAACAAAGAAGGAAATTTTGAAGTATTTTCCTTCATCTTTGGAAACTGGGTGCAGAATCTAGATCCCTAAGATTGTATATATTCCAGCTTTGCCTGAAACCCCATTTTCTACTAGCATCGAATCCTCATTGATTTGCAAGATGCAAATTTAATTGGACTTTCCAAGTGGTCACCATCATTGGTCTGTTAGGTTTAAGGGAATCCTGACTGTCTGCTCAGTAGCTGTGGAGCAGCGGGCCCTGCTGTGTCATGGAGTGGCAGCTCACTGGCAGCGCATGGGCACAGGTTCTGCAGCAAGAACCTGACGATGAGCTATGGGTTTCAGAATTTGCTTGCCTCCCTGCCACCTGTTTTATGATCAGTCTTAGTTTTGTGACCCAAGGACATGTGTGCAGAAATAAAGCAATGATTGCAAGCTGAAAATAAAACACTAGTCTTAAAAATTCTCAATTGTAAGGCCTTCCTTCCTTCCTTCCCTCCCTCCCTCTTTCTCTCTTTTTCCCTCTTCTCCTCTTCTCTCTCCCTCCCTCCCTTCCTCCCTTCCTTCTTTTCTTTCTTTTCTTTCTTTCTTGATGGAACCTCACTTTGTTGCCCAGGCTGGAGTGCCGGAGCTCAATCTCAGCTCACTGCAACCTCCGCCTCAAGCTATTCTCCTGCCACGGACTCCTGAGTATCTGGGACTACAGAAACCTGCCACTGCCCCCAGCTAATTTTTGTATTTTTAGTAGAGACGGGGTTTCACCATGTTAGCCAGGCTGGTCTCAAACTCCTGACCTCAAGCGATCTGCTTGCCTCGGCCTCTCAAGGTGCTGGGATTACAGGCATGAGCCACAGTGCCTGGCCCAGTTGTAAGCCATTTCTTACGTATTTCTTCTTGTTCATTTTCTGGGTTGTTTTTGTTAGATTCAGTCCAAGATAATATTCCAGAAAATGATTTTTCTCTGCATATCTCTGGGGTCCTCTTTGGCTTTCTAGGCACTGGAACTAGGTAATATATGGGGAACTGATTCTTCATCAATGCCAAGTTAACTCTGGGGAAAGATAATCCATTAGAGGTTCATATCGAGGTCAAAGACTTGGCTGAATTTTGTTTGTTAGAAAAATCTCACCTAACATACCATTTACTTTGTAAAAGCTATTCTCCTACTTCTGAAAATTTATTTGCCAAAATCTTCAGAGTAGTATTCTGTGATAGCATTTTCCAAATCACAGGTGAAATATTAATTGAAAAGCATCCTGTCAAACTCCCTTTGGAAAACATTTAAAACTAAATTAATGATACAAGTGGCAAATTAGGCATGCAAACAAATAGCATGCATTTATCTGAAAAATTTAATGTGAGATCATATTTCCAATATAGTTGCAAAGCAGCAAAAATGTTCATCAGAAGGCTCAGAAGTTCCTAGAAGGAGCCAAAAATTCAAAGCATCCACCTTTTCCAAAAGATCTTAGTAATGTGTGCCAAGTGTTCTTACTGAACTTTGTGACAGGAGAGTTTTAAGAAACAAGTGGCAAAGAGGGCAAAAGAATGAACAAAGAGAAAGGTGATTTCTTTTATTCTCTACCTGGAAGCGGTGCCCAGTGCAGTGATCCAAGCTTGGAAAATGCCAGCAAAAAAGGAGAAGGGGTTTTTCCTGGTCACTACAAAGTAAATCAAGGGGAGAAAGATGCCCCCGTGGATGATGAGGCCTATGATCACTGTTACCATGTACATTCCCAGCTGCCTAGCAACCACTTCTAAGTCCTTGATTGCAATGATCTTCCCACAGATCAGGCAGGCGATACCCAGGGGAGAGTACCTGAAAAACACAAAAGGGAAAAACAGCAATGAAGACATCATTATGGGATTCAGAACCTGGGCCTCCTCTGTACCTCACCCTGAGGAAAACACTTGGCTTTTCTGTACAAAAAAAAAAAAGTTTTGCTGAGAGAGAGGGTCATGAGACTTTATAGATGTTATTTTTTACTTTATATCAACTTCCTTAACCAAAATCTGTTTCGTGAATCCAGTGGCGCCTGCTCTGATGAAAAGTCCAAAGGCAAACTCTGTTGCTAAGGTGAATTCTAGGAATAAAGGAGAGACCATCTTTTAGCTTTACCATCAAGTTCAAAGCTGAGAGACCCACATGTGTCTCTGGGAATCTTGGTTGATTTGAGTTCTTCAGTTCTTTCCTAGAAATTTGGGAATAACTTTTCAGCTTTTTAGAAAGCTATAAACTGGAATTTGTAAATTTGGATTGTTTTTACCTTGAAAAATAGGGAACATATTAAAATGAGAGAGTGAGAGAGAGAGACAGAGAGACAGAGAGAGAAACAAGGAAACCATCTGAGCCAAAATATACATTTAGAGAAAGGTGGTTTTATGACTTCTAAGTCTGAAAGTATTTTTTCCATACAATGCCGGCTACTTTCATTGTGTTTTAAGCACTATGGTGAGAGCTGCACACACAGTTGTCACTTAATTCTCACCACAACTCGAAACTCTAGGTGTCATTATTGCTACTAGGCAAATAAAGAAACTGAGGTTAAGAAGAGCTTAACCTCAGTTAAGTTAAGCTTAATCAGCCCAAGACCAGGAAACCAGGAAATGAGAGAACAATCTCAGGTCTGTGAAACTCCCAACTGGGGGATTTTCCCAACCAAGATAAGCCACTTCTGCTTAGTGAGCAATCACAGCTCTTTGTAGATAAGCAATTTACCATATACTAATTTATCCTATATAAACTGATGTTATAGTTCTATCTTATTATTACTTTATAAAGAGTTTGGAAACTACTCACTCTTGGGAAAGCTATTTTCTCTCTCAACCCAAATATGTTCTTCCTGTATTTGCTAAAATCCTATATTATCCAGAATGGTGTTGTTAGGGCATGAATCTGTTCAGACTGTGACAGTTTCTGGCTAACATAAAAATATTTGTGGGAAGGTTGATACCTTATTAAAAATTAACATACTTAAGAGAAAGACTATGGGGAAAATGAAGTCCCCAGATAAGGCTTCCAGCAGGGGTCAGGGAGTCAGGAAAGGCTGCTGTAATTGTAAGATCTATACAGACTTGCAATTATGCCTGGAGAAAACACTTTCCTGGGTTAAAGAAAAAAAAGTGAAGAGTAGATGAGAGGCACATGTATGACAACTATATAAGACATGGTGCTCATCTCGTCACTTACCAGCTATTAGTATGTGACCATGGTTCGTGGCTTATTCTCATTTTACAGATATGGATGTCAAGGCTCAGAGAGGCTAATTCCAACCTTTGGAGATGTTGCGAGGATTAAAGTTTTGAGTATGCATATATATGTGCTGCTAAGAACCCCTCTCGCATCTCTGTCAGTACCATTAATTCTCTGAGTCCTGACAAAGGAATTCTTTGTAGGTTCTGTTTTCACACATGTATCCCATGTCCTCTCATCACTCATGCTTAATAAGTCTGAGTTAATGATGCTTTCTAGAACATCTCATGGGATCCCGATTGCAAGATGATTTTATAGCAAAATATTCTCTCAAGAGGAACCTAATCCTGAAGGAACTGATTTGTAACTGACACAAATTTGTTAAACATTGGCATAGCTGCTCTCTTCTCATATGAGCATCTGGCCTGAAGCTTCTACGTTTCCTTTCTGTGGGGTGCAGGCTGGCCAAGTTTGAGGACTGCTTCCCTAGACATTGGAGTCTGAGACAAACCTGTGCTCATGTCATTAAACCCTTGGCTCTCTCACCAGTTTATATTCTGCTGGTGTGCCCATACACATCTCATAAATTATCAAGGTAGTCTCAGGAACCAGCACTTTGTTCACTGAGACGGTAAATAACTAAGCAGAATGCACCTTCCTATAAAGCCAAAAAGCATTTATCTTCATAAACCAAGATAACAATTCTTTACTAAGCACCAAGCACCTTTTAAAGATGTCCAGAAAAACACAAATATAAGCTGTTTTGGGTGCCATTCAATTTTCCTTCTCTCCTGGGACAAGTAATTTGTAGAATGGAGAGAAAATGCTTTCAAGGCTCTTGGCTACAAAAAAGACTAGCTATAGCATCTCCTGGAGAATGCATTTGAGCCACAGACAGATGGACTAGAGAGAGGTAACAGTTTACCTCTGGGGCACTTAGCCAGCTGGGAAAAGCATGAGCTTCTATTGTAAGTGGAGAGTGTTAATCAAAAGCCAGAAAGTGAAGTGTTAGGGTTTATAAATATGGCAAGCAGAAGCCTTTGCTAACCCAGACACCTTGATCTCTGTGACTGGTCTGAGCATTAAGTAGAAGATGGAAAGAGCCTTTGTTCTGTGAAGTCTTTTAGGGTCATTACTTTCCTGTGCCTATTTTTGTTTTATTTATTTATGATTATTTTTTATTTTTGTTTTCTTGCTCTGTTAGCCAGGCTGGAGCTCAGTAGTGCAATAATTTCTTGCTATAACCTCGACCTCCTGTGCTCAAGCAATCCTCCCACCTCAGCCTGAGAGTGGTGGCCATGTGTATGCCACCACTCTCCGCTAATTTTTGCTTATTTTTATTTTTGTAGAGATGGGGGTCTCACTATTTTTCTCAGGCTGGTCTCAAGTTCTTGGCCTCAAGCAATCCTCCCGTCTCCGCCTCCCAGAGCGCTGGAATTACAGGTGTGGCCGACCAACTGCACCTATTTTTAAAACAAATAACTTAGGACTTCACTCTGAAACTGGAGCTTTCAGGTTTCTGGGTTTCCATTCAATGAATTATCTCATTGAAAATGGCATTCTATGGAAAAGGAAGGGCAAATGCCCAGCACCCAAGGCTACCACTCAAAGCTTCTGAGATGAAGCCAACAATCAAAACCACAAACCAAAGTGCATAAAGAGGCTGAGGGCTTCATGGAGAGTTCTGAAGCCAAATAATGCCCAGTGATTGTTGGTCCAGTTTCCACATTAGAAGGAAATGGCTAGAGAGCTAGGGAGAGGAAATGGGTCCCATGCTGCTCTTAGGCTGGTCCTGTTCTCTGTTTTCAAGGCCACAGATTCACCCAGGACTGGCCTGTGGAATCTTTTTCCTACTGCTGTGTACATTCTAACCTCTACCCACTTTGTCCCTCAGCCCTTGCCAACCTAAGGATCCCACCAAGATCCCCCTCCCAGGACTCCACAAACACCTACTCATCTATAGCAGGCAAGCTACCTAGAATTCAATTCATGTCCTTGTGTCAGAAACTCCCAGCTTCCTGTTAACAATGTGATTCCCGGGGCTTACCACATACCTATGGAGTCAAAATGTCCTGGAGCTGGCCTTGGGGCATTTATAATTTAAACAAGCTCCCCAGGTAATTCTGATGTGTTTGAAAACCAGTATTCCAAGAAAACAAAAATCTTGACTGCAACTGATGAAATGCAGATATTACTTGGTGATCTTTTGGAAACCATTTACCTAAGCTCCAATTTCTTCAGGATCTTTGAGGTCTTAACTGACCGGAATAATTCGTTTGAGGTTTTCAGGCCTGGGACAGATGATAGGACAGGCATTTGGAGTGGAGGTAAGCTGAGGGACTTTCTTAGCCCTGCTGTGAAGCCCCTCTGGTTCTGTCCCACACGTTTCCAATAGCTTATCAACAGAGCTAAACAGACATTCCCAGAGTTGCTGAAAGGTGCCGTCCATGGTCCGAAAATATCACAAATCTCCATTTTTCCCAATCCATTTAGGGATAGGTGTTCCAGCTACCCAAAAAGTGATTTTTGTTAAAAGTTACCATTTGTGGATTAGAACGCTTCATCAAGACAGAGTGAAAAGCAGTCTGTACAGCCTCCAGGCTTATTATTCCTCCAGGGACTTCCTTTTGCAAGTAAATGAAATTTCAACCCATCAAGGTGGGCTGCAGGATCCTGGGGTATCTGCCTCCTGCCGATCTCTCCAACTTCACCTCCTTTTGCCCCCTTTCACCAACCACACTCCAGCCTCTCTAGACCTTTGTTCTGATCCTCAAAAGCCTTTCCCTGCCACTTCTTCTCCCTGGAACATCCTCCCCTCAGTTCTTCACCAGGTTGCTTGGCTCACTCTGCAGGTCTTCATTAAAGGTCACCTTCCCAGACAGTACCATGTGGCCCATCACTTCTCCCCCCATCACTATTGCTCACTATTTCATGGCACTTATTACTATTTGAATTAGTAATAAGTGCTACAAAGACAATTTGCTCCCTCTTCCCTAGAAATATAAGCTCCATGAGGGCCAGAACCTTTCTCTGTCTTATTCACCACTATATCACCAGTACCTAGAATCATTGCCTGCACAGAATAGAATATTTATTGAACGAAAAAAAATGGATGGATTGACAAAGATTCTTTGTTTGACTAAACTTCAGTTAGTTAGGCTTCTGAACCTTCTTCTGGGCTCTTTGCTAAACCTTATAAAATCCAGTTTAGCAAAAAACTCTGCTAAGTCTGGTTAGCAAGAACCCTTACCCTCAAAATCTGATCACCCTCAATATCTGATCAGGTTCTTCAGGTGATGTCTGGTCACCCTGTGGCCTTCAGCAAGAATCCTGTGGGTCTGGTTTAGCCAGAATCCCTCTTACTCCAGACCATGCACTGCCCCTACCTTGCTCCATGGCTATAAATTCCCACTTGCTCATGTTGTACTTGCAAGTGAGCCCAATCTCTCTCCCCCGCTGCAAAATTCCATTGCTGCAGCCCCTGTGATCATTGCAATGGTCCTGAATAAAGTCTGCCCTACTGTGCTTTAACAAGTGTCATTTAATCATTTTTTATCTTTAACAGTGTGGATTGATGGTGGTTTATTGGAAGGAGGAATTGGAAGAGTAGGCAGAGATTTTACTTCTTACTTTATGCTTTTATAGGGGTAAGATTATGAAACATTTTACTTTCTGTTTAAGTTTTTCAAATTTTGAAAAAAAAGTTTTAAATAACTTCATAAGAAAATGAGGATATGAAAATCATACAAAAATTAAGGGGTTTTCAGGCTTCTGAAAGAATTCATGAACACAGAGATACAAAGGATATAGATTGAAACTGATGATAATCAAGTAACAGCCAACAGCTGTTACTATAATACTAATCCATGTAAAGTCCTTAGTTTCCAGCACAAAGAAGATACTTCATGACTGTTGGTCAGTCTTTTTTTTTTTTTTTGAGAAGGAGTCTCACTCTTTCCCCAGCTGGAGTGCAGTGGTGCAACCTCGGCTCACTGCAACCTCCGTTTTCCAGGTTCCAGCGAGTCTTTTGCCTCAGCCTCCTGAGTAGCTGGGATTACAGGTGTCTGCCACCATGCTCAGCTAATTTTTGTATCCTTAGTAGAGCTGGGGTTTCACCATGTTGGTCAGGCTGGTCTTGAACTCCTGACATCATGATCCTTCCGCCTTGGCCTCCCAAAGTGCTGAGATTACAGATGTGAGCCACTGCGTCCGGCCCTGGTCACAGTTTTAATTCTCACAGCAACCTATGCTGTGGATTCTATAATCATCCCATTTTATAGATCAGAATCTTGAGGTTTAGAGTGTGTCTAACTTGCCTAACGTCACACAACTTGCAATAGGAGGATCCTGGATTCAATTTAGTCTGAAGTAAAAAAAAATTAATGTAGGTATTACTTCTGCACAGCTCCGTAACATTGGACAAGTAAGCCTCTGTGCTTAGTTTTCTCATTTGGTAAATGGGTTAACAAAAGCACCTATTTTTGTTCGATACTATTGTGAAGAATAGATGAGCTAATGCATGTGAAATAATTGTAATAATATTAAGTATTTAGCAAGAATTTGGTACATTTAAGTTATTTAATAATAATTTTCTCAATAATAAATGGGTTAGTACATGTACTGTAACTGAAATAGTACTGAACATATAGCAAGAAGTTAATAATTTTAATTTATAATATAATAAAAATAATAATTATATTATATTATTATAATATAATATATATCACAATATATTTATATATTAATATGTAACATACTATAATATATTATAATTAATTATATTATATTTAATAATTATATTATACAACTATTGTAATTTTATATTTTGCTATTATTATTATTGTAACTGCTACATAGAAAATAACTCAAAAGAATTCTGCTTTTTTAAGCTTTGAGGGGTCAAAGAGTAGTTGACTGTTTTATCCAGAACCTTCTTACACACATCATTAGCAAATACTGATTCTGACAAAGCAGCGAAAGAATTAAAGAAATGTGTACAATTGGCATCTCATGTCATGTGACATCCTCCTGACTATGAGCCTAGATGAGGTAAGCAAACAGCTGTCAGAAATCATTCTAAGGTCTTATTCCTGCCTCACAACCACTTTTTACCTCCCAAGATGATAAGAGTATTTAGGAGTTCTGGTTTTAATGAATGGGAAGCTTCTTAATTCATACCACTACCCTCCATCCCTGGGTAGAAGGGAGGCTACACTTCATCCCACTGACTCATCTGATGTCCTAGAAGATTCCCTTTCCTTCAAAGATTTAGTGGAAATCACATTGGTATGGAAGTAGGAAGGACACACATTGCCCATGTTACTGGCATCATATTACAGAAATATCTGCTGCATATTTGGAGTAAGGATGCATAATCTGCTAGAAATTCTAGGAAACAATGGAAGATCCTAATGTTTAAGCAAGATACCTACTCTGCATTGTGTATTGTCACATACTAAACTCTCAACAGACTCAGATGAATCTGAAGGACTTAAAAAATATGTTTTACTACACTACCATATTACCAACTCTTCATACAAAAGAAATATTCAGAAATCTAGCATTGCCTGGGAAGCTGAAGAATCAGTACAGTCATAAAAGAGAACATGTTATTTTACTAGCAACCTTTCTGTGTTTTAAAAGCACCATAAAACAATGATCTGAACAAGCCAGGCCTGTTAAATATCGTTCATGAAATAGTGAGGAGCACCTTCTTGATCTGAAATCTTGGAGCTTTCAGCTATCCCACTCATTCCTAATGTTTTAGTAACAATTGACTACAGGCACATCACCATGTTTGGTTTGTGGAGATAAAAAAAAATAAGAACAGATTTTTGCCCTTGTGAGGTGGGGTGGGAGACAAGGAAAGGAAGAAGAGAAAAAGCAGCTGGAATTTCCATGAAAGGCCCGTACAGAAAAGTGGAAAAGGAACAGAAGAGGTTTGGCAAAGAAGGTGGGTAGTCCTGTAACATGCAGAGATGGGGAATCGGTAACCCAGAGTTCCTGTGGAAAAGAGAACACGGGTGTGACTTGGTCTAAGAGTGGTTTTACTTTTTTCTAGGCAGACATACAGGACCATCCTGGGGATGTGAAACAAATGCAAGTAAAAAGCTTTCTGTCTGATGGATATGGGACACCTGAAGTTTCCAGTAATTGGAGGTGACAGAGCTTCCACGATGAGAGAGAGTAGATGCTCATGCTCTCCTAGGCTCCCCTAGATTTCAGGGTCACTGACTATAAACACATGTGAAATAAAGAGGAAACAATATTGCTTAACAATTCAAACCAAAAGATCTACCTGCTTATGCATCAAGAATTTTGATACCAATATGAACTACAGCTCTTTCTCTACCTAGCTATAATATTCTTAGGCAAGTTAATTATTAGGTTGGTACAAAAGTAAGTGAGTTTTTTGCCGTTGAAAGTAATGGCAAAAACTACAATTCATATGTTGAATTCATATGTCCCCCAAATCCATATGTTGAAACTTAATCCCCAGTGCAGTGGTGTTAAGAGGTAAACCATCTGGGAGGTGATTAGGTCATGAGAATGGAATTCCACTCTTCAATGGAATCATTGCTCTTAGTAACAGATGTTTGGGGGAGCCTATTTTCCCCTTCTACCAAGTGAGGACACACATGAAGGTGCCAACTACCAGGAATAGGCCCTCAACAGATACCAAATCTACTAGTGTCTTGCTCTTGGACTTGCCAGCCTCCAGAAGAGTAAGAACTAAATTCCTATTGTTTATAAATTACTCAGTCTAAGATATCTTGTTATATATAGTACATGGAAAGGACTAAGACAATGCCTGTAAAAAAGAGACCCCAGAGAGCTTTCTGAATCTCTTTCCATGCTGAGCGAGGTGGCTCATGTTTGTAATCTCAGCACTTTGGGAGGCCTAGGTGGGAAGATCACCTGGGCCCAGAAGTTTGAGATCAGCCTAAGTAATATAGTAAAATCCTCATCTTTACAAAAAAAAAAAAAAATTAAATTAGCTGGGCATAGTAGTGTGCACCTGTAGTAGTTCCAGCTACTTGAGGCGCTGAGGTAGAAGGATCACTTGAGCTGCAATGAGGGAGGTTGAGGCTGTGGTGAGCCATGTTCATACCACTGCACTCCAGTCTGGGTGACAGGGTAAGGCCCGGTCTCAAAAAAAAATAATAAAATAAAATTCAAACAAAAAAATAAGTATCTTTCTAATTGAGGATACAATGAGAAGTTGGGCTGCAACCTGAAAGAGAGCCCTTATCAGACACAACCCTACTGGCACCCTGATCTTGGACTTCCAGCCTCCAGAACCATAAGAAAGAAATTTCTGCTGTTTCTAAGCCACCCAGTCTTTAGTACTTTGTTATAGCAGCCCTAAGACAGTTATATAAAAATATACAACCCGCTCTCAACTTGCTGGCCATACAACAGAGACAGTAGGTTAGATTTGGCCCAAGGGGCATAATTTGCCTACTCTTGTTCTAGGGGAAGCTCCAAAAAAGGTATTTTCAATCCTTTCTCAAGGCCTTTCTGGGAAGACATTTGATCAGCCCATGCCAAGGTTTTTCTGCAGGGAGAGCTCCAGTATCCTCTGGGGACCCCCAAGGTTTTCACATCCCACTGCTAAGAAGTAAGAACAAGGCCACTTACCACATGATCATGATCACTAACTTCATTACAATCTCATTCAAAATGTTGAAGAATTCCACCATCAGCTTGGCCTGATCTCCCATCTTCCCCATAGCAATGCCAAAAGCAATGAAAAACCCTATCAGACCTGTTGGGTGAATCACATTACACAGAAGGACAAATTACAAAGAACGTATTTTTTTCTCCTTCATTCTTTACCATTCCCCAATATATAGAGCCATGTTCTCACTGCTGGTTACCCTATGAATTAGACTTTTTTTTTAAAAAGCATTATATTTCACACTGAATGTAACTTTCCTCTGGATAATTATGGATCTCTTGAACATTTTCCACATGAGCAAGTTAAACTGTAAGCAGTGTTAGGTCCTTGAAGAAAATGAATACATTTTAATTCCAAACTAAAAGGTGCTCTCTTCTCTCTCCCCTCACTTATGATATCATGTGTAAGCAGATTCCATTATTACACAGATTAACAAGAAAAAGCTTATTGGGATTTGGGGATTATCATGCAAACTTTGGAGCCAATATGAAAATAGCGGCTGGGCGCAGTGGCTCAAGCCTGTAATCCCAGCACTTTGGGAGGCTGAGGCAGGTGGATCACGAGGTCAAGAGATCGAAACCATCCTGGTCAATATGGTGAAACCCCGTCTCTACTAAAATACAAAAAATTAGCTGGGCATGGTGGCGCGTGCCTGTAATCCCAGCTACTCAGGAGGCTGAGGCAGGAGAATTGCCTGAACCCAGGAGGCGGAGGTTGCGGTGAGCCAAGATTGCGCCATTGCACTCCAGCCTGGGTAACAAGAGCGAAACTCTGTCTCAAAAAAAAAAAAAAAAAAAAAAAAGAAAAGAAAAGAAAATAGCAGAGGCCAATTAGCCAATAAAGTATTTGCTAGAGTTACATCTAGCTTGTTTTGGTGTTATCTCAAATCAATGCATGGCTGGTATGTTCCACTCTTACAAAATCCTAAATGTAAAATTATTTTTTATTACTACACACATAAAATGACAGGGAGAAAAAAATATTGAAAAATCAAATGGAAGCAATAAGAAATCCAAAGCTCCAATATATACAGTTTTTTAAAATGTAATCTGTTATTTATGAATTTGTCATAATTGTTTTCAAGACTGAAATGGTTAGAATGCTTTCTTTTTATTTTAGTTATTTTTCCAGGATTATAAAGACAGAATATATATTCACTGTCAGATTTTGCTAGTTCCTAGTTCCTAGTCCCTCGATTCTCTTCTTCCTTCACTTGACATTCTTGACTTAGGTATCTAAGTTCAGCCTCACATCAGCCTCCAGGGTCAATCCTAACCCCAGGAAGGATATAAGGAGCTTCATCTCTACCCTCTTCATGTGAGCTTCACATTGCACTAGGTCTTGGACCAACTCCAATATCCAACCATGAGTCTTACTTCTGTGTTGGCTTTACCTCATCTCCTGCACCTGAGGTCCTGGGAGTCTGCTGTACACTTTAGTTCCTCCAAGAATAGGCCAGGCTTTGCTCCTCCTACCACTCCTGTTGGTCCCTTCCACTCTCTTCCTCGGTATCTCATGCTCAGGCCTGGAGTCTCACCCCAATGCATCCAGGGACTGGGGCACACTGTGCGGCTTACAGGTGTTTCCAGGACTGCCTGGGGGATATCTGGATTTCTCCCATCCAAGTACTAACCCTGCTTAGCTTCCGAGATCAGACGAGATCGGGCACGTTCAGGGTGGTATGGCCGTAGACGGCTGTCTGGATTTCTAATTGCTAATCCCCATGTGCTCCCTGACCTCTGACGCCTGATCTAGTATTGCCAGTCTTGAGGTCTCAATTCTGACTACTTATATGTTCTATAAATCAATGTTGCTATGCCCTTGGCTACAGGACTTTGCTTGCCCACCTGACTTGTTCTCTCACTTTGAAGTATAAGCCATCTTCTCTTTCCTCCTTTCCCCACACCTAACCTGCTCAATTTGGCGGTCCTAATTTCCAGTCCCTCCCTATTACATCCAGTTTCCAATGGTGTCCAGTTATGCCTGAAGTCTTAACCTGTACCTTGTAAAGTATAGCATTATAATGTTTCTCTTAGAAGGAAATTCCTTCTCCTGAACCTTTGACTTCACTCTTTCCCTAGTCATCCAACGCCCTTTACACCAAGCACATATCAACCCAGGTTGTCTAACTACCCTTTGATGGATCCTTTCTATTTTCAGCAAAAAGAATCCGGCCCTTGCGCTTGGGGTTGCTAATGCTTCCCATTTAGTATCTCCTCTTTTTGCTCTCAGCCAGAAAGCTTGACAAGTGACTTCACAAGTGAGTTATTGGCCTGGAAAGACAAATGCTTAGGGAAGATTAGATCCAGGACAGAGGGAACTAGTTCTGCAGTCATGTACAAATCAATTTCAGGCCATTCCCAAGCCCTTCTCTCAAGCCCATGGAGAGAAGTCTGCTAGGTGGGTTGTGAGAAAGAATCAATCTGAATATTCTGGGTGAGAATAGCTCACATTACTTGGTTAATTTCATTTGAAATTAAGAGAAAATGCCCAAAGTATCAAGGTCCCAAAGAACTGGAGGAAAAAATAACTCCACTCAGTATCAGCAGAAAATGGCCATATCTATGAGGGATAGATTTTTAAAGGAGAAGTTGGAATTGATTTAAGCAATTGGGAGAAGGATGGAGTACAGAATTGTTCCTGGAGTTTTTTTAGGAGAGAAATGGGTCCTTAAAGAAGTGAGAGGCCAGAGCTGGGGTTGTATCTTCACATACTACAAGTATTTAATTCTTGGGACTTTCCAAAGCCAAAAAACAGAAAGACAGCAAAACAAACAAATAAAAAAGTCACTATCTCCACCCTCAGAAGACCATGGAAATAACCTTATTTCAGCCATGATTTGTAAATGGGAAGTTTCTCAATAACCTAACTTCCCTTGGCTTTCCAGAGCCTTGATCTGTACTTGGATGGAAACCGTATTCAGCTTGTAATTTTTCTCTGTAAACATTGCCTAATTGAAATAACTCACTGGTACGAGGGTGTTCCATTTGAACAAAGCCCTCTTAGATTTGGCCACTGAAGTTACAGAGTAGCGAGTTGTGTTGAAACTCCCCAGTAGAGCCAAAGGTCCTGTGACTTCCCAGAATCCACCAAGACTTTGGAAACAACCAGGAAAGTCTTTGAATGATTCACTCCAAAGCTCTGGCCCCACTGTTCATGGCCTCAAGCTCCTCCAGAGTATGGGGAAGACTGAGGAGCACTTTGACAAAAGGGGATTGGGTGCCTTAAGTTATGACCCACCAGAAAGGACCATGGGGGAGTTAGGAAGTTCCTGAAAGGGTCATAGATATCTGGGCAGTGGTGAAGAAGAGCTGCTTAGTGGTGGGTGCTGGGGATATTTGCAAAACCTCCCAAGAATAACTCTCCTTTCTCCTTCCTCCTTCAACCTCTCATCTCCCACTGGTTGTTAAAGAATGTTTATTGATCTTCCATCACCTGGCAACCTAGTAAGCTCATCTCCTTCCTCACTCTCACTCACCCAACCTGCTTCCTGCCAGGCCAAACAAAAAAGATCCGCTTCTGCTTCTCAGTGACTGTGCAATTCTGTTCCCTCTCTTTCCTCTTTCTCTCTACCATTCTGGATGGCTAAGGAGTAGGCTTACCAAATTTGGAACAAACAAACAAACAAGACACTCAATTCCTTTTTGCATTTCAGGTAAGCAATGAATACTTTTTTTTTTTTTTAGTATTATTATGTCCCATGCAATATTTGGGACATACACTAAAAAACGATTTGCTTTTTATCCATAATTCAAATTTAACTGGGCATTCTGTATTTTATCTGACAACCAAACTAAGAAGACAAGGTCATGTGATCTTTTAGATGACAACATGAAAGGACTACTGAGCTCATTCATCTCTAAACAGCTGTCATCCAAACCTTTAAAAACTGTGCTTGGATAAATAAAAATACTTCATCCATCCAGATTTACCATTTCTCCCAGGTTTTGGCCAAATGCCCCTATTTCCTATCTAGGGGACACCATTCTAATGGTGGGTGGAGGTTATGGAAGGAAGTGGACCCACTGAGTGGGAGGGGAGCAAACTGGGCAGACTAGAGCCGCTGACAGGGTAAGAAACCTCTGTCCCTCATGAAGGCATTTTCTTGTTGAACTCCTCAGCTTTCCACCCACATTGAATAGTGATCAGAGCTCATAGGGATACAGCACATGGCATGTGCTACTGTGCCCTATATGCACAATCACATTTCATCCTCACAGTAATCTACAAAATAGATACCAATCCCATTTCCATTTTACAAATGAGGCTCAGAGAAGTGGAGCAATTTGCCCAGGGTCAGATCACTGGTAAGTGGTCCATACTGGATCCAAACCCAGGTCTGCCCAACTGCAGAGCCCAAAAACCTCTAGAATGGCATGCTAAGAGGGCACCGGGCTAGGATAAGGGGCTCACTGGGATCCCAGAGAGTAAAATAAGATAATCTGTAAAGCTCCTTTGGTACCTACTCCAACACTTTACAGTCCTGGTAGCATTGCTTTGCTGGCAGACTATGAGAGCTGGGTGGTCCAGCCTCTGCACCTAGCACAGCACCAGTACACTGGGGCAGCTTTTAAAACATGCCTAAGAAATGCAAGCAATGGATGTGTCACTTAATACACAGACAGTCAGAGAAAGTGACTTTCTAACACCATGCAGAGAGTCAGGGAATGTGCCCAATGGCGGTGAGCTCCCTCCTTTTTCCCACATCCATGCTGCCCTGTCCCCTGAAGGTCTCCTCTGCCCTTCTCCCTCTTCCTTAAATGGCTCAGATCTCAGTCCCAACGACCCTCAAATTGGTCCCCAGAGAGAGCCTCCTGCTCCTCCTAGAGGACAACTGAATCATCAGTTTTCTGAGAGGGGAGTGCAGGAGAGCCCAGCCATTGCCAAGGAAGCGGAATCCCGGACCACCAGCTTGCGTACCTAAGACATTCATCCCGTCCTTGAACTCCAGGCCCTTCTTAATAACCATCTTAGTCTCCTCCGGCACCTCCGGCACAGTCTCGTTCAGCAGAGAGACAACAGCGCTGGTTGCATTGGCCTCCTCGTCTGGCGGTGGTGCAACCAGGACTTTCTTCGTCACTGTTTGAATCTAATAGAATGAGGGAAAAAAAGGTATAGAGCTGAGGTTTGGCCTAGAAGTTAAAAAAAAAAAAAAAAAAAAAAAGCCTGGCTACTCATATATTTTAAGATACCCAATACGTTAACAATAATTAAGAAATGCCAAAGCAAGGTTATGAAAACTGGAGAATATTTTATATATCTGTATTTAGCAAAGTGGTGTTTTATTATACACAGTGAGACACAATTGTCCTAATCACAGATCATTATAGAATTTTTTATTTGTGCAAACTTATGGGGTACATGAGAAATTTTTTGCATGTATACAATGTGTGATGATCAAATCAGAGCATTTAAGGTGTCTATCATCTGAGTACAATACATTTTTTAAGTATAGTCATCCAACGCTGCTCTCAAACACTGAATGAATTCCTTCTATCTTTCTGCATGTTTACACCCTTTAAGTTACTTCTCTTCATCCTTTCCCCTTCTCCCCACTTACCCTTCCTAGCCTTTGTTATCTAGTTTTCCCCTATTTTTCCATGTGTTCAAATATTTTAGCTCCCACATAAAAATGAGAAAAGCAATATTTGTCTTTTCATGTCTGGCTTATTTCACTTAAGATAATGACCTCCAGTCCTATCCATTTTGCTGTGAATGACACGATTTCATAAATACAGAATTTATGAAAATAATTTGCAAGTGTACTGTAAGTAGTGTGGTCAATAATAAGACACAAGCTTAAACTTGGGGGATAAATGTCTTCTTTCACTCCGATGACTGTAGCTCAGAAACCGTATCAAATGTCTAACTTGGATGCTCCTCACAATTGTGAGACCCAGTTAGACGGTGCTCCCAGTTGTGATGGTCCTTCCAGTTGTGATGGGATTTGGGTCTGGTTCAGATTAGGAAGGCTTGGCAGGCATCAGATCAGCAACTCACAATCCACCTGCTTTCCCCCCCTACTTGGTCCCCATTGGACAGGGGCATCACAGGCCACCTCAGTTTGGGCTCCTTCTAGAGCCAGGCTCTGCTGGAAATCTCCATCTGGGCACCAAGAGTACCAGCTGCCAGCAGCTACCATGGCAGGAGAATTTGCTATATTTCAGATCCAAATTCAAGGTGGGAAGACAGCTGCTCCTTCTGGGCAGTGATGCCAAGCCTTGCTCAATGTTCCCCAGGCATCTCTGTCAGATGACTCACAAGGAACCTCTTCCGTTATTCCTCGACATCCATGGCAGTGGTCCTATTTTTAAAGGTGCCAGGCACCCTACATGCAGAGTGCTATAAAAATCCACATCTGAGCCCAAAAAACACCACCTCCAGGGGCATTAAAATAGAACTCAATGCAGAATCCTAGAATGTCAGTGCCGGCATGTAGTAGGTAACAGATGGCTGAACCCTGAATAGATAGGGAAGAAGATGTATGGGGAAGTCAAGTGACTTGGACGTCACGGAGTTATGGGCAGAACTAGGACTTCAACTCAGATGGCCTCACCTCACTGAGTTATTTCCACAGTTTGTGCTGTATGTTAAGCTATAAGGAACGAATCCTAGTGGAGCTGGGCCCCATAGAAAGCAATGCTGAACTGACCAGTTATCTGAAATAGAAGGCAAGGGAGGTCAGTGTTCTCTGAGGTAAGCCAGGGTGCTCTGTTCTAGCCTAGCCACATGTGCTTGTGCAGGGAGAGAGGAAGCCTAGGGCCAGCTGTTTGAGGGGAGAACAGGCAGCCCACCAGCCCCTTCATCTGGGCAACATTGGTGTGAAGAGCGAATGCAGGAAGGATCAGAAGAGAAGCTTTCATGAACAGCAGAGCCATGCTCCCAGGAAAGAAAAGGGGACCAAAGCCAACTGTCGACTTACCCTAAGGATGCTAAAGAAGCCAAAGTTTGGTTTAAAAAGAGAAATATTCATGTATCTAAATGAATGGTGGCTGTCAGGATCAGGCCGGAGGCCAGCTGCTACCTGTTTTACATCTATTAAGTCTTATGTCAACAGTAGCCACTTGACTCAAGGGCAGCTTGCTAGTTAGTTGCTGAAGCAGGACTCGAGATGAATTATGTTTGACTACAAAAATCCAGATTCCAAATAGCACAGGCCAATGGCCTAAGTTGAAGCCGAGGAAATAGGAACACTGAACGCAGGACTAGTTCTCCGCCTGAGTTCTTGCTTCACAGAAACTGGTTGTACAACTCCATGTAAGGACTGTTTTCGACTGTTTTGTGCTGCTACCACAAAATACCTGAGATTGGATAATTTATGATCAACAGAAATTTGTTTTTTCACCATTCTGGAGACTGGGAAGTATACAATGAAGGCAGGTATCAGTATCTGGAAAGAGCCTTCTTACTGTATCTTTATATGGAGGAAGGTAGAAAGGCAAAGAGAGGCACAAAGGAGCCAAGTTCATCCTTTTATAGCAGCATTAATTCCATCCATGACAGCAGAGACCTCATGGCCCAATCACCTCCCTAAAGGGCCTGCTTATCAATATTGTTATAATGGCGACTAAATTTCAGCATGAATTTTGGAAGAGACAGACATCCAAAGCATAGCAGGTGCCAATTTCAGTCTCCCTGACCCCAAGCCACCATCATCTCTCTCACTATAAAACCTGCAAAAGCCATAAACTGACCTATTCACCTTTCTTCTTGTCTACATACGGTATATAGGTAAGTGTGGCTGCCTATAACTCTGTCTATATCCTTAACTTCCCCTGGCCCACCAAGTCCTGCCTGAGCTGAGTTCATCTTCCTCCACTTACTATACCCCCACATTGGCCTCACACAGTCTCCTTTCTCTTCTCTGAACATGCTAAGTACTTTTCAGCCTCTGCACATCTGTGCCTCTGCTGAGAAGCCTCTTTCCCCAGCTCTTTGTAGGCTTAACTCATTCTGATCCCCTATCTTCTCAGCTCCAACATCTCCCCTAGTTACCACCCAGGCTATCATCCTGCCTTTAGCCTTCAGAGCACACCTGTTTTAATGTCTAAGTCTCTTCTGTGTTTCCCTGATGTTTGTTTTGTCTACCTCCCTCCTCTTTAATGTAAGTGAGCTCCTTGCGGCAGGGTCCTCATCTGTCTCCTCCCCTGCGGCATTCTTATGCAAAGCAGAGAAGCTGGCAGCCCCTCCTGCTCTTAAGTATTGGCAGAGTGAAAATACACAAATCACTGAATTTTCTGGAGGAAAAGAACCCATGCGGGTTCTTTATTGTTGATTTAATGGTGATTTAATGTTGTCAGGCCATATCTTACAGCCAGTTACTCTCTTGGAAATCCCACTTTGGTTCAGAGTAAGCCCTAAATAGCAAGCAAGAGGCCTCCCCATTCACAAAGACACAGGGACCGGACTTGGGCAAACAGAGACAGCTCATCTTCCTCTTTACATCTCTGTTTCTAGCTCTGGTCAGGGAGCTCCCTCCACTCAAGAGAGGTTATTTTAAATCACTTCCAGCTGTACTCATGGACACAGAAGACGCTTCTCACGCACCCTTTCTCTCTGGAAATGCCATGTCCCTTTATAAGAGTTTCCTGTCCTCAAGTCTTCTTCAGTGCCTTCCTCCCAGGCTTAAGGAATCTGTACTCATCCTTTCCCTGAGGTAGATTCTACACCATTCTTCCTCAGATTGTCCCAACCCAAAGGGACCTTGATCCTGAGCCTCCTGGGGGACCAAGCCTCAGTCCTCATATGAATTTTGGCAATGGAAAGTTGGAGTCAGGGCCAGGGTGGGGCAGGGAATGGCCCAAGTCTCTATTCCAGAGTGGCAGACAGCATCCCTTGTCACAGGCATCTGCATGCAAAGACTGCCCATCCACCACAGTGCTCACCGAGTGTGAACATGGCCAGCTCCGCAAAAGCTCACTCCAAGACCAGAGCAATAGCTCCAAGAGCCTTCCTGCTTCTTGGTTCTGCCTTCCTTCTTGCACAGAGCATGGCCATGACCAGGCACAGAACTGTTCTAGCCAAAGCTGGCCTTGGAGCTAGAAAATAGGGTAGTGGATGGGGCCTACTCAGCTAACTCAGTGGTTCCACTCAGCAGAATCACCTGTTTTTTAAAAAAATCCCAAGTTTAAAAGAACATGTAGGATAGGCATGTATGCAGCAAGCAGGAGTATACATTGCTAAGAATCTGTACCCACTGCTACATACTTTTGTAGTGCCATTTTGCAACAGCCAGCAGACCCAAAATATAAAACTCCTTGTCAGGGCATTTTCACTTTTTCTAGGAATTTATCCTTTAAAAATATTATGCAATCATGAAAAAAGAAAGAGATGACTCTAAAACACTCAAGTCAAAGGATTATAAATCGTGCTACTATAAGGACACATGCACACGAATGTTCATTGCAGCACAGTTTACAATAGCGAAGACCTGCAACCAACCCAAATGCCCATCGATGATAGACTGGACAGGGAAAATGTGGCACATATACACCATGGAATATTATGCAGCCATCAAAAATGATGAGTTCGCGTCCTTTGTAGGGACATGGATGAACCTGGAAACCATCATTCTCAGCAAACTGACACAAGAACACAAAATCAAACACCGCATGTTCTCACTCATAGGCAGGTGTTGAACAATGAGAACACATGGACACAGGGAGGGGAGCACTATACACTGGGGTCTGTTGGGGGGAAATAGGGGAGGGACGTGGGGGGTGGGAAGTTGGGGAGAGATAGCATGGGGAGAAATGCCACATATAGGTGAAGGGGAGGAAGGCAGCAAATCACACTGCCACGTATGCACCTATGCAACAATCTTGCATGTTCTTCACATGTACCCCAAAACCTAAAAGGCAATAAAAAAATAAATAAATAAAAAATAAAAAAAACAACACTCAAGTGAAAAAGTCAGATGCAACGTTGTGTGCATAATGGAATACCATCGGGTTAAATTTTTCTTTTTTTTTTGAGATGGCATTTCACTCTGCTTCCAGGCTGGAGTGCAGTGGATCTGCTCACTGCAAACTCGACCTCCTGGGCTCAAGCGATTCTTTTGCCTCAGCCTCCCAAGTAGCTAGGATTACAGGCACCCACCACCACACCTGGCTAATTTTTGTATGTTTAGTAGAGATTGGGTTTCACCAGTTGGCCAGGCTGGTTTTGAACTCGTAACCTCAAATCATCCATCAACCTCGGTCTCCCAAAGTGCTGGGATTATGGGTGTGAGTCACCACACCCGACCTGGGTTAAATTGTTTTAAAGATTATGCACACTTGCATATGTGGCAAGAGAAAAATATAAGGGAGGAAACAAAATTTTCAACATAAGTAGTTCTAGAGAAGGGGAAGAAGCTTCTAACTTTTACTTCATGTGCTTCTAAACTCTCTAAATTTTTCACAACCTGCATGTATTACTTCCACAATTTAAAAAATACCCAAGTTCCAGATTCATCTCTTAGAGATTCTGATTGTGCAGAATCTCCACAATGTTTGTATTTATAAGAAATACAAATTCTATATTTGCATTTCTTAAAAAGTGCCATTGGTGGTTTAGATTTACTGCCAAGTTTGAGAACCACTGTGTACTCTAGAAAGTTGTGGGCAAGGCTGATAAAAATATGCCTATGGATGACTCAAAGACGCATTTCCCAGCCTCGTGCACAAAAAGGAAAGGAAGAGATAGATATAAGGAAAGAAAGAAAAAAAGGGATGACAATCCCAGATCAAAAAGATACTAAGTGAGCTGGAAAAAAGGGGAGGTTTAAAAAAATTAAAACCAGGAGACTCCAATCCCAAGATCCTGCCCTAAACAACCTCATAAAATCCCTGGGCCTAGACAGAGATAATTACATATTAAGAAAATTTCTACCCAGAGTTGGTCTGTTAACATAGACTCTAAGTTATCGCCTTGATAACTTAGAGGACTGCAGAAGAGAGAACATCTGAACCCTGGGTTACCTGTTGAAAGCAGGCTTGGACAAGGTTTTCAGGGAAGAGATTGCGAATAAGGTCCAGGAAGGCATCCAGGCTGGACACTTCATCGTTCTTCTTCCCAGGTCCCAGTTGCTTCTTGAGCTTGGGATTCCCTGGATGGATAGCCAAGACCAGAATGACCCCCAGCACTGCAGCGATGATGGTTGTGGACATGTAATACACCATGGCTCTCGTGCCCAAGCGGCCACTAGCCTTAGCGTCCAGGCCTGACAACCCTGGATTGAAAAGAATTGCAGAAGGATTAATTCTGTTACACTTGTGTTAATGACCCGTGTCTACATTTCTATGACGTTGGCTCCATATTACTCAAATGTGTTAATGGTTGATTAAACGTCCTACTGTAGTCTTCCCTCCATATCCATGAGGAGACAGGTTCTAGGACTCCCAACAGATACCAAAATCTGACGGTGTTCAAGTCCCTTACGTAAAATGGTATAATATTTGTATATAACCTATGTACATCCTCCTGTCCACTTTAAACCACCTCTAGATTGTTTACAATACCTAATACAATGTAAATGCTATGTACATAGTTGTTATGCTATATTTTTAAACTTATTATTTTGTATTTTTTTAATTAGTTTTTTTTTTCTCAAATATTTTCAATCTGCAGATGAGGGACTCACAGATATGGAGGGCCAACTGTACCGAATATTTGGTCAATCCCACAGTTTATCATTCTATTATCCAGGGAGATTTTCAAGATTTTACAGAACTGGGAGAGTTGGAGATCCTCCTGTTTAGAGTTTAGAAATGGTCTGTGATAGCTGTTTTCATCAGCCTGCAATAATGAGTTAAAATAAAGTTGAAGACATCCCATTTTTAATTTTGAGAGTATGTTCTTTCCCCCTCCTTTTTATTGTCTTAACATCTCCTTTCTTTTATGAAGCAATGGTGCTGGTACATGCTAGTTTTTAACTCATCTATTTATTTATGTTTTAATGTCCTCACTTGGAAAACTAAAAAACTGGTAGCTCTGTGCCACTCTCAAAACGTCTTTTGAATATGTTAGTGGTAACTGACATGGAGAGTCTGGGAATAATGATTTCGCCCAGCCCTCTCATTTCTCCGAGGTGAACAGTGAAGATCCACATTTCCCAGCCTCATGCACGGATTAGAGAACACCCTGTGAAGCACCTTGCCAATGGTGGGCACTTCATCTATACCTAGGGAGGTTAGAGAAAATTCCAAGCAAGTCACAAAAACTCCAGCTCCCTTGGGTTTTTTTCCAGTCGTTTCTTCAATATCTCCACTTCCTGGTTTCAGTTCCTGCTTTTACCAGAAAGAGAGATTGAACCCCTTTCTGGTGGTCAGTCCTTTTTGCTATAGGGGAGGAAGTTAGTGATGTGAGCTGCTCTAAATTAAGCTGACCTATTTATGACCTACTTCTCTTTACAACCTAAAGTCTAATTCTAGCCAACGGGAGCTAGGTTTTCCCACCAAGTTGGCTAACGTATGACCAGTTAACAGGCGTGGAGAACATTTTCTCTGTTTTAGGGAGGAGTATTCATGGTAAATGCATCCTTTCACTCAATCTAGCTCTGAATGATAAGATCCCGCTTAGCCCCTAAGTGCCTGATCCTGAGTCCAGCATTTCGGTCACTGGAGTCACTGGTCAAGCAGCTGAGGCCAGTTGACCAGTGACTAACAACCCAGCTTAGCCCCTGAATCTCCTGGAGTAACCAGAGCCTCACTCACTTCTTTGATGAGGTGACTAGTCCAGGGGGGCAACTTCTCCAGATCACTTAGCTGGTTGGTACCAAATATGGACCTCATCTTCCTGCCCTTAACTCAGAGCTTAGTCTCCAAAGGGCACCAATTTATATCCTGTTCGAGCAATATTATTTGGTAAGGAGCAAACTACTAGTATAAGCCCACAAAGGAGAAACAAATTCTTTCAAATAAAGTAATTAATACTTTTACCGAAAAATAAGTGAACATGATGTCACATATTAGAAGTACCTTTGTTTTGAAAGACTCAGAGGGTTTTCATAGCTAGCATTTCCTTTTCTTTTAATGCCAACCTCCCTCTATTCCCAGTTAAATAGTAGACAGTTTCCTTTTCCATTTATTACCTTTATTAGTAACTGAACAAAATTTAGAAAAGTGAGAAAAGTAGACATTAAAAAATAAATCACTAGAGGTATCATCACTTGTAACGTATGGCTGTGTTTCCTTTTCATCTTTTTTTTTGGTTGGAGAGAAAGACAAATAGATTAATGGTGAGCCTCTTTTTTTTCTTTTTTTCCTTTTTTTTTTTTTTTTTTTTTTTGAGACAGAGTTTCGCTCCTATTTCCCAGGCTAGAGTGCAATGGCACGTTCTAGGCTCACTGCAATATCCACCTCCCCGGTTCAAGTAATTCTCCTGCCTCAGCCTCCGGAGTAGCTGAGATTACAGGAATGCACCACCACTCCCAGCTAGTTTTTTATTTTTAATAGAGACAGGGTTTCTCCATGTTGGTCAGGCTGGTCTGTAACTCCCGACCTCAGCTGATCTGCCCACCTTGGCCTCCCAAAGTGCTGGGATTACAGGTGTGAGCCACTGCGCCCAGCCTAGCTTTTATTTCTTTAGGGTTAATTATCCCCATTTCAGAGACAGGAAAACCAAAGCTCTGAAATGAAATGACATAGACGAGCATATTCACTCAACCAAATTCAGATTCTACAGTCAATCCAAAAGCCAGAGCTGGAGTATGACCCATGTTAGCCAAGCAGTAGTCAGGTGGTCTTACCTGTGATTAAGCTGGAGATGATTAGAGGGAGAATGAGCATTTTTAGCATCCTCATGAGTATATCCCCTGGGAAGGCTATTAGCATAACCACATCAGGGTGGATGGGAGATGCCAAGCGAAGAAGCCCTCCACATACTGCCCCCAGGATGACACCTAAAAGGAAGGGGAAAAGAATCTGAATTTATTTTTTGCCCATGTCGAATGACTAACAATTCTAGACACTTATTTCAGCAACATTGACCTTTCTCACACTTTTGCAGTATTAGATGATGAATAACATGTGACAAAAACATTAGATTAGTGAAGCTGATTTTGATGACTAGCGAGAGAACTTTCTGTACCTCCAACTATTCTAAAAGTCAGCACCCAAAGAATCAAGGAGAACCTTCTCAAGGCTTTATGAAAGTGCACACTGGCAACTTGACTCCAACTTATTTGAGGCTGTCTACTTGAAGCCAGAAATTGTCCATAGAAATAACCCACAAGGACAGTTATTGCTTCCTCGCCCAGCCCAAGCTTGGCCCCATGGGATGGCGCTTAATGTGTGTCTTCTCATTGTAACCAGAGGTCAGATAAAAAGAACATTTAATTGACCAAGCTAGTATGAATTCTATTTTTTTCTTCCTGTCTATTTTCTTTGGCTTCCAATAATTTCCCCATGGCTCACTCTCGAGGCTTGTCCTTGACGTCTATGTCCTTTTACATAGTTTTTAGATTGCTGCTCTTATGGGAGCTCAAGAATGGACTCTTTAAGATACATAATTTTGGAGGAAACAATTTAGGCAGAGATGCTGGCAGGGACCTTTTACTTTACAGACTCAAAGATCCCACAAGAAAAATTTTAGATCTCTGAAAATGGGTGGCCAACATGAATAAGCCTTGCAGAAACCACAAGTTGGGTCATAGTACCACTGGCCTAAGGGAGGAAGGGAGTCCCAGGAATGTGGGCTAAGATGTTAATTCCATGGATGTGGAGGGAGCAATGTGGCTGCAAGCCTGATTTTTTTTTCTTCTGCAGGTGAAAATCATACTCTCCAGCTTCTTCAAGTCCTGTGATGAATGAGATGTGGTTATATGGTGGGTAACCTTTGGAAAACCCAACTATGCCTGTGGTTTCTCATTAAGTAAACTTAGCTATGGAAATCTCCCAGTCCTGACCCTGAACCACTGGCAACCAAGACAACTGCCTCAAAGGAAAGGCCATGGAATGGAGGGGTGCAGGTAGGTGTGTGGGGGTGAGTGGGTGGGAAGGACAAGTTCTTCATTGCTTCTCTGTGTAACCTAAGTGAGAGCTGAAGAGCAAGGGAGGGATTGAGAAAGGAAACGGTGTGGTTGTCATTACAAGAAACTGCAGCTCGCCCTATTTTCAATAAACCCTCATGGAAAACCTAAGATCAAGATTGTGTTAACAGTGTTAGAACAACCATCATCTGGGTGAGGCCTGAAGCAGAGGAGGAGGACTTGCAAGATGGAGCTGGAGCAGATCAAGGCATTGAAACAAACATCTTCCACACTGACCTCATTAGCTAATGTGCCCAAATTACCTAAATTAATGATGTGTCTGGAGAAGCTCAGACCTTGGGAACCATTTTAGTGAGGTTTTGTGCAATACCTGTGCCTATCTTGATGCAGGTGGTTCTCTAAATGTGGTCCATGGACCACTGCTTTGGAATCACCTAGAAGGTTTGCTAAGATGTAGATTGCAGGGCCTCATTTCAGATGGTCCAAAGCAAAGTCTCCATGAGTATAGGAATCTGCATGCCAACACTCTCACAAGATATTTATTTGCATAAAATTTGAGAACTACTAGAATCCAAAAGAGAATGAATGGCTAGAGGAGGTGAGGAGGAAAATTATATCACTGAAGCCTGGGCAGAAAGGGCCCTAGGCAAACCACGTGGCTTCCCTTCTGGTGGAAGGGCTGGCCGCTGAGACCAGCTGCCCCACAGAACCTGGAGACACCCAGAGAAGAGGGGGCTGGGTTTGGGGTGGTGCAGGTACCTACCAAACACTGTCAGGGTGAGCAGGAGATTCTTTCCCAGCTTGTTGCACAGGCGCAGGCCCAGGTGCCGGTGCTTGGGTTCCTCCGAGCCGAGGTGACTGTCGTGCATTCGCACTTCCACCTGCTTGGGCATATTGTTGGCACTGAAACAGAAGTGAAGGCAGAGTTAGAGAGACTGGAACCTCCCCTATACAGCTACAGGGGCTTGACTGGTAGAAACCTCTCCAGGCACAGTTGGAAACTGGAACCACCTGCAGGAAAATAAAAGTAAGAGTGACTCAGGGTCACCTATAAGCAGGACAGCAGGACACACTGAAAACTGATGTGGATCCTCACAGTAAAGGAAAGGAATACCACATGCAATGGTAGCGTCTTCCAAAGAGTTGCCCCCCAATGATAACTTGGGGAGGGAAGTTACCATGTTACAGAGCCTTTACGTGAGTCTTGACCAAGGTTGCAAAGGCTAAAAGAAATAGAGATCCAAATCCAGGTAAGTCTGGCTCCGAAACCTGATTTTGTTCTTGTCACAACAGCAAAAAGGTGACTTTTTCAGGAGAGTCATACTGAGTTACATCAACATTAAAATGCCTCTAAGCTCGAGTCTTCCCCATCCTGGACATGTAAAAATCACAAAGGCTGATCATCCAAGGTTTACTTCTTTTATGGAAAAGATAGTTTACCTAGTCAAAAAAAAAATTCAATCTATTGTGGTTTTTAAAAGGTCACCTTCATTATCAGGACCGCTAAACTGGCCAAGAGCTAATACCACTTAGAGTCCAAGAAGCATGGCTTTAAGAAGTATTTCAATCACCTCCAGCAATGGATGCAGCCCAGCCCTTTTCTGGTAAACCCCAGGTAAACCTAAGCCATCTTGGGAGTCTGCCCAAAGGAGCTCTTCCTGGGGTAATGGGTGTATTTCTTCCTCAGCTTTGTTATTTCCCAGGCAAAGAAGATTTCAGATGGAAGCTTGGGGATTGCCATAGTGAGGCCAATTTTTCACTTTGACATCTTAGGACATCTTTTTCGCTGCTATTTACAATCACCATCATTTGATAAAAGAAAAACAAAAACAAGCCTTTCATACCTAGAAAAAGAGGTGTCTCTGAACAGATGACAGCGCTTACAAGACAAGGAGATATTGCCTTTATCCAGACATTCTTGTCACAGACTGGAGAAACCTTCATTTGGAACCAACACCAAGCTGCAGACCAGTGTTTTGGAATAACTGGTTATAATGGGAATAGTGTAGGTTTTGGAGTCAGAAGGCCTTGGCTTCAAATCCTGACTCTTATCTCTTGCTGGCTGTGTGGGGTGTAGAAAGAAAAGCCTGATGCCTACTTCATAAAATTAAATTATGCTAGCATGGTACCTTTCACCGGTGTACACAAAGAAGAGACACATAACACCCATCAACTTCATGACAGGGATGGCCTTTAGTTTAGGGGCTTAACCCACTTGCCCTGCCATTCCAGAAAGACACCAAGAACTTAGCTTCCAGTCTCAGAGTTAAGACCTGGAACCCAAATACAATGACTTGCTTTTTCATAACAGGCTGTTTAATATACTTGCTAACAAAATGTTTTATAATTAGGAATAATATTGCATGATCAGATGAGAATGTTAGTCAAAATATAAGCTTCTTAGTCTCCCCTTAATGGCCTAATTTTCTACTCATCTAGTTAATTTCTGAGGCAAATTCTGATTTCCTGACATATGTGTGTACTAATGACCACTCAGACTGTCTGAAAAAGAAAGTAGGGTATGACTGCTCACAGCAGGCGGGTGAGGGCCTTTCTGATCAGTGAGCAACAAATACCATTTCCTCCCATCACCAAGTGAAACAGACAGAAAATTCATTTTACAACACAGCAGGGGGAAATGATCAAAATGATCTTTTTAACATGGATAGACCATATTTCTATGTTTGCAGTGGGATCCTTTTCCATTTTCAAACATTTCTCCAACCAGTCATCTGAAGCTCTAAACCAGGAAATGTTGACCAAAGAATGGAGGTAGTTTGTGCTCTGAAACGGTGAATGTATTTCCATAGCCAGTTCTTGGCAGAACTCTCCAGTCCCCTTGAGATCATTAATCTCCTTGCCTTCTGCTTCATTTGAATCTCTACTGCCATTGAAATGAGAAGCAGGCACATGGCTGGTATTCAAGTAAGACTAGGAAGTATTTAAAGCAAACTTTCTGGCAGGATCCATATGATGTAATGGAAGTGTCAGGCATCAAAACAGCCATGTCAAAGTGAAAACACACAAATATTAGGTTAGCATACACACCCAATCCAGCAATGTGATTGGATGCCTGTGCCACACATTTCTTTGTTGTACAAAATTGCTTCCTCTTTAATGGTTTTTTTTTTTTAGGCAGTAACAAAAGGTCCCGAAGCCCTGAATTAAAACAGCCACTCAAAGTGGCTGCATCAAAATGCTATAAACCCACAAATATTTATTGAGAGAATTCCTGTGAGTTGCCTTCTTTGAATTAAACAGATATGGAAGAATTGTAAGAGTTCTTGATGTTTGCACATAGAAAATAATTTTTAAGGTAAATCAGGGACTCGGTTTGCAGCTGGAAACACAGAGAGCCCCCCTAGAACTCTTTGTAAAAATTCTAACTATTCTAATTAGTCTAACAAATCACTACATCTCCCAGAACACAAGGAGAGACTGACATGGGAACTATCACAGAATATAGCGTGACAGAATATTATATAATATAGAGTTGCTTCTAAGCCTATATATCTTTAGAATAAGATATAAGTTATAAAAAATGTGTTTACACACACAGCTATATAAATGCTAATTGCAAACACACCTGGTAACAGTGACAATAACAGAAATAACTTGTATTTATTGAGTGCACTCTGTGAATCAGACACTCTACTCAGTAATGGCTATGGTACAATCCTTACTCTTTAAGAGCCTTTACTCAGAGAGGAAACACAAAGCACATTGTACTGTAATTGTCTGCTTTATGTACAGGCCATGAGCAAACTTGCAAAGGAGTCTATGGGAAATCATAAGAACAGTGTCTAACCCAGGTTCAGGGAAGAGGAAAGGATGTTCAAGAAAGGGTCCCAGAAGGGGCTGAGACCTGAGTTAGATCTTGAAGGATGGATTTAATTTAAATGTTTACATTCTCCACCAGTCTATGAGCCCCGGGAGGCCAAGATTGTGATCTTTTAACACCTAGTACTGAATGCTTAATCAATGTTTGCCAAGAGAAATTGAAAATTGAAAAGCAGCTCTAAAAGGGCTCCTTGCTTGCCCCTGGGAATAAGGCCCTTCTGCAGGCAGACTGGCAGCATGCCATTTCACCCAGATTCTGACCATTCTAGCATTTATTCCACAAATTTCTAGTGGGCCTATATTACAGGCCCCATACTGTTGTAGATGTTAACAATATCACAATAAACAAAACGAGCCTTTGATATCATGGAGTGTGCGCTTTAGTGAGAGAACAAATACATAGATAAATACATTTTAAGTGATGAGAAGTGCTCAGAAGGGGGTTTGTATTAGTTTGTTCTCACTCTGCTGATAAAGACAAATCCAAGACTGTGTAATTTACAAAGGAAAGAGGTTTAATTGACTCACAGGTCAGCATGGCTTGGGAAGCCTCAGGAAACTTAATCATGGTGGAAGAGGAAGCAAACGTGACTTCTTCACATGGCGGCAGCAAGGAGGAGAAATGCCAAGCAAAAGGGGGAAAAGCCCTTTATGAAACCATCAGATCTCATGAGAACTTACTCACCATCACGAGAACAGCATGAGGGTAACTGCTCCCATGATCAAATTACATCCCACTGTGTCCCTCCCATGACATGTGGGGATTACTGGAACTACAATTCAAGATGAGATGTGGGTGGAAACACAGCCAAACCATATCAAGGGTGAAGGAGGAGAGTATGTGGGGATGCAGTGTAATTTTGTATCCAGTGTCCAGGGAAGGTATCTGTGATGAAGGGACATGTGAATAGAAACCTAGAAAAAATGAGGGGTGTTCTCAAGTATTTTATGCAGTTTTTCTAGAGCTTAGCAAATAAATGGAACATACACAATTTGGAAATTTGTCTTATTATCTAAATCCTAAAACTCCTACCCAGATGTACCCCCTGGGGTCCACATGTTGATTTTTACATGGATTCAAATGAATATGTAATAAGTAATGCTGCGCCCTATCACCATTGTGAATATGATGAAGGTTTAAGTGACTATCCCAGCTCCCCCTAAGAAAAATGGTTACCAGGAAGAGGTGAGTTAGATACAGGTGGAAAGCCTAAGGTCGTAACAAACCAGTGGGTTTGCTCTCATGGCAATGAATAGAAAGTGCTAAACCTGGTCTGGGAAGTCCCCTGTATAAACACAGTAGGTCATGTCCAGTGTGCACACTTACCCCCTTATGAATATTCCCTTCCTACATCCTGTGGCTCTGCGCACAGAACAAAGCAATAAACCCCAGGCGGGGTTTGGGTCCATCAAATCCATCAAGGCTAATGCTCTCTGACACTGCCCACCATCTCTGTTTCTACTTGAGTGTCTCCTGAATAGAGGAATATTAACAATGCAATGCCTTAATGTTGGAAGTTTCAGTGTGCCAGCTCAGATCTCTCAAGTGGCCTCCACTGCCCAACAAAGGAAGGCCACGTGATGGGACAGCTGTTGGGATAATTTAAAACTTTTAACAATGAGCCTATAATTTCCTTCAGTCTTAGCCTCTCCATTGAATTATTTAAACAGCTGTTAATTTTGCAATCGCTGCCCAGTTCTTTCTCATGCAAATCCACGTGAGTCCTGCTTCAAGGCAAGCTCAGCTTATTGTGCAAATCATCCTCTGTGACTCAGAAGGGAACATGTAATGGGGCTAACGCTAAGTTTTAAACTATTCTCAGAACCTGCTTTTCATTAGCACTTGATTTCCTTTACTTTGCCAAGAGCCTCTAATAATAGGCTCATTAGATGTGATGTTAGATTCAGATTTCCTGCTGCACACTTCAGTGTCACCTTAGCTGGCACCAAATTCTTTTTTCCACCTTTACTGATTCAATGAGGTGGCAACAGAACATTCCCCAGGGAGCCTAAAAGCAACTGGTGTGTTTCTCCTGGAAGATGTGAGGTCTGCAATGGGCTTCACCCATCTGTACTTCCACTGCTGACATCTAACCTCCCCTCCCTGGCCCCAGGCTTTAGAGTCTGGGGAGGTACTGGGGAGACAAAGACATCCAGAAATTGCCCTAATGGACAACACTAGGTCACGCTAGTATCAAGAATAAAACAATGTTCATTGCAGGGCCTCTCTCCTAAGACAGTTAGTGTATTTGAATAAGAATGCTGGAAATACCAGTGGTGTCAGCTTAAGCACCAAGAAGCAGAGGCAGAGATTTCAGCTTTGATTGTCCCACATGCAGGGTTTCCCCCAGCTCCCTGAAGAATGCCACCCCTGCTGTAAAAGGGCCTGAAACTCTAAGACTTCCTGGAATTTCCAACAGCCTGCAAGTCCCTCCCTCCACCCTTCCTAGATCCTAAAAGACCTAGCTTAACTGTGTGAAGGATGCTTACCAACCACAATGTCAGTCTCTCTCTGACAGATACTGTGTTGTTATAGATCTCGCAAATGAAACTTAAAGGGTCACAGCCACCAAAGTCTCCCTCAGTCCCTTCTTCTGTTCATTGTGTCTTCAGAGTGTACATTTGCTAAATCACAAAATGCCTTTCTGGTTCTGCTGGTGAGGCACTCCAGACTTCACAAATCTCTTTACTATAGCTTCATCCAGTACATCCGAGGGGCTGGCTAAAGAATACAGTTTTCACCTCTCCTGAACCTTGATGGGATTGGGCCAGGATAGCATTGGAAGTCAGGAAGTCTGTGTTCTAATTCCAGGGCTGCTGCTAAATGGGTGTGTCAGAGGAAAAATCTGAGGATAAAATGGATGTAACATTACCTTCCATGATCAATAGACAGTAGGGTAAACTGCTATGAAGTGGTAAAAACACATTCTTAATGTAAGATATCAATAAGGTTTAAGTATCAATTTTGGCTCATTTTTATTTTTTAGGTCCCATTCTCTTAACCTATAAAATAAGAGAGTTGAATTGGAAATTCTTTAACATTCTACAATTCTGTGATTCTCTAATTGTCCAGGTGGGGGAAAGGATAGTAATGGCACTCAGTTCCAAAGATGTGGATTCCATTCTAGGTACCCAGGATGGAATAAGCTTAGAGCTGACTATGAAGACAAGTCATTTCATTCACCATGAGGCAACCCAGTAGCTGCACCACAACAGCTAGAGAAACAGCTAGGGAAAGGCAGAGATGAGAGACAAACCAACAGCCACCATAACAACAACCGTTTCTTTATGTCTTTGTGTCTATTTTAACCTTTCTTATTTCTGCTATAGAAGCAGGTTTTTCTAGGGCCAATAAAGCTGAGTTTGGGGTCAAATTCAGTACACAATTCAGACATGAGCATCTCCTAATTCCTCATCCATCCTTCACCCATTCTCAATCTAGATATCTAAGATGGGCAGGTCAATGCCTTCGGAACACAGTCAAACAGGTAACCTGGCATTGGGACCAGCCGAGTGCCAAACTCACCACTAAATCATTGAGAGACCACCTACACCAGGCACAGTCAAATTCCGTGGAACTGGTGAGGTGGCACTCAGAAAAGATAAGACAAGAAATTGAAGGAGAAGAGTCGTTTTTTCCACATCACTTCCTAGGCCCAGTGGCCCAAGCCAGCTAATGCTGTGAATGGCAGGTATACAGCCAGTTGAGCCTTCAGGTGTCCTCACACAAGCTGCAAAGACAAAGTAGCAGAAGACAAAGTTTTCAAAGGATGAATAAAAATTGTATTTGTTTGACTTGGAAACAGATGTTAAAATACCAGCTCTGATTAGTAACCGTCCAGAAGGCAACTTGGTGGAATGCATTTACATAATTACATGGCCACTGATTCTCAGTTAAAATGTCCCTTTTCTGGTGGTGGCTGAGATAAGACATTTAGTCTTTTGGACAAACCATGCAACTCATTGGGTCATTATAGAGCTCCAGTGAGATACTATCTATGAAAGCACCGACAGAGTATCGACTATGTAGTAGATACACAATTTTAATATCCTTTGTCTGAAATCCTTCAAAGGATGCAAAATGACCATTAAGAGAGTTTACTTATGGTTGAGTTTTAGTAAATATCCTTGCCAATACATTCGTGCTTGTGCTTTTCATAGACAGAAAGTCCCAGAGGGTTCAGAGTGGGTGGGAGCCTAGGAAGGTCCCACTCTCATCCCCCACTACAATGGAACGACTGGATAGCCTCTCAAAGAACATCAGGAGTACAACCTTAAGGATATGGCCTCTGACTTCTGTGAAATCCTTCCCTAGGCAGAGACTTAAGCCAGCTTTGACCCAACAAATTTGCTCATTTCCAGCTAGACTCACCACCCCAAACAGAAATAAGACACCAAGGCACAATGAGCCTCCAGGGCCCAGTAAGAGACTGGGGTGGGGTGTTTGATCATCCCAAATTGGGAACCTCTTCTAAAAATAAAGATTATGCTATGGCACAGGAATACACTGGCCAGCCCAGTCCCCAAAGGCCTGTCAATTCTGAAGTAATGGCTACCCGCCTCTGGTTCATGGAACAACATGAAAACACATTTGAAAACTTCATACAACTTCAGTAAGCTGAGGAGGATTCACATGGTGTGCACTCTGGGTTTTGAGCCAGGGGCAACTTGACCCCTTTCCAGATGAATAAGGCAGCTTGCCTTGAAGCAAACTCTCCACTAGCTAAAACATCCTCCATCCACCCTCTAACCCAGCCTTCTTAGACTGACTTTTACTCCTTCCAAGTAACTCAGGCATGACTTCCCTCAGGAAGCCTTTGATGATTCCTAAGTTTGCATTTTTCACAGTTTACTTGTATGTTTTCCCCACTAGAACATAAACTTTTTGAGGACAAACTGTGTCTTATTTGACTCTGTCTCCACCATGACTTGCACCCTCCTAGCACATAGTAGATACTCAATTAGTGTGTGCTGCATAAAGGAATGAATGAATGGATGATTAGGTTAAAAATGTGCTCTGGTCACAGGTTCTTTGTGATACTCTGTTCTAGGGGGTGGTGGTCCAGAAGCCTAACAAATCTGAGAAGAGGAAAGAAATGAGAGAAGGAAGATCAGAAATGGCTTCAAGTGGGGAAGCTCCATCCTGTAAGAAACAGGGAACACCTGCATTGGGAAACCAGTGCACAGCAGAAATGGGCAGGTCAGCACCACAACAGGGCTGGTTCTTTTCTGCTGGTGGTTGTGATCCAGCTGCCCTGACGAAGGTATGGTGGCCTCAGTGCTCCCAGCACTCTTGAGGGAAAATGGAACCAGAAACCATTCTAGGTTCACCCAACAAGGCCTTTGTGGAACCTGATGAGGACCTGGGAAAATGCACTGGTCTTTGAAGGATCTCTTAGAACCCAACTACCAAGCATCAACATCTCTAAATCTGGACCCTCCAAAATGTGGTCCTTCTGCCATAAAGCATGAGTACTCATTCTCCTTCCAAGCGTCACTGGAACCCTGATCTTGAGATTAAAAGAGCTCCAGATTTGGCCCTCAGGCCTGGGAGTTTCTTCTAGCCTCTGAAGCTTCCCAAACTGAGCCTTTCCAAGCAGTCTCCCAGACAGGAGTGACTGGAATGCTGACTAAGAGGTGGTTTAATTAGCTGCAGCACCTTCGGGCACTAGGCAGAAACTAGGTGAGGTGCTGTATACCTTAGTCAGAATTTCTGGGTCTTTTGATCACACCTTACAATTGCTTTTCTTCAGTACAGTCTGTCTCTTTTGTCTCCTTTCTAGACTGAGCAGCGAACCACACAATGTAGCATCAATCTCAAGCAAGAAGGTAAGTCACTATCATGGCCTTGCAAATAGCAAGATTTACCATGGCAGGCATTCGAAATGCCACAAAATGCTTTTGTGAGATGATGTTTAAGGTCCCCTGGAGACCTTCAAATTCACCCACTTTTAGCTCCCAGAGACCCAAATTTCCTCCTTGAAAGAACTGTCCCTTTGGATCCCACCCAAGGACCTAGATTTAAGCCAGAAACCTATGGAAAAAGCAACTCATTCACTGACACCTTAGTATAAAGGAGATTCTCAATCCATCCCTAAAACAGAATTGTCTGGAGGAACCCCTTAATATAGGTACTGGCCAGAACCATATCCAGAAGCAAAACAAAAAGAGATGTCAAAACATAAATGATATAAACTTTGCCAATTGCATGTCATTGCCAGGATCAGTCTTGAAGTCAACTGTGTTTGAAATTCTGAGACCTCCACAGGGTCTCTTGAATGCTAGCAATTTTATTTTCCTTTTAAATCCAGATGCTTGTTTCACATGTGTGTTTAGTTTGCAAAAATTAATCACTATTATCATGTAAGATTTATGTGCTTTTTTTGTTTGAGTGTTACACTTGAGTTAAAAGTTGAAAAAGAGGCAAACTAAATTATGGTGTTAGCAATCAATATATGTAGTGTATCTATCTTTGGTCCTAAATGGCTGATTCCCATAGTGGTGGATTTGCCAGCAAAAGAATAGGTACTAATTTTGCCCAAAAAGCACCTTGTACTTTGGGAACATGTAAACATCTCCTTCATGCCCATAACAGCAAAGAACTCTCACACAGTTCCTTTCTTGTCTTCCATAACAGAAACCCAAGCAGCTTCTTCTCCTTGTGTTCATCTTTTAATCACAAACAATAACCAGCATTTCATCAGTTTAACTTTCTAACAAATAAGGTGATAATACCATTTGTGTAGTTCAAAAAGCATTTTTGCATTCATTAAGAGTTAATGACATCCCTGAGAAGGAGGGATTATTCTGTCTTAGAAATGAAAAGACTGAAGCTCCAGAAGGATTCTGAAACTTGCTCAAGCTCACGAAGCTTAGAAGCAACAGAGTTAAACCTGTGCTGTCCTTTGTCTTTGAGTCCAGTGTTTTATGGGTATACCCTTTCTAGGAGTGTTTGCAGAGCAATGGACACATTAGAACTACCATCTACACCAAAGCACTAGGTAGCTACTTACGTGATTTGCATTCTAGCACATGGAGAGGGAAGATAGAGACAGGAGGTGCTGCTAAATGAGAGAAAAGGCAAAGTGAGCTCTGGGAAGCTATGGCCTTATTGTCTGCCTTGGACAATCCATGCTGCTGGCGTCATGGCCCCAGATGTACCATCGTGAGAAAATGGCATCCGCTCAACTGACTCCTCCCTTCAGCCAACCGGGGCACACAGGAACCATCTTATTCCTGCTGACTCAGCCAGCACTTGCTGCTGTAAAATAACCTCAAGAGTTCACTCCAACTCTGGTCCTTCACCAGGGAGGACTCCCCCATCAGAGGGACCCTAATGTCTGGTAACTGGTAATACGAATAATGATAATGACAATAATGATGACAGCAGCTAACATTTACTCAAAACTGACTTCATACTTGGTATTTTTCTAAGTCTTCTTGTGTATGAACTTATTTAATTCTCACAATAACCTCAGGAGATGAGTACTATTATTAGCAACCTTTACTGAAGGAAAAACAAAGTCATTGAATGGTTAAGTTACTTGCTCAATGTCACAAAGGTAACAGATGGTAGAGCTAGAATTTGAACCCTGTCAGTCCTGGACTTGGAAGAACTGGTCAGCACACTCTCCCTCCAGCCTGAGAAAACTTGCTCTTTATATTAGGCAATTTCATGCTGGCAATAGACATTGGCACTGAACATTTGGCCAAAAGAGTGATTTTCCTGTCGGGGGATGGGGAGTATTCCAGAGAGAAGAAAGTTAACACCTAGTCCAAACCAGAGCTTGATCCAAGAGCTACACGCAACAGTCATGGAACCCTAGAATTTCTGGACTAGAGAGGCTTTCTGTCCCCTCTCAGTCTCTAGACAAATGATTATCTGGTCTAGTGGCCTCAAATCTGTTTCTGGAACACTTGTTAAAAATACAGATCTCCAAAGCTTATGTCCACACAAAAACCTGCACATGGATATTTATAGCAGCTTTATTTATAATTCCCAAAACTTGGAAGCAATTGAGATATACTTCAGTAGGCAAATGGATAAACCATGGTACATGCAGACAATGCAATATTATTCAGCACTGAAAAGAAATGAACTATCCATCCACAAAAAGACATGGAGGAAAAATAAATGTATAGTGTTAAGTGGAAGAAGCCAATCTGAAAAGGCTACATACTGTATGATTCCAACTATATGACATTCTAGAAAAGGCAAAACTACAGAGGGGCATGGTGATGAATAGGTGAAGCACAGAAGACTTTTTTTAAGGCAATGAAAATACTTTGTATGTTACTATAATGGTAAATACACATCAGCATACATTTGTCCAAACCCAAGTAACGTACAACACCAAGAGCCAACCCTAACGTAAACTAAGCACTCTGTATGATAACGAGGTGTCAATGTAAGTTCATCGGTTGTGATAAATGTACCACTTTGGTGGGGCATGTTGACAGTGGGGGAGCCTGCACCTGAATGTGAGCAGGGGCATATGGGAACTCTCTGTACTTTCCACTCAATTTTGCTGTAAACTAAAACTACTCTTTAAAAAACAGTATATGAAACAAAAATAAATAAAACAGAACACGAAACAGATGTCCAAGCCCCATCCCTGAATATTCCAATTCAGCATGTCTGGATGGGGACTAGACCTCTGAACTTTTGCAAAAGCACCCAGGTGACACTGCTGCAGCCAACCCACATACCGATGTCTGGTCAATGCCTGAACAGGGGCAGTACAGGGCAGCTTATCACTTCTACTCTAATCATCCTACCGTTGGATAGCTTTGACTAGTAGGAAGTCCTTCCTTTATGGTGAGCCTATATCTGTTTCCCTGTAGCTTTTACCCAGTTATTTTTCTACCTTGTAGCGCTAATTAATAATAACAGCTACCACCAGACAATGTACTGGACGCTTTACATGCGTATTTCATTGACTCCCCACAACACTCTCACAAGATAGCTGCTATTTTTTTTTTTTTTTGAGACAGAGTCTTGCTCTGTTGCCCAGGCTAGAGTGCAGTGGTGTGATTTCGGCTCACCACAACCTCTGCCTCCTGAATTCAAGCGATTCTCCTACCTCAGCCTCCCAAGTAGCTGGGACTACAGGCGTGCACCACCATGCCCAGCTAACTTTTTGTATTTTTAGTAGAGACAGGGTTTCACTTCTTTATAGATGAAAAACTGGAGGTCAGAGAGAAGAGGATATGTGCTCCAAGTCAGGCAGTTAGTAAGTAGATGAACTGGGATGGCAACCCCGCACGGCCTGAACAAGGTGCACACACTTAATCATGACACTTACAGAAAATGAAGCTGAATCCCTTCTCCATCTACCAACTTTTGAGGCCTATGACGTTTCTGCTCAGGGTTTTCTTTTCTCCAAGTTTCTCACCATCCTGGTTAGAGCACCCCAAGCCATTTACTTGCGTGTGCCTCCTAGACCTACACACAACCTTCCACGTAAGGGCTGGCCACCTCCCCACTCCTCTAAGCCCATCAAAGACTGCCTTTCTCATTCTCACCCTCTAGCATGTCAGACTCTACCAGAGCTGAGGCTTCAGCTTGCCTTCATAGGCAAGTTACCTATGCCCTAAAAACTGAAGGGCATAGGTAACTTCACAGTAGAGAAAGAAGGTAGTTGGGAGTACTGGTAATAAATAGAACCATTTATTGACTTTTATTCGGTGCCAGTCACAGGCAGAGTAATGCCCCCACAAATGCCCATGTCCTAATCCCCAGAACCTGTGGATGTGTCAGGTTACATGGCAAAGGAGCTCTAAGGCTGCAGATGCAATGAAGGCTGCTAATCAGTTGACCTCAAGATAGGGAGACGCACCTGGATTTTCCAGGTGGGACCAGTGTAATCCCAGGGGTTCTTATGCATGAAAGAGGGACGCAGGAAAGAAAGGATGGCAGCATGACAAAGACACAGCGCAATGTTTCTGGCTTTAAAGATAAAGGAAAGGGCCATGAGCCAAGGCATGTGAGAAGCTTCTAGAAACTGGCAAAGGCAAGGAAACAGACTCCTCCTCTGAGTCTCCAGAAAGGAATGCAGCCCTGCTGATACCTTGATTTTAGCCCAGTGAGACCCAACTCAGACTTCTGGCCTCTAGAACTATCCGATAATAAGCTGTCTTGTTTTAAGCCTCTTGATTTGTGATCATTTGTTACTGCAACAATAGGAAACTAATGTGGTACCAGACCTTTTGCTAAGTGTTTTCTATACTATCTCATTTGTTGTTTGCAAAAAGCCTCAGCAGAAGGTGACAGACACGGAGAGTTTTCTATCCATAGAAATCTGCTCAGAGAAGCAGCATGCTTCTCAGACTCCCTTCCTGAGACGAAGGCTGAAGTGTTCTGCTCCTTCCTTCTTCACTTCTTCCTGCCCTAGAGAAATGCAGACTAGAGTAACATCTTTCTTCTTTAGCCAATCACGTGTTTAAAAGGCTCAGCAACACCATGCTTCTAAATGGCTTCCATCGCCCATGGAAGCATTTCAAGGCCTCCCAGAGGACTTGTGCAGTTCTTTACTTTGGTTCCTTCTAATGAGCTGCTAAATTTGTGACTATTGAATGTGAACTAAACATCCAGACCCTGCTGATCCCACCAGTCCACTCAATTAACTGACTGCCCAGTCTCTTCTCAACCAGTTTGATCTGCTAAATTTACAAGTGATAAACTGAGCCATCCAGTCACCCCTGAAGGGTAATGTTCTCCCCAGGAGAATTTCTTCTTAAGAGAAGAATGTGCAATTCTCAACTCTGGTAGCTTATGGAGACAGACTGGTTCACAGGGCTTTGTGCTGATGTGGCATTATAGTCCACAAGTGCAATACACCCTCTTGCATTATCCATTCCCATCCCACTTCTTCCATACACAGATGCAGTTCATGGTGTTTGGGGAATATATTACTTTGCACATTTGAACCTGAAATCTTAATTGACTCTTTGATGTTGTCTCTTTGAATAATCTTTTCCTGAGCCCCCAATCTACTTTTCGTGTCTCTAAGATCTTCCGTTGCACAATTCATCACATTCATATGGTTTGCCTCTCCCATTAGGCCTTAGACTCTGTGAAGGAAGGGCCATACATCTATCCCTGGGCCCTGCCCATGTTAGATGCTTAATAAGGATTGTTGAGAGACTAGTGATTTGGAGGTACTAAGGGGACCCAAGTCTATAGGGACTGGGAAGTGCCTCTGACAGTGAGTGGCAGGACCTTCTCAGCTCAAGCATCTCCTTTAGACAGAAGCCCAGACAAAACACAAGGAAAGAATTAGGAAACCTGAGGTCCACCAGAAGCTCCAACTAATGTTTAGTGACCTTGCCAAAAGCAACTAGGGCTTCTAATTACCACAAGTGATCATGACTTGAATTTTTATGCACTTCCTAAAGTCATTCCAGCAGCACCACGTCTTTTCAACAGTCCTGGAAGTGGTGATGATGTGGTATGCTGGCTACTGGGTCATTAACACCACTCAATTCCTTAGCAACTGAGGTGAAACGTCTTCATCCCAAGTGCCTTGGAAGAAAGGCTTGTTTCTGCTCAACTTGTAAACTCTTAAATTTATCATTGAGGATAGTTTCTTCCTGAGTGACTTATCTGGTTGACTCTTAAATTATGACTGATTGGTTGACTAAATTGTGACTATCTGGTTGACTCTTAAATTATCAATGCAAGGAACATGTCCTGTTTTTACTTGAATCCTCTATATAATGACATGTACAATGTTAGGCACCTAATAGGTCTTCAGCAAAAACTGGTAGATTGAATTACATGCTAGGACAAAATTAAGAGAGAGGGATCAAATAAGACCTGCAAATAAGTCCAGATAAGATCTCTGGACTCAAATATATCCTAGGGCTTTGAGTTAACACAGAAGTGGCAGGCTTTTTTGCCATAGACAATTGTGCTTTCTTCCTCCACCCACCGTCTCCCCATCTGCTCTGAGCATACACTCAGCCCACTGTCCTTTATCTGAGGGCAGATCTGACTCCACAATCCATTAGAGAGGAATTGCTATTGTATTTTATGGGGAGAAAGGGAAGAAGTCTGCATCACACACTACCCAGAGAACATACGATACAATTTCATTTAAAGCAACTTTGTTCTTCCTCCCCATACTCTTCAGAGTGTCTCTCCTCTTTCTCTTTTACTTCATTTCTCACTCTTAAGTTCCTTAGCCCACTGAGCTAAACCTGATGGATCTTCAAACAGCGGCCAGCTATTGCTCAGGTCTGCCCCCTGGAGTGATCTCATTCCCCCATCCACACACAGTTTATCAAATATTTACTCTCCAAACAGGTGTCTTTCTCAGCTACTCAAATAACATAACCTTTGGCCAGGCACAGTAAAGGGGCACAGTGGTTCATGCCTGTAATCCCAGCACTTTGGGTGGCCAAGATGGGCGGATCACCTGAGGTCAGGAGTTTGAGACCAGCCTGGCTAAGATGTTGAAACCCCGTCTCTACTAAAAAAATACAAAAATTAGCCAGGTGTGGTGGTGCATGCCTGTAATCCCAGCTACTGGGTAGGCTGAGGCAGGAGAATCACCTGAACCTCGGAGGCAATGAGCCAAGATCACGCCACTGTACTCTAGCCTGGGTGAAAAAATGAGACTCCACCTCAGAAAAAAAGGCAAACAAACTAAAAAAGCAAAAACCAAAAACATAAAGAAAAAGAAAACCTAACTTTACCTATATTGTTATACCAAAAATAACAGATGTCACAGAATTTATTTATCTTTTTAAAGTAGGGATTCCTTTTCTTTATTGCTAAGCTAAATAAGCAGTAACTTTAACAATGTTAATGATGAAGAGTTGGAAATTTACGCTAAAACCCTTTAATTTATAGTAACATATTGTTAATCATTTAAGTGTTTCTTTCTCTCTCTCTCTCTTTTTTTTTTCCTTGAGACAGTGTCTTGCTCTGTTGCCCAGGCTGGAGTGCAATGGCACAATCTCAGCTCACTATACCTCTGCCTCCCGGGTTCAAGCAACTCTCGTGCCCCAGCCTCCCAAGTAGCTGGGATGACAGGCATGCACCACTATGCCTGCTTTTTTTTTTTTTTTTTTTTTTTTTTTTTGTACTTTTAATAAAGATGGGATTTTGCCATGTTGGCCAGGTTGATCTTGAACTCCAGGCCTGAAGTAATCTACCTGCCTCGGCCTCCCATAGTGCGGGAATTACAAGCATGAGTCACTGCTCATTTAAGCTTTTCTTAAGTAAACTTCAATGCATTTTGTTTCAATCTTATGATTGAAAGTTACTAAAGGGTTTTGTCCACTTACAATGATGAAAGCTGGCTTCCTGAGTGGCAACAATCAGATAGAATTGAGAAGTGATTGTCCTTTAGATAGGCATGGATTTTCCAGTCCACCACAGTCCCCACCATCCCTTATTGCCTCCTTGACACCAATGCCAAGTGTCAATTACCATTTATCATCAGGCTTCCATTGCTGTCTTTCTGAAAAGAGTGTTAAGAGGAAAGTAAACTGTTTCCTGATTTCATGTGCATACCTGCCTGGCTCTAATTAAGTTAGCAGCCCCTGTCCCTTTTGGTTCCATCATTGTACAGATGGGAGCTTTCTTCATATGCTTAAGTAAAATCTTCAAAAAAGGAATGAAAATGTATTCACCAGGCTACAGGTAGGTAGGGAGTGATTTAACAGAGCGAATCAATTGCTGTTACTAACGACGTCACATAATTTACAACTTTGAGCAAAGGTTCCCAGGGGAGAGGTGTGAAAACAAAAGCAAGTGATATGTCATCTCACTTCCTGAGAGCAGGCAGAGGCGGTGCTTTAAGAATAATCAATGACTGACTGGCAGGTTACAGGGGGCAGAGTAGGGCTTCACTGTCTTCTCTGCATGACCCCTTATTATCAGTAGCCCCAAGATTAGAACTCTCTAGAGTAATGACTCAGTATGTGCTCAAATGCTGAGACATGACTTCAGCCTTTTCTTTACTAGCCCACTTTGGGGGGCAGGATGTGAAGATTTGGTGAGTTGAACTCACAGCTCGTAGAGTCTGGCTGAACAGCAGTTTTGTTTTCTTTTGTTTTGCAACATCCCTTAAGACAGACATTTTGTACAATGTGAGAAATGACTATTAGTCATTTTACAGATGAGAAAGCAAAGTTAAGTAACTTTCCCATTGTCAAGTAGCTAGGAATATGAGCTGGGAATCACACCTTGGTCTGTCTTCATCCAAACTCAATCCCTTTTCATTACAATATGCAGCTGCAAGAACCTGGTAGTTTTTATTTTATTTTATTTTATTTTTTTGAGATGGAGTTTCACTCTGTTGCCCAGGCTGGAGTGCAGTGGCACGATCTTGGCTCACTGCAGACTCCGCCTCCCAGGTTCCAGCGATTCTCCTGCCTCAGCCTCCTGAGTAACTGGCAGACTCCGCCTCCCAGGTTCCAGTGATTCTCCTGCCTCAGCCTCCTGAGTAACTGGGACTACAGGCATGTGCCACCATGCCCGGCTAATTTTTGTATTTTTAGTAGAGATGGAGTTTCACCATGTTGGCCAGGCTGGTCTTGAACTCCTGACCTCAAGTGATCTGCCCACCTTAGCCTCCCAAAGTGCTAGGATTACAGGCATGAGCCACTGCACCTGGCCAAACCTGGTACTTTAAGATGAGAATAGCATTCTTCAATATTCGTTATTTACAGCATCATAGACATAGCCTTCAATTGTTCAAAGTAGTTAAGAGTATGTGCATTGATGGGAGGGGGGAGTGTGTGTATTGTTTCATGTTGTTTCATTTTGCCACTCTCAAGCAAACTTCTCCTTCTCCAGTATCATCAACATACCCAACCTTAACCTCACAGCTGCTAATTCTTCACAAATACCCATTAAACGTACTTATTGAAAGCTGTATTTCCCCCAAGATATTGGCTATATAGGCAGCTTCAGGCTAAGTCTTTTCAAACTTCAGCCATAGCAACAGCAGTTGCACAACCAAGGGCAGCTGTGATGAAGTCACTGGGAACAAATGAGCAGAGGTCCCAGTACTCCTCTGGCCTGTAATCACTCCTCACCACTGGCTCTCAGACTACGTTGATGATCTGGACCCTGGGTGTGCCATTTAGCTTAACCACACAGCTGAAGGAAATGTTCAGGAAAGGATTTTTAATTTGAGATTTTCCTTTGAAGAACACGAGCCTTCATTTTTGAAGAAAGGAAGGCAGTCTATTATGGGATATTACCAGGATCCTCACAACAATGCAAAGCAAAATCTGCTCCAGTCTCACCTGGGTGTGGTGGCTCATGCCTATAATCCCAGTACTTTGGGAAGCCAAGGTAGGTGGATCACTTGAGGTCAGAGTTCGAGACCAACCTGAGCAACAGAGTGAAACCCTGTCTCTACCAAAAACACAAAAATCAGCCAGTCTCATAACCCAGTCTCAAAAAAATTAAATAAATAAAAATTTTAAAATAAAATTTAAAAAATGTTTAAAAATCTGATTCAGTCTCTTCAGACATCCTCCCACAGAAGATGCTAAAAAAAGGTTTCTTATGTGGTACATGTACACCATGGAATACTATGCAGTCATAAAAAGGAATGAGATTATGTCCTTTGGAGAGACAGGAATGGAGCTAAAAGCCATTATCCTCATCAAACCAACACAGGAACTGAAAACCTAACACTGCATGTTCTCACTTATAAGCAGGAACTGAACAGTGAGAATACATGGACACAGGGAGGGGAACAACACACACTGGGCCTCTCGGGAGGTGGGGGGAGAGCATTAGGAAAGATAGCTAATGCATGCTGGCCTTAATACTTAGATGAATGGGTTGATAGATGCAACAAACCGCTATGGCACAGGGTTACCTACGTAACAAGCCTGCACATCGTGCACATGTACCCCGCAACTAAAATTAAAATAAAGAAGAAAGAAAGGTTTCCTGATGATTTCTGTGTGACCCCTTTGAGGGTGACCCAATCCATTTATTAATTGTATGCTCTTGAACAGTTGCTTTCACCCGATGGGCTGTGTTATTAATAACAGTACTGATTATACTCTCAACATTTATGGAACATACCAGCTCCAAGATAAGTGGTTTCCTTTATTTGATCCTTACAACAACAACTCTATGAACAAGCAGGAGGAAGGAAGAAACAGGTAGAGTGCTATATTATCCTTATTTTATAGACAAGGAACTAAGACCACCAATGTGCCTAAAATCACCTTGTAAGCTGCAGAATCACATAGCTAAACCTACATTGGTCCAACTCCAAGCCCCTAGTTTGTATGACTATGCTTAAGTAACTAGGTAGTCAATTCAAATACTCCATTCTTCAATTTTACATTTATAACTTACTAGCACTCACAGTAGGGGTCAGTATCTCATAGCTCACCATATGGCCTATAAAGCCTAAAATATTTACTCTCTGGCCCTTTACAGAAAAAAGTTTGCTGACCCTTGGCTTAGAACAATAGTAAACCAAATCCCAAATTTTCCATTCAGTTTACTGAAGTCTCTGTAGTACTTGGGACCAGAAGATTCTATCACTTTTTTTAACTCAAGAAAAATATTTCTTTGCATTGATTTATGTAAATGACTGAGAGTAATGAAAGTTGGAAATAAATTTTGGGGAAAATAAGAGCTAAAGAGTTGTGGTTGTAAAACATCCACCTCCTGAATTACTGTAGAGCTGCTGGTTAACCAAAATCCAGGGAGGGTTTTGCCAGAATCATGAAGAATTTTGTGAATGGGTCTACACTGAGTATAGAGAAAAGTGCCCACAGGCCTCTCTGTATCCACGTTGATGGGGGATTAGAGGAGACTCCTCCTACCAACATGCAGCCAAACTGAAGACTAGCTGTTTAAATGGCTGCCAGCATGCTAAGCCAATCGAAATAGTGACAAAAGAGGGTAGTCAGAAAGGCAGTGAGTAACTATTCATTGTTTTCAAATATGGTGAGAGGTGTTTGGTAATCTTTGTGTGAAACAGACATCTGAATCATCTCAGCAGCAGGGAGTTCTCATGAGTCATGTAATACATGCTAGTCCCAAATCAGGTCTTTCCACCAGCTCAGGAATCTTACCAACACTATCACCACAATACTCAGTATGGATCCAAAACTCAAGGAATATCTATCTAACCACCTGCATGTTAATATATACTAGATGTACCATGGTATAACATAGGTGTATCATGGGTGTACCATAGACTTTACCTATAGGGTAGAGTCCTTCAAGGTTGCAGAAGAAACAGCTGCAAAAGCTGCAAACTCCAAAACTGCCTCAGCTTGCTGTGTGAATTGGTGCATGTGCTGCCTCTTATCTGAGCCTAACACCCATCTATAAAGTGAGATGTTTGAGTTGGATGCCACTGCACTGCCTTCCAGCTGTCTGAGTATGTGGAGGGGAAGCTCCTCCAACAGTGTAAAAACAATCCTGGAATACACTGCTGACTTATGACTCATAATTCATCATATCATTATCTAATTAGCATTATAATTACCATCAGTAGTATCGTTATTATCCTTATGCTAGCATCAGTAATAACAATATAAGAATAGCCAACATTTGTTAAGTGCTTTGCATGTGCCAGATCTTATTTGTTGAGGTCTCTGGAACATGTGGAACTAGAAGATTGTAGTATCTGCATAGACCAGGAGCTGGCAAACTGTAGCCATGGTCTAAATCCAGCCCACAGCCTATTTTTATAAACAAGGTTTTATTAGAACATACTGAAGCCTATTGTTTACCCATTGTCTATGGTTGCTTTTTTACTGCAAGAGCAGAGTTGAGTAATTACAACAGAAACCCTAAGATATTTATCTGACCCTTTTGAGACTACATAGCAAATCTGTTTTTGTTTGTTTGCTTGTTTGTTTGTTTGTTTTGCCTGCCTAGTGTCTGCTTATTACTCTTTCGGTTCTATCCTCTCAACTTCTCTTCAGGGCACTTCCCCTTCTTAATCTCGTCCCAATGGTTTGGATGAAACTGACCCATGCCCATCTCAGGCCTAGCGAATCAGGTTACTCCATCCCCATGACCACATATATTTGTAGGTGAACACGTGGACCAAGTTAGTCCAATGAGATGTAGTCCTAAGACTTTGGCTAGAAAAAGTGGGAAGGAGGAGCTCTTGTTTGCTGAGGTTTCTCACCTGCTAGAATGTATCCAAAGCTGCTGGGAGCTTATAAAGGAATGACCTGCCTGTGTTTGAAGACAAAGAGATATGGAAAGAGAATGAGTCCTAATAATAAGATTTTAGCTCCTAGATCCAGATATGCCTCAAGTTATTTCTAGACTCTGATTAATAAGCTAATACATTCTCTTGTTCACTTAAGACAGACTAAGTTAGGCTTCCATCACTTGCAACTAAAACAACACAATCCTTTGAAATAGACATAGTTACTTTACCCACTAAGACAAACCTGCTCAAGATCACATAACTAGTAAGTGGCAGAGGCTAGGACCCAGGTCTCCACTGAGCTTTTCAAGATGAAGGGGTCAGCATCTAGAGCTCTCTAGAAGATCTGACTAGAATCAAGAACAGAACCAACACGTGATTTCCCTGTCTTTGAGCTGCTCTCTAAAGGGCAATTCTTTGGGGATCATCCTGTTTTCCACTTGTGACTGCCCCATGCCAAGACCCAGTAGAGTACTGGCTTCTCGTGCAGTAATTTGAGGGAAGTTATGATCAAGAGTGATGTCATAGCCATTTTTCAGCTCTTCATTCTTGCCATTTAACTGAGAAAAAATTTTGCTGGAGAGGGAGTTGACCTCCCTCTGTTGGGATATTTTGTCATTCAGTAAGAAACACGTAATCAGGGAATCTCAATGTGGTAAGCAAGATTGTGGGTCAGGGCGCTTCTGTGTAGTAAGTTAGGACAGATTTTGCTGAAGAAGAGATTTCATAAAATCAAACCTAACTGGAACTATCCATTCCACAGGGCATCTTCTTATATTGTGCTTTGAAGGGGACGAACTCCAGAAGGAGACACGCAGTGCATGGTATGGAAACAAAATCTCTCAGGGAGCTCTTTGGTTAGTGTGTGGCTTCATGTTACACCTTTACCAGCTGGAGGACCTTATACTGAGGACTGGGTCTCAGATAGGCATCCTGGTGACTCACAGCACCCTCTGTCAGAGGTACACTGGCTCAACACACCACATCAAATGAGAGAATGGATTCAAACACTTTTTGATGATTTTCAACTATGAAAGTTCAGCATAAGTTGGATGGACAGATGGATAGATGGAGGGACGGATATTGGATAGACAGAAGATTGACAAGCATAAAAATATACACGTATAATTGTATATACAGAGATTACAAGTAATATCTCTGGAAAGATCACAGGATACTGCTGAGAGTGGTAGCCTCTAGGGAGAAATGAGTAAATGGGTATCTCAAATGAGAGGGTAACTCACTGATCATTGCATTCTCCTTAGCACTGTTCAAATGTTTTCCCGTGTGCATTTATTGCTTTTTCAATGTTAGGATTAAAAGTAAGAGGGAATTATCTAAAATATATTTAACAACAAAGCCCTCTTGGTTTCAACCCTCAATGACCCTAAAATTCAAATGACTAAAACCCCATTTCCTCAGGCTTTCTTATTAAGCTTTTGTCCTGAGACTTTGTAATATCAGCCATGCAGAGACACTGACATGAGCTCTCTGCTCACGTGTCACTTCTCTGAGCAGAGAAGAGCAGCAACGGGACCCAGCTCGTGCCAGGCAAACATATTACACGAGACTTGTTCCTTTGGTGTCTGCCTTAACTCAGTGCCAAGCCAGAGGTAAAGGGCAAAGGGTGACAGGAAAGAGTCCAAAATACAGGCCACAAAGGGCTCTAGTCCATCTGAGCACAGCTGGAGCCAGGACAGGGCATCCCTGGCGCAGAGATGAAAGAGCTGTCCGTAGTCTGGCCTCCAAGGGACTTGAAGTCCTTGGAATGATCTGAGCTCCCTATCTGCTTTAGTATAGTCAGTGGACAACACTGATCACTTCAAAAGAATGGGAACTGAAACAGAGCTGTCCTGCACAATTCTGAATCACACAGACATTCTGTAGGAAGAACCGGTGTCTGGATTTAAAGCCCACTTCTACCCGTTTCTAGCCGTATGATCCTCAGCAACTCACTTTAGTCCCCAAGAGCCTCAGTTTCCTTATCCATACAAAGGAAGAAGATTGCAGCATAAATTAGATGCAATTAGTGCCCGCTACAAAGTAGCAATCAGTATTGTCCTAGTTCCCTCCCCCTCTTTGGCATTTCAGAAGTAAAGGGAATGCTCTTTTAAAGAATTCATTGATTGAAAGAGACAACAAAAAACTCTGTCAAAATGAACTTTCTTAGAAAACTGTGCAGACACTGAAGTGAGACCCAGCTTCTCTGGACTCTTACATAACAAGTTACATAAGGGTCATCTTATTCCCCCAGTGTGCCCTCTGGGATTATGGTGTGGAGGCTAAGGTCAAAAGGAAATTATGTAAGCATAATCCTGGAAAATTGACAAACAAAGCAGTGACCAGTTCAAGAAGCAAACCAGCAGTATGTTACTGTGAATCTCCCAGACACCACGGACTCATATAAAACATAGATTGAGTACATTTGGTTGAGAGTCGGGGAGGGGATTGTCGAAATATTTTTTAAATGGTATATCAATATGCCAAACTATCTGAATAGAGGCTGGAACTGCATTACAGCAGCCTCTCTCAAAGGTTCCGGTTCCCCCTGTGATGCTACACATTAACCTCTTAATTGCTGCCTCCTAGGGAGGTCCCGGGTCAGAGAGGTAGAGGGAGAAGTGGGAGTAATGAGACTTAGGATAGAGGGAAGTGAATTCGGGTTTGGGCATTTTACCAACAGGTATTTAAGTATTTATTACCTACCAATACTAACAAATGAAGGCATATTTTAACTACCAGCTGCATAGCAACGCTGGAGAAGTGGCATTTCTGAAATAGTCCTATTCATGAAAATGTTTAAAACCCGGTTAAAAACCTACTAAGGTATAGAGCATCACAAGCAACATACAAAAACATTCTCAACCACCTTAACAATCAGGGTAGAGCAAGTGAAAATACCAATTTTTGCACATCAAATTGACAAAACATCTTTAAAAAGTTGATGACATCTGTGATTGGCAAGGACAGGTAAAGTTAACACAGGAGTCCAAACCAGTATCGAGTGTTGGGGGGAGTTTGGTAGTTTCTGTCAAAATTTAAGATGTGCAATACCCTTTCACATCCCAAAATATTTTTCTTAACATCCGTCTTGAGAAATGTGTATCTCTGTTCACAAAGATGTCGATTCTTTGCAGAATTGTTTATCACAGTAAGAAACTGGCTAATAACCTAAATGTCATCAATAGAGGAGTGCTTAATAAATTCGGATATATTTTGATACAATAAATGTGTACGTACCTGTTAAACAGAATGATGCATTGCTGCATGAACTGATATGGAAAAATATCTAAGATGTAACTAAGATGTTGAAAATTGTATACGCATGTGTACATTTGTAATGTTTGGAAAGAAAAGTTAAGAAATGATAGGTAAGAATTATCTCTGGAAATGGATGAGGGTTTTGGAGACAGGTATGTAAAGAGAGATTCTTACATATTTTTGTAGGTTTTTGGTAGGTTTTTACTTTTAAAAGGATTAGCATGTTCATGTATCATGCTGTACAATTAAAACTACTTCTGAGAAATGGTGAACAATCATCTGAGATGTTTGGAAGAAAACAGCATTTGTTTTAATGCAGGAAAATAATAACTTTTAAAAGATGAGTCTAAGAAGCTATCATTTATAAAGGAAGTTACCATGGATGTAATAAGCTCTGTGTGAAGATTTACCTCCAAGCTCACCTAATGCAGATACTGACAAAAGGTAACCTTCTGCCCAAAATGATTCTGAGATTTATGCTTGAAAATCAAAGCAGTTTGTCCAGAAGAGATGATCAGAGTTTATTTCTCTCAGATGTAATGTACCTCTCAAATGAATGTGGTTTTTTGTTTGTTTGTTTGTTTGTTTCCCTGGTTCAAAAGGAGGCACAGCATAATAATTTCTAGTATGGTACCTTTTGTTGCCTCCTGCAAGATTAGAGAAAAATGGCTGGGTGTGGTGGCTAACACCTGTAATCCCAGCACTTTGGGAAGCTGAGGTGAAAGAATCGCTTGAGACCTATAGGTTGAGGCTGCAGTGAGCAGTAATCACTCCCCTGCACTCCAGCCTGGGTGGCAGAGTGAGACCTTGTCTAAAAAAAAAAATTAAAAAATTAAATGAAACTTAAAAAGATTAGAGAAAAATGCAGCATCTCTTTTCTGAACCTTAACCCTACTCATTCAGTAACAGAGGCAATTATATCCTATTCACACTCAAGTTCATGCATCAGAAAATACTAGCCCAAAGCTGGTCTTGACCACCTGTATTCAACTCCTAGAACATCATTTCCAGAATAGAACACTTATGTTTCTAGAGTGAAACTAGATTTTGCAAGTGGGATTTCTACCACTGCCCTGCTCTGATACATCATGAGGCCTCAGACAAGTCACAAACACCACACTGGTGTGTCAGTAGTAAGACAGGAATAATATAGAGTGCCTACAGGAGAATAGAAAATTCCAGGCAGCAGTTTCACAAAACCAGCACAAAGGAAACTGTTAAAAGAGCAGCATAGGCTAGGGGCTGATAAAAAACACTCAAAAACAGGATGTGGGCCAAGCTGTCTAAGACTGACAGGACTCAACATAGCACTGGATTTGACCTAGGTTTCACCTAGGACCTCAATATATGCTCATTAGCATACCAAATCACACACCCATCAGCACGATGACAGTTCCAGAAACAACTCTATTTGGTGTAAAAATGGGTGGCACCTCAGTTCCAAGAAATCTTCACCTTTTCTCAGGAATCTTCATGAACATTCCACTCTTTGTTTAAGGAAACTCACAAAGGTAGAAGCCCCAAACCCTGCTTGGCACGACTTTCTTGAGTACACATGCACTCCCCTTTCTTGAGTGTGTACTTTTTGCTTGCAATAACTCTCCATACTTTCACTATTTTCCTAACTAGTCCTTGAATTTCTTTTCACTCTGGTGTCAAGAGCTTGGACACCAACCAGGATGGAGGTCCCCTGGGAATCTGGGGACCTCCTGTAGCCCATTGGTAGCAGTAGTATTAGCATCCTCATCTTCAAATGGAGATAACTTACTATCTGTGCACCAGAATAATAATAATAACTGTACACCAAGATGTAGCCCCTTCATTTCTGCACAGACACACACACAGAGGCACACACACACACAAATCTGGTGTATTCAAAAACGGAAATTAATAATATATGTGCAAGCATTGTGAAATCCCTTGAAGACTTCTGCCTGAACATCTATTGCAATGTCAGGTGATCATTTCAAAGCAGATGAAATATCTGGAACCCAAGACACATGGCTGAGAGGTAGCCCCACTGAGAACTCAGATCTCTTTTTTCCCATCATTAAAACCTTTTTTTTTTTTTACATTTGAGACCTAAATATAATCTAAGTTATTACTTTGTTCATACATTCACCCATTCAACAGATATTTGCTGAGCATCTTCTCTGGGCTTGGCATTGTTCTATATGCTACAGTAGAGCAGTGAACACCATAGAGGCTTACATACTGAAAGAGGGAGGTAAGAACCAACAATGTCATATGGAATAAGCACTGTAAAGAATAATGGAGCAATGTGCTAGTGAGTGGGATATTTAAGGTAAAGTGGTCAGGAGGTGACATTTAACTGGTGACTTGAAGACAGTTACAGTGACCATGTGGATCTTGGGGGAAAGTATTCTGAGAAGGAACAGCAGGTGCAAAGCCCTGAGGCAGGAGCAAGCTTGGTATATGCTACGAGCAGCAGCAAGCGCTCGCTACACAGTACACAGGTCAAATCCTGTGAGTGCATGCTTGATGGGATTATGGAACTCTCCCCCTGAAAATGTGCATATAGACAAACTTTTCTTACAATTTCAGATGCTGAAGACCTTAACCCACAGCCCCTAGTTAAGATCCTTTGTTCTACTCCAATCAGTTGTTGCTTCTGACATAGCTCTGAGGCTGCAAAAGGCTGAGTCCTGGCTGCCATCCCTCACATGGTGAAAGACAAAAAGAAGGCCAACCTCCTTCTTTAGATGATGTGCTGGTTATGAATTTCAAAAAGAATGGGAGATCCTTCCTGCCATCTCAGCTTCAGGGACTGAGAAATTATTCTGGAGCAATGAGAGCATAATCTTCAGCCTGCTCACTCACCCCCTCTGTAACAGGAAGGGTTTCTGGAGCCCTGAGCACCTGGATTGGATCAAATTCCATGCACTCTGATTTGGAAATGAGCTAGAGGAGCTTTTAATCTCCAGAAGGTAATAAGGGAATTAGACCATCCAATTAGGCTTAGCACCTCTGATTCAAACAGTGAGCACGTAACTGAGAAATATTTTTGGTTTGTCTCTAAGTGGAGTTTTGAATGCCCCAAGAGTAAAAAAAATAACATTCCTTTTAAAAACAATAAACAAACTGATTTAAGCAGCATGCTGAACCCAAGCAACCCAGTCCATGACGCTTGGCCTGTTTCATGCCAGTATCACGTATGCCGCCAAAGGACTCACAGTGCTAAGACCATCACACCTAATAACTCTTGCTAAATACCAGGGTTCCAGTTACAGCTCCACTGTAAAACACTTCATAAAATGTGCAGACCTTGCTCCTGCTTTTGCAAACCCAGACTTGCCCTCCCTCCTTTCTCTCCTGGGTTCTGCAAACAGCCTTCCAGCTTTCAGAACTTTCTGCTGAGTTCTGGGGAAACCAGGGCCACTTACCTATGATTGCACTGTCTAAGGATGGCATCCTCTTTGCAGAGGAACTGCTGGGTGATTTCATTCCCTGCTCTCTGTGCAAGGCACACTGGGCACCAATCATTGCACCATTCAGGAAGGTAGGCACCTCTGCTGTGAGCATCTGACTGTTGGGACTGGAGGGGGACCAGTGATGGGGACAGGCAGAAGACGGGGAGCCTGAAGTTACCTTCCCACACCAATCACACCATGAAATACCCACATAGCACAAGGGGCAGAGGTTACCAGAGTTAACTATAACCTCCTCACCAATCAGATTCTTTCCCTATCTCTTAAAAAAAGGTAAAGCAATAGTTTTATAATATATTTTTCCAGATTAGCTAAATAATACACATTTTGTCTACAGAAAGATACAATGATGAATATGAAAATTACCAGTAAATCCCACTGCCAGGAAAATCTAAGTAATAGCCAATGCTTGTACCAAGAATTATTTTAAATGTTTTATATTCCTTTAAAATCATTTTTTAAGTTAAACTTCAAAACCTCTCTATAAAGTTTACATTATTTTAAGACCCATTTTGCAGGTGAGAACACCAAGTCATAGACAAATTAAGTAACTTGCTCAAGGTCTCACAGTTATTAAGCATCAGAGCTGCAATTAAAACCCAGACACGTGTTCTTAATGCATCTTAGCCATGACTGCTTTCCATTTGAGGCATCCATTTCCATCGCAGCTCCTGCTGCTCTGGGGTCAAGCATACAGCAGGGACTTCTCCCTCCTTTTGTCTTCATGGGCTGCTCCTTCCCCTGCCAGCTCTGCAACCCTTTGTGAGCCTCCCCAGGAACCACACACTCAAAAGAGTCACCAGCAAACCAGACAGGGAAAGAAGCTGCTTTTCACTCAACTCGGGTTGTGCTGAGCATCTGGCATACCCACAGGATTGAGAGGATACAGTGATTGGGGCTCAGCTCTTGACCACAAGGCATTCGGTCTAGTGGCAGAGACTTGGCCTATAAACAAGAGTAACTGATGACAGAAATGTAAACAGACTCCAGGCTCCTTGAGGGCAGGTTCATAGCGTACACAGTAGGGACTTAGAGGAGGTAGTCAATAACTGTTCGTTGAGTGACTCAAAGTGTAAGATAGTGAGATCCTCGGCTCATGGCACTTGTTACCTTCTGAAATGATAAAGAAGTCAGAAAGGGCTTTCTCAGTGAAATGACAGTGAAACAGAGACTCATAGGGTGGATATGATGAGATAAAGCAGCTAGGAGGGGTAGGGGCACATGCCAAGGCATGGGAGCAGGGCTCCCCATGGGTACCCCAAAACTTGGACCCAGGATGGAAGAAGACCACGTGCTCACAGCAGAAGTTCTGTAGGCAAGGAGCCGGGACTGGAGAGGGGACTAGAAAGATAAATAGGGTCAGATGGTGGAAGTGCTTCAGTGCCAAAGGGAGGAGTTTAGACTTTGGAAAAAAGACATCTCTGAAGATAGATTTGAGAGTTAACTACTTCAAAAATCTAGTAAAACTGACATAAAAAATTAGCTCTCCAACTGAGAAAACAGACAAGAAAAAAGATTTCAGGAGGGATGAGAGTTTAACATTGCAAAACAGTCACTTCTGACGGCTATGAGGAGGAAGAGGAGTCCCCAGAGGTCAGACAGAAAGGAGGCATGAGAGCTAGAAGGTTGAAGGAGAAATGGTACGGGGGTTCTGCATAGTGGGGTTACTTTTGGACACCCCCATGAATGGAGTCTCCTAGTCTGCTCTAAACAGACACAGTAACTCAGTACACTCTCTGCTGAGCCTCTGCTCCCCAGTTCCAGTGCCATTTAGACCACTTTAAACAAAACAAGATCACAAGCAGATTTCATCTCTTGGGCAAAGTCCAAATCAGTGATAGTGGCTGCTCGAGCAATGTGTTGAGAAGGATTCCAAGGCTGAATCTTCACTTAAATTCACATTCAAAGTGAATTAATTATATGATTAATTAGCAATATCTGCCATGGACACAAGAAGTGGACATATGTGTGCTTATATTTGCCTTCCTTGCTTTCAATAGTTTACATTCATTTGATTTATTAGATATGAGCTTATTTAGAGCAGTGATTATATTGACCTTGGTACCAGGCCTTGTGCCAGGCAGGCACTGGAAAAACAGAGATCACTGTGCTAAGCAATTTTTTTAAAATAGAGGTGAAATCTTGCCATGTTGTCCAGGCTGATCCCCAACTCCTGGCCTCAAGTGATCCTCCTGCCTTGGCCTCCCAAAGAGCTGGGATTACAGATGTGGGTTACCACACCCAGGCATAGATGTTTGTTAAATGAATGCCTTTGTTCCTAAGAAAAATGAGGACAAAGAAGGTGGTTGTGAGCTTCAGGAATGCAGAGGTCACAAAAGGTACCTCTTCCTCTCAAGCCAGCTTCCCATTTTACCTTGCCTGGGGCCAAGCTCCCTGTGACAAGTCTGGGCTGCACCTGGGCAAATTCAGGCCTTTCTTGTTCATGGAAAGTGCCCAGGCCACAGACACTATCCCCCCATTGCTCTGTAGGAGGAGTTGTTACTAACACAGCTAAAAGATTCTTGAATTCACGAGGAAAGCCTCCCCAGGAATAGGACTGTCAACTGGTGCTATGGCTGAAGCATTCCTTGGCCATCTGTTTATACATAAGAGAGATGTGGAATGCAAGAGCCAGAGGCATGCTTGGCTTGGCCTCCCTGTGGTTGGTGAAAAAACTGTCTAGAATTGAAGTGGGCCAATGGACACACATTTCTGAGGATCTCACCTCAATTATTTATTGATGAGCAAACCTAATAATTCCTCTTTGTTTCTCAGCCCTCGATAGGGTGCTTGCATGTAGCAGATACTCAATAAATGAGGCAGAAACATTAAATTTAAAGAACTCCTGACACAGACAGGGAGGAAAGCAAACAGGGAAGAAGTCATGTCCAAGAGGTAGATAATGCCCTAAGGGGAGGGGAGGAAGCACATGACAAACTGATGCAGGCACATGTCAGCACTACTAGAATCAAGAAGACAGTGATTGAGCATGGTGGCTCATGCCTGTAATCCCAGCACTTTGGGAGGCCAAGGCAGGTGGATCATCTGAGATCAGGAGTTAGAGACCAGCCTGGCCAGTATGGTGAAACCCCATCTCTACCAAAAATGCAAAAATTAGCCAGGCTTAGTGGCTTGCCCCTGTAATCCCAGCTACTCGTGAGGCTGGGGTAGGAGAATTGCTTGAACCTGGAAAGTGGAGGCTGCAGTGAGTGAGATCACACCACTGCACTCCAGCCTAAGTGAGAGAGTGAGACCTGGTCTCAAAAAAAAAAAAAAGGGAAAAAGACAGAGACATTGATGGAATCATTGGGAACAGGTTCCAAAAGGAGAAGAATATCTGCTGAGTTTGGAAGACTATAGGTAGACTTGCTTTTGGTTGGTAGAGAAAAGGGGAGAGGATACATTAAGCAGAGGAAACAAAGAACAAAAGCTCAGAGCAGGATGGGAAAGGCAAGGTTCAGAAAGAGGTGGACATAGAGGGAGGTGAATCTGGCAGCAGCAATGAACAAGACTGGAGGCAGGGATGTGGATAGGGCCGCTGCGGGAGCCCTGGCACGGAGGGAGGAGGCCTGCAATGAGGTGTGGACTATACAGATGAGATCAAGGTGAAAACCAGAGCCAAATCAAAAGGAAGAATCACAGAAGAATCAAAAGTACAAAGGGAATCAAAGATCGGATCACAGAGAATAATAAATAAAAGACAACAACAGAAGAAGTGGCGATTTTCTATGAATTCTCAGAGGCATGGATTCTTTCTGTGGCCTACCAATGACCAAACCTTGTCCAGCAAATGCCCAGGGCCTATAAGCCAGTAATTCTGATGTGTACATCTTACAAACCCTGTGGAGTTGCCTTCCTCATCTCAGTCCCGCTTCCTCTGTCTTTTACTCCCTTCCCTTTGTGAGAAAATAGGGAAGAGCTCTTCCCCTCCAGATTTTCAGTGCCTTTCGCTGCAGGCAGCAACCCAGGTAGGTATCCGAGAATATCCTACCCTCTCCCATATCAAAGACAAGTACCTAATGAACTCAGGCATATAAGAAATCGGGTTCTTATTTCTCAAAGGACATCTGCATTTTAAAGGACCCCTAACCCAGATTCTTAGATTCCCAGTAGGTGTCTCCAGGGTTTCCTATCAGCTGCATGCCTGGGAGGGGATTGATAGGGGAACACACAGTCTTTGGGCTCAAGGAACTTACAATTTAGTAGTTGCAAAGGCCATTCTTGTCTGTTTTGTACTTATCTTTTCTAGCAAGGAGTAGAAGTCCTATATAGTTAGAGACCTATGTTTGGGGTAGTTACAAACATGGGCTCAGAGACAGAGAGACCTAGGTACCAATCCCAGCTCTACCACTTAACAGTTAAGAAACTTTGGGTGAGTTTCTTCATGTCTCTGAGCCTCAGTTTTTCTCCTCCATGAAATGAAGGCACTAAATGAGATCACCCATACAATGGGCTCAGTACAGTGGCACTTGATATATATTCAATACCTATCTGCTAAGATGTGCCAGGAAATACCAGAGGCCCACTAAAGTGCAGACTAAAAATCAAAGAACAAGAAGACATCTTCCAGACCCTAGAGGCTAATTGAGTTTCTGCCTTTAATTTTCTTGTTCCAATTACGTATTTACAGAGGAAGAAACCTAGGCACTTTCTTATTCTGTCTTGTTTCATCTTGTAGGATATGGGGGTGGAAGATGGCATCAACATTTATTGAGCATCTATATTAAGTCCAGCATGGAGGTAGGCATTGTCATAGAGTTTGTCTCTTTTAATCCTTGCAACAACCTCAAAAGCTTTAAATGTTTACCCCAGATTAGGATGAGACGGCAAAGAAAGGCTGAGGTTGTGAATCTTGCCCAAGGTCATATAATTAATGAAGTGCAGAGCTGGGATTCAAACCCAGGTTTCTCCAGTCACCGTATGCTGCTTCCTAGGTCCTGACTTGAGTCAGACCTTAACCCCAGGCACCTGGGGATCCTTCCATAGACACAACAAGATAAGATTTTATCTCAGCTTTTAAATTTGGGACTCTAAAAAGCTTGGCTAATGCAACAAACCCTTTGATGATTTATTCAAATATTTCTAGCTGCCCCATCAATCCTCTCAGGAAGATGCCTGGGCTGAGATGGGAGCTGCTCGTCAGTCTAAACCCAGACCTCCTACCAGGCACTGAAGTGTCCTCAGTTCATGGCCTGGAAAATGAAATGAAAGGAGCCCTAAGATTCTATTTTTCTGATTTCCCTAAACCTTAAATACACCTTCTCTCTGGGAGAACGTATTAATATTAAAACCCACCAACATTTTTACTTCCTTTGAAAGATTATCTTAAAGAGTGAACCCATCTACCCGCTATCCTCATCCAATGGAATCAACTGGCCCAGTCTTTGTTGGAGATTAATAATAATAATACACTGATAGCTAACATTCATTGAGTACTGAGTAAGGTACTATCCTCCAAAAACCCAATGAAATGCATATCATTAGCCCCATTTTATTGATGAGAAAACTGAGGTTTAGAGGGTTAGGTAGGCTAACCATGATCAGGCAACTGATTAGTGCCAGAGACAGAATCCAAGCCAGGAACACTTTACTTATGAGCTCATGCTCTTCTCTCTGCATGATGCTCTCCCTAGCAAACTTCCCACTCCTTCTCTGCCTCCCAAAATGACCAGAACATCTCTGCTCTCCCAGACAGCATGTCAGTTCCTCCTGAGACCATGGAGCCTGCTGAAGAACACGCCAGTCCAGGGCACTTTCCTACTGACATGGACGTGTGTTCTCCCAGACACTTCGCCCACTCAGCCCAGGCCTTAAGGAGGTTTATAAGCTAAAAATGGTCTGGTTTTCAAAAATGAACCCATCAGATACAATATCATTGGGAGTACATTGTGTGTACATTTAAAAGGTAAGGTAGAAAACTGTATATATACTTTGATCATTATTTTATTATTTTATTTTTATTTTATTTATTTATTTTTTGAGATGGTGTCTTGCTCTGTTGCCCAGGGTGGAGTGCAGTGGTGCGATCTCAGCTCACTACAACCTCTGTTTGGTTCAAGCAATTCTCCTCAGCCTCCTGAGTAGCTGGGATTACAGGTGTGTGCCACCACACCCAGCTAATTTTTGTATTTTTAGTAGAGACGGGGTTTCACCATATTGGTCAGGCTGGTCTTGAACTCCTGACTTCATGATCCACCCACCTCAGCCTTCCAAAGTGCTGGGATTACAGGTGTAAGCCAACATGCCCAGCCCTGATCATAATTTTTTAAAAATTGTATATTGAATCCAGAAAAAATAGGGTGCAAAAGGTTCCTAGTGGCCATCTGTGAATGATAAGATGATGGATGGGTTTTTATTTCATTAATGTTTCCAACTTTCTACAACAAAAATGAAGTCATTTTTATAATCAGAAACAAAAAGTTGCTAAAATAAGCTAATTGACCAAAAAGAAAAACAAAGTCCATGCGATTCAGAGTAAAAACAAAGAACTACTTAATCTGTAAAGTAACTTCGTTGGCACATGTTCCATTTTCTTGCTACTTATACACCATGCCCTGGTTATGAATGTCCACCTTCATCTAGTTCCACTCGGTTTTCCAGCCTGCCTCTGATGCTGAGGGAAGAATGTCAGTGTTGGGAGTGAATTACCTTAACACATCCATGGCCCCTTTCCAGCCCAAGATATAGCCTTCTGCAGAGGGAAGGTTTAATTACCAAAAGCTCTGTGACGCAGTTAGCACTATTTTTGGCTGGCAGGCTGGGCAGGTTAGCTCTTTATCCATCCCTGCCTTGGCTGAGCCCCAGAGGTCACAGAGAGAGAGCATGTTCACCATCTGAGGGCCAAACCTATCTTTTTAGAAGCCATTCCAATGCTGCCTCCTGAGAAAGTAGCAAGGCCCCAGCTCCTGTTTGCAATGGAGTGGCACAGTTTCTCCTCCTGGTAGTCTCACCCCTGTCTAGAACTGCAAGCTGTTTCGGGGTATGCTGCACTGCATCGAGAGAGAGCTGCCCTTGTTTTCTAATCCACCTTACTGGGTACATTGCAGAGGGTTAGGCTGAGATGGTTGGCAGTGAGCTCATGCATGGCTAAACTGCACCATGCAAGAAATGAATGGGAACTCAAGGGATTGGGAATCAAGGAGCTAGGGAGGAAAGAGGAGGAGTTTGAGCAGGAAGAAAGAGATTCTATCAATATGGTGGGGAAGCATGTGCCTGGGCAGCAGTGATGGCCAAGGAAAACTCTCCCAGCTGGTAGCAGTGACCACAAGAAATCTCAGTAGAAAACAGTGACAATAATAGCAATAATCATTTCAAGACCAACTTTGAATTTTGATATCTTCTGTCCTTGCTTCTAAGATAGGTCTTTTTTTTTTAAGATTTAATAATGTTTCTGAAATTGAGATGCATTTTATAATCAATATAGACATTTATCTACTATGGCATTTATCTTTTTACTTGAAAAACTATTATTACATTGTGAGTGCAATTTAAAACTAAGGGTGACTTAGAATGGAGTGAATGTGGCTGTTTAGAAACCTTCTGATAGAGACAGATGGGGTTGGGCTGACATTCTCCTTTCCTTGTCTCTTTAATCTTAAGGTGTCCACTCCCTTAACCATTCATACAAATGCACAGAAGCAATGCCTCAGCTTCTCTTCTTCACTTGGCAGACTCCTGCTCATCCTTCCTATCTTGAATCAAATGCTGCTTCCTCCAGGAGGCCTCCCTGACCTAACTGAACAAGTCTAACTCCCCTGTTTTTCTGTGTGATTGATGGATGTACATCATCCCCCCAGACTGTACCCTTCTTGAGAAGAGAACTCGACCTTGTTTCCTCACTGCTAAATCACCCATTAAGAGCACCATAGGATTTTCAATAAATCTTTGCTGCATTCAAAAATGTGAGTCTCTAATAGAGAGCCTGAAGACAAATGATTGATTCCCACGTCAGATGATCAAAAGTTTCTTTCAATGATCCTTGGTAAATATCCCTAACAGTAAGGGTGGATGTGAGCTAGACCTTCAGAAAAGAAGAAAATCTTGCCATCTTTCTATCATCAACAGATCATGTTGATATTTAATTAAACGCATGTTAAATAGTATTTAGGCATTTATTATTATTTATGCTTTTTGCCCTACTGGTTCCCCGTAAATCCTTACTCCTATTTAAATTACAAGCCAAAGCCTCCCTTGAAAGGATGCTAAGTAAATAAAGAGTATGACCATAGCACTTAGTGCAATATTAATATACACTTTACACTTTAAGGAGGGAAGATTTCAACAGACAGCACCGTTAGAATGGTACTACTGGTTAAAAATCCTATAATCCTAGCAAATACTGAGAACAGTTTCATGCCTAGAAGGGTCTCTAGAAACCCCTGGGTCTGACCATTTTACAGATAGAAGGGCAAGACACAAATCTATTACCAAACGGCAAAGGTATCCTATTAGTGGCATACTGGGACAAGAGACTTTTTGAAATAAAAAGAAAATCTTAGCTGGGCTCAGTGGCTCCTGTCTGTAATCCCAAGGCTTTGGGAGGCTGAGGCGAGAGGATTGGTTGGGACCAGGAGTTCAAGACCAGCCTGGTCAATATAACAAGATCCTGTATCTACAAAAAATAATTTTAAAAAATTAGCCATGCATGGTGGTGCACACCTGGAGTCTCCACTACCAGGAAGTCTGAGGAGGAGGAGTTCCTTGAGCTCAGGAGTTCCAGGCTGCAGTGAGCTATGATCACACCGCCATACCCCAACCTATGTGACAGGAGACTGTGCTTCTTAAAAAAAAAAAGTCCTGAGATCAAAGGATCTGTATTGGCCCACCTCTTCCAATGTTTCTTTTTTGCCCTAACACAGTGGTTCTGAGCCAGGGGCAATTCTGTAATGTCTGGACACATTTTTGGTTGCCACTACTAGAGGAAGAGGTGCTATTAGTAAGTAGAGGCCAGGGATGCTGCAAATCATCCCCCACAACAAAGAATTATTTTGCCCCAAATGCCAGCAGGGCCAAGGTTGAGAAACCCTATCCCAACAGATGTCAGGGAGGCAGAAGGAGCCATCCCTGGGCAATTGCTCACACTTCTGATCCCCAACTGCCTCCACCTCTGTCACCGAGGAAAACATCTGAGATTTTGCCCCACATACTCAAATATGTGCCTACTCTCATGGACACAAATAGATACCAGAAGACTGGCCTAGCCCCAACAGAAACATGACACATCTTTCACAAGCAGCAATCTTTCTGAATTTCCTCAAATCCAATTATAAATTTTCCCATATTTTAACATTTCTGAAAATGGAATGTGTCTCATAATGAATGTAGTTTCCCTTACCCAATGCTGTTATAAATCTCTTATAAACGATTACATTTATAATCAGAGAAACATGGTAGTTTAAATCATAATGTATACATAGAAATACAAACAAACAATAAAGCATGATGTGAAATTTGCTTGGTTTCCAAGGATGAAACATAAGGCTTCAAATAATTTTTCCCTTGTGGCAGCCCCTTTGGCTAATGTGAGAGTTCAAACTCTTCCACCTTGTTGGTAGAGAGACCTAAAGCATGATAGACTACACTCTCAGGATGAAAGAAGACCAAAGGTAAGAATATCTGTGGATGAGACCAACCATGGTGAGCTCACTTTCAGAATCTCAGCATCAGAAAGACCTGATCTCCCTCCTCCCAACCCTTCACTACCTCCTCCCACATCTTCACTCCTATAATCCTCTATGGCTTTTTTCTGTGTTTTTCCATAATTTGCACAATTTTGGGTGATTAGCACTTGGGAGTATACTGGAGCTCACTGTGAAAGAAGCATCCATGGGTCCTGCCTGCTGTCTGCCTTGTTTCACCTCATGTCTGCTGCGAACATCAGGAAGTGGTCAACACACCAGCTGTAGAGGGAGTGAGGCCAGTTTGAAATCCAGTCTTAAAATCTTAGCTGGTCAGGTGTGGTGGCTCATACCTGTAATCCCAGCAATCTGGGAGGCCAAGGTAGGCAGACCACTTGAGGTCAGGAGTTCAAGACCAGCCTGGTCAACATGGTGAAACCCCATCTCTACTAAAAATATAAAAATTAGTTGGGCATGGTGGTGGGTGCCTGAAATCCCAGCTATTTGGGAAGCTGAGTCAGGAGAATCACTTGAACACAGGAGGCAGAGGTGGCAGTGAGCCAGATCATCCCAATGCACTCCAGCCTGGGCAACAGAGCACGACTCCATCTCAAAAAAAGAAAAATCTTAGCTGATGGTCTCTTTGAACAACTTAGGTGACTCTGTGAGCCTTAGTTATCTCATGTGTAAGGCATAGCAGAGAGATAACAACATGGTCCTCTACAGAGCTGTTTTCCTCTTTAGTTACGAACAAAATAGTTATGTGAAATACATGGTACATGGCCAACTTCCCATGACAGTTGATGTGGTCTTCTGAGCAGGTTGTAGGATGTCTAGTAGTAATGATTCTAAAGATTTCATAGCTTTGTACTTAGCTACATTTTGGGAGTTCCTGAATGAATTGAATACCATCAAATACACCTAGACCGGGGGACTCCATGGTGTTTTTTTTTTAACAAATTCATCCTCACAAACTTACAATCAAACCATACAATATCACTAATTGATTTTGAACAGTGATGTTATGGGCAGGTATTGATTTGTTCTATAAAATTTTGGGGAATAAAATCCTTGATCTAATTGGTGTCCCCAGATGGTAGATAGTCTTAGTCAAAAATCTAATGTTCCCGGGCATCTCTGGCCATGCATTATGGCAGTGCACTTGCTAAGGTGGCTAAGAGTCTAGGCAACTCCCAGCTCTCCCCTGGAACCCTGGGCAGAAGGCCCTTGCTTACAATGTGGGCAAAAATGGGGTGCATTCCAAGACAGCTACTTTCAGTCAAGAATATAATGTATCTTTTCTCCGCAGTGGCAAAATTGAAGGATCCTTCTCAGATACTTGAAATTATTCTGAGGGTCTGGAATATTACTTTGCTCTTGTCATTTAGGCTTATCTTGAAACATTTAGACTAAGTAAGTGAATGGCACTGACAGATGTAAAATGTCTTACAATTTAGAGAGAGTATTAAGAAAAATGAGGGAAAATGAGAATAAAAGCAATCCTTATTCTTTTAAACATAAAGTCGTTATGTGAATTTTGTTACATAAAAATGTAAAACTAATTTTCTAGAGCACATTATTTAAGTATTGCTATTTCAGGCAATAATTAACTTTTTACTCATTTGATTTATACATTTTTATTGCAAGCATTGTATCTCTTATTATAAAAAGGTAAGAGTTTTTTTAAAAGCAAATTCAAATCCATTAATTTTAGATCTCTATTAAAGGCAGAAAATCTACATCAATAACTTAAATCAGACTGGAGTGGGCTTTTTGCAAACAAATACATTCAGACATCATGGATCGCAGTATTAATCAGGCTTCATCTTTCTCAAAATAGGTATTATGCATTATAAATCTGTTCATGTTCGTGAACCTGATGACTTTATTTTGGGAATATGGTGCATGGAACAATCTCTAAATAAAATAAATGCAATACAAAGATGGTCATTTGCAGCACTATTTATCAAATAAGAAAACTGGAAACATCCAAGTTTGATTCCTGCAAAATAGTTAAGCAAATGACACCACAGCAATAGTGAAGTATAACAGAGCCATTAAAAGATAGAATTCCTTACCTATATTCTCAAATGACAATCTACTGCATGCACATAAAGCTGGGCATAGTCAGATCCTATATATTGTCCACACAATATAAGAGTGACCATTAGGACAACAACCAGGGCTAGAAAAAAATTTAGAATAAGAATTTTATAGTATATTAAAACGGTTTAAGTTCCTTTTCTTAAAAAAAAAAAAAAGTGGGGCAGGCTGGGCATGGTGGCTCATGCCTGTAAACCCAGAGCTTTGGGAGACTGAGGCAGGCGGATCACTAGGTCAAGAGACTGAGACCAGCCTGGCCAAACCCCATCTCTACTAAAAATACAAAAATTAGCTGGGCAAGGTGGCATGTGCCTGTAGTCTCAGTTACTCGGGAGGCTGAGGCAGGAGAACCACTGAGATCACACCACTGCAATCCAGTCTGGCAACAGAGCGCAATTCCATCTCAAAAAAAAAAAAAAAAAAAGACAGGGGGCAGCCTAGAAAACAGATATAAAGTACATAACACGATCTCAAATATATACTGAGGTATGTTATGACTAGAAGGGGATACAACATTTCAACATTGATTATCTCCAGTTGAAGAAATTGCAGGTGACTTTTTCCCTTATGTATACATTTATATGTTTTAGCACTTCTCTGCAATGAGCATGTAGGACTTTTGTGGTCATAATATAAATCGCCGTTTTAAAAGCTGAAACTATAAACAAATGAACTTCAAGGAATTCATTTTAAACAGTAAGGAGAAATAGGCCAAAATGTGAACAGAATAAGTAATTTATATTATGACAGTAAGGAAAATTATCAGATTCTTCACAACTTTGTATCACCCATGTTGCCAAGTAAATACAGAAAGCCCTTGCTCAAATCCAATTTTTCCAGACTTTCTCAATTTTTTCTGGTTTCCTGAGTTACTGCGATTTGCAGTTTCTGTTTCATTTGACTTCTTTATTTATTTTTTTAACCATCATCTTGGACTTCTGAAGAGAAACTAACATGTAAAAGAATAGAGTACTGAATATTTTCCCACTTCCGGTAAATCCTAAAGCTGCACCCAGAACCTAGTGAACACTGAATAATGTGTTGAGGGAATAAATAAGTACTAGCCATTTTTTTCCAATAATGGAAGAAAAGAAAGAGTAATTTGAAGGAATAAATAAATAGCAAGGAGGAGGCAGTGGTCATTGTAACACCCACACTCTGTTGCAAGAGGAAAGAGAAATACTTAACAAGGACCCAGAGTGTAACATGGGACCAAATATCTTACGCATTTAGTACTATTAGAAAATATCTTTTTCACCACAAAAGCCAGGCCTGCTAACTTTCCCACCAAATACAGGCAGCAGTGTAACATCACTGACACTTTTGCTTTAGATCTTTGGACCCAAGAGCTTTGACAGCAGGGGAAAGTGGTTGACAATAAAATCTTAATTAAAGCCACTTGCACTTGCAAGTGGAAATACAGGATACACACAGCAGGGAAACGGCAGAGCTGGGATTCATGAATTTTTGTTTGTTTCAATTTCTTCACAGTGATAGCTGAAGACACTAAGATTAGAACCTCTAGAAATTGCATGATGCTCAATGTAGAGGATGTATTTATTAAGGACTGCATTACACATTTCTGGGTGCTTCAATTCTTTAAGATGCAATCACGGATGACGATTTTTATTTTTTAAAAATGCAGCTTTTCCAAGTCACCACTCACCTGCTATACTGCAGAGAAAAAGCTCTTAACCACTTTAAAGTTTTCCTAGCCAGTGTTTTGATCTGAAAGACATCAAAAACTGTCCCAATGACAACTGTCATTTGACTCAAGAGCCCAAGGTCACTGTTTGGATGTTGTGTAATCATCAGAGTAAAATCATCATCAGTGTCACATTATCAATATGTTATTTAAGCAGTCATTTAAAGGGAAATCATTCAATATGGAAAATAGAAATATCACTGATTCTTCCATTAATTCATTAATTCATTCAACCTACCAAGTGCTTGGCTCACTGCTAGGCACCAGCATGCAGGGACCTGTGGATTTTATTCAGCATCCTAAGATGTTTCAGAAACCAATTGTTTTTCCTGAAAATCAGATTCTATTTCCCAACTCTTACTCCTTTCTCTGAGCCTCAATGTTTCTAAAGAAGATCTGATTCACAGGAGGGAACTCACATTATTTCAGCTCTTGAGAAAAGCAAGTGTCTTTGCCAAATACCAAAATAGGCTCTCATGAGTGTCATATTATAACCTATTTTTCTGCCTTTTCAATTCTCCTCCTTCTCCAGGAATGCAAACCGATTCCTCCCTTCTCACCCCTCACAATCCACCCTTATCCCACCCAAGATTTCTGACCTGACCATTCTCTCGGCTCCAGGAACGTGCTGGCCATGTAGTGCTGGAATGAGCTCGGTCTTTCATCACAGTCTGGCCATACCGCAGAGGAAAAGCTGTCAGGCGCTTTAAAGTTTACCTACCCAGTGTTTTGATGTCAAAGACGTCACAAATTGTCCTATTGACTGCTGTCATTCAGTTTGAGAGCCCAGGGTCACTGTTTGTTTGGATATTGTGTAATTATGGGAGTTAAAGACATCATCAGTGTCATCTTTGGCCTTCGATTCCCTTTTCTCTTCTTAGGCAAGAACTGTGACTGTTTCCTTCCCATGTTTCGTGAATTTCTACTCGGTTATCCCAGCAGTCCACAGGTAAGCCCCGGAGCCTGTTGGTAGCTCTGACACCAGATGATCCTCCCTGGGTACCTACCTTCACTTCTCAAACACCGTCCTTCCAACCCCAGTGAGCCTGTTGGTAGCTATGACACCAGATGATCCTCCCTGGGTACCTACCTTCACTTCTCGAACACCATCCTTCCAACCCCAGTAACCATTAACCACTTCAACCCTGGAACACTTGCTCTTTGACATTTAACCCTCACCCAGTAAAGTAATCTGTCTTTAATTTCTAAATCCCAATATAGAAGAAACTAGCTCCTTTTTAGGCCCAGAGATGTCCCGGCTTCTGATCTTTTCTTGATGCTTAAATTCTAAATGTTCCATAGCTTAAGTTACTCCTTGATTTTATGGAAGGAACTCTCTTTGTTTTCTAATAAATGTAAAATGAGAGGTCAACCTGTTGTTTTGAGGTAGGTTTGGACGCTAGTCTCCATGCCACCTTCCATGGCTTCCATAATTCATAGCACCATTTCTCAGAACATGACTTTCAGAACACTAATCCTCCCAAATGCTCCTGCACTTACTTTATTTATTTATTTATTTATTGAGAAGGTGTCTCACTCTGTCACTCATGCTGAAGTGCAGTGGTGCAATCTCGGTTCACTGCAAACTCCACCTCCCAAGCTCAAGTGATTTTCCTGACTCAGCCTCCTGAGTAGCTGGGACTACAGGTGCCCACCACCAGGCCCAACTAATTTTTGTATTTTTAGTAGAGATGGGGTTTCACCATGTTGGCCAGGCTGGTCTTGAACTCCTGACATCAAGTGATTCATCCACCTTACCCTTGCAAAGTGCTGAGATTATAGGCGTCAGCCACCGTGCCTGGCCTGCTCCTTCATTTTAAGGTGAAGGGGGTGAAATCGGATTGGACAGAACTCCCCTCTTTTGGAGGCTAAGAATATACATTAGTTTATTAAAGGCTTTGAGAAGTTCTGCAGTGAAGAAACATTCAACTTGGTTTAACCAAGCCATACCCAAAGTTACCTAGAACATGCCTGTAGTCTCAACTACTCTAAGGGCTGAAGTGGAGGATCACTTGAGCCTGGGAAGTTGAGGCTGCAGTGAGCCATGGTCACATCACTGCACTCTAGCCTGGGTGACAGACACAGTGAGACCCTATCTCAAAAAATAAAGACAGACTTTTGTCAGCAGATTGGTAGGATGCAGTCTGCAGTATAGAATTATTAATCTGACCAGAGGTTAGCACAGAGAATGGAGCTTCAGTTCTCAACTGGGATAGGTGATGGTGGGGATTGGGCCAGGGGACTATTCAAACCATCATCTACTCCAGACAGCAGATGCCCAAGATGTTTTGCAGGTGACCTGATGCAGAGCTTGACTCTGCACGATCCCCACAGGTGTCCGAATCACCTAGACATACTCCTCACCATATCTGTGGCTCTTTCAAAGCTGTCTCTGGACCCTCTCTGGGCCATTTTAACCCCAATCTGAAATTTTCACAGGAGATATGACATCTGAGACAGGACTGTACTTCAGTTGGTTCCTAACAGCAGCCATAGAAATATGTCAAAATAAAGAGTCCCATGGCCTGCAGTGGACATCTTTTGGAACTCCACCTGGGATTCCAATCCTACTTTCAACACTCATGAGCTGTGTGACCTTGGACAGATTATCTAACACCTGTGAACCTCAAATACTATATTCATATAACAGATGATATTAATAATAACTATTCACAGGACTGTGGTGAAAATTAATTCCATCAATATATGTAAAAGTGTCTGGAATGTGGGATGCAACACAAGGTAACTATTATGATTATCCTTACTATGTATTTATTCATTCCACAAAAATTTATTGGGCAAAACAACCATTGACTGTACGAGCCTTTAATGGCCTTTGAGCAGCTTTGCTTTTGAGAGTCGCCATCGGAATCCATGGTGAATCCATGGCAAATCCACAGCAAACTGGATTTTCAAGTCTCATGTTTTAGCAGCCTGACTACATCCAAGTTCTAGTTGCAACATCTGTTCCCCCTTTTGGCGACATTTGTCAATTTAGGACAACGATACTAGCTAACCTTCACTGACGACCTAACTATGTACCAGCCACATTCTAAGTGCTTCACATTTGGCTTGTTTGAATCTTTCAAAAACCTGATGAGGCAGCACTACTATTATTCCCATCGGGGACACAGAGAAGGCACAGAGAAGCTGAGCAACTCATTCAAGTTCACAAAGCAGGTCAGCGGCAGAGCCTCAAAGTCAGACTCCTGAGACTATGCATGTTACTATCGCATACCCTGCCTCTCACTGGAGGGGCTTACTGCCTGTCTAGGGAAGGGAAGGTGTGCAGCATGAATGCCATAAAAGATAGGAAGTAGAGAAGCCAGGGGTGGCTGCAGGTGAGGCTCAGAAAGCAAAACCATCTTTTGGGTGTTGTAGAGAACTGATTGTAGAGAAAACAACCAGTTAATCAATTACTCAGGCCCAGCCTGAGCAGCATTAACACTCTGCCCCAGACAACAGTTTTGGGGTTGCTCCAGGCCATGGATATCTGAGTAGGAGGAAGACAGCAGGCTGTTGCCTGAAGCCTGGGACCCAGCTAAAGTTGCTACAGATGCCTTTTTCTAGGTTGCCAAAGGTTTTGTAATTTACAAAATAGGGCGCTCATCAGAGGGTTTCAAATTTCATTTGGGATACAGGACCAGAGAATCCCTTCAGATTCCTCCAGGCTATGGAATTCTAGGATGCAAGTTCCCCCAGGAACATCTCTAACACATCTGGCTTGATCTCAAAATGACAAACAGAGGAGTTAGTGCTTAGAGCACTTTCTGTCAGCCAAATGCTTTATACTGAGTTCTTCCAGCAACTCTCTATGCAGAATTATTATCTCCACCTTGCTAATGAGGCTAAGAGAGAGAAAATAACTTGCTCCAGGACACGTGGCTGACAAAGTCTGGAGCCAGGACCTGAGCCAAACAAAGAAGGAAGAAAATAATGATATCTGGGTGTAGCATTTGGTACTCAGTAGGTGCTTTGAACAGGAGGGGTGTCGTACCTTTCCTTCACTGACTGGTTCTCATTCAAGCATCTACAAAGGACCAGGACACGGAGGTGCACAAGGCAGGCTAGGTCTGTGCCTGCACTGAGTGGTATTTCCTGTTCCACCGAAGGCGAGGGTGTAGCAGGTGGCAGGGGCACAGGCAGAAGGAGGATGGCCCTCACACCCGGGGACCCTGCACTGTTTTCCATTGCTGCCATCCCATGCACAGAGGCTGGATGGAAAAGCAGCTCTTAGAACAGAGTCTGCTCCCTCTGACACTAAGAACACCATATGTGTCCCTGCCACAAAGGGAGAGAAGACACTCCCCGCTGTTCTGGAGGTGGTGTCCAGGAGGCTGGCAAGCAGCCTCTTGGCATTTTATTTCAATAGCTGAGGGTGGGGGCTGTGGGGAGAGTTAAGCAATGGAAAGTTTTCCTTTGTGCCGTCCTTATTTCTGGAAAGGGTCAGTTTGGAGTGATTCATCATCTACCCAACACACTTGCATTGAGAAGCCAGCTCAGACACTGTGATTAAAAATACATCTCTGCTCACCTACCTTCTTCTTAATATTCTGTAAGTGTACTAAGGAGCCTCAGTCAATAGTAAGAAAAGTTCATTTACCCAATAGTAGCTACACCGGCTCTAATCATTTGGTGAATGTAGCTCTCTACCTAAAGACTTGATTTTCTTTTCAAAGAGCTATGGTAAAATGCTAAGCACTCAACAATCCAGCAAAGCAATTACTTGCTTAACAGTCTGCTGAAGTTTGAGTACCACTCACTAACCGCACACATTCGGTAAGTGATCTGATTTCCCTGAGCCTTAGTTTCTCATATGTAAAATGGAGATAATCGGAATACTGATTGTAGTCATAGATTAATACATACATACACCCACATACACCCATCATGGTGCCTGGAACATCACATGCACTCAATACAAGTTAGCTATCATTATGCACACCCAACCTATTTCTTAATATTTATGGTAACAACTGTCATTTATTCTCTTACTGTGTGTGTCAGGTGCACACACAGTAAGAGAATAAATTGTGTGAGGGCTTATAGACATCACACAATTCAGTCCTCAAGACAACCTGTGAGGTGGGTATATTAAGCCCATTTTACAGATAAGAAAATGGAGAAAAGAAGTCCACACCTGGTGGATGGCAGAGCAGGGCAGGTCCATCTGAACGTACAACCAATGATGTATAACCTCATGTTGGTTTAGAGGAAGACTGTGAAGCTGGCAAGAGAGAAAACCTTATGGTCAAGAAACTGAGGCAGAGAGATGTTAGGGACAAAATCACATCCAGTTTTGTTTGCAAAACATATGGGACAGACATCAAAGTGGATGGGTTAGGAAATGATACTGAGGAGGCTGAGGAAAAAGCTAGCTTTCTCCCTTGACTAAAATAAAAGAGCAAAGATGTTTCTGCTCCTTCTGAGGCTGGGTTGTATCCATGTCATTTGGGCAACTCCCCTAAGTGCCTCCAAAGCCCATGACATTGCTCCGTATGCAGGATCAATGACATGGTAAAGCTGGTCTAACTATAGCCCTGCCATCAGCCTGGCTCTGAGATCAGCATTTCCAACATCAGTTTCAGTATAGCATTCCCGAGTCTCCACAGTCACCAAAGATTATAAACGGTGTGAGTTTGAATCCTTGTCCTAAAATCTGCTCCTAGGAACCCCAAACCAACACAGAACCAAAGTAACACATGCCATTTCCAAGCAGAAATATTAACTTCTACATGTGGGATCACTCATCTGAAAAACTCCTCTTCATCCTTTAAAACCTTGCTCTGCTGACTCTACCTCTGCAAAGCCTTCCCTGACCATCCCCAGCCTGCAACAAAAGTGATGTTTACCACTCCTGAACTATTTCTGTTTTCTTTAACTATTTCAAATTGTTGTTACCCAGGGTGGACTGGCCATTACAGTTTATATGCCTGTTTGTCCATCTCTCCCATCAGGCTGTGCGCACCTCCATCCTGGCATCCACAATTTATTTCAGTTCTTTGGGAATTAGCAGTGCATACATGGTCTACATCAGTGGCTTTCTACAGGGGTGATTTTGCCCCCCAGGGACACCTGGCAACACCTGGAGACATGTTTGGTTGCCACAACTATGGGGTGAGGGGAAGGAGGCTATGGGCACCAAGTGGGTAGAGGCCAGGAATTCTGCTAAACATCCTATAATGCATAGAAGAGTCCTCCACAGCAAAGAATTAGCCAGCCCCAAGTGTCAATAGCACCGAGGTCAAAACACCCTGGTCTAGATGGCAGCTCTCAGTTAAGCATCTATTACATTTACTGTATCAACTAGAGTTGACTGCACTTATGAATCAGCACTCAGCACCAGTTGCCAATTGTGTTTTGGTTCTCAAATATTTGTTGCACCTCTGTGGGAGGATTATACTTCTACATCCCTGAAGACGTGCTTTGCCACATGAATTCTTTTGGACAAAGAAATGTGAGTATGTCCCAGATCCTCTCAGTGCCCCACCCACGTCCCTCCTCCCTGTCCCTCTAATGCACTCCAACCAACTTGCAACTGCTAGCATCTACCTCTTTGAGAGCTTTCTCGGAAGCTAGAAGGCTACTCTGTGAGTGTGCACACAGGCTGGAAGTGCTGGGAAATTAAAACTCCTCAGGAGTAGCCCTCAATCCATATCTGGAAGGTTTGGTTGTGTAAATATACCAGCTCCCTTGTTCCTCAAGAGGGTAATTCTAAGGCACGTGATTTGCCGTTTTCTGGAATTTCTCCATGGGACTGAACTGGAGTTGCCCACAGTAGTAGCTAGCTTGATAACGCATGCTCTCCTGACTGTCTGCCTAGTCTCATTTCCCCTCTCCCCAGTTGGTGTTTCCTGTATCTCCCTACTAATCTGTACAAGTTTGAATTCGTGTCCTAATATCTGCTCCTAGGAACCCAAACCGACACAGTACAGAAGTAACACATGCCACTTCCAAGTAGAAGCATTAGGAACTTCCCATGGCTCTGCTATTGCTCTTTTCCCCTCTGCTATAAGAGCAGCATGGCCTTGGCTGTTTCATCAGCCTGGGTCCTAGATGATGGAGGTGTGGTAAATGAATGCAGTTGGCCTGCCACCAATGTGTAGCAGACACAAAAAACAAGGTTTTGCTGTTGGAAGTCACTAAAACATGGGAGTGGTTGTTACCGAAGCATAACTTGGTCAAAGCTGACTAATACAGGGCTTCTCACTCCTAGGGAGACCTTCCTGACTCTATTATAGCAGATTTGCCACTTACCTCCTAAACGTTACTCATCTAAGGGTAAAAATCATAGCATAATGCTGTCAGCTTCTCGATTTGGAGACAGTTATTTAGCTCCTTCTCTTTGTGGAATTTCCTTGCAATGCATGGTGCTTTGTGTAGTGCCAGAGCATTGGTGAGCACCTACACCTACACCTACACCTACTGGTAAATTTGACCCTGAGCTGCTTGGTTTTACCATGGGCCAGTGCATGCCTGGTGGCTGTTGTGGGAAAAACTCAAGATGAGGAACTTGACACAGAAACGGATGAAATCATTATTCACACTGCAGTCACTCTCAGCCAGGGTGACCTTGGGGAAATGCCTTCTGCATCTGGGTCCTCATGTGTTTAACGCAGGATCTGACCCTGAACCTAAGTTCTATCTCCAGCACTCAGCTTCTATGGTTCAATGAAGACCAAAGCAAATGCCATTTTCCCCAACCCCTGCTTTATCCATCAGCCTTCACAAGAAGTTAAATTCATACCCAAAATTTCAGAGGGAAGACTGTTTCATTTAGTTCATAAACAGCTCATTTCTTTTCTCCCATTAAGAGATCAGAAGAGAGAGTTACATTTTTCCTTCACTCTGTCCTTGATGTTTATTATGATCCATGTGCTACCATCAGCTGAAAACTCCTCACAGGGTATGACAGCATTTCTCATGCTTGAGTCATTCATGTTCAGCTTCTGTTATTTTTGCCCTATCTGAACACCACCTCTAGTATTATTTCTGTTTAACACTGACTGATTCTTTGTACTCCAATAAGTGTATTCTAAGATGAAATTTTACATCCATACTGTCAGTAAAAATCCAGTATCACTTGTCATTAATAGAAGGTGGAAGTGAAAATGAACATGACTTGAAATCATTCTTTATTGAATTCTATCTAGATATTGTTGTCTGCTAAGCCTCTGCTATCTGCTCTCTCTTTGTTAAAAATGGAGGTTAAAAAGTATTAGGACAGTGTTGAAGGCACAACACCACCTAACCAAGGTTTGTCATCCTCAGAAAGATTGAAAGAGAACTGAAAAAGGAATAATTTTCTCACCCCATGATAAGAAATGACTGAATCCCTCATCAATGCACCCCCAATCACTTCATGTGCCCCTAAAATCATCTTTCAATTAATTAGAACATCCATTTCACACTTTGAGTAAAGTTGTATGATTTCCCGGGATCTTTACTCAGGTATGGTTGAGCTACTGACAACACAGAATTTATAGCTTGTCAACTGCAGGTGTGAGTCCTCCTCTACCACTTCCTACCTGTGTGATTTTGGGAAAGTCACTAAACCTCTCTGAGCTTCTCTTTCCTGGTCTGCAAAATGAGGATAATCATAGTCCCTATCTCCTAAAAACTTCCAAACAATGAGTGGCCTGCAGTCATGTTCAATCAATTATGGATGTCATTATTATTGATTATCATCAAATCTATATGGGAGGTATTTCAATATCCATTCTACACATAAAGGAAAGTCCAACTGAGTAATCTATCAAGCTCACGTAGCCTTGCTTTTCCACACTCTGCTAAACAATTAATCTAAGGAGCCGCAAGAGTTGTCATCTATATTTTAAGTCAGGGATGTTTATTCTTGTCCTGTTTTATTTTTCTGGTTTTGCAGGCTTCCTTAGTTGCCTCACACTGAAATACAGAGGACAATGGTGCATAGACATAAGCTATCAGCCGGGGCAGATTCAGGCCCTGCTGTGATGGCCCTGACATGTCTTTGGCCCCCAAAGCATGCCAGCTTGCCCTGGGATATACCATTTTGTGTAAGAAAGCAGATGAGGACAGAGGTCTTGTCTAACGCCACTTGGAGAGGTATCATGAAGTGCAGTGACATTATGATGGGGGTGGGGATGGACAGTGCCATTCCTGAACCTTTCTATTTTTAATGTTCCATTTCTACACTTCTCACCTGATTTTAATTAAGCTCCACTTCAGATCATCACCTAGAGAGAAGACTTTAAAATTATAGAAAAGCATAAGTCTGGAAGAGCATGTACTACATACGCTGCCTGTTTTCTCTTCCAGAGGCTTCTCCCTGGCCTTAAAACATCAAGTCCTGCTCTGGGGTGGACAGTGTGTGAGCAGCAAAAATAACACATCCCAGGATGAACTTTTTCCTCCCACTGCCTTCCCAGAGACTGGAGGCTCCAGAAACCAAAGTAATAAAGAGGGTCTTTTGTCACGTAAGTCGAGGTGATGGGAGGTGGGAGATTGAACACCACCCTTTCAGTATAAAAACTATAAGTTATATTTTAGCATCACTCATGAGGTCTGGTTGTATTGTAGGTTTCTGTCCTCAGGGTAGAATCAGCTCACCAAGCTCCAGGTTCCCTACCAGATGCCTTGAGGCTCTCTCCCACCCCCAAACTGAAACAAAACATAATGTGTAAAGAATGAATGGAAACCCGTGCTGGAGGCTGGAAATAAAAAGCCATGGGGACCTGGGGATAAAGAAGCTACATAGTCTGACGTTTTGTTGATGCTTACCAAAGCATTGTCCCAAACGCGAGATCTTTAGATCTACCAAAGCATGACACAGACACATACACATGCCTAAAAAGAACTTGGCATTTCTATTTCAAGATTCGATATATTTATTCTGAATTTTTATTGACTGCCTCCTATGCTCTGCCTTGTGGGTGACACAAAGCTGACCTTTCCCTGTAAGAACTGATTATCATTGTCAATGACAAGGTGTGTGGATTCAGGCAGGAGCTGGGGCAGGATAGCATGGCAGTAACTCAAATACATAACTAATGCTAACAAAAATCATAATATAAAGATCCCCAGCCAGTCAAGTAAGAAATAGCCCAGATAGGAATAAAGTATCTGGTTGTCAAAAATCAAGAATTTGGGATAAGGTAAAGTAAAACTTACCAGACTTGCAAAATTAGGTGGGAGCGAAGAGAGAGAATACTTCAGGCAGAACAGCATGGGCAAGAGCATTGACCGAAAAGTATACGCAACCCTCCAATAGGCTGTAGCGCAGGTGTCGGTAACAATAATCATTAATACTTAGGCTGCACTTAAACCATCAGCCAGGCAAGGGCTTTATACAGAGCATCCAATTTAACCTGCACAACACCTTGATGTGGAAATACAGTGTTACTTGCCTCATTTTTCAGAAGAGGAAACTGAGGCTTGGCCTTGCTGAAGGTCAGGTATGTGATCCTCTAAGAATTGGGGCTACGTTTATGTGATTCCAGAGCTCACTCTCTTTTGGGAAAGTGACGAGGCAGCAGTGACCACAGACTATTCCTCTACCTCTTCCTAGGTACCTTTAGTGGTGGCACATCATCAGTGCCAGGCTAAGCTTCCTCAAGGAAGGGGTCAAATTCTCTCTTCTGAAATAACGACCTAAGTTACTTCAGCTTTCAAGTGAACAAAGACAGTGGTGATTTTGGGTAACTGTGCCTCACTAGCCAAGATAAAAGAAGACTGGGGTCTCAGCAGCCTGACAGAGGGTGTATATGGGTTGGAAGAGAAGCCCAAAGAACAGAATGAGTGTTAGAAGGTGTACACTGGTTTCATGGGAGGTAGAGAGCAGCTCCTGCCCAGAGCTAAGAGTGAAGAGGAGGGCTCAGTTAGGGAATGAGGGCGGGTGCAGGAAGAGGTGAGAACGCTTTCCATTTTATGCGAGAGGCTGTCTCACGGGAGGCAGTGCCTGGAAGAAGAACTGGATGGGCAGGAAGTGAAATCCCCAGTGCTGAGTATCCCTCCCCTGCATCCCAGCAGCCAGGTAGAATTTCCATGACCTCCCAAGCCAAGAAAAGCATGAACTGCACATCCCGAGTGGCCCAGGGAGAAAAAATATGGCTAAGATATATGTAAGAATACATGAAATATATGAAAACTTGCCCTTCTTATTTGGATAAATCATTCAATTTCTGCCAGGGTACAGAGAGTCCCAAAGGGTAGCATCTTCCTCTCTCATTCACAGGGTGAGTTTTGAGCTGTTTTCTTGCAGAGATAATGGGCAGAGTTGACTCATCTGTTCACTTTGCTTCAGCACCTGTAGGTCTCATGGCTACCCTCTGTGAGAACCCTTTGCCTAATTCATCCTAAAGCAACCCACCTTGTCCCCCCACCACCAAAACTCCCAACATGAGCCCCATTTCCTTGCTTCCCATTGTTTCATTTGCCTCGTTTATGAGCTCTCCTCATGACTTTGATGCAGCACCAACTCAGCTCCAATCCACATTACCTCCCTCCCTAGTGACACAGGCAAGTATCCACCACGGTCCAGCGGGGCCCTCAGAACCTCCTCTCTCAGGTTTTACTGATTGTTCTCACTGTCCATCCCCCTGCCACCATTTTTCAACTACATGACTTTAGTGACCAGTGGCTACCGGGCAGTCTACAACACTGGAGCAAAGTGAAGCTGATGGGTCCCCTGAGAATTGACACCTGAACCTGTGACTTCGTTTCCCTTAGTACCACCAGGGGTGGGAACACACCCATGCTGCCTTAAAATGTCTGCAAAGGGAGACTCTGTGACCTCATTTAATGTTTTTAGGAGTAGGTAACATCTGCAATGATGCTTGAGAGACTTGCATAGTTTCGCTTCTTCGTTGAACAGAAGTCCAATTAGCTGAATTAACAGGCTGACTTCTTGCTACTTAAGAGTGCACTCAAGCAACCATCCACTTCACCCAGGAGCCAGATCAAATGCAGAACCCTGGGCCCCACCCAGACATGCGGAATGAGAAACCACATTTCTAACAGAATCCCAGGTGATTCTTAAACACATGAGAGTTTCAGTAAGAAGCACTATTCTACCTCCTCTTGAAGCTCACTCAACCAGACTACAGGTCGAAATTTTTTTTTAATTTGAAAAAGCAAATGCAAAACAAAGTGATAGTGATCTGAGAGTTCTGAAGCCACTAATACTCCTGGACAGTGCACAAAGAAGCCTTGGGGTCTGGCCCAGGATCTGGCTCCCCCATCAGCCATGGAGCTCTCACCACCGTCTGCAGCTACCAAAAGGGAGTGCAGTGTAGGATGGAAGGGAGTGAACAAAGAAGTGACTTGGAGGGAAAGCAGAGAAGGGATGGAGAGGGCAAGGGAAGGAAGTATCCCTGATAAAGAGAAACTACAAGGCTGCCTCTTGGCATCTCTTTTGTCTTAGGAGCAGATGCATCTTTCAGTCATTTTTCAGCTGGACCTAGACCCGGCTCACTTACAGAGCCTTCATCAACAACTCATGCCACCCAGCTGATGGCTTCATTCTGCTCTGCTCTCTTGTTGTGTCCCCATGTATATTGGTCCCCTCTCTCCTGCTTTGGTGGCTCTGGGGACTGGGCATTCAGCCACATGACAACTCCCAGAGCTAGATCATTAACTTTTCTGCTTCTTTCAGTATCTTCCAAGTACACACTCCATAAAATTTATTTGAGATATTTATCCTCAGTTTCACAGGTGCTTATTGCAAACTTATTCTCAATAACCCAGAAGAAACTAACATAGGACCAGCCACAAATATGAGTATGATGCTGTGGGTGGCCTCAAGAAACTCTCAACCATAGTAGGAGTTATAATCAATAACTTATTATCACAGCAATAATCATAATCAAAGCAATTATAGTAGATTATTATTATAATCAATAAATATAATCAATAATAAATTATAATCAACTCACAGTAATAAGCTACAATCAATAATTATAATCAATAACTCATATAATTAATAACTCATAATTATAATCAATATTTTTCACCAGGCCCATTCTAAGCCCTTCATTTGAATTAATTCACTTAATCCTTAAAATAAGTTTGTGTGGTTAATATTTAAGAAACTTCATTTTACAGATGGGGAAACTGAGGCACAGAGGATTTGGGTAACTTGCCTGACTTGTTAAGTACATGGTAGTTTGGGATGCAAACCCAGACAGCCCGGCTGGGGCACCTGGCTTCTGCCCACTGCACACAGCACAGTCAGAGATTCAGGCCTGGGTACAACTCAGGGATCCACATTTCAAAAGCACTGAGACCCATCTGAGCTATGTGTGGGGTACTGAGACATCTCCTCTCAGAGATGGTGACTTGATAGAGCCTGGAGGAGCAGGAGGGGCCCCCAGCCACAAGATGAGGCAAGGGCGTGTGAGATGGTGGCCACCCCGCTCACTGCCCCTTCTGCAGGAGCAGCTGTCCTTTCAGCTCCCTTCTCCTTGCAACACCTTCTTTCAGACCTCAAGGCCCACAACCAAGTGCTGCTGTTTCCATAACCGGGTTGGGCCCCCTCATGAGTGGGACAAATCCAGTAGGGATGCCAGTCACGATCATCTGCCCTTAGACTGTGCCCCACGACAGGCCCCAGGGACCAAGCAAAGGGCTGGGGAGCAGCTGGTAGAGGGAAGAGGTGAGCCCAGGCTGTGAGTGAGAGCAGAAGATGGAAACAAGAGTGAGAGAAGCAGAACCAAAGGTTGAGGTACAAGGTGAAACTAAATGGGAACACAGGGAAGACTCCAGAAAATGAATAGACGTGAAACAGGGAGAGAGCTACAGACTGTGCTACAACAAGGCGAGGGGCTATGGGTGCCCCATCTGTTGGGCAGGAGTGGTAGGGCTAACACAGCATGGGCAAGGGGTATACTTGTCTGAGAGCCATTGCCATAATACAGAGCACTGGGTCAATGATTAACACACACTAGAAACAGCATCCCAGAGTCATATAAACCAGAAGGCAGAGGAAACAGAAATCAGATCATGGGATTAATATAGCTCAAGTTCAAAGCATTAACTCTGAGCCAGGCACTTTGATAAGTACTCCATGCAGATTACCTTATTTAACTCTCATATGTAGTGCCTAAGACTGTAGGCTCCAAAGCCAGGTTGAGTTTGAATCCTGACTCCTCCATGTCTTAGCTGTGTGATCTTGAGCATGTTACTTAAACTCTGTTTCTCAGCTTCCTCGTCTGTGAAGTGGGATCATGTTAGTAGTTATGTCATACAGTAGTGATGAAGATTAAATAAAATAATAGAGGTGACATTTAAAGCAGTGCCCTGCAGAGAATAAAACCTCATTACATTTAACGACACTTATTATTACTATGATCAGCCTCTTTTAGATACGAAGACACTGAAGCACATGAAGTTCAATTATGGCTGAGAAGCAAACCCAGTCAGTCCTTCCAGAGAAGCTGGATGTGTCATCGTCATGCTTCCCCCACTTCACATCAATTCAGAGGAACAAAGAGAAGAGAGGGGACCCACGTTAGAGGTGCAAAACCCCCAGAATATTATTCTCATCTCACAAATCAGGAAATTGAAGGTCAGAGGGGTTAAGCAACTTCCCAAGCAAGTCAGCAGTAAAGTTGGGATATGGAATGGAAAACATGGGTCTCAAGAAACTGTAGGCATCTTTTTCCTTTTCAACTTTCTTATTTCAACTAATATGGAACTGGCTATTTCTGCCAAATCATCACTGGTTTGTTCTCGACTCAGAGAGTGGGCTACAGGTCAACCAGGTGAACGCCACGGAGCATGCGCTGCATAACAGATGCTCTACATCTGTCATTCCATCTGATCATTCCCAAAGGCGGGTGATGATCCACTCTATTTTCGTGAGATAACTGAGGCTCAGAAAGGCTAAGGAACTTGTCCAGCACCAGACAGCTAAATCGCTGTGTCAGAGCTTAAGCCCACATGTGCCTGGTGGCTGAGGTCTGTGCTCTCTTCATTCATTCTATTTCCAAGGAAGGCTCACAAGATGAAAAAAATCATCAGGTAGGTACCAAGAAAAGAACCTCCCAACAACCTCTAAGAAGTAACCTGCAAAGATAGGCCTGAATAGGCATATTCATGCTGATTATCCTGTTGATTTTGCCTGTCATATTTGTCAAATCAAGATAATTTAGATCTTAAACAAAAACGACAGGTTTTGTTTTGTTTTCTCATTTTACATAACGACATGTTCTAACTTATCTAGAAAACTGCAAGCATTTTTTTTCTTTATTCCATGTGGGCTTTTCTTTAAGAAACACAGCTTCACAATCTATTTCACTAACTGGCCATTGTTAAATAAAAATACTTCCATATGGCAAATGGAACCAGCATTGTGCTGGAACTTGGAGGTTCCTTTAGTAGTTTCAGCCAGAAGAATAAAGCCATTCAGAACCAGACGAACTCCCTTAAATCCAAGCCCCATTGATTGGTTTTACACTTGGAATCATAACCAGCACCACCACTGTCTCCCATCCCAAAAGCCCTTCTACAGTTACTAACTCCAAATTCTGAAAAGGAAAAGCAATATGCAAATTTAGAAAAAGGCAGAAACCCCAGATCCTAAAGCCCAGGCTCAAATCAAAGTGGCTTGATGCCTCTGCAAAGCATTACTTTAGGGACTGATTATTCTGAAATGCTGTTTGGGTGATGATACACAAGACACCAGGGCCCTGCCTCTTGGGAAGACAGCGATATTAGCTAATGGCTGCATGGTAGACATTGTTCACCAAAAACAGAAGAAATGTCAAAAAGAACATTGATGCTAACTGGTCTGAAGCAGTTTAAAATTGTCACCAGACCTGGGCTGATTATTAAAATCTTTACCTCCAAAAGAGCTCACCCTCACTCACATCAGCAATTTGTGTCTTTAGGAATAACTCTAAAAGTTCACTGCCCTTTTTCATGAAAACTAAGAATCACCTAGTATATGATTAAGAACCTTTTCAATGCATTGGAGATAAGGTGAAAAATAAGTCTGCCTGTAACTGAAGCTCTCAATTGGACTGGTAAGTCTTGTGCCTCAAACTCACTGCTCACAAAAGCAACAAGAGTAAAACAGGCAAGAGTGTCTCCAAACGAATATAAAACCTGCGGTTCTCTTCAGTTAAGCTCTATGAAAAGCTGTCTGTAAGGATGCAGTTAAAGTTGGCAATACCTGGCCAGCTTGGAAAGGATGCAAAGCCAATGTAGCTAAATGTAGCTTATGGAAGGGGAAGGAGAAGATGGAGGGGTAAGTCTGAAACTCCACTGTCTGTGAATTAAATGCATTAAAATTTGTGGAACAGAGGGCAGTGCCCGGCACATAGGAGGTCTATGTAAGTGCTGGCCTTTGTTGTTGCTGCTGCTGCTGTTATTACTAATAAAATTTTCAGGCTGCCCCAATTCACAAAACTATTCCAAATCTTTTGCCACAGTTAGTCAATGCAATTTCAATAGGCAACACAGAATTTTTTAAAGCCAGACATGAAATCCTGGGTAAGCAAACTCCCACCTACAAAGAATGTGGCACCCCTGCCTTAGACATATTCCTTGGGAGAGACCACCTAGAAATTTGGGAGCTTAGAAGCCTTTACTTCAGGCTTAAGAACATGCCAAGGACTCTCCATGAGAACCAGTCTAGGAAGAGAGAAAGACATTTGATCGCCCTTTTCCATGAAAAGCATATGTCCGGGGCACACATGCTTCCTCCACTCACATATGGATGGAAACAATGCTAAGTACATTCTGTCCCAAGAACTTACTCATGCTTACCCTTAAGGCTTAACTTTTTAATTTAAATCCCAGGATCCTGCCATAAACCAGCCAACCGAAAGCTTGTTCTAAGAACAACTTCTGGGCAATCTGTTACTCATGTGGCAAATCCCAACAGCTAAAACAAATGTCGTCCAGACATCCCCAGAGTTGGTTAGAAGCTATGGCCTTTTAAAATTCTTCTTTCCATGATTATCACTAACAATATCTAATAGATTCCATTTAAGCACCAACTGAAAAGATTTTACTTGCACACCGATACTGGGTCAGGTTCATTATATTAAGCAGACACCTAATTGTTCCAGGCAATCTATAAAAGGTCATACCTGTTATGATTCCCACATTTTTATAATCCATCTGATTTTATCATTTAATCCCTCAGCCTGCTTTTGAAAAACCCAAGAGCTCACTGGTTTGATAAGACAACCAACATGAGGCAATTTCCTGAACTGTAGATGCACCGCATGTGATACCCTTGGCTCCACAGTCCTATGAAATGAAACACCTCCTTGAAATAAGAACATCCTGATGCTCTGGGTGGTTCGACTCCACCTAAGGATTCCATGGAAAGGGACTTGCCTTTGTTTTGATTTTGAAAAATAAGCCGGGTTGTGGCCCTGGTCATTGTGAGCACTAACCTTCTCCAAATGTGATCCTTGGGCCTCTTCATGGATGCGTATGTGAGAGTTATTGTAGGTGATCTCTTGTTAAAGAGTTTTATTTTAAATCCCAGCTAATCTGTGCTGCTCCCTGGATTGGTCTGATCTCTTCATACATCTTAGTTCAGGTCTATAGCGAGCTGCAAAAAGACGGTGCAGACACGTTTGCTGTTGGTTTCCCTCTTTCCCTTTCTTCCAATCAATTCTGTTCCATCAGGAGACCCCCATCTCTTCTGCATAAAGAGGTACAGAAATAATAAATAAATAAAAGGGCTGCATCAGTTGCTGGCTCTCTCTATAGTGACAGTGCTAAGGCAATTTAAAGAGGCGAGTGTGTCGGTGTCTGCACAGGCAGTGCCTCAGTGCTTCGCTGTTTGTTTTGAGTGCCTCTGGGTATTTTTAGAATCTGTAGGGAGAAGCTGAGCTGCACTGGATAGTTGTTATGCTCCTAATGACACCCTGGGCTTAAAGAAGCAGGATTTACCGTGACTACTAAAGTTTCAAGCGACAGAACACAACATTTGACAAAATTACATATATGTGGGGATGGAGGTAGAAGAAAAGAGAAGGAAAAGAAAAGAAAAAACCTTGACAAACTAAGTTGGAATGAAGAATTACAGAGCTCAGGTATAAGTGACTCAATTATGAAATTTTTTAAGAGTTTGCAGTAGCCACATATATTTTCCTCCTTTCCTTCTTTTGGTTCTTTTCTCTCCTTTTCATCATTCAGGCATCTCTTTGGGCAGCCACCTTTTCCGTGTCTTCCCATTGTGTGATCACATCACATTGCGATCCAGACCAGCCAATCAGAGTAACCCTTTACTACAGTGGTCAGCCCAAGAATGGGTGTGGCTGAAGCCCAGCCAATGAGACTCCTTTCTGGGCCTCTTCCTGGAAGCATCAGAAAAGAAGCACTTTTTATTGCTGAAGTCATTCACTCTGAGGATGCTGTAAGCTTTGAACTGCCAAAAGCCATCACTGCCTGAAAGGACAACAACCCAGAAGAAAGCCCAACTGAAAGATGGGGAGAGGAGCAAAGTCTAGATAGCCTTTCAGTCATCAGTCCACTATATCTAAAGCTCACTGAATCCCTAGACATCTGAGTTACCTTAGCCAAAAGATCACCCCTTCTTTCTCTGAGTCCCACCAAGAACAGCCAAAAAAGTCTTCATGCAGAGTGATCAGTAGCTGTCAATTTTTAAAAACATGAGAGGGATATTAAAGTACAAGCCATAGCCTATCCATTCATGCCTACCCTGCTGGTTCAGAGGACACCAGCCCCCTCAGCAAGGCCCCCAAACTGCCCTTGTCTGCCTCAGAAGACAGGCGGGAAATTCCAACCTGATTCTACTTTGCACTTCAGAAAAACAAAGGGCAATATGTAGTTCTCGTAAATGTCATGTTGTACCTTTTATTTTCTTTCCCAGAAACACAAAACTATCATAATTTTCATGTTCTGCAACAGTGAGTACTGATCTCTTATCACATATTCCCCTTTCACTGAGTGAAGTGATAATGAAGAAAATGATGATGAAATTGTAAAAATACACAAAGCCAACAAACAGTAACTATATCTGTACTTACATGATTGGCTGGATTCCCACAACAACCTCATGAAGCAAGTATGATAACACACCCATTTTACAGATGAAGATACTGAGGCTTAGAAAAATGGAACAACTTGTGCAAGATGACACAGCAACTAAGAACTGGAGTCAAACACAGCTCCATGTTCCTACAAGGCCTGTGGTAAACCACTGTGCATTGCTGTCTTTTCACGGAATCACCCACTGCTTGTTGGACCTTTACTTGCCATTTACTTCCTACTATACTTTCCCTGTGGTCCTTGTCAAACTCTGAATATTTTCACTATTACAGCGTTTCTGTTAAACCTATTTTGTTTCTTCCTGATCCTCTTATGTTTGATTGCCTATCATTCCATAGAGTGCTTCTTCAAGATGGGTCACAGAGGCAACTAGACCAGTGAAATCTTTGTTTAGCTAACTTATAATGAAACTCCACGAATCCATTTCACAGGAAGAAGATACATGATATTTCCAAAAGGACAAATCATAAGTGTTAACATTCCTCCTAAGGCCGGGCACAGTGGCTCATGCCTGTAATGCCAGCACTTTGGGACGCCGAGGTGGGTGTATCTCTTGAGGTCAGAAGTTCAAGCCCAGCCTGGCCAATATGGTGAAACCCCGTCTCTATTAAAAGTATAAAAATTAGCTGGGCATGTTGGCAGGTACCTGTAGTCCCAGCTACTTGGGAGGCTGAGGCAGGAGAATCACCTGAACCCGGGAAGCGGAGGTTGCAGTGAGCTGAGATCACACCACTACGCTCCAGCTTGGGCAACAGAGCAAGACTCAGTCTAAAAAAAAAATTATCCTAAAATGTAGGTGAATGATCTAGATGATCTCAATCATGCTTTAGACCCTTAAGGTATGACTGTTTCCACTTCTCTAGGAGTGAAAAAAGCTTAAATGCTTCTTTTGAACCTGAATCTGAAAGCTGATCCTGCTTTTCTCACCTGCACACCACAAAAGCTAAAAGCCTGCCACCATCTAAGAAAATTATCAGACATATAGAAAAAAATGTATATGCAAAGATGTTCACAACAGTGTTATGACAGAGAAATGTTAGAAGCAACCTACATGTCCCAGAGTAAGGAATCAGTTAAGTCAATTGTAAAGTGTAGCTGTGATTGAAAAATACTCAAACTGATAGAGTATTAAAAGTTATATCAAAAAAGAATAGAGTGGGAAAACTCTGGCATAATCCTAAGTGAAAAACGCATGCTTGAAAACACAATATATTGTTTTACACAAATGTAAAGGACATAACTAAAATGACAACGGTAACGGGACCTGAGTGATTTAAGTTTTGTTTTGCTGTGTTGCCTTCTGCCCTTTTTGATTGAACGTATTTTTTGTTGTTGTTATTTTTATAATGATTATTATGAAAGAAATAAGCATTAGAAAATGCTATATGGCTTAAGGAGATGAAGATGTTACGGGATTATCAGAGAAAAGGAAAGTACAGGCAGAATGTGCCAGGGAAGGAGCCCAGCTCTGGAGCTGACTGCTTGGGTTTGGATCCTGTTTCTGCTCCTCACTAGCGATGTAACTAGGCAAGTTACCCAGCTTCTCTGTGTTTCAGTTTCCCTGTCTATAAAACAGGGATGGTTAAGAATAGTACCCACCTCATGGTGTTGTTCTGAAGATCATACAAGCTAACGTACATGAAACATTCCAAACAGTTCTATTATAAGTTGTTGCTATCATTATGGAATAAACCACTCAAGAGCAAATACCCTGTCTTTATCATCTCTATATTCCCAGCACCTATCCAAGTGTCTGGGTTACGGCAAATGCTTGGTCAATGTCGGCTGGGTGGGTTCTGGAGGGCAGTGATGATATTTTGAGAAGCGGCCACTATGATACCATCTCACTCAGTACATCTATGGTGTGACATCTCCCTCTAGACTCCTTCCATGGGGTTTCTTCGTGCTGAAGGGATGGCAGTTGTTTCACTCACTAGTTTGGAGTACTGACAGCTAACAAGATAAAAGGGACAGAAACTGTTCTGCCACAACACAGTAAAGTTTAGCAATGGCCTGCCATCGCCTCCTCTGTTCCGGTCAGGACATTTTTGGTTGCTTGAAAGAGACATACATTCACCCTAGTGCAAATAAAAAAGGAGAGTATCATATTGCTAAGTGTAGATGCCTCATGGAATCCAAGAACAAGAAACAAAATAGTAATAGAAGCTGTCTTGTCACATGTAACTTAAACCAGTGAGTGGGTGATTCATCAACGAAGTCAGTGAGATCTGGGAATGATTTTTTTTTAATGATACCATAATTCTATAAATATTTTAACTGAAAATACATAAAAACATTTATTTGTCAAACTTTGGATGACCTCAGATGCCACGTGGAGTATGGAAGATGATTATTCTCATCCATGCAGGTTGCTCCTGGATTGCCTGAATTCTGATTTCATCCTTTAATCTCATGAATCTTTTTAAAAAAGTAATATACAAATAATGGATGTGACCTTCCTCCTTCTTGAATAAGGAAGACCTACTCAGAGGCCATCTGCAAGACATATGGCCATAATTCAAAATGACAAGTACATATTAGATTTAAGAATCTTAAATGAATCTCAGACAGTTTCAGCTTTAGGCTCAGTGGATTAGAAGATATTGATTCATCACTGAAGATTATTTGCTTGTTGAAGTTACCTATGCACTTGACCTGTAGCATATTCACCAGTGTACCAATTTCTGAATGTTCAGAAATTTCACTGGTTTTAGGGAAAAGGAGTCTCATCACAAAAGTTTGGCCACTTATATGCTTGCTCCATTGGACAATTACACAAAGACTTTGAACCATAGAATTTGGGGAATTTAGAAGGATTTTAGAAACCTCAGTAAATGACCCCTCTAAAGCCAAAAGAGGTGACAGTAAGATGACAAGGATGGGAAGCCCATGGTCTCAGAGTCTTGGTGCAGGATGACTTCCCTACACAATTGTGTACCCAATAAGTAACCATCTGTCTAAATATGGCACCAATTGTAGAAAGGCAGTTAAATTTCCCAGATATATGGGGTTTATAAAAAGATAGACTAAAGAAGTATGATGATAAAATGTATGTACATATTGAATGATTGACAACATCATACTATATTGGGATAATACAATTTCTAGAGGCCCCAGAATGACCCAGCGAGACAGTGAAATAGAAATATTCAAAAATAAAAGCTTTCCCCTCGCTCCATTCTAAGTTGTCATTGAGAAAGTCCAAAAATGTTCAAGCTCAAACCATCCCTGCCCTCCTCTCCTTTTTATGAATTAGGGTAATAGATGGCTTTTTCAGTACATAGAAGAGAAGTAACAGGTGTTTATAATCTACGACAAGCACATATCAGATAGTTTCTCATTTCATCCTCATCACAACCCTGCAAGGGAAATATTATCTCCCTTTTATCAGGTGAGTAAACTGAGGCTAAGAGAGATTAGGCAATTTTTGCAAGGTCACACACTAGTCTGTCTATTTGTAAAGCCTATAGGTTTTGCAGTGCTTTGCCTCCCATTTTCCCTAGTCAGAAGAACCTGCAGAAAGGTATGGGTAGCAGTTAAATGGTTTTCAGAACACCTTAAAGCGACATGGTTTGGGACCTGTAAGTTATCTCAGAATACCAATACCACAATGAGCCAGTCTGGCCATCTGCTCTCCTGACTTGATCTTTCCCCAAGGTATGCTACATCAAAGACACGGAGCTTGGTTTTATTTTTCTCTGGTTGCTTGGGTTCGCCTTAGCATCTTCTAACCAATCTTAGATCATCATATGTTATTATAATAGTATTTTTTTCTTGAGCCTACAGGTTCTCTGGGTGAAACTCTGTGTGGAATTTGTCTCATCAGAGTTAGAAGAATTTAGACAAAGGACACAGAAGCAAGGAGCACAGCAAAGCTTTAAAAATAATGACACTTGGCCAGGCGCGTTGGCTCACGCCTGTAATCCCAGCACTTTGGGAGTCCAAGGTGGCTGATCACAACGTCAGGAGATCGAGATCATCCTGGCTAACACAGTGAAAACCCATCTCTACTAAAAATACAAAACAGATTAGCCAGGCATGGTGGCGCATGCCTATAGTCTCAGTTATTCAGGAGGCTGAGGCAGGAGAATTGCTTGAACCTGGGAGGCAGAGGTTGCAGTGAGCTGAGATTGCGCCACTGCACTCCAGCCGGGTGACAGAGCAAGAGTCCATCTCAAATAAATAAATAAATAAATAAGAATAATGACACTTTTCTTTTTTCTGTGTCTTAACCATGTTCCCTGCTATATTTCTTTCACACACTCAGGTTTGTTTTTTCCATGGAATACCTAAATTCTTAGGCCTATCCTGTCTTCTTTCATTCCCCACTCTTTCATTGTGCCAGAAAAACAAGATGTCTTTTAAAATAAATATAGTTTCCAGATGTTGACACCCTCAGTCACTATTGTAATGAAATTCAGGGATGTCTGTGTAAACCAAGACTCAGCTGAAGAAAAGTGCTGACGGAAAGGCATCAATATGGTATTACTCACATGACGATTTCAAGCATTTTCTTCTGAAAGAAATCAAAAGAAAATCAATTTTCAATTTTGAAAATTCAGAAAAACCCATCAGTTTAAAAGGTTGCATTTTGAAATCATAACAGATCTCAGGTGATTCAGCCTTCAAGAAATATCGATATACGGTTTAGGGATAAATCATTTAAAAAGCAATAGCTAACATACTAAAGGGCTTAGTGTGTGCCAGGAACTTCTCCATATACTTCCTATGCATTTATCCTCACAACCATCCCTACATAATGTTGGTCCTACTATTAAACCCATTTCACAAATGTGGAAACTGGGACTTAGAAAGCTTAAGTAAATTCCCTTAAAACTATCTTGTCTGAGAAGCTTGGTGACTAATCTGCAGTGCTTTTCATTTTTAAATAAGAACAAAGGGCAATGATAACTTACAACTTTTTTTTTGTTTGTTATTTGTTGTAGAGACGGAGTCTTGCTATGTTGCCCAGGCTGGTCTTGAAATACTAGACTCAAGCAATTCTTTTGCCTCAGCCTCTCAATGTGCTGGGATTACAGGCATGAGCCACCACACCCAGTAACCTGCAAAAACAGACTTTCTGACTTTCCCATTTTCTGGCACCTCCCCCAACCTCCATTCTGTGGAATCGGTGTATGAACTTGATTCTGGTCAATCAATTGCTGGAGATGGTTGCCTTAATGTGTAGGAGATAATTATCTAAGACAGAACGGGTCAAATCATTCTGGGGTAGGGGGTGGGAAGAAATGCCAGTTCAAAATGCTGCTTCTGGAAAAGTGACTCAGAGGGGCCCAGTTTTGTATGCAATCCCAAACTCCAGGAACATGGGGTCTCTGGCCACTGAAGAGGCTCTCATGTGAATGGCCGTTTCGTCCGGTTCCTTCCCACACTGGATGAGGAGGCAAGAACATCCCCTGCTTTTCCACACTGTAACCACGCTTGCTACAAAAGCCATATTTTGCCTTCCTCTGGAGAGCAACGGGTGTGTTTTCTGACTATGTTTCGGACAAAGCTCATTAATAATTCACTTCTGGATAATTGACAGGAAAGAGTTTGGTTGCCATGGTAACAGTTGAAAGGCCTATTTGTTTCTTGTTCTTTTTTTAAATAATGCCTGGGCCATTTTTTTGTGAATGTTGAATTCCTGACAGAAACCATACAAGATAGATATGTGACTGGGTAGAGAAAAGATACCTTAAAATGCAGTCTATACGCCATTAAGCATCCAGACCTTAAAATAAGGGAACCAAAATGTCTTTCTCCACTTCTCACCACACCCTTCTGGAAGGAGGAGGAAGTGGCAAAAAAACAAAAGCAAAAACAAACACATCATTTCTAGACTCAATTAGCTATGTGATGAAAACTTATTTATATCAAAAATTCATATGTAAAAGCATTTTTCACATTTGAACTTTTTTTCTTAATTAACGTATATTCTTGTAACTAATTGTTACTACAACTTTATGAGGTCAGCATTATCATACTCATTTATGGATGGGGAAGCTGAGTCTTAGAAAACATGGCCTAAGCCTCACAGTGTTGAAGTGGTAGAGGCAGAATTTATACCCAAGTGTGCCTGAATCCAAAGACTGTGTTCAATCTCCGTATCAACCCTCTGGGAAAGGAGGAAATGGGACCCAATTAGGAGAGTGGGGTTCACCCAGAATTTATTTCCAGAAAATGGGCCTTCAATAATTTGTACTGAAAACAGAAAGACCTAATGAGTCACAGATTTATTTAAAACGTTTTTCATCACATTGCTAAAGAGCAGGCAGAAAAAATGAATTTTATCAATTTCACATTTTTATCTTTTATGTAACTACATGCCAGGCAAAACAAACTCTTTTTCATATCATTCTAAATAATCTCAGACATGTTTGTTTTCATTTGTTTGTTTTGTTTTGTTTTGAGACAGGGTCTGACTGGAGTACAGTGGTGTGATCACGGCTCACTGCAGCCTTGACCTCCTAGGCTCAAGTGATCTTCCTGCCTTAGCCTCCTGAGTAGATGGGACTACAGGTGTGTGCCACCATGTCTGTCTAATTTTTTTTTTTCATTTTTTATAGAGACAAAGTCACCCTGTGTTGCCCAGGCTGGTCTTGAACTCCTGGACTACGTGATACTCCCTCCTCAGCCTACCGAAGTGCTGGGATTACAGGCATGAGCCACCATGCCCCACTCAGACTATCTTTATGGAAAGATAACACCCTAACCCAGATTGCAAGCATGTAGAGCCTGTGCCCCCTTCACCTTTGTTTCCCAGCACTATGTTTCTGAGCACCTTCAGATGCTCAGAAAGGATGAGCATGTCAAATTATCCTAAATGAACTAATTCAGAAACAGAAAACCAAATACCACATGTTCTCACTTATAAATGGCAGCTAAATACAGGGTACACATGGACATAAAGATGAAATAATAGATACTGGAGACTCCAAAAGGGGGTGGTGTGAGGGTTGAAAAATTACTTCTTTGATGCAATGTTCACTACTTGAGTTCGGGTACACTAGAAAGCCAGACCCCACCAGTATGCACTATATCCACGTAACAAACATGCACGTGTACTCCCGAGTACAAATCTAACTTAATTTTTAAATAAACTAAATATGTAGATGACCAAAAACTGAAGGAAAAAAAATAACTGTAGAAGAGTCAGTGAAAGAATCAATCAGAGAATGAAGTGCTTTAAAGCAACACCTCTTTAACTCTTATTTCACATATTCACATATTCAAATATTCCAAGAAAAAATGACTCAATACTTAAATCACTGGATAAATTGGCCCAGTTTCCCATTCACATGCACAGGTAGAGAGCCCAGGAGGTGAGGGAGGAGCTCAAGGCTGAGTTCATGGAGCTCCTCATTCTAATTCCAAAAGTACTTCTCAGGTTTCTGGTCTTTTTTTTTTTTTTTTTAACTATTAGTATTTTTATTATTATTATTTTTGTTTATGTGTGTGAGACCGAGTTTCACTCTTGTCGCCCAGGCTGGAGTGCAATGGCATGATCTTGGCTCATGGCAACCTCTGCCTCCCGGGTTCAAGCGATTCTCCTGCCTCAGCCTCCCAAGTAGCTGGGATTACAGCTGCATGCCACCACGCCCAGCTAATTTTTATATTTTTAGTAGAGGCAGGGTTTCACCATGTTGTGCAGCTAGTCTCAAACTTCTGAACTCAGGTGTTCCACTCACCTCAGCCTCCCAAAGTGCTGGGACTACAGGCATGAGCCACCGGGCCCAGCCAAGGTTTTGGGGTCTTAAGTATTTCACCTTTCAGGATTTCCATTTGCTATTTTACGAATGAGCATTCTTTAAAATTAAGAATAGAGATAGTCAACTACAGCCCACAGGTCAAATCCAGCTTGCCATCTATTTTTGTAAATAAACTTTTATTGGAACACACTCTTGCTCATTTATTTACATGTTGTCTGTGGCTGCTTTTGTGCTGCAACGGCAGAGTTGAGTCATCATGATACAGACTATATGGTTCACAAAGCCTAAAATATGCACTATCTGGCTCTTTGCAGAAAAACTTTGTCAACCCCTAAAAGAACATTGGGTGCTTATCATCTGCCAGTCACAATTCTGCAGAGTATCATGACCCTGTTTTACAAAGGAGGCTCTGGGCCATTAAGTAATTTGCCTGAGGCCACCAGACTGGGCAACAAGTCACAGAGCTGGGATTTGAACCCTTGCCAGTCTGACCACAAAGCCTGTGCTATTATCTCTACCCTGTGTGTACCTTCCCATACATCCTCCAAAACCCTTCCTACCAAGACACAGCCCTGAATTCTACCTCTATAGCAGGGAGAACCAATCAGTCCACCTGACTCTCAGCCAGTCTAGAAGAAAATGGGAACAGGTTTGATTGGGGAAGAAGGGATCTCCTCAGGGAATTTAAAGACTGTTAACTGCTGTTTTAGTTTTAGGACAAGTTAATTGCCTTCTAATTGCCATGCAAACAAATACCCTCAGGTGTGACCAAAATTTAAGCATTTTTAAGTCTTCCCTTGCTTCAGTTAGGAATTTTCCTTAGAACAGCTTGCTTTTCACTTTCAACGCTCATACCTAAGGGCTTCAAACCTTAGATTTGAGAGCTCTGGATATCCAAAGTCACTTTTGAAAAAAAAAGCATGGGAAAGGCTGCAAATGTTTAGTAGGGCTCTTTTTAAGTGAAAAAGTTAATAAGAAAATAGTATGCAGAATGATATCTTATCTTGATAAATAAAGAAAAATCACTCAGAACTGTCCTGTTTGTTCACGTGTGTGTGCTCTGAACACTATTCTCACAGCGTGTTTGGAATTCTTTTTGCTTATACCTACTTTTAAGTGTTTGTACAATAAAAAACAATGTATTGCTTGCATAAGTTTTTGTTTCCTGGTTGAAGATGCACATTTTCTGTTTTATTTTCTAAGTACACTGCCGAGCTTTTGCTGATTTCTACATAGGAAGGCACAGAGAATATGAACTCACCCAGATACAGAGGAAAATCAGGATCTTTCAAGGCTCAGACAGGCAGGGCATCCGGCAAGAGTGGGGCTGCAGCGACCCCATGTGTCTAGGGTAGTGGAAGTCACCAGGAGTAGGCGGAGGAAGCCGGTTTCAGACGCTTGGGGCAACGGGATCTGCCTTATGGACTATGGGAATTTCCAGAGTCAATCAGCAGTTAAATGCTTGCTGAGTTTATTTTTCATACTCCGTCTTGCCAAACCAGAAATCTGAGAGAGCTGGAGCTCCCAAGGCCCACCCTTTGGCTGCCTAAATTAAGGCTCCCAGGGTTCCCATACTTTTTCCCAGTGGCAGTGGAGGATCTTGGGAAAACTGTCTGGAAGGGATGCCCGAGTCCCTCCCAGTGTCTGTTCAAGCTTGGCACCCTTAGGACCTCCCCTTCTGGAAGATTCAGCAGTGCATGTGTGTGCTTGGATGGGGAGGGTGGATAAATGTGGCATGAATCCATTTGGAAGGTTTTATACATCTTGAAGTCTCAACTTTAGGTGTTTCAAGGGAGTATTAAGCACAATGGTGCTTAAATCATAGTATATTTCAAAATAGCCAACTTTTTCCAAGCACCTATCTACCTATATGTTCCAGCACTGGTCAAATGACAGATGACCATCATTACAACCCTCTAAGATAGATGCTATCATACCTACTTTACAGTGGGAATCTATGAGGAACCTGAAGCTCCAAGAGGCCAAGTCATTCATTAAATACCTGGTCCTAGGTATGAATAATGAATGAATAATTTCAAACATCTCTATGCTCCTTCTTGGTGCCAGGTGTCCCGTGTGAAGGTTTGGGTCAGGCTGTGGTGCTAGCAGGTGGCAGAAGCCCAAGATGCATTATCACCCAGGGTCTCAAGCTGCTGGGCTGCATGCAGCTGCCAGATGTGGCTATGTCAGTCTCCCAGAGGGCTGCACTTAATGCCTAGCAGAACGGCAGCCTCTCTGTAAGGATCTGTTAAATGCATGAATGGCACTGCATTTTATTGCAGCTTGAGCTGGTCCTAGGAAACTCTCCTGATTTCTAAAGCTGCCACAATGAAGACAGAGGCCAGCCTAACTCCTGACCTCACCCCATAGTGAATGCAGGAGGCCCTTGCCCAGTCATTTCAAAGCTAGATGGCTGCAGGTGACCCACAGCATCCAGACCTCCCATTGTGTGGCACCTGATACCCCACTCTTCACTTCTTTCCACTGCCTATTGTCCTGAGCAGAGATGGCAAAACAATTCTAAACTGGTGTTCATTGCTAAACTTTTAATCAAATTAGGATTTGGCAGCCAGCAAGAGGCATTCAGACAAAATGTGAAAGGATGTCTTACAAATGTGGGGAAAAAAATCACCAATCACTTTTCCTCCAAGCTTTAAACATTTCCTTCAGTGATTTGTGTCTCCCCCGACCCTCAAAAATAGCCAAACAAAAAGTTATAAAAATCAATAAAGCAAGTGTCTTAATAGTGGTTTGCTCAAAATGCTCCGGTTTTAAAGAATGGGAGAGAATAGAGACTCCCTTTTATCACTGAGGGCTTGTTTCTCATATTTCCTTTTCTTCCCTGTGACTTTCTGCTGGTGGAAATGGCTAGAGTAGGCCCCACGGCCCTTAAGACTCTACGATAACCATGACAAAGCATTCTCCAGTCCCCTCATAAAGGAAGAAGACTTCTCTGTTCAACTGAGCCCTTCCTTCCTCCCTTGGCAATTTTCAAGCTCCCTCCCTTCTATCACGTCCTTTTGTCTCCACCCTTGAACAAATCCCAGCCCCAACCCCAGGGTCTAACTTCTTTTTTAAAGTAAACTCCTGTTACCCACCCGCCAGCTAAGGCAGCGGAGGAATCCTGGTTTTCTCAGGATGTTGCTGCAAAGGCCTGAGGTCCACACTCTGTCTCCCATGTGCCTTCAGCCACATGTGGAGGGATTAGAGACACATCAAAACGGGTCTCCAAAGCCTCAACCTGCTGCTCAGGCACCACAGGGATCTGCCCCATTGCTCTGGGTGGCTGTGATGTTGGTGTCCATAGACAGAAGGTACACCGATTTGGCAGCCTGAACCTGCTGGAGAAAAAGGTCACTTTTCAAAAATACGGAAGTGCAAATAACTCTTTAACTCTCCTGATAAAAAAAAAAAAAAATTCCCTATCTTTGGTCAAAAGAGCTTGAACTTTGGCATTTAGAAAACTACTGCGTGACCCAGCAGAAAAAGTCAAAATAGGCCAAATAGGCTGACCCCTTCTGTTTCCTAGAGATTTCACGGCATTGCCCCACCTTCAGTTTCTCCCAGTCTGCGGCAAGGCCACCATCCCACCAGCCAAGGATAGGATGGAACCCCAAGTAAAGAAACCTGTAGATCTGACCTAGTCAGTGGGAGTGGTCAGGGCCACATGGCCCAGAGGCTTGGAGAGGCACAGCACTGGGTGCTGAGTCCCATTTCTGTTGTAACGTTAAGCCACTGGGCATGACATGGAAGCTGAAAGACGAGGAAAGGTCAAGGCACAATAAAGCCAACTATTCTCTTGTAGCAGATGGAGGCTACAGCTGCAGGTATGTTGCCTTCTAGAAAAACATTTCTCTTCTTGGTAGGTCTACAAGGCATCTGTCCTCAGGGGTCTGTGTGCCCTGTGCGCTAAGCATGGGTCAATGCTCAAAGGGTCCCAGAGACCCTGGAGGAGACTGTCCTCCCTGCTGGTGCTCCCAGCCATGCTATCCAGAGTGATTAACTCAGACTTCAGGAACAGCCCCCTGTGAACAACAATGGGCTGTCCCTGAGCAGGGAGGGCAGTGGGCATCCACTGTGGACCGGAGTGGGAGTTTTCCCCGTGGAGGACTGAAAGAGGAGCACTTCTCCTCCTCTGAGGAGGATAGACCTCAAGCCAGGCACCAGCACAGAGCTAATCTCTCAGGCGAGTTCCTATCAAAAGTTTAGTTTTTTTTTTCTCTTAAATTCTGAGAATAGCTATTTTTAAGATTCTCTCTCTCTCTCTCTTTTTAATCTTTGATAAAGCCCATACATTGACAGTGCCCTTGTATGTGTGAAGCTCTGGGGAATTAAGGGACAGGAGAGCAAAGGGAAGTGTCACTCTTCCCACCTCACCCCTCCACCAGGACTGTCCAAAGGAGCAGCACGAAGTCAGGGGAAGGTAAGAGACCCCGAGACCCCCGCATAGCCAGCACCCAGAAAGGAGAGGCCCAAGGGGCAGTGACAAACACAGTGAAGCAGGCGGCACGCAAGTCTCCTAAAGCTTGGATACTGGGCAGGAAGAAGCAAACCTCCAAATACACCTGAGCCACAGACTTATACTTTTGCTGGGCTTCTACAGACTGAATGTTTGTGTCCCTCCAAACTTCTTTTTTTTTTTTTGAGACGGAGTTTCGCTTTTTGTTGCCCAGGCTGAAGTGCAATGGCGCGATCTAGGCTCACTGCAACCTCTTCCTCCCTGGTTCAAGCGACTCTCCTGTCTCAGCCTCCCGAGTAGTTGGGATTGCAGGCATACACTACCACGCTCAGCTAATTTTGTATTTTTAGTAGAGACAGGATTACTCCATGTTCGTCAGGCTGGTCTCGAACTCCCAACCTCAGTTGATCTACCCGCCTTGGCCTCCCAAAGTGCTGGGATTACAGGTGTGAGCCACTGCACCCAGCCCCCTCCAAACTTCTTATTTTGAAATGATCACCCCCATGGTGATGGTATTTGGAAGTGAATTTTGGGAAAATAATTAGGTCATGCAGGTGGAGCCCTCATGAACGGGATTAGGTATTAGATGCCTTATAAAAGAGGCTGGAGAGAGAACCCTCACCCCTTCTACCAGGTAAGGACACAGTAAGAAGGCACCATCTATGAGGAAGTGGGCCCTCGCTAGATACTGAATCTGCTAGCACCTCAATCTTAGACTTTCCAGGCTCCAGAACTATGAGAAATAAACTTCTGTTATTTATAAGCCACCCAGTTTATGGAATTGTGTTACACCAACCCAAACAAAGACACGAAGAAACTCCATTTTCTTCTTTCTCCCAGTCTTTAAAACTCACAAAGCATATTGTGAGATATGAAAGAAGGATTGCTGGTCCAGAAGCCAGCAGCACAGGCAGGACTAAAACTTGGGTCTCTCAACATGCTTTGACCGTGGGCCTCAGGATAACAAGGGTGCTGGAACATTCTGAGTCCATCCACAGTGATGACAAGTAGAGAACCATATTCTCTCTTATGCGACATACAAGCCTACTTGGCTTTCATTTCCAACTTTCACATGTGCTGGCCCCTCTCACTTTTGAAGGGGATAGAAAAAAAATATGATCTGACATGGAATTGACCTAGACACCATTGATGGTGAAGTAGATACAGAAAATGTGGTACATATACACCGAAGAATACTATGCAGCCATAAAAAGGAATGAAATTACGTCCTTTGCAGCAATAGGAACACAGCTGGAGGCCATTATCCTAAGCAACTTTATGCAGGAACACCACATGTTCTCACTCACAAGAGGGAGCTAAACACTGAGGACAAATGGATACGAAGAAGAGAACAACAGACACTGGGGCCTGCTTGAGGGTGGAGGGTGGGAGGAGGGTGAATATCGCAAAACTACCTATCAGGTACTTTGCTTATTAACTGCATGATAAAATAATCTGTACGCCAAACCCCTGTGTCACGCAATTTATCCATGTAACAAACCTGGACATGTACCCCCGAACCTCAAATAAAAATTGGAAAGAAAAAATATATATATGGCCTGAGTCGGATCAAGGAAACACAGCCCAAACTTGAAGCACTACTAGGAAACGGTCCATTCATAGGATACTAAGCCTACAGCAACACCACACTGGGTTAAGTAAAGGCTGCTCAAATAGGTTATTGGGGTCCACAGTTTACCCAGGAATATAGCAAGTCATACCACTGCCCGACTGCATCAGAGAGGCAAAGTGAATTACCTAATCTTAAGAGCGTTGACTAAAGTCAAAGTCTTACCCTAAGCAGCCATTGGCTTAGCTTCCATTGCATTGACTCAGCTCTGCTGTGAAACACATGAAAATAAGCAGAGGGTGTTTCAGCAGCTTCCTGAATGGAAAGGAAGGACAATACACTAAACCCTGTGTTCCCTGCCTATGGCTGGGTCATTGTCGGATTCTAGGAGACACTTCATTTGAGGGAGTTTATTTGCATCAGCCTGTAATTTACTCACAAAATAAAAATGTTCAGCTTGCAATCTGTTCCTACCAGCCTGGAAAAGGCAGGCCTACACACAGATGCCTTTAACGTGGCCTTTCTATTCTTCCTTCCTCTTCCTCTTCCCCCACCTCGCTGTCCTCCCAATTTAGTCCCCCTTTATCCCTAAGGAAGTCAAGAGTTGGTCTTTACCAACACTTAGCCTCCTACAAATGCCTCCTAAGGCTCATGGGAAACTAAAGCAAGTATTTTTAAATATTCTAATTATAAACAGCTTGAGCTTGACTTACCCAGATAATTCAGCCATTTTGTATGATGTTCCCTGTTTGATTTCTCTAAAAGGTTTCCTCAGTTTTCCATTGCACTTTGTTATGTAGATGAAGAACCACCACAGAATGTAGAAAATAGGTACAAAATCAAGAGAACCACAGCAGGAGGAAGGGCTAGGAGAAGGACGGGGCAATGCTGGGTCTTGAGACAAGATGGTTATGAACAAGAGAATCAAACCTGGTAATGACGATGCTGCAGATAGAGGATGCCTTTTCCCTTTGTATGCAGTGTATTCGATCATCTGTTCCTACTCAAAATAGAGAGGATATTCAGCTCTTGCCATTTGCAGGGCCAAAAAGAAGAAACCAGCACTGAATAAAGTCAGGAGCCATCATTTCAGAGAAAGTACTCAGTAAAAGAGAGAAAAGTTCTTAGAAATACAACCTCAGTTCTGCACAATTACAGATAAAGAAATGAGAGAATGTGCTACAATTTATATTTTAGGAATGACAATTTCAGCACAGGCTGATGTGGGATGTCGGAGAAGATTAGGGAAATATAAAGAGCCCACATAGGAAAAAAAAAAAATGTCACCAAATACAGAAGATTTTGTTTAGTCTAAACCTGGCTCAAGATTTTGCCACGTGATGAGGAATTTAAAGTCAACCCCAGAGCCATTTGATACCACAATTCCAAGTAAGAGACACAGCGGTGAGGGGGACTCAAAAAGACAACTGCATTGGAGAATCTCCTGCCCCTTCGGACACTGGCTAATTGGCAGCATGTGTCAAAATAGTGAGTATGTGCACCATTTGACCCAGTGATTTCCCTTCTAGCAATCTACCCTAAGAAATATTGAGACAGGTCAGCATAAAGTGACCATGCAATATGTTTACAATAGTGAAAAATTAGAAATAAGCTAAATATCCAACAATAGGAGATTGTTTGTAAAAGTCATGGTATATCAAAAGAATGAAAATTATATACGGCCATTAAACAAGTTTATAGATTCACTTATTAACATCTGTTCACAACACATTGCTAAATAAAAATTGTAGGTTGCAAAAATCTGTAGGTTATGCTTCCATTATAAAAATGTATTGACATGTGTATATGCATCTGAAATAAAATATACCAATGTTAAAGACATTTATTGATGGTTAGTGAGATAAATACTGTGGGTTTTTTGAAGATCATGCTTCTGTCTAATTAGTATAGATTACATCTAGGATGAATAAATATGTTGTGGATAAACTCTCCACCCTTACACAATGGTGCCTTAATATGGTGTGCTCCAACCACACATACTATAGGTATATCCATGACAAATTGATCCCATGACAATTTATAGAGAGATAACTTTTTTATTTTAAGTCTAACTACTTGATTCCCCTGAAAAATAATCAAATAGAAGTCTTTTAGTGCTTGCTGGTGAAAAGAGTCAAATTCTGTAAAATATTTGAAAAGATTTATTCTGAGCCAAATATGAGTGACTATGGCCCGTGACAGAACCCCAGGAGATCCTGAAAATACGTGCCCAAGGGGGTCGGGCTATGGCTTGGTTTGTTTATACATTTTATACATTTTGAGGAGGCATAAAACATCAATCAATACATGTAAGATGCACATTGGTTTGGTTCCAAAAGACAGGACAACTGGAAGCAAGGAGGTGTGATAGGTAGATTCAAGGATTTTCTGATTGGTGATTGGTTGAAAGAGTTTATTTAAAGACCTGGAGTCAATAGAAGGGAGTATCTGGGTTAAGATAAGGGATTGTGGGGACCGAGATTCTTATTATGCAGATTAAGTCTGCAGGTAGCAGGCTTCAGAGAGAATAGACTATAAGTGTTTCTTATCAGACTTAAAAATGTGCCAAACTCTTAGTTAATTCTCTCTTGGAGCAGAAAAAAAGACCTGGAAAGGGAACAGGATTCTCTACAAAATGTAGATTTTCCCCACAAGAGACAGCCTTCGCAGGGCATTTCAAAATGTTAAAAAATATATTTGTGGGTAAAATACTTTGGTTTCTTTCAGGATCTGTTATCTGTCATGTAGATATCTTATTGCTACAAAGAGTCTCTGTGTTAATGTTAATGCTGGTCAGCTGTGCCTGAATTCCAAATGAAGGAGGGTATATGAGGCGTGTCCAACCACCCATCCCCATCATGGCCTGAACTAGTGTTTCAGGTTAGCTTTAGAATGCTTTTGGTTGGGAGAAGGGGTCCATTCAGTGGCTTGGGGAGCTTAGAATTTTATTTTTGGTTTACAAGTCCTAGCTGCAAGCTATTTTTTTAATGTTTTATTTGGGAGATGAGCATTTTTTTCTATACCACATACATTCCTTTTATCCACATACCTACTCACCTGCTAATTGCAACATTCTGTCACATATTTCTCAGTCCAAGTCATCTTGACTTTCAAGACTTTAAGGGGTTGGAAATCTTAAAGCACCACTTGTTGATGTTGGTGGGGGTAGACCTTCAGTGTTAAAGGAAGCAACAGTCATCCAGTCCACCCCCTCCTTCCAGGGCTCGGGGCCCTCTATGATGCCCCTGCCTAGTGGCTGCCTGACCTAGGCTTGAAACCTCGTTTACTCCCTGTCCCCTACCCAACCTCAACTGAAACAATCAGTTATATTTTTAGAAAGTTTGTTAACGAACGAATGAATGAACAAATGAGTGGAAAGTCAGGTACTCCTTGCTTGGGGTGACTTTGATATTATAGGGTTGTGATATAATAAAAAATACACATTTGGTCTTTGTCCCAAGTTCCTGGCACATGGCTAAAACCTTTGGGTGACTTTTGTGTGTGAATGAGATGACCAGTGGCTGGGGGCACCTAGATAGCTTCAGGATGGGGACTGCTCACCAGAAAGACTGAGGGTTAGAACTTTCAGTGCCACCCACAGGTTGCATTAGTCACCAATGGCCAATGATTTAATCAATCATACCTACGTAACGATCCCTCCATAAAAACCCCCAAACAATGCAGTCTGAGAAACTTCGGGTTGGTGAGCACATCCAGGTACTGGGAGGGTGAACCACCCAGAGAGGCACAGAAGCTCTGAGCCCTTCCCTGATATCTTGCCTATGGCATCTCTTTCACTTAGCTGTTTCTGAGTTGCATCCTTTATAATAAACTGGTAAATATCAGTACAATGTTTCCCTGTGTTCTGTAAGCTGTTCTAGGGAATTACTGAACTTGAGGAGGGTATTGTGGAAACCCCCTGAATTTACAGCCTGTCAGTCAGGAGTACCAGTGAGAATCTGGGACTTGTGACTGACACCTGAAGTGAAGGTAGCCTTGTGGGACTGAGCCCTCGACCTATGGGATAGCCACAGTCCGGGTGGATAACATCAGAATTGAATTGACTTGTAGGACACTCACCTGGTGGTGTGAAAGACACCATGCATTTGGAGTCAGAAGCGTTGTCAGTAAAAAGTTATGGATTAAAAGCACCTAAGAGAAAAATCTTCAAACAGCCCTTTGTTAGTGCAAACACAGCACTCACTTGATCAAAGAAGCCCAGGGCCTACTTTCTAATCTTATCACCTGTGGCTCTATGGGAAAGAATTAGCAAACATACCTGTGGGTATGCACCAAGTGTTAGCAGCCTAATTTGCAAACTCAAGAGACTGAGGGATAACCCCTTCTAAGTTCAACAGACTAAAAGTAACACAGAAATGCTATTCCAAGAAGAACAATGACAGTCACCATTACAGTGTCTTCTATGTCCCAGGCACTATGCCAAGCGCTTCACATACATCCTGCCTTCATCTTTTCCAAAACCCTATCAGGTGGGTGATATTGTCCTTATTCTTTTTCTATTTATTTATTTTTTGAGATGGAGTTTCACTCTTGTTACCCAGGCTGGAGTGCAATGGCGCGATCTCGGCTCACTGCAACCTCCACCTCCTGGGTTCAGGCAATTCTCCTGCCTCAGCCTCCTGAGTAGCTGGGATTACAGGCACGTGCCACCATGCCCAGCTAATTTTTTGTATTTTTAGTAGAGACGGGGTTTCACCATGTTGACCAGGATGGTCTCGATCTCTTGACCTCATGACCACGCGCCTCGGCCTCCCAAAGTGCTGGGATTACAGGCATGAGCCACCACGCCCGGCCCCGATATTGTCCTTATTTAACAGATAAAGAAACTGAGTAAATTCCCCGAAGTCACACAGCTAATGAGTGGTGGAACAGGAATATTTGCCTAGGTCTTTCTGTGTATAAAACACATCCTCTTAACTGCTGTGCAACACTGGCTCAGAAGCTGTTTTATGAAAGTATCGATTTATGAGAATATTCTAGTGCACTGCCAGAAGGCAGATTGTCTCAAGGTCATCTGTCATCTTTACCATGTTCACTGTCACCAGTAAGAGGATTTCGTACAAGCCTGCACACGTGTGGCTTCCCTGTAGGACTGGCTACATAATGTGTGGGTCTGCACATAATTTGTGCAAAATGAAATCTTGAAATCCCCTTGTTCAAATTAAAAATTTCAAAATGATAACAGCAGAGCCTTAAACCATGGACTGTCTAAGTCGCATATCCATAAAGCAGGGCCTGCTTCCCAGGGTTCCCATATTTATGCCCAAATAATCTAAGATTGTCTTGATGGAGAAACCAGAAATTCTTGAAGTACAGAACTCATCCATTAAGCTCTTCGGTTGCATGCATTTATTTATTCAACAAATATCCTGTGATCTTATGACATGAGAACTCCTGGGTTAATTTAAAATGCTCCCTAACTAGACACTAGAGCCACAGCTGGACAGAATCCTGATTTTCCTGCTCCCTAAAAATAAGGAAACATCTTTTTCTTGCTGGCTTGGCTCAGCAGCTTAGCTCAAAGTCAAAGGGGGAACGTCCTCTTTTTTTTTTTCTTTTTTGAGATGGACTCTCACCCTGTGACCCAGGCTGGAATGCAGTGGTGCAATTTCAGCTCACCGCAAACTCTGCCTCCCAGGTCCAAGTGATTCTCGTGCCTCAGCCTCCTAAGTAGCTAGGACTACAGTTGTACTCCACCATGCCCGGCTAATTTTTGTATTTTTAGTAGAAACGAGGTTTCACTGTTGGCCAGGCTGGTCTCGAACACCTGACCTTGTGATCCGCCATCCTCAGCCTCCCAAAGTGCTGGGATTACAGGCATGAGCCACCGTGCCCATCCGGGAAAGTCCTCTTTAAGCAAACATATGGATGCACGGACCAGTCCCTGCTCCATCACGGCCACCTCCGCTGCACAGAATCCTGATATTCCTGCTCTCAGAAAACAAGGGAACATCTTCCTCTTGCTGGCTTGCCTCAGGAACTTAGCTCAAAGGCAAAGAGGGAAAGTCCCCTCTAAACAAACATATGGACACAGACACAAGGATCAGTCCCTGCTTCTCCACGGGCGCCCTTAAGGCAGTGTACCGTTTAACAAAAACACATCATTTTCACTCCTATTTTAATTTTGTTGCTTGCTTCCCTTTGGGTTGGAAGCTAGACTTTGGGGGTGGCTGGTAAGTCATTTTGAAAAGACGAATACCTGTTTTCATGCCTCCATTCTTGTGATGTTGATTTTGGGGCCTTTCCAACCCTTTCCAAATGTTTTTTCAATCCCTTGAGTGTCTAGACTTCCTGCTTTAAAGGCCTCCCTTCCAACCCAGGATTGCCCCATTCACCTTAAAACATTTTTCAATAACCCAGACAAAACCAGGCTGAACATACCCGAGCTCCGGAACCGGCAAATCTCGTTCCAACCCCCGCTGATGACTCCCAGGGGAATCCAAGAGGACAAAGACAAGGATGAGGACAAGGACCCAGGATTTGGGGGTGAATGGCAACTGCTGTCAACTCGTTTTCAACCTCGGCCAGTTGTCCCAGGTGTAGCCTTGGCCTCCAGAGAGCTGGTCCCCGTTGTTACTCCAGGTCACTTGGAACATAAACAAAGTGGTTGGGCTTCCCTTCTTGGAAATCAAGACAACAGCTGGTGTGGGGCCTGGGAAAGAAGAAATTTGTCTTCTTGCTCTTGCTTCAAAGCAGCAGGAAAATTACCATGGTTCAGAGCTGTGGCTCAACAGTGCCCCCTGCTGGGCAAATTGTTCTGGTGTGTCTGACCACTGGACAATCAAACGTGAATTTTGTGTTGAGATCTGGAGTTTACTTGCCTTGAACCCCATTGAGAGTCTTCAGAAGAAGAGAGAAAGCAAGTAAGTAAAAATAAAATCTGTATATGCTTGGTTCTCTCAACTAACAATGGTTTCCCTATCAGAGCAGACAAGAAAACCCAGCATCTCGGCTTTGACTCCACTTTCACTTCAAAAACAGCAGTTTGTGTGCCCTAGCTCTGAATCTAGGAGAATTCTAGCATTTTCCATCAAGATGATGAGGACAGCTTCAGCTGAAGACCTTCCCATAAGGCTCAGGAAGGGGATTTTATAAACTGGTCTTTCATCCAATCACAGGACTCACACTGTGAAGACACAGAGTCAAGAAAGAAGATGCCAGCCATGGTTTTTTTCTCTTATCCCACCGGGATGCAATAAGTATCCCCCAACGTGTCCAGTCACCAGAAAACTCCAGAAAAGAACTCAATTTCAGGAAATATAAGAATATCTAACATTTTTATTTAGGATGCTGGAAAACACACATATCAACTACAAGGTATTATTTCTAGATCCATAGAAAACCAGAGTAAGGAAACTCTATTGAGACTGATTAAATATACTGTCTCTTTAATAGTTAAAAGATTGGCAGGATGTGGTGGCTCAGGCCTGTAATCCCAGCACTTTGGGGGGCTGAGGCGGGCAAATCACAAGGTCAAGAAATGGGAGACCATCCTGCCCAACATGGTGAAACACCATCTCTACTAAAAATACAAAAAAATTAGCTGGGCATGGTGATGCATGCCTGTAGTCCCAGCTACTTGGGAGGCTGAGGCAGGAGAATCACTTGAACTCAGGAAGAGGAGTTTGCAGCGAGTCGAGATGATGCCACTGCACTCCAGCCTGGTGACAGAGGGAGACTCTGTCTAAAAAAAAAAAAGAAAGAAAAAAGAAAAAAAAAAAGCTAAAAGATAAACTTAACAATGTTGTCTGCTTCTGGTAACTTTTCTTTTTCTGAATCAGTTTTCAAGCCCTGGATGTTTTTTACTAATGTAATTGAAAAATCAACTTTGACTTAAGAAATCCCTTCTTTGTATCTGAATATCAAATTACTCTCAATTCTCCTTGTTTTCCTTCACAAAGAACAAGGAAAGGAAATAGACATGATTCTAAGAGGAGGCAGGAATCCTGGGAAAGACAGAGGATGAGCTCAAAGACTCCTCCACTGAGGAAACTTCATTGCATTTTAAAAGAACTGCAGATATAAGAGTTTGTAATTTTCCCAGACAGCAGCATGGGGACATGATTGACTGTGACAAATACATTTTTGGTTTCACAAGGTGAGCTGCTGCCCAACTGATTATTCTTGTAACCTCCTTGAACCCTATTAACCCTTAGCAAAGAGTAATTATTGACTGGTAGGCACGAATGGGGACGTTCAATTGACTACCAGACCCTTACCAAGATGACCATGTCCCAACAAGCAAAAGGACATGTTTTCTCAACCTTGGATCTGTTGCCTCCTACACTTGTTCCCTTCTGTCATCTCTATGCACTTGCATATGTCTTTTGCAAAACAAGCAATTCAATTACACTAACATTCATCATGATAATAGGAATAAGGTGAGGCACAAAATTAATGTAGCCTTGATCCTCAGAGAGATATCAGGATAATGAACAGACAGACAAGAAAACACTTTGCACACTCTGTTATGATGAATTGCTATAAAAGAGGTCTGAACAAGGTGTAATAAGGACAGTCCCTGGAAGAGGCACAGCTCAAACATCACCTCTTCTGAGAAGCCTTCCCTCCTTCTCCAGGCTGACAAGGATGAGAACTCAGCCAACGAATGCTTTCTGAGTGCACTGCAATTAGGATCTAGGAGGGTGTGATGATGAACTAGTTCTCAGAGTGCTTACTTTTCAGTGAAGGGGTAGATACAAACAGACAGATAAATAAAATATGTAAAAGTTGTAATTGATGCAGAGAAGGAAGCAAACAGGGGGAATGAGGCAGGACTAGGAAAGGGAGACCTATTTTAGGTGGAGTGGGAAGAGGAGGCCTCTCTGGAAATGGCATTCAAACTGAGGACTGAAGCATGCTTCAGGATCAGATGGTGACAGTCATCTGTGGAATGGTGGTAGGTGGAGGGTTGAAAGTGGTTCTGGAAAAGAGAATGCAAACTTGGGCAAGACGGTAGGATATCTGAGGAACTGAGGTAGAACTGAGTAAGCTTGTAAGTTGAGGCTGAAGGATAGAATTTACTGAGATGGGGAAATTTGAGAGCGGGTACAGATGAGTTTGTAGGAAAAAAAAATCAAGAGTTCCATTGTACTATGGTAATTTCCAGGTATCTATGCATTGCATAAATGGAGACAACAATTAGGTTGTAGGATATATGAATCCAGAACCTGGAATAAAGGTCTGAGATAGAAACATAATTAGGGAGTTATCAGGATGCATATACTATGTAAATACCCAGGAAGTGATTCAAAGGGAATGCAGAGCCCAAGAGGAGATTGGGATTAAAACTGAGTCCAAGAAAATTTTCACAGACTATGCAAGAGCACAGATGAAGGGTTAAGGGAAGAAAGAGAAAAATTACAACTAGGGAGACTTAGAAAGGATTAAAAAGGTAAATCTTAAAGAAAAAAAAAACCAACAAGCACTACTAAAATATAGCTAACTCTAGCTTGCTGAGTAATGAGGCTACAGAAGTAAGGACAAGCTGGCTGCCCCATCTGTCACTCTACAGATGACCAGGGTTGACCATGCGGATTTGACCATCTAGGCAGGCAACCATTTCCTCCCTGTCCCTTCTGAGTTGTGCTCCCCTATGCTGTGGAATCAGTCTCACAGAGCCACCCTGCTCTTCCTGCAGGAACCCCTAAGTGAGCAATGAATTAGCCTTGGGTTCTAACTCTTTCCTTCATCAGTATCTTCCACAGAGAATTCAAGACCTCACCTTCATTAATCAAGCCTCTCCCTTAGCAGATGACCTAAAACTAAAACAACCCAAAATGTAATCCTGCTCTCACCTTATCTGTTTCCCTAGTACCATCTCATCTATCTCTTGAATACCATTTATGGAAAAAAAAAACTTAAATTCATTTTCTCTCCACCCATTCTCAGCCCACACCAACATGGCAGCAGCTGCCATCACTTTGCTGACCCAGCTCTGGCAAAGGCCAGTGATGGACTTCAAATTGACTAATCCAATGACCACTTTTCAGTCCTTCCGTGATTTGACCTCTCCATAGCCTGTGGCACTGTTGGCTACTTCAAGTCACCTGCTCACTCCTGACTCTTCTCCTTACTTCTCAGCACCCTGCACCCCGTGAATCACCTCCCTCTGCCCATCCTTGGATACTAGAGCTTCCCAGAATTCTTCCCTCAGCCCAATTCTTTTCACTAGCTTCATATGCTCCGTGGGTGATCTCCCTTACATCTGTAATACAAATAAAGGCCCCAGCCTTTCATGACTTTGTGTGGGTGAGCTCCCTTATGTCTACAATGCTCCTTAAAGGCCCCAGTCTCTCATGACTCCAACTTCCCAGTGAGCGTCTCTACTAATATCCTCCCCATCACAAATGCTGAGCCAGTATGCTGAACCAAATTCACTGTCTTCTTCAAATTTAAATTATCTCCTGAATTCCTTTTCTGCACTTACCTCGCCGCCATTTGCTTAATCTGGAAGCCTGAGAGATGGCTTTAAGCCCTTCCTCCTGCTCACCCCTATTGCACTTAGTCACCAAGTCCTTCTAAATATCCTTAGAGCCTGGTAACCCATGTTCATTTCTATTCTTAATTCAGGTGAAAATCTCCCACCTAAATTATTGCTGCCATCTTCTAACTGGTCTCAGTGCCTCATCCCCCTTGATATGGTTTGGCTGTGCCCCTACCCAAATCTCAACTTGAATTATATTTCCCAGAATTCCCACGTGTTGTGGGAGGGACCCAGGAGTAGGTAATTGAATAACGGGGGCCGATCTTTCCCGCGAGATTCTCACGATAGTGAATAAGTTTCACAAGGTCTGATGGGTTTATCAGGGATTTCCACTTTTGCTTCTTCCTCATTTTTCTCTTGCTGCTGCCATGTAAGAAGTGCCTTTCACCTCCTGCCATGATTCTGAGGTCTCCCCAGCCATGTGGAACTGTAAGTCCAATTAAAGCTCTTTTTGTTCCCAGTTTCAGGTATGTCAGGTATATTTAAGGATTTTGTTCTTATTGTTAATAAAGTCATGTGTTTGTGTTATGGGAAAGGAGCCACTAGTCCAGGGAAGAAAAAGGTTAAAAGTTTTTGTTAAAAATAATTTCTTTGACAGTGAATAGTGAATCCCTCATACCCTTTTATTTGACTGTTACATTCTATGTGCAAAACGTATTTTCTAAATGTAGATTGAATGTAAGCAGTGACATCTTTACCCATAAACTGGAAATATGTATAATATCTATCTGCCATGGTAAACAAAAGAATTGTAACTATTAAAAACAGGCAAGAAAAGAAAAGAAAGGCAATTTCCAATGAGATTTGGTTGGCTTGCTCTACAATTGAGTCACTGGGATTAATGTGCTGTGCTGATAAAAACACAAACATAGTGATAATGCCTTAGTCTCAGAAAGCAGAGTCAACTGGTGCAAGAAAATAAGGAAAAACACTCACAGAGATATAATCTGCAAGGCCTTGGGTTGTGTGTACAAAAGTGTTCTTTCACCTCTGAATATATCTTAATATTTGCCAGTGGAATAGAGTAGAGAAATGTCAACATATACGTACCTTTGGCTTTAAGTTGACAGAATACCTGACTTCTTGAATCAACAGAACAATGCAGTGAATATTCCAGAAAGGATTTCTCTAATTCATTGTTCACTTTTCCCCAGGTAAGGACTCCATGGGAAATAACACTGGTAGGAGTGTGAAAATGGCTGCTGTCAACATTGAAAATATCAATAATAGCTACACACTTGTTCCCAATATATTTATTTATTGTCCGTTCTGACCCTTTCCATTATATTCACCACTCTAGATAGAAATTAGATTAATGTTACTAATCTCTCTCTCTAAGGCAGAACTTTCAGATAACCATCTTTCCATTGGATCACGGCACCCTTGGAAGGACTGGAATGAAGAAAAGGGCTTCTGTCATCTGTACTTGGTGACTATGTGAGACATAGCTAAAACTGAGGAAGATGGCTGGGCATAGTGGCTCAAGCCTATAATCCCAGCACTTTGGGAGGCCAAGGCAGGAGGATCACCTAGGTCAGAAGTTCAAGACCAGCCTGGCCAACATGGTGAAATACAGTCTCTACTAAAAATACAGAAATTAGCCAGGTGTTGTGGTACACACCTGTAAACCCAGCTACTCTGGAGGCTGAGGCAGGAGAATCACTGGAACCTGAGAGGTGGAGGCTGCAGTGAGCTGAGATTGTGCCACTGCACTCCAGCCTGAGTGACAGAGCAAGACTCTGTCAAAAAAAAAAAAAAGAAAAAAAAACTGAGGAAGATGATGACCTTGCATTCTCCCCAGAATCCACTTTCCCTGTCTTAAAGAGCAGACAAAAAAAAAATGACTATTTCTGGAGAACAGGATTGGGGTGAGAGATAGTCTTTCACTTTTTTACTTTATGCCATTTTGTAATATTTGAGGTTTTTATTTTTTAAGATATGGCTGTAAGATATAGCTTTATTTACTTATTTATTTCTAACAAATAAAAATCGTATGTATTTATGGTATATAACATGATGCTTTGATATACATATACACTGTGTAATAAAGTAAATCAAGCTAATTAATGTATCCATTGCTTTACATACTTATCATTTTTTGGTGGTGAGACCACTTAAAATCTACTATTTTCCCAATTTTCAAGTACACAGTCCATTGTTGTTAACTATAGTCACCATGCTGAACAATAGGTCACTCCTCCTGACTACCTGAAATTTTATATTGTTTAACCAGCAAGGTATAGCATTTTATTACAGATGATAGCTTTGCAGAGGCCTGGATATTCTGATCAAAAGCAACCATACTCATTATTTTATTATCGTTCAAACATTTGAATTCGGAAACAATGGTGGATACTGTGATATGCTACCCAGATCCATATCCCCCCACATTCAGGACTGAATGATTCATTCGCCCAGCTGCTGGGCATGTTGGATAAATGACAGCTCTTAAGTATATTTCCCTCCCAAGCCTTGCCCTGTACCCAGGGCCGTGTCCCCTGCTCCAGCACAGCTCTATTCAATGGCTGGTTAATGCAGGGGTAGAAAGATAAAACCTCTTTCCTCAAATCTAGATCATTCTGAAGGGCCATCCCTGTTCCAGAGCTCCTTGTGGTAGGGAGGCATTGGTGTGACTGTTTCAACCTGTCTCTCTGCCCACCCTGGCTTCCTTCACTCCTTCACGAGGATTTATGCTAAGAGCGCCTCCCAGTAAACTCCAGGCACTCAAGTCTCCATCTCAGAATCTGCTTCCTGGGACCAACCAACACCACCTCAACCCCAATGTATCAATATCTGTGAAAAGCATCTAAAGTTCAGTGCTGTCAGACTAATAGAGGACGAGTTCTCCATTTGAAATGTTAGCAATTAATTATGATCTAAAATCAATGATCTTTCCAGTGCTAAGATTCTATGATGATTTTACAAATGTCTGCTGATTGATGGCACTGAGTTCCAGAAAAATGCTGAGGAAATAGATCCAGTCTATAATTCCATTACTCTCTAACCTATTCTTAGAAATTAGCCCAATATTTATTCTTTACACTTTTTCTAGACCATATGTTGCATATAAATAGAAAAAATGAGAGCTGAACCAATCCCCCAGGTGCCATCAGCCACTTTAGAATGTCTGAGATGTATGCTGTTGGTTGATATCCATCCATTTCACTCTTGAACAGGTTTGTCTAATTGGGTTTTGTTCACATTGATTTCCATCCACTTTCCTAACAAATCTATCAGATTCCAAGTGTTCTTTCCTAATTAATTTTTTTAGAGACAGGGTCTTGCTATGTTGCCCAGGTTGGAGTGTAGTGCTTATTCACAAGCATCGTCATGGCTCCCTGCAGCCCCCAACTCCCAGGCTCAAGAGATCCTCTTGCCTCAGCCTCCTGGTTAGCTAGGACTGCAGGTGCACACCACCATGCCCAGTCCAACTGTCCTTTTAAGTAAAGATTGAGATTAAACACAATCTGTAGCAGTTAGTTTTCCCTGATTTTCTTCTTTTCTCTGTTTTTTTTTTTTTTTTAACCTTATTTCCCTTCATGTACTACTCCTTTTTCAATTTGAAATTCTCTGGTTTGACGTCTAAAAATAGATCTGACAATCATTTTCAATTACCTAAACCTATTCTTACTTTTTTATGGTGTCATTTTCTTTTGAATGTCGCATCTCCACTCAAAGAATAACTTCATTCTATAACAATTGCTGTCCTTCTTAAGGTATTGACTCTTAAATTCTTTAAGATTCTTTAAGAATTTAAGATTGTTACATTATTTTTTCTTCAGAGACACTTGGCTGTCTTGCTTTCTTTGAATGAAATTATTGGAGATACCCGCTGGAGCAAAAAAAAAAAGGATTAAATGTAAAGGAAGGATTCATGAAATTTTAAGAAAATGTGAATGAATTACAAAATATGGATAATATGAAACACAGTACAATCAGATGACCAAAAACCCAGTAGGCGCATAAAATCAAAACTTCTCTAAGTTTCAGATTTTCTATCTGTAAAATGAGCATAATATTCCCTAGGAATTTGTCAAGGATGTAATAAAGTCACGTACATATAGCCACATAAGCTTGGCTGATCCTATTTATATTTGTTTATGATGATATTGAACACTGTACATTTATGATAATTGCCTCACTTTTACCAAATTCTATACTTGGTGGAGAAAGTTTTTACAATCAAAAGAGAATGAAATGCCACGGGACTTGGGATTCCTTAAGGAATGAAGGGCTTCCAAAGGGAGTCAGACCACCAGTGTGGACAAAGTGCTGACATTTACTGCCATCTGTTGGGTGATGAGCAAACTGTCCCACTCTTTAAAACATTCAGAAATACAGCTTCTGGAAGATTTCTTCCTCAATTCAAAAGGCATCCTTAGCTCATCACTGTTTGCATCTGCTGTGAAATAAACATCAGTCCCACTCCTAGAGGGGCAAGACCAGTAGCTGTTTCAGGAAATAGCGTAAGTCACAACCCTAAACAGCCACACCTGAAGACTGCAAAAGAAAAAATAAATTCTAGGGGCTGCTATATGCTCAGCTACACTTGCCACTACAAAGCACATACCCAAGGCTCAATATCCCAAAGGATGGGACCCATGTGGCCATGCCCTGGGCCCTTTCAAAGCACTGCCTCTAGACCAGACAATGTTATTGGCTTTCTGACAACCAAACCAATAATTACAAAAGGCCTCTCCATTAAGTACAATCCAGAGCAGTTAAAAGAAAAAATGAGAAGTGCTTGGTGGTGGTGGTGGAGGGGCAGGGGGAAATGCAGCTTGAATGATCTTTCCTTACATAGAACTGAGATTTTGAATAATTCTTCAAATCCCAAACCACCAGGCAATGGTACATACCAAGAGGGTGGAACCCATGCTTTTAATCTCTCAATAGCTTCCTTGGAGAGGTAAAGGGTCAGGCAGGTAACATGAGAAAAGTAGTCCCAGAACAGACTGTGCCCAATCTGAAAGGTATATGCCCTATCTCAAGAGACAGCCATTTCTCAGCCCCAGTTAACCCCTGCCCTGCTGGACTAAGAGGTCTGGCCTAGTAACTGTGGATATGGATCCCAGAGCCAGAATGCCTGGGTTGAAGGCCTAGCTTTGCCACTCACTGGCTGCAAAATCTTGGGTAATTCATTTATTCTTTCCATGCTTCAGTTTCTATACCTGTAAAATGAAGCTAAGAGCACCCCTGCTGCATCATATTGTTGTGGAGATTAAATAAATTAATACACATTAAACTGTTTAAAGACATACTGGGGTATAATCACTCAATAAATGGTACCAAGATAAAACGGAAGGTTCTTTGTCAACAGATCTCCCAATTTCTAAGAGAAGCCAGGATCAGGATTTTTTTTAAGGTAAAACATTTTTAAGTATAGGTGAACAATTAAAACGTATTCAAAATCCTCTGTAAGCCTAAAAGAATATACCCATGGGCCACATACAGTCCACAGGCACCCAGCACCTCACATTCAATGCTGGGAAAAAGGCAAAGCTGGAGGCAGACAAGTCTCGGACTCACTTCCAACTTCATCACCAGCTCCGTGATGCTGACAGCACAGTGGCTGGGAACTTGGGATGGCAGAACCACACGACAGAAAGTCCTGTGCCAGATAACAAACAGCAAGTGACAGATGGCTCCCCTGACCAAATGTAAGAGAAGAAAGTACTCTCAGTGATTTAAATGAAGCCTCTAACGTAGAGGGGGGCATGCGGGCAGCGTCTCCCTTCTTGACCCCAAACACTTCATTCAAGGTCTTTAACATTGCCGGCATCTATCCTAGAGACCAGGATTGACACAGATCAAGTCCAGCCGCCAAATCGAGTTCATTCCCTTCATTCCATTTTCAAAGGACAGTCCTTGCTCAATGAGTCCACACTCTAAAGTAACTGACGAGATTGCCAAATACACCAGACGGCCGTTCAGCAAACAACAGTCATATCTGCTTATCTAAGTGAGACATTAAATGAATGAAAAATAAATATCAACATCATTGAGAAACAACAATTTTTTTTAAAGAAAAACCAAAGCACTAAGAAAATGAGGCCTGCTCTTTAAAATTTTAAAGATCTTCCTTTCATTCTCCTTTAATACTGCGGGCCCATTGTCTTTTCCGACATCATTTAAAACCAACCAGATAGATTTATAACGAGATGCTAGTCCTTTTCTATTCTACCGACAAATATGCAGCCCATCTGCCTCCAATCAATGATGGAGCACGTGGAGATAGAGCAATGAGATATTTTTAAACATTCCTTTAATTAATTCATTGCAAGGAGGTGGCCCTTAGAGAGTTGTGGGGTGAGGGGCGGGCAGAGGGAAGAGAGAGCAAGCTCACGATCCTGGTAAATAAAGAGATTTGCCATAATCTGGATTCTAAAACCCTTTCTATGAAGCATCCTGCCTGCCCCCCAACAAGCTGTTAAGGGCATGAAATCAAAAGCTGCAAGCAAGGCAATGTTTGATGTTTGTCAGATGTTTTTTCAGACTGCAAGGACAAGTTTTTCAAATGCAAACAAAGCTAACATTTTATTTTGAGAATGATGCCTCTGCTTACTATTGCTAGAAGATTTAGTACTATCAGTGTTTTATTAGATTAAAATAATTGTAGCAAGCGATTGAAATGAAGACTAGATTCAGCTCATTCCAAGAGGCAAGCCAGTCCAATGGTGGAAAAATTTAGTATGAGAAACTACTTAGTTTGCCTTTAAAAGGGGGGAAACCAGAAATCAGGGCATCGTGTGACACAGTCACGGAGGAGGCGGGGAGGGGAGGATTTACACTGAAATCATTTCGTGTTGAGCTTCAAATTATGAAAAAGCTTTGCAGTTCTGGAACTGTAGGATTTATGGCACACTGACCCAGAAATCTCACACTTAGCTGTTAAATATATTGCTCGTTTTTTGCAGCTGAAGCATCATCGCTGAAGGACTTCTTGTCTGACACATCCCTTAAAGCCAAAGCCAAAGGAGACACACAGCACCTAATTGTGTGGCATGGAAGAAGAAAAGAAGTGGCCATTGATACTGATGAACAGACCTGTCTTTTGGTTTTTAATAACATGTTTCATCTGGATTTAGAAATTATTTCCTGAGAATTAAGCTTTCAATTACTCACAAGAGACTGTCTTAGTAAACATGAAATGGTTTTCTCATAGCTCTACTAATATCTATTTTACCCAAGGAGGCTGATTTCTATATTATTGAAAATGAGAAAATGAGAAATGAAAATTCCAGCCAAGCCTGAGGCATGCAACCTGCAAACCCCTCTAGACCACAAGCCCCATATCCTCCACTCACTTTCCAATAAGTTCGCTCTGTGGGCTCTTCCTCCAGCTGACCTTAAATTCATTCCCAAGGGGAGAAGGAAGAAGGCAATGGTTATGGTTTGCCTTTATTTGCTTGAAATAATAAATTCAAGGGGTCTCCCTTGCCAGGGTTTTCCCACTGTCAGCAGTTTTCTGTTTCCCTTGCTCTTTAAGTCAAACTGAAGGGCAGGCCCTCATGGCTGGCTTTCGCCCTGACCCCTTGGCTCCTGGGAGCTGATCAAAGGACGGATTGCCTTGGGTCTCTGACATACAGAGTGACCTAGCCACCCCCAACCTCCAAGACGATACCTCTAAAATGCCTGCCTCTTCAGCATCTGGGCACTCCACTGTGACCCAGTCAGTAATGGACACTACTAGCCTGTCTGCTACCAACTACTTATATTCTCTTTCCAATTTGGTTCAGGGCCCTAAAACCCATCTCTGTAACTCTAGCCATGACAGGGGACTCAGAAAAAAAGAATGCTCAACTATCGAATTAGACCTCGATTTGCAGGAAAATACATTTCAGGGTCTGGGAACTACTGAAGAGTTCACTATTAATTATTATAGAAACCAGATGCTAACAATCTCAATTCCAAATAATCAAAGCTCTCAAATAACCAGAATGTGCTTTCCTATCCTCTGCACAAGCAAAGACCAAGTGCACAGATTACAAAGAGAATATCCTAAAAGGCAATTTGCAGGATAGGTATGCCAAAAGTTTGAGGAAAAGCCAGAAATTTGCATCAGCCATGCCTAGCACACATCATTTTCAGATGATAACCCCAAAGATTTGTCAAGTCCTGAAATATTTCTGGAAAGACAGTATTATATTCTCTATATATAATTTTATCCTTAAAGTCTATTCTTATTGGACTGTCTACTTCACAGAGTTATTGGAAGAATCAAATGTGATGAGGTACACAAATGAGCTTTGAAAGTGGAGTGTTAAACAAACATAAGATGTCACTATTGCTTCTAATAATTCTTTAGAAATTGGTAATTAACATGTTCTTCTGCTGCTAATGACATCACCAAATAAATGTGAACCAGAATGGTCAGTTTCCCATATTATCCTGTCTCCCAAACATTCTGGATCAAACAGAGTTGAACTGAAAACACATAAATTGAAAGCATATAACTATATTGCTATTTTTGCTTCCTTCTAAGTAATGTATGTTTCAACGAAACAATTTCAATACTGTTAAAGGGCAAAAGCTAACAAAGGAGACAGCCTGAAGAGTCTTAGTAAATTTTCCTTTACACGGCACATTAACCAAAGATGTTAGAAGGGGCAAGAGATCTCACGAATCCACATGAACAATTTACTAATACAAATCCTTGACTGGATGGAGCTAGACTTCTAAAAGGCAGATCCCAGACTGTTCATGTTTCTGTATCCCCCCGACTCAGAGTTCCTCACATGTGAGTTCCACCCAACAAGTGCTCAGTAAATGCTCCTGGAAGAAAAGAAGAGAAGAAGAAAGGAAAGACCAGGGCTTCTGAGAATGTCACCTGCTCATCAATTACTGCTGTTAAACAATAATGGATCATAGATCTTCCTATATTTGTTTCCCAGCTGTTCACCTTTTTCAATTCTTTCATCTCTTAAATACAAGTTCCTTTGAGGAATCTTTTCTTAACCATACACCGTACAAAAGATGGGATTAATTGGATGGGAATCTTTCTAAAATGCTGAAAATCACTTTGGCTCTATATTTAATGTCAAATCATTTGGCAGCTTTCATTTAGAACAAAAGTGAACTAAACATACTCAGTTTGGGGTTGTCTTAACCCCTCTATCTGGCCATCATAATAGGGAGTGAGTTGGATGCAGGATTTGAAAGACTAACATCATCCATCTTTTCCACTGATGTTTTCCACCCTTGCCTTTACAAGCAAGGATAAGTCTAGAAGGTCCTTGAAGGCAACCAGAAATGCTTTCATATATTTTCTAATATAGAAGCCTTTTAAATTAAACATGGGAAGGTACTGATCTTGATCCATATGGGCTTACCGTATCTATTTCTAGAGATTTGTTTTAACACAAGGTACCACCCTCCTTGTATACAGGTGTCTTCCTGAAACATCTTTTTGGAGAAATGATAATCAAGAAGTCCACACTGTAAAACGGTGAGGGCAAAGAGAGAGAAGAAATTTTATGCAGTGACAAGATGCCAGATGTTTGGAAGGACTCTGGGGCACAGAAAAGGAATGAGCTCCTCCTGGACACAGAGAGACAGTTTTAGAAATATTTTTCTTCTATTGGAGGTTGCAGTCTAGAGATCTGGCTTTGGATACCAGCTCTTCACGCCTGCTTAGAGATCCATTCACCTGAAACAAGCCTGCAGAGTTGGTAAAATTTCTTAGGAGACACTGGAAAATGCCAACACCGCCACTGGAGCCCAGAGAAGCCCCCGATATTTGCTTTTCACATAACATGGATCCTGTGATCTCCTGCAAGTCACCAACTGCAATTTTGCGAATTAGCCAAAGGGCTGAGCTACCCAGTCTTTTCATGGCCACTCAGGTTCTACCAAGCCCAAAAAGTTTTCTGGGAGATACTGGTCCAAGGACTGTGTTCAGGGACCTTTCCTTTGATGTGTGAGTATTCAAAGAATCCTTTTGCCCCCTGCAGCCCCCTGTCCCTTGCTCAAGACAGTAATCCTTAGTTGTCACTGCGAGGGAGCTTTCCCCATGCCAACATCGGTCTCGAGAGGCCGGACAGGACTCCAGGCCCTCGGGCTGAATAGGGAAGCCAACGCTATTCCTGCCCGCTGGAGTCTGGCGACTCCTGCCCTTGTTCCAAACCACGTTTTCCCGCCTCCTCCTGGGAAGCACCCAAATCTCTTCCACCCTTCCTTAGAGCTAGCCAGGGAGATTCCGCCTTCCAGGGACAAGGAGCGCGATCGGAGCGGGCCCAACACCTCCAGGACGACTCAGTAAACCTGGAGTTCAAGGCTGCGTGCGCTGATCCTCGCCCCGCCCCAGGGCCCGGTCCCGGCTCATTCATTCCCGGCCGGCCCCACCAGTCAGTTGGCGTTGGGTCTGGGGCGCCGCGCTGGAGGCGCTGCTACCCCGGTGTCTGCTCACACTGTGTCCAATCCCTTATTGTTTTGAAATCTCAAAAGTAACCTCAAGAGGATTTCTTGCTCACACTCTCACGCCCCCAGCGCACCTTACCCTTTTAATCGAAATAAAACAACCCTCCGCCTCTCGCATTTTCAAAGGATTAAGCCGCAATCTCCAAGAAAGAAAATCAATCTCCTCCTCACCGTCGCACCCCCAGGGAAGCCACTGCTCCGCTACCACCTCCGAGGCCCGCCGCCGACGCCTCTCTGTCCCCATCCCGGATAGGGGCGCCACCACCCCGCGCGCGGCCCCGCTTTCCCGCGGATACAGAGAAAAATCCCCTCACCCTTCCGTGGATGCCATGGTCTGGGGAACGCCCCCTCCTCTTCAGCACTATCCGGCAGCTGCGGGCGAGGGAGAGAGCGGGCGCTGGGGTGAGCGCGAAATTGCGGCCAGGAGCGATATTTAAGGGGTGCCTCTGCCCGCCCTTCCACCCGCCTCCGGGGTAAGCCCTTTAGCGCCTCAACGGGCGCAGGAGGCTCCTGCGGGCGCTAATCCGCGTCCCGGCTCTCCACGGCGCGCGACCCGCGCTCCCCTCCGCCCGCGGGGATGGCTCTTGGCGGGGAGCTCTGGGGGCTCCGAGGGCGGCTTCCCCGAAAGAGCGAAGCGCCCAGGGCTGCAGGAGGGCGCACACCGGCGAGGCGCCCCTGAGCCGCTGCCACCTGTGCTTTGCTGCGGGGCTCGCGGGCGCGGCGAGTGGCGGGAGCAGAGAGTGGTGGCAGAGGCCGGTGAGCGTGCGTGCGCGTGTGCGGGTGTGTGTGCGCGCCGGGGGAGGCGGTGGAGGCTGCTGCGCCCTGGCTCGGCGCCGGCCGGGGAGGGATTGCAAGGTTTAGCCCCGCCGGAGCTGGGGATTTGCAGGCGATCCCTCTCTATTTTCGTCGAGAGCTGACATCACTCGCGCCGCCGCTTCGGGCAACTCCTTTAACCGCCGCCCCCCGCCCCCATCTCCAGACGCGGTCCCTCCTCTGCCATCCCTCCCCCCAGCCTCTAGCCATAAATTAGCCAAATAAGAAAAGAGGCCCCGCCGCTCGTCCGGGAAGGCTTGGGCAGCCGGTGGCAGGAGCCCAGGATCTAAGGAGTCGCTATTGTTTCCCCTGAAGCCCGCGTGGCCCCAGGTCACCCCGTGCGGGGTGAAGCGCAGGCGACAGCACAGAGACCCGGGATGCCCCTCCGTCTCCGCCTCCCTGGAGCAGCCCCTGGCGCTCCCTCCTCACTCCCCGGAGCACCCGCTTCAACTCCCACTCACCCCCAAGCTCACAGGCAGGCACACCCACCCCATCCTCCCACTACTGGGGGTCCCAGGCCCCGTGGAATCGAGCGGTTGAAACACGCTGGTGGTGCAGCCTAAACGCGGCCCAGCTGCGCGCCCTCCCCCGCCGAAGCCCGAATAAATCCCCGGCCTTCAATTATTCAGCGAGATTAATATTAATGCAGCTCCCTGGGGGCGGCGGGCGGCGTGCGGCGTGCGGCGTGCAGAGGGGGACCGGGTTTTTTTTTTTTAGGCCGAGAGAGGTCGGCCTCGCGGGGTTGCGGGCTGAGAAGCCGCAGAGTTGGCGGAGGTGAGTGGCGGGGGACGCTTCTCCACCCACTCGGCGCTGCTCGCTGCTTGCTTCCGAGTCTCGGGGGCGGCCCGCGGAGACAGATGGGCCTGTGCTAGGGAAGAGTTCGAGCCTCCTGGACGGCTTTGCATAAAAATGACGAGACCCGTGCAGCTTTATTTCTGGAGCACAGCAGGAACCTAGGGCCCCACTACCTGCCGACCCTGTGACCGCAGAGCAGGCGAAGCCTCACTTTCCTCATCTAGACAATGGGACCCAAAAGAGCTCACTTGGAGGGCCGCAGTGAGAATTAAACAGACTCTTTTTTCCCTGGGGTAGGCGCTCTTCGGATTTGCGCTGTGCTGGACCTTGTTAGACGATGCAACGTGGCCGGCCACGTGCAAACTCTCAGAGCAGGTCCCGGGGGATGGTGCCAGAGGAGCGGGAGTCCCAGCAGGACCGATTGATAGTTAAAATGCCAGGTGCCGATAGCCTAAGACTTGAGTTCTTCACCACCTTCTAGCGGAGTAACCTGGGGCGAATTCCTCCATATCTCTCTTCATCCCATCTGTAAAATGGAACTAAAAGTCTCCCACTTCTCTATGCTAAGAGAACTAAATGAAATAGAGAAGATAGGTAAAGCTCCTAAACTGGCGTTTGGCACCCAGAAAACCCTCCAAAAATGTTCGGTGCATTCTAAGGGTCCTTAGAAGATAGTTCATTGGGCAAAATATCCAAGTATGAATAGACAGATGAGAAAAATAACAAGCAAAAGAGAGAAAAACACAGAATTTAAAAAATAAATCTCTGCTCACCTCCTTCCTTTACTCTCCTTTTCAAAATCCGAATCCAAACGTCTTCCTCCATCCATGCCTTTCTCCATCTCTCCCCTTCCCTCTTCTCTTTCAATCCTGTCTGCACCACTAGACAGGATACTAGTGGTTCCTGATTCCTTTGAACCATTCTAACTTTGCACTTTCTTTATTTAAACAAAAAAATCTCATAAGCATCTCTTCATCTTAGGGCATTTGACTTTGGGTACTCTTCCAAAAAAATTATTGTTTAACCTGGTAAATGTGTTTTAAAAAATAATTTGTAGATGAAAAGCAACGTTCTTTCACTTTGGCATAATGCTTGACACTCTCTCCTCTTAAGCCCTGTCAAGAGTGTGTGACTTTAAATCTGAAGTTGTCACATATACAAACTTTACAGTCTCGTATTTTTACAGTTTAGGGATTTTGTTTCCCTTTCTGCTGAGGTGGCAACTGGAAAAGAGGCCATCGGAATCTCTCCCAGATCTAGATATTAATAATCCTAGTGGCACCACTCTGCTGTTAGCAGCCCCTTTAACATGAGCATAAATGAACTACTCCATCACAATCCCTTCATCTCTGCACACAGGCTTCGGGGGCTGGGCCTCGCCATTCATTCACACTCACTGCCAAGAGCAAGGCACCTGGTGGAACATAAACACAAGGTAAAAGGAAACAGAAAAAGGGATAGAGTTGTTTTCACTTCTTTAAACATCCGATTTAAAACCTCTTCATTATGTTTTCAATGCTCAGGACGTGAGAGAATCCAGCTGAATCGTCCAGCACGGCCAAATTAGATGGGAGTCATCATTCCTGTTTGCCGTTTTCCCTGTAAGCCCTGACATCCCGTTCTATGCTTGAGAAACATTTGCACTCAGCTGCCCTGGAAGACCAGGTCTGTTAAGTCACATGGACTATGCCCACAGATAATTCTGGCTAACAAACATTAGCTAGAAGAAACTGGTTCTCTTTCTTCATGCCAGAGGGCTTTTGCCAATATTCACACCAATTATTTTTTAACAAACTGGAGCAGTTATTTTCAACACTGGGTTCCCATTAAAATGTTCTGAGAGAGCCTTTTAGAAAATAACAATACTCAAACCACCTTTCAGAGATTTCTGGTCCATCCATCTTGTGGGGTTGGGGGACTGAATTGGGTATTTTTTAAGGACTTCCCCAGGTGGTTGAGTCCACTGTACAGGCAGAGTTGGGAAGCACTGGACTAGAAGTAGTTCAACAACATAGAGAAGAGTCTAGAAATAGGGCCCCAAGAAGTAGTTGGAGCATGGTACATTTAGCCTTTGGAAAGAAATTGCTAGGGAAGATACGATGCAGAGCTGATCCTCTTGCCTTTAAATACAGGGAATGAAAACTTTCCAGGCAAACAAACACTTGTATGTTATTCTAGACAACCAATGTCAGCAGCTATAAAAACACAGAGTTTTCTACTTATATTGTGCATACACAGAGCATTGATGGTAAGCCACTGTACAGCATGTGATGGTGCCGAATAAAACCTCAGCTCTGGATCAGACAGTCCTGTGTTAAATACTATCCCTGGCAAGTATTAGACTCTGCGTTGCCTTATTCTGGGCACAAGATCTTAGCTTCCTCATCCCCAAACTGGAGAAGGTAATAATGGCCACCATCAGTGTTGTCATGAGGATTAAATGGGAAGTGTGAGAAATGCTTACATCTTTTTCAGCTCATTAGAGAACCATCCTAGACACGTGGGAACAGCAACATTCACCCAATGTAATTTACAGCTGAGCCGTCTTGAGAACCTAGCATCCCCACCTATCGTGTGATCCCCAAGGTTTCCTGTTAATCTTTAGAGCAAACTACAAGTCTCCTAGCTGGCAGTAAGTTAATAGAACCTTGGAAGAAGAACAGAACAAGGACAGCCCCACAAGCTGCAGGAACACTTTGGAATTTGCTGGCATCTCTCAGTCTCCTTTAGGGACCCCATAGTCATGGCAAAAGCAGAAGACTGACATTTGCATATAGATTTACCTTTCTTAAGTCTAGTTCATGGGTTCTCAAACTTCAGTGTCAACAAGGACTACTCTGCAGGACTGAATATGAGAAAATCAACTGTATCATACTCTGATAGGTGAAGTAAGGGATTTTAAAAATGAATTTTGATCATAAGGGTTTTTTTCTTTCTTGCTTTATTGATTCTTGACTGGAAACCTAACCCAAGTTCCCAGAAGTGAATTACTATAGTTGAGTTAAGGTAGTGTATGAGCTAGAACTTCGTGGTAGTCGTATGATCTTAGCATTTTGTTAGTAATTCCCATGGGCATAATGTATTGCATCTTATATATTGTACCTTGTTTCATTCTCAAGATGATCTGCAGAAAATATTAGTAAACCACCATTTTACAGAGGAGAAAACTGAGGCCAAGAGAAATTAAGGAATTTGCCCAAGGTTAGACAGTCAGTGGTTCTATTTGTTTTTTAAGTGGTTGCATTTGTTGTATTTTTTAGCTAAAAAAGACGGCATATTTAAATTAAGTAAACTGTGGTAAGTTTAATAAAGGAGTCATTTAGGAGGGTGTGGGAGGGAGTAGGGAAACTCTAAGGGACAGGGCAGACTCCCTGGGCTACGAACAGTAGGGAACAATTGCCCATCCTAAGCCAAAAGGAAGGTACCAGGACCCAGAGGAGAGTTCTCTATCCAGAAAGCCACTTGACAGGAGCTGATACCTTTGTGGCCTTAGCTACCTGCTGGAAGGGAACCTGGAAATAAACACCCCAATCCCCACTTCCCTCCAGTCCTTCTTTCCCCTCCAGGGCTCTATACTGGCCGAAGCCGAACGGAAGCTGGAGGGCAGGAGAGTCTGCTCAAACAGTTCACATGCAGTCCTTTCAGTTCAACCTCCCCGAGAAACAGAGGATGGAGGAGGGTGAAGAATGACTCTGTGGGTCCAATGGATGAAGCCAGGGTTTGAGTGTAGGCTGCCTTCCGGCAAAATCTTGCTTTTAACCTCCCTGCTATGCAACTTAGAAGGAGGATATTATCATTATTGGAACAGGTAGCCCCCATAACATGTGGGACCTCTCTACTATAGGGTGTTTTCGCAGAGAAACAGACTGTGTCAGACCATTTATTAGATATCAAAAAAGGATATATTTATACCATGGAAGAAGTCACAATATGGCCTCAAATTTTCTGTCCTAAATGCTACATTTCTCAACATTCTTCTGCAATTATTGTAGGAGTTTAATTGGACCAAAGAAGGGACAAAGATTCTCCCTTCTATTGTGCTCTTCTAAGGAATTCATCCCTGTCTTGGCTCTCCTTCAGAATGCTTCAGATTGGCCATTGCAGCTCCACATAAGGGAGGCTGGGTGGGAGGGAACTCCTAATATAGAAAAGAATTGGGAGGCTGAGGCGGGTGGATCACGAGGTCAAGAGATCGAGACCATCCTGATCAACATGGTGAAACCCCGTCTCTACTAAAAATACAAAAAATTAGCTGGGCATGGTGGCGCATGCCTGTAATCCCAGCTACTCAGGAGGCTGAGGCAGGAGAATTGCCTGAACCCAGGAGGCGGAGGTTGCGGTGAGCCGAGATCGTGCCATTGCACTCCAGCCTGGGTAACAAGAGCGAAACTGCGTCTCGAAAAAAAAAAAGGAAGAAAAGAAAAGAAAAGAAAAGGGGAAAACAAAATTGCTTTCCCATGAAAGGCTGCTGAATAAAACCATTCCCCCTCATGATGATAACAAAGGAGAAATGTTTCAATGTTCAAAGTTTATCAGAAGAAAGTGACCTGGAGAGATCAATAACAGCCAAGTGACCCAAGGGTTATCCGCTCAAAAGTCACCGTCATTTAGTAATGTCCGAGAAATACGAATTTGACTTTTCCCCCCAAGTGCAATTACTGTTTTATCTGCTTTGCTTTTTGAGATGACTGATGCTCTCCAAAACTTGGTAATGAGAAAACTATCCACCATCAGCTCGTTAAGTGGGGCATTCATATTTGTGGTTCTTTGCAAAGTCAGAGCCACTCTGGTAACAGATTTGTCCTTTCAGACTTTTCACACAGGTTCTTGGTAAAGTAAATCTAGGCTTTGGAGTTGAATCCCAGTTTCTCCACACGTGACATTGGGTAGGTCACCTAATCTGTTTGAGCCTAAACTCCCTCCTCTGTAAAATGGAAATAATTCTTGTAGCTTCAAAAATTATATATGTAAAGCAGATATCACAGGTCCTGGCATGTAGTGTGAATACACTGTGTGAATACAATGTCTGTCCTCTGCCTGCCTAAATGACCAAGGAATTATAAGCTGTGTGTCTGGATCTGTCTTTAACACTTTGACCCTATCATTAACTACAAGACTAGACACCTTAATTTTTTTTTGAATTAAGTGAAACAGAAGATATATTAAAGGCTCATTCATAAGACAACTAATATGAGTTTGCTAGTTTTCAAAAATATGAGCTATTTTAGGATGAATGAAAATTATTATACAGTGTTCCAATTTCAGAGGAAAGATACTATTCTCTGATGATGTTGGCTCTGAAGCCAAGAGCATGCAAGAGAGAAGCTGAAAAATCCTGAAACTAAATTGAAAATGAAAAGGTTTCAGAAAGAGAAGTAGGTTTGGAGCAATTGGTAGCAGGGGGAGAATGTTCACAGTGGCAGCACCAGGACATTGAACTAAGAATGTTAATGTGGCCACAGAAGTTACAACAGTCTTCAGAATTAGACCAACCTGGTAACCATCCATCTTGACCATGTTTGGAGCAGTGAGATTCAAATTGAGTTCATCATTCTTTCTTTCCATTTTGAGTGACCTTGAGTAAGTTACTTAAGCCTCTGAGCACCAGTGGGTATAGTAGTAACCCCATCCACTGGGCTCATGTGAGAACTGAATGAGGCTATGTCATATAATGCACTTAGCACAGTTCCTGGCACACTGAGCTGTTATCATCTTTATGATGTCAGCTTCCTAGCTGCTGACACTCTCATCACCCAAAAGATTGGTGGTAATGCTTTGTTTCAACAACACAGTACAGCTACAGATGAGCCAGCCTGTAGCGCTGTCAGTCTGGTGGTGGTCACTGAATAGAGACTCAAGGGAATAATCTGTCTTACAGGTGTTTGGCGCTGTAAGATACAAACTGAGTTCATTCACTTTTCTTGTTAACACGCATTAGCAAAAGAGAAGTCAGGGAGTTCTATTTTTACCTCACTCTCTTAGCTGATGAGAAAAGAGATATTACTTCATAGAAATCTCAATTCAAACTGAGAGCTTGGTCTAAATATAATCCATTCTGCAGGCAGAAATTGTCTCATTAAGTAGAGAGCTTGGAAAGGCTGACAGACACAGTGGATAGCTACGCTTACTGCCTGATGAATTCTACTGGAAAGAGTGTGAATTCATCCCATTTGTTTAGTATAGATGAAGAAAGGAGACAATAGAAAAAGATGAATTGTGAATTCTCAGTATATCATTCCCTCCATCAGCATTTCTACTACGAGATGACTTGAGGGTAAATGTCAGGGGTAGTGCAAATTCTTACTTTGAATTAGAACAATTGTCTCTTTTTTTAGCTGCTTGATCCTGTATAAGTGGAAATACTCTTTGAGAGTGATTGCTGCTATTTTAATTTCTACCCCCAGTTTCTCCTAACCTTGCAATGATTGCCAGTAATGCCTCCATCTTCCCCCTTCCCTTTGTTCTGCTGGGACATCACAATATTCAGTAGTGACAGCCTCGTGAAGAACAAAAGAATGAAGAGATTTTTTTTTTTTTAATCTTTGGGGGGATTTCTTTGCTGAACAGCAGCTCACTGTGATTAAATGCTAAGTGATTTGGATAAAGGAGTGAATCAAGGACCCAAGCCAGAATCTGATGACCTCAGAAAATCCAGCGATGTGATTCTTGTTCTATTTTCTCTGTTCACTTCTTTATGAAATTCCGTGGTCATTCTGAAAGAGGCTGTGTATGACTTCCCAAAAATATTTTTCTTATAAAGTGATTTTCCTTAATAAAGAAAGAGAGAGATAGCAACCAGGTAATTTAGTTTTAAATTGAGATTACAGATTCAGAGTTTTTTTTTTTTTTTTAAATCGATGACTAAACAACTAAATTATGCCTTTGCATAACTGCAGTGAATTGGAAGTTATCCCAGTTCACTCTGAGGTTTCATTTTGTTAGCACCTGGATACTGCTTCATTTGTAACACCCTGCTCCCCTTTCAATGGAAAATAAACAACTTTTCCTGAATTGCACATACTTAAGCACTAAGAAAGATTGTTCTTTCCTTTTCTTTTGTGCGGAATTACTTTTTCCTAGAAACCATAAGTTCAGGAACATAACAGTGGTTTGTTTTCCTCTAAGAATTCAGACTTGAATGTATTCCTCACCTGGGAAAGTTATTTCCTAATTTTATCTACTGACTTTTTTTTTCTTTGTTGACAAAGCTCTCCATCAAACCTAGTCCAAGCCTCTGAATAAACACTCAGTGAATTGGAATACAAACGTGAAGTGAGCCCTAAAAAACTCAGCCATTGAGACAGTCTTCTTAAAATGCTGGGCCTCAACAGCACATCCGGGCAGAGCTCTGCCAGGGAAAGCAAGTCCTGCTGCCAAGAAAAGCAAGGAGAGACCACAAATTGCTACCAAGCCACTCCAAAGTGTTCTTTCCAACAGCCCCGAAAAGATAAACTTCCCCAAGCCCCAGGATCCAAAGTATTTCACTCAAAATTTTCACAGGATACTAAAGAAGAAGAAAAAATAAGGCAGGAGTAAAGATATGTGTCTTACTTCTTACTTCTTTGGCTCTTCCACTGGCTGTCAGCGTTCTTCTTTTAACTCATCCGATACCATTTAAGATAATTTAACTCATCCGATACCATTTAAGATAATTGTCTGTTAGAACAACATGCAGTTGTATCAATGCAATGAGACTCAAGGTCTTCATTCACATCCAGGTTAGGACAACACAAAAACCCAAATTCAGGCCAGGCACGGTGGCTCATGCCTGTAATCCTAGCACTTTGGGAGGCCAAGGCAGGCAGATTGCCTGAGCTCAGGAGTTCGAGACCAGCTTGGCCAACACAGTGAAACCCTATCTCTACTAAAATAAAAAAATAAAACAAATAAAAAGCTGAGTGTGGCAGTGTGTGCCTGTAGTCCCAGCTACTTGGAGGCTGAGGCAGGAGAATTACATTAACCTGGGAGTTGGAGGTTGCAGTCAGCCAAGATCACACCACTGCACTCCAGCCTGGGTGACAGAGTAAGACTTTGTCTCCAAAAAAAAAAAACACACATTCAAAGCCTTGGGTTCTACCAATGGCTTGATGACTCCACTAATAATTCCCAGTGCACATTCTAGGAATTCATGTGGTTTAATATATACCGTGTGGCCCTGGCAGTGTCCTCTCACCCAGTTCCCCCAGCTTCTAAAGTGGCCTTGCATGGTATGACTCCATGTCCAACCTCACATCACACTGTTCCCCTCTTCACACTTTCCCCTGCAGCCTTCCTGCTTTTCTAGAAGTGCCTGAAATATACCAGGAGCCCTCCTCCTCAAGGTATTTGTACCTGCTCTTCCCTCTATAGGGAATGCTCTTCCTCACTCCCTTACCTCGTTCTGGTAGTTACCTCCTTCTCAACGCAGCCATCATTCACCTTTCCAGGGAGGCAAACCATTTATCCTATCCCCTGCAGATCAAATCAGTTCCCCCTGCAATAGATTCTCACAGCATGCTGTATTTTCCTTCCTAATTCTTACCGTGGTTTCTAATTTTGCATGTTCTTCTGGGGTGATATGACTGACAGCAAGTGCCAGCCTATTTTGTCCACCTTTAGTGTTCCGAGACCTTTGGAACATCAAAAATTTTGGCTGATGAATGAATGACAGACAGGTGGAAAATTAATGAAATCACCGTGCTGAATTGAATTTAGAATGGAAGATATTTAATTGATTAATATTCTGATATAGGAAGTAAATGTGGAAGGCCCATTAAGTTTTGGGCAGATGATGAATTTGACGACATGAAAATTCATAAATCCCACAGAACTGTGAAGATTCATATTCAAACCCCATACTCATCACTGCAGAGGATAACGGGTACTATGCCAGAAAGGAGAGATTTGGATGCCTGCAAATTTCCTGCTTGTCCAGATGAGCCTGGTCCTTTTTAACAATTCCAGCCTATACCATCCCTAGCCCACCCCATACACACATGCATATGGGAAAACGTATTTTAAAAATTACGGCAGTCCCTGCAGTGTCTCAGAAATCTATCCAGAGAACTCCCACTTACACAATCTCATTGCTCCTTGCTCTCACCCTTCTTGGTTCTTCCAATCCTTGCTTCACTGATTTCTACCCATTCATTCCTGTTATTGATCCCACTCCAAACTTACTTCCACATACTTGGACCTCAACAGCATTCTAAAACCTCCTTTCCCCTACCCAATCCCTCATAACGTTTCTCATAACAGGTTTTTCAACCTCCAGTCTCCTCCTCCTAAAGAACACCAACAAAACAACGACAGCCATAATAGCAGCCAATATTTGTAGAGTGCACTGGGCCAAACACTGTCCACATACTTAACTCTTGAATGCAGTATCTTGCTGAATGCTGAATCCTCAAAAAATGTCAATCACATTTACAAAAGAGATGCAACTGTAGGATAGAGATTGTGTGTCATGTTCAAGGTTATAAGTGACGGAGCTAGGATTTGAGCACAGTCTGGGTCTTTTAAGCACTGCTCACTGGCTAGTACAACCATCCTGACAGGCCTTTCTAGAATGCCACATCTATCCTTTCACTCTCTTGATGACATCATAAAGAGCTTGATGTTTGCAAATGGATAATCAGAAACCCCTAGAATTTGAGATCTACCTCCAATGGGCTTTGCCTTGGCTGGCCAACCTGACTTGTCACTGTAATAAAAAGTTAATGGTGGAAAACCATCTGCCCTTCTCCAAGACAGCCCCCTCCATGTTTAATCTTATGTATTTTCCAAACTCTTTCCTTATGTACAATATCTTCCCTCCTTCCTATTCATCATGCCAATGACTTGATTAAAGTTCTAACTACCTGTGAATGAAAGGTTTACTATCCTCGAATGGCCCCTTTCTCTCAATTCCTTTTGGAGTTTAGGTAAGAAAATACAGTGTGAGTTGACTACCCAGTTACCCATGAAAAGTCCATTTTGTGTATAAACATGATCACTTCAAAGGAAAGTGTTGTTTAAATCATAGATTTTTTTTTAAATCATACAGATTTTACCTAAAGTTTGTGTACCATATGATAAAATTTATGTGATACATAAAATTTAGTAAAATCTGTATGATTAGGGAAGATGCTTTTATACATACAGAGATGCTCCTCAACTTACAATGGGGTTCCATCCCAATAAACTCATAATTTGAAAATATCATGTCAAAAATATATTTAATATACCTAACCTACTTAACATCATAGCTTAGCCTACCCTACCTTAAATGTGCTCAGAATGCTTACATTAGCCTACAGTTGGACAAAATCATCTAATGGCCTATTTCATAATAAACTATTAAATAGGTATCTCATGTAATTTATTGAACATGGTACTGAAAGTGAAAAACAACAGTTGTATCGGTACTTGAAATGCAATTGTGCTGAATGCATATTGCTTTCATACTATCATAAAGTCAAAAAGTTATAAATCAAGCCATTGTAAGCCAGGAAGGGTCTGTATATTCATATATGTATATGTGTGTGTGCATATATGTATATACGCATACATATATGACCATATATGTGTGATTTATAATATATAGTCAATGCCTTCCAGCCAAAGACCACTGGAAACATACCTGGTAATTGAACAAGCTGGAGTTTTTCCCTTTGCAATGAGGCAAGATGCACATCATGGGGAACTATGGGGTGTCTCCTCAAGGGAGCGTTAGAAAATATTTATAGGAGTGCTCGCTTCGGCAGCACATATACTAAAAATTGGAACGATACAGAGAAGATTAGCATGGCCCCTGCGCAAGGATGACACGCAAATTCGTGAAGCGTTCCATATTTTAAAAAAAAAAAAAAAAAAAGAAAATATTTATAGGATTTGAGTTTCTGTTAAGTGGTCTTAGATTTCAAGGTGGAGTTTTGTTCTGGATTGGATGCTGTCAGGAAGTGGGAGTGATTCCATAATTGGCCATGTAATAAGTCTTACCTAAAAGGAAAAAAGGCTATAAAGAGGCTCCCACTGTAATCGATGAAGAAGCAGCAGTCCCTCATATTAATTAGGAGAGGGGAATATTTGGCATCTTTGTAGTTTACATAGTCACTTTGCTTTTGTCTTTTTTTACATATGAAGTAGTCTTGTTCAGATCTTGACCCATCACAGTCACAGAATGATCCTAATAGATATTGACATTCTGTTAGCGTATTTATCTTCAACAAGAGAACATCGCAGTCTCATTGGAAGTGCCGGATCAACTCCTGGGCACCAAAACCTAGCTGACGTAATGTCAGATGTCAGGGGCTACATGGATACATAAAAAAACAAAGCAATCATCACAAAAGAAATCAGAACCAAACTATTCTAGATGAAGCAGGAGCCTTCTCTGGCACTCCCTGAAGGTGTCCTCAGTTGACAGCCACATTTCCAGCATTAGTATTCCATGACTTGTGATGGCTTTGTTCTGTGTCTACTTAGGGAAACTGAAACTAGGTTGCAGAATTCCCTTCCCTGTATGGTTCCAGGTTAGAGTGAGCACAAGAGAAATTTACATGAGATTTGGAAAGGAGAGTGAAGCGATGACTACTTTCATGCTTTGAGAGTTAGTAGAGCACATCAGACGCTGTGGCAGCTCACAAACAATGTTACTATCTGTCAGCTCACCTTGTTGGAATGAGAAAGCACCCAGGCCCATAGCTCCTCCAATGCCTGCTGGAAATCCTTCTCTGGCTTCTCTGAGTCCTGGACTGGGTGATTGTGCAGCTATGAGCAAAGGACACCCACTTCTACTACAGGTCACTCACATCGTGGAGGCTGGAGGCAGCAAGAGACAAACACAGGTTTCCATTTGTCCTTGCTTTGCTGACTTCACATCCAGCTTTCCTTCCTTACCACTGGACTGGTTGATTTTAGGTCCAATGCCAGAAACAAAGGCAACAGTCTTGCACAGACTTCTCCATCTGTGGCCATGATTTTGTGTGGTTATCATAATCCCTTATTCTATATGACTCTTAAAGTTATGATTCTCTGAAAAGCCCCTGACTGATGTATGCTCAAGATTTCTAGCTTTGGAGTTCTATGCTAGGAAGCAAGGGCTATGTTACAAAGAGAGATGGACAGCATTCTGATAGCAGTCAGATATGGCCAAGGGACAAGCTTGTGTCTGATTCTCTTTGCCTGCCTCAGAGTCTTAGGTAAGTGTGATCAACTGTTCATAGCCCACAAGAGCAGTGCTAGGGTAGGAAGATCTAGAGGTGGTGGCAAATGGCTAAGGAGCTATTAACCAAGCAGCCTGAGATGTCATTACCAAAATTACAGGCCAGATTCAGCTTCTGAGGGGGCCCGAGTCATAGCTAAGATGATGTACATGTGAACCAAATCTGAGTAGTAAGACAAGAAGATAAAATAACTCAAGTAGTAAAGAGAGTGTTAAAAAGAAGTAGGGAACATGATATTCCAGGTGGAGGGTCAGGACACAGTCAGGAGATGGAGGGTGTGGGCAGGTATGTGTGGAGTGCCTACCGAGGCAGTTGTGGAGCTGTGCCTAGCTGAACAGCCCTGATCCTGCCGGGCACGACCGGCACCAGACTATATACCATGTATTATATTCATTGCTTTACACAACATCTCACTTAATTGTCACAGCTACCACAACAAAATCTCAAGATTTTATTATGCCATTTTGCCAGATGATGGAGCTGAGGTAGAGAGGCTAAGTAATTGCCCAAGATCACTTTAGAAAAGAAGTTAAAAGACAAGAATTGAATTCTGATCTATCTCTTTAATCCAAGTTCCATTACACCTTTTAAGATCCAAGCTTTCTAGGCTTAACAAAGAAAAACCTTTGAGTGACCTGATAAATATTTATAGAATCAAATCCTCCAGCCTCTGTCAAGGCTTCAGTTGATGACAACCTCAGGTTAAGCTGCTCACCAATTCCTGACCCACTGACAAGGTGAGAGAATAAACACTTACCATTTAAGCCATTAAGTGTTGGGTAATTTGTACTCAACCATTGATAACTAACACATTGATCTTTGATTAAGCAAGGAGGATGGGCATGGAGGGTTGAATGAAAGGAGGAAGATGTGACTTATGGAAAGCCCCAGGAAAGGCTGACAAAAACAGAAAGTAGAAGAAATTCTCTTCTGGCTTAAGGGATTTTGTCAAGACCCAGACATGGCGAGAGACAGGTTGGGAAACAAATAAAATCCTCACCTCCTGTCTTGGGCTAAAGTCCTTGAGTTTTCTGAGACAGATGAAGGGAACGGGGGAGTTCCTGTTTGGGTCTACAGGAGGCAAATGTCTCCCAGGATGTTCTGTAACAAGCCTGGGCTCTCAGCTCTCATGTGGTATGGAAAAGACCAAAAAGTTCCCCCCAATTCCCCAAAGGAGGAAGAGGAGGTTGTTGAGAGTCTGGCTGGGCAGTTGCCAGAGAAGGCTGTCACTGTGGCCATGAGGCTGAGCGACCCTGACCAGGGTCAAATAGGAATCACCACCAGATGCCAGGAGCACCAGTTCCAGCAGGAGCTGAGGAGCCGAGTCTGCAGGAAGGAGTGCTGGGCCCCGTGAAATAGAGAACACGGCACAAGTTACACTAGTGACAGACTCTAGCATTAAATGCCAACAAAAAGAGACCCACCACACACTACCCAAGAACCAGCAGGAACTTAGGGATCCCCATTCTCATCCCAATGCTTGAAGGCAGGTAAGCCTCTAAAGCACCAGCCTAGTGAAGAGAACTGGTGAGGACGGCAGGGGAGAAAGGCTGAAAGAGTAAGTCACCCCAAAAGGAGGGTCAGTGCCAGGATTACTTAAGGTGTCTGACTAGACTGAATTCATTTTCTTTCCTTCACTATCCAGTGGGATGTGAGGGTGAGACTTGAGAGAAAAATCACGTAAGTTATAGACAACAGTGAAGATACAGTTTCTTGGCATTTCTAAAACTAGTGTGAGTAAATACATGACTCCAATTCAGATGCTATAAAAGCATTCTATGAAGATTTATGGAGGTTCAAAGCAGGACTCTGTGCTGGATCTAGAAGATGAGAAGCAGAGGCAACCCTAGAAATTATCTAATCTCTGGTATTTCTCTCTATTTGTGCCTTATGGGAGGGTACCAATGTCCCTCCTCCCTTGGCCCATGACCCACCAAGCTCTAAGAGCTGATATTAAAAAGATGGCATTGACTTTGTCAAACACACTATTTGGGAATGACAGCTCTTGGCACTATTTTAAAGGGCTATCACCAAGCCATCAGCCCTGATACATGTAGCTCCTAGAAACAGCATGAAGAAATAAGAGTGTAGCACATTTGTTTTGTAGGTCAGAAGCCAACCCTTGTTTTATTAAAATGTGTACAAGAGATGGGGAAGGAAAAGGACCAGACTGTACTGTGGCCATGTACACAAAAACAGGTACCACATCCAGGCTCTGCTGCCCTGGGCTGTCCCACAGGCAGCTCTCTAGAACTTGAGAGCCTCTAAACGGGTCTCATGAAGCCCAGATCTTCCCTGGTCAAGCTGATGGCATTCATGTCACTGAAAGGTGGGGAAGGCCACCAGGTCAGTAGAGTGGAGAGGTTTTCTATATGGTCTTCTTTGAAGAAACTTAGTTCTTGCAAGCCCTGGCATCTTCCAATTGGCTGTCCTAGTAGTGGAGGCAGCATCAGCCTACGAGCAGTGGAGGTCTACTCACCCTTCACTGAGTTTTGTCCCTGAAGTCAGAAGCCCTGGCACAGCCAAGTTCACAGGGAAAATCACACTTCAGGGCACCGCTGCTTCACGCAACTACACATGTACAGGTGGATGCACAGAAACGCTTCTCAAGGAGGGTGTGAGCCTGGTTCATTTCATGTTTCTTTCAATCCAGTCTTTAAAAAGCAGCACCTTGGTGAAGGCAGTGGAGAGACTGTGGCTGCATGTTTTATCATAGCTCCAGCTGACAAGTCCCACCAGATGCCAACGTGGCTCAAGGGATGCTTGTCCTGGGAAGGACACAGCCGCAATGCCACCTGTCTCTGCAGTGCAGATATCAGAAGGGGCAGTGGGGTCCTGTCTGGCACAGAACATGTTATCAGTGACACTCACTGGGATGCCATGGTCCTCATGCTGCTCCTCACACAGCAGCGAGTCCACCACGCTGACCACCCCAGAGCGCAGTGTGTCATTCTTGAAGCCAGGGCTCCTCATGTCTGCCAAGACATTCCAGCCAGCCACAGTGATGTGGGACTCCTGGAAGGAAGTGCTGAGGTCCCGACTGGCAGCGAGGCAGATGGGCTGAACACGGGTGCTGATGCGGGCTTTGTCTAGGAGCTTCAGGATGGCGATGTCAGTGTCAAGCAGGATAGGATCGTAGTTGGGATGCAGAATAATAGCAGAAATCTACAAATGCAAAGAATGGGCAGTGATAGTGAGGAGCCAGCTCCACAGTGGACAGGAACAGGCAAGCCTTGGGGATAAATTATTTGGAGAAAATGTCTAAGAGGCAGCTACAATTATTTGGAGACACTTTGCTCAAGGAATCATGGAAAGCAACTGCTCTACTTCCAGGGTTGCAAACTGAAATGCCTCCTAGGGTCTGGAACGGGGGATTAAATAAGTGAAATGGGCAGTTGAGGCTGCACACCCATCCAAGGTGGGCAGTGGCCACGTCACTGCAGTCAACCACTCCATGCCGAAGTGGGACCAGCATTCTAGTTTTGCCAGAAAGTGAATTCCAAATCTTTATCTGAAATATCTTGATGTTAAACAATGCTTGCAGATAAAAAAATGATTTAAAATAAGTGTCAGCACCATCAAGGCACAAACCCTCACAGGCTAAGTTTTCAGGCTCTGGTCCACTGTAAACATTTCATTTACCTTCAAGCCAGCAAATAGAGCTATGCTCAGCATGTTCCACAAGACTTTTCTACAAAGTCTTTCCTGATTTTCCCAGTCCTTGATGGTCATGCCTTTTGATGGGAGCCTCTAGGAGCACACATCTTGCAAAATTTTTAGGTATATGTTCTATTACCTCAATCTCCTTTGAGTACATTGCCTTGGGATTTCTCTTCTGTCACACTGATCATGATATATTGGTCTGTCTCTCCCACTCAACTGTGGACTTTTCAGAGAAAATAAAACATGTCCTATTCTTTTCTGTGTCTACTTACAGTGAATGGCACATTATGGTGGCTCAACAATAGATGGACACGGAGGTGGATAGATGGAGAGATGGATGTATGGATAGATGAAGGGATGGATGGATGGAGGGATGGATGGATGGATGGAGGAATGGATGGATGGAGGATGGATGGACAGATGGATGGATAGACAGATGGGTCAGTGAAAAGAGAGGTAGGGAGGCAGGGAAAGACAGACGTATATTGTAAATTTGTTAGGAGTATATCTTGGGTAAAACATCTCTGTCCTCAAAGCCTACCTAGGAAAGTGCCCAAATGTTATAGGTGATTAACCTTTTTTTCTTCAAAAAATATTTATTGATAATCTGTTTTGAACCAGGCACTGTGCCACGCAGTGACAGTACAGTGACAAATCATAACATTCATGGAGCTAACAGTTTTAGGCAGAGCCAGTCACTAAACAAATAACTTCACTAATTTTTAATTTGTCACAGTTTATGACATACACTACTAGGTGACATACGTTACTAGGAGAAGTACATTTTACTCTTAGGTGATTAACTTTTGATGACCAAAATGATAGATGACATTTGCCTCTATCTTGTTTATAAAATAATCAAGGTGGAAAAAAGACTCCACAATCTTTCTAGATGCCCCCGTCTAGTATCTGTCAATGTGAAATGTCGAATACTCCTAGGTGCCAGGCTCCAGGCTGGCTGCTGACATGCTAAGGGGACAGGGCTTGGCATAGTCACTGCTCTCCCATGCTTGGAGTTTTTTGAGCCAGAGCCCCAGCTTCCATGTATAAGCCCCCTCTTACCCGCAGGCTCTGGATGGTCTTCTCATCCCGGTCATCATCCCGGTAGAATTTCCCCAAAACAACTTTCAGGTCTGCTGTCTTGATCATGGTGACCTTCCCCAGGTCAGTAACACAGTGGGCAGCCACCACCACAGTGCGCTCATTCACCAGGGCACCGCTGCAGATCAGGAACCATGCTCCCTTGTGTAGGCCGCCATCATGCACCCCGCTGGTCCTCCTATAGATGGCCGCCTGCCATGGCCAGCGCAAACCTTGGGTCTTCAGAGCAGTAACATTCTCAATTTTCCCACAGACTATGGAGAAAGTACCAGCTTAGTAAGATAAATTCAGACTTTGCCATCCACAGGAGAATCTGTCACTCAACCAGAGAGCACAAATCCGAAAGGTGAACCCTATGGGTGTGATGACCACTAAGCCATGTAACCTGGTTTTCTTCTCCCTTTAAATATTAATGAACCCTCCTTGACATGGCTGGCTGTAAAGGCTAGGGCTAAAATTAGAGGCTTTGCAGTCATCTGAGTTCTGATCCCAGGTACTAACTATCAATAGGACTTTGGGTAAGTTCTCTAATCCTTTAGAGCTTCTGTCTTCTTGCCTGTAAAATGGATAGAGCAATAACAATGGTCTCACAGAGCTCTTGAGGAGACTGAATGAGATGGAACATGTAAACTAACTCAAAATATCATGACTATCCTTATAGACATGACAGCAATGAACTAAACCATACTGTTCTCCTTTCATGAAGAGGATGGGGAAGGCAGCTTAGTAACTGCAGGCCCCTAATCCAGATACTTCCACATATTATCTCAGTATTCATCATCATAACCTTATGATGTAATTAATACCTCATTATATTTTTTGTTTTTTGAAGCAGAGACTCACTCTGTCATTCAGGCTGGAGTGCAGTGCCATGATCTTGGCTTACTGCAACCTCTGCCTCCAAGGTTCAAATGATTCTCCTATCTCAGCCTCCCAAGTAGCTGGGTTTACAGGCATGTGTCACCACACCCTGCTAATTTTTTTTTTTTTTTTCAGTACGGACAGGGTTTGACCATGTTGTCCAGGCTGGTCTTGAACTCCTGACCTCAAATGACCCACCCACCTTGGCCCCCCAAAGTGCTGGGATTACAGGCTTGAATCACTGGTCCTTGGCCTAGTACCTCATTGCTTAAGTACCCAATTGGTATCATTGGTTGATGAGTGTAAAAATGGGGGCTTAAACAGGGTAGCCATGATTATATATATTGAGGCCCTCTGGCACCTTTAACCCCTTTCCATACTTTGTGACTTAATGACCCTTTCCTCCAAGTAAATATAATAGAATCACCCAAGAAAGTAGGACTCTAAGATTTAATGAGTCAATTTCTCCTGAGTAGTAAGGTTAACCCAAAGGAAAAAAGCCAAAGGGAAAAAACTATGGAATTTCAGATATCACCAAACTAGAGAAAGCATTGGAGATGCTTTCCCAAAAAGTCTTCAACAGAGTTAATGGTTTTTCACAAGCAGCTGTGAAAGATGGATGATGCTCCAGCCCAAGAATGAGCCTTGACTCACTAGGGATGCAGGATGGTGCTCGCCCACTCCACTTCCCAGTCCTCAGACATGTCCTCCGGCTGCTGCCCAGGCGGCGGTAGAAGGGTGAGATGCACTCATACTGGAGCTGGGTGTGCAGATGTTGGTATCCTGTGGGCAGATCGCCAAAGGGAAGGGCTGGCTTCTTGGTAGGGGCGCTCTGCAGTTTCTGCTTGCTGAAGGCCGCTGAGTAAAGCTGGTGTAATGGTGTCTCCCTGGGTCAGGACACATGGGCCCAGAGAAAGAGCAGGGTGAGAGACTGTCATTGTGGCCTCTTTAGCATTCATGCCTTGTCCCATGTAGATATTTGGTTACAGAAACAGAAAAAAATAAATCAATCTCTCTCTCTTTCTCTCTCTCTCTCTCTCCGCACCCCCCCCCCCGCTTTCTCTCTCTCTCTCTGTCTCTTGAGGCAGGGTCTCCCTCTGTTACCCAGGAGGGAGTGCAGTGTTGCAATCTTGGCTCATTGCAACCTCCACCTCCTGGGTTCAAGCAATGCTCATGCCTCAGCCTTCTAAATAACTGGGAATACAGACATGCGACACCATGCCCAGCTGATTTTTGTCTTTTAGTAGAGATGGGTTTTCATCATGTTGGCCAGACTGATCTTGAACTCCTGGAATCAAGCAGTCCACCTGCCTTGGCCTCCCAAAGTGCTGGAATTACAGGTGTGAGCTACCCCGCCCATCCAAAAATGGCTATCTTATTCTCTGTTTCTCTGTCTCTCTGTTTCTGTCTCTCTGTTTCTCTGTTTCTGTTTCTCTCTCTCTCTGTCTCCCTCTCTCTCCCTCTATCTTTCTCTCTCTCCTTTTCTCTCTCTCCCTCTCTCTCTTTTTGTCTCCCTCTCTCTCTCTCTCTGTCTCCCTCTCTCTCACAGATACACTTCACCTCTCCCACTGAGCAAATTCTCTTGCACACTTCAATCTTCATTTTATTTATCCATGTCTATTACTGGCATGGTTCCAACTGCTTAAGATTTTAACCAAAGAGAATAATATCTGGCATAATAGCTGCTTTCCAAAGGTACATTATACATGCACACACACAAAGAAATTAATTGCAACATTAAACAGAAAAGGGAGTTAATTTGAATAAGAGAAATCTAGATATTGTTTTTCTCCAAATATTATCATAATGGGGCAATATTCGGAATTGACTCAAACTAAACTGTGTTGATACAGTAGCTTGATTTAGCAATTAGCAGATGTAATTAGTACACCTCAGAGAATAGAACTTTCTCTCAGGGCACATTGATTGGGAGAAATATGAAGCGTTGTATATGCATAGGAAAAAGGAATATTAAATGAGCCCTGAAGCTGGAGCCCCCAGAGACCACTCAGGGATTCTTGGGGAAGATGTGCACACATCTTGCAGGTTGTGTTCATTTTCTATTGGTACTTAATGACTATCAACTGAAAAGTTGAAATTCCTTTAGGAATCTATGTTTTCATCCCTGTTTAATGAATGGAGAAAGCAAGCCCAGAGAGGTAAGGAAGTGCGCAGAGGCATGCAGTAAAGAAACTTGGTACCCAAGGCAGTGCTTAGCAGTTACAATTTCCACCCTGGTATCCCCACCACACCAATATGATATTGTCATAAGAAATCTATTTTATATACAGTGCTTGGCCCAGAGCAAATATTCCAATCTTCTTGATTTCATTCAACAAATCTTTAGCTCATGTTTATAACCAGGTCTATAGCTCAGGGTGGTCTTGAACTTGCAAAGAAGCTCTTCCCTTGCCCATACAAGGTCCACAGTGGGCTCTTGGGTGAAAAGCTGGCTGCTGGAGATAGGAATACCTTCCACTTCAGCAGCCTGTCTTCCCAAAAGATACTTAAAACCAAGTTTCGGTCTTGCTTTTTCATTTACTTGAGAAACCTGGCACCTTGCCTCCCAACCTCCCATTAATATTGCTTTAAAAACAGGAAACCCAGTAGTCTTTTTGAATAGTGCAGGGGCCGCTCTACAGCATGTCTCTTTGGGAAGAACAGGTTGGTCCCACTTATTGGAGAGTCCAGCCCAAGGAAATCACACAGATCAGGAAAGAGGGCAGAATTTGAATTTCACTGCCACCGTTTCCAAGGAAATGCCTTGCCCCTGAAAGGGAAAAGACAAAAATGGAATGAGACAGCCCTGAGGAGGGGTGAGAGACTGATGGATATTCTGACTTATGACTATTCCAGGGAACTTGGCTATGGTCACCAGAATTCACTGTTGCTATTTCTAACAATAGGTTAGAAATCACTGTCTGATGATTACGTGTCCAAGGTGCTTTGCCAGGATCTTTACATAAGACTCAAAGTCTAGTGCATAAGACAGCAGTCCATGAAGCCAGATACTGAATTTACATCCTGGCTTTGCCACTTCTAGCAATGTGACATTGAACAAGTTACTTAATGTCTCTGAGCCTCAGTTTACCCTTCTGTAATATAAATGGTAATAAAATCTGTAATAAAATGGTGATAATAAAAATACCTACCTCAGAGAGGTATTAGTGAGGATTAAATGAACTAAGGCATGCAAAGTACTCAGAAGAGCAACTGACATAGAGCAAACATGCAACAAATATTAGCTATTAGTGTTGCATATATTCCTTAAAATAATCCCCAGAGACAGATTTCTATGATTAGCTATACTTTCAAAAGAAAAAACTAAGGCTCAGCAGGTTTAGGAACTTGCCCATGAACTTGCCCAAGAATACCTAGCACTAAAGACAGAGGCAGACTTGGGTCTTGAACTTTTGTTTGTCAATCGAATTCATTCACTCAATAAATACTTACTGAGTGCCTACTATGTGGCAGGTATGTTTTAGGCACTAGAACTTTCAGCATGAACAAAACATATCATGTTCCTGCACGTGTACCTTTCACATTTTAGAGAGGGCAAGGGAGACAGAAATTAAACAAATAAACCCTTAAAAAATATGTAAGACAACAGGTGGAGAGGGATGCTAAGATAAAAACAGAAACAGAGTAAAGGCTAGAGAATTCTGGGTAAAGAGGTCCACTAGACAGTCAGGGTGAAGATAGAATTGCTATCTTTAAAAGGATAGTTAGGGACGGTCTCTCTGTTAGGCAAAAACTGAGCAGAGAACTGAAGGAAGTGAGGCATTAAGCCTTACTGAGATCCTGTAGAAGCAGGTTCCAGACAGAAGAAGTCACAGTTCTTTCTAAAGCAGAACTGTGCTTGGACTGACAGAGGAAAACCAAGGAGGCCCATGTCGCTGGACTGGAGAGAAGAGGGAGGAGAATGTAGAAGAGATGAGTAGAAAGGGACTACTCCCTCCCCACCAGGTGGACCCCACCTTTGTCTTCCCAGGAGAAAAGCTGGGCACAGCAGAGGGCTCACATCCCTCTACATGGCTGGTCATTTGTCTCTAGTCCCTGGGCTCCCCCAGCCTACCTCATCTCATTGGTTACTTCCAAGCATATCTTCCTAAATTATAGCTGGCTGTGTTTAACAGAAATGTCATCTCCCTAGAAGCTGTCCTAACAAGTACATGGTAATCTCAGGAAGACTCAAGGATTCAAGTCCATTTTCTCAAAGATCATCTGAAAGTCTTGCTTTCCACTGGCCATGTACTTTCCCACGATCTAGTGCAATTTGTACATCTTCCAACAGTTGCTACCTCTTGGCTAAAGGCAGCTGGCTAATAAGCTTCCATCTAACAAGCCCTATTCTTTCATGACCAGTTAGCACTAAATGTCCCTAAGAAACCTCAGATTGTTTTTAGCCAAACACAAGTAGGGAAGGGAAATGGAAGGGGAAATACTCATTAGCCTTTAGGGCACAGTGCAGGTGTTTCATCCTCACCTTGACTGCACCTGGATTGGAAGAACTCTCCTTCTCACCAGGTCTGAAATCTTTGGTTCTCGGCAGGCTAGAAATAAAAAAGACACTGCTGCACGATCCTTTTTCATATTCACTGTTCACATCATTCAGTTCAGATTCATACCTGACCCCCACTTCTGGACACCCAGTGCCCATTCCCTAGGCTCTCAGAGGCAAGACACATCAGCCAAGTTTGAACATCTCACTTTACAAAAGAGCTTGCTGCCTTTCATCTTGATTGGCAGTACCCTCTGAAGAATCTAAGAAGAGCAAATGCCTCTGAAGGGCTGCCCCACCTGAGTGATTTGGGACAACGGCATCAGATTAGGATCATCTGTTCACGTGAATAGAATTAGCAAACTTGATGAAAATGGAATAAAAGTCAAAGTGAAGGTTCTAAAACGTAGCCCCCATGGGGAATTAGAAGGTTCTCTTTTGACACCAGACAGCAGTGTCAACCATAGATAAGTCTTGGAAAATTGATTCCTCCGTGTTCTTTCTCTGCCGTTAAGGCCCCTAACAATCACTTGAGGGCAATTCAAAGCCCAGTTTAATTTTGTTGAAGTCTCTCTTTCTTCACCAGTGAAAAGGAATCCTTCCCATCTCACTTTCCCAATCAGGCAGCCAACATTCATCTAATTAGCAACTTAGAGAACTTTGGTTGTATTAATTTGTAAGAGAAGAGTGGACAAAAATCTCCAAGGACATATGTGACACCATTCCCATACTTAATGAAATAAAAATCAGAATTTGTGCTGGTGGGGGTGAAGGTCGCTTCTGGCTAAAGTCTAAAGTGATTTATTCCTTTCACAAACCATTCCCTTTCATTCCTTTTCCCATGATTCAGGTTGTTGACAAACACCCAGAAGGCAAAGTGGAGGATTAAGGCAATTATCTGGATAATCTAGGACAAGGACATGTTTTCTTCCCAATAAACAGCCAGATCATTGTGGCCTGCCCCCAAATAGAGACGCTGTTAACCTGAAGCAATTAGTGAGTCAATTCAGTGAGAAACTATGCATCCCCACTGCCAATGGGGAAGGTTCAAATTTCTCTATATGATATTCCACTTTTCTGTCCAACCTACATATTTAAGTTTACCTCCTAGATTCCCAGAGTGCCTCACTTTGAGTTTACCATGATGACTTCACTTCTGCCTACACCTCTTTTCTTTTCCGCTGTCTTCCATCTGGAATACCAACCCAACTCCTCTTCACATCTATAAATCCTCCCCAGCTTTCCAGACTGGCTGCAGTCCTACTGGATTCATGCAATTGTCCCTATTTCAGAAACATCTATCTCTCCTTTTGCTGAACTTACACCACTCATCTCATCCTATAACTATCCCTTGAATCTACAAGGGTTTACTCTCTTTGTTTTTAAACATCTTCAAGTTTAACATCTTCAATCCTCCCCCTCTATAAGCTGGCAGGGATGACGCATCTATTTTTTTCTTTTATTTCTTGCATCAGCTTAATATTGCATAGAAAGTAGATAAGTGGAGCTATGTAAATTCTTAAGCATTGCCTTAATTCTATACTTGGATTTGCATATATTAAACTTAGCCCTGTCATCTTTCCTAAACTGCTCTGATAACTATATTCCTCTTCTTGATCGCCTCAAGGTGTTGTGATTAGGGAAAGCAGGTCCTCTTGTGGTCCAAAAAAAAAAAAAAAAAAAAAAGAAGCAAATGTTTTTAGGATGGTTTCCAACCTCAGAGTTATATATGGTTTCAGAAAGAACTTAAGAGAGAAAGGCATTTTTTCCAGGTGCTTAAAAACATACAAAGGGGCTACCAAAAAGTCTAGCAACTTCATCTATGTCTATAGACTTCAGAAACAATTGTAAATTACCTTTTATGCAGATGGGCTGTTTCCCTGACCACTCTCCATTCTGCTGGCAAGTTCTTTTCTCATTGCCACTAAGCACATAGGAGTTGTTACAAAAGAAGGACATGATGGTACCAATTTTAGCTGAGCGTCCATTGATAAGTCCAGGGCCCCCTGTTATTTTCTTGTACCCATTGACTGGAACCCCAGGATCTGAGCAGTTGCTTTCTTCAAGTACTAAAAGAAAGTAAAAGAGAAGGAAAATTGTTAAAAGTCTGAGTTATTCCATCTTAGAATAGAATCTTTCATGTTTCATTGAACTAAAAATACAATGATATAGGACCTGGTGCTCAAAAGAATTACTGAAAGAACTCTTTTAATAGAAAATGCGTGTATTAGATATGCCTTTCCCTTGTTTTCATAATTTATTCTTAACTGAAAAATATCTCATTCTATAGATGAATAAATTTGATGCTAAATCTGGTTTTCACATCATCTTGTTGTTCATTTCTTTCTCAAACTGTTGGAGCTAGGCAGCCCTGGATAAAATAAATGTCTCACCTAAATTTTATTACTGGTATACAAGGATTATTGTTTTTCAGTGTTATTGTATTATCTTCTTCATTCTTTAAAGCTTGGGCAATTAAAAACTATTCCATTTCCTACTTGTATTGTACCCAGAAAGTAGAGCTGCTTAGAAATAAGAGTAGAAAATGATCTCATTTTCTAGAGATTAAATATAAAATCTAAATTCATTTCATGTATGTACTGAAGTGTTGAAAGCTATAGTTAAAAAATACTAGAGAAAAAATATGTTGAAAGCTATAGTTAAAAAATACTAGAGAACAATAAAATTGTAGAGATAACAATAAATTTTCCTTATTCTACAAATATAATTTTCCATCTAAGTATTTGATATTTATTACAGAAGTATTTCTATTCTTTGAATCCTGTTGAACAGCTACTTAAAGTAGAAATGGCTTCAGCAGCTCTTCTGAGCACTAAACAGGATTTTTAGATATATTCTGGAATTATAGGTAACATATTTCTTTCAAATATAGGTAACATGTGTCTCTCAAATAGATTATGACACTGTACTGAATATGACTTGCCTAAGGAAACAGAGTCCCCATAGAATTCAAACTTTAACTACTTAATTTGGGTACCAATCACTCTATCAGACTCTATCAGCCTCCCTACTTTCTTTTCTCTTTGCTTTTTTTTTTTTTCAGACATGATCTCACTCTGTCACTTAGGTTGGAGTGTAGTGGCATAATCTCGGCTCATGGCAACCTCCATTCCCCAGGGTCAAGTGATCCTCCCACCTCAGGCTCCTGAGTAGCTGGGACCACAGGCACACACCAGCTATTTTTTGTATTTTTAGTAGAGATGGGGTTTCACCATGTTGCCCGGGTTGGTCTTGAACTCCTAAGGTCAAGCTGTCCACCTTGGCCTCCCAAAGTGCTGGGATTACAGGTGTAAGTCACCACAAATGACTCCTAGTTTCTTTTTTTATAAATAATTTCAACTTACTTTTATTTTAGATTCAGTGGGTACATGTGCAGAATTGTTATCTGAATATATTGCATGATGGTGACCTTTGGGGTACAATTGATCCTGTCACACGGGCATTGATCATAATATCAGCTAGTTAGTTTTCGACCCTTGCCATATTTTCTCTCTCCTCCTCTAATAGATTCCCTGTTTTCCCTGAAATCATTTATTCTAAGACACAGGCTCATCCCTATAAAACAGTCTCTGTGCAATGCAATGATACTTTTTTTCCTTCTTTCCTTCTTTTTAAGTTTTGGGATACATGTGAAGGACGTGCAGGTTTCTTACATAGATAAACATGTGCCACGGTGGTTTGCTGCACCTATCAACCCATCATCTAGGTATTAAGCCCCACGTGCATTAGCTATTTATCCTGATGCTCTCCCTCTCCCCACACCCCCACCACCGACAGACTCCAGTGCATGTTATTACTCTCTCTGTGTCCATGTGTTCTTGTCATTCAGCTCCCACTTGTGAGTGAGAACATGCAGTGTTTTGTTTTCTGTTCCTGCATTAGTCTGCTAAGGATAATGGCTTCTAGCTTCATCTGTGTCCCTGCAATGGATATGATCTTGTTCCTTTTTATGGCTGCATGGTGCTCCATGGTGTACTATGTTTCATATTTTCTTTATCCAGTCTATTACTGATGGGCATTTGGGTTGATTCCATGTCTTTGCTATTGTGAGTAGTACTGCAATGAACATACATGTGCATGTATCTTTATAATAGAATAATTCATATTCCTTTGGGTATATACCCAGTAATAGGATTGCTGGGTCAAATGGTATTTCTGGTTCTAGGTCTTTGAGGAATTGTCACACTATTTTCCACAATGTGCTTGAACAAATTTACCAACATTGTAAAAGTGTTCCTATTTCTCCACAGCCTTTGCAGCATCTGCTGTTTCTTGACTTTTAAATACTCGCCATTATGACTGGTGTGAGATGGTATCTCATTGTGGTTTTTATTTGCTTTTCTCTAATGATCAGTGATGTTGAGCTTTTTTCATATGTTTGTTGGCTGCACAAATGTCTCTAAAATTCATAAGGAACCAAAAAATAGCCCATATAGCCAAGACAATCCTGAGCAAAAAGAACAAAGCTGGAGGCATCATGCTAACTGACTTCAAATTATACTACGAGATTATAGGTTATAGCAACCAAAACAGCATGGTACTGGTACAAAACCAGTACTTTTGAGAAGTGTCTATGTCCGTGGCCCCTTTTTAATGGGATTGGGTTTTTTTCTTGTAGAATTGTTTAATTTCCTTGTAGACTCTGAATATTAGACTTCTGTCAGATGAATAGGTTGCAAAAATTTTCTCCCATTCTGTAGGTTGTGTGTTTGTTCTGATGATAGTTTCTTTTGCTGTGCAAAAGCTCTTTCATTTAATTAGATCCAATTTGTCAATTTTTGGTTTTGTTGCAATTGCTTTTTACATTTTTGTCATGAAATCTCTGCCTGTGCCTTTGGTCTATGTGGTATTCCCTAGATTTTCTTTTAGGGTTTTTATAGTTTTGGGTTTTTTGTTTGTTTGTTTGTTTTTTTGAGACGGAGTTTCGCTCTTGTTACCCAGGCTGGAGTGCAATGGCACAATCTCGGCTCACCGCAACCTCCGCCTCCTGGATTCAGGCAATTCTCTTGCCTCAGTCTCCTGAGTAGCTGGGATTACAGGCATGTGCCACCATACCCAGCTAATTTTTTGTATTTTTAGTAGAGATGGGGTTTTACCATGTTGACCAGGATGGTCTCGATCTCTTGACCTCTTGATCCACCCGCCTCGGCCTCCCAAAGTGCTGGGATTACAGGCATGAGCCACCGCACCCAGCCCCTATAGTTTTGGGTTTTACATTTGAGTCATTATTCCATCTTGAGTTAATTTTTGTATAAAGTGTAAGGAAAGGGTCCAGTTTCAATTTTCTGCATATGGCTAGCCAGTTCTCCCAGCACCATTTATTAAACAGGGAATCTTTTCCTCATTACTTGTTTTTGTCAGGTTTGTCGAAGATCAGATGATTGTAGATGTGTGTTCTTATTTCTGAGGTCTCTGTTATGTTCCATTGTTCTATGTGTCTGTCTTTGTATCAGTACCATGCTGTTTTGGTTACTGTAGCCTTGTATGGTTTGAAGTCAGTTAGTGTGATGCCTCCAGCTTCATTCTTTTTGCTTAGGATTGTCTTGACTATATGGGCTCTTTTTTTGGTTCCTTGTGAATTTTAAAGTAGTTTCGTTTAATTCTATGAAGAATGCCAATGGCAGTTTAATGGGAATAGCAATGAGTCTATAAATTACTTTGGGCAGTATGGCCATTTTCACAATATTGATTTTTCCTATTCATGAGCATAGAATATTTTTCCATGTGTTTGTGTCCTCTCTGATTTCCTTAAGCAGTGATTTGTAGTTCCTTGAAGAGGTCCTTCACTTACCTTGTTAGCTGTATTCCCAGGTATTTTATTCTCTTTGTGACAATTGTGAATGGGAGCTCATTCATGATTTGACTCTCTGCTTATCTGTTGTTGTATAGGAATGATTTGACTCTCTGCTTATCTGTTGGTGTATAGGAATGGTTGTGATTTTTGCACATTGATTTTGTATCCTGAGACTTTGCTGAAGTTGCTTATCAGCTTAAGAAGGTTTTGGGCTGAGATAATGGAGTTTTCTAGATATAAGATTATGCCATTCACAAAGACAATTCAACTTCCTCTCTTCCTGTCTGAATATGCTTTATTTATTTTTCTTGCCTGATTTCCCTGGTCAGAACTTCCAGTACTATGTTGAATAGGAGTGGTGAGAAAGGGCATTTTTGTCTTGTACCAGTTTTCAATGGGAATGCTTATAGCTTTTGCCCATTCAGTATGATATTGGCTGTGGGTTTGTCATAAATGGCTCTTATTTTGAGGTATGTTCCTTCAACACCTAGTTTATTGAGAATTTTTAACAGGAAGGGATGTCGAATTTTATCAAATGCCTTTTCTGTGCTTATTTAGATAATCATGTGTTTTTTGTCTTTAGTTCTGTTTATGTGATGAATTATGTTTATTTATTTGCTATGTTGAACCAGCCTTGCATCCTGAGGATGAAGCCAACTTGATCGTAGTGGATAAGCTTTTTGATGCGCTGCTGGATTTGGCTTGCCAGTATTTTATTGAGGATTTTTGCATTGATGTTTATCAGGGATATTGGACTGAAGTTTTGTTTTTTTGTTGCATTTCTGCCAGGTTTTGTTTTCAGGATGATGCTGGCCTCATAAAATAAGTCAGGGAGAAGTCCTCCTTTTCCATTGTTTTGAATAGTTTCAGAAGAAATGGTACCAGCTCCTCTTTGTACCTCTGGTAAAATTCAGCTATAAATCTATCTGGTCCTGGGCTTTTTTTGGTTGATAGGCAGGCTATTTATTACTGCCTCAATTTCAGAACTACTAATTGGTCTATTCAGGGATTTGGATTCTTCCTGGTTCAGTCCTGGGAGGGTGTTTATGTCCAAAAATTTATCCATTTATTCTAGATCTTCTAGTTTATTTGCATAGAGGTGTTCATAGTATTCTCTGATGTTTGTTTGTATTTCTGTGGGGTTAGTGGTGATATCCCCTTTACCATTTTACATTGTGTCTATTTGATTCTTTAACTATTCTCTCTTTCCTTCTTTATTAATCTAGCTAACTATCTGTTTTATTCTTTTTTTTTTTTTTTCCCAAAAAACCATCTCCTAGATTTGTTGATTTTTTTGAAGGGTTTTTGTGTGTGTCTCTATCTCCTTCAGTTCTGCTCTGATCTTGGTTATTTTTTGTCTTCTGCTAGCTTTGGGGTTTGTTTATTCTTGGTTCTCTAGTTCTTTTAGTTGTGATGTTAGGATATCAATTTGAGATCTTTGTAGCTTTTTGATGTGGGCATTTAGTGCTATAAATTTCTCTCTTAACATTGCTTTAGCTGCATCCCCGTGATTCTGATATGTTGTATCTTTGTTCTCATTAGTTTCAAAAAACTTCTTGATTCCTGCCTTAATTTCATTATTTACCCAGGAGTCAATCAGGAGCTGGTTGTTCAATTTCCATATAATTGTGTGGTTGAGTGAGTTTCTTAATCTTGAGGTCTACTTTAATTGTGCTGTGCTCTGAGAGACTGTTTGTTATGATTTCAGACCTTTTGCATTTGCTGAGAATTGTTTTACTTCCAATTATGTGATCAGTTTTAGAATAAGTGCTATGTCATGCCAAGAAGAATGTTTATTCTTTTGTTTTTGGGTGGAGAGTTCTGTAGATATCTATCAGGTTCACTTGATCCAGAGCAGAGTTCAAGTCCTGAATATCTTTGTTAATTTTCTGTCTTGATGATCTGTCTAATATTGCCAATGGGGTGTTAAAGTCTCCAACTATTTGTGTATGGGAGTCTAAGTATCTTTTTAGATCTGTAAGGACTTGTTTTATGAGTCTGGGTGCTCCTGTATTGGGTGCATATATGTTTAGGATAGTTAGCTTTTCTTGTTTAATTGAACCCTTTATGATTATGAAATGCCTTTATCTTTTTTGATTTTGTTGGTTTAAAGTCTGTTTTGCTAGAAACTAGGATTGCAGCCCCTGCTTTTTTCTACTTTCTATTTGCTTGGTAAATATTCCTCCATCCCTTTATTTTGAGCCTATGTGTGTCTTTGCATGTGAGATGGGTCTCTTGAATACAGCACACCAATTGGTCTTGACCTTTATCCAGCTTGCCATTCTGTGTCTTTTAATTGGGGCATTTATCCTATTTACATTTAAGGTTAATATTGTTATGTGTACATTTTATCCTGCCATCGTGTTGCTGGCTAGTTATTTTGCAGACTTGTTAATGTAGTTGTTTCATAGTGTCATTGGTCTATGTACTTCAGTGTGTTTTTGTAGTGGCTGGTAACAGTGTTTCTTTCCCTATTCAGTGCTTCCTTCAGGAGGGAGCACTGGTGGTGACAAATTCCCCCAGCATTTGCTTGTCTGAAAAGGATTTTATTTCTCCTTTGCTTATGAAGTTTAGTTTGGCCAGATACAAAATCCTGGGTTGGAAATTATTTTCTTTAAGAATGTTAAATATTGCTTCCCAGTCTCTTTTGGCTTGTAGATTTCTGCTGAGAGATCCACTGTTACACTGATGGACTTCCCTTTGTAGGTGACCTTGCCTTTCTCGCTGGCTTCCCTTAACATTTTTTCCTTCATTTCAACCTTGGGAAATCTGATTATGTGTCCTGGGGTTGATCTCCTTTTGGAGAATCTTGCTGGGGTTCTCTGGATTTCCTGAATTTGAATGTTGGCCTGTTTTTCTAGGTTGGGGAAGTTCTCCTAGATGACATCCTGAAGTATGTTTTCTAGTGTGGTTCCATTCTCCCTGTCTCTTTCAGGTACCCCAATCAGTTGCAGGTTTGGTCTTTTTATATCATCCCATAGTTCTTGGAGGTTGGTTTGTTCCTTTTCATTTTTTTTTCTTCTCTAATCTTGTCTGCCTGTCTTATTGCAGCAGGATAGTTTTCATGTTCTGAGATTCTCTCCTCCACTGGGTCTCTTCAGCTATTGATACTGGTGGTTGCATTGTGAAGTTCCTGTGTTGGGTTTTCAGCTCCGTAAGGTCATTTATGTTCCTCTCTAAAATGGTTATTCTGGTTAACAGCTCCTGTAGTGTTTTATCATAATTCTTAGCTTCTTTGCATTGGGTTAGAACATACTCCTTTAGCTCAACAAGTTTATTATTACCCACCTTTTGAAGCCTACTTCTGTCAATTCATCCATCTCAGCCTCAGTCCAGTTCTGTGCCTTTTCTGGAGAGGTATTGCAATCATTTGGAAGAGAAGAGACACTCTGGCTTTTTTTTAATTTTTAGCACTTTTGCATTGATTTTTTTCTCATCTTCATGGCTTTATCTACCTTCAATCTTTAGGCTGCTGACCTTTGGGTGGGATTTTTGTGGGGTCTTTTTTGTTGATGTTGTTGTTGCTTTCTGTTTTCTTTTAACAGCCAGGCCCCTCTTCTGCAGGGCTGCTGCAGTTTGCTGGAGGCCCACTCCAGACTCTATTCACCTGGGTCCCTCCCGCACCTGGAGGTATCACCAGTAGAGGCTGCAGAACAGCAAAGATGGCTGCCTGCTTCTTCCTCCAGGAGCTCTGTCCCATAGGGGCAACAACCTGATGCCAGCCAGAACTCTCCTGTCTGAGGTGTCTGGCAACCCCTGTTGGCAGGTCCTACCCAGTCAGGAGGCACAGGATCAGGGACCTGCTTAATGAAGCACTCTGGCTGCCCTTTGGTAGAGCAGGCACACTGCAATGGGGGGAATCCCACTCATCTGGACTACTGGCCACCTCAGAGCCAGCAAGCAGGAAAGACTAAGTCTGTTGAACAGGAAATCATGACCGCCTCCCTGCAGGGGCTCTTTCCCAGGAAGATTGGGGCTCTGCCCATAAAACTCTGGCTGGAGTTGCTGGAATTCCTGCAGGGAGGCCCCACCCGCTGAGGAGGAATGGATCCAGATCCCACCTAAAGAAGCAGTCTGGCCATAATCTGCCACAACCACTGTGCTGCGCTGTGAGGAATTCTTTTCAGTCCAAACTGCCCAATCTTTATAGACCAACAGGGAAAAATGGCCAACTGAAACCACAGTGATGGCTGCCTCCCCTCCCCCTGGGAACTTGGTCATCTTAGGCAGTGTCCAGCTGCTGCCACTGGTCACAACCCAAGCAGCCTCTGAGAAACTGCCTAGCTCTGTGCTTGAGACCCAAGGCCCTGGTGATGTGGACTAATGAGGGGCTCTCCTGATCCGTGGGTTACACAGATCCATGGCAAAAGTATAGTTTTCCTGGCAGGGTAGCACAATCACTCACCCACCTCCTTTGGCTGGGGTGGGAGTTTGCCTTATCCCATGTGGCTCCTAGGTGGGCCATTGATCCACCCTGCTTTTCCTCACTCTCCATGGGTCATGCCAACCACCTAGTCAGTCTCAATGAGAGAACCTAGATACCTCAGCTGAAGGTGCAGGATTCACTCGCCGTTTTCATTTTTCTCAATGGGAGCCGCAGACCAGAGCTGCTTCTAATCAGCCATCTTGGCTCCAACAATCATGCATTTGATAGGCTTTCTTTCCTGTAACTGTCCCAATTACCTTCCAAGCAACTTACTTGCTTGCCTCCAGGAAAAAAAAAAAAAATCTCCATTCAGATAATACCTCTGAATTATTTGTGAATTTAAAATAACTAACTTTCCTATGTACAACCTGGTAAGGCTGCAACAAATAGCCAAATCACTGGTTTGTCTACTCTAAGACTGTCCATAGACTATATGGAAGTTGATCTCAATGATACTCTGTATGCTTTTGAACTACGTAATATCAGCAATTTTTCTGGCAGATAAATCCAAAACCCCATTTTATTAATAAGTATAAAAAAGGGACCCCACTGAGGAAGCTGTTTAAAACTACTATGATGGTATAAAAAGGGTGTTTCTTGATGCTTCAAGTGGACTTAGAAAACTCCAGTGCTTATATTTTCAGAAATGCCTCCATGATATGGGAGGAAAAGGCAGATAAAGCAATTCATGTTGCTTCACTGATGGTGCTAGTTTCTAATAGCGCAGACTCATTTATTCTGAAAATTGAGCTTACAAAGCACCCACTGGGGCTCACAGACTAAAATCGTATCAAAAATGTAATATGTTATGCCTGAAAGTTTTATAAAATGGAACTCGTTGCAGACATAAACATTGGGAGATTTCATTTAAAAATCTGTATTACTTATTTCTAACATAATTCAAATCTGAAACTCTGGGCCTGTATTCCCACATAGCAATAATCAACTGGAGTTGAAAAGTGTCTTTGCTTAACAGGAAGCCCTATTCTTCACAACCTCTAAGGGCTAACTGGTTCTAGCAGGCATGTGAATCTGTAGCCAATTCGCCTACTTAAAGGGCTACAATTTGTGTAATTTAAGTGGAGCTCCCCATCGATTTTGACCATTGCTAGACAGAGCTCATGACCAAGAAAAACTGAGTGATATTTAAGACCAGTCTTGGAATACTGAGGGAAAATGAACTATACTCTAACCACATCTGCTGCAGCAGAGGATAAGAAATACTTTCTATTGTTGGCTTTGACAGGTAAGCCTGATAGTTGGGTTTTTCTGCCCTTGGAAGGAAGTGCTTTCATGGTCCAGTAGGCTCCCACCCCATTACTTTCCAAATGCAGGGTTCTAATAGCTCACACCCCTACTATATTTAACATGGATTTAAGTAGCAGAAAATTTAGAGTGTTTTTGAGTCCTTGAAAGTAACAGAGATTTAGAACAATTTAGATCCTTTGTTTTTTTACTGAGCAAGCTTTGAAAGAAGACTTAAAGAGAACTGAATCAGGACATACAAATAACTCTGCCCAAGGAATATAGCTATATTTCCATAATGCTTAGATGTGTATTCTTTTATAATCTGGCATTTCTTAAATCAGAGTACATGTGATGTGTACTTTTCATGTAGTATTTTCTTCCTCACAAACCCAGAAAAGCTATAATTAAATCAATGGTGCAAATTTAACTTGATGAGATCTTAGGATGAAGAACTATCAGAATCATTATTTGGTTTTAAGTTATTGCTTATGGAATGTCATCAGGATAGAGCCAAGTGATGCTTCTGAATTGGATTCAATAAAAGGTACAATGTACTGAATGGGTGTGTCCCCCTCAACATTCTGAATCTCCAATATCATGGTATTAAGATGTTGGGCCTTTGGGAGTAGATTAGGTCATGAGGGTGGAGCCCTCAAGAATAAGATTAGTGCCCTTATTAAAAAAGAACCTGGAGAGCTCTCCCACCCTCCTTCTGACACATGAGAATACAGTAAGAAGTTGAAGCAAGCCCTCACCAGACAACGAATCTTCTGGCACCTTGATCTTGGACTTCCCAGCCTCCAGAACTGTGAGAAATAAATGTTTGTTGTTTAAGTCACCCAGTCTACGGTATTCTCTTGTAGCAGCCCAAAATGACTAAGACAGAAGGCAAGACTGAAAATCAAGAGAAATACAGACAATAGAAACACATTTGTAAAGAATACAGATAATGTTATCTGATACTACTTAAAAATAACTATGCTGAATATGTTCAAAGAAATAAAAGATAAGATTGAGCAAAAGACTGGAAACCTTAAAAAAAAAACGAAGGAAAAATATGAAATTGAGAAGTATAATGGCAGGAATTTAAAGCTCAGTAGGTAAGTTTAATAGCAAATCAGATACCACTGAAGAATATTAATAAACTAAAAGATGGCTTTAAAAAACTCAGAATGAAGCAAAAAGAGACAAAAAGATTTAAAATGTATGGGAAAAAAAATAAGGGACACAGGGGATACAGTGAGGAGGTTAAAAAATAAATATAATTAGTATCCAAGAAAGAGAAGGGAGTGAAAATGGAGTACAAATAATATGCAAATAAATAATAGCTAAAAATTTTCCCATACTGATGAAAGACATCAACCTACAGATTCAAAAATTTCAAAGCCAGATAAATATGAAGCAGCCAAGGACTGGAGGGGGAAACTAGAACATACTTTAAAATAATTACAGTTATTATCTTTGGTTTATAACATTACAAATAAATTTTACTTCTTTATAATTTTTTCCAAAGTTTTATAATCAGAAAATGTGACCCTAAAAGTTTGTTATTTTTGTTGTTTCTGGAGTTTTTAAGTATATATTAAGAAAAGTGGCTTGGGTCTTCCCTGCCAAGTATCTAAATCTAGCATTATTCAGTCTTTCATGCCTATTTTTATGTGTTCCCATAGTCTTACCACCCTGTACAAATCTCTTTAATATCTTGCATAATCATAGAGTAATATAATTTTCTATAACATTATTTTAATACACTTACTCACTAGACTCTGATGGAAAAAGAATGGCCTTCAGGATCAGATAGATATGGGTTCAGATAATCATTTGGTTCCCCCAGTGTCCACAGCAAGCACATAGTAAGGATTCAATAAATATTTGTTGGTGGGTGGAAAGGATAAAGGGGGAAATCTATTCATTCTTCCACTTAATGAACTAGGGTCTGAAAAAATTACATAATCTCTACAAGCATGGCTTTTCTCATCTATAAAACAGGATAACACTTACCTGGGTGGGCTGGTTCTGAGAAGTAATTGAAATAGCACAGTTTCCTTTTCCCTTACTTGCCTTCATTCACAAAGCACCCAACTGCCTTTAAATGCCAATTTCCCAAATACATCTTAAAGAAAACCCCACAGAGAAATATAAAGGCCCATTGTTGGGCCTATTCAAACATAATGCAATATTCCAGTCCATTTTCTGGGCTCCTGGTAATGTCTACCCATGATGGGCTTCCATGCCTCATTCCAAGGTGTTGATCAGACTTCTGGGTGCCAACCACAGTGTCTATACATTCATATCTTTTAATCCTGCACAATAAAGCCTTCAAATTGCATCCTATATCCAACAACCACTGAGTATTATTCTCTCTTATCTCTCATTTATTTTCTGTACTTCCCAAAGCCACACTCTCTCTCATGATGCTTTTGAAGTGAATTCTAAGACTTGCTTTCCCAGTTTAGACATCTATCTGGTGGGTAGATAGGCCATCTGCACCTCATCAGAGCTCCTCCCTAGGGTCAGATTTCAAAATGATCTTTTTTTTTCTCCCCTATTCATTCTCTTTTCAGAAACCTTTGTATCTCTCCATTGAACAGATTTATGATACTTTCCTATTTGGGTTTTTATTAAATGTTTCATTTATCTTCAGTGGGATGGGTTTATTGGTGCAAAGCCAAATGACAATTTAAAATATTTGCATTTCTGGCCTAAAGGAGCATCAAGGTCCTGCTTCACTAAGTGAAATCTTCTTCGATTAATAATAAATAACACATTGCCCTGCTACTTTCAGGACTCATCCTGGAGAGGAAACATACTAGGTTTAGCATGCCCTTACATGCTATTGCATGAAAAAAATATATAGTAATCAAAGGTGCATTTCTCTGGGATATTAAATATTTAAAGAAAGACCTTCCTTATTTTTGTTTTCTTTTTTCCTCCTGGCAACTGTATGAGGTGGTTCACTGTCATGCCACTTTACAGAAGCATATGTGATGGCTTTGGGATGGCTCTGTAGTGAACACCCAAGTCTCCCAGATTCTTTTGCCAGCTTAAGGCACCCATTCCTCAACTTCAACATGAGTGCTTTGCAGCTGACAGCTGGCACTTGCAACCTTCAGAGGACTGCCCTTTGGCGTAGCCACCACCCTGCACTTCATATGTGCACTTCCTATGAGCTGAAAAATACCTAGGAGATTTTTATCCCCCCATACCCACCCCAGGGTTGCCTGTAAGCAATGACCAATGGGTATGGAAGTTTACAAGTCCAAATAGTGTTGTTCCTGGAAGTGTAAATTACACTCCTCAGAGCCACAGGAGATCAGGTTGAGTTTGGGAGTTCAGTTGAAAACACTGTTGCTTGATTCCATCCCCATTCTTATCTTGCTTCCCCAACTCTCTTACTGGTTGATCCTGAGAGTGCTTCCTTTGATAACTCAGTTGGACCCAAGTACGTGACTCAGGGTCTGCTTGTGAGGAAAACTAACCTAAGACAATTCTGCTGTTTTCTTAGTCCTGGACGTCAAGGTCCATCATTCCTTCCCTCAGTCTCACTCCTGGAAGCGATGATACCACAAAGAGGCAGTTGTCTTAGCCCTGGGCATCAGGCCCTGCATGCAGCACTCTTGGGTGGTGAAAAGATCTTGGGGAGTATGATTGCCCAAGCAAGTAGAGGACCTCCAACCTCCACAAATAACACTCAGCTCAGGCTCCAGCCCAGTCCCACATGAGCCAAGATGTTTTACCTGAAAGAATTAGGTAGCCTAAGGCCTTGGGCTTCCCTAATTAAACAGTGTGGACCTAAAATCTGCCATGACATGATTCCTTCTGATGATTTGGTGCTGTCTATATAAAGCAAGTAAACTTTTTATGAATCTGGGGCACAGAGGAGGCCCCAACAATGATAGCGACTGCCTTTTTCATGAGCCTGAATTACAGGTCTGAGAGATTTCAGTGGATTCAAGGCAAGTAAAGTGACATCCTTTTCTCACCTATCTGATTGTCATACGCAACATAAAAATAGCTGAGATGACCAGGTCCATAAATTCTGTAAAAAGTGAACACGATGATGGAGATATCAGGGAATAACTATATCAGGACAATGTGGAGTTATTTTCAGGAAAAGTGGTTCCTCAGTGCACACTCATGACACCCATTTTCTATGCCCTCCAGTCAAATCAGTAATATTAAATGTGTGAAAAGGAAGTTCACACTCTTCATTCCTAACCTAGGAGTGGACGCCCCCTCCATATCCTGTGATAAATACAAAACTCAGGGGTAGATCCCAGCTGTGGTGAGACAACAGACGTCTTCTTTCATTTATTGCTATCCACCAGTATATGCCTATCTATAATGAATGAATGAATCTAGAATTTTCATATGAATATATGTCTTTTCCTTTTGCTTAAGTCTCTAAGCCATAAGTTCAAATTTGGAGATGAGAGCTACAAAAAGCCCCTAGAAGCCAAAGAGTTCAAGCATTGCTTTGCCTTTCAGAAGTCCAGCATGTCACACAGTATGATGAAGTGCTATTGACTATTGATTTGATTCATTTTCTTGGATCTTCACACATTTAATGAGTGCCTCCTCTGTGACTGCTGAATAAGGCATTGGAAGATGATTTTCTGTATGTTTGATACAAAAATTTTTTATTTAAACCCTGAAATAGAAGTGATGCCAGTTCAAGCTATTCTACTAAAGTGCTTTATGATTCTCAAGGCTCTCTCCAGCCTCACTTAAACACTCGCCAAAAATAAAAATAAAAATAAAAAAGATTTGGGGCTTTCCTTCCACTTACTTATTCCCCAGATCAGATTTTTACCCAACACAATCTTTTTCAATCAAAAAAGAGAGTTAATAGTTCAACGAGTACTTGAAGGGATGTCACTGCAGGAAATTCAGTTTTACTTCTTTGGGCCAACTCAGCTCATTCTGATCAGAAAAAGAGAAAGACAGAGAGCAACAGTGGGGAGAATAAAACATATAATTTTTTTTCACTTGCATCAATTCTTCCTAAGTTACTAGAGTGTTTCTTAACTTTGCTTCTAAAATTACCTCAGAGGATAAGTCGTGAACCAAGGAATACAGTAAAGATAAACATGAGTACTTAGATGAATTTGAATGGGGTGTGAGGTCTCAATAAATACTAGCCAATCCCAGAAGTTGACGGTAGTCTGGATTGCAACAAAGATTTCATAAGGTGCAATTAATTGAAGTGGGTTCATACCACTTAGCCTGCTGTGCTGTCTGAAGGGAAATGTCTTAATCTACAAGTAGAATGCTGAGTTAAATGGAACCAAATTCTAATTTAAATGCTTCTGCAGAGAATAATCATTGGAGATTTGTTGGAATTGGAGCTCCCAGTTTTATCCTATTTGTGTTCTCCCTGTGGTACTAGGCAGAACTGTTGATGCAGAGGTCACCATTTAACCAGGGCACATTTGTGTAGTTAACGCAGTATGGACAGTTGATCAGGGCACAATTACAAGAGATGAGACAATTAGAAGAGACCCAGAGACACTTCTTTTAGATGGGAACAGCTATTTTCCAACCACTGTTTGAAAATGCTGCATGGCAGAGTTTGAACAAACCCTTCATAAGATTCCAAATCCTCTGGGAAGTATTATTGGCTCTCTCCACAAATATCACTGTAGTCTCCACTCACTCCCATGACCTTACAAAGGACTAGGCTTGCTCTCATGCACAGAGAAGAGCTTGTGCATTCACACACGTGTGTGTACAGAATATCAATTCCTAGATCTAACATTATTTTTTAAATCAGCAATCCAGATGATTCATATTTTGAGTATCCTTCAGATAATGCAATCCTAAAACATCTGTTATTCAGCATTGATCAAAAGCTTATCTAATAGTTTAGAGAAACAACCAGATGGTGATCTACCTGACTGTGGTAGTTAATTTTATGTGTCAACTAGACTGGATCATGAAATGCCAGATATCTGGTTAAGTATTGTATCTGGGCATGTCTGTGAGGGCATTTCTGGAAGAGACTCGTGTTTGAATTGGTAGAATGAGCAAAAAGGATTGTTCTCCCACAATGTGGATAGGCATCATCCAACCTGTTGATGGCCAAAACAGAGTGAAAAGGTGTAGAAAGGGATAGTTTGTGCTATCTCTCTGCCTGAATGCTTGAGCTGGGGCATCCATCTCTGTCTTCAGCACTCTTGGTTCTTAGGCCTTCAGATGCTGACTGAAGTCTACATTATTGGTTCTCCAGTCTTCAAATTACACCACTGGCTTTCCTAGTCTCCAGCTTATAGACAGCACATCATGGGACTTCTCAGCCTCCATAATTGTGTGAACCAATACTTTGTGTGTGTGTGTGTGTGTGTGTATTTATGTGTGTGTGTAAATATATATACACACATATATATAAATTCTATTCATTCTGTTTCTTTAGAGAACCATGACTAATACAAAGCTTTAGACCTCGATTAAGTTGGCTCCTCAAAGAAACACCTTCATGAGGTGTCTTGGGTTGAGTTCTTCCAGAAGCTGCCTGTGAGACAAGGCTTTGAGTGCAAGTAGATTATTTAGGTGACAATGTTAGGAAGAACCAACAGTGGAGTGAGGGAAATGAGACAAGGATTATTATAAATGAGAAAGGAGATAAGACTGCATTATCAAGCAGGTTACCACTGGGGGTAACTGAGGCTGAATGCTGTTTAGAAACTCTGGGAAACAGTATGGAACATGCCTCATCTTTATCCTACTCACAGAGGAAGGGATATGAGTTATTAACTACCAATTGCCATTAATCATTTGCTGAAGGATGATGAGATTAACATTAACTTCTCATACCTCCCATTTGCCCACCTATAAGGACCTGTGGGCCCTGAGAGCCAGAGGACGCTTCAGACAGGGCGGAAGGAGATGAAAGTGTAAGACATTTGGGTTGACATGCACAGAAATGGTGTACGCATGATGAAGTTCAGCTACCTTTTCCTTTTCAGGAAAGGGAGAATGATCTACTTTTTAGAAAGATATAATATTTAAAAAATAATATTTCTATAATTTACAAAACTGAAGTGAACATTTCCTCATCACCCACCCTTAGATAACGGGAGGAAAGGACTGGATGTTAGAATAAAATCAGCAATGGTTGCATCTCCAGATGAATGTGTGTTCACTTTCTTTTAATCTCCATCCCATCTAGTACTCCATTTTTTTGTTATTCTTGTTCATCTGCTACATTGTTTTATTTTACTTTAATTATTGTTTATTTATTCCCTGCTTGCTTTCAGAGTTTGCAGTGATTTACAAAGCTATACATAAAAAAAACATGCATTTCTCTTTTGCAGATGTTATGTTAATGAAATATTTATGATTGCCAGATACCACCTTAGCTAAAAACCAAGTCAGGCACGATACTATTCTGTTTCTTCAGTAAGAGCTGGGTTTCGGAGCTATCAGATTATCTGAGAGTTCCAGTAAAGGAAACAAATCCAAAGTCAGCAAAATTTATGACTGTCATCTAACTTGCAGTAAGGGCCAGGGATGGAGGGATGTTTGTCTCAACTCTTAGCCTACTCTTGGCATCTTCCCATTCTCACTTGTCACCAAAATCAAGGAAACAACTTGTGACAGAATTTTGGTTCTGTTTAGAAAAGGCATTAACTTCTCATCAGGGCATTGTTCATCCTGGAAATCTGAGTTAACACAAGGCCAACTCTTAGAGACAATCGTCACATGGCCTCTCTTCTCTTCCTCACTTCTTCCTGTTCAGCTTATATTTGAGTTTTGAGTCTCTGGAACAAACCAAATATTTTTTACTCCTAGGAAGGTCTTCACCAACCGGGAACAATGACACCAACTGGTGATGTAATCCCCACTGAAAACTCTTTTTATCCCTTTCCAGCCAATGGAATTCTTCCCCCTTGATGTTTTCCAGCCCTCTGTGGGTGTGAATGAGAAATTCTCATTCTCACTCTATGTGAAATTATGCTTGGATTGCACACACTGTTATTTTTTCATCCGGCAGCAATTTAAAGGCTGAGGCTTACAATTAGCTATTTGATCTTAATCAGTATTGTCCTTGGCCATGGTACACTACGTCTTTCGGATACCACTTTTCCGGTGTTTGGATGGCCTATTTAATTAGACAGCTGAAACTGCCTGTGCCTAAGAGACAGGCCAACTTGGAAATTTTTTTGAAAAGTCCTGGTAATTTTGTTTCTTCTTCAAAGTCAACCTGACACATTCCCATTTGGTAGAGTAGATGGGTAAGCTACGTATACGTTAGAAACTTCACCATCCTCTACTGAATCTGCTTGGTAGAATTAGTTTTCTTGGGGCTACCCCAGATCTCAGAGGATTTCTGCTTTAGCTCCTCGGGGGTGGGTAATAACTCTAAACTCCTTGGGGAAATGTTCCCCAGTGATATTCATGCCAACTTCTCAAACTATAAGAAACATTTGCTAGGAAAAATGGCCTGAGCTGAGCAATTCTGTTCTGTTTCACCTTAGGATTGAGGTGAATGACCTTGCAGAAGAGTTCTGGGGTGCTAAGTACATTTGAGTCCTAGGAGATCCCACCCAGTTCCTGGTATACTGGAAGCATGTAGCAATTTTCATCATCACCATCATTCTTACCAAAAGCCTTGCTAGAAGAAGTTGTAGCTGGAAACTGCATGGCATGTAACATTCTCCTAAGGACTAGGAAAGGGCTAAGATTGGGATTGTTTTATAGCTTTGTCAAAAGGAGGGGAAAATATACACTGTATAGCCCTGCCTTATTTCCCCAGTGCCTGGTACCTAGTAGACACTCAAAAAATGTTTAGCTGGATAAATCTGCAAAATGCAGATGATCAAAGTATCTGCTACATGGGAACACTGAAAAAACAAACGGGCCACATCACATAAAGCACAGAGCCTGGCCTATATTAAGGATAGAGAGAATAACTATTGTTTAAGAATACCTTGCATTTTGCAAAGAGGAAGCTTTCATTTTCTGACACAGGAGGAGGGACATATAGTTAATGCCCCACAAGGGGAGGGATACGTGGTGAATGTCCCACAAGGCAGATGCCTTTAAGGAAAAGTGGGGCTCTATAACCACTGCCAATAGGCTGGTGTCTGCCGTGGGCCCCATGATGTCAGGGATGCTTGTTTCCAACAGAAGTTAATTGTGCTATGCTCTCGCTGTTTTTTGTATATTCTTTGCACCCTCCTCCCTCAACCCTCAGTAGGCAGACAGTCCAGCCCAGTTCTAATGAATTACCTCTTAACCCAGAACCAAAATACAATCTGCCTCCCACATTAAGTCTTGTCTCAGTGACCTCATCTGCCAAAGCAAAATCCAAAAGGGCCTTGGCAAGAAGCAGACAGGTACAAGCAAAGCCTTAGCAAAGCAATGGTGCATCTGGCCCTTTCAACAGTGATGAGTGCTCTGTTCCCAGCTCTTGGAGGTAGGCTTGCTGCAGCATTGTTTATGTGGCCTCACCTTGGTATTTGGCTCTAACCTTGGTATTTGGCTAGAATGCTGTCCATGCTGAAGTAATTGCTGAGTAGACAAATGCACCCCTTATGTGACAACCCCCAAGCCTCTTGCCCTGCGTGAGACATAGCAATGTTTTGGTCAAGAGGCCACAAGGCCTATGGAGCCCAGTAGAGTTCGTACTAAGATTTCACCTGGGCTAGGTAGACCCAAGCTCACGCAATAAGGATTGATCTAAAAGAAACTTTTTTCCCCAAGTTAAACACACACACAAATACACCCTCCCCCTGCCACACACACACACCCCTTGGCAACCATACAAGGGAAGTTTCCACTATGCTCAGTGACAGCTTTTGTTTTTTGGCTCTAAATCCAAATAGGATGGCATTCCTCTGAATACACCAAGGAGGACATCAGAGACTCATTTCATATTAGGGAGGGTGAGTAGATGAGAGACCCAGGTAATGTGTAAGAAGACAGTGGCCTACTAGCTAATGATCTTCCTGGGCTCCTCCAGTCTCCAAAGGCTCTGGGCTATCAAGTGCATTGGGTAATAGCCATGGATTCCTTGGGATTCTTCTCCATGGAATTAGCCCTATACCCTTCAAACCCTCTCAAGACAGATTGGTCCTTTTTCTCTCCCTGTCCCTTTAACTGTTACTCTGGGGACTGATACAGCCCACCCTAAATGAGTGACTACTAAAACCCCATGAGAAAAAGGGATGCTGACCAGATAACATGATGCTTTGAACACTCTGCTCTGGAGTGTCCAAATCTAGTTCCTCCCCAACATTTCTCTATTTATCATTTCTAACAGCCCCGTCTTGAGGTTGTCCAGGTTACAAAGCCTCACAATTCAACATGCCTAATGTGAGTGCCTTTTCCCGGGATCCAGTATTTCTTTATGACAATGACAGTGGCAGCACCTACTTGTCCTTTTAAAACCAGATCTTTCTTGCCTGTATGCTGGTGCGGTGGTAGTAATATTTAGTGTTTAGCAGTGGTTTGGGGAGGTTTGCAAAGGAATCTTAGAAAGTCTTGGGAGAGTTTTCTTAAACCCTGGGACTTTCAGAAAGTTATGTCATAATTGTCTAGATGGTAGAAACTATTGTTGTGGCCCTAGTCCCTTATCCAGGTAATCCTCTACTTTCTGCCATACTTTTTAAATGGCCTTAATGTGGAATGGCTCCTATTACTCAACTCGGTGCCTTATATGGATTATCTCATTCCCTCCCTACAAACACCCTGAGAGGTATTTGGTGTTATTTTTCTGGAATTCATAAATGGGAAAACTGAGGTTCATAGGAGCTCAATGACTCACTCAAGGCCGCCTGACTAGTTAATTGAAGACTCAAGGTCAAACCAAGGTTTTTCTGGCCACAGATCCCAAGCTCTTCACCCTGGGGCATACCATCTCACAATGGATGAAGATACACCTGTCTTCTGTGTGGTAAGGATAAGAGAGGACTTAGAACAGTGAAAAAGGCAGTAAATAATTCCATTTTAAAATTCCTCCCCCTTCAGAGATCTCAAAATCATTTGCAATAATTCCACCTAGACTGCAGTATATATATATATCTGTCTGCGATGGAAGAGATGATAGTTTACCCACGAGGGGGTCTCAGCACATTCTCACTGCATCGGTGTTCATGTTTTCATGAAAACCCGAAAGTTCCTAATTGCTTATTCTGATGAGAAGTGCGGGTCTCTCCTTTGAAGCTAAAGCATAAAGTGTGCCTCTCAGCCTGGGCTATTTTCTTCCCAGGCCTCAGGACAGGCCAGTGGGAACCTTCTGAGACTCCAAAACCCAAATGAATCCAGATTCACCATTTTTCTTTAATTGGTGGAGGCCGATTTGTTTTGTTCCAAGGCGCGTCAGAGCCCGCAGTGTGAGCATTGTGCCCCAAGAGTTAGCCCGTTTCATCGTCCTTCATTAGGATGCAGGGGAAGCCCGGGCCCCATCAACTGGGCCAGGGGAACAAAGGCAACATGGAAATTAGAGCAGGACGATGAATCCCTTGCTCTCCACTTTTTCAAAACAAGACTCTGACCATTTACGCGAGGACCCATTTTGTCCATTTACGCGAGGACCCATTTTGTTGTGTTCCATACAAAGAAACAGGAAACTTCAGAGGGAAGAAGGGGCCCCAGTTTCCTACACGGTGGCCCATGGAGGCTGGAGGTTGCTGACAGTGTTGGCAAGAGGCTAGCTTGGCCTCAAGGCAGAGGAGGGGGCTGTTCCCCTCGTTATGCTTCCGAGGAGGTCACCCAGGCACCAGGGGATGTTTTTCCTCCTTGGGAAGCAATCTAGGGCAGGTGAGGCCTGGGGAGCAGCCCTTGAAGACTGTCCCATCAGGGGCTCTCACACCTTCTTGACCGCTGGAACTAAGTCAAATCTCACTGATTATTTTACATTCTTTCTCTCCTATCCCACAAAAGTCCGAAGGAGAAATTTCTTCCCAGACCAGTGGAATTCCTTTGAAAATAAATTCATTTCCAACTTGACAAGGATAGATCCTAGTTTCTGAAATGCAGGCCCCAAGTCTTATTTTAAGGACAGGTATTGATAATGAATGGCTCATCTTCTAAATTGCCAAAGACTTTTAGTGACCATTGTAGCTCTCAAAATCAAGATATGTGTACCCTTTGAACGAAGAGTTCAGCATCTACGAATTTATCTTATAAAAATATTTCTACATGTGAACAAATAAATATTTGTAAGGATATTCCTTGCAGTGCTCTTCATAATAGAAAAATATTTAAAAGCAGCATCAAGTCCATCTTAAGGATTTGGATGAATATATAATTATATTAATACATTAATCCATACAATGAATATTCAGCAAGCAATCATTTTTTTCAAATCAGTATACTAACATGGACTGATTTCAAAAAAATATCTGCAACGTGGGCATTGAAAATAAACTGAAAAATTGTGTGAATACTTAATCCACTTTTGTTTAAAACAAGGTTTCTCAACCTTGGCACTGTTGAGCTTTGGGTCAGGTAACTGTTGTGGGGCCTGTTCTGTGCCTTGTAGGATGTTCAGCAGCATCCCTGGCCTCTACCCACTAGATGCCAGCAGCACACCACCTCACTCCTACAATTATCACACCAACACTGTTTCCAGACATCGCCAAATGCTCCCTGTGGGTAGAAATGGAGAGGAAAACCACTCCTGGTTGAGAACCACTGGTTTAAAATAATGACACATAGACCACTTAGGTTTGCACACCATAGAATAAAAGTCTAGAAGAATATCTATCCATCAAGTTTCTTACAATGCTTCCACTGGGAACCAGGATTGGCCAGGAAAAAACCAATGTTCTCTTTTTATTCTATATACCTCTGTTTTAATTTTTTGACATATATTTCTGCAATTAAGTAAAAAATCTACTTCTATTCCACGCCACTCACAGACATACACATACACAAGGAAAATAAATAGAATAGCTTCTATCAAGAGACAATACATCAGAATTCTCTTTGGAAAAGAGAAACAGATGAGCTTTACCTGGGAAGGGAAGTCCTTCAAGAGGACTCGCTAATGGGACGTGATGGTAACCAGAGTTCAGCAGTCAAGCATCTGGAGTCTCACCAAGGCACACAGCAAGTGCCATGTCTGAGAGATTGTGAACAAAGTGGGAAATTATGGCCTCTGGTTTTGAATTTGATGGGGACCAATGTCTTGCATTCTCTCCTTCAAATCACTCATCTGCAAAACTGAGCTTCTACCTTTCCACAAAGACTTGAAGAGGGAAATCATTAAAGCAGCACCTATGAAATGGCTTCCCCTCATCAGATTTGGCACTGCATAAATGAAATGATTCTCATTAATACTGATTTTGGTGCTTTTAAAGCTATTTTTAAAAAAAGAGCCTAGTCTAATTTGGGCACTTCAGAGTTTGGGGAATCCCAGATGCTTGGGTTTCTTCCTAATTTCGAAATAATTTCCTCCAGGATTTTTTTTAGTTTGTTGGTATCCTCATGAGGAAAACAAGAAAACAAATCTTTTCCTTTTTTTTTGCTTTTCTAACTGATAAACTGCTCTGGAAAAATTGCTAAGGTTTACTCATAAATTATTATGTAAACTGCCATAGCCAGTTTCTGTGATGTGTCCCTCAGTGAGTTACTTAAAACTCATGCCGAATTTCCTAGAAGTAAAAACAAACATGGATCTTATAGAAAACGGACAAGCAAAAAACATGTAGTCTCCCCATATTGATACCAGTAAATGACATGTCAGATATCAACCTGTCACACCTTCACCTAGCTATAACTACATGGTACTAAAAGAATTATGGCTTTTGAACAATATTTTGAAAACCAGCAAGGGAGAATTTTCCTGCCCATCTATGCTGATGTTTTAAAGCAATTTGAGAGAGTTTGTGAATTAAGTTATGAATCAGTTCATAGTGACTTATTTTACATTCCTTTTTCATTATGTTTCTTTTTTTTCTTGGTGGAATAACAAAGCTGAGAAATCTGTTTTGACTCACAAGCTACTCATGAATATTTTAACCATAACTTTTGGACCAATTTATTTTTCTTTCCTAATTTGACTCAGCTTCCTAAAGGCATTTCGGCTTTATCTGGTGATATTTTACTTCTTTCCAATTTTACTTTTGTTTATCAAAGCATTGTGCAGTTCATTCATCAAGAAATTAAGCCTTCCCTTTTGTCGTTTCCTCCTTTGAATATAAAGAGTAAAGCTGAGGATTTGCCATTGTCAAGAATCTAGAGTCACTCTACATACAAATTCCTGAAGCCAAGAGAATGCAGCCTTTCTCTGCTCTGCCTTGCACACAACACGGCAGGCTCAAATGAGGCAAGAACCACAAAGCAGAACATCATTTCCTATGCCTCTAGCACAGCCACGCTCAAGTCGGCTGTGCCAAGCCAGACCAAGGATGCTTTTAGCAGAAATCAGTGGTACACACAGGGACCCACTATGGAAACCATGGTTTCCATTTGCATTGTTTTCAAGAAAACATTAGTGAAAGTTAATTCAAGACATGTCCAAACTTTAGAGAATACTGCCAGACCAGGCTGTTAGATGACCAACAGAGTACTTGTGCATACTAGCTAGAAGTGACCATAGTAGACACTGTTGGCACTGTGCCCTCGGGTCTATTTTCAGTTTCTGTGGGCCCTTTTCCCCGCCCCATCCTATAGTATTTTACTTCCAATGGCCCGTACCTGTGACTCTTTCAGGGAACTGCTCAGGGCCTACTGGAACCACTTTGCCTATATACATAGAAAGCCATGTGTGCCCAGGGTTTACGTCCTCCAGTCCCCCAGGGCAGCCTATAGCCAATGACTGATCGCTGTGGGTATACAAAAGCCCAGCTCCCTTGCCTTAAAGCTAGGACATTACTCTAAGGAGTAATGCACATTCCAGATCTCATGACAGGTTAACACTGAGGTTGGTATTTTGCCTGAAATAGCACCCCTGCTTGGCCTCCTTCCCTTCCCAAGCCAGCTTCCCACTCCCCTATCAGCTTCTCTAGGGAGCCTGTCCTTAACACTTCACTTGTGTACACATTCTCAGCTCACAATCTGCTTTGGGAAAACCTACCTAGGACACTATCTGTCCTCCTTTGCTCTCTCCCAAATTCTTGTTCTTATGCACATCTCATTCCATGCTGATGGCTTTCATCCGTGACACCTGTTTTTGATCTGGTAACCAAGGCCTTATATATGACATGTGTTAAAACATGAACATATAGTTTGCCATCCAATTAAGACACTTTGCCTATGAAAGAAGATGCTATTGATAATTATGCTCAGCAAAATGTATAGACTGAAACTATCCCTGAAAAACTGGAGATCATGGTCACCCTGCATATCTACCACCCTCATTGCAGGTCTTTAAGTTGTGCAATAACTCACATTGGAGCCTGTGAATCATACCTGGAGTATAAATCTAAAATACAGATATTAGAATGCACAGGGATACAGACTGAGCCACAGGAAAGTTTGTTGACATTGTCTCCGTGTTTTTGAGCTCTGAATATTACTGGAAGCCATTGTATCTTTCTAAGAGGTATTTGCAGCAAGTGAGGGTTGGAAATGACAATGGAAAAACCTAAGAAGTTGCAGACAACCTGACTCAGAAGTAGCCATGCGCTCCTGAGAACCACTCACTGGAAGTCAGTACACTGTGCGCCATCTTGGACAGACCATCCTAGATATCAAGAAACAGTAGGTCCTGCAAGCTCTTAAAATCCTTCCACATCAGCTCCATCTAACACCTTAACTCCCACTTAGGAAGCATACTCACGATTTTCACAGTGCTGCCCGGTATAGCCTGCCAAGCAGGCACACTTGTAAGATCCAGCCTTGTCAAGGACACATGTGCCGTCATGGAAACAAGGGGATGAGGAGCATGCTGTAAGAGAAAAGGCATCCCTCAGTGCCACCGTGCATTGAGTTGATGTCTTCAAGCCCAGAGTCTTGACCAAAGTCTTTTAATTGCTTATTAAAGTCTTGTTGCAATGGTTTTTATTCCTTTCACTGAATTCATGTTACGATTATTTGAAAATGCATAAAATAGATACTCATTAAATATCAAATGTTGGTGATATTATTTGATTTTTTGAGGGCCCCAGAAGCATGCTCAACACTTCTATAGTCTGAAGACCACAAGGCAATGCAAACAAGAACATTAAACTGATGAAAGTATAACCATGCTTGTATCTCTCTCATGTGGGTTTCAGTGGACAGAGATATCCTTGGGTAGCTGAAGACCATCTTTTTTCAAATAAAAGCCCAGCATCCTGGGTACTGGGGCAATGCAACTGGAAGATAATCTTTATGATGCTGTTGAATGTATACTCAATAATTTCCAAACCTACATTCTGTACTCATCATTCCCTTGAGATGTTGATAGTCTTTTGATGCCTATTTTATAGACGGCAGGTAGAGGGTAAGATTATGCCTAGGTTGGGTGGCTGTTGGGCTATGGGATCAAATACGTTAGGGAAATGTTGCTGACATTCAATGCTAATTAACCAGATTCCTTTACTGGGAAACTTCTCAGTTCAATGCCCTAATATACATTGTGAGTTTCCTAACATACATTGTAAATTTCAAGCTTATTTGACCTCAAAGCCTGCATTTTACAGGGCATCTTGGGGACTATTTTTCTTAGAAAAGACTTTGAGAAACACTCATCTGTGTGTTATCCATCAATCCTACATTCATTTATCCCAATGTAGAAGTATATCCCTTGGCTCAGTTCAACAAATCTGTATTGAGTACTTGCTTTGTAGAAGGCACGGGAGAAATACAAAGATGAATAGGATGCCACATTTACCAGATTAAAGCTACATGAAGAAAAGTATATAACAACTATGACTTTAAGCATTATACAGTTAGTGTATTATGAAGAAAGAAGAGATGATGGAACAAGGGCAAAGTCATAGCTTGCTGGAGCGAGAGAAAAGATTTAGGAGAGGAGGAAGAATGTAGTAAGGACTGTGAAGAATGGGTTTTGATGTGCTGGTTGCAAACAGGTGAATTTCCTGAGACTTTCATGTCATACCCTATGAATAAGAAAGCCTTAATGATCAGAATGCCATTACAAGTTCTTGCCCTCAAGTGAACAGGGATGTTTGAAAAATGGGAAGTGGTACTGTTTGACTGTATTGACAAAACGCAAGCCAGTATTCCCAAAGTTCTCCAGGAGAGGTTGAGGAGGTCATTTCAGAGGAGGAAGATATTCTCCTGACCCTTCCTCAGTCCCAGCGTCACAGACTGGACAGCGACTGCTACCCCTACCTGGCTTGCCAACTGTCCTAAGTGCCAACAGATGCATCTCACATGGGATCTTGCTCAGCCTAAGCCTGCAGGGTGTCACCAAGGAATGAGGATTCAGCCACAGACTGATTACACCACAGCAGCAAAGCATCAGAACTCCCAGGCCCTGCATAGCACCATAGGGCATGGCATGGGCAGGTGGCAGGCACAGAGACTGTAAAGAGCACCTGCTGAGAGCTCCTGTAGGCAGCATCCTAAAAGAGGGGCAGACTGGGGAGCAGGGTGTGCTGGCCTTGCTGAACAGACAGGACTGAAGAAACACCGATTATTCAGCCACCCACCTTCTTTCCTGAGACTTTCATGTCATTCCCTATGAATAAGGAAGCCTTAATAATCAGAATGCCATTACAACTTCTTTTCCAATTCAGTTTTTTTAAAAGTCAAACTTCAAGCCTGTGTTTATTTTGTAAAACCTGAGGCAATTCTATCTCAGAACGATGACCATGGGGTGATTCCTTAGGATTGAGCATTTTTGTTCAGTTTGGTCAAATCCTAATCTGATCACAGCAAGAGTTTACAGTCAGGCTTAGAGTTGCTTAAGTCAATGACATCTCCTATTGTAGTCTTTTAGTATCTATTTTGTAGATGGCAAGTGGAGGGTAAGGGTACACCTAGGGTTGGCAGCCGTTGAGCTTACTATGTACCAGACTCTGCTAAGCACTTCACTTGTTCTGTCTCTCAGAGCCTCCAGAATGGAGCAGGATCTAATGTTACTCCCTTATTGCTGATTAGGAAACTGAGGCCCAGAGGGGTAGAAGAACTTACTAAGGTCACATAGCTTGATCTGTCAGGGATCTAAAGCCTATTTGTACCCAAGCTGTTTGGCTCTAGAGCTCACACAAGAGAGGACCCCTTGTGTGAGCTCTTGAGACGAACAGCTTGGGTACAAATCCCTGGTTCTGCCCCTATAGCTGAGTGACCTCCAATAAGTTATTCAGCCTCTCTGTGCTTTAGCCACCACATTTGTATAAGGGAGGTAATTCCTAGTTCTGATTCTGGGTGAGCTTTTCTGAAATATACCTTGGTTTTTTGTTTTTTCTCAGTGTGTAGGCTATTTCTGAGAACACAGCCTGCTAGGTTTTAATAAGGCTAAGAGGGAGAAAGGAAGGGACATAGAAAGGAGATATTTGTCTGTATCAAGTCACAAAATGCCACATTTGTCTCCTTGGCCTTTACCTGTGATCTCCTCAAAAATGGCATGGAAGCCGTCGAAATTCTTGGAGCCATCGGAATGGAAGAGGACATGGAGTGATGATCCCGTGCTCTGGACAGGAGCTGGCCGCTCGTTGCCACAGACACGCTTGATGATCTGGCTGTCGCGGTTGTCTCCATCACGAACCTCAACATAGTCATACTGGCACATGTAGTCAAACTCCAGGCTCAACATGACAAACCTGTGGGCGGACAGGGTGACGGAGGGAAAAACATGGGCCCCAGACAGTCCTGAGACCACTGGGCATGTTCAAGGCCAGATGACGAACAGATGGTGCCATTGGTCTGATCTGATAGGAAAATGGTCCTCGGAGGTTGACGAATTTCTCTTAGCAGAGGAGTATGTATTTGTGCACTGTTTGCATGTATGTACACGTGCAAGTGCGTGCCCAGGTGGAGCGAGGTGCCATAATCCATGCAGAGAATCTTTACACGTGTTGGTCTCTTTTCCAGGGCCATCTTTCCTCCCAGTCTGCATAGCTAGTTCCTTCCTATCCTCAGGCCTAAGCTTAAATATTCCCTCTTCAAAGAGGCTTCCCTGACCACTCTTTCCAAAGAAGATCTCTTGTTTTTCTTAAAATGTAGACATAAATTTTAACTTCTTATATTTATCTCCTGACTTTTTGTGTGTGTATGTGTGGCCTGTCTTCTCCACTAGCCTGCAAGTTACTTGAAGTCAAGGAGGGACACCTGTCTCGTTCCATGGTTTTTACAGCGTCCAGCACAGTGTCTGGCCTATGGAGATGCCACAGATATTGCCGAATATATGACTGAATGGACATTTTATTGCACTTTTATAGTTGGGGAATGAAAAAAAGCTCATATTGTTTTGCAAGACTAAGTAAAGGAGAAAACAGCAATAACAAACCTCTGCACACTCTTCTGTTTGATGGAAGAATCAGAAGGTAATTATCTTCTAGGTGACAATAATCTCATCCAAAGACTAGAGAAAGTAGCACCAAGTCAGAATTATGGGGTTACGGAAACCTGATACATCCGTGCTTATCTAAAATGGGTCTTGGGCTTGAAAACATTGAGATACACCAGATTGGAAACACAGAAGATGACAACAAGCCCCTGATTCCAAGAGACGAGAAAAGCAGCAGCCACATCCGAGGGCAAGAGAGGCAGAAGCATTTTTCAAGGATTCCCAAGGGAATACCTGAGTATCAGGTTCACAAAATGTGTATCTGTATCTTCTCCTCCACACTCCGGAGAAAAAATAGAAATAGAAAGGATCATAACTGCTGCCTAAAATGTTGGGAGTAGGGATATTTCTGCCATGTATAGTAAAATCCCAATATGCCAGCATCAGGGAACACTGGAATATAGTGACAATCAGTACATTGATTTTAAGTGTTCTAAAAGGTACTGCTAACAAAGAAATCCAATAACCGACTTTCATCTGTGTTTACTTCACAGAAGGTTGATCACAGAGCTTTTGGGGTGTCAGTCCTGGGAATCACATTTCATACAGCATGCCCTGACATCTAAGAGGACACGTGATTTCCTATCCAGATGCCACCACTTGCTCACTGTGTGTTTTGAGGAATCCGTTCCTTATCTTGGCCTTGGTATCTTTGTCTGCAGAGTAAGGAAGAGGCTACCACATAACAAGAACCACAGCTTTTTCTGAAGCTGAAGAGACATTGCAACTATATTTACGTTCATGCATTTATTTGTCCATTTGTTCACTTACTGAACACATACTTGTGGAGGCCAGCTCTGTGCCAGATACTGTCCTAGGTGCTGTCAGCATAGCAGTGCCCCAACTACTCACTAGGCACATGCCAGCCCTCATCGGGATTAATTCTGGGTTAGAAGATAGAAAATAAGCAAGGAGACTGAAAAACAATGTAATTTTAGAGTGCTGAGTGCTGTGAATCCAATTAACTGGGTAAGAGCATAAAAAGTGACTGAGGTGTTAAATTTCTGACACAATGTGGTCAAAGAAGCCCCATCTGAGGATGTGATAGCTGGCAGAGGTTTGAATGATGCAGTAGAGCCAGCCATGTGAAGGTCATAGGGCAGAGTGGTCCAGGCAGGGGAATCTGTAAGTCCAAAGGCCCTGGGGCAATGATGAGGTTGGCATGTTCCAGGAACTGAAAGGAAGCCAGGGATGCTACAAGGTGGGCCAATGAGGGGGAGAGTGATAAGACCCGAGGCTAGCAAGGGGAGCCTGCGACAGATCCTGTGTGGTGAGGAATCTAGATTTTATTCCAAGTCTATAGGAAGTCACTGAAAGGTTTCAACAAGAGGATAATATTGGATTCAGATTTTAAAGGCTGCCTGTAGCCACTCTGCAGAGAGGAGATGGCAGAGCTGGCAGGAGTGGAAGCCAGAAAGCCAGTTAGGAGGTCATGACAGAATCCCAAAGGGAGATGGCCGTGGCTTGAAGTAGAATGGTGACAGCGGTGACAGAGAGACATGGATGGACTATTTTTCGAGTAAGATTTTGTGGTGACCTGGTGGCAGGTGATGGAAAAGGGGCATCGGAGACACCTGCTGGGCTTTGGGGCCGAACATTGTGCCTATGCTTCCCAGTGTTTCCATCATTTTTACTATCCCTGGCCAGGTGCTCCAGACTTCACTAGAGGAAAAGAAATCCACACATTTCCATGCCTCTCTAAGGCCGTTTCCTGGGCAGCTAATATGCTTTGCAATCCTTCACTGTTTTGCTATTTTAGAATTTCCTTTTGCATCTTAGACTTTGGAGAAGCTCCTCAGAGACCCAGAGGAGACCATTTGTCTTGGTCCCTGAGCTGCTGCAATATTAATGTGCAGCACGTAACACCTATGCTTATTATCCCTGCAGACCCAGCCTTGAGCCCACTGGGCAGAATAGAGCCAGGCTTCCTCTAGGAATTAATGAGACTCACTCTCAACCCCAGGTCCTCAGGGAGTGGAAACACAAGCTGTCAAGCACTAGTTTTGAAGAGGAGGATTGAGAAGGGGACCTGTTTTGTTGGATCTTTCTAATTCATGGTACCAGGTTGCCCCTCCTGGAGGACAAACAGATATTAAAGGAGCCAGTAGCATTACCTGTGTCCATTTATCCACCCAGAAAATACTTAGTGAAAGCCTGTGCCCTAGAGGATCAGGGACTTTAAATCCATTCACTTTCACCACTGGGTTAAAGTGGTGAAATGAGACGAGCTATAAAATGAGAAGAGCTAAGTGGAAAATGACCCTAGCCATCCTAGGGGTGAGTGAGCCACTTTCCCATTAGAGAGGAAAAGGAGAGGTGTTTTCCAGGAAAGAGAAGATACACTGGAGTCAGAAAGCAGTTCTTCCAGCATTTATTCATACAACAAGTATTTATCATGCAACTATAGTGTGCCATGAACTGTTCCAGCACTAGGATGCAGTCATGAACAGTTCTTCCAAAACAGGACCCTCGTGTATCGTGTATCAATAGTTACAATAAAACAGGGTCTATACTTTGGACTATAGCATAAACTAAACATTTGCGAGGGCCCTAAAGCTCCATAAAAAGAAATGACTCTTCTTCCACACAGGTGAGAGAGTTAGTTTATTTGTTGTGGGATGTTTGCTTTTTTCTGAGAGCCCCGATTAAAGGAGCTGTGACAAGCATCACCTCCAATATAAAGTATAATTCTTCAAAAGTTAGGCCTGTGCCTTTTACTTCTTTATATCCCTCCATAGGAACCAGCCCAGTCCTGAGTGAGAATGAAACACTGTTTAAGATGTGTGCATGGGTAGATTGCTCTCAGTATTTTGCTTTGTTGGTGTTATTCCTGGGTCAAAACTTTCTGAGCCCCACAGTTCTAAGGTGACGATGACAAGCATTTAGTTGGCTGTAGTTCCAGCCTGGTCTTAGCCCAGAGACTCACAGAGTGGTAAAGAGAAAGCCTCCAATATATAAAGGTTTCAAAGGATCCCAGTGACCAAGGGCCTTCCATCCCATTGCCGTGTCCTTATAACCTCAGACTCCCGAATTCTGGCCCCAGCTCCTTACCTTAGTTGGATGATAAACCCAGGTTTAGCATGAATGGTCCATTCGCAGTGAGCATTTAGGGGATAGCTTTCCAACAAAATCTGACCCTTTGGGGCTCGCAGAACCTGGCCGCATCCTAAGAAGAGAAGAAAAGACTGGGACGTAAAAATGGAAGTCAATAGGAAAGAGATTGGAGAGGGTCTCAATGAGACTTTCAGTACATGCCACACCCCTGAGAACAGGATGAATAAGGAAAAGGAAGAAGGACATTAATATTTCTCAAACAGCTGGCAACGTGCTAGGTAATTTACATAGATTAATTCATTTAATCCACCCAACAGCTTGGGAAGGGAGGTGGTGTCCTCACAATTTTCCAGCTGGGAAAACAGATAGATAATCAGAGATAGATAAACAGGTAGATAATAAATAGATAGATAAAATAGATAGATATCAGAGAGTTAATAAATAACTTGTCTAGCCACTAAGTGACAAAGCAAAGATTCAAAGGTAACTGTGTTTGAATATAAAGTTCAAGCCAGCCTATCATCCTTCCTCTCCAGGCCTGACAAATGCCAGCCTGCTACCCCTACCTTAAAAGGCTCAGAAAGTAGACCCTCCCCATAGCTCTACTCTCTTCCCTCTACCATCCAGGCAGGAAATCTATGCATTAATTTATTCTATGAGCAGTCATGTAATAAATACCTCTTGAATGCATGACAGTGGAAAGGAGAGATTATCTCCAAACAGCTGGACTGAATTGATAATTTTCTCAGTTTTTTTCTTGCTCCCAACCCCTTTTGTTCAAATAAACTCTCTATCAAGATCATCAATACGACTAAATGTACCAAAAAGGGGGTCCTGGTTAAAGCAGAAGCAGGGGCCCAAAACCCTCTACCCAACCCTTACCTAGTCTGTTTAATTACCTCCAAGGAATCCCTAAGATTTGAAAAACACTGGAGTAAATAGTCTTTAAATTATATCATGTTTTCTAGTGTTAAGATAAGCATGGTATAGAAGATGCACTGTTTTTTTGTACCCAAAAGTTTGGGGAAAATGTCTTGAAGTGGTTTTATGGAAAAATTATTTGGGTCATGAAATAAATGATATTCTTTACATGGGGGTGGCATACTATGATCCTTGGGTCAAATACAGCCCACTGCCTGCTTTTGTAAATAAAGTTTTATTGGAACACAGTGACACCCATCCATTTATATATTGCCTATGGCTGTTTTTGGACTATCATGGCAGTGTTAAGTAATTGTAGCAAGAGACAGCCCTATAATAATGAAAACACTTACTATCTTGCTATCCACAGAAAACGTTTACCTTCCCTATTTCTATACAGAAATCCAGATTGCCATTTTAAACTGGATACATAGCTATATCCAACAACTCCCCAAAAGTATAAAAATTCATAACTAAAAATGAAAATATTATCAGTGGATACTGCACCATGGCAAGATGACAGTAGTAATATTTCTAGTGTTAGGAAAAGAGCCCAAACTCCACTTTTGACAAAGGTATGAGGTCTGAGGCTTGTGACTTTTGTGAAAACTACTGCTAGGTCATACAATCTATCTCTTCACTAAGATCCTAATTGCTGCTGTCCTGTGCCAATGATGGGAAGCATCATCCACTATTTTCCACTTGGGACTCCTGTCTAGACCCAGCCTCCATCATCTCTCTCTGCAATCTCATTCCTCATTGATCTCCTGGTGATATGGTTTGGCTGTGTCCCCACCCAAGTGTCATCTTGAATTGTAGTTCCCATAATTCCCACATGTCATAGAAGGGACCTAGTGGGAGGTAACTGACTCATGGGAACGGTTACCCTCATGCTGTTCTCATGATAGTGAGTGAGTTTTCACGAGATCTGATGGTTTTAGAAGGGGTTTCCACCTTCTCTTGGTACTTCTCTCTCCTGCTACCATGTGAAGAAGGACGTGTTTTCTTCCCCTTCTGCCATGATTGTAAGTTCTCCCTGAGACCCCTCCAGCCACCTGGAACTGTGAGTCAATTAAACCTCTTTGCTTTATAAATTACCCAGCTTCAGATATTTCTACATAGCAGAATGAAAACAAACTAATACACCTGCCATTCACCCTTGTCCCCCAACATTCTATTGTCCACCCAGCATCCAAAGCCACCTTTTATTTATTTATTTATTTATTTATTTATTTATTATTGTATTTTAGGTTTTAGGGTACATATGAAGAACATGCAAAATTGTTGCATAGGTACACATGTGGCAGTGTGATTTGCTGCCTTCCTCCCCTTCACCTATATGTGGCATTTCTCCCCATGCTATCTCTCCCCACCTCCCCACCCCCGACTGTCCCTCCCCTATTTCCCCCCAACAGACCCCAGTGTGTAGTGCTTCCCTCCCTGTGTCCGTGTGTTCTCGTTGTTCAACACCCGCCTATGAGTGAGAACATGCGGTGTTTGATTTTCTGTTACTGTGTCAGTTTGCTGAGAAAGATGGTTTCCGGATTCATCCAAGTCCCTACAAAGGACACGAACTCATCGTTTTTGATGGCTGCATAATATTCCATGGTGTATATGTGCCACGTTTTCCCGGTCCAGTCTATCATCAATGGGCATTTGGGTTGGTTCCAGGTCTTTGCTATTGTAAACTGTGCTGCAATGAACATTTGTGTGCATGTGTCCTTATAGTAGAACAATTTATAATCCTTTGGATATATACCCAGTAATGGGATTGCTGCAAAGACACCTTTTAAATAAATTAATCAGATCACATTATCCTCTGATTCAAGCCCTCCAACAGTTCTCCACTGGGCAAACACCTTCCTAGGACATTTGCAGCCCTGCCTTGCTGGCTGCCTACATCCACTCTCCTCCCAGTCTCACATGCTGCTCATCTGCTTGTCCACACTGCCCCAGATGCAGCCTGCTTTCCGTGCCCAACTCCAGCCCTTGTACTTGCTGTTTCCTAAACCCAGAAGGCTCATCTTCTTCCATATCTCTTTCCTGTAAAAATTAAGCTCATATGATTGCACCACTGCACTCCAGCCTGGTGACAGACCAAGATTTCATTTCAAAAACTATAATAATGGAAATAATAAGCTCGACTGCCACTTCTTCAAAGAGGCCTTCCCTGCCATCCAGCTAAAATAGGCCCTTCAAATTCTATGGTTGATATCTTTACTCTGTTTTGTTTTCTTCATAATACACATGCCTATTTGAAATTATTTCACTTACTTGCTTCCTCCCTTTGATAGAGCTGGGATCTTTTTTGGTTTGTACACCTAGAATAGTAGCTGGCATATAACAGGTGCTCAGTGCATATTTGTTGAGTAAATGGATTATGATAGCCCAGGCGATAAAGCTTTGCACTTTCTCATTTAATCTTCATAAGAAACCAAAGAGAACAACATTCATCTCCCCATTTTCTAGATGTGAAACCCTAAAGGTGGAGAAGTTAAATGATTTCCCTAAACCCAGATGCCAGGAAGCTAGAAGACTGTAAATCATTGTCCTAATGGTAAAGCAGCGGTTAAGAATAGAGACTGCAGAATCTGACTGCCCTTGGTTTGAAACGCAGCTTTATTTTCCCTAGCTGTGCAGCCTTGAGCATCTCACTTCCTCTGTCAGAACCTCAGTCAACTTGAGTCAAATATGAATAAAAGTGGCAGCTACTGCATGTGGTTCTGTGAGGCTTAAAGTAAATTGTGCATGGAAAACTATTCACAGGAAAATTAGTAAATGTTAACTGTTTATACTGAGTGGCAGAGCAGAGATTTGACCTTGGATTTGTCTAGTATCAACACTGAGTCTTTGCTGGTACGTTACACTGTCTTAAGGGCATTCCGACCCAGTCCTCTCCCACTCCATTTTAAAATGGCAGAATTTTTCCACCCCTAAGAAAGATACATGGACTCTTTGCCTGCTCCCTTTTTGAAATGCATGTTCCTTCTTCCTGCACACCTCACACTCCTCATCGCCCCCTTCTACCCATCTGCTGCTGGGCTACGGAAATGATACGCGGGGGTGTGAGAGACAACAAAAGAAGCCTTCCCGCACAGCCCCCGCCCCTCAGGGACTGGCAGCTTCCCAGCCTGCAAGGTGTTAAATCCCAGCTCCCTCAGCAAACCTCCTGCTGGGCACCCTAAGTTAGAACCAGAAGCAAACGCTGCCAGCCTGCTCCCAGTTTCTTCTCTCCATATGGAAGCTGGAAATAGACAGCTGTGCCTCAGGCCCCTCCCCAAATCCAAGGGAAGGCGGTGCGCATCCCCATTTAGGCTTCCTTGGCACATCCATTCGGACTTTGGCCAGCTCCAGGGTCTCTTGCAGTCTCTGGAGGGCTTAGTCCCCATCCTCACCCAGGTGCCCGATCCCTGACCACGTGAAATGCTGGACCACCTGTTCCTGCAGCCTCACGGGCTGTCCTTCAGAAGTAGCCAGGATTCTAAACACATGCAACATCTCCGTTCTTCTTAATGAGGTTCCTTTTCACTCTGAAGGGGAGGGCAGAGTTGGCCCCAAGATGGGGAACAACTTCCAACCAACCAGAGACAAAGAGGCCACTTCTCGGAAATGTGTTTGGAAGAAGGAATATTAGGGAAAGAGCAAGAGGAGGAGGGAGCTGCACTCCCTCCCCACATCACGGAACTCCTTCAATTCCCTCTCCACTCTTGCCTCTACTTGGAGAGCTGGCGATCCTGGGTGCAGGGGCAGCCTGACTACACCTCTCTGTCCAGGACAGAACAGTGAACACAGCTGAGTGTCCCTGCCAAGGAAGTATTGCTGGCCAACCTAGCAGGTGGTCCTGAATCTGAAAGACCAGAGCAGGCAAAGAGCCTGGAAGATGTGCTCAGATTCCTTAACAATGTCTTGCTGTAGCAGAGAGAGAGAGAGAGAGAGAGAGAGAGAGAGAGTGTGTGTGTGTGTGTGTGTATGTGTGTAGTGATATCTGTCAGTGAAGCTGGATGTGCCCTGAGCTCTCAAATCCTGGCCTCATCTCCAAACTTGCCCCATGGCTACATGCCCAAACAGAAGGGACAGCTGGATAGACTCTGCTTCTATAGAACTGAAAGGAAATCTTTATTAATTTCTAGACCAGTAAGACAGCTGGAAAATACCCTCAACAAAAATGAACACCCTTAGCTTCAGACAAAAGTCTTCTTATCTTCAGCATGTGGGGCAGGGGAGGGGATTGCAGGGGAGACACACACACTTCTAAGAAGTGGTTGGGTTTTGTTTTTCTTTACAGTTTCCTCTTAGAAAGAAAAGGAAGACTTTAAAAAAAAAAAAATTCAGACTGAGAGGCAATTGTGTTTTCTTTCCTCCTTCAAAGATGACACAGTCTGTGAGGCCAGCCAGGGTCCAAATCTTAGTTCGGCCACTTACTAGTTTTGTGACTCTAAAAAAGTCCACTATATTTTCTGAGCCAAGGTCTCTCATTCGGAAGTGAGAATAGTTGTCCCTACAACCATGTGTTTTTCTCACTTGTCTTAGGGATTAAGTGAGATAGTATATGTAAAGCACTTAGCACAGCACCTGGTACATAAAAATGCTCAGTAAATGGCAACATGTATTGTTATTTTTCTTGAGTCATGTCTGGATCTGAGGCACTGACTGTTTTGGCCCAGGAATTGCAGCGGACAGCTCAGGTTCTGATCCACTGCTCCAGGGCTCATGAGAGTCTCATCTCATCACTGGCTAGAACCCTAAACCCATCAGGCTTACCATCCCAGACAGTGCTAGCAGAGCTAAGGCCTGGATGATGAAGACCTCAAGGGCCTCTTACATCAAGAAATGGCTTCATGGACAGGATAAAAGAAGGGGCTCTAGGGCTGGCTTCTGCATTTGCATCTTGGCTCTGCCACTTACAAGTTGTATGACAGAAGAAAAGTTACTTGCCCCTCTGTGCCTGAGTGTCCTCATCTGTCACATGGCTGTGACCAGGGTTGCAACGGGGATTAAATGAGTCAGTACAGGAAGGTACTCCGAACGATGCCTGGCTCATAGTAAGTTCTAAGTGCTGGCTTTTATCAGGGGCTCAGGTGTTCATCAGGAACAATGAGAAGTCCACAGCTCAGCCTGTGAGTTGACCTGTAACCCCAATCCACCTGATTCTATGATGATTGTTTACTGAATTGTCTGCATCTCCCATGACACAGTTCCATGAGAGCAGGGATATCTTCTGTCCTGTTTATACCTCTATGTTCATCAAGTCAGTGCTCAATTACCATAGCTATTAACTAAATGAATGGTTAGACCAAAAAACTAATTCAAACTTATTCCTGTCCAGTCAAACCATTTTTAAAGCCCCTCCCCACCACCCTGTGTCAAATGGCCTGTCCATTTAGTTGAAAAAATGGTTGTCCAGGAAGAATAGTATCTACCACCTTGCTGCAGAAAGTCTTTCCTTTCCCAAAGTTTCCAGGGTTACCACAAAACACTCACATGGGTATAGCCCTGCTAATACAACTTAATGGACAGGGTCTGGCTAGGGTAACACAAAGAGTTAAGATTGTTCAATACTTTCAGTCTCTTTCCCTGAGCTTCAGTTTGGTTAATTTCTACTGACCTGTCTTTAAGTTCCCTAATCCTTTCTTGCATTGTGACAAATAGGCTGCTAATCCCCTCCAGTGAATTTTTGTTTTAGTTCAGATAATACATTTTTCAGTCCTAGGATTTCCATTTGCTTTCTTTATTGTATTTTTTCAGTGCTAGGATTTCCACTTTGTTCTTTTTTTTTTTTTTTTAATACTTTCCAAATCTCTCCTAAATTGTTTTCTTTTTTAAAATTATTTTACTTTAAGTTCCAGGATACACCTACAGAACATGCAGGTTTGTTACATAGGAATACATGTGCTATGGTGGTTTGCTGCACCTATCTACCCATCATCTAGGTTTTAAGCCCTGCGTGCGTTGGATATTTGTCCTGATGTTCTCCCTCCCCTCACTCACCCCCCGACAGGCCCTGGTGTGTGTTATTTCCCTCCCAGTGTCCATGTATTCTTGCTGTTCAGCTGCCACTTATGAGTGAGAACATGCAGTGTTTGGTTTTCTGTTCCTGTGTTAGTTTGCTGACAGAATGATGGCTTCTGGCTTCATCCATGTCCCTGCAAAGGACATGATCCCATTCCTTTTTATGGCTGTATAATATTCCATGGTGTATTATGTACCACATTTTCTTTATCCAGTGTATCATTGATGGGCATTTGGGTTGGTTCCATGTCTTTGCTATTGGAAATAGTGCTGCAATTATGTGCATGTTTCTCTATAGTAGAATAATTTATATTCCTTTGGGTATATACCCAGTAATGGAATTGTTGGCTCAAATGGTATTTCTGATTCTATATCCTTGAGGAATCACCACACTGTCTTCCACAATGGTTGAACAAATTTACATTCCCACCAGCAGAACAGTGTAAAAACGTTCCTATTTCTCCACAGCTTTACCAGCATCTATTGTTTCTTGACGTTTTAATAATCACCATTCTGACTGGCATGCTTTGATTTGCATTTCTCTAATAATCAGTGATGTTGAGCTTTTTTTCATATATTTGTTGTCCACATAAATGTCTTCTTTTTTGTTTGTTTGTTTTGAAACAGTGTCTTGCTCTGTTTCCCAGGTTGGAGTGCAGTGGCATGATCTCAGCTCACTGCAACCTCTCCCTCCCAGGTTCAAACAGTTCTCCTTCCTCAGCCTCCCAAGTAACTGTGGTGGCGGGTGCCACCACACCTGGCTAATTTCCATATTTTTAGTAGATACCGGGTTTCACCATGTTGGCCAGGCTGGTGATGAACTCCTGACTTCAAGTGATCTACCCTCCTCAGCCTCCTAAAGTGCTGGGATTATAGGCATGAGCCACCATGCCCAGCCACAAATGTCTTCTTTTGAGAACTGCCTGTTCATATCTTTTGGCCACTTTTTGATGGGATTGTTTGCTTTTTTTCTCATAAATTTGTTGTAGTTCCTTGTAGATTCTGGATAATAGACCTTTGTCAGATGAGTAGATTGCAAAACTTTTCTCCTATTCTGTAGGTTGCCTGATTGTTCTGATGATAGTTTCTTTTGCTGTGCAGAAGCTTTTTAGTTTAATTAGGTCCCATTTGTCAATTTTAGCTTTTGTTCCAATTGCTTTTGGCATTTTCATTAAGTCTTTGTCCATGCCTATGTCCTGAATGGTGTTGCCTATGTTTTCTTTTAGGTTTTTTATAGTTTTGGGCTTTCTTTAATCCACCTTGAGTTAACTTTTGTATAAAGTGTAAGGAAGGGGTCCAGTTTCAGTTTTCTGCATATAGCTAGCCAGTTTTTCCAGCACCATTTATTAAATAGGGAATTTTTGCTTGTTTTTGTCAGGTTTGTCAAAAATCCAATGATTGTAGATGCGTGGTGTTATTTCTGAAGTCTCTGTTCTGTTCCATTGGTCTATATGTCTGTTTTGGCACCAATACCATGCTGTTTTGGTTACTGTAGCCTTGTAGTATAGTTTGAAGCCTAGTAGTGTGATGCCTCCAGCTTTGTTCTTTTTGCTTAGGATTGTTTTGGCTATATGGATTCTTTTTTGGTTCCATATGACATTTAAAGTGGGTTTTTTTTTTTCTAATTCTGTGAAGCATGTCAATGGTAGTTTGATAGGAATAGCATTAGATCTATTAATTACTTTGGGCAGTATGGTCATTTTCACAATATTGATTCTTCCTATCTATGTGGATGGAATGTTTTTCCATGTGTTTATGTCCTGTCTTATTTCCTTGAGCAGTGGTTTGTAGTTCTCCTTGAAGAGGTCTTTTACATCCCTTGTTAGCTGTATTCCTAGGTATTTTATTCTCTTTGTAGCAATTGTGAATGGGAGTTCATTCACGATTTGACCCTCTGTTTATCTGTTGTTGGTGTATAGGAATGTTTGTAATTTTTGCATATTGATTTTGTTAATTTTTCATATCTTCATTCATTATATTTATCTTTTCCTGTCAATCTTTTAGGCATTTATTTTAAAGTTATATAAAATTTCTTGGTTGAAAATTTTCATTTCATTATCCATGCTCTATTTCTTTTGACTGGTTGCTCTCTTGAATGTAGATCTTATTTTCTTGCTTCTTCACAACAGGAGATCTACTATTTCTTTTGATTGGAAACGTCCTCTCCTCTATTAGGCTGGTAGGAGAAATGATCAGGGTTGAATCAGTTTGACCCAATCAAGAATTAAGCTGATTTGAGGAAGAACTGAAGCTCACCAGAAGAGTCTTGAAATTCAAACCCCATAAACCTAAGGAAATCTCTCTTTGATTTTCATCTCCTCCTTCCCTCAGCTTCCTGCACTCCCATGACTACAAGACTGAGAAGCTGTGAGCCCATGAGACTGTCAGACTTTGAGAAGCAGGCTTGTGAAGCTGAAAGGTGATAATATCCCAAAATATTCTGCTTTGTAGCCTTATTCCAGCCTCTGCATGCAGAGCAAATTCCATTTAAGAAAATACTTGCTAGAGATGATTATCTTTGCTTTGGGGTCTCCTCTAGATTTAAGTTCAACCGGTCAGCCCATAGATTCCAAAATTTTCCTGGCTCTTCCTCCTCCTCCTTCTCCTCTAGTAGCCCCCTTCCTGCACCTGCCCTGCCCTCAACTTTAGCAGCTGCCTTCAAGTATGAAGCATTCCGAATCTCTTGCTCACCCTGGAAGAAATCACCCCTCTGGAGTTCAGATTCTTTTAGATTTCATATTTACAGAAATATTATGATTTTAATGAAAATTTTTATTTTCTTTGGTTAATTTATTAACCAAAGAAATCTAGTGATTTATTACCATTTGAACAGGGGGGAAGGTCTTTCATGTCCTTCTATACCTTCACCAGAAGCTGAGCTATGATTGATGAGTTCTTTAACAACATAAAATTCTCTACAAAGATTTAAACGCTAATTCTCTGGGGTCAAACAGCTTCAGCACATAAAATAAAAAGCACTATTTGCCATACAATACTTTGTCTAGGGAAGACTACCTCCTTGTGTCCAGTGTGTATTCTTTAACCTTAAGGACTTATCTTTTATTATCTTTCTTCTCTGGCCCTATATTGATTTCTTCCCCTGTCCCCCAAAACAACAAGAAACAAATAGAGCTCATTTCATGGCTCTTGTTTATAAAAATAGCATCCACCATTTATTGAGCACTTACTACATACCAGACTCCATATTAAGGGATTTATAGACAGTTCTTCACTTAATCTTCACAAAAACTCTGAGGGCCACTATTGGGATTCCAATTTTGTAAATGAAGAAACTGAGATTTACAAAGATTGGGGTAACTTTGCCCAAAGTCAGGAAAGGAATAGAGATTCAAATCCAAGCCCAGGCTGCTAACTGCCACCTAATACTATCCCCAGTCTGAATCAACCTGGGTGTTGTTCTTTTTCTGGGAGTATCAGGACGCAAAAGGCTGGAGCGAGATGAGGCAGCTTTCAGTGACTCCACCCTAGGTGATTCCGCAGCTCCCTTGGTGGGCAGCCCCTAAAGTCAGTAACACACAGCTTTGTAAGCCTTCTCCCCACTCCCCTTAAGTTTGCTCTTAATCATTCCTGCTTATGGCTCAGGAATCAGCCTGTGCAAATCCTCTTCCTCTCTGATAACTCTTGCCCTACAAACAGTTTTGGGCATGGCTTATGGCCAGTTCCTCTGTTCCTCTACCTCTATCCAAAATATGACTAAGAAGATAAATGCATTAAGGACCTATAATCTCTCCCCATAAATCCTCTCATCTGGGTTGCTTTCCTAACCTCCTTAGATGCCCAGTATCCTTCAGGGACTGAAAGGCTGGTATCACTGCCATGCCAATGAGAAGTGTGGCATTCTGGGTCGCTCTTGGGCCCTCCTGCTGCTCATCTTTTTTGATGACCAAGGAACTCAGCCTACGGCAAAGCTAAACCAACACCATGCTGCTGGTCAGCAGTGGAAGTCAGCAGAGTGGTTCCACTTCAGAACTCAACTTTTGAGTTTAAGAAACCCTAAGAGGAAACCTTGGTTTCGACTTTGGAGATCAGCAGCTCTAATAGCCAGCACCCAAATCGCAGTTCCTAATTACAATTTCCCACTATAAGAAGCCAGAATGCATGGAGAAATAGCTCGTTTCGAGACCTGGGCATAGAAAATCATGGTGAACTGGAAACATTTGAGAGTTAGGGGTAGAATGTAAATAAATGCTCGAAGAGCAATGAGGTGCAGCCAGCTTAAAGGGCCAAATCTGAGACAATCTAAGCATCAAAAGAAAAATTATGATAACACTATGAAAAAGAAAAAAAATTAAAATTCATGAGTCTCATAGTACAGAAAAAAAGAGAGAGAGCCAGATGTTGGAGAATGATAAAAATTGGCGAATTCTGGTAAGGAGCATGTGGATGTATACTATTATTTCATTTCTCTGTAGAATTGAAGTTTTTACATTAAAAAGTAGAGAAAGGTAGAAAGAACGGTTCTTTTTTATTAATGGCAATAAAGTGCCACTAGCTCCTAGTCTGGATATTCTGAGATTACTAAACCCATCTTTCTTGGGCAGAAAGATGTGAATGAGTTCTCTCCTGGGCTCAATAGACTCAGGCCATTTGCCTATTCTCCTGGATAATACAACCTGCCAATTGTTATGCATGAATCAATTGTATAATGAATTTAAGGTTGTCATTAGTTAGGTTAATATCACAAACGTTGTCAAGGACAGTGAGCAAATAAAGGTGCTACTGCATCTGTTCGATGCCAGATGCTCTCTAACTCACACATAAAACAGCTCTGATCCTTCTGGCACTTGCCCGCCACTCCTCCCTCCTTCTAAGGTTCTGTATGGTACTCAGGAAAAAAAATGCCCAGACTCTTTAGACACTTTCAGTAGGAAGCACCTTCAGCAAAACGTTGTCTGAAAGGATCGCTTGGGCGCCATCTAGTGGGAAAATGTTTGCACTGCCATGGAGCTCCAGAGCTGTGTCCCAGCCATACACAGGCCACCCTTAATATAGACGGGCAGCGTACTGCCCAGCACTAGGCAGGCATTAAACAAAGAGTGAAATGAATTACTTCTTCCTATGTATTCCCTGCACATTTATTTAGTGCCAGTATAAGGTGGGGGTGATAAGAACCTAATAACATCATGTGGATGTCTTCTTATGGTCAAGCCCTGTTTTCACAGATGGATTGTAAACTCATTGCAGAATCACTGTATTCCCTGGTGACCAGCCCAGTGCTCCATAAGAAATGCTCCATCAGTGCGTAGGGCAGTGGTAACATACACTGTGTGGAAAGAGACTTTCAGAACAAGCGTAATGGAATTGAACAAGCACAATTGAACCAACACAGAATCGGATAGGAGCTTGACCATTAGTTTGTTTTTTAAATTTCATAGCACTGACCACATTCCATTCTTTTTAACTTAAAAAAAATTCCCCTCTCTAAAGCACAAGCTGTAAGATGTCAGGGACCAGGTTCGTCTTGCTTATTATTGTATATCCAGCACCTAGAAGCATCCATTCAATAAATAACTTTTGGCTGTAAGGGGTAGATTAATGAATGAAGGCATGAGCTCTCTGTTCTTGCCTACATGATAGACTGGTTGCTTTGATCGAGCTCTCTTGTCCTTGACAAAACCTGGACCCTCACATGGACACGATCACCAGCCCAACCAATGAGGTTCCATAAACAGCCTCTTACACCAAGGTGCAACCCAAGACTCAACCGGTAGGTGCTATTTAAAAAGACACATGCTTAGGATTTCTGAATTTTTTTATATTTTCTGTTTCATAATGTTTGGGTGACTGCTATCCTTCTGTTTTGTTACCATTTGCTTTATTGACCTCCTGCATGCAAATATTATTTCCTTTCTATCTCCTGAACAAACCCACTTACTCACGTGGAGTGATTAGAGTATTGTTTAGAGTATTTGTCCAGCCCTGCTTCCTTCTTCCCTACTTCACTGATTGATTGGGAACTTAGCCATGTAACTTCTTATGACCAGTGGAATGTGGGTGAGTGTAATGTCCGCAGAGGTCTTAAGTGCACCTGTGTGTTTGGCTTGGCCTCTTGTGCTTCTGTGACCCACCCTGAGAAAAGCATGCCCTGATGGCTGCTGTCCCTTCAGCCTGAGCCCTGCAGCCTGCAGCACAACCCAGGCCAGCCCAGCTGAAATCAGTGGAACCCCCGCCAACTCACAGACCAATGAGAAAGAAAAACAAACATTTGTCCTTTGAGATTGTTAAACAGAAAAAGAAAAACTGAACACTTTATCACCACCACCCCCTGAAAGCTTCAATTTAGAAACTCTACTCTCTGACCATAATACCCTTTCCACCTACGTGTTCCATTACTTTATTACTACCAAGCCTGCTTTTCCACTTATAACCTCCTGTCCCTATTCCCCCTCTACCCTAACCCTAAGGACATGGTTTCATGTCCTTCCCAACCAGGGTCCCTGGTCAGTCACATCTCAGCCTATTCTTGGATCAACAAAACAATTGGTTTTACGCACTTCTGCTACTGCACTTCCGGAGAGCATCAGCCAGCATCCTGACTGACTGCATCACCTCCGTAAGTGCTCTGGCTTCAACTGGATCCTCTGTCTTGCTTGGACATGCTTTAAGCTTAACACCAGCTAGTGCCTTTTCTTGTTCCTCAAGTGACTGCCCCAAATCTTTGGTACTTTCAAGCCCCAGCCTCACTTCTACTCTCTTCTCAGCAGAGATTTCACTCCCTACTTCCCAGAGAAAACAGGGGAACTCACCAGCGGGAGGCAGGCTAGGACCGTGGTTAAGAACAAGAGTAAGGGGTCTGGAATCGCCCTGGGCTTTACCCCTAAATGTATGACCTCAGGCAAGTTACTTCACATCTCTGAGCCTTAGTTTCATTGTCTATAAAATGGGAGTATGTATTTTCATAGGGTGATTGTACAGATAAAACAAGACATTGCACATAAAGTGCTCAGCACAGTTTCTACCATATAATTATTAAGAAACTGGGTATGCTACCTATAAATAATTGTTTCCCTCCTGTCTCAGCCTACCTAGGACAGAAAAGGAAACTTCCTCTCCTTTAACTCTCACTTTTGTTCTTGATCGCACAGAAGTTCTTCTCCTTCAGCGTAACATGGTCTTAACTTTTTCAATTATTCTTACTTTAGTATCTTGAGTCTCTCCTACTGACACATTCCTCACATTAGCTTAAAACCTGTTTAACTCTTTCCCATCTTTTTTGTTTGTTTGTTTTAAAGAGACAGAGATGAGGCCCTGCTCTGTTGCTCAGGCTGGAATGCAGTGGCGCAATCATAGCTCACCGCAGCTTCAAAATCCTATGCTGCAGAAGTAATTCTCCCTCCTCAATCTCTTGAGTAGCTAGAACTACAGGCATGCACCACCATGCCTGGCTAAATTTTCTTAATATTGTGTACAGACAGGATCTTGTTTTGTTGATCATTCTGACCTTGAATTCTTGTCCTCAAGTGATCTGACTGCCTCATCCTCCCAAAGTGCTGGGATTACAGGTATGAGCCACTGCACCTGGCCTTTCCCATCTTCACTGGCATTTTTCCACAGCTGCTTATTTCTCGTATAAACTATCACCTTGATTCTCCCCTTCCTTGCTTGATTAAGCTTATTTAAAAGTTGTCTGTATTCTGTACCTCCACTTTTCCCCTTTAAATCTTGCCTTTCTTTTTTTCTTTTTTTTTTAACAGTATCTCTCTCTGCCCAGGATGGAATGCAGTGGCATGGCTAATTTTTGTAATGTTTGTAAAGATGGGGTTTTATCATGTTACTCAGGCTGGTCTCGAACTTCTGAGCTCAAGCGATCCACCTGTCTTGGTCTCCCAAAGTGCTGAACTTTCAGGCATGAGCCACTGCACCCCGCCAAATCTTTATATGAAACTGCTATTGCTCAGGTCAACAATCACATGCTAGCCATCAAATACAAAAGCCTCTTTACTGCCTCCATCCTATGTGAACTTTCTGACTTATTTTGAAACACTGCCCCCAGTTTCCAGAACCCTACTCCTTCCTGGTTTTCCTCCCACCTCTCTATCTTCTCCCATCTCCTTTGTGGTCTTCTTGTCCTTTCATTTTACATCTGTTGCTATTTCCTCTGCTCATGGTGCTCTGCTCAGCTCATTCTTCCATCTGTAACAGCCATATGCATATTTCAAGTCTCCAAAATTCTCTCAAGCTCCACAACCTATTTTCTACTGTCTGCAGGGTCTCTTACAGGTGTCCAAATTCCAACGTATTTCAGTTGGAACTCACCTTCTTTCCCCACCAAGCCTTTTCCCTTTTTTTTTTTGAGATGGAGTTTCGCTCTTGTTACCCAGACTGGAGTGCAATGACGCGATCTCGGCTCACCGCAACCTCCGCCTCCTGGGTTCAGGCAATTCTCCTGCCCCAGCCTCCTGAGTAGCTGGAATTACAAGCACACGCCACCATGCCCAGCTAATTTTTTATATTTTTAGTAGAGACGGGGTTTCACCATGTTGACCAGGATGGTCTCGATCTGTTGACCTCGTGATCCACCCGCCTCGGCCTCCCAAAGTGCTGGGATTACAGGCTTGAGCCACCGCGCCCGGCCGCCTTTTCCCTTTTATCATTCACTTAACAGCATCAACTTCTAGAGAGTTGATCAAACTAAGAATTTGAAAGGCAAATTCTCGAGACTCCTCACTGCTGCCTTCAGCGAGTCTTGAGTCCTGTCACTTTCCTTCAAAGCTCTTCTCACTCTAGTCTCCCTTCTTCATCCCCTGAACCACTGCAATCACACTCCTAATGGCTACCTTTGGATATGGCCTTCCTCCACTCCAGTGGAGTTGTGCTACAACAGGTATCTCTCAAATGGTACTTCCCTGGTTAAGCCATCCATCATTCCAGAACCACGTCCAAGGTCTGAACCCTGGCACACTATGCCCTTCACAGTCAGAGCTTGCCACCCCAACACCACCACCTTGCTCTAATTACACCTGAGCTCACATGCTTCCCTGAACACACCTTGCATTTTCACACCCTGACCATCCTATCCCCCTGCCTGAAATATCTTCCTGTTTTGTCAACATATGAGCAAAGGCACAGCTTGATCTTTACCTCCTGTCTGAAACCCCTCTCCCTGTGATTAACTGTTTTCTTATCTAGTTCTCAGAGCACTTGGTCCATCCCCTACTTCACCACTCTTCCTCGGCCCCTCACTGCACTTGGAATAGCATCTAAATTGCTCACCTAGTGTACCTACCTACAAGGCTGTATTAGTCTGTTCTCACACTGCTAATAAAGACGTACCCAAGACTGGGTAATTTGTAAAGGGAAGAGGTTTAATGGATTCATAATTCCACATGGCTGGCAAAGCCTCATAATCATGGTGGAAGGCAAAGGAGAAGCAAAGGAGTATCTTACATGGCAGCAGGTGAGGCAGTTTATGCAGGGGAACTCCTGTTTATTTATGAAACCATCAGATCCCATGAGACTTATTCAATACTATGAGAACAGTATGGGGGAAACCACCCCTATGATTCAATTGTCTCCACCTGGCTCCACCTTTGACACATGTGAATTATTACAATTCAAGGTGAGATCTGGGTGTCAAACCACATCAAAGGCCATGCGTGATCACAACCCTGCCTACCACTCCAACCCCATCGAATCCCCCTTCTTTCCTTCTCATGTGCACAGAGAAAGAGCAACCTTCCACATGATCCAAAGGAGGGAAAACCCAAAGTGATCTTATATAATCCAAAGGTCAATGTGAAATCTAAAGCTGTGCACTACAGCTCTAATTATGACTATCTTAAACTATTATTGAAAGTAGTTTTGTCAAGCATGGTGGCATGTGCCTGTAGTTCCCAATACTTGAGAGGTTGAGCAGGAGGATTGGTTGAACCCAGGAATTAGAGGCCAGCCTGGGCAATACAGTAGGACCCCATCTCAGAAGAAAGGAAAATAAAGGAAAGGAAGAAGAGTAGTTATGTTTCTGAATCACCTACCAATTCAGCCATTAAGGAGCATGTAGGATAATAATGATATATTTATTACATTAATTGAGGTTTTACTCTTGTTAGAGCATTAAATGCTTCACATACCGCATCGCATTTAATACTCAAATCAACCTTGTGAGGTAGGTAGCATTATTATCACTTCTTAAAATACAAAAAAAAAAAAAAAATTAGCTGGGCATCAGCTACTTGGGAGTCTGAGGCAGGCAGGAGAATTGCTTGAACCCAGGAGGTGGAGATTGCAGTAAGCCGAGATCACGTCACTGCACTATAGTCTGGGTGATAGTGTGAGACTTCATCTCAGGAAAAAAAAAAAAAAAAGGACACTGATATTAGCAAGTTAGATGACTTGTCCAAGGTCACTCTGGCAGTGGTAGACAAAAACGTTATTTAAACCCAGGTCTGTTTCATTCTGGAGCTTGTATTCTGCTCATTATATGAAACAATCTCCATAGAACAGCTGCCAAAGAAGACCAGGGTTAAATCTTGCAGCTAACCTACCCAGAACATAATCTGCCAGGTACTGAATTAAATTTACTAGAAACCACCCAAAATGGCATCGAAGTTTTAAATCTGCATCCAAGACCAACACTTAAAAAAGTATCTGTATTATAAATAACTGAACTCCCCAGTTCACCTGGAAGTGCCAACAAACCCCCTCTCCTCCTGATATAGTTGAGTTTCTCAGCTGCAGGCTGTATACCTCATCCTTAGCCATAGAGTCTTGAAACTGATGGTATTTCAGTACAGATTATATCAGTCAAAGATGCAAACCACACTCCATCCTCCATCTCTGTAAACTGGAAATATCATTCACAGGAGTAAAATTTGACTGTAAGACCATTCTAACTGCTTCTGATTCAAGTAGGAAGCATATCAAATAAGTTAGTAAAGTCACAGCAATTTGTACATTGCTCCAGAAACAGACTGTCAGAGGGACATTCATCAATCAGGGTACTGCAGAGGGGAATCTTGGACTGAACGAGAGATTAGATTTCCACTCCATTTTCAAAGAATTGTTGAAACTCACAGAACTCTAATAAAAACTAAGTAATTCTTTCAGCTCAAGCAGATCCTAAAAAGAATTCCTTTCCTCAGACAAATGGCATGCCGGCAATTTGCTGTGGGTTCCAGAAATTTAATTCAGAATTCAAGAAATTTACCAACAGAAATTCATATGTACAATGCACTACAGACAACATTTCTGAAGACATGTTCACTGTTTGCTGACCAAGGCTACCATGCAATTGCTTCTGAAATGGATAGAGCAGAACACCTTGGCCTCACTTAGAAAGAGGAGACTGAGGAATAGACATAAACCTCCTGTGGCCAAGAATTCAAACAAATATTCACAACCCACACCTTACAGATGGAAACCCATCTTTGTTTTTCTAGCTTTACCTAGAAAACCCTCTGGCTGCAGGCTTTCCAAAACTCAGATTCCAAGGAGATAAATCTCGGTCTGTTATAAGCTGAGACTCTCAGACACTGCACTAGAGATGGAGCTAGGTCCAGGTCTACTTACGCATGCAGTCTCCTCCGTACCAGCCTGCTCGGCACTCTGCACAGTAGAACCCCTTCACATAGAAGTCATCCAGGGTACCCCCCCATGAGCCATTTCGGCAGCTCCTGCAATTTTCAAAGATGGTACAACCTGAAACATTCCCAAGAAGAGGAGTGTTAGTCCAAAGCACATGCGGGTTCTGATCAGCTGCATGGGAGCACAACTGCACCTTCTCAGGGCCCTGTCTCAACTAAGAGCATCTGGGCCTAGAAAGGTGTCAGAGCCCTGAGGCAGAACCTCTCATCTCAAGGAAACTGCAGAACCTCTCGTCTCAAGGTTGAGACCACCCTTCTACACACCAGCGTTCAGATTGGGGAGTTTAGAAGTGTGGTCTCAACCAGCTTCCCAGGTAGTGGCTGGTGTTTTAAAGTAACATGAAATTGCCTGCAGGAAAAGGAAGAATCTACCAATATAGATTATTTTGTATAAATTTGTTACGCATTTATTGTGGAATTTTTAGAAAATTTAGGCCAGCAAAAAGAATTAAATTAAAAATATCTAAAACCCCACCATGCAGACTATTGCTAACAGTCTTTCTCTGCCTATATACACATACATTTTTAAAATTAGACTTATACTACATATGGTACATTGTTTTTGTAACTTACTTTTGAATTTAATAATAGATAGTAAATATCTTCCTGTGCTATTACTCAGGCTCCCCCTGCCCCCACCAGCAGGCCACACCAGAGGGGTTTGTGTGATTCTCCAGCAAGGACCAGTTTAAACACATGGTCTCTTGAGGGAATGGGGGGTCATGAAAAAAAGTACAAATGATTCAATCCCACTTAACAAGACAGAGAACTAAGTTCTGGCTCTGCCACTGTGCAGCTGTGTGTCCTTGAGCAAACTGTTTAAGCTTTCTGTGACTCAGTGTCCTCATGTGTCAAACCTGGTGATATGATTTGGATCTGGGTCCCCACCCAAAGCTCATGTTGAAATGTAATCCCCAGTGTTGGAGGTGGGGCCCGGTGGGAGGTGACTGGATCATGGGAGTGGATTTCTCATGAATGGTTTAGCACCATCCCCTTGGTACTTCCTTGCAACAATGAGTGAGTTCTCCTGAGATCTTGTTGTTTAAAAGTGTGTGGCACCTCCCTCTTCTCTTGTGTTCCTACTTTCACTCATGCTTTGCCTGCCGCCATGAGTAAAAGCTGCCTGAGGCCTCCCCAGAAACAGATGGCACCATGCTTTCTGTACAGCCTGCAGAACCGTAAGCCAATTAAATCTCTTTTCTTATAAATTATCCAGTCTCGGGTATTTCTTTATGGCAATGTGAGAATGGCCTAATACAGAGATTACACATTGTATTTACCTCTTAGGACTGTTTGCATTTTTAATTAAATTAACACAAGTAAATTGCCTGCACATAGCAAGTATCTGTAATACGAAATACGAACTCTTATCCCTGCCATTGCAGATAGCATGCTCAATTTTAACTGCCTATTATCTGTTTTCCTATAATAGACTCAAGTCAAGGACCATATCTTGTCCAGCATTGTCAGGAATCCACAGCACCTAACCTAATACAGTGGCTCCTACATAGTAAGTGTTCAATAAATATTATTTGAGTGAATGAATGAAGGAAAAAGGAATGGCTAATCCAAGCTTCTGAACTTCTTAAGATAAACAGCATTTCTTTGAGCTGATAGTATGCTTCTTTGCTTTTGGCTGAAATTAGGTATTACTTGGGCTGTAGTGTATATACATGTGGTTGCTGTAGAAGAGAGACTCGTGACCCTCTCTTTCCACACCATCTTGATTTTGCTTCCCTTCTTCCAATGTCCTCTTCTATTAGAGAACATGAGTTGCTAATACAGTTGGCCCTCCGTATTCACAGGTTTGACATCCATGGATTCAACCAACCATGGCTAAAAAATACAGTATTCACAGAATGCAGAGCCCTGGAGTTCCATAAGGCCAACTGAGGGACTTAAGCATATGTGGATTTTGGTATCTGCAGGGGTTGTGGAAACAGTCCCTCATGGATATTGAGATATGACTATGTGATTTGTCAAATTCCAGTAGTCATGTGACCCATAACTGGGTCCCTGCAGGGTCACCGTGCCTTCCAAAGACTGTCTTCGCTCACATGCCAATTCCCCCTCTTTAACTCCCTATCTCATCACTGCTCTCATCACTGCTAAGGAGGCAAATGGACTGAGTCTGCCCTCAGCAGCTGTATTAGCTTGTTCTCACACTGCTAATAAAGACATACTTGGGACTGGGTAATGTATAAAGGACAGCGGTTTAATTGACTCACAGTTCCACATGGTTGGAGAGGCCTCCAACGGTGGAAAGCAAATGAGGAGCAAAGTCGTGTCCTACGTGGTGGCAAGCAAGACAGCATGTACGGGGAACTCCCATTTATAAAACCATCAGATCTCATGAGACTTATTCACTATCACGGGAACAGCATGGGAAAGGCCTGCCCCCATGATTCAATTACCTTCCACCAGGCCCCTTCCACAACCTGTGGGGATTATTCCAATTCAAGATGAGATTTGCGTGGGGCCACAGAGCCAAACCATATCAGCAGCCCTGGCCAACTCTCTTTCTTAGCATAGTCACATCAGAGTCCTTAGATGTAAGCAAGAGGAACAAGGCTATCCTAAAATAATAAATACCCAGGGTGATGGATACCCTAATACTCTGACTTAATCATCACACATTCTATGCAAGTAACAAGATATCACATGTACCCCATAAACATGTATAAATATTATGTATCAGTCAAAAAGGAAAAATACACTAGATAGTTCACAAAGTTGCTAGAAGGGCCAGGGGACCAAAAGCAGAACTGTACAGACTCGAACTACAGGAAACCACATTGGCCCAGTGAGGACCCTGGTGCTGCCAGATGCTACTAGAAGTCACCATTGACATTCCTGCCACTGGTGTCTCTGGATCCTGATCCTCCTGCTCCCCTGCCAGAACAGGGAGAAGATCATTATCTATCATAATGACAGAAACGCAAACTGAAATCATCTGAGATCCCACCTATGAGACTGGCAAACATCCAAAATGACACATTCTGTTGCAAGGCTTAGGGAAAACAGTACTCTCACGGACTGCTAGAAAAAAATGCCAAATATATGGAGAAAGCATGGCAAAGCAAGGCTGGGAAGTGACATATGCACCCCCCTTTGACCCAGTGATCCCTCTTCTAAGAATCCACCTCATAGACACAGTGCAAAAATACTAAGTGATGTATGCCTAAGGGTAGTCACTGTAGTATTGTTAATAGCTAAAGGATGGAAACAAACCAAATGTTCATAAACTATGGTGATCCACACAATGCAGTTACATGCAACCATACAAACAAATGAAGAACATGGTTTTATACTGACGTGGAGTGATCTCCAGCATATATTGTTAAGAGAAAAAAGCAAGACCAGGCACCAGGGTTCATGCCTGCAATCCCAGCACTTGGGGAGGCTGAGGCAGGCAGATCACTTGAGCACAGGTGTTAGAGACAAGCCTGGGCAACATGGAGAAACTCCACCTCTACAAAAAATACAAAAATTGCTCAGGCATGGTAGCAGATGCCTGTAGTCCCAGCTACTCAGGAGGCTGAGACGGGAGGATTACCCGAGCCTGGAAGGCAGAGGCTGCAGTGAGACATGATTGCGCCACTGCACTTCAGCCTGGGTGACACAGTGAGACCCTGTTTCAAAAAATAATAATAATAAGAGAAAAAACAAGATGGTTAGCAATGCTTATGGCATGCTCTCTTTTGTGTAAGAAGGGAAAAATACATATGAATATACAATTGCTTGTATTTTCAAATACAGAAAACACATAAAAACAACAATCCTATTTGTTTACCAAATAGGTGACATCACAAAACAGAGAAAGAAACTATATCAACTGATTTTAAAATGTAGTATTTTGACTGTACATATTGAATGGGAAATAACAGAAGTTCAATAATCACCACAAAGAAGTGATCACTAGAAGGTCTCATTTCATCCAAAGACACGTTCATATCACTGGGACCATTTCCCAAATGTCCAGCTCAGAAGCCAGAGCATCAGGCTTCACTCAGTTCTTCTCTTCCCTCTCCTGTCCCACCCAATATATCTCCACATTCAGATCTCAAATCCCTCTACTTGTCTCCATCCATAGAGCTTCTACGTTTATTAAGGTCCCCGTTACTTCTCTCTTGCCTCTAGTCATGCCTGTCTTCCAATCCTTTCTCCATACTACAGCTAAAGAGAAAAATCTGCTTTCCCTTCTTAACTAAAAGATTTCCAATGTTACCAACATATCTTTGCATATAACCTAAACTTTGAAGCACAGCTTGCAGAGCACTTTAGGATCTGGCTCCTGTTCCTCCCTTCAGATCGCTCTCTCTTAATCTTTTCTCATTCTTTCATTCCCTCTTCCTCTCCCTCCCTCTCTCCATCTATCCAGGTCTCTCTTCACATACACGCTTCTCCTGCCAGACTGAGCTATTGCATCTCCCAAAACCCCATGCTTCCTCTTGCCGCGGGACCTGGGCACATGTTATCCTCTGTGGCTTGACTTCTTCTCCCGATCCCCCTGCCCTTGTGTAGTCTGCTGCCCACCTTCTCTAACAAGTCTTCACTGACTTTCCTCCCACCTGCCCCATTCCCATCCATGCTGCCATAGTACCCCATGCTTCTCTATCATAGCACTTAACTACACTGTATGGTAGCTGCCTGTTCTCCATATCTACCCTCCACCCTAGGCTATAAACTCTGAGAATGCTGGAAGTATGTCTTTTGTTTTATCGTTGTAGTCCCAGTACCTGACGTGGTACATAAAGCTGCTCAGTCTGCTTGTTAAATGAATGAGTGAATGAATGCAAAGCTTTACAAGTTTAACCCTGAAAAGAGTACGGACTCCTTTCATTCCTGTCCCTTTAGTTAGAATGAGCCAAATTGTGTCACTTTTCATAATCATGGCACTACAGCCTCCTGATGGCTGCCTGCTGGAATTCAGGCGTTCAGCCTGTTCCTATTCATTACCTCCAACAACATGAAGGCAACATGAAGTCTCCCATTCTACACTTACCTGGGTGTATCAGGCAGGAATCACACTCATTCTCCTCATTCCTGCAGCAAGGGATGGTATAACCCACGACTTCCTTCTTTCCAGGGCAGACGCACTCAATCTGATCATATTCACAACACTCCCGACACATGATATTCCACTCAGCTCCAGGGCAGGCTTCATTAATGACTGTGTACTCTGAAATGGAAAACCAGCAGGTGAGGCTAGGTCCTGGTAGGGAGTGGTAAGATCCTTAAGTAATCTACTACTAAGAAGCGACCTTGCCCTATAAATGCATTGCCCTGCCTGAACGATAGAGAAGACCCATGTGTATTCTTCCCAGGCCAATGTCTCCAAAGTAGTGAGACCTACCCCAAGGAGTACTTGAAACCATCCATTGGAGCATAGATGAAATTTGTTATAACTGCTATTCATTTTTATTTTTATCTTCAAAAAAAAAATCAAGTTTCATCAATATTTAATCTAGGTGAATTGGTAACAGAGTATGTATATATAATTTATAAACCAGCACACATCTCTGAGGTGTCTATGCTGATTTATATTTTTGTTGGACTACATCAGGCCGCTGTTTATTGCTACATAGGTTGTGCACTGCACAGATCCATAAGGAATCATTAAACTGCAGAGGCACACACTGCAGCCCAGGCATATGGACCACCAGAAAGTTTAGAGACCAGTCTCCACACCAGGTCATTCAAGTGCAAGGCCGATTGACAAGTAAAGACTATCATTTCTTCCAAACTTGGCCCCTCAATTTTTCAGCATGCCATTTTCATAGTACCTTCAAAGTGAAAACTAACAGAAAAAACAAAAAGTACCTTAATTAGTATGTTTGGGAGAATTTCAGTGCTTTACAATGGTGAACTCATTAGCCCAACTTCATTCAGGCGCCAAGTGCAACTGAGTGTTCTTTCCCATAAGAAAAAAGCAACCCTTTCTGGGCAGGATTTTTTCTTTCTCATTTTCTTTTTTTATATATACCTTCAGTAAAAACAAAAACCATCTGGCAAAACCTATAATAGGAATCAGTCAGAGGCTGCCCGGAAGAACTCAGGCTAAGAAACAGACCTTCTAGTTTTGATTTACTCTTCATTTTCCCCACTGTCCATTTCTAAAAATTTTGCACAAAGATGACAATTACAGCTGAAACAGATTGGATATTTGAAGAAGTGAACCTGGATGAGATCCCCACAAAACCTCCCCAAGAAACTCCAGGCAGGGAATTTCACCAGCATGCTTCGTAGGCCCACATAAATGAACTCTAGCACCTGCAGTGGCTTCTAAACCCTTGAATTTTATAGTTTCCTCCCCAAATTAGGAAGTGTGACGCAGGGTTGATCACTCTCAATTTTCCGAGTACAGCTACTTAAAGAAACTATCATCATCTACTCTTAGCCTCAGGTCATAAGAACATGCTAATGTCATAAAAGGCATCCACTTGCACAATGATGGACAGTTATTTAAATGGAATAAACTTTGCTTTATGAAAATTTGACTTTTTAAATCATTTTCCACAAACATTAGTGAACCAGAAAAGATCCTTACACTGGTGTTTGGGAACGAATGGCTACATCTTCATAGCATAATCACCAGTGAGGTTTATTTCCACCACTACTATCTGAGCCCCTTCCGGGAGACCACTGTGACTTACTTAGCTGCACTTCCCATTTTTCTGATGTTTTGCTGACAAAATGAATGACTTCTAGAATCTAGGTGAAAATTTAGAGGTTAAAAGTAAGAAACAGCAGAAGGAAACATAGGAGTAAATCTCCACCCATGATGTCGAATTTGGCAATGGATTCTTAGATATGACACCAAAAGCAGGAGCAACAAAATAAAAATGAATTAGACTTCATCAAAATTAAAAATGTTTGTGAAGCAAAGGACATTATCAGATAAGAGAAAAGACAACCCATAAAATGGGATACAATATCAGAAAATATTTCTGATAAAGGCTTGATATCCAGGACATATTTCTAAACTCCTACAAATCAACCATAAAAAAGACAAACAACACAGTTTTTTAAGTGGGCAGATGACTTGAATAGACATTTCTCTAAAGAAGCTATATAAACGGCCAATAAGCACATGAAAAGATGTTTAACATCACGAGTCATTTGGGAAATGCAAATCAAAATCACGATGAGCTACCACTTACTAGAGTGGCTATGATCCAAACCAAGGGAAAAAGTGGAAAACAAATGTTGGCAAAGAGGTAGAGAAATTGGAACCCTTGTACATTGTTGATAGAAATGTAAAATGGTGCAGCCCCTGCGGAAAATGGTTTGGCAGTTCCTCTAAAAGCTAAACAAAATTACCACATGACCCAGCAATTACTCTTCTAGGTATAGATCTAAAAAACTGAAAACAGAAACTCAGAGGTGTTTGCATGCCAATGTTCATTCACAATAGCCAAAAGGTGGAAACAACCTAATTTTCCATCAAGAGATAAATGAATAAACAGAATGAGGTATATGGGCTGAATGTGGTGGCTCACACCTGTAATCCCAACATTTTGGGAGGCCAAGGCAAGCAGATCACTTGAGGCCAGGAGTTTGAGACCAGCCTAGCCAACATGGTGAAACCTCATCTCAACTAAAAATACAAAAAATTAGCCAGGAGTGGTGATGCACACCTGTAATCCCAGCTACTCAGGAGACTGAGGCATGAAAATCGCTTGAACCCAGGGGGCAGAGGTTGCAGTGAGCCAAGATTGTGTCATTGGAATCCAGCCTGGGCAACAGAGCAAGATTCTTGTCTCAAAATAATAATAATAATGGTAATAATAAATACTATTAAAAATGAGGTACAAGCATACAATGGAGTATTATTCAGCCATGAAAAGGAATGAAGAGCTGATATGTGCTACAATATAAATTAACCTTGAAATCATGTCAAGCGAAAGAAGTCAAACACAAAAGGACAAATATTGTCTGATTCTACTTAAATGCAATATCTACAATAGGCAACTTCATAGAGACAGAAAGTAGATTAAAGGTTATCAGGAGCTGGGGGAAAGCTGAATGGAGAGTTGTTGCTTAATAGTTACAGAGTTTCTGTTTAGGGTGGTGAAGTAGATGGAGGTGATGGTCTCACAATAACAGGAATCTCATGCCATGGAATTGTACACTTAAAATGGCTAAAATAGCACATTTTCTTCACCTTCTCTATCCTTCCACTCCTCCTCTGATTATCTGCACTCTGCTTTAATTATTCCATAGCTCTCTCTCCCCTCATTGTACATTTGTATCTTCCTATAGGTAAAATGTTTTTGTGTGTCCATAAACCCTAAGGCCATGTTGACCACTCTGAATTTTTGGTAAATGGTAATTGATCAAGTAGATGTCAATCTACTGATGTTTATTACTGTACTACATTATAACATTCAACTTCTTCTTTCTCACTGCAAGTAAAATATCTAAAAATTCTAACTCAATACAGCTTTCTTTTTTATATGGCTTCTTTTTAACAGAAAAAAAGTCGTATTTTCAAAGACTGAGAGAATGAAGGGAAGCCATCCAGTTAGAACAAATAACACACCCAATATGGAAATAAACACAGGCCACATGCACAGGACTAAAACCAAGCTTGCTTGAAAGAAGCAAAGATTATGAATCCTGCATAAATTCTTTTTTAGATCACATGCTCCTACCTGTGCCAACTTTTCCTAGTGGAATGTGTATTATTAATAATATGCTGTAGTTTGCTAAATCCATGTGGTAATAGCCCGCTATTCAAGTTTTGGTATTTGCAATACCAACAAGGGCACATTTTATGTTATATATGTAGATAGATAGATAGATATAACCACAATTTTTTAATTGTGAAAAGTGGTGGAGGGAGAGCGAGAGAGAACAAATTGGTTAGAGGCTCAAACATGGAAGTCAACAGACCTGGGTTTGGAATCTCCCTCTGCTACTTGCCTTGGCAAAGTTACGTTACTCTCTCAGCCTCAGTTTAGTATTCAGTAAAATGAGTACATTTTCTCCAGTTTAGGCCTGTTGAAAATACTAGACAAGATAATGCATATAAACAGCTTAGCACAGCACCCAGAATGTACTAAACATTCAGAAACTAATAGCTTAAAAAGGAAAAAAGAAAAACAGTAGAGAGTGTTCATATTTCTCAAGGATATTGTTTTTTATGCATGTCAGATCAATTTCTTGCTTAAAATGGTCACTTTGCTTCCCATTGCTTTTGGAATTATCCTCAAATGCTCTGCCACAGCCCACAAGGCCTTTGAGGCCTATGCCCACCCTACTCCATCCACCTTTTTCTGACCACCGTTTCCCACCTTCTCTCTGTTTCTCAAAACCACTAAGCTCTGGCCCACCTTGGGACTCCACATTTGCTTCTCCCAAGGCCTCTGTCTCAGGCCTTTATGTAAATGACACCTGTTCAGAGGTCCTCGTTGGCCTTCCCCTCTGAAATGCACACCCCTTCTATTCCATCCAACGTTATCTCTGTCTCAGTATCCTATGTGTTTCCTTTCCTTGTCCTTACCACAATTTATAATCATTTTCTGTTCTCATTTACCTGCCAACTGTCTGCCTCCCTTACATGCCCATATGCTAACAGGAGTCACATCAAACTTGTTCACCACTGCCAGGGCAGGGCTGGCTGGCACACGGAGGCACCGAATAAACCGCTGTTGAATGAATTCGGCCTGAAATCCAGAACTACTCTTCCTTCAGTAGTCAAATATTTCCATCCAGTGGGGTCAGCTTGGAGCCATGAGCCAGGAGAGCCGGCTTTGTCTCTAACTTGTTGATACCAGAGCTGGGCGCCTTTCCTCCCATGGTAAGGTGTCTAGACATGGGGGTCCAGGGGACCTGCCTTTGGTCCATATACCTGGAATCCAGACCCCACCCTGTACAGATCGATGTTAGTTCCACTCTCTGAACAGCAAATATGCCCATGGGTGTGGCTCATGCCTCACCCCCTCCCTCTATTCACCCTGCGGCAAGCACTACATCCTTCTAAGTTTTCTAAGAATTTTGTAAATACTAACAACTCGAGGGGTGCACTGACAGAATAAATAATTTGCAACTTGTATAAGATTTTGTACATCAACACAGAAGGCCATTTAAGGTTTGTTCCACTCCCTGTTTCCCCCTAAGCAGCAGATTCATTCACCTCCAGCCTATCACATATCAAGGGCCTCCCTTTCACCCAGCAATTAATTCCCTAAAATAGCTTCATTGCCATTTCTCTTGACTCCAATGAGCAAGCCCACCTCTGCTCTCTTTACTCCGTTATTATTTACTTTATAGGTAAGATCCATCTCAGTCCAAGGGAATGACCCCAGGGAATCCTGGCAGAAGGGATTTTACAGATGTGACTAATTTAAGAATTTTGAGATGGGAGGCATATGCTGTAATATCCAGGCGGAACCAATGTAATCACAAGGACCCCTGTAAGAGGGAGGCAGGAGGGTCAGAGTCCAAAAGGAGATATGCGGACAGAAATGGAGGTTGGAGTGATGTGCTTTGAAGATGGACTATGGGACCACAACCCAAGGAGGCAGGGAGCCTCCAGAAGTTGGAAACCGTCAAGAAACAGATTATCCTGTGGAGCATCCAGAAGGAATGCAGCCCTGCCAACCCTTTTATTTTAGCCCTCTAAGACTCATTTTAGACTTCTGACCTTCACAGCTGGAAGGTGACACACGTGTGCTGTTTTAAGGCACTAAAATTGTGGTAATTTGTTACCATATCAGTAGGGGACTAACATACTGGGACTTCTCGAAAGATAGGTTAGCCCACAGCAAGTCATTGAGCCACTCTGTTCCTCATTTTCCCCACTGAGCACAATACCAGGAGCAAGGGTGAATCAATGAACTTATTCTTTCATTCTACAAGTATTTATTGAGAGTTGACTACGTCCCAGGCAAGAAATGGGTAGCTGGAATACAATAGAGAAAAAATGGACACCATCACTGGCCTGATGGTGCTCACAGTTCAATAGAGAAGACATTGGTGAAACAACCCCACAAATACATAATCATAAACCATGATAGGGAAAACTTAGACTGCTATAAGAATGAATGAGTGGTCATGAAGGGGCATTAACACCCAATCTACAGGCCTCATAGGAGGTTTAAATAAAATTACAAAAAGAAATCCATCTACAGCTACGCATCACTTAATGACAGGGTTATGTTCTGTGAAATGTGTCATCAAGCAATTTCATTGCTGTGTGAACATCAGTGTATTTACACAAACCGAAGTGGCATAGCGTACTACACACCTACACACAGACTACAAACCTGTATAGCATGTTACTGTACTGAATACCACAGGCAATTGTAGCACAATGGTAAGTGCTGGTGCATCTAAACATATCTAAACAGAAAAAAATAAATATGGTATAAAAGATTTTTTAAAATGGAACAGGCTACTTAACCATGAACAGAGTTTGCAGGGCTACAAATTGCTCTGAGTGAGTCAGCGAGTGAGTGGTGAGTAAATGTGAAGGCCTAGGACATCACTGTTCACTACTGCAGACTTTGTAAACACCATACATTTAGCCTACACTAAACTTATAAAAAGTATTTGCTTCAGTAATAAGTTAATCTTAGTTTTCTGTAACTTTTTAATTTTGTAAACTTTTTTTTCTTTTTAGACAGGCTTTCACTCTGTCATCCAGGCTGGAGTACAGTGGCACAATCTCGGCTCACTGCAACCTCCGTTTCCCAGATTAAATGATCCTCCCACCTCAGCCTCCCAAGTACCTGGAACTGCAGGTGTGTGCCACCAGGCTCGGCTAACTTTTGGTTTTTTGTTTGTTTGTTTGTTTGTTTGTAGAGACAGGGTTTTGTCATGTGGTCCAGGCTGGTTTCAAACTCTCGGGCTCAAGTAATTCACCTGCTTTGGCCTCCCAAAGTGCTGGGATTACAGGCATAAGCCACTGCACCCAGACAATAAACTTTTTAGTGTTTACTTTTTGAGTCTTTTATAACAGCTCAAAACACAAACACATATACAATTGTATAAAAATATTTTATTTCTTTATAGCTTTTCTTCTATATGCTTTTTCCCATTTTTTTATTTATTTAATTTTACTTTTAAAACTTATTTGTTGAAAACTGAGACACAAACATACATATTAGCCTAGGCCTACACAGCGTCAGGATCACTACTCCCACATTTGAGTAAGAACATTCAATGTTTGTCTTTCTGTGCTTGCTTATTTCACTTAACATGATAACCTCCAGTTCCATCCATGTAGCTGCAAATAACAGGATTTCATTCTTTTGTATAAATGCATACTATTCCCTTATATATAGGTACCACATTTTCTTTCACCAGTCATCCACCAACAGGTACTTAGGTTGATTCCATATCTTTGCTATAATGAATAGTGCTGCAGTAAACATAAGAGTGGAGATGTCTTTTTGATATATTGATTTCCTTTCTTTTGGATATATTTCCAGTGGTGGAATTTCTGGATCACATGGTAGTTCTATTTTTAGTTTGCTGAGAAACCTAAATGGCTTTTCCATAATGGCTACACTAATATACATTCCCACCAACACTGTATCAGGGTCTCTCTTTATAACTTCAGCAGCATGTTGTTGTCTGTCTTTTTGATAAAAGTCATTTTAACTGGCTTGAGATGATATCTCACTGTGGTTTTGATTTGTATTTCTCCGCATTTTTTCATCTACCTGTTGGCCATTTGTATATATGCTTTTGAGAAATGTCTATTCAGACCTTTTGCCCATTTTTAAAAATTTAATTAATGTATCTTTTTTTAATTTCTGGGGTTCAGGAGCAAAATGCGCAGGTTTGTTACATAGGTAAACATGTGCCATGATGGGTTGACTGCACGTAGCAACCCATCACCCAGGTATTAAGCCTGGCATGCATTAGCTCTTTTTCCTAATGCTCTCCCCCAGCCCACCTTCCTCTGACAGGCTCCAGTGTGGGTTATTCCCCTCCTGGTGTCCATGTGTTCTCATTTTTCAGCTCCCACTTATAAGTGAGAACATGCAGTGTTTGGTTTTCTGTTCCTGTGTTAGTTTGCTGAGGATGACGGTTTCCAATTTCACCCATGTCCCCACAAAGGACATGATCCCATTCCTTGTTATGGCTACATAGTATTCCATGGTGTACATGTACCACCTTTTCTTTGTCTAGTCTACCATTGATGATTTTGCCCATTTTTAAATCAGATTATTTGTTTTCTTGCTATTGAGTTATTTGAGCACTTTATATCTTCTGATTATTAATTCCTTGTCAGATGGATAGCTTGCAAATATTTTCTTCTATTCTGTGGTTGTCTCTTCGCTTTGTTGATTATTTCCTTTGCTGTGCAGAAGCCTTTTAGCTTGATATATTAATAATCCTATTTGTCCATTTTTGCTTTCATTGCTGTGCTTTTAAGGTTTTACCCAAAAAATCTTTGCCTAGATCAATGTCCTGGAGCATTTCCCCAACATTTTCTTTTAGTAGCTTCATAGTTTCATGACAGATTTAGTCTTTAGTTCATTTTGATTTGATTTTTGCATATGATAAGAAATAAAGGTCAAGTGTCATTCTTTCGCATATAAATATCCTGTTTTCCTGGCACTATTTATTGAAAAGACTATTCTTTCTCCCATTGTATGTTCTTGGTACTTTTGTCAATAATGAGGTGGCTATAAAAAATGTGGATTTGTATCTAGGTTCTCCATTATGTTTCATTGGTCTATGTGCCTGTTATTATGTAAGTACCATACTGGTTTGGTTACTACAGCTTTGTAGTATACTTTGAAGTCATGTAGTGTGATGTTTCCAGCTTTTTTTTTCTCTTGCTCAGGATTGCTTTGACTATTCAGAATCATTTCTGCTTTCATATCAACTCTAAGATTGTTTTTTTCTATTTCTGTGAAGAATGTAATTGGTATTTTGATTAAGGGTTGCACTGAATCTATAAATTGCTTTGAGTATTACTGTCATTTTAATGACATTAATTCTCCCAATCCACAAGCATCCAATATCTTTCCATTTTCTGTGACCTCTTTAGTATCTTTCATCAGTGTTTCATAGTTTTCCTTTTCTAGATCTTTCACTTATCTGCTTAAATTGACTCCTAGGTATTTTATATTTTTTGGACCTATTGTAAGTGTGTTTGCTTCTTGATTTATTTTTCAGATTATGTTGGTGTATATAAATGCTACTGATTCTTATAGGTTGATTTGTATCCTACAACTTGTATCCTACAACTTTACTGAATTCATGTATCAGTTCTAACAGTTGTTGGTAGAGTCTTTAGGTTTCTCTATATATAAGATCATGTGGTCTGCAAGCAAAGCTAATTTGACTTCTTCCTTTCCAAATTGGATATCCTTGATTTCCTTCTTTTGTCTAATTGCTCTGGCCAAGACTCCCAGTGTTATAATGAATAATAAAAGTGGTGAAGGTGGGCATCCTTCCCTGTTCCCAATCTCGAAGGGAAAACTTTCCATTCTTCCCCATTAAGTACGATAATGGCTATTGGTTTGTCACATATGACCTTTATTATTTTGAAGTATGTTCCTTCTATGCCTAGTTTTTTTCAGGGTCATGAAGGGATGTTGAATTTTATCAAGTGTTTTTTCAGCATCTATTGAAATGATCATATGGTTTTTGCTCTTGCTTTTGTTAATGCATGTATCATGTCTGTTTATTTGCATATGTTGCATATGAATCCTTGCATACTAGGGATGAATCCCACTTGATCATGGTGAATGATCCTTTTATGTGTTGTTGAATTCAGTTTGCTAGCATTTTGTTGAAGGTATTTGCATCTGTGCTCATCAGTGATATTTGCCTCTAGTAATCTTTTTTGCTGTTGTTCTATCCTCATCTGGTTTTGACAACAGGGCAATGCTAGCCTCATAGAATGAGTTTGAAAATATTCTCTCTTCAATTTTTTGGTAGAGTTTAAGGAGACTTGGTATTAGTTCTTCAAATGTTTGGTAGAATTCAGCAGTAAAGCCATCAGGTCATAGGCTTTTCTTTGATGGAAGACTTTTTGTTACAGCTTCAATCTTGTTACTCATCATTGGTTTGTTGGGGTTTTCTATTTCTTCCTGGTTCAATCTTGGTAGATTACAGGTGTCCAGGAATTTATCCATTTCTTCTAGGTTTTCCAATTTGTTGGATTATAGTTGTTCATAATAGTCACTAATAATTCTCTGTGTTTCTGAGGTCTTGGTTATGTCTTTTCATTTCTAATTTTATTTAATAGGTTTCCTCTTTTTTTTTCAGTTTAGCTAAAGGTTTGTTGATTTTGTTTATCTTTAAAAAAACAACTTTTTGTTTCATTGCTCTTCTGAATTTTTTAGTCACAATTTATTTCTGCTCTAATCTTTATTATTTCTTTCCTTCTACTTACTTTGTTTTTTGTTGTTGTTGTGGTTGTGGTTGTTCTAGTTCCCTGAGGTGCATTGTTAGGTTATTTGAAGTCCTTCCAGTTTTTTGGTGTAGGTGTTTATTGCTCCAAACTTCCCTCTTAATACTGCTTTTGCTGTACCCCACAGATTTTGGTATGTTGTATTTCCATTTTCATTCATTTGAATAAATTTTTAAATTTCTTTCTTATTTTATTGACCCATTGGTCATTTATGGGCACATTGTTTAATTTCCATTTATTTGTATATTTTCCAAGGTTCCTCTTGTTATTTATTTCTAATTTTATTCCACTGTGGTCAGAAAAGATACCTGATATTATTTCCACTGTTTTGAATTTGTTGAGAGTTGCTTTAAGGCCTAAGATATGGTCTATTCTAGAGACTGTTTTGTGTTCTGATGAAAATAATGCGTATTCTGTAGCAACTGGCTGAAATGTTCTGGGTGTCAGTGGGTCAATTTGGTCTACTGTGTAGTTTAACTCCAATGTTTCTTTGTTTATTTTCTGAGTGAATGATCTGTCCATTACAAGGAGTGGGGTGTTGGAGTCCCCTACTGTTATCATGTTGCAGTCTATCTCTCCCTTTAGATCTATTAATGTTTGCTTTATATAATTGGATGCTCCATTGTTGGGTGCATAGACATTTATAATTGTTATATCCTCTTGCTGAATTGACTTCTTCATATTATATAGTGACCTTGTCTCTTTTTACAGTATTTGACATGTATGCTATTTTATCTGATGGAAGTATAACTATTCTTGTTCTTTTTTGTTTTCTGCTTGCATAGAATTTCTTTTTCCATCCTTTCACATTCAGTCTTTATCTGTATAAGTGAGGTGGATTTCCTAAAGGCAGCATACAATTGAGTCTTGTTTCTTATTCATTCAGTCATTCTATATCTCTTAATTTTGGAGAATTAAGCTCATGTACATTTAGAGTTGTTATTGATAAGTAAGGACTTAGTATTGACATTTCGTGACTTGTTCGCTGTCAGGTAACTCATCTCTTCCCTTGTTCTTTTCTTACTGTCTTCCTTTGCAGTTAAGGGCTATTCTCTGGTAGTATGTTTTAATTCATTGCTTTTTATTTTTAGTGTATCTATTACATATTTTTTCATTGTAGTTACCATGAGGCTTACAAAAATATCTTATAGATACAACAAATTATTTTAAACAGACGACAACTTATCTTAGATCACAAGAACAGGAACAAAGGAAAAAAACAACTTTTAAAAAATTCTACGGTTTAATTCCATCCCTCCCATATTTTGACTTTTTGTTGTCTCAGTTTACATATTTTTACAGTACCCATCTCTTAACAAGTTGCTGTATCTATTACTGTTTTTGACAGATTTGTCTTTTAGGCTTCATACTAGAGCTATAAGTGAATGACCCACCAAAATTTTAGTATTATTCTGGGGTTCTCTGTGTATTTAATTTTATCCATGGGTTTTATACCTTCAAATGTTTTTCTTTTGCATGTTAGTGGGTTTTCTTCTTTCAGATTAAAGAACTCCTCTTAGCATTTCTTATAAGATGGGTCTGGTGGTGGTAATTCTCTCACTTTTTGTTTATCTGAGAAAGACTTTATTTCTCTTTCATATTTAAAGGGTAGCTTTGCTGGATACCATATTATTGGGTGGCAGGGGTTTTTTATAAGCACTTTGAACATGTTATCCTCCTCACCCCGATCGAAATAGTTTCAATTCAGAAGTCTGTTGTCAGACAAATTGGAGCTCATTTTACATGTTATTTGCTTCTTTTCTCTTACTGCTTTTAGGGTCCTCTTTTTGTCCTTGACTTTTAAGAGTTTGATTAGCATATGCCTTAGAATAGTCTTATTTGGGTCAAATCTATTTGGTGTTCTCTGACCTTCCTGTATGTGGATATTTATATCTCTCTTAAGCTTGGAAAGATTTTTGTTATATTTTTTTGAATAAGCTTTGTACCCCTTGCTTTTATTCAACTTTCTCTTGAATACCAATAATTCTTAGATTTATTCTTTTGGGGTAATTTTCTATATTGAACAAATGATCTTTATTCCTTTCCTTTCTTTTTTCTCCTCTATTTTCAAATAGACTGTCTTCGAATTCACTGATTCTTTCCTCTGCATGATCCATTCTGCTGTTGAAAGCCTCAAATAAATTTTTCAGTTCAGCAAATGTATTTCTCAGTTCCAAGATTTCTGTTTGGTTTCTTTATTATTATTGAATCTCTTTGTGAAATTGTTCTGATGAATTTCTGAATTAATATTCTGTGTTATCTTAGCAATCGCTAAGATTTTCTGAAGCTGCTATTTTAAATTCTTGGCCAGTGCTCACATATTGCCATCTCCTTAGGGTCAGTCACTGTTCCTTGCTTTGTCCATGTGGGGAAGTCGTGGTTTCCTGTTTGCTGTTGCTTTTCGTGGACGCACATCTTTGTTTTTGCATTGAAGGATGGGTTACTTATTTTAGTCTTCTCTGTATGGCTTTATTTTTTATTGGGTATGTTTGCTTAGATATTCTTTGTAATTTACCTATTGAATATCTTTTTTTGTTCCTGCTAGGTTGCTACTTCCTTTTGGGCACTAGATGGTGTCTTAAGCCCAGATTTGCCTTGGCTCTAGTAAAAAAACAGAACACTGCCTATTCTAAATTGGGGCGTTCCCAAAAAGAATATCCCAATCATGTTGAAGGGCTGGCTAGGAGTTAATGCCCAGGGAACTTAGATGTACCTCTTGCAGCATAGTGCCACTGAATCAACACTCTGATTTGGTGCTTCTTTTGACTGGGTTAAAGAACAGAGTTTCCAGGGCTGTGGATAGTAGTCCCTTATTTCTGTGGCTTGTCTCTGGCTGTCGCCAGGGATATTTTTCCTTTCGGGTACTTACAATGCTCCCTGTGCATTGAGGCAGGGACAGATCTCTTGTCAAGGAACCCAAGATGGTGGGGAAGCTGATTATCCACCTCAATCTCACCTTTTCCAGTGCAGAAACCATGAGTCAGGAGAAAATTTTCAACATGCTTGGTGCTGGGAAGACTGTGGAGAGGCACATTAAGGATATAGAAGTTCAATTCTCTTACCATCTGTGCAGTTTCTTCATTTCTCTGTGGCCCCCTAAACTCAGTCATCCTCATATTTGAGTTCTGGGACAGTGCTGCTGAAAATCTCAGTGCTATATATTTATTTTTGGTTTTCTGTCAGGAGAGGGAAGATAGCTTGCTTCTATGCCACCATTTTGGAAGCAGGAACCTCCATTAAAACCTTGTGTTTTTGTTTTTGTTTTTTACTTTTACTTCAGGTTCAGGGATACATGCATGGGATTTTTATGTAGGTAAACTATGTAACATGGGGGTTTGGTATACAGATTATTTAATCACCCAGGTAATAAGCATAGTACCTAATAGATATTTTTTATGCTCATTCTTCTCCTTCCCTTCACCTGTAAGTAGGCCCCAGTGTCCATTGTTCCCTTGTCTATATCTATGGGTACTCATTGTTTAACTCCCACTTGTAAGTGAGAACATGCAGTGTTTGGTTTTCTGTTCTTGTGTTCATTGGCTTAGCATAATGGCCTCCACCTCCACCCATGTTGCTGCAAATCACCTGTTCTCATATTTTATAATTGTGTTGTATTCCATAGTGTATATGTACCATATTTTCTTTATCCAGTCTACCATTCATGGGCATTTAGGTTGACTCCATGTCTTTGCTATCATAAATAGTGCCCTCTATTATACACTTATGAGAATACCATCATATATGCAGTCTGCCATTGACCAAAATGTTATTATATAGCACATGACTATATTTGCAAAAATAAAACCAGTTCCCAGCAATATGGAGGTGATGGTTTGGACGATTTTGTAACTTTGCTCCTTCCCCTCTGGTTTGATAAATCCACTATCTCTCTTTCTCCTCCAGCTTGAGCAGAGACAGAAAAGTACCCCAAAAATGAATGTATAAGAAATAGATACATCAAATATCTTTTGAGAAATATTTCAAGTTAACCAGCTAAAGAGATTTTAAAATACAATAAACAGACAAGAGCAACAGCTTGCATTTCTTTCTCCATTTACCAGAATTACATTTGTGGAAAGGCCACATTGGCCATTTGCCTTCAGCTGTACAAATTTCAGGGAATTTCAATGTGGTGCTAAGGGCCAGTTCCAGAAACTAGGATTTAGAGCAATATCAACAGCAGTAGAAACTACTGAATGTTTTCTTACATATACGCTTTTTAGCTAAAATGTTTTTAAATTCTTTTTGAGACAGAGTCTTACTCTGTTGCCCCAGCCGTAGTGCAGTGGTGCAATCTCAGCTCACTGCAACCTCCACCTCCCAGGTTCAAGTGATTTTCCTGCCTCAGCTTCCCAAGTATCTGGGATTACAGGCACCTGCCACTATGCCCAGCTAATTTTCTGTATTTTTAATAAAGGCAGGGTTTCACCAAGTTGGCCAGGCTGGTCTCAAACTCTTGACCTCGTGATTCACCCACCTCAGTCTCCCAAAGTGCTGGGATTACAGGTGTGAGCCACTGTGCCCAGCCGTTTTTAAATTCTTAATGCAATTTAATCTTCAACATGATCTAGTTAAGTTGCTAATACATTTTCTTTTAAATTAAAATTATTTAATCCAACTCCTTCACTTTACCAGTGAAGAAAAGGGCAAAGTAGGGAAGAGTTGGTCTTATTTATTGAAGAAAAATGCCAAAGAATCTTTTTTAGAGAATTAATTCTGGGAGAAAAGAGGGGTCCACAGAATTCCAGAGGTAGGGAGATGGGCAGTGAGCAAGCCTGCTACTTAGGGGGAAAGAGCCGGGCCAACTTCTAGTTTTCCCAGCTACTAGAATTGAGCAAACTGTACTTGGCTTTTCACACTTAAAGGCAAAGCCTTATGAAAGCTGCAAATGAATTTTATCTTGTCAGTGCTTCCCAATAAATAAACACAGAGAAAACACAAAGAACTCATAAACTAAGACACTTAGAAAGCAAGCATATGCCTATGATTACACAGCAAAATCAAACTTAGGGGGTTCTGGGTGCTACATGCATTCATCACTACTTCTTCCAGTGGATAAATATTTTTCTTTATAAAACACTTTAAGACTTCATTTTTAGAGCAATTTTAGGTTCACAGAGAAATTGAGAGGAAGGTATAGAAATTCCCCACATACCCTCTCTCCCACAATTGCACAGCCTCCCGGGTTATCAACATCCCCACTAGAGTTGTGCATTTGTTACAACTGATGAGCTTATATGGACTCATCATTATCACTGGAGCCCACAGTTAACACTAGGGTTCACTCTTGGTCTTGTACATTCTATGGATTTGGACAAATGTATAATGACATGTACCCACCATTAGAGTATCCTACAAAGTGGTTTCACTGCCCTGGGCATGGTGGTGGCACCTGTAATCCCAGATACTCAGGAGGCTGAGGCAGGAGAATCGCTTGAACCTGGGAGGCGCAGGTTGCAGTGAGCCAAGATTGTGCCATTGCACTCCAGCCGGGTGACAGTGCGAGACTCCATCCCCTCCACCAAAAAAAAAAAGTAAAGAATTCTCTGTGCTCTGCTTATTCATCCCTGCACACACACACCCCATGGAAAACAGTACACATTTTATTGCTGAAAATAATTAAAAGAGTTTCTCATGAAAATCTTGGGAAAATAAAGGAAAGTCTAAATGAGGGAATTAAAGGTATTCAGAAATAATGTCAACACTTTGATGTCTATCCTTCAAGTCATATTTTCACTGGGCATATATAACCACATGTAGGTATTAATGAATGTATAAACATAAAGTCTTATCACCTCTCAAAATTGGTAAGATGTTTTATTTTAGAAACTGCTTTTTTTTCTTGTATCATGAACATTTTCTCTTGGCATTGAATAGTCTTTACAAGAAATTTTAAATTACTGCATAATGATCCTATGTGTCTAAGTGCTCCCCTGACCCCCCTCTTTAAAATCAGGGTTAAAAAAAATTAAGAGAGTTGCAAAGTATTTTGGTATCATAAGTCCAAACACTTCTCTCAACTTCCATGGTTACAGACATGGAACCTCCTATCTAGAGTGGGAAGTCTAGTTATATTATCTCCAGCCCTGTTTCTTCCAGATTTCACTTTGGCAAACCTAAGATATTTAACCTCTTGGTCCTGTTTTATCAATAAGCATAGCAAGGCAATGAAAAAAAATGCTGACCAATTGGCACAGGTTCAGCTTTCATATATTTGGTGAACAAATGAATGAATGACTGAAAGAAAGCTGTCATTATCATCATCATAATCATCATCATCATCTTATACAGCTCTTCACAGGGCTGACAATGTGCTTTACAGCTACCCAATACTGGTCTGTTTCTACTTCTGACAAACAGAGAAACATGTAATCCCTCACACAGCAGGGAGGGACAGGAGCAGCAAATGTGCCCCTTAGGCCTAGTCTCCAAGTGCAATGCCTTCAACATTATATTTTAAGAAAATACGTTGCCATGATGGCTGTTAATGTCAACCTGAAAAGACTCTGAGGATTCTGTACAAACACAAGGGTCAGACTGTTCCATACCAGATAGAAACATCAGATGTCAGACTAAAGGCCCTGGCCAAGACCACCCCAGACGGTGGCAAAGAAAGACACTTTTGTCATGTGTCTGCTCCTCTTCCTTGATGTTAAAACCTACCTTTGAGTCCACCGAAAACCCCACAGCTCTCCCATCTAACCACATTTAATTAAAATTTCTACTGAGGTTTTATTTTTACAGTCTGCATTCTATAAACCTTCTGAGACCAGAGGGAGAAAAAAGAACATAAGAATCAGAGAGAGATACGGCTAGGCAGCTTGGGCTTCTCTCCCATCCCCACTCACTGTCCCCTCATCTAGTGCTGTCTGAATCCCTGGTATTGATGTCTAAGCAGCACACAACATTCCTAACCGCTAGAGGATCTGACCACTGGCTCCACGGGGCTGATGACACCCACAAGGCCAGGCAGGAATGATGAGACTGTGAGTCAGAGGGGACAGATTGCTTGCTGGGGCCCTTGGTTAGTCTATCCCTCCCCCTGAGCTTTTGAGAGCCAACCTGTCACCAAGTGACCCTCGATCCAGCCTGGCTGGATCTCAACCTAGGTGACCTCAGTCTTCCCCTTCCTTCTCATAGCTCCTCCTGTTAACAATATATTGACAGCTGGAGAGTCAAGGCCTTCATCACCCCCTTTTGGGTACCAGGAGTGATAAAACTTTCAATGGATTTGCTAGAAATCTGGTTTTTGATCATGTACCCTGGGGAGGGGTAGAGGAGCAAAAATGAATGTGTTGCTTTCTTTCCTTTCTCATCCTTTATTAAGCACAATATCTCACACTGTGGCTTTTGTTCACCTTCCTCTACTCCCAGCACCTACTAAGGATATAATGAGCCCTGAACACATACCAGTTCATTGTATTCTCATAACCACCCTTCGAAGTAGGTTTTTTTCTTGTTTAGCAGATAAGGAAACAGAGGGTAAATAAATTGCCCCAGGTCACACAGCTTTCAGGTGAAAAGAAAGATCAGAACTCAGCTTTTTGGGACCAAAGCCTTGCTCTTCCCAACACAATACATTGGTTCTTAAGAGTTCACACCTCTGACTTCACAGTTGAAGAAGAAAGCAGGATTAGTAAAGCAGAAACACCTAGGAATGAGGCTGCCCAAATTCGAATCCCAGCTCCACCAGTTTCTAAGTGGCCTTGGGTGAGTCACTAAAGTTCTATGTGTCTTAGTCTTCTCATCTGTGTAATGGGGGTAATAATAGTACTTCATGGTTGTGATGAGTATACAAAACCTAATAGCAGGAAAATGGTTAGGCCAGGCATGGTGGTTCATGCCTGTAACCACAGCATTTTGGGAGGCTGAAGCTGGAGGATCTCTTGATCCCTGGAATTTGACACCAACCTGGACAGCATAGTGAGACCCCATCTCTAAAAAATACAAAAATTAGCTGGGCATAGGGCCATGAGCCTGTAGGTACTCAGAAGGAGGTTGAGGCTGCAGTAAGTTGTGATCACAACACTGCACTCCAGCCTGGGTGACAGAGTGAGACCCTGTCTAAAACAAAAAAATTAAAAAGGAAAGTGGCTAGCAGTGTTCAGTAAGCATTTGGTGTTATTATCATCTTTAAGATCAACAATCCTGCTCTGAGACATATCAGTAATCTATTCAGAACAGAGATCTACTTCTAATAGTGACACCAAAGGAAAGTTTAGGGGAGATATTGTTATACTCTGAAATTACTGAAAATGGTTGATGAACAACCTGTTTCAGATCATAATAGCAAACACCTTCATAGCACTTTCTATACACCAGACATGGTTCTAGGTTGTTCATCTATATCAACTCATTTAATCCTTACAGTAACCCTATAGCATAGGGAAAATTAACATCTCTATCTTTTTTTTAATTTTATTTTTTTACTATACTTTAAGTTCTCGGGCATATGTGCAGATCATGCAGGATTGTTACATAGGTATACACATGCCACAGTGCTTTGCTGCATCCATTCCCCCATCATCTACATTAGGTATTTCTTCTAATGTTATCCCTCCCCAATCCCCTGAGCCCCTGCTATCCCTCCCCTAGCCCCTCTACCCCTCAACAGGCCCCAGTGTGTGATGTTTCCCTCCCTATGTCCATGTGTTCTCATTGTTCAACATCCACTTATAAGTGAGTACATGCAAACACCTCTATCTTATAGATGAGAAAACTGAGGTTCAGGGGGGTTAAATATTCACAAGTAGTAAGTAGCAGAGACAGGATTCAAATCCAAGTAGGCTGTTTCCAAGGGCAGAGAGCATTAACCGTCATGCTGTTCTGGCTCTCAGGTATGTCATTCATAATTCTGAATGGCAACAATAGCAATAAACATACATGGAGAACTTGCTCTGAGCCAGGCACCATGCCAAGTGCTTTCCATGTGTTTCTCTGTGTTCTTTCATTTAGTTCTCACAATTGCATTACTATCTTGCATTTTATATATGAAGAAACCAAGGCGCAGAAAGATTAAGTACCTTAATCAAGGTTACACAGTAAGTGGCAGAGAAGGGATTCAGTCTGTGTGCATCAGAAGCCCGTGCTCTCATCTACAACACACTCCCCAGACTACCTGTATTGAAACTACCTGGGATGGTCTTATTCATGGACCACAGTCCAGACGTCTTCCCTCAGAATCTCTGGAGGTGGTATCTAAGTCTCTGCCTTTCAAATAAGCATATTCCTTTGAGAATCACAGCCCTATGATGCTGCTTTTACTATTTTCAAGAGAATGTGTTACCAAAAAAAGGCACCTTCCTTCCCTCCAGTCCATGTAAGGCTGTACTTCGCATTGGTTCTCCCTTCCCACTTGTCTAAATATAAAGGATAATAACTCTGCCTTCTTAATGGTCTTTAAAGGGATTCTGACCTTCTGAGCTATACTCTAGACCCACGACCCTGGAACCTGCCCCTCCTTTATGCTGCTGGACAACCATGGACAAGACACCTTGCCACAGCATTTCCCCAAAGCCTCAAGAAAATGGAAGCACAGGGATGAGATTGTTGATGTCACTGTAACTGGAAAACAAAATGAGCATAAAGGGTTTTGGAAGAAAAAATGCATATTTGTCAGACATAACCATTATTCTCTGCAGAATTTAAAAAGACACAGATGGCCAAGGGAGCGAAGGAGGCGAGATGTAATGTCTCCTCCAAGGGCCCACACATACATGGCCTTTTCAAGCAGTCTATGCATGTTTATATCATGGCATTCTGGGCTCCTCCCACTTGCTTTTACATTTCCTAGTCTCTTTTCTCTAATCCCTCTTCCATTTATCTTGCCCCCTGCTGCTTTACTTTAAAAACAGAAATTCCACATCCATATCCAAAGGGAACAAAACCCAACTCTAGGAGCTTGGAGGAGCCCCCAGTTGCATTATCCTCAACAACTGTGGTGCTGGAAATCCTTGAAGGACAGCTGCTTCTGGGTTATTTCAAATGTTGGAATATGAGCTGAATGGGTCTTATTTTTATTAGCATTGGTTACCAAAAAAAAAATTGAATAATGCATCTAAAAATATTTGGCTGCCAGGTGTGATGGCTCATGCCTATAATCCTAGAGCTTTGGGAGGCCGAAGTAGGGAATGGCTTGAGATCAGGAGTTCGATACCAGCCTAGGCAACATAGCAAGACACCATCACCACCCTGGCTTTCCACAAAAAGTTTAAAAATTAGCTGGTCACAGTAGCACACATCTGTGGTCCCAGCTACACAGGAGGCTGAGGTGGGAGGGTCAATTGAGCCCAGGAGGTCAAGGCTGCAGTGAGCCATGATTGTGCCACTGCACTTCAGCCTGGGTAACAGAGCAAGATCCAACCTCAAAAATAAATAAATAAATAAAACTTGGCAATATAATTCAGCAAATACTATATCAATCAAAGCACTAGAATGACTACATTAAAAACAATGAAATATAAACTATACCCTAAAAATCCAATCTTGTTTTCCCCAGACTCAGGAATTCTACAAACTATCCCACCTGTTCCTAGTCTTGCACATTCTAAAATCTTCTTTCTGAGTCAGAGTACATTAGAACTACATCAGGGGTCTTGATCTGCCACTGTCTACCTCTTTGCCAAAAGCTTCCAGAATTAGTGTTACTGCTCTCCTATCCAGATTCCCCTATGCGAAGTGGAAGCCAGATTTTCTGTCTACCAAAGGCAGCTGGCCAACAACAGATGTCAAGTGTAGAAAAATGTTGAGCTAGGGTGATGCATTTGTAATGGTATGTCCATTGGGTCCCGAAGCCCTGAGCTGACAACAGCTTCAGGCAGGCTCATCCTTATTATAGTTACCTCCCCCGGCCCTGCAAGCTAGAACAAGATGAAGGGAAACTTCTTTTTGCCTGAGGATTCCTGGCTGGCTCTAAGCTTGAATCACCACTGGTGGATGGTCATAAGCAACGTCTCATCTGCAGACTTTTAAAGGGGCCTCAGTATTTGGGGTGGAACATCATTAACCCCAAACCACCTATTCTATATTATCCCTCACTTGCCTACAAGAACCTACCATCAACCCAATTTCAAACACAGAGAAATGAAGTCACGGCATGTAAAAGGCATTTCTCCTAAGGCTGGAAGGTGGGTGCATATTAAAACCAAGGAGAAAAAGTAAGTCTCAACAGATAGATATATGCCAAGTCTTTTGGGATTCTTTTTTTTTCTCTGACAGAGTCACAGATGAATAGAATGGGACTTTGGACTAAGTGAGCCTCAAGAGGATCATGTAAGTTTCATCCAATTATAGATGAAAACACCTAGTATCGCTCCTTCACAATTCCTTGTGAAACTTGTGTTAGTAGGAATAGTAGAAGAAGGAAGGGGAAGAGTATATGACAACTTTAATTTCTCGAGTATTCCCATTTTTCCAGGCACTATGCTAAGTATGTTAAATGGATTATCTCACTTAATACCTGCAGCCCACCTATGATATAGACACAATTATCCTCAGTCTGCAGCCTGGAAGGTGATAAGGCCACATCAGTGAGGGGAAGTAACTTGCTGAATAAAACTGGTCATAAATGACAGGATTCAAACCCTGATCAGTGTTTCAAACCACAATACTTTATACCCCATGCATGTGCACATACATACGTATACACACACAAATATATACCTCATATGCGAACTTTTCTTATTCTGTGTGCACGCATGAGTGAACTTATATCCATTCCAAGAAATCTATATCAAAGATGAATTTGATACATATTCGGTGGGGGCTGAGAAGATCATAGCTTCCCAAAATCCACCTAGGCAAGATGCCCTTTAAAGGAGCAGCTGGTTTTATTCCTCATTAATTGTCGCTGCAGTCATCGTCTGAAACAAGTCCGGGCAGAGAGAGAAGGCACACAACGCTAGGGCCAAGAGAAAAACCATGTTGCGTGACAACAAGAACAATATTTAGCAAAGGCAGGAATAAAGTAGGTCTCAGAAACAGCAAATAAGGAGTCAATGAACAGCTCAAATCCATGTGCTGTCTCTATGGGATAAAGCCCCAGTATAAACAGACAGACCACTTTCAGGTTGTGCAAATCAGGGTCACAGTGACTGAGCTCTACCAGAATTGGCAAACACAAGAGTAATTCTGACCACAAATTGGACCAAAATTCTTACTTTACATCGTGGTCAAATGTTTGGTAGTCAATGATGATCTAATAAAATATCAATCAGGTAGAAATAGTGACAATGCAGGGGGCAGCTCAAACAAATAATAGCAAGGGATTGAAGAAGACTCTGTGGGAGGAGGAAAAAGGAAAAAAAGAGGTAACGGAGGGGTAAAAAGAGGTGGAGAAGGGGAGTGATTAGACCCTAGATTTAATGTCCCAGGGATTAGAAGGATGCTCAAATATTCTCTGTAAACTGAGGATAATTGTATCTGACATGACACATCTAGCTAGGAAGTCAAGTCACAGCTCTTCTCACTCCCCCAAACTGCCACATCATCCGGAGTGCTAACAAATGAGATTCACACCTCAGTTTGCCGAATGATCCCAGACCAGTCACATTACCACAAGCAACTGGAGTACAGGAAAAGAGTTTTCTCCATAGCCCAGGCCAATTAGTGCTGGCAAGAACCTTTCTTATAGGAACATGGATGTGCCATCATCTGCACGGTCCTTTCAACATCTCAGCAAATGTTAAGTGACAAGGACATCAGACTTCCTACGCATACCTCAGCAAAAGTCTGAAGAGAAGCCCATGATTCTTAGACTTTCAAAGTCCCTTCTCACCCTTTCCTCTGTGATGGTGAGATATTCTTCCATGTTGTATGCCTTATGGGCAAGAGATCAGAGTTTTCCAAACTGTATTCCACGAAGCACTAATTCCACTGGATGGTATAAGGTAAAAAGACAAAAAAAAAAAGGCTCTGTGGTCAAACAACTTTGTGAAATGTTTCATTGTAAAAATGAATTATAGCTTTCTTTACTGCAGGACTCTGCAGAGTCTATAATCTCCAAATCCCCCAGACTTATTTCATCATAACATCCTGGGTTCTGTTTATTTTTTGCTGAATATCTCCCACAAGTAGCATTCCCTGAAACCCATTTTGGGAAATGCCAGGCTAAACTGTAAGTTCTCTCAGGAGATTGCAAGAGCCTTCAGAAAAAGGACTTTGTCCTATTCATCTTGATATCCCCAACACCTATAACCCCATGCCTGGCACCTGATAGGGGCTTGATAAGGATTATTGAATAAATACATGAATATGGACATGGGAACATGTGTGATTCCTAGCATAAAGGCTATTTGTGACCAAGACTGACATTAGAATCTTCTCTTGCTGTGACTTTTCAGAGTATTGTACAGAAAGAAGAATCCATTTGCTCCATTAGTGAACATTTTTGTTGATTGCAATTTGTATCTCGTTTCCATGAGGGCTTGAGATACTTATCCATTCTGTTCTACCAGGGGATTGGCCAGAGGATCAGGCTTGCCCAAAAGGGAGGCTGAACACCACTGGGAAGCAGGCAGTTAACCCCCTGGGAGGCAAAAAACCAGACCCAAAAGTGTTGTAACAAAGATTCCTTACCACCAGCCATGTTCTCCCTTCCGCTGGTATCCAAGTAAGCAAAGGTCGATTGAAAATTATAGGAGTAGATGATACCAGGTAGAAGCTAAGCCCAGGCAACTGGTCCTATAAAATTTCAAGTGTTCTCCATCATTCTTGTTAACTTCTAAGGAGGGATTCCATGGTGGATGCAAAAGTCTAAAGGGAAACCCATGTTTCTTAGCCTTTCAAATTCCCTTCTTACCCTTTCCTCTTTAATGGTGAGATATTCTTCCATGTCTTACGACTTATGGGCAAGATATCAGAGTTTTCCAAACTGTATTCCATTGAGCACTGATACCACGGGATGGCATAAGGGAAAAAGACAAAAAGAGGCTCTGTGGTCAAACAACTTGAGGTGATCAGAGAATTAACTGATTACCTCCAAAGGAACCCTATAAAGTAAATGGAAGTGCAACTGGATTGGAAAATCATTGACACTGTAGTTTCTTGGAGTCATCAAATAATTCATTTGATTTGAAGCAAACCAAGCCAACATCCCCTCTCCATCCAGTGGTTTTTCATTAAACCAGCTGGAATTTTTTTTAACTTAAATTCAGTGCGTGAGGACAATTGCTATGTCTCCCCCTGAGCTAAAGTTAGCTGAATGTGTTCCTCGCTCTGTTCTGGCAGCAACAGCCTGGTTTTCCAATCACCAAGTCAACTGACCAGACTTCTATTTACACGGATGCTTGCTGCCAAACCACTAACTCAACCCTCTGAGACAGCCAGAACCTCAGAGAGGGTGGTGATAAAGACACCCGACTTCAGGAATAAAGGCATATCTAACACCAGAGGCAGAAGAGTGACAGAAATAGTAGTCTTCAAAGCTTCTCAGCCAAGGGGGATACTTTCTTAAATAGCTGACATAAGATCTAAGACACTGGTGTAGACAGCAAATCCTCATTCGAGGTTGAGATGAATTGGTTAAAACTCATCTTAGGATTAGAGGAAAGGGATTGAGTCTCCATCCCCTGCAATATTCATCAACTTTGTTTCGCCAAAAAAAGAAGGGAGAAAAATGCTCCCCCTTATTCATTCCAGGTCTGCTCCTCCCATCCCATGGCTTAAGAGTTTATGCAGAACACATCCATAAAGGAGCAGACAGACACAATGTTAGGGCCACACTGGAAATAAATGATCTCATTCTCAACTCTGTTCCTCTGCAAACACGCATGCGATTTGGACGATAAAAAGTGACCATGGGACAAAGAAATTCTCACCTCCCATGTCTACTCAGAGTGAGGTACATGACACCGTGGACAGCTATCCCAGAAACTGGTTGGACTTTCAGTCTGCCTGGAACCCCTGTTTTCTCTAGGGAATGGCTCCTCTTGGGTTTCATGTGGTGCTACTGGGGCTGCTGATGCCTCTGTCCTCTTCCTGTATTCACTCTACCTCCACAGAGGTGAGCACATTGACGCAGGCCCATCTGAGCACTTGGGATGTTCCAGGGATAATCAGACTTCTTTACTAACACCATGATTTTTTATCATTTGGCCAAAATACAGCCAGCATATCTGCCACCATTGGACCTACTGCTAACTGCAGTGGTGTTGTGTCATATCTCAGGGCATGCCCTATGGAGTCAGACTGGATTCAGAAACACAGACATCCAGCTATATGACCCAGACAGGTACTGAATCCCTTTGCCTAAGCTCTTTTGTGTATGAAGTGGGGCAAACAATAATAGTACTTACCTCTTAGGTTTGTTGTGAGGATTAAGTAAATATATGTAAAGCATATAGGGGAGTGCTCAGCACTTACCCCAAACTCAATAAATTATTTGGGTAACCAAACTTGGGATTCGTTTCCTTAGGAATGCTAGGATGGAAGCCTCTTGAAAGATGTTTCCTCCATTGATGATTCTGTCATCAAGGGTAAAGACGCCTTGATGTGCAACCCCTACTTACTCTATTCTCAACCCACGTGGGCTCTGACTGTCTCACAGACAATTACAACCAAGAAAAAGGAGTAGAGTTGAGTAGAGTAGCAGTCACACTGGTTCAGAGATGAAATATCTCCAGCCAACCCCAATTCTCTGCCTTTCTTGCGTGGTTTTGTTTACAGGTATGAAGTTTGGTGTGTCCTACATTTTTTACTTCTTTTTTTTTTTGAGATAGAGTCTCACTCTGTCACCAGGCTGGGGTGCAGTGGCGCAATCTCAACTCACCGCCACCTCTGCCTCCCAGGTTCCAGTGATTCTCCTGCCTCAGCCTCCAAGTAACTGGTACTACAGGCATGCACCACCACACCTGGCTAATTTTTGTATTTTTAGTAGAGATGGGGTTTCACCATGTTGGTTGGTCAGTCTGTTGTCAATCTCTTAACCTCATGATCCACCCACCTTGGCCTCTCTGAAGCAGTGTGACTGCTACTCCCTGCTCAACTCTACTCCTTTTTCTTGGATTATAGGCATGAGCCACTGCACCGAGCCGTACTTCTCTTCATTTTAATCTAAAGCTCTGGTCTAGGTCTTGTGATGACTGACAAACAGAATTCCTTGAACGTAGATCCGGCTTGGAATCTAATAGAGTTTCTGTCACTGATCTAGTAGCTCTCAATTTTCCAGCTGGCCTCCAGGTCCTCTGCCCTGGAATTCAGGAACTGGAAAATGTAAACATTGCATTTCCCTCCCCTTTAAAATAAGAGGGGAGGGAGGCTGGGCTCTTGTGACTTTCAGATATTCACAGAGTGAGGATGACAGCTCCTCCCTCATAACAGGGGAATGGGGCACAACTTTCCCTCATTTATCATGGAAATGGCACTTTTCCCAATTTGCTTATACCCCAAATCAACTGTAGCCTCTAGAGCTGGTCTCAGGGGAAGCAGGTAGAGAAGCTTTCTTTTGCATCAGGATTGGCCGCCCCAGTGGGGCAGATAGAAATAATTTTCAGACTTAAGACCTGTCATTAGGTCCCAGGCACCATTATCTTGGCCATTTCTGTCTAGCCAGTATAACCCAGGTGGGGATAAGATTCAGTCAAACCCATGGTCCATGCCAGTGACATTCTAAAGCCCTCCCCAAGACTTCTGCCTATTCCTGAGGGACTTACATGCTCTAGGCCACCTCTGCTTCTGGGCTCCCATGTCTAAGGTGCTTTATTCACAGGTTATTGACCCAGATATAACACCCAGGCCTATCCTCAGATTCCACGGAAAACTCATAATCAAGGGCATTCATGAAAGTAAAACATTTTACCAGAGTTGGAGGTCACAGAGAGAGGTGAGGTTATGTTCCATGAAATATACAGATTAAAATATGTTAGACACGGATCAAAGTCTGATGTACTGGATGATCTGAAAAATCCTGTTGGCCAATTAGTCCTCAGAGGCTTAACTCCCTTATTTTCTTCCATTCAGCATCCAGCCTTTCACCTTCTCTGTCTCATTCCCCCATCCTGCCCCATCTCTCTCATAAACGCAAGTCAAAACTTCAAATGCTAGTAGGGATTATCGGGTATCAAATATATGGGTTGAGAGGTGGGGTGACAGACCCTAGAGAGAATCCAGCCTACCTCAAGTATTCAGGTTCAAAATACTGCAAAGCACTGTGTCCTACTAAATAACTTCTGCAGGCCTTTTGGCTCCAAAGGCTGCCAGTTTGTGGTCCATCAGCACAGTCTCCCTCTTGGCCACAGCCAGCCAAGATGCAGCAACAATGCCACTGAAACAGATGACAGCAAGGGCTCCCTCTCCCCTGCTTCATGTGAGTCCCGAAACCTTAACAAAGTTAGATGTCCATCAGCATAATCAGTCCATATGCTGGATGTGTGAATGTAAGTCATCCAGGTAACAGGGAAACTTGGATTCAGAAACTAGACAGCCTGAGCTCACACTGGGCTCCACTAATCTGCCAGTGTAGTCTTTTTTTATTTATTGTGGAAAATATATATAACATAAAATTACCTTTCAAATCATTTTTCAGTGCATGGTTCAGTGTCATAAGTACATTCATTCATACTAATGTGCAACCATCACCACCGACCATCTCCAGAACTTTTCACTATTCCAAATTGAAACTCTGTACCCACCAAATAGTTAACTCCCCATTCCATCTTCTCTGGCTCCTGGCAATTACCATCCTACTTTTGTCTACATGAATGTGACTATTCTAGGTACCTCATATAAGTGGAATCACAGACATTTGTCTTTTTGTGTCTGGCTTCCTTCACTTAGCATAAGGTCTTAAGATTCATCTGTGGTACAGCACATATCAAAATATCCTTCATTTTTAAGGCTGAATAATATTCCATCGTAGGTATATACCGCATCTTGTTTATCCATCAATGGACATTTGGGTTGTTTCCACCTTTCAGCTGTTGGGAATAATGCTGCTAAGAACATTGATGTAAAAGCATCTAATCAAGGCCCTGCTTTCTTTTTTGTATACACCCAGAAATGGAATTGCTAGAACAAGTGGTAATTCTATGTTTAATTTTTTGGGGAATGATACCTGTGTATCCTTAAACCTCTGCATATCATAGAACCTCTCTGGATCTCATCTGTAGCAATACCATCTCAGGGTGGTCTGAGAATTAATGCACATAAGCCTTTGGCTCAAAGACTGGACATATTATAAATGTTCACTGTGTTTGCTTGATGTTTAATCTCTGCTCTCTGAATTGAGGGACTCATCCTAAAATAATCTCTAAAGTCACTCTCAGCTCCCAAAATCCATGATCCCATCATTAAATTATTTTCCTGTTGGGAATGCCAGGAGCTCTCAGAGTATATATTAGGGGAACACCCTCTTCATGATCCCTGCAAAAATCCACCTCTGCCAAGAAGGCCCAATTTTCCTAGCTTTCTCCTAGGAATCTGGCAACATATCCCAGTGTAATCTAACATCTAATTTTTCTTGCCACTCCTTCTCCTTGCTTTCTTTCCACATTTCCTTTCTCAGCTGGCTTTTCCTGCCCACTGAATATCTGCACTTCAAATTATCTTCCCTGGTTGCATTTAAGTTCATTCCCCACAAGCTAATGTCTGTTGGAAGCAACACTTGTGAAGTTCTCTAGATTAAGGTTTCATTCCCAAGAGTCCCATATTTTAAATGAGGTTTTCCTCTTCGGCAGAACCACGCTGGCAGAGCTACTGCAATTTGGTGAAGTCAGTGGAGTTGGGTTTCTCCCCTTATTCTGTTTATGTTGTGTTATCACTTGGCCTCATGTTTGGATTCTCATCCTCCCAACATGTGTCACACACCAGTGAGCAACAACACTCTCCCGTACCATCCCAGTGGATGTTTACATTTCAGCAAATACTCTTTTTAGAAAAGTTAATTAGAGGAAATTTGCTTCCAAGCTTTTCTTGACAGGGCCAGATTCAGAATCCCAGCAGGGAGTGGACTCCCCTTGCTACTTGAAGAAATATTTTCCTTCTCCACGCTATTCCTCTGTCTTCCCTCTAAATGTGAGTAAAATATTCAACAACTAAAATATCCTTGCTAAACACACGAAGCCGCGCTCTGGTTCAGGCAGCAGTTTAGCTACCAACAAAACGCACATCCTCCCTGAAGCTTTTTCATAGCAAAAGGTAAAAGAGGTTCTTGGGTCAGAAAGAAATGGATTTTTCAGATTCTGGGCTAGGAAAAAGAGGCAGCTCAGGTTTGAGAGAGAGAGAGAGAGAGTGTGTGTGTGTGTGTGTGTGTGTGTGTGTGTGTGTGTTTGGTTTAACTTTTATGACTTTGAAGCTTCTCACCTGCCATGTTATAAAAAAGAAGCAGAGGAACACTGACATAACCAGGAGAAATCAAATCCGCTGAGCCCTGGCACTCTGCGGAGAACCAGGTCCTCTGGAGTTGGTCTACTGACACCATGCCCAAAGGCAGAGATGAGGTAGGGAGGTGTCTTAATGCAAAGTCACCTACTTACCCCTGGACAAGTGTTTAGGTTTATGGATTGTCAGTCCTTATGAAGGGCTCCTTCTTCCTTTACTACTGTCTTTGGGCTGCTCCAGACACCACGGAGGCAAAATTCAAATGAAACACTCATCATCTCGATTGTAAATCATTAAAGAAGATCCCACCTGGGCAGGCAGGCTCTAAGCAGATGGAAAGTATTGACCAAAATGAAGGGCAGGGGGGTTCGTGTATCTCAGCTTTTTGTTGATTATGAAGGGATGTATGTATGGGTTGTTTCCCTTCTACACAGGCTGCTGCATTTAGCATCCTTGCCACACCTTACCTGGCCTGCTTCATTCTCAGGCACTTGCCAGCTACTTGCAGCGACAGAGCACCCAGCTCTCAGGTAGAGCTCAGGTGACAGGTAGCCAGCACAGAAGGGAAGCAGCAAAGGCTCACACAAAGCCAGCCCCTATTCAGAGGTGCCCTGTTTAGTCATATCTGTACATCTCAGCCTGTCCTCACCTCATGAGGTCTCACCTTACCCCCTGGGCCATAGAAGGACAGATGTTCCTATGTCATTGCCACTTCCCTCCCTGCCAGCAAGCGGGCTGTTATAAGACAAGCCTGCCATTCCCTCGCTTCTGCCCTTAGCTGGATCTCCATGTCATGTCCCAGCCTCATTTGTCCCCAGAAGCCCATTTGACCTGGGGATTGTGGCTTAGAAAATAACATACGAAAACCAAAGAACCTAGAGATCTTGCAAAACAAACCCTGTGCATCCCCAGAAACAATCTGCACTTTTAACCCTGGCTTTTTCTTCTTTCTCACTCTCATCAGAAAGGAAGTGTGTCTATATATGCTGAGTGAGTCAATCCTGTGCTTGGGTCTGCTCTGAAGGAGTATGGCAGTAAGATTTCATGAAGCAAGATTCACCAGAAAACACCAAGCAAGCCCTACTCTTTATTCCTTTCTTTCTTTTCCTCTCTTCTTTCTTTCCTGCTCACCTCTGAGGGATCCCTTGCCAAGGGAAACTTTGCTTTTGCAAGTCAGAGTGGGTAACACAGACAGAATTGATTCCCTAAGGCAATTTGGTACTTTTTAAATGACAAAAAGAGCAAGTAAAAATGGGAGCTGGTCCCCTTTCCTGAGACACTTCAGTCCCACGATTTGGGATGACAAAACCATCTCACAGTCTTAGGGGAGGGTCACAGGAGCTCCAGCACCACCAGCCAAGTCCCCAAGATTATCACTGGCAAAGCACCCCCCCAATCCCCCACCCCCACCCCAAACGCACACACCCCACCTCCTGAGACTCCCAGTCCTTCTCCCAGGCAGACTCCAGGAGGAAAATGCTCCCTCTTAGGGTGTCCCGGACGCTACTCACAGTACCTCTTGGCGAGGACGAGATGAGAAGGAGCTGCAGAAAAGTGAGCCCCAACTGCGTCCAGCAGCCCAGCTCCATCCTTGCCGCGGCTGGTGCCCGAGCGTCTGCTGGGGAGGGATAGGAGGGACCCAGGGAGGCCCGGGGGCAGGCGGCTCTTACAGGGACCTCCCCGAGCCCCAGCTGAACCGGAGCTCGGGTTTCAGCTCGCCAGGCTCTCTCATCCTCAGCAGAGGGGAACCACCTTCAGCTAGAGCAACGTCAGCCCGAACCTCTCGTCTCTGCTGCCTTAACCCTTGCGGGGCCCGGGGAGGTGTGGCCGCGCCCGGAGACCCGCGGACGGCGGCTGCGAAGGAAGTTGCGGGGCAGGGAGACCAGCCCAGGTTCAGGTGGGCTCCCTGTGTTGGGTGCTGGGAGGAGGGGCCGCAGGACCCTGGGCGGGAGCAGAGATACTCAGGGCTGCCATTCCCTTGCTCAGGTGAGGCCGGGAGGTCTCGCTGCGGGAGGCTGAGATGGGAGCTGGTCGTGACCGCTCTGACTGCACGCGGGGAGCCTGACTGAAAGCCTGGCCGGAGGAGAAGGAGTTGGTGATGGGAGGGGAAAGGGAGCCTTCCCTCACTCCTCACCCAACACCCCTCGTTTAACTCCTTCCCCTTCCGTTTGCTCCAGGTGACGACAGTTTGGAAATCTTATCTTTTGCAACTATAGGCTACTGAAAAAAGTTTTCCTCTTCCTGTGATCCCCATGATGGTGAATTCAGCAACATAAATCGTTCCTAGCACATGCCAGGCAGGGATGGAGAAGAACCCTCGCTGCCTCCACCGAGAGGGCTCAGTTTAGGTACAAAGCAGCAAGTGACATCTCAAAGTGAGGAAGAGGGATGTTGTGTAAGATAATAGGTGACATTTTTGATAAACTTCTCCGTGCCAGGTGTCACGTACCTTACATGTATTAACTCGATTACTCCTCACACCAAAACTAGCCTCTGTATTTTTCAGTTAGAGAAATGAAACCACTGAGAATTCAGTAACTCATCCAAGGCCACACAGTTAGTGAGGGGCAGAGCCAGAGTTTGGACCCAGGCAGCTTAGGTTCACAGGCTGCAGTCTTAGCCACTAGGCTATAGAGCTTCTCAGGATGCTGAATATGCAGAATTATATTTAACCATTTGATATGGCTTGGCTGTGTCCCCACCCAAACCTCATCTTGAATTGTGGTTCCCATAATGCCCACGTGTTGTAGGAAGGACCAGGTGGAGATAATTGAATCATGGAGACAGTTACCCCCATGCTGCTGTTCTTGTGATAGTGAGTGAGTTCTCACAACATCTGATGGTTTTATAAAGGGCTTTTCCCCCTGTTGCTCAGCTCTTCTCCTTGCTACCAGCATGTAAAGAATGTCGTGTTTGCTTCCCCTTCCACCATGATTGTAAGGTTCCTGAAACCTCCCCAGTCATGCTGAACCATGAATCAATTAAAACTCTTTCCTTTATAAATTACCCAGTCTCAGGTGTGTCTTTATTAACAGCTTGAGATCAGATTAAGACACTATTACAGTTACAAGATACAATAAGTGGTATTGCCCATATCTTATGGATACAGAAAGGCAGACTCACAGATTAAGTGACTTGCTCAAGATCACGTATCTAGAAGTGGCAGAGCAAGACTCATACACAGCCTACTGTACGCTGGGGTTTGGGGCCATGCTTGGTCCCAGTTAGCACTCTCAGATTAAGAACCAAGGTTGAGAGAAGCAAATGATCATTCAGGGCCAGGGCTGGTGGGAAGGCTTCCCAGAGCCTGGAGGCTTGACTTACAGTGAGAGAAAGAGGTAGAATTTAAATCCATGGAGGGAGGTAGGGAGGTCTTTCTAGGAGGAAGGACTGAATTTAGCCAGTATCACCAGAATGAGTATGTATATGTGTATATCATAACTTATATTTATACCTTCCCCCCACCAAGGGATTCATGGCAATATATATCATTGAAATACATTTTATAAGAGCTTTGATAGATATAACTAGTCATGAGTAGGCTATACCATCTAGGTTTATGTAAGTACCCTCTATGATGTTCACACAATGATGAAATTGCCTAACAATACATTTCTCAGAATATATACCCATTGTTAAGCAGCACATGACTATATATAGATAGAGAGAGAGAGATAAAGAGATCGAGATATAGAACAAACAGAACTGAATAACGGAAGCTAGCTAAAGAGGATAGACAATATGTATGTGTAATTTGGCTGTGGCAGAGAACAGAAAAAGAATAAGATTGTGACCAGGGTGATATAATTTTATTCTCTAGATGTTGGTGGTGGGGGGTTCCTGGAAGGCCTTGGTTTAGGAATAGGGGGTGCTGGGCTCAAAGCTAAGTCTCAGGAAGAGAAGTCACCCTGGATTATTGATTTTACTAGAAAGAATTTCTAAACTCCAGCCCTGCTCTGGGGGCCTGCTACAGTGAAATGACTGGAAGTAAGAACTCAGCAGGCCTGTGTTCTAATTGTTGATTCACCACTTTCTGGCTGTGTGACCTTAAGCAAGTTAAGTAACTCTCTGAATCTCAGTTTTCTCATCTGTAAAATGGAAATAATAATCAAATCTACTTTGTAGATCATTGGGAGAATGTAATAAGATTATGCATGTAAGGCCCATAGCACACATACTAAGGGAACAATTAATATTAATTATTATCTCCATTATCTGTTCTGAGACTGACCCCAAGAAAATCCCGTGGTACGGGTCTTGTTCCTACCCTCAGCTTCCATATCGAGGTGAAATCAGTTTAAAATAAGCACCAAGAGTAGCCTTAAACAGGAGCAGAATACCAGAAGGCAGCATATACCTACGAGGTAGAAGGCAGAGGTTAAAAGACGGGAGGTTCACCTTGTAGCTGGCCAACTAGTCCTTTGGTGATGGCAGTGGGAAAAAGATGACTTAGTTTCCAAATAACTGTAGCCGTAAGAGCCTCTCAGGAATCTGTCTCTACCCCAGCTGACAGCACCACTTCTTTCTTTCTTCCATCTCCCCAGTCCCCCCTTTCCCCTACACACACACCTCCCTGAGTCAATACCCAGCAGCCTCATCCCTACATGAATTGCATCCCCTTGACAGGGTGGGGCTCTAGGTGACGAAACTGAAGGGTAACAGTATATACCGCCCCCAAATATGCAGAAGGATTATTTTGAGCTGAAAGCAGTTAAGAAGAAGTAGATACAAGAAGAGGTCTCTGCTCTCCCCCAATTTTCATAAAAGCAGAACTTGAATTTATAAAAGTGTCTCCACCTCCCCTCTCTACCAGGACAGACAGAAGTTAATCAATGGAGACAACCCTAGACCCTTATCAGCCCAGAGGAATCTCTATAGCAAAACTTACCAACTAGTCTTATCTCCCATGAGTACCTCCATTTATTTATCTTCCCATAATTTGCCCTAGAAGCTCAAAGGTCTTTTTCTGTGTCTTGCCACTTCTCAGCAAATTTATTGTTCTTTTTTAAAATGTAATACAAACCCAAATCCTAAGCATCCCTTTGAGTTACTCCTCACTAGGTACTTCCATGTGTAAGTACCATGCACGAGTTAATAAACTTTTGTTTGTCTTTTTCTTGTTAATCTGTTTTGTTTTGTTTTGTTTTGTCTTTCTAATTTATAGGGCCCCAGCCAAGGAATCTAAGATAAGTAGAGAAGAAAGATTATTTTTCCTCCCCTACAGACCTGTTTGGCTACTTGTTAAGGAAGTTTCTGGTACCAGGTTTTTACTTCTCTAGGTTCAGGGGTCTGGAAACAGAGGCCCTTTTTCTGTTTCTGGAAACCCCTTCGAGAGTTGATTTCCTAGTTTGTTGTCACTAATTTGGGTTTTTTAATTTCCTAGAGCTGAGGAACCCAGAAAGAGACTCTCAAAAAGATGTTTTGCAAAGGTGGGGGATATATTTTTCTGGAGAAGTCAAAGCAGTAATCAGACATTACCTTGTTGAACTGCACAATAATCCCAGGGCTGGAAGAGAAAGAGGAAAGTTGTTATTATGATACAGAAAAGTCAGTAGTCTACCTGAGGACATTGAGCCCTACACAAATTTCTATTTTCCTACAAGTTTACCTTTCTCTGTCCCCATTATGGTCAGCTCCATTTTTCATACTGATAGGGTTTAGTATTGTTCTAAATTAGGCCTTCTTAATCTGGAAGCTCCCGGTTGAGATAGGGTTTTAAGAGGGACTTTGAATCTTCCAAAATCATATGCAAATTTTTGTATCCAGGTTTTTTAATAAGAGAGAGAGCCATCGCCTTCTCATTTACAAACTCCCAGTTTTTTTAGAATCACTGCTTTTCAGAAGTTGAAATTTAAAAATGGACCAAATATTCCTTAGATTTAGGGAAAGTGATTTTATGGATATATACAATCATCGAGTCTAGGCTATGAACTGCACAGTGGACATTTGGAGGACCCCCTCACTTCCTCCTCAACTTTAAAAAAGTATTTCTGACTTAAGAGCACTTACTCTGGACCATACTGATCAATGTTGAATGCAGATGGACCACTTGTTACCTGTGTACACCTGGGCATGTTATTTCACCTATGATGGCCTTGGTTTCCTCTCTGTTAAGTCCGAAGAATAGTACCTGTCCTCATAGGACTGGAGTAAGGAGCTCAAAACAGTGCCTAAAATATACTAAGATCTCAGTAAATGTTAGCTGTTTCTATGATGCTTATCTCCCCCTCTACCCTCACCTCCTACAATTGCTTGCTTCAGGGTAGAATAAATCACAAGAAAGGCTATGTATGAAAAAGACAAAGTGGCATGCTGGGAGGTAGGGAATGATACCTGGAATTAAGAATTATCTACTAATAATCAGCACTCCGGAACAAAAAATTGGCTATAATAGATAAAGTCAGGCCACCTATTTAATTACAAGTCATAATACCCACTAATTTTCACGTGAAAGGTTGAGGTACTCTAACAAAACCTGTACTTTTTCAGTGCCACCAGGGTGGCTGTTTGCATGTGAATCCACAGGGAGAAACAAAGAGAAGACTGTCTTTGTAAATTTTTTGAGTTCTTCCAATCTCCCAGCTATCACTTCTGCAGATCAGCAACTAAACAGCAACCACATACTGGGGAAGCCAGAGAAAAGACGGCAGAGATGGAACTGGTCTGCAAACCTATAAGAGGCATCCCAGACTTCTGGTAATTAAGTTTGGTTTCCATCAGCTGTGCAAAACACCAAGTTCAAGTCATCTAAGGCCAGAGATGGAGAAGGACAGGATTGTGGAAAAGACAAAGGGCCCTTCCACTGGAGCCTTCTATAACTGGCCCCTTCATGAAAGTCTCCAGCCCTAATGAATCCCGGCTGTTCACCTACACAATGAGCAATCATGTTCTGCCTCAGGTCTGGCTCAGCTCCACTCCCTACCACTGGGAGCCAGCAAGGGGGTAGGTACATCGGCGGTTCTTTCTCAGGCCACATTCTTCTGGCTCTATGTCATTCTTCACACAAACTGCTGAAAGCCGGCAAGCTTTTCTCCTTCATAGTTAATATGCTCCTGAATCACTTGAGGAAACCTGTTCTTGACTTCCATATGTATATTTATAAACTTCAATTTAAAAAAAATTGTCTGCTATGCAACTGAACTGCAAAGCTTTACAAAGAACACTGGCAAAAACGCTGACCACAGTCCAAGTGGCTAGCTCAAAAACAGTTGAGCCATTTGGGAAGGGAAGAAAACAAAAAATAGAATTAACTCCAGGAGAAGGTAATGGAGTACAGTGGCACACAAAAAAGTCACTGTGGTCAAAAGACGCCTGTATGGATCAAGGCTCTACTTTGTATGAACCTGGGCAAGTCCATCAGCCCCTCTGAGCTTCAGTGTCTTCATCTGTAAAAAGGGGGCAATAGCCACCCTTGAATTTTGGTGAGAAGACTACAGTGATGCCGTTATACATAATGGGAGCTCAATCAATATGCACTATTTTTAAATATTGTAACAATTATAACTGTCTATCTATGAACACCTCATCTTGGAGTTTTTAAAAATAGGATGGAGAGAAGTGGCTTGACCTGAGAGGCACTGAGGAGGTTAGAAGGATGGGATCTGTGATTGATGATACATGGAGGATAACAGTGAGAGAGCAGTCAAAGATGATTCCCAGTTTAATGACCATGTGGTGGTGGCTAGTGCATGGTGGTGTGCTGGAGAAGCTCCTTTGTTATCTCTCTCTCTTTCTCAGATCATTCTGTCTGGAAGAATCTGGGAGCAACCCTATGGAGAGTCTTACATGGAGAGGAACTGAAGCCTCTTGACAGTAGTCACGTGAACGAGCTTGAAAACATACCCCTCAGTCCTTCAAATGACTGCAGCCCAAGCCAGCAACTTGGCTGCAACCTCATGAGAGACTTCTAGCCAGAACCACTCAGCTAAGCTGCTCCCAGATTCCTGACACTCAGAAACTGGGCAAGATAATGCACTTTATTGTTTTAAGCAACTACATGTGTTTGTTCAGTCAGGCTGCTGTAACAAAATACCATAAACTGGGTGGCTTATAAACAACAGAAATGTATTTCTCTCAGTCCTGGAAGATGGAAATTCCAAAGTCAAAGTCCAGGACATTTGGTGTCTGGTGAGGACTCACTTTCTGGCTCATAGATGATGTGGTTCACAGCTGAATCCTCACATGGTGAAAGGGAAGAATCCTGATCACTTCAGTCCAAACTATGACATGAATGTCTGTGTCCCCCAAAAATGCATATGTTGAAATCTAATCCCAAAGGTGGTAGTATTAAGAGGTGGGAACATTAGGGCGTGACTAGGTCATGAGGGCAGAGCCTTCATGAAGGAGATTAGTACTCATAAAATTAGAGGCCTGAGGGAGATTGTTTGCTTCTTCTGCAATGTTAGGACACAGCAAGAAGGCACCATCTATGAAGCAGAGAGTGAGCCCTCACCAGACACTGAGTCTGCTGACACCATGGTCTTGGACTTCCCAGCCTCCAGAACTATGAGCAATAAATTTCTATTATCTATAAATTCTCCAGTCTATTGTATTTTTGTTATAGCAGCCTGATTATACTAAGACGGCCCCTTATGCATCTACCAATCCAATTCATGAGGGCTCCGCCTCACGACTTAACCATCATCCAAAGGCCCCACCTCCTAATATTATCACAATGGGATTAGTGTTAAGTATACAAATTGGGGGAGATCATAAACATTCAGACCAGAGTGCACAGAAATAAAATACAAATACAAAAGGTTTCTGGATTGGGCAACATGGCTTAGAGGTGAAACTAAAACTGTCTATACATCAGTAAACATGCAGCCAAATGAAACCTGCCAGCCCAGTCACATTTAATATAAATAGACATTGTTGAGCCTAAGGACTCAACAATGAGAAATGTTAATAGAGGTGGATTATCACAGTTAGGAGGCTTCCCTGTATATAACAACAAACCAAATTCATGTGGCTTAAATAACAAGGAATTTTATTATCTCATGTAACATTAAGTCCACAGGTAGAACAGCTCCAGTGTTGTTTAATGTGGCTCAACAACAATGTAAAATACCCTGGAGCAAATTAACAAAAGATATCTACAGCATGAAAGTATTTATATAAAATCTCAAAACATACAAAAAATAGCATATATTGTTTATAAATATAAACACATATCATTAAACTACTAAAACATATAAAGAAATGACATTCTCTTCCTTTAAGATAGCAGTTACCACTGAGAAGGAAGGGCAGAGTAAAAAATGGGGTATGAAATTTTTAGTGAAAATTTAAAAGAAGCACAGAAGAAATGTGAAATAATTGAAGCAAAATGTTAACATCTGTTTCATCTTTGAGATGAGTACACAGCTATCTGTTATTATCTGAGCTTTTTTATATGCTTGGGTTATTTATAATTACATGCAACTTTTATAGTCCTATAAAGATGATGTAAGGGGGGAATACATAGAAAACCATTTTCAGATGGAAAAAGAAAACAAGGACTTATTGATTTATTTCAGAAACCATTTTTAGTGTCTGCTATGTGCCAGGCACTATTCTAGGCAGTAGGGATAACATGGTGAGCAAGAAAAATGATGGCTGTTTTTATGGAGTTCATGTACTGCCAGACAAAAATATACAATAAAGAAAAAAAAACCAGACGATGATAGTATGTGAAATGAACCAGAGGAATATGCTAGAAAGCGACTATTTTGTAGAATCAGGGAAGGCATCTCTGAGAAGATGACATTTAAACTGAAAACTGAGGTTAAAAAAAAAGAAAGCCATCCATGGGAGCCTCTGAGGAAAAGACATTCTAGGCAGAGGGAACAGCTAATGCAAAAGGCCTGAGCTGGGAATGGGCTTAGTGTTCTTGCAGAGCACAAAGAAGGCCAGAGTAGCTGACACCGAAGTACATCATCAACTCTTTGAACAAGAGAGAATACAAAAAGGGCCTAGAGATAAAGGGAAGGTCAAGTGAGGCTTCCTATCAGTGTAACTTTATCTTTTGAGTGTTAAAGAATCCTTTGAGAATTCAATGAAAAAGTATGGATCCTACAAAAATATACATGCATTCTGATATTTGCTTAGTTTCAACATATGTGGGAACCCTCTCAAGCCTATCCAAAAGAAACGAACTCCCACATTTGAGCCAAGGCCACATTCTTTCCAGGCAGCCCCCAGTCAATGAGGGTACAGGGGAAAAGCCTCTGAAACTGCCATCCCCTCCCCAAGACAGTGAATCAAAGACAATATCACATTCCAAGGGTATGGTTGGAGATTGTTGTCACCCCTAAAGATCTTAATGATGCAGTGATGATCATCTCTTTCATATATCCCTATCTCAACTTAATTCACCAGTCTAGTCCCTGCAGAATGTAGAACGATTGTAGACTACCACATGTTCAACCAAGTAGTAGATCCAATTGTGGATGCCTTATCATGCGTGGTCTCATTGCTAGAGAAGATCTATGTCAACTCAGATGCATCATATGCAGCCAGTGAGTTCTTTTCTATTACAATCAGAGAAGAGAATCAGAAACAATTTTGTTCATGTGCAACGGATAATAATACAAATGCACAGTACTGTCCCAAGTATATGTTAACTCTCCTGCAGTCATCACAATATAGTCAGAAACAATCAGGACTATCTGGACATCTTTCAGGGTAACACATTGATACATTACATCAGTAACAGAGCAGGGAGAGTAAAAGGCGGCTAGTACACTGGAGGCCTTGCTGAAACAACTCACTCCAGGTGGTAGAAGATAAACCCTATGTAGATGTAGGAACATAGCTCATTGGTAAGATTAGTAGGGATCCAGTGATTAGGGGTGTGCTGAGAGATCCTGTAAAGGATAAATTGCTGCATCATGCATCCTCTATTACAAAGAATGAAGTACAATGTCTGACATTAGTTGCCTCCAGAATCCCCCTTTGGGTTGGGTTCTGGAGACAACACATTTCACACCTCTCAGTGCCACTTCAGCCCAGGAGACCTAAAAGGTAGTTGACTTTGTGTGGGGCTGGGAGCAAGAAAGGGATCTACAGACAGTCCAGGCTGCAGTGCAAGTAACTTTGTCACACGGAACATATGATCTGGCAGAAGATTTTGTGTTGGAGGTGTCAATGGGGGGAAAAGATGCATTATGGATCTTATGCAAGCCCCAGTGGGAGAATCAACCTAAGCCCCTGAGGTTCTGGACCAAGTTCATGCTACCTGCAGCAGAGAATGCTATCTTTTTAAAGAACAAATACCGAATGTTACTGAACCCTGGTGGACATAGAACATTTGACTCTGGGGTATTAAGTGACCACAAATATGAAACTCTGCATCATGATCTGAGTTCTATCAGACCCTCCAACTCCTCAAGTTATATAAGCGTATAGCAATCCATCTTAAGATGGAAAAGGTCCATCCAGAATCAAGCCCAAGCAGGACCAGAGGGAACAATCAAGCTTCATGGGTGGAAACCCCAGACCCCCATGCCATCCTCCATGGCTGTCCAGTGTCCCCTCTTAGCTTGCACTATGGCCATATGGTTATGGGAATTCCCAGTACAACTGTCTGAAGGAGGGAACTCCAAGCTTGGTTTACAGGTGGGACATCTTGTAGCTGCATGAAAGCTGACGGTGGGTGGTAAGTACATTGCAGTCACTTTCAAGAGTAGCTTTGAAAGACAGTGATGAGAAAAGATCTTTCCAATGGGTGGAGCTTTGAGTAGCGTACCTTGTTATCTGCTTTGTGTGGAAGGAGAAGTGGCCTGAGGTGAAAATATATTTGTAGATTCATGGGCTGGGGTGAATGGCCTTGCTGGCTGATCAGAAGCCTGAAGTGAAATGCACTGAATAGTTGGAGGCAAGGAAGTTTGCAGTAGAGGCCTGTGGATGGGCATAAGGGAGTGGGTACCACGTGTGACCAGAAAGCATGAGAGTGGTCAACAAGAAAGCCTCCACCATGGAAGAGGCACTGAGCAACGAAGCAGACAAAAATGGCTCACCCAGTTGACATTAGCCAGTGTTTGTCATCAGCCACCCAGGCCTGGCATGATGGGCACATAAACAGAATGGCCGTGGTAGCACAGAGGGAGGTGTTGCACAGGCTATAGTAGCCTAGGCTATAGCTTACCAAGGCCAATCTAACTACTGCAACCTCTGCAGAGTCAACCTCCCAATGCTGCGCTCCTGAGAAGGCACTATTCTGACCCAGCAGGAATGGGACAGGGACTGGAGATTTTGCATTTCTAACAAGGTCCCAAATAATGCCCCACAAAGGATGGTCTGTGTACCAGTTAGAGGAGTGAGGACTTACAAGAGCAGAAGTTACCTCCTCTGAGATCATAAGCTGGACAATTGACAGAGGAGAAAAAGCTCTCTCAATAGACTGTAAAGGAGAGTCATGAAGATTTTTAGCAAGGAACGCTTTTTCCTTTAAGCAGAAGCAGTAGCAAGGGACTGCTGGCCCTTGGGAGCTGGCATCTATGAATTAGGGAGAACTTTCCAGGCATGCTCCCTGGGAATGAAGCGGTTACTCTTCGCTAAGCGGCTTAGAGGTGAACAGCATGAATTGTGTTGCACCTAAAGGGATTTAGGATTTGTAACAAAGTCGTCTCTTTCCCCTCTGCCCTGCTGGCATGACCATGGGCCTTAAACTTTGCATCTTGAGTTTCCATGAGCTACAACAGCATCATTATCTGAGGAAGTATGCTGAAGGGGGGGCCCCCATAAATCCAAGCCCACACATGCTTCCCTTGGGCCCTGCAAACCTGCTTTACCCTTTCTCCTTCACAGTGGGCCTCCCAGGGCCTCAGCACAACCGTAAGTCAGACTGGATCAGGGCTGTGTTGACACCGGCTTCTCATGAATGTCCCTCTGGTGAACTGGGCCCATTTACCTGTGATTTGGCTCTGGCCTCTTTTTTTCTTATCATATTTCACTGGAAAATCTGATCTCATTTGAGGTTTGTGCTTCCAGTTCTGTTTTTGGTCAGGTGATCAGTGGAATGTAGCCAGGGAAATGTAAACAGTTAATGAAATCGAACAGGGCCCACACTTTCAGTGATATTTCATGTCTCCAACAAGTCTGTCTTTCCTATTTCCTCCACTGGGCTCTTCCTCCTGGGTATGGCCGGGGTCTGTTCTCCATCACCATGGTGAACACTTCAGGGAAACACAGGTGTCTGCAGTCATCAGAAATTCAAATCCACCTGCTGGACCACGTGCACGCAGGAGGGCAACTGGAGGCCAACTTGTATGCGGTGGGTGGGGGGTGGGCGTTGCTGTCTGGCCATGAGCCCAGAGGACCCATAAATCATGCCGGTTTCCAGAGGCAAGGCGCTCTAATGGGAGTTAGGCAAGAGGCCCACCTGCGGCCAGGCAGCTGGATGCTATTAAACAGTGGCCCCAGAAGGACTTGAGAGTGGGCGTATTTGGTTCCTTCTACTCTGGAAGCAATTTACTGTTCATGTCTGCCCTTTCTCTTATTGTGTCTCTCTGTACGTCTCTCTCTTTCTGCACACATGTTCATTTCTCATTTTCTTTCACATATTTGTCTCTCTTCCCCTCTGTTCTCCTCCTTTTCCCTCTCCCATTCTCTCTTTCCCCTTTCTTTTCCATGGTTCCCCTCTCCTCTCTTCTTTCCCCCTCCTGACTTCCAGGGAAGAAAGACTCAAAAATATAAATCAGTCAGACCTAACCATCATTACACAGGGAAGGGAGATTTTTGAGCCCATGGCTGATGCAGGGACCGCTGCCTGGAAGAGACATGGGAAATGCGCTGGGAACCTCAAGGTAAAATTGAGAAGTAGCCCATTTTGTCATTGTCCTTCACTTCCACTCTTTCCCCATTTTAGCATCTGCTCACCCTTCTTGGTACCCCCGGGCCTCCCCTCCAGGCTGTACCCAGGCTTGCCATCACACATGGTTTCTGCTGTCTCTGCTAGTGCTGCAGGCTCCAGCCCCCTTCTCCAACCTCTCTCCCATGCTCACTGGCAGAGCCTAGGACCTCAGGAATTGTCCCCCCGGGCTAGAGACAGTTCCTCTAATAAAAGCATCTTCACTAAATACCTAGCTTTAGCCCAAAGGAATAACGTGGATGGAGGACGTTGCTGAGTTCAGGGTCTGCCAACAAGGGAGACATCTCGGGCAGGCTGGTTTTTTGTTTGTTTGTTTTTTGTTTTTGTTTTTGAGATGGAGTCCGGCTCTGTTGCCCAGGCTAGAGTGCAGTGGCATGATCTCAGCTCACTGCAACCTCTAACTCCTGACCTCAAGTGATCCGCCCAACTCAGCCTCCCAAAGTGCTGGGACTACAGGTATGAGCCACCACACCCAGCCCAGGCTGGTTTTTGTCTGTCCCTATAGTCACACCACATGGAGTCACCCAGCCTGGTGACAACTTGCTGACATCAGCATCAGTGCACCCTCCAAGTCTCAGTGACCTCAAGAAAATGTCAGTGATATATATAAGTTCCCTCAAACTCCCTGAGGTACCAACAGATGCAAGGCCAGAACTCAGATCTCCATCTTAGCTATCGACTCTGGGAAAATCAACCTTCCTCTCTGGGCCTCAGCTTCCTCCTCTGTAAAGTGAAGGGTTAAGCTCTGTGATCTCTAAAGTCCACTAAGCTTCTAACATCAGTGGGTTTATTCTACATAAAGCTGAGTTTCTCAGGTCTCGCCGATCTGTGGGTAGTAACTGGTCACCTATCACGGCCATTCCCACACTTCACTGGGTCTTTCTCCCACAGGATCCTGGAGAACATCAACACCCCCATAAGATTTCAATCTCCCGTATCCCAGCATCCCTCGGAAGTGTCTCTCAGGCGCTCACAAACCAACATGTCACTATCAGACACATCAAGTTGCAGCCACTGGATTTTTCTCTTCTCCCACCTCACTCACCTATGTTGCCTGCATCTGAAGGCCCCCAGCAGATGACAATGCTTACCTCCCAGCGGCCACGGATGCCAGTCCATCACAAGAATGTCAATGTCCATGGCAAGGGTGCTACCTACCACTGCTCCCACAGCTGCTCCAAGGACCAGCATGCTTCTCTGGTCCATTCAGAAGTGAGGAGATTGTCCCTCTCCCCTCAGCATCACATGTGGCCACCCAGACCTTCAAAAGGGCCTGCTTGTGCCCTCAAGGCTCACAGAGACTGCTGTGCAAACAGTTTCTCATTCTTTCCTTTAGAAGCCTCCTTTCCAGGGGACTCAAATGCATGGCTGACTTCAAGGACTCCTCCCCATTCCCTGGTTCCTCCCAGTTAAGGGTGGGAGAGTCTTCCTGCAAACCACCTCCTGATCCCCCTCCAAACCCCTCCTACCGGTTCTACAGACATGAATTCCATTTTAGGCTCAAGTTGAGACATCCTCACTGTCCCAAGCAGCTCTCAGTATCACAAACTACAAGATCAGGTAAAAATAAAGAATTATCTTCTCCAATTCTTCCTCCCAATATATTCTAGAAGCAGGTCTGGGTCTCCAAAGAATGCCTGTGACAAAGAGCGTTACTGGTGATTTTTAAAACTTTATGCTTGCTGACAAAGAAGAATCAAATTGATGAGGGAATAAAATAATAAACTGAAAAAAAAAGTGCTTTTTAGTGGCCAATGTATGGGGCCTGGAGGCAAAAATATAGGCTCAATGCTCAGTCTGGAAAATCCACAACTCTATTTTTAGAACCAATGAAAAGAGCCTTGTGTAAGAACAAGGCACAATAATAGCCATTTTCTTCCTCTAGGAATGAGGATTAAAAAGTGGTTATTAGGAGTCTGGACCAGGATTCTGAGTGAAGAAACCTGGAATCTAATCATGACTCTATAATCCGTGCTCCCTGCCTGTGACCCAGAGAGCACAAGTCAGACCACATACTCCTTAAGGGAGACATCTATTCAATAATTGATGACTGAATTTCAACCAAGACAATGCATGTGACCAGAAGCCCAGACCTAGGCTAAGGGATCAGGGAAGGCTTCCTGGAGGAAGTGACGGCAGAGCTGAGTGTTAAAGGGTGAAGAAGAATTGATGAGATATTAATAGATGGAGTGATACATTAGTGTTCCGGGCACAGGGGGAAGCAATACTTGGAAAGGCAGGCTGGGCAGGAACATGGTGTGTGTGGCAACTGAAAAAAGGCCAGTGTAAACCAAAGCCCAGAGATCAACAGGAGTATTTTATGAGTGGAGGCTGATAAGGTAAGCAGTTCTTTGTTAAGGACTTTGTCTTTAACTTAATGGGTGGTCGTCAGCCTCCAAGATGGTGTCTAAAAATCTTGGCCTCCTGGTTGTCACGAACCTAGCATAATCCCCTCCCACAGTGTGCCAGGATTGCTACGTGTGACCCATCACAGATGGGAGTAGTGACTGCATATTCCTCCCAAGATTAGGTTATGAAAGACACTGCTGCCTCCAACTGTACTCCCTCCTGGGTCACATGCCCTGTGGGAAGTCATGTCCCGAGCAGTCCTGAGGACAGGCCCACCGGCCAGGAACGAAAGCTTCCTGACAACAACCATCTGAGTAAGCTGCTGGGGAGAAAAAACTGTTTTCCCTCTACTCATCTTAGATTCATTTGTTGGCTGGCCCTGCAAATTAGACTGATAACAGTCAGATTATCAAGAGAAAAACAAGCAGAATTGTATTAACATGTGTATGACACATACACATGGGAACACCCAGTGAGTAACTCAAAGGTGTGGCTAGAACTTGGGCTTATATTGCATCTTATCAAAAGAACTATACAGTTTTAGAGAAGTGGTAAGACAAAGGAAAATGACTTTGAGCTTCTAGGAGTGGCAAATTATGGAAAGGCAAATACATGTGGGGGCTAATGGAACAGGAAAACTCATTGGTAAGGTTTTTAATGAAGATTCCTCTGGTGCCCTCTCGGGGCTTGTGAGCAAAGCAGCTGCGAGTGTAATAATTAAAAAAGTGTAATATTGATTGGTCACTTACCCTGTGCTGGGTACAGTGCATGCATTATCTCATGTAATTCTACCATCTAGCCCGAGTTAGGCACTGGATCACCTCAATATTACAGAAAAGAATGTGAGGCACAGAATCACTAAGCCAATGACAATCCCATCCTTCCATGCTCCTGAAAGTTGCAAATAAGTTGTTTGGGTCTTGAAGCAACTCCTACAAAAAGCAAAGCGGAAATCAATTGCTTTTCTGCCATCTCCTTGGTTTCTCACCAACACCACCCTCAACGGCATCCTCTAGAAAATCATCCCGACCAGACAATTATCAAAGTGGCCCCATTCTACCTCCCGGGTACAAATTCCAAATTCTCAACCCCACTTGACCTGGGAGTTTGGAGGTGTGGGCCATAAATGGTGGTGGGATTTGGTGTCGATGGTGGAAGCCAAACAGCAGCCACGCGAGTGCCTTCCAATCATTCATTTCCTGACAAAATACTAAAAAGATGACCATTAAACTTTTCTCCAGACTCATTGGAATCTGGGGTCTTTGTTCCCATGTCTGGAAACACATCAACCTGCCAATTCTGGTAACAGAGTCTATGATGATGCTCTTGGTTTTTATCATTATTTTTTGGCAAAAGCACTGCCAAGTGCTGCTTTATTTTTTTAGTTTTTGTCTCACTTTTCAGAGAAGATAAATCAACTGTAAAAGTGTGTTATGAAAACCAACTTGGCAAGCAAGGTCTCCTGGAGAGGAGCAGGGGTAGCTTTATTTTCCATTATCTCAGTGTAAAACAAATAGATTTATCCTTCTTAGATGTTCTTGTAAGGTCATCAGGAGCACGTGATTTAAACCATGGCCCTTGGCCGACTCCAGTCCAGAGCATGATCTAATCAGGCCTGAAATTCTCGAAGAAGAAAGGAAGAAAATGAATGGCCTCGTTATGAGGATTTCAAAGTTATCTCAGTACAAGGAAGTTTTTCCTCTCTGCCAAAACCTCCTGAGAAATCTCCAAGGAAAGTCTAATTCTTGACATGCTTTTAAGGTTCTCTGTTCCGTTAACAGTGAGTGAGGTTAAATCTGGGCAGACCAGACCCTTGTCTTCATTCTTCTCCCAGCAGGCTCAGACCTTTCTCAGCTTGATGGCTTTGCTTGGAATGTTAGAACAGAACAACAATTCACAAAGTATTTAACCTGTCTGAGCCCCTATTTCCCCATCTGTATGCCTGCCATCAGAACCCATACTGAGACTTGATTATTTTTGTGAAAGTGAAACAAGGCGATTGATATAACGTGATTAGCATCTTGCCAGGCACATCCCAATGAGTCGTTTAATAGAGAAGCCTTTTGTGATCAAGGTTGTGAGGACCACAGCTGGAGATGCTGCATTTGTATCCTGGCTCCATCACTTACCAGCTACAGGCAAATTACTTGATCTCTCCAAGCCACAGTTTTCTCATCTGCAAAAGGAGGTGATAATGGTATGTATCTGCTACTTCACAGGATTGTTAGAAGGATGGTGTGAGATAATGCTTAGACTATGTCCAGAACGTAATAGAGAGTAAGTATGTGGTAGTTATTACTACTGTGACTTCAAAAATGGTGACAACAACATCCACAGCTACTATATGACTAATGTGACCTCTCAAGTATTACTTAGGGTTCTTTGATTACTAAGCAAAGCAAATCATCTCTGGGTAACTTAAGATAAAAGAAAAGAAAATGTATTAGGTGACTCTGAGACAGCTGAAAGAATCAAAAGCTAAATTGAATGGCCAAGGTTTAGAAAGAACCAGGAAGCAGAAGAGCCCCAGATATGTCAGCCACAGGAACTAATTATGGACTCTTTAGGATGTTACCTTCAGGACCAATCAGCTCCACCAAGGTGTTAACTTTGAGCCACTGGCCAAAGGAGGGTGTACATTCTGACATCCCAACCAAGACCAGATCCGATGGGGAGGGATAATTATACAAAGAAAAGCCTAGTTGTTACCAAAAGTAGGGGCTTAAATACCAGAGAAGCAGAAACAACTGATGCCAACCATAATCATGAATGCACCTACCACTATTCCTACTAATATTAATATGCATGATAATAATAGTTGCAGTTCCTGGACCAAACCAAGGGTCAGTCTGCTTGTTCTTACAGCCCAATAACAAAGATGCAGATGAACTGAGAGAGAAGGGAGTTTATTTCCAAAACCAGGTACAGGGAGAAGGCCTGGAAAATATCGCCAGACCAACTCAAAATTACAAAGTTTTCCAGAGCTTATACACCTTCTAAGCTATATGTCTGCATGTAAGTGTGCATTCATCTAAAGACATATGTGATTAATTTCTTCTAATCTGTAACTAAGATCTCAATCTTGAAGACCTTCCTCTGGAGCCTTAGTAAATGACTTAATCCAAATACATCCAGGTGCAGGAGTGATTACCCTAATCTTGTCTCCTGCCAAATCATGGAGGTTTGGGGAGTTCCTTCAGACACTCAATACACTTCTTTGTGGAGGCCTGGGGAGTTTCTTTAGACCCCTAATAAAACATGTTTAATCCTAAACAGCTCCTGTTAAGAATTCCTTCCTCATCGGCTGGGCACAGTGGCTCACACCTGTACTCCCAGCACTTTGGGAGGCCGAGGCAGGCAGATCACGAGGTCAAGAGATTGAGACCATCCTGGCCAACATGGTGAAACCCATGTGGTGGCAGGTGCCTGCCGTTCCAGCTACTCGGGAGGCTGAGGCAGGAGAATCGCTTGAACCTGGGAGGCAGAGGTTGCAGTGAGCTAAGATCACGCCACTGCACACTCCAGCCTGGCAACAGAGTGAGACTCTGTCTAAAAAAATAAAAAATAAAAAATAATAATAATAATTCCTTCGTTATCTTATTATGCTTCAAGACCCAGGAAAGGCCTAGGCAAAACTCTTGGTGGGCTTTTGTTACATTCCCGCCTTTGTATAGGGGCACTGGGTCTTTCAGCTTTTAATCTTTAACTTAACCACTCAGTCAGTGCTGAGACAGTCGTTATGGAGGCCTGCCTGTTCAGCCTTCAGGGAGACCTGGCCTTCCACAGTAGTAGCTGCTAATCTTACCACAGTAGCCCCCCTTATCCTTGGGGAATATGTTCTAAGACCTCCTATGGATGCCTCCAGTGGATGCAAGTATTGAAGCCTATATATATACACACACAAAAAAAACCACACACATACATATATATACAGGGATATATATGTGTACACACAGACACATATACTATATATACTGTTTTTTCTATACATTTATACCTATGATAAAGTTTGATTTATAAATTAAGTACAGTAAGTAATTAATAACAATAATAATAAAGTAGAATAATTACAACAATATAATGCAATAAAAGATACGTGGGTGTGGTATCTCTCTCTCTCTCTATCACTCTCTTTACCAGGCAACTCAAACTGCAGAAAGAGAAACCATGGAGAGATGGTTTGGCTGTGTCTCTACCCAAATCTCATCTTGAATTGTAGGTCCCGTAATTCCCACACGTTCTGGAAGGGCCCCAGTGGGAGATAATTGAGTCATGGAGGCGGTTTCCCCCATACTGTTCTCATGGTAGCGAATAAGTCTCATGAGATCTGATTTTATAAGGTGTTTCCCCTCTGGCTTGGTTTTCATTCTTTCTTGCCACAACCATGTAAGACGTGCCTTTCACCTTCTGCCATGATTGTGAGGCCTCCTCAGCCACGTGGAACCATGAGTTCATTAAACCTCTTTTTCTTGATAAATTACCTGGTCTTGGGTATGTCTTTATCAGCAGCATGAAAACAGATTAATACACATCGATAAGGGGGAACTACTGTATTAATTCGAGAAAGGAAAAAAAAACAACAAAAAACAACAATGTCAATGAATATTCAACCCTGAACTTCATGAATACTGTCATTCCTAGATAATCAGACAGCCATCAGGCTGGAAACATTTTTATTTCCAAGGTTTTCCAAAATGCTTTCATCTTTTGGGAAAAGTATAATTTTCCTGTGATAAAATGAAGACCATCATTTCTTGTCTGCTTCCTAAATGTCTGACAGCATGCTAAACACTTGACATATTTTATCTCACTTACTGTATTGTAAGCTTGGCTCAGGAGAAAAAATTAACCGTTGTTAAATAAAACTTAATGGAAACAATAAAAGTTAATGTTCAAGTCACAATAATTTTTATAATTGCTAATAATTAATACCAAGCTATGATCATTTTTAATTTTGCAATAAATCTTCTTTATGCAGTGAATTGGTCATTCAGTTCACCAGGACACACAATTAAATCCATGCAGCTGCTTGCCCTAGATCACGCTACGCAGAGTCAGTTGCCTGTGTGAGAAGCAGTTCAATCAAAAATTAATGCTTGCAATTTGGAAGGTCTGTCCTTGTGATGTATTAGTAGTGAAACAGGAGAAACAGATGCTCATTGGGCATCTAATTTTTGTTGAATTATTAAGTGATTCAATGCAAAGGACTTCTAAGTACTGTTACAGTGTTTAAAAATTCTTTAGGATGATTATACAGCCTCTTTTTAAGACAGCATCAACTTTCAGAAATTGAATTGCTGTTAGATTCTTTAGTTTAATCCTTTCAAGGCTCATATTTCAAAACATTGTTTGTCTTTTGTCTTAATGGAGAGCTAATCTTTATGGGAAGGCAATGTAATATCCTCTGGGCTGGAAATCCATTGCTAGACTGTGAAAGCCTGGGCTTCTCTCATCAGCCATCACTTAGCCCTCAGAGCCTCTCTCTGGAACTCAATTTCAGCTGCCCCAGAGCACCTCAGCCTATCTCTTCAGTACCAAATATTTTGAGAGAGACGCATTGTTCTTTTCATTATGAAAAATACGTTGTAGGCCGGGCGCGGTGGCTCACGCCTGTAATCCCAGCACTTTGGGAGGCCGAGGCGGGTGGATCACGAGGTCAAGAGATCGAGACCATCCTGGTCAACATGGTGAAACCCCGTCTCTACCAAAAATACAAAAATTAGCTGGGCATGGTGGCGCGTGCCTGTAATCCCAGCTACTCAGGAGGCTGAGGCAGGAGAATTGCCTGAACCCAGGAAGCGGAGGTTGCAGTGAGCCAAGATCGCGCCATTGCACTCCAGCCTGGGTAACAAGAGCGAAACTCCGTCTCAAAAAAAAAAAAAAAAGAAAAAGAAAAAGAAAAATACGTTGTGAGCTATTAATATTAATATTTTTCCTAGCATGGTAATGCATTTGCACTGACTTTTTATCCTCCGTTGACATTTCGGCTGTGTCCAGCAAGACACACTTGTGCTATCAGGAGTAAGGGGCAGTGTTCTTTGCAGAGCTAATCTGCCCACCATGGTAGACACTCTAGCCCCCTTGGCCACACCCAAAGGAAGCTACAAGAGAAACGGGAGGTAACTCTGAGAGTACTCATAGGAAAAGACCACACAGGCCACCAGGAGAAATGTAACCATCGAGGGACTAATGGAACATACCTCAGCAAGGGAGCTATGGAAAGTCTTACTTCATAATGGCATTGAAAGTACTTATTAAAGAAAAAACTTTCCAGAGCAGAGGAATTCTCTCCATCCTCCCTGGGGCTGCACACTTGGTACCAAAGTACTTCTCTTGGCCCCAGATCCCATCTATAAACCTTAGGGCACAGAAAGAGGAAATGAGAGTAGGGCCCCTGGAGATAAACTTATTCTATTTAATCATTTAGTTAAGAGTTTTAATCCTGTGCCTTTCCTCATTATTTAGTATATCTCCTCCCACAGATAAATGCTAGAAATCTGATCATTTAATTCACACTACAGTCACTGGGGTAAAAAAAGAACTAGAGGGACAGAACAATGCCTAACTTGAAGGCGTAATAGTAAGAAAATAACCAGTCAGTGCTCATTGTAGGGCATTATGTACCAAGCAATGCAAATGCATGACTTGATTGGCCTATTAACCATCTTAAGAGGCAGTAAGTAACCATCTTAAGAGGTAATAAGTAGCTTCTGCATTTTACAGAGGGAAAAATAGATGAAGCTCAAAGAAACTATGATTTGTCCAAGGTAAACCCAGTAAAGAAAACAACAAACTGCCAGAGCTGAGACTCCTGCCTGGATGCCCCCACCTAGTGTCAGCATATCTCTGAATCATGTTAATAGAGCTGTTGTTCTCCATCCTGGCTGCACATCAGAACCACCTAGGCTGCTTTTTCAACTACAGAGACCTGGATTTTTCCATGACAATTAAGTCAGAATCTTTGGGGGTGAGAAGCTGACTTTTTTTTTTTAAAGAGTCTGAAGTTGATTCTATGTGCAGCTGGGATTGAGAACTACTGAGACAGGGCACCCTACTGATGGAGATCAGAATTAGTTCCTCTTTCTTTCTTCATGTGTACAATAAGATGACCCAACAACCAGATCTCCTTCATACTCCTCCACCCTATACCAAGCCAGAGTGAAGCCGCTGCCTCTGCCTTGCTGAGCTTAGGAAAATGTCAGGCCAAAACTAGAAAGAAGACCAAGTTTTCCAGCCAAGAAACCAACAAATTTATCTCCACATCTGTCATGGGAAGTCAAGGGAAGATCAAAAAGGAAGCAGAAGGAAAACAAAAGGGCACCAGATGAATTATGCAGTGGTCAGTCCAGAGGCCACTGGGGCGCTGGAAGCAAAGATTAACCAGTGGGGGAAAGGACTGATTCTGGAAATGGCAAGGGAGTCAGAAGCTCTGGAGCTGAGCAGTGGTCTGGGGGCCTGGAGAGCGGGGTTCTCACCTACCACAGTGGTCTGAGAGATTCTGGACAAAGATAACCTCAGTCCAGCTACTCTAGGGTGAAAGGAGAGAGGTGTCTTTCTCAATGAGCACAGCTAGACTGTTTTTTTGTTTGTTTTTCCTTTTTGCTTTTTTTTTTCTTTAGTATTGCAGTCCAGGCTTCATTGTCCATGCTAATGAAAAGAGGCCATGTTGTATAGCAGTGGGATTTTTCATGTTTTTTTTTTATTATTTTAATTTAATTTAATTTCAAGTGCTGGACACGTAGGCATGATGTGCAGGTTGGTTACATAGATAAACATGTGCCATGGTGGTTTGCTCCACCTATCAACCCATCACCTAAGCATTAAGTCCCACAGCATTAGCTATTTATCCTGATGCTCTTCCTCCTCCTGCTCCCCCCACCTGCTCCCCCCACAGGCCCTAGTGTGTGTTTTTCCCCTCCCTGTGTGTATGTGTTCTCATTCTTCAGCTCCCACTTATAAGTGAGAGCATGTGGTGTTTAGTTTTCTGTCTCTGTGTTAGTTTGCTGAGGATGATGGCTTCCAGCTCCATCCATGTTCCTGCAAAGAACATGATCTTGTTCTTTTTTATAGCTGCATAATATTCCATGGTATAAACATACCACATTTCCTTTATCCAGTCTATCACTGATGGGTATTTGGGTTGGTTCCATGTCTTTGCTGTTGTGAATAGTGCTGCAGTGAACATACACATTCATGTATCTTTATAATAAAATGACTTATAATCCTTTTGGTATATACCCAGTAATGGGATTGTGCATCAAATACTATTTCTGGTTCTAGGTCTTTGAGGAATTGCCACACTGTCTTCCACAATGGTTAAACTAATTTACATTCCCACCAACAGTGTAAAAGTGTTCCTATTTCTCCACAACCTCACCAGCATCTGTTGTTTCTTGACTTTTTAAAAACTGCCATTCTAACTGGCCTGAGAGGATATCCCATTGCAGTTTTTATTTGCATTTCTCTAATCTGATGGTCAGTGATGTTGAGCTTTTTTTCATATGTTTGTTGGCTGCATAAATGTCTTTTTTTTTTTTTGAGACTTGTCTATGTCCTTTGCCTACTTTTTAATGGGATTTTTTTTTTTCTTGTAACTTTGTTTAAGTTCCTTGTAGATTCTGGATAGTAGACCTTTGTCAAACGGATAGACTGCAAAAATATTCTCCCCTCTGTAGGTTGTCTTTTCATGCCGATGATAGTTTCTTTTGCTGGGCAAAATCTCTTTACTTTAATTACATCCCATTTGTCAGTTTTTGCTTTTGTTGCAATTGCTTTTAATGTTTTCGAGCTAGACTGGTTTTTAAGTTTCCTTAAATAATTCCACATCTGGACTATGACAACAGCCTTTTAACTGGCCTCCCTGCCTGCTGTCTCTGTCCCCACCCCATTCCCTTCTCCACTGAGCTACAGTGATCTTTGCTTCTCTACTGCAGAGCAGCTTAATCCTCTGTTCAAAAGCCTCCTATTGTCCCCAGTATAAAGCCCAAATGCATTAATGAGGCTTAAAAACTCTGCAGGGTCTTTTATCTTCTTGCCTTTCTGTACCTCAAATAAGCCATCTTTGACTGCTCTGGGCCTCTCCACAGACTGCCCCTTCCTCCTGAAACCCTCTTCCCACTCCATTTCTTACTCATCCCTCAGGGATCAAGTTAGACATCACTTCCTTCGGGAAGTCTTCTCTGATTCCCCTAGAGTGTGTGAGTGCCTATTTTAGCTTTTATTACACTGGATTACAAATGCTTGTTTCTTAGTCAGCTTCCCTTGAGATATAAACTCCCTCATGCAGGAAACATTGCTGTGATATATTTCCAGCACCCAGTTGTTTGAGGTTAAACTGTCTCCAGCATTGGAGGGAAGAAATAACTATAAAGAGCAGATCAAGAATAGCCCATCCAAATATATATCTCTTTCACTGGGGGAAAGAAAAAATCCCAATGCTTTAGAACCACATTCTAAAATCAGAGGTCCTGATTTGACTTTGGGACTTAACTAGGAGATTATAAACTCAATCTCCAAAGGGCTAGAAAAGCCATGAAAGAATAAGAGAGGAGGAGATAAAGAAACAGAGTCTGCTTCCCTTGAGATGTAAACTCCCTCATGTAGGAAATATTGCCATGATTTTAATCTCAGAGGTTTGATAGTAAGTGCCATGCTTTCTCCAGAGCCCAGCATCTTAACCACAGCACCCAACTGTCTGTCCCGCCCCACTCAGCCACTGGCAGGATCTGCAGGCTTTCAGCTAAGCGTGTGCTACTCTGTAAGCGCGGGTATACTTTCTAGTCCCCAGTGAGAAAATCGCAGTATGTGCACTGAAACCTGAAACCCTGACTATTCCAAGAGCCTAATTATATCTTTCAAGTGCTCACATTCTGCAGCCCCAGCTCACCGGTGCTTTCTCACCAGAGGGCTTCAGTCTGCCTGGAACTTTGTCCCTCTGTAGTGTGGAGAGACCACAGTTATCACTCACCGGGGACGTAGCTACAACCAAGCAAGAGGGCCTAGAGAGCAGTAGTTGTCAAATGCGGCAGATTCTATCCAGTGATTCCTGAATTCCGCGTCAGTCTTTCCTCTTGTGTGACCTCAGTAAACCACTCTGTTTTATATTAGGTTGGTGTGAAAGTCATTGTGGTTTTTGCCTTTATTTTAAAAAAAGGGTAATTGCAAAAACAGCAATTACTTTTGCACCAACCTTTAACCAGCCTCTGAATTTGAAGTGACAGGACTGACTGGAACATCAGATGATGCACATTGACACCTGTGTAGCCTTGAAAATCCACAATTCTGAATCTCAATCTCTTCAACTGTGGGGTGGCACTGTACTTGGACACCCCAATCCTTGACACATCTCTGAGTTCTCTTGATGCCATTCCCTGTTTGCTTCTTCCTTTTGAACAAATCCATGTTGATGGTCCCCGGCTTTAAATTTTGGCTCCTCTCCATATCACTGAGTTTCCCATTCTCCCTTAAATTGCACACCAGCCAAAGCTCGTGGTTAACTACTAACCAGCGCTTCTCAGTGTCCCAGGTTCTTCCGTGGAGATAGATATTGGAGAATAATTTTGCACCAAAGGATTTGTTCTTTTTTTCTGTGTAGCCAAACTTTGGAAGGTGGCAGATAATGGTCAAGTGACCTTTGAATCTGAAGCCCAATAATTAGTTCTGTGAGAGGGCAAGAGAGTAGATTCGATGACATGGCAAGTTCCCAGGGCACCAAGTATATGTGGGAAGTTTGTGTGCTGCATATAGGCGCCCAGGCTAGGGGACAAGTGGAGGCCAGAATCCAGCCCAGCTTCTACTGACCACGCCATGGGCCCATGGTTACATTCACCCAAAGGAAGCGGGTATCTTTCAGTAGACTGAACAAACGTACCCTACAAAGGATCCTAACAGGTCCTGGTACATGTTAGGGCTCCATAAAGGTTAATTGAATCTTAAATTCTTTATTATCCGCACAGACAGAAAATAGAAACTGTTATTGCTGAAATCATAATAATCTCAGCCTACTTCCTTGGGGTAGCAATACAGCCGAGTAATTAAAAACAAAAGCTTTGGAGTTAGCCCAGGGTTTGAGCCCCAGTTCTGCCACAACTATGCTAAATGATCAGAAGCAAGATAAGTAACTTCTCTGAGTTTCCATTTCATCATCTGTACAAGGGGAATAATTTGGGAGGATTAATGGTGACTATGATAACCAGTACCTCCTGAATACCTCCTATTTCAAGTGTTCTGGGACCTAGCTTTATAGGGAAACAGACCTCAGGTCCACAGAGGTAATCAAACATTCATTATTGTAATTGGTATTTATTAAAGTTCTAATGTGTTCTAGGCTCTGGAGGGCTTATGCCATCTATTGAGAATTTTCTGTTTACCAGATAATGTGCTAAGCACTTTGTACGTGTGGTCTCATTTAGACCCACAACCGCCCTAGGAAGCAAGACCTATTATTATCTGTTTTCAGGGAACTTACAAACTAGTTAAGAAAGCAATGAGTTAATACTTGAAACCACTTGAGTAAGCACAAAATGAGTAAGAACAGATTGATTTCCAGGAAAGACAAGTACGGGGATGCACTTTGAGTGACAGTGTAGCTAGGAATTGGAGTTAGTTGTTGGAAGCCACCAGGTATCTGTCTCTAGAGTGTATGGTATAAAAATATGATAAAATATTATGCAGCAGTCAGAAATAATAATTTATTCCTAGGAATAGGGATAGATCTTAAAGACCATGTCAAATGAAAAAAATAAGAAACAGAGTGACATTTAGAGCATAACAAGGTAGTATGTGCCAGATTGTGGGGTGATCCTACAGAGCTTCCCTTATCTAGGAGGGCTCTTAGCCCTGGGAGCCTCCATTATTGATATCTGGGGACAGCCCCAGAGTCACCCATTCATTCCCAATGTGCTGCCATGTAACATGGCATCAAAAACAAAGGTGAGTAAGACATGGACCCTTCCTCAAATTGCCATGGCCTAGAGTGGAATCCCTGAATGTGTAAGCTCTGATAGAAAATTATCCCTGTTACACATGAGCTTCTCTCTCAATAGTTGTCCTCCTGGGTCAGCAAATTCATTTTTCTCTGCCAGATGTGTTTTTATAAAGTGGAAAAAATTAAGGCCTGGTCAAAGTGGGGAGTGATATCAGCTGGGAATTGTGCTGGGTAATTCTGAAGAAGGCAATTAGCCAATGTAACATTCCTATCAATGACCAGTATTCTGTCCTGCTTGTTGAATTGTTATAAAAGAAGCTACCTGGGGTAAGGAAAAATAGGTTCAACATTCTGCTCAAGCATCATAACCACCCCCAGCCCTATATAAGGCCTCAAACAGTACAGCCTGACTTTTGGTAGTGATAGGCATATCTTGAACCTGCAAATATTCTGAGACCAGGGCCTTCTCCAGCCCCTATATAACTCCAAGACCCTGTTGGCTGCTACCAATGTGTATTTGATTGTCAGACTCATCACATCGTAGCAATACTTGTGGCAAACTCATGCTCCAAGATAGCCCCAGAACCTACTATGTGCATGTTCTGCCTCTACCCAATCCCCAGCCAATAAAAAGATCACTTCTTACATTACCTTCTCACACAACTAATTCTTGAGCCTCAGAGCTACAGATCACCCGACCAACCATCATCTGCTACCCTCCAAAATTTGGTCACACAGAAAAACAAGAACAAATGCTTTGGTGCACAATTACTCTCCAATATCTATTTCCATAGGGACAGTTGGAACTCTGAGAAGGACTGGTTAGGAGTTAACCATGAGCTTAGGTGGTGTGCAATTTAAGAGAGAATGGGAGACTCAGTGATATGGAGAAGAACCCAAATTTAAAGCTAGGGGACCATCAACGTGGATTTGCTCAAAAGAAAGAAGCAACAGGGGGTGGCATCAAGAAAGAACGCAGAGATGTGGCAAGGATTGGGGTGCGGAGGGGTGCTAGGCACTGAAGCCACCAGAACAGAGCAGGAAGCAATCTGCTTGGACATTCGCAGCTTCAGTGTGAGTGATGAGGAGACCATGAAGGTCTTTGAGTAGCTGTGGGCAGTATAAAGACCACTGAGTATTTACACACACTCAGTAATGGGAGGATCACCCTGATTGCATTGCAGCAGAACTCATGTGTTTCTAAAAACTCAGGTTTTCACATATTGTATTTAGATTCCAGAAAGTAAGAGACAGAAGGAGATAGGGTTTGGATCTGTGTCCCTGCACAAATCTCATGTCAAATTTTAACCTGCAGTGTTGGAGGTGGGGCCTGGTGGGAGGTGATTGGATCATGGGGGTGAATTCCTCATGAATGGTTTAGCACCAGCCTGTCTTGATATTGTTCTCATGATAGTGAGTTCTCACAAGATCTGATAGTTTAAAAGTGCATAGCACCTCCCCTTCTCTTCCTCTTACTCCTGCTCTAGCTATGTGAAGTGCCAGCCCCCCTTCACCTTCCACAGTGATTGTAAGTTTCCTGAGGCCTCCACAGAAGACAAGCAGATTCCTCCATGCTTCCTATACAGCCTGCAGAACCATGAGCCAATTAAACCCCTTTTCTTCATAAATTACCCAGTATCAGGTATTTCTTTACAGTTATGTGAAAACGGCATAATACAAAAAGACAAATCACTACACACCATTTTTCATATGGAAAAACATTCCCAGGGAGAGAAAGCAACTTACCCAAGCCCAGGGACATCACTAGAGACTGAGGAGCTTGGGGAGAAGTTGCTCTCTTCTTTTGCTTGGCCCTGGGACTAATTACCCCTAATAAAAGAAGAGGTCATGATGCCTGCTAGCCCAAGTAGTGGAATGTAAACGTTGGCTAAAACTTCTGAGGTCGGATATGTTCTCTGATTTCACAAATGGGGAAACAGAAACTGTTCATCTTATGATCATTCTAGTTCCAAATGCCTATGGATCACATCTCCAACTAGCCAAATACTTTCAGGGCCCCTACACCACACAGCAGGCCCTAGTATGACCCCTGCAGATGGTTGACTACCCAGATAGTGAAGCACTGCTTCCTGATGACACAGAGACTTGGGTTCTGAGAAAGTCTCAATGGCCAAAAGGCTGTCCTAGTGTCAGGGCTGCTGAAGATAACCAGATAAAATGTTTTATTTGTCTGGAAACCCACATACCACTTTTGGGGAGCAATTCTTGTTGTTCTTTCTATCACCAGCCTGGACTTTGGCCTCTCTCTCACTCTCATTTAGGATGTGGATTGGAAATTCAAACTCCAGTTTGTCCTTGTGTTTTTCCTTCCTCTACCTAGTCTATCTGTTACTAAAGTCATCTCTTTCAAGACTTACATTCCCAAGGCTTCTCTTTCAACCTCCCATCAACGATTTCCCAATGCAGCCACGTATTGATTTCAGCTCTACCCCCAGTTCCAGCTTGGCCTGTGGGTTCTCAGCCAATCACCTCCCCATCTCCATTACCTTAAGCGTCAAGCCCCACAAGGGGTCCCTGGTTATCACCTCACCATTCAATTACCCCACTCTGAAAATGTCTGAGTCAGAGAAAGGCAGAAAAATCTCAAGAATTCTTCTAGAATTGAAGGATTATCTCTTACTCCTGAAAAAATGTTCAGAAGATGCCCTTGTCTCTTTTAAGAAGACTTTAAATCTTGTTACACAAGGTAGAGATGTAGTCAGGATTTTATGCCAATGGATTCGTGATTCTTGGTATTTTAATGAGCCTCTCTGTTTTGAAAATTCTTCAGCAGGAGTCACCCTATGCACTCTTACTAACAGCCACTAGGCTTCCTTCATTAACACAATGAGACTTGGAGAAAGAGCATATTTGCTCAGATGTTTGTCTGCTGCTCTTCTTACTGTAGCAGGGCCTGCTGTGTATTTACCTTTTCCTGCAAGCTGCTAAGTGGACCTCATCTCTAGCCTCCCTTGCCATATGATTGTGTTCTAGCCAAAGGAATATGAGTGAAGTGATGCATGCCACTTCTAAGTCTGGTCCATGGAACAGCAGAGAGACTCTGCTATCTCTCTTTTCTCATCTGCCAGCTAAACGAAGAAGATTTCAAGAATCTTGAGGAGGACAGAGCCACTAGATGTAAGGATCCTGAGTCTAGAAGTCATAACTTGGAAAAGAGTTGACTGTGAACACCATCATGGACTGTTGCAAAAGCGAGAAACTTAATTATTACTAGGTTAAGCTCTAGACATGTGGGGGTAATTTGTCATATCAGCTAGCCTACTTTGACTAATACATTACTCTATTTTTCAGAGACAGTAATTTAAAGTCAATAATCTAAAGTCAATTCAAGACAGAACAATCTTTAAGAATCTGTCTACTTATAATAAAAGCATCTTGAGAATAACAGATGGTGAGAAAATATTTGCAACATATTTTATAGTCAAGCAGTTATTGTGACTAAAGAACAAAGAGTTCTAAATATATCAAAGGATATAAACATAATTCACAGAATTACAAATGACTCGTAAATGTATAAAAAGATGTTCAACTTCATTAGTGATCTGAGAAATGCAAATTGAAATAGCAATGAGATGTAATTTTTCACCAATTAGATTAGAATAGATTAGATTAGATTGGCTTGATAATTTATTCAGTATAGGCAAAGATTTGGGGAAAAGAGCATTCCCAGATACTTTTAATAGGATGGTAAATTGCTATAATGTTTTGAACATTTGCCTCTATCAATCAAAACACAAAATGTGCTTCTTATCAAAATGTGAAATGCATGTATACTTTGGCTCAACAATCACACTTCTAAGAATATTTACATAAGGACACAAGGATAGATGTTAAAGGATTATTCATTGAAGTATTACTGGTAACATTGAAAACTCACCTAAATAATTATCAACATGAGAATAGTTAAATAAATTATGATACATCCACCTGTACCACATGAGACGTTATACAGCTGTTGAAGAATGTAGAAACTGTCATGCCAGTGAAAAAGGCAAGTTTAGAGATATAAATGAGTATATATGTATATGTAACAGATTGCTAGATGGGACTTTTCCTATAGCCTTTGAATCCTGCTAATACCCAGAGCTAAAAACAGTAAGTGCCAAGTACCTATGCATTCTAGTTCTAGACTCATCCACCCACAGAGGTCTTCCACTACCAGGCCCCCTCGCCCACCTCCAGGTCATATAAGAAAAGGTTGAGATCCCATAGACAATTTTTTTAAGGAAATTCATAGGGGTAGAGAGCATAGTTGTGTTTTTCCTCCCTTTTCCTTCAAACTGAGGGACTCTGAGTTTTGTCTGCCAGGCAAGGCAGCTACATCTCACCCTTTAGCTTAATGCATCCTGGAAACAATTCACAAGCCCATCACCTGGTGCTACTACCTGAGTGGGGCACAAAGGAGCTCTGGGAGAATCTGAACTGTAGCCCCAAGAGTTTGAGAATTGTGGACATGGAGATAGAAGTGCCTTCCTCTAGCCTAGACAAGTATAGAGGTGGGAGACGAGCTAAAGCGACTTGTGATGCTGGGGAGAGGAGAGAGGGTAGAGGCAGAGCCCACCTGTATTTATGCATGTCAAGGAGGCATAAGGTTTCCTATGGGTTGAGTCATAGCCACTCCTAATATTTCCAGAGTCCACAACAAGAGTACAAATGGAGGCCCACATACTCTATGTCTAAATAGTTTAAAGTATAAATAAAGCTCAATAAAATATGTTCTGTCATTCTACCATGACAAATATATCTTCAAAATGACCTGGAAAGCCAGATCCAAAAAGAAACTTTTAATAATCCTTGGTGTTGACTCCTATACACAGAGGCATAATGAGAGCTGGCCCTGCCAAGCTTCCCTTCTTGTCCCATCCCAGGTTCCTGTTCCCACACACATATACAAGTTTATCCACATACCAAACAAGCAGCACACCTTGATAACCCCTTCAGGCTAGGGGTTTACACATCTGCAATAAGGCCTAGGTGAACCTGGAGAAGAAACCTATATGGGCTTTGCAAGAGGCTTTGAGGCCATACAAGCAGAGGATTCAGGAGTCCCTTTACCCAAAATGAGGTCTAGAGGAGCTGTGTGAGCTCAGCTGGGAACCTCCTTGTGGACTGCTAAGTTCTCACCTGGTCAAAGAGCTGCTGGCAAAAGAGGGCAAAAGTGGAGTCCTCTCCAGTGTGGGATCCAAGTCCAGCAGACTTCTTGCCCAAATCTGAGGAAGGACTGGGCCAAATGAACTCTGTGAAAGTTGAATGGGGATAGGAGGCAAGTAGACCCCAGGGTGTACCCTTGGGAGTAGGACCCAGGTCTTGGGGACAATAATTGTACCAAATAGTATATCCTGAAGAGCCAGTATTCAGGCACCTGCACACAGATCACAGCACTGCAAGCCAAGTAAGACTTGATTTTTTTTTTTTTGAGATGGAATCTCACTCTGTTGCCCAGGCTGGAGTGCAGTGGCAAGATCTCAGCTCACCACAACCTCCACCTCCTGGGTTGAAGCAATTCTCCTGCCTCAGCCTCCCGAGTAGCTGGGATTACAGGCGCCCACCACCAAGCCCAGCTAACTTAGTAGAGATAGGGTTTCACCATATTGGCCAGGCTGACCTCGAACTCCTGACCTCATGATCCACCTGCCTCAACCTCCCAAGGTGCTGGGATTACAGGCGTGAGCCACCACACTAGGCCAAGACTTTGATTTTTAATTCTAACTCCCTCTTCCCCATCTTGGGGGAGCTAAAAGCCACAAAAGACGTCAGGGCGCAAAAAGTTTGAAAGAACAGATCAAACTACCACTACTACTCCTTCCCCATCAGCTCAGGACTAAGATGGATCAGAGGTGATGGCAGGGGTGGCAGGGAAAGAAATTTTGAACTAGATGCGAAATTGAAGACTTAATGTGTACTGGACTGGACTTTTTAAAATCTGACAGTGATTTGAAAGCTATGAGACCACCCAAGATGCCTTCAAGAGCCCGGAAAGGGAAATTATTAGAGCACATTTAAAGTAAACACTGGAGTAAATTGTACTAACTACTGACTGTACCCTATCATATTCTTCCCATTCAGTAACCAAGAAACAGAAAAAACCCAAACCAATTAGTAACACATTTGTATGTCATACATAGTAATTTTATGATGGTTCTTATAAAAGTGGTTACCCAAGAAGAGTAAGCTATAAGAAGGGGGAGAGGTGATTTTGACTTTTTATTTCACACATCCTGAATGACTTTTGTTTAAAGAAAATATCTGGAAAGGTTTTGAATAATGTATAATTGCCTCAATTTGCCCAATGAGGCACTGAGAAATTCTCTTCAACCTAGGAGGAAAAAAATCAAGCCAAACATGAGACCTAACTTTTATATTACATAATTCTTCTCCAAATGTTGCCACAAGGCCAAACTCTATGAGTTTCCTAGGAAAAAAGAAGTTGTTTATTATTCCAACTGTTGCCATAGCAGTCAGTGTTTCCACGTTACCATCCTTTTTTCTCCAGACATTACTCCACTAATACAAGTTCCAGACCTGCAATTCCAGGCATTGCAGCCAGAAGGAAATACCCTTGTGCTGTTGTAAAAATCAACAGAGAAGGCCAGCCCTGTGGTTGCAGTCTAAGTTCCAGCATTTTCAATCCCTGCTTCAGTGAGGAAGAAAAAGTGGAGCCTGTCTCTAGACTCAGCAGGGCGGGATCCTGAAGAATTGAATCTAACCCCGTGATTGATCTCCCATTCTTTTCTGCCTTTGGGACCCCTTTGGCCCCAGCCATTAGAACTGAGCTAGTCTCCTTATGAAGAGTAAAAGAAGAATATGGAAACCTAGAGATTCATTATTTGAAAGCTTGGCCCTGGTTATATCTCTGTTAGCATAATTAAATGAAGAATCAGGGCAATTCTTCAATTCTCATCAAGGTATCTGTTGTCTGGTATCACCAAGTCTCCCAGCCTTAGTGGCGTAGTGTGGCCCTTTCATTTATCATTCAAATGGAATAGTAAATGAACTGGCAATCAGAATCAATACTGTTACTCAAATAATTCTGAGGATTCTTTGGTGCCTTACATTTCTCTGGTCACCTTTTACCCTGATTTTGCATTCTGTTGAGTGATCTCTCTCCATTCCACTCACTTCCTTTGATTCTTGTCTGTTCTCTGTCCTTCTTGTGACACGCTAAACACCACCCCATTTCTTCAGCCCTTCCAAGTGCTCTAAAGTTATGTATAGCAGACTTTTACCGAAGGTTGTAAGCAACAGAATTACAGCATAGCAAATATAAGAATCGGCTTGAACTTTAATCTCATATGGTTGTATGTGCACAGAACATCCCTGGAAGCATGTGTTACACAGAAGAACACGGAGTCAGAGAGACTTTCATTCACCTGGCAAATACTAATTGAGTGCCCAATGCATACCACGCATTGTTCTAGGTACTTGGAATAAATCAGCAAACAAACCACACAGAAGGCCTGGTGCTGTGGCTCAAGCCTATAATCCCAGCACGTCGGGAACCAAAGCGGGCAGATCACCTGAGGTCAGGCACTCAAGAGCAGCCTGGCCAACATGTGAAACCCCATCTCCACTAAAAATACAAAAATTAGTTGGGCATTGTGGTGAGCACCTGTAATCCCAGCTATTCCAGAGGCTGAGGCAAGAGCCTTTGTTGAAACCAGGAGACGGAGACTACAGTGAGCTGAGATCACGCCACTGCACTCCAGCCTGGTCAACAGGGTGAGACTCTGTCTCAAAAACAAAACAAAACACACACACACACACACACACACACACACACAGAAGTTGCTTGCTGTCCTCAAGGATTTTATTTCATCAATGGGAGACAAAATAAACAACAAATAAATACGTAAATTATACATTAAAATAGTATACATTTTTAATATATAAGTACTATAGAACCAGTAAAGGAGCCAAGAGTGTAGGGGGAAAGAGAGTTAGTTTTAAATAGGTGCACAAGAAAGCCTCATTGGAAAGGTAGCATTTTAGCAAAGACTTGAAGGAGGTGAGAGAAGAAGCCATGAAGATACACAGAGGAAGAGCATTCTCCATGAGGCAGGGAACAGCTACTGCAAAGGCCGTGAGACAGAAGTGCACCTGGTGTGTTAGACTCTAACAGGTAGAGGGAACAGCAGGTAGGCTGGTGTGGTTGAAGTAGCATGAATGAAAGGGACAGGAGGACAGAGGATCAGAAAGGTAGGGCTGACAGGGTCATGATCAGGACTTTGGAGTTTTCTCAGAATAGAATAGGGAATCATTGGAGGGTTTTGAGCAGAGGAGTAATGCAATCTGACTTGTGTTTTAGCAGAAATACTCGGGCTGCAGCGTTGGGAATAGACTACCATAAGCCAAGAACATAGCAGGGAGCCCAGCTAGAGGGCAATTGGAGCAATCAGGGAATGTGACTCCTACCACACTGGTGGCAGATTTCAGATTACTTTATCATCAGAATTTCCTAATGGGTGGTGTGGTGTGAGAAAAGGAGATAACTGTGGATGGAGTAGGTCTGGGGAGGAATTTTAAAGGTTAAATCTCAGAAACATTAATGTGGGGAGGTCTATTAGATACCCAAGTGGAGACACCAAGTAAGTAGCGAAAATATGAGTCCGGAGTCAAAAGAGATGTTTGGTGGGGATGTAAACTCAGGAGCCATCGATACATAACTGAACTTAGAGCCATGATATCAGAAGAAATCACTGTTGTAATTAGTATGGACTGTACATAAATGGCTGCACAGAACATCTGCAGTATTAAAATTTCATGGGGAGAGGTGGTTAAAAAATATCAAAAAAGATTCCTTAAGGGGACACGAATGGAAAAAGAAAACCTGAGAAACAGTTTAAAGAGAGAATGTGCGTAAAGGAATTGGAGGCAGAAGGTAAGCAATGCTCTCATGAGTTTTGCTGCAAAAGAAATCAAACAAATAGCCAAGGACAAAGCAGGGTTCAGAGAAACTCCTCTAAAATATTTAATAATGGGAATGTAACTATAGTGCTTATGAAGTGTTTATTCTAGGCCAAAACACAATCAGTCATTTCTAAAAATTAGTATTTGGGGTTTCATCCATAAGATGTGTCATTTTCTGATGTGGAGAATTCCTCAACGTTTCCTTCCTCTTTTGGTCCTTCTCTGTTTCTTGGAAGATCTTCTCTCTACTTTGGCTATCAGCTCCCCTAACTCTAATTCTTAAGACTTTCTATCCACAGCAATGTGTGCTTACCCATCCCGATTCAGCCAAGGGGGTCTGAACTTCCAAGCTGAGAAGTTCATCAAGGCTAATAAAGGTGATTCCTTTCACAGAAGAGCCACCTAATTCTAAAACTAAATTAAACATAAATATAGCAAAATGTAAAATATTGAGTTAGCCCTTTCCCCTGGAAGGTAGAAATTCAGACAGTCATTTTATTTATTAAATTACAGTTTTTCCCGTGAAAATCCCAACACCCCCTCAGTAGCATTTCCTTCCACAGGCAATGGCTTAATTAATATAACCCAAAAGTACTTCAGAGAAAATTCAAATAAAGAAATCCTTTGCCTTAATTAGATAAATTTGTCAAGGAAAACTATATTTGAAGGCCAAATTATTTGCATATTATCTTAATTCTTTACTTAATTTAACAGGTTCATAGCAAGTCAGAGGCAAAATTGTTTAATTTTAGTAGATGAGTCCTAACCAGTATCTGTCCATGACAAATTATTTTAATTAGGGTTCAATTTGGGAGCAGGGACTTTTTTTTGCTACTCTACAAGGGGCAAATGTAACGGATTCATGAGAAAACAAATGACTTTCTGAATGTGCTGTGTAAAAGGCTTTTATGGAGTGCCCTGTGAGCACACCACAGTTCCCAGTCTTGCTTTCTGGTCTTTGGGTCTGTGATTCTGAGGGAAAGTGTCTCATGTTACTCTCTTCTGGAAAACTCTCCACCAACCTTTGGAGCAACCCTACCCCAATCCAAAGAAACTGATCTTACCCAAGGATCCATCATTCCTCCCACAGCAGGCAATATCCCCAAGTGGAATTCATGGATACTAAGTGGGGGCTGGGGCGAGCTCCAGCAAGATTCAACCCTGTCCTCTGACACCCTAAGGCCCATGAAATATCCCAGAATATTTCTTGCTATGCTTTTGAAATTGGTCTACAAATGGAATTTAGAGATAAATTTCATAATTCTCCCTATTGTCCAGCTCCTCCTAACAATGGAAATCAAACACATCCACTCACAATTCCAATTTCAGAGTCAGTACAGTCATCTTATAAGCAGAAATATTTTATTTTTTCCCATAATTCTCAATGTATGAGGCTATCTTTCACATAAAGAAGAGAGTCTTTTCTTCTAATATGCAGAAGTGTGATTTCCTTTCCTCCAACTGCTAACCTCAACCTTTCAAACAGTGTCCTCAGATAGTTGGCACTGATGAGCAATAGATATCTAAAATAACAACCCCCTTAGCTCCAGCCTGAACTTAGAGTAACCATGTGTAAGAACATTCAAGTCTTGGCTAAGGACAATTCTCATCCTAGAGGATGCTAAAGATGCTTCCTTTCCTCTAGATTATGTAATTTTTTGTTCTCTAATTGTACTATTCCCTTTTATCCTTTACTCAAGAAGAATATATGAACAGAAATGGGAGTGGGAACAGAAGTGGGAGTGATATAATTTTATAGATAATCCAGAGTCCACTCTAATTTCTCAATGTAAATCATTAGTTCTTTTTTCCTTTTTGTTTTATATTTTTAAATGCTCAACTTAACACTTAATGATATATATATAATTGCATTTTAAAATCATTAGTTCTTATCAGTATTTTGGAATTGCCAGTAGATTACTTGTAATATATCTAGCAGCTGATTGCAGGTACATAGCAATTCTTTGGTTGAGAACTACTGACACAGAATAGAGTAAAGGTTTATAGAGACAAGATAGAATGGGTTCATAAGTTAAAGGTATGAATACTGAGCACTAGGTAAGTAGTACCATGGTTAGGAGCTTGAGATGTGAACCCAGAGTCCCTAAACCTGTCCTGTGCTTTAGTAACTTTTAAGACTTTAGGCAAGTTACTTAAAAACCTTTTGTGACCCTGAGTGTTCTCTTTTTAAAGTGATAATACAGTATATATTACTGTGTTATATATAATTACCCACAGCACTGCTGTGAGAATTACAAGCAGTAATATAAGTAAAAGAGAAAGTACAAGGCTAATCCATAAAGCGCTGTTGGTATCCAATGATCACAATCCACACAGTCATAATCCTATGGGAGGGAAAGAAGTTGGGTTGAAAGTTTTGCTAAATAGTTTCCATATTATTGATAAAGAAAACATTTCAATCCATTTGCACATTGCACAGATGTTTTAAATTTAAAAATATGTAACTTATTTTGCAATAATGTGAAGTTATTTTCCTAGGCCCATATTTATACAGTGAGAAATCAATGTTTTGAGACAATAAAATGGTCCATATATTTTTGTGTTATCTGGATGAGCCATTTTGAAAACATACAGCTTTGAAATCTCTCTTGAATCTAAGCTAGTTTGAGTAAGTGTTTGGAAGTTAAATAAAGTAAAACTTATCCAGAAATCTTGGTACTCAGATAAACTGCTTTTTTAAGAGTTTTAAATTATTTAGATTAAAAATTATTTAATTTTTAAATAGTATAAAATTGTTACCAAAATATTTTCCCTAAGTGATCTGGTTTCAAAACACATTTTGACACTAAGCAGGCTTTCGCTGCCTTAAAAACCACTTATAAGTTATGAAAACCACATTAAATAGATTCCAAAACAAATAATGTTTAGAAAATCGTTCCAAAAACAGTATTTTGAAAAGGTTTGCAAATTTAATCATTGATGACAATGACTCTCAAGATTCCCAAGAAACCAATTACTAGATGTACATTTCATGTGCTCAAACTTTACAAAATATCTTATTCTTTTTCACTCCTGGTCTATTTTAGCCTTTTTTCCTAGAAGACACATAAATGTAAGTATATTTAGCAACCAACAGCATGCAGAGAAGAAAAATATAGCAAGGATGGAAAGGACCTGTTTTTGACTGAAGTTCAGGTTTGAATTCCTTCTCTGCCATATACAGTCTGTGGTAGTATTCTACCACATTACTACCCTCTTTTGATCTGTAATTTCTTTCTTATACCAGATTCCCCCATAAAGCAAATCCTGGTTAAGAGCTCTCATGCAGGTAGTTTGGGAATTGGTCTGGGGAAAGGATTAAGAACTGAAAAAAAGTAACACAGGAAAAGAGAAAAAGCCATTACAATGGCTGGAGTTGGCTACTGTTGTGGACAATTGGGCCCAACTGTGCAGGTACCTTCTGGGGGCCATGTTGAATGCCCCAAGGACAGAGGTGGGGACAGTTCTTGATGGGCTCCATTCTCCCCATAGGGGTACCCTCCCAGATTATGCATGCATAAGTGCCAGGTGGATTCCTGCAGATTTTCCATGTTAGAGAAGCCCCTGAGGTGGAAAGTGAGAGAAGTGAAGTGTGGCCCATATGAGGTGTTGTCAGGCTGCACCTATGCAAGCTGGTAGCTGTGGCAATAGCTGCAATAAATGGTAGGCCCAAGAGGATGTGAGGCAGGGCACAAGAAATGTCTAGTGAAGTTTCCTCATCTAAGTAATGGAAGTAAAAATATTATTTGCAGAATCTACGCTTCAGGTGGGGCAGGATGGCTCATGCCTATAATCCCAGCACTTTGGGAGGCCAAGGCGGGCTGATTGCTTGAGCTCAGGAGTTGGAGACTAGCCTGAGCAAAACACACAAAAATTAACCGGGCATGGTGACACATGCCTGTAGCCCCAGATACTCAGGAGGCTGAGATGGGAAGATTGCTTGAGTCCAGAAGGTGGAGGCTGCAGTGAGCTGAGATCGCACCACTGCAATCCAGCCTGGGTGACAGTCAGACCCTGTCTCAAAAAAAAAAAAAAGAAAAAGAAAAAAATTCTTCATCGTCTAACTCTTTGCCCTTCTGAAACTTTTTGCGATATGAAGCAAAGAAGGCTTCCTTACGCCTCTGTGCCTTCCTCCAGGATCTCAAGGAAAACATTCTGTCCTCTCCATTCCAAACCACCCCCAGCCACCACCACAAACTTCTGTACTCTTCTCCTAGTGAGAAGGGGTAGTTTATCTGAACTGCAATCTCAGAAAAAGCTCTTTTTCAGATTCGTCTGGCCACTCTTCCTTTTCTACCGTTAGCACACTGGGGCCTGCCTTCTACAGTAGGTACGTGCCACCTGGGCAGGATGAGGCAGGTTTTACCTTCCCTGAAGATGATGGGAGGGGAAGGGGTCTTGGGAGGAAAGGAAGAGCAAGGCAGATTCCAGCAACATCCTCCCATCCCAATCATAGTACTTGGTTTTTACATCATCCATCCCAGCAACTGTAAACAGTTCTGGCTATCCCCACTAGCATGGGCTAAAGTATTCTGGTGTCTTAAATAATAACCAGCTAATAAATCTGGTATGTTGATCACCAACTGACGCTTCAAGCTATTTCACACTGGGCTCCTCTGTCACAATATGAGTCCTCCAAAAAGAGAGCTTGTTCTCCTTTTGTTCACTGATGTCTCCTACATGCCTGGATCACAGCCTGGCACACAGGAGGTGCTCAGTAGTTGTTTAACAAATGAATGAACTCACAGGGAGAAAGGACATGATTAGCACCTCAGAAACCTCTGTCATTTCCTCCAGACAGAAATGGACTCTCCCTCCTTGGTGCTCCCTAACATCTCCTCCTACAGCACTTAACACATTGTAATCATTTGATACAGAATCTAGCTCTCATATTTAACTTGGAACTTCCCAAGGCCAGGGATTTTGTCTTATTTATCTTTGTTTCTAAAATGCCAAACAGCATGGGGACTGACCATTAGAAGGTACTCAAAAATGATACCTGAATGAATGAGAAAGAAAAGAAATGCAATAATATCACACTTTAGCTGTCTTCTTTTACTGCTAATGCCAGAGATTCATTTGTTTTAAAGTTAGAATGTATGATGAATGAATCACTCCCAAGCCTATTCCAGAACTCTAAAGAGAAGGAATGGAAAAACAAGATAAGCCAAAAGGAAAAGCCTAATGGACAAATGTAGACAGTGACTCTTGGCGACTATTCTTGAAATCCAAGAAGCATGTGTCATTCAAAAGGAAGGGTGTAAAATTCTTTGAGAATTCGCTAAAATTATCAAAACCATGATTCCAAAAAGGAAAATAAGAGGGCCCAAGGAAATAAGAAAAGAAGCCGTCAAAACATTAAAGAATTATAAGAATGGCAAATATGTGGCAATTGTGACAAATAATTTCCCCCACCCTCCTCATCCACACCTTCACCTGCCATCTTTGGTAGACGTCACTGATGAATCAAAATACAGTCATGCACTGTATCATGACATTTCAGTCAATGATGGGTTGCATATGACAGTGGTCCCATAAGATTATATATAACACTTGATTTTTGCTGTGCCTTTTCTGTTTTAGATATATTTAGATACACAAATATTTACCATTGTTACAATTACCTACATTATTCAGTATAGCAACATGCCATACAGGTTTGTAGCATAGGAGCCTACACATCATATAGCCTAGGTACATAGTAAGTTATACCATCAGGTTTCTCAAAGTACATTCTATGATGTTTGCTGTCGTTAAGCAACACATGACTGTGTGTGTTTTTATCAAGGACTCAAAGTCCTTCCCAGTCAGCATGGTCAAGAACTATATTTGTTATTTGGTCTAGATCAAGAGTTTCCCAACTTGAATGAACTTCAGACTCACCTGGGGAGCTCCTTAAACATTCAACTGCCTAACCCAGCTTTCCAGAGGTCCTGTTAAACAGCTGGAGTTGGGCACAGGAATCTGAGTGCTTAAAAGTCTTCCTGTGAGGAGGATATTAGGGAGGAAAAACTTTTCCTCCACCTTCTTAGGTTCAGTACTTAGGAATCTGTGAATTAAACTAATAATAGAAGGCAGAATAAGATGGCCAAATGGAACCCTCCAGCAATCATCCCTCCTGTCCCTCCACAGGAATACTAAATTAAAAAGCTATCCACACAAGAAAGCACCTTCATGAGAACCAAAAATGAAGTGAGCAATCACAGTACTTGGTTTTTACCACATCCATCCCAGCAGCTGGAAACTGAGTTCTAGTTATCTCCATCAGCACAGGCTAAAGTTATCTGGTGCTTTAAATAAACTTGAAAGGCAGTGTAGGCTACAAAGACTGCAGTTCCTTGGAGAGTCCTGGTGCTGTGTTGGTCTGTGACCAGTGGATTTGGTGCATTTGACCCAGTGAGACACCAGCTAGGGTGGCCAAGGAAGTGATTGCATCACTCCAGACAGTGCAACTCCCAGCTCTGGAAAGAAATGCAAGAGTAAAGGGGATTTGGCCTGGCAACTAGAATACCAGCTCAGCCATGGTAAAATAAAGCACCAAGAAGAATCCTAAGGCCCCCATTCCAGGCCCTAGTTCCCAGATGACATTTCTAGACCCACTCTGGGTCAGAGGAGAACCCATTGCCCTGAAGAAAAGAATCCAGTCCTGGCAGAATTTACCGCCTGCTGACTAAAAACCCTTAGGCCTTAAATAAACATCAGCGGGAGCCAGGAAGCAGTCACCACAGGTCTTGGACAAGACCTATCATCATGCTGGCTTCACGTGTGACACAGAACATTCCCAGCTGTTGTGACTATAGGGAGAGACTCCTTCTGCCTGAGGAAAGGAGACGGAAGGATAAAGAGGACTTTGTCTTGCAACTGGGGTACCAGGTCAGCCACAGTAAAATAAAGCAACAAGCAGACTCCTACGGTCCCTGATTCCAGGCATTCCCTCCTCGAGAGGACTTCTAGACCCACCCTGAGCCAGAAGGGAATCTGCTGCACTGCCCAGTCCTGGCAGGATTTATTACCTAGTGACTAAAGAGCCCTTGGGCCTTGAATAAACATCAGCAGTTGTCAGGAAATAGTTGTCACAGGATTTGAGCAAGACTCAGTACTGTGCTGGCTTCAGGTGTGACCCAGCACAGTCCCAACAGTGGTAGCCATGAGAGTGCTTGCATCATCCCTCCCCTAGCTCCAGGCAGCTCAGCATAGAGAGAGAGAGAGTTTGGGGGAAAATAAGGGAAGAAAATAAGAGTCTTGCCTGCTAATCTAAGGAATTCTCCCAAGAATCTTATCCAAGACCACCAAGGTGGTACCTCTGCAAGTCTGCAACAGTAAACAGCCTTACTGGGCTTGGGGTGCCTCCTAATGCAGATACAGCTACAGTGACCAAAGACTTAGTTCACAACACTCAATTCCCTTTGAATAGTTGGAAAGTTCCCCAAGAAGGACAAGTACAAACAAGCTCAGACTGTGAAGACTATAAATGCCTAACTCTTCAATGCCCAGACATTGATGAACATCCACAGCCATCAAAACCATTCAGGAAAACATAAACTCACCACACACTAAATAAGGCCCAGTGATCAATCCCAGAGTGACAGAAATATGTGATCTTTCAGACAGATAATTCAAAATAGCTGTTCTGAGGAAATTCAATGACATCCGAGATAACGCAGAGAAAGAATTCAGAATCCTACCCGACAACTTTAACAGAGAGATTGAAATAATTAGAAGGAATCAAGCAGAAATTCTGGAGCTGAAAAATTCAATTGACAAACTGAAAAATGCATCAGAGTCTCTCAACAGCAGAATTTATCAAGCAGAACAAAGGATTAGTAAGCTTGAAGACAAGCTATTTGAAAATACAGTCATTGGAGTCAAAAGAAAAAAGGATAAAGCATGCCTACAGGATCTAGAAAATAACCTCAAAAGGGCAAATCTAAAAGTTATTGGCCTTAAAGAGGAGGCAGAGAGATTGAAGTAGAAAGTTTATTCATATGTTCATTGCAGCCCTGTGTACAACAGCAAAGACCTGGAACCAACCCAAATGCCCATCAATGATAGACAGACAAAGAAAATGTGGTACATATACACCATGGAATACTATGCAGCCATAAAAAATGATGAGTTCGTGTCCTTTGTAGGGACTTGGATGAATCTGGAAACCATCATTCTCAGCAAACTGACACAAGAACAGAAACCAAACACCGCATGTTCTCACTCATAGGTGGGTGGTGAACAATGAGAACATGTGGACTCAGGGAGAGGAGCATCACACACTGGGGGCAGTTGTTGAGGGGTAGAGGAGAGACAGCAGGGGGTGGGGAGGGAGGGGAGAGTGGGGAGGGATAACATAGGGAGAAATGCCTGATATAGTATGCACCTAAAATTAAATAAATAAATTTTTTAAAAAAAGAAAGTTTATTCAAAAAGATAGTAATAGAGAACATCTCAAACCTAGAGAAAGATGTCCATATTCAAATATAAGAAGGTTATAGAACACCAAGCAGGTTTAATCTAAATAAGACTACCTCAAGGCATTACTAATCAAATTCCCAAAGGTCGAAGATAAAGAAAGGATCCTAAAAGCAGCAGGAGAAAAGAAAAAAATAACATATAAAGGAGCTTCAATATGTCTGGCAGCAGATTTTTCAGTGGAAACTTTACAAGCCAAGAAACAGTGACATGATATATTTAAAATATTGAAGGAAAGAACTTTTATCCTGGAATGTAATATCCAATAAAAATATCCTTCAAACATGAAGTAAAGACTTCTCCAGACATACAAAAGCTAAAAGATTTTATCAACACCAGACCTATCTATAAGAAATGCTAAAATCAGTTCTTCAGTCTGCCTAGCAAAAGAAGTAATCAACAAAGTGAAGAGACAACCCACAGAGTGGGAGAAAATATTTACAAACTATCCAGCAGTCAAGGAATTAGTAACCAGAATACATAGGGCACTTTAATAAGAAAAAAGTCTAATAATCAGATTTTTAAAGGCAAAAGATCTGAATAGACACTTCTCAGAAAAAGACCTAAAAATGATAAAGAGGTATATAAAAATGTGCTCAACATTTTGTTCATCAGAGAACTGCAAATCAAAACTACTATTAGACATCATCTCACTCCAGTTAAAACCTTTATCCAAAAGACAGACAATAATAAATGATGGTGAGGATGTGGCAAAATAGTAACCTTTGTATACTGTGGGCGGGAGCGTAAGTCAGTACAGCCACTACGGAGAATGATATGGAGGTTCCTTAAAAAACTAAAAATAGAACTACCCCATGCGCTAACAATCCCACTGCTGGACATATACTCAAAAGAAAGGAAATCAGCATATCAAAGAGATATTTGCACTCCCATGTTCATGAAACATTATGTAAAATAACCAAGATTTGAAATCAACCTCAGTGTCCATCAACAGATGAATGGATAAAGAAAATGGGTGCATATACACAGTGGAGTACCATTCCATCATAAAAAAAGATGAGATGCTGTCATTTGCAACAACATGGATGCAACTAGAGAGTACTAGTCAGTTTTCATGCTGCTAATAAAGACATACCCAAGATTCGGCAATTTACAAAAGAAAGAAGTTTTTTGGACTTACAGTTCCACATGGCTGGGGAGGCCTCAAAATCATGGTGGAAGGCAAGAAGAAGCAAGTCACATCTTACATAGATGGCAGGAGGCAAAGAGAAAGCTTGTGCAGAGAAACTCCCATTTTCAAAACCATCAGATCTCGTGAGACTCATTCACTATCAAAAGAATAGCATGGGAAAGATCCAGCCCCATGATTAAATTGTCTCCCACTGGGTCCCTTCCACAACACATGGGAATTATGGGAGCTACAAGATGAGATTTGGGTGGGGACACAGAGCCAGACCATATCATGGAGAAAATGTTAAGTGAAATAAGCCAAGCACAGAAAGACAAACTTCACATTTGCTCACTCATTTGTGGGAGCTAAAAATTAAAACAATTAAACTCATGGAGAGAGAGGATAAAACAATGGTTATGAGAGGCTGAGAAGGGTAGTGGGAAAGAAGAAGGAATGTTGATGGGTAATGGGTACAAAAATACAGTTCCATACAATAAATAAGATCTAGTATTTAACAGTACAACAGAGTGACTACAGTTAGCAATAATTTGTTGTACATTTTGAATAACTGAGGTAGTATACTTGAAATGTTCATAACAGAAAGAAATGAGAAATGCTCGAGGTGATGGATACACCGTTTACCGTGATGTGATTATTATACATGTATGCCCGTATCAGAATATCTCATGTTCCCCATAAATAAATACAATTACTATATATCCATAAATATTAAAAATTTATTTTTAAATGGTGGGACTGTTATTTGAACCCAGTGGAAAAAAGACATAAACTGACTATAAATTAGCAAGAGAAAAAAACAAACAATCACACACTTACTGGAGTTTACAAAGAAATGTGATGCAAGGAGGTAGTTACAATTTGGGGTTTATATACTATCTTAACAGGGGAAGGAAAGAGAAAGGGCACTTAAGGGAAAACAAACGGCTTTTTGGAAAGATAAATGGGCCCTCAGGGGAAGAGATGAGGGATATGATAGTTTTGTGACATCTGTGTGTGGTGCTGATTTCTCATCTCCAGTGATAAGAGTCAATCTTCCCAAGTTCCCACAGGGAGGGAATTTATGACAATTGAATTCTGTTGGGAAGCTCTGCTTTTAATCAGATAGAAGATTTCAGGAACCAAATGCCTTCAGTTCAAAATAATTTTTATGCTACAATGATGTATTATGGACCCCTTCGAGTATTTTATCACTGACATGGTTTAGAATTGCAGATGCATGGCGATCATAAAAAGCAGAAAAACTTTTAATCCTTTTTATTATTGTTTGTAAAATCTCTACAGACAATACACTCCATCACTCCTCATCCCATCTTTAATACCCACTGCAGAGCACTCAACTTCTTTTGTGATTAACCTGTCATTTGCATAGGCTGGAAGCTCTATGAAGTCAGAGGACTCATCTGTTTTTCACCTTTACCATTGTATCCCCAGCACCTAGCAAAGCCTGGCACAGTGTAGGCTCTCAATAATATCTGTTCAATGAAGGAAGAAAGGAGCCAACTCAGGTGTGGGTATGGCAGTCCCAGGTACCTTTAGACAACTCAACCCAACCCGACTGTGCCTAACTCCCAGGCATCTGTCTATGAAATGGCATGGTCCTCAAATGAATTCATAATGAAGAGAGAACAACAAGAACAAGGCAATTCATTTTTTGTTCATCTAAGCTTCTTTATTTTTAAAAAATTCAGTGATTATGATTGCATATGTATGTGTGTGTCATTGTACTTTTCATATACTAAATGATATAGAATTGCACACGTAGCTGCTGAGCACTTGAAATGCTGCTCACTAAATTGAAATGCGCTGTAAGTGCAGAACACGTGCCAGATCTCAAAGGCTTAGTATTTTTTAAAAAGTCACATCAATGTTTTTACTATTCCATGTTGAAATTAGAATATTTTAGATATGTTGAATTAATAAAAATATATACTTTTTATAAAAATTGTAAGCCTCCCTGTGATGCTAATGATTTGCAAAATCTGAGTACAACTAACTGAAGCTGAAGGCTAGATAGAGACTGAATTCAGAAAAGAATCTCAGGCACTATCTGACTATCTGAATTAAGAAGGCCGAACTGCTGAAAAGCATTTTATAGACACCATCTTCCTCAGCACTTTTCAACCCAAGCATCTTGACCTCCCAACATGTCACCAGTGCTTTGTTACTAAAAATAATTAAAATTAAGCTTGAGAATTAGTTTCCTTTTAATAAAATATAGCATATTCAAGGATACCTTCTTATCAAAGTTATTTTCTCACTTACATACCAATATCCATTCTTTTTTCCTTGTTTAAACAAATGATTTTATTTTAGAATAGTGTTAGATTTACAGTAAAATTGCAAAGATAGTACAGAGACTTCCCAGAGGCGCTGCACCCAATTTCCTATTATTAACACCTTACATTAATATGGTACATTTGTCACAGCTAGTGACATAATATTTACACATTATTATCAACTAAGGTCCGTAATACCTTATTCCAGTTTCCTTAGGTTTTCTCTAACATCTTTTGTTTTTGGTCCAGGATCCAATCCAGGATAGCACATTACTTTTAGTCATGATGTTTTCTTAGGCTTCTCTTGAAATTACTGCAGTAATTTCTCAGACTTTCCTTGTTTTTTTTAATGACCTTGGCAGTTGTGAGGAAAATTGGTCAGGTATTTTGTAGAATGGCCAACAATTGGGATGCGCCTAGTACTTTTGTCATGATTATTAGACTGGGTGCTATTGTCTGAATTTTTATATCTTCCCAAAATTCATATGTTGAAATCCTCACCCAAAGGTGATGGCATAATATTAAGACGTAGGGTTTTTGGGTGTATAGAAGCCCCTTGGCTCTTTGAAGTTTCACAAAAAAAAAAAAAAAAAAAAAAAAAAAACCAACTTGCAAAAAGCAGATTAACTGGAGGAAAAAAAATACACATTTATTTAACATGTATTCACAGGAGCCTTCAGAATAAAGACCCAAAGATACAGGGGAAATTATCCATGTTTATTCTTAGGTTCAACTAACTATGGACAGCTATGTAGAAATATCACTGGACAAAATAGTATTCTCTAATGCTAATAGACTGAAGAGAAAACCCAGCAAGACCTGTCTAGATTCTTCTTGGCCTGAGCATACATTGATCCTTCTGGGTATGGCAGGGCCCTCTTATGACCTATAGTTAAATAAGGTACATCAGATAATTGCCTTAGTCCAGTTTTTACCCAGAAAGGTAGAGGATAAATTAGAGTAATATTTTTAGGTTTTATAGCTGACTTCGAAGAAATGGAGTTCTGGTTTCTATAACCTGTCTTGAGGAAGAGGAATCTAGTTTCTACGGCTAAAGCTAGCCTCGGGGGAGAATGGGACTGAGAAACAGGAGGGCAGGAGAAGGTCAGACAAAAACTTTTGCTTCTGAGGCTACTTCAGAGAAGTTCATTTTACGGAATTGTTTTCTGAGCACTGACAGGTTATTATGTTATGGGGGCAGAGCCCCTGTGAATGGAAATAGTGTCTTTATAAATATAAGAGGCCAAAGACAGGCCCCTTGCCCGCCCCTTCCACTTTGTAAGGCTGCATTGAGAAGATGGCTGCCTGTAAACCAGAAAGTGGGTCCTCAACAGATCACCAAATATGCTTTGACTGGAGCCTCAGAGCTGTGAGAAACAAATTTCTGTTGTTTATAAGCCACTCAGTTTACAATGTTTTGTTATAGCAACCAAATGGACATTGGGGTTATGTGTTTCGGGGGAAAAGACATTGGGGTTATGTGTTTTGGAGGAAAAGACATTGGGGTTATATGTTCTGGGATTATGGTTTTCTGGGAAAAGACATTGGGGTTATGTGTTTCGGGGGAAAAGACATTGGGGTTATGTGTTTCGGGGGAAAAGACATTGGGGTTATGTGTTTTGGAGGAAAAGACATTGGGGTTATATGTTCTGGGATTATGGTTTTCTGGGAAAAGACATTGGGGTTATGCGTTTTGAGGGAAAAAGATCACAGAGGTCAAGGGCCATTCTGAGCACAACATGGCAAACGTTGCTTATCGGCTTTTCATGGATGACGCTGACGCTGATCATCTGGCTGAGGTTTCTCCAATGTGAAGTTACTCTGTTTCCCCCTTTCCATACTGTAGTCTTTGGAAGGAAGTCAACATGCACAGCACACACTTAAGGAATGGGGAGACAAATTTTATGAGCCCCATTTTATAGAAGAAAGGGAGGTAAAGACAGATTAAATACCTGTCTCTAGGTTTCTAGGTTAGTAATTTGCAAAGGCAGGATTTAAATAACCCATGCTTGATCGAAAGGTTTTTCTCATGGTCTTTTGGAAAGTCAGTGGTAATTGACTTACAACACAATTCTGTATTCCTTTGAAATACAGAATCCCATTGTCTTAAAAAAGAACACAGGCTGAGAAGTCAACAGGTGTAGTTCCATCTCTGAGTTTACCCTGAATGGTCATGTCACCTTGGACATCAAATATCCCCAGCCTCGAGTTCACTCTTCCTGAGAGTTTAGGAATTGGTGTCTGATGTTTGAATTCCAGCCAAGCCACTAAACTGTTGAACCTTGGGCACCTGCTTTGCTGTCTCTAAGGTTCAGTCTTCTCATCTGTAAAATGGCTGTATCAGGGACAAATCTCAGTCCAGAAATTCATGTGAGTGAGAAATATAACTTTGTTTTTCATAACACAGCTTAATTTATATCTTGAGCTCCACTTGTAGCTGAATGTCAGATCTTTACTTTCATCTGGAATCCAGTCTTCTGCCCTTTCTCTCTGTGGTTGTGATCACATTCTGAAGGGGTTTATAACATGCTAAGTTTAAGAGTGCTCACCTGGTCCCCAGGTCATCTATTCATAGTGGTATCTACAAAAACACCAATTCTTTGACCCTTTTTCATCAGCCCAGGTTGGTAGCTACAGCTGTGAGCAGTTGATTTTTCTCTTGCATTTCTGTCTTCAATTTCGACCTATCAAATTTCTCAATCTTAGCCACATCAGATGTGTTGGACGTGGTTGCTAAAACTCTCTGTGAATGTGCACCCCTGGTATCCACATTTTCTTTCTTTCTTTTTTAAGACGAAGTCTCACTCTGTCACCAAGATGAAATGTGGTGGCGCAGTCTTAGCTCACTGCAACCTCTGCCTCCCAGGTTCAAGTGATTCTCCTGCCTCAGCCTCCTGAGTAGCTGGGACTACAGGTTCATGCCCCCATGCTCAACTAATTTTTTTATTTTTAGTAGAGATGGGGTTTCACCATGTTGGCCAGGATGGTCTCTATCTCCTGAGCTCATGATCCGCCCACCTTGGCCTCCCAATGTGCTGGAATTACAGCTGTGAGCCACCGCGCCTGGTCAACCTTTTCTTACAAAAATACCAATCTGATTGGATTAGAGCCCACTCTAACAGCTTCATTTTAATCCAATCACCTCTTAAAGGCCCTGTTTCCAAATACAGTCTTATTCTGAGGTGCTGGGGGTTAGGGCTTCAACATAGAAATTTGGGGGGAAGACACAATTCAGCTCATAATGATAGCAAACAAATTCCAGTTAGTTAAATTTGAGAATTTGGCAGACTTTTTATCAAAAATAAATGAAATGAGGCCAGGCACAGTGGTTCATGCCTGTAATCTCAGCACTTCGGGAGGCTAAGGCAGGCAGATCACTTGAGGTCAGGAGTTCGAGACCAGCCTGGACAACATGGTGAAACGCCATCTCTACTGAAAATATAAAAAAGTAGCCAGGTGTGGTTGCATGTATTGATAATCCTAGCTACTTGGGAGGCTGAGGCAGGATAATCATTTGAATCTGGAAAGCAGAGGTTGCAATGAGCCAAGATCATGCCACCACACTCCAGCCTGGGCAACAGAGTGAGCCTCCATCTCTAAATAAATAAGTCTCATTATTTCAAGAAAAGCAACTGACAGTATGTGTCGCCGATGATAAAATTTAAGCTTTCAACTGAAAATTTGAATTTGGAGTAATTTTATTCACCATTATGAGTTTGATAGTTTCTCAATATTTAAGAACTTTCCTAATGAAATCAAAGGTAATATTGGCAAGTACGATTTTGTGATATTTTATAATGAAATGTTTGAATATCTGGAAGATATGCATAACCTCAGTGAGCCAGTATTTTCCCTGATGTTACAAAATCATGCATGGGTAAAAGATCCATTCAAATTTCAAGACAGGCCAATGGATTTTAGTATAACAGGGTATGAAGAGTACACTAATATCGTTTTAGATTCCACACTGAAAATAAACTTTAAGAAACTACCACTTGGCAAATTTTGTGTAGTATCAAAGGATAATATCTGCAATTTAGCAGGCATGATGGCTCACGCCTGTAATCGCAGCACTTTGGGAGGCTGAGACAGGAGGATTGCTTGAGCTAGGAGTTTGAGTCCAGCCTGGGCAACATAGTGAGACTCCATCTCTACAAATAAAAAATAATTAGCTAGTGTGGTAGCATGCACCTCTAGTCTCAGCTACTGGAGGAGCTGAGTTGGGAGGATCGCTTGAGCCTAGGAAATCAAGGCTGCAGTGAGCCATGATCACACCTGTGCACTCCAGTCCAGGTGGCAGAGCAAGATCCTACCTGAAATTACAAAATATAAGAATATTCACAATTACCTAAACAGCCTACTAAAAAGCTTTTTCCTTCTCTAACTGCATATCTGTGTGATGCCAGATTTTCTTCATAAACTTCAACCAAAACAACGTATCACAACAGATTAATAGCAGAAGCCGATATGAGAGACCAGCTGACTCCTGTTAAGCCAGACATTTAAGAGATTTGCAAAAACATAAAGCAATGCCATATTTCTGACTAACTGGCTTTCTGTTTTCAAAACATTTTCTATTAAAAATGTTATTTAGTTAACATGTGATGCATTTGTTATTTTTAAATGAATCAACTGAAATTTTAATGTTTTCTTATTCAGTTTTAATTTCTCCTATGGTAATAGACATACTTTGAACATCTACTATATGCCAAATAGTGGGCATTTTATAACTACAGCTTGTAGTACAAAAAAGAAGAGTCAGTCTTTCTCCTTAAGAAGCTCACATCTAGAAGAGATGTTGAAACATCATATAGTCACCATAATTTTATTTGTGCACAAATTAAGGTGTGCAGAGGTGGCTCTGGGAAGGGACAGGCATAGCCTTTAACTCTCTTGAGGCGTCACTATTTCTCCCTCCCCTGACTCCCCAAGCTGCAGGCAAAAGGGTAAAGAGGAATCACACAGAAGATGTGGCAGGACAGAGCAGCCCAGGCTGAGAGAATCACACGTTCACATAACCCAAGGAGAGAAAAAGCTGCTCTGCTCAGGGAAAAGCAAATGGTTGTTTAACATGGCGGGTGTGTGGACCACACAAGGATTAGCAGGTGGGGAGGCTAAATTCCTTTTAAAAAGGAAAATAAATAGATGTTGCAAGATCTTTCCTTTTTTCACTGTTAACAGATGATAATAGTTAGCTTCCCCATGTCACAGAGGAAATAGGCATGAATGAGTCAGCAGAGATGACCCATCAAAAGGAAACTGGTGCTATGAGATCTGAGTCAGTCTCTTCAAACTAAATCCACATGGTGTCTCACCTTAGAAAATGAATTTTTCTCCATGGGAAGTAATTTTTATACCTTTATATTTAAGCAAACACATAGATTATGTCCTAGAATGCACAATTCATGTGAATGTTTGAGACAAAGCGTAAAACTTAAAGAAATTTTCTGTTCGCAGCTAACTGCTTTGGCTCCATGGGTACTTTGATATTTTCAGTTATGGTTAGTACTTCAGTGGAGAAGTTTGTTTAGCACGATTTAAGAGTTAACCAGTCATGTTCTCTGCAAAAGCCAAGACAGCCGTATAAAGGATCATATTCTTGGAAATACATTTTCACCTCATTCTTCCATGTCATTCTTCCATTATGCCCTCGAGTAGAGCTTATTTTTGAGTGGCATGCAGCTTGTGGAATTGCTCTCAATTATCCCTTCCTCTTGTCATTTACGCTTTCATTTAAGTTCCTCCCCTTGAGTGTGAGCTGTGCCTAGTAACTCACTTCTAATCAATAGAGTATAATGAAAGAGATGGGTAAGAGTTTCAAGATTAGACTACTCTGGTCTGAATGTTTGTATCCCCACCCCCAAAATGTATATGTGATGGCATTAGGAAGTGTGACCCTTGGAAGGCTATTAGGTCATAAGGAAAGAAACTTTATGAATGAGAATAGTGCCTTTATAAAAAGAGGTCAGAGAGAGACTCCTTGTCCCTTTTCAACCATATGAGGACATGGCATGGAGGTGCTATCCATGATCCAGGATATGGGAACTCTGCAGATATCAACTCTTTCAGTTTCTTGATCTTAGACTTTCCAGACTCCTGAACTATGAGGAAAACATGTCTGTTGTTTATAAGCCATGCAGTTATGATATTTGTTATAGCAGCCTGAATGGACTAAGGTTACAAAAGAAGGACATTTACTTCGCTCAAATCCACTCTCTGTTCCTCTCTCTTTCCCACTCTGATGAACTCCAGCACCACCCACTGTGAGCTGCCCTGTGGACTCACCCGACAAGCAACTGAGGGCAGCCTCTAGCCAAAGCCATCAAGAAACTGAGGCCCTCAGTGCAGTGGCCCTCAAGGAAATGGATCTTGCCAGCCACCACATGGACGTGGACCTTCCCCAGGTGAGTCTTGAAAGGACAGCAGCCCAGATGGCATCCTGATTATAGTCTATGAGTGACCTTGAACCAGAGGGCCAGTAAAGCTGCCCCAGACTACTGATCCACAGAAACTCGGAGATTTGAAAAATATGTTGCTGTTTTAAGCCACTACAGTTTGGGCTCCTTTGTTATAAAGCAACACATAACTAATACATCTTCTGTTGTTAAGTTGTAAATGGATAAAATTGTTGTACTTTAATAAAAGAGGAGAAAAATGTCTGTGCCAGGTTGACAGAATGTGGCAGGTTGGACTGTGGGAATCCATTCCTCAGGAACAAACGCTTACATGTACTGTCTTTTTCCAAGGCATTCTGAAATCTCGTTTTTGACATGTTCTGTCCAATTACCTCCCACCTCTGTGATTACACAAAACCAACAGAGCTGTATGTTCAGTGTCTCCATTCCAAGGGCTGCTACCATGCCCTTAAATGCTCTAATCTCACTTCTTTTGCTATCAAAAATTCAATAAACATGCTGCATGCTGCGTGTCTGAGCTAACATCTTCTCTCATGGTGAGAAGGCTCTAAACTCAAAAGAGATTTTTATGTCTGTTTTTCCTATTCAACTTCCTAACCTTGTTCTATTTTCTCCTCCTGTCAGTGCCAGTTATCTAGAATAAAGGCTAATAGATAGCATTTGCTTCATAATGCTGCTTTTCTGTTAAGGTTTTTAAGTTTGGACTGAATCTAGGTATGGAAGGCAAACTGGACGGTGGCTGTGTGAGTGAGAGCAGGCATTGGATTCAAAATGGGATGGTGCTTGGGATTCGCCAGCCTTCCAGCCAGCACAGGCCCCCAGGGACTGTTCTTAGAGCCCACATTAGCTAGGGTTCTCTGAGAGTCGGACTCCAACACGAGATCAAATATGCAAGGATTTGATAGGTGAAACACCTAGGAGAGAAAATGGGAGGGAGTCAGAAAAGGCTGGGAGAGTCATCAGACTGAGATGAAAGCCTGGCCCTGAGTGGGAAGAGCAGGAAGGGAAGCATCCCAGATTGCCATGCCATCCTAGGAGGGTTCTGTAAAGTTCTCGGGAAGACTTCAAGCCAAAGCTGAAGTGACCAAAGCTTTACTGGCCCTCTGGTTCAAGGTCACTTCAGCTGGCATAGGAGGATATTCCTTTGTCCCCTAGAAAAGGTCTGCCCCAGTAAGCCTGCTGCACTGGTCCTTGACTGGGAGCATGGCCTCAGCACAGACACAGCAATGGGCTTCAGAGTACAGTGCCTGGGGCCCTTGGTCAAGTATATTCCCCATAGGAGAGGTTTGCAAGGAGCATACTATGGCCAGCATAGAGGCATAAGACAATAAAAATTCTGGCAGCAGTGGGTCAGCGGCCAAAGGAGTATTGTGGAATGATATAGCTCCCTCCTCAGAGGTAACAGCATAGTATTTCTTTGTCTATATTGACAATATGCAATCTTTACATTGTCACCAAAGAAGCAGAACTGTGCCATGTTTCCTGATTTATGTAGGTCATTTTCTATGTTGTCACATTTTCTATTCATTTACTTGTTCATTTCTTTTTTTATTCATCCAACACTTTTTTTTTTTTTTTTTTTTGAGATGGAGTCTCTCTCTTTCATGCAGGCTGGAGTGCAATGGCACGATCTCAGCTTTACTGCAACCTCTGCCTTCCGGGTTCAAGCAATTCTCCTGCTTCAGCCTTCTGAGTACCTTGAACTACAGGTGTATGCCACTATGCCCAGCTACTTTTTGTATTTTTAGTAGAGACAGGGTTTCACCAAGTTGACCAGGATGGTCTCGAACTCCTGACCTCGTAATGTGCCTGCCTTGGACTCCCAAAGTGCTGGGGTTACAAGCGTGAGCCACCACGCCCGGACTAACAGTACTTTTCTTTTCTTTTTTCCCAAGATGGAGTCTCACTCTGTCACCCAGGCTGGAATGTAGTGGCACGATATTGACTCACTGCAGCCTCCGCCTCCTAGGTTCAAGCAATTCTCCTGCCTCAACCTCCCGAGTAGCTGGGACTACAGGTGCACGCTGCCACGCCAGGCTAATTTTTGTATTTTCAGTAGAGACAGGGTTTCACCATGTTAGCCAGGATGGTCTTGATCTCCTGACCTCGTGATCCACCCACTGCAGCCTCCCAAAGTGCTGGCATTATAGGCATGAGCCATCGCCTTGGGCCAACAATTCTTTTAACAGTCTAATTCTTCTAGTCACTAGAGAATCAGTGGTAAGTTAGACAGCCATGGAAATAACTTGTTTTAGGAAAAATAGACAATAAAAGTGTGAAGAAAAAAATTAAGATGAAAATTTCTGATCATTATAAAACCCTAGGGAAAATAAAACAGGATGAGCCAATAAAGAATGACTTTTAGTGGGGGAGGAAGACAATGTATTAATTCTATGTCCAATCAAGTTTTCTGCTACTTTCTTTTCTTGTCCTACAGACTCTATTTTGGAACAGTAAGATGGGTTGATCTAAACTGACCAGTTTGTTTTCTCCCCCGGCATAAACATTGGCTTAGACTATAAACTCCAGCCTCTGCGTTTCCCTAACAATGTTATTGCTGGCAAGCCCTATCCCTCCGATACTGTAAGCTGCCCCGTACATCCGTCTATACACAGGGGACAGGGTTGGTCTTACAGTGATGAATAAAGATTTCTTCTGTGTTAGTAACTCCTCTAATTTGTCTTGGACTATCATCATTTTTTCCTTTCAAGAAATAAAACCCCAAACAAACAAAGGTCTAACAAGTCATGTGAGAGTAAAGCCTGCCAGGTCACACTCAGTTCTGGGAATGCTCAGCCCTCCCCTAATTAATTGCAATAGTTGAAGCATTAGCCACACAGCTAGATGAGAAGGAAGCATGAAATGGAGAGAGTGTTGGGCTGGAAATTGGAAGACCCGTATTTTTGCTCCAGCTCTACATTCACTAAATGTGCAATCTCAAATAAATGTCTTCCTTTCTGGCACCTGCCATTTAATAAGCACATAATCTATTTTGTTGAATGAGTGGAACAGGATCCTAAACTACCACTGCTCCTATCAGCTAAAGCAGAGATTCAAAGACTGTAACAAAGAGACCTGAAAATATAGCGGCTTAACCAGCAAAGAGGTTTATATCTCTCTGACACAAGAGAATAGTGGTAAGGAGGGGAGGTTGGCAGCTCTGCTCTGTCAGGATATCCTGGGACCCAGGTTTCTTCTATTTTCTTCCTCTAGATCCTTTTAGGGTGGTGCTATGTGGCTGATGCCGGTTCAGCAGTGCCACAACCAAGTGCCAGCCAAAGAGAAGAGGAAAAGAGAGTGGATGTGAAAGATGTACACTCCTGCTCCTATTCCCATTCCATTAGCAAGAAGCTGATCACGTGGCCACAACAAGCTTCAAGGGAAGCTGGGAAATGTGGCCTCCAGCTGATTAGCCATGTTCCCTGAAAGCACCTATGGAGTAAGGGAGAATTTTCTTACTAAAAGAGAAAAGAGGAGAACAGACATAGTTGGACATTTAGCAGTCTCAGACGTGCCTATAACTGTTCTCCAGTCTATTATTCTATTGAGGAATGAATTTTATTGTCATGCGATCATTTAATTTTATTTGGCTTCTTTTTTTTTTTTTTACCCAGAATTTTGCATTGATTCCAGCTTTAAACCTACTACTGACCTAAACCTAGTGACTTTGTATATGTATGTGTGTTTTAATGTGAGGTCCATGGCTCCCACAGGCTCCCCGCCAGGGGAGTCTTACAATTTTTTATGAGAATATTTTTAATCAGAGGTTTTCCTTTTGATCATAGTCTTAAAATTGAGTTTTACTATCTTCTGCATCATTCTACTGACTCATCATCACATCATACCACAGGATTCCAGTGCCGTTGTTTATTCCAGTGTCACAGATGTAAGCTTTGCAAAGAAATGTTGGGTTAGCACAAAATAAGGCCAAATAAGTTGATAGTATACTTTACAGAGGGAGTTTCCATAGCAGTTCAAATAAAGAAATTGTGGAAAATTGGGTCATCACATGGCACCCTGTAGCATAGACATGCCAAATTTAAAAGAATTAATGAGGCAGCAGTCAATATCATGTTTTCATTTGAGAGATAATTTGGTTTCAGCAAAACACATCATCCTTCCCATTAAATTAATGTTGTTTGATTGAATTACATTGACTTTGTAGTTTTGTTTGAATTTAACTTGTATTGAATTATATAATTTAACTTCTTTTTTGTTTTATACATAGATCAGAGCCATAAGGATAAATTTGAAAGTAGCATTGTAATCAAACAATTTAAGTAAACACTGGCAGGAAAAGTGGAAACTGCTTTTTTCTTTCAAAAGGCTCCATTTATTACTAAAGGTTAAGGAGCAGAGTTAACATGAAGATTTTTAAACCTGCAAGTATGTGATCTGCCCTTATGGTGATTTTCTCTAGACTATGATTCTAGTAGATCCTAAATATTTTTACCCTGGAAATACTTGCTTTAGATCTTGTCCACTCTCACCACTCAACCTCGATGCCTACTCAGTTGCTGCCAACTTCAGAAGAAGAAGAAACATGGAATTGTGTAATATTCGCAGTATTTCATGAATCAAAGAAACTTTGCCCAAGAGGGTGGGTACTTTACTCTCACTGCTAGTTGATTTCTGTTGCTTGAAAGGACAGGAAAGTGAAAAGCTCCTTCCTTTGCCTCTTGTCTTACCCATGACTACAGTTTCTAGGGTAACTGTATGAAAAGGGCAATAAACATTCCACTCCCCCAATGCAATGGTGTAGAAAATGACATATAGAGAGGCTCTGCAGCAGTGCATACATCAGTCTGTCTGGTGCTTGGAGATCCATTGGGATGAGAGGTGCTATATAACTATAAGTTATAGAGATGCTTAATCAACCATTCTCCCACCGACTTGTGTTCTGCCCGTGATTTACTGGCACCTCTGTTTACCTACAAGATAATGGTCCTGGTGGGCAAGAGTATGAGGAAATAAATGACTAGGTGGGTGATTAATTGTCCTCACGCAACACAGAGTCTGGTACCAAGATCATTATTTCTATTGTATGACAAGAAAGAAAGAAGGAACAGCGAAGCAGTGTGCATAAATAATGTGAGAAAGATTTCTTCACTGCTCAGGAAAGTTTTGCTGTCCCATTCTTTTCAGACTTTCTGAAGGGGCCTGTTCCATAATCTTTATTCTCACCTCTCTCTTGAATCTTCAGAACTGATCTTTACCAATCCATTTGATAGGGGGCTAACAGATATTTGGGGGATAGTTTTCATCCCATTCACTACCAAATGCAAAGGGAGTATGGAATTGCTACTTTGCCCTTTCTGGAGCTTAACAATGCAAGCCCCCTCCTAGGAGAGAGCTCTGGGTTCCAAAAATAAGAGGCAGCAGGGAAGAATATATATTTGGTTTGAATGAAAACTATGAGTAAGGGCAGAGAAATATGGAGAAGAGTTCAGGACCCAAAGGCATGAGTTTTCAACATTTTATTTTAATTAACTAAATCAAGCATTTAGCTTAGGTGTTCTCAATCCCAGCACGTATTAGAAACACTTCACTTGGGAGCCTTCAAAAAAAAAATTCCAATGCCCAGGTTTCACCTTAGACCAATTAAATCAGAAAGAGGTCAATACCTTTTAAAATTACTGACCAAATGGAAACAAAGTTCCTGGTCCTTGAAGATAACTCTTTGGGAGATTTGGAGCATTGATTTCATCAGGAAATCCCTCTCCAGTCTACAGAGAGCAGTGGAGAAGAGCAAAGCACAAGCTGCTGTGGACTGTTCCAACTTCAACATTGCTGCTTCCAATAGGAGAAAATAAATCACTGAAGAAGAACTGTGCCTGACTTTAACTAGCCTGGGCTTTAATAGCCCATCAGCTTTGGTTTAAATGCTTTTTGATAGCACTGAGCATTTGACCTTAAGCAAAGCACTTGGAGTCAACCTTGACATTTATCATAATTAGACAAAGAAGATTTTGCTCATTAAATATTATTTTTGTTTCTTGGACCATGAACTGAATTGTGAATGATCTCCAGTTTCAGGTAACACAATGGCATGAGCCTCAGTTCCTTGCAGCTGGTAGCAGCTATGAGCCCCAATCTGCCCTCAACGGAAGGCAGGAGGCAAGGCTGGCATTTCCCATAGACTCTCTTTGCTACTTGCAGCTACTGAGAAATGTCACAGAGGCTGACATCCACCAAAGAGAGGATGGGTAGAAGGCCAGAGAGGTAGGCAACCCCATGCCAATTCTCGTGGATATGAACTTTAGTGCCATGGAATCCCAACCCACTGAGATAAAGGAGTGGATCATTTTTAGCAATACTCACCCAGTTCAAGTAGAAACTCTTAACTCCCTCCTATTCACAGCAGTGCGCCTTTGTCAGTTATTTTGTGAAATATCGCCTCAGTCTTCTGCCATGATTTATTGGACCAGATGTGGGCAATTCACTCAAGTTAGATTGAACAAAGTTCTACCAGGAACTAGAAATGGAATCAAGAAAAAGAGAATATGACTTTGGATGACCAGACCTGTACAATGGACGTGTTCCAGCCGCCACATGAATTGAGAAGCAGAGAAAGCAAGGCTCCAGGGAAGAAGAAGAATGGAACGGAGATCAGAGGCAAGAGACCCACAATGAGTATGGCCTGTGTGTGTCCTGATCCCTGATCTTAGAGCTTTTCAAAGCCCCATTTTGTTCCTGTTGTTGGCTTCCAAAAACCACTCCTGTGTCTTTATAATAAACTCCCCTGTGAGAAAAAGTGAGCTTTAACTGATTTGTTTGTTCTTTCATTAAGGCTTAAATTTTTTTTAGAGCAGTTTAAGGTTCAAAGCAAAATTGAGAGGAAGATATAGAAATTCCTCCTGCCTCCACAAATGCATGGCCTTCCCCACTATCAACATGTCCCACTGGAGTTGTCCATTTGTTAACATTGATGAGCCTACCTGAGCTCATCATCATCACCAGAGTTCATCGTTTACATGAGGGTTTACACTTGGTGGTTTATGTTCTATGGGTCTGGACATAGGTATAATGACATGTATGCACCATTGTAGTATCATATCTAGTCGTTTCACTGCCCTAAAAATCCTCTGTGCTCTGCGTTTTCACCCCTCCTTTCCCCTCGACCCCTGTCAGCCACTAATCTTTTTACTGTCGTCACATTTCTCCTTTCCCAGAACATCACATAGTTGGAATCATACAGCATGCAGCCTTTATAGATGGGCTTCTGTCACTTAGTAATATACATTTAAGGTTTCTCCATGTTGAACTGGTTTTTGTTACTTACAAACATGACCTAAGCAAAGCAGATAGGGAAACATCTCTTCCCTTCCTCAACATTATTTACCTTCTCTCCTTTCTTGATGTGGTGTCTGGGGACCAAGTCATCCACTTAAAACCAAAATCTAGGCTGGGCATGGTGGCTTACGCCTGTAATGCCAGCACTTTGGGAGGCCAAGGCAGGCAGATCACTTGAGCCCAGAAGTTTGAGACCAGCCTGGAGAACATGGTGAAACCCTCGTCTCTACAAAACATACAGAAATTAGTCAGGTGTGGTGGTGCACGACTGTAGTCCCAGCTACTCAGGAGACTGAGGTGGGAGCATCACCTGAGTGCAGGAGGTCAAGGCTGCAGTGAGCCATGATTGCACCATTGCGCTTTAGCGTAGGTGACAGAGAAAGACCCTGTCTCTAAAACAACAGCAACAACAAAAATTCAGACATAATCTCTCACTCTCTGGAAACTCCACCCACTGAGAAGAGATAGTGGATTCTTTCTGGCAACATCTTTCCAGTTCACAATGAGATCCATAACTCCCTTGTGATGGCTAATTTTACGTGTCTACTTATCTGGGCCATAGTGCCCAGATATTTGGTATATTATTCTGGATGTTTCTGTGAAGATGTTTTTTGGATGAGATAAATTTTGAGTAAAGCAGATTACCCTCCATAATGTGGGGGGGTCTCGCCCAATCAATTGAAGACTTTAATAGAACAAAGACTGATGTCCCTTCCCCAAGCAAAAAGAAATTCTGCTACCAGATTGTCTTTGGACTAAAACTGCATCTCCTCTCTGAGTCTGCAACCTGCTGGCCTCTCTACCTCTCCCATCTAATTTTGGACTCACCAAGTTTCCACAATCATGTGAGCCAATTCCTTAAAATCTCTCTCCCTCCCCACCCCCCCCACCTCCATCTCTCTCTGTCTCCATGTATTTACATATATAGCAGACATCCATCCTGTTGGTTTTGTTTTTCTGAAGAGCTAGAGAACTCTGACTAATACATTCCTCCTCATCCACAGCAGAGTGCCTCTGGCTATTATTATCTCAATTCCCTCCTTGTATTTATTTGTGATGTTTTAGAATTGATGTTAACTGACGATACGAAGAGCGTGTGGCAAAATGGAATGAACTCTGGACCCAATTCAACTAATTAGTAGGGGTAATTAGTTGGGCAAGTCACCAATCCTGAGCAAGTCACTTAAATTCTCTGAACCTCTTCCTAGACTATAGCATTCCGAAGGATCCTCCTAGTTTCATAACATCTCAATGAGAGATGAGTCACTCCCTGTTCTGTTGGCCTTCACCAAGGCTTGGGACACACAGCTTTAGCTGGCTGTCCCTTTCTTTGCCATATATTTCCTTGGTTGGAAATCTTGTTTCTGCTCCTATAATCCTTTTGCCATTTTGGACCTGGGGAAGGGAAGGTAAATGGCATAGAACAAGGAAGAAGGAGGATATGGGGACAGTTCTTGTTGGAGAGAAGGGAAATATAGAAGGTGCTTTCAGTGGAGGTAGGAGCTTAGAAGAGGGCTGAAGAGAGAAGGAGCAAGTGAGACACAGCGTCCTGAATTTCCCTCAACATCCAGATCAAAACCCCAGGCTGGGCTGGGTGTAAGCATGCACTGGGACTTTAAAGAAGCTTTGAAGAAACCTCATAAGGCCATGGCTGGTGCTCTCCTTCCCCAGGTACAGCCTGGGAGTGCACAAGTCTATGGGAGAAGTCTGTATTTCCAAAGGGTGCTGTGTACATCAGGTATAGGTACTATGTGGCAGCATGGGCAGAAGTGGGTGCCTGTATAGCCAGGCCCTGAGATAGCCTCATTTTACCCCACCCTAATATTCTTTTGGCTTCAGCAGAGCACAAAGAAGATCTGGAAAGTTCTCAGGGACCAATAAAAGGGGAGGCAAAGGTAACTAAGAATTAAGAATTGAGAAGGCTGCCTACAAGTGCTCACTGAGACACAGGATGGGGAAACCCTGTAGGAGGGCCCACAGGGAGGTCTGGTCAGGTCTGGGGGGCTTATGGAGCTTGTGACCATGTCTCAAAGGACCAGTATCACCAGTAAAATCTCAGGTGGCTGGAGTCAGCAGCGGGAGATGGCTGAGGTTGTATTCCATGGGCTGAGAGAACATTCACCAAGTCTACCAGGCTTTGCATTGAGGCAAGGAAGGCTGTAAGGCCAGAAGCTGGGGCCCAGAGAACGGTGGCCCAGAGGACCACATGCAGTTGAAGAACTCCTCCTCTCTGCTGTGAGGATACCTAAGGTTCTGTTTCCTTCCACTTCAGATGCCATATTGAAAAACAGTAGAAAGAAACTTCTTGAAAAGAGAAAAACAGACATGGTAGGAAACCACTTCAGAATATTTGCCCAAAGGGAACGATTTTGAACTGAAAGAGACTGGGTTCTCTTTTACTGACATGTCTACTTTTGTTTTTGTTTTTCCTGCTACTCCTATGGGGGCTTCAGAACAGAAGAAGATCTGTTACTAAAATAAAGGAAGTTCCTTTCTGGTTTTGCACACCTGAGCTGTAGTGTGTAAAGCTGTAACTGTGATCGAGGATCGAGAAGGGGAAGTCTTTCTTGCCTCCATGCCCTGGAAGGAGAGGTGCTCTTCTCCCACCCTGTTGGAAGAGAGAAATTCAGGGATGGCTCCAAGGATGCCAGCTACTTTTAGGATGTGACTCACTGTCCCTTAGGATACATCACTTTGATAACAAGCCAGAAATATGAGCACTGAAGAAAGTTGTAGAAAGATGGCTCAAGTCCCTCCCTCCTCCTGATGCTATAGTAAGTTGCAGAAAGAAGAGCTGGGAGAGGCACCAGGGATCCTAGTTTGTGGGTGAAAAAGCTAAGCCAGGGAGTGGCCTCTCCCAGATGTTGCTTGACCAGCTGAGGGGCTCAACAGGGAGAGTGTGCCGTTGCCCCTGCTTTTGTCAGTTTCCTTACCTGTTACACTGAGACACTCCAGGAGCTGTTAGGGCTGAGGTTTTCAGAAGAGGCACCAGCCTTGCAAGTTGACAAGAGGAAAGATTGGAGGGTAGCCCATGGGAACCAAAACTGCCTCTGCCATGGGTATGACACAGCTCAACATCAGCTTGGAGAGCTCTCCGTGTCCAAGTATAATCCAGTTCTGCCGGTCCTGTTGTAGTCTTACATTAGTCTTTTATCCCCTTAGCCCTGTCACACTAGTCCATGGCTTTTCCAATCAGACCGATTATTTCTTGAGAATTATCTGAAAGTGAAAAGTGAGTTCTAATACTATCTCTTACAATGCAGTTGCTAAAACTGCATCCCTAAAAACACAGAGCTTTCTGCAACCATATCTCTACCACCCTAGCTATTTCTGTTCTTAGTAGCTACTGCTCAGATCCATGCAAGGACTTGAATCACAATTACCCTTACCAGTTCTGCAAATATGCTTTCTGTACGATCATCACTCTTGTGTGTATACAATGCACAAGGCACAGCAGTAGACATTTGAAAAGTATCTTATTTAATCCTTACAATAATCATGAGACGAGTACAATCAGCCCCATTTTACAGAAGAAATGAAAGCAGGAAAGGTTAGAAAGTGAGTAATTTGCAAATGCAGGAGTCATAAAAACACGGGTCTCTCTTTAACCAGAGCCCATGCTCCTTCCATGATAATGCACTGCTTCCTTATTGCCTGCTGTAACCCCAGAGCTGCCTGCGGCCACACACCAAGGCCTTCTCTCCATGCTGCTGCTGTTGCTGCCGCTGCTGCAAAACGAGAGCTCCTGTGTAACTCTCTGATCTTTCACTGTCATTTTTGTGGAAAGATAACTTCTGGATTAAGTTCAGAACTGAAATGGACTTCACTAACTGAATTGAACTGAAAAAAATCTCATCCATCTTCAGAGGCCCTTCATTTCTTGTTTCCATTATCAATGGCATCAACAACAATAGTGAAAACATGTCTGTTTATGTGTATGTGCAGTATCTTTCCTTTGGGTGTCTACAAAAAGATGATGTGGAGAGAACTGAAATGTCTAAATAATTATACGACAGTTTATATTATGCCCCATTGCTGTCTCAGGAGAACTGTCCAAATATCAACTACAGGGCAAAAATGACTTCACCAGAAGGTAAATGCAAAACCAGGAAATGCTTTCCAGAATTTTGTCAACATTTTTTAAACATCCTAATTGTTGGACATATTATAATTAGTCCATAAGGCTGGCAAAGGCCATTTTCCTTGTGCATCCTATTTCTTCATTTATACTGGTAGAATGTGTACCTTCACTTTTAGAATAATGTCCCAGTTTTGTCCTTCCTGAACTGTCCCCCTTCTTGTCATTGGTTATTTCTCTCTCTCCTTCAGGTGGTCATTGCTAAGTTACTGAGGCATTACTTAATCATGCCCTTCTCCCTTCCATGTTCTCAAGCAATTGAGAAGTATGCAAAGGAATCAGACAGAGGTCCTAATAGTAGCAGTACTACTGGCTATCTGTACTGGTGAATGGAAACTGTCCCTGTGATCCGAATGAGTTTTCTATTCCATACTGAGTTATACTTAGCCACCCTTTCATGGTCACAGCCGCTAAACAACTGCAAGACTTTCCTCTTGAAGGCAGGGCTTGCCTTGGCAGACTCACCACATGAAAGAGGCAGGAACAGAAGGAAGAACGTATGCCAGCTTCGGGCCATCTAACCTAAGAAAGGGAGCCACAGAGAGTGTCATGCTTTAAAAATCATTGCTAAAATGCCTCCCTACATGTATGCCCCCTGGCAACGTGGGGTTGCTACTGCTCCCATCACTTGCCTTGTCCAATGGAAAGCACTAGAATCATGGTAAGCAGTTTCTGAGCTTAACAGAAATTGCTTACCATCATTCTGCTGCTTTCCATTGTCGCTTAAGGTCTAAGTCAAGTGACTTCTGCATTCTCTTTCTCGGAATTCACACACCAAGTGAGGAAGCCCAAGCTAGCTAAATCAGTGGAAAGGCCTTGTGGATAAAAACCAAAGTGCCCCAGCTGACACTTCAGCCAACTGCTAGGCCTGTAAATGACATCATCCAGGATCAGCCAACACCAGTCAACATGCCAAGTGACCACAAATACGTGAGTGAACCCAACAAACACCACACAAATGGAGATGAACAATCTCAGCTGAACCCTGCCCAAATTGCAAGGCCACAAAACCTTGAGTAAATAAATTAACACATGAACAGAGCATGCTCAGTAATTGTTATTCAGCCTCATCAATTAGATAAGTCCCTCTGGTATAAGGCTAGGCAAGCAGTGTGGCTTTAATATGGTTTCGACAGAACATGAGGCATGGGGTAATATCCCTACTCAAGAGTTATGAATTCCCCAGCTATCGTGTATGCTAATGTCTTCCACAGGCACTAGAAAGGCACTTTAACCATTGACCATTATTCAAGGATCCAATGAAAAGTAGAGTATATGTTTCCTATTGCTGCTGTAACAGATTGCCACAAACTTGGTGGCTTAAAATGAAACAAATTAATTATCCTATATTTCTAGAGGTCAGAAGTCTGAAATGGGTTTACTGGGCTAACATCAAGGTGTCAGCAAGGCTGCATTCCTTCCACGGGCTCTAAGGATAAATCCTCTCTCTTGTGTTTTCCAGCTGTCAGAGGCTCCATGTATCCCTTGACTTCAGACATCCTTCCATCTCCAAAGGCCGCAATGGTCAGCTGAGTCTTTCTCAGCCACTCTGACTTTTCTACCTTCCCCTTCCACACTTAAGGACCCTTGTGATTACACTGAGCCCATCTGGATAATCCAGGATGCTCTATTTTAAAGTCAACTGATTAACAACCTTAATTCTGACTGCAACCTGAATGGAAACTGTCCCTGTGATCTGAATGAGTTTTGTATTCCGTACTGAGTTATACTTAGCCACCCTTTCATGCAATGTGCATTTCCTGTTGCCATATAACATAACATATTCACAGGTTCAGAGATTAGATCAGGGGCATCTTTGAGGCATGGGGGCATTATCTTATCTACCACAAATAGTGATCTCAGAAAAAGTAGCGTCATACTACTCAGGAAAAATTAATGCTCAGTTTTGGTGTTTTGTTTTGTTTTTTTTTTTTTTTTGAGACAGAGTCTCATTCTGTCACCCAGGCTGAGTGCAAGTGGTGTGATCACAGCTCACTGCACCCTCAACCTCCAGGGCTCATGCGATCCTCCCACCTCCGCTTCCCAAGTAGCTGGCACTCCAGGCATGCGCCACCATGCCCAGTTAGTTTTTTTTATTTTTTGTGGAGACAGAATTTCACTATGTAGCCCAGGCTGGTCTCGAACTCCTGGATGCAAGCAATCCTCTTGCCTCAGCTGCCCAAAGTGCTGGCATTACAGGCGTAAGCTGCCACGTCGTTACACTCAGTTCTTTACTCCCACCTCGCCTAACAGTTTCTAATTGTTCTGAAAGTAGGGATAATAAGAAGCCATATTTTGTGGTATGTTTTGGAGTTGATCATGTAAGACAGACATAGAACCTTGTTGAAAACAAAATACATTTTATCTCTTGCTTCACTCTAATAGCCCTGTGAAGGCCAAGTTGACGGGCTGTCTAGCTTCCCTCTCAATCATGTTGCCAATAACAACATTGAACCAGTGTTGGGGCCTTCAGGCCGGACACTGTCAACAATGCAGGCTTCACCGAGAGATGGGCAATCTTTCTCAGTCTGTCAGATGCTACAGGATTTTTTATGGCAATGGCAGGGAGAGCACTCAACTTCCTGCTTCCATCAGTCTACTGAGTGGTAGGAGAGAAGTAGTACAGCAGCCTCCCTTGCCAGAAGCCAGAAAAGGAGATGGATGGATTAAACAATACAGAACTCTTATGCCTGCTTGACTGTTTTCTTCTTGTAACTGAATGTTAAAAGGATGACTTGAAAAAAGAACAGTTTGTCCCACAAAGGTGCATGCCTTGCCATATCTGTTAAAGGATACAAGACACAAAGGGTCATCCCTACAAATGTGATGTGCATTCATTCACTCTAGGTCCCATACATTTAAAAAGTGAGAGTGTCCTTTCTCTACTTCGTGTTTTTGTTTGCTTTGTTGAAGATTAACTGGCTATAAGTATTTGGGTTTATTTCTGGGTTCTCCATTCTGTTCCATTGGTCTATGTGCCTATTGTTATATCAGTATCATGCTGTTTTGGTGACTATGGCCATACAGTATAGTTTGAAATCAGGCAATGTGATGCCTCCAGAGTTATTCTTTTTGCTTAGTCTTGATTTGGCTATGCAGGCTCTTTTTTGGTTCCAGGTGAATTTTAGGATTTTTTTTTCTAGTTCTGTGAAGAATGATGGTGGTATTTTCATGGAAATTGCATTGAATTTGTAGATTGCTTTCAGCAGTAGGGTCATTTTCACAATATTGGTTCTACCCATCCATGAGCATGGAATGTGTTTCCATTTGTTTGTGTCTTCTGTGATTTCTTTCTGCAGTGTTTGTTGGTGTCCTTCTAGAGGTCTTTCACCACCTTGGCTAGACATATTCCTAAGTATTTTATATATTGCTTTGCAGCTACTGTAAAGGGGGTTGAGTTCTTGATTTGATAGCCACTCTTTGTGTATAGTAGAGCTACCGATTTGTGTACATTAACTATGTATCCTGAAGCTTTGCTGAATTCATTTATCAGTTCTAAGAGCTTTTTGGAGAAGTCTTTAGGGTTTTCTAACTTTATAATCATACATCAGCAAACAGTGACAGTTTGACTTCCTCTTTTCTGATTTGAATGCCCTTTCTTTCTTTCTCTTGTCTGATTGCTTTGGCTAGGACTTCCAGTACTATGTTGGATAGAAGTGGTGAGAGTGGCACCCTGTCTTGTTCGAAGTCTCAGAGGGAATGCTTTCTACTTTTCTCCATTCAGTATTATGGTGGCTGTGAGGTTGTCATAGATGGTTTTTATTACATTGAGGTATGTCCCTTGTATGCCAATTTTGCTGAGGCTTTTAGTCATAAAGGAATGCTGGATTTTGTCAAGTGCTTTTTCTGTGTCTATTGAGATAATCACGTGATTTTTGTTTTTGATTCTGTTTATGTGGTGTATCACATTTATTGATTTATGTATGTTAAGCCATCCCTGCATCACTGGTATGAAACCCACTTGATCCTGGTGGATTATCTTTTTGATATGCTGTTGAATTCATTTTGCTAGTATTTTGTTGAGGATTTTTGGATCCCCAATATAGGGATATTGGACTGTAGTTTTCTTTTTTTGTTATGTCCTTCCCTGGTTTTGGTATTAGGGTGATACTGGCTTCATAAAATGATTTAGGGAGGATTTCCTGTTTCTCTATCTTTTAGAATAGTGTCAATAGGATCGGTACCAATTCTTTGACTGACTGAACTCAGCTGTGAATCCGTCTAGTCCTGGGCTTTCTTTCATTGGCAAATTTTTTTTTATTACCATTTCAATTTCTCTGCTTATTATTGATCTGTTCAGAGATTCTATACATTCCTGGTTTAATCTAGAAGGGTTGTACATTTCCAGTAATTTATCCATCTCTTCTAGGTTTTCTATTGTGCAAAAGTAATTGTGGTTTTTGCCATTAAAAGTAATGGCAAAAGCTACAGTTACTTTTGCACCAACCCAATAGCTTATGCACATAAAAGTGTTTACAGTAGCCTTGAATAATCATTTGTATTTCTGTGATATCAGTTGTAATATCTCCCATTTCATTTCTAATTTAGCTTATTTGGATCATCTCTCTTTTTTTCTTGGTTAATCTCACTAGTGGTCTGTCAATTTTATTTATCATTCCAAGGAACCACTTTTTGTGTCATTTATCTTTTGTATTTTTTGTTTGTTTGTTTCAATTTCATTTAGTTCTGCTTTGATCTCATTATTTCCTTCCTTCTGCTGAGTTTGGGTTTGGATTTATTAATCACTAATTTTTTGAAACAAAATAATTTAGAAAATCAAATAATTGCATGAGTTTTTTATGTAATGCTGCTTTCTGAGTTGCATATGAAAGAAGAGACTTTTGAGGACTTTATTGTTGTATTATCTTCCCTTACCTTTGTTACCTCGAAATTTACTTGCTTAAACTTTTTATTTTTATTTTTATTTACCATTTCCTTCTATTATTGTGTGTGTGGTGTGGGATGGGGAACCCTATGAGAGACAAGTAAGTCTGACCTTGAAAATAGCTCCGAGGCTTTCTAATTGGGCAGCTGAAGTGGTCTTTTGGGATCTAGAGTCATGAAGGTCATCTCTCATAAATTCCTGTTCCTTTTGTGCACTATGGGTAAAAGTAGAGAGAATATATTCTATTCAAGGATGGCCTATCTATATGAAGAGGTCAAATGCATTGAAATGAAAAAAAAAAAAAAAAAAAAAAAAAAAAACTCGAGCTAGTGACATTGCTGACAGATTCTAACATTTCTCCACACTGTTTTGTAATTCAAAAAAAAAGAAAAAGAAAATGTACCTCTCTGCTAAGAACAGCAATGGCTTGATTATACTTATTGGGGTTAGATGACTAGGGACTAAAACAAATGATGCCTCAGTGTAAAAGTAGGTAGATAATTCCATCTTCTAATTTTCTGTTTTAACAGTCAGGAAACTTTCAGTAAATTGGGTCCCCATAGGGTAATTCCCAATTACCTTCTCCCCTTACAATAAAATAAATAGAATATGAGAGAATTCGTTAGTTATTGGACTAACATCAAAATACACAACTTAATATGAAAACTTTACATGTTTAATCTAATTTAATGTGGTAAAATAAAACATAGACTGTTCTTCCTTGGAATGCCATGTTCTTATAAATACTTAAAAATGTCCATTTTTGTTAATGGTACTCTAAACTAAAAGCAACACATAAGGATATCAGGAGTATTTTACCATCTTTTCTGCCATTGTTTGTGAATGAAGTGTCTTCAACCCTCATGTGTCTTTGTTGAAACATTGTTGGCAGAAGCCATGAAAAATAAATAATACCAACCCAGTGGACATAGAACAGACTGTGGATAAATTCAGATTGCAGCAATTTGAGGCAACAAATGGCACAATGCTTCTAATCATTGATGTTTCCATATTGTGAAAAAGGTGTGAAATGCATTTGATCATCATGGATTATCTTTTTGATATGCTGTTGGATTCAGTTAGCTGGTATTTTGCTAAGGATTTTTGCATCTATGTTCATCAGGGATATTGGTCTGTAGTTTTCTTTGTTTGCTATGTCCTTTCCTCGTTTTGAAATTAGGGTAATACTGACTTCATAGAATGATTTAGGGAGGCTTCCTGCTTACTCTTTCTTGTGGAATAGTGTGAATAGGATTGGTACCAATTCTTCTTTACCTGTTTGGTAAAGTTCGGCTGTGAATCCATCTGGTCATGGACTTTTTTGTTGGTGGTAATATTTTTTAACACCATTTCAATCTCACTGCTTGTTATTGGCCTGTTCAGTGTGGTGCTGGGATAATTGGCAAGCCACATGTAGGAAAATGAAACTGGATCTTCATCTCTCATCTTATACAAATATCAACTCAAGCTGGATCAAAGACTTAAATCTAAGACCTGAAACTATAAAAATTCTAGAAGATAACATCAGAAAACCCTTCTAGACATTGGCTTAGGCAAAGATTTTACGACCAGAACTCAAAAGCAAATGCAACAAAAACAAAAATAAATAGATGGGGCTTGGTTAAAGAACTTTTGCATGGTAAAAGGAACAGTCAGCAGAGTAAACAGACACCCACAGAGTTGGAGAAAATCTTCACAATCTATACATCCAACAAAGGACTAATAATATCCAGAATCTACAAGGAACTCAAACAAATTAGCAAGAAAAAACAAACAATCCCATCAAAAAGTGGACTAAGGACATGAACAGACAATTCTCAAAAGAAAATATGCAATGACCTCCAGGTTCATCCAAGTCCTACAAAGGACATGAACTCATTCTCAGCAAACTGACACAAGAACAGAAAGCCAAACACCACATGTTCTCACTCATAAGTGGGTGTTGAACAATGAGAACGCGTAGACTCAGGGAGAGGAGCATCACATACTGGGGGCAGTTGTGGGGGGGTAGGAGAGAGACAGCAGTGGGTGGGGAGGGATAACATGGGGAGAAATGCCAGATATAGTATACACATAAAGTAAAATAAATAAATTTTTTTAAAAAAGAAAATATTCAATGACCAACAAACATATGAAAAAATGCTCAACATCACTAATGATCAGGGAAATGCAAATCAAAACCACAATACAATACAAACTTTCTCCTGCAACAATGGCCATAATCAAAAAATCAAACAATGATAGACGTTGGCATGGATACAGTGAAAAGGAAACACTTCCTTTTTCTTTTTTTTTCAGACGGAGTTATGCTGTTGTTGCCCAAGCTGGAGTGCAATGGTGCAATCTTGGCTCACTGCAACCTCCACCTTCTGGGTTCAAGAGATTCCCCTGCCTCAGCCTCCCAAGTAGCTAAGACTACAGGTGCCTGCCACCACGCCCGGCTAATTTTTGTATTTTTAGTAGAGATGAGGTTTCACCAACACTGCTGGTGGGAATGTAAACTAGTACAACCACTATGGTAAACAGTGTGGAGATTCCTTAAATAACTAAAAGTAGAACTACCCTTTGATCCAGTAATCCCATGACTGGGTATCCACCCAAAGGAAAAGAAGTCATTATACAAAAATGATACTTGCACATGCATGTTTATAGCAGCACAATTCACAATTCCAAAAATATGCAACCAGCCCAAATGCCCATCAATCAACAACTGGATGCCCAAATGCCCATCAATCAAGAAACTGTGGTATACATATATATACAATGGAATCCTACTCAGTCTCAAAAACTATTATTGATGATAATAATAAATACCTGTTCATAGCCTCCTGTAGCAGGTTGTTACACTGATTGTGCTCAATGAATCCCATCTTCCTGTATCCACGCCCTTGCTAGCTCCCTTCCACTGATGCTGGGCTTGGCCATGAGCTTTGCTTTGCCAATGGAACATCAACAGATGAGACATCAACAGAGGTGAATAAGTGCCTGCACATTGGGGCTTGCCCTCTTAAAATACTGCCACTACCATGAAAGAAGCCTGATATCTTCATGTAGATGCTACCACCTAGATACTGCAGCTAGCAGCCCCAGCTTCTCACCTAGTGTAGAGCCCAAGGCCCTCCATCATCTGGCCCCTGCCTGCTTCTCCAATCCCCTCCCTCTCCTTTCCCTATCTCTCTCCTCCCCTCTTTCTATTCACACTGACCTTCCTTCTGATCCTCAAACCTGGCAGGTTTGTTCCCATCTCAGGGCTTTTGCCCTTGATGATCTTTCTCCTTGGAAAATGTCCCCCCAAAATCTGTACACAGCTGTCATTTTTCTCTCATTTTGAGGGCTCTGTTTATTGTCACCCCCTGCTACCGCCTTCTCTGACTAGCCTAGCTAAAACAGCCCCTCCCTTATGTAGTCACTCTATATCACAGTACCTATTTTATCTTCTTGATGGCTCTTAGACACACCTTAAGTTATTTGTGTCTGCTTGGATTGTCTACTGCTACTTTGCTTACTGCTGTTTCCCAGTGTGGCACACTGCCTGGCTCCTAATAGGTACTCACTAAGCATAGATTGACTAACGGACAAGTAAATAACACAGGTGGCACTCAAACTTGGGCAGACAACTGTCCCCCAGATGCTAAGGGGTTTTCCAGGATATGTGACGTTCAGTGATAACACTGGGAAAGTCCCAAGCAAACCAGAAGAGTTGGTCATACTCCACTGCCCCACCTTTGGGATTCCAGGACATCGCATGTAAAGTCAGAGACCTCATGCTTTACAACAGTGCCTGACACAAAGCAGGCAAATGGCAAATATGTATTGGATAAATGAATGAATGACATTAATGAATGAATGACCTGGCTCCCATAATTAGAAGCCCAAACAGAATCTCCCTGTGTAGTACACAAAAATACATGTTCAAGGCCTCAGAGTTTCCACAGCTGTAGAGAGGATGGCTTTGGAACCCAAATGACCTAAGTCAAACTCTCAGCTCTGCAATTAACGTATCAGTCACCCGTCTCTATCTGTGGTTCTGTATCATGGATTCAAAACCAACTGCAGGTCTGAAATATTGGAGGAAAATGAAAATAATACAACAATTAAAAATATAAAGTTTAAAACACAGTATAACAACTATGTTCATAGCATTTGCATTGCATTAGATACAAAGCAATCGAGAGATTATTTAAAGAATATAGGAGGATGTGTGTAGGTTATTTACAAACACTACACCATTTTATATGAGAGTTGAGCATCTGTGCATTTTGGTATCCACGGGGTTTCCTGGAACCAATCCCCTGTGAACGCTGAGGGACCAACTGTACATATGTGACCTTCAGCAGATTATTTAACCCCTCCAAGTCTCAGTTTCTTTATCTGTAAATTGAGATTTCTGTGAGAAATGAAGATTATGGAAGTAAAGCAATTGTCACATAAGAGGCACTGGTAAACAGTGGCTTTCTCATCATTACATTAAAAGTTTATATCCGAGGGAGAGTTGTTTGGGCCAAGGATAGTAGGTGGCTCTGTCCCTGGATAATGAACAATTATCATTGCAGCTGTGCTTCAGGGGCTCGCTTTGGCATCCTCACGGAGAGGTGGCAATAATGAGGCTGGCAGTTTAAGATGCCCAAAACACTGCCTGACTAAACCCTCCCTCCAGCACTAATTCCTGACTTTCATTTCGATTTAATAGATTTGGGTTTAACAAGATAATTATTATACTTGAAATAAATACTGACTGGCCAGAAATGCAACGTTTACTGCAAATGAAGAACAAAGAGACTACTTCGGTTACGTCTCTGCTTTGTCTCAAACACAGCCTTTGAATAATTAATTCGCCATTTTGATAATACATAATAACTGGCCTATTAAGCCAAGAATCCTGCATTTATTAAATGCTAACTTAATGGCAAACAAATAAAACCTGAGTCAATAGTTGCTTTGCCAGATATTAAAAGCTCTCCTCCCTGAGGATTTGTGTGGGAGGCAGACCACATGGCTGGGGCGTGTGGATCTTAGGAGCAGGCGGTAGGAAACTGAAAACTGAACGTGTACGCAGGAGGATATTCAAAACTCAGATTCTGCTCCGGTGGGAGGATATTACTAGGATCATCTGGAGTAAGTGCCAAAGAAACCACCTGGATTTTCCACCAACGCCGTACCAAAGCCATAACATTTGCTTTCTGTTTGGGCTTTCTGAACGTTCTTAATGCCTGAAGATGGGGCTTGGAAGCAGGAAAGATATGTGGAAAAGGCCGGGTGCAGTGCCTGACACCTGGAGTCCCAGGACCTTGGGAGGCCGAAGCAGGTAGATCACTTGAGCCCAGGGATTCAAGACCAGCCCGGGCAACATGGCGAAACCCTGTCTCTACAAAAAATTAAAAATTAGCCAGGTGTGATGGCATGTACCTGCAATCCCAGCTACTTGGGAGGTTGAGGCAGGAGAATCACTTGATCCCAGGAGGTTGGGGCTGCAGTGAGCCATGTTTGTGTCACTGCACTCCAGCCTGGATGACAGAGCAAGACCCTGTCTCAAAAAAAAAATGTGGGAAATGGTAGGGATCCCAATATTACAATCTCTCAATCAAGAATAGTGGAGAACTAAAGAATATAGCCCTTGTTGTAGTTAAATACACAGTACAGATGTGAACAGTATGGGTTTCAATGAGGAAACAATTAGGATGTTATTGATTGCATATAAAAGCAATTCTAACTCCAAACAGTTTATACATTAAGAAAATTAATTCTCACCCACAGGAAATTCAGAAATATATAGGCTTCTCAGTTGGGATTAAACCAAGCTGCATATAAAAGAAAACATTAAGTAACAGTGGCTTATGTTAGTTAGAAATTGCTAGCTTACGTGGAGAAAATGCTGTATTTCTCTCACATAAAATAAGCCCAGAGAAAAACAGTCAAAGCAGGTATGGCAGGACCCACACTCTCAGCATTGCCATCTTCAGTGTATGACTTGTATCGTCAAGTTATCTTCATGGTCACATAATGGCTGCCATAGTTCTAGCCATCAGGCCCACATTCCTGGAAGCAGGAAAGTAAAGAAAGGTAGGGCGAAAGGCCACATAATTTCCATTGACAAGGAAGTCTAGAAAATGTGGTTTTATATCTGAGTACATTACTACACTCATCAACATAGATTTTCTGTTAGTAAATGAGAATAGAATGCACATTGGAAAGGCAAGTCATAGTTTCTGCTGCTGGAGGCTTCTAGGGTGGGTTATGTAGTAACTCAGTCCAATCCTCAAGGACCCGGATTCTCTTCATCCCTGCACTTCCATTTTGGGTATTTGCCTCACTCTCAGATTTGGCAGCAACTGGCTGTGCAGCAGTTCCAAATATCCCATCCTGACGCAACAACATCCAGAGCAAGATGAAGGAAACCCCTCCCATAGCGCCCCCTCCGAAGTCAGAACGCTCTTCTCAGAATCTCATCAGCAGATTTCTAATGGTCAAAATTAGACCAGGGGAAAAGACAGCTGTTGCTCTGGAGGTGAGGGTGAGCACATATTCCTTAAAGCACATGGCTTCATGGGGGAGGGTGGGATAACTGGCCAAATTTAGGGTCTGTCAGAAAGGAAGAGGGACGTGGGAGATAGATGCTGGATGCAAAGACCAACTCCACCATATTTAGCCCAGGACCTTATCACGGACTTAATGACTAACTTGTAGGATGTTGTAAGGCTAGAGTGAGATGATGTATGCCACGTGTGTGTGTGTGTGTGTAATTTTACATTTCTATAGATATGAGCTGCCCCATGCTCTTATAACACAAGTAATGCTATAGGTCTTTATTTCTCTAATAAAATGGAAGTGGCTCACACTCCCATACACCAGATTGGAGGGACGTTCAGTTACTGCACTTTTGAGACTTCTCTGGGGCTTATGGATCCCAAAAAGGAGGTTTGTCAAACTGCCACTTTCACACCAGGATGCCTCCTGAATCACTTGGCCTCCTGTTTCTTTTACTGTTACTGCTTCTCACTACTTCCTACCAACTAAAAGTAAAAATACTTGTAACAGCGATCAAGAATGCCCTCCGTGGCATGCACTCCAAGTGCTACACATAAATGAACTTGTTCAGTGTCCCCAAGGCCCCTCTGGGTCTGTGGCCCTCCACATGTCTGCTGCTGCTGCTCCCAGCTCCATGCTCATGCCAAGATAGCCTTTGAAAGACTGATCTTTGAAAGACTGAAAGCCTTTGAAGTATCTCCCCCACTGATTCACTCCCACAAAACCATGCAAAATCCTGGAGGCCCCTTGTCTAGCACTCTAGGACTTGGGTTCTTCATGCCCAGTTTTCTCAGGCACCCTCATGATTATTCTCCTCTACAGTCCCCAACCTAGAGCCCACACCCACTGTCTTGCTTCTCGGTTGGAGAAATCTTCTATCCCTCTTGGATATTTTCCTACTTCAATTTCAGCCACTCCCCCATGCACCTACAAACACCAGCTATTCCTGCTTTATTATCCAAAGCTAGAGCCTGACAGCTCCCTAACATCCCTCCCACACACACCTCCATTGTGCAGCTGCCATATGGGTGGGATATGGTGATCCCACCACCACTCTCCCTATAAGTGTGCTTTGCTCAGATAACCTAAGCCAGTTAACATTCCCCAGTCAAATGGACACAGTCAAGTATAAGAATGAGACCCAATTTGAGTCGGTGAGAATACAGCTGAGCTTTCCCAAGAAACTTCTAGGGGCAAAAAAGATTTCTCTATGTCCTTCTAGATAATATGGAAGTAAAGGTTGGAACTGCTGCATCCATTTTGCCACCATGAGGAAGCCAGGCTGCTACCATATGAAGAGCATAACAGAAAGCTTGAAAGAAAACAGCGCTGGATAACATTCGTGAGTCCCTGAACTGACCCAACCCAGAAGACCTTCTAGGTACTTGTGCCTTAAATCTATCTCCTATATAGTTTAAGCAATTTGGAAGTGAGATTCTTATAGTTAGAAGAAAACAAGACTAAAGTGACCCTATGAGGCATCCAGAAATGGCCCAGACCTTAGAAAGGCCTTAATTCTCTCAGGCTGTGATAAAAATAGCCCAGGTCAAGGGAAGAATATGAGAAATGCTTCCCTAACTGAGGACCTAATTAGACTTCTAAAGGAGTTCAGCCTGAACCTAAAAGAAACGACCCTTAAATGAAGGAACTCATTCATTTGTCCATCCATCCACCACCCACCCACCTATTCACTGATAATTAGAATTCTAACTCCTTTACATCCCTCCATAGCTCTGCACCAGTATCTAGGCTCCCTCCTCATGCAAACAGTGCCACTTTGCAGGCCTTAATCCAATGCAGGTGATACCCCTGGCTCCCGGTTTTTAATGGCACTCAACTCCCCTCCCTTCCTTTTCATGTCCACTGCTGCCACCCAAGCCCACACCCTTGCTACCATAACTCCAGCTCCAGTGGGGCAACTTCATAACAGTCCCCTATCCTATCTGCCTTTTGATAACCTGATGCCATAAAGCATGAATTATTCATCTGAGAGCATTCCCTTGATCATTTCAGTCTGCTCAAAAATATATGCTGAATATAATGAATTTAAATGTCCAGGAATATATAAAATTTTTTGAAAAAGAAAAGGAAGAAAGTCCTTTCTCTTCAAATTTCTTCTTCTCAAGGTAAGGTAAGTCAACAGTTAGATATGTTTCCTTTCAGACTTTTTTCAAGGAACAAATATATCTTGTACTTTTCTTTTTCAACAAAGCACAGTGTAGCTTTCTGAAAGTTACTATACTACAAGAGAGGGACTGCCCTGTGATCACATAAAAAACCATCCCTACATGATTCCTTAGGGCCACATTCACTCAAAATAATGGAAATTTAAACTCAACTGCCCTGCTGGGAGAGTGCTCTGAACACAATTGGAACACAACTCCAATTTTGTTGCTGTGATATTTCCGTTGTTACATCCTCCAATGGCTTCATTAGTGCATGCTATTGTCTGACACAATGTCACTTTTACTCCAGTTATAGCCAGAGGCGGTTAACACAACATTCATAATATTTTAAATTCCAATAAAACTATTCTGCCTAATGGTCCTGTTTCAGCAACTTTAGAAGGTAGAACACCAGCATCTGAAGTTGCAAATGAGAAAAAAAAAAAAAAAGCTTTCCATGTGTCTCAGAAGGTCCATGGCTGGGCATGAACTCCTGAGAATTCCTGGTACCTTGGCCTCCCAAGGCATACACAAAAGAGTTGACTCAGAGGCTTGGCTTAAAATGATGTTAATACCATGCTGGCTCTGGGAGCAAATATTATATCCTAATTCCCAATCTGTGGTAGTGAAGACTACAACTACTCAGCAGTTCTGGGACCCATCCCAGGGAAGCCAGGGATGGGTATCGAAGCTGCCAGTTTTGGGTCCTTTCGAGCTGGCTTTCCAATACAGATGGGTGGTCAGGACCGAGTGACCTGTGGACACACTGGACCAGGTTTGAATCTGGCCTTATCATTTCAGAGTTGTATCATCTTGAGCAATTTACCACTCTGAACCTCGGTGTGCTCATCTGCAAATGGGGCTGATAAAATTCACCTGAAAGGGTTTGTGGGGCTATGTGAGCTGCCTGGCATGTAGTGAGACTCTGAAACTGGCATCCGTTATTAGTCTATCCCTGGTTGTTAGAGATGTGGCTTCTGGCTTCCAATAAGTAATTTCTGATCATCTTCCCCAGCAACCGCCCACCTCCACTTCCAAAGAAAATAAACAAATCACAAGGAATGGGTGGGCAGCAGAGGGGAGATTTATTGCCACTCGAAAGGACTCTTGTGGGCTGACCGGAGGGGAGCTAGCTGAGCAAGTCCTCTGTGGCGCAGACGTTGCCAGGAGGCATTACAGAGAACACAGAGCATTCTTCCTCCCCTCCTAAACTGGCCAGGCTCCCTGCTTCTCACTTTATCCTCAACCTCTTGGGCCCTGGCTGGGTGCCTCTTTGCTGGGAAACATGGATGGTCTGCATAGAAAATGCAGTCTGGATTTGAGCTTGCCTTAGAAGAGCCCTAAATCAGTCTGCCCCAGGGCAGTGACATGTTTGTCTCTCTCTCTGACTTTCACACACACACACACACACACACACACACACACACGTATAGATTAAACCTTGCGTGCCATCTGTGTGCTTCATATTCTCTGCCTCCCAATCACTGTAACATTACAGGTCATGATAGAAAAATCAAAAGATCCCCTGTTACTTTTCTTTGCCCTAATAAAGGTCTCAAATTCCCTTCCTAACCGGGGAAGGAGCACTAAAAAAATTTATGGTAATTCCGGATCTGCTAACCGTTGGAGTCAAGAAGACAAGTGTTGTTATTGTCGTGTGGGTGTGTTTGCCATCATAATCAACATTTATTCAGACCCAAGGCAGACTTGTCACTCTGCGATGTATCACCAAGCATATGAATGATGAATCCTGCTGGATTTCAATTTTTATTGATTCCTTGCAAAAGATGCACAAAATTCGTTTTGTCGAGATTTTATGGAATAGCTCTACTTGCTTTATCCATTGTTAGAGGTTTTAGATCATTGTTTTAAAACAAATGCAAGATTATAACTTTTTAAAAAAATGAAACAACACAAAAGTGTCGGGATGGACATGTGTAGAATCATAGTCCAGCACAGAACTGTTTCCTTACATACTAAAGGCTGAATGAGCTGATGCTGAAAACCTGGGCCTAAAATGGACCAATCAGATTCCCCCTTCCTGGAATATAAAAGCTTGAAAGGAAGGTGACCCACACCCTTGATCAAAGGCACTCCTGTTTATGTACCCAGGGCTGCTCAATTCTGGTGTTTGCTGGTGCCCACTTTTCAGTTCTTCCATTGATGCTGTTACTTGTAGTGAGTATAAATTTTGTAGTCACAGCTGGGCACAGTGGCTCATGCCTGGAATCCCAGGTGTGAGAGGCCAAGGTGGGAGGATCACCTGAGACCAGGAGTTCAAGACCAGCCTGGGCAACAAATTCAGACCACGTCTCAACAAAAAAATTAAAAACTTAGCTGGGCATGGTGGCACTTGCCTGTAGTCCCAGCTATTCAGGAGGCTGAGGTTAGAGGATCCCTTGAGCCCAGGAGTTCAAGGCTGCAGTGAGCTATGATTGCACCACTGCACTCCAGCCTGTGTGACAGAGCAAGACCCTGTCTCAAAAGAAAAAAACACACACACACACACACAAAACAGATTTTTACAATCACACCGACAGATATACAAAAATGTCATATTGTTTATTACTCTCTATCTGATCATTACACTTAACATGAGCAGCACACACCCATTAACACTTACACATCAATCCCACGATGAGGTATAAAGTAATAACATATGCAGTACGAAAGTGAAAGTGCCCCCCACACACAAACGTCCTCTTGTGGAGTAATGCCATTAACAGTTTAGTGTGCGTCCTCACAGACATTCTTCTATGCAGTTTCATGTGTGATTTTTATTATTTATTGAGAGCCTACTATATGCCAGAAACTGCATGTGAACTTTTCACTTGCTATATTTAATCTAATCCCATAATCTCATTGAATTCTTGCAATACTTCTGTAAGGCAAGCATCAATAGCCTATTTTTACAAATGAGAAAATCGAGGTGGGAAGACATCTATAGTCCAGCTACTCTCACTTTTCCTAAAGAGCCATGCAGGTCTGTTGTCACCCCTAGCTAAATGGCCCTCTCAATGGGGAGAGATGAAGACTAACTCAAATACCATGCTTGGATCTGCTGACTTGATTTTGCCCTGAGTGAGCAGGGGAATTGTGCACGGGAGCAGAAAAACAGGAGGAAGCTTTTTGCTTGTTACCATTTCCTATTAGCTATCTCAGAGCTGTTTTATGATCTTTTTCCCCCAAAATCCTTCACTCAGCAAGTAAGTCAGTAATAGTAATTACCTGAATTTTCTTTATCTGACTTCTTGGGTTAGCTCTTCTGCTTATTGAAACAGGTAGGCAGAGAAAAGTATTTAAAAATAGTATCTCTCTCTTTTCCCTAATTTTCTTCCTCATTTTCCTTCCCCGCTTCCTTTCTTTCATAAGTGCTAATAAGAGAGATAGAAGAAGCCAGTGTAGGCAGGTCAGTTGAGGCCAGGAGTTCAAGACCAGCCTGGCCAACATAGTGAAATCCTGTTTCTACCAAAGGAAAAAAAAATACAAACATTAGCAGGGCATGGTGGCATACACCTGTAGTCCCAGCTACTTAGGAGGCTGAAGCATGACAATCACTTAAACCCAGGAAGTGGAGATTACAGTAAGCAGAGACCACACCATTGCACTCCAGCCTGGGTGATAGAGCAAGACTCTCTCAAAAGAGAGAAAGAAAGCACCATTGAATGGGAAAAGAGCATCTAAATATTCTAGCTTTTTAGCAATCGTTGGTTTCTTTTATCTGCCCTCATTACTGGAATTTTAGCAGCCATTGTAATATACAGGCAACATGTACCTATAACTATGTGTAAAACATGAGATAGAGATAGAATCTGCAGATGTGAGTCACACTGGACAGAGTGTCCTGTAAAACCTCTGAAGTGGAATTTGAGTAAAGTGCATTCTTGTTCCTGGTGTGTCAGGAACTAGCTGGGAACCTAGGGCTCATCACACAACTCTCTGAAGCTCAGCTTTCTTCTTCATCAATAGGAATGATAACTAACCCCTGCCTTACTACCCCTCCCTAGCAGGTTGTTGTGAAAGCCCAATGAGATCACCATGTGAAAGTGCTCAGCCAAATTGCAAGGAGCTAGACAACTTTATCACCATCGTTACTCCTCAGCTTTTGTCCTGCTATTCCTCAGGCCAAGATTGTAAAATGTAGCCATGCTTTAAACTCAAGCAGCAAGAAATGGCCTTTGAGGTTTCTTTCTTCTTTTTTTCTTCAGGTGAAATGAAAGGAAAGGAGATATGCAGCAGCAAGTCTCAATGTGTGGTGTGTAACAAACACACCCAGCCCCACAGAGGCATCTTCCCTGGGGCAAACTCAGAGTTTGCTCACAGGAAGGGCAAAACCAGAGGAGAAATGACAGCAGGTATTCTCGTATTGCCATTCTTGTCCAGGCTGATCTGCTCCCCAGTGCCATTTCCAGGACTGCCAGCCCAGCCCTCCTCTTTTGGGACCCATCACCCCACCTGATAAGATACTATTAACCCTGTGGAGCTTTCTGTACTGCAATGTATCTCTCAGTAAATGGGCTTGGGTTTAATCACTCAACAGAGATGAGGATGCAGGTAGTACCTATATCAAACAGCCTTGAGAGACAGCATGCAGGTACCGAGAGAGACAATTCCCCTGTAAGAGTCCCTTGTGCTAACTCACCAGTGTTTCTCAGCTCCAGGAAGCCAAATGGCGTTGTTGTTAACATAACCTTGGTCTTCTGGCAGACGAGAGTTGGGGTTTCTCTTCCGCCCAGTAGCAAAAGTCTTGTGGTCTGAGGTTTGCTCTAACGACGCTCCTTTTTCCCATCAATGAGATGGGAAAATAAGATCTTGGGGTGTTGTTGGGGGGATCTTAAAGATTAAACGCATGGAAAACTCTCAGCACTCTGCCTGACGTGTAGAAAGTATACTGAAAATGATAAATTGTGTCTACCAGAAATCTCTTCAGGGACTCCCCAATTTGATCTCTAGAAAAACCTTTACCTGAGGTAGAAGCTGAGATCCTGAATGGATCCTGAATGGGAGCAGCCCTATTTTACGTGATGTAAGAGGAAAGTTTCACCTGTTTCCCCACAAGGGAGGGAGAAAGGAAAGAGAAGACAGCTGCATGAATGAAGACCTTGTATAGTGTGGTAACCTCTCCTCAGCAACGCCCTCTCCCCCAGATATTCAGTAAAGTCACTAAATTCATGATGTCTTAGTCCAAATAAGGGCGGAGGGGTAGTTAAGGCACTGAACTTCACACTCATTTAACGTGTGCTGGAGCCAAAGCCACGACTATGAAAGCAGGAAGTGAACACAGAGACAAGTTTGAGGCACAAAGCTCCAAGGACTCTCAGGAATAGAGGGAAAGTCATTGAACCTCCCGCCACCAAGACCATACAATTGGATCTCAAAACAGCAGGCGGCTTCAACTGACAACAGGGTACGTCATTATTATCTTCATGATCATCACCATGGCTGTCATCACCATCATCATCAAACGTTATTGATTGTCTGCCTATGGGATGCAAAAAGCTGATTTTAGGCGACCACACCTGGGGCCCTGGAAGCTAACACATTCTTAACGAGGGCTGCATTACCTAAGAACTTCTGTTTTTTCACCCACCTGATTGTGGAAATATAAAACTACCTCCACGGTCACCGTTCCCCATCAGTGAGTGTCTGTACATCATCCTGTGCCTTTTCCTACTCTTGCCAGCCATTTTTCAGTCCAGCAGCAATGACTTTTCCTGGGTCTGGAAGTCCCTTGATCTCCCACTTAGGTGGCTCACGATTCCAATGCCACTTTTCTGCACTGCAGTAAGCCCCCAGTTATAAATTACTTACCTGCTGGCCATCATTTTAATGTAAATGGGTTTTAAAAAGCAGCAAAGGAATATATTTTCATTTGGAGTTAAAGCATCCATTTTTTATTTGAGTGTGAGCCTGGTCTAGGGGAGATGGCAGAAGAATGGCTCCAAGGCTAATATGGTTAATGATTATGATGGAAATCCCAAGAGCAGCTGATATTTCACTTGCAGCCATCTCGATTCGGGCTTTGCTGCTTGCAGTATTTTTTTTCACTGCTTCTTCCATTAACACCCATCGCCTATGATGGAACCATTATGATAATATCTCTGCTTTCGGCAGCCTCGATTGGTCTTGACACATTATCACCCTAAGAGCTTAGCCACATCGCACTAAGTCCTATTTATAATAACCCTTGGCAGGAGCCAGCAAAATAAAACCTGGTACTTATGAGCCACCTTTCATCTGAGGAAATCAGAAAGCTTTACAAGCTTAATTAAGCTTCAGCATCTATCTGACTGATGAGATATGTGGGGCCTTGGAAAGCTGAGGAGGCACAGAATCACTAATTGTGCACTGGATAAAGCTCTGGGCAGCAATGAAGAACAGAAATCAACAAAGAAGAATGACAGTCACCTCTTTTAGTGGGAGTGTTTGTTGAGTGAATTCTTTTCAGAGTGGGTTGAGACCAACAATCATAGGTTATTGATGAAGAGGCCATTGAGGGTCTCTAATGAGGTACCTCTCAATCTAGGGAAGGGGCCTGAGATTTACTTCTTTTGCCAAAAGAGGATTAAGTTAATTCAACACACTCAATTCTTTCTTTCTTCCTTCCTTCCTTTTTTTTTTTCGAGATGGAATCTTGCTCTGTTGCCCAGGCTGCAGTGTAATGGCATAATCTCAGCTCACTGCAACCTCCGCCTCCTGGGTTCAAGCAATTCTCCTGCCTCAGCCTCCCAAGTAGCTGGGACTACAGGCATGTGCCATGCCTGGCTAATTTTTGTATTTTTAGTAGAGATGGGGGTTTCACCTTGTTAACCAGGATGGTCTCGAACTCCTGATCTTGTGATCCATCTGCCTCGGTCTCCCAAAGTGCTGGGATTATAGGTGTGACCACCGCACCTGGCCTCGGTGCTTTCAAGGATGAAGAAGTTGAGGAGCTCCTGAAAGATGTGGTAATCTACCTGTGGGCACATGGCTGCTGAGTTCACATACTGTTCCCTCTACTTGGCAGAATGTCCCACCCGACCTGTAAACCTCCATTTTTCCAACCAGACTGATCTTGATGAAGCCTTCCTGGACTTCCCAGCAGAATCAGTAACTCCCTATTCTATGCTCCTACACGTGCTTTCTATTTCCATAATAGCTACAGCAATTGACATTTATTGAGTCCTTACTAAGTGCTTAAGATACATCTCATCCATACAATAATGAGGCAGGTACAGTTACCATCTTCATTTAACAGATATGTAATTTTTCCAACACAGCACAGCTCACAGTGGCAAGACTCTGCCTGGCTGCAGAGCACATGTTCCAAAAAATTAACCCACACTACTTTCCCAGTAGCCCAGTTGTGATGGAAGAGATCTGTCTGTTTATAAGTCAGCCTCCTTTAGTTCCTAAGCTCTGATGTGAAAGGGTATATCATTCAGGAAACTTTTGGCTACAAACAACAAAAACCCCAACTCAGAGTAGCTTAAACCACAGGAAGTCTAGAGGAAGGACATTTTCAGAGTTGATTAACTTCCATCTTTCTACTGTGCCTTCCTGATTGTGTGAACTTAGTTCCCCTCATATTAACATGACTTCCCCAGTTCCAGGCCTCCCATCCAGCCTTGAACCACGCAGAAAAGGTGCCATACCTTTCTTGCGTCTCTGCAGGGGTACCGACATCTTTCCCAGAAACCTTCCACTGGGCTTCCCCGGAACGTTCACTAGCCAGAGTAGTCTCACGTGCCTATGCCTTAACCAATCACTGCAAGGAACTGAAATCACCATGACTGGTCTCGCCCAATCAGGATTCCGCAGCCCTTTAAGGTCAAAGGCACAGGGGAGGAAGGTAGAGAGACCTGCCAAGAAAGAGGAAAAGAAGGTGGAGGATGAAAAGGAGACAACGAACGTTCCCTGATGCAGGTGTGAAGGAAGATCTGATGCCCAATCACCTATTACTCAGTCTTTTGGCCTTTACCATGTGGGCAATAAATGTCTGTTGAACTAAATTATAGTAGAGAAATCCACACCTCCAAATGCCCATTCTGGAGTTCTTACCATCATACTCTGTAACCAGGACTGAAATATGTGTTGGCAACTGCTCTAAAGTTTACAACATTGATTCACCAGTGCTCCAACCTTTAGATTCAAGTCTTTAACACTAGCGTCTGCAGGAACCTTTTCAAAGCAGGTCCAAAAGACAGCTAGTTGGAATAAAGAGAATCATAAAAATGTTAGTCTCATCACAATTTACAAGGTTCATGTCAACCTCGACTTTCTTTCCAGAAACACGATGTGTTCTTAAAAGTGGGACTTGTTCAAGCAGATAGGTTAATTGCATTCAAAGACTACTCTATTTCCTGACCTCCTTCTTGATCTCCAGCAGGATTTATCTGGAACTAGGCAATATACCTGCCCTCGACAGCCAGGGATGTGAGAATGAGATCAGTTAAGCAATTTTTGGAAGACCACGATCATAGTCAAAGAGAGATACCAAGAAAAGGAAACTGATCCCCAAGCAGTTTCATCTTGAGTTAAGGTACATCTCATCCATACAGTAATGAGGCAGATACAGTTACCATCTTCATTTAACAGATGAGTTAATGTACCCTGGGGTAGAAAAGATGGGAAGAAGGGAGTGTCTTAGTTCAGGCTACTATAACAGAGCACCATTGGCTGGGGTGGTTTCAACAACTAACAGTTGGCCAGGCGCAGGGACTCACACTTGTAATTCCAGTGCTCTGCAAGACCGAGGTGGCTGGATCACTTGAGGCCAGGAGTTTGAGACCAGGAGTTTGAGACCAGCTTGGTCAACATGGAGAAACCCCATCTCTACCAAAAATGTAAAGAAAAAAAATTAGCCAGACATAACGGTGGTGGCACACACCTATAATCCCAGCTACTCAAGAGGCTGAGGTAAGAAAATTGGCCTAGGTTGCAGTGAGCCAAGATTGTGCCACTGCACTCCAGCCTCGGAGATAGGGCAAGACTCTTTCTCAAGTATATACATATATATATTTGAGGAGGTTGGGAGGTCCAGGATGAAGGTGTCAGAATACTCTTCCTGGCTCATAGGCAGCAGTATTCTTGCTGTCCTCACATGATTAAAAAAAAAAAAAAAAAAAAAAAGAGCCGGAGATCTTACAGGGGTCTGTTTTGTAAGGGCACTAATCTCATTTATGAGGGCTCCACCCTCATGATTTAATCATCTCCCAAAGGCCCTACCTCCTAATGCCACCACATTGGAAGTTAGGATCTCAACATATGAATTTGTGGAGGGGAGAGGAACACAAACATTCAGTCCCTAACAGAGACATAAATAATAAAACTCTAGCCCAGAGGTTTAGAAAACTCCCCAGGGTCAAACAGTAGTGGCCAATGTGGGAGTCATACCAGTTTCAGGGAATATTACACTCATCTCTGACATCTTTTTTCCCCTCTCTTCCTTTTCGTAGAAGCATGTGGAAGGGTTCAACTGGAGGCCTCTGTCTTTTCCAGGGGCTGATAACTCAGAAGATCCAAAAGAGGTCAGGATTGAAGGAGGCAGAGTAGTAAGAGGAAGCCAGAAGCTGTCTGCCTGAGGCTGGCTGGAGGCTCTGGGCTTTTAACAAGCGTTACACCGGGAATCTCGGTAGAAGCCAGGTGGTCTAGCTCCATAGGGAAGAAATATTGCAAAACTGTCAGGAAGGATACCATTTCAGGCTTAAAGCAGGTGCATTGATCTGGAACACCACCTGTGTTAGGGCTCTCAAGACCAAGTGAGGCATGGGAGAGGACAGCAACAATAGAAGGAAGACATCCCCATCTGGGCAATGAAACAGTGAAACAGAAAGGAAAAAGAACAACAGCTATCATATAGTGAACACTTAGATGGTCTTTTAAGCACTTTAAATATAAGCACTAACTTAATTGTCCCAATCATCTATAAGATTTGTTTGGCCGGGCACAATGGCTCATGCCTGTAATCCCAGCACTCTGGGAGGCTGAGGCAGGCAGATCACAAGGTCAGGAGATCAAGACCATCCTGGCCAACATGGTGAAACCCTGTCGCTACTAAAAATACAAAAACATTAGCTGGGTGTGGTGGTGCACGCCTGTAGTCCCAGCTACTAGGGAGGCTGAGGCAGGAGAATTTCTTGAACCCAGGAGGTGGAGATTGCAATGAGCCGAGATTGCGCCACTGCACTACAGCCTGGGCGACAGTGCGAGACTCCGTCTCAAAAGAAAAAAAAAAAAAAGATCTGTTCCTATTCATTAATCACTAGTAATCATTAGATATTGTATATTGTTACAATTTTTATTAGTAATACTAGTAATAGTATTCCTACTGCATTTTACAGATATATACAGTGAGGCACAGAGGGGTTAAGTAATTTAGCCAAAGTCACATACCAGATAAGTGGCAGGACTGGGTTTTAAACCAGACAATCTGGCTTGACAGTTGACACTCTTAACCATTTCACTTGGGAGTAACCCCAGAGAACGTATGAAACCAAAATTTCATCTAAGTTGAATCTATTTTGATTTAATGCAATAATTTCTGCCCCTGACATTTCCCTAGCAGTTTATAATTTATAAGGGTTTGGCCCCCATCATTTTGGAATCTCAGCCCTGCCACTTTCCTGCTGCACGACCTCATTCCAGTGACTGGCTAAGCTTCTGCTTCCCCATCTGTAAAGTGGGGATAATAATACTTGCTGGGAGGGTTTCATGAGATAAAGCACATGCAGGGTTTAGAGCCCCACATCAAGCCCATAATAAGAGCTCAGTAAGTGTCTGCTGCCACTGTTGCTGTGGTTATTATTAATATTTCACTTGAGCTGCATGACAACTCTGCAAGTTAGTTAGATTTATTAACTCATTTCTCAGGTTCTGAAACTGAAACCTATAGAAAAAGTAAATAACTAGCCCAAGGATCAAACCAGAAAGTGCTAATGCCAGACCTGGAAAATATTCCAACTCCAAGCTTCCTCCCCTGCTTCCAACTCTCAACTCCACCTCCTCTCTTTTCCCCAGGAGGCACCATTACATGAACCGGATCATTCTTCAAACACGACTGTGGGAAAGTTTGAAGATATTGGAAGTCTAGGCTCAGGGATAAATTCTAAGGAGTATTAAGAAAGCCATAAAGGTGCAAATAGATTTCTCATCCCCAGGCAACAGCCAGAGGGCAGAAGGGACTGAGGTGATTAACTATGGGGACATTAGCTATAGGGACATGGCGATTAACTCAGCTACCCCATAGAGCCAAAGGGGTTTGGCAACAGACCAGGAAATAAAGGAGAATGGGAGTGTGCATCTAACAGCTAAACAGAAGCATGTTTTTAAACCCTGTCTCAAATAATCAAATACCATTCCAAAATTGCATTCCACTTTGAGGAAGGGGAGTGTTTGTTCCTTTGGTTTTCTGTGTTTCTGCATTTCACTTAATTTATTAAAGTTTCAATGAATGCATCCTGTTCTGGTACAAGATGCATTCGATCCTGTGGGTATAGGAAAAGGGCTGTTCAATGATAAAGTTAGTTCATCTTATGAGGTGTACGATCTTAGTCAATTTCTTTAAGCCTGAGTTTTTTCATCAGTACCAGTAATATGATTGGGAGATTCCAGGAATTTCTAGTCTTTGGATTTGAAGCCAGCCCTCCTAGAATTAAAATCACGTGCTTCCCCTCACATCTATTATGCAGAACTCTCACCAATATTTTTTCTTTTTAAAATTAATGTAAGTTCTTATTTTGTATCCTTTAATCAGCTGAACAATAACCCACAACCCTTGGACCAAATTATTTTGTATTCTTTAGTAGTGAGGTGTTTAATAAAAATATAAAAAAAAAACTTGATACATGCTACTTGCAGAGCTTCATCTCATTAGCATTCTAACGATGTATTCAGCAGATTGTTGTTGAACACACACTAAGTGCCAGGCATTGTGCCCAGGCAGCCATAAAACAATGGACAAGACAGACTCCCCAGGAAGTTTACAATGGTAATTACTTACGACTTTTGTTAACAACTAGAAAGACAGAGACCCCAACTACTTTGGATTTCTCCATACCCCCTAGGACATAGCTTGGGACATAGTAGACATTTAATAGTCTCCAGGTTTAACTTGAACAATTAATCATCCAGTTAAAAATGTACACTTTTCTCCAATTGGATGGTATTCTACTTATGCCCACAAGGTGGCAATCTTGCTTACAGTTTGCCCTCGCTGAAAGAGGCTGCCTTTCAAATATATATATATATATATCCCAGTATTAGTTAAACCAAAAGAAAAAAAACTAAATTTATTGAGTGCTTATTTAGTGTAATATACTATGTTAGGTTGTATAAGAAATAAAGAGTTGGCCGGGCACAGTGGCTCACGCCTGTAATCCCAGCACTTTGGGAGGCTGAGGTGGGTGGATCACGAGGTCAAGAGATCAAGACCATCCTGGCCAACATGGTGAAACCCCGTCTCTACGAAGAAAATACAAAAATTAGCTGGGCATGGTGGCGCTCGCCTGTAGTCCCAGCTACTCGGGAGGCTGAGGCAGGAGAATTGCTTGAACCTGGCAGGCGGAGGTTGCAGTGAGCCGTTATCTCGCCACTGCACTCCAGCCTGGCGCCTGGCGACAGAGGGAGACTCTGTCTCAAAAAAAAAAAAAAAAAAAAAGTTGATAAGACAGCCCCTGCCTGCTAGGGAAAGATGGGAAGGAGCTCGCATAGGGCAGAAAGATAACACCTTTGAATGAATTAATATATTTTGATGTAACCATATGGGAGTCATAGTAATCTCATTATCAGATAAGAGTTATAAAATGGCATGATATGGCCACCATGTGGTTGGGAACAGATTCAACAAAGATCCCACAGTTCAGCCAATATGTACTTAACCACACCAGTGAAAACACTTGACAGTATCTTGGGTCAGTGCTGGAATACTCCAGATGTGGTTTTTTGATGCCTCTGCTCAGCTACAAACATTAGAGTGTCTGCTCTATAACCCTACAATGTTTTTTCTTTGGCAAATAAAACATAATCAGCACCAGCTGATGAGGTAGTCCAGTTGAAAACCCCCACGTGTACCTGATGGGGAGATGAAAGGAGAGAAAAGATACACCATGTAAGGAAATCGATTTCAAACTGTGGCCTTCGGGAGGTGGGCGCGATCTTGTGTCTACCCTGGGTATCTGTGTGGATCTGGGACTCACTCTGATGCAAAGAGGTAAGGAGAGGGCCGACTAGCATCCAAGAGTTTTCCTAGTAAATTTAACCTAGAGGTGGCTGGAAGATGCGTTGGGGTGGAGACGTTGTTTATTTTGTTTTGTTTGCTCCTTCACCACCTCCCAGCCCCACACCATTTCTTTTTCCCTTAAACCATAAAAGCAGCAAATCAAATGTAGTATGGCATTGAGGGTTTTGTTTCTCCTTTCATATGAAAAATGCTTTTAATTGAAAAATCATATTTGGGGAACAAAGTGACTGGTTAAACGACAGTGAAACTTGAGAATGCTGACTTGATTTTAAAAATATGGATCTTTCTTGATGGAGGAAAAATCAAGTGCACGAGGCTAGGAGACCTCAGTTTGACTTTTAGCTTCACCACTTGCTAACTGTGCAATCCTGAGCAACCCCCATCCCTTCTCCGTGCCTCACTTTCCTCATGGACAAAACAATATCATTTCTTTCTAAAAGTCGTCCCTGACTTCCCTCTCGCCAAAACGAGGTTGGATGGCCATAATCTCTCCTAGCAACCTGAGAGTCCCACTGGAATGTAAACTCCAGCAGCACTGGGACACGGATCTGTGGATTTTGCTGCTCCTGAGTAGAACCAGAACCAAGGGCAGTCGCTGTGTTGAATGGAGGCGTGAATGAATGGGAGCTGGCCTAGGTGTTCAAGGGGCACGTGCACGGCGAGGTTTCATGCCCCGCGAGTCCCTTGGGAGAAGCAGAGCGGCCAATAGTGATTGGTGCTAGTGTGCGTGCTCGGAAAAGGGGGTGTCGGTTCAAAGTTGTTGGCTACAGACGGTTCCTCTTTCCGCTGGAATCACATCCTCTGTGGCTCAGAGACGTTCCCAAGGATTTACATAAAGCAGCGTGAATCACCCGGGCAGAAACTGAGAAAGCAAAGGGACCCTCCCTGATCATAGCCTGGCGCCGCTCGGAGCGCGGTGGAAATCTGTCTGAAGTTTGCAGGTGACCCGGCGCTGCCTAGGCGAAGGGACCCAGCGACCACTATCCCCCCGCGAGGGCCCAGGGTGCGTCCCTCCCGCCAGGCCCCAGACTCCGGCTCTGCGCCGCCCCCTCCTACGCCCTGGCGCGGGCGCCGCCAGTCCGGCTTCCTCCAGGCCCCTAAGTCCCCGACCGAGTGTGGGACCGCCTCTCCCGCTCGGAAGGAGCCATCGCCGCTTTAAGGGGAAGAGGAGGGGAAGGGGGCGGAGGAGCGGGGGGCGGGGAGCAGCGGCGGAGGAGGGGGAGGGGGATCCCCCTCGCTCCCACGTGGTCCGGGCGCCTGTGAATCGCGCCCACCGGAGGGTCTCACAGCGAAATACAAAAGCAGCTGGGAAGCGGCGGCGACGCGAATTCCCAGCGCCCGGCGGAGCGCGGGACACAGCCCCGCAGCCGCGATGGAGCCGAAGCGCCCGAAGCCCCGGAGCCCCCGAGCTGCCGGGCCCGCCTCGCCGCCGGGACCCGGGTGCCTGGGCTCGGCTTGAAGCGGCGGCGGCGCACCGGCACAGCCGCGAGAGCATGGGCAGGAGGATGCGGGGCGCCGCCGCCACCGCGGGGCTCTGGCTGCTGGCGCTGGGCTCGCTGCTGGCGCTGTGGGGAGGGCTCCTGCCGCCGCGGACCAGGTTCGTCTCCCGTCCGCCCGAAGACCGACTGCCACGGCGCCCCGGCCGGAGCGACGGCTCAGCGCCCGCGCTTCGCTTCCCTCTGCCCCCGCCCCAGGGGTGGGACGCCCGCGGCGGCTCCCTGAAAACTTTCCGGGCGCTGCTCACCCTGGCGGCCGGCGCGGACGGCCAGCCCCGGCAGTCCCCGGGCGAACGCAGGTGGCACGTGCCAGCCGGGCAGCCCCGGCCGGAGGAGAGCGCCGCGGTGCACGGGGGCGTCTTCTGGAGCCGCGGCCTGGAGGAGCAGGTGCCCCGGGGCTTTTCGGAAGCCCAAGCGGCGGAGTGGTTGGAAGTGGTCCGCGTCTCTCGGGTGGTGGCCCTGGAGCGCGGGGGTTGCGGGCGCAGCTCCAACCGACTGGCCAGCTTTGCCGACGGCACCCGCGCCTGCGTGCGCTACGGCATCAACCCGGAGCAGATTCAGGGCGAGGCCCTGTCCTACTACCTGGCGCGCCTGCTGGGCCTCCAGCGCCACGTGCCGCCGCTGGCACTGGCCCGGGTGGAGGCGCGGGGCGCGCAGTGGGCGCAGGTGCAGGAGGAGCTGCGCGCTGCGCACTGGACCGAGGGCAGCGTGGTGAGCCTGACGCGCTGGCTGCCTAACCTCACGGACGTGGTGGTGCCGGCGCCCTGGCGCTCGGAGGATGGCCGTCTGCGGCCCCTCCGCGACACTGGGGGCGAGCTGGCCAACCTCAGCCTGGCGGAGCTGGTGGACCTAGTACAATGGACCGACTTAATTCTCTTTGACTACCTGACGGCCAACTTCGACCGGCTTGTAAGCAACCTCTTCAGCCTGCAGTGGGATCCGCGCGTCATGCAGCGTGCCACAAGCAACCTGCACCGCGGTCCCGGCGGGGCGCTGGTCTTTCTGGACAACGAGGCAGGCTTGGTGCACGGCTACCGGGTGGCAGGCATGTGGGACAAGTATAATGAGCCGCTGTTGCAGTCAGTGTGCGTGTTCCGCGAGCGGACCGCGCGGCGCGTCCTGGAGCTGCACCGCGGACAGGACGCGGCGGCCCGGCTGCTGCGCCTCTACCGGCGCCACGAGCCTCGCTTCCCCGAGCTGGCCGCGCTCGCCGACCCCCACGCTCAGCTGCTACAGCGCCGCCTCGACTTCCTCGCCAAGCACATTTTGCACTGTAAGGCTAAGTACGGCAGCCGGTCTGAGACTTAGTGTCACCCGGAGGAAAAGAGAGAGACCTGGGACTGGGGTATGGATGATGGGGGGAAGGGCCGTCGCTTCTGCCACTGTGGGAGACCAGCCGGCCAACGCCCACCCGCAAAGGTGTCTAAAAACTTCAGCTCTTCACCCACCTGCCCCTTTCTTTAAATCCGACTCTGTTTCCTTTCAAAGTTCTGGGAGGACGAACTCGCCGAGGCGAGAAGTCTAACATTCCCTCCACCCAGCTTATAAAAGGATTCTTTTCTGTGCCAGCAAGGAGATTGGATCCACAGAAACTGGCTACTGGGGTTTGGCCTTGGAGTGGCCGTCCCTGTGGGAGAGGCACCCCATTCTTGGGGTTCCCCCACTCCCTTTCCGAAAAAGGAAAACTTCCGTTTGAGCCGTTGAGCTAATTCTGCAATTTTCTACCAAACTCAGTGCTGGTGGCCCCGGAGCAGGGCTGTGACATTGGCTGGTGGAGCCCCCTTCCTGTGTTCTCCCTTTGTTCCAGCGCCGCGATGGTGAGATCACTGTTCCAAGCAGGGGGACGGCTCCCGATTGGACAAAGAGCAGGACCTCCAGACTCTGGGGAGCCCTGCAGACCTTGACAATTTGCCTGACTCATTCCTGACCTCTTGTCATTTTGGCCTGAAGGCTGCGAATTCAGGGCCAGCTGTATGCACTAAGTCAAATAATGAATTTTTTCTTCCTCCCTCTCCCAGCTGACCAAAATTTTGACAATGATGATGTTCACCAGAAGGAAAAAAAATCAGTTTTATGCACTTTATTTTGTTTCTATTTTAATTTTTTATTAAGAAAAAGTTTTTTATTTGACAGAATTTGCCTTCTCTGTATATATGTGCATAAAGTGTGGTGTAAATATACTAAACAAACTTATATTTCAATAAAAGGGAATTTAAAATTTAGAATTTAATTCCTGTGGTTTTAACTTGTTTAATGTTTCTGGTACCCTGTCTGCTTTCAGAATAAGATTTAGGTTTTCTTTCTTGTGGATGTGCTTTTAAAACAAAGGATGCATATCCAAGCCAGTTGTGACCACAGAACTTATAGAATTGAACAAAGACAAGAGCAGACTCCCTGTCCTCACTTAGATGAACCCTGGTGCTGGAAATTTGAGTTTGGCTTAGAATGTGGGGGGAGATGGAAAGACAGATGGGAGGAAAGTGTTCTATTTCCTGGCAAATAAAACTTTGATATGAAAGGATTTCACTGTAATATATTCCTATATTAATCATTTAGCAAATATGATAGAACCAGATGTGGGGACTAAAATATGACAAATGCCCCCTTTTAAAACTTACAGTGATCACATGTTGCAAACTATTTTCAGCATCATAATTACCGTGCATCGCAATGTGTACAGATAATAAGCTGAGTCCACATTGGGAACAGGTAGAGAGAGTCATAAATTAATTCTTATCTTTAATCTCCTGGCATAAATTCCAATGGATTCAGGAGATCATAATCTCCAACATCTGGACTCATCCAGTTCTCTAAAGAGGTTGTACTGTTTTCCGGGTACTAACTGCATGGTCCCCTCAGAGCAGCCAGCGTGATACCACAAAAGTGTGCAGTTCTTTGCAATTTGGACCTTTTTTAGGACTTCAAACAAAATACTTTTGGATTTTTGACTCGAGAGGAAGAGGTTGATTTTTATTTTACAGGCTTTTATGTTTTATTTTGGCATTTTCTTTGGTATCTGGGCTCAAGTGATCTTGCCTGTTACCTTCTTTTTATTTAATGACCTTTAACTCAAATCAACTTTTGGTTGCAATTTTAATAGTTTTTTATTGGACTTGGGTTTGTAAACCTAGGGTTTTATAGAGTCAGGAAGCTATTAAATCTCTGGGGGCTCCCCCTACTCACTCTACATTACAATGTAGTGTGTAATTTAACTATTTAATGTCATCCTTATGTTTTCAGTGCCTTTTGCTAAGCCAAATCTTATCTCAGCCTTAAAAAAAAAAGTCCATAAGCTATGTGTGATGTAAGTAAAATGTATTCACAGTACAGCCATAGAATGTACTGATAATTGCAAATTTATCTTTTTTCGAGACATTGTTAATGTGATACCTCTCATAATTACACCTTTCAGAAAGAAACATTTTCCATTTCTGGGGATTATTTCACTATTAGATTTGCTGTTTAAGTTAATGGAGACTGTTCGAAGAACAGGACAAGTATTCAGCAACCTGCATTTTTACCCAGTGTATTCATGGAGGAAAACAATGAGCAGTAATAAGTTAGAAGTTTCACAGATTGCACAGGAAATACATCCTGGCTCCCATGAAGATTCAGCACTGGTGAGTTCTGGGCCAGCAACATTCTCTACATTCTTTCTAAATTTCAGTTCCAAGCCCAGACTTGATCGTGGTTAACCCAGAGCAAAACACTGAGCATAATTTAAACGGCTCTTCTCAGATTCTTTGGTGAACCATATCTGCCTGTTCGAGAACTGAGTTTAATTACGTGGTGGAGTTGTTAATGGAACCAAGACTTAATTACAGAATGGGTTTTAACTGTTGCCGTTCCTCATGGATAATAAGTAGGCTGTGGCATGGAAAGATCAATTAAAGTTTCGCCATGGTCAGTGAATGCTACTGGGGACAAATCATTTCTCAAATGAGCAACGACAACAACAAAACAACTTCAGACCCCAGCATGATTCGGAAAGAGTAATGGGTTCTGCAGGCAGATGATATTCTGAATTCTGTCCCCTGCCTGCTTACCTTCAGCAAGTCATTTAACTTAGTTCCCTGATCTGTGAAATGGAGATTCAATCAGAATATTGTGGATTTAAATGCTAACATATAAAACATACAAGCACATTCAGGTGCTTCAAAAAAACAAAAAAAAAACCTCACTTTTTATTACTCTTTAAAAAAAAAAAAAACTCTTGCCCTTCTTACGCTTCAGTAGTTTTCATTATCAAAGCCAAATCTGGCTGTTTCCAAGGTCTGTATTAGTTTTAAACGTGGTAGTAAATTAATTCAACAAATTGCTTACTAAGGACCCTCTTCCAGCACTATGCAAGGCACTGGTTCATAAGGCCAAGGGCACAGGTTTGATCACATGGGTTTGAGCGGGTGGTTTCAGGGCCCAAGCAGACTTCGGCATCAAGGCAGCTATACTACAAATATATGAGGGTGGCTTAGATTAAAAAAAAAAAAGCAGATGGCTTATTGCAGATCCATCACCACTTCTGGAAAGCTTCAAGAAGTGATGAATCTTTGCAAGAACAACTGTCTTCCCTATTCCTTCTGCCAAGAGAAAGCGGGCAGTTGACCTTTTCTCCCTGGATTTGACTTTTGATTAATTCGCTTTATCAATGACATAGTTCTAAACTCTATTAAGTGTACTCACCCTCCTGTCTTCAAATCAGAAAGAAAAATTATTTTAACACATCTCAATGCTTCTCAACCTTCTGCCTACAACTGCAGCTGGGAGAGTCCTCTAAGACCTTGAGGTTGATTATGTGGATTAAATGAGTAAATATTTATAATATTGTCAGAATAGTGCCTGGCACACAGCAAATGCAATATAAGTGTGTGTTTATTGGTGAGGTAGAACGTTTCTCCTGTAACTCAAAAACAGAGGCACCTTAAGTTCCAGACATGATCCTCTTTCATAATCCTGTTCTATCTCTGCAGTTATGGAACACTGTCTACATGCTTCTGTTTTGAACCCAGGAAAACCAGCTAGAGTACTTGAGTCTGGCAGGAATTACCCAGAACCCACAGCTGTCAGCTAGCTGTCTTGTGTCTGAGGATGCCCTCTAAGTGAGTGGTCATATGTACTTCCCTCTTTTTCACAAGGAGGCTGTAATTCTATTCCTGATGTGGCTCATCAGCTCCAGGGAGCAGTGAGCTGTGGAACTCCAAATCTTCTGAGCTACCGTGAGCTATCCATGAGTCATGGATCATCCAAGCCTAAGTGCGGATATTTTGCCCCTGTGCACACCAGCCCACATCACACAAAATCACTGATCCCAAGTGGTAGAAGGGCCGTGGGAGTGCTAGAGATGGAGAAAAGGGAATTCAGAGTATAGGAAATGTTCTAGAAGAGAATAGAATGTCACCTGCCAAGGAAGTATGGAAATCAAGGGACAAGGGTTGACATCACCTTCAAACATATTTTAGGCATGAAAGTCTAATGGAAATGATACTGGGAGACAGGAGACCTGGGCTACTTCTGACACACTGTGTGACTGGAGAAAGTCCTTTCCCCTCTCTGGCTTCGGTTACCTTGCCTGCAATGGGAAGGTATTTGGTTAGGTTGATAATTTCCAATTTTTTGGACCAGAACTCACAGTAAGACACACATATTTTATATTATGACCTCGGTTAGGCAGAGAGACACACGCTCATACCACTGAAACAAAAGTTTCACAAAGCAGTATGTATAACACACTTTTCCTTTTTCATCCAATGCCATTCTACTCCTTCTCCTCCTCTATTTCCTAACGCTAACTGTGACCCTCTAAATTGATTTCATATCTCATCGGTGGAGCACAGGCTGCACTATGCAAAACACTGGATTAGATCATCAGTAAGCTCCCTTTCAGCTCTAAGATTCTAGGGAAATTCCATTTATAACCAGATTACTACCTACTACAATATTTCCCCAAAGGCAATACAAACAGACTTCAATTTTGAACACTCTTTAAAAACAAAAGAATGTAGTGCTTTATTTCAGAATGTAATTGGAAGAACTGCTCAAAATCTTACATAGGGTCTTTCTATAAATACTTGAAACATTCCCTAAATATGGGAAGTAACTTTCAGTCTGTTCCAACCATGTATGAGCAAACAGTGCTTTGAAGCAAACATAATAATAATAATCTTTTGCATCTCTGCTTCAACATGGCCCAAGGACGACTCAAGAGGACAGTTCCTCTTCTGTGTATTCATAACGATCAGATGTAGGAGACATAATTTTTTAATGTGACTGTTTTACCAGTTTCTCTTTCTGTGTCCTGCTGTGGGGGAAACTGCATTATTAAACTACGTCTTAATGCTGCCTAGCTAGAATTTTTTTCTCTGCAGGAGTCCACTAAATATAGCTAAAGGAATGCTCATTTTATTTATCTTTCCAACTTTCTTTCCATTTTGGATATGTCTTCTTGACACTTTGGAAATTTTTCTCCTAATGGCACCTTAGTTTAGTTTAGTTTTTTTTTTTTTTTTTTTTTTTAGGAGAATAGAGAACTAATTGTTCATTGAGTAACAGCAACAAAAAAGAACTCCTTTTTTCTCTTTCATCTGTGCCATATGGTGTCTTTTACGGTTTTATCAGTTATTTTACACCCTATGCAGAAAAATTATGTAGAACTGGCATTTTTCCAGTACCAACTCACAGATTCTACTTTGCTGAGAAATTGTGGGTTAAAAAATAGAGAGGTGTCACTTTTAATTAGATACACCATGCATTTGTCTTTGCCACTTTACGCCTTCCTCACGATGATTCTTTTTTCTTTCTAATGTTCACTAAAGACTTTGTCCTCACCTCACAACTGGCCTGGAGAGGCAAAGTGGTTGGGGAATGATTAGTAATGAACTCTTCTTTCTTCATTGTGGTAAAATATGCATAACATAACATTTTTCTTTTTTGTTGTTTTGTTTTGTTTGTTTGGCTTTGAGATGGAGCCTCACTCTGTCACCAGGCTGGAGTGCAGTGGCGCAATCTCGGCTTACTCCAACCTCCCCCTCCCTGGTTCAAATGATCCTCCTGCCTCAGCCTCCTGAGTAGCCGGGATTACAGGTGGTGCACCATCGTGCCAGGTTAACTTTTGTATTTTTTTGTAGAGACTGAGTTTCACCATGTTGGCCAGGCTGGTCTCAAACTCTTGGCCTCAAGTGATCTGCCCACCTTGGCCTCCCAAAGTGCTGGGATTACAGGCGTAAGCCACTGTGCCTGGCCCCATTTTGATCATTTTTAAGGGCACTGTTTAGTGTCATTACATATACTCACAACTTTGTGCAACAACACCATTGTCTATTTCTGAAATTTTTTCATCAATCCCCTGACCCCCTGCTAAAACACCTCTGTAACCATTAAGCAGTAACCCCTCATTCCTCCCTTCCTCTAGCCTCTGATAACCTCTAATCTACTTTCTGTCTCTATATTATATCATTGCCTATTCTAGATATTTCATGTAAGTAGAATCATACACTATTTGTCCTTTTGTACCTGGCTTCCACACACAGCCAACGTCATGGAGGTAACGTGATAAAAGTGAAGCAATACTGTTTGGGAACTGGCAGAACTGCATTTGAGCCTGATACTTACTATTTGATAGCCCTGGACTGTAAGACAAATTTGGTGAACTCCTTATTTCCCTCATCTGGAAAAGCAATGGAAAGACTACATAGTCTCTGGAGTCCCTTTCAACTCTAGAAAAATGCCATGGTTTTATGTACAACAACTATGCAAATGAATTCCATTTCTGACTTCCAGTTTCTTTTCCCTACCTGCAGATTCGAAAACTTTTTAGGTACCTCCTAAAAAGCCCCAGGCTGTAGACTAGGCACTGTGGATTCAGTGGTGAGCAAGATAGGTAAGAACCTGCCTCCATGAAGCTTAGAGTCTACCAGCGAAAGACAGATAATTATCTAGCAGATGCTAAATATGAACAATGCAGTCTATAGTAGAGAAAAGTGCCATGGGACCATATGACAGGACTTTGGATGCTCATCTGGAGGGAGGTCTGTTTTTATCTGTTTTACCTGTGTTTATCTCCAAATTTCAGGAAAAGTTTGAAGAAAAGGAGGGTACAAAGAGGAATTTTCATAATGGTTTTCTGAACAACCTAAAGATGTTCTGCTGACTGTGATGAGGCATGACCTCTATAGCTTCTCTTGGAGGGTTGAGGGAGCCCTGTAGTAGTGGTTTAAACTTTCCCAGCGGGGATGCTATGTACTTTCTGCAATAGGGCATCCATTTAAATAGTAATCACCCCAAGATTGGCTGCACAGGGAGAGTACAGTAGGAATTAATATCACAGGGAAATTAGTTCTGTCAATAACATCAATACCTACTTTTTACTGAATACATACTAACAAACCAGGCTTTGGGTCAGGCATTTTGCAAGATTGTTAGGATAAGCAATGATATCTATACACCAAATATTTCTGTTACAGACGTGGACACTAAGGCTCAAAGGGATTAAGTAAACTGCCCACATGGCTGGAAGACTTGGTTGGGGCTCTGGCTTGAAGATAGATCTATCTAGTGCCAAAGAGTGAGCTGTAATTTTTCCTCCTCATCTTTTTCTTTTTTGTCCTCTTTTTAAATATTAGTCTTCTAATTCTTTTAAAGTTTTTTTCTTTGTCTTTGATTTCCAATAATTTCATTATAATGTATTTATATATGGTTGGGGATTTGTTTATTGTTTGTTTTGTAGAGAAAACATCTTGTTAGGTTGCCCAAGCTGATCTCAAACTCCTGGGTTCAAGCGATCCTCCCGCCTCAACCTCCCAAAATGCTGAGATTATAGGAATGAGACACCAAGTTGTGCCTTCACTGGGATTTTGTTATTGTTGTTTTTCTGATAGAAACATGCTCTTTCTTAAATCTAAGAATTCTCTTTTATTTTCCAGTCTAGAAAAATTCTCACTCATCATCTCTTATTTTCTCTTTCTCATTCTTTCTCTTCTCTCCTTAGAGAATGTTATCTTTCTATCCTTCATGGCCCAATCTCTCTCACATATTTTTTATCTTTCTGTGTTGCTCTCTGGGTATTCAGATCTGTCTTTTAGTTGATTAGCTTTCTCTCTGATAGAGTCTAAATTGCTGCTTAACCATCCCTAAAGATTTGTTTTTTCTGTCTGTTTGAATTCAACGACTTATTTTCTTATTTCCAAAAGTCCTATTTGGTTCTTTTTCAAGAATTGCCACTTAAAAAATATTTTCTCTTCTTTTCTCGTGTATTCAAGACTTTCTTTAATATATTCAATCATTTAAAAGTATACATCTGATTACTCTATCTGAAGTTCTGGGGTGCTCTAATCCTGTACCCCAGGCTTTTGTGTGTCTCCTGACTTTTGCACATTTAGGGCTGCCACATAAAATATGTGAAACTCAGTCAACTTTAAATTTCACATATGCAATGAACAATTTTTTCGTATATATATGTTGCATGTAATATTTGGAATATGCTTATATTAAAAATTATGTATTATTTATTTGAAACTTGAAGTTAACTAGGTGTCCTGTTATGTTTTGTTTTGTTTTCCCCAATCAGCAACTTGACACATGGAGGCTTTTTATATTGTAATTTTAGATTGTAAACTCATGTTCAGGCAGGATTTTATCTGTGAGACTCTCATTTTGTTTGGTGAACATATGTCTTTCCCAAGATGTTTTCATTTCCTTGTAGCAGACAACCCAGGGTTAAAGCCAGACTGGATCGCTTTTATATTAATCATTTTAAAGTGTAAATTTAAATAACAAACATATGACAACAGGAGGAATCTTCCCAGAGACCTTCATTTTTTTCCCAACCAGAGTTCAAGCTAAGACAAGCAATCTCCTCTCGCATCTTCCTTTGCTAGAAGGATAAAGTTTTCCTTTGACAGTCCTGACTTTATGGAGGATCTTTGAAAGATCCAGCTTTCTCTCCCACTGGGGCACATTAAACCCAATCTGATTACAAAGACCAGACACACACACACACAAAACCAGGGCAGCTCCAGTTTCAGCTCACACCTATCATTCTGCTTTTGGTTCTCTCTTTGTTTTAGGCCCCTGGGGATTTTCCTTACATTTTTATGAGCTCAGCTATGCATTTTAAAAGATGTTTGTTATATTTTATAAAACACGTATAGGTGTTTTACAGAGGGAATGTTTTTAGGTCATGTAGTTTGCCCTATTGCTAGAAACAAAGTCCACCTGAGCTCCTTCTAAAGCCTGTTATCAAATCCTGCTTGCAATAAGCTGACCCTTACTTGAGGATTAGATGCCCTATTTGGTTATTCAGAGAGATTTCCCCACAATGGAAACATTTACTTTAACAGGATTTGACCTGAAATAATCCATAAAACAAGTGACCCAGGAGTTAATAACAAATTCTGTTCTGTTTGCCACCAACAAGTTTGAGATATACGCCAGGAAAATGATTAAAAGGAAAGACAAAAGGAAAAGATTGGGAACAAGGGGAAAGGGGAAAGATTGTTAAAAAGAATCACATGTGGTAGAGTGGCAAAGAAGCAGCCTTTGCCTCTGGTACAGATAGCCCTCACACTGACCTTCAATCAGCATCGGAGACAGCAAAATGATGCCACATTGCAGGGGAAAGAGCTAGTGCCTCTGCAGGTTACATTTAGGATTAAAGAAAGGTCAAGTTACTGCAGGGATAATTACTTTTCATTTGCAGTCAGCGTCCTACCTCTGCCACAGCTCCCAACCATGTAAAGTCCAGCCATCGCCACTTGATCTTTGGCCCCTTGACACTGAAGAGCACATTCTGCCAAACTTTCAAAAACGAAAGGCTTTGCCATCACACGTGAATCTCAACCTTGCACTCCCAGAGGCAGCACATTCAATTTCATTATTTAGTGAGCCTATCTCTAGTGACCTATTAGCAAAATCAAAAATGCTAATGAAAAAAAAGGTTAAGCATCTTTGACTTATCAAGGCATTGAGCTAATAAAAGATGCCCAGAAAACATTGCTGTGTGGCTCCCTTCTCCTCCACCTGTTTATAGTTGGGACCCATCCAAAGTCTCCCTGCAATATAACATTCATGACCCAACTCCACATAGTGTCTGTCTTTTCTGATACTACGATCCTGGATGCATGACTCATGTCATAAAAATTATTGTAATGCCTCTAGACTTAGCAATTCAGAAGTTGGTGCTCCATGTAAAATCCCTCCTGGGCTGTTTTCAAGTGATTACTCATGGCCCAGGTATGTGCTGCATGTATCAGTATAGTTATGTTGGTTATTAGACTACTGAAATACTTCCAGCTCAATTGATAAATGTCTACTCTGAGGCCCCAGAATGACTCTTCCATGTTTCTGAACAATACCCCCTCACCATCCCATGATCCTGCAACTAACAGGTTAACACCTGGAGTAGCAGAGAGTTTCCTGAACCAGTGACCCAGCACTAAGACCAACAGTAAGTTCTGATTGCCCCTTATGCAATTTGAATAGCATTTCCTGGATATAAGATGTAAAGGTTCAAATCCATGGAACAACAGAGGTGTCATCCTAAGCCCTATCTTTAGTTCCCCTGCTTTATTCAAAGCCTTCATTTTGAATAAAGCCTTCACTTGGCAAACAGGCATTAAGCACCTCTCATTGCATTAATGTTTCCTGGCTGCTAACTGTGGGTCAGACGCTGTGTTAGGTGGTAGGACAGGTCAGTTAACTGGAGAGATATGGTTTCTGATCTTCTGTAGTGTAGAGTCTGGTAGAGGAGACAGACATTAAGCAAATTATTACTGTAATAAATGGGATGACAGGAAAATGCATGGCCCTATGAGAGTGTTAATAGGGGACAACCTCACATTGGAGGTTGAAGGATGCGGCATTTAAACAGAGACCAGAGCAATGTGCAGAAGTCAGTCAGCACAGAGGGGGAAAGAAGGAGTGGAGAGCATTTCAGTCAGAAGGAATTGCATGTTTGAGAGCCTGAGAGAAGGAGCTTGCGTTACGGAAATGAAAGCCTGGTGTGATTGAAGAGTACAACCCTAGAAGGGGATTGCAAAATTTGAGGCTGCAGAGGTAAGTAGGCACCTACCTACTAAGTGCCAGGCACAGAGGGTAGGAGATGGATATCATAATCCTCACCCCTTAGGGAGGCCCTATCGCATAGTGGTAAGGGCCGAATTACAGAAGGAGATTCTATAGGTTTGAACCCTGGCTCTTCCATTTTCTGGCTTTGAGAGTTTAGGCAGGTTATTTATGCTCTCTGACCCTCAGTTTCCTCATTTGAATATAGGAATAATAATACGACCAACCTATTTATGAATTAACACATGCAAAGTATTTACAACAATGCCCAACACATAGGAAAGACTTAGTAAATATTAGATGATGACTACTAGGACACAAGAAAGAAGTGGAAACACAGATTAAGTGGCTTATTTTCTACCCATTTCCACCTAGTTCAAAAGTGGTTATGTGGTGACATGGTTTGGCACTTCGTCCCCACCCAAAACTCATGTTGAATTGTGATCCTGAGTGTTGGAGGCAGGGCCTGTTGGGAGATGATTGGATCGTGGGGTGGTTTCTAGTGAGTTAGCACCATCCCCCTAGTGCTGTCTAGTGATAGAGTTCTCACGAGATCTGGTGGTTTAGAAGTGTGCAGCACTTCGCCCTTTGTTCTCTCCTGCTTTGTCATGATAAGATATGCTTGCTTCCCCTTCGCCTTCTGCCATGATTGTAAGTTTCCTGGGGCTTCTCAGCCATGCTTCCTGTATAGCCTGTGGAACTGTGAGCCAATTAAACCTCTTTTCTTTATAAATTGCCCAGTCTCAGGTAGTTCTTTATAGCAGTGTGAGAATGAACTAATATATGTAGTAAAACATTCTGTGCTTAATAATCTCACTTAAGGCACCAACATTGTCTGTGCTATATAGTTCATGAGATGCTTATGTAATGACTCTCCCTCCCATGACCCATTCTATCAAAAGGAATTTCCAGCCAGGCATGGTGGCTCACATCTGTAATCCTAGCACTTTGGAAGGCCGAGCTGGGCAGCTTACTTGAGCCCAGAAGTTTGAGACAAGCCTGAACAACATAGCAAAACCCTGTTTCTACTTAAAATAAAATATAAAAAATTAGCTGGGCATGGTGGCACTCATCTGTAGTCCTAGCTACTCAGGAGGCTAAGGTAGGAGGATCACCTGAGCTTGGAAAGCTGAGGCTGCAGTGAACCAAGATCATGCCACTGCATTTTAGCCTGGGTGAAGGGAGTGAGACCCTGGCTTAAAAAAGCAAAAAAGCAGTTGCCATATGCCTACTGTAGGGATTTGCCACTGATTCTTTTCCAAATCAATTTCTTCACAGATTTCTCAAAAGCAAAGCCACAGAACCCTGCTGTGGCAGGGAGATCGTCCAGATAGCGCCGAAGAAACAAAGCCATCATCAACAGAGTTGTTATAAACAACAAAAAAAAGAAAAGACAAAAGAGGATAAACCACTTTTCTTAAATTTATCACAATACAGGATAGAAGGAAAAGGAAATCTAAACAAGAAAAGGCACACTAAGGCCCCCACAATATTTCTGACAGGTTTACAGAAGACTTTCCTGGGTGCTTAGCTGGTACCCAAAGAAATGTACAGGAGCCTGGAAGCAAACAAATCACCCTATGATGTCATCCCAAGATTATAGATCCCTTGGGATTCTGCAGAGCTGTCATCAAAGCCGTCATCACATTAATCACCCTGGGCAGGAATGGGAGAAACTGGAGGTGAAAAGGGCAGATTAAGTTCTTAAGTCTTTCCCCAGAGAATGCCACATGAAGATCGCCCTGTGAAGTGCATTCTCATGAACTGAGTAAACTTTGGGATTACTCAAGCTAAAGGCAGGCAGCTTTTCCTTTGAGGTCATTGTTTTCTGCAGTCTGATGGGCTTTGGGTTGTTGTTTCTTTTGTTTTTGTTTTTGTTTGTTGTTTGTTTTTTGTTTTCATGGATCTATGCTGCCCTCACATTCTGTGAAAGACCGTGGACGTGAGGGTTAGTTGCCATGACCATCTCCTTTGCAGAAATGGACCACGAAACATTTCCCACTGAGGGGACTAAGAAGGCAGAATGAACATTTGTTGTGGTTATGGTCACTCAGCATCTATTTCTTCAAGAACATCTGGTTTGCTTTGGAAAATTATCCAGTTGTGGTTAATGTTATTGAATCCTAAATCTAGTTCTCCCATACATGGTTCTCCTATACACACTCTCCATGCCAGAGTGGGCATGTGATCTAAACTCAGTTGATTGAATTCTCCCTTTTAAGAAGTTTCTTCTTGGCCAGCCATGGTGGCTCACACCTGTAATCCCAGCACTTTGGGAGCCCAAGGCAGGCTGATCACAAAGTCAGGAATTTGAGACCAGCCTGGCCAATACAGTGAAACCGCATTTCTACTAAAAAATACAAAATTTAGCCAGAAGTAGTGATGCACACCTGTAGTCCCAGCTACTCGGGAGGCTGAGGCAGGACAATCACTTGAACCCGGGAGGCGGAGTTTCCAGTGAGCCAAGATTGTGCCACCGCACTCCAGCCTGGGTGACAGAGTGAGACTCCATCTCAAAAAAAAAAAAAAATGAAGTTGCTTCTTAACTATTTTTTCCAGCTGGGGAGACAGCTGGGGAGGTCCTGCAACCAGAAGTTCTGCAGCTGCCTGGGACCTGTCTATTCCAAGCTACGTACTTCAAACTTCCTTTCAAATCTTCTTCATTTCTTGCCATTAAATTCCCATTTTGCTTATGTTTCCCAGATGTGTGTTTCTGTTGCTTACAGTTAAAGACCCCTGATTAAAGAAAGCATTCAAAAAGGAGGAGGGGTGGGAATGATGTCTGGAATGATTGTCCCATGACAACAGATATTTCACCTACTGCGTTGTACAGGGGTGAAGACTACATGGTCAGGAGAGGAGGGGTATCCACTTCTTCTCATCTGCTTAACTGGTTAGTAGGCTTTTGACCTGGCTGGGACCCCTGTCTTCATCCTGCCTTGAAGCTGTGGAAAAGGAGGCTCAGTGGCGCAGTGTGTTCTCTTGCACTCAGCAGTGTCTTGGTGAATGTTTAACAATTGGCTTTGGGTAGGGGATGCGGACAGGGGTCGATCTGCAATGTTTGCCAATTTCTATGGTGTAAACATTCCCACTGTGGTCGGTTTCAAGCTACAGATGTGATGTCATTGAATGCAGAGCTAGGAAGAGAGCCACACATCAACTCCCCTGAGCCAGTATGAGCCACTCCAGCGTGCCACTGCCTCTCTGCCTCTGACTGTGGCAGTTGCACAGGAAAGTTTCTGGGTAATAATGATAGCTAAGACTTATTTTACACTTTGCCTCGTGCTACATACCATTCTGGGCATCTTGCTACATGTATTATTGCATGAATTTAATCATGACTTCTTTGACAGATGCAATTCTTGCCTCTATTTTACAGACAAGAAAACTGAAGTACAAAGAAAATTAGAAATTGTTCCAAATCCTAAGACTTGGAAGTTGAGGTGCCATGATTTTCATCCCTGGTCATTGTTTATCTTGCTTAACCACAGCGTTGTGCTGAGAGAACAAATCGGATCATGAAAGACTTCTGCCTTCTATAATGCAAGGTGAGAAATGGCATCAGGCTCAAACAACCTGGCAGAAATGACAATGAAAATGTCCACAGATACACTCAATACAGATGTTTCCTATTCGAGTCTAAACCTTATTTTCTGTATGTACATTCTAATTATTCATACCTCATCTACCACCAAAAGGGTACAAGGTAGCTTGATATAGTAATATCTAACAATTATTGAGTACCTACTATGTAGTATTTACATATTACCTCATCTTCACAACAATCCTTTAGAGAGAGGAATTGTTCTGCCCATTTTGCAGATGAAGAAACTAAAGCTCACTAAAAGTTGATCTACCTCAGCCCACATAGCTAATAAATGACCAAAGAAAGGCAGATTTTTTTAAATCCTCTTTATTTCATTGATGGGGAAACAGGCATAGAGTGGTTAAGTAACTTGCCCCATGTGACACAGTTAATTAGTGCTGATGCAAACCCCTGTCTATCTGCTGCTGAGGCCCATGATCTTCACACTATATCCAGTGACTTCTCCCTTTAAGCAGATCCCCTCATGATGCAGCCAGAATTGATTTTCCTAGAAAGCCCTGTCTGGGACACTCAGGAAAATGACTCTGTCAAGTGACCATTGAAGAACCAGCTGTAATTCCACAGCTCAGAGGGCTGTCTCAGAACCTCCTACCACTTACTCATGATCCACAAAGTCAAACACTTTTCTCTCTGAAAAGCTCACCTCTCTGCGAAGATCAGCAACAGGTTAGATGCAACATCAAAAGAATGAGTTTATTTTCCCAATAGTGGTTACCTGTGATCTTCTCTTGTGACTTCCCTACGGAGACTGGGCTGGATGGGGGAGGTACCGCACCAGAGTGCATGATTCTTCTTGTGTGTGATGCTGAGTGGCTTTTGCCGGACGCATACACAACTCAACCTGACTGCCTTGACAGGTGTGATATGAATGAGATGCTCCTGTTATTGGTGATAATGAGACTTTTCAGTGTCTGTCAGTTACAGAACAATTGATGTCATCCGGTGAATGGCAGCTTCTCGGCTAACTTGAGGCAGGGCTGCTGAAACATGGAACACTTTAAGGAAGTCATTGATGCTGGTTCCGGAAGGGTTAACACACCCCAATGTGCCTGCCTTCATTCTTCCAGCAGAAAGAGGAGGGCGTGGACTGGGGGTGGGATGTGTCACATTCAGACACATATCCACAGCAAAACAGTGGAGAAACAGTTTTAAACCATAACGCTCCCTATTCTGGCTTGCATACTGATGTCTTTGGAATTACTTTTCCCCGCTCTGGCAATCTGTCACCTGCAACTGGGGAGGAAAGGTGGGCATCAGAGAGCCTAAATGATTAAGTAGTGTAGTCTTGTTTTTAAGGAGCTGCCTTGCAGGTCCTTGACCTCATTAGAGCACTGATGGTGGGACAGTCCTGCAGGAACACCTGAGAATCCCTGAGGGTACCTCTCAACACCCCTTCTGCTGCAAATAATATACACATGGGACATCCAGCATCAAAAAATTAAACCTACAATTATCATAGGACCAGCAATCTCTGGGTATACACTCAAAAGAATTGAAAGCAGGGAATTAAACAGATATTTGCACACCAATGCTCATAGCAGCATTATTCACAATAGCCAAAAGGTGGAAATAACCAATTGTCCACCAATGGATGAATGGATAAACCAAATGTGGTATACACATACAACCTTAAAATCACTTAGCCTTAAAAACAAATGAGTTTCTGACATATGTTACAATGTGGGTGAACCTTGATGACCTTATGCTAAGTGAAATAAGCGAGACACAAAAAGACAGTTATGGTGTGATTCCACTTACATGAGGTACATAGAGTAGTCAAATTCATAGAGACACAAAGGAAGATGGTGGTTGCTAGGGGACCAGGGAAGAGAAGAATGGGGAGTAATTTTTTAATGAGTACAGAGTTTCAGTTTGGGATGATAAAACATTTCTACAGATGGATGTTGGTGAGGGTTGTATAAAAGTGTGAATACACTTAATGTCACTGAACAATACACTTAAAAATGGTTAACATGAGGCAGCGTGGTGGCTCACACCTGTAATCCCATCACTTTGGGAGGCTGAGGTGGGAAGATCACCTGAGGTCGGAAGTTCAAGACCAGCCTGACCAACACGTAAAAATGCAAAATCAGCTGGGCATGATGGCACATGCCTATAATCCCAGTTACTTAGGAGGCTGAGGCAGGAGAATTGCTTTAACCTGGGAGACAGATGTTACAGTGAGCCTAGATCATGCCATTGCACTCCAGCCTGGGCAACAAGAGCAAAACTCCGTCTAAAAAAAAAAAGAGTAACACAGTAAATTTTATGTTATGTACATTTTACTACAATTCAAAAAAAGATACCTAGCACAGTGCATGTAGTCAGAATACTTACAAATCACAAGCCAAATGAAAGAGAGCTGGGGTATTCATTGCCATAGTCTATAAAGTGTCCTACAAATGTTAGCTAAATGTGTACACTTGCCTTTAGCTTACTTATTCTTCAGGGAAATATCATCAGCTTCTTTCGACAGAAGAGGAAATAGAAGTCAGAGAAGTAAAGTAAGTTGCTCAGATTCCATGGCAGTGATAGAGGGAAGATGTAAACCTTGATCTGTCAATCATCAAATGCAGTGCAATTTACATACTGCAAAATGCCCAAAAGTGTACCCCTTTTCAGGGTGTTCACATGCCAGACAGTCAGATGAAGCCAAATTCTCCTGTTCTATGAAACATGGGAGACTTACCCTCATAAATACTTCAGAATTTGTCAATGTAGAAGAAGTCAACTTTTAATTTATAGAACTAAAGTGTATATCTGCTCTGATCATAGCTAAATAGAGAGAGGCCTAGAGAATTTCCTTAATAAAGTTGCATCATCTGTCATGTGTGGCTTTGGCTGGCTTAGTAAGAAACAGAATCAGAAAATTCAAAGCATTCCATTTATAATCAAGAGAGCCATGCCTCCACTGCATCGGTAATAACCACACCCCACTGGTAATCACCACACACCACTGGTTATTTTTCTAAACCTAGTTGGAATAACTTACTTATCCCTGGCCAGATCTATCTCTTAGTTTGAAAAAGGTAATGATGTGTTATTCTCACTCTGTTTTTCTTATAGGTTTGAAGATCTTGGGGCTGTGTACTTTTCCCAGGTATTCGTTCCATTCTCAATGTTTATGTTAGCATATACATTTAGTCTAAGCCAGGCTTGGACAAGATCAGCACAGTGGTTCCGACCATGGGCTCTAGGGCCTTACTGCCTGAACACAAATCCGGCTCTACCACTTACTGGTTATATGATCCTGGGCAAGTTACTTCATTTTTCAGTGACTCAGTTTCTTCATCTGTGATATGAGGACAATAATAGCACATACTTCATTGGATTATTGTGAAATTTACCTGCTCTAATAAAACTACCCACCAGGGTGCCTGGTTTAAAATAAACATACAAAGTATATTAGCCATTATTATTAATTTCTTTGAGCACATGGATGCATCTTACTTCCCAAATTCTAGTCATTCAGAAAAGATCTAAGATCACTTATATTTTCAGAAGTGCACCCACTACTATTTGAAGAGAGGGAAAGAAAAGGTGGCTTTGAACCAAGTATAAGCATCACACATTCTCCTCTGGTACCAATTACTGTGATAAATTGAAGGTGACAAGTTATTTTATGACATAAATGCAAATCAGCATTCACTTCACTGTTATTTTCCAATGCCCTGGCACTTTAATGGTCCCCATAAGTTTGCTTCACTTGCAGCAAGTATCAGTATGTTCACAGTCAGCCAGAGAATTTATTTTTAGGTGGGGAGTGCAATGAACTGAGCCCACCAGCTGACTTAGAAAAATGATCACATTTCCATCCACAAATTATTCGCAAAGCTAGTTAGCATTTGAGCCTTTGTTGGTGAAATAACGCAATAAATAGAGATGTGTCAGGAGGGCTCATTTCCACCTGCCAGACTTGACTCCCTAAATATCAGGCATTCACACATTTGTGGGTGCATGTGTGTTTACTAGGAAAACAAAAACTTATCCCAAAAGGTAAAATTCCCTGCAATGGTTAGGAGTAGAGACCTTTTACTCCTCAGAAAACACTGTGGAGGGAAGAGCATGGCTTCCTGTCTGTTGAGCCAGTAAAACTGTGTATACCTGAAACTAATGGCAGTGACTTCCACATGAAAGGAGACAAAAACAAGGAAAAAACCGGTTGTTTGCTTTTCAGCACTGAACTTGATTTCTCGTTCTGCCAGTTCTACCAGCCTGTCATTTCCTTCTTCATTGATGTTGATGAGGGGAGGAGGGGGGAGAAACCAAAAAGTTAAAAAATAAAAAAAGCACAAACAAAACCAAAGAGACTGGCAGCAATTGTCACTGTAAACAGGCTCTACCTCTCCATCTGTCATTGTACCATTAACAGACAGTGGAAGCTGTTGAATACACTACCCAATTAATTTAAAATAAAACTTCAGACAGACAACCCCTAATTGTTAAAAGCTTTTTATTAGGACATAAAGGTAATCACAGAATTAAGTCATTAAGAGTCATAATAAGGAAACTGGTGCTCAAAATGAAACCCGATCCCCAATGTCACCCTTCCTCCGTCAAGGAGTTAGCGGCTGCATTCATTCATTTACTTATTGACTAAATATTTAGTGAGTGCCTACCACTCAACCCCTGCCAGTGAGGCACCAAAAAGAAAGTCTTACATTCTAAAGACAGGTGGCATTTTCCCCTCCTTCATCCCTCGAATTGCTGCTTCTGTGTGTGAGTGTGTGCACATGTGTGTATGGTTTGCTTCCTCAGATGCAATCCACGTGCAAGAGCAGAGAAGGCCGAGGGAACCGGGCAGTGTGAAACACTTTTAAGCACACCACAGAATGAGGAGGCTTTCTATCAACACCTTTCCTTAGGTGCATTGCATTAAGCATTCCCTCTTACAAGTTGCCACTTACAGACACAATCTTACCCCCTTCTCCATCCTCCAACTTGAAACCTGACATTGCTTCACATCAAATGTTTAATTTCCCATTGTTTGAAATGAAATGGTATGTAAGGCATGCGTTGCCATGGATGCAAGATCCGACGGTGCATATAGAGTTTTCTGAAGTCAGCAACTTTGGATCTGCCCAGGTAACCAGGGGCTGAAGAAGGCAAAGGGAGAACTGACCCTCCCAAAAGAACTTCCAGTGCAAATTTCCTCCATTGCAACCAAGCAATAGAATATTTCCCAGTAACGAACTCTTTCTTCTGCCTTTAGAAAATGTGCCTGCTTCAGTTTTTCCTCATCTGCTGTCAAAAAAAGTCATTTTCTTGGCCAGGTGCAGTGGCTCATGCCTGTAATCCCAGCACTTTAGGTGGCCGAGGCCAGTGGATCACAAGGTCAGGAGTTCAAGACCAGCTTGGCCAACATGGTGAAACCTCATCTCTACTAAAAATACAAAAATTAGCCGGGCATGGTGGCATGCACCTCTAGTCCCAGCTACTCAGGAGGCTGAGGCAGGAGAATTGCTTGAACCCGGGAAGCAGAGATTGCAGTGAGCCGAGATCACACCACTGCACTCCATCCTGGGTGATAGAGCAAGACTCCGTCTCAAAAAAAAAAAAAGTCATTTTCTTTTTCATGGAATGTTTCCAGGTTCAAGACCTTATCTGGAAGCTCCTCTGATGAAGAAGTTCCAGAATGACACTGTTGTGATCCCTGAGACATGAAGCTTCTTTTGTATACAACACTTAAGGTGAGGCAATAGCTACTAGCAACGGATACACATTCAATTCCACTCCTAGGTATGTACCCAATAGAAACGTGTTCATATCTTCAAAAAAGACACATTAATTAGCGTGTTTGCAAAAGCTCCATTCTTAATAGCCCCAAACCGGAAGATGAAAATCCGCTTCTTTGTGCTGCCAGGCCAGATGGTCAGATGCTGCTGCTTTGACTTTTGCTCCTCTAGTTACCCTCCTCAACCCCAGCTGTCATTGTTTTTGTTTTATTTTGTTTTGTTTGTTTGAGACAGGGTTTCACTCTGTCGCCCAGGCTGGAGTACAGTGGTGTATACACAGCTTATTACAGCCTCAACCTCCTGGGCTCAAGCAATCCTTCCACTTCAGCCTCCCATGTAGCTAGGACTACAGGCATGTGCCACCACACCCGGCTATTTTTAAAAATTTTTTTCTAGAGACAGGGTCTTACCAAGTTGCCCAGGCTGGTCTCCAATTCCTGGACTCAAGTGATCCTTCTGTCTTGGTCTCTTAAAGTGCTGGGATTATAGACACAAGCCACCATGCCCGGCAAACCCAGTTTTGTTAAATTCAAATTCCCTGTGTTTTAAGCCTTCAATCTTAGAACACACTGAGTGGCCTTTATATTCCTGATGGAGCCCTGATAAAGCAGAATAACAGAAGGGCACACACACAAAGAAGATCTACCATTCTGGGGCCTAAAGCCTAGACTTAACAGAGCTGTGAGGCTGCTGCCAAGCCCTGAGCCTTACCTGAGGAGCTGGCTTCCAGAACAGCTGTAAGACCTCCATAGTCCCACCTCTGGCTCTTTCTCTAACTGCACCTAATACCAATCATTCCTCACTCTCTCAGCCCCAGCCAAACAAGCCATCTGTGCTTTGGGACCTGCCTTATTCTACACTGACTCAGAGACTTCACACCAGCACTTGCTTTTATTTGAGACCCTCCTTCTCCCTTCAGTCATCTAGCACACATCCTGAAGGCGTTAATTAACCAGTCACTTCCTCAGGAAGTCATTTTTGATACCCCAGAGCACGTACTCCCATTACATTCTCTGTGGCTCATTTCTTATAAAACCAGTCTGTCAACGCTATGTGGGCAGAAACCAGGCCCAAAGAACGCACCACTGTATCTCTAGCATCCAGCATCCTCCTGGGACATGGAGGGTGCACAATGAATATTTGTTGAATGATTGGTATTTGAAGCCTCCTCTTCATGGGTAAATAATGTATTTCCCTCAGAACAGATGGGACCCAGTTTTATAGCAGGTGGAATTGAGCAAAAGGAAGAATTACATGTATTGGGCACTTTCTTTACACTGTACATGGTGTCAAGAACTTTGCCTACATTAACGTCATTTAATCCTTGCAAGAAGACTAAGAGGTAGATGCTATTAATATCTCCATTTTATAAATGAAGGAACTGAGGCTTAGAAGGGTCAAGAAACTTGGCCAAGTTCATACAGTTGCCCCAAGCCTCAATTTCTCATCCCCTGTTTCACCCGTAATTGCTCATGATGTCATATGGCCCTCACGCTGCTGGCAAAAATGTCTCAGAAATTGCAACAGTTAATTTCCATAATTATGTGAGGTTGTTTTGAATGTGTCCTGATATTCTATTTTGCCACTTTAGCAATGACAGGCTTGCATTTCTACATCGTTTAGCTACGGTGGCTTAGTCCTGACCTCTAACCTCCCCCAACTCTTTGAAATTGCTTCATTTCTCTCCCTTCAAAGGGAGCCAACACTGTTTCAGTTAAGGGGCTCCACAACAATTTCCTTCTAAATCCCTCATTTCTCAGGATGGATTGAGGTTAGTGGTGCTCTAAGAGGCTCCCCCACTCCAACCCCACCCTTCACTAGTAGCCATGGTTCATGGCCTGCTGGCAAAAGCAGGTGGGTATTTAGCAGTATCATAGCCAAATAAGTGGGCTTTGGAGTCAGATTACCCACTCAAATCCTGGCTTCACTGTTTATAGCATGTTACACTCTCCACCTCAGTTTCCTCATCTGTAAAATGCATATAATAATAATGTCTCTTGCATGGGATTGTTCAGGGGAGTCAATGACATAGAAATGGACCATGCTTATGGCAGCACCTGGTCCATTGTAAATGCTTGACAAATGTGAGCGTTTGTCATTATCTGTGCTGTGTAAGCACTTGAGACAGAATGTAAGCAAGTTTTATCCTGCCTCCAAATTGCAACCACAGCCCTGGTTTTCGCTTTGTTTTGTTTTCCTTCTCCAAATAGACTTGAAGCTAAGTATCCTTTGGCTGTTTGGCAGTGAATTCAAGAAAGCTTAGCTCCAAGGGCAAAGAAGGATAGACCCTAGTGGGGTAAGCTACTGGCATCCATGCTTTCATTGTTGAGGAGTTTCCTCCCTTCAAGAAGGAGAAAAGGGAGAAAACTCTTCTCCTCTTCTCTCATCTCTTACCAGTGTTCTGTGGCAGAAAAATGTATTCCCCTTTCTAACTGAATCACAGCTTTAATAAAGCTATTGTATTTGACCACAGGCTTAGAAAACGGTAATATAACATAATAAGAGAAGATCATTAAAGTTCTATAAAGCAAGCATTCAGCTCCTTCATTTCCAGTGTCCCCAAGCCTTAGATAAGGGATAAACATTTTTTAATCAAAATCAAAATAACAGTAAATATCACTTTTCATTTTATTTCAACTATTTTTCCAGTTAAGTATGTGGTGTTTTCTAATTTCCTGTGTAGATCAGATGGGCTATAAAAGGTGTTTTTTTTTTAATTTTAAGTTGTAGGGCACTTTTCTGACTGCAATTCCAGCACACGTCTCTGGTTAGGTTGTCAGAGAGGCGAGCCAAGAATGATTAAAATTCTGGAAACCGATTTGTAAGGGAGTAACAATGGATAAGCACCGAGAGGTAAACGAACTTGCTGTAGGTTAACTGGGAAAGTAGCTCAAAAAGACCGAGAAAGACAGACGTAAGTACAATATTCAAAAGGGTAGAGTTGCTCTGAGTCAGGAAAATTGTTTTAAAGGTAAACAGAAGCTTTTTATCCCGCTGCTTTTGCTTGAAACAGCAAAGGCCACAAGCACTGAGGTCCCAGGCAGAGACTCAAGTCTTATTTATCTCTACCATTTGCTGGCTGGTTAGTCTTGGAAGTAACTAAACTTCTAAACCTCGATTGTATTGTCTGTAAATGGCAATAAGAAAAACCTAATTATGCATGAGAAGGTCAGGAGAAATCAAGAGGAATATTTAATGCAGTTAGCACAGTGTCCAACACATAATCAGTTTCAAAATATCAACATTATTGATGTTTTGTGGTGATATTTCTGAACAGTATCATATTTTGAATAATGTAAAACTTCCAAAGGAATTGTTTAAAGAAAACTTACTTAAGACTTTTTTTTTCTCAATATGGAGTCTCACTTTGTTGCCCAGGCTGGAGTGCAGCAGCGTGATCTCGGCTCATTGCAACCTCCATCTCCTGGGTTCAAGCGATTCTCCTGCCTCAGCCTCTTGAGTAGCTGGGACCACAGGTACACACCGCCACACCCAGCTAATTTGTGTATATTTTTAGTAGAGACGGGGCCATATTGGCCAAGCTGTTCTTGAACTCCTGGCCTCAGGGAATCCGCCCACCTTGGCCTCCCAAAGTGCTGGGATTACAGGCATGAGCCACCGCGCCTGGCATTAAGACATTTTTAAATGATCTGGGCTGAGCCTGGCATGGTGGCTTATGCCTCAAATCTCAGCACTCTGGGAAGCCAAAGCAGGAGGATCCCTTGAGGCCAGGAGTTCATAGTGAGCCTGGGCAATATAGTGACCCATCTCTAAGGTGAGAAGATTGTTCAAGCCCATAAGTTGAAGGCTGCAGTGAGACTTTATCGTGCCACTGCACTCCAGCCTGGGTGACAGCATGAAACCCTGTCTTAAAAAAAAAAAAAAAAAAAAAAGTCTGGCCTGAAGTATAAAAAATCTAAATCATAGGTAAGCCTGGAAACAGACCAGCAAACTGGGATTTGACACTTCATCAACACCATCATTAAAAAAATATTTGTAACTTTATTTTATGGACTGTAAGATGCATATTTTTCCACATTTTCCAATCAGGAAGTCTTACGATCCCTAACTTTTTTTTTTCTTGGTGCTATATGGAATGATAGTATGTATTCCAATGAATGGCATCTAAGATTTGATGAAGTATAGGATTAAGCATTAAGCTTACTGGTGCACTGTTTCGAGTAAATCAGCCCAAACAATTTTGGCTCTTAAGGAATTTATAACGTGAGGCAGACAATGTAAAAAGAACATTGAAACAACTAAGTCAGTTCTGCATGGAGAGAGGGAAGATGTGGTTTTCTGTGGGCAAAAATTTTTAAAAGAAATTTAATTCTTTAATTAAAAATTCCATTTCACCATTTACTTATTGTGTAAACATGTTTAAGTTACTTAATTTCTACATGTGTTCATTTCATCCTCTATGAAAGGGGCCTAATAACATCTCTTAAAAGGTTGTGGTGAGGATGGAAGGCATCACTATGTTAAAAGGAAAAGCCCATATTGGCCCTTAGCTTGGCACATGGGAGGCACGGCTTTCACACTACCAAAACAGATGTCTCTTTCCTTCCTGAGCACTCCCCAATATGGATGATGTTTAGTCCATCCAGCCTGCTATGACAAATTAGTCCAGCCTCAGGACTCTCATTGTAGATGGTGGTTTAGTCTTTTGGGGCTGCTTTGCACAATTACCAAAGACTGAGTGGCTTAAACAAGAGATTAATTTCTCACAGCTTTGGAGGCTGGGAAGTCCAAGATCAAGTCACCAACAGACTGATGTCTGCTGAGGGTACTCTTGTGGTTTACAGACGGCAGTCTTTTCACTGTGTCCTCACGTGCCAGAGAGTAGAAAGAGGCAACAAGCTCTTGTACCTCTCTTTTTATAAGGGCATTAATCCTCTTCATGAGGACTCTACCTTCATGACCTAATTATCTCCCAAAGTTTCCACCTCCTAATACCATCACATTGAGAGTTAGGATTTTAATGTATGAATTTTGGGGAGACACAAACATTCAGTTTGCAGCAGGAGGAATTGCAAGTATCTACCATCTCAGCTCTTGTTCCAATTTGCAACCCCTATTCCATTGATACTTGCCCTTTTCATGGGTTTCTGTCTTACATCTCTCCTGCGTAGCCATCATGATTTATATCTCCTGATTCTCCTTGGTAAAATCTATCCATTACCAAGTAGGTTTTTATAAAGCCCTAGTTGCTACAGAACACACACCTCATAAGCTACGTGAGGGTAGGGTCATGCCTGTCTCATTCACTGCAGGGTCAATGGTAGCAACGAGAGTGAAATGGGAAGGTGATCAGTAGCAGGTCTTACCAGACTGAAGTCAAGGTTTAGAGCTCGCATTCCTTTTTAGAGACTCTAGGAGAGAATTTGCTTTCTTGTGTTTTCTATCTTCTAGAGGCTGCCTACATTCCTTGGCTCGTGTCCCCTTTCCTCCATTTTTAAAGGCAGAAATAGCAGACTGAGTTCTTCTTATAACATTGCATCACTCTGCTTGCCTCTTCTTCCATTTTTAAGAACTCCTGTGATTACATTCGACCCACTGGATAATCCAGGATAATCTTTCTATTAAAAGGTCAGCTGATTAGTAACCTTAATTTCATCTGCAATCATAAATCCCCTTTCATGTAACATGATATATTCACAGGTTCTGAAGATTGGGACATAGATATTTTTGTGGGTCCATTACTCTGTCTACCATACTAAGTTAGATTTTTATTAATAATAACAAATGTTTGTGAGAGCTTAGTATGTGCCAGGTACTGTATTGGCTAGGCACTTTGTATACATTCACTCATTGTATCTTCACAATAACCCTGTGAGGCAGAAACAATTATAGCCCTAGTTTTAAACATGCTGTAGCTAAAGAACCCAGAGGTTTAAAAGACCTGTGCAAGGCCACAGATCTAATCAGTGCAGAGCCAGTATTTGAACCTAGGAGCAGGCTTAGTCACAAGGCCTTAGTCTTAAGAGCTAGACCATCTAATTGCAGGTAGCAAGTATATCTATAGGAATTAATGAACTTGGACAAGGAACAAAGTTTCCAAATAAAAGTCCAAGAGAGTACCATAAAATTAAAGTGCCAGCTTGGTGGATGGCTTCAAAATGAATATCCACACTTCCTTAGCTGGGATTCCGTTCTTTATATCTGTCACTTTATAAGTGACAGAAAGTCTTATCAGGAAAGTCTATTCCAAAAAAGCGGTGGGTCAAGTAAACTGAAAAATACAGAATTTGGGCTTCAGACATGATTGGATTTAAGACTCAGTTATCTTATCAAAAATCAGTTTTCTGAATGTATAATTTTTTTTTAAGTTTTTTTTTTTTTTAGAAAAAAGGAATTGGTGTTCTTTTTTTTCTCTTGTGTTTACCTTCCATGGAGTTGGCTCTTCAAGTCAGCAAGATGTAGGGAAATCCAGCAGCTCCAGCCACTATTCCTCTCTGCTTCTAGGTCCAGCAGGAAAAAAAAAAGGAAAAGAAAAAAAATTTTCTCTTTCTCAAAAGGCCCAAGGAAAATCACATTGCCTCTCATTGGCTCTGCCAGAGTCCTGGCCCATCTTTGAAATAACCACTGTGATCAGGTGAATGCAGATGCTAATTGCTTAGTTTTGGGTTGTGAGCGCCTTCCTAGAGTCACCCATGGAGTCAGCATCTCTAGAACCATACAGATTCAGAGGAGTGGAAAAGGAATGCTTTTAACAGCAGATAACAGATTTGCTTGTTTATTTGGGTGTATTATCTCACATAACAAGAAGTCCAGAGGTAAGCAGATCTGGGTTGGTGTCTTAGTTCATCTGTGTTGTTATAAAGAAATAACAGACTGGATAATTTATAAAGAGAAGGGATTTATTTGGCTCATGGTTCACAGGCTGTACAAGAAGCATGGTGCCAGCTTCTGCATCTGGTGAAAGCCTCAAGCTGCTTCCTCTTATGGTGGAAGATGAAGGGGGCCCTATCACAGAGCAAGAGTAGGGGGGCAGAGAGAGAGAGATAGAGAGAGAGAGAGAGAAGGAGAAAGTGAAGGAGGAGGAAGAAGAAGGTAACAGGCTCTTTTCCACAATCGGTTCTGGGGATGCAGGGCAGGGGTTGGGGGGAGACAAAGTGAGAATCAACTTACTCCCTTGCAAATGCCGTCAAGCCCTCCATGAGGGATTCACCCCCATAATCCAAACATCTCCCACCAGGCCCCACCTCCAACACTGGGGATCAAATTTCAACATGACACTTGGCAGGACCAAACAAACCATATCCAAATCATAGCACTGGGTGACATAGCAGTTGGATAAATCCAAAGCTTAATAATGTCATGGGTTTGGGAGGCTGAGGCGGGTGAATCACGAGGTCAAGAGATCGAGACCATCCTGGTCAACACGGTGAAACCCCATCTCTACCAAAAATACAAAAAATTAGCTGGGCATGGTGGCGCGTGCCTATAATCTCAGGAGGCTGAGGCAGGAGAATTGCTTGAACCCAGGAGGCAGAGGTTGCGGTGAGCCGAGATCGTGCCATTGCACTCCAGCCTGGGTAACAAGAGTGAAACTCCAACTCAAAAACAAAAAATTTTTAAAAATTAAAAAAAAATAATAATGTCATGGGTCTAGGTATTTCTCTGTGGTCCCTTACTCTAATGATTATAAGATGACTTCCACAGCTTGTTCATCACAAGATCCTAAAGCAGGAAGGAAGGGACAGGGCTTTCCTCTTGCAAGTCTCTTTCTTCTGTTGAGAAAAGGAAATCTTTTCCAGAAGCATCACGATAAGACTTGCCTTGATGTCTCATTAGCCAGAGCTTGGTCACATGTACACCTCAAAACAAATTACTGGCAAAAGAGGTTGGGATTCTCATGCTTGGCTTAGCTCTATGATGGTTCATGTCCCAGGGCTGAGGATGTTAATATCTAAATATCTGGACAGATGAGGGTTCTGTTAGTAAGGAAGCTGGGCTGTAACCAGCTATGTGTGCACCAGGTCCCTGGAGGGAAACTAGGGAGCTTGGTTACCAGAAGAAGGCTGAAGGGACACTAGGTAGAAAAAACAATGAATGTCTATTAGAGCTAAACAGAGAGCAAAAAGGATTCAAGATTTGGAACATACTAGGCACTCAGTAGGGAATTCACAGAGTTCAAAAACCAAATTGTGAAGAACGGGAATTGCCTCAGAGCTTTAGGTTCAAGTATGGACTGGCAGAGCCAACATGGACCACACAGATTACGGTAATTGCTTTGAAAAATGCTCAGAACAATCCCTCCCATCCTACATGCCCTTTCATAATGTAACTCTGAAAGTCTTCAGGAGCTGGAGCCTTTCTCCCTCTCCTAGAATCTTAGTTGACCTCTGACTTGTTTTGACAAATATTCCGCAGTGAAAGTAATATTGAATGACATCTGGAGTAGGCCTTAAGAAACTTTTGAGTTTCTATTTTGAGCCTCTTGGAAGCCAGCTTCCATGTAAGGAAGTTCAGGTTATCCAGCTGGAGGGACTGTGTAGAGAGAGAATGACCCTAGGGGTTAAGAGTTCCTCTCCCTAGAGGAGAATGGAGGCTGACAAACACAGCTGCCAAACAAGTGGGTAACACCATGTTGGATGTTGCAGCTCCAGCTGAGCACCCCACTGAAAGCAGCTGCATGAGCGATCCCAGCCAATAAAGCAGAAGAACCACTCAGCTGAGCCAGACAATCCATACCATCCTGAGAAATAATGAATTATTATTGTTTTTTTTTTAGCACCTAAGTTTTGGAATGGTGTGTGACATACCAATAGTTAACCGAAACAGGAATACTTCAGCTCACTCATTTCACAGAGGAGACTGAAAAGCCAGTGAAGTTAAAGGACTTGCTCAGAGCCACATAGCTCATTAGTGGCAGAGGCATGGCAAGAACTTGGATTTCTGCATTCTCAATCCACTGCTCTGATCATTAAACCTGGCATAATGGCCAGGCACAGTGGCTCACACCTATAATCCCAGTGCTTTGGGAGGCCAGGGTGGGAGGATGGCTTGAGGCCAGGAGTTCAAGAACAGCTCCAGCAACATAGTGAGACCCTGTCTGTACAAAAAAAAATAATAATAACAATTTTAAAATTAGCCAGGTGTGGTGCCACATGCCTGTAGTCCTAGCTGCTCAAGGAGGCTGAGGCAGGGAATCGTTTGAGCCCCACATTTTGAGGGTATAGAGTGAGCTTGCACCATTGCAGTCCAGCCTGGCTAACAGAGCAAGACCCTGTCCAAAAAGAAACCCCTGGTATAACTATTTGCATCCAAAAACAGGTGTACTTGTAACTTTTGCTAATGTGCATATAAAGCAATAGTTTGCACTGAATGATTGTTTATTATTGCTTGGGCTGTTTAGTTATTTCATTTAATCCTTACAATGAAGTGGGTCTGATTTGACCACTCCCTCCCCATTTTACATGTACGATAATCGAAGTTAAAGAGGCTAAATAATGTGCTCAGAGTTGCCCAGCTAAGTAGGTGGTAGAGCCAGGATTCAAATTCAGTATTGTCAGGTTCTGAAACGCGTACTCTTTAGCTGTCATGATACACAGCTTCCACTGACTCACGAGGGCATTTTTCACTGCAGATCAAGTTTTCCTTTCTTGCATGATGCAGTGATTCCTTTCAGTTCAACTCTGAATTTTGTTAGTTCTCAAATGTGCCTTAGGGTGTATATGGATTTCAGGATGAAGACAGAGTAAACATGTTTGAATTATTCTAAGAGGTTTTCTTTACTGAGCATTTTCTCTGAGTCACTACGACTGTTTCTAAGGAAGGAAATTAAAAGATCTTGAGTTTTTATCCCTCAGAAGAGCTGCATTCAAGACACTTCCCACCCTACCCCACCCACTGTACACTCGGCATTGAGATTTATGGACTCCTATCATCCTGAAATTACCTGCGAAGTAAGGATGAGAATTGTAGGGTTGTATTTTGGCAAGATTGGACAGTCTTGCTGAGCAAGAAGAAAGAAAAAAAGAAGGGAAGAGGAACAGGAAAGAAGGAAAGGACTTGGATCCACAAAAGAGAAACTATTGATCTAGGAGGATTATTGGGGGACTAGAAATCTAAGGCTGCCCCCCTTGGTTACCTTAGTAAGACGACTGTTCATCACACTATACGTAGGACAGTTCTGGTCTCTACCTAGTGTCCTGGCATGATTGTCAGTAGTGCTCCATTTCATTCTCAAGGTATCCCGGTTGGGACAGTAAGTCATGTAGTGATCCTTTCAATCATGTTTCCCTCTCGGCCCACCACTTCAAGTTTCAAGGGAGAAAACTAGGTACTAGATGCTATCCTGAGTGCTGAGCACACCAGAGTCAGCAGATACAGCCCATTCCCCCGAGGAGTTCATTGCACAGTAGGAGAGACACATGGCTGCTTTACGATTTATGAAGCACAAGAACAGAGGCACTGCTGGGCACAGGGGTAGGCAGCGCTTGAGAGAGGAGAGGAGGTGGGCATTACAGGAGAGGGAACAGCAAGTGCAAAGCCATGGGGGCATGGCAAAGCATGGCATGGCTTAGGGAACCATAGAAACTAACCACTCCTAACTGCCAAATGCAATGCAAGATTCTGGCCCCATATTATCTTTCAGAAAAGGGCCATCTTATACTTGATTTCTTCCAAAGTCTCTCATTTTATGAGGTGATTTCTGGGTTACTTTATTTTAAATAAAATAAATGACCATTTAGGAAAGTAGATGAAATTAGTTGAGAGAGAGTGTGTGTGTGTGTGTGTGTGCACGTGTGCATGTGCACTCATTCCTGAGGCTCCCAAGAACACTTCCCAGAATAGCTGGGACTAAAAGATGGAGCTCGCTCACAACAGAGTCTGTCTCCATCCAGTGTTCTTTGCCCCTCTGCCCTGCACAGCCTGAGAGCAGGGTTTGCTAAAAGGGAGAGAGGCAAAGAGAGGATAGCAGGCACACAGAGCCCAGAGCCCAAAGGACAGAGAGATAGATAGACAGAGAGAGAGAGAGAGAGAGAGAGAGAAAGAGAGTGAGATTTAAAGACTCAGTATTGTCCCTTGCCTGGGGTACATCCTCAAAATGCTTAGTGGTGCATGTCATTGTAAGGTAGCTTTTTAAAGTCCACTATTAAAAAGCAACAACGTAGCGCATGGCTACATTGTGGAAAATACATATATTCTCACCTATAAGGGGCCTTTTTTTTTTTTTGAGACAGTTTCACTCAGTTGCCCAGGCAGTGGTGTGATCTGAGCTTATTGCAACCACCATCTCCCAGGTTCAAGCGATTCTCTCGTCTCAACCTCCTGAGTAGCTGGGATTACAAGCACCCACCATCATGCCTGGCTAATTTTTGTATTTTAGTTGAGATGGGGTTTTACCATGTTGGCCAGGCTGGTCTTCAACTCCTGACCTCAGGTGATCCACCCATCTGCCTCAGCCTCCCAAAGTGTTTGGATTATAGGCGTAAGCCACCACGTCCAGCCTATGAGAGACTTTTTAAAAATGTCCTGTTGTTATATAAAGGCATATGTGTGACTTGTGATACAAATTCCAGTGGCCGTATCATTTCGTTTCAAAAAGTCCTATGTTACAGTGTAGAAAGCTGTGAAGATGGAATGCTTTGAAAAGCTGTGTTCTGTGACTCAAAACATGGCTCTAGTGGTGATGAAGACAAACATTGTCAGAACTGCCTATGAAGAGTTGGAACAAACTTATTCATGAAATTTGAGAGACAAAAAGAACCAATGTTTCTAAATTAATATTGTATATGTTTATTTAAAATATATGTAACTAAATTAATACATGAAATATTACAAGGAAACACTGGAAATTTTCAGCTATATCCCCAAACATTTATGCATTCAAGTTGGCCATACAAGTTTTGTTATATGGTCATTTCATAAGAAAATGGGGGAATTGCCTTATTTGGGGGTCACCAGATGTTTCACATATACGAAATATCCCCCTTGGTCTATGGGGAACCAAGGTGTAGAGTAGCTGGGGGAGGAGCAAGAGATGAAGTTGGAGAGGTAAACAGGTGGTCAAATCAGGGAGGACCTTGCATACCATGCTGAGTTTGCAGTAGGCAATGGAAACCTAAAGAATATTCAGAAGACAAGTATATCTTAATTAAATTTGCATTCTGAAAGAATGATTCTGGTGGTAATGTGGAGAAACAGAATGATATGTTAACATAGAAGAAATAGAAGAACGTTAACATATGCTAGAAGTATAAATGCACTGGCAGCGCTCATGGCTTTGTTTTGCAGCTGCATCTTCAGAGTCTAGGAGAGGGACTGGCCATGGAAAATTACCAACACTTATTAAATGAATAAGTTAATGACTGAAGGAATGACCCACTCTGAAACTACCTGTTCTCACTCATCATCCCTCCCCATCAGAAGAGGCTGCCTCAGCGTTTTCAGGATGGCTCTTCCTCATTTTGACTGTCTGTGGGCCCTCTAGCTTATTTGTGTTTCTTGAACCGAGGCCTCCTCCATTCTCAACTCCACTTCTCTAATGTCTTGTCATCATAGTCTAAATAACTACGATGGCTATATGTTATTTTAAAACTTTTTTGAAAAGGTGACACTTTTAGAGAGCATACTTAGGGGAAGTAAGTCACCAGTTAGCTGTCCCTCACTCTCTGCTCTTAACTACATCATTATGGTACCTCCCACAATACAAATTTCTTTATTCATAGATAAGATTATAAATTGAGTCAAGATATTAAGAAAACGGCCTCACTCTATAGAAAAAAAAGGTTAAGTTAGACCCTTATCTAAAACCATATACTAAGGTAACTTCTAGATGGAACTTAATGTGAAAGGTAAAACCATAAAGATAAAGAAAGAAGATATTGTAGTGTATATGTATAATCTTGAAGTACAGATAAACTTTTAAAACAGAATGGATTTGACTACATCAGAACACAAAATCTCTATTCAAAAAGGATACCACTAGACAATGTTAATGGACAGGTGACAGACTGGGAGAAGATATTTACAATGTCTAAAACTGACCAGGATTAATTACCCAGAAGAAACAAGAAAATTCTATGAAAACAATAATGAAATGTCAGAGAATTCAATCAAAAGTAAGCAAAAGCTATGAACACACTGCTCATAAAACAAGAATATAAAGAGACATTCATCTTTATAAGTAAACCAGGACATGCAAAAATAATACAAGTTATCCCTTTATACCCACTGACAAAAATTAGAAAGTCAGATAATACCAAATGTTATCAAGGAGTGGATATCCAAGATTTTAACAATCTCAGCATTGTATTAAAAATAAAAGAAAGAAACAGAAAGCATTCCTTAGTGCCATATTTATGTAAGGACTAACATGTGCATAAACAAAATAATATAACTTTTTTAAAAAATAGATATATACTCAAGGATATTTATCAAACACATTATAGTGAGTTTCTTTAGGAAGAAGTTGGGGGAATGAGAGTGGGAGTTTGTAGATAAAAGAAAAATTAAAATTACATAAAATAGGAAAGATGACTTGTATTAACTAAAGACAGGTTATGATCTTAGTAATATGATTAACTGGTATATCTGCACCTGAGCTCCAAAATAATTAAATAAATGGAGAGAACAAGCCTTGGGGAGATTTCCCCTCATAATCCCTGATTTACAAGGGCAGTGCACTAACCACGGAAATACAAAGACTTTAATTACTTCCAGTCCAGAGGTGACTGCTTTTCCAACTGGAGTAATGGAAGGCAAATTTAGGGATTTTTCTCACTCCCAAAGAGGGCTGATGTCACAGATGATTAAGTGTCTGCTTCCATTCCCTGAAGCCCACTCAGGTAAAAGTGAAGACCACCCCTAAGAAAGCATTTTCAAGAAGAGGAGTTTGGAAAACATCATTTTGCCAAAAAGAATTAGCACCACCCAGGGGTTAGGTAGCTGGCTTGGGGACCAGGAAGTAAGTCAGAGATTAACTCACAATGGACTGGATGTTCTTTTAAATCTCTCTCTTGGCCTTTCGTTTTCACACTGTTGAAATGAAGGCCTCCACTAGCAGAGACTATAGAAAGTGTCTGAAGAAAACTGAAACAACAATCAATGAAATCTTTTGAATTCTTACAGTGAATAAAATAATGAATATACAAATGGGATATGTTAGTATTGCTATTATCAGGGCTCCAAGTCAAGTCTGGCTAATTTAGCCTTGGTGACCTGCACATATACCTCTGGATGGTCCCCAAAAGCCAGAAAGTCTGAAGCATCCACAAGTAACCAGGTGGCCATAGAAAGAAGTGAAACAACTTGTTCCTGCCTCAGCTAATTGCTCTCCTGCTGCAACCTGCAACCATTGTTCCTGCTCAGCCTTGTGAAAATTTCTCCCTGGACATTGGGTTTTTCAAAACCCCCACCCCTGTTATTATGTAACTTACTGCACCCTTCCCTCTGCTTGCAACCAATAGCCCCCCACCCTTATGATTATGCTTGTTTGTAATAGATAACCCCTACCCTTGTGACCATGCATCCTGTGATGCCCTTCCCCTCCCTAAAATAGATTACCACCTTTAACTGACCACTTGCCCCAACCTATAAAACCAACTCCTATCCCACCACCCTCCGCTGACTCTTTTTTTGGACTCAGCCTGCCTGCACCCAGGTGAATAAACAGCCATGTTGCTCACACAAAGCCTGCCTGGTGGTCTCTTTATGTGAGTGACACACCTAACATTTATAGTTACAGGAACTATTTGGCAAGTATGATACTAATTGCATGTAATGAAAATGTCTTGATTGGGGCTTCTCTGAAGTTATCTTTACAACTGCTTATTTTTTAAGGGTTTGGGGTGTTTAGATCATTGTAATTTTTTTTTTTTTCTGTTTGTTTTGGGTTTTTTTGTGTTGTTCTTTTTTTTGAGACAGAGTTTTGCTGTTGTTGCCCAGGCTGGAGTGCAATGCCATGTTCTGGCCTCATTGCAACCTCAGCCTCTCGGGTTCAAGTGATTCTCCCACCTCAGCCTCCTGAGTAGCTGGGATTATGGTTATTTGCCACCGCACTTGGCTAATTTTGAATTTTTAGTAGAGACGAGGTTTCTACGTGTTGGTCAGGCTGGTCTCGAACTCCTGACCTCAGGTGATCTGCCTGCCTCGGCCTCCCAAAGTGATGGGATTATGGACATGAGCCACCTCGCCTGGCCAGAGCATTGTAATGTTACCAAGAAGTGAAGCACTTGCTTGTAAGCACTGGATGAAATGAAAATATTCAGAAGGGAATTGGGCCTTGGAATTATTTTGCATATCTCTCACCAATAGGCTTCTGAGGAACAGTCAGGCTCAGCCATAAAGGCTTCATTATTTATATTTTGGCAGGGCTGGGATGGGCTGGGAGATACTATATTTTACTGCACTGACTTTAATAGGACAAGATGTTAGCTAATATGATAACAGCATGAGATGAGATTTAGGTGATCTCAGGGGCTTGTTGGGGAAAATGAAATTAGTCACTGAAGTGACAGTCTAATTACATAAGAATGGGATCAGCTGAACAGGGCATTACTTTCCCTAAAGCAGTGGACTTTGAAATTTCACCCTGTTCTCTTTTCAATTTCTAAAGGTTTTTCTGAAATTAAATGTACTATATAATGCATCTTACTAAACTCGATTCTTCTGTTTGGCATAGGTGAAGGCAATAGAAATAGATTTCACAGCTCAAAGGAAAAAGACAGGTAAAGTTACTTAGAATCAGGCAATTAGGGGAGATATTACCTACTGTAACCACAGATGAATATGGTAATATCCAATCTAAGAGATCTGAATTTGAATCCCAACTCAGCTAGCTTCTGGCTGTGTAAACCTTAACAAGTTTCTTCACCTCTCTGAATCTAGGTTTCCTCATCTGTGTAGAGTTCAAATGTTAAAAGTCTTAAGGGCTAACAGCCATATAACAGCTGACACCTGTTTATTTAGGAATACACTATTTATTTCTGGAAGTCTCACATGCACTCAGAAAACAGCTGCAGCTGCTAACTGCCCCGTTCTCCACATCTGCTGGCTCTGAGGATCTCGGAGTTGCCTTAGGGCCATTGCTAACTACAATGGAAAGACAATGGCAATGCCAAGTGTGATGACCAGCCCCCAAGATGACTCAGAGTTTTGGGGTAATTTGTTATTGTTGGGGCTTAGAAAATGATACCCCAAAATGAAGGTGTCTGAAGCATAAGTTTCTCTCTGACCTTCTCCCACTTTCCTGTCTCTAGCCCCTCATTCTCCCCCAAAGCTAGCCATAGAAACTAGAATCCTTCTTTCTCAAGGTGGGTCATAGACACCAGAACTTCTTTTCCTCAAAGCCAGTCATAAAACTTAAAAGTATTACTCTAACTCTCCCCCAGATTTCTGTGTAAAAACTGGCCAAAAAGAAATTATCTGACTTACCTTGCTGGATTTTAGGTCATAAGACCCCCATTCCAGAGAAAGTCCTGCCCTGTTCCTAGAAAAAAGGAACATTGCACAGAAAGGCCAAGAAGAATCTAGACAGGCAGGCCCTGCTGTCTCCCCACTCAGTCTGTTAGTGTTATCTGAAAGAGAGGGTTCTTGGATCTCGAGAAATTAAGAATTCAGGGCGAGTCCATGAAGTGAAAGCAAGTTTATTAAGAAAGTAAAGGAAAAAAAGAATGGCTACTCCAGAGACAGAGCAGCCCTGAGGACTGTTAGTTGCCCATTTTTATGGTTATTTCTTGATTATATGCTAAACAAGGGGTGGATTATTCATGCCTCCCCTTTTTAGACCATATAGGGTAACTTCCTGTCGTTGCCATAGCATTTTTTTTGAGAGAGAGTTTTGCTCTTGTTGCCTGGGCTGGAGTGCAAGTGCGTGATCTTGGCTCGATTCACTGCAACCTCTGCCTCCCTGGTTCAAGCGATTCTCCTCCCTCAGCCTCCCGAGTACCAGGGATTACAGGCATGCACCACCATGCCTGGCTAATTTTGTAGCCATAGCATTTATAAACTGTCATGGTGCTGGTGGGAGTTTAGCAATGGGGACCACCAGAGGTCACTCTCATTGCCATCTTGGTTTTGGTGGGTTTTAGCTGGTTTCTTTACTGCGATCTGTTTTGTCAGCAAGATCTTTATGACCTGTATCTTGTGCTGACCTCCTATATAATCCTGTGACTTAGAATGCCTAACATCTAGGAATGCAGCGCAGTAGGTCTCAGTCTTATTTTACCTGGCCCCTATTCAAGATGGAGTTGCTCTGGTTCAAACGCCTCTGAAATTAGCATTAGATCATACCCTTTTTTCTTCAATCATATTCCTACATAGTTGTTCATATTTCATTGAACCTAAGTATAAAAATAGTTTCCATGGTATCTTTGGGTCTTCATTCTGAAGACTCTGGGAAATGTAAAACTTATATTAAATAAATTTGTATGTCTTTTCTCCTATTAGTCTGCCTTTGTTCAGGTGATTTTTCAGGAAACCTGCTGAGGGTGAAGTTTCCCCTCCGTTCCCACATTATGTAGCAATAGACAACGAACATGAATTTTATTAAAAAGAATAAAGTTGGCCGGGCGCGGTGGCTCACGCCTGTAATCCCAGCATTTTGGGAGGCTGAGGTGGGTGGATCACGAGGTCAAGAGATCAAAACCATCCTGGTCAACATGGTGAAACCCCGTCTCTCCTAAAAATACAAAAAATTAGCTGGGCATGGTGGCGCGTGCCTGTAATCCCAGCTACTCAGGAGGCTGAGGCAGGAGAATTGCCTGAACCCAGGAGGCGGAGGTTGCGGTGAGCCGAGATCACCCATTGCACTTCAGCCTGGGTAACAAGAGCGAAACTTCGTCTCAAAAAAAAAAAAAAAGAATAAAGTTTTATCATAACAAAAACCTAAAATGTTGGAGTGGTTTTGGAACTGAGCAGTAGGTAGAAGCTGGAAAGACTTCAAGGACAATGTTAGTGAAAGACTAGAGTCTTTGACTAGGGTCTTTGTTGGGCATGGTGGCTCACGCCTATAATCCCAGCACTTTGGAAGACCGAGGCAGGCAGATAGCCTGAAGACAGGACCAACATCTTTAAATCTCTTGAAAGACCCTAAGTCAGAATCAGTCACTCCCAGAGTCCTGCACAGAAACTATGTGAGATAATAAACGTTTATTGTTTTAAGCTGGTACATTTTGAGGTCATTTTCTTTTTTTTTTGGTTTTGGTTTTGATTTTTTTATTGAGATGAAGTTTCGCTCTTGTTGCGCAGGCTGGAGTGCAATGGCACAATCTTAGCTTACTGCAACCTCTGCCTCCCGAGTTCAGGCGATTCTCCTGCCTCAGCCTCCCAAGTAGCTGCGATTACAGGCATGTGCTACCATGCCCGACTAATTATGTATTTTTAGTAGAGATGGGGTTTCTCCATGTTGGTCATGCTGGTCTTGAACTCCCAACATTTTGAGGTCATTTTCTATGCAGCGATAGATTAATATAATAAGGGATCTATTTGTGGACACTCCCAAATATACTAATTCTTGGGGGAATCAGATGGTTTGGATTTCTGTGCAGAGGGTTACGGAGATCTGCCTCATTGAGTTTGCCACACCTTGTCACCAGAAATTTTTGAAGTCCCTTTTAAATAGTTTAAACTGGCCAGGTGTGGTGGTTCACACCTGTAATCCCAGCACTTTGGGAGAATGAGGCAGCTGGATTGCTTGAGTCCAAGAGTTTGAGACCAGCCTGGGCAACATGGCAAAACCCCATCTCTACTAAAAATACAAAAATTAGCCAGGCATGGTGTCACACACCTGTAATCCCAGCTACTCGGGAGTCTGAGGCAGGAGAATTGCTTGAACCTGGGAGGTGGAGGTTGCACTGAGCCAAGATCATGCATTCCAGCCTGGGCAAAAGAACGAGACCTTGTCTCAAAAAAAAAAGTTTAATCTCTCTGCCTTTAAGACCCTCTTTCCACACAGTGCTCAAAGAAGGATTGTAAAGTGTCAGATGCTGAACTTCACAGTGTTATATTTTATAACTTTCTATCAGGTAACATTAAGAAGAAACAGTAATAACAATATTGATAACATGACTCCCCTTGCCCCCACCAAAGACCCTGAATACAAAATGTCCTTTTAAGATATTAAAAAGGCCAGGCCATGGCTCACACCTATAATCCCAGCACTTTGGGAGCCTGAGGTGGGAGGATTGCTTGAGTCCAGGAGTTCAAGACCAGCATGGGGAACATAGTGAGACCTCTGTCTCTACAAAAAATAACAAAAAATGTAGTGGAGCTTGGTGGCTCATGCCTGTGGTCCCAGCTACCTGGGAGGATTGCTTGAGCACAGGAGGTTGAGGTTGCAGTAAGCTGTGATCACACCACTGCACTCCTGCATGGGCAACAAACAGAGACCCTGTCTCAAAAAAAAAAAAAAAGGACATTAAAAATTATTTTCATTGAAAAAAGACTTTCTAAACGTGAGAACATTATGTTTGTAAAGGCAAAGTTGTTTCCTTTTAAGCCTGGGGGGAGGTCGGGAGTGAAATAACCAAGCAAGGCACACTTCTCACTAGATACATTAATGTTGATGTTTGAGTTGACATTTGTTGAATTTTTTTTTTCAGAATAGTACATCAATTCATGTTTCAAAAGCAGACACAGAAATAGTTTCCAGAGAAATGAACCAGGGGAATACAGAAATAT